>NC_140067.1:12337690-15057690 GCF_963513975.1 Fringilla coelebs
AATTTATACTGCATTCCTTTAAAAATGTGGATGGTTGCCTTCTTTGCAGCATTTAACATCAGAATATATTTAAAATATTAGGAAATTAACCAAATTTTAGCTGTGTGTCATTCAGGTACTATTTGTAAATCCTTGGTTGCAATCCCTTGGTCAGTTCCTGTGGGCTTCCAGCTGTAGAATGAACAGAATTAATGCCTTCCCCAAGTTGTTTCTCCAAAAGTCTGTATGGTTTTCCCCCTGCTTCCTATTCTTTAAAAAACCCTAACCAAACCAAACACCCCAACCCAAACAAAAAAAAAAAAAGTCTGTGAAATAAAACCAAAAAGCTGTTGGAGCACAGCACCACTTGAAAAGGAATCACTTTCATTTGTTAACACCAACAAGGTATGTCCTTAGAACATTTTTCTTGTGTCAAGGGGGGAGTATCTGATATTAAAGCAGTCTCTGCTTTAATTAGCTGCATGCTCATAGTTTAATGCAGCATAATATATTTACAATTTGATAAAACAGGAGATAGAGCTGATGAGCAGTTTTGGGAATTAATCCTTCATTGAATACCTCGTACTAGTGCTGATCGTGAGAGCTATTCTGAAGCTCCTTATATTTAAAATTGTAATCTATGATATCTCCTAAACCAGCAATTTTTCAAAGTTAATTATGAGTCAGTCAGCAGTTGTGGATAATTATATGCAGACTTACTTTTTATTTTATATTTGTTGGTGAATAATATATCAAATAACTTCATACACTGTAATCTGCATAACTCACCTAATGTACTTATTAATTTGAAAAAGGTAGCGGGAAATGTGATCAAAGTACCAGAAGTATGGAGAACTCACGGCAACTTCTTTAAAAACTGCCAGAAATAGGTTCTGTGAGAAGCTCCATGGGCCAACCCCCTTTCTCACAAAACCAGCTGCAGAACTGGCAAGGTTTTGCTGAGCAAGGATGGGGTGGGCAGCAGGCTCCATTTCTCCTTGTCCCAGTGGGGCTCCTTTGCACAAATACTATTTGCACTGTCCGTTTCACAGGATAATAGGATTTGGCCTTCTGCATTAAAGTAATACCCATTAACTGTGATCTTTTCATTCACCAACCCATTGGAATGGGAATAATCTGTATGTATCAGGGGAGCAGGAGAGGTTAACACCAGCTTCTTGGAGTCAGCTGCCAGAACACAATTATTGTACAATATGTCTCAGGTAGCCTCACAGGAGGTAGTGTTACAGGGTAATGAGGGTGAACTTAACTTCTGAAACACTTGGTCGTTTCCAAGATTTATTAAAGTCTTAAGTTGGTCTTTGCCCCGTTTTTAAGCACTCCATTAATAAAAAATTTCTATAGCAAAGTGAAAGCACATAGACTGGCTGTACACAATGCTTCAACCTAAGTTAGAAACCTCTGGAACTGCATTTTGTCCTTTGAGGGGGGATGAAATGGATAACAACAAAGTTGTAGTAACTACCCTGTGACACAGAAATGAAGCAAAACACAAGGGAAAACAATACCATGAACTCATGGGTAAATCCAGGAGAAAAAAACTAGCTAATGTAAACAATGTGTCAAGTGTGGCCTTTGGAGAAAACTGGTAATCCAAAAGATATCCCAAAAGGTATCCTAAACTTAATGCATCCTGCTTCAACCTGATACTCTGCATGTTCTTTGCTGTGAACATACCAATGGCCTCAACTATTTCTGGGAAATGTAAAGTAAAAAGTTCATATTGGATGGCAGGACTGAGTATGAACACTAATAAGTTGAACTTATTAGGACTAAAGGGGAAATGGAACTGATATCCCCAAAGAGCTTTGAGTGTTCCAACAAATGGAATGAGAAGTCAAATCACTTAAAATGCCTAGCCAAAGGTACAAGCACTTAAGACATTTGAATTTGTATCCAAAACTGAGTTTCAAACAAGCAGAAATTGAGGTAGTAGGCTGTAGAAGTAATCTAAAATACAGATGTACACAAGAAGTCCTGGATCCTCAAATTTTCTGTCTGAGAGAGAGGGGCTTCTGGATGAGAGACACTGAAGCATCTGAAAAGTTTCGATCGCTCCTTACAGCCAAATATTGTTTTACACTTTGGTTGTAATCGTGTGTTTTCATTTTTGTAATTAAACCACAGTCTTAAGATCTTGTTGAATAAACCTTCAATGACACCATAATTAAGACTGCCTTAAGGTGACAGGCGAGGTGAACGAGGAGGAAATGGCAAACATAAGGCGTGCCGTCCCCGGAGAGGGAGCAGGCTGCAGCAGAGCAGGATGTGCAGGCAGCTGTGACACCGCGCTCAGGACAGGCTCTGCACAGGGCCAGCCTGGGGACGAGCTCCCTGAGTAATGAGCACGGTTAGTCTGCAGCTCGGGGCAGACCCAGGGCGGGAGGTGCTGCGGTTTCACCAGGTGAATAACGATGTCACAGTGTGACACGGCGGGCTCTGGTGCCTTTGTTCTCTGTGCTATTACATGGCTGAGCAGGCAGAGAAGCTGCTGTGTCCTGAGAGGGGCTTCCCGGCAAGTCTAATAGACTGGAGGGGAATTGCATTGATTCCAAGCCCTGAACTGAATACTTTTTTTTTGTATTTTATTTATTTTATAAACCACCCCAGACTGCTATTGGGCAAACAGTGCACTCAGTCCTTATCATTTGACAAAGCAAACCTCTGACTTTCTCCCTATCAGGGCAATTTTCTGAAGTGCTGAGCATCCTCAGCTCTGCCTCCTCTGAAATTCAGTGGGAATCATGTTTCACTCATCATTGCTCAGGTGCACTACAGGACTAATTTTAATAATTAATCTATTCCTTTTTTTTTTTTTTTTTAAGTGGTTAATCAAAGTCGAGGACTGATACAGAAAAAGCCTCCACTCACAGCATCTTCAGGGAATCAAGTCTCCCTAAAGATATTTGTAAAAGTATTTTTAGCCTTCTTAAATTCTAGAAATGTTGTGGTATATTTATGAACAAATGAAAAACTTAAAATATATTTGTGAGAAATAGGCAATGAACAAGAGCAATTATTAGGATGCCCATGAAATCAGGATTCTGTCAACATGGGCAACTACATTTGTGTAGCTATATAACCCTGTATAATCTCTAAGGAGACACAAAGCCAGGAGCTGGGTTGTATTGTACACCTGAGATGGAGTTTAAAGGAAGGATGGTAAGTGTTATATCCCTCTCTGGGACATCACATATGAAAGGGTCAGAAGGATTTAGGATTTTGCAGTGAATTCTGGCCCCATTAAGCTAATATGCAGAATGCCAGTTAAACAGTAAAACTCCTATTGCCACCAGCATTGTCCAGGCTTTATCACGACCCACCAGAGAGAATGGCAGTCCCAAGTCATTCCCAGGCATCAGTGGACACTGCTGCAGAGGTTAGCACTTAGATGTGTCATGGATGCATCCTGGGGGAAAGAGCAGGACAGTGATATTTTCCTGCTGCTGTTTTGGGGGTCTCCACGTTACAGTTCCCACATTCAGAACTGTGATGCTGCTGGGTTAGGTCCAGCAGGCACACAGGGGAGAGTTCAGGGCAATCTGGAGTGGCACAACTCCTAGGATCAGATCTGGATAATGTCCTCTTGCAGGAGAGAAAAAGCATTTTAGAATTCAAAGAAATTTGCTGGTGCTCTCCTAATCATCTGGCCAACAATACGGAGGCCTTGCCAAAGGAATTAGCCTGGGGATCTCTGTTCAATCAATCAATCAATCAATCACTCATATGTATTTTAGAATAGGATGGGAAAAGCAGTGTATGGAGTTAACCTGCCTCCACCTACATCTAGGATAGCCCTGAAAGGCTGCTTGCAGATTAGCATCCCTCCCTCTGTCTCCCTACCACCTGAGCAGGTGCTTCTGCAAGGAAGGAAGGCTGGGCATGGACAGAGCAAGATGCTGCTGCTCTGGCTGCCACTCCTCTCAGGTCAGGGACTGCCCCAGCAGAGAGCACTGAGGAACAGTCTCATCTATTGTCTAAGCAAATTACCAACTTCTCTGTGGATTGCTAGCATTTTAGAAACGAAATAATAATATAGGAACGAGCACGTAGGTCCTAAAATCCTAAATGTTCCAGGCTGCTGGAGTTCTGCTAATAGCACATTGCCTAGCAACAGCTATATTTAAAATAGGTCCTTAATTCCACTCTGAAATGTACCTATTTTACATACTGGAAGGGTATTATAGTGTTTTGTCCTCCAGTAAATATGATGTTAGTGCTTCACACTGCATGAAACTCTCCCTGTGTAGATACAGAATGGTATTTATTGTTAGTTGAACACCGAATAGTATGAGCTACACAAAATTTAATAAAACTTGCAAATAAAAATATTTGCACTCATGTTGAAGAGCTGTAATTTCTTTCATAATTAATTACAATTAAATTGTAAGACACCGAGTGAAGTGATCTATCATCATTTTGCCCCATCAAGGTAGCTGAAAGCTGTCAAATTTGACAACTAAGACATCTTTTCTCCTACTTCCCCCCCTTCCTTTTTTAGAGCAAGACAAAGAGCACTTGAAAGCTCAGAGGGGAACGGTCTGTCTTTCATGGCAGTAGCTCAGTTAGCACCTGGACTTCTGGTGAAATTAAATGGATCAGGACAGGGCATTCAAAAAAATTTCATCCAGTACTTTTTTTCTTGGATAATGTCAGTTCATTAGCACTAAAAGACATTTACTGTTTTAGACTGTGTTTTCACCAGGAAACGCTTCCTGACTAGGATAGCTTTTCTGAATAAAACCAGAAAGGACACTCCTGAACAATGAAAATCCCTGTGGACAGCACATTTATACAGGATGTTGGAGACATGGGGCACAATTTTCTGTTTTACTTAATATTCAGACTCGGTTATGACCCTTGGTTTCTCCAGCTCTGTATAGTTATTCACTGTACTGCTACTGCTGGATCTATTCCATGCCATATAAATAATTAAATATTCACTGGAGCAGAAAGACCTGGATTTCCCTCACCCCCCAGTTCCTCATCCAGGATTATCTAAAGACAGTTTTGTTTTTTAAACACTGCTGCAATTGTTTAATATTAGGCTGAGGCTTTGAGACTATTTCCAATGCACATTATTTATAGAATGAAAAAGGAATTAGCAATTTCATGTACGATATCTTTGTGTAAAAAGATACACCCCAGCCTTTCAAAAGTTATTAAAACATTTCAAATACCAGCCTTTAAAGGCTCTCTAGTGTTACAAAGAAGAGAAGGTATAAGAAAGAGGCAGCTAATTCTAAAGACTCAGACATACTAGTTCTGATTCAGTCTGAGCACTTTACATTCAAACTTCAAAAATGAAACCCCCAAATCATTCCTTTTCCTTTCTTAGTCTCTGTCTCAATAATTGATGAAACCATCTATATGCTGATGTCAGATCTCACAAAAAAGAATGAGAAAATTTCTCCTGCTGCTCTCTTAGGCATATACTTGAATTTTTTACATATATCATATTGAATTTGGCTCTTTCAAAAAATGTCTGAAGTTCAGAGCAGCTGTATCTGTATCAGTCTGTACAATGACCCTCATTACGAGTGTTTGAATTAATGAGCTTGTGATGGTCTGAGTTCTGCCAGGGAGAGCAATCCATTTCTGTCTTTCTGCCTGGATGGCTGATGGCTGGCTGAAACGGCAGCGTTCAGTGGGTCATCGTCATTGCAGCCGGGGGAGAACGGAATTAAGTTATTAACAATACAACCGTTTAAGCTTCAAAATGAAAATGTATGCTGTATTAATTGCATAAAATTGGACACAAGCTGGCAGTCAAACAGTCAGGGTTTGTCTCCTGACTGATTTATCTCATTACCGTGTCCCCAGTGAATATATCTTCTCGAAAGCTTTAAGTATACAACAGCAGTCTTATCTGGGAGTAGGAAATGGAACAAAAACATTAATGAACCCCCTTTAGGCTGTATTTTTGGGAAATATTTTCAATTATTCAGGGGTAGAATTTTATGCTTCTAAGATTTTAATGATTTCACTTGTTTTAAAAGTTAAAACACAGCCAAATGAGTTTATTACAAATCCTGACTCGGGGGGGAAAAAAAAGTTCACATAGGATTGCTTTTTATTTATGAATACTTCAAAGTTTTCTTTTACATACTTCAAGCTATAGATTTAGACTCAATTAAGTGTTTCCTTTATATTTTTAGAATACTTAAAAGAAGAAATAAATAAATAAATAAATAAATAAGGTTTCCATGCTTTCCATCTGGGTAAACAGCTTTGCGGACTTGTGGATTCAATGTTTCTTATTGGATTGCAAAACCAAACACATTATTTACTCTCAGCTCTGCAGCCAAGGGCAGGAGGGATGAACCAACAGAGCTGTACCTGACCTCAGCCATAAATGTTACCCCAGTTAGATCCAGTGGAGGGACTGGGGTCTATTTTGCTCACAGTGTAAATAATTCCTAGGTTTACTCTTCTTTTCCAAGAGGCTTTTGAGAAGATGTATTGTCTTGTGAGTTGGGAGTGACATAAATCAGGCTGTTTAATGAACTGATACAAGGTGCATCAAGAAGTTCAGACTACACATTGCTCCTGTTCCTGTGGTTTCCATGCATACATGGAAACCTTTCTTAGGCTGCACCTGGAGCCTGCAGGAGTATCACACAGCAAAGAAGAGTGAAGTAGTTGTACATCATCTTTTACTACAACTAGCTTCAGTGACTGGATGGGCTACCAGGAAGGAGAAAGTATCAAGAGCATGACTGAGATGGGAAGTCTGAGAACAAGCTGTATTTTCAATTTTGGAGGTGTGGATATTTGTCAGAAAGCTATCCATACCTTCCACAATTTGTGAAATCCTCTTGAGGATTTGGCCTTTTGCTTTTTCAGAACTGTCTGTGATTCTTCTGTGGATATGGTCACAAAATCCCATGGCATGATTTATTCAAAACCACAAAAACATCTTTCAGTGTCCAAGTGAGATTTCCAAGCACAGTATTCCTGTGCAATTACTATTGTGAATTTAAGTTCACCTCTCTAAATGCCTGTCAGGGATCAATCAAAGGGGCAGTAGGATAGATGAAGAAAATCTGATTCAAGGGAGATGTCATGGGGATGAAGTTATTACGTAATTGCTAAGAAAGTCCAAAAGACATCATCAGTCTATGCTAACTATCTAAAGCAAACCTATGGTGTCCTTTCAGTGAACAACTTAGGATAAGCATATATGTTTATAGTAATTTTGCTTAGAACAAGGCATATACAGAACCACCAAGAAGATATTAAACAATTAAAAACCCTAAAATGCAAAACAACAGAACCAACCTATTTCAGTCAGTTGTGTGGCTTTTCTGAAAAAAAAAAAAAAAATCCACACATGGTTCCATTAAAAGAGTGGGCACAGTATGTCTTTCTAGAACTGAAGGAGGGTGTGTGCAACATTAATCTGCTCTGAGCTGTGGAGCATCTCAGGAAATCTGCAGCCAGCTGGCACATGCAGGTGCTCTTCTCCTTTCCCTTGACATCCACCTGTGCTCCCTCCCCTGCTGTGTCTGCTTGGTTCACTCTGGGTGACAGAGGACATGCTTGAGTTTCAAGTCCAGTGTCCTTCCAGTGACTGCAAGGGAGAACTTCAGATACTTTTTGTTACAGAAGTACTAAAGTTAGCTTTTTAAAAAACAAACAATTTTGTTTGGAACATCCTTCAAGGATCCTTCAGCCTTCTGTGATGAATTTGCTACAAGGCAATAACATAGGATCAAGTAATTTTTCTAATTACATTACTCTGAAATGACTAATGGACATATCCTCTTTTTTCTAAGTATTTCTAGGGACCATAGAATTGGGGCTTTAATGGCAGAGAGAAGGAAGATAAAACCTTGATTCATGTGAAAACTCTGGTCTTGCTGAGAAATTGCATCCATTTGGGTTTGGCAATATGGAATCTGTTGATCCTGTCCACTGAACAGGGCAAGTATTTTCTGGCTCAGTTGTTATTTAGCACAGCAGGTATTGTTGCTGAACAGCACTGTGGTTTAAACTAATCTGTTTCAAACAAAGTCGCAGACTCGGTCTTTAATGCCACTATATAATTAATTCTCTCCACTTTATCCACAATGGCATAAGAAATGCCATGGAGACACCTTTAACTGAAGCCACTGAGGCTAATGAAAAGGGGACTATTACTCTTTAAAAAAGAATAATAAAGGCATTGCTAGTCCCAGTAGGAATTTATTTCCACTAAAAAGGCCGACTGAGAAATAACAGTAGATATAAAAAAATGTTTTAAACTGCTATTTTCTGAAAAACACACAGTAAACGCTAGAGTATATCTTTCACATCTATCTAAGAAACATAACCAAGCATTTATCACAAAAAAAAAAAAAAAAAACCAGAGAATTTTTCAGAGCATAAATATTCACTGAAAAATGTGAGATGGTGCTATGTTTTGTTGTGGTGGAAGTCAAAGGTCAAGCAACATTTTTGATAATAATTCTTAGAATATCAAGAAATGGCAGGAATACTGATTGTGCAATGTTTCACTGAAGAACAGAGATAATAAGGTGAGGAAGCCCAAAGAGACAGTGGACTCGATGACATCACTGTGATGTGACTCACCTCAGAGGGGCTGCTTTTTCCTATTTTTCCTTTCATTTTTATTTTTAAATGGTAACAATGGTCTGTCAGACCATGTTCTTTATTGAAGCTTGGGAAAATGTAGTATCTTAGATTCTTTGAATATTTATTTTTTTAAAGAAATATGTTCAGTTTGAATAGTCTAGATTAAGTACATGAAATTTGTGAGTATATGAAAAAACAGCACAGTAATGGATTTGCCAGGAATTCTTCTGCATTGATTGCAGCAGTATTACTAATCCTGAATCAACCCAAATGTACAGAACTGAATAAGTATTAGAGCTGTCCATAAAGATTTGATAAATGCACTAATCCATTAATTTTACCTTTTTTTTGTAGAATAAATTATTTGACAAATAATGGTAAAATTCATCAAATAAATTATCTGATGAATGTATTTTTTAAGTAATCGACTAGCTCTAATGAATATGCAGGCAGTTCCTTAATGAAAAGCATTACTCTACTGCTAGCCTGCTTTCATCACTCATATGTCACTTTTTTGCATTTTGCAACTGCAATCTGTATATTTTATTCATTTACCCATTCATTTATACAAGAAAGGTTCAAAGCAGTATGGTTAATCAATCACTGAAGTTCTTAAAATATTTTTGCTTTACAGTTGATTATTCATGACATTTATTAAAAAAGAGCTTGGATTTTCTGGGGACACCACTTCCAAAAATTATTCTTGGCTGGTACGTTCTAAGTCAAGTGCACAAGAATGCTCTGAAAATTGCAGGGTTCATGTATGAGCCATTTTTATAGCTGTAAACACTACAATTACCAATTGTTTCAAGAAACTGGAACTTGAAGCCAAGCCAGACACCTTCAAAGTCCCTAAAAACACTCATTAGAGGAGTAAAACAAGGAATAGCATGCAGGAGCTACCTCCTCACTGCTCAGCTCTGGGATGTTTGGATAAAAGCCACAGAGAGGATTATTTGGATGATGTTCAATTTTGGAAATGTTCCAATCTGAAAGAGCAAGTCTGTATTTTTTTATTACAGAGGTGATCTCAACAAATGATAGTGATAGATTTATACTGTCAAATGGCAAATTGTACCTATTAATGTTACAACACGTCACACTTCTGAGTCCTGGTTCCTCACAGAGGTGTGCCAATTTATTGTGACAGTGACAGTAGGTACAACAGTCAAGTCTGCATGACTCTGTCGATACTGTAAAGGTACAAATCATGTTTTCATGGGTGACTTTGAACTTGCTGCACAAAGCTCAGCTGAACAGATTTGATGGGAGAACATTGTGGGAGATGGGTATATTAGAAGGGCTGGCTAGAGCTGCACTTGGAATAGCAGTGATTCTTTTCCAAATTTTCCTTTTAATGTCTTGTAGACTTTCATAACTATCCTGTTAATAGCCCTTGGCCAACCCTTCCAGACATCATTTCTACTCCCAAATGGATAACTAATATATAGCTGAATCTCAAAATAGGTACAAGTGGAAGGACTTACGCTGTGTGTATAGAGTTTAAAAGATGAAGATTCCAAAACCACCAGGGGTGCAGAATAAAGCCCTTACATAGGTCTACTCCCACTCAAGAAGCTATGATGCCAGAGGTGGGGAAAGCCATGTTGAAATGCTCCAAAATGGGAAGGAGTAGATATTACATGCTAATCAAAACTGCAGCCACATCACCCTGACAACAAATAGTCATTTCCATTCTACACACTTATCACAGAGAGCTTATTACTGTAAGAGTGTATTACAATAGAAAAGAAAGTCTTCTAGGGCTTCTTTTTATACTCTGGGTTTTTTTCCTCCCCCATTTTCATACCTTTTATCTCTGGGGTTTATATTTGTCTTTGCCTCACTCAGTCTTTGGCTGCCATGTGTATGACTGTTTGTCCCTTAAAGCTTGAGATAAACTCACATTCCTGTTTAAAAGTTTAAATACTTGTTATAAATAATTTCTCCATACTTGTATGCTTTGATCTAATCTACTGCATAGTTTTAGTTAAAATGGTTGTGGTTCTAAAGATTACAAATATTAGGAGGAAGGAATAAGTTGTAGAAATTATCTTCAGTTTGCAGCTTGTTTTCTAAAGGTTTAAAATGCTCTTTCTTTGCTAAGTCCATCTAAAGAGTTTCTGACCCACTTCTTTTCATGTACAGTCACCAATCTAATAATAATAATAATTTTTAGATGGGATCAATAAAGCCATTACTTTGCACTTAAGACTTCTAATAGAACCTTAGTATTACCAAGCAAACACCTTCAGAAGTAGTGTTTCTGCTTAGGAAATCAGACGAGAACTTAATTTGTACTCCTGATAAACACTTGAGCTTCCTATGCTTCATTATTACTACAGATTTACAGCCCAAGGACAGGTTTGAAGCAATGTGCCCTGAGACAGCTAACCCATTGGTACAGGAGTGGTGCTGTTCATCATTTATTTGCTGTCTCAGAAACATATTACAGTATAATCCAAACCACAAATCTCCTGAGTCCCACTCACAGAAAGGGAAACCACCATTTGGGTACATGGGCATTTGTTCTGACAATGATTTTAATGTTTTTTTGTGCAAGAATTTTGTGGTGAGTAACCCTCCAGAGAATTGGTATCCACAGTCTCCTAACTGTCTTGGAAAACCTGCAAATTCAACTCTGTTAGTAGATGAAGTTTAGGATTAAAGGTAAACTTGAAGCTGCCAGATTTTTCAGCTTTGAATATGATTGTTGCAGTGCCCTATCTGGTTATCCCAGAACAAAAGTGATAATTTCTTGTCAGAGTTCTTAATTAATATTTTAAAAATCCTTTCCCTTTAATTAGCTGGGGGCAGAGTGGAAATATTGGGAAAAGATTGGCTCCTGTAATTAAAAGGATTGCCTGAGTGGCACTGTTTTGAAAAGAGTTTAATCTTTGTCATGTTGAAGCACATCCAGTGCTCTCAACAGGAAGGCTGGACAATGGAAACAGAATCACTACCAGCGATGTGCTTTCCATGGAGAAGACATCTGACACCAACTTCATCTTCTAGTCTCAGTGCTTATTTTCATAGGGTTTTCCGTATTTTCCTTTACTACCTGGATAGAGCATGAGCAAAATACTTAGGTCCCTGCACCTTTAGAAAATATCCCTCTTGAAGTTCGGGCTTCATTTTGCTGTCCCTCCATCAAAACAAACTGTCAAAACCTTCAAAAAAAACCCTGGAGCTGCTGAAGCACCTTGCTGAAAGCAGATTGCCTTTCCCCCCATGGTCTAAGAGCACATTGTTATGAATTGACACTAAATGTGCATAAAAGTATGCAAATACTGTGAAAACAAGTTAGCACAAAATACTTGTATAACACACAAAAAGTAGCTGAACAACCACAGGGCTCTTTGCTGTTCAGCTTCAGGTCTTAGGCAAAGGAGTGAGAGAAAAAGAAACTGGCTGCTCTCCTCGTCCATAGAGGGCTGCACTGGCACACAGGCCTGGATCAGCTTCTAACACCTCCCTTTTTCCTTTCAATTTGCAGGGATTGCTGGAAGATCTGGAGTGCTCAAAGAATGTCTACAGGCCTCAGAGTCCAGCTTGCAGGATTTGCTTCTGCAGCCAGCCAGATTTACAGCAAAGCCACTGCAGACCTGCTCTGCCTCTGTGCCGTGTACCTGAGATCCCCACTGGGCACAGCTCAGCTGGAGCTGAAAACAAGGTTACAGATGCCTGCACTTGGGGCATTTTGTATGTTTTGGTAATGCGATTTTCGTGTGCTAACCCTACAGAGATACATCACTGTGCATAAATCTTTACTTGAAGGCAGATGAGGAGCAGCAATGAGAGAAATAACAGCAAAACCCCAACCCTGCTGCCTCCATGGAAGAAAAGATAAGGTCCAAAGAGGAAATAGGAAATTGTAAACATAAACCTAAGAATTGTAAGAATTTCCTAGTAAAGGATGATGTCTTGCTGTGATTTTATTCATCTTAGTAACCTGCTGGACGCCAGGGCTATCTGACCCAGAGCACTGACCCAAGGGAGGTCCTGGTGCTTTGCCTCTCAAAATCTGCTGTGCTCACCTAAAGGGTGAAATGGGGAGGCACAACCTTGCAGCTATATCTGGCAGGTTGTTTCCAGCTGTATCCAATATGCAGTGGGAATTTGGTGTGAAATTTGACCAGAATTGTACCTGATACTTTATTAAGCTTTAAAATGGATAACAGCTTGAAATAAAATTGTTTCGCTACAAAGTTGTATGTGTTAGGATCTCCCACTTCTTTTTTTAACAAATCCTCACATTATACCAAATAGCTTAAAAAGGAACACAGCTGTAACTGACTTGACCATAGGTGTTGTGAGGCCTCACTATTGAACCTTCTCCTTCTGTTAGCTCAGCTATCACTGTCAACACAGGCATAGAGAATAAAGCCCCATTACAGCTAGAATGGTTCCTTAAACTTCACAGCACTTAGGAATGCTCCTGAGACACCAAAAACATCTCAATTCAGAATTGAACATGTAATACCTGCCAAATTTGCAGGTTTGAAACTACTTCCAATAGGAATTAAAAAGGCCCTCTTCACAGCTGAAATAGGGCTATCAATACTTGACTTGTCTGCCCATGTGAAATAGTGGGTTCTTTTCTCTGACGTCGCAATTTAGTTTAAAATGGCTTTGATGATGACAGGGTACATGAGAACGATAAAACCACAAAGATGACAGTCTAATCTTACAAAGATGACCGATCACTGATAAGAGATTAAGTCACACAACATTTGAAAAACCAGATTATCTGTCTGCTAGGATGGTGTCTGTGTAACACCTCCTGCTGAGCCACGCTGAGATGCCAGTGACATACAAAGACGCTTCTCTGTAAAAACCAGAAACGCTTCACAGAATTTCACAAACCGTTGGGATAAAAGAAGGAGAGTAAGAAAAAACTCCTCTGATATTATATTGAACTTTTTTTGTCAAACATTCATTTTTCAGACTAGTAAAGTATTTAGATGTACAGCATATAAATAATTTAGAGGTACTATAAAAAGGTCTAAATTAGTCAATTCTGCCCTATAATTAGCACTCACAGCTATGCTGGCAGTGGGTGGGTGATTATTAAACACCTTTTATTATTGGCTTTATGTACTACAATAAAAAATTAAAATTATACTTACAAGAATTATTAGACATGCTGGTCCTATAAAACTCCATATAAAGTTATTCTTAGTGCTGAGCCAACATCTGAAAATTAAACAGCAGAAAATGCCTTGAAACGTGCTTTTGTGATTATTGTCTCCATCTGTACGATGATTTGGACACAGAAACAGCGACTTACACTTCTGTGGTGCCATAGTACTTGTATCCCAGTGCAGCAGAGATTCCAACCACCACAGCTGGGCTGACATAGCCAAAGACATAGAAATTCTTGTGCAAGAAACCCTTGTTGTAGATGACTCCCACAACTATAAGGTAGAGGTGAATACCTTCGATGCACATCCATGCAAAAGCAGCTAGAAGGAAATAATGGAGTAGTCCAGCAGTAATTGAACAGAAGAGCTAGAAATTCAATCAGAGAAAGCAGGAGTCATAATCCTATTAACAGGCTTTTGTCAATATATATTATAATATAACAGTACATGCACAGCAACTGAGGGACCTTAAAGTGGGGATTCAGACCAGTTGTAATGCTGGTTAGCAAGAACTTGGCCTACACCCATTTGTACATTTGTTCACTAGTGTTTTCTGTAGCAAATGGTAATAAAGAGACTAATTCCACTTTTAAAATTAGTGTATGTCTTCCCATAAATGGTTTGACTAGGTTGATCCTATTGTTATAGATGAGTAGTCTATTGGCTTGATCTACAGAAAGTTAATTTTTATTATTTTGATAGTATTGTAACTAGGCATCACAAGGAATTATTTCTGAAATAACTTTTGTTATACAAAGTGTTTGTAAAATGATATTTTTCAATCCATCAATACTGGAGTGCTACCTCAGGGATAGCAGATCATATTTTTTCAAGTGATTTCAAATTCTATTCACCTACTTATGGTAGGATATTTTGATAATTGATGCATAATTTTATTTCCTAAAACTAATCTGAGCTGCAAAACTCAACCCCCTAGCTTTCTGAAAAGCAAAAGGGACAGGTCAAGACCTCCCATGTGATCCTCCAGCCTACAGCTCAATATCTCAGATGTCAGCTTGGGATTGCAGCTCTGGCCTGATTTTAGAGAAAACTGTCAACCTGGGAGCCACCGATGTGGATTTATACAGCATCCTAAGTGAAAATGCACATTGAGATCACAGTTTCAGTAAAGGTGAAAAATTTTAAACGAAACCCATGGAGCAAAGTCAATACACACAGCTCAGACGAAGGCCCTGCCTCTTTAAATGACCATTTTGTATTTCCTGTTACTGTCCTGGGAAGGCAGGGTCACTATCGAGGGTAGGAAGTGTGGGGAGTAGAAGGAAGATCATATCTTATACTGTATATTTATTTTGCAATACAAAATCAAGGCACAAGTGAAAACTACCCACCTTATTATTGTTCATATTAATTCCAATCAGAAAAATAAGTTCTGCCAGGAAAAGGCTGCAGCAGAGGTTTTTGTGAATTGTCGTTCTAGTGCTTTGAATTTCACTGAAGAACCAGAAGGTGAAAATGCACATGGAGAGGCAAATCAACGAAATAATTATTCCTAGCTGAGTGATTCTTGTAAGAATGCTATAATTTGTAACACCCTGGGGGAAAATTATAATATAGTATTTAAAAGAACAGCTTTGTAACGTCTCAAGAAAGACCTCATTCTATAATATAGCTCTTTTCTTCTTTTCTACAAAATATTAATCAAAACTGTTTGTAGAGTTTCACTGGAAATGTACACTTTGGATAATCTAAAAAGTATTGGGTTTTTGTGAGACAGATATAATTCTAGGGGAAATTAGTAATAAACTGTATATATTCCTGCTCTTGCATTTTCTGATATTTCTTAACAAAACTTTTTATTAACATCAGTATCTCCTAATAAGATTTTCAAAATCAGATCATTTCAGTGAATGACAAATACACTGGCAAAAGGACATCTATTAATATGACACAAATATTTTCTAATATAAAAGGACTTATCACAGCAGTGACTTAGATAAGAAAAACTGAATAACTGTCTTGCAGAATTTGCAACATGATCAAAACAAGACTCTGAAATAACAATCACTTCAAAGCAAATGCTATTCCAGATATTTAACATGAACTTTCTGCAGAGAAACACAAGGTACTCCAATACCGGATGTTAATATTTTCTGAATAAAAATACAATTTCTTTTGCTGTTTGCTATTTCAACAAAGAAAACTCTGAAATACATGACTGTACCTCAGCAAAAGGATGGCATTCAACTGACCATAAAATGTATCTCAGTATTTTTTTACTAAATAAAGGATGAGAGATTCTTCACCTCCCAGCTTTCTTTTCAAAATAACTATATAGGTACCTGCAAAGGTTTTAAATTTCAGCTGAAGACTTAGGATGCTATTTAGCAACCAGGAAACAGCCTCTATCAGCATGAAATTCACAGTGTGAGAGAACTGTCTCAATACAGTATATTCATGCTAATATTCTGCTTGCTGTCAGTTCTGATACCTTATAAAGCTGCCTCCTGAGGCAGGACCTGAGCTCCTGCAGATCCCCACTGAGACCCTGGAAATCTATGGAGCTTCTTAATATAAGAAGGACATAAATTGAATGGCCATTCTCCCAATTTTGTGCTGGTCGGGAGTGTCCATGTTTAATAGTCATAAACCTCAGATTGATTATGCTGCTGCAAACTCTCCAGAGAGAATTTAAAGCAGATTTTTAGATGCCAAGGTTAGACAAATGGGTGGCAAAGTTTTGAGAGACAGAAATTCAGGGCCATATGGTTACTGACCACCAATGAATGGCAGATAAATCCCACAGCAGTATTAAAGTGAGATGCAAAATGAAATGCAATGCTCCAAAAATAAGCACAACAGACTGTGTTTTTGGAACAAGATACTTTGCTGCATCACTGCTCTGTAATACTGCAGAAAGGACATAAGGAAATTCAAACACATATGGGAGGAATTTTGTTTGCTTTGTGCACAATAAATTGTGTGTTTGCTGAACAAAACCGAGACACAACCCAAAGGGGGGGGGTGAGTATGCAGGATGCCCTAAAATAAAAACATAAGGAATGAAAACAGAAGAAAGTATCAGGTAAAACACTAAATGAAAATAGCACTTACAACGGAGCCACCTGAGGACATCAACACAGCAAAATGAGTCAGATGATTACATTTGCATGAGATATGAGTGGAGTTGGAATGTGTCAGCTCACAGCCTTCTGTAGCCCAGTTGCCATTCATTGTGTCTGAGTAGTTCCAAAATGCACATTTAATGTCTTTATCTACAGTCTGGAACAGAAACAAGATGTTCTGCTGATGGCAAAAGGCAGGATATTTCCCATCAAGAGACCTTTCTTACGCTAGACCGCACAATTCATTAAAAAATGCTTGTTATCATTGGAAGGTTGGGGAACAAAAACCACATTCTGCAAGGCCTATTCCAAGCAATTAAAACGTGGCTGGGGATGGAAGCAATTTATTCACACAGCTAAAACCCCAACAAACATGTAGTCTAATCAGATTACTGAACCCTGCTGGCACCTGCAAAGATGTTGGAATTTTTACCTATTGAAAACATTGTTATATAGACGCTTGCACCTGCTGAACATGGAGCAGACTCCAAGGTTACAGCCACATTGCTTATCCATTCCAAATGAGCAGTTCAAAAACTGAGACTTATTCCATGCATTTTACAAAGCAATCTGGGATAAAGCCAGGGTCATATCACACCTGCTATATCACCTGCTACACAACAGTGATGAGTAAGACCATTAGTATTATTTAGTACAGTTAGTGCTTACTAAATCTAGTCAAAGACTAAGTCTCCCCTGTAATATAGGCTTTATAAATATATGCAAATTTTATATAAGGTGATTTCCAACTCAGAAGGGAAGTAACAAATTTAGAAGCTGTGTAACCAAGGTTAGCACCTTGTTCCATTGCTCACCTCTACAGAATTGCTTTCAGGTTATGTTTCTAGTGATTCTTTGTGCCATGTGAGGTGATTTTTCACATATGATTCAAGCCAGCAAAAAATCTGTATTTGCTCGAAGTAAGCTTCTCGGTTTTAAATAAACGTGTTCAGATTTCAGAAATAACAAAGCTCCAAAATTATAGGTTCTGCTATTACCCCTAATTCCAGATTACCTTTTTTGCATTAGCCTTGAAGAATTACTTCCCTTTTTTTCAGTATAGATGCTTAACTGTCTGATAAACTTTCAGAAAGAAAACCCACCTAAATAAAGAACAATCAAGACCCTGTAATATTCTGTGGTTCAGACATTTTATCCATACTACAACCCATTACATTTTATCCATACTACAACCCAGCAAAGATGGCATTATTGCCCTTGCTTTAGTCCCATAGCAATCTTCCTCTGTACCATATTTAGTATATTGCACTTAGGATGTCACATCTGAGATTAATCTTATTAGGGTAATAAACTGTAACTTCCCATCAGCAAACAACAGAATTGTGTTCATCATATGCTGCAGGTATGCTTGCTTCACATAAAATGATTAGCTAATGTTTTGTTTTACTTGCAGCTGATAATAAAAAACCCCCTTACCTTGGCATACTTTAAGGTAAATGTTATTTTCTCAAGCTCATAGAGTGTGGGTGGATTTGAGCTGATTGCAACAGCTATAACTGCAGAGCTGACTGTCTGTCTCTGCTCGGAAGGGTCTTTGGAGGAGAGGTTTTTGGGCGAGGAAAGCAGAGAGCCGATGTTGCTGTACCGCAGAAAGACAACTGCTACAGTGCCTATCAATCAAACACACCATGGTTAGGAGTTTGTGGCTTTTTATGGGAGAACAAAATTGAAGGCATTAAGGAAACAATAAACAATAGACATTATTGCTGCTATTGCATAAAATATGCAAAACAGATGGAGTCTTTGTGGAATACTTATAAAAATGTTTTAGAGACAATGAAATATAGCTTTATTTAAAACAATGTAACTGGCATTAGAAATAAAAATGCGTGTTCGCACTGGCAATACTAATTAGATATATGCATATGTATTTTTCCTAGAGTAATGTATGCTTGCTGCTGTTCTGCAACTGGTTACACATGTGGTGTCAACTCCTATAAAGTGAAATGTCTCTGACCTGAAATAAATACTAGACTTTTCTGAAGTACCTGGCTTGCTTTGAATTCCATTACATTGGACCCAGGATGGGAAAAAGAAAAAGGTATTTTAGGATTCAGTGCTGATCTCAGAAAAAGGAGAGACTTTCTCCCTGGTACCACAATATACCATATTTTTACATAAATATATGAGTCGAGATACAGATTAGATGGAAGACAAAGATTTAAAAAATCTTTTCCATGTTTATTAAATTATGTGGTATAAGTCCAGAGCTGTTTAAACACATGTATTTATATTTAGTGGCGACAGGAGTTGTAAGGTCTTTCTGTAGCACTCTGAGGTACAAGCCAGATCTGGGTCCTGCTGGTTTTGGTACTAAAGTTACATGTTCTTGCCCCAGTGAGCTACTCTCTGAATAGGAAAATGCACCAAATTTTGTAGGAGAAGTAGCACAGAGAGTTGAAGGGGGTGGTCCAAAGTCATACAGCAGATGTGTGGCTGAGAAATAGATAAAGCTCAGGTCTGTAGTACCAATGCCCAGGGTGAAAACTCATTGGACACTCACTGTGTCACTAGATATGTTAGAAATATCAGGCTTGAGACAATCAAGGAGAAAAGGTGATAAGAATACATTGTCTTCTTTGTAGTTAGCAGTGGGGAAGTTCAGCCTTGGTAAATGCCCATTTGGCTGTTTTCTAGCGGGTAAAAGTCTATCTAAGGTGGTTTTTAACCCACCTACTCTCCAGCCCTTGTTTCTTACCGTTTGGATGAGGTTCCTGTCTCTTCTTTGGAGAGATCTTTATGTAATCTCCCCCTGTGTATACATGAGGGTGGATGTGTTTCATGTGGTGTGAATCAAAAGCAAAAACCTTGAGTGCTGTAAAACAAGAAAAATACTGTACAAATCACAGCTCCATTATGGCCTGCCATAATTTAGAGTTGGGTTAATAAGTGTGCTACTGGATTCCATAATTACTGTGAATTTTAAGACTCTATCCTTGTGCAAAATATTTCAAGAAAAATGTCATTAATATAACATGTTTGTTTAAACATCTATGTTTTTTTTATTTTCATGCATACATTTTGCTCTCATACTTTTTACTCTTTCCGTGAAAAATATAGTCTCTTATTTACCTTGCCTTAAATTAGGTACTGGGAAAAACAATGTAGGTTACTTTAGGAAGAGCTATTGCTTTATTAAAAATGTATTTCTGAAAGGGGCTACAAATCACAATTATAAAAAGGAAAGCACAAAATTCTCCACTGAATAATAACGTTTGATAAAAGCCAACTTTTGAAAAGTATATATTTTATGGTTATCTATCCACGCTACCAAATACACATTGCACCACGAACTAATGATGTGTCTTGTCAAAAAGCAAACAAACAAGCATCACCCCTTAGGACAAAAACTACATTAGAGACTATTGAGCTCTTTACTTGCTTCATTACTGTGCTGAGTTTCAATCACCCAGGATGGGAATAAAAAGAAGTCAATCGGGCTTTTTTTTTAAAAACGAAACAAAGCAAAACAAAATAAAACAAAACAAATCTAAAACTTGACTGACAGAGGAATATCACTAAGCTAGACCATCTGCATTGCTTATAGCACAGCACACAAAAATAATATGAGCTATTCAATAGAACAGCTGTCAGAAAATGTTTGTAAGGGCATAAGAAATTGTTTTCTTTGGCTGGAATTTTGAAAAGCTCATAGTTCAAGAACTTGCACCAAAAGAAACAGTGGAGAGAGAGGGGTGATGTTGTAGGTCTTATTCTAAAATAGTTGTGTCTGGCACCTATGAGACCTATGAAAAATTTATTCATGTTGAAAAACAGTAACAAAAAATTTTAGCGTTTGGGTCCAATTTGGAAATGGGCTCATTCAGTTTACCATTTTAGAACAAAACCAAGGAATACAATCATTAACCTTTCAACACAGGAGGAATTCCTCTCCGTTCTCTTTATCAGCTTTTTCTGTCACCTTGGTGACTGATACCTACAGTTCCACTGGAGACTGCACCCGAATCCTCTCTCTGACTTTGATGGCCTCAGCTCCGTGGCCATGAGAGCTGCTCTGCTCTGGAGCAAGGGAGGAGGTGTGGGGAGGGGGGCACAGGGGCTTTACAGCCAGCACCTGGCACTGCTCTGCTCCTGCTGCAGACCCAGAGTCTGATTCTACAGAGTCTGTGTCGAGGAACAAATCCCTCCCTTCTTTTTCATCACTCTAACTTATTTTTGGAAAGGTGAGGCAAGAACAGGTGGTTTGACCTGCCGCAAGACCACAGCAGGAATCTTACTCATCAAGTCATCATATAAAACAGCCAGCTGGTGAGAGACACTGAAGGACTGTACTAAATCTAAAATAAGAAATCAGATCACATACATTTTGGGGACATTCAGAAAAATAAAGATGAAAGAGTGGCCATTGGCAAAAGAATCGGCCATGCTTTATGAGGGTTTGCAAAGGTGCCTGGTCAGCCTTACTCTGCTCTCAGTAGAAGGAGGGGTAAAACTACTATTCCCACAGCAAAATCTCAGCAGGTATTGGTGGGAAGGCAGCAGCAAACAGGGAGAAGGTAGGTGAACAAAATGGTGCAGTTGAGAGTAACCAATTCTCCTCCTGGGGAATTCCCCTTAAAATGAGAAATTCCTGTTGAGATAAAGCCACTGAAGATTAAACTCACAAGGTACAACCCTTATTCCAAGTTCATTTATAAGAACTACACTGAAGCAAAAAGAGTCAAAAAAATATGTAGAAAGTAAGTCCAAATTTTGTTCCATTGGTGTTTTTTATACACATAAGATGCATAGGAAAATTTTGTGCTTATAAAATGAATCTAGACTGTGTGAATATGGCCATAATGATTTAAAGAGAATATGAAAACAAGTTCCTACAGACTCTCAATTCATATTTCTGCTCTGGACTCAAAGGTTTAGTCTTTGAAAATTATGATACCTACACTGAAAGTCAGGTGTTAGTTACAAAATTAACACCTGCTTCTTTCACATAACACCATTTCTAATCTTTATAATTGCGCTGAAAAACTCCTCAATTCAATCCACATCTAAAGTATACCTTAGAATGATTTTCTTTATCTTACCTATGTCACTTGCATTAGCATCCAGCTGGGCTGTCTTTTTGAAGCCCTGTGACATGACAAGCGTGGCCTGCTCTGCAGTGTGCAGCAGCTTGGTCAGGCTCCTCCTTTGATTATCTACCAGCAGAGCTTCCCAGGCTGCAATTTTGTCTTTTTGTAAAAAATTGTTCACGGTGTTGACCAAAACCTGTAAGTAAAAGCATGTGTTTAAGAGTCCCATGCTATCTTTGGAGTAAGGACAAACCCCACAGCTCCTTGACCCACTCACATTAATGGTGGTGTTGTGGAGGGCGTCGCTGTCAGAGACAGAGCCACTCACGGTGTCCCACGGTGGAGAGGACAGTGCTTCCACATACGAAATCACTTCTACAGGTGAAAGGGGCCCCAAAGTATTTTTATTGATTTCTTGCAGCTTCTCCAGAGGTGTTTTAAAATGACTAATCTGAAAAATGCCAGAATTCATATCTTAATGAAACAATTAAAGCCATATTTCTGCATGTGGCAATGAACCCAATAGACTGATTTCTGTTCACTAAAATACTGGTTTGTAAGACACTTGTGCAGCAAAACCCCTACTCAATCAACAGGGTGACCTATAAATTATTGATATTACACATGTCTAGTACAACCTTCACAAGCAAGCACAATTAAAAAATGGTGTGCTATCATTACACATTTTCTTCCCTACCGCAGCTAAGTTTTATTTATCCTGATGATCTAAAGTGAACAAATAAATGTTCTGCAAAAAGAATTAAATATCAATTATATGATTATTCTGCTTCTGTATTAATCAATTGACTTTTCTTTTAAAATTTAACTGAAGAGGTGGGAGCAGATGGGAAGTATTTGTATTTTTGTAGTTGTTTTTTCTCAAATGCAAATTATAAAGCATGTAGTTGAGCCAACCATACTGCCTATTTCTCCTTCAGTGCTTCAGCTTATAAACTGCTAAATACACTTACATAAAACAGCTAATTTAAAATATAGGCAGGAGAGTGTGAGATGAAGATTAACCTTCCACATTGCAGTCTCATGGCTGGATAAGAGAAGAATTCTTACTTCACGATACTGGAATCTAATTAATCAAGCACTCAACATCTGATTTTGAATGACCTCTACTCTCTACTGTTGAACAGCTTTTATAGGGCTTGCTTTGTCCTTGACTATAACTCAACAGAACTAGAAAACAGGCTAAAAATCTGACTGTTATTTACAAGAAAGTATTTTTAATTATTAATTTAAGTTTTGTTTAAGTATATATTTTAAAAAATCTTACTCTAAGATTCTGTTGTAACATTTACCATGTCTTTGCACCTAAGTGTGGTAAGCAGGTATTATATTTGATATGATGCATTACATTGCAGGTAAACATAAGAAGTATGTTAACACTACATATATGTAATACTAGGTTAATAAAAGTCTTTAAAATAATATCTTTTTGAATACAGTAACTGAATCAAATTGCTTAATATCAAATGCAAACATATACAATTGCTTTTAATTTATTTATGCTTATGCTTCATTTATCCTTTAAAATTAGACAATACTGTAGCTGTAGAATAATGGATAGTGCATTCATTAATATATTTTTAATTGGCTTCAGGAATCTCTGTTTCTGGTGAAAAAAAATATTTTCTGATGAAAAATACTCTGGCCACAGAGTATTTGTTTCTATAAATCCTGTATCACTTTACACACTTGCCTTTGAGGAGTAAATAAACCAGCACACCAAGATGCTATGGCTCTCTTTTCTATTTAGTCACTTGTTGACATTACTTTTGTAAGCTATCTTGCCTTCCTTCTGAACAAGCAAATAATTGCACATCAGTAAATGCAGCAGTGTGTAACTCCAGAAATTACAGAAACAGCTGAGTGATTACCACACTTCTGAATTTTTCATGCATCATGTCTCACTTTGCTGGAAAGAGAACACGCAGATTCCCACCAAGTTATTATCATGAGTAGAACATACAACCCAGTTCAAATAATTTGAAATTATTAAAAAGCCCTCTGTCAACATGCTTAAGTTCAATTGTATGCTTCAAGCCTTTGTTAAAAACTGTTTAAGAACTATTAAAATTGAAATAGAAGTTTCAAACAGAAACAATTAAAGGATTTGAAAATTAATCTACAAACCAGTGCTACTTACTCTGGCTAAAGTTCTATTAATATGTTCAGCTATACAGTCTTTGAATAACTCACACTTGGCCTTTGGATTTTCTGTAAAAACAAAAAGGGATACTAATTAGGCATTGCAGTTCAATCAATACTCAATACATACTAATTGCAAAAGCACTTGTCTAGGTCATTCCCCAAACCACCAGCATGCTGAATTTATGTACATAAAACACAGCATTCCATTCTCAAACTACAATTAAAAAGACTTTATCTTGGCCAAAATTATAGCATTGTATTGGAATGAGCTGTTTTATTCAGGTAGAGAATTTGGTCCCTTTATGGGACTTCCACAGGTGAAGCAGAGAGAGCTCAAATTTACAGAGAGGAGCACAGATCTGACATCTATGAGGAGGTAACCATTATTTCAGATGGATCCCATCCCACTGTTTAGCAAAAATACGTTTACAAAATTATTCTATTCTCAGGAATTGTAGATGCTTCAGCCTTGCCTCTTTTCCATGTCTTGCTGATTAATCTAACTGAAGATAAATAGGCACTGGTGGGTTTCTCAGAAGATGTATCTCTATAATAACACATAAACCTCTATAATATCATGTACCTTGGCAGGAAGTGCCATCATTTGGCTTAAATTGTAATTTTCCTGTGGATGGTTGATAACCTTCCTTACAGGAGCAGTTAAACCCTCCATCCACGTTTTCACATTTTGCATGATCTCCACAGGCAACACTTCCTTCGTTGCTGCACTCATCTACATCTGCAAATATTGTGAGAAATTGAATTTTTATTAAGTATGCACAGAATAACACCTTGCTGCTTTGTTGATAATAGCCCCGCACACTACAAGCAGTTTCATAATAAAATTTCATGTAATAAAAAAAAGCAACAACTAAACCCACAATCTCAATGGCAAAACCCCTGGCAATTATAATACTTAAGGATTAGAAGGATAAATTATAATTGATCATATTTTTATACCACCACTTTTATTGCTCTATAATACTACACTGCTCATGTTTTAAAACCATATTAATTCTATCATAACAAAATGGTTGGCATGATGCAAATCATCTGAAATCCATTTTTCAGAGATTAGACTAAATAGATTTTCTCAGCTCAGTTAGAAAAAGAAAAAAACCCTGCAGACTTGTCTTTTAAGTTGCAGCTTTAAAAAGACACTGCAAAAGCTCACTCTGTCCATCTTGTTAATCTAAGAATTAAACTCTGTGCCCTTTAACGTGCTTGGCATATCCTTTTTTTTAATTTTAAAATCCATATTTAAAGTACATCTGCTTAAAATGTCTTTTGTGCTTCTAAATAAATTGTCATTAGGTAGACAAGTTCAGTAACTGGGTGGGGCACAGTCCAAGAGTAAAACCAATGAATTCCTGTTAGGGAATCCATGAATTGATCAGTTTAGGAGACCTGGGTACTAAATCCCTGGCTGGAGTACTGATTATTTTGCATTATTTGGCTGGCTAAGGATAAAGATCAAATAACTCAATGGAGAAAGCAAACTGGGAACTATACCAAATAATTCTGGAGGATGAAGTAATGGACTGTGAAGTGCTGTGCTGGAAAGGAGAAAAACATGGAGAGCTTTGGGACAGGTATATTTGAAAAATGAAGTGGTACATGAGTGGGTTTAAAGTAACAGCCTGAGAACTGAACTGAAGGAAAGGAAAGACAGTGCAGGGAATGGAAGAGAGAGGATGGCAGCTCCAGTCAAGAGCTGGTATGAGGCTCAGTTTTGGGAAGAAATTGGTGGAAAAGGAGAAGTGGTTAATTGATCAGTGGAAGAGAAGAGCTATCTGAATTGATAAGCAGCCTCTGCTCAGCTAGAGGGTATGTTAAAAACAGACAAGTAGAAAGATTTGGGGTGGCTGGAAATACACTATTTAGCATATAGGAACTAGTTTCACACTGCTTTTGATACAAGAATCTTGGTGGTTTTTAAAAAGGAGCAACAATACATGTGAAATAAGGTTATAATTGAAAAATGGAAAGAAAAACTGCATGCATATGGATATACAGAGGGAATGCAAAAAAATACCTGAAAGATACTTAAGGGCCATCTGTCTATTTGGACAGAGGTCTCCCTGGGATTTAAGGTTGAAGTCCCACCTCACTTTCATTTATCTCTTTTTCTCAATGAGCCACTGCTTGATTTGAACCTCACATGCTTTGTTTTAAGCCTGAAGCTCAGAAGCTGCCATGGCAAAGCCATTCAGACCCCTGCACAGGCAGGAAGATGTGGGACTGGAGGAGCATTTGCCCTCCCCAGCACAGCCACCACTGCTCTGCAGGGAGAGCCAGCAGGAAAGCTATGTATTTAAATGGCTTGGTGCCAGCATGGAAGTTTAAAGCAGGAAGTTAAATTATGATTTTCTGCATTAGGGCAATAGTTTATTTCCATATTTGATGTCCCAAACTGCTAATGTTTCTCTTTAAGGAGCTGAGTTTTGCATTATCCGTATTTGTATGGTTTCTGTGACCTCAGTATTCATAGTTATGGAGCTAACCACATTATACATGAACCAATCTGGCAAAAGGGAAGGAAAATTGCATGATGTAGTGCTACACATAGGATACCTCATAATTAAATGCTGTCATTTAAAGACACAAGGCTAAAGTTCTTACTCTTGGCATTTAAATAACCTCTCACATCAGTAAATTATAAAGCTCTGCTTGAAACAAGTGAGTGTCTGTCAGTGCCTTGTTGTGTGACTCTGTAAGACAGAGAGACTTTGAATGAAGTGGCAGGGGTGAAGATCATGACAAAGCCAGTCTGTCTAACTAGAAAACACCAACACCCTCAAACCAAAGATTTCTTTGGCCTTGTCAGCTACATGGAGGGCTTGTACATCTGAACAAGCCATTCATCATGTAATGCAGTGCTAAAACACCAGCAATTGACAACAATCTTTGCCAAAACTTACAATAAAAAAAGTAATATTTTAATGCTTTTTAGAATACTAAGGATCAGGTTTCCGTATGATTTAATGATACAAATGTTTCAAAAATGTCATGACACTTCTTTTCCTAAACTGTTAGATCAGTAAATAATTGATTTGTTATTATTGGGCAGTCATGCAAATTCTTTTTTTAATTATATAAGATATAAAGTGTAAGGGAGACTTTAATGAGAAGAGAGGATTATCGAAAACAAAAGCAGAAAATCAAGTATTTTGGCACATCTCTGGCAACAGGACTGCTGTTTAAAGTCTGATAGAGACACCCTGTTGAGTATATACAAATAGACTTTCTGCAGTTGAGTTGTCCATATGGAATGGGTGCATATCATGCCTATTTAATTTACTGCTTTCAGAAGAAAAAACAACTCCTGGATGACAAAATTAAAAGGCAATATGCCTGAACTTGCAAGGTACTAATCAGCTTCGTATCCTTTTTAAATCAATGAGATTGTCAGGAGCAGCCAACAGTTTGTGACAGTTGCAAGAATGCAGCTTTTAAGTTCCTGCTTTGAAATGCTGTGTGCAGTAGCTGTAGGCTTTTGTTTCTTTATATTTTGTAGTTATGCCTTTTTAACCAAATATGCAATTGTTGGACCACACACAGACAACAGCTTGTCAGTGCTTTCAGCAATCCAATTTTAGTGGAGCTTTGGGGTGAGGATCCCAAACTCTCCTTGATGTGCTGTGGGAGCAGGAGTGGGCTGCCAAGGCTGCGTGAGCAGTCTTCACAGACAGCATTCCTGAGCAAAGGTTGAAGAACAGCAGCTTTTTAAACAGAAGAACATTTGCCATAGGTCTGTAAAAAGCCCTGGCCTTTTAGTAAATATTCAAAACAAATCCTGGAGCTGAACTTTGAAGCTTTTATAATGGCTGCGATCAGAAAAATAATATCACCAACACCACTTAGGCTAGTGTGAAAATAGATTTATAACCTTTTATTTTATTTCTTTGCTTTGTCACTCCTCATCTATTGCAGCGGGCAAGGAAATTCCAATTAAATTAAAAGTACGGGGAACAGTTATTATGTTCAGTCTTGCCAATTACAGGATTGTACCTACATCCCTTTGATTCCTCACCAGCCAGTCAAGACAGCTTGATGTCTACATTATACCTTCTGCTTATTAGTAGCTTGCAAGTGATTGAAAACTCCAATTGCAAAGGACTGGATGTTCCCTCCCCGTGTCTCCGCACTGTGGAAGGCAGCAGCACGCACAAAGTAGAAATGTAAAAGGCTATGAATGGCAAAGGTAAAAGAAAAGTTAGCAACGTGGCCCAACGCCAGGTTCCATCCACTGCACAGCTCCCTTGTCACAGCAAAGGATGGGATGGAGAATGGGTGCCTTCCCAGCGCTCTCAGAAATACCTGAAGGGAGCTAATAGCATGTTCCCAGAAAAAGCAGAGTGGCGTGGATGTCACTTTCATTTCACAGATGGCCATTTTCATGTTTTTACTCTGTTGACTGGGGTGAAAAAAGTAGGTTTCTATTTCACTTTTTTATCTGCAGCCGAACATTCAATAAATTGTGAAGTCTAAGGAAAAGTACGGCTTTTGCACAAATCAAAAAATAGATTTTAATAGCTCACTTTCAGGACAGCAGAAAAATGTCACATGTCTGCATTATTTTTTTCTTTCCCATTTCCTTTATCCATTTCTTCTCTTCTCCTTCCCTTCCTACTGTCCAGTCCCTCCTCTATCTGCATCTTTGTCATCTCTTCAGCAATTCTACCTGATAACATGGGTGACGTACTTTTGACCCTCAACTCAAAACTCAGCATTCTGACTGGATTAAGGGTGAACCAACATTTCTCAAAGCCATTTTCCCAAGATTTCTTTCGACCTACTACCTTGGGGAACCCTGTCACTTTTTACTCAGGAGCTTGTTGTGGTTTCCAAAGCGGGAACACGCAGGTACGTGCATGGACTTTGAAAGTCACTTGCACACACAAGGTTATGTGCTACACTTGCACTACTGGAGACTCCTCAGGTAGGTTTGAGGGCATAAACAAATAGGGTTCATAATGGCATACTCTCCAAAATTCAAAATTTAAAGTTACTGCCATGTACATACATACATACGTTAAAAAGAAGATTTAGGACTTTGCAGAATCTAAAAATATATTGTGGGGCCCCATAAACTTGTGTAGGATGGATACCTGGTAGTTCTGTTCTGTGATTTGTACTAAATGACTTGCACTCCATTTAAAATGAAATGTTGATATTTGCTTCAGCTGTCACCCTGAATACACAAATGTCAGCTGCTTGTGTGCAAGTCATATCTGCTACCTGTAGCAGCAGAACCATTGGGTACAAAATATCCTATTATGGT
Source organism: Fringilla coelebs (assembly GCF_963513975.1). Lineage (NCBI taxonomy): Eukaryota > Metazoa > Chordata > Aves > Passeriformes > Fringillidae > Fringilla > Fringilla coelebs. The sequence continues at coordinate 12,366,996 of NC_140067.1, forward strand.
TTCCCTGATGGATAAGGAAAAAAATTAATTGTGGATCAAAAGGTTGTGTTTAGGACTCACATCTTGGTAAAGTAATTGGTACACTTGTTTAATAAAAAAAGATGCCCACAGGTAATTTTTTTCATTTTGGTGTGCGTTTTGAAAGCTCTTGGCTCCTCCATGTGGATATTCAAAAAGAAGAAGTACTCTAGTAGAGGATAAAAAAAAGATCAATCTGCCCAGCAAAGAGGGGGAAAAAAGAAGAAATTATCAAGCTAAGGGTAAGAAGTTAAAGTGACACAAAAACAGTCAGAGAAATAACTTTGGAGACAAACTTCCGAAGATGAGGAAATATCATAATGTAAAAATCAAAACCTGGAGCAGAAATGGTGAGAATATTTACAGCTCAATGTGCTAACTGTCTCCATCCCAGCTAATTTAAGAATGATTCATAGCAGCTGGATAAAGCAGAGCACTTTTAGATGGATGTGAGCAATGGGCAAGAAATGTCGATTAGATCACTTTCTGGCTTAATATGCAACCACTCTGCTGATATTAAGAGCAGTGAGAAGAGAGGTTGTCAGCACTCACAAGCTCGCAGGAGACATACCTAGAGTGAGACACAGTCAGCATAAAGGTGTAAAGGGCAATAGATTTATTTCTCATTTCCCCATTCCCTGAGGACTTTTGCAACATACAGAGAAAATTACCAGGAGTTTGAAAAAGAGAAATAGTTGCAGTTCTTCCATTCAGAGGAAATCCTAAAGGATTGCATGATTGTTCAGAAATAACATTTTTCCAGAGAACTTTTCCTCCCCTGTAATCTTGAACATGTTCCATTCAACTGCTACAGAACCAGAGGCTAATGAATGGCACAGGAGGTTGGAAAACCACTGATCTTGCTTGTTGCTTTTGATTAAAGTTGAAAAATACCAAAAGTATCCTAACCAAGTTTCCAAATAAAAGATATTTGAAGTATACTAGTTCAAACTTGTAGAGAATTTTGTTTTTCCAGATCTGAATGCAGAATATTTTGTCATTTTTTCTCCTGAGAATGTGACCAGCTTGCACACAGATCAGTGAAACAGTGGCATAAATGGGTGAGTTGGTGATTTCTGTGTGGCCTTAACTATATATTTATTGTGTAAATCTTTGACATGTGGATTTAAATATATTGCAAGCAGAGTGAAGATGCAAGTGTCACTGAAAGCAATAGCAGATGCTCGGCTGTCAGGGAGAAGTGTGGGCCTGAACTGGAATATTAAGCAAGCCTGTTCCAGTTCAAAACGTGGGAATTTTATATGCAAATTCCAAACTTCACAAATATGAGAGCATTTTGCTAGATTTCTATAATTAAGAGAAGCAATAAGAGAAGAGTGACAGTGTAAAGCTGCCTGGCAGACAGTAATAACTTACCCACACAGGAGGTTCCATCATTAGGAACAAAAATTTGTTGACCATTGCTGGGTTTGAAACCAGACATACACGTGCAGTAATAACTTCCCTCTGTGTTTGTGCAATTGGCATGCTCTCCACAAGGCTGAGTAGCATTTTCACACTCATTATCATCTGCAAGACAAATTATGGAAAAATATATTTACAGTTGATGATTGAAGAAAGCAGTATTCTATAAGCTTAATTTGGCTCTGGTATTTCACTTGCATAAGTCTTGAATGCTGAGCTGGCAGTCTAGGTATTTGTCTATAGAGTGTTCCCATTGCCAGGGATATAATCAGGTGTTCAGCAGCTCTCACCTGCCTTCATCCTGTGTGAATCAACAAGGGGGAGATCAGTGGGATGCTGAAATGAATGGTTTAATTGGGTATACACTTGGAATAAAGGATTGAGACAAGTGCGTGTTCTGCCATGGTTGTAATTGATAACGTTTTTTTCCTATCCCAAAAAATTACAGGTTGAAGCTCACTCTGATGGTGTGCCTAGGAATTCTGAATTATGAAAAACAGAGGTCAAAAGGATATAAAGAAATCACCCCCTTAATTCTCTGACATCAAAGCTAAACCACTATAGCTAAATGCACATTTTTATGGCCTGCTTTAAAAGGCTTTCTACAGTATTTCTCAGCATTATTGGAAAACATACCTATAAATTCATCCTACTTACTGGCCTGAGTCTTCAAGTATATTGTTTTTTCTTAGTTATCCCAAAGGTCTTAACAAAGAGATCAGCAAGATTCATGTCTTGAGCCTTACCTCTTAGCAATTGCTCTGCAAGTCATAATTTTTGTACCTGAAAATTCACATGAACAAATTTAAAGGGCTAATCCAAGGCCTCCATTGACACAGTGAAAAGGAGTGATATACACAAGTTTAGGAATGTCATCTGCAGAGCCTCAGCATGTGCTGTCATTATAAACATGGGAATCCAGCAATCTTAATCAAAGGTCAAGCAAAATCATAAACTCATGCTTTGAACTGCATAGTTGGTCTCCTGCAATGACTCTGTAAAACAATTTCCTCTCCAAAATATTCCAAGATTTCTGTTGTCTATTGAATAATTTTCCAACCAAACTTGAAAAAAATTTCAAAAGCTTTCATGTCCAGGCACATTTCTTATCAAACTGAGAGACACACCCACAATACTGATAAATCCATCTTTCCAATAGTCCATTTTTTGAAGTACCCCAAAACTTTGAAACAAAAAATGAAAGTCTCCCAAAGAAGGTGGCACTCTTGAGTGGAATTCTATCATTTCTACATCATGAGAAAGGAAAAGAGTTAAAGACTTCCTAAAACGTACTGGGATTTTGTTCCTGTTCTCAAGCAAAAGGTACTCATAACATGATGAATGACAGGAAAGAATTCTAACAGGGAGAGAAATAACACTTTATTGCAGAAGAGAAATGATTTAGCAGCATGACAGGGAGAAGAAATATGATTTCAGAAAAGACACCCAAGGATGAGCTTTAGAAAGGTGCTCCTGCTTCCTGATGGTCAGTGTTCTCATAAGCTGTTTACAGAGATAGGATGCAGATAAGGAAGGTGGCATGCAAGCTGGGGCAGTGACAAGATTAAAGTACAGCAAGAGCCACAAAGCCTTGCAGGAATACATTTCTGGAATGAAACAGTCACAACCCCCAGCATAACTCCAACGGGACTTATTTTGAGATTTGAATTCTGACATGATTTTGAATGTGACTCAGTTGACTCAGACATGCGGATATCAATTCAGAGCTGCAGTTTTCCTCAGGGGAATTTGGGTCAACAGTATCAAATGGATTATGCTCATTAAAACTAAAATGCAATGTAATTTAATGAGGAATCCAAGTATAAAAGCACTGTGCCAACACACGTCAACAATATTTATTCCACAGCCTTGGTATTCATGAGAATACAGCAGAGGATGTGTATCATTTGGATCTTAAAGGATGCCAAAATAAAATCTAATTAGTATAAGTGGAATTACGATAGGGAGGAAAAAGTGTGATGTTGATCCTGGTTCAAAAAAACAGCATGAGCATATGAAAAAATCTGGTTTGCCACGTAGCATTGCAGAGACCAGGTCCCAGAAAACTTTGCAAACCTTAATTACAGGGTCCACTTCTAATGTATTTTGTGTGTGTCTGACTCCTTTGCGAGCCAAATTTGCCTAGCATTTAGTGACAACAAAAAAAGAGTGGACTACCCTTTTCTAGTTAGTTGTAAAATTAATTTGGTCTTGGGAAAACATTACAAATTCTAGAAAAGAGTATGTGTTGACTTTGGAAAGCTCATGGGATTGTAGTCTTGGAAAATGAGAAGTAGAAGGTCACTGATAGTGGCAGGACTTGATTTAAAGTAGAGGAATAACAGAGCTGAGGAGTCTAAAGGCTACATGCAAAGACATTTATTTTGGATTCTTTTGCTAAGAGTTCAACTGTAGTCCTTGATATCCAGCAATATTGCCTTTTTTCGGTGGTCCAAAGATTTATAAACAATATTAAAAAGACTCATACAGTGGTTATCAACAAATTCTCTAGAATTATTCCTAAATAACTTCACTGGATTATTGGCGCTTTTCCTCAATATTTATGATGTCTGCAAGCGGTTTAATGGTGCCTGTATGGCCTTGGTAAGCTTTCTTATTGAGAGATCTTTCAGATCATTACAGGAACATTTTGAACGTTGAAGAACAGCAGTAACTTACACTGCAAACACAAGAATGAATATTTTAAAGAGTTAAATTCACATGGAGCTTTCATTTCACTATTCCCATGGTCTAAGGTAATACTGAGCAGACTGTGCAGGGGGATAATTTACTGGACCACATCCTGCTTGCATTGAAATTAATGACGTAGAAGTTACTGATGTAAGTAGGCTATGGAAAACTACTAGGTTAATGAGGAAGGCAAGAGAAGAAGTTTTTGAAAAAAAACAGAAAGGATTTTCATATGCAGTCTATCTAAATATTTCTTTTTACAGAAAATGTTCTACAAGATAAAAAATGATGGTGAAAATATTATCAAGTTCTCTGTGTAAACAACCTGAATTTTTTATTCAGACAGCACTCCAATGAGGAGCCCAGGGGCTTAAAGTAATATTCCAAATTTTACATGATTTATAATGTCATTGGATTTGTGATTTAAAGGATGTCAGGAAAAAACAATGGGATTTATAGATGAAAAAATGTTTTCCTAACAAAATTTTCTGCCTGAGCAGAAAGGATACTTTAAGTGACAGCACTCATCCAGTCCACCTGCTTTGTTGCTACCTAATTTAATTACAGCACATGCATTTAATGCTGCACAGCTACTCATTGAACACTGCAGGCAGTATTTCGGAAATACACATTGCTTTAAAGATTTTTTGTCTCCAGTAAATTATGAAAAATTTGGAGACTTTAGAGGCACGACAAGCCAAATGACAAGGTTAATTATCATGGCTAAATGGTAATGTTACATTCAAGTCTGTTTGATACAGAAGGCATTTCCTGAATAGCTGCACTGTCTTGAGAAATGGCACTGGGGGTGTGGAGCTGGTTGTTGGGATTCTAGGCTTGGTTGGTTTTTTTGGGTTGCTTTCCATTTTTGGCTAGTTATTTTTTTACATGGCAGTTCTATGATTTGGATTGCTCTAAAATCTCATCATTACCAATCAAAATGTAAGGAAGGTTATAAGTAATTTTCAAGGAAATTTGTGTTGAGTAACTCAAAGATATGTGGGAGATATAGGAATGTGTACCTGAATACTGGTAGGATGCTTACATGGTAGAGTTGTATAATAAAATCCATTTTCCATTTTTACCTTAAAATTACAGCTAGCATGTATTTTACTGTACATAAATGTCATAGTTAGATAGAATCAGCTACTGTTACAGTAATCAATGTAATGTAATCATACCTCTACTAGTCTCTTGAGAATGTCTTATAGATTTTTAAAAGAAAAAAAATATGAAAAACTGATATACCCCTCTAGAGCTCCATTTTGATTTGAGCTAGTTATCAAACACTTGTCCTCATTTATATGAGTACATTTTTGTATAGAGAGCATTAAATTCTTTTAGAAACTTTAAAACACACCAATACAAAAAGGAAGAATAATTTGTAGATTTTAGGGTCATGATGCACTTGGAAGCTAGAGGAATCTGATAAGATTTTAGAAGGAGAAAACGAACCTGGAACATTTCCTTTGTTGCATTCCATGTCCCTTTTAAAGTGCAAGATTTACCACGTCATATATGGTAAGTATATGGTATTTTAATAATGCGTGGTTATGAAATTATAAGTTACAATTTGAAAACAGCTATAAAAGTACATAATTTGCTTTTTTTTTTGTGACAAGCATTGGAAAATTCTTGGAGTTATCAATTTTGGATAGAAGATTTTTGTAATACTGTTTGTGTATTTACATGAAAAATAACATGAGGAACAATCTTTTGGTAGTGGATTTATCAAACAGCTATGAAAGATTTTCATTGCACTGGGCACATCTCTGTGACAGACTTTTTGATGATATGATGACATAAGAGTTGTGGGGTGAAACTTGTCATATTGATTCACAATCACACAGAAATTTTTCTTGTTTTACTTTTTATAAATTTTTAAATATATTGTTCCTCCCTGCAAGTAACAAGCAAGGTGAAAATCCAGAGGTGAACAGAATAATTTGTGCATTTTCAGTCCTCCCCAATCCGTGCAAAATGAGATTTTTGTAGAAATGAAGAGAATATTAAAGACACCTGACCAGAGCTTGAGTTTGTTAAGCTGAGCCTCCCTGGAACAAGCACAGGCTGTGATTTTCAGGAGTTCAGTGAATCCTGACGTTACTAAGGACCACGAGCAGCTCTTACACTGCAATATGTGCACCTTCTATTCAGTGCGTTCCCCGCGCGACATAAAGTCAACGCAATTAAAACAGCAACAATTAATTTTCCCCTTATCCATGCAAACCTGTGGAAGCCAAGGCTGGCGGCCCCTGGGGCACACCCATCTATGGAGATGGACACAGTGTCTCTGGGACACGCAGCCTGAGCGGCGGACAGCAGTGGGGAGGAAGGAAATGCAGCCAGGCTGGCTGGGGAATACATTGATTCATCGCATCCGCTGCTTTCTGACAGCAGCCTCTGCTGCCAGAGCTGCTGTGGAGCCCCTGGGGGAAACGAAAACTACCCTTCCCTAGTGTAACCCTCATGGGAGAACAGGGCTTGAAGTGCCTCACTTAACCCCTCAAAAGCAAGGAAATGAAAGGCTTCCTGTAAAACAAATTCCAGTGCTGCTCCCCCCGCTGTGCTCAGCCTGTCTGGAGGTCTCAGAACAGTGGGTGATTTTACATACTTTACTTCTGTGCTGCAGGACTGCATCTACTGCCATCAAAGCCCGAGTTTAGAACAGCCATACCATTAACAACCTTGCCTTTCCTTGTGATTTGTTTCCATTAATGGCAATTTAACACAATTTGTTTATGATTCTCCAAAGATTCAGCATTTGAGCTTTGTCTAAATCAGCATGAAAGAGCAGATGCTTAGAATAACCACTTGAGACTGTAGAAACTGGGCTGGAAATCTCATTTAAATATGAATTGCTTTCATAATGGGCCTGATTCATCTTTCTCCTACACCTGGGCAGGGAACCATGCAGTTGCTGCATAGGAAATCTTACTGCTGCAAGCTCTGCCTTGTTAAGATTTCACATCTCCCTACCACCTTCAAGAGCTTTTCACAATGCCTTGTTGGGATATTTCTGTAGCTTGGCAGGAGTTTTTAACCAGCTTTAACTTGGTGGCTCTAAAACTAGCTGGTCTCCTATAAGGTCTTAGTGCAGCAAACAAATATTTACTCTCACACAGATGTGTATGATGGGATGATTTCAGATCAGCAGTTCTTTTGGGTCTGGATGAACTAAAGGGCCTCACAGCAGAAAATTCCCTCAGTCCCAGTTTAAGGAATAGGACAGAACAGTCTAAAGGAAGGAGGAAAGGAAAATTTTCTCCATATTAAATTCATACTCAGCTCGAGTTTCAGAGAATGGTTTGGAGGACTTACTATATTATCCAAACTGTTTCCCTCATCTTTTGCTGATATTTCCAGACATTATAAATTAAATATGAATAGCATTTATTATCAGGCCGGTGATGAAGTTGTCATTTTGTTTAGCCACACAGAACGTCCTGCCTTTTCAACACTTGTGAAATATCAGAAAAGGGAAATCTATAATTTGTGATCACTCATATGAGAAGAATGGGGTTGTGGTGGATATATATCATTAAAGCTAATAATCCTTGACTGGAAACAAACCATTTATCCAGAGAGGCATCTGCAAGAATTTGAGAACAAAAAGGAGCAAGGTGCTTAAGTTAGTGAAACAGAAGTAAAAGGGGGATTAAATAATTGAAGGAGGGAATAAATACTGAGTGGTCCTGTCACAGTTCTTACCTATCACTTCCTCCCCTGCACCTCTGGAGAGCAGAGGCCCACGTGGAGTGTATCAACACACTCCCATCCCTCTCCCAGGAGAGACCTCATTGCTGTACTGAACAACAGAGATTCTGCAAGAACAATTCAAAGCTGCAAGTGCAGAGCATCAGTTTGGGTGTCCAAACTGCTGATTAGTTATTTATTGTCTGACTGACACCCCTTCCCCACTGGGTCATGAGGGTAAGACCTGGGAGTGCTATGGAGATTTCCTCCTGCAGGCAAAACTTGGAGCTGGTCAGGCATCCCCTGCTTGTGGAGGGCAGGGTCTCAGGAGCCTGTCAGGGGTGTGAGGCAGCTCAGGCACAGGGGACAAGGAGCTGCCACTCACTCTTCAGGGTAGCAGACCACGACCTCCTTGCGTCTAGAGTACTCCAGGATCCCCTTCTGTCTTTCTCCCAAGAGCACAGCATTAATTTACCAGCTGAGAAGCTGGTCTGATGAGCTGTTAAAATGCAATGCTAAAGGAGAGAGATTGTAGCAGAGTGATGTCAGAGGCAGTACAGTGGGAAAAAGCCCCAAAATAGGTTGAAGATGGTCTGCTGGAGTTCCAAGGCTGGTTTTTGAGATGAGAAGTCATGACTAGGTGAATTATTTGGAAAACTGGTTAATAGATACTGAATAGGAGTGGATAAAAAATAATCCCAGTTTCAGTTCCAGTCACATGCAGCTCCTGATTGGTTATACTGTGAACTCAAACAACACAATGCTCCCATCTGACAGGATGTGAGTAAGTGAGCTGTCACTCAAATCTAAACATTTTGGTCCCACGCAAGAGATTAGACTGAAGGAAAGCAGCTTAGGAAAAAGTCTGATTAAGGGGAAATAAAAACTTCCAGGCAACACTGTCCTAAATTTCAAAACAAAAAAGTATATTTAGTCAGAAAGCACAGCCAGGAAATGCATCAGCACTTTACAGATTGTATATGAAGTCCAGAGTGGGACCATCATGGTGTGGGTGAGCAAGATGTGAAGAAGGTGTAACTGAGAGAAAACACAGCTTGGCTGAGGCAGTGGAACATTGAGCATTATCTGATGAGCTTTATCAAACTTGCCACAAACATGCAGCAAAGGCTATGAGAAGAAACGGTGCTGTTCTATGTCAGGATATGGGCTCATCCTTCAGTCACTCAGGAGAACATCCTGGGGTCTGGAATGTCACATGGCAACAGCAGCACTGTGCTCCCACTGTGCCAAGCAGCTGGGGCTGGAAGCACACAAAAGCACCTGTGCTGTTCTGGGAGCCTCTGCAAAGCACAAAGGGCAGTATCAAATATTTAACATCAGTGACACTGTGAGGCGTGTGAGCTTGTTGCACAGGTGGCACACAGTGATGGACACAAATGAGCAAAAACATGGGGCTCTGCAATGATTCATAAAATAGCTGCTCAGGCACAGAGCTAGCTGGTAAAGGAAGTTTTAATTGGAGTTGATGGGATCCATTTGTTTGGGGTGGTTCATATTATACATTTGGGAGCCACAAATTGAGACCAGGCTGCTGAGCTCCTCCCTGGAGTGGGCAGACAGGTGTGTTTGAACCAAAGGGCAAGCTCAGGTTCATATCTAATTCTGAAGCAGGCATTCCCCTAGCTGACTTGCTCCATTGCTCCTTGTGGTAGGCTCAGAAATACCAGGACTGTTTCTGTATTTCTTTCCAAGTGAATATGCTCATGTTTGGTTCAAGTGTGTGAAAGGTCTGTTTCCATAAAAGAGCCTGACCTCAAACTCACAAATGCCCAGGGAGTGACTCCCATTAACCCACACCATTGCTATTACAGGAGCAAAGGGGCAAAACCTGCCAAGAGCAGAAGTCAAGAATCAAGATCACATTACTCTTCCTCACCCACACTGATTTAATTACAAAACCCAACCTCAACATCCTGGCAGACACCCCATGTCAAGCTTGCTACTTCAGGATTAGACAGAATGTAATTGAGACACATCATTAGTTTCTTGGTTCACCTCCTTCAAAAACAAGGAATTAACACAAAGTGAAGTGCAGCTGAAGGGGGATATGCTGGATTTGAACTGCTGGCAGTGTACAGGTATCAATGTTTTTCTGAAGTGTTTTAGAAGCTTCACTGTTATTAAATTACCTAATTTCCCATTTAGCTTTCATTTTTGTCGGTAACTTGCTTGTTTTCACTGAAAAACATGCTTTAACTGAAAAGTAAAACAGGACATGGACAATCAGAATATTTTTGCTTAAAAGAAAGTAAGCAGCACAGCAGTCCCCTACTGAAAGGGATTTGCCAGTAGATAACCATGCCCCCTCCTGCAGAACTGAATGGGAGCCCAAGCTGAAGTTCTGTTTCAGCCCTGCAAATACAACCGCATTAAAAAAAAAAAAAAACAACAAAGAAAACCAGAAATCCAACCAAACCCAAAGCAAACTACTGCCAGACAATACTGGCATTTAATTTCTTGCAGATTTTCCCCTGCATTTTCCATAATTCTGGTATAGAATCAGCACCATCCATGTAAGCAGATATATCGGAATGTGAGAGTGAAGTCTTGATTAAATTAACCCTTTCTTCAGAGTATTTCCTAATTCTTTGTACACATCTGTCCAGTACTCCAATAGCCACTGTATAAAGTTTTAAGGAAAATAAGACTCAAAGTTGTTTGATTACCAATGCACCTGGTTCTTGTTATTTCCCGCACTAATTTCTCAAAACTCTGCTTGCAGAACTTTCTGAAACACATAAACTCAGTATGACAGAATTTTTTTGCATGTTACATCAGAACCATAAACACTCTTGTAGAAGACATTATTCTCCAGTAGCTGCAAAGAGGTTACATTACCATGCACCAAATCTTGTGATCTATCAGATCTGCATGCCACAGATGTTAAACGCATCTAAAGAAAGACAGTATAACCACATCAGGATTACTCTGTTAACATCTAAATCCCTAAAGCTACTAGATGAATGTCTCCTACAGCCCGTTCCAGAGGTATCACTCAGAGGCAGTGATCTCTCTGGCTCTCTCTACAGTGACCCATCAAACAGCAAGTGAAGCACAAAGGCAGGGGTCATGGTGATCACGAATTCCAGACTACCTTCCTGGTCCATGAGAGATAAACTCTCTTCGTTTTCATTTGCCATTTTACCAGCATTTTTGGAAGAGAAAAGAGGAACTGAATTTTACTTAGAAGGTTTTTGCTAAATCCTAAATTTAGAACTGTAGCAATAAGACTTTCTTTGGGCAACAAGGACAGCTAGACATGTAGAAAGGACAACTGGGGTCCTCAGTGTTCAGCTTTTGAATCTGCTGCTTAAAAACAGGTAGCATGTTATGAAGTCCAGATATCATTGTGCTACATTTTTTTTCCAAAGGACAAATTTATCGCAAATAATTTCCTGTAACACATCTGAAACAGTATTAAGAACGTTTCTTGCTTTTGAGATGCGTACTATGTTCCATTTTGGATTTAAAAAGCAGAATACTATAAAACATGTGGTAAAATTTCATTGAGAGAAGTAGTAACTCAAATAACATGGAAGGCCACAAAACAGTGACTACAAAAGCTATTTTTTTTCCATTGTGGAAGAGTGCTCATTGATTTCTGAAACCACAGGCTAATTATGCTCTGAGTGGATGGAGTACCTTAAGGAGTCTGGTCTGGGCATCAGAGACACAGAGATCACTATTTACTTTTGTCAAACCCAGCTTGCAGTACTAAAGACAGGAGTATCTTGACAAAATTTGATTGCCACTCTTCAGGAGGTTAGATGAGGCGACCTAATCCTGCTCTACGAAACACTTGGAGCTATATTGCTCTGAGCTAATATTAGGGTCAGACATTAGAAGAAGATACTACAATAGTGAATAATGCTTTTATTTATTTATTTTTAAAATAAAACATTACATGTGAAATATTCATCTTCTGCAGTGGCCCACATAGCTTTCATGTGCCTTGATGACTGTGTTTTTATATTGGTCCTATTTGTGAGTTATCCAATTTAAATGTTCTGGAATTCAATAGCTTCACTTCTGTATAATAGACTAAATCACAAAAGGAAATAATTTCAACCTATAACTGAGAAAGGCCATTAATTGCTGGAATACATCCAGTCTCCAAACCTGAAGATATCAAATATGGTCTGGCAAGGAGGAGACAATTAGGCTGAGGAATTCTACCCAGAGGGAAAACATGCCAGCATTATTTCAGCTGGACTAATGACTACAACAATAACCACTGAAGTATTTCCAGCTACTGTCAATGCTGCAAATATTTAACTCCATGGTCAAAACATCTTAACTACTGACAGTGATATTCTCACAGACTGACCCAGTGGATGATTTCAGAAAAAAAAAAAAAATCACTATAAAATCATAGAGGTTTTGATGTTGAGTACTCCCCACAGCCTCCCCCCTTTTTTTTTTCCTTCTGATGTGAATTAAAGTGAAATGTAATGATAGAAGTGGAACAGGAGGTTATAAAACTTAGGAGGATTTAGGTCTGTGGTACTGCTTGGCTCAGTTAAAACGTTGCAGGTATTTGGAGGATTATAATCATTTTCCCATATAATAACCAAATATCATTTTAGTGGAATTTGCTACTTTGAAAAGCATCAAGCTCTCCTCCTTTCTGTAGCAACCCTTTCCAAAAACCAGATTGGTCTTAAGGCCAAATTTCCTCTTTCATCTCTCCCTCCTGAAACATACAGCTTTGAAGTGATGGAACTCATGGTCTCCTCATGCCAAATAGTCTGGGTAGCTCTTTCTGGATCTTTTTTCTAAGGCATAAAATCTGGAAAATTTTAGCTTCATGTCAAACAGCTGAATGAGTTAACCTACTCAGACCTCTTGATGAATTTTGAGTGTGAGGGGAGTACATGGCATCCTAAATCAATCTCAAGTGACTTTTCCCTTGCTGACTACACTAACAACTCTACTCTTCCTTAGTTAATACATTCTAGGTGGAAATATTCTGTTTATTCATAATCACTGTTGTCTACATGAGTTTGTCATTTTCTAGTGAAGGTTTTTATTCTCAGAAACAGGGGCTAAGGACTTTATTATCCCAATGACACAAAACACTTAGTAGGCAAAAAACCAAAATTCCATTAAAAACACATCTGAGTTTGGACAGAAGTAATACAGCATGGAATAAAGTTGAAATGTAGCACGAGTCAGAGGTGAAAGCATTTTTAAGTTTGTCTCCACAATACAACCTGCCACACAAAGTGTTGTTATGTGCGGTTTATGCCTGGGAGTACTGACAGGCGGGAGGGTGTGGATGTGTTGTAAAAACGCCGTGTATCTTTTGGCAATGGGAGACAGGCTGTGTGCCCCACTGCAGGGCTGTGTGAGCTCAGAGGTGTGCCCCATCACAGGCAGTGGTGCTGCAGCAGTGCAGCTCTCTGGCCAGTCAATTTTCCCTTTAAACCCAGCCTCCATCAGCCTGGCCCTGGCAGTGCAGCACAGCACAGCTCTGCTCGCTGCCTCCTGACCTGCTTCATCCAGCACTGCACTCCCTCTGCTCATCTGGAGAAAAAGTCCCCCTTACACAGCACAAAGAAAACGCTGCTGCCACTGGTTAAAGCGAGGGGTATAATTTACACACTGAGATGAGAGAAAAGGAGGGTTGTCATAAGGTGCGGAATAAACGCGCGTAAAACACAGCAGATTTCCACAGACTGAGGTTCCATCTGAGAGGGAGGCACTGCAGAAACTTCCACCAGTATTGTTCTCTGAGTATTACTCACCTTCAAAGTTGCAAAGTCTAAAAACTTGTTTCCCAAGAAAATCACTCAAAAATATATAAAAAGAACCTTCCCTTCACATATTGAAATAAACCCCTCAAAGTCAGTGCCTAAACCTAAGTTCAAGCAAAAATAATCAAGATAAATATTACGATTATTGAATCAACTGAACTTGTAGAAGCATTGGGTAGATTTCTGCAGCATGTTAAGTAACCCTGAAAATTGGGCCATCTAATTGGAAATGTGGTGAAGTGCTTCAAGCTGCAGTAAAGATTGTTACTTTGTTTTCAATCTAGGAAAACTATTATATCGTGTATCTAATGTTTTATTCATCAAAAGAAGTCATTGCCTTTTGTCCTCTGCACCTGCCTGTGAATGCATCAGTACAAGCAGTTCTATAGGATAGCCTCAATTTTGCTCCAAAAGTCCTAACACAATCACCATGCTGAAAATCCCAGTTTCAGTTTGTTGGGAAACGTTCTCTGTGAAAATTTTACATTATTCTAAGAGTCAAACATTTCACTTAGAGTAGGTTTACACCTCCAATCTAAATTCAGACTATGGACACAAAAAGTAGCATTTAAAAAGACATTAATTTTCAAATGGTCAAGCTGTTACATAAGAAAATAATGTATTAGAGCTCAAATTCTTACCCCAGCTGCCTTGGCTCCAGACCAGGCAGTGTAAAGTTAACCTCCAGGACCTTCTCCAGAGACTCACTGAAAGATCTGGGATACAGAACAGCTGGAGCTGGGGAAAAGGGCATGTTGGGGAAGGGACAGCATGCCATGCTTTGGGAAGGCTGGTATTTTACAGAGGGCTGACTGCTGTTCAGAGGAGTGTTTTACCAGTCCTAAAATCTACACAGGGATTTGAGTAAAGAAAGGGCATGCCTTTCCTCTTAGCTGGTGACAGCCATGTTACAGCTGCTAGAGACAACTGGCAGAGTCACCCCGTGACTTAAGGCTCAGGCAAGAAGGAAAAATTGTTTTCTAAGCGGGCTCCACGTTTAGGCCATTAAACTGCAAGATAATGATGTTTTTTTTGAGGAGCAACAAATTCTTTAGAACTTCATTTGGTGCCTGTTCTAGCCAAAGGCTGCTGTGCTGTGATACTTTATGTTTAAATGTACCCTATTCTGACAAGCCACCGAAGTCTTTAAAGTCTTCTCATCTTTATTGCAGACAGTACTTTGATCTCGATGCCAGAAAAGGTCAACACAAGAACTTCAGAATTAGACTTGTTTACATCCAACATAAAATACAAATAAATGAATGTGGCAAGGACATCTCAGGCAAATTAAATAAGGCCACATTTTCCTAGTTCCACTCAAAATGTTTTTGTTTTTGCCAACCATTGTGCAAGCAATATCTTCATCAAATCCAATGAAATTCACTTATTGATGCACTTTCCCCCTCAAAATGTTTCATCAATCATAGCCCAGAAGGGCTCTGTCATAGGATAATTGCAACTTGGCGTACCAACAAAGAGCATCCCAACATCCTCAGCTTCCTTATCTATACAATAGGCAGGGATGACAGCCATTTTATTAGCTGAGATATTGTTACTCCCATCAGATAAAATAGCATGTTTGTTGCTTTGATGTATTTTGTCAGCAGAGTAGAGCTGTCTTTTCCAACTGCATGTTTAGAGAATGGCTGTGGTAGCAGCTTGTGTTCCCCCACAACACCCCTGCCCACAAACATCCCACAGAGTGAGTCAAGGGATGTACTAATTGCACTTTATCAGAAAGGAATGGGAAGACCAAACAGAGCTTCTGCCACAGTAATTTCTAGCCAAGACATAATTGCAGAGTCATTTCTTATCTAAATACTTTTCTTTGAGGGAGAAAAAAAATCACCAGAGAGTGAATTCCCTCTGAAAGCAGCCAGCTGAGAAGCCACACAGAAATTATTTCAGCCATTCCTGTTTCACTGTCTCCACATACAGTATTATTAATCCACAGAATATTTAGTGAATGAAAATAACATTTGGGGTAACTACTTACCTTTAACAATTTTCCAAAATAACAAAAATTATAGCACTCAGAAATTCGTATCTTGCTTCCACATGCTTGGTCAGATCATGCAGACTTTGAAGGCTAACAAAAAATCTGTCATGCAGAGCAATATGCAAACCCATTTAATTTTCTATTTAAATTCTTCCTGAGAGAGTGGACTTTTCTTGAATTTCAAAATAGCAAGCCTGTTAACCAAACTCCAAAGGTGGAACATTCTGCTTGCCGACACCAGGCTTATCTCGCTGCACCATCACTTGGACAATAATTATATGAAGTGCTGTAGACATAATTTAATAATTCAACATTTGCCTACTGCTACTGAAGACTTCCCTTCTATACTAAGCACAGGGAAGTGCTCTGGACTGTCCAGTGGACTGCATGACAAATACCGTCCACATCTTTTATGACAGCAGGGCTATAGCACACTGCTTTGTGATGAGGAGTGTTGTTGGAATGATAACAGGAACAGCACAATTAAAAGTCATTAACCCAGCAGGAAATCTCATCTTTGGTGGCTACTCAGCAAGGGGCTGCCCCGATAACAAAGAGCAAAGTAAGCAAGTGTAAACTGTTCTGACAAATACCAGCATCTCTGTCGACCTTCACAGTTGCACAAATGCCATGTGCCTCTAGAGAGTCAGGCATTTCCACTGATGCTCTGTCCAACAGCCCTGACATAATGACACCTCTCTCTGCCACATCTCCACCTCCCCAGCTCCTAAGTAATTCCCAAATGCAAAAGGTGTGTTGCTTCCCTTACACAGCAGTCTCCTTTCCTGTTTTTTCCACCTCCACACATGCTCCCGAAGCCACCTCCACAACCAAAGGTTGTGAGCTGGATGCACCCTTGATTATATGACCTTGAGAGACTCACAGATTTCATTTTCTTTTATTGACTGTCCTATAGACTGTGGGTGGAAGCCTGTGGAATCACTTAGCCTGCCTTTGTCTCAGTTCCCCATCTACCAAATCCTTTCATTTACCTTGTCTGTTTTGATTTAAACAAAATGAGCTCAAACCCTTAAAGGTCACATTTGCTTTGATAGCAATATGAACTCATTTGATACCTTGATCTTGTTTGGGTAAGCTTAAACCACATAATGAATCTTAAGAAATGAAACAAACTGAAACTTCCTTTCAAACACTGCTCTCCAGAATGTTTTTACTCCGAGCAAAGGACGGTGCAAGATTAAGTTGCACGGTTAGAAAGGTACCTTATTACCCCATTAAAAAGTAGAGCTAAAAAGGAAATTCTGTTATAGATTTGAGTGGTTGGGAGGTTTAACCCTGAATACCCTTTTGGTATTACAGAGAAGTTACATGTTCCTCATGCTTGTCTTTAAGCCCTGAACTGTTGTTTCCCTTGTTGAGCACTGGAGAGGATCTGGAGACACAGAGGCGAGGTCCTCTAGCCCAGTCAACAGATGCAGCAACCTTCTCGAGCAGACTAAACCCTGCTCTAAAGAAAAGTCCTTTCTCCTAGGAAAAATATTCTGATTTAGACTCTAAGGTCAAAATTGCAGACAAAAAGAGGGTTGTGATAGTGTATTTTGAGCAGAATTGCTTGTTATTGCTTGTTATTTTTATGCATCAATGGGCACCTAAAGGCTAAAGTGCTCAGTCTTTAGAAATGCCCCCAGTATATGAAATGAATACTTGTATAACGTTCAGTATTTTTTTTCTGCTAAAAGCTTTAGCTCCTGAAATTATATTAACAACTCCAATACTGAAAACTTAAACAAAAAGTCCCCAAACCCCAAGTATCAGCAGCTCCTAGCAACAGAAATTTTAATCTATTTTAAATGAAAGAAAGTAAAATATTTTCACAGTTCCACTTTCCTGGTTTGCAGGACAATGCATACATGAGATCTTATTCACAGATACATAACTTGGCAATAAGGTTTGACAAATCCAGTGATCCTACTATTCATCTTATGAAATTCTTTGGTTTTTTAACTTTTCAGACACACCCTGGGCACAACGCCTATCAAATCTCTTGAAAATTTATAAAATATTGAGTTAAATAATTGTGCCTCCTTGTTTTGTTGATGCATTTCTGAAAAACCTCTTCACAAGAATGTGACAGATGATAAACTAGAGACCAGCAGATAATCAAGGCAAAGTCAATGGCAGGGAATCACTCATTTCATTACCTGTACACGTTTCTTCAAACAGCAGCTTCTGACACACTTCAGTCTTGCAGCTCTGACTAACACCTGCTGACAAACTTAGCTCACATCTGTCTACCTGCTTCACAGAGAAAATAACTGTGTAAGGATCCCACCTTGCTTTCTGCATTTAAAAATATGGAAGAACTTACCCTTCCTTCTTTTTTTCTTCCTTCTGCTGCTGCTCTCTGCCATGTCTGCCTATATACCCTGAAACAGACTGTCAGTGGAAATCTCAGTGCTGTTTCCACTTCCTTCCCTTTCAATAGCTGGTTCAGGAGAGAGGTAGTAGATTGGCATCTGGAGTATTGGGGCCCAGGAAACTACTCAGCTGCAATTGAAACCTTGTGTGTGTCAGGTGTGATGAGTTCTGAGAAAAAAAAGTCAGAAACTTCCACAAATGAACTGCAACTGCCTGAATCACAGCATGGAGATAAAAGGGGTTCTTCAATGAACAGAGTGCTACTTGGCCATTTATCAAGGATTATTCAATTATCTAATAATGAAACCTTTAGACAATGAAATATTTTTTGAAAGGTGGAGGGAGAAAAAACAACAACAAGGGCTTTGCTGAAGCAGATGTAAAACTGACACATCTGCCTCCCTCGACACCACCAAATTGGCTCTTTCAATATGTTTCATTTGTTCTCCTGCCAATTGCTGATCTCTCGTCAATTTACTTTCAGATTGGGAAGAAAATTAAATGGTTTGATGACATATTGGTATTTTATCTTTGAAATGCAAAATATGTATTTCAATGATCTTAGAAATGTTTCACTTCTTTGAAATGTTTGCAATTGTATGATGTTGGACTTGATCTCCATCTGGAACAAAAGAGTATAACTCCATCTAACTAAATGAATCTAGGCAGTTTATCACAGCTGGTGATCTTGTCCGTAGTTTTTTCATTGATTAACAAAGAATATATCATATACTTATTTAGAAATATGCAGTGTGAAAGGTGATGACGCCCTATATGCTTTAGGCATGCTTGAAAATACCTTTACTAGATGATTATCCAAAAATGCTTCCTAATAGCCTTAAATAGTCGAAATGAAATGACAGAACTGTCATCACAGCAAATCACATAGGGAAAGAAAAACGATGCCAGCATTAACTGCATCAGCCACCTGCTCTATATAGGTTATTAAAATGATGGAAACAGTATGTTGGCTGTTCCATATACGCAGGCTAAAACCCCCCGCAGGTCCAATGTTTCATAATACTAGTTGTAATTTACATGCCTGTAATTTATACAGCATTTCTCAAAATGCTGCCTGGAAAAGACTGGCTACTGACTGGGGTACTCTATTTCCTTTCTCTGGGAGTACTTCCTTTAATCACAACTTGAAAAAAGAATTTTGGCACCAAAAGCATTTTGACAAATGCCATGTTGTGATTCTTCATATGGTCAGGACTGTCTTGACCCTGTTAACAATAAGTGGGGCAGCCTTTATTTCGTAATGATGCCTCAATCCCACTGAAAACTCATTTCCAAAGGGTCCTATAAACACCTATGGGAGCTTGTGCAATGATCAGCACAGTTGCAGTCACTTTTATTGAAACACAGGAAGAAGAAAAGGAGAAAGCTATGGGGGCAATGGCAATGTCCTCTTCATAAGCAGTGTTTCAGCAGGAAGGAGTTTAGAGGCAGTCCTAAAAAACCTGCCCTTCCCTCATCCTGACAAACATGCTAATCACCCCGCTGCAGGCAGTGCCTGAGTAGAACTTCACCCCATCCCTCCTGCTGAGGCTACTTCAGGTGGCAAGAGCAGCTCAATCACCTGAGCCCAGGAGTGCATCTCTCCAGCTGGGCAGGTAATGCCTCATGTGCCAGTCTTGATTTCAGGTTCCTGCCCTAGGGATAGCTAATATATTTTGTCCAAGAATTGTTTAAAGTAAAATAATCTGTCATATAAATGAATGGAAAGAGGCTCATTTTAGGAGCCACTGCCACTGTGACTGACCAATATAGATGAAAGTGCTCACATTTAGGCTTTCTTAACTCAAAGCAGTGGCTTTCCTCTCTTTATGCTAAGTTTACCCATCTGTAAAGCAGACACATTACAGTTTACCTAACTCAGAGAAATGAGATAATACAACTTTGGCAAAAGAAAGGCTCCATCACATTGCTTTACTAGACATAAAATGGTGATATGAATATATGATTTTAAATCAGCATTAAGATAGTGTAGACTCTAGGACATTTCTGATATTACTCTGGCTGGATAATGGAATTTATTTTCAAACAGGTTTCTAGAAGTGCTTGATATTCCACAAAGTCAGCCTGTGTTACAAGATGTACATAGCTAATCTGCTGAGAAAAGAAATCATAAACAACACTTTATTCCGTATTATTTTATTCATGAGAGCATTTTCCAATTGGTGCAATCTTGAAGTATGGATTGGATCTTGGGATCACGTAGCCATGCCAACACACCCCTAAGTTAGTCTGCTTTAAACATTCTTAATTTCCAGAGGAGGAAGGTGGTGCAAAATATTTAAGGCTGGCATATCTGGTTTAAAACACCCATATATTTTCTTTTCTTTCTACTTTTGTTTTTGCATATATTCATGAGGGAAAAAATCTCATTACACTATTACCCATAGTTTCCTATGTGAGTATTCTGAGCAGGGTCTTAACTATATTAGCAGTTAGTTTCCAGGGTGGAAATGACAGCATTTGCCTCTGATTTTCCCAGCACAGGAAGTATGACTCTTGGGAGCTCTCAGAACAGGCACCCACCACTGCCAGAAACAGAGCAAGATTATATTGCTTCTTGCAAGAGGAAGAGTTTCTTGCTATGAGAGAGAGATTATGTTGCTTCTTTTTTGTTCCCCAGGAGCTGGACTGAAATTTTTTGTAATATCCATTAATTGCCCACACATAACTTACAAATCAGCCATCACATATCTTCAGTAATATTGTTTTCACAGGATAATCCTTGGTGATGTCCACAACTAATCTGTTATCTCTTTGATGAATGCATTTTAAAGTCCAAGGAAGAACATGGGTAAGTGACACAAAGAAGGGAGTGAAGATTTGCAAGCAGTGACAAGAGTTGACAGGAAGGAATACTGGTATGTTTATAAGTGGGTTCTCAGAAGTCATCTCCCCCAAAAATGTAACTCTTCTTATCCACACTTGTGCAATACATATAAATTAATACAAAAGCTTCATTAGATACTATCCCTATAAATTATTTGAGAGAGGTAGATCCCAAGGTCTTGAAGACATTGGCCAGAAGATCCTGCTAGATTGGATGCTGAGAGCTGTCTCCCATGACAGTCCTGGATACTAAGCCACTGTTAAATGTCTGTCTTGACAGAGATTTATTTTGTATGTGCTTGAAACTGAACCATGTCACATATTTGGCAGGAAATGTAATCCCTTCAGAAAGAGGATTTGATCCCCAGTGTGATCTTGCCATTCTCAGGCAGGAATAGCTCTTGGTAAAGCCAGTGCAAGGTCTGTCCATGTATTTCTGTTTTGAGTAAGGGACAAGTCCCAAACATGGGCCTAGGAGAGCAAAAGCTCCTATCCCCACCAATCCACATGGCCCCAATGGCATGAGAAGAGATGTCCTACAGATACAAACTGCACAGTGCACACACAAGATTCATCCAGAGAATTGCTGGACATTTTGGAGTTTCCCAAACTCCCAATAGCATGCGATGCAAACAGCAGCAGAAGAATTACTATGAAGGAGACTAAGGCATGGCTCCTGGTTTGAAGAGAATCAAACAGAATCACTGAATGGATGACAGCTTAGAGATCCTTCCTTAGAGCTGACAGCTCCAGTATTCCCCCATCAAGATGAGACTCTTGGTCTTGCCCTTCTCCTTCCTTCTGTTCAGAGCACCATGGCAGCCCTCCCCTGCTGTCAGCTGTGCCCCTCTGTCCTTCCCTCCTGACTGTATCTCCTAAGTGCAGCTATTCCCACCTCTGCCATTCCTCATTTTCTGGGGGCACTTCTCAAATGAGATTCCCATTGCTGAAGTTATGAGTTGGGATTCACTACTCCCTTTTCCTGAAAATCTTAGGTGTGAATCTCAGCAATGGCTGCAAGTACAACATGTCTGGGATGCAGCGCAGCATTTGATACAGCAGCTCACAAAATCACAAAATCTTATTAGAAAAATATGGAAGGGGGGACATTCAGAGGGATGGCTTTTGTTTTTCTAAGTTACAGACAAAGGAGTCCTGCTGTCCTGGAATGACTGAACACCTGCCTGCTCATGGGAGTGGTGAATGAAAGCCCTCTGTTGCTTTCCTTGTGTGCATGACTCTTGCTGTACTTGTAAAACTGTCTCTTTTTCAGCCCACAAGTTTACTCACTTTTACTTTTCTGATTCTCTCCCCTGCCCCACTGGGGAAAGCAAAGCAGCTGCTGTGTGGGGCTGAGTCGCTGGCTGGAGTTAAACCATGGCACACCAAAAACCTGAACATGCCAGCTAAAACAAAGATATCCATCAAAGATTGTACTATTCTCTGCTTTCCTTCCTGACTGGTAAACACTGATATGGAAAACTAGAGTAAAATCAGCCTAAGAAAGTGCATGTAACACACACAAAAGTCTCTTCAGGCTGCTTTGAGTCACGGCAGAGGATGACTTCAGCAGAGGAATGAAAACCATGTCTGGCTCCAAGCACAAATCCCAAATGTTTGAGGAGCTGATAAGAGATGATTTCAATCCACCTTTTGAAATAGCCACTGCTAGTGGCTTCTATTTTTTTTTTCATGTAAATATTGCCAAAGAGACTACTTAGGGAGCAAAGTTAAAAATTTCCAGGAGGAGTTTGGTTGTAGTAGTATCCAAGTAAATATAAATTTTGCTTTTATGCAATGCAAATACTTGCATGATGTAAAACACTAATGTGTGGATGCTTTATTTTTTAAGCAAATGTTACACCTAAAAATTCTTAGGACTGGTAGGGACCTGGGCCTGAATCTCATTTGATGAAAGCTTGTATAGTGACTTTAAATTTAGAGAATGCCTTTCAAATATTGTAAAAAGTGTTTTTAATGTGTTGTCTTATAATTTTCTCTCTTTTCTCAAGAATTTAACACATCTTTTCAGTCGAATATTTGTAGAGACTCTTCCTTTCTCCAAAGTTTCTACAGAAGTTAAACACTAATTTGCCTAGAAAAGTTATGTTGAGCTGGTTTCTGGCAGCAATCTGGCAGCATCTTTATGTCTGCACAGCATTGTGATTATCTTACAAATTCACAATACTTTAATTCTGAACCCTACTATTTTCCATAGAGGCATTATCTTCAGTGCTAGTCTGAATGCTCTGAATGTTAAGTGTCTGTCTCTGGCTGGATTCCCTACATTTTTTGTCTGTGAACACGTAGCACATGGCTCTTGATTACTACTTTTAAATTGATCTGTGTCTGCTATGAAAATATATTGCTTCATAAAAGTCTTTCAGGGTATCAGCTTCCAAATTAATGATTTTTCTCTCAAGCTCTGACTTTGAGAGCTTACTGTACAGAATCATGCAGTCCAGCTACTTGAATCAAATTGAAATCCATCCATCTGCAATTCAGATCCAAATTCTTTCAGTGCTCTTGGCTCATCTCTAGGTAAAGAGCAGCTGTTGTCCTGTTAAAGTGACTGTAAATAATTCTAACTTCAAGCTTCAACAGTGAAACGCACTGGGGAACACTCAATCCCTAGGATGTTCCTGGGTTTGGTCTTCAGCTGGTGGGAGCAGCATCCTGGTGCTGCTTTGCAGGGTCTGGCTGGGGCAGAGCCAGTGCCCAGAGGGGTCAGGAGGTGTGGCAGCCCTGCAGGGCAGTGTCCCCTCCTGGGGACACAGTGCTGAGCCAGAAAACCTGATTTGGGCTAATTTCACCCATACAACACAGGTGAGGAGGGGAACAAAGCCAGGGTTTCCTTCTCTTGCTGTTTTCTCCTTTTCCATGCCATATAAGCCTGCCATCATGCTTTTCAGGGGCTACATGTGCTCTGCAACACAAGCACCAGAGGAAGAAAGGCTTGTTTACAGCAGAGGTTCATCAAAGTGTTTAAAGGAAGAATATTCCAGTAAAAGGAGATGGGCCCTAACCAAGAAGGAAGGTGCTTGCTAAAGGAACTCTATCAGAACAGCAGATGAATCACAATGTGATATAGCACTATTTGAAAGGATGTTTTGAATGGAGCTGTCAGCAAGTATTTTAATAGCAAGTCTTCAATTTCTGCTTTATGGGGTTTTTAACCACCAAGAAGAAAACATAAGTAACAAGGAGGGATTTAGGAATTGTTTAGTGTTTGGCTGTTCAAAGAAAGAAAAGAGCCCTCCACATGCATTGCAGCTAATGAAAATTGCCATTATGGGGTTTTTTACTCCATTTGTGAATGCTAAACACTGTAATAATGCAAAGTCCTTATGATTTTCTAAATCTCCTCAAGAAGGAGGATATTATCTACTTATTTAATGACCCAATCTCTAATGGCATGGAGCTGCTACCACCAGCAGCTCCAGCTCATTCACATAGTTCCTCTCCCTAATTAAAAGGTCTTTACAGTTAAAAATAAAGAAATAAATCAATCAAAACCCCAAACTGCTATCAGATGGTAGGAAAATAAAAGGCAATTCAGGGACAGATTTTCAATTGCTTGGGCATCCACAACTGGGAGTATTCTTTTGAAACAACTCAGTCCTCCTTTAGGCACATCAGATAGAGCCAGACAGTTCACAAGTCCTCAACATCCATTTCTTTGGAAAATCCATCCCTAACTGTGGCTTTGTGTCCCACAGCCATTGTGGCCAGCGAGACTCAGCCGTAAGTCACCTACCTCCCTGCTGGAGGAATGTCATCAGCATCACCCCTCCTGCAGGAAACTCTGATAAAACACCTGACTGTACTCATCTGTGCTCTCTCCCCTGCTTGCTGCTGCCAGAACAGAGGCAGCAGGTCTATTTTTACCACACTGCCAGTGAAGGCAGCAATAGCCCTGCTCGTGGATTTCCCTCACAAAGCCAGGAGTCCATATGGCAGCACAGACTCCTTACTAGCTGGAATATCAAGCTCAAAATGGGATGTGGCTGTCTGCATGGCATTCCTTGGGGGTAATGTGCCATTGCCAGGTTAAAAGTTTCCTGTAGGGTGATCAGGCTAAAACTTGAGTAATAATTCAAGAGCTGTTTACAGCTAATGAAAGCTGCAGTTCCTTTCTCTAAGAACAGAGAATAAAGCTCAGAGGTTTTATAGCACATCCCTTTGCTCAAACAAGAGGTATTACTACCTTACTACCTGTTTATTCAGGAGGAAATACAAAAAGTTAGTTGAGATTTCTTTATTCTTCAGTTTACAGCTGTGTAAATATTATTCCAGCCTCTCCTTTGACGTCCACCTAAACCCCAGACCTTGTGTGCAAAGTGATACAAACGGAGCTCAACTCTTGTGTAACCCACTGCTGTGTCCCAGCACACCTAGGACTGAGTATTGACTTCTGTGAGACCAGTGATGATGCATGATGCATCCCTGAAGTGACCTCATCTTCTAAAGGCAGCTTTACTATGAGTTTCCTAGGTTTTAACCATAAAGCTGAGTATGATGAAAGAGTTGTGGGATCACCATACCAAGATTTGCATGACAACACTGAAAAAGAAGCCAAATAGTAGTTCTGCATAGTTTGCAACTGCTGCCCTGCACAGTTCCTGTTTTGATCTCAGCTCAGATGAAAAGCTGCATTAAGTTTTAGAAACTTCTCCTCATCTCTGCTTTTGAGTCACTTTTGAAGGCTGTTTGCCTTTCCCATTTTCTCTGTGGTAGCTAAGGAGATGAAAGTCTTTCTGTATGCACCAGATATCCCTGACACAATGGGAGAGAAATATTGATATTTTTTATATTGCACAGTGGGTCATATTTATGAATTGATGCATGCTTCATCATAGCTCTAAATAATGGAACATTTTGGATAGGAACAAAGGGCCTGAAACTGTCTGAGTACTTCCAGTTTCCTCTGCCTTCTGAACTCCTTACAGGCTGATTTTGGAAAGGTTGAGCTTCCTCAGGATCAATGTTACCCATGAAAATGATTTATTCAAGAGAAAAAAGTAAGGCAAAGCCTTCATTGTAATACGATTTTCCACCTACTCCTTTCTCATCACCACAAGGGAAAAAATGCAGGGCTCAGAGCTCCTATTCAGGCCTGCAGAGTTTAACTGAATTCCTCTTTCAGCCCATGGCAATACCCTGAAGCTCCTCTGGAGTTTCTTTAGGGCCTCTGGTGCTGCAGGGATCAGTGATGAAGACTGTCATGCGATGCAGAGATTATTGCTGCAATATCTCCCTGCCCACCGTGGCACTCTGGTGCAAACTGCGAGCCAAGGCTGGGTTACCCTCAGCTCTTTTGAGCTTTGGGGGTACCCAAAACTCACCAGAACATTGGGAGGGCAGTGAAGATGGCTGCACTCTGTCCCAGCTGGGGACTGAGCATCAGAAGATGGGACAATGGCTGTGGGAGCAGACCCACAGCTCACCTGCACTGAGCTGGGGCACTGCATCTGCAGGTGGGGCAGAGAGAAGCAGTGGTCTCCTAGTGCAGGATGAATTCACCTTTTCTCTTCTTCTCCCACTGGTAAAATTCCGGGGATACAATCTGCAATACCTCAGGCTAATTTCACATTTTTTAAAATTGAGATTCAGGCACTTTGCAACAAATAAAAAGTAAATATAAAAACATGCAAGTCACCATCCAAGCTTATGTTCTCCCTCACTGTAACTTATGGAGATTGCTGCATATGTGCCTAGCTTTCATTATAAATAAAACATAAAAGCCAGCCCATATCCTGAAGAACTGTTTTTCTTTATTGCAACACCTTTACATGAAGCTTAGTAACATAAACAAAGATTAGGCTTGACTGTTTTGAACAAATAACCATTTATTGTCAAGGCTTTTCAGGAGCTTTCATTTTCCTTTCTGAAAGACAAGATCCTGTGCCAACCTAGCAAATGTGTAACATTAAATAATAAGCAAAATAATGGGACGCCCTACCACACTATTATTTAGACAATCTCAGAGTGTCGCAGTTGTGCATGTCCAAGCTAAGGCAGAAACCCAGTTAAATTAAGCATATTCAATCAAAACCCCGCCAGCAGAGTCCCTTGGGACATGGCTGCTGCTCCTCAATGCTGCAACCAGCCTTCAGAGCAGGTGAAAGCACAGAAGGAACCATCCAGGGGCAGAGTGTTCCATGCCACTGGAATGGCACACACAGAACACGGACAGAACCTTTTCCCTGTTTCCTGCCCTGGCCCAGAGCCAGAGAGCACAGGACAGAGCTGTCTCAGCCCCAGAGGAGCAGCCAGGCTCGTGGTGGGCAGAAGGAAGGAGAACAACCCCTTGCACCTCACCGTGTTTGCTCCGGCAATGGCTCCACGGCTGCTGAGGCTCTGAACGTCAATTGCACCAGAATTCTCCATTTCAGAGTAATTGTGACTCTCCTAAGCCCAGCCAGAAGTAATCACACAACAAGCCATCCCTTAGACAATGAGCAGAGATTATTCAGCTTCCTTGTACCCCAGTGGAACAGCAGCTTCCTTCCTGCCTGTGGCTGGGGCTGTGATTAACCACGCAGTTCAAGGTGAAAGGAGAATGCGGCTCCAGGCATGTATGGCTTCCTTTAACCTCAGCAAAACACCGTGCCAGATATTTCAATTAGCGTGCACCAAGGTCACAAAATCAATTTCTTATCGCCGAAAAACACACATACTGTAAATTTCATTTTCAAGCCATAATCTCTAAATTAAATCTGTGTACCTAAAAAATATACAGTGCAAAATTGCAGTCCTTCAGCCCCCTCCCTCTCCCGCAGCCCAGCAGCATTTTCACAAACATCACCTGGCTTTGTGCTCTATATTTAGAGCACAATGTTTGGTTAGATTCTAATCTTCTTGGAGAACGTCATTATCTCTTTCTTTGGCAAATAGAGGTCCAAAGTGTCAATTACCTTCTTAAACTCTTTCATACACACAGGGCTGAGCCGGGTTTGATATTCGCTCTGCCAACAGCTCAGTCGGCAATTTTTCACAGTCATACACAGAAAAATTGTGCACCAGCATATCATGCTAGATAAATTACACATTTCAAATGTGGTGGCATACAACTTCACCACTCCGGGCCAGCATATTCTGGCAGAAGAAAATAAAAAACAACAATTAAAAAAAATCCCAAAGAGAACACTTTTCTGCAATTGAACTCTGTGAGTTCAATATACAGTTACAGAGAAAAAAGTAAAATGAGTGTAGGAGATTAGTGGGCTATGATTATATGTAAATCAGTAGAGCTGTGCAGAACTGACATCATCTCATGTGTGCAAGTCCTGATGATGCATCCCTTGTTCTGTGGGTGACACTGACTGCACAGCCCAAAGGAAGCTGCACAGTCTGATGGCTGCAGCAGCCTCTGCCATGGGTGAGTCTAGGTTGAGAAGTCTCAAGGAAATGGAATTTCTATGAGGTATGAATTTCTATGGAAGCAATTTCTTTACAATAAATCCTGTTCCTTCCTTAACTAAAACTAATTTTGACTATACAGTGACAGCATGAATAAAATGGACAATTTTGAGATAATCCCTTCTTTTTTTTTCATGGAAATTCTGCTTTTATTCACATGCCTACTTATACACAGCTCCCTGTGTACATGGCTGTATGCATTTAATATACATGTATGAATATACATGTTCAGGAAATACTTTTCATCCTTTTACCTCAAAACAGCAAGTGAGAAGAACGTATTGTTACTGTTGGCCCTCCTGGGACTACTTCAGATGTTAGAGACACAGGAAGGGAATCATATCTCTGGTAAACACAAAGTAAGCAAACTCTGAAATAACAAGTTTATAGCTCCTTAAATGAATTTTCCCACATCCTCTGAACATGTAACATATTGATTCTTAGTACCATAAAGCAGGATGAAAGGAGTATTTTCTCAAGAAAGGAAATTAGCGTTATTTGGCAAGGATTAAAACACATTTTGAATTAAACAAGTAAGAAACCATCCAAGTGCAGATGATCAGCCTAAAAGTTTGGGTAAATTTTTTGAGAGAGACAAATAACTCTTTTCTACCTCATCATCTACACACATTTAAAAAACTTTTTAGATGCAAAAAGGACTAATTTAAAAGAGAGTCTGGTTATGATTAAAGATATAACAAGAGGAAGTTTTGTTTGTTTCTGGTTCTTTCAAAGATGCATTACTGTATTTTAGTCATGCTCAAAGTACCATTTCAAGAAAATGTAAACAAAACACATTAAAAAATAGAGAGATCTTTTTTTTTTTTTTTGGCTCAAATCTGTGAATGTAATGAATCAATCTAAAAAGTCCTTAAAATGGACTTTGTCCAAGGCTTCTAAAAGCTAGGGTCAATCTTAAAAATAGTTATTGTGGGCTGTGTCTTTGGCCCAGGTGAACTGTGTTTTCTGGCAGTAGGAAGAAGAGCCAACTCTCTGAAGATCCTCTGCCTCTCATTTGAGTGGGAAACTGGGAAGGATTTCTTCATTTTTGGATTTGACATTTCGGATGCATAAAACGCTTTGAGACAAAAGCTCATGGCCTCAGCCATCACTGAAGGGGTACTGGGGACAGCCAAAGGTGATACAGAGACTCCATCATCAGAAGTCATGAAAAGACACTTTATTATTAGAAACCTACAGTTCTTATAGAAACAATGGTGGACCTAAGACCTGACTGGCTTCAGGAATCTTCTCTCACCCTGTTGGTGAACTATGAATAGCACACTATGGAGAACCATATCTATAAACAATGGCTACAGAAAGGCAGATAATAATTGAATTATTTCCCCTAAGTTTCCCACAGCTTCTACACAGCTTCCCAGGATTTTCCTGGGAGATCCACTTCTCTCTCTGTGATTCTGCACTCACATTTGCAGAGGAAAGACAAATGGAGTAAGACAGCCTCCACCATGCCTCATTCAGCAGGGTTGTATTGTTACTCCAGACATCCTGCACTGCTTTCTTCCTGACTCATGTTCTCATGCATCACCAGGCACTGCTGTAACACATGCTCCCCTTTCAAATTCCTGACCTACTCTTAAAAAATTCAACTAAAGCATAATTTGAATATAGCTATAAAAAATAAATTCAAGGCTACAGAAGCTGTTTTGACTAATACTGCTAGCCAAGGGTATGGCTATTTTCAGGAACATAAACATAACTCCATCCTTTGTGGCTGGAAGGCAACCATACAACAGCTGGTTAGTCCCCAGCAGCCTATGGACATCACAGCCATGAAGCCCTTCCCAAATTCACAGAAAGTGTGACATCTTGCACATGAAAAGGCAAAGACACACATAAAGCTGCAGGTCCCCAAATGGCCAGGAGCCTGTTATGTTAACATTAACACCAGCACTTTCCTAGGCAAGTGGACTATTATGTACCAGAAAATAAAATCCTCCCAGTTAATTTATCCAGAATTTTCAATTCCATCATCTGCCTACAGGTTTAATCTGGAATGTGAAATCAAGATACCTCAGCTGGGTAACATCTCACAGCTCAGCAATCAATCTCTGCACTTCAATAAAAGTAAAAAGCCATTCAGCTGTATTATTATCAAAGAAGACACAAGGGAAGAAAACTCTGTCCCCTGAAGAGGAACCCTCAAGCCATGGGCTAAGTTAAATACAATATCTAAATATGCAACAAACAGAATGGTGCCTCCCAGCTAATCTTGGGACCACCAAAATTCCCAACACCTAAATCTGCAGCAGGGATTCTGAATTGGAAGGTGACTCCTGCTTCTTCCCTGAAACCATGTATGAGCTCCAGCAGAATATAGAGGTTAAGAAGAAGAGATTAGGAGGTGCAGGAAGAGAAGGGGGAAGGAAAAAGGGTGAGGAGCATGTCGAAAGGGCTGGAAATTAGTGATCTTCTTTGGCCCCCTGTAGAGCACATCCCAAGTTTTCCAAGCTGTCACACGCTGAGTTGAGCCCTGTTAGTGTTTGGCTAAGGCATATCTTTCTCCTGCTGTGCTATGTTAGAGCAGCTGCAATTTGCCTTTTTATAGCTCATGGTAACTGATAGCAGTGAAATGAATTTAGGAAGTGTGTGGATTGGATCTTCCATATCAGTGATTTCAGACTATTTGGTAAACACAGAAGTGACATCCAGTGATGTATGCCTGCTGTTAAAAAAAAAAAAGTCCTTTTGGTGAAACAACTTGAATTAAATAATTTTCTATTGAAGAACAATTTTGGATAGAATAAAATGATTATACACAGTGGTTTAACAGGGTCATTTTAATCTGAAAGCAAAAAATCCCTCCATAAAAACTATACACAAATTGGGTGCTGCAGAATGGCAACAATGCCACTAGTGAATTCAAACAAATTCAGTGACTGCAATAAAAGTCAATGGTGGGACTCAGCAGTGCCATGTTAGAACAAGGAATTGAGGTCTCACAAGAAAACTTCTTTTTATAGCTGGCAAAAGCCAGAGAGTTGGTATTTTGACCCTCCATAAAGCAAGAAAATATGTTTGTGTTCAGATATTGAGCATGCTTTCAATTTGGTTCAGCTGGATTTATACAAATTGCCCTGTGTTCTAACAGGGATTCTGTATTTTGATACAAAATACCACTTTGCACTGATGTACTTTTTACCTCTGTAAAATGATAAATCCTCCTACAGTGCACTTCAGAAACAGAGTTACTGCCTTGCCCCAATAGAAAGTTTCTCTGACAGCCTAAGTCCTTGTTCAATATTTCTGGAAGAGCTGTAACTATTTTACAAGTAACACTGATTAATCTTGCGGTATAATTTGCAAGTGACATTTACAAGGGAATATTGTGTAGGGATATCTGGGAGGGATATTGTGTTCAGGCTTTTCCTGCTTGCCTGCCTACCCTCCTGGAACAAACAGCACTGCTTCATTTTCCTTCCGTATTTTACAAAGTTAAAGTAAACACTGTGATCACACTGTTTACTTTAATTTCCTGCAGTGTGCCAGCAAAGCAGCAAATTGGCAGTCAGCAATCAAGAAGCAGCCAGCATTTGAAACAGCAGAGCTGCTTAGGAAAGCATCACTGATGCCAACTCATTTTCCCCTTTGTTTTAAAAATAAAATATTGGCTTCTATGAAGTTTTACTTCTACCCTTATCTTTTTTAAAGGATCAAAAATTTTGTTCGTTTCCTTTAATTTTCTTTCAAAAGAAAGCTGGAATTATGAATAACACCTAATTTATATGTCCAGCTCTTCTTATATAAGGAAATACATTTACAAATGGGAAATATATTCTATTTATCTGTAAAAATTCCATGGCATTTTTGCATGAGAGGAAGCTAACTTGCCTATAAATCAGTTGTTTCTGGATATATCTTTATTTTTTATGCCAAGAGCTTTAGCCCATGTTGCTTCAATTAGGTGTATGATATTTGAAGCTAAAGCCTTGTGCATTACAAGCAGAATACCCATCTGCCCAAGAACAGTCCTAAAAAGCAAATAGATGTACTATCAGAGGCCATTCTCTCTTATTTAAGACTACATAAAGCAAGGAATATAAATACAAAAGAAAAAGTAAGGAGACTGGGATAGTATTTTGTACCTCAGAGGTGTAAAGCTTGACAAGGTGACTCATTTATTGCTTTCTGGAAGATACTGTACAGAGGGAATTTATTCCTCTGTAAGTTATAATTTCAATATATAAAAGAGGCCAGATACCACAATCAGTTATTCTCCTGACTATGTGCATTCCTGCATATATTCTTGCTGAAGACAATGAGATTATGAAGAGGATTAGCTTTTTGTTAGAGTGGCCAAAGTATGCCTTCAGAAAGTCCAAAACATGACCTAATTTAAAGTGGTTGAAACCTTGTGGGAAAGATTGTAAAAGGATAATTATTTTAAAAGCCACGACTTTGACACCAGGAAATTAAATTCATATCTATGTGTCTTTATCTATACACAGCAAATCCAATAATCTTGAGCTCTCTGCAGTCACTTAGCCAGCTGGCAAAGGGAGAAAAGTCAAAACTAACAAACCCCATTCCTAAGGTATGTTGACATCAGTGATTCATGATTCATCAATAATGGTGCTAGGAAATAAATGTAAGAGGACATTATTGCCTTTTGCAGCACAGAAAACTCAAGGGAAAATGTCTAAGTGTGTCACAGTGAAAAGACAGGGCTAGCAAAGAAATAACTTTTACAAGTATTTAAGAGGTGTTACAAGCAAGTGAAAGTAGAGAAACAAATGTAAACCTTTCACTGTAAGAATGTACCTATAAATAAAAATGAAGAGTTTCTCAGCCATGAAAGCTTAAGAGGACTAACCTGAAAACTAAGATTTTCTGTTCAAAATGTTTATAAGGAGGAAGAATTTGAATTGCTTGTCTCAGAATGAAGTCCCAAAACAATGACTGTTCTGGTTTAATTGTCTACCAGGATAACCACAATGAAGAAGCTGGTTCTACATTATGCAAAATTACTAATGTTGTTGACAGTAATTATGACTCTCACAGCCTATCTAAATAACAAAAAGGGCAAATATGTAAACATAATGTACTACATAGGCTCTTTCGAAAATGCCTGTATTAGCACATAATTGATGATCTCCTTTGAAGGTGACTGCACTGTCATTGTAAAAGCCCAAGATTATTAACTGAATAAAAATGGGTAGCTATCTCTAGAACAGCACATACACCTGCTGCTTTTGCCACACAGAACAGCAAGATCTCATACATCATTAAACAACCGAGGCTTTGCTTTACGTCTTCACAGCTTTAAACTATTCATGATAGGGTGTAGCCTACATTTCTAATCCTTTATAGAACCTACCCAATTAAAATTCTGGTTAATTTTTTATGCTATTAGAGGACTAGTGCACAATATTAGTAATGCACTGTGTTCATATTGCCCTATAGAAACATTGTCTCTCTTTCAGGGCCAGCAGCCACACGGTTCTGATATAAGCTTTGCTGCTTTGCTGGAGGGTAAGTGACTTTGGTGGCTGTTGAGGTATTTTACCAGAGAAAATATTGGTCTCCAGACATGAGACTTGCTTCAAACCATTGTCACTTGACTGCAAAGCACACAAATACATCTAATATCTTGTTCGCCTGGACTGACTTTGGAAATGTTATTTAAAAGACTGAGTTTTCAAACACTGAGTATAATACTTAATAAACAATTAATGGATAACAGGATTTGTGAATGCATATTTCACTGCACTGAATTTTCTTTAAGCGTTCAAGAAATGTTTTTATGAAACTTGAATCTAGATTTTTCTAAGAAAATGCAGGTAAAAGGGAAAGTAGGAAAAAAATGCTGTATGAGGAAAAAAAAGAGCATGGAAGACAAGATATATCTGTCCTCACAAATTTGGATTTAATAACATTATAATAGGTGCATATATAATGGATGGGTTTAAGAACATCAATCATGGCAGTGAGAACAACAGGTATCCTTATTGCAAATTTAATTGATTATTCATAATCACAGACTTTCTAGACCAGTACAGACAGTGCAGTGGGCACCAGCTGATGCTAGGTAAGTAAATGCTAGTTCAATTTATACCAGGCAGTATTACTAAAATGGACTTGTTTTTCTTCTTTCTCTGCTTTATTCACAAATGCAACCCTTGACTCTGCAAACATGATGTGCACTTATTGTTCAAACCAGCTGACTTTCATGGTACTACAATTGAACTGGTGCAAGAACAAAACCAGTGTTGTGAAGGCCATTTCTTACTTTCTTTTGACCAGCTTGATAGACAAATAATGATTACTCTATCACAGCAAGATTAGCATTAAATTCAAGCAATAAATTTAGAAACTACCTGAAACTTGATGCAAAGAAGAGACTGACAGAACAGTGTCTGTTCAGACTTTAGAAGGGAAGGCAAAGGGCAAATAATGCTGCCTACACAACTTCATGGGAGGTCATGAGGGCTTATGGAGGAGATGGAGCTAAACTATTATTAGAAATGTACAGTGGTAATTGCACATGGGAAGGAAAAGTTACAAGCTGCAACCAGAGAAACCTCAATATCAGAGATATCAGGAAAAACATTTTCACAATTGTCAGACACTGAAACAAGGGCCCAGAGAGGCACAGGTTCCATCCTTGGAGATACTCAAAACTCAGCTGGCCAAAGCCCTCAGCTGCCTGCTCTAAGTTGAACCTGCTCTGAGTGGGGACCTGGACCAGATGACCTGCAGAAGTCTCTTCCAAACTAAATTATTCTATGATTTTGTGATTCCTCATTTTTTGTTATTTTATATATCTGTACTTCTCTTTAAACATTCTCACCTCATAAACAAAAAAGAAGGCCTTAGAAAAAAGGCCTTTGCATTCTACATCTTCTTAAACAAATCTTCCAAGCACAGCATGGCAAATAAGCTAAAAACTCCAAAATACCTGTGGGCTGCTTTCCTACATTCATACCAAACCAAAGGGTTACTACCAAGTAGTAACTGTTAAATTTCTCAAGATGCTTGAAACATAAAAAATCACCTGGTAAATGGTTTCTTCTCCTAACTACTTCTCAGGATACTGAAAACTGACAAGATTCATTTCAGCCTGTCTGCAGCTGGACATAGCCATACCGAACAGTGGAAATAAATATTAGAGCTATTCATAGTGGAAGACAACTCAAATATGAAGGTGGGGAAAATATCCTTTTTTTGAGATGAAAGAGAGAGTCATCTCTAGATTGCTTCATAGGATTTCTGGCATATTTTTCTGGCAAGAAGCTGGGTAGAGAAATCAACTCTGGATGTGTCTGTGGCATACACACCTCCTTGTCTTCCAAGAGCAGCCCAGGAGCTGTTACCTGATGGTGATCAGCTGCTGGGAAGAGTGGCCAAGTGCTGTGTGTGTGAGGCAGGGAGCTGAGGGCCGTCACCACCACACCAGCCCTAACTTCAGAAATCCTGAGTCACAAGGGAAATTACTGAAGGTAAGTCAGCAAAGATTAGTTAGCAGCTCTCATGGAAAAGAAAAGCTGGAAAACAGGTCATACTCAAATGAGACACATGGCAAACTGTATCAAAACTCTGAGCCAAGCATAATTTGTACAATTTCTCAGAAAATATTAAAATTTTTGGCTTTGAAGACAGGTTTGTGTAGGATACTGCTGTGACATAAAATTTAGTTCTTGAGCTAGTGGGCTCTTGGGTAAGTTTTTCAAGTGAGCACATAAAAAAATGTATAGGTAAAATCTGTTTACCTTTACAGACTGTTATGCCATTTCCTGTGTATCCTTGGGAGCAGTAGCAGCCTGTTGTCCCACCCTGAACTTCACACCTGGCATCTTTGTGACATGTCATGTTGCAGCTTGGAGAAGCGCAGCCATAGTCCAGCAGACTGGAAATCAAAACTGGAACAAAGGAAAATCAGACTTATTTCATGATCTAAAACCTTTGTTCTGAGCTCCAAAACGAGATCTGGGCCAAAGGTTTCCACAAAATGGGAGTATTCCAGTAAACATCATCACGGACTCTGTCGTACTGTGGACAGGGCAAGGGCCACCAGCTACAGGGGCACTTTTGGTAAAACAGCAGACACCACAGATAAACAACTCAAATGTGTTCTCAACCAGTATAAAATTGGTAAACAGCATAGAAGTTACACAGTGATTAACTGTGGGGAAACATTTCAATGGCTTTCAAAGCTCTCTAGTAGTTTCTAGAAAAGCTCAGGCATTTATTTGCACTTGGAATTATGGAGCAAAATCCAAACTGCTCTACGTGTCTGAGGGAAAAGTACCAAAGAGGGTTCCCCTGATCACACCTTTTATTCTTATAAGCACTCCCTTACTTCTGAAGCTAACACATAGGCATGGTTTGGTAGATTGAGATGAAATATCACATATTTACATCACTATGATAGCAGGGTTTAAAAGTTATTTACGGTGTGGCAAATTATTTAAATTTAATCTCTCAAAACACCGTAACTACTTTTCCATTGTATGAATGCATGTGGTTTTCAACACAAAGAAAAAAAGGAATCTCTTCTTTTGAGAAAACTTTCAGATCACTGTACTGTCACAGACACCCTACAATTGGTAGATATACGGCATTTAGCTCAGAAATGAAGGTAAGCTTATTTACTTTGTGTTTTACAAACTGTTAGCGGGACATAGTGAAAGTTGCAGCACACAAAGATCCTTCTGGGCGCTGTCTTTCCCTGCAGTTCTGCTTTTCCCTACCCAAATGTCATTCTGGATACTTGCTAGCCTATTGTAACAGTTTCATTGCCGCATGAAATCTCACGGAGGTGTTGTTTTCTTGGAAAAATTAAGACTTCACGAAAAAAGCAAAAGACTTAAAATTACACACAATTTTTAAATAATTATACATAATCCAAGTCAATTTAGATATCAACCAATTTCACAGTTTCTCTGTGTTTCTGAGAGGAGAGACTGTCTTCCACAGGCATTAAAACAGAAACCTGTTGATTCTGTTGTCATTTTACTGTTTTCAGCATGTGAAATCTAAAAATTTCCCAAGCAGATGGAGAGAGAGAGAGAGAAGGAAAAAAACATACAAAAAATACACAGAAACTCACAATGCTTCTGGGTTTTTTTCAGTACAAAAGCCACAGTGAGATAAGGACTGGTGTATTGGGGTTTGGTTGTGGGATGGTGCTAACCATGCAATTACCAAATCCAACAGCAGCACTGATCAAAGCTGCAGGGATTTCCAGTCCTGTGTACCCAGCAGCTTTCCACCACCCCCAAGACAATAATTTCCCCTTGTCAGATCCCCCTCCCTTCTCACCTGCCACACACTCCCCAGAGACAGAAGCTTCACCTACCTAGGAATGGAAGCAGTTTCATTGGTGATGCCGTTGCTGTGCAATGCCCGGTGCTGAGCCCCTGTGTCAGAGAAGAAAACTCCCTGCTTTAAAATATATGACCATGTGCAAAATACGCACATATGACTGTGGGGAGAGCGATGTCCCGCACAGGCACAGCCCTGACACTGCCCTTTGTCCCAACCTCACGCTTCCAAAAGTTCCTGAGGCTGCCAGGCAGGACAGGAAGGGTCAGGAGGGGCTGAGAACCTGGACTTCTGGCAGTAGGAAAGCAATGAGAAAGCAAAAGGGAAACAAGGAGCTGCGCCTTGCAGAGGATATCAGAGAGGATTGCGGGGTGAGGAGGTCAGAGGAGCATGGAGCTGTTTAGGGCAGGGGGAAGCTGGAAGGGGTGACTGCAGCCTGCTGGCAGTACAGGAGCAGCAGGTGGAGCAGATGAGGAGGGTGAGGAAGAGGTGGGGGAGAAACACTTGCTCGGTGTTTACGGGCTCAGAGGTAACGGTCTGCATGCTTCCTTCCACCTTTTCCTGCTGACACCAGGACATGTGAGCCCCGAGACTCTTTTTGTTTGGAATCAGCCTTGGCTAACTGCTGCTGCTCTTACTGCTTTCTTCGGTTTTGAGATGGATCTTTGCTGCAGTCAAGCAGTGTTGCTTTAAGGGTAATGGGATGTAAGGGAGGTACAGGAAATCACTGAACTCTGCTTTGTGAGGAAAACAAAGACAGAGGCAGGGAGGAAAGAGGCAGGAAACTCAGGAACTGAAGGAGACCAAATTTCTATGACCCCTTTTCTATGGGCTGTGTAATAAGACATGTTCAATACAGCATTTGGCATGTCTTTGTGTTTAACTCGAGAGCAGCTCTATTCTCATTATAGCATCCTGAAGAGACTTCAGCATGCACTTGTATCATGCATTGAAATGCCAATATTTTCTCCAATCTTGCCAGGGACAATGTGCCTACAGTCATTTCCCAGCTTTCTGGAGATGATGACTCTCATGTTGAAGCACGGCAAAACTGAAGCAATGACGTGTTCCTGTCCTTAGAGATGCAAGCTGAGGGATGTGCACAAACAGCCATGCTGCTGGCAGAATGGAGAATCTCTCTCAGGTAAATAAAACACAGGAGGCTGTGGAAGGTCACTGTGACAAGGTATACCACGTCTGACTAGAAAGTTTTGAGGCTGGGACTTCGGTAGGTACCTGATGGGAAGGTGTCAGTCTGCTCTTGGGAATTATTTCTAGACCTGGCAACATTTTTTTTCTAAACTTTTTAGGAACTAGCTCACCACCATTTTCCAGCCTCGTGATCACTGCTGGCTGGAGTTCAGTGGGTAAAGCTCTACTCAGGCCAGGGAGGCATGTAGAAATAGCACGTGGGTGTCTGGTTGGCACAAATACTTCTGGAGCACCTTGGTAAGCAGAGGGGAAGTTCCAGGAACCGGATGTTAATTTCTGATGAACTGCAGAATAAAGAACAAAGGGTCCAGGTGTAGGAAGACTTTTTTTCCTCCTGTTTGACTTTGTGATGGG
This sequence comes from Fringilla coelebs, assembly GCF_963513975.1. Classification (NCBI taxonomy): domain Eukaryota; kingdom Metazoa; phylum Chordata; class Aves; order Passeriformes; family Fringillidae; genus Fringilla; species Fringilla coelebs. Next base: position 12,406,101 of record NC_140067.1, read on the forward strand.
GGGAGAACTTAAAGGGTATGAGAGGAAGGGACTAGGAATTTGTTTGTTTTCTTAAGTTTTCCCGTAATCTAATGCATAGAGCTACAGAGGAGCACAAAATCAGATGACCTGAGGACAGCTTTGATCTGCACGTCCTGTCCTCTTTGTTGTGCTGGCATGTACTGTAAGCTCATCTGGTCTGTACTAACTTACAAATCCTGCTGCTAAACTTCAGTGGAATAATAGGGGCTGAAAACCTATAATGCAGAAAGTACATGCTATTGTTCTGTGTCTTGCTACTCCCCAATATCAAGCTAAAATATTTTAACAGGAAGCAAGACAGCAAGAAGTTATGACCTAAGATTCAGACCTTAAGAGCTGGAAACACATTTTTACCACTCAGGGATGCACATTTCAATTTTGTCTAGACCCCAGCATTCTGCAAGGGGTGTCCAGATAGACCTGGAGAGCGATTTCATAACCCCAGTGACAGTAAATTTATAGTAAAAACCTTTAATTCCTTTTCTAATTAAAGGTCTAAGGATACAGGAGAAATTGTGGATGACTGAGAAAAATACCCCATAATCTTACTATTGGGAGATTAATGCCTCCCTTTCTTTTTGCTAAAAAGGCACGTGACAGCACCTTTTCACTAGTCAATGATTCACACCCACAAGGGGGACCATGCTAAGCATGTTTCCATCAGGAATGGGGCTGCTGAGCAGCACTCACAGGTGCCTGGGTGACATGGAAGGCACAGGTCCAGCTGGCCAGGCTGTACTCTGTGACTGGCACTGGGTGAGCAGGCAGCACAGAAAGAAGAAAGATGAGGAAGAACAGAGCAAGGACAGGAGAAGGTAGGCTAGGTCAAGAGCAACTCGGTGATAAAAGGAGCTTCGATCAGATTTAGAAGGCAATAGGGAGGCAGTGAAGAAGAGGGATTTAGGAATATCTTAATGAGATCTCAATACTGGGAGCAGTGGATTACTTTTGCATTACACTGCTTTAAAAACTGGCTAATGTGAGTGTCATTTAGAGGCTGAAGACAGCAAGGTCACAATAGGAATGGATGTGGAGAAGGATGGACTTGACAAAGATTTTATGAGGAGAATGAGGAGGAAAGAAGAGATTTCTGAGACATTTTGGAGATTAAACCAGAAGGATTTACTGATAATATCTATTGGCGTACAGGGACAGGAGTTAAACAAGTGGAGATGAGCAAGTGAACACATGAAAAGGAGACACTTTCAAATTTGTGCTGTCAAAAATTTCAAAAAATGCTGAGAAAAAAAATATTGAGGTGTCACAAATGTGAAGTACTGATGGGTACCTGTTTTTACAGGCAGGGAGGAGGGACATGCACAAATGTACATATTCCTGAAAGAGTGGAGAATATGTCTAAGTCAAATAAAATGGGTACAAGAATGTGGAATGCCAGTACTGCAGAATCCATCATTAAGAAACATTAAAAATAAATGGTTTGCGGAAATATTTCAAAAGTCAGTCTTTCCATTCTTATCCACGGAGGGCAAAGCCCCAGTTCTATACTTAACTGTGTTGCTCATTTTATAAATGGGCTCATTTATCTTTGCAAGACTGAGTTAGGAAGGCATAAGTAAATGAATATACACAGGTTAAGATGCTTGACTTCCAACCACACATTTCTGATTACTGATCACTGTGATTATAACATCTTACATGTGGCTGTAGAATTCTCAAGCTGTTGTTTTTTGCTGGTGAACTGATGGGAAGACATCAGCCTGCTTTTATAAATTATTGGGTACTTTCCAAGCTTTGTATCATGAAAAAACCCATTTATTCATAGTTGTTTTAAAGGTAATTGGAATGCTGATTGTGCAGACAATGCTGTGAAAATAACATGTACAGCTGATAGCTTTCTAGAGCTCAATCTTATGTAGCTTCAAAAGATAAATATAGATAAATACAGAGCTCTGCTTTCATTCCAGAAACTGACTACAGGGCCAACCAAGGAGCAAAAACTGAACAGAGCTAGTGTTAGGTGTGTTTTTTAAAATGAGCAGAAGCATGATCTGCTGTATTAAAGACATTGTTTGGTGTGGTCAAATTTGGACTACTAGCTGAATATGCAAGAAAGAATCCCACCAAACTTGCAGTTTGCCATAGGTTGCAGACCCCACTTGCAGACCACAATCTCAAAGGAGATGGTGAGAGGGTGTATCAGACTGAGAGATCCTGAACACCCCAGGTATTTATAAATCTTCACCCTCCTTGCTGTTGAGTTCTGTGTATTTTAAGCACCCTCAAATGCCAGTATCTAGCCCATCACAGTCTGCTCCAGTCTAACCCACCCTGTATGTGCAGAACAGCCAAAGGTGTGTGCATGCAACACTAGCATTTATCTCTATCACATAAGTACATACATGTATCAGTTACTGAATTAGGATAATAAATATTTAATGCAGATAACAAAATTATGATCATTATGTTCATGATCTTTCATTCCTTGTTTTTTTTTGGCAAATGACTGTTGAGTCACCCAGTTTCCTGCCAAAAAGAAAATATGATGTAAAACAGACAGAGGATGTACAAATGCATTGTATAAATCTATTTCTCTGATGCTTGCTGTGGGTTTTTTTTTTAATATCAAATTTATTTATTGGTTTCAAATCAAGTCCTATCACTTCAAAAATTTAGATGGTCTTTATAATGCTTCAGAAATGTTTCATTTATCCTTGTCACTAGGACAATTATAGGGTTTTTCCTTCTAGTCACTGAAATCTGGATACAATTGAAAATGCACTTAAATGTCAGATCAAAATAATGAATTTCCATTATTGGTTAAAATTATTCTCAAATAAAAAAATCCATGGAAAGTATTTTTCAAACACAGGCCACTCAATCACCGGGCAGCCTATCTCAGAGGGCTCTAGCTCAAAAGTAGTGTCAGCATCTGTTTTATAACTGTCTCACCTCACCTTCCTGTCTGAGTGCTTTGCAAATCCTTATCATTTTATGTGCAAACATCATATTCCATCTGAGCATACAGGGCTGAATAGATCTCTTGGGATGATGTAACTCTAGGCAATTCTGAAGCAATAAACACACAAACTCACATAAACATATGCATGCACACATCCTCCTAAATCTGCGTGGCTCTGTCCATCTGAAGGAAATGGCACATTTCAGTGCTCAGAGCCAGTTCCTTTCTTCTCTTTGTTTTACCTTGGATGAAGTCATGAAATAAGGGAATTTAAAGTGAATGCAATGTTTCTGAAAGCCAGATTAACTGCCCTGAAATTGGGCTCTGTTTCTGCATCTGCTGTAATACAGCAGAGATGTACAGATTGAGTATAAAGTTCCCCACAGCTAAAAGGGATAAAGTAATTCAGTTTCCATGTCTGTTTGTGTTCTCCTGGTCATGCTACAGTGAAATTGTAACAATAGTCTCATTTCTGCAGGAGAAATAGAGTGAACTCCATGAATAATTACACCAGTGAAATGCCAGACTACCAGTTTCTTTTAATACACTCATTTTATCCCAGAGCAGCAGAAGAGAAGGGCTCTTACAGTGCAGGGCCAACATCTGAACCACCAGATGACCAGACTGGGTCCTGCAGGCCCATGATTACATCTCTGTGGTTTTCACATGGAGAAGAGTTCTGACACTTGTTTGCCTGCCACAGAGTCCCAGAGGGGCAGTCCCTGTCCTGGCCTGTCCAGGTGTTCACCCTCCCAATGCTGCAGACAACCTCTCAGCAGAGCAATACCCCACAAAAGCCATCTGGAATTTTTTGTCCTCAGGCAACACTCTGAAAAGTGGTTAAATTCAGACACAGGTTTGGGTTCTTACCAATTAACTTCAAGGTCTATTGAAGAATGACAAGATCCTGAGCAAGGATATTGGGACTTGGTCCTGCATTCCCAGGAACCTTACTGTGCCACGGGGGTGTATCTTGCAGAAAGGAAGGTCAAAGGGAGCAGAGGAGGAGGTGTAACCAGCTAGATATGCCCACAGGAATGGACAGAACTATGGTCAGAATGAGGTATGCACAATGCTGGAAAAGATGCTCTTTTCCATCCTCTCAGTCCCTCACAATTCCAGATGCCCTGGAGTAACAGTTTGTAGAAGTTCTGGCTCTCTGCTGCTGCCACGCTCTGCCTCACTTCTCACAGTCCTGCCAAGGCCAGAGCCCTCTTCCCCCTGCCCTCTTTCCTTCCTTACTGCCTTACCCCTTCATCCTTTCTCCCAGTGACTCCTCAAGCATTTGTGCATTTCCTATCTGAGAACTCCAGCAGAAGGAAAAATACTTGAGGACCATGACAGGAAACAAAATAATACTCAGAGGAGGAAAATAATGAATGATCATTTAGGACTGAGAGTGGAAAGTTCATCGTATGAACTGCCAAGAGTGCTTTAAGTCAAACCCAAACATCTGCATTACAAACAACAATCATATAATCACTGACTTCTTGCATTATCCCTTCCCAGGCAGAAAGCACTCTGTGGTTCATGGGCCAACAAACAATTATTCTGTAATATTCCTTCTCTGTGATATCATCTCCTTCCTTGAAGATTTCAGGAACAGGAGAATTTGCTGGGAAGTTGAAATGTTTGGAGAAAAGTTGGCTGCAGCACACAGAGTGTAAGTGAAGCCTCTCCATTCAATGGCAGATGGATAGTGCTTTGAGAGAGAGCATGGACAGGAGGGGGAGGTCCTCAGGCAACCCTGCTATTGTCCAATTGCTTTTCTACCACAGCAGTCACTTGGTAAAGCATGTTCTTCATGTGCTCTGACTCCAGAAAGGGCTTTCTCTGGACCCCAGTGCTACAAAGCAGAGAGTTCATAGCAGCTACAGAAAAATTCAGATTTTTTGTTTGGGCCAGTAACTTAGAGCCATATTCTCCCTCACTCATGCTACAGGGTAGTGTTTCCCTGGTGTTGGGGCACCAGAGTCCTGGCAAGTTCTGTTGGGGCAGTTTAAAATGAAAACCTGAAGCGTGCTGAAATGGTTAGCATCCTTATACAAGCCTCTTTGCTAAAACTTTCTGTCTGTTCTCTCATGCTAGGCATTGGATTGTGGCGTCTTGAAGAAACTCAAAACATGCTCCTCGCAGAGTTGCATATTTTGTATGGTGCTGGTGCTCTTGATGCTCTCTTGACTTTGAAAGAAAACTTGCAAGTCTAACTTGCATACTTCAAACATCTTCTTGCATGCACTGGCCATTTCACCTGATATTGCTTGACTCTGTCCTTTCAGAGTTGCCTTTTAGCTTAAATTAATGTAATTTTATCCACCAAAAGGGAAATTAATTTTAAATAAATAAATAAATCTAGTGATTATTTTTGCCCAGCTTGGACTCCTTCTTACAGATCTAGGGGTCACTATTTCTATCTGACTTTAGCCCTGCTCATGGCTGGAGTAGGACTGAAGAGATATTTCTGCTCTGGACTTACCCTCCCCCCTGGCTTACAGCACTTTTCTTTCCTCTCTGCTGCTGGATAGTACATCTATCCTAACCCAGAGGTTAGGGCTAATTCACACCCCATCAATACACACAAGATGTTTAAATGATTTCTTACAGTGTTCATTATCTTGTACCTGTCTGCAGTGAGCTTCATCTAGTATCTTGTTAGTCAGTCACTCAGGTTTTATTAGCTCCTCCTGAAATTCCTTACTTTGCTCCTTGGTTTATATTAACTTAAATAATTGTGTATTGTCAGCAAATTTCAGCACCTTGTTATTCATTCCATTTCCCATATCATTAAATATGAGTGGTGAGCAAATAGCGGAGGAAATTATTCATGAATATTCATTTAAAGTTAAAAGCAAATTCCGTTTTCACAGCATTCGTGACCAGCCCTTGTTCACTTTCTGCAAACAACTGAGTGCTAAAGATGTACTCGTGTAAATGCATGCAGAAGATTCACATTTTATTCTCCTATACAAATAATCTCTCCAAAAATTTCCACCTGCATGTTTCCAGACAAAATTCACATTTTGTGAGTAGAGGGGATGTCTCTAGAAAGGGGACAGAATCCCAGAAGATAAGAGTATATTTGAAAAATCTACTCCTTTCTCATGCAGAAACAATTTGACACAAGACAAGTGAGGAGAGAGCTGCATTTCTGACACATCCCATTCAACATCTGCACCTGCCTTCACCCGACGCCAGGCAGAGACCTGCAGCCTTCTGTTGCCATCTGCATGGGCTCCTGACCACGTTTCCTTTTGGTCTGGCTCATGGGTTGGCTATTCCATGCATCCTGGCCCTCTGGTCCAGGCCTGTCTGGCATCATGGGCTCCCTGCCAGCGTTGGTACTACCTGGCTGAGGCAGCAGAGCCATTCACAGGCTGCTGGCCCTGCTCTGCTCTGCTCTGCAGCTGCACACCCAGACCGAGATTTGGGCAGGTCACTGCACCTGGTGGGCCCCTGGCCACCTCCACCTCCACTTCCAGAAGCCTCCCTCACCTGTACAGCAGAGGTTGCACTGCTTGGTGTAACCAAGCACAGCTCCTTTTTAAACATTACCCTGTGCATTTCTGAAACGATGTAATGAGATGTGCCATAAATGAAGACCATAAAGAATGAGCTGTTTTTATAATAGCAGTTAAGAACCCATCCAGTCTGTTAGCAATTGTGTTATGAGTTGCACAGCAGCACTAACCTAGATGAAGGTTATCTTTGGAATCCATGTAGATGCTGAAAAGGAAGAAAGAGAAGCAGGGCTTGTGAATGAGGCAGGCAATCTGCAGTACTGAGACACTGTGCATGAGAAACATCATTGGAGCCAAGTGACTAAATAGATTCGTCTTCCAAACGGCAAGAAGAGGTTGAATGCAGGTGGCTGGTGAGCAGTTTAATTTGATTGCCCCCATACTTTGTTCCTTATTTTTTTAAATGGTATGAATATTCTGTTAAGTGTGCATATAAGGAAAAGTTGCTTCAGTAAATTCAAATCTATTCTCCACATTTAGCTCCACGTGAACACAATGTCACACACACATACTCGGAGTGGACAATTTGGCCTTTTGGGTGATTAGCCAAAATTGTTTTAAGGTCTGCTCCATGCATTAGTATAATGACAAAAACAGGACAGAATGGTTTGCAGAACTTACAAAGCAGCAAGAAATATGCGCTTGCCTCAGTTGTAGGTAGTTCTGTCTGTGAACACCCAGGTGTGGCAGGCATTTCCTGAAAAAACTCCTGCCTGCAAAGTAAATTTAGTGGAAATTTTGCTCATGCATAGCTATAGGACTTGTCTTTAAAAAAACTGGCATACAATAAGTCTGTTCATGAATTGCTTTCACTAGTACACTGAAGTCTTCACTTACTAAATCAGATGTTTTCAGATTAAATATTTAAAACATTTTCAAAACACACTGCTGCTGTATTTATGTGGCCCAGTCAGTGCTGATTATACCATATGATACAGCTTTTTTCATAAGATTGTGGGAAAGGAGACGTGCAGATAGTCATATGCAACTTCCTTCACAGAAATGCCTGTATTTAAAGTGGAAAAAGAAAGGAAATTAAAATGAGATTCCATTGTTTAGATGAAAAAGTTCATGACTAAGGTTCATGTGCAAAGGTTCATGACTAAATTAATGTAATTCTGACTTTGACCTTTGGACAAAGCATTTAAGAACTTTCCAATAATGACATCATATTTACTTGGTGCTTATGCCTTGGTTTGCAGTTTAATTACTTAAAGAATAAACCAACTACAGATTTATAGTATATGCATTATGTAGTAGCTATGTTATAACCCTTACACTCATCACAGTTGTTTTAATTAATTCAAGTGATGATATGCTGGATTTCAGCTCACAAAGTCCTTCCCTTTACCCTCATTGCCATGATCCTAGAAACACCAGTGTGCACCAATGGAAGTTCGTGAGAAATTCCAGTGTGTTTCAGGGAACTACAGGGATGCAGAAGGTGAATGTATACATTTGCTATTCTATATTTCACACAGTTTGTCAATCTTCATTTTTAAAAATTCTCCCCTAGGTATCTTAAATTAACTTTTATTTCAATATTTTTCAAGCCTCCCTATCAAGAAGAGGGTTTCCTTGGAGATTTTGAGATTCCAAGTTCACTGAAGTCAAGGGAACTATGCTACTTTATGCAAGCTGGGGATTTTGTCTGATAGTCTCATCTTAGTGAATACAGAGCAGATTGAATTTATCCAGACTTAAGAAAGCCACATGAATAAGTTTGTTTGAACAATTCTGTTGTATCCCCTCTGAATTTACAGTGCAATTTAGCAGGCTGAAATTAATTTTTCCTCTCTGATTATGTTTTCTACAGACACTGGAAAGGTTGATGAGTACAATATAGTTTTAAATGATGTGCCTTATTCATGTTTTTTTCTTTATGTTCCATTACTGTAGGATTTGAGTGGAACCATATGATTATAGTCTTAGGCTGTCATGCAAATGGAGGAATTTTGTTCCATTTCCTATTCCCCTCACCGTCCCTGTCAATGCAATGGATAAATCTTGCTCTGTGTTCTGTTCCTCGTAGACTTGCAGGTCTGTCATCAGAGTGGATTAATCTACTGCCTGTGTTATCACAAAATTCTCTGTCCTAACAATGACTTATCACCGAATTTAAAGCTTGATATACTTTATATTCAATCTGTAGACTTAGTCTTGCAACAAAAATTGTAATGAGAGCTAAAAATGGTACAAAAATAATCCATTCTTATCACAGTCTCTGAATTGTAATTTCATGGATTTCCTTGAATACAGTATTTTACTGAACAATAGCAAGAGAGAACATGACAGAATAACATACTTGAAATTTCAATTTTAAATGTCACCTAAATTAAGCTTCCAAATTGTTTAATTAAGTGACCATAGCTCTATTAGAGGTTATTGTCAGCACAATCCCTGTGCAAGCAGTTCCTTCGATAAAAGCCAGGGTGTGGACAAACTGTTACTCAACAGCATATAAAAACACCACTAAAAACAATTATAATGGTGGGACTTAAACCTAAAATAATACAAATTTTAGAGTTACTTCTTCCACATATAATCCTTTAACTCCTCCCTTCATGCTTGGCTATTGCATGGTTTTTAAACTGACATGTGCTTGTTGTACATGCTTGTAATTTATTCTTTTCTCAGGCTTCTCACACCGCTCTACATTATAAGAAAAAATGTTTTAAGCATTTCTTTAAAATATATATTTATCTGTGTGCTCAAGATACTAGATGAAATAAGAATTTTTATTATTTTTCTCTCTGATGCAAGGTATGGAAGGCCAAAAGAAACTGACCTAAGTCACTCTACATAAAAATAATACCTTCTAAACTTTAAGCTATCTTATTTTTTTTAGCATATCAGGTTTGTCTACATGGAAATTTTAGAATGAGGCAAAGAAGTTGGTCTTAGATTATGTTAAATGAAAGAAGGAACTTCCACTCCACTACCTAGAGCTGATTTACAGAAATTTCTACGTTAACCATTTCATTTACAGATTCTGGATTTTAAATTCATAGTTGGCACTTTTGGCAAGGAACCCGGTGCAAACTTTTGCGTGTCAGCTTTGTGATTTTTCTCACCGTGCTTTACGAGATGCCTCCTACAGCTGGCAATAGGCCTGGGACTGGCTGTGTTAAACTGCCATGATGCTTTTCCCATAACTCAGCTGTGTTTTGCCAGCTCCATTTCTAAACTGCCACGAGAGCAGCCTGGAAGACACACTGCTCACTTCCAGCAGTCTTTAAAATAAACAGGATAATGCCTTGCACTGGCACTCGTGCAGTCAGATGGATTTGCCCGTGTAGCTTTGGAGGAACAACATTATGATTTCAGAAGAGAAAAAAATCTGGAGGATGAAGTAAAAAGCAGCGTGTGGTTTGTTGTGGTTTTGGTAGTTTTGGTTTTGTGGTTTTTTCAGATTTTTTTATTTGTTTTGCTTTGCTTTGCTTTGAAGGCTTCTCTCTGCAAGTGCATTCAGAAAGTGCAACATTACTGCTTTCCTTGGCAAGCTGTCAATGTCTGGTAGGAGGAATTCCTGGGAGGAAAAGCACTGCTGAAGAATTTTATGCCAGAGAAGGTGATGATCCTGCTAAGCTTTTTGGTGCTCATTTGAAGGTACAGAATATCCACATTAAAACTTTTTCCTCCCTATAATTTAATACCCTTCATGCCTAAAATACTGAAGAAGTAAAAGCTTGAAAGGCAGCAGCAACAAGTGGGGAATGTATTGGGTATTATGAATGTTCCCAACAGAAATTAAGGATATTTGGCTAGGTCTGTAAGATACTATGCTGCCCCTGGGTGAGAAAGGACTGCCTCAGAAATGGAAGAAGAAGACCTGGACAATTCACAAGATAAAGCCTGTCTTGAAATGAGCATGCTAAAACAGACTGTCTGTTTTGCCATGAGCTGTCCTTTATCACACCCATTCCCACACATCTTGCTTTGCACCCACAGTATAAAGAATGTTTTAAAATTACTAAAATTTCTTAAGAAGTGCCCCTACTTTGAACATTGGCCCATCAATGCAGCATTTCAGACCCATTGCTCTCTGTCTGCACTATAGCACAGATGCACAGTTCAGTCTTGGGAGTGAAATTCCAGCCCTGACTTTTACAAATTCCACAACACAGACACAGAAGTGATGTGCACAGAAATGATGTGCATGAAGAGCTCTCATTGTCTGCAAGGCCATATAGTTTATGAGCACTGTTAAAAGTCTCCTCCTGGTAAGATCTCAGCATTCATGTAGAAAGGTTGTTTTTCTCTCATTATGGTATCGTGGGAATTTTCCACCTTTTCTTGTGTTCCTGTTTGGCTTCAACAATTTTTGAGAAACTTTCCAGCATGCTGGTAAGCACACTGGAAGTGTGCAGTGATAGAACATCTTGCCAAATGGCTCTCTGTTTTCCAAGGAAATAGGAAGGCATTGGGAGCACTGGCTGAGGCTTGGTCCTCTCTTGTCTTCAGTCCCTACCACAGAATACTTTTCCTTTGACTTGGCACAGGGAGTAGGAGCAGGAATTACCATCTCAGTTTTATTTATTCTAACAACACCTTGTAGACATTTGCTTTTGTGACACCCTTCCAGATGGGACTGAGCATGCAGCTATTTGAGTCCCAGAGCTCTACAGATGTCCAGATGGACGACTAGAGTGCACAGCAATCAGTGAGTAATTGGGTAAGTGATAGACCTGCTGCAAAGCAGCATTACCTCAGCCTTAAGGAGGATTAATTACAAAAGACCTATGATGCCAATTAATTCTCTTTAAAAAGTTGTGTGTGGATTCAAGGCACTTTAAGTCAAAGAAGCTGTACTTAATTCAACATAATATGCCTACATAAATAAGCAAGTGTTGAAAGATATTAAGCACTTTATATAGCACACTAGCAAAAGTATCTGAGTTTGGTTTTTTTTTTGTAAATGTATTCTGGAAACAGTAATAAACTGATCCCCCTGTCACCAGAGGTGGTCTTCCTAAAGCATAGTGTAACCTCTAGTTTTGTCTCACACATAGCACCCAGTGCTGAATACTGAACATGAAGTCTGATCCCAAAGTGCTGATAAAATACAGCTGATTTCTCAGCTTAGGCTGACAAGATTTGTTCATGCTTAAAAAAATAATGCCTCAAGTGACAAGCCCTCAAGATTTCAAAGGAACCCTAAGAGAGTTTTGTTCAATCAGAAGGTAACAGAGATGCTCTTCCTGACACATTGCTGCAGTCTCAATGGAATAAGATAGACACCAAGGAGGGGGAAACACTACTGATCAGGTTAACACAAAAACTTTTTTGCAAGCACTAATTGGAATGCAAATCTTTGTACCATAAAAAAGCTGAGCTATGAATAGAGCATTGGAGTTTAATTAATTAAATCTGTCAGTTTCTAAAAAAGCCAGAGATACGTGTTCTGATATACTTGACTCCCAACAGTTTTATTAATAGCTATATGGTGCTTCAGCTCCCATAGAGATGCAGGTATAAAACACTGTGTATTTTTACAGTAAAGTAGATTTCCTATGAAAGGCAGAGAACAGAGTGTGGCTCAGAAGGTGAGCAGGAGTGTGGCTGTCAGTGGGGGCTGGCTCTGCTGGCTGAGCTGAGGCTGCAGAGCTCTACAGCAGCAGGAGTGAGGCTGACAGTCACTGAAGACCAGGCACATGTAGAGGTTTGCCATTGCTCCATGAAAGAAATTACAACAAATTGTAACAAACACAGGCTGTAAAATACCAGGAAATCAAAGAGAAAGAATAAGAGAAAAAAAATGAAGTTCGGCTAATTGCTGTTTAAATTTCATTGCCATTTTTCCAAATTTCTGCTCTAAGAAGCGAACAAATTTATGAATCCTGCAGTGAGAGATGTGCTGCCCTTTAGATAAGTGTGACAGAGTGCATGGGTGTTTGTGTGTGAGGAGGGTATCAGCCCCTCTGCTTATCAGTATGCACAAGCTTAATGCTTAACGTGACAACTTCCCCCACAGCTGCTTTCTCATTATAACTCAAGTAGGTTAGTTTCAAAATCATATATCTAGTAAGTCACTCTACAGATGTTCACTGTCACCCTATGAATCCTCTGCCTTATTCCCTCAATGTGAATTATATTTCTCTCAAATCCTGGACCTACATTTATCAGAACATATATTGGAACTTTTTAAAATTACTGTAATTAACTGAGAGTCTGAATTTCTTACCTATCCAAGGGTAAGGATAAAACCCTAAAATGAAATGCCACTGAAAATTATGGTATAAATTAAAACCAAACTGGAATGCATTTGTTAATCTTCCATCCTGCCTCCAAACTTAGAAAAACAAAAGAGACTTCATGATCCTATGATCCAAAATAACAATACCCATGTGTACAGCATGGCACATAGTATCTTGCTGTTTCATTAGTAAGACTGCTATATATGGCTTGTGTTTTATTACTGCAGTAGTATTTAATAGATAGTTCTTGCACTTTGCATTGCATACCTGGTCTCACATTGTGGCTCAAATATTTAGTCTTTAAAGAAGAGAATATGAAAAGAGGAAATAAAAAAATTATTTCAATAGCCTTATATTTCTACTCTATGTAGAACCATATGAACCTTCTCTGATTTTCCAGCAATTCCAAAAAGTCTGAAACAGTTCCAAACCACCTGAGTCAGAATGAGAAAGCATGAACTACCTGAAAACATTAGATAGCAGTTTAAAAATTAAAATGGTAAAGAAAAAAGACCTTCAAGTAGAAAAATCCTTTCAATTTGGAATACTGGAATATCAAGATATTGAATCAGAGCAAAGCACTTTGACTTTTATTTCAGTTTTTATTAAATTTCCATCAATCTCTTCTTGACCCAAATAATTCAGAAAAATTGAAATGGAGCCAAGGAAAAATTCATTGCCACCACCCAGTCAGTGTTTTCCAACAAATCTGACCTACTCCTACTTTCTCCTGATACTTGGCAGGGAGATTATTTATGAATTTTTCAACTTTATTTTTTTATGTTTTTCTACAGAAAAAAACAAACACAACTGGGGAAGAGGTTCCAGCATAAATATATTTGACAGCTCACGGAGAGATAACTTGCTGCTTTTAATCCTGCTGGCTAATAACAACATAAATTTACCCAGCACAGAGTCCTCCTTCTAAGGCATGAGAACTCCAGTTGGGAGGTATTAAATGAGGGATTTGTTACAGTGCAGGTGCATTGGGGCTGCCCCAGGAGCAAACCCAAAGCCCTGGTGGGGCTGTGGCACCGGGGCTGGGTGATGTGGGAAGGCTCCAGCCAGCCTTTCAGAGCAAGAGCAGCCAGGGAAATTTGGGATGGCCACAGCCCCAAGAGCCCATCAATGACCTCACCCCAACAAACGCTGAGGGTTCAGGGGAAGGAGCCCTGGGGCAGGTGGAGGGCAGCGAGCAGGGCTGTCCCCTGTGAGCAGGGCTGTCCCCTGTGAGCAGGGCTGTCCCCTGTCCTTGCAGGGCTGTCCCCTGTCCTTGCAGGGCTGTCCCCTGTCCTTGCAGGGCAATGCCTGCTCCGTGCAGCTGAGCAGACACAGCACCTGCAAACCTCTCCTGCAGAGGTGTGGGAACTCAGCGCGTCGCTCCTGATGTCCAGAGCTACCGAGAGAACCCTTGGGGGGCTTGGGAATCTTGGGATGTTCCCAAAAGTGCCTGGTGGCCTGATTTTGACCCTTTGAGAGATGTACCACCTTTATATGGGGATATGAGAATCACTGGGGTTTAAAGGGTATAGAAATAGTATAATTACAGGGCAAAACACAGATTTTAAGATTTTGGTACACGGGGGTTGTAAAAACAAGATGGAGGGAGTTGGGGCCTGCCTCGTGGCTCTTTTTCCTTCTTCATGTCTTCCATTTTCTGTGTGACGTAGATATTTTTGATAGGTTCTTAGTGAAGGTACACTTGGTAATAAAAATGACAAGTATTGAGGACAAAAGATAAATATAGTTCACGTAGTCTTTGTTATAAAAAGATGCGACCGCCCTGTGGGCAGTCAGAGTGCCTTTGGCTGCCTTGCTGGTCAGAGCCTGGCTGGGCAAAAGAAACACTTTGTAGATAAGAAATAATAAACAACCTTGAAGACTGAACCTGAGAGTCCAGCCTCGTCCTTTGGAGCCCGATAGGAGCGAAGCCATCTCACACGTGTCTGGGCAGAGACAGACAGCAGCCAGCCTGGACACAGAGGAGCTGGGCTGGGACCTGCAGAGTGTGCCTTTGGTCAAGATGTCCCAGCAGCCAGTTCCAGGGTTCAGGGCATTCCAGTGGAGGGACAGGGATCACCAATAGTGCCCTTTAATTAACACTGTACCATATGTTTCCTATCCAGGCTGACATATCTGTCTATATTTCAAGTGGTAGGTTTATACAGCGATGGTTGGAAATGAGCAGATTTACTGCAAATACCACCATAAATAAACTCTCCTGAACCAACATGGGTAACACAAACAAATGATTATGTCTGTTGTCTGAAAGGCAGCAAAAAGCAAAATTTTGGCAGGTGTGACACCTGATAGCTAAATTGAAATTTATAGAATGCATATGGCAGAACTTCATTTTTCTTTTTCATTTAGTGATCAAAAACTAGATGACAGACAGTGCAAAATGAAAACAGATGAAATGAATTTCCGAATGGATCCTGCCAAGTTTCATTTTCTCCACAAGTTCTTGGAAAGCCCAGAACCTATTCCCATGTGCACAGCCAGAATTTGCAGATTCTGCTCTTTACCTCTTCATCCTGCCATCTGACAGTTTGCCAAATCCTGTGCGCTGCAGAACGATTGTGAAAAGAGGTCTGTTTATTATGGTACCAAGATCATTCTGTCAGACTTGATAGCCTAATTTTTATATGGAGTATAAATAAAATATAATAATATATAAATATATATGTACACATGCACACATTAATTATAAAAGTTTTCAAAGTCACAGTCATTATAATGCTTCCTCTGATGAAAGCAGAAAGACGGGATAATAAATGAAGTGTAATGGAAATTTGATATGAGTTTTAAAATGTGGGCTGAGGTAAAAGGTGAACATAAGCAACAGATCCTTTTACTCGTCCGATATGAAACAAGATTCTCTGTGGAATAAGTTTCAGACAGACATGGAGAATTTATTTTTAATCAGCTTTAAAATACAGTCTATAATAAGCATGCCCTTAGGCAGTTATACTGTGCACGCCATCATAAAAAGAAGAAAAAAAAAAGAAAAAGTCTTACAATGAGGCTTAAGAAAAATGGTCAACTGGATGCTAAATTTTTTTAATCTATGATTGTCTTTGCCCCTGCTGAGGATTCCTATATCATCTTTTCATCAGGAGAGTTTGGCAAAGCCACTCAGCGGGTGCTGTATGTTGGGAGCCACAAAAATCAATATAGGGAATATGAAGGCAATTTTTAAAAGCTAATGTGTGAAACATTAAAAATCCATGCAGTATAAACCATGTATAATCTTAGCAACTCCCTGGCTCAAAGGGATCAAACAGCAGAAATTGTGGTATATTGCACACTAAAGTGAAATAACCTTTGAGGCTGAAGATTGATTCTTTTGGGAAAGTATTTACAATATGGTATATTAAGCACTTTGGATAGATATAACATGCCTTCTCATAACAGGGATACACACTTGTGAAAGAAAACAACTGGACAGTGATCTCATCAGCTAAAGGAAAGGATCCAAGCTTACAGGGGAAAAGCTCAAAATTTATGCCTTTTCATAAGAAAATTATTGGATAGTTTTCTTTTCAGAGCGTAACATCACTGAGTTACAGCTTTTAATTAGGACATATTAGTTGCAAATTTATGTAGTGTTTTCTTGGAGACAACATATGTCATATTGCACTGAAATTATTTTGGCTAAAGCTTTATAAACCTCTTAAGCTTCTAATGAGGTCCAGTGCTAGAAAAAAAAAATTGCCTTTGGCAGAGTTTCCATGTATCAAAGATATCCCACTAAAATCGAAGTGATTGTTCTGAGGAAAGAATTGTGCAAAACACCAAAGCATGTTACAGTCTACCCCAAAGAGATGAGAGATGGGGAGTATTTCTGTCTTGGCTGGGTAGCTGGAAACATGAAGAACAGAGAGATGAGGGGACATGCCAAGGTTATGTACAAAGTCTTTGTCAAGGCAGGATCTAAATATACATCTTGAGAGTCCTAGAGGGCACAATATTGTCTCATTTTGAATCTAAGTACTCTTTCTAATTCAGTGCAATCTTCCAAAACAATTATAGCCTACAGCATATGCACAATATCATTGAAAAAAATTAGCATGTGTTTTGTATAAAATTCCCAGCACAATTATCGTCCTAGCACACTAGTATGAAATCAAGAGTAAAGAGGTAGGTAAAAGAAAACAGCAATACACAGAAAACACTGGGAAATAGAAAAAATGGAAAATCTCCCCCAAACCCCAAACAAAGAGCTGAAGCAGACATTCTTACCCTCAACCTACTTGTCCCTGTACTGGCTGACCAGATTAAAAGGGCAAAGGAATCAAAACGTGAGCCTAATTGGAAACTTGTCTCAGTTTCTGTGCAAATACCTACAAAATGTCTCCAAAGAGATGTTTGCTACCTTGCCATGGGAATAATATATTCCATGGCTCCTTAATTATTTCATTGAGACCTATGGAAGTCCCTTGTTAGAACTTTTTCTGTAATGCAAAGTCACACTTTTTATTATTTAACATTTTTGTATTGTGAGTTTTGTATTTGAAGAATTTTAACTGGAACATTAAAAACCTTCTTCAGAACAGAAGCATATTAAGTACAGAACAGATTTGCATAAGGCTTCTTAAGAGAGAGAGTGTGATTAAAAATGCCCCTACAACATCTAAAATACCTGCTAGCAGTCAAGAACTGAAGGAGGAAAATGAAATTCTTCAAAATATTATCAACTTCTGTGCTGTAATATTAAAGAAAAAAGAACAGAATTTTCAAAAATGTCCAGGGGAAAGAAAAACAAAAGACTGAGTAAGATTTTTGAATAACAGAGAAGGAGAAACAATCACCAAGGACTTAGGCAGGGCAAAACTACTGTGTAAATACTTCTCTTCATACATTTAATAGGAATTAATCAGAAGCAAAAATGTGTTGGATACGAAATCAAAAAAAAAAAACCCGAAAGGGAAGATATTAAATTGATCTTCAGTGAAGGGAATGTAAACATGTACTTAAGTTAACCAAAGAATTCTTCAGGATCTGAAGGGTTTTGCTACTTGGGGACAAGGAGCTAGCAGAGATGATAGCAGGGGGCATCTGACTGATTTTGCAGATCAGCCTCCACCACCCAAATATTAAACAAAATGTAGTGCTCGAGTTTAAACAGAGAGGAAAGAATGAGTGACCAGGATATGTAAACTTTTAACCTGGCTTTTGTTCCAGGTGAAGAACCTGAAAGGATCACAGAGGAATTAATTTATGAGAACTGATGGAGTGGAAAGGATCTCAGCAGAGTCAGTTTGCGTTTGCTGAACTCAGGCTAACATCACCGATCGACTTTTTCCACATACTGAACTGGGCAAAAAAGGATGAGGTAAAATTAATCTGGACTGCAGCAAGATGTTTTGATCTAGTTGCAATCAGAAGAGCCACTGAGATAATGGAGATGAATTGCTGGCTCAAGATGATGATATGGTGGGTGGTGATTAGTTTTCAGATAGAGTATTATCAGGCTGAGTCATGGTTCAGCTCAGCCAGCACTGTACTACATAATCTCTAGTGATTTTAAGGCAGTGATTAATTTGGTCTTGGACAAATCTATTGTTGGAACTGGGAACAGCAATAAATACTTTCTCTGAGTTATTGTTATATACATTAAAAGCATCTGAGGGGGACTCTGGGTATTGATGGAGCAGCAGTTATGAGCTCTTATGTCAAGGAATGGAAGAGATAGTGAGTCACAATTTATAAAACAATTTTTAAGTGTTACTTAGAAAATGATTACAAATATAGTGATAGGGGAAAAGTAGTGAGTAAAGAAGAGGAAGAATGCACATAAAGTGGCCATTGAAAAGGCAGTTTTCTCCTGGGATGAATACCAGGGGACATAAGCTATGCTTATTGCATAGTAATGTGTATTCAGCTCGAGCTGAGTACAGAGGACCACCAAGCAGAAGCACTTGCAGTTTCTCACTGCTTCCAGGAGTGTGACAGGCTGTGTGTGGTACTGAGTGGAGAATTCAGGTCAGCAGCATTCCCAATTCAGAGAAGCTTCAAAGCAATTCCAAATGGCCTAAATTATGCATTTTATGTCCAGTGGATTTTTCGTAAATGACATCACAAAAGGAAAAGTGGTTCCAGAAATGGAAATTTAACATGAAATGCAGATTTCCCTAGTCAAGATGCCATTGAGCCTCCATTTCCACAACACTCACAAAGGCTCTACTTTCCCTGCCAGCAGCACCATTCCACATAGCCCTATTTGTCCTCCACTTTAATGCCCAGGCTGGGATTTAGAGAAGAGCTAAGTACATTTCTTTGGAGATTGAAATAATTAATTTGCACTTGGGTAGGGGGAACATTCAACAGTGCTGACATTTTTATTTCTGCAATGAGTCTCAGCTGCTTCTCCCCAGGTAGGGAACAGCCTCTGGACTCTTTGTCTAACTATTTCCCATTCTGGTCACCATTCTGGTGCTCAGAATACTGGTAGAAGGACAGAAAACAGCTCATAAGAGAATGATCACCTTATGAATGCCCTGTCCCAGCCCTACTTTCTTACAACTGGATTGGTTTGATGGGAGAAGAAAGATTTCAAACCCAGAAATGCTGGCAGCAGCAGAGCTATGCTGATTTGCCTAAGTATGTTCAGTCAGAAATCAGTCATTCCAGTTCCAATCCAGATCTGCTGGGGTTGGAATAACAGTCTTTGTTGTTCAATGTTTTCTTGATTTTTCCTTTCTACATACAAAATTTTGTATTCCCATACCTCTAACAGGATGTGTTTTTACTTTTTCCTGGCTCCTCTTCCTGGCAGGAAACTGGATCAGCCTCTCTGTATTTAGTGTAAAAAGAGATAAAAGAGTCAAGACGGTGACTTTGGACAATATTTTGCCATTATTTATTTCATAAAATTTTCTTCTCAACAGTAGGTACTATTTCCAGAGTATTTCCCTTGCATTTTAGTGTCTATTCTCTGGAAAAATGAAGGAAAATAATAACATTTTTTGGGGGGTGTCAGCCATCCTGACAAAAAAAAAGACAAAGAAACTAAGTTGGCTTTATTTTAGCAAATTAACCATATGCCTTATATCAGTGGGAGATGTGCCCCATTGAGAGGAAATAATCACCCCTGATTTTATGCAAATCTATGCCAGGCTGTGAGCTTGGCTGCTGGTCTGCACACGCAATATTTATTGATGCTTACAGGTTTGTTGGAATTATTCCTCTATGCTTATGCTGACAGACCAAAGTAGATGGGAAAAAGAAGAAATACTAGTTTAGCCTTACTTCCACAGAAGGGACTTACAGCATACCATAATGTGAATGCAATAATATAAACACAATATTACAAGACTGTGGTCCAAACACAGTGGTGTTGACATCTCTTGATACAGTTTAAGGAGGAACTTCTCCTTTTCCTACCCATTGGAATAGAGAGAACAAAGATTCTGACCCATAAAAATTTGTGCACAGGTTCAATTTTTACTACTAATAGTAATCAAACCTTTCCACTGGCCTCATCACATATTTAAAGTTGAGTATAAGACCTAAGAACTCACAGGGACAGAAATATGAGTCAGGGTTTACATGGAGAGAATTGAGGTCCAGAGGGATGCAGTTGCCAGGAAGTGACAATATATCAGAAGAAAAATTGAATTCAGACCTCTGAGAGCCAACTAAATCACAAGAGCACATTTCCTCTATTTAATCTTTAGATAAAAATTGAGGTTGAAGAAAAACTTCAATTTGTTTGGAAACATTTTTGCGTCCATGTTGGGACCAGGTTTCAAAACCAGTACCTTTACCAAATTCAGAAGGGTAAGTGCCCACAGAAAGTGTTAGTGGGATACTGTAAACTGTGATTTCCCATTTGCTTGTTGGGTTTTTTTTTCTCCCCTAACATGAATTCCTAAAATAATAAAAAATATCTGGTTTTTATATCTGAAGAAGACAATAGTTTAAAATATGCATACCTGTTTCTAGTGACTTGAAAACACAATGCAACTACGATTTTATTGCCATATCTTTTGTTCTCTGGGTTTCTGTTTCAAGGGTTTGATCAAAATTAATGTGGTCTCTCTACCCAATGGCATTTATTTTGGTTATAAGATTAGAAATGTAAATTTGCAATAAAAGAAGAAAATAGGAAGCTGTTTTTAATGAATATTTTACACATGACTAATTAACAGAATCCCCTACAGGAATTTGGAAGTAATAAGGAATTGACTGAAAATAAATTAAAAATTAATAAAGGGGTCTCCAAACAACTTTGTTTATGAGCATTACCAGTTGCATTCTTAGTTATGAATATTTCAAGCTGCTTTACTATTCAGGATGTTTTATTCTTGGAGTGTTCATAATTTTAGAGGTGATTAGGCAAAAAAAGAAGAACAACACAAAACAAAATGTCTGGAAATGATAAAGCCTACCTGGGGAAAACTTGCTAATGCACAAATAATGGCTTAATATCCATTGTTTTTTGTCTAATAATACCTGTGGTATGATGTTCCCCTTAATCCTCATCTTCTAAATGGATGGAACAGAACTGCTCACTAATTCATTGAGAAAAATGAAAATATTCTCCCAGATATTGTCTTAAGAGAAGAGCCACAGTGCTGCAGCTGTGCATGGTCCTTAGTGCCTGTGAGCTGAGCCTGGAAAGGGCTTTGCCCTGGGCTTGGGCTTTGTCCTGGTATTGGGCTGTGCCCTGGGCTTGGGTTTTGTCCTGGGCTTGGGCTTTGCCCTGGGCTTGGGCTTTGTCCTGGGCTTGGGCTGTGCCCTGGGCTTGGGTTTTGTCCTGGGCTTGGGCTTTGCCCTGGGCTTGGGCTTTGTCCTGGGCTTGGGCTGTGCCCTGGGCTTGGGTTTTGTCCTGGGCTTGGGCTTTGCCCTGGGCTTGGGCTTTGTCCTGGGCTTGGGCTTTGCCCTGGGCTTGGGCTTTGTCCTGGGCTTGGGCTTTGTCCTGGGCTTGGGTTTTGCCCTGGGCTTGGGTTTTGTCCTGTGCTGGGGCTTTGCCCTGGGCTTGGGCTTTGTCCTGGGTTTGGGCTTTGTCCTGGGTTTGGGCTTTGTCCTGGGCTTGGGCTGTGCCCTGGGCTGGGGCAGCTGCAGCCCTGGGAGCTGTGGTGGGATGGGGCTGCAGCCCCGAGCTGAGCTGGGGGTCAGGCAGTGTGTGACCTGCTCAGAAGGACTCTGCTTGTGGCAGAAACACGAGCACCACCCAGAAATTCTGCTCCCATTTTCTCTGCTAAACCCATGCGTTAAAGCGCATTGCAAGATAACGGTGCAAAAAATAGACCTTTATGTGTTTACAGTGTGTCTTCATTTATATCAGTCTGACAGAAATATTACCTGGGGAGGGTGGAGGGGAGGGGGAAACACACAAGTGCCACGTGTTCTCATATGCCTAATGTATTGTTTTAGCTAGGTTAAAAGTCTTTGGAATAAAAGTGATTTAAATTCTCTGGCATTGTCTTTTGTCTTTGATGCAGAAACTGATATAAAAAATTCCTCAGAGGACTTAAACTAAACCATCCAACACCTTTAGCTGAGGAAGGTCAGAACATAAACCTGAAGAATAGAAAAGAAAAGGAAATAAATGACCACTTCAAAATAAATAAATAGATCCCATTTCCTGTTAGATGATCTGAGATGATCCAATCAATCTAGGTATCCTAACAGTAAAGATAAATTACAGAAAAACTAGAATAAAACAGTAAACACTGACTGGGGGCTTCTGGATTTTTTAGTTGTTGTTTTTGGCTGGTTTCTTTTTTGTTTTTTTTTTTAATTTAAAACAAATGAAACCATGTCAGGTTTTACTCAGATGATCCTTTTCTTCCCTCTGAAGTTTAAGGACTGAAGCCTCTTCTTGGGTCGTGTGCACCAGGAACAGAGTTCCAAAAACGTGATACAATGGATTTTTTTTTTAAACAGTGGTGCTTCTACTGATGCCAAATATTCACAGAGAAGACACTTGGTATGTATGTTCAGAAGTAAGGAACCAATACATTAAGTATAGTCAGTGAAGACTGTTTGATGGTTCCCTCAACAAGAGCTTGATGATCACTGCCCATAATGACATGAACAGCACAATATTTTTGTAAACTTGTCCTGCACAAATAAGAATATAATACTGTTGCTACTACTAGTAATAAAAAATAATACACTTGGTCACATATGAAAGAGAAGTCACACACATTAATATAGGAAATTCTAACTCTTCACTTCAGTGGCACAGTTTCTCTGTCTAACAGAACAAAAAGCTCTTTCCTAGCTAAGTGTTTGGGCGAGTATCATTCCCATTTTGCTTCAGTTTCAAGGAATATATGTCTCACAGAGGGTGCATGTCACCAGTGTTTGATGGCTCTTTTCAAAGGCTGTATCAGACAAGATGTATGTGTCTTATTCTTCTCTCCCCTGCCCAGGGAGACAGAAGAATAACAAGAGAATTCTGCTACCTCCCATGATAAAATTACCCATAGAAATATGAGATTAAAAAAATATGAAAATCCAATCGCACCTTTTCATGCACGAATTGCTTTTACACTGTCACTTCCACCTGAGAAGTTTAAAGCATCTTAAATAATGAACTAACATTTAGGGTGTGAGTCCTCCCTTGGAAAAAATCTGCAAATCTCCTGGAAATAAAGAGAATGATGACTCCATCATCATCAAATGCAAAATCCCTTAAAGAAGAAGTAAGAACCCATTACTCTTCAGGCCAGGCAGTTCTCATCATAAAATTACAAGGCATGGAGAAACCAGAACTTCTCCATCACAGAGAGGAAGACCACGTATTACTCTGATTAACAACACAGACGAATTAATTTTGTTTAAGTTTTCTTGAACAGAAATACTCTCCTGTCTTTTGCAGGGCCCTAAAAAATTAATGGTCAGATTTGGTCTTAGGCAGACTCCAATGAAATTTAGAAAAGCACCTAAGTCTCTGAATTCCTATCTGAACATGACAGTCTTCAGATATCCTGTGCTAGTAATTTAAAACAACAATAGATACTCTTGAAAAGTCAAGGAATTCTCTCCGAGTGTGAAGTCACTCCCGCATTTTCAACTCTGATCTTTTTTTCCATTGCCTTTGTCTAACAATGAACCAGCTAAATAAAGCTTCAAACAGTTTTTACCAATCTGTAAATGTGATGTGTTTCTTAAAAATTTACTGATTACTATGATTTAGTTATCAGTAAAAGCTTTTAAATAAAACCTAAAATATATCCACATTGTAAAAAGAAATTGTAACTCTGAGTTTTATTGATAAGGCCATTTATTAAGGACTTTGGAGCTGATTGGCTCATTTGAAGATAAGCTTTGAACAACATCTGTTGGATATTCATTCAATTCTCCACAGCCTTTGTTCATTCCCCTCTTCCTAATGGAAACACAGCTTTTTTCTCCTTCTTCTTCTTTTTATTTTAAGGCAGAAAATCACCTTGTGTGCTTCAGAGTGCCCTGCAAAGACTAGGCTGAAACAATGGTTGCCACCAGCCTTGGCCGCGGCAGAGCCGGAGCAGCTCCGCGACCAACACCTGGGAACAGCTGGACTCACAGACACCCCAGAGTTGCCAGAAAGGCTTGTGGGGAAATGCACGGATGTTCTACAAATAACAAACCCACAGCTATTCCAGCTGTGAATGGGCAAGTTGTAAATAACAGTGTGAGGCTCCAGCTGATTCTCCCCAGAGCGACAAGGCAGTGAGGTGGGTTGCTGTGTGACTGCAGTGCCCACCGGAGCGGTGGAAGGAAGGAGGTGCAGCCTCTCCTCCCCTCCCTGTAGCACTACAGACCATGTGCAAAATTCAGCACCAAATTCAGCTGTGCCTTCACACAACCAGCTGCCAGGCTGTAAACATTTTGAACATCAAACCTTTCAAACCATTCTACCAAAGAAGAAAACCGTGCCTTCAGAAAAACTGAAAGATCAAATACAGACCCTGATTGACACTTTGCAAGAGTTTTTCTTCAAAACAAGCCCCAGAAACCAAAAGAGCAATTTGTATATATTTTCTAAGGTTTTGTTGTACTAATTCTTTAGAAAACTCTGGCAAATCATCCTCACAAGACACACGTAACAAGCAGACATAAACCAAACGTCTCAGGTCATACTGTTTAGTTCAAGAAAACTGGAAACAAATAGAACAAGAAGTGAAAAGTGAATGAAAATTTTGAAGTCTCTTATGTATAATTTCTTCATGATCTCATCTTTCAGTGAGTCTTCAGAACAGCTATCACAGGGTCTAACTCTATAATTCATACTTGTAATACAGCAGCAAGCAGGTGGGCAGTAGAGGTAGAATTAATTTGCACTAGCCATGGTGGAAATATTACAAATGATGGCTCTAATGGACACAAATGATTAAAAAAAAGAAATTATTCAATGCTGGAAAATGACATGCAAAAGAGTCTTGTGAGGGCATACTAATTGTGTATACACTGAGTCATGCTCCATGGGAGAAACAAAATTCCTTTACTTAAAAAATAAAAACAAAATAAAAAAGATTAGTGAGGATTTTAACGCAGAAGCCTGTCCATGTGTAAAGAGCTAAAAATTATAAAAAACAGGTTGAAAAGTGTGCTTAACTGACATTTCTAGCATCTGTTTTATTTTCATCTTCAATTAGGAGCCAAATCCAAAGAAAAGGAGTGTTTTGGCTCTGAGTCAAGTTAAATTTTTCTGGATTTAGTTAATTTTTATCAAGTGCAGTTTCAATGCCGTTTATTTATTTATCTTTTTTAATGGCTCAGTCCTTTTATAGCACATCTTGCATATGTGGATGAGTTTTAGATCAGGAATAAAGCAACATACATTGACATTTCCAGTAAAAGCTATAGAAATGTTATGAAACTGACATGCCTTCCTATCCTCCCCACTTCTCCCTTCCCCAAAAACCAGTAATTTCTGGCAGTTATTTTGACCCATTGTCTCTCCAATGCATGCAGAATTTTGAGTTCTGGCAAAAGCAATGATCAGATATAATTTAGTCTTTATTTCAGTCTCCCAGCAGAACTCTTTCTGCAACAAACTGAACATAAATTTCTTTCCTATAATGAACCTAAACCATGGTATGTTTATGTCTCTCACTGCCCTAACTTCTGTCCTTTCCCCAGATTCCCTACTTGCATGCTGTCAAGACCAACAACTCAGGCTATTTTTGACCTGGGGGATGCTTTGCCTTCTTGTCTCCTTCTCTGAAATCTGGTCACTCTTCTGGCCTCAAAACTTCTGGGAGTGCAGGTGGTGCACTGTCTCTGACCATTGCTGTTATGGATCATACATGCCATTGGAATTATCATGGAGCCCTACATGTCAAAATTCACACCCAAAACAAATTGGGGTCCCATAAGAAACTACTACATCTATCTGAAAGCCTTGCTAATAAATTTCTGAATAAGATTTAGCTAAGATGCAGCTTTGTAGGATCCTTATTTGAAAAGAAAAGGTTGTAAGATGTGAGCAAGTCCCAAAATACTTTTGTTTTTAATGACAGTACACTGACAGGGACAGGGCTTTTTAAAACAAACCCAAATATTCGCTGTAGCTGTGAGCTCAAACAAGGTGCATTTTATTGCTTATTTTCCTTGTTGCATTACCCAGGGACTGTAATGTAATTTGCTGGTGCCACCTGCCCTATTCAAATAGATTAAAATAAGGATTCTTTGCTGTATTCTGAAGAACGTAGCCACTTTGTCCTTTGATCTCAAGCTTGTATTAAAAATCATGTTTGGATGTTTGATTTGTTTTTACAATGAATAAGCAGGCAGTGTTTTGCAGTGGGTTTCCATAATCAGATATTCACTTCTATCAGGCACTTTTAAATAAAGTATAAAGTGTTGGCATGGAGGAGAAGTACAAAGCTATTCTAAAAGGAAGCACACTGATTAAAAATGAATAAATAAGTTCAAATAATGAAAGACTATCAAAAAAGCCCAAATCCACATTCCAATGCAGGCAATGTAGGAGGATGATGACATGTTTACCTTAAGTTTCTGTTTAACTCTACTGACAGCTATTCCCAGAAACACTGGGTGACACATATTTCATTCTCTTTCCCTTACATATGTCCATACATAAATATATGTTTGTGTGTCTTATGACACATAGACACTGGCATTTCTTCTATAAACTTAACTTGGATTAAGGCCTCAGCCCTGCAACCTGGGAGATTGACTTAGACCATCCCAGAGTTTCAATGAATGGTATTTCTGTGCTCACAAGAGCTGAATCCCAGGTATTAAAGTGAGAGAGAGGTTAAGTGCTTACATCTGTCTTGCCTGGGACCCTCCTGCTTTGATACCATTTTTATCTCCTTGTAAGAGATAATTAAGCCCCAAAAACACTTTCATGGAAGACCTTTGAGCATTCATGTACATCAGATCAGGGCTGGAATCTGCAGATTGCTGATCAAGACCCTTTCTCTCATAACATCAAAGTATTTCTTTTTTATTTCATGAACAGTCCTTGAAACTGCTCCTCTATCCACTAAAAAACCATACTAGAGCCAATTAAGGTGTCGTATGAAATTGATTGGGCATTAAACTGAAAAATCTACGTTTAAAGCCTTGCCTTCATGCAAGCTGGCTTTACAACTGGACTGACCTATAGCAAATAGTCAAGACCACCAGAAATGGTGTGAGGGACCATTGTATAAATGGAAACTTGCAGCAATCAGAAGAGTTTGCACTTCATTGATCAGCTAAGATAAGATAAAAGATCTATAAGTGCAAGTCTGAAAGTAAGGGGAGTTCTAACGCATCTCGTTCACCTGGACCAGAAACTAAAACGCCTGGATTCCTCAATACTGTGGAGCTGAATTTAAAGGTTCAGCAAACCAAAATACTACCCTAAACAATCTGTAGCCAAAACCTCAGACAAATGAAAGGGCTCAGCATCTGTCATGAGCATTTCTGAATTAACACGTTGTAGCAAAACTTGTGTTTTTCTCACACACGCTCAAAAAAGTGAATTGTTTTTTGCATGAATATCAGCCATTCCAAAGGTACACAGGTGGTATAAATGTTACACACTTTTGAACATAAATTATGTTATCAGTCATATATAGCAGTTAAAAAAATATCTGGAAGAAACAGGAGAATTGAATGCAAAACCTTTATAAACAGAAGGGTTGGATTTTGGCCAGTAACATCTCTTATCCAATGCCTTATCAGGTAGAAAACTCTTCTTCCTGGTGAATGATACCCTGAGGGAGGGAGGATGGCATGAAAGCTGAACACTGTAAATACACTGAATGATTTCTTTTATAATGGTGTATTACTAATGACTCCCTAGTTAAGACTGGGTTGAGATTTGCATTTAAATCAAGGCTGAAACAGCCTTATTTCACACTTTAATGGTTGAGTAGTCTCTAAATTTGGCACAGTAAACTTTAGAGTAGAATTTTGCTAGTTACTTCCTTTAGTAAATATTTACTACACAGTTATTAAATATTTGCAAATGAAAGTTGCAAAGGAAACAACTTTCTTTTTGTGTCTCATTTTCTTGGATTTTACAGTCCTCAAGTCCAGCAAACTTCACAAACACCTAAGTGCATATATGTGTATGTGCACACCTTACAGTCCTTCAGGTATTTTTACCTGGTAAATTACTGCCAACACAGACACTCTGGAAATTCTGAATGAAGCACAAACTGCTGTTTTGCCAAAGTAGCCAACCAGCCTACTTGGAGCTGCATGTAGAGGAGACCCCTCATCCTTGGCTCTTGTTTTGTTTAAAATAAGTATTTTGTCTTTGAATAGGTCTTTGAATTCCTTGAATTCACTCATCCTTCTTTCCTGTGTGGAGCTTGGCAGCTCATCACATATATATCATCATTATTGTATTAATGCTTGTTACAATCATGGAATTTTATGATTGTATGCTTTGATCCGTAAAAAGGACACAATCATAACTGTAATAACACTTTTTTTTTACAGAGATGCATAACAAGGTGATGGAATTAGAGAACTTACCCAAAGCTAATCATAAGGACTGGAAAAGTGGGTTATGAATCTGGATAGGATCTGAGTGAATAACGTAGTTCTTCACTCCTATTTTGAATCTTTTTGTTGCAAACGTCCTGTTAGCCCCATAACTCCTTCACTTCCTCACCTTTTTATTCCAACAGCCAAAATCCTCTCTGCAGGACAACCTCAATCCATAGTGCTTCACCACTCGGATATGAGATGTTTCTTTTGTACTAAACCAGAAGAAATTCACCAGACTGAAGACAGGCAAGAGGTGAGGATTTGAATTAGACTAAGTTTAAGGTGGGTAGGGTAAAGGAAGAGGCCAAGGAGAGAAATAATAAATCAAATGCCAGCAGAGTATCAGGTAACTTCAGAGCTTATTTGGCTTTCATAGCTGGTATTACTGGGATGTACAATCCAATAACCCCGTCCATGGAAAAGAAAGCAAACAACAAACCTGTATGGACTTCATACAGTCTAGCAAATATCAGGTTTAATGTATAATATTGCAATTGGGTTATGAATAATGGGTTTAATTTCTCTTTGATTAAGTACTGCTGGATTAGGAAACGAGTAGCCTCAGATCAAACAGCTTGTGGAAAGAATTAGCACAGTTCTTGAGAAGCCTAGCAACTAGCAAAAAAGGAAAAAAGAGAAAGAGAAGAATGTTAAAAGAGTGCAACAAAAAGTTCCCAGCTTCAGAAGGGCAGTGAGACTCTAAAGAGCAGTGAACCTTGGGTGCAAGTGAGAGGTTGCCACATCCCGCCCCATGAGAAGCACTGAAAAGCTGCCACAGGGATTTTCTCCTCTGTCCATCGTGTTTCCTCCAGTTCCTCTGCTGTTTGTCTGTGTGAAAGACCCCTTTTTTTTCAATTACATAAAAGGACAAGAAGAGATAAAAGATGGGTCCAGGAAGTTATGCTGCCCAGATAATGACCCTTTCTTTGTTAAAATTCCTAAATGTGAGATCCCAAAGAGAACAAATTCAGCCTCTCATCTTCTATTTCCCTTCCTCCTTTTGTCCATGTTGCTGTCAGTCTCTTTGACACATTATTCTTCAAACACTCCCTATCAACTCTAATATTTCCCAAGAAGGAGACTCTTTTATGTTCTTCATCATCATGAAGACACCATACATTTCTTTGGGTCAATGAACAACTTTCTCTCTGACCATTCAACCTGACAAGTAAATTACAGTCAGACTTCAGAAGAAAATAATACATCTATGACCAAGATCAAACAAAACCCAAACTAACACTGTGTGATTCACTATGGGTCCTTTACTCATTTCAGTGTTACTGGAAATATAGCTTATCAACGTTTACTAACCTAAATATTTTCATGCTTTTAAAAGCAAATGGAAATTTTAAGATTTCAGTGATCCCTTATGTAGAAAGCCTTTGATTATTTCTTGCAGCTTTCACTGACACAGCAGCATTTAAAGAGAAAAGCTGCCAGGCCAAGCAGAGACCAAAGGAACACAAAAATTATCTATTCAGAGGCCCTAACTGGCTGCAAAAGAGACACCACTGGTGCACTTTAAGTGAGTGCAAATGACAATGAAGTGCTGCAGGTCATGGAAGGGAAAGCAAGTGACTGTCAGAGAGAAGCCCAGTGATGCAGTATAGGCAAAGTAGGAGACAACTGAAGTGATGAATATTTAGCTACAGGGCTGAAAACAAAGATTTCCATGGTAACTTAATCTAAATTATTTTTTTTGGTGAAAACATTTGAAAGTTATTATGGCTGCAGCAGAAATTGAACTATAGTTTTTTCTGAAGCCTTTATTTAGGCTAGGGTTCACAATTTAACTCCTGTCCAGCATCGTATACCAAACAGACAGCTAAAATGAGTAAATATTGCATGGTTGTCTTAATATTTGAAGGATTAGATGCATAAAGGGTGTGGCATACACAAGTAGGTAAGTAATACAAATCTAAAATATCAAAGTGTTATTGGTGGGATTTTAAGTTTGAAGTACATTTCCCTGAGATGGGCATGGCGTACCCAGCTACTGCATAGTATATACAGCAAAAAAGCAGAAGGAGATAGAAAATTCCTATGAAAAACAGGGTTGTCAATGTCTTTTTTAAACTACTTAAAAGCTAAACAAAGTTTTAGACATTGCTTATTGTAGTTTTATATGATATTGCTGACAAATAAATTTTTATTTGTTTTATGAGAACAACTGTGCTATGCTGTAAGCTTGAAAACTTAGTATTAAACAACCTGTTACTACATTATACAATTCCTTAGTTGAATCAGAATAACAGCTTAACACAGGCATTTCACACAGCTAAAAGCAGGTGATTGGAACACAAAAAAATAATAGAAAGGTTTTATCATCAGACACTGTGTGTTCCTGCAGTAAGAGCAATAACAAGTGATTCATAGTTGTGCAGAGAGATGCTTAGCTGCTGAAACATCCTTTACTGGTAATTGTGGTCCCATAAAGATTTTGAAGATGTAAATCTTCATTAAACTTTTTAACTCAAAAACCTTTTAAACTGAAAACTTAAGGTTTTTCAGATTCTGGAATTTCTATTTTTTTTTTCTATACATAGAAATAATAGCATGCTTTACAATCTGTGAACAGAAATAGTATACAGAATACACATCCCTTTTCTGGGTAAACTTTGAAATACTGAGGTATGGAAATTCAAACTCTTCAGAGAGTTTGTTACCTGGCAGAGCTTGTAAGATGCTTTCTGTTCATACTTTTATAATAAAATAATTCTGTTGGCCCATCTCACTCATTTTCTTTTTCACATCGAGCTTTCTACCTTAGTGTAGAGTGTGATAGTGTACTTTTCCTTAAGTAACATAATATTTTCCATATCAAAAAATTATACACATGTAATCAAGGGTGGAGCTGAAAAGAAAATTATGAATAACAAATTTGCTGAAAAACTCAGCAAAACAAATAATCCTGCCTTCCTTTTAAAATGGGAGGAGACTTATTAGTAAATTCAGGCTGACTTATGAGAATATTTTTACTCAAAATGTGAAACATTTTGTTTTGGCATCTTTTGAAATTGAAATATTCCTTTATGGAAATACCAAAATCTTTCACTTTCACATTTTCTATAAGAACATTTCTGAATTTTTATTTTGAAATTAATTTTTTATTTGAAACAGGCTCAAAAAAAATTAAATATGCTTTAAATGAGGAAGAATACTCTGCTCAAGGTAAAAGAAAAAAATCCTTATCTTGAAGAAAACACAGAAAAGGAACATTTTCCAGTTTTCAGTATTTGTGGGCCCATGTTTTTTCTCTAATTTTTGGTTTCTTTAAATCTGTTGCTTATAATCAGAACCTATAACAAATACTATGGTTCATCCACTTCCACTGGTAACACTTGACTTCAGCTGGACCACAGTGTTTATTGAATGAACAAAACTCTATATTCTCCTCTTAGAAAGGAAAAGACCACAGGAAGAGAAAGGGACTGCTGTCATCAGCAGTGTGCCTATGTGTGTCCCTGACTGTCCATTCCTCCTTCCCCCTCTCACAGCTGATTCCCCATTTTCCATCTGTTTAATTTGCTTAAGCAGTTAATTAATTTATAGGCAACTTGTGTCAATATGTTTAGTTAGCAAGTAGCTGCCACAGGAGTATCCCATCTCACTAGTGGGAGATGATTTTAGTTGTCAGATGAGAATTTAATGATGTAAATGTTGGTATTTTGTCAAAGATCCTGCTTTGCAACAGGAGAATAGGCACATGACATCTTATCTACCTTTTGTTTATAGTGGAAGGATACAGCCCTGTCCTCATGGGAGCTGCCCACCAGAGAGGGAAGGGCAATTTACCTCAGCATTTATAGGACCAGTTCAAAACAGGCTTACCAGGGCAGGATATTTGTTGTTTATATTTTATAGAGAAAAGTTCTAGAAACTGTCAGTGCCCCTCTGAACTATGAGCTGTTTTCTTTATGTTTTTACAGGCAAAGAAGAAATTCCCTCCTTGATTCTCTTAAGATCTTTTCTCCCCCTGACCTCTGGTCCCATTTCATATTCGGTCATTTCCTATTTCACAGGTACTCTGGGTTCTCTCACCAGAGCGGGCCATTCACGCATGGAGACATTTCTTGTCAAATCAGGCTTGAAATGCCACTGCACTTTTGCTTTTATTAACCACCTTTACATGATAATCATCACCTTGCTCGCTGTGACTCAGCACTGAGCATTAGTGATCTATGTGCGGCAGATCACTGCAGCTGGTGTAAAAAAAAGTGGGTTTTTCCTTCTCCTCCCTGATAATTGAGGCTTTGCTTAGATGGCGGGAGTGAAAATATTAACACCTGGAAATGAGGGAAAAACAAACAGCATTGTTGAGCTTCATTATAACTAAGAGCTTTACTAAAAGGAACATCAGTGCAATTAGAGTGTAATCCAAAACCCATTAAAGTCATTGGGAATCAGTCCACTGAATTAAACAGGCTTTAGGTCGAGCCCACACTGCATATCAGAAGGCAGCGCAATCTGAAGGAGATTGCATTTCTAAGTGTGAATAACGCTGCTGCACACACAGCTTTGCTAAGAGAAATTCCAGCTCTGTCACATTTTCTGTTGCTGGCGTCCTCTTTTCATCAACATTTGTCTTGTAGCAGATTGTGGCTATTATTCCAAATCCAAAGTGCTTTTTGAAAAAGCGTCGTCGTCATCTGGGCAGATCTGCTGAATAGTTCTATAACATAGTGGGCATGGCCATGGCCTACACAGAGCAATAATAAAAAGACACCTTGGAAACATGTAATTTTAATGTCCTATCAATTTTATAGACATTTTAAATGTTTTGTATTTATGACCAAAACTGTCTCTGTAAGTGGAAAAAAAAAGCATGATGGGGGTCAGTTGCTCAGAGTGCCTGAGTGTCTTACAGAAGCCCCATGTCAAAAGGCCTTGAAATAACCATACATTTCTCCCTGGGATGCTGCCAAGAAAGGGGAGGTGGCAGAAAGTATTCTAATCATTAGTAACATCTTTGTCCCTAAATTCATTGCTGGTATCCATTGCTGGCCCAGCTAATTATGGTGAGTCAGGACAGGACAGATTGTTGCATTTACTGAATTTAAAATGAAGAAAAGGAGTGTGCTGAGGGAGCTGGCATAAAACAAAATTCCCTCACCAACATGTAGCGCACACCAGGGTGCTGGCTCTCCTCTTCCTCTTGCATGGATGAATTTTCTATAGGGGTCAGGCACCATCTCTACCAGCTACACCTCTGATCACCCGTGGGCAGGGGATTTGTGCAGAACCATCATACCTGGGAGAAGCTCAAGGCACCCCTGCCCTGCTGTGCTCAAGAACTCTGCCTCCAACCTCTGTGGGAAATCCTGCTTTCAACATGGGAGTCATTGTGGGAAAGAAAACACAAGTCTAGATAGGCTAGAAGGAAAGCATTGTCTGACTAGGCTCATCTTTCTCACCAGGCACATTTCCAGGGCTTTTACAGAAGCTGTGTTTGTAGAAGTGCCAGGAAGGTGCAACAGTGATGTTTACTATGTGCCTTTCCATGGGTGAGGGGATGAAGGGAAAAAGTTATGAAGGAGATGCAAAACACCCAAGTAAAACAGTTAATTAATTAACCTGATGTTGGAAGGTGAGACCATATGTCTGCTCTGTATCACTCAGTCTGACAGGCAAGAGAGAAGGTGGTGCTGGCTCTCTGGGGTTGAAGAATGTGATGGATGGAGGAGCCCATCAGTCACTAACCCAAAGGCAGCTGGTGCAGCTCACAAGAAGACAATGTTCTTTTGTGGGAGAGATTGTAAAAAGCATGAACAAAATTCTTTTTATATCTCAGGCCAAATAAGGCAATATTAATACCGTCAACTAATTTTCAGTATTGCCCTTTTCCATTAGTCGCCTTCAAAGAGATTTGCAAATGAATTCTGTGTCAATATCTGACATACAGATATTGCAAAGAAACAGCACATGAACTACACTTGAAGAACCAGGCAGGGAGACCAGATAGAAATATTTGGGAACAGAAGACACATTTCTTTTCCACTCATCTATGAAAAAATTCAAGACAAAGATTAAATCAATTAATAAAAGCAGAGGAATATTCCTTTATCAAATTCTGGGGTGGAACTATTAATTCTTAGATATGAGAGTTTACAAAACACCCAAAGAAGCTACTAGAAATGCTGTTGCTGAGAGCATTGAAGTTTTGCTACCCGTGGCAAGTAATAAAATCTGGAAAGCCAAGACGTAGAGTTTGCTATTCCTGTTATAAATATGCATCCTCCTTCACCCAGCAGAGAAGAGAAATTTAAATTCCCAGAGCTTCAATTCAGCTGCATCATTTGGAATTAATTTCCCTAAAGAAAAAGCAAGGGTTCAAACAAGGTTGATCTCTGTTACAATCACCAAATAAAATTGATCTTGACACCAAATATTAATAATCCTTGGGCATAACCAGCGGTACAAACAGCAAATTTCTGACTGAAGGCAGAATAAGCTAGCTCTAATAAAAAAGGCTTGGATTAAATTGATGATTTGCAGATGAAGCATCTAACACAATTATATTCTGATAAACTCACATGTCAGAAACAGGCCAGAATATTTTCTCATGATGCCCAGCGTCTGTCTTGGATGAGGTGAGTAAGAGTTTGAACTTCTGTAGCTGCTTTTTCTGAAGAAACGAGGACTTACAAGCATCACTTCACTTATGCAAACAATGGAGAATGGATAATTACAAACTGCAATAAAACTGCCCTGCTGTGAAACTCAAAAGCAATCCACAAAAGTTTAATCAGGTGGGCAGACTATTCTCCACTGGAAACAGCAATAGCACGTCGGAGATGCAGTATGGACATTTATGCAAAGTGGTCAAGACCTCAATTTCACATTTTGCATTTTCACATTGACTAGCTTATTACCCCTTATACTTTTCTTCATCTTTAATTTAATTACAGCTAGATGCTGAAATGATGTGTATTGAATAACTGGTGTCCATTCCTACAGCCTATTGTTCTGCCCATTTCAAAAGTCTGATAGACTTACAGTAGAAAGTGGTGCAACAAAGTGTTATCACATTGTGAAGTGAAGGAAATAAAATCAAATTAACACTAATTTAATTTTGAATACAAGTATCCCCAATAAGGTCTTAAAGTGATTTAGCTCCACTATTTAAATGGCCAATTCAGATTAATTTTCTGGTAATGATGCAGATAAGGTTTTATTCAATGGTGACTGACTTTTCACTTCTGGGGAACTGTTTCATTGACAATGTAAAAACCAGGAAAGGTAGGTCTTGATTACAAAAGTGACATAGGG
Organism: Fringilla coelebs; assembly: GCF_963513975.1. NCBI lineage: Eukaryota > Metazoa > Chordata > Aves > Passeriformes > Fringillidae > Fringilla > Fringilla coelebs. The sequence goes on from NC_140067.1 coordinate 12,441,980, forward strand.
AGAAAGCTATTAGCTATTGACTGGATAATTTAGCCAGGAAGTGACAGCAGGAGAATTACATCCCGGTTACATAAAACCAATACTAAGTTCAACAGTCATTGGAGGAAGTGGACGAATTACCTTCCATAAGAGGAAGTGGATGAATTACCACAAAATTCTTGAACTTTGGATAAATATAAAGGCAGGGACTAAATGTATCAACATGCAAAGCTTTGAAACACGGTCAAGTCAGAGTGCAATCATTTTGCTATTTTAAGCAATTTTGATTTCCATTAAGAGCAAATTTCATCTTCTATTTTATCCACTCTGAAATAAGGTGCTTGTACCATGGTGTCAGGCCTTGCCCTTTTAGAAATGAAATTTTCTCTGTCACATATTAGTGGAATATTAGTATGTGCCCACATTCTCACACACTGGCATCTTAAAATGATTTTGTGAAGAAGATATTTTTAAGACATGCTTAAACAGAACAAAATAAAATCAGCTCATATATATTCTCTGTATAACAGAAATTGATTTTAACATTACTTTGGAGCACATACATCACTTCTGCACACTGCTTCCTTTGTATTTTCTGCAAACCCCATCTCCCCTCTAGCAAAATCAACAAATATAAAATGTTGCAGCTCAAAAGCATATCATAAAATGTGTCTGATGGACATGAGTATCAGGGCCTGATGTCTGAATTGCCATACTTCCAGCTGCTGGTTTGGGTAGATCTTTTCATTCACTGTGCTTTGCTATTAGCATCTTTAAGTTTTCTGTTTTCCAAGCATTTTGCTTTTAATTTTAAGACATTGTACTCACACTTATCTGCACAAACGTGTTGTAAAGGGACTAAGATGGAAGTAGAGAAAAAAACCAAAGCAGACACCTTTTATTTTCTGTTCACCAGCATTTCTATGTGAGAGGTCTTTGCTGTATTTCCAAAAAGCAGCACACTAGCAAAAACATAGAGAGACAACTTCATCTTTCTGCTTTCCTAAAATGTTTTCCTGAGGCAGCTCAAGGAAAGCAGCAAAGATACACATATAATTGTTTTGATTTCAATAAAAGTAACCAGTTTCACCTCTCAGGTCAGGTGTTGTGGTGTGATAATGCCATTTAGATGCAGAGTCATTTCTAGAGCAACAAGCATTTTCATAGCCCAAGGAACAGTGGCCCAGCTCTTTAGCTGGCATAAATCAGCACAGTTGCACTGAACTAAATGGAGCGACTCTGATTTACATAAACCAAAAACATGGTCCTCTGTTTCCAGAACTGCATTTTGTAATATCCTGAGGATATGTTCTGAAATAAATAAATAATTCAGGGCTGTGTTATTCACCTGGCAAGCTTGACTTGCTGTGCTGAGCCAAGACTCGAGCACAGCCCTTACGGCTGACAGGCACCGTTAGCTCACAATTTCACAGCAATATCCACAAATACCCAGCGTGACTCAAGAATATTATGGAAACCACTTTCCCACCCCAGATCTCTGTCATGAAGGAATATCAAATTGCTATTTAGCACAAGAGTTTCTTATGAAGAAATTGGCCATAGACAGACATCTCATCCTTGCAGAGAGCATGAGACTCAAAATCCTACTTTAATTAGAGCTTGATGAAGATGGAGCACCCAAAGCAGAGCACAAGGAAAACAGAAGAGCAGTGTTATAAATAAAACTGGCTTATGTTGGTTATCAAGTGATGTAATTTAACAATATGAGAATTTTCTACACTAAACATCAGGAAGTATGTGGGAGCCCTTGGTAATTCCCCTCAGGCCCACCTGTATCCCATACTTTAAATTAAGGAGAGAGAAAAATACACCGGTTTAAATTTTACAACAATTTTGGCCTGAAGCAAACCTCACATTTTCCCCAACACAAATCAGCTGCATTTAATTCCCCAGACAGCTGGCATGAACACAGCCTCTCCACAGGACACCTGAATTACAAAATTAGCACATTCAGAACTCTAAATCACATTCCATTACATTAAGCCCCAAGGTCCAACGTTATGGAGAAGGAGAATAAATTGCAGAACTTCTCCTGAATTAACCCTCTTAGCACACTCTCAAAGTTAAATTGCCCTTTCCTCCCCTTTATGGAGTCATGGAAACTTAAACACTCCCTCCTGCCCTTTCTCATCTGTTTCTCTTCTTGCCTAATGGCACAGCTTATGGGACAGATGTTGAATACCTTGTCAAAAACTCACATTTGTAAATTAGCACATCACAAGCTATTTTTTCTCACTTAGGACATGTGTGGGTTAATTTCTATGCCTGGTGCTTCAAGACAGTACTGACCCATCCAATTCTCCTCAGCAGCACTCTGTTGAAGCATGGTGGCACACCTGCCTAAAACAAGCACACACCCATCAGGTTTTCTTGTATGCAAGTTGCTGCAAACAGAGTAGTGATTCCTGGGAGAAGAGATGCAAGTTTGTGAGACAGTGTTGTGAGCAGCTACGCAGAACTGACCTGATTTAATTGTTGCAAATCTGCTAGTTCTTGCTATGATATGATTATATTCTTTGTCTGTTGCAATTACTATGAATTTTCATGTCAGGTATTGTACACTTAAAGACCATTGTTCTACAGGCTCAGCTTTTGACTCAATAGATGGAGACAATTAAAAAGGTAGTGACAAAGTAACAGCAGACCTTCAAGGAGGAAGAATAGGATCGGAGAAAAAGACAGCCTTGTGCTTAAGGAAAAGAAGTATTATGTTTGAAAAAGCACCCTGTTCCCAAATTTTAGATCCTTCTTAATATTAAGTACTGAATATCAGTGTAATGTTAAGATATCTCAAACAAGTATAAAAATTTTTACATTTGCTCTAGTGTGCATTAATAGAATGCCAAGATCTGTGGAATTTAGTCCTTCCCCCCATCCACCCCACAGAAGCTCCTGGGTAGTTAGTTCTGCATGTGTCTGCTACAGGGACTTGCTCCATTCACAGGTTCAGCTGTGCTGTGAGATGAAAGTACAATCAAGATTCACTGGTGTTTGCAGAGAAGTTCTGTCATTTGCTCATTCCTTGTTGCATTTTTTTCAGTGTGATTGGAAGAGGACTGTGTTGAATCATTACAAGCATATCCAGGACCTGTTGCTTGAAATTACCTCACATCAAAACATAAGTAATTTCTGCCTCAAAGTGCCTCTCTGCTGTTGAATCTGCTCTCTTCTCTCTTTTCTTTCATACTTTGTTGACTGTCACAGAAAATAATTTTTTAACAGTGACATTCATTATTTATATACCTGAGATAACTTGTGCTGAGCTAAGCCCAGCCAGTCAATACTGCCTCTGCTCTAAAGCCAGGTAAAGCTATGCACTTCTATTGTACACTTTTGACTTCTTTAATCACTCAAATCAATTATTTCTGAGGTGGTGTTGACTACATGTTCATTCAGAGCATCTTTGTCCCCTATTTCTTGTTTCAGATATTAAATTACTATTGTATGGGATACCAGAAATCCATGACAACTGTGGCAATGAGTTTTGTACTTTACAGAAAATTTCAGTGCTTGGAGAATGAGAATAAGCAATGATTCAGTATTTATCTCCAAAACCCTTACTGGATCCATCTTTGCAAAATGCATTTTATAAGCAAATAACCTATGTAGTTTAAATTCTCTTGTAAATAGTAGATGTAAAACTTGTGATAAAGCAGACTGAAACAAATTGATTGTGTTAAGAAAAAGCCCTGCCAGCTAAGCTAGGAATCTTGATCTTTTATAAGATGTGCAAGGGAGTTGCAATAGCTGGCAGAGTAATTTGTGTACAGATATTTGATTTCAGGAACTGATTCTCATGTGAATGCAGCCTGGTCTGGAGAGACTCCTGCTTGGGCTGTGAGTCACAGCTGCACCCCACCATGCAGGGGATTCAGCACCCTTGTCCTGAAATAGTTCAGCAAGGTGGGACATCAAGCTCTGGAAATCCAAGTTTGTTGGAACAGAGCCCTTTGCAGAGCCCCCTGTGCTCCAGGAGCAGCTGGGGGCTGCAGAGGCAGAGCCCCTCAGCTGCCAGAGCTCAGAAGGCAGTCACCCACAGGAGGACAGTCACAACAGCCACGGAGGTTTGTGGATCTCACACACCTGGGAAAAGGTGGAATCTATATGGTGTTTACATTTTGTGTTGGACGTGCCATGTGGTGTGCTCAGAAGGGGAATTACTTTGGCTGGGGGTCCTCTGCTGCCTGTCTGTTGCCTTTGGCTGAGCCTCACATGTACTTTTCCCTGCTGAGAAAACCAAATAAATATCTTGAGGGTCACTCTGTATTGTAAGAAGGGGATAGGTAATACATACATAAACTTTGCATCAGGAGGCTAAAAGGGAAGACATCTACTCCAATACTGAGAAATCATGTTGTAGGAGAGATGGAAAAAAAAATTATGGTGGAACAGTTCTATGAAGAAAGGAAAGGGACTCTCTGCCCCCAAGGGATACTGGGTGTTAGATTTTAGAATAGAGGAATTAGAGGAATTAGACCATGTTGCCATTTGGTTTCTGGATTTTTTGCAGAGAAAACTAAAAGCATAAAATAACTTTTGAAAACAGATTTAGTTTAAATATGTGTGTTGCTGGGTGTTTCAAGAAAGGATTTGAAGAATTCAAAGAACTTAATGAAAAATAATAACAGCCAAAGAGAACAATTTGCGGTAAGTGGAACAAATAGAAAATAATGAAAGCAAACTGATTTAGTCTAATCTACTGAAACTAAACTCTTAGCTGAGTACATGATAATGGAAATAATTAAAATTACTGATTGGATGGGGGACAAGAAAATAGCAATAAAGAATATTGAGCTAAAGTATGGGAGAAACAGATGTTTTTGCAAATATTGTGCATGGTAGGCTTAGTGTGAGTACAAAAGTGGCTGCATATTTGAATATAAATAAAATATTTCTCATAAACAACGTTTCTAGCTTTTTTTCCCATGGCTTTTGCTGTCCTTTAGTCAATTTAGTGAGAAATTTATCCTTGGGCATACTTTTTGCCTTCTCTGTCACAATGCATCAATTATACTTCACTCCATACAGTGACATTGCCTTGCAACATTGTTTTATGCTCTATTCTGTTATTATTTATGAAAAAAAATCCTATAAAAGCTATTTTAGAGAAAAAAAAAAGCTTTAACACATTCATCCATGCATTCTCATCCATGGTGAATTTTAATGACCTTTATTAGTCCCTGCTAAAGAGAATGTCAGGTTATGGAATTCAAATGCCTTTTCCCTCCACTCTGCACAGATTCAATCCTTGTATCTTCAAAGTCCATGGTGTGTGTCAGCTCATGCTCAAGAAGCCAGCAGTGACAGAGAATTGAGATGTGCTGCCTTTTTGCATTCTTTATCTTCCTTGCCTGGGAGAAAGAATATTCTTTACTGCAGTCCAGTATCTGTGAAAACACACTTGAGTATTCAGTGAGCATCTACCTAACATTATTTATGAAAAAATAACTCAAAGAATGTTTACAAGAGGACGGTGTCCATCTGGAAGACCAAGGGTCAGAAAACTTGGGCTGTGTAAGTGATTCTGTCACCTCCTGTTCTACTCATACCTTCTCTTTCTGAGTTAGGTTCCTGACATCTGAATGAGTGGGGGGAAAATGACTGTGAAGATATATGTTTTGACAGATCGTTATTGCCATCAGGATATGATTTAGATAGGAACACTGCAAACCAACTCTTTTGTCAGCTGAATCATATTTTAACCCAGCAAGCTGACTTTACCATCCATCTCTTATTCTTACAGTGTTTGGAGGAAAAAGTATTTATGCTCCTCTGAATAAGGCATTCATAAAAATACTACCTAAAGAGGCTCAGGCTTACTGAGGAAAACACAGGTAAATAGATCAGGTTATAGATCATAGTTTTCTAAGAATAGTATTTACATGGAAGTTTTAGGAGAAAGAACCTATTCCAATTTAGAAATTCCATCCTCTGCCATCTAAAAAGCTCCAGGGATGCCCCTTTCTCTCCAGAGAAGACATGAGCTTGTCTGGGATGTGATCTTAACCGGTATCTAATTTGGTGACACACAGATCCCTAACATTAATAAATATTAGCAAGCAGCCATGAAGATGACAGATGAAATGGAGCATCCACTATGTAAAGAGACACTTGAAATCTTCAGCCTGGAGAACAAATGGCTCAAGGGGATCTCACCAATACCTGATGGGAGAGAGTAAAAGAGGTGTAGTCAGAGTCTTCTTCACTGTGTCCACAGGAAAAATGAACTAAAATACTGGAAATTCCTCTCAAATAAAAGAAAAAATATTATTTTTTTCCTGTGCAGATGATCAAAAGAAGGAGCAGGTCAAACAGAGAAGGTTAAGAGTCTCTCTCTGTGCAGATATTTAAAATCCACCTGACCGTGCCCAGAGCAACGTGCTCTCACTGACCCTGCTTTGGGCAGGTATTTGCAGTAGATGATCTCCAGAGGGGCATCTCTGCTCACCTCAGCTATTCTGTGATCAAGGGGCCACAGCTTACCATGCATTTTTAAAAACCTCACAGAAATTTCTTAGGTGATAAAAAAAAAAAAGATTTATTGCAGCTCTGATGTTTGATGATCTTTACCCTTATTATGTTCTCAAATTCATAATGAGTGACAAAGACAGCACATTAATATCCTTTTCTAAGAGATAATACCATCTACTAAAGCAACAGACTTATCAAATACTATTTGGAGATAGCAGCTGTGTTCAGTGAAAAGACACACAAAGTCTGGATGAAATCAATGAATTTTGCTGATGATACATAAATAGATATATTTTCTTCCTTTTAATTTTAGGCCAGGAAAAAAAAAATCCACATTAATTCATTCTTTCTTTGTCAGAGAACTCATGAGCTGTCTTGAGGGAATCACTCAGAGATCTGCTCTGATCTGCAAAGAGACACAGGATGGAAAGTTTCTTCTTCATTCCCCAAAGGCAAGAAAGGATGAGCGAGAGAGAGAGACTGAAAGACAAGGTGTCAAAATCCTGCAAAATTTGCTATCACAAGAACAGGAGATAACTGAACAGTCTGAAACCTGACACCCTAATGTGTCAGCTTGGATGGGATGTGTTACAGACACAGCTTGCAGAAAGCTGTGCATCCTGTTAAATTAAAACACTGCAACAGTAGTAGCAAGGCTAATTTGTTACATTTACATAAGGCATCCAGGGAGTAATAGTGTTGGGAAAATGATGGCATTAGTCCAGAGGATTGGTGGAACAACGGCTGGTTGGAGCAGTCACCCTGCTCTGGGCAGGAGCACACAGGTTCCCTGGTGGAAGCAGACATAAGATCCCTGTGGGAGCTTGAGCTGGAGCAGAACCTATCTGCATCAGATGGAGTCAAGATCTGCAAATAGAACAGTTTGTTTTGCTCTAGATTTGCAAACTGATCTAAGGTGCCCAGGTGAATCTGCTGTACCTGCATGAACTGAGCATCACTGTGAGCATATTCTGCAATGGAGTGTTGAAGTTTGACCCTGACTGTCTCCTTTGTACTCTGCCATGAGTGCCAAGAGAATGAAGAGCTATTTTGACAGGACAGCTGGAGATTTCTCTGATGTAGGCAGTGCTGTGCCACCCACAGTCATTGGCAGCACTGCAGGGTGGGCCAAAAGAAAGGTTCTGGCCAGGTGAGCTGTGAGTGAGCTGTGCCTGTAGAGCACAGCAGACTCAGAAGGATCTCTCTCTCCCATTCAGCAGACATTAAAAGAGCTCTTAACTTCCCTGTGTATTTTAGGAATCACCTCCATTCGAAGCAAAGTTCTCAGGGAAAGTCAGCATGAAGCCCACCTTTTATCTTTTTTGACCATGTTCTTAATACATTAGGATGAGATCTTCGCCATCCATTCACATGAGCTTCGTGTGCAAGATAAATGATGACAATACTAATTTTTTTGTTAGAAAGCCTAGAGTACCCCAGGTGTTTGAAGAGATCATTTACATCATTTGATGACATGTTCAGATGAAGTAATATTTTTTTCTTATTTTATAAAGGTAAAACAGAACAAATGATTGTTTTGTAACACAATGTTCTTGCCACCTTAGCCAGAAAAAATGCTGCAAACAGCTAGAGGTACAACTCTCCTCCTCCAAACTCTTTTGTCTCTGCTAAACTTCAAGACAGGAGCCCAGCTCTTTTTTTTTTTCAGCCAATGAATTCCATAAGTCTATTGGGTAAAGCAGTTCAGTCAGAGTGATGCAATATGCAGGATGTTCGCAGGCATAGGTTTAGTACGACTACATTGTTCCATATTTATAAATGTGTCGCTTTTTACTGGCACAGCTTCACACATTTTTTATGAGAGCTGCTCTTTTCTTGGCAAAGCAACACATTCATTACACCAACATCAAGACTTCAATGAATAGAGCCATCTTTGCATGACTCAGAGGTCTTACTCAGAGGTAGGGCAGATCAAAGAGATAAAGCAAGGAAAAACATTCCTGAAATACAGGAAACCAACTGGGAATGACATGGATTTAGGAGGGAATGGGGAATGTATATATTCTATGGTGCATTGTCTTATTTTGGAAAGAGTCAGAATTCTCTTGTGGGTTTGTCTCTGATCCCTTCAAACTATTTTGATGTATACTTGTATGCTTAAAATTATTTCTCCTCCCTTTTATTGTGCTGTCATGTTAATGGATTCATGTGTCACTTTTTATTTTCATTACAATTTCTGTAAGGAACATGAAAAACTCAAATGCCTTAGCAACTTGTAAACTACCACAATGTACTTTGCCCTGACCTTGTCATTATTGTATAACTTAATTGGCCAACTATTCCACTTCTTTTCTTTTCCATAGCCTTATTATAGTAGAAAATGAAAAGAGACTTGTCATTGACCAGTCAATCAAAAATACACACCATTCATAGATGAAAATAACAACCTCTCAATTAATTTAATAGAAGTAACACTAATGATGATAAAAGTCTCCTGAGATAAAGATTGAGATCAGGACTAATGAGAAGACATGTAGCCATTCCTCTGACAAAGCCTGTAATAAAATTAGGAATGGGAACAGTTTAATTCAATCACAAAATTGCAGTTCCAAAATTTCTACCTCAGACTAGCAGATATTTAAGAGACCTCCGTTTTTCTCTGTATAAAGAGTCACAGTACATCTCATTTTGCCTGTTCTGTTGGCTGAAGGGTAGATCTGGCTGTAATTTCAAAAAATGTCTTTCCCCAGATACTTGATGACATTTTCACATTCTGGACCACCTCTGTGATGGGAAGCATAATCATTTCACTATTATGCTGTTATTTTTTGCAATAGCTTTAGTTTTTCTCACACAGTTTCTATCTTCAGATGGAGTAATTTTAAACTTGGTAGGGAAAGGGAACACTTCTATTTTTCCAACCAGTGCCCATAGGGTTTGCAACAAGATACTCTGTGCTCTATCACAACAGGAACAATAATTTAAAAGAAATAAAATAAGCCATAGACATGACAGAAACTGGTGCTCCAGAACTGGCCATAAATCAGTGAGGTCTGGGGAGAAGGAAGCCACTGGGAGAGGCTGCTTTATTATTACTATGGGAAAATCAGACACTAGTCATTTAGTACCTGATTTAAGGTAACACAGGCTTCAAAATGAAAAACTGTTCAAGACAGAAGCTTTTCATTTCTATGAAAACAAACATTGTTATCACAGAAACAGTGGTTATCCCAAAAAGTATAGCCAGCTATAGTTATGAATATTTGTTGGTCCAGTCTCTTGGGCAAGTACTTAGGATGATATATTCTGGTTCACTATATAAAGATTACATCTCTAATTTAACACTAATTAAAAATGATTAAGCATTACTTTTATTCAGTAATTTTTTTCCTCTTTCTCTCCTGCCTTGTAAAAAACTCCATCCAGAGATCTTTCCCAAGATATTCACCTGCACCTCACCATTTTCTCTCTCCTCTTCAGAGGCTCCCTCTGGTAGCTTGTGGCAAAAACCCACAAGAAAGAAAGAGAAAACGGATGAAGTTTTGAAAGAAGTCATCTGATCAGGCTGATTACATGATAGACACCAGATCAGAGGGCCCAGGAGAGGGAAACACTGATCAGATAGAAATTACCGTTCTTTCCCCTTCTTTTTTATTTCAGGTCAAAGAGCACTGATTTAAAATGAGAGCATGGCCTTTAGAAAACAAGCACCTAAACCTTTCTGTCATATCCTACAGTAATTCAGGATTATTAGGTTGCACATTATTCTCCTTCTCTCTTGAACAAATCAATTTACTGCTTGACAAATAAGCATGTAATGCAAAATGCCAACTTACAGATTGGTATCATTCAAGAGAGAGCATTGTTTAATGGCAGAGGACCATATTTTGCCTATGTTGCAGATCTCTGGGCAGAAAGCTTTTTTTATAGGGGATATGTGATATGTATATGTACCCGTCACATCTGGTACAATGTAAAGAAAATATAGAAATGGTCAAATAGGACTAAAAGTGTAAGTATTTGGATTGTCATGCCCCTACCACAAACAAACTTTCTGATTCTTCACAGACGTGTTAGAATTGGGAATTAATTTGTTATAATTGATGAAAAAAAAAAAGTTTTAAAAAAATACATAGAAAGGGTTTAATATCTTGGAATGCAAAATTCTCCAGTGGTCTATATCTAAAAGTTTAAATAATGATGCAATTTTCATTATATTGCTGAGGTCACATACAAAAGTTAAAATCTCATTGATTAAAATTATTAAGGTTGCATTCCAATAATCTAACAATAATTTAATAGGAAGGTAGGGGGAAATCTGCCTTTAATATAGAGGTTCTGTAGTAGTTTTGAAGATTGTAATCAAAGTCTGGGAGGAGGAGGATTAAGTTAAGCTGTCTCAAGTGTTGTCTCTTCTGTTGTATTGGTATAGTATGGTTCTAATATAGAAAATGAGGTCTCCATTTAAATTATTCATGCTCTTTTTTCATTAGACAATTTAAAAACTTGGTAAAATTTTTATGAAAACCAGAGCCCTGCAATAACTTCGACTCTGTGTTCCAAGGTAACAAACTTTTCCTCATAATTTCTTTTCTCAATAAGAGCAAATTTTAAAATTTACGTCTTTTAGGAGTGATAAGGCCCTGTAAACAAATATAAATATGCATAGCTTTGTTCCAGGTTGGACGTCTGTCACTCAAATCACTGTCTTGCCACAACCTACCCCGATACAATCAGGAGGGAAACTAGATATAGTTAGATGGGTTTACAGGATGATGTCTGCACGAGTGACAGATGTTTGTCTTATAACAACATTATTGCTTCTAATAGCTTTCACTTTTATGTTCAACGTGTTGCAAATTTACCTCCATAACTGCAAAAAAAACCAAAAAAAGACCAGAGCAATATTACAAATTCATTCCCCCCCTCCCCCCCACATAAAAGCTTTTTTTTCAATAGAAAGTAATTTGGGCAGCTGGTGAACTGTGGAGCTCACCAATCTATGAGATCTCAAACACACACAAGCTGTGTCTTCATGGTTCAAGGAAGAACTGACATTATGCCTGGAAGGATTATCAATCACCAGCTGCACAATATCATCTGTTGTAAATTGGGAGCCTGATTAATAACAGGGATTCGAGCATGGTCCTTGAAAATTGTGATCTTTATTGCCTAACTGGACTGGTGAATTTCTTTTTTCATGTTGTTTGCACTCCATTTGTGCTGCTTTCTGTTACTGCTGGTGTACACTACTATTTCTGTTATGATTGTTTTCCATGTTATGTAAAGTCAACAGTGAAGTGTTGGGTGAAGCAGGTACATTTTTTATCAATTCTGTATGAGACTTCTTGCCCTACTTTTGATTTTCTTTCTCATTCATCAACGATGGTAGTGCACCTCTGTTTTCTACTCTTTTCCTTGTGGGAATATCTAGAAAATAAGGGGAATACCTAACCCCCTTGGTTAAAACTGCCTGTGAACACGTTCAGCTTTTCAGAATTCCATGTTTTCCCTTAAGTATTGAATCAATATTTTGGAGGCAGTTTCCTTTTGAAAAAGAACAATTTCAGAATGTTTGGTTTTCTATTAGCACACCCACATTGTTTTAAACTTGATTCTGATTACGCTGAACTCTGTGTATTTTTCAAGTGATAAAGTCAACCTATTGTTGAAGAAAGGGACTGATTTTCTATCCTTCTGTCACTCATTGCATTTTAGGAGCTTTATGAAAGGGAATAGGTTCAACAAACTGTTTTGGGGTTTTGGTTTTTTCAACTCAGTAAATTCTGTTTTTATTTTCTTCATCCTATTTCCTTAGTCTAGTCTAAGGAGTGTACCACCACATTTTTCTCGTGACTGGCATGGATGAGCTAGGGCTTGTGTCCACAGGATTCCCAGCCAATGTCTCTCACAGAACTGGCAGAGCTGACCCTTTTCTCCTGAGGTAGCAGATTCAAACTGTGCAGCTGCCAAAGAAGTCACACGCTCTGCAGAACCTCCAGTAATTATTGACATCTGTAGGTCAATTCCATGGGTAACTTTGCTCTCCAGATCAGCTGCAGGATAGACCAAGTTTAACAATGAGCATCCATTAATGGCTATTATGAACATAAAATTGATTTAGCATTGATCACCTTTATTATGTTCAATTGCTGTATATTTTTTTTACTTGTAACGGCTGAAAGTCTCAAACCTCATTAAAATTATTTGCAAAGGAGATCTTCCTGTTTCTTTCCTTTTTAAAGATCCAAGGTTAGCATTATTAACTGTGATTGTAAGTTCTATTCTTTATCAAAAGAGAAAAAATCCCCACCTAAATGTGTTTGATTTCTCTATTGCCATCCTCCTCTAACCTAATCACAACAAACTCATCACACCAAAGTTTTAGAAACATGTTTCTGCGCTAAAATACCTGTCCATTTTCAGATGATGATTTATGAGTGTTAAACCTCTACTAAATCCATGTTAGAAGGCAAATATTGGTGCTCCTCTAATTAGACTGGAAAGAATTTCACAAGAAGGTCACTGCAAATGTACCCATGGTGCAACATTGCATAACCAAATCCCATAACTAAGAAATTCTGTTAGGGCACCTCAGCTCGCTGGGGAGTTGGCCATGGGCAGACCCTCCCAGCATCTCAAGCTTCTCTGTGAAGCAGTGAAATAAAGAGGATGGAGTTACAAAGGCTGAGTGTCTCACTAATATGTGTAACCTACTGGGAGGACAGAGAGGAGCCCCAGGGAAACTCCAGGGACTCTCAAAAGGTGCAGCAGAGAAATTTGCTCTTTCAAAAATTCAGCTCCATTCTCAGGATGCTAAAGGGAGGATGTCTGCCTTGAAAGAACAATTTCTTCAGCAGGGAGAAACCTTTTTCACTGGTTAAATGGAATGAAATGCAGACCAGGACACTTTAGGAGGGGGAATTTTCTTCAGACTGAAATTACTAAAGATACATTCTCAAGAGTGGCTCTTAAGAAGAGGTGAGGCCTAGAAGCACGAATGCTAAGAAGGGAGCAGGGACATTTCCAAAAGAATATAATTTGCTGGAAACTATTCTCAGATGTGCAGTATTTTGAGCAAAGAGCTAAACTTCATGATGAACCCTGTAGCATCAGTGATTTGGAATATGATTAGTGTCCCATTGAAGTCAGCAGGAGATTTCTTCTGCATTCAACTGGCTTTCCATCGCACCCTTGTGGGATGGAAAATTCAGAGTATAATTTGTAGCCTAAGGTATGCAGTCAGGGGAGAAAAAACACTGCATGCAACAAATCAACCCACAACCAGGCCAGCTGCCGCAGACAAGAAAATAAAAGCTGCAGCCAGGGTGACAGCAGGCGGAATATCAGCCATCTCCGGACAGGCGAGCAGGTGGCAGCATCCAGGCAGAGCCACTGCCAGGGGCTGCCCAAGGAGCACCAGCCAACAGCCCAGACCTGCAGGAGCAGAGCAGCAGAGGTGTGCATCCATGAACAAAGTGATGCACTTCAGCTCAAGCAGCCACACGTTAGTGAGTGTGACAAACCGAGGGAGTCGGGGCTCTTCTGGACAGACTCGGGCTGAGGATGAGGGATTGCTCCTGCTGCAAGCAGCATCCCAGGCAGCACACTCAAGGACCATTTTAATCCATTAGCACCCCTTGCACAAAGCCACCCCTTGCACCCCTTCCTGAAGTGTTAGTGGCTAGGCTGGCACTGCACAGAAGTCTCCAGCCCCGTATTGGCACTTGGGGCTCACTTTTAACTCAAGGCAGCTGTTTATATCTGCTGCTGAAAGGAAAACAGAGTCCCTGTTGTGACCTGGAAAAGGATGTCTGCAGGCTGCAGGGTGCCTCGTCTGGACAGGCTGCAGCAGGAGCTTAGCACAGCTTTCTCACTCTCTGGTATAGTCAGGGATGTCTCTCCCTTCCTGTCATTCCTTCAGGAAGCTGTGACCTCCCTGCTGAGCTCTCATCTCCTACCAGTCCCACACCACCACCACCTGACGGCATCAGCACTGGATTTAGAGGGGAATATAAAGCAGAAGAAGCTGTATTTGTTGCACTGAAAGAGATTCACTGCCATGTAGACAATACCAGCAGCATTAAGAAATACCTGTGGGCCCATTTACATCTGGCCACAGGCTTCAATCACAGTGACAAGCTTAACCAGGACTGAAGGAACACCTCACCTGATCATTCAGAGCTTTCCTGGAGCACAGGAGTACGGCTTTCATTTCCATTGTTATTTGTGCCATGTGGGGAGATATCATTGCCCACATTTCCGTGCAGGTCTAATTTGTTTAAGACCTGCAGTAGGAAATAGTCAGTTTGGCAATTCTAATATGCAGCTCCCCACAGTCCATGGGATTCACTTTTTTCTAACTGCTGTTAGAGGGCTGCTGTTGCCCTCCTGCTGTATTAGCCTGATACTGCCCTCCTGCTGCTCTGTCCACCTGCTTAGAATTTATTTCCAAAATGCATTGCTACTGTAGGATCTTCTCCCTGAAGGTGAACAAATTAATAGGTTTGGTCTACTTGATGTACTCATAGATTCCTTCTGCACTGGGATTTGACTACTGATGATGCATTTTTTCATCCTCTCTTTCTAAGTTGAAGATAAAAATCCCCTAGGCAGACACCTTAATGCAAGTCACTATAATCCAAACCCTGAAATGGGCACATGTGAGCGTGAGTCATGTGCTATTACCAGTTACATTGTAGTTGTTTCTTTTCAAAACAAGAAGAAATGGAGAAATATACAAAGTAATGCTTTGAAGTAGATCCAAAAGTAGACTAACATTTAGAACTCATGAAGTTATTTCCCCTGCTCTCCTTCTGGAGAAGACCTGTAAATGTAACATAATGATAACCTCCCTACAAAATATTTAAACTGTGAAAGAAAACAGTACTGCTACTATAGAATTCCACTCAATGGTTTAAGTAATTTGTAGACAGAATTACATTTTTATTAGGCCTCACACATAAATTTCTATACAACCTTACTGGTTTCAGCCTTGTTAAATTGTATGTCACTCTTCAATATGAACTGTAGGAGCTCCAACTGTGCAAATATTCTTTCCCATATTACAGAAGCAAATTTGTTGCAACCTTCTCTTTTTTCCCTCTCACCTAAATTATTATAAAGCATTTTGCAAACACTTATGGATTTGCTGAGAAAACAATTCCTTACTGTGTCAAAATGACCATTTTCCTTGTAACATATCTGTGTGTAAACAGATGATGGAGGGAAAGTGTCTTATTTTCAAATGTAGTTGAATGAGCTCTTACTGGAAAATTAAGAATTTCTGGAGAGAATTTTGCAGAACAGATGTATGCCTTCCCCAAATGAGAAACATGCATCTGTTTCCTAGAAATCTAAACAACAACAGCAAAGCACTCACACAAACAAGTTATGTGGATTTTATTTTTTCTTCCTACAGATGGTTCTTATTTTTATACAAAGAAATGAGGGGGGAAAAGCCACAGTGGAAGCTTCTAAATGAAGCAATGAGGTGCATTCTTATCAATGAAATTTAAATGGTCTCCAGGATGAAATTTTGTTTCATACAAATCTGCTCAATTGTACCTGAAAACCGTACAAAAGCCTTCCTTATTAAAATGCTGCCTTTCAGCCTCCCTGCTTCCATTTAGTCACACTCTGATCTCCCTATCAATTCATTTTTTCCATTTCTGTTACCTGTAGATCATTTTGTCTTGCTTCTACAATGTGGATTTAGAGTTTGCAGTCAGGAACTGATATGATCCAGTGCAAACCCTTTTGATTAGATATTCCTGTTCCATGCTCAGAGCTGACAGGAAGGATATGCTTTTTAATGTCATGAACACCATTTCCCCCCATCCCCATAATCATGTTTTACACTAAAGAGTGAATTGATAGAAGAGCTACCCAGACTATCAAAAATCCCCCATCCAGAATGGCAAAATAGCTTATTGTAATTAAGCATTAGGATTAATTTCCTAATCCTTAAATTTTTCAATTGTCCATTTGAGAGATGGGTCTCTAATTAAATTTTACTTTGGCCACTGTAATGAAAACAATATCATCTAGAACTCCAGTCTCAGTCAGACTGTGTGGGTAACAGTGATAAGGTTGGATAATTGCAGGGTTAATAAATGGCCTTTTATTGTGTCTGAAAGCAATGTAACAATATATAGACTTTCTGGGTAACTTTAAAACATAGCCACATTGTACAATATTGCTACCCTGATCACTTTTTCCTTTCACTTTTTTTTTTTTTTCTTTTAAAGTGTGGGAACAATTGGACTACAAAGGTGTGATTGTTCCTAGGTCATATTCTCCTCTAGGGTTTCCAAAAAGCAAGCAATGCTTCTCAGGCAGCTCCAGTAGTTCTGTGACAAAGTGGAACAACTTTCAACAACCTCTGTTATTCCTCTTCATTTACAGTGCAGGCCACAGGGTAACACAGGTATTTAAAGTGGCAGCCACTTCCCTGAACCTCTTGTACATTTGCTGAACATGAAGCAAGTTCCTAACACTTTGAATTTCTTGAATAAGTGTGGCGTTTCAAAGTTTAAGAAGAAATAACAATCCAGGGACTAATGCTCTACTGAATAATCGCATTGGCACAGTAACATCCTTCCTTTGTGGCCAGGACACTTCACCCTCAATTAGAAAAAGGTACCTTTACAGACTCATTCCCCTTTATGGCTGCATGGTGATCTGAGAAAGTGGTGGGAAGTAGGAGCCAGGCAGCCAGCACGCTCCGTTAGGCTGCCATGGATCTTAATTAACGTGCAGAGCAGCATGTAGGCTGGACAGTTTATCCATGTTGTCTGGATACAGCATGAAGGCAAGTGAAACTTGAGCCTAATCTAATAGGTATATAAGTTGCATGAAAAGAGCTTGTAAAAATCCCTATGTAAAACAATCTTTTGTTAAACGGGCAGCTTGTGGAAGAGGTTGCAAAAATTGCCCAGGCTGCTCTGTAATCCCCTTGCAGTGCCATAGGACTTTTGGGAAGTTGGGCACTGACTGCAGAACATCCTGCCCCACCTGCAACCCTGCTCCCTACCTCACCTTCTCCTGGGCACCATTCCCACATAAGATTTGTTTCCAAACTTCTGCAGAAAACATTACTTTCATCCCACCTTCCTCATGAAATCATACCTGTTTTCTCTCTCCTGCATGAGCTTTTCAGTGGCTATGCCACATAGGTTGCCCAGCACAAAAAATGTCATCATAATATATACTCCAATGCATTTTTCTACCAATCCACCCAGAACTCCACCAAATGAGTCAGTCTTAGGATCTGGCTTAACCACCCTGAATAAAAAAAAGCCCAAACAAGAAAAAGCCCAAGAGAAACTGCCTCAGTAGTATTATTTTGGTCAAACAGACTTAGTTTGCATCAATGTTGCAAATTCATTAATCCTCAGGAATTCCAAAAAGAATGTTCTGTAGAATTATAAATACCCTTAAAAAAATCACTGTTTGGCATCTGTTGAACTCATTTGCCCTTCCACATCATCATTGACCTCCTTCTCACCTCCCTACCTTCCCTGCATTAGGAGACTCTATATATCCTTCTCACAGAATTTTAAGGTCAGTCAGAGAAGTTAACACCATCGCTTTTCATTTAACCTTTGAGCTGTGTTTTTACTCTTATTTCTCTGTATGAGCACTTTAGTGTACATATTCCCAACATGAATATATACCTAACTCTGACCAGATCCAGAAATTCTGCCTTCCACTCAGAATCTTGAGTTAAACTGAATACAAATATTTACATCTCTTTAGGACATGATTTCTTTGACATTTGTGATTGGCAATTGAATATTTCAGAAATATTGGCCAACATAAAAGCCTCTGGGCCTTTACATATTATACAGTTTTAGATGTGAAGAAGCATAGCCTTTTCTTCCATATGCATTAGCCCTGTGCATTTACTGTAGTCTAAATTGAGTTCAAACAGACTGATTTCTTTGAAGGTGGATATTTGCTAAATCCTGAACAGAATTAATTACAGCATTCAGAGACACAAGCTGAGTATTAGTATTATGACTCTTCAATGGGGCTTTTTGCACTTTTTAAATAAAAGCAAAGCTATTAGATACAAAACTCTGAACCACGTCACGAGGAATGGTTTAAGACAATATTTAAAACAATTTTTCCACTTTACAAGTTTTGTATTTTTATGGGGGGAAAAAAAGCACATCAGAATTTTAGTAAAACAGTCTCTCCTTCATAGCAAAAAATCAAAACTGCCAACATTTTTCTTTCTTTGCACATTCTAAGGCATCACTGCTCTTCTGAAAGAAAATAGATATTGGAAGACTATTGAAGTGTCATCTAGTAATTTGAGAGTGAAACATTTTAATTGTCAAGTATATTACTGGTTGGCAAGTGTAAGAGAGGGAAGTGTGTTTGTGTGCAAGCCCATACATACGAGTCATACAGGGAAAGAGGAGTCTTTTCTGTTCTCAAGTAACACAAAATCCAAAGGCTTTAGTGAGACATATTACTTGGAAAACACTGCTTAGTCTGAAATCTCCTGAAAAAATATAGTGATATATCTCTTCTAGAGTCTGTATATCTCCATCACTTAGAACTGTGCAGCTGGTCATGCTCGTTATCCTACCTTGGGAAAAACAGCCAGGGAGTCTTCTGTTGGAGAGGGGAAAGGGCTGCTCTGTGAGAACACTGGAAGTTTAACTAATTTCTACTGACTATTTCTGTCCTGACATCATACACTGTTGTTCCACCCCACATCCATCTGATGGGAAATAGGATTAGAAAAAAGAATTGGAAAAGACACGTGAGAACCAAGACCTGAAACTGTTGCCTAGTCATGGAAAGTTTTGCCATGCTTATTAATCTTTAAACCCTTGAGCAGATTTTTTTATTTTTCCCCTTTAAATACTCCCAAGTCAGTCTAGCTGCGCAGCAGCAAGGTTGTGGGCTAGCAGAAAAAAACTCATCCAAAATTCTGTTGTAATCCAAACATGCTGCAGCACACCGCATTTTTGTGGTTTCATTTTTTAAAGCTGAAGCTCAGAAATACTATATATGACCTGCATTGGTTAGAAAAAGTACTGCAGCATCTCAGCTTCTCTAGGCAGTGAGAGGAACATCTTTTCTCCACTCCTGCAAGGGTGGCATGATAGCTTGCTTATGTTTCCTGCCTTAGTGATCCAGCTGTGAGATTCATAAAGCAACCATTGAACCTTTTGCCTCTTTCTTTAGGAGTGTCACAATGTGCAGCTTCCTTTGTGTTGCCCACATGCCAGCAGTCTTTTTAAAAGCCACTTTTGCTCTTCTGCTGATCATTGCAACAGACAGGAAGGTGATTTCAGGAGAGCCGCTCTGATTCCCACTGCTTCCAGTGAGAGACGAAACATCTTCTCTCTCCTCTCTGAAAGAAGTACTTGGCAGAAGCAGCAGAGAAGTTCTTAATCTGTGCTTCTTGGAACTGATACTAGTACAGATCATATTCTCCCAATAAAGAACTGACAGAGGGAAAATTCTAACATTTTGCTGTGAAGGTATTTGGTAAAAAAGGATATTAGATGGGGAGATATTAAACAGGGAGTACAATATCTCCAGCAAGACTATCAGAATTGCATCATTTGCCTTTAGCTGGTGCAGGATTTTTACTTTGCTCTGTGCTCAGCATCATACACAATAAAGGAAAGAGTGCTCTAGATCCTTATTTTTTTCCATGACCACAATTCAGAGTGTGAGTTGTGCACATGTCCTTGACAAGACTTGAAATTTAGAATAGTTTCACTTGTTACCATTATTTTCTCAAATTATTTCATGGACACTAATTAATATTCCAGCTACTGAAGCAGTCCTGGTCCATCCCACTGCAAGGAAGTCTGTCTCCAAATTACCAGATGAACAGACCACCCTCGTTCTTCCCGTTCAGCATCATTACAAAGTGGGACTGAACACTGTCCCTAAGTGTTCCTGTATCCTTGTGTCTCTTGGCCACCATGCACAGAAGAATCTGCAGTTGTTTAGTCCTTTTGTGTCCAAAGGGGAAGGAGTAGGATTTCAGGATACATTAATACCTCCACAAGGGAAAGGTGTTACACACTTGGACTCACTCAGCCTCAGCCCAAAGGAGGAGCCCTTAACAAGCATCACTCAGGGGTGTTAAGTAGGCAAACAAGGAAAAGGGACTAGACTGCTCCACTTGATGGATCTGTGTATATCTGTCACAGGTGCCTCTGGGACAATGACTGTAGCAAAAGTTAACTCCTGACAAGGGCTACGTGCTCATATCTGCACATATCTCCTTTTGACTGCAATAGCATGGACCTGGCAGGAAGCATCCTAAACAAAAGAAATAAACACCAGGGGAAGAAGAAAAGCACAGTCACATGCATCCCAGATATTCTGAGGTAAGTATGAATTTACGGGGGACTGAGAAGACAGACTGTGACCAGCCTGTGTGACAAAGGCATCTGTGAGAAGGGGCAGGGCAGAGAGCAGTGGTGCCTCACTAAGTTGTGTCACCACTTCAGGGGAAGTATGTAGGAAGAGAAAAGCCAGTGCCAAAAGCACGAGTAGCCCTGTCTCTCCTGTGAGTAGATCAATTAAGAGCTCAGAAGCCAAAGCTTCTCATGCTGTACCCCCTTCCTGGAGGTGCATGAGGCTACAGCCCACATCAAAGAAGCAAGTGCATTGCAGAAGTGAGTTTTGAAACGTGGAGGACCCAGACAGAATTAATAATAAATAAAGTACACCTCAGAGGAAAAACTTTGAGTTTCTCCTCCAAGTTACAAGCAGCTGTCTGAAGTCAGTAGGAGTAGCCTGTTTATAGCTGTGAGCAGAAAGCAGCCCTGTGTGCCCAGGCATTATCAGTCTTTTATTCAAGAGCACAATATCTGCTTGATAATGCATGCACTGTTTTGTTGTTCGTTGTCAGTGCACCTCCCAAAACAAGTTGTCCCCCTGTGGTTTTATAATCATGGGAATATTCTCGATGGCCCTGTTAGACGGGTTTTATTCTGGCTCCAGACATCTTTGGAAAATAACCTATTGAATCGCATCGGAAACCAGGGCAGAGTTGACTTCCTGATGGACTCCAAACAATCCAAAGGCTCTCCTTGGAAAGCACAGCCTGTGCTCTGCTGTTTGTGCAATGCCACACTGCCCTGCAGCTGGGGTAATCAGCTCCATCTCAGCAGCTCCACCCCCACTGAAACGGAGAGAAAATAATGATCTATTGTTCTAGGGGTTTATGGAAGAACTTTTTTTTTTAATTTATTTTAGCCACTTTTAAGAGATAGCAGTGAGCTGCTTGCTGAAATGCTTCCTTATTTCTTGTTTACCTCTTAGCCAGAATGCCAAATCACTGCTGTGAAACCTGGCAAGTATATGGAGAAAAAAATATCTGTTTGGGACAGTTTTTTACTACTCTGAGGTGTGTCCTTGATGTTACATATAAAACAAATAAAAGCAAACACAAAACAAAAGCAAAGAAACCCAATAAAATCTCTCCTTTTCCTACTATCAGAAAAAGAAAAACCATTTTCAACTATAAGCCAGTGCCAAATGGTTCAGCAGATTTCAGAGACTTCGAGACGCTGACAGACTGCATCTCCTGCTGTTTACCAGAGGGATTTAAGAGTTTCTGTCTCTTAAAATAGCCATATTTTTCTCTTCCTGAGGGTCAAAACTTGCCACTTCTACACCGTTTTCAGTAGGCTTTTTCACTGTGCCATGATCTGCCATGTCAAGAGGCTGAAAAGGCTCTTGAGATTCCTCTGTTTTAGGGTAAACGGGAGGGATTGGTTGGATTCCTGCAAACATTGCCACCTGGAACAGTAAAATACAGGGGGAAAACCCTTTGTGTGGATTATTTCACTGCATAAAAACCCTTCAGCATATTCTAATGGCAATGTATCAAACTGGATTACATGAGTCATATTTACATTATACGATGTGACATTGTGACATATGACAGAGTACCTAAAAAGTCATTATGCCTCCAGAGCTTATAACCCAAAAGAAATTTTAAGGCATATTATTCAGCCATGCCCACCCACACCCTGCTATTATCTGCAGCAGCAGGGGACTCACTAGATGAATCAGATCTTAGAGATTCTTTCCATGTGCACAGGAAACACTGATTAATTGGAACAGTGACAAAAAAGTCTCTTTACGAGGTAAACAGAATTCAGTAGTGGGATTTTACTTAATGAATAGAATACAGTTAAGTACTTCGATCTGTGGAGGTGAGAGGTAGAGAAAGCAGCTCATATCCAATTGCTTTTTCATCTGCTGGAAGCTTGATATTATTAGCAGTTTCCTCCTTCAGTAGTCACCACAAATGCCAAGTTTCATGTCATGCGGTATTGCAGCGAGAGACCTCCCCAAATTAAGAGAGAAGCAAGGTAGGAATAGAGATCCTTACTCCATCTGGTTTCTCCATAAATATTCCATTGCCTCACCCTGCTCACCTCCCTCATCCCAGCCCCTCAGTGGTTCCCACTGTCCCACCCCAGCCAGCTCCTCTCTCACCCCTCTCCCTGCGTTTGGAGATCCTCGTGGCGCTGGCACCTCTGGCACTCACCCAGCCCCTGGGTCTTTGGGGCATAGCTGCACCACAAAGCATACTGGATTTGAATTGTTTATCTATCTAAGCTTCAATTTATGATCTCTACAAATGCCTTTAAAATGACAGAACCTTTTATTTGTGCCATCTTTGTTTGAGAAACAGGGAAAGATTGTCAAGGGCACAAAATGCTTCTGGCGCCAGCTAGTCCTGCTAAAAGCCAAAGGGGCTTGGGCACAGAAGTCTTGTTTATGCCTTTGAAAAATCTCTTCCATAATCTCATCAACACTCCAAAACTACAAAATAGACTCTGAATTCAAATGCTGGCATCAAAGAAAAAAGAATTTATAGAATATGTGATGGCAGAAGACTTGATTTGACTGCTGGGGCAGCCAGCAGCTGCAGTGGACTGGCTTGTTTGACCTAATAATAATATTTAAAACTCAAAAAAACACCTAAAAACACCCTAAAATAATCTGACTCTGGACTTCAAAAAGAGAAAAAAAAAAGGGATGAAATAGACCTGAGGGAAGAAGGCAGACTCAGAGGACACTGGTGGGATTCAGAGAGAAAAATCCATCATTGGTATTTATTCCATGCTTTAAGGAAACAAGGCCACTTCATGTTGTCCCAGGTGGGGATGCAGGAAGATGATAAAGGTGTCAGAGGCAGACCATTGCCTGAGGGCAGGAAAACAAGCAAGAGGCTCCTTGGCAAATTCACTCTAACCTTTAAGGGTTAAGGGAATATCAAAATATAGAACTTATTCAAAAAACATCTAAAGGCAGCCGAGGAGAGCAGACATATGGCCATTTATGAGGAAGGGGACTGGTCCTCTACTGAATAAATCTAGAGCAGCTTCCCTGATATTTCATTCAAATTAGAGAAAGATAACACTTTCATCAAGGAATTGATGTAATTTTATTTTAATAAAAGACTTGAACAAAAAACAACCTTATTTTTTCAGAACTTAAATTTTCATTCTACAAGAGAACAGTGTGTGTGGGTGACTAATAACAATCCAGCCATCTGGACTTCTCTCAGACAAACTCATGTTAATTCAAGCTACACAGGGAAAAAAATAAAATATATATCGCCTGCCTCAGAGCATTTGGGAAAGTGTTATGGTCTGCAGAACTGTCATGCACTGTCAGCAAGCAGCAAACTTTAGAGCACCTTTAATGTTACACCACAGTGCTGTTGTAGTTGACAATTAAAATAGTTAATGTGCAAGCTGGCCCTTAAGTGCTACACTAATCAAAATAATGGATTGCTTTTGTATGATGACCCCATAGCTGGATCAGTCAGTGACCACTGGACAAAAAGGAGTTTTTTAATAGTGCCCAGTTGTGGCAGTTGTAATTGTGTGTTTCTGTGGTGGTAATGAGGAAGGATGGGACTTTCACCAGGCTCATTGAGGGCTGGAGCACGTTGGGATCTAGGCAGATATAATCTGGGTATTGTGAGTCCCACAGTATCACATCCAGCTCATGGCCTCCCAAAGCCAGAGGCAGCAAGAGGGATTTGGTCCTTTAGCATTTCCTCATTGCACCCACAGGCACACAGCCCTTCCAAACCCCCTTGCTAGAGCTATTTCTTGGCTATTTAGAGAAAGAGCTTTCCCCTGTGCCTATGTTTGCGTGGATTTATGGGGCATGAGGAATGATAGGGCTGAACTTCGTGGCCAGTTGTTCAAGGGCAAGTGGGAATTTGTGTTTTTCTCTCACTTACCTGTGCTCTCTCCCACTTACATTCAGCAGCAAAAATAAATTCAGTACATTCTCCTTGCCAGGAAAGATTAGTACACCTAAGAGTTGAAACCAGGGCAGATTGCATTTCAAGTAATTTTCCCGGCCCCCATTCTCCCCCTGACTCCAGCTTTTTTTTTTTTTTTTTTAATTATTCAGATTAAAAATGAAATGCAGTTGTTACATTATGATAATATCAAACTCATTAACATTAGTCAGAAAAAATACAGGAGGTAGCCTGCCAAAAGCTAAGCCTTCACTTTTGCATTCATTCAAGTAAAGTTCATTGAAATGGGAATTCATCCCTTTATTCTGGATTAGAATTGAACTCCTGGTGTATTCAAAGAGCCATACTGGCACAGAAGATGCTTGTAGAAAAGTATATTCAACATAACTGCTTTATTACAATTTTGGTTCTGTGGTATTATACAGAAAACTCCTTGTTCAATCTCAAGGACACCTAAGCAGGAACTTTGTCATGTTTATCAATGGTTGGGCAGGTGTGCTCCAGCTGCCAGTGTCTGGCACTACAGACCATAAACTTGTTAAGAAATATGTTGAAATATCTTACTACCATTTAGTACAGCTGGACTACATGTACAAAATCATAGATTGGTTGCTCATTTCCAATTCCCTTTCCAAGACAAATCCCATGGTTCCTCTTGCCTGCATCCTGCATTTTGTCTGAAAATAAGGCTCATCCCATTATAAATCAGAGCAAAGGAGCCTTTTTAGACAAAAATACAATAACCTTCTGGAGTTTTTTTTTTTCATACAAGTTTCTATTTCTAGAGTTTAGGATTAATTTTTGCAGAACTTAAAACAACCAGGCAGGATGTGTCTCCCAATCCCAGCATTTAATTACAGGGATAAACACTTCCATAAATTATTAATTCTTTCCTACAAACAATTTTTGACCCCATGGACTACAATACCATAATTTTAGTTATTTCATTATATCTGTCTCTATCATCACCACATATTATTTCCCTTCCAAAATGTTTATATAAAATTTATAATGTGATGAAAAGATCTTCCCCCTAATTTTTGTATGTAAATGTAAAATCTTGTCCATTTCCTCACAGTATTTGTTCTGTTTAATTGCATTTTAAATGAACATAAAGTAACTACCCCAAAGACATCCTCATGCTTCTGCCAGGACTCTGCAGATCCTGCTGGCACGTGTTGAGAAGCTGCAGCATCTCAGATGTGAGCTGATCTTCACAGATAGCCTGTCCTGAGGGTGGGAGCAGAGCAGTCTTACAGGAAAGCTTCAGGGAGCTTGCCTCCCCTCCTCTTTTCTGATCTGTTTCCAGCCTTAGAAAATGTAAAGCAATGGCTGGGAGAAAAAGGGGCTTTTTCTGCCATCACTGGGTCCTCCTTCAGCCAAAACAACTTCAAACCACGCTGAAGACAGAGTCAGACAGAGCTGGTTTGCTAAAGCAGCAGTGGGCTCCAAGAGCCAGGGATGCTGAGAGCCCTGGCAGCCATTCAGCTGAAATAAATCTCAGAAAGAGGGAGAATAGAGGACAGCACAAGTCTGAACTGATGTTCAGAGGTGTCCTGCTTGCAGCAGTGCCACAAGCCCTCACCTGTGTTTGTCCAGGCTGTCTGTGGTGAGCAGTGAGTGCCAGCAGTTCTTGGAGCCTGGCTGCAATGAGGACACCAAATCCTGTCCCTTTGCCCTTTAATGATCATCAGGAAAATCCTTACGTTTTCCACTTGTGAGAGTTTTATGTCATGACATAATTTCAGGAAAATAACTCAATGTTCTTCATTTAGATATTTACAGAACCTTAAAGGATTCCTAATTTATACACAAATATATAGGGATTATAAACCTCAGGGAAGGAGGACAGTGAAACCAAAAATCACCTTGCCCTGAGCATAGGTGTTTTGAGGTTGAAGGTGAATTTACTGCTTAAATAAGACTCCTGAATCTGTCAAAAACCTAAGTAGTTCTCTGTAATTCTTTAAAAGACAAAACATGTGGACCGCTTCAATAAACGCTGGTAAGAAGAAAGCTCCACACTTTTGAAGTTGGTTTTCTATATGAAATGTATCTAGTGCTATTTAAATAAGAGATAAATCTTTTTTAGTGAAAGAGACGAATAAGAAAAGTACTAAGGAGAATAGAAAAGTATCAAGTAGATTTTCCAGTGACTTCTTAGCCTGAAAGGGACATTTCTAGTTCTAGTCAAGAAATTAATTTGATCTATAGAACCTTTAAAACTAATTTTAATTCTTCAGAACTTGAAATATTATAAATTATTTAAAGTATTAATATATGTTCACTTTTAGAAACATTTGAGATGGTTATCAGCTCCTCTTCTTCAAACTTTCTGGCTTTTTTTTTTTTGAACAGTAGAAAAGGTTTCAGGCTGGATGTAGCAGTCAGCTTAGAGGCAGAGGGATAAGAAGTATATTCTATAAAGCACACCCTGTAGGACAGAGTCTGGGTGGCCCAAAAAAAGAGCATACTACAATATTATCTCCTCCAGAGTAACAACCCTTTAAAATTTGATTCAGTCCTTCACAGTTAAAAGGGTTAGAAATGTCAAATATCCTTATTTTATGCCAGAGTACCTTCCCCAATACACAATACTGAGAAAAACCAAACTGAGCAAAAACTCCAATCACTTAATACTGACTCCACCAAGTAAAAGCAATGCCAGTATTTATC
Organism: Fringilla coelebs; assembly: GCF_963513975.1. NCBI lineage: Eukaryota > Metazoa > Chordata > Aves > Passeriformes > Fringillidae > Fringilla > Fringilla coelebs. The sequence goes on from NC_140067.1 coordinate 12,469,371, forward strand.
CACTGTGTTATCTGGCAAGAAGGGGATCTTGACTCAGGCTGCTCAAAGACAAATATTAATAAAGATCTGAGTTTCAGGCTCATGGGAAATTTTGACTTTTCTCCCTGAATAATGACAAAAAGTTGCTTTCCTTCTTAAAGCATATTTATACTTAAAATGGAAACCAGAAATTCAGAAATATTGTTTTTGGATTTTTCTTTTTTTAAATAACCAAGTATCACATTTCAGCATCAAAATGTTAGGAATCAATTAAGCTAGGCAAAATGGGATTGCTTCAGTATAAATCCCTGTCACTGAAGTGCTGTGCAAATCATTAACACACAAATGGTTTATTATTCCATTTTCCTTTTCCAGGATGAATCACCAAAAACCAATACACAAAAAAAGGCAGCATTAAAATATTGCAATTTAGCTTATGTAAGATATTGTGGTAGCTCAAACTGACAGCTGTGTCAGCTTGATGAAAACCAAATGTTATTGGGTTTTGGTTTGTTTTTTACCCCTAACTTTGTTTGGTTGGTTTGTTTTTTACCCCTCAGTTTTGATCTATTGGACTAATTAGTTTAAAACAATGTATCAATTTTTCTACTAATAAACTAAAAATTCTGTAGAATCCCATTTTACTCAGAGAAATGCAGTTCCCATGAATTACAGAGGAAAATAATTTCAATTTAAAAAATCCTCGGTGACTTCTTTGCATTCACTGTACTTCAGTCCCAACTCTCCTTTCTGCCTCTGACTGTATTTACCTTGGCATGCCAGTTCCTCACTCTGATGATAATTTTTCTTACTGTGTTGCTACAGACATCAATATCACACCCTCAACAGAGCCCAGCTGACATGCAAAGGTAAGTGTCAGACTGCTCAGGTTAAATGGACACATTTTCATCAGTTTGTTTTCCTGGTAAAGTCCCTCTCTCTGCACAAAGGGAAATGATAGATGACTGCCCACAAAAGTAGCGGTAAAGCCAGAGTGGACTGAAAGTTAACCACCCTCTGAGCCCAAGATCCTCAAAATTTGTGACCTAAATCTCAGCTGATGGGTTAGGAAAGTCTCTGATACTGTTTCCAGAGCTGATGGCAGAGTTTCTGATTGCTCAAGAGAGAAGCAAACAAAAGGCAGCCAGACAAAATATTTGCTGAATGAAGGACAGAAATGCTAAGAAAGAAATTGCATTTCCTTGCTCAAGACAAGCTTTGTAAATGTATAAGGGAAAAATAAAAACTAAAGTAGCTCTATCACTTGGTTCTTTCATCTGCTGTCATGACAGCACCCCTCTTTTCTCTTTCAGATCCCTACTTTCTACACCCATGGACATGGCCCTTCTTGTCCTTCAGACTGAAGCTCTTGACTCCAGAGCTGCCAGGTCACTGTCTATTTAAAAATATTTCCCTCTTGACTTTCCTCTAGACTATTTTATTTCACACATACACTTTTTCAAGTTTTTTTTTTTTTTCCTTTCTGACACTTATAAAACATGAATATGTTCAAAAGAGTAAGAAAGGTGAAAAAGAAGTGGCTAACAGAAAAACCACAGGAGATAAACTGGATGGGAACAGGCTGGGCTTTTTGCAGGGATTGTAAGACTGTAAACTTTGTCCATACAAAGGAGCTGAAATAAGGCTTACAAACATCTAAAAAGTGCACAAATAAGACAGTCCTTTGCTGGCAGATAAAAATTAGTACAGTGCTTAAATTGTATCTCAGTGTAAAACATAGCCTTCTATGTCTGAAATATTTACCTAGAGTTCATTGCAGTCAAAGCACAGAAATGAGAAGTTCAACAGCTGTCTTAAATTTGACCTAACTTACCCTCAAAATAAGCTAATTTTAATCTTAGAAATACTTATTTATTTATTTCTAGTTTTGAGTGGAGTCTGGTTAGCTGGCTCAGAGATATCGTACCAGAACTGAAAATCAGACAACATGATATCTTCTGGAGAGGATTTCTCCAGCCACAGATGCAGCAAAAACAAGGTAGTTTGACAAGGTGTTTTGAAAAAGAGAGGAGAGACAACCAGGACCTTCCAGAAAGCACCCAAAATACCTGCAATGCAATAAACACAGGGGAGAGATGTGCAGTGGGAGTGAAAACATAAAGGTGCTGGAATGGCAGATTTATACTGACTTCTGCTTGATATTCTATGAAGTGCATGGTTTTACCTATCTGATTATAAAATAGAATTTGGCTTCCTCTGTCCACAGGTCAGCACATGTGGAGGAATAGCATACCCTAAGAAATTTGGAGGTGAAGATAAATGGTCAGAGACTGGTGTGAAAATGATAAGGTCTGAAATTATTTCTCTCTTCTAATGATCTTTTCACTAGATGTAAGGTAAGCTGATGGAGCTCTTTTCACTAGATGGAGGTAAGCTGACTGAAATTTCTGCCCCACAGATCATTTGGAGAACCTATCCAAGCACACAGGCTCCAAGACAGGAGACACAGCAGGAGCCTTCCTGGGGCTTCAAACACAGATTTCTGTTGCAAGTCATTATTGCAAGAGTACATCCAAAAGAAACTGAACTAAAACCTACAGGATAACCCAGCTTAAATGATTGCAAATATCAATAAATTCCTAGTAGCATATTGCACATGTACTGGGTATTAATATCAAGTATGGCAAAGGTCTTTTAATATGGGTTTTTCATTGGTTTTTCTTTATTTTTTCTCTGCCCCCACTCCAACCCTCTCTGCAGCCTCCTGAACTGAGCAGCACTGAGCAGTGCAGTGAACCTGAACAATCAACACTGGAATCTTGTTCAGGTATAATATGAAAATTCAAAACCAATTAGGTGGCATCTGGGAAAGATAGAGGGATGGGAAGTGGATATGTGGAATCAGCTGTGATAGTCAAGTGCCCTTTAACTCATTCTACAGCGTGTCTTGCATGACTGTCAATGAAACTCTAGTTTGTTTTACAGTCCATATTGAAGTACAAGCTAGGTTAGTATTTGTGGAGCCAACAGTGCATAAAAATTAGGTTTTTGTTATAATTCTGCACTGAAAAGGTAAGATACCACATATTGTATTATTTACCACATTTTTCACTTCAGATGCACTAAGTGGATATGGTCCTTGCAATTTGATGATGTCTAGCAGCACATCAAGATTGGCCTAAACTGTTCAGTGTGAAGGTTATCAGACCAAATAGCAGATCAAAATATGTGTACATAGCAAGTGCTTTATTCATCTTCATGTTGGGGAACCAAATATAGATGCTTTTGTGAAGAATGAAGACAACATTTTAAATTTCTTATGCCTATTGAAACCTTTTCATGCCTTCTGAGCAGACAATTAGGGGCTCACATATCTTTAAAAAGGTAATTAATTTCAGAAAATGTAGTTCCCTCTTCAACCACATTGAGACTTCTTACTCCTGGGGACATCAGACAGTTCTCACATAGAGTGCCTGACCTCCAGGAGGTATTTCTCTGCAGTTGCTGCCATTTGAAAGACTTTGTTCTGGAGCTTGATTTGGGACTGATGCTTATCCTTCAGGCCAATTTTTATATGCTTTCCACTACTTGCAGTAACAGCCTTGAGGTTTTTGGTCCTGGTCTAACTGCTGATCCATAGCTTCACAGAACTTGGCATCTTAGACACATCACCCCCCTTAATTCATCCCCAGTTTCAGACTTACTCACAATCTTTCCTCTTGATAAATAGCACTATTACATGAAAAATTATCCTGACAAACTGACAAGTGATATACACTGAAGAGCTTCTTCCATCCTGCATTACAGCTAGGAGGAAGCCCCTGAGAAATCCATGCTGTCTCTATTTCCCTGCAGTACCCCCCATAACCCAAACCCAGACTGATCTTCTCTTCAGCAGGTCTGCATTTACTGGTGGGGATTTAAGCTTTTTCTTTTCAGCCTCCTCAGAGGTTGGTGAGATTTTATGGCACAGTGCCCCCTGGTCTCAGAACTTTCCAGTTGCTCCCAGAGACAATGAAATGGTGCCAGGTCTGAATAAGAGTCCTGAGGCACCTTTGCTTTCCAGATCAGCTTTTTTGAGCCTGACCCTGACCTTTCCTAAAGCAGCTGGACCTTGCAAGTGAGCCTCCTTCCTTGGGAGGAAGCTCTGCTCTGTATGAATCTCTCCTGCACATAATTGCTTTGGGCAAGGTCTTCCACATCACAGAGGGGCTGCAGAGGCCCTTTCTCCCTGAATTTCAGCTCCTTATCTACAGAAACTGACGTGTAACAAAGAACAAAATCAGAAGTAAAGAATGAAATTAAAGCCCCTCTCCAGAATTATGCAGACCTAAACCTTGAGTTTATGACATCCACAGCATAAATGCACCCTCTTTGATGGTGTTTTTTTCTGTCAGCCCATGAAAGGAGCTTCTGATACTTGAACATTACTTCTGCCACTTTTGGCTTTGTTTTTTTTTTTTCCCAAAAGGAAAGAGCCATTTCTAAAATAAATTTTCATGTACAGTGGAATAGCCACTTTTTCTGAAAAAAAAGTAATATAAATTAATGCATACTTAAAGAGTATTTGGAGGAGAAAATTCAACAAAATTGCTGCATTTAAAAACCTACCATTCCTTTACAGATATATAGAAAAATCAATGGAACAATTAACCACTAAGATTGTTAACTACTTTTGTTCCTTACTAAAAGTCAAAAAGAAAGGTAGCAAGCAGGCACTTGGCAAACCAATAGACAAACATCTACAAGTAACATTGTGATTAAGCTATTAATTCACTATAAAGTCTGAACATCAATAAACACTTCACATGCATAAAAACTCCAAATGTTAGGTAGTATTTAATCATGATCTATTTACCCAGTCAATTTAGTGAGTTTTTCTCCCCTCCTACATTCTAGGACAGTCTGTTTCCCTCTATTTATTTTAGTTATTTTCCCCCTTTTTACCGCCTAATAGCAAACGACTCAAAAATATGATAATATATATTGAATCTCAATGGCACTGGTTGTTTGTGGTCACTCAGCTGTACGAGGGGAGCCTGTTCTGTGCAGTGAGGCAGGGAATGAATCTGCCCTCTCCCTGCGAGCACCTTCCCATGCCATACATAAACATTTGGCCTTAAAACTCGCCTTCCCACGGGATAACGCACAGAAAGGCATTAGCCCAAAGCCACTTCATGCACAACTGAAACAGATACCCATAGCTTTCTTATTTTGGAGTATTCTCTTGTGTTTGGAAAGAACACTTCTATTGACTAGATACGCTGAAAAAGTAGAAGAGTGCATTGCAAAAACCATAGGAGGTAGAAGCATTCATCAAAAGAATATAAAATGGCAGGAGAGATACTCTTGCTGAGCTATTGGACTGTATAATTGTCCAGGGATTTCTGTGCTGAAGCTTGCTGAAGTTTTTCCAGTGAAACAGTTTTTCCACCAGAAAATGATAATTTGATACATTTGAAACTATTCACAGCTGTACATCGATTTCTTGTAAATTCCAGATGGATCATGATTGAGACAACTTGCTGAGCTAGTATTTCCACTTGTTTTAATGTAACAAGAGTTGATACCAAGTGTTTCAAATTTTTATTTCTTGAAGTTTTGTAAGGAGCCTAAACATTAAAATTTCAACATTCCTTCTTTCTGAGGCTGAAAGAAAACTTTTTATTGTATCAGCAGCTCGTGTGAAAGGACCATTTCCCCCTGCCTTGAGGCCTCCTGGTGCTCTTGCAATCTGCTGAGGCCAACCAAGAGTTTCCTCAGCAGCTCCCAGCCCTTCTCCAGTGCTTCCAACTATTCACTTTATACCAAATCAGTGTGTGGGTGTGCATGTGTGTGTGTGCACACACTGTGAAACACTCTGAAGCTGGGATATTTTTTTTTGATCCTGCCTAAGCCAGAAAAACCCACTTGAGCTATTCTGTTGCTCCACGTACCTCCAGATTTGGGAAAAATTTAAAACTTTGAGTCTTCAGAATGTTGCAAATAAGTAGCTACCTTTTAATTCCTTCTCATACACTTGTCCACAAGCACTGATGGTGCCCGTGTCCTGTAGTCTCTTAAAGAAAAAAGTATTTTTGACCTTTCTGTAGGACAAATTCTCTAGATTCTTTGTTCCTCTCTTTTCTCTCACAGGTTTTCTGGCTTTCAGATTTGGCAAGTAGCTTACCAAAACAAATGCTGCATGAATGCTGAGAGAACTGCATCTGATTAAATGCTGGGTGTTAATTGTAATCCTATTTCATTTCTATTTTTAAACAGCAGAACAGAATAATCTCCATTAAAAGACTGACCTTTGAAAGCCACAATGCTTGACTTATCTCGAGATAAAACTTTCTCAGTAGCTAGCCCTCTTTGCTGGTACATGACGCAGCTGGCTCTGAGTGACAAGAGTGATTTAAGTTTGAGTAAGGCATGCTAAAAACCACAGGTTAAATAAACTCTGGGTTTGTTAAACTTCGTTGTTTGGCTTCAGAGTATCTGCTTTTTTCCAAAACTGAAATACTGCGCAACTGTCTGGAGGCAGAATACCTCCACAGCCTGCTCCAAAGCCACAAGCATTCTCTCATGAAATTTCAGGCTTGCTCCACATATTTCTGCAGGTTTGGATACCTATATAGTCTATAACTAATTTATCCTTATTATTCTTCCACTGTCAGCTTACCTGAGCAGTGTTAAGGAAATAACATGCACTATCACTGCACAGGTCTTGTCAATTAAATGCAGAGAGCACTTTAGCATCTGTATTCACAACCATATGGCTGAATTGAAAGTACACTGAAAATCTTAGGAATATGCCATGCTGCCTGTATGTGCCTTTACTCTGTGAAATACTTCAATATTGCAATAACATCTGCCAGCTGCAACTCACTGTGCTTCACAGCCTTCACATCAAATCAAATGGCATAAGTGTGTGGAGCCAGGACCAGTGTCAGCTATTAAGTGTCAGTTTTTCCTAAGGGGACACTGACAGACAACCAAAACTTTTCTTTAATATTTCTTATTGTGTTTCTGCTGTTGAGAATACCCGTCATGTAGCAATCATTCTTTGTTTGTGAGGAAAAATAAAAATAAAAATGAAAGAACTTGGATGCCCATCTCAAATGTTTGGACTGAATCAAGTTTGCTTGTGCTTGGGTTAGGCTTTGAGCAGTGGGCTGCTGTGAGTGTGGACTCAGGTTAGTCATTTGGGGAATGACAGGCACCCTTAACTGAAAATATAAGACTGCCTTGCAAAAGTCTAACTCTTCATACAGACACAGACTCTCCTAGTGCACCACACTGACTGTGGTGGAAAGATGTCACAGATGGAAATGTTCAGCCTGGATGGGCTGAGTATGCAAAATATTTGAAATATCATTGCAGGGCAATGAAATGTGATAACAAATACTTGTCATACCACGTTGGTCAAAGTCTCAGCTTCTCTGATATAACTGCAAAAGAAAAGGCAAACAAGCAAGCAAAACTCCCAAGTTCAAGTGAACCCTTCCCAAAATCCAAGTGTGGTTGTACCACATTGTGGTACAGAGGACCTAGGGCAATTGTGCCAGCATTACAGACAGACTGCCTTTGTCCTGGGCAGTGGCTGAAGTAAACTTTATTCTATTAAGCTGATAATTTACCATCTTCACTTTGTGCCCAGGATTGTGGTCACAGTGTAGATTAGGAAACTTGTTGCTTGAGAACCTCAGACTCATCCTCTATGCTCTGACAAAATGCAATTTTTCCTGCAGGGTCTGCTACGTAGATTGCTGATTTTTTACAGAGCTGCTAATATTTATATCACTTTAAACAGAAGTATTTCTGAATCAAACTCACAAAGGTGTTTGCTCAACACAACCAGCGTGATACACAGGATAATGAATCACATTCTAGTTCATATAATAAAATCCCCTTTTCTTGGCTGCCATTTCATTGTCTGTGCCTCAGACATTTTCCCTTCTCATTCCCCCAGATATCCATTACTTTCTGCCTCTGCTCTGAGTTTCCTCTTCAGTTTTCCAACTTTATCCACTTGGCCAATGTTTTCCTTCCAAAAGAATGGTTTCTACTGGTAGTTGCCTTCCATGCATTATACTCTTGATCAACTGTAGCCCTTTCTTTGCTCAGGAATTTCCAGAGAGAGAGCTGGGAAGTCCAGACCAGAGGGTTTGAAACCACTGTGCAACAAACAAAAAGAAAGAAAAGCAGTACAGGTGGGAGAAGCAAATGGGACTCACACCCTGATTTGGGAATGTAGGTGGGCATATAAGGCTTTCTGTAAGAAACAATAAAACTGGTGGATGGGAGGATTAGGCTGGATGAGTAGAAAGAAAGGACAAAGCCTCAGCTTTGCAGATGGCACTGCACAGAAATGGAAAGAAGGAAAAATACATCAAAGGGTTCAAGTAAGCAGCACGAAACTTTAGGATTAAGCTTTGCTGATCCAAACTTCTAAACTATTGGAGGTCCAACCATCACTAATCTTGAACCCCTCGGTTTATGAGAAAACAGGACCAAATAAAATCAGTTACAGGCCTCTGGGCTACGGATATATCAAGTTATATCTCCTGTAACAAGATGCCGTGCAATGGCACGGCCTGCATTTCAGCTGTAGTAGCAGTCAGATTCTTCCCCTGAATGTCACATCTTACTATAATTTACTATCTGGAAGACTTGTAATTAAAACCATATGCTTCAATTTTTATTTTTTTTTCTTTCTTGTGCACATGAGGGATTCCACATTTCTATAAACTTTGCCAATTGTAAACTCATCTCTCTCCACTAACCTGTGGCCCAACTGCATGTAATAAGAGTAATTTGGAGAATTACATTTGGTTACACTCTATTGCTCTAATTTGCTTCTTTCCTCTAATGGTCTGAAGAGTACTGAGCTAAACCAGTTAATCTAAAATAAGCTAGAACTGAAAGATACATTTTAGGAACAGGCAATTATACTCTTTTAATTAATGCAACATCACTTTGCAGTAACTTATTTGGCTTTTCTAGCAGCAACGTGCATTTTAGGACAGATACTGATCTCTTTGGTGATGCAGAGTACATGTAAACCTGTCACACCTGAGGAACTTTAATGCAGAGAAATCCCTAATAGGATTAATGCTGACATACCTGGCTGCATGCCACCCTTCTGCCTGCAGGTACATCTTACACAGAGTCACTGCTGGAGTAAAGATGTGTCTGAAACATTCCTGCATTTTGGCTCTTGTCAGCTACCCTGCCAAGCACCCAGCCCTGAGCAGCCTCGGGGACAGGCAGTGCAGCAGGGATGGGTACAGCAGGAATGGGCACAGCCCTGCTTCCCCAGGCACTGACAACTTTTCCTAGCCTGTGTGTTAAAAAGATATAGAACACCCCGGGAGTCATAGTTTATCTCTGTGATTCATTGGACTGCACAAATAATTTGGGAGTTTTTTCCACACTGAATGACAGTCCCACTGGCTGAATTCTTGTCTGGATTATAGTCACTTACAGAGGGTTGGTTTTGTTTTTTTTTGGTATTTGGCTTTACACCCTGTCCCTGTAACCGGAGCTGAGAGCTGTCAGGTAGGGCAGTGCAGGGCACAAGCACAGAAGAAATGAGGGTTAGACACCATGATTTAACACATTTTGACTCTTTGCTGCAGCTAACTCCATCTCTCATCCCTGGACAACTTTCTCCCAGATGTCCCAATAAAGACACAGCCACATAACACAGGCTTTTACCACGCTGTCTGTCCCAGTCTCACTCAACAACAGCTCCGTGAGATGAGAGCCCTACAGAGGTCACTGCTAAACCTTGTGGGTGCAGGACAAGGACTGATGGCTCAGTCAGTGTGACCAAACCCCATCCCTCTGCTCCTCTCTCCTGAGATCACACCAGGAGGGCTACATCCCACTCTGGGGTCCACACAGCAGGAAGGGCGTGGATCTGTTGGAGCAAGTCCAGAGGAGATCATGAAGAGGATTCTTCCAAGGAAAGGCTAAGATAATTAGGATAATTAGGACTGTTCAGTCTTAAGAAGGCTTTGAGGAGACCTTAGAGCAACCTTTCAGTACCTAAACTGGCCAATGTGAAAGCTGGAGAGGGACTTTTCACAAGGGCCTGTAGTGACAGGACAAGTGAGAATGGCTTCAAACTGAGAGTTGATTTAGATTAGATCTCAGGAGGCAAGGCTTTGCTGGGAGGGTGGTGAGGCACTGGGACAGGTTGCCCAGAGGAGCTGGGAATGCTCCATCCTTGGAAGTGTTCTAGACCAGGTTGGATGGGGTTTGGAGGAGCCCAGTCTAGTGAAAGGTGCCCCTGCCTATGACAGAGGGCTGGAACTAGGTGGTATTCAGTGTCTTTTCCACAGCCCATTCTATGATTCAAATACTTTAGTTGAAAGACACTCATTCCATAGAAGAATCTGCTCCTTTCTAGTTTTTTTCCCTCGCCCCCATCCAAAAAACCCTAAATCCACAGACTGGACAATATTTCAAGAGGACACTATTTACAAGTGTGTTTACTGGAAATATTCCTTTCAAAATCTTATTTTATTGCTTAAAATAGTCTCTAAATTAAAACTTGAAGGGTAAGCCCCAAGAGCATGTAACAAAATGTTCAATAAACTAAAGCATTTTCTTGAGGCGGGAAAATAAAGATTTTTCTTTCCTGTCCTAAAACCTTTAAAAAAGGAAATCTAGCTTTGTTTTAATTAAAATATTCTTTCCTCCCAAACATTCTCCGATATGGCAGTACTTACTTACCACTATTTTCCAAATACCAGAGTCATGGGCAATGCTGACATGAGGCGTGCATTAACCTGTGATGGCATTTGTATGACAGCTGAATTTGCATGAATTGCAAAAAATGGAAAAAGACTAGTGGAAAAATTAAAATTACCAGTACAGAGAAAAATCATAGAGACATGTAAAACTATAAAATAAAAAGCAGATTTATATCCACTTTTTGAGTACGAAAGAAGGGCAAGGAGAGTTTGCAGAATTTCATCTTTCAGGTTGGGATGTGCTTAGTAGCACTATCCATAATTCCAAATGAACCTGCACCTGTCTGTCATTCCTCATCCCACTTTGATTTTGCCTGACTGTGAAGGAGTTGATTTCTAAGGGTCAACAACCAGCGAGTAGGGTTCTTCTGTAAACAACAGAAAACACCTTATAGCTATATTTCTATATCTATAGTGTATACCCTCATTATAAACACGAGTGGTGCATTGTCATAGGTAAGTGCATTTGACCCACATTAAATCTATTACTCTCCAGATTGCACTCATAGTAATCCCTAGTTCATGATAAAAATTTAGGTGCTGAAGTTATAACCCACTGCAATAACATGTTTTGTCTTGAGCAGAGCATGAAATCAAACAAATTGTGAAATATGGTGCTCTTTTGGGGAATATTCCCTAGGGAAAACTTTCTGCTGTGGAGGGCAAATGTTTATGCACAGCATCACTGCTGATGGACACTGACTCTCATCAGCTGTGCCAGAACATGGAAACCTGTTATCCTTCTTGCTTGACTGAAAAGTTAATATTCCTTGATGTGTTTTAGAGAGCTTTGCCAATGTGCTCTGTTTTATAATCTCACAAAAAATTCCCAGTGTACTAACCTGTTTTGCAAAAGAGCAGATGACCTTTGCCATGAGAATGTTACCTCTGAAACTGCTTTTAAATGTGAGGACATCGGTTTGCCATTTTAAAGTGCACAGCATCTTGTGTGCATGGTGGTAAGAACTGGCTAGGAGGTTGGACAATCTTTCTGGATTGTTTTTTAAAAAATATGTTTAAGTGAATGTCTGTAAAATGTCCCAGAATGAAGAAATCCCACCAAAAAAGAGAAGGTTGAAAAGGAGATCAAGAAATAGGCTCCTGGAAATCTTCAGAGAAAAAGTTTTCCTTCTTCTTTATTTTTTTTAATATCTCTTGTACAATAAAGGTCACACCATACATTTGTCTGCATTTTTAAACTATAGCTTGAGAAGTCCAGGTTATAATTTCAGTGAATTAATGTGATGAAAATTAGACTTCTCTTTATGCCTTTTTTGTCCTCAGTATTCATCTTGCATTGGATCACAGTTTCAGACCTGCTGTTCAGGGAACAGAAATATTATTTTAAAGTTATTGATTCAGAAGATGGCAAGGAAGAAACTCTGAGTTTTTATGCTGAAAGCAACTGAAATGAGAAACCTGTCAGAAGGAAAAAGATTACCTTGTGCTTAAGAGGGATTGGAGCCTGAGAGGGTCACGCACCAAATGCACAATAACCGTAGTGAGAGGCATCGCCTATAACCGTGCCATTACAGTGTCATTGCAGATCTGTCTTCATCCTGGAAGTTCTGGAGAAGTGGAAATGCACAGACCCAGGTGTGCAATCAAGGCTCCTTAGAGCAGCTGTTGACTAATTTGTGCAATTTACGTTGTCTTACGTGTCACAATTTGTACCCAGCCTCACACTTCTCAGACTGTGGTGCTGTGTGAGAAAATCACATGCTTGGTGTTGCATAGTGGGTCTTAAATTTGCTTGGATAATACTGAATCAGAACAGTCAAATTGGTTAAGTAGCCTCAAGGAAGCTCCCCTCACAGGTACTGGCAGTTAATTACTTTCTCTTGTAATGTAGCAGAGGTATAATGTAATCCTTCAGGGGAGAGAGGATGGTGGCTTCCTTTCTATTTTTGGAGTGGACGCCTGGGATCACCTCAACATGTGTGGCTGCCACCCACACCTTCTTCTGGGCTACCTTACATCTGCTCTTGGCACATATATTGCCTTTTACACTCCCCTGTGTTAATGCTTTTCTTGTATTAGGTGCTATCCATCTATGCCCAGAAAGGATAAGGACAACACAAAACCTGAACCTATGTCCCTGAGAAGGAATATGGCCACTATATTGCCCTGCCACAGTTCAGTGCACTGAGCTCTTAAAAATAATGGCAAAGAGCTCATTAGAGAGCAGGACACAACTCTCAAAAATCTATGTGTTTATTAGTTTGGAATAAAAGTTGCTTTAAAATAGACCAACTATCAGCATCAGAAGGTTGTGTGTTCTGTTTGAGCAGTGAATATTTCAGAAAAAATGAACCTTGTTAAAAATATTAACCAGTGACTATGTGACAAGACTTGTCATTTTGCATTAAATGCTACAAATTTTCACTCTCTATCAATAAACTGTTATGAAACTGCATTATCTTACTGTGCTTAAATTAATTATATTAAAATATTTAGAGCACATATTTGTCATATTTGTCACTTTATGAGAAACTGACAGACTAGACGTCATATTACATAAAGACATTAATTATGATGGTGGTGAGCAAGCTATTTTCAGACTGTAAAAACCCAAAGCATCAAGAAGGCCAGAAAAGTGAAACCAAATCCACCTCCATGACTTTCCCTAGATAATTTGACAAATAATGGGAGATGAGCTTAAAGGGGTTTAAAGTGCCTGGAAATACAATTTATGAGGAAAATAAGAGGTTTGTAGCTGTTTGGGCAACTGGTAAGTAGCTGCTCAAAAGCCAGCCTAGCACAACCTCAATGCACAAGGCCCAACAGGACTGCTTGCTGCCTGAGAGCCATCCACACCCCAAACTTGGTGCAAGAGGTTCTTTGGGTAGGATGATCACCACCCCTTTTCCATGATGGAAATGCACTAACTGCCTCCTCTGGCACAGCAACAGGTCTGGGTTCAGAAGAGATCAGGGTACACAGAAATCACATGTGGGGTACAGTGTCTAGGGAAAAATCCCCCCAGATTTTTGCATGCTAACACCATCTTACATCCAGTGTTAGGAACTCCTGCCCTCCTGAGCAGCAACTTCTATTCACACACTTCAGAACGAATCAGTGGCAAGTGCAGGAGATGGCACAAACATGTCCTTTGGTGTAGTTATGCAACAGAAACATTTCACAATTAATTATTCTAAAGAGATAAACTTCCAAAAACTGCCTAGGGAAATCTAGCATACAAACCAACATTTAAGTACTGAATATGAGAAAACATGCAGAAAATTGAGAGCAGATATATATTATTTTTGTTGTTGTTGTTTTAGTGCTTATGCTTCAGTATCTGAAGCAAAGTTCACTAGATGAGGCAGAAAAAACATATAGATGGCAGCCAAATGGAACTGAGTATTTGCAAACCATTTTCCTTACATTAAAATGGAAAGCTAGAGGTATCCATGCTGTTCAGATGTGTACTCAGGTACTTGGTTACAAATTTCACTACTGGCACAGCAGAAGAAACAGTCACACAACTTTGGTCTATGCAGCATTCATTAAACTCTGAGCAGCTTAGGCTTCCAAAGGAGAAGTTTGAAGAGGCTGTATTGGTACCCAAGATAAACCATTTACAGGGGCTGTAGGTTTCTGGATATGTTCTGTATTTTCCTTCAATCAGCTCCATTTGATAGGTCTTAAGTAAATATTGCAAAACCAAGTCACTTTTATATATGGGTATTGTAAATGGAAGAGTTTATACCAAATAGATATTTCCAAGAACATATTTACTGTGAATTTATCCATTTTTAGTAGCTATAGAGGGATTTAGGCCTCTGCAAGAGAAAGAACAACACTTTTCAGATATCTTATCAGGAGTAAGATCCCTTTCCATCAGAGTCATAATTGCATGCTAGTAGATATACTAAATATATGCTCCCAGGAAGGATTACTGAGTAAGCATTTACTATTAATGTTGCTGATAAAACATGGCTAAATTATTTTATAGCAGAAGAAACACCTGGGGGCAAGGGGAGAAAACTGCTTTTTAAGTCTCCCATGGCACATTAATGTGGCTTATTTAAGTGAAGTGCTGAGTGGTGATAGAAAGGGAATTTTGATGAAGTGCCCAAACTCTATTTACTGTCCTCTCTTGCACTGGGGATAAGAGAATTACTTAGAGAAAAGGAACTGCTAAGAGCATGAGTAGTAGCAGCATAAAATCTGGAGTACTTTGTAAATAAATAAAATAAATGCATCATCCAGCTTGCCAAGAATTAACTACCTCTTTCTACACTTCCCAGCAGTATCATCTCATTCTAAACAGAGATGACCATTGTGCCTTGGTTCCCAGATATTGTGCACTTTGGTGGATGCAAATATCTTAGTTATTAATTATTGCAGCAAGATTTTGTTCATATTTAAGCCATTAACTTTCCTTTTTACAGCCCTTTGGGAAGCTCAGCACGGACATCAGTTTCCTTGATGATAATCTGCACTGAGTGCCATGTGTATGTACATCATACATAAGTGTACAGCACCCTATCAGCACTTGTGAACAGATTAGCTCAACCTGAATATATGCAATTTTCATTGCTGCTCTCCACCAAGGAAACCTGCATGAACAGCATGTACCACCCTTGTGCTGGCAACACAGAGAAGGGCTCTGAGAGCCAGTGACAAGTATTCAAAACTCAGTAAGGCTTCCTCAGGAAGATGGTCTTAATATTAACAAGACACTCAAAACAAGCAAAAACCCCAATGCATCCTATCTGCCTTTCACATATTGTTGGAACCCTTAAATACCATTTGTCTGGTAAGTGTCACTTCCAGAAACAAGAGCACTGACACTTGGGAGGTTATTTAGAAAGTATATGAACTGATTTAATAGCATTCCAGGGAAAGAGCAGCAGACAATTAACATCAGCCCAAACCTTTGCTTACTAAAACTTTAAGACCTGTATGATTTCAACTTTAGCTGATAAAATCTGAAAAGTCTTCAGAATTGATTGTCCAAAACTAAAAGCTATAATTCTCTAGTGTACAGAGAAGGACAATTTAGAAATTTTACAGACAGCTTCATATAAGTCTATTCAATTATAGAAAGCTATTTTTCAAAAAGAAAAAACCCTGCAGTGTGGACTGTTATCTACTGTACTTATCACTCTGAGATTGTAGTTTATCTTTTTGTTACATACCTTACAGATACAGAGAGATAGCAAGACCTTCATGGACAAAAAAATCAAATTCTCATCTATTTGAGAACCTAATTCCTGCAGTTTATATCCTGAAAAATGCTATAAACATACACTGAAATTAGGTGTTTTCTATGTGAGAGAGCTGTTACAGAGCTGGGAGATTAGGGCCTGATGTAATTTATCATTCCATTACAAAATCTGTGCTCTATATTCAGAGTCCTACAGGAACTTGTTTAGCTAGAAGTTATTATACGATGATGATGCCCTTAGGAAGAGATGAGGATGCCCTTAGGAAGAGATGAGGAAGCAGTTTCTCTGTGACTTAGGTCCCTTCTCTTTGCTCTTAAAGCCTCAAAGAGCTCAAGCTGGATCCCTCTGCCATGCTTTCACTAAAAAAAGCAGTATTTGTAGCGTGGTGGAGAGACTACATCAAAGAAATTCTGCTACGGCGAAGTTTTAGTAGAAGCTACTCAACTTCCCATTGAACAGAACAGCTTTGACACTCCCAAGATTGTTCAGCATCCCTCCTCCAGACTGCCAGAGGAGCACTTCACTGCCTCCCTGCAGCAAAGGGAGCCCAGAGCAGGGGCTGCTGGGGCCACTGGGGCACCCAGGGAGCTCCACGCTGAAATGGGGCTGGGGGGGGACACTTTGGCACCCTGTAAACAACTGCAAGGAAAAGCAGCAAGGAGAAAAGTTGAGATAATAGGTCAGAGAGCAGAGCATCTGAGCTCTGCCTCAAAGCTTCCCATGCCCTGGGAGGGCTGGTGATGTCTTTGTTTCTGTCACATTTGAGGAAGCAGATGTTGTGGAAATTCCTTCCAGCTAGAGACAGGCTGCATTTGCACATGTGACTGAGATATTCCCTGTTCCCTTCCAAGTGCAGGCAAACCTACGTGGCCACAAACAGTGACTAATTGTTTGGGCCAAAGGGGCAAGGATATAAATGAGCTATTTCTCATTAGAGTATAAGAAAATATTGATTACACGCACACAGATGGCAAATACTAGTCATGCTGGTATTCTCAAGTCTCCACACTGAGCTTGTCTGGTATTCATTCATTATTTTTACAAGTTCATACTATGACTGTCTTCCCTATTGACAAATATGGGTTAAAAACATAATAAACAGAGTGGATTTGTGTTGATATTATTAATGAATTGGCAACAACTGTCTCTGCGCCATTCATCTCTCAACATCTGTTTATATTTTATTTTAAATCTGTAAAAACATTGCTCGGTAATCCCTTGATCCGTACAGTAATTTCCTTTTGTTCCAAGCCGTTAGAGGTATCTTTGAAATACTCAGGGGAAAGACAGACAAAAAGCAACCAAAAAACAAAGACTACTCATCTATTCCTTCAAGACAAGACCACTTTCATCATAAAAAATGAACATCATAAAAAATGAACACCGAAATGAAAGCAAAAAAAAAAACAAAGGTGGATGAACTCCGTATTGCAATAGGATAAAAGTCAGGATGTTTGTGGAAAACCATCAGTCATTATTGTTTTAAATTGCTCTTGATTTGTGCAAAGGAACAGACCAAGTCAGCTGCGCCTAATCTTTCTTGGGAGCTATCTTGTGCATTTATTTGCTGCTCTCTGGCTCACTAGGAATTCTGCTCACTGTTTGTCACAGCCAGGAGCAAGTCTGTTAAGCTCACCCCTGGCTGATAAGTAGGCGTTGTTGCTTATGGATATCCTGTTGCGTTGGCCTCCCGGAGTCCTGGATTTTCTTATTGTTCAAGCCACAGTGATTTCAGGGCAGTGCTCTTTATGAAATACAATGCTGCTTGAAAATTGGTCAATATGGGTTCTAAAAATAACTGAGGTATGAGCAAGTACAAATAACCTGCTCTCGATTTACTTCTCTATAACAACAGTGTAACCGGAAAAAAAGAAAAAAAAAATCTTTAAAAACTGGAGTGAGAAGGCAGTGCCTCAGCTTGTGATTTATTGTATTGCTGAAGAGATTAGAGACAATGCCCACTTTTGAAACAATGCACATAGGCAAATGATGTATTTATTACACCGCTGCAAGAGCCAAATAAACCACATCGAACGAGGAAAGTATTGTCAGGAAAGAGAATAACATCAAAAGATCTCTGGGCCAGCAAGTCTAAGTCAGAATAGTTTAAATAATACAAAAGAAAGAAACAAGAGTTATGGTTTTCTAAAGTTAGAAAATGTCCAAAACTTGTGTTCTGAGGAGAACATGTGCCTTTAGAAAATCTGCATAAAGTAGATTATTAAAACACCTACTTAGAAAGCACTCTGAGAATTTCACAAATATGAAATATACCAAATTATGCTTTTAAAAATAAGAATAATTTTAAAACCCCAACCAGCCACTTTTATAGCTCGACACCCTCTTTATTTCCCTGCTCCATGAAGCATATGACATTCAAGAGAAGGCTGGAGAGAGACAGATAGAGTAATCTAAAAGGGACAAAAGAAAAACAAGAAACATTGTTGAGGGAAACAGGGAAAGAAATAAGAGGCTTCAATCTAAACAAAAACAGAGAAAAAGACTTGGAAAGAATCTCAGCAAAGAGGTATGTTTAATGGCCTACAGCCCCAGGAGAGGTAATTTATGTGCCAAGAAGTTATGGAGGTTTTATGTGCCTATTAGTCTGCTATTCAATTAAAAAATGTGTACTTACCATGGCAACCTCTATGTCTCACAATACACGTGCTAATTCTAAGATATCTCTATCGAGCACCTCCTTAAAGAAACATATACCACAGCATCAGCCCTAGCATAGATTTCCACACTCACTAAGAGGCAGTAAAAAAAACCAGCCCATTAAAAATTCTGGAATTACGGGCTCTAGAGAAAGGTGGGTAATCTTACTGTACTGTTACCAACTCCAAATGGGAGCTCAGGAGTGCAATGTGTGTGTGCAGGGCATTGCTGCACCTCAGAGCACCTCACCATGCAATCTTGCCAGCATTTCCCTTCTTGCCCACTGAGATAATGCTCTTATGCTTTGAAAAAGTGCTGCTTTTCCTCTGGGACCCACTTTGGACTGACTGACTCATTCCTTAGGCCCTGCTTCCACTGAAGCTGGGTAAGCTTTCAATTGTACTCTCCTGGATTAAAGCCTGCCGGGACATGCTCCTTCCCTTTGTTTCAGTGTTTGCTGTCTGGGAATTCCCTTTCTCACCAGCCCACGCCAGACCTCACTGTTCTCAACAGGCGTTGTCCTTCTCCCTCTTCCTTATTTGAGCTTCCCATGACAACAGCTATTGGCAAGCTGATTTTCCACTCAACAGCTTACTCCTTTTCAGAGGAGCAGTATCTGTTGCCAAAATTCTTGGTCAGACGTGTAATTAATGGATCAAAGCATTTGTCACATACACGACCTGAGGAATGAACCACCTTCAAAAAAAAAAGCCAGTACTGCATCCATAACTTTCAAATATTAAGGAGAATTTCAATGCAACCCTTCTGAAAGTAAAGAAAGCATTGAGGTGATAACCTACATTTCCAATAGCTTTCATGGAACTAGTTGCTTCTCATAATCATCTTCCTCCCTCTCCCTGCCTGGTGAATGCACATCAGATCACTCTTCTCATGGCTGTGGAACACAGTAGTCCTCTTTGCTTGTCTGCAGCTCATTTAGGGCTAGTGCTAAAGCACACAGAACACAAAAAAGGGGATGCATCACCTTGTGTAAGGTTCTGGATTTGTTGAGGATTAAGCCTCAATCACATTTCAAAGATGTTTTGCTTCTTTCCTTGTGTCATGGTTTAACCTCAGCTGGTGACTAAGCACCATGGAGCACCTTGTTCACCACCCCCTGCCCCTCACTGAGGGAGGGGGGAGAACCAGAAGTGTAAATGAGAAAATTTGTGGGATGATATGTAAACAATTTGATAGAGAAAGCAAAAGTCACTTACACCAGCAAAACAAAACAAAACAAAACAAAACAAAGGCATTAATTCAGCACTTTCCATGGAGGCTGGGGTTCAGCCATACCCAAGAAAGCAGGGCCTCATCACGCAAGGCTACTTGAAAACACAAAAATGTCACCAGCCTGCATGTGCCATCCCCTTCCTCCTATTTCCCCCCTCTTTATCTGCTGAATATACTGCACTAATTATGGAGCATCCTCGCTGTCTGTTGGGGACCTGGCCGCATCGTCTCCAATTCCTCGCGCACCCTTTGCTGGTGGGGTTGTGAGAGGAGCACAAACAGCCCTGCCACTGTGTCAGCCCTGCTCAGCAATTACTGAAACACCCCTGTGTTATCAGCACTGCTCCCAACACCAATCCCAAACAGAGCCCCACACTGGATACTCTGCAGAAATTTACTCTGTCCCATTCCAAACCAGCACACTTGGCTTTCCCTAGTAACAAGCAAACAAGTCATTTATCAGTCCCTGCCTTTAAACACAGAACATACACACCAAAGTTTGGGAGGTCCCAGCCTGTTTTCTGCTTGTGAGCTCTTCAGAGGCATGTCCTATGAGAAAATGCATGCAAAGTCACCAGCTGAAATAATTGATAGACATAAACAACGCCTCAGAAGACTTTTTCTTTTGCAACGCTTGCAGCAGGCCCAGTCCCATTCTTTTTGGTAGGAAAATACCTGTTCTGTTTAAAGAAGCACAAACCAGCACTACTCTGGGAGGAGCAGCTGCTTTAAACACTATAACTGATAAATGCATCACTGCATTTGATACATTCACCTGACATCAACAGGGTACAATTAAACGGCAGCAAACTAAAATTTCAAATTTATGCAGATTTTTTTTTTTAATCTGTGAGGAAGTGTAGAGTCAGGTAGAGTAGAGGAGGTAGAGTCAGGCTCACAACAATATCAGCAGACCCACACCCAATTCACATTGCTCATCTAATGCTC
Organism: Fringilla coelebs; assembly: GCF_963513975.1. Taxonomy (NCBI): domain Eukaryota; kingdom Metazoa; phylum Chordata; class Aves; order Passeriformes; family Fringillidae; genus Fringilla; species Fringilla coelebs. Next base: position 12,490,072 of record NC_140067.1, read on the forward strand.
ATGAGAAGGGCAACAATCCCACTTAAATCTTCTCTGTCCTGAAAGTTTCCCAAAATGTGGGGAAAAAATCAAGTTATCTGGCTTCTCTGGTAGGTAATGAGCCTTGCTGGCCACCTGGCAGCTTATCACCAGCTTACTCATGTCAGCACTCTCACTTGGGGTGAAGATAGGCTCACCTAGTAATAAAAAGTTTTCTTTTCTTTCCTCTCCTCTCCCTCTCCCTTGCCCTCTCCCCTGCCTGCTTTTGCCCATGTTGGATTAGACTGCCTAAAATAGAGAGTAAAATTATGAAGTGAGGATTGAGCTCCAGATAAATGCTGTTGATCATTTCCTACAAGGTTGACCTCCCCTCAGTGCTTGTCTTGATGCTAAGGGCATCTTCAGAGGAAAGGAAAACATTTTCCTGGCAGATAAGAAATGCACAATTAACTACATAATGCAAACTGTACATTCAAAACTCTAATCTAACTCAGGAAAAGTTTTGAAGATGTTTGGTGTGAGTGTGCTGTGCTAAAAGTATAGTGCAACTCTTCTCACTCAAGGGAGGAACAGATCTGAGCTGCCTTTTCACATGATGGATGTGAGTGATTTTCATGAGCAAGCCACAGTGTCCTTTTTGTATTACAACTCTAGGATCCTGAGAGGGGAATGTAGCTAAAAGCATCAATTTTGATACAAATCCTTTATGGTCTTTAAATTGGGCGCTGCCACTTTAATAAGCCACACCTGGTTAAGATTCTTGTTCTGCTGAATTCCTCCTGCTGTAATGAGCCCTGAACATCAGGCTGAGGCTGTGATCAAGACAATACAATTAATCACCAGACCGTGCACAATTTCAGTAACATGAAAATTGCACGCAGTTAGATTTTCTAAGTAAAACTAATATTTCATGCAGGGGAAAGGGTGAAGTTTCAGTGCATAACAAAAAAGAATTTTGGAGGTTTAAAAAAACCTGGCAGTCAGCAGGGCCACGTGAAGGTGAATGCATAAATCAAATAACTATACCATCTGTTACAGAAAACTTAACGGGAATTAAGTGGCCCATATTTTCTAAAAATATCTTTCTTCACAGTATGCAGAAGCACTGAATATCTAAGGAGGAATACTGGAATTGGACTTTAATTAGGAAACTTTGAGTTTTGGATACAACATGAGCTTAGTCAAACTATCAGGAAGATAAGCTTATTAGGAGAGGAATAGGAATGAGTATTTGCCTGGCAAAAAAATAGATTTTTCCAGTGGGAGGAAGAAGGGGGGATTAAAAACATGTAGTGGCCCCGTTTTCAGTATTTTTTCAGCTGCAGCTTTAGGTGTCACAGAGAGACACAAACAGTGACAGACAGGCCAGGGCCAACTTCTGGGAGATTTTTTTATTCTGATGTTATCTAACATTGACCGGTCATTTCAACATCTTTAAAATTCACAACCAGAAAGTTTCCCATGTATTTGAAAGCACATTTCCATGCAGCAGTTGTTTCTGTGTAATTGCAGTATTCACCAGAAATCCATTCAAAGTGCAGAGACAGAATGCAATTGTCATCTTTCCAGGCTCATCTCCAATGACAGCGAGTGGGAAAGCACAACTCTGGGAGAGCACTGCTAGCTCCTTCCATTCTTTTCCCTATGTGATGGGGAAAACCAGCACACCCCATCAAAAGACAAGTGTAGTAATTTGTTTTCTGTACCATTAGGTTATAAAATCTTCAGGGGACATTTTTTTCTTTTTCCCAAGCAGTTTGCACATCTCTAATCAAGGAATCGTAAAGTCCCGTCAGCACAAAAATGATAAAGATTAAAAACAGCAGGCAAAACTAAAAACTTTATATAGGAGAGGAGGTATATGTACTTGTCCAAGAGTAGATATAAAAATCTAAGGAGAATAGATTAAATGTGGTGACACGACTAAATGTTTTAGGAAAATCATTTTCAAATGGTGCAATTAAGAAGGGAGAGAGAAAGTAAAAGGATAAAAGGAGTGACACAGAAAAGGCAAAGTGGCATACAGACAGACAATAAACAAGATGCATTTTTAAAAGTAGCAAAAAGGCGGATTTTGAGGGAATAACAAATTGAGGTTTAAAAATAAAGCAAAATAAAAATCAAAGTTTCCATTTTTTGCACTGCTACTTGTCTCCTCCACCTTTCAGTTTCTTCTGCTCCCCCTCCTCAATCTTACCTTCTCTACAGATACTCTCAACTCTCTTGGGAAAGATCTCCTATTATATATTTTTGCAATGTCTGACAAAATAGAGCCTTTCTCTCAGCTTGTGCCTCTTTATATTACTGTGGCACAAACAGTGAAGAGCAGTAATGGTAATAGTTGGGAAAGCCGCTCAATAATTTTTCACCTTAACAATTTTAACAGCAAATGGCAGTTCTGTGACACTGACACAGTTCAACTAGGCCAATGATATTCAATTTTGCTGTCAGAAAGACTGGAAGAGAATACCATGTTAAATCCCAATTCATCCAAAATAAAAATCCTTGCTACCTGAACTGATCCAAACGACTTCAGAAACTGCATTTCATAGCTTGCACATGGATTCACAGGAATTCATCTTTTAAATAGCATAATCCATTTGCCACTCAGCAGCTTTGGCTTATTTGAAGTCCAGCTAGACTGTAAGACACCAAACCAGCAACTATTATAGGGCCACACAGTTTAGGATTGAGCTGATTTCATACTTGATCTTTTCCAATGGAGAAAATTTTCCTACCTTTCAAAATATATGAAAAAAAAAATTGAACATTTTATTTTGCTTCTAGATAGCAACCCAAAATGTGAGTATTAGGAATTTTTCACAGAGCAATTAATTTTTGCTAATTGCCATTAGTGAGGAACCATTATTACATAGTAGCAATAACCTCATTTTTTGGTTCCCACACTGAAAGGGACAAGGAGTGACCGTCTACCGTGGTAGGGAAGAAATGAAAGAAGCAATTCTTCAGAAGTTAGAAAACAATGTTGGAAAGTACTGCAAAACAGGTTGCCAATGAAAGGAATAGGTGAAGCATATTTTGGTGCAGTTGAATGGTGTAAAGAGTAAGCAAAGGACATTCTGAATATGTGCACTTCTAGAAATGACTAAAAAAAAGTTTCTTTGTGTGTGTGTTTCTGGAAATGGTAAGTAGCAGGAATAGAACTGTGCTGTAATTAAAACGGCTGAATAAATGGCTCCTTAAAGCATTTGTGGGCAGGGAAAAAAAGAATTTCATTTTTCTTCAGTGTGCCTGGAGAAAGGCTGTATTCTCTTTTAAAATATAATACCATTCATAGAAATTTATGCTTAAAATATATATTAAAAAATTAACATATATATGGGAGAAATCACAACAATAAACACGTTATTTGTGGGGGTTTTTTTTAGAAGTCCTTATAGCAACTCTTTGTCATTTAATACCTCATTCTTAATTATTAATAAGAGATTAACTGATTTAGACTGATCTGGTGGAGGTGGTGCATTTTTTGTGTTGTCCGTGGCTGGAAGTTCAAGAGAGGTAATCCAGGCAGTTAGCAGTGGTGTGCAGATAGGTGCATGCTAGTCCTGAAGAACAAAGCTCCTGTTCAGGAGTGGCTTGCTGAGAAATGTCATGGTGGGGCTCAGGAGCTTGGTGACCCATGAGGACAGAGCAAGGAGCTCCCAAACCCTCCAGCTGTTCCAGCAGGGTGAAACTGAGCCCCCCTTGGCCCGGTCCAGGAGTGTTTTGACTTTCCTCACGGTGCAGGATTTAGCAGGAGGGGCTGTAGCCCCGGTGGGTTGGTGTCCTGGGGTGCAGGTGGGCTGTGCAGCTCTGCCGCAGCACAGAATGCACTCCAGGGCTCCCTGCACACACTCGCCGGGTGCTTCCAGCATCCTCAGTGCAGACACACCATCTGGCTCTTTGCAGGGGGATGTTGCCAAGGGCTGCACTCAGGGAGTAAAACCAAACATATTTTCAAGGCTAAACCAAGGGTGGGTTGTAGCAGTGCCCCTGGCTCTGAGGCGTGTGCGCTCGCACACACATTTGTACGTGCGCGCAGAGTTTATTTAAAAGTTTTATTGTTGGCTTTGTAATTAGGCCCCCTAACGTCCCCTGTGCATGTATCAAATTAAGCTCCAGTAACCAGGGATTTTCCTAGCAGTATATGCTACAGCTGAATTCCTGTAATTCTCGTATTAAAATCTTTTACCATAACAATCTGTATTTAAATAAATGGCCTGTTGCATTGCTCGTGCTCGCTGAGTGCTATTGCTGCCTCCTTCCAAGAGAGAGCAGTAGTGAATTGTGCTATCATTGCACTGGATAGCTTTACTCAAACACACTCCATTTACATTTTCGACTCTGTAACCTTTCAACCTATTGACCATGAAAAATGCTCCAACATAACGTGACACATATAAATGTTTAAAGTCCAAAGGGTAATTATCTATATTCATAGCTAAAACTGTGCCTTGATTTCACAATAGAAACCATATGTTCACTCAAAACACTTTCAATAGGCTAAATAGCACCCAGATTAACCCTGAGTTAGTTTACTGGTTAAAATAATAGCAGCATCTTCTTCTAATTCAGTAGTTCATTTATCGTTTTTGATCAAGGCACTGAATGTGAACTTTCAACATTTGAAAGCTTAACTTGAGAAGTAAACTGCACGGTAGAAACTCACCAATTCTTAAATTTTATCTTTAACGCCACTTAATGTGCCTGATAACAGTTCAAAATATGTTATTTAGCCGCAAGTAGAATTCTGTGTTGCCTCACATTTAATAGACTAATTTTCTCTCCCAGAAGAAAAGGGCAATGACTTTCTGACTTTTATTTTTTTATTGTCCACAGAACAGTGCTTAACAGAATGCCATTTAGAACAAATCTAGACTATTTTCTTTTATGAAAATTGCCTTTTGCCCAAATAACTTCCAGGAAGTATGAAAAGCCTAGAGCACAAGCACTGTAATACACTTGCAAGGCCTCTGCAGTAACAGTAAAAAAAGTCTAGCCATGAAAGGTATACTAAATGGAACCTCATCCAGGTTTTGAAATAAGCAAACTATTAAGATACATATTTCCTTATCTTTTTTCTCGTAAGATAGAAAAAGATTATTTCAAGCCTTTGAAATCACTGCAGCAGAAAATTACAAACAGAAAACAAAATTGTGTATTACAGCAGTAATGACAAGTCAAAGGAAAGAGACATATTTAAAAAAAATGGCAAACTGGCAAATGACTTTTCAGTGAGTGCTGACTCTCTGCACATTAAACTGGTTAAAAGCTCCTTCTCTCCCTGCTTGTCATGTCATTGTCCCTGTCAGGCAGCAGAGAACACCTCCAGCAAGTACATGATATACAGGATGCTTCATCAAAAAAGGTATTCTCTGTCTTTGAATCTGAATTGACACTCTCCTTATGTATATTATAAATGCCCTGTGGAAGTGGCAATGGACTATGGTGCAAAAAAACCTCTATGAGTTTGCAGAAAGCTTTCTGGAATGCTGGCCTCATTTCAAAAGGACATTGTTACATGTGGATATGATTGCCTTAAATGTGACAGGTATAGCTAGGAAAAAACCCCCAGAAAATAAGTCTATCTGGTCTTCAGCTGAGCTTCAGCTTTATGCAGTAAAATCAAGTTCTTGTGCATACAAGTTGCTTTGTTCCACCTCTCCTGCCTTGGAACAGATAATTATTCTCTTTCAGGCAGAGGCTGAGGCCACGTGTGCGGTTTATTAGAGTAAGAGCGCTGTCCCTCATAAATCTGGAATCTTCCCTTTAACTGTTGCCATTCTAAAATGTTGTAATTTTACATCCATCACTGCATGATATGCCCTAAACAAGTCAGTGGAACCATTCACCCTTGGAAAAGCTGGCACTCAACCAATTTACTCACTCTGCAAGAGTCTTTATACAGTTCTCTTGCACACCTTTGCCATCATTTATGCATCATTTACCATAAAGTTAGGGACTGCTAATAAATTCCTTATACTGGATGCTGTAAGTAAATCAGAAAGGTCTTTCATATTTAATGTCACAACAACTCTGTAGCCTTCATTTTGTCATATTGTACATTATTTCTGGAAGAGTCCTACTTGTGTCCCAGTGCTATTTATCAGAATTCTCTCTGTGCATCGTCGTATCAACATACATGCTGAGCATTCCTGTTTCTATGACACCTGTTTTGCAAGATCAGTCCAAGTTAATACAGGTACAGGCTACATGTAATTACAATTTGTATTGTATGGACTTTGAAGAGGACTATGAATTTGTCAGAATTTCTTACTGTGTTTGCAGACTTCAGAATTTCAAAAGTTTAATTTCAAAGGGTGTTTTTTTTTTGCTCAGTCTGCAGTGAAATTATAGCAAATGTGAGATTAGTGGTGCCCCTGGAAGAGACTGGGCTGGAGGAATGCAAGAGCAAGAGAGTAGGTGTCCATAACACATATTAATAAATACATGAATACTTTTCTCTTCCCAGGTCACACACTCATGCTCCTGGTGTGGCCTCAGGGAGGAGGCTCAGCAGGGTACAGAAAGCACAGAGCTTCCCTTTGGAGCCTGTGGTGGCTTTCCTAAAGGCTGGGAGCTGCTGCCATTCCAGTTCAACTCCATCCTTGTGACAGGGACATCTGATTCTGCTGAGCTGCAGAACCTCCTCATTTGTAAAAGTGAAAGAACATTTTGTGCGCTTCTCATTACATTTTAAACTGAGACAAAAGGTGGATAACAAAGCCAGGTGAGGATTCATTAAATTTCCCTTGTCAGAAACTCAACCAGTAAAGAAGTGACATTGTTAATGTTGATCAAGTGAAATCACTGCTCTGTAGATTAAGAGATTCCTGGCTGGTAATGCCTAAAGTAATAAGGAAAGAGAGGCTGTTAGAAAACAAAGGAGAGCAGTAGTTCCTGGGACCAAAAGGCTGAGACTAAATTTTTTACAGACATAAAGACAGCAGAGAGATTTCAGCATCATTGTTGTACAAATGGTGAAATGACAATTTTTTTTATTGAACTCTATTTAACTGGCTACTTTTCTTCCTGATTTTGCTCTCTTTTACAACTGAATCCTTCTGATCATCTATTTGAGCCCAAATTTAACACACTGAGATACATAGCAATTCTAACATACATCAAATACTCTGGGGGCAAGTTTCATTCTTTCCAGTTGCTCTCTTAAATGTTTGTGCCTGGATAAGATGTTCATTTATTTATTTACCATTTAATTTTGTTGCTTTTATTGGTTTGGTTTGCTTTGGTTTGTTTTGGTTTGGTTTGGTAGGCTTGGCCCTCAGAGGCACATACACCTGCCTCTGAATAACAAAATTGAGCCATGACTTCCAGGACAAAAACTTCAGTGATTAATCTAAGTAGAAGGTAATTGCTTGGCTTCCTGCAATTTTCTTGTAGACAAACTTCCTCCTTTCTTCCAGTAGCTTTTCAGCAAATATTTGTCAATGATACAAAACATGTTTGTAGAATCTCTTAATATCAGCGGACAATAAGATTAAGGAGGGCTGACTCAGCTGTGTTCATATCTGTGAAACCTGCTCTTATCTGCTCTTTTGTAAAAGTCAATTAATTCCAAGACCTTTTTTGTTAATTTTTCACATTTATCTTTACTGTCTTCCATTCTTTTTCATTTTTATTATTGTTAAGGGTATATTTTTAAATAATAGTTCATCATTGTTATAATTCGGAATTGTTATTAACATAATCTTCCTTTTCTATTGAAAGGACTCTTTCTCATCAGAATTTTTAGGAACACTTTAAATCTTTTTTGTTCTCACAGCCCCTAAATATTTCTTTTTTATTCTTTCACAAGGTTTGCTCTGTTGTTACGGAGTAATCTAATCTAGTTAACTTTTAATTTCAGTAGAATTTTTATGCTGCACCAAACTTCAGGTTCTCTCTTGTGAAAACACATTGGTTGATTCTATGATTACGAGCTGTAGAAAAGAGGGAGATTTTATTATCCCTCATCTGCATCTTCAATACATTTTATTAATCAGAAATCAAATTCTGGATCCCCCAGAGTCAATGACAACATTGATATGAATTTTGAAATGACCAAGAACATAGGTTAGATGTCTGAGTATAAATTTTCCCATTTGTCTTTGTATTCTACAATGGATCCATCATTTGCCATGCTTAATTTAAAAAGCTTATGGAATTTGGCTCCAGCTCATTCCTTTATTTTCATATCCTCAGGCAAATCCATCCTCACAGTAAGAATTAGATCTAGGGCAGTTTTGTCTTTTTTTGCAAATGATGAAATTGTCTCTTTGACACAGCATGCTTGGATGTATCTGTTTCCCAACAGATTTATGAGCAGCTAAAATCCCCCATGAAGTTAGCATCTTCTAGCCAAGAATTTTCTGTACCCTGCTGTCCTTATGTTTGACTGGTTAGGAGCTGATACCCACCATTTTTCAGTTTGGCTTTCTTGTTCCCTGTCTCACTGTTGTTAATTACTTTGAGCAACGTTGCAGGAAAAGATGTGTGTGCATTGATTTGCCGCGTTGCTGCAAGTAGCATCACCTTACTGGCTTTACCAGTATAACATACTCTCAAGATTTCTAATGAATATGCTGGAATTTGAAGGCTTGTTCTGTGCTACATTGCTGCGATTTACCATGCTGCCTTTGTGATTGATACACATTATTGGCAATTTGGAGAACGAAACAGTGCGCAGAAATGATGAAAATAGCTGAATAAAATGAATAGCTAGAGTGGATTTCCTGAGCTGCACCTCTACAGATGTTGTAAGGATGAAACATAAACTCCTTAATCTGATATTTCCCACTGGCTAGGTGCCCCTGAAGGCCCTGAAGCAGCTAGTAGGGAGCACAGGCAGAGGAATCCAGGCTGGCTAAATTTGGGTTGCTGTGCACATCCATGTCCACAAGTAGGACAGTCAAAACCACAGATTCATGCCACTGATGGACAGGAGGGCAGTCATGTAGTCACCTAAACAAAAATTAAATACCTGTGCACGTGGATTCACTCAAATTCCCTTTCTGCTAATGGCAAACAGTGCTTGACATTTTTCATTGCTAAAAAACTTCAATGGGACTGGGAAAAGAAGTACTTTTGCTAAAGGTCTGACAGGATTGATTTGAATCCTTTTACTCCTCACATGCATCCATGTTTTAGTTTGTGACTCTTTAGAAAGTATCACTATTATTATTGTAGATAATTTCTTGAAAAGGGTTTTAAATTTTTTGCTGGCGTTGAAAACAGTGTTTCTCAATCACTTCTGCCTGAAGCACAAGTAAAATTTTAGGTTTTTTGTGCATTTCTTCCAGGTTCTTCTTGAATGCTTTTCCATGCATGTTGTTTCTCAGGCAACAGTCCATGAGACATTTAGGACAAATAATTAAATGGAAACTTCTGTTAAATTTCTACTTACCGTTTGTTAATAATAAACTGACATCAATTAAACAGTTGGAAAAACATTTCCTTTCTATAAAGTTTTGAAGAAGAAACAACTGTCTGATCTCTTCTTCAAATAAGTTGATTATTTCAATGGAGCCTCATCTTCATAAACAGTAGCGGATGGATGATGTTACAAAGGATTTACAATCTTTAATGTTTGGTCTTCTTTTTCTTTCCTTTCTGGTAATGACTGTGATTCTTAGAAATTACATTAATAGAGATAAATACTTGAAAATGAGATATTTACTTTCTATTAATGTTTCTTTATACAGTGTAAGCAGGAAAAAGGTTAAACTCTGCAGCAATGGCTGTGCATGCTCACTACGATGCTGGCTGTAGGCTGGGTGAAAGTCTGTGGCTGTGGTGCCTGGGGTCTTGGTGCTGATGTTATCAAATGCTCTGTGCTGAGCCCAGCTCACTGCTTAGGACTGGCTTTAGGATTTACAGGGCAATTCATGAGCAGGTATCACCTGGGTGCACACTTCCATGGCAGGGTGCACCAGGAATGCCAGAAAATGCTGAAAAGCTGCAGCTCCCTCCATCAACACTGCAAAGCCTTGCTCAGCCCCTGCTGCAGGCAAGGTCCCTGCGCAAGGGACAAGGGGGTTTAGCCTCGAGGGGTTTGGACTCTGCCCATGCACCCAGCAGCCCTGGGGACTGGGGGCACAGGGTCTGTGGGGCAGTGCCATGGCCCAGCAGGCAGGATGGGGCAGCTGCTGCCCTGGGATGTGGCCACATCTGGTGGTGCAGAGAAAATTATAGTGAAGCCTGCTCAGCCCAAGAATAGCACTGGTTTGGTGCTGAAGAATCCTTGGAGAGCTTAGCTGCCAAGCTCTAGGAAGTTTTCAGAGTATATGCAAACTGGATTTTTTAAATTTTTTTTTTTCACTTAGGGCATATCTTCAAAGATGGATGCAGACAGATTTTGCAGCAGAACTTATTATCTCAGGCACACTGGATGGTTATACAGTGCTGGACCATCTCTGGCACATTCCCAGCTAGCTTAGAGAACAGGCTGAGTGAGGTTGTGGCTGTCTGCACATTTCCATGTAACCATATTCTTAGGTTCCTCAAATAAATTTTATTGCAGAAAATAAATAAATATCATCTCGCTCACACAACCTTTTATATTTTTCCTTTTCACTGCAATTCTTTATAGAATCTTCAAACTGTCACACAATCGAACTTCCCTGTTTACGTGCGTGCACAGTATGAAAAAATATAATGGCTTAAAAACTTGGATTTAATGCAAAACAGCTGACAAATTTAGGCATACTTTTCTAACCCAGCTTTCCCGTACAATAACATTTGATTATTTCTAGAAGTCTGCAGTTGAGGTTTTTTTGTGTATTTGTCTTGCAGAATATTTTTTAGTTAAGGAAAAATTGCTTCCCTGTGTCTTAGAGTTCTTCTGTAATTTCAATTTACAGTATGTCCTCTTACTGCAATATTTGTTTTAGGGGAAAAACAGTAACCTGGATTGACTGTGTCTGCAGCTTATTAGATTTTATATATTACAATTAAATCCCTCTCTGAGCCATCTGGTTTACAGATTGTATAGATTTTTAAATTTTAGTTTGTCTTCCCAATTGACCGAGATTAGGACCACCTTTTCTAGTTTTACTCTTCAAACATTCCCTACATTTTAACTCTCCAGTAAAAGTACCAGTTATTGGCACATGAGGTGGTTAATAATCCTGAAATCATGGTTTCAAATATTATCACATGTAGGATATTTGCCAGGCAAAGGAGCCCAGAAGTGACCTTTCTGATCTTGCTAATTTTCCACCAGATAGAGGATAACTCACCTACATCTGCAATATTTCCTTGCTCTTGGCCATGCTTAATGTAGGCAACACTAAAAATCCTGCTGTTCTGTATTGAAGTCACTTTTTGGGGTCATACTTACGCACCCTTGATTCTGAGTTTTGCAGGATTTCAGTGAGCAGAGGCAGGCTTTAGATCAGATTGAAAGAAAGGGTACTCTCAGCAAAACCAAGATGTTGGGTGCAAAATAGCAAAACTGCAAAATGCAAAAGCCTCAGGAAAATGTCAAGCAGCACTTGAACTCGCTCACAGGGTGGCTTTGCCCTGCAGGTTCCTGCGCTGTCTGCAGCTCTGCCTCTGCACAGGTGCTGCTCCCCTGCTTCTGCAGAGGCACCAAAGGGACTGTCACTCCTGCTGCACAGCCCCAAATCTGGAAGGCAGGCTTTGAGGCAAGGCCCTAAGCAAGCACATTTTAGGTATTTCTTAGGTAAGGTGAGTACAGGCCTTGGGGGCTGTAATTGGAGATGAACTTAAATCCTGTTTAGTTCCTGGGTCAATTGCTTGATCCTGCCACAATCTATTTCTTTTGAGAAATCCGGGACTAAACCAAGGATATCTTTGGAGTGGGAGCTGTGTAGATAGTTATTCCTTATGCTAGAAGAAGGTCTTGGAAATTATGGCTCCTCTGAAACCTGTGTGACAAGTTTTATTTTAAGAAAGCAGCCTAAGAAAAGAGTAATGTATGTTTGGAAATGTGTTCCTTAACTCTCCAGGCAGCTATTAAGGTTTTCTTGTTGCTATGCACATTTTTTATTAACATTCTCTTGTTCAAGTATAGAAATACATGATTAGAGCACATACACAAATATTTTGAAATCATAATAGATGGATAGCAGACCAGCAATGCAGAATGACCATACTGTAGGAATACCCTGTAGTGATGTTATTCCTGTAGCTGTAATTGGTGTAGAAGTTTTGAAAATTGTGTTCAAAGTGTGATGGTAATTGTCAGTCCTGTAATGACAAAGTACAGTTTTGTGTGTTAAACTTATTTGTGCACATCTCTTAAGAGGGTTTCACCTTCTAAATTTATTCAGAATTATGTATACTGGGATACCACACTGTTGAAAAAATTGGTCTTGTCAGATCACTATGTTGAGGTTTCCTATGTTTCCTATTCATAGGACTATTGTAGTCTTTCTTCACAGCCCTTCCCTTGAAGGAATGGTAATCTTGTATTTGCTCCCTTATTCTGTCTTAACTCATGGACTTGGGCAGAAAAGTAGATTTCAATTAGAATTTTTATTTCATCTCTGAGCTTTTGTCCAAAATTTCTTTGAATTGAAAACAAAGCTCTCCTTTGCCAGCCAATTACTCTTGTTACCGTGGTCAGAATTTCACACTGCATTTTTTATCTTTTTTCTATTTACTATTGCCTATGGCCAGGTCAAATTGTCATAGTAGATTTTTATTTCCAAAGGAGATATTTTCTAATAAGTTAATTTTAAGAGAAGACATATACTATACAATACTACACTAATTTCCTAATTATCTAAAAAATTTTTATTATAATAACTAGTATATGTGATCTTTATGAACCATAGTTTCTTTGCTTAGGCCCAGTCTGTTTCTAAAGTAGCACCATATTTAACGTGCAGAGTCATCATCTCATCCAGCAAAAGTGTAAGGTGGCCAAATGCCTTGGAATGAATTGAATACTGAAAAAAGTTTTATGTGACCCTAGCACGCCCACTGTAAGCCTTGATATCAGCCTTGATGAGAAGAAAATTCCTCAAACATCCTGTTCCATCTAATAGGGAGATTTTTCTCAAAGATCCTGCTGAGATTTGTGAGTGGGATTAGTCCAAGCAAAAAAAAAAAAAAAAAAAAAAAAAAAAAAAAAAAAAAAAAAAAAAAAACAAAAACAAATAAACAAATAAACAAATAAACAAACAAAAAAAAATTTGGCTACAGCCAGAATGCTAAGGCATGGAGGGAGCTGTAGGGGAGGCAGAGAGTCTGCAATGGCCAGAATATACAAAACATAGATGAGAGTGCATTAACCATCACAGTCCTCCCTGGGGAAGTGCTTCTGTGGTATCAATTTACACTTATCAAGCAGAATTCTGAAAGTTTCATGACATTAGCAGGTAATAATTACCAACATAATTTGCATTCCAAGATGCCTCTTTTGTTCACCAGCCTTATTTCATAGTTTTCAGCTTGAAGGGGCTGATGATAAAGTACACATCACTAAAAAGAAAAAAAAAAAAAAGCTTTAAACAAATTTTGATAAAATTAACCTGCTAAAACTAGAGTAAAGGAATTTCTTGATAGTAGAAATTATTAGAAATCAAAAGTGAGAGCAATAACCAGATGAAGAAGGCAATAAGTAACAAAAGGTAAATATTATCATGATTAATATTAATACAAATAAAATTTTATGGAATGTCTATCTGATTTTGTATAAATTTGGAAATAAAAATGGAACCCAAGGAAATGGGGCAATAAAGAACAGTAAGGAGAGGTCGAACCTCAGAGGGAAGCACGAGAAGAAGAATTTTAAGAACCAGCCATTGAAGCAAATGATAGTACATTTCCAGATGTTCTTTTTGACTTTTAAAGTGCTGCAAATATGAAATAGCTGCTCAGTAAACTGTGGTGCCTAACCTGCTGCTTAAATCAGTGCTCTTGTCAGTGTCCAGGTTCCAGGTGTGACTTGTACAACTACAGATTTGTTAGCTATATCTGATTTTTTTGTGCCAAAGCAAATAACACAGAGTTAGTAGATCTAGGAAGACCAATAGAAAAAGTCCTGCTTTATGTAACCAGGCAGAATTAATTGAGAATCAGTAAGAAAAGGAATGGCCTGCTTATTCTCTGCACAACAGTTTTCTCACAAGAGCTTCCCAAAGAAAATAAGGTGCTATGGAATAGAAAGGAATGTTTTCATATTCTGGTTCAAAGGGGAGAAGGGAGGTGCAGGAGTGTTTTTAATAGCAGAGAGACTTTTCTAAGTGAATCCTCTAGGGACTGATACTGGAACATGAGTTATTCAACAAATTTTTACATGATCTGGAAAGGTGCATGAATAGTGACGCAAAAAATGTTTTCCTGATAGTACAATTCAGAAAATATACTGAAAACTGACTACTAAGAAAACATTGAATCCATGTAGGAATAAAAGCCCTGAAGTGGACAACACTGTGGATGGTCCTTCAAAAATTTCAAAAGCTGTATTAATGAGCACTCTGAAAGAAAAACATTGTGTTAAGAATTATTGGAAGGTTAGGAATTGGAAGGCTACCAACCAGAAGAGATTATCATGGCATCTTGCAGGTCTTATTCCTCTCAAATACTGTGCCCCATTTTGGCAATGCTGTCTGCATAAAGAACATGTGTGGAATGGAAGATTGCTCGGTTAAAGAAAAGTATTGTTGAAGAGCTGGGTTGGTCTCAATATGAGGAGAAAATTAGAAAAATTAGTTTTAGAATTTTCTCTGTAAAATATGAATGAGATGCCCTGACAACCATAGATGGTGAGAGTATGAGTAGGAAATAGTATTATTTAAAATTTCTAATGAAATACAAATTCAAGTATTTTAATTAAATCATCAGATGATAGATTTTAAACAAACAAAATAAATCAACAAAGAGAGTAATTTTTCACATGGCTTGCAGTTGTGGATCCCACTAAGATGGGCTGCTGGAGACAGCAAGATTAAAATTAGTTCAGAAAGGGATATAAATTATTTTAAAGGCAATCCCTGCTGGTTTCCTTAAGCATGTTAGATGGGAGACTCAGAAAGACCAAACCCAGTGAATTACAACAGAGGAAGCCTTAGTGGAAGGAGAGTCCTTTTGCCCTGTTCTTTTTCATAAAACTCTGCATCTGACCACCAAGGGCTGGGAAAAAGCTTCTGGTTGATTTGGCTGGATCCTCCTGCTCACAGTTGCAACTGGGACCTCTGGTACTATCCTTGGGCCTGTGATTTGCTGATATTTTTTGGAAATACTAACAAGAGCTAGACAATTATTCACCGGCGTTAAACTCTTCTGTGTAGGCATGTACATATGCATTGCCTTGATTTCTTCCTGTTTTTTTGTAAATCAGATTTAATTAGCTTGGATGGACTCCTGCTACCATTTTTCATATACTGCTGAGTCAGAAACTGGGCATAGTGGATTCTGTTTGGCCATGAGCAGAATCTCTTAAATATTATAGGTTTACCCTAAATCATTCTACCTCTATTTAAAAGCTGTACTCTGTCATGGAAAATGACTTAATCTATTATTGTTGGATATATTCCATGAATACCCATGGCTTTCTTGGTCTCAGTATCATGAATATTTTACTGCATAGTAGAACACTCTCTGCATATTAGGGTGCCCATTTGTGTGACTGAATTTGGCAGAAGATTGTGCTTTTGCTGTTTCCTTACAGTTATTTTTACTGGTGTTACAATAATGCTCAGAGTCCCCCTGTGGGTTGAACCCCCTTGGTGGTAGATCCTTTAGCAGAGCTGGAGGACTCTTTGCTGCATCAAAACCCTGGTGTTTCAAACAGGTAAAACAGACTAATGTGAGAAAGGAAAAACACAGCAGAGCAATGGATTGACTTGCTCACCATTACAGGGCATGCTGATGATAGAAATTACAGTAGTTTGTAATAATTTTGGAATTCAGAAAAGCTTTGGATACCATCTCTCACAGTACCTTTCTAGACAACACACCCAGTGAATAACCACGTCAGTGTCTTCATTAATGATTTGGATGCAGAACTCAAGGGAATAATAAGTAAGTTTGCCTATGACACTAAATTGGGAAGAGCTGTCGACTCTCCTAAAGGAAGGGAGGCCCTGCAGAGGCACCTCAACAAACTGGAGGTGGGAAATCACCAACTGTATGAATTTTAAGTTTTGCTATAGTCCGTTATAGCACACAAGTTGTGCTTACTTACAAAACACCCATGCATAAGAAGACTTTTACACAGTACATTGCAGTTATTATCCTTTTTTTAGAGGATTACCATCAACATGCTTGCAATATGTTTTTTACTGTAGCCAAAATATGTTGTGTTTTTATCTTTTATGACTACAGATGATGGTAAATCTGTTCTGGTTCAGAAGTATTGCAAAGATTTTTAACACAGAGTCAAGGATTTAAAAAAAAATAAATATACATATATATATATATATAAAATACTGTTCTTAGATTACCAATTTCTATGTCATTATGTATGCAAAATATTAAAAAGCCTCTGCTGATATAAAACAGTGACAAAGGTTACAGGGTGTCAGCGCCTAGAAAAATGTGTTCGCAGCAAATGTATCCAATAGCAGTGCTAAAAAATCCCTGGAGGCCAAGTTAGTTTTTTAAATCCCCATGTGAGCCCTGGCATTGCAAGCAAGGTACTATGAAAATTTCTACAGATGGCTGCTTAATGTGTAAATTAATCTGACTCAGTAAGGATCATGCTAGTTGGTGGCAGTTATAATTATAGATCAGTATTAGATCTTGCTCTACAAATTTGTACAACCACAAAACTACCATACAAACACACGTTTATTTAAATACTTTAATTATTTACTGTCGGGATTTGTGACACATGTATGCTTCAGCTTGCAAACATTAACTAGGAATGATACACTACAGGGTAGCTGGCATAAAAATAAACAAGGTAGCGTGTTTATTTTTAAAACAAAAGACACCCAAATAACCAAACCCCAACTTGAAGAAATAAGGAATACCAGAACACGTAAAGTAGAGCGATCAGACATAAAACATCTCATTTTGTGCTGCTGTTGTCTTGTCAGGAATTCAAGAGAACAGTTAAAGTGCAGCATTCTAGAGAGAAAGAGAATAAATGTAGGTATCCTCAATTTGGTTGTACATTTACAACTTGAATAGAAAGGTATGAAAAAACTTCAAAGAAACTGATGGAAGTTTATGTAAAAGAAAGTTATTCACAGTTAATGAATTTTCAACCATGTTTTTTTCTTGAAGGGTTAAGGGAAGCAGCAACCTTGAAAAGCTCATCTGCTCTGATTACTCATGGCAGAAAACAATCCCTTGCTCTCTCTAAATCAACATGCACCAAACAGCTCACCACAGCAATCAGCAAATACTCTTCGTTTTTTTTTTTCAGTTGGTAAAAAAACCAACCCTACTTTAATCCTGTCTGTAGTCAATTTAATGGAAACTTAATTTAAATGAGTTAATTTAGAAATGCTCTTCCCTTTACAAAAGAAATAAAATAAGAGAAAGGGAGATAAAGGAAAGGAAAAGTTGATGACAAAGAGAATTTTAAAATAAAAAGAAGATTTAGGGAGAGAAAGAATGAAAAGAAAGAAATACAGAGAAGGAGACTGGTGAGGTCTATTGGTGTTATTCTTCAAAGTGATCATAATTTCCTCACTAGTGTTTATTTTCAGATAGCACTGCAGCAGCATTTCTGCAAGTTTAGGAAGTGAAGGGTAATGTTTAAAGTGGACTCTGGCATTTGAGAAATGTTCAAACTGTACACCTGGTTTATAATATATATAATGTGAAAATGGAACCTCAGCTTCATTGCTTTTGTCTGAAATGTTAGACAAACTGTAAAAAAGAAGAATTGTTTCAGTGATACACTTAAACTTCAAGTACAAGCATTTGGACATTTTTTCTGAAGGGTTCATGCTGTGTCTTGTCTAAGCTCCCCACAACCACTGAATTCTTAAATATGTTTACTTGAAAAGGTCAATAGCTGGTTATCCTGTAAACTTTCCTCTAGGCTAGATAATAACAAAGTATTAGTTTTTGCTCATCTTTAGTTGTCAGCCACTCACTAGGAGGTATCCAGTGTGCTCATTTTTCCTCAGATTGTAAATGAGAGGGATGAAAGTGAATCAGAGGCAAGCAGTTGACTGCCTTTATTTATTTTATTTTTTCCTTTAAAAATCCTGCAATAAAACCTTAACAAAAAAGGAAGAGACATTTAATTAAGTCATAACCCTCTCGAGCAGCAGCAGAAAGTACATGAAGAAGCAAGCACATTCAGCACACAGACAACAAAGAGAAGAAAAGCTGTTTGTTAAATCAAACAATGCTGTATCTTGGTAGGGTGAGGTTTCCATGAGCCTGTTGCTGTTAGACAGCAGCACACACACCCTGTGTTACTTGAAGGGTTCCTGTGGCCAATCACACTGTTGGGAAGGCTGCTTGGAACTCCATGGCAGAAATCTGAATTGTAAGCACTGCCAATAGAAAAACCAAACCCAAACCAAAAACCTGAACAAGAAAAGAAAAAAAAGGCTTTTCTTGCTTGTTTTGTTGGTTTTCCCCCCCACCCCCCAGAATGTTTTGCCAGTCTGGTTTCTATAATTCTTGGTATTTTATCTAAGGTTTCTCAAAGAAATGGTGTTAGTCAATCAGCCAAAGGGTCCAGCACTGGTGTGTGTTTTAGTACGAGATGGAAAGTCATCCCCTGGACAAGACTGAAGCAATGGAGGTTGGCTGGAGGAAATGGCAAAAGCAATTCTTACTTCTTTAATTGCATGGGCATATTGATCATTGGCTTGTCAAGAGTGCCCTAAGGGGTGTGAGTGTTACAGTGGAAGGTCAGACAGCAGCAACAAGCAACTCCACAGATATATTTTGTCAAGAGATGGAGGTCTGTGATTTCTCTCTCTGGCTAAGAACATCCTTGCTAATTCAAAAATAGGGCTTTTGCAATAATGTCTAGATAAAGGTTGAGCTTGAGACTTGAGGAGACTTGAGAAAATAAAACTAATGCAAAAAATAACATATACTTGATGAGACCACAAGGCAGTCTCTGAGTTTGCTGTCAGTAATTTAAACCACCATCATGTGATGTAGGCTACCAAAAAAGAGGGCTTTTCCCCAAACCACACTATAGAACATGATTCAGGGGGCAGCTCAAGCTAAGAGGAATTGTGTACATGGGAACAGGCCACATTGTCTTGGGTCCCCTTAGTTCTAAAGCTACTTTTCCACCTCTGTTAGCCAGGACACCTCTTCCTCAGCTTGGTCCATCATTTCTAAAAAGCTTTTTCTGCAGCACTTTTGAAATTGGTTGGTAGGTATATAGTTACCCTTGGAGTCTACTGTGTTCCTGGCAACAGATTTTAAGGACAGTTAGGTACTACTTGCTATTTGTATACTGAAAACTATACAAAGAATTTTTAGACTATAATTATTTTTTTTAATTTGACCTTTATCTGTATTAAAATGAATGAGGTATATTCTTTCACCAAATTTTTACTTCTTAATAATCTCTGACAGCTAAGCAAGCAGAAATTTTCAATTACCATATATTTTGAATTTGATGACTTCCTATAATAAATTTACAAATTAAGGTTTGAATCTAGTTCAAACCCAGACTTACCATTAGAAAAATTCAGTTATTTGGTCTGATTGCATGTGTAAGTCAATTGGAATTGATTGTGGTTCCCTTACTAGAAGTGAACATTCTACTAAGAATGTTTAAGTACTTCTACATTTTTTTTCTGAGCATTCTCCAATGATATATTTATTTGAGTAGTTGACAGTATTCTACTGATAAAAAAGGCCAGGTCTAGTTACAATTTTCTTTGTCTCAGCCACTGAAGAAAGAATAAGTGTTTAGAAAAATAGGAAACAAACAATTAGGTGGAAGGAAGGGAAGTCATAATAGATTATAATATTGATTTTCCTCTTCTCTTAGGCATCTAGTACTTTATCCAGAGGATTTCTTCCTGATTTTCTGCTGCAAGGCAGTGTGTAGTATACCAGGTATAGTTAATTAGGTGAGCTAAACAGTAGGCAGAGATTAGCATAAAGTACAGTTAACCACATCTGCCATATGTTCAAATGTGCTTTATTGTGAATGTGGAGAAATAATCACATAGTATCTAGCATATTACACTTTTTCTGCAATTTACATAGTAGTAAAATTATGTTAATAACCTCAGACAAACCCTTAAGAGTTATGAAAGCCGCAGGACAACGTAAAATTTTAATCCTACTTGCAATGGGGGTCAAGCCAACCCGAAATTTTAATCACACTTGCAATGGGGATCAAGCCAATGTTGTGAAAGGAGCATTTTCTCTGGAGTATTTAAACAGCACGTTCAATCCTTAGCCGTGTTTACTCACACAGCTTTGTTGATAAGGCTCCAAAAACTTTTCCCTTGGGTTCCTTAGGCTGGAGTGGCAACAGGCACCAGTGTAATGTGGCTTGGCAGGTGAGAGCAGGAGGCACAATCTGCGAGTTATAGCTGCAGTGTTTTCTGCAATAATTACAGAGAGTTGATTTTGTCAGAGGAAATTTTACACGTTAGGTATATGGAATATTATTTCCAAGAGGGACTTAGGAACGTGTTGCAAAGGAGACAAAGCCTGCCATTACCCAAAACCTAGAAAAGCTACAGAAAAAGGGAAAGTCAGGTCAAAATTCTAAAAGCCATGGCAAATGTGGTTGCCACAGTAGATAAAGTTAAAAGCTTTGAAATCTTCAGGGTGAAAGTTTGATTAACTTTATGATGCTCCAGACATCCTCTTTGAATTTTTTTCCCTCTGGCTAAATTCTTCTCTTGCATCTCAGCTAATATTTTCAGGTATTTCTCAATATGACTTTTCCTTGAAAAGCTGGGAAAAATTAGAATATTCATGTATAAAAGATTTTTCAAAGGCCCTTTCCATCTGGTCAAAACAGAAACAACCATAATAAATTCAGGAAACAAGTTGATCTGTGCGCAAATTCATTTTTTTATATATGGAAAAACTCATTAAAATGGTACCAACACCTTCCCTTCACTTCAACCATTGTATTTCTAGTACTTTATACCTTGTAGAAGGGCATTATAAGCACTTGACATTCTACAGCTTCTGGGTCATTGTGTTGCTACTTACAGAATTATGTTCTTAGTACTGTGTTCTTACTCAAGCAAAAGGATTTATTGTCATCAATTTGGCTAAAACCTGAATGCTGCTAGAAAAATCTAATGTCTCTAATTTTGTGTATTTTTCTGGATGGATGAGAAGTCCCTTTTTTTTTTTAATACATGTGGAGAAAATAATGGAAAACAAGAAGAGAAACCAAAGTTGATTAGATTTGAGATGCTTTTGTTTGCTCTTCTGCTGGCTCCTAAACAGGAAAAAATAAATGTTAGGCAAGCTTTTCCCATTTTGTTTCTCAGCTGCACTTTGTTTTCAATATATTTGAATTTTCAGTACTTAGCAGGTCACCCTGCATAAGTAGAAACCTAAGAACCCACTTTTAAAGTCACCAGAGTAAGTTCACATTGCTTGGTTTTATTTTTTCACTTGACAATTCTGATAAAAGTGTTCAGTGGAATGACTGTTGACATACTTTTCAAATAATTGCAACACAACTCTGGATAATTTTAGATGATCCTCTCTGTCTGTCCCACACTGCTTTACAACAACCTTCCTCAAAATTCCTACAGAAAACTCTGAGGAGAGGAAGTGGGAGGAAAGACCTTTCGTGGAACAGTGAGCATCCAAATCCTGATTCCTCCCCTCCCGTGCCTCTCAAACAGGTGAGCACAGAGCCAGGTGCAAAGCAGGCTCAAAGCAGAGAAGAGTTGAAGGAAAATTGCAAAATCACATTGTTCTGTCCTGCTCTGCTGCTTGCACTGACCAAGTGCAAAGTACAAAACAGGATTCTGAGCAAAACACACCAATTTAATGGAAATCACTGCTGGTGCATTGTCATGGACAGATACAGACCCTTAGATGGGACTGTGGCACGGGCATAGGTTGGTGACACTGCTTTTATATGTCTTGGAGTAGGAGTGGTCTTTGCTTTATTAGCAAATATATGTGTAATTCTTTTCACTGGGGGCAATTATGTGCAATACTGAGCATATAAAAGTACTAAAATACTTTTAGAAGTGACTGCATGCGCTCTGCTAGGACTGCAGAATTGTAATTTACTACATACGAAAAAGAACATAGTAAATGTTGCCTCACATTCTCAGCTTCTCAAGTTTATACACTGCATTTTAACATTCTGCATTTTATTGCACCTATTTGGCACCAAATCTTACATGCAATAAGCCAAATGCGAATTTATACTGTTTCCTCATTTCTGCTGTTGTACCTGTGCAAATCTCTAGCCTGTGCATGGCTCCTCCTTTCAGCTATTTGTGGTTTTAGAGACTTTTCTAAGTTTCCAGTAATGCTGAATAGCTGTGTATAAAATTTCAAATTCTCCAAGGCCTTTTTTGAATTAGTTCTTCAAGATACTATGCTTTGATGGTCATCCACTTTCATATATATTATGTGGTAAAATAAACCACAGAATTTTTCTAATCTTTCATTTTTCTTATTAAAAATGTATTATTTTCTTTTTTCTTTTCTTTTCTTCCCCCCACAATCCATTTTTCTCATTACACCTGAATTCTACTTCAAGTCCTTAAACCCACTGTTAATTTTTTTTCTTTTGATAAGATGGAACATATTTGCCTGAGTTTCATCAGGGGTTTTCAGAGAGAGGGGGACTAGGTACAAGAATTTTCCAATAAGTGGAAACTAAATTCTTTAAACCTTTTACTTGTTCCTCCCAGAGAGTTGATTGACCAAAACCAGTTCAGAATGGCCATAATGCCTTCTTTTTTATTTCCTCGTTGCATGTCTAAACCCTTGCAGCCACTTGAATACCTGATATTTCGCTGGGGCTCAGACCTGTGCAGCACTGTGAAACAAATGCTGTATTCTTCAGCAGCTTCCAAGAATGCTTGGAATGATTGTTTGATTAAGTAACATGGTCCATTAAACCTCTTTGCCTCTCCCTCCAGATCTTGCCTTTTCTTCTTATTCCTTTTTTCTCTCGCATTTAAATTCTGTTTCATGTCTTCTTGTGTCTTCAACCTTTCATTTTCTATTTTCAGTTCTAATACTTCACTGCCATATTTCCCATTTCACACTCCTTTTCTGTTTACCTTAAAAAATCGCCTAAGATTTTTTTTACCTCTAAATTTAGTTTTCTTCATTGTCCCAGATCAACTAAAATTCAGGATGCCAGGCATTCTGTATATGAAAAAAAAAATATTTTCCTTCATTTCAGAAGCATCTCCCCCATGAGAGAGAAGAGTGAAGGCTGAAATAAGGAAAAGGGAAAGGAAAAAGAAGTAATCTTTACTTCACTTAAATTTAGTAGTCAGAAGAAAACTCTGAAGGGAAAGTGGCACCAGGCTGATAGAGATTGTCATGAAATTAGCCTGTGGAATCTTGTACCTTTCACAGACTAACCAGGAACCACTTTTTCCCCCATTAATGCAAGGAAAGGGAAGTGCAATAGTTTCAGTCCTTGACATGGTTCTGATTAGAATTTGCTGTAAAACTGACTCCAGAGCTCTCAGCAGCTTGGCAGATGACTCAAGAAAAACTGTATGTGAAACCAGTGAGAAATCGCTACAGGAAATCTATATTAAGCCAGCTAACATGACTAAGCTTTTAATGAAAACAGCAACTGGCTTCTGGTTTTTTTTTTGTTTTTTTTTTTTTTTTTGTCACTATATGTATGATTCTTGTAGTTTGAATTAGGATGAAAAAGTAAATATATAGTAAATTACTTGCCTGGCTCCTGGCCTTAATTTATGACAGCATCAATACACTTCACAACTATTTTTCTTCTAACATTTAAATGAAATGAAAACTTGTCCTGTACTTAACCAAATTCTGCTCAGTTGAGGCCCATCTGCTCTTAGAACTCAAAGAGTTTTTACTTTGTAGATAACATTGTACATATTTTTATAAATAGGAATGGCTTTGATGTTTTCAAAAATTGCTCAGGGAATTTGGATGGTCAATTAACATTTGCTTTCATGGGAGCTAGACAACTGTTTAATTTAGTTTTACATAATGCTTTAAAAAGCTTCAGTGCATACATTTAGCTATAATCTGTAAGAACTCTCATCCAACACAGTTCCAAACCCCACATATAATATTTAAGTCCCTTTTGCACTTTGTGTACCCTCCTAGACACACATGGCTCATAACAGACCCTGTTATTAGGAAATCTTTCCATGGATCCCTAAAGTAATATTTACTTGATCATGGTGTCTATTACCAGTGATTGATCACTTTTTCTACTTCATAGATGGATTTGGAAGAACATCTAAAGGGGGTTCTCAAATTGTTTTCGTCTAGAAAGGTTGAATTGCACTTACTGAGTCCATTTGGTAGTTAGATAAAGCCAAAACAAATAAGTGGACTTATGCAAACATGGTTTTCACTAGTGGGAAAAAAAAGAAAGAAAAGGAAGAGATTCAATAAGCCGTAGGATCAATCATGTCCCTTTCCTTACAAACATCTTACATTTCCCAGTGATTTTTTATTTTCCATATTCAGAGCATCTCTTCAAAACAAAATCCCTCCTTGGGAAGTGAAATTCAAAGTGTTTTCCAGAAATGGCCATCAGCCAGTTTCACGTCTGTAGGAAAAGATGCTGAAAGAACTCATAATTCACTACCCAAGAATTAACAGCAATGCTGATTAGGACTTTCTCTCCTTCTGCATTACAGTAAGCTGTGATGATTCACAGTCATTTTAGGACTAAGAATTCCCAAATGGTCTCAGTTTAAATCTCTGCCTATACTGAGCAAAATGCTACTGCCTTTATTAAAACAGATCAGTCATGCTTGCCACAAGTAGAGATAGACCAAAAGGAAAAAAGGGGAAAAATAAAGGAAGAAAAACTTGTTGAATCTTAAATATTTTGACTATTTTTTGATTTTGGTATTTTTTTTCTTTGAAGTCTTTCCTCAGAGACAAGGCAAATATTGGTTTATAATACAGGAGAAATTGTGAGCATCTATAAATGTGGTCATACACTAAGCATGATGGAATTTACTGCTGCTGCACTGCCTGTCTCAGACACACAGTAGGTTGCCCACTTTTCAGCACAGAGCAGTTACATTTTCTCAGTTGGGAGCACAACATTATATGCAAGACTACAGTTCTCAGAAGTCCATTTCCAAGGTTTAGGCAGTGTGGACCTCATTGCTTCTGTATTAAGAACACATGATAAGGTATAACATGGCCATGACCATCCAAATCCCTTTTTATCAGTAATGTTAACTGTCTCACTGCCAAAAATGTCAAATAGAGCAGCAACAACAGGAGCAGTCAGTTACTTTTGGAGGAAGGTGACATTTCTACTCTTTTGGTACATTAGCTCCTTTTGAAATGCCACAGAACACGCACAGAACTGGTGAAATTTAATAAAAAAAATTACTTATGCAAAGTAGAACATAAAAAAGACAGAAGGTTACAGTTGAAAGTTAAGAGAAGTTAAAATATATATATCAGGTTTGGAAAGCATCTAATTAAGAAAAAAAACCCCAAAACAAAAATAGGTTTCCTCTGGAAGAAATAGAAACCAATGGCAATATTTTAGTCTGACCAATTCTATTCAAGTGAAAAAACAGGAAACAGCTCCATGGGTGGCCAAGATATAAAGACCTGTCCTTCAGTCCAACAAATGGCCGAGAATCCTAAACAGGAAAGCACAGTAGAAAATAAACAGCCTGTGAACGTGAGCAGTAGCAGCTGGATTCAGGCTGCTCCCAACCCTTTAAAAAATCCAAGATGTAAACAGCTCAGAGGAATAAATCTCTAAAGCAGGAGTGATCAGGACATGGTTAATACTTGAAGTACCAAGGTGCCACGTAACAATTTAAGGCACAGCAAACAAGCATGGGAAGTTTGGGGCCCTGAGAACAGGGGCAAGTTGAGGAACATGTGGCAAAAGAATGATCCCAATACTGTTAGATTTTCTGCACTGACTGAGAGGTTCAGAGGAAGCTCACACTGCTAGGAAAACACACGCCAATTGATGAGAAATACTCTTTTGCTTTCTGGAAATCACAGAGACTTACTGGAATTGAGGGTCTCTTGATATTCATGGAATATTTTTCTTTTTTTAAAAATTTTTCTCAAATAAATTGGAAAAAACCCACTATATTTTATTTTTTAAAGAAGAAAGGGCTGTGCTTTCAAAAGCTGTTGGAGTTTAAGAATTTTGCAAGAAATAAATATTTGCTACAGGATAATAAAATGGGTTTATGTCTACCATAAATGACTCATGACTTAAGCTCTGTCTTATGAAGGTTTGAAGTACTGCCTTCAGAGATGTCACAGCACATTTCCAGTACCTTTCCACATCATCCTGTAGAGCTTGGGAAGAAGCAGCAATGGTGAAGACCTGACTCTTCCCACTGCCAGTCACAAACCAGCCTGAGATTCAGAAAACCCTCTTTGGCACCTGTGCTATAAACCACTGCTCTTGTGACTAAAATTAGGGTCACCTGTATCAACTGGAGCAAAAGTAAGCCCTTGATAGATGTTTGATTTCTTGACAAATGACATTAAAACTCTTTGCAAATACTTAACAAGGGGCTTGTAAACGTTACTGTAGCATTAGAAAGAAATTACCTCACATGGAAAATTTATTCATGTAACTATGTGTTAAAAGGAAAAAGGCCACAAATGAACCTGTAAATATATGGGTCCAATGTGAAATGGAGTCTATGTGTCCATGGACACTACTTCATAAACTAGCAGCTCTAGGATATAACACTTTTGGGAACTTGCTCGGTCTCAAATGGACATTTCCAGATGCCTGTAATGATATTTATCAAAAGAGAAATGGAGTAACATCAGATAACTTTGTGCAGACTGTCAGGTGCAACATTCATCCAGTCCATCTGTAGTAATTTTCATTTTCTGTAACCAGTTTGTCAATCCCACTGAAGTTGAAACACCCTTTTTATTGGAAGAAGAGAGAATATTAAGCCAAATATGACATAAACCATTATTAGCACTTTTAAAGGATGGAGTAACTTAAAATTATTTAAAATATTAATAGCAAGTAAGTTTTATTTAATTGTGCTGAAATAGAGAAAGATGAACGGCAAATATAAAATAATCATGGAATATGTTGAGTTGGAAGGGACCCATCAGGATCACTGAGCCCAATTCCCATGCACAGGACACTCCAAGAGTCACACCCTGTGCCTAAGAGTGTTGTCCAAATGGCTCTTGAGCTCTGTCAGGTTGGTGCTGTGACACTGCCCTGGGGAGCCTGTTCCAGTGCCCAGCCTCCCTCTGGGGGAGGAATCTTTTTCTAACATCCAAACCAAACCTCTTCTTACACAGCTTCTGGCCATTGCCTCAGGTCCCGTCAGTGGCCGCAGGAGGAAGGAGGTTGATGCTTGTGCCTCCTCTTCACCTCCTGAGGAAGTTGTGACTGCTCTGAGGTCTCCCCTCACTCTCCTCTGTTCCAAACTGACCTCAGCTGCTCCTCATATGGCTTCTCTTTCCAGAACCTTCACCACGCTTGTGTCCTTCCTTTGGATGCCTCTAAGAGCTTCATATTTTTAGTAACTCTCTTTTCTAGCTAGGTTAGAAAGTCATAGTCAGGAGAAGCTGAGGGCTTCATTTATTTGAATGATTATATTCTAAAAAGCAACCTTTGATGTCAAGATGTTCATATTTGTACTGTGGCCTTGACCAGAAATAGGAAGCAAAGTGGGAAAATGAAAAACAAGTCAGTGAGGTACAAAGCTCTTCTGAAATTTGTGGGGAAATTAGGGGAAAAAAGAGAAGATTTGCTGTAAGCTTTTAGTGGCAATTTAGATCCTGCCCTTATTTTAGCTAAAGCCATTCAGCCATCTGATATTAGCAAGTCATGTTTTCAGGATGAATGGCAGAACACACCTGCAAGGAACAATTCTGACTTTTTGTAATGCTAAGAAACATTTTATGAGCGATTAGGGTTCAGTTAGTAACTATTCAACCTAGGCTTTTTGGTTAACTGAAGCAGATTGACAATTTGAGTTTCTCAGAAATACAGATGGACAAGGTCAGTACATCTCTGTTTTTCATCCAGGCAGTCAGGTAGAAAATTAGCCAACTGAACTCCATAACTCCATCTGTCTTTTAAAAATTTTTTTCACTTCCTTTTTCAAATTTTTCCCCTTCTCTCATAATTGGGCTTGTGGATAAGCTTTAAGCTTATTTTTACTGTTTCACTTTTACCCTTTCTCTGTAGGCTGATATTGTCCTATCATAGCATTCCACAATCTCTTTGCTTCTGTGCTTTTTGCACCACTGGCTACAGAATTTAAATCAAAGTTGTTAAGTTGTTGTGCAATTTTCAGACATATGATCAGCAATGTAAAGGTCAGGTCACCCATTTCTAAGATATAAACTGCTGAGTTATGTTTTTATTGAGTATAAGCCTACATAGACCTTGCTTGAAATTCTTCAGTAGGAAGCATCCTTACATTGACAAAAAAGTGTGAAGTAAGATGAATTTAAATGTATCAGCCATAAATAGAAAAAAGACTTTCTTTTTCTGGCCCTATACCGGGACCAGAATATATGATATACAGCAGTGACATGACTCATGTGAGACTGAGAAATTGAAGTATAGTTCCTGATTTAAACAGATAAAGACATTGAATCATTATGTCCCACGGGAATTTTCTAACTATTTTGAGTAACTGCCATTTTGTGGTTCTTAATAATTTTCTCTCTCCTACTTCTCTGTTTCTCCTGCCTCATCTTGATTTCATTGTAACACAGAACTGAATTTTTTCTTAAATGTCATAGTTAATATGGACACCTTGATACTAAGAATGTTAATATCTCGACCCACAGCTATTCCATCAGACATCATGTTTTAAGTAATTCTTACATTAAGTACCAACTCCTCTGCAAAGGGGCAGATATTTCCCAACAGAAATTATTGTACTTGGCGCTGGTGAGGCCGCTCCTCGAATCCTGTTGTCAATTCTGTGCCCTCACTGCAAGACAGACTTTGAGGTGCTGGAGAAAGTCCAGAGAAAGGCCACAGAGCTGGTGAAGGTTCTGGAGCACAAGTCCCACGAGGAACAGCTTGGGGAGGTGGGATGCTCAGCCTGGAGAAAAGGAGGTGAAGAGGAACTCTGCAACAGCCTGGAAGGAGGCTGCAGCCAGGTGGGCGTTGGCCTCTTCCAGGTAACCAGCGATAGGAAAGAGGAAATGGTCTCAAGCTGTACCACATAAGGTTTAGATTGGATATTAGGTACAATTTCTTCACCAAAAGGTTGGCAAACACTGGAACAGGCTGCCCAGGGAAGTGGCTGAGTCACCATCCCTGGAGGTGTTTAAAGGAGGTGTAAAGCTGGATTAAGGATTAGACTTCGTTATCATCGGGAACTTTTCCAACTGAAATGATTCTGTGATTTTGAAGTTAATGTAGGGATAATATTTTTGTCTTCAGGGTGTGCTGCCATAGAATCCTTCAATAGAAAACTTTATGTTAGTTATCAGCAGTTTCTTAAGCATCTGCATTTTAGGTAGCCCCATCTATTTCTCTAGCAACACTCTCCATTTGGACTGCTTCTTTTTAATGGACTATGTAATTCTTTCTCGTCACAATCTTCAAATATCCAAAATGAGTGATGGAAAGTCATGAAACAGCACTAAACCACCACCCATTTCTAACTTCTAGTTCAGAAAATAACATTGAACAGAGTGTAAGTATTAAACATAGAGAATGGGACAGTAGCAATCAAATGAATAATTTCACAATTTATCATAAGGATGTCAATAGTAAAAAAGCTGTAATTTTTCTGTTAATATGGAGTCTTTAGTGACACAATTTTTTTTTATGTGTACCTCTTCTGAAGGAGAGAAATTAACATTGTAATTAATAAATTCAATAAAACCCTATAAAACATAATCATAACAGTTACTCTCTCCTGTTTTAGGGAGAAGGAACTTGCTACTTTAATTTAAACTGAAACACATTTTTGAAGTTCCTGACCCCTAATATCAAAGTTGTAATTGTTCCACTTTTATGCAGGGTAAGAAAGTAGTCACAAAAAAA
The DNA here is from genome assembly GCF_963513975.1 of Fringilla coelebs. NCBI lineage: Eukaryota > Metazoa > Chordata > Aves > Passeriformes > Fringillidae > Fringilla > Fringilla coelebs. The sequence continues at coordinate 12,520,130 of NC_140067.1, forward strand.
GACACTAAATGAGATCTAAAATAACTTCTGTGCATCAAAAATGCATTTTCAGAGTGGAATATACCCTGTGAAATCCTGGTAATGATCCTTTTAAGGTGGAAAGGTGCCATTTTAAACCTGCAGGGTTTTAAGACAAAGAGACTTCAGCTCATCCCACAGCATAATCTGCTTCTGGCCTTGAATATGCACACATTTTTCTAGATTTCAAATTTGTAGAAAAGGTGGAGACAGACACTGACTGAGCTGTTTTTAAAAGTGATTTGAAAGTGCTAAGAAGTTGCAATCTTTCAATAAGTTCCAAGAGAACTGGGTTAACACAGGGGCCAGATTAGGAGCCTAGGATGAATAAGAAATTATTTGTGACATTTTATGTCATACTATATAATTTCTCACATGTTTAATTTCACCAGTCATATGACTGTTATTACCCTTTACACTCATCTACATACATTACCATCTGTCCTGTTTTCACATTTTGAAAGAAAAAGTTGTTCCAGTCTCAGGATGAAAGTCAAGACTATTTGCTAATTAGATGAGCCAGTGCTGTTGTTATTTACCAGAAACATCCATGGTTCTCTGTTGAGGAATGTCACAAGCAAACAGCCAAACTCTTCTGCCTCAGGATTTATAGGATTGCATCAGTTCAACAGAGCTACAAATTTGCAAATGTGTTTGTCTTTCTAGCCAAATATGCTGCCTTATCATCCTGCTGAAATATATCAAAATTCAGTGAGGCAGGAGGAATTCAGGCCCAACAGGTTCCTTGTTTCACAGGAGGAAATGCTGTAAAGTGAGAGGGAATTGCATTCTCTGCTGCATGTTTCAGCTGTTCTTGGTCTGTACATGGCACAGAAAACCTTGTCAATGCTTCACTGGAAGGACCCAAGCAAAGGTTTCTGCTCGTCTCTGCAATGCATGGAGGCCACCCAAAACACAAAAGCAGGTCAAGGACACTGCTCCACACTGGCTGATGAACAGGTGTGTAGGTCTGAGCTGCTATAAAAAGTCTGGTTTTGAAAATGTGATTGGGACAGCAGTTATATATCACAATGTCTTGGGATGAATCCAGATGGAGATGGAATAGAAACTGGTAAGTAATGTCTTCCTTTTTCTGAATTTAATTAAAGAAGAATTTGGGATGTGTATGAGTTTAGATTATTTTTAAGGCAATAATTTAAAGACAGTACTTTTATTTACCAAATGAACTAAATTTACCAAATGAACTAATTGTGAATTTTTCATTACTATGGAAGGAGAACCAGAAAGGCTTTTCTTTCTATTTGAGTTATTAATGCAACTCTGGGATTCTGATATCAAAAATTGTGGCTTCAGAAAGTGAGTAGAATGGCCTTGCTGAAGAATGCCATTTAAAAATATCAGCTTGCTCTCCAAACAACATGAGAAAAGCACAGATAATGTAATATTATTTTTACAAATACATTCATCACAAAGTATATATCTTAATCTACTGAGTGCTCTTCAGACTGAATGTTCAGCACCATCTTCCTCCTTCTGATGAAATGTAGTCATCTTTTATATCACCATTTCTGAAGCAGTAAAAAAAATCTGACAATTTATTATAGGATTAGAAAAACATTACTCATGTCTATCAGTAGAGCTCTAGGATGATTTTGTCTGCATTTTTTAGAAATCAAACTTTTTGCTGTCCTTACACAAATATACATTTACTCAGGGGAAAACTAAGGCAAGATAATTATTTGAAATATTTATTTATATTAGAAGTTTAAGCAATAGCTCAGTTTTTTCTTTTTTTTTTAAATGTAAATATATTGTATAAAACCAAAAATGGAAAATCAGAAATGTTGAAGGTGAAATGCACTTATCAAGCTATCCAAAGTATTTTGACTGAGGTGATGTCAATTTCTATCATAGTATAAGCTCCACTTTCAAACCCTGTTATTTTCACCTGGAATTCCAAAATTTAGGGGGGCAACTTCCCACTGAATTAGCAGTTCAAATTGTCAGGCTCTTAAGCAAGCTCACAGTTCAGCAGACTCACATTCTGCTTCAATCTGCAAAAGCAGCACTAAAATGGGCTGCTGAATTTAACTCTGCTTTAACATGGAATCTTCTGGATCAGGAGACAGAAATTAGCTCAACTCTTGAGTTTACGTCTAATCAGAGTATTTTAAGACACACACTTTATTCCATCTCTATCCAGAAAAAATTATCACTTACAGAAAAGGAATGTAAAGTATTTTTCTAATTAATATGAATTTCAAATTGACTCTGAAGCTACTGAAATACATGTTGCTGTCTATGTTTTCTGAATTATGCATCAATAAAAAACTGTGAAATTGATGGGTTTGTTGTATGTGGGACACAGGATGTTATAATTTGCGTTTTGACAGTGAAATGCTCTTTGGGTACCTTTGTTTACAGAGCTCAAGAAATCTTTGATTACAACACAGATGAAAAATCACACTTAAAATATTCCATTTAAAAAATCTGAATGTATTTGTAAGGAAACATCAGCTATTATCAGAATCCTCTGAAGCTCTACAAAAGAGTCTAATACATGAAAGTCAACATTTAATATGCTATAGTCTCATGTTTCCGTGCAGTAGCTCCAAGCAAATCAATTTTTCAGCTCGAGGGTGTTTTGATTTGGTGCAGTTCTGTAACATTCGTAAATGTTATCCAGAACGCCTTCAAAAATAACACAATTTAATAATCACAAATGTTCCTACTCTGTCTTCATAGCACTGTTAAAACATCATGACAATGAGATTTATCAGATTTCATGGCGCTACAAAGTGCACTGAGCTATTTTTGGCAAGGTTTTAATATGACTAAAAGCGAATGAACTCAATTGGAAACTTTAACAAAACTTTGCATGAAAGTTTTGTGATATTTTCCAAAGAAATGCTACCCTCTTCACAGCTGAGATAGGATCAAATTACAATCATGTGATAAATTCTGCATTCGTGCTCCAGGATATTGAAATTTTAAAATGTTCTCCTGAATCTGGCTGAGGGATGAAATGCTTTAGTGTAGGGAGCATCCTGGGCTGTTTCAAATGGCAGTGATGACAATTGCTCTGAAAGGACTTTTGCAGGTAATGTATTACGATGTTTTCTCCCTCATGTCTCATCATACTAAACATAGGTAGGTATTGTTTAAACTTCAGGCTCCTAAATTAGCAATTTGCCACAGTGGGCTGCTAAAATCACAGTGAGTAGATGGAGATGTTATCAAGGGCTTCAGACTGCATTCTCTGGGTCTGTGGAGGCATCCAGATCTCCTCACTGACTGCAAGGATGGTAATGACACTGAAAACAGGCTCAGTTCAGAGGCTAAACACTGCTCTGATGGGTCTTTGCCCTACAGTTTAATAGGGAGAGATTTCCTTGTCCTTTATTCTGCTCAAGCAGTGCTGCAGGCAGGCAAGAGGTTGATAATCTGTCCCCAAAAGTCCTAACAATCAATAAATAAGAGGGAGTTTTGTTTTAAAGTGTGAATCAAAAGCTGTACGAGGAAGTGAAAATGTTGTGTTTTAAGCTTTGCTTTGTGGGATCATCAAGTCAATGATGGTCACAGATTCTGGGACATCAAGATTCTCCCGTAAGAGCCTGGAGGCAGAAGGTGCCTTGAAGCTAAAAATAGAAAAGTAATGACTGACAGTAAAAAACAATCCCAGAACAGAGGCATTTACCATAAGACACTCTAGTTCTTTGTCCACAGGTCTATGCTTTAACTGCATATTGAATAAGCGAGGTCAGTCCACATTGTCCGCATCCTCCACTCGTTCTTGTCACAGAAACAGATCCCTCTAAACTTCTTTCTACTTAAATGAAAGCCTTTTGCTTCTTTTTTTTTTAGTTATTTTGTAATGTTTAAGGAGCTGCAGTTCTGTGCTTGTAGAAATTGCAGTTAGAAAATAGGAACCCAGATGATAAAAGGAACAAGCCACGCATAATCCAGCATTAATTTCCATTAAAACAGTACCTCCATTAGCCTTTAGAATGAATTCCATGGAAAACCTCTCGGTGAATTTACTATGATATTTTGAATTGGCTGAAAACATTGCATTGCTAAGAGAATGAGGTAACTTGTAAATTATTTTTTGTTAACCTGTCTTTTTTATTCAGCACTTTGAAAATGTAAGCAATATAAAATTAATGTTGTTCCAAAGATCACAGGTTTTAACCAACCTATTGCATATCTTGCCTTTGACAAGGAGCTGAGCATTTTCCATGCTGTGTACTTGCCACATACTTATAGTTCAATTATGTGTAGAGAATTCTGATTTTTGAGTAGCATGAGAAAACAAAAACATATTGTACAACTTTTTAAGCGCACTATTCTGTGACTTCTGTCACTCATGGATTATATAAAAGCTGTGAATTACAAAAAATAATTTTAAGTGTTGCTGTTTGACTCACTCAGCCTAAACTGAGGTGCAGAGAGAGCTCATAAATTTCTGGGTCCAGATATCCCATTCCAGCTGTGTTTTAACTGCAGAGGGGACTGAGACATAGACACAGACCATTGTCTATCTACCACACCATGGTTTTCCTTCAACAGGGAATGCAGAAATGCAAACCATCTAGCAATTGTGGCTCTCTTCAGTAGGTTTATTTGTCTGGGCTGTTTGGACACTGGGATAGGGAATTACTAGAAAGCACCTGACTTGCAGGATATTGTCACAGTGAAATAATCTAGGATTTTTAAAAGAAAGTGTATGACACTTGCCCCTAAAGTAATTTTCAAGGCAGTACTAACAATATTTTTACAATATTTTAAAAAATTAAACTCCTCTTCTTTGTTATCCATTTGCACTTCTGTCTTATCCTCAAATACTGTGGGGTTGTTAGGGGATTTTTTTCACAATGATAAAACGTGGAATTTAGAACTTTTCTACCAAATCCACTGACTGCTTTGTCTGACTAACCTGACCCAAAAGCATTTCTCTGGAGAGCATTTTCAAAAGCCTTAAATTGACAAACACTTTTGTGCTTGTACTGTTTCTGCCTGTGAAATTTAGTAAACCTATCATTTGGACACAAGCTCTTGTAAGTAACAACTTCACCTCTGAAATTATATCACCTGTCCAAAGAATAACTGAAGATAAAATGCTTTGGATGCTTTTGTTTCTTTGAAGCTGTAATTTTGATCTTCTTCTAGAGGCAGATAAATATCCCATGTATCCCTGTGTATATCTCAGTGTGTCTCTCTTAATCACCTACAGAACAATTCCTAATTTAGGGACATTTATTTGAGCATTTAGATTGGAACTGGGCTTTTGTGGTTGTAATGTCTTTATAACAATTGCTCTTGTGTTGTGTGTGCAGCTTGGTTACTTCCTGGCATTTCTGTGATGAAGCCTTGGATTAAGATGCTTCAGTCTGAAAACACTGTCCCAACAGTGTGAGGACTCTATATTATATGATATATGCATTTAGTACAGACTCCTTTTTGGGTTTTTTTTCAAGTGGTCCTGCAAGCTGGTAAAACCATTGATGTAGGAAGGTTGGTAGATAACACAGTGTTTGAAAAGAGGGCTTATGGAGAGTCTGATTCCCAACAGGCAGTAACTATTAAACACCAGGTAAGTGATATTTTTTTGGCACAGTGAGACTTCAGTGGCATATGAATGACTGACACTGGCCATGGGCTTACTCTGACAATATGTCCTGGATCAAAACTCTCTTCCCTGGCGCATATAAAATGCTGACTAAATGTCATATTTAGTTAGAGCAGAATATTTTGGTAAAGAGAGGAAAGTAAACTCTTGTCTCTCTGTAGGAACTGGTGATCAGGAGACATGACTTATTGTGTCAGTCATTAAAGGAAATTTTCCCTCAGTGCAGCTGCTAGAGGATTTTCTACTGAGGTAAAAGCAATCAGTACTGCTAACGTAGCCACCACTGAGACACCTCAGCTGCCTCTGCTTGTAAGGCTGGATTCAAAGAATGCTGAATAAATGGAAAAACCTTGCTCAGAAGTCTCAGGCAAGTGGTTATAAAATATCAAAATCCACAGCTCAGATTCTAGTCTTTTGTTTGCACTGGAGGAGCACTCAGCAGACAAGTGAGGTCTCCACAACTTTTATAAAAGTGCCAGGTCCTTGAGGGCAGCAGAGAAAAAAATTGCTACTGCACTCTGTATACAGACTTCATTTAGACCTTCCATAGAAATGGTATTTGACCTTCTAAAAGCAGAAAAAAATCTTTGTCTAGGGTGCAGAGTTCACATTCAATCCTGGCACAAACTGCCTGGCAGAGTTCAAGAGGCATTTGGACAATATTTTCAGGTAGATGGTGTGGCTCTTGGGAATGATCCTGTGCAGGGACTCTGTGATCCTTGTGGATCTCTTCCAACTCAGCTTGTTCTGTGGTTCTGTGAAGTTCAGTGATGATCAACATCCATGCTATTGATCATTGCCCCTCTGCAGTGCCTTTTGATCAGCCTGATTGTATACAAACTGCAGACCACACACTGCCCACACAGAATCACAGAATCACAGAACAGCAAAGCAATGCAGCTGTCATAAGCAGCACAACAGTTTACAGAAAGAAAATTAAGAAAAGGAAAAGTAACAAGATACTAATTGTCACTGTTGCAATTTTATCATGAGAAAGAGTCCTCTTTCTAGATAGATGGCAGAGGTTTAATGAACAAACACCTGAGTATATTTTTTTAATCATTAAAAAAAAAGAAATCCAACCAAAATGAACTTTTCTTTTCTATGTTGGAGCACCAGTTAGGTTTTGTCAGAGTGAAATATCTCACTATCACATGATATTTTCTTAAATGTGCAGTGTCTTATTAACAGTGTCTGCTCTGTATGTGACTTCTGGCTGTCATTTATCCACACTGTGCCTGCTCAGCCCTCCCATCCAGCCTGCTGAAACACCACCAGTTTGCTTTGCCCTTGCTCTTCCAGTGATATTCTTTTTCTTTGTCTGTGTCAATTCTCTCCTCATTCTCACTGCCCACAGTCTGATGAATTCACAGCACTGGGGTGACCAGGAGGGGAATGGAAACTGTGAGTTCCTTCCAAGGTAAACCATGAACCAGAGAGACTTTGCTGATTTTGTTCAGCTTAGAGAGCAGCACTGGCAATACAGAGAGTACTAATAATTTGAAAAAAGGAAGTTTACTTCATCTAGCTCCAATTTAATTTATAGGTATTGGCAGATCTCCTACATGGGATGAACACTTTAGGCAAATTCAATGGCTGTGACTTGTGAGGGAGCCCAGAAGAATGGTCAATCTAGTGTTGAAAACATCATTTTTTTGGAGAGGATCCAGAGTGACAAGTATCATTCTATAGAACATTATATTAAAAAATGGGGGACCACTCCTATAGAACATTATATTAAAAAATGGGGGACCACTCCTATTCGCAAATGCTAGCATGGCCTCAATGCTTGTACAAAAAAAGAGCAGCAATTTTCATTTTGCTTATCTCTACTTTAAATACAACATATTGCATGGGACCCATTATTTCCAGCCATTTTCAAGTTTTCTTCCAGTCTTCTCTCTTTCTAATTCTACACCAGACATCCACTTGAACGATATAAGCCATCTGTAGTTTATAAAACACCTTTAAGCTATTGTTTTAAAGTTTTATACCTTTTAATGTTTTCCTATTTATTTCCTGCTGATATCAACACATATGCTGCCAAAAGCAATCTTTAGTGGATACTAACATATTCATATTAAACACTTGATCCAGAAATTTTGCAGATAATAGGCAGAGGGAACATCTGTGAGAAGCAGATAATTTTTAATATTTATGGATAGCTCATTTCCATGCTGTAATCCTTAAGATGGGAGCGGGTTTGTGAGGCTCTGTGCAATGCAAGACATTTTTCTATATTCCCATCATGGTTAGGTAATGAAGGGAGAAGTGGCTCTGAAGAGGGAACTCCAACAAGTTTATTAATTAATGATGGAGAAAAGATTCCTACCATTACTTGAATGAAATATGGAATAATTGTGCAAAAAGGAAGATATTCAACACGTTGAAACTCAGGATAATTTTTCAAACTGGACAGTCTGGAAGCCTGCTCAACAAGTAAATAAGTAAGAATAATTAACTATTTTCTGAACTTCTAAATAGACAGCTTTTATTTTATAAATTCTAAGGACCAGCAATATACTCAAAGCATTACCTCAGCATTAATAATGATTTAAAAATTTTTCTTCTTCATTAACAATTAAGTCAGTAGGTTAAGCCCTTGCCTTGTCAATGGCTTGACATTCTATACTATTATTTCAATTGATTTAGAAAAATCACCCACCTGAGACGAAAAACTTTCGTACTAAATTTTATTCCTACAGCCATGAATGTGAAACTGGAGATTCAGAAACCTGTCTTAGGAAGGTAGTGAAGATGTGTAAAATTGGAACTAGATTTCTAGTCCTTATTTATTGTCACATTAGGTTTCCATGGGTTTGCAAACACTGTAAATCATAAGTGTCTCATCTACTGTTTTTTCATTCCTGCTTTCAACAATGAAAAGTACACCTGATGTAAACCTCTTCCTTTTCACTATAGGCTAAAAAATTGTTTTACCTTTGATACCCAAATGATGTTTCACTAATGGGAGTAACACCTTATCCAGCACATTATCTCTTAACAAAAGGCAAGAACGAATGAAAAACCAAGATGAAAATCCTATTTTGGGGCAGCTCCCTGTAGGTCCCTATGTTAATCAAACATGTTTAATTTAAAATTTAATTTTATTTAAAATTGGTAAACTTTACACTTTTCTAATAAAAGGAATATATTATATAGTATATATAGAATATAATATAGAATATATATAGAATATAATAGACAGAATCAGACTGTCTTGTTTGTCTGTTTACCTTGGCAATTCAGCATGGATTTTGGACTTAGGGGATGTCTGTGACCTTTTGCAAGCCACCTTGAGAGAACAGGCCTAGCATCCAAAGATCAAACGGGTCAATTTGTCAATTTTAACATGAATGAAAAAAACATCACATACCTACCACGTGCCTCAGTTGTTTTTTCTAAGCAGTTTTATAACAGATTTTTCAGAGCCATCAACACATCCATGTTTGAAATTGCATATAGGTGAAATTCTTGTAGATGAAAATGAAATTAGGCATCTTGTACTCCAGTGCAATCTCTATTTAACAACAGTGAAAATGGTTTCACTAACTCAAGGCTTCTCATTTCCCTTTGCTCTGCCCAAGTCTTGTATCTTTTTTGAAACAGTGTTCTTTCCAATAATTTTTAGCCTGAAATATTTAATAAAACATAGAGATATTAACAAAGCACAAAAAGCAAAAAACCATAACCAGTAAGCCATTCTGACTAACTGAAACGACCCCACTATGTGGTATAAAGTTTACAGACCCTTGTGAAAACTTGTGTGAAGGCTGTGAAATCTGATCCTCACTGAACCATCCTATGGCCAAATATATATGTTACTTTATAGAGATACTGCCTTTTCTGAAAATCAAGTGGATGGAGTTGAATCTTTTTCTCTTAAGAAATATTTCATTTCTTGTGGAAATGAATAGGCTGAAGTACACATAGGAAAGAATTCCAGTTAGTAAAAACAGGCTCATTGACCAAATATCTCCTTCAAGTGGTATTTGCAAAGGGCTGCAGGGAGAAACACTAAGAATGCAATTAGAACGCAGTGGTGAGGATCCAAACTGGAATGAACAAAGGCTGAGATGCAGGAGAAAGTTTCTATCACCATTTAAGGTTTTCTTCTCACAGTCTCAGCAGCTGCCTTGTCACTCAGATGAAGTCTGAGTGGATTAGAAGGATTATCAAATGCAGTATGCCGTCTAATTCTGCTTCAAAGCTAATCAAAATTGGGTACACATGCAGTTATCCAATGCCAGCATCAATCAGAGTGTGACTGATACTGACACTCCCTGAACTAACTCCAGGATGTTGCCCTACCGAGCACAGAACTAAGCATCTCAAAATTCCCATTCCCATGAGACTCACCTGGACAAAAAAAAAACCCTCTAGCAATTCAAATTCAGATCAGTTTTTAAAAGATATGACCAAAAGCCAAGTTCAATTTTCAGCAAGAATGGCACATACTGAAATATGCCACTTTCAACAAACAGTTGAGATTTCCCAGGGACACCATCTTTTCACACACCAACCTAACTGGGTACTGCTTATCTTAGGGGATCAAATGAGATTCTGCTCCTGGTGTTATATCTCCAAGTAAACATGTGGTAAACAAAAGGAAAAAAAACAAAGGCACCAGACCTTAGACTGAGACTGCTGCAGAATACTTGGAGCCTGGTACATGCATATGAATGTGTTTAGAATGTGTTTCAGCCTTGGCTTCATTTCAGGTTTATTCAGAATTTCTTCTGAACTTTTAATTCAGTAGCAGTTATCAGCATCTCCTCTCTACTTTTCCCTTTCACAAAAATCTCAAAAGACAGACTGGATCTTTAGAAATATTTTCTGACCCCAGCCTTTAGTGGGAAACAGAAAGGAGTGCATCCATTTAAACAGTGACAATGAACCATGCAATTAACATTAAAAGAAAGGGACAACAAAACACCTGACATTAAAGGACAAAATTCTTATGACATTGAGAGAAACCCCATAGTAAAAGTTAAAATCACAAAAACACCAAAGCCTATGAAATATTGTTTCTAGTTGTGAATAATATGAGGAAAATCGAGTAAATAAGAAGCATTTTTAACAAATATTGAAGACAATCAATGTGTGGCTGACATCAAAAATTCAGGCACCAGTAAAAGCTACCTGAACTAAAAACTGCAATGCAAACCCAAAAAACATTAACAATTACCAGAATATATCAAATGAGAAATCCACTGACAAATGTGGAGTTAAAATGTATTAAACTAAGCAGATTTCTAAACTGTCTACAAATGTCAGCTGCTTAGTGCTGTTGCATTTGTCACTAGTACAGTTCTTGGCAATGAAAATTATATTTTTTTCCTTCATTATAGAATTTAAAGGTATTACTGGGAAGTTTCCTTAGATAAATCCTTATCCCAGTTTGTGCCTTCAATGTGAATTTAGGAATCATCCAAGATAATGATACCATTGGTGCAGTGTTGTCATATAACAAATGTGATCCAAAAGTCATACATAAGGTAAAAGTAGCAAAGATTTCTTTCCTTTGTGGGTAAGGTTCTGCAACTGGCTCTTTTAAGATCTCAACAAAAATCTAGTTCACAATGCAGGTAGAAATCCTAGAAAGAGCTTGAAAAGGACTTACCAAAATGATCCTGACACTAGAAAATAAATTTTTCTATGCAAGACCAATTTTGATGAATTCAGATGGTTTTAAAAAAAAGTAAAAAAAAAGGCAATGGAATTACTTTTTATATGTAACAGTAGAAGGAGAAGATTTCTAGTAATTGAGAGCTATCTGTCTTTAATGATCAAGATGTAACAAAATCCAAGGATGAGAGATTGAAACTGGACCTTTATTTTTTGTTTTGCCTTCCTTAACACCTATTATCAAGATTATTTTCTAGGCTCATCCAGGCATATTTCATCTAATTAATTTCCTACCATTGCAAGGGCATTGGGGATTAGTTCCAGTCTTTGCCTATAGCATAGTTAAGTCTCATGAGATCTAAAATTCTTTGTTCTAATGAACACCTTTATGTCTAGAATAAAGCATTGGTAAACCTTAATGACCTGGTACAGGTGATCTGAGGATCCCTTCTGGCTTCAAACACCAGGAAACTTTGCAATCATTTCAGAAATCATATTTATTAACCTATGCTGTACTTGATATATAAGCCACCTAGCACAGGTGATCAAAGAGAGCTGTCCCCCTTGAGCCTAGAGAATATTTTAGAGAAGAGAATAAGGAATAAGTGCTAGTTAACTGAAAGCCCTCCCTAAATCCCCGTGTCACCAAGCACTCCATTAAAATGTTCCTTTGAATCCCTAACAAGCTGCACTCAGGGCAGGCTGCATTCCTAGCCCCCAGCCCTGGAGGCACCTAATCCTGCAGGAGTTATAGGGAAGAGAGGCCATGACAAAGAATAGGGTCTCGGAGAATGGACTTGAAAAATTCTGGGGCCAATCTGCTGTATTTACTCTCCACATTTGTAAGGAGTACCAGAGTTCTATCCAGTAAATTGCATTCAACATTTATGCTTGACTGAGGTTTAAGCAAACTTAGATTTATAGAACTTTTGTTTTTACGGATAATAATCTAAAATTACCAGTATTTTCATTTTATGAATTTAAGAAGGCTCAAGATGAAGATAACAGGTTATTTGCAATACTGGTTTCTCTTCTATATTAACACAGATGCTTATAAGCTTATAAGAAAGTTGTTGTAATTCTTTGTGCAGAATACAGTCTCTCAAAGAATTTAATTTTTCATTGAGACAGCACCCTTGTATTGAATACTAAGTGATTAGCAATATTTAAATAAACTACTTACTGATGATAAGTGGCTATATAACAGACACATATCAATGTGATGGGTTCAAAATCTCATTTAATGTATTTTGGGTATTCAGTTGGTTGTTAACCAATACTATACCGTGTGGCTCTTTGAAATATCTGTTCTAAAGTTTTTGAGCTGGTGAAAAGCATAAAAAATGCAACAACTGTGTTTTAAATACATAACCCCCAAGGTGTTACTGCATGTACTTATTTAATGTTAAAAATCTATGTAATAAATTACCTACTTTGACTTTCACAGGTGTTAAATAGACACAATTTTATTATTTGCCATGCAATCAGGAGAGATTAAATACCTTAATAAGATTCAATTAAAATCATCAGATATTTATGATACTCATTGTAAAGGTTCATAAAAAATAAAGTGCCACTATTTATAGCTCTTCTCAGATGACAATGTTTCTGAAACAGACTGAACCATCACTGCCACTAGCAACAATTTAAGAACAGGATTAATTTGCTAGAAAGTAAAGTGCAAAAGTAAAGTCTAATAGATGGTCAATTAATCAATTTTTAGTTGGGTAACCAAGTGAAATTCTGTGGAAAGCAAAACACTGTTACCTTCCCCCAGCAGCAATTCCCCCCGAATACATACTAACCCATCTCATTATCAGTTACCCAAACAAACATGTGTGTGTAATGACCTCCACTGATGAAAATTATTACAGCACTATACAGGGGCCTTTGCAGAATACCATTTTTATCATCTTTTGTCTTTGTAGTATTGATTAAATGGAGATGATAGCCTCTTAGTATGAAGCATACCTGTGCTTTTCAGTCCTGGTTTCAAAGACTTGTATTGTATAAATTATAATTGGGAGGTAACTGAGAACCACGGTTTCTTATGAATCTGTCAGTTCCGAGAGAAATTTGAACTTCAAAAATTTCTTTCTTCTGTGTTTATTGTGTATGTGGATCAAAAAAAGAACTGTCTGGGAACAAGCAGTCTTTGAGTAAGTCAGCATGAATTCTCTCTTACACACAAGCCACCCACCCAACATTAGACAACTATGAAAAGATTAATAGATGGATATTCGACCTTTATATCCAGCAGGTTTTCTATAGAGAATCTAAGTTTTAAAAATAGATATTGAGATAAATATGTTAAGTGGAGAAAAATAGCACGTGTGAGAAATGTTTGTGCAATTCAGAAATGTTTTCTGCTTTGTTTATTTTATAAAGCTATCATTTCACAACATCCACAGCAACAATAACCGATTGAAGAGGATTTATATTACCATAGAACATCACAGGGTGGGAGGGACGAACAAGAATCATTGAGTCAACTCCCAGCCCTGCACAGGACATCCCCAAGAGTCACACCACGTGCCTCAGAGCAGTGTCCAATTCCTCTTGAACTCTCACAAGCTTGGTAGCTGGCTGATAAATGCCTGAGCATCACCAAATAAATTATTAGCATAAAAAAAATAACCCTCAGTATCAAGAAAATATTAAAACAGTTGCAAAGAAAATTGACATTCTGTTATTTATCACTGACAGAAAGATTTTATTTATGTGTCTGTTTATTTATTTATTTATTTATTTATTTATCCTCTTAAGAGTGAGGAGCAGCTGTTCTGAGCAGAGTCATGAGTGCTGGAGTGTTAGCAATGCCTGGCTATCTGCCACTAGTGAGACCTCTGCTGTTACTGTGACTTGTTGACACCAGGGGAGAGATAATGTGAGTCAGCAGTGGCATGAACGGGTCTCAGGGTTGGTGCTCCAAAACCTTCATTAAATATTGCTATTTTGAGGGCTCAGAAAGGGAGAAAGTATCTGTTTGGCAAAGGTGGCATTGCTTTAGAGGAATTCATACCTTTGCTAAACCTTCCCTTTCAGCGATATTTCTCAGATCCTTCGTGGATTTGTGCACATACAGTTACTTAAGAAAGGACAGAGACAAGGATTCAAGGTCATTATGAGACTTAATGTGGTCAAAAGTAATCTGTAATTCTCTTCTTGTCTGCTCTGCTGCAGAATGGCAGAGAATAGCTGCAGGCATACTTATTTAGATTTTGTTTTCACAGAAAGAGGGAGGGGCAGACTGCTGAGATCCCAAGAGGGATTGAATAACTTCTCAGATACAGTCCCCCCACCTTTTCAGATTTTTCCACTCACCTTTGCACATTTTCTGCAAATGACCTGCTTCCCAGCTGATCTTGGAGGAACACAGAGAACAGCGTGGCCTTTATTTTATGACATGTAACCAATGAACTTGCAGCATTTCTTTCAGAGATTAATTCTGTTTTTACAACTTCCACCTCAGCAGTGAAATTGCAAAGTGATAAAGGGAAGTCTCCATATAGATATATCTAACCTGAGGTGGAAAATGAAATTCATGCAGAGCACACCACCCTGTTAACTGAGGTCAGCAGCTGCCTGTGGATGATCCTGGGTACACTGCACAGCTGTCCTGGAGCTGCATGATTTTACAGGGCCTGAAACACCATGATCTTCCTCTTCCTGCTTGAAATTCCAATGTAAAATGAAAACTGCATGAATCAATGGATTACAAAATATGCAGCTTGCTCATTCTTCTCCCAAATTATGTCCAGGAACTGGGAGTTTCTTCTATCCAGCATGAATTACAATCAGGAGTAAAATAGACACAATTTTTAACCTCACAACAGAATATTGGGGCTTGGTTTTAGGAATCTCTTTGAAAGGAAAGTATCTGTGATGAGCAGTGTTGATAAAACATCCCTACTTGGGTACTGTCACATGCATAACTCAGGGTTAGCAAAGGCTTCTGGATTTTTCTGAATAAGAGTTTAAACATCCTTAACATGTCATTTTTCCTTAAGTTGAGAGAGTGCAAATAATCCACACATGGTAGGACTAAAAATTTTTCTTTGAAATTTTAGGATATGGATATTCCTGTTTTGGAATTCAATGAAACAAACGAATGATTTTAGGTTTTGATGTACATATTTGACAAACCTAGTCAAATATGTACATCAGACCTAAAGGGTGGCCATATTTCCAGTCTTTAATTCTGTTTTGATGTCCTCTTCTCCCATCTCATTTCTCATTTGCAGTTCATGAGAATTTTCTTTGCTGTTGCAGTTTTTTAATGACTTAGTGTTCTGTTGCTCTTTCCTTGAAAGCCTAAAATGCAAAAGATTTATAGACCAGGATTTTTTTAAATTGGTTCTACTATTTTCCCCAAGAAAGGAGGGATGATGCCTGGCATTTTTCATTTGGACACAGTGCACTTTTATTGAAAGTTAAAGATAATGGCTTTGGCAGTTCCTTTTTAATCCAATCTACTGCTTCGTGTCCTCGAAAACAAAATTGGAGAACATGGCCACAGTTGGCATTTTGTGATAGAGTCCATTTTTCTTCTATTGAGGATGCAAACAGTGGCTGACATTTCTCAATTAGGTCCTCTTTTTTCCTATTGATAATGAATTCTTTTATGTGGCTTTCACTTTAAACTGCTCTATACCATGGACTGCTCAATACAGTGAGTCTGACAAGTAACTAAGCTGATAATGTGAATAGCTGTTTGTTATAATTTCATAGTATTTCCTGTAATTGCAAATGACACCAGCCTCTGTTCTATTACATATAGTTGGGAAATTTGGATTTATTTGTGTAACACTCAATAAAATCATTCCTTTACTGTAACACAGAAAATTATAATAATAGACTTTCCCCCTACTGTTTAGCAACTAATTTTACAGACAATTAAATTACACTAATGAATAGATGAATCAACTTTATTGTGAATCAATATATTTGCTTTCACTATATTTTATTTAACAGCAAAATATGTCAACTTCACACATACATGTAGAAAAATATCCACTAGTCATTTATATCAATGTCTATTATTCAATTAACCCACTTTTTATGGATAATCAATCTGCATTAATTTGGCTAGGGTGTTCACTAATCAGATTAGGGAAGTGCACATGCACAAATCAATTGTCTTTCAAAAAGCCATGCTGGAGGAATCACACAGAACTGGCTATGCTGATTGTGCCTATCTTTACAGTAGAAATAAGAAGAATAAAAAAGTTACTTCTATGCTGAAATTTGAAAATTCTGACAATTTTCTTATGTTTTCTGCAGTGTCTGTTAGATATATTAATGCAACTGTCCTAATATATGTGTTACAAATAAACTTATAAGGAAGTTTGCTCTGAGGTCTATTTTTGATAAAACCTAAAAGCACAAACTTCCTTTCTGAATTCACTTTAAAGCCTAGAAGTTCTTATTTTACCTGGCAGCAATATCAAGGATTTTTTTTATTGGCATGTTCATTGATTCAAAAACTTTTCAAAGAACTAAAATCATCTTATTGTGGCTACGCAAAAAAATGACCTGCCTTATAAAACAGTTTATGTTCTTTGGCCTAAGGACCATCGTGCTAATAAATGAGGACAAGATTCTTTAGACAGAATGGCTGTGCTATGGATTCAGAGCAATTTGACTCAGCCCCCAGTACTGCTGGGGCACCCTCCCATCTTTGCTTTCCTGGCACTGCCCTCATCACTGCTGCCTCCACCAAAAGCTGAGGTTGCCTGGAATTCTGGTGCTGTCCCTGCACGTTCACCCAGCTGACAAAGCACCTGAGCTGCTTCCAAAGCCACGCAGCAGAGGAGAACTCGGATGGCTTCAACAATCTCACACCTCTCAGAATCAGATTTCAACATAATCTATGAAAACATTCTGGGTTTAATTGGTCAGCAGCCAGCACCACCTGATATTTAGACTATAATGGGAAGTTTCTATTAGTAAATAGTATTGTTCACTTGGACCAAACCATAACCAAAACAGCCTTAGTGAGCTCTCTGACCGCTATGAGATTTGTCTAAGCAAGGACTAATCAAAATAAAATAACATCCAGGCTTATGCAAATTATTTTCTGATTAAGAGCCAGATTCTTCAGTAGATGACTAGAGAAAAAAAAAAAGGAAAAAAAATAATGAAATTAAGTTCATTAAGAAAACCAAATGTCAGTTATAAGCTAGTTGACTTTGGGTACATGTAAGCAGAAAGAATTTTGAAGCTTGCGTGCACTCTCTGCAGTATGAACACATTTTGGAGTAGCATCTTTTTCAGAAGACAAGGTGAAGGATAACCCTCAAGGGCAGAGTTGCAAGCTCTTTTAAGACAAAATAGAAATGCCAATCAAAGTGCAGATGGTTTTTCTCCTGAGAGGTGATTATTTTTTCATAGATCCTTTCCTAGAAGGATGGCTTAAATACATCAACTGAACTTCATAGTAGCACTGTAATAGTAAAAACTAAAAGGAAATATATCTCAAGCATAGCTCTTCTCAAGCACTTTAAAAATACGTTTTCACTCCTGAATAAAAAAACCCCACAAACTTAAAAAAACCCACAAACAACAAAAAAAACCTAAACAAAACCAAACACTGTCCCTTTTTACTTTCTCTGTGCACTAGCAAAACTTTGCATACCTCATGAACCTTAACTTACAGTTGTATCTCCACTCTAACATATATTTTCTGAGGCAGATCTTCTTTTTAAGCCACGTAAAAATGTTTAACTACTTAATGTTTACTTGCAGAAATGATAGTCTGAAAAAAAAAGAGTTGTACAGAAGCACAGATCTCAGATATATATATTTCAGTTACAGTCTAGTGTCATTTAATAAACTGCCAGATGGAAATTATATTCCATTTATATTTATTTAATATTTATTATTTGATTATTTGCCTATTAGATTTGAAATTTCTGCTGCTTGAAGTACGATTTTTAACAAAAAAATTGGTAAACACAACTTGGAAAAGGTTTATATACATCAGTTTACATCCACAGATTATCACAGTGGACTTCAGGAAATTACTTTGTTTACAATAAAGAAAAGACTAAACCCCACTTATTATGGATTAGTTGAGCCAGAGACGTTAAAAAGAGTGGGGTTGATTTTTTTCACTAGGACAGAATTTTGCATACAAATAAATATTTCTTCAATAGATGCTCTTAATTCTCACAGAAAAGGATAAAAATATATTCATCAAGAAAACTCTAAGTCAGTGTTATGTGTCAGACAGGCAAGGAAAGTTTAAGTTCTCACTAGGTTTGAAAGTTACTACTAAACTAAGTAGTGTAAAACTGTAAATGGTATTGTTATAGAGTCACTCTGGGGTACAGCAATTTTGTTGTGGTAAGAATTATCTATAATTTCTTACTTTTCATGGCCATAAGATTATATGCAACATATGTAGATTTTTAAAGCCTCTGGAGACCATCTCCAGAGACTGGATCTACACAAGCCACAATATACTAAAAACCAAAATGTTTATCCCAAGTTTAAGCGATGCGCCTCAAGAAAAGCTCTTTACAAAATTGTTCCTAGCAGCTTCCTCTCTAAAATATAACTCCAGCTACCACTGCCTCTACAGGTGAGGGAAGATTTTTTAATCACATGAAGAAAACAAGACAGGCTAACCTGTTTTATTAATTCCAAAATAGCCCTGCACATCTTGCAGACAATACTTGGGCCAGAGTTTTAGAGATATACAGGTACTGTATATCCTGAGGAACTTGACATAGGAATACTTATGCTTTATGTCACTTTCCTGATAATCAGACTCACAGGAAGGCTCAGAAATTATATGGAGAGAAAATAACAATAAACAGATTTAGAAGCTAAATCTATTTAGAAGATAAAAAGAATCTAAGAAGCCAAACTAACCTCAAACCCTGTAGGACATCTGACTCTGCTCATTGAGACCATTTAGCTCTTCTGAAGCTGAACATCTAAATCATTCCCTTCCTCATCTCCAGGGGAAAAGTCCCTTTGATAGTTCAGATCTTGAAAATCTGACTTGAAATATTGACAGATGCCTTTCAGATTCTCAGTCTCCCTGACCTGGAAATTTCCAGGCCTCTCACCTCCTGAGAAATTACTGCATTCAATACTGAAATTCTACCACTAAAACTATTCCAGGTAGTGTAAATTCATACCAGTTGAAATAGGGTCTCATCTCAGGTGGCTGTTTTGCTACTTGACTTTATGGAAGAGATTAGAGCTGGCTCCTATTGTCTGTCTTGTTTGGATTTCATATTAAATATCCATCAAATGGAAGATGAATAAGTAGTCCACTAAACCAGAAATAAAGCTTTTCTGGATGAATAATTTACCATTTATGTTAGAGAATTTGACTTGCTTCCCTGAGTGGTGCAACATTTCATGCTCAGTTATAGAGTTCCTTAATTTTATAAAGGAGCCTTGAAAGGTATCTTCACTTTTATTGTTGGCTAATAGTTATGCCTCTATTCCAAAAATGAGAGATGTGCTTGAGTTGCTGAGACTTTACTGAATCTAGGATGTAGGTTTCATAAAACCTATGACCACTCCTAAGAAAGTGACCCCAAAAGTCATTATCATTGTGGTGAATATCATCAGAATGCGATTAGAGGAGTCACACCTACTGTTGGGCTTGTTATGGTTGCCAGCTGTTTGTAAGAATTTTATCCAAATTCTTCAAAAATACGGAACTTTGAAGTTTCTTCTGTTTTGACATTGGTAATCGATTATTTTGTGGGAGCATTTCAAAGGAAGGCAAGAGGCATGACTAAACCAGCAAAAAAAATGTGGTGGTAAGTAAATACCTAGGCTGAATGCTTGTTTTATCCAAGAGACTCAACCTCACACTGCAAAGGTAAGACTTAGAAACTGAATGGGAATAATACTTCAAGAGGATTCTATGACGTGGAATGATGAAGAAGTAGCTTAAGAATCTCACAACTGTATTAGTTTTCTCCATGAACTATTCATAAAAGCTAAAATCACCAAAACTTTTAAAAAAGTGTTCTAGTGAAGCAGAGTAATGAATGGCTAGTGAAATGAGGAAGCAGGTGATTTTACAAGATCAGTGGCAGCTGGAATTGTGCCTTGCCACCCAGCAGGGGAAAGTGACAGGACCTCCAGACTTGACAATCACATGCTGTGAGTAAGGTGTTGCTGCAGAAGGGGAAAAAGCAACCAGGTGGCCCAGTAGCTGCTCAGCTGAATTCACCAAAGCAGACTTAAAAATGCAGAATTCAGCTGGATTTTAAAGCTATTTCTATTGATGCAGCTTTTTTTTTTTTTAAATTTCTTTTAGTTCTGAGTTGTGTTCTGCTGAGCATCAGAAAGGCTCAGGTTTTGAGGTCAGAGCTTACAACTGGGGTTTAGATGAAGTTTCTTTAAATTTAAGCCAGCTCCTTTTTCTTGCTAATTACTTGGGGCAGTCAGAAACATTCAGGACCAGAGCAAAAATGCTAAATGGATGCACATAACTATAAATAAGGAGTCTGAAGTTACCAGAAATAATCTGGATAACATTTTTGGACTCAGCACATAAAGACAGTTGCAATAATTTCTTTCCCACTCCAAGACATCTTTTAAGCCCCACCCTATTCATCTTCAGCTTCCTTTACAACTTCTGCCCCCACTCAAATTTATCCTTCTGTTCAAGATGATAACACTCCCGTTATTCCTTACTCATTAAAATCACAGAAGTATTACAGTAAGTGAGCTGAGAGAATTTAAAGGGAAGTAAGGGCAACTGAGTACCCAGTTGCTATTCCAAGTCCATAGAAGTTGGGTCCTTGACCTTTTTTATGTCATTTCATTCCCTCTTCCTATTACTCTAAGCTTGATTTCCTTTGGACAATTTTTTTTTCCTTGAAATGGAAAAAAAAAAAAACCAGAAATAGAAAAAAAAACTTTTGAAGAAAAGGGAATAAAAAGAGGAGAGTTTTTCTAGTTTTCTGAAACAAAAAAATAGTCAACATCTGCTGCAGCTCACTTTATATGACCTTTTCACTCTGCTTTCACTCATGTGAGAGGAAATAGTATAGCAAGTGAATATACTGCTGTTGATCTGGAACACCAGTGATGTCAATGTTTGTGGTTATCAAGAACACAATGAATGCCCTTGACACTTAGGGCAATAAGAAATGAGGTTTTCTGAGTTATTTTAGTTTCTTGTTTCATTCCTTACTAGGGCATTATTAAAACTGAAAGCTCCACAATTTTCTCATTCAAAGACCTTTTCAATAGTTAAGAATATGCTTTCAAGCCATAACTGTATCAGGATGTGTGGTTCTGCCTTTGTCAAGAAAATATATACACATTTTGTTTGTGATGCTGTCTAAAATCTTGACAGCTAAAGAATTCATCTTTGGAAGTGTAGATTCATTTCTGCTGTTAGTTGCAAGTGAGTAAAAGCCTCCCTTTTATAGGATGGATCCAGTGCCACATCGATTATGCAAATAGCCTTTGTGAATGCCTCAGGCATACACTGCTGGAATTGCAAGGCAAGTGTCTCAGAAGGCAGGCCTGAATTCTGAAACCAATGAGCTGTTCTTATATTCTGGCATTAGTAAATGATAATCTGCTGGGAAATGAGCTGCTGACAAAGGTCTCTGAGGAGACCTCGTAACAGCGCTCCTGCGCCTGAAAGGGGCTACAAAAATCTGAAGAGGGACTTTTTACAAGGTCATGTAGTGATAGAACGAGGAATAATGTCTTTAAAATGAAAGAGGGGAGATTTAAAGGAGATATCAGGGAGGAATTCTTTACTGTGAGGATGGTGAGAAAATGGACCAGGTTGCCCAGAGCTGTGGGTGCCCTGTCCCTGGTGGGTTCAAGGCCAGGTTAGGGGACTCTGAGCAACCTGCTCTGCCAGAAGGTGTCCCTGCCCAGGGCAGGGGAGCTGGAACTAGATGATATTTAAGGTCCCTTCTAGCCAAAATCATTTTGTAACACTCTGATTCTGGAAATCTGTTCCCTTTCCCTTACTGCAAGGCACAACTGTCTCAAGATCTCTTAAATACAGATTTTCTTCACAGGAGAGGCATGTTAGCAGTGTTCATACTGTGAGATGGCATTTTTTAATTTAAAAACTGTTCTTCCCAATAGGAGAAAATACTTGTTTTAATTAAAAACAAACAAGCAAAAACATAACAAAACTGACTGTTGAAAAAAGATTGAATTAAAAATAAAAACGTACTTGTCCTGAAGACCTCTCTTTCTGCTCCTTTCTACCCCAATGCTACCTCTGTTTTCTATTTTGATGAAGAAAGAAAGGTCAGAGTATTTGGAGATGAATGTGGGGAAAAAAAATGAATAAAAAGGCATGAAAAAAAGCCACTTCTGGTCAACTCTCATGATGATGATGTTGTCTAAGCTTTTGCTTCTGCTATGGAACTATTATTGGTTTATTACTGGTCTTCTGGTCAACTCTCATGATGATGATGCTGTCTAAGCTATTGCTTCTGCTATGGAACTTTTATTGCTTTATTACTGGTCTTCCAGGAATGTTAGGGTCTAAAGGTGTTTTCTTTAGGAGAACAAATGAAAGCTTTGCCAACAAAATTGAGATACACCTTAGAGAAAAAAGACTAATGAAATATAAATTTCCCCATAAGAAAAGCAAACTGTATCTTACCAAACTTGAAGGCAGGGAGCTACTGAGTGGAATTCAGAAACTACACTGTGAGAGACTGAAAGGTTAAATGTTCAGGACTCAAAAAATTAGTCATTTGCAAAAGCAGCAGTTGCTTTGCTGAGGCCAGGTTTTCTCCTCAAAGTCAAACAAGAGGAGCATAAACAGAAAGGAATGGGAATGAAAATAGTTTTGCTCAGTTACCACAGCTTAAAATTGAGGTGGTGTCAGGTCCTGCACAGAAAGCAAGCAGGAGGCACCATTTCACTCAGTTCCACCTATGGTCACAGTAAACATTACTGGAATGACCTAAAAGGTCTGTATGAATGAATATGATAAATCTGTAAGTGTCCAAAACAATTGAAATTAATGATTTTGGTGAAGTTCTAGTGATGGTAAATGATTTTAGGGATGCAGAAAGAATGTTTTAATAATGAAAAGTGTATATAAGGAGAAGGATTTAGCAACTTCTGCAGCTATTTTTTAGTGTCTGTGGCTGTAATCCAAATAAGCTTTGGAATCTTTCTTAGAATAAGGACTTTATAATGTGTTAGGCAAGGGATTTTCATTCATACTAGAAAGATGCAAGAAATAAATACTATCTGTGACATAAAGCACTTCCTTTTATTAAAGATCCATAAAGATACTTGGAATATAAGACATTTCAAATGGTCCTTAATTTAGTAGAGTGTCAAACTAGTCAACTACTCATTGAGAAATTAGCTTTTTACAAGCCATATAACAAACTGTAAGCCAGCTAGGTGAAGAAGAGAGTAGAAACTGTAATAAAGCCAACAGGAATGAATATGAAATATTCTATGAAAATCTGGATATTTTTCATGTCTCATTACCCAGTGAGACTTAATCAGGACTTTTTCAAATACTTTGCAAAATCAATGACAACAATAAAGCCCAGTTCAGAGTAACTAAGTTGTTAATCACTTCAGATATGGAAACTCTGTGTGAATTTCCAGCTGCACTCCATGAGGCAGTAGGTTACAAGGTATGCTGAGATGGATATTTCTCAGCATTTCCATCTGGAACTGTTCCACTTCATATCAATAATTAAAAGTTTATTGGAGCAAAGACGTGAACTACTGACTTCCTCTTTCCAAGTGAGCACCTTGAATATTGCCTGTTGAATATTGCTGCTGTCTTTGGCCAAGTGAGTAAGTTTCTAAAGCTGGAAGAGCACCAGAAAGAGTTGTTAATAAATTCTCACCCTCTCTGTCTCTCTCCAGTGCTCTGGTAAAATGAGGGCACATTTGATCCCAGATGAATGTTCTTCTGTTAAGTATCTTAAGTATCTTTCTGTTAAGTCAAAGTTCAAAATCATTTTAAATCTCAGAAACAAAATCAGTTTTGATTTGAAATTTGGAAGGCTTGTGATTCCTATAGTGAAAAATCATATCTAAGATATTTTAGAAAGAGTAAGCATGCTTCTTTATTAGGGATGAAAAGCCTACTAATTCTGTAGCCTAATTATTCTGTAGACTTAATCTTGGAGATAAAGACAGGCTACTTTCCATTGCAGGGAACTAACCTGAAGTTATTTGTATTACATTTCAAAACATACTTGCAAGAAAATACATAAAGACTATACATGACCTCTCTCTTCATGCTCAGATCAACCTGGCTATATAGAATCCCTCTGACTGAATTTGGTGTGGAAATAGAATGTACTGAGCATTTGGGAGAAGAGAATGCTCTACAGAACCAACACTTAAAAGATGACAAATAGCAGGTGGCTTTTAAAACAAATTCAAGAAGTGGAAAAACAAACCTAGAAAAAACTGCTGGGAAAAGTTAAACAGTAGGAGACTTTTAAGAAAATTCACAAATAGCAGTGAGACAAGAATAAGCTAGAAAAGCAACTGCTAGGAAAGCTAAGCAGCAGGAAACATAACAGCAAAACAGTAGTAAAACAAGAATAAGACAGGGAAATGGGAGCTGAGGGAAGTTAACCAGTAAAAGATTTTAGACAATGAAAAGTAACATTTATATTAAGTAAGCCAGGAAAAACAACAGCTATAAGAAGATAAGGAAGATCATGGTGAAATCAAAGAAAAATTCATTTACTGTGAGGAAAAAAACTTCAGTTCCTTGGCATGGACCAAAGGTATGTATTCTGCCAGCCTCAGATAGTGACAGAGAAGAAACTACTGTACAGAACTGCTTGTGTAGAAATGTCACTTTCAAAAGATAATGCTGTATTAACAGTTTCCAAGGTTACGAATGGAAAAAGGAAGACATATACATAATGTTTGTTTTATGTCTTCAGAAGATTCTCACTCTACATGTGGCTGGACTTTTAAGTAAAATCAGCTTCCTCATACTCTGCAAAGATTTCACAGAAGACCAGCATGTACTGGGAGAGCTCATTAACTTCCACTGTACACATCAAAGGAGCACTGCCATGAGAAAAGCCAGCGTGGTTCCAAACAAGGAGATAGCAGGCTTGAAGAACAAGCAGGGAAAATCAAGACAAAGAACCAAACCAGGGAAACAAAGGAACTGGAAGAGTAGATTAGGAGTAAAAACTGGTTTCTTACTTATTTAAAAAAAAAAACATTATACCAAAACTTCAATTTAGGAATGTAGAGCTGGGGTCTAGCAGGATAATCAAAAGAGATTTACACGTAGATGATTTTTGTCATGATTCATCCAAGTTTTGAGCAAGTTGCTTAAAATGTTTTTGCATGCTAGGGAAAAGTGCAGAAATGTACTTTCAGGTTTCCCTTCCTGTAAATGAGGGTTCATGAGCCACATGTTTAACCAGGTATTGAGGCTGACACGCAGATATCATGTCACCAGGGTGGCAAACTAAAAGGATTTGCATGGGAAGTATCTTGTACAGCTCATCTGCTGCACCTTGCTGTGCAGACAGAACACTTCCAGCTCTGGATTCAAGGGGAATGGGAAGATGCTGCCTTGAACAGAAGAAAACTTCCATGCATAATTTTGTGGGATGCATCTTACCATTGTTGTGAATATGATTCTTCCTTTCCAACAGATTTTGACATTATTTTAATGGCAGACATGTGAAGTCTGGAAAAATGAAAGGATACAAAACAAGAGAAGTCAAGAATACCTTTACTTCAGAAAAGTAACAGACAGGCTAAAAAAAAATGACTGAATTACTAGTTTAGAAATATCATTTAACTGGGATAAATTCTGCGAAACACTAGATGAGAACTAAAAATGAAAATTTGTTAAGACAGCCCATCCTAACTTCCATAAAGAAGAGGTTTTATAGCTGCATTCTGAAACCCTCCTTTAAAAAATGAAAAACATCAGTTGTATTATATACATAAATATAAGACATAAAATATTGTTCAACTCCAAATGATATTTCCTATCTGGCGCAGAGTTGTGCTCAGCAGAACCACAATAACAAGCTGGCATATTTAGAATTCATTCTGGTTGAGTACAGACAGAATTCATCAAAAGTACTTCAGGCCAAAGTGATCCACAGCCACTAAGAGTGGTGGTTTTTTCCTGCCTCTGCAACATGGATAAATTGCACAAAGTCTCCCCTGGGAGAGGAGGAATGCAAAAGGGAGAAGGGTGTCCTGGAAACCCCTGTTTCTGCACTCCTTTGCAGATAGACAAAGACTAAGCCCTAGATTTTATCTTTTTTCTTTTAGAGCTGTAGAAAATACTAAGCTTCTGTCTTTTCGATTCTCTAAGATGTAGTTTTCTCAACTTTTCATTAATGGGTGAGAACATGAAAATCAGTCTAGGAAAACTATTCCAAGTGAAAGATGGTAAGAATTTTAGTAAAAGTATAAGAGTAAGGGAATATGGGAAAATTATTGGTGGAGGGGATATCAGGATACAGCAGTGCAAAGTTTTCAACACACTGCTCAAGACTAGGCAGCACTGATATTATTCCTATGTGTGTTGCATTACAATTTGTGGGTCTTTTTTGGTTGAAATATTAATTCTAGCATTCTAAATAATGGATTTGAGTATTATTATTCCTATTTTTTAATTTGAAATAGTTGAATTTTTTTTTTCCTACATCTTGTTTGAATTTAAAGAGTTAAAAAAGCACTCCTGATGGAAACACTTTCCCAGCTTCTACTGGTTGGAATTGCTAAGGGCTTTTTAGCTTAATTTTTAACTAACAATAGTATTGCTTCATTTCTCACTATGGAGCAGAGTGAGTTGTCGTTTGGTGTGAAAGGCTCAGGAGGCCAGAATAGGTGGTTGTGCTCAGATATGTGAGTACAGAAGTGCATAGGATAGAGAGCAAAGACTGATGCCATGTAACTTTTCTGGGCTTTGCTGACAGAAGAAAGTTTGCTCTCCATCTGACCTGTCTTCTGTGTGGGTGCTGGTAGGTTTTTGGCTGATCAGCTGGATAAACAAACATGGTTCTACCTGTGCATTAATAAAGCCAAGTACAAACTCATTGCTAATTTGTTGAGAAGAATAGTATCTCTTCTTGTCTGAAATTGTTTCTTTTCTTAGGTAAATGACTTTTTTAAAGCTTGAAGATGCAAATGTAACTAATGAAAAGTAAAAAGCATATGTATTTGGTAGATCATTATTTTTCATCACATGAATAGGACTTCAGAGAAAAACAAGAAACTATGCACATATACACACAACCACCACCAAACCTCAACACAATGACAACAGAAAAAACAAAAGAACTCTCAGCCTCTCATTTACAGCTGTAGTTTCTAAGTCCTTGAGAAAAGACATGCAAATCCATGGTTGGACAGGCTTTACTGATGAGTTCTAAAGCCTCAGGCAAAATTGACAGCCCCAGGAATAGAAGAAACAGAACAATTTACTTTTTCCTTTATGAAGAGTAATCACTAAATATTTATTAATTTTATTAAAGAGTTTTCAAATTTGGGGTTTCTTTTTGGAGAAAAGTGTTGACATACTTGCAGGAAAACATCTTTTGTACATTCTGGAGGACATCTCTGCTAATTGATTTCATTGGCCTCTATCGTTGGGGTACTAATTATGAGAAGCTTGAGAGAGAAAAGCTATTTCTCTGGTACCTAGTCAAAGCAGACCATGCCTCTGGCTGCTCCTACTTCTGACTCTCAGTAATCAAAGGAGACCTGTGGTCATATCATTTGCAGCAACCAGGATAGAAATGATTTGGCAGAACTGATGGAGTGAATTTGCGTCACATTATAATTTTATCCTTAAGTTACTAATTGGTCAGTGCTGTGTTCGTTTCAATTACTGTTTTTTCTTTCTGCCTTGTTAACATGTGCTGACAGGAGAGAAGACTGACTTCCCTGAAGGGTGGAAATGCCAGCTCAGAGTCTGGAGTGTGACTGTGGGATGACATTCACAGGAAATGCTGTGAGGCTGGCTCTGCGTGCCTGCTCTCTCTCCCAAGAAGGACACTGAATTCAGGTGCAAACCTTCATCCTGGTGTTCATCCCTAAAGCCTGCCATCCTTTTTGCTGCAATTTACTCAAGGCAAAATTGTCACAGAGATTCCTTTAGATCAACTTTGTGAATGCTTAAAGAACCCTCAAACCAATGTGACTAGAGTGAGTAAATGGCTATTAGTGAAACTCCACCATATCTAACATTACTAAATGATATTTAAAAGAAACTCCACAACAAAATGAGTGCATTTTCTGATATACTCCTTTCAAATAGGACTCCAAATAACGATAATGTTGACACATGTATTTCAGACACTTACCAAATATTTGATTTTTTATTTTAAATTTTAAAACGACCTTTAAATTTAATTTTTAAAAATCTTCACATCTTTATATATGGTAATTCAAACCCTCAAATGTACAGATCTCATCTGTATTTTTAAAAAATCTTTTCTTTCAATTTGGATACTGATCTTATTTAAAATTATTTCCAAACAGAACTTCATTTTCAGCATAGGTGTGTTACTATACACGGTTTAGTTTGCATCTTATTGTGCTATTTCAAAAAGATATTTTAAAAACACCTTAACCAAGGAATATTAGCTACCTAAACAGAATTTTAGTTCAATAGGCTTTTGTTTTCTACTATTCACCTACAAATATTTAAGGAAAATAGGCCTTAATATTCCTCAGATTGGGCATCATCCTTTATGATCCTATTTTTAAATGTCTTCTCTGATTCCCTTCAACTTTGTAAGCTGAGAATTTTTTTTTTTTTTGTATTAAAACATAACTTTTTTTCATGTGTTCTCAGGATATGGAAGTGTCTCTCTTTCTTCTAGTGTACACTCCTCAAAAATGCACATATCAAAGTCTTTAAAACCACTTGGGTAAAAATCATCAATTCAAACAATATAATCAATAACAGATAATACTTTATTACATTAAAATGTAACGGAAAACATCTGTCTTCTGATATCAATCAATTTTTGACCCTCCTTTGTCAGCACATCTAGAGATGGCTTCTCCCTTCTGACTCTCTTCTGTCTTTTTCTCCTTCCCCTAGGCCCTGTCTTGCAAGCCCAAACCAGAAATCAGCTCTTTTGATATGCCTGTCATATCACACTTCCCCACCAAGGTGTCTTTCCAGTTGTGCTGGCTCAAAATATCAAACACTCCCTTCAATCCATAACTCTTGGTGGGGAGACCCATAACTAGTTTCAGTGACATTTTTTTCCTTCTCAGCCTCAAGACAACTGTGTAGTTTGAAGAAAAGCTTTGTTAGCAACTCTTATTAACCATTCAATATTTCAGTCAAGGAAGGAGCTCCAGTCCAATAGAGGTAGGAAAATAACTTACAGTCTTTCATAAAACATTAAAAAAATATCATTATTACATGTTCAGTACCACTGACGACCTGTATTACCTGATCAAATTCCAAAGATTTGCTCATATTTTTTCACTTTCCAATAATTATTATTTGAAAGGTAGACACAAGGTGGTAGTCATTTTAAGACAAAGCATGGTGACATTTTGATGACCCCTGTGGGTCTCTTCTCACTCAGGATATTCCAGGATTCCATGACACTTGGTGCAGCTGACCAAGAGTAGCAAATGTGAACAAACCACTTCCTGGGGTCACAATTTCTCTACTCTGGGTTGGACATAAATTTCCTTCACTACCTTAAGTTACAACACTAAGCAATTATTCTATTCACAAAAAATATATTTTAAGACGAAAGATTGAATAAAGTCAAGTTAGGGAGGCAGTATTTGGAAATCCAAGATGCTAAACAATGATTTACAAACAATACCTACTTTTCTTGTGAATGGCAACATTTTATATAGGAACAATTATTTTCTAATTCAATAATAGACAAAACTGTGATGTAGCCCAAGGAAGCCTTTTTGTTCAAAATCATCTGTGATGAGCAATACTTTATATATTAGGTTTTTTCAAACAATATTCAGTCTCAGTCCTAGTGCAAGAATCACCTTTCTTTTTTCTCTATTAAACTGTATCTGTCCAACTCAAGAACATATTTTCTTTAACAGATTTTTGAAGAGACTGCTAACTTTGGGCACTTCATCTTGTTTTGCTGGCCTTGTATCCTGGGCATTTATCATATACACACCTTAGCAAATTGTGCATGATCTTAAAAACCATGGTTTATTTGACTATCTGGAGCAAATCAAAATAATTTGGCCCAATAAGGCACAACCTAAAGTTTGTCCCCAGATATTCACTGTTCATTGTGTTGGATAGATGCAGTTTCAGAGTGGATTTCAAGAGCAGTGACACATCACCCCTTAAACCCTTTTACTCCTGTAAGGACAGGCTGCTGGCTGATTCAGATGTCACAATACAGTTGAATTCCTTCACTTCAGGATACAGATAAATTGAACATGGACAGACTAAATATCTGTCTCAATAATTTATCAAAATGAAAAATTATGAGAAATTAAGATGAGAGGCATTGTTGTTATTTAAGACCAATTTTTAATCTTAGATATTTACAGTAATATTATATTTTCTCTATGGTAGGAGACATCTCTTGTCATTTCTAAATTAAAAAGTGAGGCTGTTACATAAACTGAGCAGTAACACATAGCTACAAAGGAGCATTTTTGCCTTTTGCTAAATTTGTCCTAATGTTCAACATATGACCTGCTAAGGACTCCAAATTCATTCTTTTTTGCACCTATAAGACAGGAACATCCATAACTCTGAGACCTGAAATCTCAATGGTGTGCTTCACCAGCTTGTTAGTGTGTAATCTTTGCACCCCAAAAGACAGATTTTTCAGTAAAAGACATAGTTGTACATGGGATGGAAAAATCAAGTAAGGGGTGTTTCAAACCCCCAGTGCTTTGCTAGTGAAGGATAATTTATGTAGTCAGTAATTATATAAGAGAATCTGATGAAATATAACTTCATTTCAACTCACTCTTTAAAATCAAGATCCTACATGTAGTTCTCTTCTTTCCTGATTTTCAGATTTGATTCTGAGGCTGCAAACAAAACTAAACAAAAAAACCAAACCTAGCAGTTAATAAAATATTCTGCACAAATTATGTGAATTTTTCATTAATTTACTCTGAATGAAGGATGGAGGGCACTGGTTTTGAATAAAACATATGATCTGGTGATTAATCAAATCCCTGTTCTGATGGAAGCAATAATCTGTCTGGAACCTGAAGGGTATACAAGGACAAAAATGAATGCAGTGAAGAAAGTAGTATTCCCAGTCTGAAAGCATCTAACACTCACTTATTCAGAGAGAAAAAAGAATATATTTTTGTCTTTGAAAAGTATTCATAAATTAAGGTTATGGAGTAAGATAACATTAAATGTGACCACTGTAGTAATTTAGAGAATTTAACTCTGCATCATTCAATGGATCATTTGAGTCTCTTCCTACTAAGCAAAATATACATTTCTTAATTTTACTTATGCATTTTTTCTATGTCCCTGTTAATCAGTTATAACCATTTTTGAATCAGTTGTTCCCTGTAATTTCCCTGTATTTTGCATGACATACTATTTCTTTGTCTACTGCTCAAACTTATATGTATCACAGAAGATGAAACCTTTATGAACTATGAATAAAGGAAATATTTAGTATTGCTGTATAAGCCAATGAGCACCTTCATTTTAGCATTTGTCTTATTGTTTTCCTCTAATCTCTAAACTGCTAAGAAAATTAGCAGTTTGGAAATTAACACCAACAGGAAACCAGATTTTCCAATAGACAAAAACAGAATTACTATATTAAATCTATAATTTATAGAAAATAAGAAATAAATCCCAATGAATTAGATGTACTAGTGTCACACTATTAATAAATCAATATGAACTTTCATAAGGATAAGAGCAGATTGTGCATTTCCAGAACATTTCAATTTCCTTTAAAACTTTTATTTCATAGGAGATGGTCATCTAAATAAACCAGCTGAAGGAAATATATAAATTTGTTAAATCAATATGACTGTAGCTGAAGTAATTCATGTGCTTAAGCAACTTGCTGGATTCAAAACATTGAACCATATGCATTTCATATAGAGCTTGTACAAAAAGAAATTCCTTACTGTATCCCCCCATTACCCAGATCAGTCCTCTCAAACGATTTTAGAAATGCTCTGATCATGTATTATATTTCTGGCCCAACAGATTTTGATTTGTGCTGCTGCAGTCCTTACAGCAAACTGGCAAGTAGCAATTCAATCACTGTTTGCTTAATGCCTTTTGAAGCTGCAGTGAAAATACTGATTTCTGGTTAAAAATATCCAGTGAAAATTAAAGCAGTGATGTAATCATTGCTTTGTCTAAGCAGCCTTGAGGTGCCCCTTTTTTTTTTCAGCACGGGGTAAATTAAAGTCTTTATGACAATTTTATGTTTTTAATTATATTTTAATTATGCTTGTCCTTCTTTAAGAGGAAGGAAGTTTACTACTGGACATTTTTTGGCTAATGATTATCCTTTAACTGACCTGCAGATTATTAGTAATTTCTTAGTTTTTTACTATTAGAGCAATGACTGGCAGACCTACAGCACATTTTCTATGCCAGTGCAGTGAGTAATGGCCATGTAGACAAATAGAAACATTAGTTCAGCATGAACTTTATAATAGATCTGCCTCAGAAAGGGCAGCTGAGTTTCCATTATAGTATATCATAATGTTGTCAGCTAATTACCTTCAATACCTTGAAATCTTTAACAGGCAAACATCTCTCCATCCTTTTTCAGTGAAGGCTTCATATGGCATTAGTGACATAATGACACTGTGTCAAACCCTAAATAAACTATTCAAAACAGATTTATTAAAACAGTTGCCAACATTTCAAAAGAAAGAGTTTTCTTTCATTTGAAAGAAAACTGTTCAATGAAAAAATGCCTAGCAATATAACACATGGGAAAGTATTTAAATCTAATATCAATGTAGGAAGAACAACTGTTTTTTCTATCATCCATCATAGTTCTCTCAAAAAAAAAAAAAAATTTGGGTCTTCTAAAATGAAAAACTGGTATTAAGACCTAGAATAGCATTTTGTCCAATTTCTTCCTTTCATAGTTATGTTAATTGCAGGTATATCTGTCTGTTCCACAAACCTATGCCTTGCACTCAGCAATTTGAGGATGCACTATGTACACCACCTTTTTGATGTTAGACAAAGATTCAAGATTTCTGATTGCACTGAAACAGATGGATTCTAAATATCTCTCTAGTGGATTTAATGGCAAACTAAAACATTGAGTAAACTATTAATTAACTGCAGAAACTAAAAGACATGGAGCAAAATTTAATCCAAATTTAAGGTGAAAGATGTTTCCAACAACTGCTACTTCTAAAAGAACAAATCTTGAAGTCTATAAATACATATTTAAGCCCAAATCTGTTGCCTTTGAAGAGAGTTTTTGTTGAGCTGTGGCAACTCATTAATGTGGCATATCCAAGGATAAGAAATCTCTTCTGCAGTTAGAAAACAGTCACTCAGACTCAACAGCATTCATCATAAATATATGAATATATAAAATCTTCATCTTTATCAATAAATGTTTACAGAATGAGTGGAAGATGAAAATCCCTTTTCAAAAAACTATTCCTGGCAAATATTAAACTAACAATTGTTTTAAGGGTCTATTGTGCAGATTACCCTTCTAAACAACTATAAAATGTCCACTACAGATATCTTCCAGCCAAAGTCATCTGATACAGAACATTACTATAAATGCCAATGTGCAACAATATCATCTGTACAATTAATATAAAATATTAGATTTTTAGGAGGAAGAATAAAACCAAAATCCTGTGGCAGTTTTCAATATTTCAATGATTAAAAGATTATTTCAAGTTATTTTAGGCTAAAGGACAATAGTAAGTAATATATAATTCATACACACTAAAGAATATTGTAAGAGTTCTTATTTTTCCTTAGGGTTTTTATCAACTAACCTTCTCAAGTTTACTTTTACAATTATGGCTTTACAGAAGCTCTGTGAAAAAAAAATAAATAGCAGTTTTACAGTATCCCCTGACATTTACTTTTATTCTCTGTTATTCAGTTGCATTAACTTGTTTAGCTACTGTGACATTTCATACAAGAAATATATCTTATACATCTTGTTAGAAAGGTCTACCACATACTTAAGGGGATGATGACTAGGTTCTACTAATCTATATTTTAGAAGCTTTTTATTCACTCTTCCAAAAACCTATATCATGATTCAGATTATGAAAGCATTTGCTTAAAGTCCAGACTTGATCAAAAGTACCTTGCCTAGTTGATGCTATAATAACTTTGGTATAATATCATGTTTTTTTCCTTCCCTACTTCTCATTCATTTTCCAAACACCTGCATAATGTTTTTCAGTTTTCTAACAGTGCTGAGATTTCCTGATGTGGGATAAAATGAAAGAAATGGCTAAAATGTTATACCCCTACAATACAAAAAAAAAAATTATTCAGATTATAAGGCCTGTAATTTCATCATTTCACGTCAGAATTCTTGTGACCAAACTTCTTAAGCTGTCTCCTATAACACAGGACTTTACATGAGCCTTGGAAGGAGTTACAGTCCAATAATACCCACTGAGATTTAATTTTGTTCTTTCTGTTATTTGTGTTTATGTCTAAAATAGTCTTCCATGACTGGCTATTGATGGATGAGAAGATTGAGCAGCTGCCTCTAGAGTGCTTACAGGAGTCTCAAGGAAAACTGCAGGCTCACCAAAATATCTTTACATAAAAAGGTATTCTTACACAAAAAGCATTTGCAAACTCTGCAAAGGCAGGATTTTCCTTACAAATTAGTGCTGTACCAGGAAATCACAGCTTTTTTCTTAGAATGAATTCAAGACATTTTCTTACAAAAAAGTTGAGTCTGAGTGTTTCTTGATTATTCTCACTGTTTCCAGCAGGAACCAATCTGGTTGCTTTGCAAATGCATTTTGGCATTTCCAAAAAATGTAATTTACAGGCCCTGTAAATAAGCTGCCTTGTTAAACAGTAAAGAGATCAATGCCAAAATTACAGATTTCTTAAAAACAAATAATGAAAGTTTTTCATATGAATCCAGCATATTCTAAAGGTTCCACACTAAAAAGAAAACAAAATAAGCAAACAACAAACCAAAACAAAACTGCTTTTGGATTCTCTATACATTGTGGAAATATCATTAATTAGCTGTGAATTGGTGTAACTAATAATCTGAGATGGAGAGCTAACACTGATTGAAATATATTGAAAATTATGTTGGCCTCACAATTATATGGATTCATCCATTTGTTTAAAAATCAGCAATATAATGCTACCAAACTCTGCATTTAGTAAAATTAGTATGTGTCATGAGAAAGTTTATGAAAAAGTTTTCAAATGAAAATGAGGCATGCTGTTTCTCTCAGATTTCAGGCACTGAGCCCCTAACCCTTGCTCCTCTGTAAATTACATCTCTTATGTCTTGAAGTTTTTTTGTTAGACAGTGACATAATTCACTCATAATCAGATAACGTTTTCCCAAGCTTTAAAATTCTTTTCAGTAATTTAATTCAACAGTCACTTCCAGAACGTAACATTCAGTGGTGAGTGTTTGGGAAAGTGTGACTTAACTTGTGAATGACAACCACAATATTTCTAAGCATCCCTGTTATAAATTCTGGTTTCTGTTTCCTCAGTATGACATTAACACAAGGAGAAAATATTTCACTGCTTGCTGGGTAGAGGCTGGTGTCCCAAATACATTAAAATAATGCAACTATTACAAAGAGGGAAAGAGGGGAAAATCTTCTCCAATTCAATAAATTTTTATTCTTTTGGCAAGCATTACCTGAAATAAGCATTGCATTATTATTACCTGAAATCACAGAAAGAGCAAAGCAGCTTTTATACTCCAAGGAACATATTCAGCCAGCAGGTGACAGGGCACATGTACCCCTCTCTCTCTCCTACAGAGATACATTCATATTTATCTGTTACCTTTTTCATGTAATGTTTTTGGTTGGTCCACAAACCTGCCCACACCATTAGTTTATATAATGCTAAAAAGCACATTTTAGCATGCTTGTTTTTCTCCCATATAAATTTAATGAAGGAGAGGCAGCCTGGAAATGAAGAGCCTTCATCAAGCATAGTGCTTTCCCCTGTTATGTGGTACTGTTATGATAACACACATTTCCCCCCACCTTCACTGGGCTGCATCCTTGTGCATGAACAAAAACTTTTAATCCCTCTGTACATCTCACTGCCACTCAAGCTCACTTCCCTTCCCCACTCCCTCCCTTTTCAATTATAACAGCACAACACTGTCTGTCAGTGGAATATCTAGGCAATGTTTTGTGCATATTATTTTTAAGGTATGGCCTTTCAATTTAAACAGGCAGTACTTCCATTCAGATGTTTAACATTTTTCATCTCAATTAAAGCATTATCCTTTTCTCTGGACACTTGAAAAATACAATCCTGTCCCATGCATATAGTACAAAGATAATTTTAATGTTTTTGCCACCTGACCATGTCAGCTCTCTTTCCATACTTCCGCTACCTTCCTTCCTTTGCTTACCTCCCTGCCCTTATTACAACACACACTTGCCTCTATCACCATTTTTTTTTAAAATTTCCTTTCAGACTTTCTACCTTGCTACCTGTCTACTCTGCTGCTCCTCACTTTCTGTAAAACCCAAAAAAACACCAAACCAAAGCACCTCATTGTAATCTCTTTGATTCTGAGACATCAAACACCATCAGTAGCTTTTATTAACTGCAGCACTTCCAGTCCTGAAGAGCTATAGCCCTGTTTCATCGAGCATATCTTCCTGTCAGCATCCAAGAAGATAATAATTTCTATTTAGGTTGCTGTCCTTCTTTGCTGATGTTTGCTTCTCACACACCACCTTCTCCATGGCTGTGGCTTATAGGTGTTACAATGACTAGAAGAAAGGTCTCTGAGGGCAAAGCGCTTAGAGCTGGTGGCTGCCTCAGAAGTTGTTGATTACTGTCATGTCTAGTTTCAGTGAAGAGTGAACTATATGCATTATTCCATTTAAATATTCCTTTCAACTCTGTCTGCTAATGTAACAGTTGATATCAAAACTAAAGCTGAGTAAAACACTTTATCGTGACTCATCAGGGCATGCAGGGAGAGTACTGCCGCCCCTTGAGGAAAATCAGAAATTGACAGATTTTCAGATTATTTATTTGATCAGTGGTCAGATTCATGACATGACCACTGTCTAGAAAAATGCAGTTTGCAGCACCCAAGCAGCAAAAAGAATGCTTATTTAAGTTTCCAGAATACTACCTGAGTAATAAAGCAATAAATAACTTTAGAGGGAAGAAATCCAGACTTCCTGAAGGAGTCCCAGAAGATAATTAGTTGTAAAAGCCAAACTGTTTCTCCAGAAGGTATTCTTCTCTAAAGAATGCAATGTAGACAGGAAAAAAATACAGAATATGGGATCGTGTGTCTGGATTCTGCAGAAAAGTCAGCTTGACAAAAGGAGTAGAGTGCTAACAGCATGCTTAAGTGATAACAGCATGCTTTGTTTGGTGTGTTTGAGGCTTTTTATTTCTTCAATTGTCTTTCATAAATTTTTCTAAGCATATGGTATATCCTAAATATTATAAATTATTTCCATGCATTTTTTGACTGGAGGTGATGCTCAGTACAATCAGAAAAACCCCTGGCAGTACTAACCAAGCACATGGTGGACCTGTGTTCTGGTGACTGTGGTGCTCAGTTCCTTCAGCAGATATATGGGGTTGTGAAAGGTTCTCAGGCAAATTCCATTGCCTGTTTAGTAGCTAATATCATCAGGACTAGTGGCAAATGGGCACTGTCATATAGAAACTATAAATTGCATGTTATGAAAGAATAATCAAAGGCTTTTTTTACTGTGTTGTCACGCAAATAATGATGAAAGAAGAGACTTTCACGGCCAAATAGGGACTGTAGTAGCAGTCACATACTGAGAGAATTAATGGATAAGCTGCATTAATCACATAAAAAATATTTTTCCACTGGAATTCTACTGCAAGATGATTTTCTGCTAGGACTACTCTGCTAAGCTTATTGTGGACTTGTCAGCAAAGTAGAAGATAATAAGATTCAACCAAAAAAGGGTTTGCATTTTTCCCCCTCACTGCTGCCGGGATGTATGAAAGAAAACTTGGTTAAGAATTTGATCATATTTGGCAAATGTCACTTATTTCCTACCCACTGGTTTAGAAATCTGTGCAGGAGCATGAAGGACTTGGAAAAGAATACTCCCAAGGAGGTGCTATATTATATAACTTAATGCAGCTACAGAGATGGCTCCAATTTTAGCTAGTGCTGCTGTGATGTCACCGATTGACTCAAAGATATTTAGAGGAAGGATATTTTGGCACCAGCCCTATACAGTGCTAGTCTGTTATAATGGAATACCCGGTTTGGAAATGTCTCTTCTAGCTGAAGACAGAGCAGAAGGGAGGAAGGTGTCAGCAGAAATTTATTAAATATAATTTGAATTTTTGTTTGAACTAGCCACACATTTGTTTTAGGCAGCATGTCACAGACTAGTCAGCCATTTCCATTCATTTCTTACACTTTAAGTAGTCTCCATTTATCTATTTACAATTAAATCAGAAATTGCAAATATGTATTATTTTTGCATTGTGGGCAATACCTCTTTATATCTAATTGAATACACAGGCAATAATACAGTCTCTCTGTATTGTTGCTGCTGCAGTTCGATAAACCAACAAGCCTTTGTGGTTTATATCATCTGCAGAAAACCAAAGCTGAATTACAGCCCTGAATTCAATCTGTGTGTTGTGTGCAGAAATTGCCAGTTTTTCAGAAAGTGCAATTTAGAGATGGGATCTAGAGACCTATAAAGTGTATTTCTACATGTCAGTGCCAGCAGTCAAAGTCATGAGTATTCAAAAGAAAAACAAGATATAAAAACACTTCAAAGTACATCGAGATTTCTGCAGATTGCAGAATGCTTTCATTAATTTTCTAGGAACTTTACAAAAACTATATTCCACATGATCCCTCCAGAGACAATCCCAAAAGTTAATCATCAAAGAAGGGGAGCTGGAATAGAGAAAAGAAAAACAAATATGAGGAAAGGAGGATTTCTTTCAATTCACATCTTAATGATCTGTGGAAAGACGAGCAGCAAACACCTGACATATAAACTGTGTGTTTTTAAAGATGGTGAAGCAATTTACTTTATGAACTTATACAAGAAAATATCCTGCCAGCAAGGTTTCATTTTCAAGAATGCGTTTCAGAAGTTGCAGCAGGGAGTTAGAATCACAGAATCTCTCATTTTATTTCTGTCTCTGCCACTGATTACTTGACAAATTTAAAGTTTATTTGATCACAATCAAGTACCTGAAGTACCTTCAGTCTGGGAATACACTTATATCAAGCTGCTGGAATAGTTGGCACTTTTCCAAAACCAAGCATCTAGAACAATTACAGGAAACAGATGGATAATATATTCTGAATTAATAATATATATAAGTTAGTACCTCACAGAACACAGGGCTGGAGAAAACATCTATTCTTTTAGTGATGCCTTGAGAGGCTACCTAGAACAGAGGCTAGACAGTGTGAAAGGAATAACGTGGGTATTTATTTAAAAAGCCTTCAAAGGTATAAAGTATACCCTGGGCAGTACAAGAGCCTGGCCAAGGCTACACCCAAGAGGGACAATGGGTGACAGGTTTTCACTTTTATAAGTTCTGGTCCATTTACATATTGGGGTTAATTGTCCAATTACAGCTTCAGGGTATGCAGTCCCATCCTCCCAGATTTCTCTCCTCAATTATCTGTTTGCACTTTTTGGGCCTCAAGCAAGTAATGGTGTCCTTGGTTCTCGGGCTGGAAAAGGATTGTTTTGTCCAACCAAACTGTGAAGACAACTTGCTGACACTCTGTATGAAGTTCAGAGTTATATACCAATGCAGTACAGAGTCTGGAAACTATGAAAGCTAGAACTTAAGGCACCATTCTCATGTGTTTGGAGAAACCATCCTGTGAGAAACTCTGTTTTGACATGTTTCTTGGTAGATATCTCCTACATGTGTCCAAACTAAGGTTGGCAGCAACAGCAAAATCTGATGTGTCCAGTGCCTGTTAATTAAATCTTTCAGCAGGTGCCAGTTCCTGGACAACAGAAATGCAGTACGTGTTTAAAATAAGGAATGTCACGTATTGATATGAAATTGTTCATATTGTTCCCAATAACAATAGTTTACAACAGCAGCAGAAAAATGAGATGTACAGAACCCCATGTAGTCTTCTGGGTACCATATCCTATTATGTATAAGACAGAGAGCACAATTGCTTATAATTTAGGTTTGATGTAAAAAAGATTTATTATGTGGCTAAGAGTGTGCACAAAGGTGCAGAGAACCACAAGTAGTGAGTGGCACTTAGCTGCTCTTTAAACATAGTCCTTGCAAGGATTCTTAGGGCTTGCAAAGTACAAATCCATGTATAAAAAGTTCATCAGGTTGAGTGGCTTTGAGTTGGTTTAAGATTTCCAAAAGAATGTTAAAAATGCAGTTGCATTTAAAACTGGAAACAAAGAAAAAGGAGAAAAAAAACCATACAGTTAGGACTGGGATGGGATCTGCTAATTTTTAAATCAATGTGCAAAGTCCAGATGTTTCCAATCAAATATTGGAACATTCATATTTTGAAAAGCCTTTTGAGAGAGGAATAGGATTGGCTTGATGGTACTTTAAGGCCACTGAGATTCATTCTCCTACATTTTAAATACATCAGAAGCTTCAATGTTAAGAGCAGCATATTTAAATGTCAACAGTAAGATTTCAAAAGAGAAAAGTAATAATTTTTGTAAATATAGAGCATTTCAGAATTTTAACTCACCAACATTTTGAATTATAACATGGAACTTCCCTTTCAGTGGACTGTTTTAAATAGAAGCTATATTTTAAAAGCACTCAAAATGTAAAACTGCATGCAAAATAAATGGTAATATTAACATAACAGGAATTTAAGTGCTTGTTGAAAACAGGAATTAGGAATATTTATACATGCAAATAAATGCTTATTGGAGAATCCAACTACACATTCTTACAAACAATAGCTTTTAAAAAGATAAGGAATACCAAGAACCTTCAAAGGTGGATTGATCTGAAGACAAAAATGTTAATTGGCATGTAATTGGCATTGATAAACACTCATCTTTTCTCCAAAATTGTTATTTAAAGAGAACTATGAAAAATATTTAACTTAATATGAAATATATATCAGAAGAGTATAGGGTCAAATCTGATCTGCATTTGAAGTAAAAGAGAATTAAGCCTTTAGTGAGCAGACATTTCTTTCTCTCTTTTCATACCAGTGTATACAATATGCCAACCCTCTTGCTTTTTATATTCAAAGCAATTGAATGCCTCTATTGTGAAGATTAAATCCAGTGACTTGCAGGTCCCACTTTTAGTTTTTGCAAACCAATAGACTACACAAATGATTGCACCTTGAGCTTTGCATATTTTAAATTTATGAATCACGTTAATTTAAAATAGGAGTTTTAAAGTTCCAACACTCGAATAACACATAAAAATTCCACTAATGGTCACTGTAAAGATGGAATTAGAAGGGTTCAAATTAATGTAGGTTGTCTTAAATATTTAAGGTATACCAGTAAACCTGAGCTGTTCAAGAAACTTGAAATCCAAGTTTAAATCTCAAAGGGAAGATTTTAATCTATTATTATTATTTTAAGTTAGACTGAAGTACCATTATGAGAAACATTCTTACAGTTTTCAGGAAAAAACTGCTGTCATTTTTCTCAGGCTTAATTTTTACTGGACATTTTAGTAATGAAACAGCTCCTTTAAAACCTGACCTTATAGGAAATTTATAGTGGAGAGAGTTTAATAGTGGAAAGTTTAACATGGTTTTTAGAGAAAGTTGCAGACTGTTCAGGCCGGTCTCTTTCTTTATAACTCTTATTAATTATTTTGGTAAATTTGGTATCCATGCAGCATTAATTCAACCATATATTGGTATTACTATTTACCTACCTAGCTGATGAGATGCTAGGTAGGTACCAGGACAAGAATAAGAATTCTTATCCACGTCAGTAAGATTTCAAAAGATTAAAAAGTATTTTGTAGTAATAATCCAAGAAGACATTCTCCAGCCTGGTATGCTCTACTAACTTAAAAGGCCCTTGAGAGCAAGAATCTACAGACATGGATGGTCATAAAAATATTGTACTGATGAAGAACTAGTCTACAGATATCCTGGTCAAGGCTTTATGCCAGATGATGATTATCTGGGGCATTTTTTTAGATGTACTATCTGTGCCAAGAATTGAACTATCAAATTAACCATTTCAGTTCTAATTCACAGAGTTTAGGGGTGACTCTGAGGCTATATGTTACTGTACAGTCATTTCTTCCACTCTAGTTTTATACTTGCAAACGTGCTCCAAAACCTTCTTGTTTTCTACATAGTTTTCTGAGAATGATCTACATTCCTTGGAATAGCCAGCTACAGGTAGAGGCCTTTGTGTTTTTTGCTTTCATTTATGTATTAAAAAGTTGTATGTAAAATGTCTGGGTAATCAGAAATGAGGAACAGTGGGATTTCTGCCACCTGATATATCTCTTCCAGACTTGAATATCCAGGTAATGTCCAAAAGCATGGTACCCTTAAAAGAGAGCATAAATTGTGTCAGGGAAAACTTCATACACAGGCATTCAGCAAAGCTTCACAGTCAGGATGCATGGCTTCTAGAAATTAAACTGAGGAGTTCATAGTGTTTATAATCAGCATATGTTGCTTTGAGAGTAACTTTATGGTTCACCCTCTTCATTTGGACACAAAGCATCTCAGATGTATGACTTTGAATAGGT
This sequence comes from Fringilla coelebs, assembly GCF_963513975.1. Classification (NCBI taxonomy): domain Eukaryota; kingdom Metazoa; phylum Chordata; class Aves; order Passeriformes; family Fringillidae; genus Fringilla; species Fringilla coelebs. The sequence continues at coordinate 12,563,236 of NC_140067.1, forward strand.
AAGTTAGAGCAAAGTCAGGACAATGATGATTGCAATATTCTCCCACCTTTCCCTAAAACAGACTAAAAATGAGTCCTTCTCAGGATGGGTTAAAGATGTTTATATTCAATAAAAAAATTCTAAATTGCTTTACTATAAAAGTTGTCTCAGTGCATGTTTTGCACCTTAAGAAACCTTTCATAACAAAGAGCATTTTTTGGAATCCTACTTGCTTTACCATATTAGGGTATAAGCAGTCCCTACTCCCTTTCTGCAGTATTATCTTTATTTCATTAGCCTACAGGACACGGTTTCCCCTTTAATGTCACCTTCACTCTGCTTCATTATTTTTAGACATCACTTATGTAATATACTGGCAGAGGAAAGATGCTTCACTGTGGTACCATGTAAATGCCAGCTGTGTTTTATCCCCCCATATGCCCCTTGAGGCTGCCTCAATTTGCAAAGAACTGTTTCCCCTTGACTCAGAATTATGAAAGAAAAGGAAGAAGGTTTGAAATAACATCAGCAATCTGACAGTTTTAGATTTGCATTGAGAATTTGCATATATCTTATTAAAGCTTATTTGACACAGGTTTAGAATGTATACATTGACAGTTAATTTACGGGGTTAACACTAAACGCAAGATTTCTTATAATTAATCGTCACAAACTGACATCTGATATTCTTGATAGACAAAGACAAGCAGCTACTTCAAGAAAATTTCAATAGATAGCATTTTGTAGGCAAATATCCTCCTGATATACCCTCCAGGTCTATTTTGGGACCATTAACAGCCAGTCCAGGCTTCGAATGCTAAATTTCATTAGAGAAGAGTTTTCTAAGAGTTCTAAATGAGATGTCCTGCATCTGCAGTAAGTTCATAAAATGGCAAACTTTTCTCAGTTCGTTGTACAGGAGGCACAGTTGATTACTTTATGATTCAGGAGCCACAGTGGTCAAGACTGAATTAAATCACAGTCATACTGATAAAATGAAAAGAAACTTGAATTGTACAGATATTTAGCACTAGAATGAATGGTAAAAATCAAGACTATTTGGTGAATAAGGGCCTAAAGGATTTTATTATGGGGGGCTATATTCCAAAGAATTATTTAAATTTCCACCTTCTACTGATTTTTTTTTTTTAAAGTTTCTTCTCTGTTAAAAGGCTGAAAGACATTTTGGTAACATTGAAAAGCTACAAAAGCTACAAATTATTAAAAATGCCTGATGCATTGGCAAATTTTTATTCTCCTTAGTTTCCATCAGAATCTGTGGAGTTTATATTATAGTCCAAGTGACAGGTGCTATGGAACAGACAGACTATTTTTTGTAAAATTTCACTGCAGCATATTAATAATGAAGATATACCAGGAATGAAAGGCAGAATACTGTGACAAACCAGATTGTCATGATAAATTAACTAGAAGCAAAAATCATTGAACAGTCTTTCCTATTTGAAAAGAATGGAAGAGAAAGAAAACAGCACCAAACTACCACAAATTCTGTCTGCAATTATTTTAATTAGATTAAATATGTTTAAGTGAATGGTTTACCTAATTTATTTGTATTCAACATCAACATTTTTCCTGCTAAAATTGCAGTTTTGTTATGTATTTCATGCTTGCAACATGATTTTTACTTCTCAGGACTTACTGATAAGAGGGGAAGTAAAAAAAAGCAAACTGTTGAACAAACAGAAACCTCTTTGATGATATTTGCAGAGACAGTTATTTTTGATGGCTCAGATAATAGGGCTATATCAGTGCTTAACTCTTTCTGGATCTGCTGGTGAGGTATTTGAATTCCTAGCAGAAAAATAAAATCCTTTCTGTTGGGAGTGACAGAGCTCACCTATAACTCTTAGCAAGAGTAGAAGTAAAGCTCTCAAAGCTTGGTCCTACACAAACCTCTCAACACTACTTGGAACAGAAGATTTTTCTTGAATTTTTCAAAAAGTAGCCTTTGGCAGTGATTGAAGATCTCCTAGGTTTCTGAAAACAATGTTATTCAACTACTGAAACCAAAATGTGTTCTTCTGAAAGAAGAATAGTTTTGAAAAAGCAAACCCCAAATATATTTATTGGATTGTAATGTATTTTATCAAAAGCCTTTCAGAAGAGAACACCCCTGCTCCTGAATGATTATTTTTTTGTTGTGTATGTTCACTGCTCTCCTAGTCTGGGACCCTTTCATCTGATGTTTCTAAGCTGCCCTTGCCTGGCCACTGCCTGAAGCCAAGCTACATCTCCCTTATAGAAAGGATTTTGGCGTTTCTAGCAGTAACTACTGACCCAAATAGTTTTGGTCTCTGTCTCATGAGACACTGCCTTTACTTAAGGATCTTCTCCTAAGAGCTTCTCATCAGGAATTTTAATTTCATGGCAATCCGGTACCTACAGCACAAGACCTTGCTAGAGAACTCCTTTATCAATTCAGATTTCAGCTGGGAACTCATGTCTTGCTGCTACAATTCCCTTCTCTGTTTCTAGGAGCAACACCCTCAAAAGACAGAAAGATCCTTTTGTTGTGGTGTCTCTGTCTCCAAGTCCAGATGATGCATGCAATAATGACATCTATAATATTTCTCATGGAGCTGAGGCTGACAGTGGAACTTGAGAGGGTTATTTAACAGACAGACAGAAATAATTTCTCAAATAGTCCAATGCTTGACAGAACTTAGGTGATCAGAAGATCTACGGGCTTCAAAATTTTTCATTTAGGAAAGAAATGCAGACTATCAGCAAAAAATTCTTCTAGGAATGTATCCAACTCCCTTTCATTTTGATGGACAACACACCTATCAGTCTTTCATGGCTATAAATCCTTCCATGGTCCTCTAGTATATCTCACCTGCACATCCTTCCTCATGGATATATTTATTTTAATAATGAAGCACGGCTTACATAAATGGCAGCAGTTGTTGCCAGTCAGTCATAGTACAGCAGATGCTGAAAAACAGCCTTTATAGGTTCAAAGTGATCAGATTTCCCCAACAATGGATGCTAAACCCAGCACAAACATCATGGAATCTGATGGCTTTACATTTGACAACTGATTGGAACAAGGAAACTGCTAGGAGACTGTAATGAGAAAAGCAAGCTTAAAAAAAATTGAGAACATGAATATAAGCAATCATCTTCATCCTGGATTTGCCTCAGAGGACTGAGCCCTGTCTTTTCTAGGTGTACAGACAAAGAAAGTGTCAGTTATATTCATGTGCAAGCTGGGAAAAATTAAAAAGTACTGTTTGAGATCTGGTATAAACCAAGGGAAAACAACTTGATACAGATTTTTTTTTATTAAAGTTTTACTTGTTTGCATCTTTTTCACATTCTTTGTTTTATATAATAGCAGATGTATAAAATGTAATCCTTATACCAGATAAAAGTAATAAAAAAAAAGGAAATTAAAAAAAAATTGTCATTATGTAAAATTCAAAGTAGATCCAGGCATTCTGAAAGTGTGCAGAATATCAAAAGTTTTTATAATCTCATTAAAAATCCTTTCATATCTCTGTATTTGGCCCATGGAAAAACAACTCAGAACTAAATGAGTTTCACAGAAAACATTTTGATGTACCCTTTTAATAACTCAGCAACTATCTGAAGGAAAGACAAAAGATGGAAGAACAATTAAAATTCAAAAAGCTTGATCTGTAACATGCCAGGATGGAGTTGAAAAATCAGGAAAGCTTACAAAATCAGGAAAGCTTACAAAAATTTCCTAACTCCAAGTAATCTCCAGTTTGCACTCAAAACAATGGATAAGGCAGGTTCTCAAATTTCAGATTTCTTTCTGTGCATCTTTGATCAAAAAATGGATTTCCACCTCAACGTTGTCGTCATTAAGATTTTCCCCTTTTATACTATAAATCTACTTTGTTTGTGACATTTAAACTAACAGAAAACAACATTGGGAAAATAAACTGCATTGGGAGCAAGCACTCAGAGAAGAAAGCACATATTGCTTGCCTCTTACTGCAGATAAACTGAACTTATAACAGTTCCCCTTCTTCACAAACCAGCCCAGCCAGGGAACAAGTTACAATCAGTGGATCAATTTTAGCAAGTAAGTCTCAATTGATAGGATAAACCTTCACTTCTGTGCCTGCAAAGTCCCTAAAGATTTGGGGTATAAACTCAGTAAGACTTCATGCAAACATCCAGCTGGGAATTTAGCAGATGGTCTCTGGACATGCTGTGTCAAAGATACACACCTATTTGGTTCCATAATGTTGCATTTACTAAGTATATGAAATATTTACTCACTTGCTTAAGAGTTTTAAACCAAAATAATTAAGCTCCTGGAATTAGATATCTGTTTTCAAGTTTGTGCCAAAATGTTTAGTCAAGAATTATGTTCCTGGTATGTGTACTTAAAACAATTTTATAGCAACAGTGACGTTTCTTGCAAGCCCTGAAGGAGGTATTGAATATTTTTAGAAAATTATCAGTTCTATTAAACTGAACAGCTCTGTTCCTCATGGAATGTCCTGACAGCACACACTTTCCATATGCCTGAATAATATTTTATGGTGAGATTTTAAGACTGTAATCTAAATTGAGACAGGTGTGTTTTCCTGGCAAGGCAAGAAGGTGAAGAAAAGAAGTAAATGTGGGAAAACACCGTCCAGACTTCCTTTATGACCACTATAACAGCTGAGTGCTGTACACAGACATGCATGTGAATTTGAATTAACAAAAAACACCCTTTACAGTGTCAGAGTATTAGAATTCACTGGCAAGCTTATTTATTGCCAGACCAACAGTCTCAGAATGGGAGTGATGTCTCAGCTCACATCTCATTTTGGGCATCTAAATGTCCAGCAAAGACATAAAGGCAAAATCACACATACCGTTTTTAAAAGTGGCTACATAAACATCCCTGTCATCAAAGCAATCTTGTTTTCTAGGAATAAACACTTGGCAAGTGGGGCACTTTCCATTGATTCTCTTCTCAGGATTGTCCTTTGATAGCTCATTCATCGCTTCCTTAAGGTACTGGCACAGCTATTGAGCTCTGTGTAGTTAACAAAGCTTTCAGTGTTTGCTATCCAGTTCATCCCAGGTGGGTTTGGTGACAGATCTGGAGGCTAGAGATGCAACTTCTGAGCACACCACTCTGTTCTTTTTTAGTTTCAAAGCCCTTTCAGTCTGCATGACTGTTCTGATCATTATGCTATGGGGAGAGGAAACCAGACCACGGAGAGTCTGACATGATAGAAGAATCTATACCTAGAAAACAGTAGGATATTACTCTAAACACTTGTTTGCTAATTCCCATCTGTGCTGCTCCTAAAATACATTCAAACTCTGTCTCTTGATGTATTTAGACTGATAAAAATGATACATCAGTCTGGCATACACACGCTATGTCAGCATCAGCTGCACTGTTTGCGATAAGAACCAAAAAGACTCTATTTATCATAAAACGTATTCTCCCAAGCTTCATTGCCTGATAATTATGAAAATTGCATGCCACTCCTACAAACTTAACTTCTTAAGGTCAGATGATGTCATCTAGGGACACAAATGCATATAACATTTGTACACATAGGGACACAAATGCATATAACATATGTACACATACAAGGGATACAACTGAAACAAGGCACAGTTTCTTTAAATTTGAAGATATAAAACAAACTGAATGTTTAAATGAAATGCAAATTGCCATAATTTTGGGGTTGTAAAATTTACAAAGCACCAGGAAATAGATACTGGACAACATTCTGAAAAACTTTAAATTAAAATATCTGGTCAATATCAAGGAAAACTAACATCACCCAGCTCTGCAACCAATAGTAAGGAAAAATCAGATGAGTACTATTCCCTACCCAGGTGGTGCTGGTGAGAGTCATGACCTGGGGCCCAGTGAGGATGAAGGACTGAAATATTCCATAAACCCATTTTCAAAGATGTTTCAATGGACAATGCTCCAGTGGTAACTTTATAAAACTACTGAAGTGACTGAACTTTATAAAACTACTGAAGTTTACTAAAGTAAACTTCCCTGCTCTTGGATACAGACAAGGAAAAACATTAACTTCCCCTCCAGTCTTTTCCTTATAAACATTGCTTCTGACATGCAACAAACACTGGCATTCAGAAATCGTATACATTTTAAAGTAGAATGTACCTTGCACACTGTTAGGAGAGGGTAAAGGCATGCTCTTATGCTGTGGACACAAAGTAATCAATAATATACTTTGTGAAAAGTAAAATCTGTAACATCTCACAAGTGAGTGTTTGTAATTATATACCAAAGAAAAAAAAAAGAAGAGAACCCAGGCAAGGAAGGAAAGAGAAGGAATGTGAGGAACATCGTGAAATCAAAAATGAGGCATAAAAGCGGAAAAACTTAGAAAAAATCCTTTCGAATTGCCAGAAAAGAAATACAGGAAAAAAACTCAGATCATCAGTAGAAATAGAGTTGTAGCTTTTGTTTTAAAACCATAGATTCTAAATAGTTAAAGTCATCATCAGGTGAATTAATGAACTCTAGAAGAAGCAGTATGTTATCTCAGAATAGCAAGCCTCTAAAAATCCTCAATCCATCTTTTTATGGAAAGACAAAAACACCGAATATAATATTAAAATACTTCTTAATTCTTCAAAAAGCCTTTGTGGGTTTTTTATATAAATATTGAACAATGAAATCCTGAACAGGTATATGCAGATGCCCATGTAAATGTTTCTGCATTCACTGCCAAAGCAGTATGATCAATCTGATCTGTAATTCAGTTAAAGAAGCAAGCAACACATGTAGATAAGATACAATTGTTATTCCCCCTTGTTTTTCTCCTGCCAACAAGTGTTGGTTGGTCAGGGATTTTTTTTTTTTTTTTGCTATGATTAAGTTTAATTTCTCCTTCAAGCATATAATGTAAGCATTTTAACTGGATTTTGTTTTATGAAATGAAATGGAATGCATTCTGCTATTCTGTCTCCTCGACCATATTTGTGTAAGTACAGTGGAAAACACCACATAATAACCCCCTAAAGAAACCTTCCATTTGGATATGTTAGTACAAATTCAAAAAAATGGTTTAACATAACAAAAAACCAATTGCACTGTAACTAAAAGCATGTCAGATAGAAGATTGTTCCATTATCACTAACAGTTTAGCACTCTACATTTCACATACATTATCTGTAACAGCACACAATGGTGTTCACAGTTTAGAATTTATATCCCTATAATATCCACAAAGTACTTTAGAAATCTAAGGGCTCAGATTTTCTGGGTAATAACTATTTCAAATTAGGTGTTGAAAACATTTAACTTTTTATGCTTCAAGGGATGTGCCTTAGATGTGTCAGTGTTAGGTCCCATCATGAGTCACATCCCCTCCTCAAGCAGACAGTCAGCCCTGAAGCCCTGGGATTTGGGAGCCTTCATCTTTAGTGCTTTTCCAGTATTGCACAGCAGCATAGTGCAAGTACAACACGTTTTTCTTTCTCACTTTCTTTCTTTACTTTGCCACTTCTTGCAGATCCTACTGCTACGATCTCAAAAAGAAGGTGATGAAGATTAGACCTATCCTTACCAATTGTGTAATTCCCAATCTATGTACATTTTAGGTCCTAAATGCTGCCATCAGCTGAAAGACAGAAATGTTCTTGAGAATAGTCAGAGCAGTAAAATGTCATATTTGGAAAATGAATCAATATTAAAACACAAACAGCTTTTTCATTTAGTTTCCTTTGGTGTCCAGACACTCCAGTGCAACAGAGGTAAATACTCTACTCTGGAGTCAGAATGAATTCTGTTCATCTAGTCCTGCATAAGAGCACCTTGACACTGGGACTCCTAAAGGACAAATTCTTCAGATTATCAAGCTAGATGTAATTAATAATACAACCCACAACCCAAGCACTTTTTCTGCTTGTAACAGCTTTGTATTAACAGCTCAAGTTCTGAAACACTACAGACACATTAGTCAATTTTAAAAAACAATTTTAAAAAGCAATTTAAAAATATTGCTCCATATTTAAATTGAAATAATTAATTTTAATTAGTTAAGACAATTTTCTGGCAATTCATTATTGTGGGCTGTGCTGTGTAATCTTGGTAATATTTGTAGTAAACAAATGCCAAAAAGAATGAGACAATCCAAATGAGATCATAGCAAATCACTTTGTTGTGTACTTGTAAAAATTAAAGGCTTTGAAATTGTCAAGAATAACCCAAGATGCAAAATAAGAAGTTGATCAGCTGTCTCCAGATCTATTCTAGGATTTTGTACCACGAACACACTGTATAGAGCAAGAGTTGTGGATATCTGAGTACAACAGAAGAAATACATTACTTCATGCTTTTCATGATACAACATGCACTGTTTTATTTTAAGTACACTATCTCCCTTGGGAGCAACACTAATTACATGCTAATTCATTTTAATGCTAGCACATTATCATCTGATAATCTTGCAATTAACTGAAGTCACCATGAAGAAGTCTGAAGAGGTCAGAGAACCAGAACATACTTTGGAAGGTAACGAGATCTTTAAATCAATGGGATGTTTTAAGAAGAACCAATAGAAAGATTTATGGGGTGGTGTAAAAATGATATAGATTGACACCAAAATTAGACTATAAATGGATAAGAAGCACTGTAGAAATAACACAGGCAAACTAAGTTAGCTAAAATTTAATGAGGTGGGGAAAAAACCTTAAAACTATCAAAAATATACCAGTTTTAATTTATCAGATGAAAACCAAAATATGTTTGAAAATATGGCTGGACAATGTGATTATATAAATCATGGAGAATTGGCAAAATTTTTTAAAGAGAACGATGTCTCTTTACATATACTTGGGTCAATGAGATCAGTATTCTTTATGAGAAAACAATAAAAATATTAAGAAAAAATGTTAATATGTAATCAATATATGATCAATTGCAGAAACCGCATAAAAAAACTGTTATTACAGCTGTCTGTGTTGTTCACAAGAGCTGAGTAAATACTTTGATAAATACAACTTCTTTTTGTAACTTCTGTTTGATTCACACAGAGATTCTTTGAATATGCACAGATGAAGAAATATGTGTGTTGTTTGCCTACTGCAAACATTTGACATTTGAAATTCAGGCTGTGTTGGTTAGCTTTGATTAGATACATGAATTACACAGGATGTTTGTTCACTGATTGGAGCCCTTAAAAATCAGGTTTTCAGGATGAATATTTACATTTACAAGCTCAGAATTTGATCACCTTGAATATCTTCTACAAGTCCATGAAAATTGCTAATTTTCTAAAACTTTTTTACCAAAAATTCTTGTGCTCAAAATATATTGGTAGTGAACACATAAAAAAGAAAAAAAAAAGTATGAATGTTGACAAACTAAATCAATTACTTTAAAGTGTTTGTGTTGGCCTAGCAATATTCTAATATCAAAAGGAAAGTGGAATCCAAAGTAAGGAATCAATTCAAGCAGCAAAAGCACTTAGGAGAAGGCAATTACAACATATGAGCCAAATTCAATAAAGGTTTCAAAGTGCCTTAATTGTAAGTTCTGGATTTTTGTGTGTCATCTCATTTGCTATTTCTCATAAAACCTCTTTCTTTATTTTCCCCCACACATATCCAATTGTCCACATTTCAAAAGCTGAAAGAGTTGAACTTCTGGAAGTTAAGATTAGTTTGAGCTAATAAATTTTTCTGCCTATGAAAAAATATTTGAATTTACTAATATGTAAGAAATACCCAAACCCCAAAATTTTTAGAATTTGAGTTTAGGAAGTGTCATGCAAAGAATGGAAAAAAATATATTCAGAAAAATAAAAGTAAATTGAATAACATAATGGAAGAAAAAGACCTGATCAGACAGAAGCATGAACAGAAACAATAAGGGGGAAAATGGCAGCAAGGGATTAAATAAATTTTAAAGTTGAATGACTAAGTATAGGAAAAACTGATCAAGAATGGCCACTTAACTGATCACTCCAAATGACACCATGCAACTATAACAAGGACTAGTCTGCTCACAAAGTTAGTTCTTTGAAGATATTTTGAAGCTATTCAAATATAGTACCCAGCATTCTGGAATTTTAGCTACAGTTTTTATCATTAGGTACCCCTCTATGGCACATGATAGGTAAAATATTCAGCAATAGTAATATAATCAAAGATATATGTAGTCCTTCTGTCAGTGTGTTATCTAAGTGTAAGGAATAAATATCTTGACAGTGGTACCAGCATAGTGACAAGAGCTAGGTTATATATTTGCCATACATGAGTACACGAGAGTAAATTTTCTGGGTTCATTTCTAGAGTTTTACATCTTTATTAATAAAGCCTAACTCCTAAAGGAAAAATTGTTTTACTTTTACATGACAGTATTCTATTCCTCATTATTTGTGTTGCTCCTATATGCATCCATACTGGGCAAAATTTTAGCACAAATGTCTTGCTAAAGTAATTAATCCTCAGTTACAACAGAAATCCAAACGAAGAACTTGGGACATCTGCATTAATACCAACTGCTGATTAATGCTGTTTAAAAGATATCAAATCATCAGACAAATTAAAATCATCGCTGTCACTACTGGCAAAGTGTTGGGTGCATAGCAGGTACCTGTGGCATCACAGCTACAATGAAATTATCAGTGCTGTACATCCCAGAAAAATAACTCCCTCTCTCCAACTGCCCCCCAACCAATCTGATCCAGAGTAAACAAATTGACCAGTATGTAAATGATAGATTGATAAAATGTTTAGCAATTAACAAAGAGAATCTGATCTCATTGCTCAGATAGTGATTTTAGGAACATGCAACTTTAATTTACAACATGAAGATAAGCCAGAAACTTGAAGAAATGAATCTACTATTTCTGTATTCACAAAAAATATTCACTACAGTGACAGTCCCAGAAAATTATCTTCCAGAAAATTATCAAGCATTAAAAGGCATACAAAGAAGAACACAATCTTATGACTCTGTAGGATTTTAACTAAGCTCCTGGAGTGATGAGAGATGTCTGGAGAAACATTGACCTAATCCTCTGACTACACAGCAGGGCACATCATAAGAACACGCAGTCTGGCATCCATAAAAACATTATTTTATAGCAATAAACTCTACTGCCTTAATAAATGAAATAAAGCATTTGTAAAGACTTTGATCTAGTTAATAGATACAAACGATGCTTTCATGCAAGGATACGAAATTTAGTCTCCATAAGAACAGTGCAGGCAGAAAAAGGATTTATTAAAGTAATGCTGCTTAAAGTATTGCTTCATGATAGTCCAAGCCCCCATTCAGACAGAGCCCCACTGCTCACTTTTCATAACTAGAGTCACTGAAGTCCCTCAAGGGAAGTTACTCCGTGCAAATCCCTGAGCTCAGAGATGAGTGACTCAAAGGGAACTCTCAAAGCATCGTCACAGCCATGGAAAAGCCTGCCTTGGATTGTTGGGTGAGAGCCACTGAGCCCAGCAGGAGCTCCCCACTGCCACAGTGATGAGAGGAGGGCGTGGGTAGGGGAGCTGAGAGCCCCCACCCTGCAGCTATCCCCACCTGGATACAGCCGGGCAAAGCCCCATCTCATTTCTGGGGGAAAACTGGAGAGGAGGAACCCATGGCAGGGTTTCAAACTTCACCAGCACCCACATGAGACTTGAGGATGGTGGCAACATTTGGGCACTCTGCTTTCAAGCACTGATGTTAGAATAATTCATAGGTGAAGGAAACCTTTACTAAGAAACCTCTCTCCTTCACAGCCCGGGGGACAGAACTGGGTACCTCAAGGAGCTAACATCCCAAGGATGGTGCTGCACAGAGACCTGTATGACCAGGACTATATTCTGGGGAGAAGAAAAACAACAAAAATCCTGGAAGAGAACCCTGCTGTGCCCTGGGCACAGTGCTGGCCAGGTCCTGGGGCTCCCCCAGCGCTGTCTGGCCGAGCCCAGAGCCCCCAGCCCTGGGACAGCCTGGCCAGGCTGCAGCCTCTAACTCTGAGAAATAGAAAGTAAGAAAAGTAACAATAAAAAATTGTCAAAGCAAACAGAAGTTCAAAAAACAAAAAGTAGAGTTGCCTGATATTGAAAGTCGATAGTGACTGAGAAGGGAATTTGTTATCCAAATAATATACTAATGTTTGTCTGTTAGATTGAAGAAGATTTATTGCTAAGTTTGGATATATTTTGGAGATTTGGTTTTCCAAAGCAGTCTAAGTTAGATGTTTTAAGTTGGTTTCATATAATAGGAGATGGCAAATAGGTGTAACTGAACAGATTATATTAAAAAAAAAAAGACAAAATTTAGGCTTCCTCTGGCTCCAGTAACATTTTTTGAAAAGTGGAAAGGAACTGAGGTTGCACTTGGCTTTTAACTATCTGATGTAGCTTGTACTTCTCCAGGCTTGGTTCAGATTTTCTACTCTATATATCTGGATAAACATCACAAACCCCCTCGCCTTTCCCCCCCAATATTTTGGTGTGATACACAGAAGAAAATTTTCATAAATGAGTACATTCAAGTAGGGGAAAACCTCTAGTCCTGAATATGCTGCATCTAAATAGATACTCACATTTGGTAGTCCAGAGGTCTTTTTGTTTTAAATAGTAACACAGTTCACTATCAATTTGAAATATCATTAGCAGCAGTCACTGAAAATGCTGATAACATTTAGTTCAGGGCAGAGAGGTAAGTTTTGTAGCAGCAACTCACTGGCTATTAATTTTTAAAATTGTATAAATTTAGTAAATATTAGGAGTTAATTCTTTAGTGAATGGAATTTCCAAGGGTAAGCAAAAATTATATGAAATCTAGATTTTTTTAATTTCAAAATTTACACATTTGCCCAAATATGATGAAATGTATGTAAAATATGACTTTTTTTACTGGCTTCTCTTGGTTAGCATCAAGGGAAGCTCATAATTGTTGTGATTATGGCTACACTAAAATAAACTTTTATTTAACAAAATAGACTCTTTTCTTTTTTATTCATAACATCCAGCAAGTATTATCCACACTTGTCAATTATCAGACTTTGCAACACTGAACCTTCTCATTCCACCTGGACATGGTTGCATTAAAATTCAGAGAGTGGGAAATAATACCCAGTGCTGCCAGTCAAGTAGGAATCCTTTCCTCTGTTCAGCAGGAGCTTCCAGGTCTTAAAGTATAAGATGTCTGGGGAATACTTTGGGGTCTTTTTATGTATGAAGGAGTATAAAGGCCAGATAGAGATATTGCTTGAAGACAATAGGGAGAAAATACTAGTCTTAGCTCAAAACCAAGCTAGCAGACTTTGTCTGGAAGGCACATTTGGATATATAGCATATGAGCTTATGATAAGGAAAAATTAGTATTCTAATATTTTAATCTGAATATAGCATGAAAATATTTTCAGTGATTTACCCAGTCACGGAAACCACCAAGGCAATGCTTAACCATGAGTAAATTAAAGACATTTTTACTTCATTTAATTTGTAATTGATACAAAGCTGTCATACTGAGTACAGGATTTACAAACCTTTTCAAAGCATTGCTTGGCCCAGCATTTGAAGACACCTGCCAAACCACACTGATACCATGAGTGGTGACTCTATATTGTACTGTCAATTTCTGTTTCTCGTTACCATCTCTAGTAAGGATTCATTTTTGAACAAGTGACTATTCTTGGAAATTCTATCAGGGAACAGGTATTGAGAACTGGAACTTGAAAGCCTGTTACTTTGCTCATCTCTCATTGGGTGTTTTTCAGCAATGGTATGAAGCTTTCATGCTCGTCTAGACATGCCTGAAATGAATAATTTATTATTACACTATGAACGTAAATTTCAAAAAAGGCAATAGTCAAAGTCATAGATGATAAACTGGGCCGTAAAACATATTGAGTCTTCTGCTGTCTTCATAAAATGTGATCTTGAATTGATATAACTCTTTCTCTCTTTTTGTCTGTAGAATATAGATTAATTAAAATGAATGAGAGACTTTTGTTCTCCGTACGGAGGACACGAAAAGCATCTTATGAACTTTATGTGGATCACTAGGAAATAAATTCTCTTAGATGTTCACAAAACATACTGAGATGTTCTCAGTATGTTCACAAAACATACTGAGTCATGAAGCATCTCTGCTAACTTCCAGCCTCTGACCTGGTCAGTCAATTGAGTCTCCTCAAAGAGGACAGTGTAACATGATTTATCCATGACCAAGAGCAAAAAAAGAGATCTCTTACTGTAACATGAGACTCACTTTGTCTCTAGAGAGGAATCTTCAACTGTTTGCATGGAACAATCTATACTCTGAGTTATTACTCCTGATTTCCTGGTCAGAAAATTAAGGCTTTCTATAGGAGGCCGTTTGCCTCTGGAATTATCTGGGTTTTTCATTTGTAATCCCCAGTATTTTTAGTGGTTTGCTGCTTTTGCCCAGCATTAGCCTGTTAGGTGACTGTACCTTTGGAAACTGCCCTCAAGAGATCCTCATTCCTCACAGCTGGGAAATCACTGGGGGACTTAACAGCTCCATCACAGGTGACCAGAAATGCAAAGCCCAGGCTAAACTACTGTCAAGGAGAGGCAAAAACAAGATGTTAGACAGACTGGAAGATGTCAGAGCCTGGCAGTTTTTCAAATACCCACAAATAATTTCACATAAGAAGAGGATTCCCGGGGCTTCGGAAACAGAATCAGAATACAAAGTGGGATTATTTAAATTACGTATTTACCTTTAAAATAACAATTGACTGGATAAGTTGTCTGCCAGAATTATTCCCCTAAAATAAAGGAGGAAAAGTCAAAACTTCCCAAATTTCCCTGCTAATACCCATGACAACAAATCATGATAATAATGCAAGAATCTTAGCCTAATGCCTTAATGTATTGATTATTCTCCCTAGAAAAAGTGATGATCAATCTGGTTTGTGCAAAAAGTCCAAGAGACATTTGGGAGCAGAAATCCACTAGTCCACTCCATACCAGAAGGATGCTTTTCTGTCTTCAAACTGTAGCATTTTAATAACTCTTCCTCTGATTCTTGATATAAGTCAAAGTCTTAACTTCAGCTTAAATCTTGGTGTCTGAAAATTCTATAGCATCCAGTAAAACATACCATATAAAATGTATCATGAGCTCATAAGCCTGCCATTCACTGCAATCTGAATTTTTTAAATTTCAAGAGCATTGATAATTTTATTATAAATAACCTCTCCCAGTTCAGGTCACTAGTGTAGACACAAAGTTTGGGGAAATTGAATAAAAAAAAGCTAATAGAAGAAGAACACAGCTTTATCCTTTGTAGCTATGAAACCATTAACAATGAAATGTCATGCCTTATAAAATCTCTCATTTCTATCATAAGAAAAACAATGGTACCATTTTTAAGTAAAAAATTCATTATCCTATTTTATTAAGATAAGTGTAAGTAGTAGGATAATAAACATTAGAATTATAAATAATATTACTGAAGAATTTAAAATTTAACAACTTCTTGTGAGATTAAATTTATTAATATTGAGCACATGCTAAAATCTGGAAGCCTGAAGCATCTTTGGCCTCTTTTAACATAATTAAACAGTGATAAAACCTAAATTATTGTACCACTTGTCATGCCATAAACTGTAAACCAAATGAAATATTGCAATTGTAAGTGGAGAGGGGAAAAGATCCTTGCAATGTCAAAAGAGAAAAGTTTTGTCTTTCACTCAAGATGGAAATGCAATACTTAAATTGTCCCTAATAACATTTAGAATTGAGTATTTCATACCATGCAGTAATCTAGCATCAATGAATTAGAGAAAATTAAAATATTTATAATAGACTGGACTGGAAGTTTTAGAAAATGTGGAAAAAGGGCACATATTTAATGTTTATTTGGACTAGCTTATAATATCCAAGATGGTTCTTATGTAAAAAAATTATTACACTCTTTTTGCTGTTTGATAAGAATTTAAAATATGTTAGACACACAATCCTTGGGACATGAAAGAAATTATACTGAAAACAGTGGAATTTCTGGAGAGAGAGAGCTTTTGTGATTAGACAAATTTTAATTAGTTTTGCCAGCAAAACGAAAAAAATAGTCTTATTTATGTTTATTCAACAAATAAAAAACCAATTGCAGAGAGGGGATCAGCTGTGGTGATTGAGAGGAAATTATGGCAGAGTACAGCAATGGATTTCTCCCATTTGGTGGGGAACTAAATGTAACACATCACCTATTTAAATGGAGAAGAATGACTAAATTAGAGGAATGTGTCAGCTTTTGTAATTTTACTTTGGAGTTAAAGGATGACACCTGAGGTCAGAACAAAATACACCAACTGAACTCCATAAAAATTGTACTAAAATTGTTTTCTTAACATTTCTATTCAACAATTATGGGTTAGTAGTTAATGGCACTGCATAACCTTTATCTTAAAGAAGGCATGACATTAATTAAAGCAAACCTTCTTCTTCCTTCCTGTTTAATATCAGGTCAATCTGACCATCTTTTCCACTCTAATTCTCCTCCAGCCTAATTGTTGAAAGGTTTAACAATTATTTTTGCTATTTTCTGGTAGCTTAGACTCTCTTATGCCCATTATTAATCCTGTGCTAAAAACACTTCACCCAACATAACTTCAACTCCCTTCTCTGAAACAGCATTCCCATATGTCTGCAAGCCTCTGCTAATGACTCCATTGAAGACACACAAAGTCAAAAAGTTTGTAACACTACTCACAAATCTCTTTTTATCTATTTTCCTAATTTCCATGGCACAAGCAATTTTCTTATCTGATTTTCAGTAAAGTGAACATGGAATTATTTTGGTATTTCCTCATGGTGGTATGTTTTTTTCTGTTTCTACTTTAATTCAACAAAAATCAGAAAATGTTATTAAATTTTTAATAAAATTGTTATTCATTGTTTTGTAATGAACATAAGACCTGCTTTATTTAAGATGAGTATTAAATACTACAAAAAAAATTGGAAATTTCCTCAAATGACGAATTTGTAGATATTACAGATTGTCTTCCCTCTCATCAGATTACATTTGAGGTGTTGAGTAACATAATGGAGAAGCAGCTGAGGGGAGCCTTCATCTGCCTTTCCAAAACAACAGAATTCTAGTGAATATAACATATTCACACACTCAGAAAAAGCATTTAATTCATACTAAAGTGAGTGTGCATGTCTTTACACCTCTGTGTGTTTTAAGCCTTTTTCCTATGTCATTAATTTAATAAATTTTCTTTACCTCATTATAGTACTTACAATAATACATTAATTGAAAAATTATTTCTGTGAAGAAATATATCCCTGATGACTATGAACATAACAGAAACCTTGACTACCATTTAGGAATTAAAAATCTTAATAAAAGGAGATCTACAGGAAGACAAAGTATTGTTTTAGCTTGGTTTTGGCATTGTTTTAGTTTGGTTTTAATATTTATAGTTTGAGTTAGCAGTTTAAGGGGGGAAAAAACCCCACACAAAACCATGTAGAATTTGCACAGCTGGGTGTTTTTGAGGCTGCTGGTGTTCTGCAGATCCAGCACACCCTATGCTGTAATTGGGAAGTTTTGATGGAGATCAGTGAAATGCATCCAAGACCTTTGGCTGCATCTTCTCTGGTACAATTTTTTTTCTAGTCTTTTTTGGTTTTTACACATTCAGGAGGGTGGAACCTGGCTCAGTTTGCAGCTGGCCTGTGTCTTCAACATCACAAGTGACTTCTTGAGACACCTCAGTAACTTAAACATGCCTCTTTTAAAGCTCTGACCTGAGGCCATTTTTTATTTTTCTCCTCAAAAACCTGACAGAGAAATCAGATACTCTTCAAAAATTCCAATACTGCTTAGTTCTTAGGACAAGAACTGTAAAGGTTGGAAAAACAACAAAAGCACTTGTAGTCTTTTACTGCCAACTTTCCTTGCCACAGCCCATTTTCTTTCTGGTAAATATGGATCTTCTTTCTTTACTGTCTTCCCAACTGGTGATCTTCTTCTTTGTCCCAACTTCCTAACTCATTTTTCTGTTCCTGTGATTTTGGAACTAAAATCAACATCCTCATTCTTTATAGTTATGCACGTCTTCACATTTCTTTACATTTCATCCACACTGAAAAAAATATATTTCACCATGCTATATAGTTTTCCTAAAAGTTCTAATGTGATTTTTTAAAAATTTTTTTTACTATTTTCTTTTTTTTGGTTGGTTGATTTTTGGGATTGGTATTTTTGGTTTGGTTTATTTCCCCCCTTTTCTTTTTTAACCTTTTCAAATACAGCACCAAAGTAAAACACTGCAATTCAGAACCAAAGGAAGAGTAGCTATGTAGGTGACATGTAGATCAACAAAACTCTGCTACATCCTCTGCAATCTTATCTTATAAGATAACCTCTCTATCCTTTCCTCCATAGCCACATCAAGAGTATTTAGTGCAACACTGAAACAGCAATTGACATTCCATGGAAATGTTCTTACCTTTTATTAATGTTTCCTATTCTGTAGCTAATGCAACAGAAAGTGGAAAATAAAGAGTTTCATCTTTCCTCATTGTTAATCCTGCAGTGGTATTTTTCTTCCCTGATCTAGAAATCATAGAATGCTTTGGGTTGGAAGGAACCTTAAGTTCTAGTTAGACCATCTAGATCCAAACCCCCTGCCCTGAAAGGGACATTTTCCTCTAGACCAGGTTACATGAGTAACTTTTTAGCAGCTTGAATCACTTGCCATATATAATATAAAGAATGTACACACATGCTTTTGCATAATATTCTTATGTTCAGAATTTTGTGGTTGACATTTTTTGATCAGTGAAGAGGCTAATAGCTTGAGTCTGTAGTTATGGGCGAGTAAGTTATGGGTAGCTCACAATTTGTTATGAACTGAAATCACTTATTAAGGGTAAATATGGGTCACAGAGATGAAATTGTATAATTACTTCTCAATTATTAATCTCAAATAGTAAGTGTCTGGGTTGCAGAAGTAGATGTCATGATCTCTCAAAAACTGTGACCTATAAATCTTGTCCTAATCCATACACTATCCATTGTTACCTAGCATGATTAAGATGTGTATATTATTTTTTTTATGTTATGAAATACTTAATTCTGCATGATCCAAGTTTTTGTTTTTAAATTAAGTGGGGTTTTTTAATGTTATCATAATCTTTTTCCAATACTACATTTTGTGCTGTGGTTAAATGGGAAGACTTTATTTTTGGGTGGAAAATGGGATTAAAAATAATTTGTTTGTTTGTTTGTTTACTTCTAGCTTGTAATTTTGGTACACATAACTGAATGTATGCATCCAGGACAACTATAAGATCCATCATATGTTTAGAAAGATAAAATCAGTTTACCTCAGAATAGTTTTCATTCCTGGTGAATCCCTTTTGATTCTATTTTTGAGTGCAACATCTGAATGAAGAATATGCCAGAAGATTTATTATTCTTTAACTGCATTGTACTTAAACAGTCATTTTCCTGTTTAAATACCAAAGAGTCAGATGCTTATAATTAAATTCCTAGGAATATTATGTACTAGCATGACAGCCATTATAAACTCATTAGGTTATATATGCATGTCCTAATACTCTGTAGTTCTAAATATGTAATAAAAAAAACCCAAACTAGCTGGAGTTGTCTTGAATCTAGGTCATTTTCACTTGTCAACAAATTAGATTAAAAGCATAGAATATAGAATTTATGGAGCTCTGAACAGAAAAATAAAGGCTTGATAGAATAATGAGTGAACACAGAGGTTTCACATCACAGGAAGTGCAAATGAAATACTGGGTCCATGTAGCCTTCCTGTGTTTTCAATGTGATAAACCGGGTTAGTTTTCTATATACAGGAGCTGAAAACTCCAGTGGTATAAACTGGAGCTCTTCCATTGACTCTTCCAGATAATTTAGGAAATAAGTAACAACTTCTCAAAATTAAAAGATGTAAAAGCACTGGCATTGATGAGATGAATTTATAAAGTTAAAGTACATATTGTCAAATCTACCAGGGCTTTTGTGACCTAAGAAAAATGCATGCTACAATAGGTCATTTTGTTTTACCTCTTCAGTGTCTCAAATTCAAATACATTTTGCTTCTTGAATATTTCAATTATTTTCAATCCATTTTAGCAGATGATTAAACTTTTGCGGATCTCTAATGAAATTAATTTAATAAATTTTTAGTTAGGAATAAAGGTTGATTGAGAAGGCAGTAGCTTCATAGAGCTTGGTTCCACCCATATGATAACACAAATGAATTAACCACTGATTTAACCTGCCTTGGAGGTATGATCTGCCTTTGAAGTCCACTTGAGGGCAAACTTGTTCCTTGTGCTACTTGGCACACTGGAAAAAAATGTGTATTAAAAATTTGATTTAGTTCATATTGAAAGTGATACATCATCTTCTGAAATGAATTAATCTCTCACTAAAAAAGACCAATCACCTTCAGCTGCAGATAGAGTGCATCCTCTATTAAATCAGATGCATTATTCACTGCATCAAATATATCACTTGTTAATTAAGACTCTACATTTGTATCAAAGCCTTGAATCAAATACATCATCCATTAAATCTTATCAATATTGAATAAAATAAATTGCGTGTTAAGTGGAAGCATCACCCAATTATAACATGAAGCCTAATAACGTTATAAAGTTTTGCAGTGCTTTCCACTGCTCAAGTGTGTTCTGACTTGTGTTTAGTATTTTCATAACTTGAGATCTCAGAGAAATCTCAGCAAGCGAGTTACAAGTCTTGATGTCTTTTTCCTTAAGGGTAATATAAATCATTCTTAGATTGTTCAAACGGTCCCATAAAGCTGCAAGGGGTGCTGTTCCTCTCAGGAGAGGATCAATAAAGTTCGGTCAGAATGAGAAAAATTATGACCCTTGCAAGTGTTACTGAAGCATCCTGCAAGATGCTTCATCACTGACATGGAATCAGGGACAGCTGTGACTGATGGCAGCGCACTGGAGGGAGCTGGGGGGGCTTGGTGAGAGCAGATGCGCTCGGCCAGGGCAGAGGCAGGTCATGCTCTTGTTGGCTTTAGCTGCACTGCACAGGTGCTACCAGGAATAAAACACAGCTCCTTCCAGACTAATGCACTGTGACTAAATCTCCTGTGATAATGGGACTCTGCTTCTGCTTCGTGAGCCTGATCGCTTATGATGAGTATCTCCGTTTCTCTGCCGCAGGTGCTGATTGTCATCTTGAAGATTTAGCCTAAATCTCTCAGGTGAAAGAGAGGTGGGCATATCTATGCACAGAAACAAAATAATGCTTAGCAATAAGAAAGAAATTTTCAGCAATAACTCCCAAAGGCACTTTCTAAACACAATTCTTTTAACTTCTGCATTACTTTAAAGTTACCTTCATGTCGATATTACTTTCCCTCTTTATGTGCTCAGGCTGGAGCAAATTTGCATGCTGTTTAGATTAATCAGTTATACTGGTTATATCTGGTATGAAACTTTGTGGGTTTTCTCCTACATGTCTGCTGAAATTTTAAGCTATTTTCTATTTGTGTGTGTTTCACCCCACAATACCCTTCGCAAAGGGGAAAGGAGAACATTGCCAGAAAAGCTGCTTAATTCTTTGCTCTCTTTCTTAACCCAAACCACATTTACCTACTTAAAATTATCTATTTTTTCCTGTGCATATAATTTTATAGTTTCTGTATCTATTTCTTCCTTTTGTTAAGCATGGTGACCATTTTCAACTGTCTCATACCAAAACTCATACTGCTTTGGTGAATGGATTTCTCCCTTTCTAAAGCATTTCCAACTTCATTATTTTGGCTTGTACGCCATCCCCCCCACCTTGTCCTAATATTTCTTTTAGCCTGAGCTTCATTTTTTTCTATTTTACTTATACTGACACTATCAAATGCAAACTTCAAAATGCCACAGGCATTCCTATTATAAGTTTATTTGAAGATGTAAGAATTTTCAAAATCAATGTATCTGGGGTTGTTTAATCTTTTGGGTTAAAAGGGTTTTTTTCTGTTTTAGTTATTTGTATTTATTTTTGCTTAGTATCAAAAACATGCCAAGTGCTCCTCAGTAAAAGGAGACTGAGTTGAAAGAAGAGTATCAGATATCAGAAGTATCACAGTAAAAATAGTAAGTTATCAAATCTGGTCTCTAGTATCATATTTTTAAGTCTTAGTCCTGGTCTCCTAACTTTACTGACACTTTCTATAAAGAGAATTGCAATTCCAGCGTCCGGGTTATAGTTTGTGGTAGACCTTTACAGTTTATCACAATTATTTTAAAAAGATCCATTTTCCCTTAGATTTTCAAGGCAGGTACTGTTACAGCTTCCCATGACTCACCACACATTGTTGATCTGATTCTTACACAGAACCCATTGTTCCTTGTCAGGATGGCAATTTTTCAGTTAATATCCATTAATGCAGCAGCAGGTATATGCTGAAGCATATATTCTTATCAAAAATAAGGGCCAAAAGCTAAGGGACTTCGTGCCATTGAGAAACTCGAGAAAAACAAAGCCAAATTCTGGAAGGTTTGTATACATTGAACCTCAAGAAATGCATTTTAGAGAGTTGTACTGCATACCTGCAGTTGGAGATACCCAGTATTTCCAAGGCCGATTCTGTTCATCTTGAGAGCGAGATCCATTAAACTTAATTAAAATAAGAAACCTATTTCTGTTACACAAATAATATTCTCATGTAACCTAATTTAAAATAATTGCCTACATTGCTTTTCAGAAGGGAAACAAAAACTCAAAGAAGTGCTGACTTATTGAAAATGGTTGTAATTATATTATTATACTATATTTTGCTTCCAGCTTTTCTGGTATTTGGATGCATTTTTTTTTAACTTGAAATCTGAGGACAATATAGTGTATTCACTGGTACTAGAGAAAGGTCTGCATAAAACCTAATTTACAGCTCACAGTTCTAGATTGAGCAGATATTATTCCAGAGAAAAATCACCAAGGGTTCTCACTGTTATGTGAAAAACTTTTATCTTACACCGTTTTGTAGGCAACCTTTATTTAATATAACAGAAAATAAAATAAGTTAAAACATTAAATCCAATGGTTTGATTATGTTCCTCAAAACAGGAACTGGAAAATTATTTTCACTTTAATGACACTTCAATGACACTGAAGGATCTGAAGTGGAAAGAAAAGAATGTTCTGACATATAGGAATTATCACTTCTGTGCTGAATCATGGAGCCAGTACTAGGAAAAAAAAAAGGTCCAATTATCAAGTTGCAATTGATGTTGTACCTAGGTGCTGGTAATTCATCTGCAATTGACTAAAGAAATAAGCAAATCAAAACCACAACCAGAAGAAGGAATAGGTTTGCAGTTTGGTTTTTTTTTGTTGTTGTCCTGTCTGTTGTGATTCAGAAATTACATACACTCAGTTCCCTAGCAAAAGGAAATATGCTGATTTTCAAAGAAGTTTGGTACTGAGTGGAAGCGGAAATGGGATCAGCTTGGTTTGTTCCCTTATTCTAAGATGATACAAGTTCTGTTGGCACCTAATTATGAACAACCACTGACTAGACTGACCTTAGAGATTTGCAATTTAGATGATACTCTGTAGTAAGAGATTTTGGATGTGAGGGAGAAAGGATGAAACCAAGCAAAACTTTATTGAAAGTGTCAGAAAGTTAGGGAAAGACCAGGATTGGAATTGATGCAGTTTTTCTGTATTTTTCACAACAGGACATGCCATTTCTAGAAAGAATTAAATGATTCTGCATTATACAAGAAGGAGTTAAGTGATAGCATGGAGATGATATGGGATTAGAAGATCTTTGATATTAAATTGTTCCTGAACAGCTAGAGAGCAAAGTATTCTGCTGTTTATTGTAGCATCAACTCAGAGATGCCACAGTACTGCGAGTCTCTGTTACAGAATTCCTATCACAGTGAAGCAGACTTGCTCTGGACATGGCCCTTTCTGATTCAGAATTAAGGTAAAAAACTGCTTCACTGCATGGATTAATTCCTGTACACATCAGCCTGAATTCATAAAGTGATCTGTTACCTGCTTGCAATTGATTTAGAATCTCAAAAGGCACAGTGATCTGTTTTACAAAAGTAAAGCATATCAATCTTTAGATCTGTCAAGTCAATGCCTTTCATAACTGTTATTCTGCTTTTCTGAAAAGCAGATTTTTTATCTTTTTCCCATGACTAAAAATCTTGGTTTAGGACACAGCCAGGATCAAAAAAATAGTGTGAAACTTTTTCATTTGATCCACCTACTATTAGGAGATACTCCTAACAATAGACTTTTGTTTGGAGATTTGCAGTCTAATCCCAAAGAGACACAAATGTTTCAGAATAACCTTAATAGCTGCGGGCTCAGCTGACAGTTGGGTGTAGACCTATTTTTAGTTTCGTATTACAGTTATGTTTACTGAATTTCAGGGTAAATTATATAACTTAGTTAACAATGCTGACAGCAGTTTAGGGATGCCCTTTTTCCTGAGTGTGTATGTTTACTGTTGGCAGTGACAAGTAAAACACAAGAGACATAAATTTGCTGATTATAGAAAAAAAAGTTTTGATTCAGTAATACATTTCCAAAGGTCAATGAAAATCTTCACTTTTAAAATCCCTTCAATCCTTATTGACACTTCTTGGTGCTGCTGTATTATGTTTAAACTTTCTTTAGAAACATATCTTGTGTTTTAATAGCTCAAGGAAAACTTAGCATCTAAGATTTGGGAGTCCATCCCCCGTCCCCCATCCCCCCTGATACCCCCTGCACATCTCATGCAGATATGGCATATATTATATAAGAAAAATTAAAATAAAGACAGTGTTAGTGGCAATAGTCTTTAAAAACTGTTTGGATGCTGCTTTTTTAATCTGTTGAGAGAAAAAAAAAACCAAGAGCTTTGAGAATCTGGTAAAATTCCAACAATTTTGTCTCATAGAGAAATTCTGCCTTCAGATACATACTGGTTGATGTCAATGGCACTGCAGTTGTTTCTGAAAGCTTCCCCTTCAGCTGTTTAAAAGGTTATAAGGTCAGAATATTTCCCTTAATCTTTAAACTGGTCTCCCTGCCATGTACAATCCACTGAGATTCTTCTACAAGTTTCTTCTTCTAGTCAGTGTCAGGAGTAACTTCCCCCATGTCTTTCCATTGTAAAATAAAATCAACTGAAAACTGTATAGCAACCCTATATAGATTGTTATCAGGAGGAGTGATTTCACTTCTAAATACACCATGCTGGGAAGATGGGAATACTTAAGCTGTTAGTTAAGTTCTGGTTTCTATAATTTAAATATGAGGAAGATCTTGTCAGAAAAGTCTCTTTATGAAGATTTACTTGTTCAACTGCTTCAAAAAAAGTTTTATATGTGTAAATCTTCCAGGAGTACTAAAAAGCGGGTTTTATCTCTAACATTTGGAGAGGACATAGAAGGATGGAAAGAATAAGTTTTAATGAGATTTCCTTGTGGGATGTAGTTATGATTCTGGTATTTATTAGCGGGCATTTATTTGAATATGAAAAGCAATATGAATAAGAGTGAGGTGTTTGAATATATATCCTTTGCTCCACATGCTGTCATTCAAAGTTGTTGTCAGTTATATAGGGGTTGAAGGGTCCTTTTCATTTTTGTATGAGGGTTTGTTTTTTTTTTTTTTCTTTTTGTTCTGGTGGTTTTCTTCCTGGCAGGAGGAAGCAGAAAGGTTAACACATCAGGAAATAAAGTAGAGAAATTATTTTCATGTTTCCTAGAATATATATGTGTGCAAGACATGACTGAATAGCTGTGATGATAAGCATTTTTCATCTGTTGTTTTTAGTGTTTAAATTACTTTTTCAGTTATTTGATTTTATCCTTACCAGACTTTGTCTTTTCTTAAGAAAATTCAAGTTGTAGGAGGGAAAGAAGCGTTGTATTATTCTGGAAACTTACTATTTCAGAGCATTCAGAAAAGGAAATACAACAAGAAGTACTCTGCTGTCAGAGGTGTTGACTATTCCAAATTCTCATTAGTCTTATATTTCCTGTCTAGCTAATGTCTGACTGACAGGTAAATTTATTATAATAGGTATCAAATCAGCCAACTGACTGGGTTTACTCCAGTGTATCCCAGGTCCACTACAGACATTATGTGTAAGCACAGTGCTCTGCACATTTTTAATTGCCTGTCTAGGTCTTGATTTATTTTGACTTTTTTAAAGATCGTGGAATCTTTTTAACAGAATTCTGACATGCCCATCTCCTTGTGATTAGCCTATATAGTCTAAACAATGAAGGCTCCTGTAGATTAATTTAAAGTTAGGTACAGTTAGTTACTGTCAGGTCCAATAGGAATATATGTAATCAAGTATATCCAAACTAAGTGATCCCTAAAATTTTAAAAGGAGCTACAACCTAACCTTGTTAGGCAAAAAGACTGTAGAGGGCAGTGTTATACCCTCACCAAAATGTCTTTCACTTCAGATGTTTGGCGATCTGATTATCAGGTCCCTTACACCAGCAGAATAATGACTCTGTTGGAGGCAAGGAAATTACACCAGTGTATAGGCCCAGTATTTCCAAATCACTGCATAAACTTGACAGATAGAAAATCAATAGCACACAATTCAATCATACCATTAAGCTGCTTGACAGAACGTATATATGAACAATTGATGAACCAAGTATTAAATGAAAGGGTTTGGCACTATATGACTAAGTGTATAATTGATAATTATTGATTGCCATATGAAAACATTAAAGCGCACTCAATACTCTGGGGACAATGTTTCAAGAGGTGACATACAGCACAAGTGAAGAGAAAGGAAGGCTCTAAATATTACTAGAATAATGTGTTTAGGAGAAGTTTTCTGCAAGTCCTTTGATTGTCTCCTTTTTTTGTTTGTGTGTGAGCTTAGCTTATTTTTTTTGTTGTTAAAACAAAAACCAAAACCAAAACCAACCTCCTGTGATTGCAAACATATGCAGAAATGCAAATACAAAAAGACAAGTGTTGCCATATAAGATTTGATTTATCTGTGCTCAATTTAAATGAGAAAAACTAAACATCAGTGCAAGGTAAAGTGATTACTTCAATTTTATTTAAAAGTATAACAATTGGGATAATACATTTGTAAACATTTACTTTACAAAATGAATGATTTCATTAAAATCATGAGCATCAAACTTTGTCCATTAAAAAAAAATTAGTCAATGACAGATGTACCGGGCATAGTGGATCACCAGGGATCTGCAGGATTTTCAGTTGCTTTGAAAGAAAATTAATTCACTTGACTCACAAACTATTCATATCCATGAGACAAAGGTGATGTGATCCACCAGCCTCTAAAGTTAGACATTACTAACTAGTTTCAAGGAGCAGAAAACCCTGCAGTGAACAGCCGGGAAGCACAGAAAGGAGATTTATGTTCCTAAACAATTTTATTCACTTCCTCTCTCTGCTGCACTGTGGGAGTGAGTTCCACAAGAGTTAACAATTATTTCTGACTCCTAACTAATTTCTGGTAAGATATTCATCAAATGTTTGCAAATCAAATGAAAGGAATTATTGTTTTGCTCCTGCACAAGGAGCAGAATCAGCCTGGGAAGCTGCTGTCCCTGTCTCGCTCCCATCCTCTGTCTGTGTGAGCAGAGGTGAGGAGGAGGCTGCACAGCAAACTGCACTGGGGAAGTGAGGGGTGAAGCCAAAAAGGAAATAGTGAAGGGATAGAAGATTTCTTTTACTCATGTCATTTCCCTACTTTGCATTTCCATGTGGTGTGCACACAGCTATGCTGGCACAGGAGAAAGGACAGTGTTTGAGTGGGAGAAAGGCTGTGGCTGATTAACTGCCCATGCCACTGAGAGTGAAATCACATGTTTTTGGAGCCTAAAGTTCTGCTTCTGTGCACAGACACAATTTCACTGCTTTTCTTAAGTCTTGACTCCTAAAGGCCAAGACTATACATGCACTCAGACAGCACTAAATGATTTTTCCTAATGTTTCCAGCATGGGAGCAGAGAGAACTGACTTACTCTGTGATGACTTTATTTTCTTCAACAATGCACTGTGTGTTTGGAGTTTCCCCTCTTTTCCCAAATACCTCTGTAGGCAGCACACTGTTGTGAAAGCTCTGCAAGGAGCTCAAAGCTACTCAGCTCCCATTTTTGACAAAAATCATTTTCCTGTATCAGTGTGGCTGTATAGCCACTCATCTTTTAAAAGGGCTGATTATCTCTGGTGCAGTGTTGTGCTGCAATGCCAGAAATGCCAGCACCTCACTCCCCTTGTGCAGCACAGATGGGAATTGAGCACTTGTGTGGAGAAGGCATAAAGGAGATGTGAGCAAAGGCTTGGCTACCACAGGCAGCTCCCACATGACAGCAGCAATGATGTTTGGTTTCCAGGACAAATGTTGTGTCATGAGTCTTAAAAAATTAAACATCAGTAACAGATGAATAAGAGTAATAATAATTAGGTTAGTGTGGCTATGTAGTTCCCTGGGTATTAATATTTCTTCAGTTCTCAAAACACACCAAAGATAAAAGTTATCTTTCAGGGAAATGTAGTGTTTTGAAATCTGTAGAGTAAAAAATGTATTTCAAGAAAAGTTCTTTTCCTGCAGCCAGCAACTGAAAAGTCAGTACTTACAGTTAACAAAATGCTTCATCTGTGTTTCAATCAATTCCAACATTGTCGCAAGAATCAGAACTAATGAATCCTTTAGACATAATTTATGATAGTGAACAAAAGGTAATTTTTAAGTTTTGCTTACCCATTGTGGCACTTAAGTATCTGTGCAATGAGAAAGAAACATGTGTTTATAAATTAAACATCACTTTGTACCTCAATGGCATTTACTGACTAATGTAAATGAAAGCCCTTTGTAGGACTAAATTCACAAAATGAACTTCATGAGATGGTACTATAAAAATATTTTACTTATTTGGAGATAAATGAAGATTTAAACATCTATTAGATGTTCTCTGCACTACGTATTATGGTTGCAGAAGATAAATCTATTCTGTACAAGCCAGCTGATGAAAATAGTCCCATTTTCACTGTTTGCAACGAAAATGGAGATGACCAGACATGTTCATTTTCCCTGGGATACTGAAATATGGCTTTCATTATTGCTGCTGGGCTTTTCCTTATCCTAGCTGCAAATTCAGTCAAATGTTGAAAGTGTGCCCTCCAACCATTTGAGATGCAGTCCCAACTGCAACTTTACTATGCTTATCAGAGGGAAATCCAGAGAACATTAAAAATGAAAAATTCTTCCCAACTTCCTCAGCATATCTAATTTTAAATTTCAGGCATGAAATAAGAATTAAAGGATGTCATAGCACAAGTCACAGTACAACACTAAAATAATCTATGTGAGGATGCTCCATTTGCTAAACAAGCTGTTCCTCATTGATAAACTTTTAGACAGTCAGTTCCACTTTGGCACGCACAAGACAAATACACATAAAAGTTTTGAATTACAATAAAGTGTCATGTAAAAGGTAATACTGCTCAGCAGAAAACAAATGTAGGATTTTTGCTTTATGAGTGTTGCTGGATATGGCAATGGAACTTCCTAAGGTTAATGAAAGCTAGCTCTGAATAAAACACCTTATAATTTGGATTGTGCTGAAAGATTTCCATCTGTAGTTGGCACTTACCATTGTGCAAAGCTGTACTGAAACTGAAATCACTGATAATCAATATCAGTATGGCGTATCAATAATAATACACGTGCCACCTGTGTAGGAACACTTTTGAGATTAAGGATTAATTTACCTTCTTTACAGTGAAGGTAAATCAGCCTATCAGTCTATTGGGTAGAGCTTCAATTTTTCTTTTTTTACCTTGGAGAAATTAGGATGTTTCTGCTTTATAGACAGTCGATCCAATAATCTGCTCTGCCATCACCATCACATTAAAACCTATCAGTGGCAGTCCTTTTCTATAATTGCCATTGATTATTTTTCATTATAGCCTGAAATAGCATGGACCTGTTGACCAAAATATTTGTGGAACTGAGACTGAAAAATAAAATTTTATAAGGAACTCACCATTAAGTTTACATTTACCTAAATATTTCTAAGAAATTGATTCAGCATGATGAATGCTTTTCTTTATCTTCTCTGGAGTTTTAGTATTAGAATACTTTACAAATAAAAATGTTTGGTTTATCTGAGGTAGGAAGAAAAACAACAATTCTGTATGCATTTAATTTTATCACTTTTCAGCTTAAGATTTTCCTTGAGTTTCAGGTTTATATTAATTAAAGAAAAAAAATTCTTGCTCTAAATTTTTAGGCCATACATGTTAATCTCTTTCATCATGTCTATTTGTATTCTTCTATATTTTTTAATGTTCTTTGGGGTTTTTTTGTGGTTTTGTTTGTTTCTTTGTGCATATGTGTGTATATGCACGGCAACCACACAAGTAATGTTATTGTTTTAAAAATGTATTAGACTAAATTTCTTGCTTTGTCTGTTTGGAATATTCTTACTAAATTCATCAGAAATTATAACACCCCTGTCTAATATTTATCTCTGCTGCATCTTTTTAAAAAGTAGAAGTGAGTAAATGGTCAGGTTATCTTTTGGGGGATTTTTTACTCATTACTACTTTTTCAAAAATTAATATTATTCGTCCATATATTAAGCTATAAATGAGCAGTTGTTATCCTTACTGCCTCCTTTTTGAGTTATTAATATTTTCCACCTTTCTTCAAATTAACAATTTTTTTTTCTGTGCATATTTGTTCTAGATCAAGGTAATATCATGTATTGTTTATCTGAATTTTTTAAAAAGAATCTTCTTGGTCTGGGCTAGATCCCTTCAAAATAGCTGGGAAGCCATTCTCAATAGGCTGACCTTTCTTAGTTGTCTTCAGTTGATCCTTAAATCTACAGACATGCCAAAACCCAAAGAGAGCCACTAATCTAAGTTATTGACCCTGGAGTATTTAGAGCCATTCAAGGTTTTATCCCCCAGCAACCTTGTGGGTAAGGAAGGCACTGTTGTGCTGCTATGAAATGGGAAAGTGAGTCCCTGCAAAGGTGTGCATTGAGTGTTTGAGGTCCTCAAACAATGTTTTCACACCCTTTGCCCTCCTGATGGCTGAGTCATGGAGCAGTGTATGGAGAGAGACCTGCATTGCCAGGTAAAGGATAATGGCAGAGTTAGAACAGCATGGCAAACTTCTGCTGATATGCAGATAAAACAGTTGACCTGAAAATTTTTTTCTGTAGGGCATGAAAACTTGAGTAGCATGGATGTGAGCCAGGCCTCCACATGGCCAGGGGATCAGTAGGGTGGGTCTATGCAGAAACAGATGTAGCTGGAGAGATTAATAGTAGTATGTGAAGAAGGAGTCAGGTACCATATTTAACTTGAAACAACAATGAACAAGGCATCCAAGATAAAATTAAAGCTATCATTGTGCTGACCATGTCTTCCACAAACTCAGAATTGCACTCCTGTTGAAAATGATATTGGATTCAACAGTTAAGTCATCTCTGCAATGATTGCAGAGCCCAAGCAGTTTCCCAAGCCCCAAAATTTCATGTCATTTCTGTGCACACATTTCTAGTTTTAGTCATTAATAAATGCATTTCTTTGTAAGAAGATCTGTGTTCCCTTACACTATCCTATCATTGCATTGCCCTGTAAGTAGAACATGCACTATCAGAATTTTACTCTCAATAAGAGCAGTAGATGAAGGCTGCTCAATTTTTTAGATCCAGGGAAACAGGGATGGAAAAGGCTTATGTAGTAGGCCCAGTATGGGCTGCTGAAGTGGAAGTAAAGAAACAATGTGGTAGATGGAAAATTTAAGCAAAACTTTTCTTCATGATTCCCCTAATGATATAGAAAATGCAGCTATCCTTGTTATTCTTTTATCTTCCTCCTCCCTTCATTGTGTAATAATCATAGCACTTACAATCAACCATCAATTACAATGAGGAGATAAGCAGGTTGTGCACAACTATGTGCGGTAGAAACACGTCCAGTGCAATTTTCACATGGAGCAGTGCTAGTCTTCAAGGATTAGAAATATTTGTATTTTTCCACTGCATTGGTTATCTTGGCTTTTCATGGCTGCATTAGCAAAGAGTTGATTTAATGAAATTTTGCACTTCTGGTTTGCTTTCCAGCGACACATCATAAAGCAGTTTTCAAAGATAGTCATAATGAGTGTTTTACAGATTGAGAAACTGAGTCCAGGCAAATGATTTATTCAAAATTATGCAGTGAGGGATAGAACCCAGGTTTCCTGGCTCACAGTTCATTGCTCAAAGCACTATGTAATGCTAAGTTACTTTAGAGGATACCTTTAGATGGCAGAAAGTAACCAGAGTAGAATAGCATCTCCTCCTGCTATTCATGTGCAATGTGTGCAGTCAACCTCTCCATTTTCTCATTCCTCAGGGGGTCCATCCTCTCTCACCTCCTGTTTGGCAGACCCTACACTAAGTAATGCTGCACAGGGCTAAGAGAAAAGGAAGAAAGAACTAGAGAGAAGGGATGGCAGCTGTGCTGAAAAAGGAAACTATAGCAGTCCTTTTTAGTCTACAAAGTGTTTAGCATTCGCACTTTACATTTTAGAAGAAACTTTTATCATATCTATCACAGAGACACCACAGGCAAGGAAACCAAGGGAAAAAAAATAATTAAAAACTCTTGCTGTCCAGGACATGGCTGAGTTTGTTTTTAATTCTAGTTTATTTTGACAATTTTTCCTGTAAATATTCTTTTAATTTTTATAATGTTTACAATGTTTGAATTCAATCCATGATCCCTCTTCCCCAAGTTCAGCCTCACTTACACCTTGAATAAACTCACTTGTATCCAACATTTACGATTTGCCACTTAGCAGCTGTATGAGTAATGGCAATGATTGCTGAAAAAGAAATTCTTTTACTGAGGAATGTTGAAAGGCTAGGCTTCTAGGGGGAAACATGGCAAAGATGTAAATGCAGGTCTCAACTTTATTCAACACATCCTATTACAGACACTGAGAAATTTTTATGAGAGATTTTTATGCCTTTATGTTCTAATATATCAGTCAAAGGCAGAGCAGACTAAGAGGTTGAGAGCAGAAATTTGATGTGAGATTTTTAATGGGAGTAGCTTTAAAAGATTATACTGTAAATTCACTTTCTGCCTAACACCATGAACATCTTTGTAGAAATAAGTGTTAAATGGTATGGCTTCTTCACCCCACACTTTAAGTTGCTATGCAGAGTACATTTCAGAGATGTAAAGACCTTTTTCCTTTTCACTTCTTTTAAACTCTTTTTCTTGTAATTTTTACAGCGTTCACCCAACAAATATCTTCAAAAAATAATTTGAGGAAGTTGACAAAGGCAGTTCATAAGAAACAGAAAGCAGCATTATTGAATCAAGCTTGGATTAACTGCATTGACAAACACAGACCAGAGTGAAATTATTTTCCTATTACATTTTGATTAGTTTGTGGTTGCCTTCAATTTGTAATTTACCTTTTAAGAGAGTCTGAATTGCTCTGTGGGAGCCTCCCTGACAATATTTGTCTCGGCATGGTCAGTGGAGTATTGAGGTTCCAGACAAAGAGAGACTTTGCTTGTGGTTGGTGATATTATTAAGATGGGGTCCAAATTTGGAAGACTTTGAAATAGGGAAGAAACTCATGCTGGATATCTGGAGTAAGACACTAGGACTGGTGTAGGAAACACCTACAGAATGTCAGCTTTATATGGTAGAATTTGCTCCAAATTCGTGTATTAAGTGTATAGTACTAGTACACTCCTCCCGCTTTACAAGGTATTTCATTTTATAAGATGAAAATTGTCAATCAAAAAGAAGTTGGCTACTTCCAAAATTTTCATAGTGGGTGTTGTCCTTTTATATTCTGGACATGATTGGGAAAAAAAAACCCCAAACAAACAAGAAAAAGTTCTTAAACTTTTTTATAATCTACTTTCAATGATATCCTAAGATGTTTCTTTCCATTGCAGTTGCAGAATTTGTTCCATCTCTCAATGCAATGTAATATTTATATATAATTAATGAGACTTTAATCTTGTTAAGCCAGTGAGCTTGAAATAAAAGTATATTGTTTTTAGATTTATGGCATATATCTATTTTCTATTTGCAATTTACTAGAGTAGGAAATTTAACCTAGTCTCTCTTTTCTGTCTGAATGTTCCCTCCTTTGCTGAAAGACTTCTCATTCTTCTGCTGTTGCATTTCTTCCTGATTGGATGAAAAAAATAGTCCCTCAAATGAGGAACTCATTCAACAGCAGGCACTGAAAAGCCTCCCACATATTTTCTCCTGCTCCTGAACACATTTCCAATGCCCTCAGACAGGACTGAATATAGTTTCCTTACATTAAAATAACTAATTTATCACAAGTTTGTCAGAAGAATAATGTCTACTGCAGCTTTAAAATGTGACTAAATTTACTAAAGTTATAAATAGGAAAGTGTCTGTAATTACAGGATGCACATAGACTAAAATAATTTTTGGCTCATATGTTCCCCTGATTTCCAATAAGATAAAAGAAGAACATACATGTTTACACTGCTTAAAAGCCTTGGTCAATCTCTTCTCCTTTGAGCTTTTTATCCCTGATCGATGGAATTGTGAAAGAAAAAAGGAGGTATACAAAAAGTGATGACAAATATTTATTATCATCTTATGAACTATAATTCATGAGTGTTCAATTGCTTCCAATTTAGAAAAAAAAGGCCACCCCCTCCCCCCTGCCAAATTAAAAAAAAAAAAAAAGGGTATTTGAAGAGATAACAATCAGCTATTTTCAACCCAGGTGGAGCAAAACAAATTTTAGACAAAAGACAAAATTTTAAATCAGGGAAATAATTGAATGACCTCTGCCTGAAAAACTATGCCATAAATTATCTTTACACTCTGTGGAAACATTCTCCTTTGCCTTTAGAGTAAATCAGACAATTTTCAGGCCAAACCAATTTTCTAAATCATAATTAGACAAGAGGCTAAAATAGGTCTTTGTAATGGAAGTGGGTTATAAATTTAACATGATATCCATAATTCATCCCTGAAGAAAGGTCGTTTACATTCTGAAAGCTTAGATAATATAACTTAAAGAGCTGGCCTGCTAAATGGTGTAACAGTCTATCTTGCTTAGTTTACTTTAGAATTTTGATTCATACTGTGCTCAGTTCTTTTCCCAGTGGGAAAGCTAGATTCTTAAACCTCTTTCTCACACTTATTAAAATAATTCCCTCCTCACCAGGACATCAGCCTTGGGCATGCCCAGTTCTTTTGCTAATAATTTTGTCTTTTTCAACCCTTAGATGAGTTCTGAATTATAATTGACTGGCAAAAAGCTTAATTTTTGTATATATATATATATACATAAATGCTTAAAATAATATTCTAACAGAGGAAGAAAACATCAGCTGCCATTAAATAGAGCATTAGGCATTTAGCATACACAAAAGAGTGGGAAAGTCATGTTTGAGTGACTATGACAAATATGTCAATAGACAAGTATATGTTTGAAAAAACCTTTATCTTTTAAAAAAATGAGTTGCAAAACATATGTTTCATGTAGCAAAATTAAAAATTCTTGGAATTTCACTAAGTAGCCAACTGAATTTTCAGATTTCTTTCATTATCATATAAACCTACTGCCAAATTAAAATGAAATAATTTAAATCAGATTTTTGTTTCATTGCAAGAAAAGGAAGTGTAGTCTTTCATTAGTAAGAAAGAGAAGAATGGAACATTCTCCATAAACTGATAACAACTATATTTTCCAAGAATTTTTAAATAGAATATTGACTTTAATTGTGCTACAGCTTCTATCACACTACAGAAAAATCTATAATGTTTTTATTTTTAGCATTCCTTCCACTGCTTCAGGTACTGATCAGAAGTTTCTACAATGCAAATCAGGGATCATTATCATGGAATAAATCTGACAAGCTGTTGCTCAAGGCCAAAGTAGTTCATTTGTAAAAGCAAACTACAGGTACCGAAACAGGAAAGCTGGAGTCTCTTTTACACTCTATTCTAAATCTATCATTTAACTAAATGACACAGTCCTCAACAGAGGAAATCCTCACTCTCTGTAACACCACTGTACCAGCAAGCAACCTGCTTACTGGATCCTGGCTGATATTTCACATTGAAAACATCTGCCCAAAACCACCAACCTCTCGCCCAGCTCTCACAACAAATTTGCTAAGCCCATTCCCTTTTTGACCTCATTTTTAGAAACTGCGTTTCACCATTCTGGCCTTTTTCTAGGCCACAAGCAAGAGTGGCCCCATGCCAGCACTGTTTGTCTCACTCAGGGCTGTTTTGAGAATGTTGAATCAACATCTAATTGAGCAGACAAGCTGTCTCTATTTGCCCCTACATATCCATTTGTGGTTTTTCATCCTCCCGCAGAAAGACTTTCTCATAATAAGCCTTTGATTAGATTGCAAGCTCTTAAAGGCAGGTATTGGCTTTCTACTGACTG
The DNA here is from genome assembly GCF_963513975.1 of Fringilla coelebs. Taxonomy (NCBI): domain Eukaryota; kingdom Metazoa; phylum Chordata; class Aves; order Passeriformes; family Fringillidae; genus Fringilla; species Fringilla coelebs. Next base: position 12,599,640 of record NC_140067.1, read on the forward strand.
TGTGCACAGATCAACTTTAATAAGGCCTTGAAACTTGTTTGGCCTTTGGTCAATACTGTGATAGTAACTGATGACAAATTTATCCAGTTCCTGACTTTCAATACTCTGTTTTTCTCTACGATACACTGAATGCTGCCCCTGCTGCAGCATTTCTTTTTTCTGCTGTAATTGCCTTCCCTTGCATACAACCTAGTGAATAATATATGCTCACATTAGAGTGTTTGGCCCTGTGGGAGGACGTTCCAGTCACCTCAGTGTTTTTTTCAAACATGCTACTGTATGTGACACTATGAGATAAAGTAAGTAAACAACCAGATTGCAGATTGAATGGGTGCCACAGTTCAGATCTACAAATGCCCAAACAGAATAAAGAACTTTGCTGATCAGCACTATATATTTGATAATCGGAGAAGTATCTTGCAATTACTTTACTTCTTTTGATTTAAGGGATTTGCAGAACAATGAAATGAGGATTATTAATGCTCTCTGAACATTTTACACATTAAGAAAGTGAGGTCCTCTGAGGTAAAATGACTCATACAAGGTCACACAAGAAAACAGTAGAACAAGAAACATAACTTGTTTTTGTATTGCTATCTACAATTAACCCCCTACTAACAGGTGAAATTCCAGGGAAGTCAACAACACAAAGATTTTACTGAGTTCCATGGTTGCAGGGCAGGCCCAGCAGGTCGCAAAACATTTGCAATATCCTTAAGGTATGAAGCCTGTTGCAAAAATTGGGTAATGTGGTTGCATACGATCTACAAAGGCAAAAAGAGTGCTTGTTAGAAATATGAAGCTTACAGCTTCTGATATCAGAACAAAGTGGGGAATGTGACACTTAGGCAGCAACCTTCCCTTTGTACCATACACCACATTTGCCCCACGATTGGAGGGAGTAAACTCAAGGACAAAGAGAGCAAGGAGTGAGCCATTTGGTAATCTTACCATGTAGTTCTGCAAAATATTCCCTGCAGTGTAGAATTGTTCAAAGTTGCACACGCTGTGCGTGGCTGAGTGAGAAAACTGGCTGAGGTGTATTGCCAAGAGAAAGAAACCCGGTGACCTGTTAATAGGCATGCTGTGTGTGGGCTCTCCTGCCTCTGAGTCCCTCTAGCAGTGATCAACTGTATCCCTTTCAAACCAGACAGTGCTTAAATTTTACTGATTGTTGCAATGGTTCTGAGTCTGGGAGATGAGCAGTTTATAAATGTTTTTCGACAGCAAGCGACTCCTCTACATCTCAACAGGAGCAACTTTTGTCCTGCTCGGTTCCCTTTTCTCATCCTTCACACTGAACATGGATTACCTGTTAATTAAATCAAATACAGCACTCTAGCCAAGCTGGCTTTTGAATCTAATATGATGAATAATAAAATTAAAACATATACTTAAGACTATTTTTAAATGTTGGTATCTAATGTTTGTTAGCTATGCAATACTTTTGTATCTCTTTAGAAGCCCCGATTTTTGAAAATGTTGGGAAAACATGATTTCCACTTATATTAGGTTAGATACTGTAGGACTATATTGTCTTGACATCTTCAAAAAAACTAGAAATCATGAACCTATGGATAAAAAAAAAAAAAAAAGCGTGGCTAGTGCTTTACTCGGGCACACACCCTGAAATCATTCAAGAGAATTTCCAAAGCTGGCAAGAAATATCCACCTGCACATCTGTTATTAGGACTTCAACTTTCTAGGGGCTGGTTTTCTTACTGGTCTGAAAGGCTATCAAAAAGTACAATGATGTGTGTAAAGTGCTGTTAGCTTCACTACAGAATATCTGCTGAGTAATAGCTAGACAAAATATCAAAAGAAAGAGATTTTTCCTGCTTATTTTCCTTTCAGTTAGGATGGTGGCATAGATGGGAAAAACCTATCTATTTAAAAATATTAATGTCATAGTAAATAACTGGATAACTGGGATATTGTAGCCTAAAAAAATGTTTAGGAATAGATTTTATATTGCTGCATTTTTCTATTCTTCAAAAGTATGGCTCTGTGAATACAGAGAAAAAATAGCTAAAAGATAGGATATATTTAAAACTGTGGATATGTAAATATATGTATCCTATATGTAAATATATGTATCCTATATGTAAATAGGATCACTCCATAATTTGTGTATACAAATAATTCACACAATGTATGGCAGTATTCCATGGAGGTAGCAGCAACAACTCTTTTGGAAAAAGGACCAAAAAACCTGTAAATGAACAGGATAAGCAGCCTGTTGCTGTATGATATCAGCACAAAAACTGTTTACAGGTTTCTCTGTCTATCTGTATATCTTTCCTCACCAAATTACAAGGATCTCATAGTTTTAATGCTCCTATTTTTTTTTTTTCCATATGAAAAAGGTAGTCTTAGTTGCTTGGGGAAGACAGCACAGCACAGTGGGAATAATAACATCTCATGACATACTAATGGAGAGTAAATCTAGCATTTTTTTTAGGAACCACAGTTGTTTCCTGTTTTGCTCATTTCAATGTTGCATCATAGAATGTTTTATGAATGTTTTTCATAAGATAATGTGGGGCATTTTTAATATTTTTAATAATAGTGTGCTGAATTTGGATAGTTTCATTTGCAATTTAAGTAATGCTTTGTTCTGATGAGATCTCTGGAGGTGGTTTTGACATTTAAAAGTGATGTGAAGAGATTCAAAGTGATTAAAGCTGTCAAATGTTACCCTAATTGTGTGACTGCAATCTTTTCAGCCTCTTTCAATGAGTGTATACATTATACACGCTGCACAGCACTTCTGTTTAGATTGAGGTTTTTTATTAATGCCATCCTGATTGACAGAAATTATTGCAAGATCACAAGTGGAACTAAATTAGTTTGCCACTGCATTCAAGCAACATGCATAGCCATGAACTTTTAAGATGCAGTTATTTACTCAGCCCTTCCTCCTTTCCCCTCAAAAAAAACCAATGTTATGGTAGTGACAGATGATGTCTTTCACATTTATACTGTCATACTAGTTCATAGGAATAAAAAAGTTTTGCCCATATTAGAATTATTTTAACCTTCAGTATGTATTCAAAATGCTACTTGACAGGTCATTTATTTTAAATATGGTTTCTAGCTAAGAAAAGTATCAGATATATTCTAATTAATTATGAACAAGTCAGATTTTCATGACTGATATTTTATTAATATCTTGCTATGTATTCATGGAAGCTGTAATACTTATTGATACCTTCTTGTCTATTAAAAATAAGAAAGCTTCAAAACCACTTTGATACCCTTAGATATTCATGTCTTAGCTATCTGGAGTAGTACTATTCCAATTATTTAAGAATATTTGGATATGCAGTGGGGTTTTTTTAAGGTAATTAGGTTCAAATGCAGCACTGCCTTCACAGATTTGTCTTTCTATACTAGCAGGAATAAAGGGTAAAAATTAAATGTTTCATGATTTTTTTTTGATCTTGCAGAATACTTAGTGATGGTGTGACCTCTGTGCCGTGACTGTTCAAACAGCCAGGGTGAAATGCACTGGGCTTGCTCAGGACAACATGCAGAAAAGGTGCATGGCTGCAACCATAGCCAGGAGTTAGCTGCAATATTAAATGCAATGACAGTTCTGTTCCTGAGGATTCTTCAGACAATGAATGAAGTGCCTGCTGGCTTCCACATTTCAAGTGACCACACAAACACCGGAAATCTTGAAGCTCCTATCTCACACATCCTGGTTAGTCATGCTGCCAAAAGAGCTCAGCAAACATGTGGGCTCAAAAAGAAATCAAAATGAACCTTGATACTGATGATGACAGCAGCAATTACTATGACAAGATTATCTCAACTGAACATATAGTAGTGAGGACATCACACTGGAGAGAAAAGTTTTTAATGGGCTCCAAACTCTAGATCAAACACTCTTACAGCTAGGAAATGACAATATTTGTTAATATTACAATTTGAAAGAAGGAAGAAAGAAAAAAATATGAGAAAAGTAAAATTTGGGTACAACTCCTGCAGAAATATGTTTCAAAGAAGCAAAGACACATAACATACAGATATTCAGTTTTATTTATGAATATTTAGAGGATGGTGGAGTGTATTTCAAATTAATATTTCATCCATGCTTGTCTTGCAGGTAGGATGAACACAGTGAACAGGTGTAGGGGCTATTGCCTCTTTCATTTTCTGCCTTTTTTTTATTATTTAAAAAAGACACAGAGAAATATTTGCATAGCATAAGTCTCAGCAGCACTAAGCTATGGGACAAATAATGCTTTAAAAATTGCATAACAACTGCTACAAAGAGACACGAGACAATTCTCTGAAGGAATTTTTTTCCCCCTTGTGCTGTCCAGTTAGATTTGCTTGCAGCTTTCTTCTGCTCAGTGGCTCATTGTTATCTGGGCTACAGAGAATAGAAGAATTAACATGTGAAATGTTAATTGTCTTAGCAGTAAATTATTATATTGCTTACTCATTGGTGGTGATTTATTTTCAGGCTATTTTAATGCCATGTTCTGCATTGAGGGATTTATTTGTGTCATTGATACCTTTGGAACGTTGTGCACTTTTCAGTCATGTTGCAGTCTCTTGACAACATTGTTAAGAATTAATTATAATTCACAATTATAATGGCTAACAATAATGCTCAAGTTTCGATGGCTTTAGTGTCTGATGAGGGTAAGTAATAGACTTGGGTGAATAATTCAGAGTGAATAATTTATTCAGTGAATTTGCCAAATAATATCTGCAAATAATTCTTTAGATTGTTTGCAAGCAGTTCATTGTCATTGTTTCCACATTTGAAATCTGAGCTCATTAGAATGGACACATGGTCTTTATGAAGTTTTCCTGCTCTCTGGTAGTAATTCTAAAACAGAGTATTTTAATTTACAGAACTGATAATTTGCTTTTTATAAAATGTTTCCCAGTATTTTCTTTAAATTGAGCAACTGGAAAAAGTACCTTTACATTAAAGACTAAATTAGAAGTATTTAGATGAGTAATTTCTAAATTAGTTGTTTTCAAATTCAGGTTTAATTATTAAAAAATTACAGTGAGTTTTAAAGGACTGCTCACTCTTTCTCAGAGTTAGCATTAGTTTAAAGTAGAAGCTGGATCTGGTATTGGCTGCCTGTAATTGTGGTGTGGGGAGGTGTCTGAAAATGCTCAAAATTCAGCATTCTGCTGACAGGTCTGATTTTATTGTAAGGCAGAAAACACATGGGCTCAGTGAGGTTACATGATTCAGCTAAGCTTAACTAAACTGTGTCCTTGATCAATGATTTAATTACCTCCTGGTTCAGCTGCCTGTTATGGTTACCATGCTCCCACATGATTCCACATGGCTGGGCGAATTCCTTGTGTTACCACCACATATGGTAATTTATCTTTGCAGCTCAGGCTGCAGCACTGCCACTGCTCCACTCCCTCCATCTGGCTTTTGGAACCAGCAAGTTTGCAGCTGCTGGAAGCTGTGCTGAAATGAGGCTGCACACAACTCTTCTGAGGAAGAAGCTGCCTCGCTGTTTCATAGCAGGAGCTTGTGTTCTGAAAAGAGAGCGAGGAGAGGGAAAGATTTTTCCTCAATTCCACCCCCCCCAGTTCTCTGTTAAATGAACATAAATCCACAGAGGAGTTTTATGTAACTCCACAGTGACAGAGCACGCTGTTATCGAGCTCATAAAAATGTAGGAAGAACCACACTGAGCCAGACCAAAGGTTCCACCTTACTGAATACTCTATCCTAAGCTGTAACCAATTGCAGATGTTCAGAGAGGAATATAGAAAATTGATGAGCAGAGAAGGCTTATTCCTTACCTGTATGTAGATTTCATACAAGCCAGTAGACTGCTTGTGCCATCTGAGGGAAACTCATGCCAAAGCTCTTTGCATTCCAAGACTGCTTTTATGTTAGTGGCTTTAAAGAGCTTTAATGGGAAAAAAGAGAAAGAATAAAAATCAAATAAACTTGCACCCAGTATTAATATATAGGGAATAAAGATTCTCTATTAGGAACTATAGAATACTCTCCTTTAGCTGGAGTAAACAAATCAATACTTTATCCCTGTAATATCTACAAAGTTTTGGAGCAGGTAGGATAAAACTACAGTGATGATTATGAAGTCCTGCTGCATGTATTACATGGAAAAAATAAACCCTAAAAGAAGAATGAAATGTTCAGTTGTAACTAATTAACTTTTCCTAGGTATGTGTGTACTTTATGTCTTTAAATATGTGCAAATATTTAGTTGGAGGTGAAATCACTGGACATGGAATAAATTTAGGAGGTTTTGCTAAAATAGAATCAGCTTAGTCTTTGGACATGATACCTTTGAAAGGGCACTATCAGCTCAGCTCTTTTGCTCAACAACTCACACACCAAAATTGCCATTCTGAGATAAAAGTCTGACAAAAAAGGTCATCGTTCAATTGAGGTCTGAGAACTTTAAAAGTTCAATCCTTGTCAATCATTGAGAGATTTTCAGATCTTGGCATTGTCCATCACACAAGGGTGTAACAGTCCTGATATTCTGCTCTTCCCAAAGTACAGAAGATGCATCAAATAAAATGGTATTTTGGGCTGAATTTGGAGACTGACTTAAGGGAAAAAAAGAAAAAAAACCCAACAAGTTCTGAACACTTTAGAACGTAATGCCTTAGAGAAATGAGAAAGGACAAATTGGACAATGACCAATGAAGTCCTTTTAATCTATCCTCAATTATGTAGGAAATTTAATTCTTTCTAATAGGGAGCTAACATAAGGCCCTGTGTCACTTGCAGCACAGATGGCTGTGAAAATATGAAGTCTACTCATGTGATGTAAAAACTTATCCTCATACCAATAATACAGATGATGGCAAAAGAAGCATTTGTTACATATATTAAACTGCACTTTCCTAGAAATGTTTTGTTTAGGTATTGCAAATACCCAGTAGAGCACACATATTTCAGATTAGCAGATTGTACTGTTTGGGATATGTAATTTGAAGAGGTGGAACAGGGACTTTCAAAATTAGATAGTTAATACATATAAAATTAGATGGAGAATACATTGATTTATAAAATTTTATGGAAAATCCCTCTATGAAAACCAGTACTCATGTAGGAGACACAGGAGTCCTGCCCCTTTATTTGAATAAAGGCAGAGCCCACTGGGGCACACCCATGGGGTTTCCTCTCTGGAGGTTTCAGAGGGAGTTCTTGTCCTGAACTCCCGGCCCATGGTGCCCTCTTCCTTTCCCCTCTGCTGAGGTACTGGGAAGGTACAGCCCTCCCAAATCACCTACCCCCTATTCCCTATGGAACCTGTCATTTTACCCCAAAGTTCAGAGGTTCAGGCTTGTGCAAACCCTTTTTCAGGAGCCAGCCTGCCTGGGCTCTGCAGCAAACCTGCTGCCCGAAGTCAGCAGAGACATTCAAAAGACCTAAACACCCACACCTTCACCCATCCAATGGTTTGTAAAGACAGTAGCACGCCTCTTCCCTATCAAAATCAACACATTGTCCAATAGCTGACAATTTAAAAGTTTTATCCTGTTTCAAAATTAAAATTGTACAGTCTGGAATTATTGCATTTTGGGGGTTCTCTTAGGGACTTTCTTATGGCTCTTATTGCAAGGAACCACTTATTTGCAAAACCTCTGGGGTGAAATCTTCTTATACTTTTAATTAGAAGCTGACATCTGGGAGAAATGAACTGCTCCCAAATTGACTTCAATTTTTATGATATTTTTTAATGTAAGGCATCCCCTGTAACTGAGAATTATCAACATACATGATCCAAATCCATGCTGTTTTACCTAGACCTATCTGACCCCTGAATTTGCTGGCTAGAGGCTGCAGGAGCCCTCAAGCCTTTCTTGCTGCCTCTGTGCCCTGGCCACCTTGCCAAGGTGTCCTTTGTCCCCTGTGCCCTGCTCCAGCTCTGCACTGCGCGGTGCCATCCCCCCCAGCCCTGCAGGACTGAGCTCTCCTGTGTGCTCCGGGAGCTGGCTGAGGATGCTGCTCTCAATCCCACCGTCCTCTTCCTCTTCCAGTCACAGCAGAAGGATCTGAACAGGAAAATTGGGGTGATAGGCAGGAGTAGGGAGACACAGTGCCTCAGAATCTCTTTTAAAATAGGTATTTCAAACTGCTCTTGCCATCAGAGCAGTGGAGACCTTAGGCTGCCTCTTTTCAAGAGAAGGGACTGTCGACTGTCCTCATCATGAAAGGAGTGTGGATGGCCTGTAGAAAGCAAAGAATTCCTGTGTGCCCCCTAGGACACCAGTAAGCCTCAGGAAGGTTCCACATTGAATGTAGTTTTTTTTTCTTCCTTATTCAGTAGCAGAAAAGCAGTGCACCAGCACAGGATGCATGCAGGTACAAAGCCAGGCACTTAGGTAGTCAAGAGTCAATGCTTCAGTATAAAGCAGTTTAGCAGCTGTTACAAATATTGTATAGAGCAATTTTAGGCTAGTGGGATAGAAAACTTGGTAAAGGAATAGCTTATTCAGGGCTCTCTACAGCAAATAACTGTAAAAAGTTTTTCAGACACACATTTCACAGAACAGACCTTGCCTACTGATAGCAAGCCCACTCTGCAGGCTTGGAATCCTGGTGTGCTATTTTGGTATGCTGGAAATATACACTCCAAAGTATATAGTAATACTACAAGAGAAGGGAATAAGAGTAGGCTGAAAGGCTGGAGGGGGAGAATGAGTCTGGGGAAAGATAATATTTAACACTTGTGGGTAGCATTTCATTTTCCTTGTACTTCACAAACATTGACTGATTAATAATCTCACAGCAATACACCAAGTCAGGTAGTACATTTCCTTCCTATTATTATTCCCAGTGGGTGGTGCTAGGAAATGTATAGAACTAGATGGGGATGGAGGGGATACATCAAGAGCTGTCTGAATTCTCAGTAGTATCCGAGAGAATTCTTCCTTATTATTTTGATTTAAGCAAATTTTAGCTTTTGAAATCAGAGCCCATAGAGTGCCTCATTAACAACATTTTGCTGGCAGCGCTTCCTTTTTTTTCATTTCCAATTATAAGGCAACAAGTGAGTTCTTTCTTTGTGCACGACAGCAATGCCAGTCATTCGTTTTTGCAATATTTGTTGTTTCTGTTGGTGGAGGGAGAGGAAAGAGGCACTGAGTACTGGCAGTGAGTGGTATGCTCTCAGCAGCTGTCACTGCTGTCAATTACTTGGTTTTCATTTATAAAAGGCAATATGGGATCTTTAGCTTTTACAGTACCCAAGAAAGGCTGGTTGGTGATTATTGATTTTATTTAGTCCAGGGGAGCTGCTCGCACACAGACTACAGTGAGTTGTGTGCTTCCTGCTGCTAGCTCTCTTGCCACTTACTGTTTTCAATTATTTATAAAATCCAAGGCACATCTCAGAGCAGTTCAGCACAGCCTCTGAGACAGCTGCTATTAGTGTGGTAGTGCTACATCCATGTGCCTACCATTTCTGTAACAGGAATTGACATGAGCAAATTGCCCTAATGAGGACTGATGCACTATGAAGGGCTGGACAGCAGAACTGTGCAAGTTCTGGTATAACCATCACGAGCTGCAAGTGCCACGGTCCTCACCCTCCAAAGTAACCACCACTGCCTATCAGCAATTTGCTGTGCTCTTCTGTGAGTGAGTCCATCCATTTTTTGTTTGCCCTACCTTCTCTGGGTGCTCCGTCTGAATAACGGTATGAGCAGGTCTGTTTTCTTCAGTGACAGAGAAAACGCTAAAAATGTTCAAAAAAGTAAAAGAACTGTTTTGTTCACACATACAAAAAAAAAAAAACATGAAAAATTGTCAGCGAGGTTTTCAGAAGAAGCTTGATTTCAGGCAGGTATTGGGAGAAGAAAAAAAAATTTTAAAAGAGCCTTAAGGGGCAAGAAAACCAAGAAGGCATTCCTGGTCATACTTGTTTCCCACTTTTTTCCTTGGAGATGAAAGCTATGAAAGAATGAGGAGCTGAACTCCTTGCTATTTTCACCCTCAGTTCTGTGAGCTAAAAGGGGGCATTGAGGCTGTAGTTGAAGCAGGACAAAAGATCAAAAGATCTTGAAGCAGTGCCTGTTATTCCAGAAAATAAAATTGGATAAAACTGAATTTTTGTAGAAATTTTTATTACTCTGAAAGGACTTAAGATGTCTTAGTTATCTTCAAAGCTACACCAGAGCAGAAAAAGGAGTCAATTGGCATTGTTCAGTGAAGAGTAAGCAGAATATAAAAGGTCTGGTCAAAAGAAAAAAAAAAAAAAAAGAGATGTGGATTAGTCAAGAAATAATTTGTTGACTGGCAAAGAGGCATAAATCTAAAGTTTCTCCTAAGGAATTTCCAAACATATCTGTTTTACTTATATTGGTAAACTGCATGGTCAAAAATGTTTCAAAAAATACAGTATATAACTCAAAGTGTGGGAACACTGTTAATTTGCTTCTGTATAAGGGCCCAAAATAATTCTGTCCAGAATAGAATATTCATATTGCTAACAATCACAGAAAATAAGGTAGTAGCATTTAGAACTCATAACTCTGAAAATTGGGCGCAATATAGCAGGTGCAGATTGTTGCTTTCAAGAAGCTGACAAAATGTTTCTCATTTAATGCTGTTACTGAACCTTTTTAGAGTTCATTGCATAGAAGTCACTTATTTTGTGTTTATAGCTTTCTCAGAATTGTGTTCCTAACTTCTTGTGTTCCTTATTTGATCCCCAGAAAATGGGGGCAGAGCAAAAGCCTGATATATAATCAGTATATAGATTATAGAGTATACCTGATATATAATTTTTTAGATTTATCTTTCAGCTAATAGAAACTTGCTCTTTAAATAGTGTTTTGGTTTCTTTTTGTCTTAGTACGCCCCTAGCAGAACTAATGTAGCTTTTAACTATATTTCCATGAAAATTGCCAAAAAACTTCTAAAATTTACTTTGAAAGCCTATTTACAATGTTGGTGTCACTTTTGAAAGGAATTTTTTACCGTCATAACTTATACAACTGGAAAAGGAAGCAACTACATAGAACAGGGTAAGAAAATGAATATATATTTATGGTAAACTTTCTAAAGTACTCTCTCAGCTGCAGTCCCAAGTGCTTTTAGAGGTTTCTTTTCCTAAAGGGGACAAATTTTTCAGCTAGAGTTTTCTTTAGGAGTCAGACATTGATGGTGTAGTTCACACCATCTTCCCAGGATGCTGATACTGGAAGCAAGGAGCTAGATTCTCTTTTCCAGCCCCTGGCACATAAAATAAGTGGCATAAGAAGCCCAAACATGTAAAGGAATGTGTTCCACATTTTCAAGGCCTATGTACACTGTAAGAAAAGGAACTAAGGTACTAGAAAGCCACATTACAATGAACAGGAGTTTCATCATCCCTATCAGTGGAAGTGATAATCAGCTGAAATTAAAACAAACAAACAAAAACCCTATAACAGCCTTTTTGCTGAAATGTAATAAATGTTTCAAATTTTTTGTCAGCACCTGTTCATCCTACAAGTTATTACATCATACAGTGTGCACCGTAAAAATATCATGGAAGGAGAAAAAGAGGAAAGTTGCAGTATGTAAATGACACAGTGAAGAATGAAAATGCAGTTCTAGACTTCATTCCAAGGAAAGTGTTGCCTGGGGACACCTTCTGTCACTTGTCTGAAGATTTGCCCTGAATAAGCAAGGTCAAACTCAGACCAGGAGGCCTGACCAGAAGGATGGTTTTTCAGGGTCAAGGCTTCTTGTAACACAGTCTTCTCTTTTGTACAGGTAGATCTTATTTTCATTGTTTGTCTTAATTTTCGTATTCTGAATAAAATTTAAAGAACCAATTTTGTGACAGATTAAATGTTTTCCCTAAATACTTAGAACAAGAAGGCAAACTGTAAATGTGTTGGAACTGTAAGAGAACATTTATCAGAGTGCTCACCATGACAACATTATACACGTCTAGATGTGATTTTTTTTAATACCATATTTTTGTTATTGTATTTAAGATAATAATCTTAAAGGACATAAGGAAGAAATGCAATCCCTTTTGTAGCATTTGTTGTGAGTGAGTCAGTCAAAATATCAGATAGGAAAGCTCTGGTTGTGTTGCAGGTTATAAGTACATGCTGCATTTAAATCCAGATATGTGATCCATACATAAATCTTTTCTTTCCTGAAATGTACTAGAAAGCTTGAAAAGCAGTAAACTAAAATGCTTGTTTCCTCTGAAGGAAGGCATTTTTGAGCTGAGGCATATGTTACACTGGGAAATTTTTGAAGCTGAAAAATATGGAATAAAGGCAATATAAAGACACTTCAGAGTAATTATTGAAAAAACCAGCTTAAGTCCTCAGCCTGTTTTCTACATTAGAACACATGTATGCGCTCATTAACACAAGTACAGAGGCTTGAGATAGATGTGGAGGATCTTCCTGTGTGAATTCACCTGTAGAATCACACTCCAATAACTAATTATGTATTTCAGACCACTAATTATATACATCCATTGTCACAGAGTGAACAAAAGGTCTAAAGGATACTGGAATCTCAAAACCAAGCATTCTCTAACAGCAAAAGCATTCTAATCTTAGTTAATCTAGAATTAAATAAACATAAGAATATAGTACTATGAGATCACTGTAAATAATTAGTGGTTTTTGTGTTCTGTATAGATTTTTACAGATCTAGTTTTCCTTGAATTAAATAACAATAGTAATAGTACCAGTAACAGTATCAGCAATAGTAATAATGAAAAGGCTTCAATTAATAAAAAAAAAAAATAGAAATAGGAAATGTTCAGCTAAGCTGAGTATCCTAAAACTATTGTAAAATACTTTCAGCAACTAAGAGTTTTAGTGTTTACCTTAAATTGAAACAGACATCTTGGGACTTTCCTTTCCTTTTTTGTTTTTTTTAAAAAATGAAATAAATAAATAAATAAATAAATATATTTATATATGTATATATGCACACCCTCATTTTGACTTTGCTACTTCCCCAAACCCCAATAAAGTCACTAAGAGTCAGATAATGAAATTAAGCTACGTGGTGATGGAGTTTTTCCAGTGAACACCCACATTTATTTACAGGGAAATCAGTGCTCTTAACTCAGAACATCTACTGTTTTTTAAAAAAATACATTTTCATTCCAAAGTTCACTTGTACTTCTAGACATTAAGAAATATTTTCTTCTCTATTTAAATATGCGTTTTTACTCTCAACATAGAAATGGGGAATAAAGTGGAATATTCTGTATATCACAGCAAAATTTGTGAAGAAGGTTCATGTAATCTTGTAGACAAAGTGCACTTGGATGTCAGGCAAGTACTTTTAATAAAATTGTAGAGGTAGTTTTAGAAAATATCTAGCTAGACATCTGTGATATGTAGACATCATAAGGTTAGTCATCCTTGATGAGCAAAAAGGTTCTATTATGTGGTTTCAGAATAAACTGAGTACATTAAAGATAAAAGTCTAGTCCTGTCAAATTCAAAGGGGAAATCAGTGGGATTGATCATGATAATACATTATATGAACAATTCTTTGAGATGGGGTTTTCCCTAAGACAGCGGGCAGGACCATGCAGATATTTTAGTCCCTTGGAAACTGTCCCATCTACATTTTGGAGGTAAACATTTAATTTGAAAACTTCTGTTTTCTCCAGAATTCAATAGTTCTATCATTGCTAAAGATTTTGAATTTAATTACTATATGACCATTAACTTGACTGTACTTGCTTGCTGAGATCCATAATCAAATAATCCTACCAGAATTTATATTTAATTTAGTATGCACTGTTTCTTATTGAAGTTAATCCTTCATACACTTTGGAAAGCTGTTACTTCAATAGCCAGACATGCACAGAGAATGCAGAAAGGAATGCTTATCATTAAGAGTGTTCATTCCACAGAAACCATCATCAGCTTTGATAAATGGATAAAACTTGGTAAAATTTTGATTCCCATAACCGCTCAACTTTCTGATATCAAAATATTAATTTGCATGAAATGAAGCTTGGCAATAAGTGGAATAATGAAATTCTGTCAGGAGTTCTGAAGTTTTTGTAATGATTGGGCACGCAGCTAAAGAGAATACCATTTGCATTGTATACTTTCCCATAATAAAACTTTCAATCAATCATGGGCTATTTAAACACAGAGCATAAATCCATGGAAAACTTGAAAAATTAACATTTATTTAGTTTTACTGAGAAAATCTTTAAGCCATTTTGCAGAGTGCTAAACCCTGGGGTTTTTTTCTGCTTACCAATGAATAAATAAATAGTGGTTAATTTATATTATACAACTTAAATACGTAAACCTTACAAAAATTGTATGATTCACTAACTCTTAGTCCAAGTTTAGGCTTAAAAGTCTGTCAAAAATTAGAAGGCTTCATGACCAGGTTCTCAACCCTTTTAAGTAATGAATCTCTATGGAAGTCAATGTCAATAGGCATTGGGGAAAATCTGGTTGCTAATAAATGGATAGTTGAAGAATCTTTTTCAGCTAGCTGACATTCTTGTTCAGGAAATGAAGCAGGAAACATTTCATTAACAGTGAAGGAAAAAAAATAGTGAAAAACAAACAAGGCACAGTCAAAGTTCAGACATGAAATGGATTAAATTTGTTCGGGTTCCATTAAAAATAATGTCAGTAGACACCAGCTGAGGTTCAGGACCTTACTTTTTAATTACAGTTGATTCCAAGATATAAACCAAGGACCACTAAGAGGCTTTCTGTCTTATTGCATAGCCATTACCTACACTATTTTAATCAACTGAGTTCAGACTGATCTTAATAAAAATAGATTAACATTCATCAGTATATGGAGAGAGCATGATATAAGAAAAACATGTCCTTGAATGATAAAATTATTATCATTTAGTACATGCAGAGGAAATTTTCAATGAAGTTCAGCCTTTCCTCAGCTCAGTGGCTGCAATGTGCCTGAGGCCTGTGGGTTGCCTGAACAAAATAACAAAATGGACTATTTTTTTTTTTCAATGGACAGAGAGACAAACTCAATTTAGTTCTGAGTTTTTCAGGATAGACACCTCAGAATACACACTTGCACTATGCGTGTTGAGGTGATAGCCCTGGAAAGACTGAAAATACAATCTGGTCTCCTGGTTTGTTTCTCATTAAAAATGTCTGTAATTATAACCAGTCTGTTCATATGATTTTTAAAGCAGTAGAGACACTATTTTAAAGTAGGAAAAATCTGGATAGTGTGTATAGGAAAGCCCAGGTCAGCTTTTCTAAGGTTTATTGGGGTGTGCCAGGAAGAATGTCACCTCAAGGATTTTCCTAATGCTGTTGGCTTCCTTCAGAATCTCTTCAGAAGAATTACTTCTACATTCTGTTGCTAATTTATTTCACATGTAATGCATGGAATCTGGTTTTGTGTTTAAGTTGATAACAGATTTTTATTAAAGCAGCACAGTGTCTCTCCCAGTCTTAACTTCTAGAGGCCCCCAGACTGGACAGGATGGCAGCACCATTTCTAACCTGGACAGAACAAATCTGGCACATCTCTCTGTTGTTGCTTCATACCACAGTGAGTAACTTATTCATTCACCTCAGGGAACTCTTTCAAGGCCACTGCTTAGGGAAAAGAGAAAATTCCTTTTTTTACCAAAGTAAAAAGTTAGATAACATCTTAAATTGATAAAGAAAGAAATGAAACTATCTCTTAACCTCTGGTGACCAAAATCAAGATGATTTTCATCCCAATGGAAGTCTCCTCACACCTTTCATGCAGCACATACCATCAGTGCTCCCAGTAAAGGCAGTGAGTTTTCAGCTAGAAAAATACTCGTCACAATTTATATGGCTCAAAAAGGAGGTAGACTTGGACAGAGCAGAGCAATCCAATTTGAGCCACAGGTAGCTGTAACTCTAAAAATGTGTGCTTTTTCATTAAAAGATCTTGAGGGTTTAAGTCATCACTGAACAGCTTGAGACTTACTGAGATACAACCTGAGATAAAAACAGAAACATTCTTTGGTCTGCCATGATCTCTGATGCTAATGTGAAATAGATCACAGATTAAAGAATTAATACATGGTCATGAGCTGATAAGCTTGGAAAAAATTATTTTTTTCCTTTCTCCAATATTCTCATTTAAAAGATCTCAGATGGGTTTCAGCCATTATTTTAATTTTATGTTTACTTAAAAGATATATAAGAAATGGAATTATGACAAGCCTTGAAAAATTCTATTAATTTCTATTGTGAAACATCTTTCAATAAAGACAAGAAAATCCATTCCCA
Organism: Fringilla coelebs; assembly: GCF_963513975.1. Taxonomy (NCBI): domain Eukaryota; kingdom Metazoa; phylum Chordata; class Aves; order Passeriformes; family Fringillidae; genus Fringilla; species Fringilla coelebs. Next base: position 12,615,876 of record NC_140067.1, read on the forward strand.
GGAATAAGACTATATTTTATCCCTACTTAGATATCAGATATTGCAGTCACAAATGTAGGGAACATTTTTGCGGTCTCAATTTGAAAGGATGTTAATAAATCTGAGGAAAAATATACTTTTTCTTCCTGTAGAGTAGCTTATTAACTTCCACTGTGAAATCTGAAATGTGATTTAAATAATAAATTGTGGAGCCTAGTATCTGCCCAAGATAATAACCTAAAAGATACCTATTCTCTCTCTTTTTTACTTTTATACAGCAAGTTAATTAGGCCAAAAAGCAAAGCAAGAATTGTTTCTCCTGTACAGACAGTCACTACCTGTTTCTTTGCACAAATATCACTGGGATGTATGAACATATTTATTTCCTTTATTTAGTTTCAACCCCCAAAACCATAAGGAAAAGATATTAAATTATTAAGATCTCAGAAAAAAAGGGAAGTCAGAACATTAAATAAAGAGGGAATTCTGGGTTCAGATTTTAAGTGTTGATACCTAAAAATTTTTAGAGCAAAAATTGAAATGTTGCTAAAATTAATTTGTTTTATTTTGTTTTGTTTTTAACAGAGATCACACTTTATTTTTAATGTTCAAGTTTGAAAATGCCTTTCAAGTAGGCTTTACTAGACACCCCTGTTGAAAATCTGACCTTTTATGGATCATTCTGTCACTTCTCTCTGTTGGTGAAAATGAAGCACAGGTCATCCAAAAAAATTCAGATATTTAAAGGACAGTTTTCAGAAATATCAAGAGGTTTCAATAAAGTATTTGTCATGATTTTTAATCTTAGAGAGGTATATTACATTTACTAACATAGCATATATGTTACTATTGTCTTTTTTGAAAATGTTTAAATTACTGTTAATTACTGTAAATTTCTGTAAGTATAAAAGAAGAAACAAACTTCTTGCTCCAGAAATTGCTTTTTGTTTAAGGTGAATTTTAGGATGAAACAAATGCTTAATATTTTCTTTTGAAGCAAGTGAATAATCATTTCACTATGAGTGAAACTATGCCAGGGGCTCAAATTAAAAGTAAAAATACAAAAGTCTTGCAGGATAGTGAGCTTTGTCCAGGCAAAGGTATGGAAACACTTTGAGACAAACCACATCCTAATTTAATGAAATTGTGTAGGAATAGCTTAACTGAAAATTTTCATCACTATGAAATATGGATATAATTAAATTGCTTCTGATTCCATTCTGTTTTAGGAGTGGATGTTTGTATTTTCTAAACACATTCCCTGCTGCATCTCCCCCAGATGAATGTATTTCAGAGAGCGTTTATGTGCATGCACAAATTAGTGTGCAGATATGAATTACTCATATCAAACATTTGTTTGTTCAGAACTGTCCAGATTCAAGCTTTGAGTCAAATCTGACACTCACTGGCACCTGGACAAGCATATTAAAGCACATGTGGTGTGTTAGCACCCAAATTGGCTTTCACTTTGCATATGTCTCCTTCTATAAATTTTCTCCTATGGATCAGATTCCATGAACACACAACAATACAGAAAGGAAATGATTTTTCTCTGTTTCCAAAATACAACAATATGCTTGTAGATTCTTAAAACAAAATGCAGGATAGATAATTTGCTTAGTCTTGGATGCTAATGTACAATATATTTTCCCATCTCCTCCCATTTAGTGAAATTACTCCAGAAGAAAAATATCCCTTTTTATTGAAGTATACCAGATTAAAGTGAATTATTAAAATGCATAAAACAAGACAGTAATGTATAATGTGGTTTGTGACAAAATGTACTGTAACCTTAACTGTAATTATATCAAATATATTGATTTAAATTTCATAATCAAATTGTGCAGGTAACGATCCATATCTTTGGTAATTGAGTTGTGTGTGCAAATGTAATTATAGTAATGGTATAAAAATTTGATGATGCCATCTAGATTAGATTGAACTTTGGGTGTACTTTAAAGAATATTCAGGGATTCATAAAAAATCAGTTTATGTGGAACTATATCGTAACCCAGGACTGATGTTTCCCTGAGAATGGAGTTTAATCTCTGTTAAAAGTGTGGCCAGAAAAGTTCCAACCAGGGAAGCATCTTCAAGTTATATTCTCCTGTTAAAATACAGGACAGAGCTGATGAAAACCTTTGTAGAAGACAGCAACTTTGTTTTGTGAAGAAGAAATTTTGAGTTTTCCTGAATGGGTTTTTTTGGTTAACAGCACTTTTTATAGATGTTAAGAGCTTCAGTGCTCGAAAGTATTCTGAACTTCTGAAATAACTACCTTCAAGATTACACTTTGCAGTGCAGAAGGGAGAGGTATTTTATAGATGTCTACAATGCTGAAATTATTTAAGAAATAACCCCAAAACCCCACTCCTCAGCAGTTCTTTATATGGATCCAAAAGGTCAGGCATCTGAAACGAGGTACATACCCTGGCTTTGCTATCAGATGCTTTCTTGTGATGGATACAGACATGGCAAGCAGTGCCTATAAATTTGCTATAATCACTCATCTTTGTTTAAGAGTGAGCTATAGAAGTTCCAAACAAAATTTTTAAGATCTGTAGTAAAAACTGAAGAGAAAAAAAAGAAAGATACATTGAACTTTATCCCTGTTTCTGGAGAAAATTCTTCCTTTTCTTTTGTTTTCAGCTCACAAAAACATTATTAATCTTAATAATCTCTATATGTGTTTTTAAATAACAGATTTTGACTCAAAAGTTCAATTAACTTTTTATGAGTTGATGTGAATTTTCATTTACTTAATGGGAATATATTGGAGCTATAAAACAATAAATATTTCCTGCAATAATTTATCTTATAAAAAAACCCTGCTGTGATAAAATGTTCCTCACACAAATGTATGTGTTGAATCCATAAGTGAATTCAAAAACATGAAATGGTGTGTGCATTTCTTGCTTTTCTAAATCTGCATTATTCTCATACCAACACCTTATGGTTCATTTGTTACTGGCAGAATCGTGTATCTAGCAGAATTTTAATTGCAGTATTGAAAAGGCAGGTAAGACTAGATTATCTCAGTAGTTGAGGATAAAGATGCAAACAAAACAAGCTATACAGAATTTCAGATTAATCAAATGTGTTCCTAGAAAAAGTGAGATTCAAAAGATGTAGGACAATATTTAAATACGTGTGTGCATAGTGTTGCGTGGTTGGTAAATATTCAGCTAATTCAAGTTTTCTTGGATTGGCACATGAAGAAATGTTGAATGTTCTGTCACATGATCATGCTCACCATTCAAACACAAAGGAGAACTGGTTTTTAGAATGAAGAAAAATGTCATGGCACTTATCTCTGCTTTCTAAGGCAAATGAGGCTGCATGCTCATGGTCAGATGTGATGAAATCAGAAAGAATATAGGATTGTTTTCTTCGTTTATTTTCTTTCTCTTTCTTTGTTGGAAGATATATTGTGTGTAGGAGATGTAGGGGTACATCTTGTTTCCTTATCTCCTCTAGATAATTTCTGAAAAAAAAGGATAAATAAAAAAATTCAATAGAAATGTCTTTTTTCTACAAAGAAAAAAAGTTACTATATGAACAAGTCTAACAGTGAAGAGAGCAACAAAAACCTTTTTCCAAACAAAGGTGAAGAATAGAAGGTGACAAGGAACCCCATCTCATAATATTTGTTTGCTCAAAATTGACTGTGTTTAATAGCAGCTTTTAAGTATATTTTTTTCAGATTCTATTCATGTCACAGAAAAACCAGTAATATTGATTTCTGCTAATACAACATAAATGCTTCCCAGGTACATTAAAGTCAGTGACATGTATTTGAGCAGGTGTGTTTTCTGAGTAACAAGTATGCTTTTGCACAAATCCACCTCTAGAAGGAGGGGTAGATTCTATCAGAGTATTGGCCACTCTCTTTCACACCATTGGACCAAAATTGTCCCTGAGTCAGAGCTGGGCACTGAATATTCCCCAGTCATATGCAAATAATGTAATTAGTATTCATATTGTATTTTGTTTAAAAAAAAATAAAATAAGAAAAATTATTAGTCCAATTGATGGTAACCCTGTTTGCTTCAAAACTTGTGAGAGTTCCCAGCTACCATCCACTTAAATTCTGTGCAGAGTATCTAAGTTTATGGGACATGTTCTGGCTAAGAGAAATATGAGTCACTAAAAGTTTGGGTTGCCTGGGTGTTATCACAGCAGTGATTGCCCTGAGCCCCACACCTGCAGGAGAAGGTACAGATTCACCTGGTAATTATGTTCATGCCAGAAGCTTAATCATGTCGCTTGAAAAGTACTGTAAAACAGAATATGTGCTTGTTAGACGCAGTTCTTAAAAATCACATTGAAAAAGAAAAAAATAGGACTGATTAACAATTTTTCCATGTGCTCAGAAAGTCTAGAGAATAGACATATTTCTAAGTATTTGAGATAAAAAGAGAATAATTAGAAATGGTTTTAGATTTGAAGGGGAACAGAAAGCAAGATTATTTTTTCAAGGAGCATTTGTAATTAGGCCTGTGAGCTCCTATGTAGCCATTGCTACACTTTCCAGTGCATTGAGAACTTGGACATTTTTACAAAGGTCAAAGGAGTTAAACAATGACATGGAACTAAACAAGAAGAAACAATTAAGAGTCATCTTATTTTTTTATATGCTTATGAACAAAATATATTTTTTCCTTATATTTTTTTTAAATACTATGCCTATTTATATGCTAATAAAACAGGTATGTCATGATTACTTCGAAATGTTTTTAAAATCTAGTTTAATCCTCAGAACAAATAAAATTCTCAATGTAGAATGTATAAGTAGTTTTAGAAATTCATCAGGAAAGATAAGATTCAGATCATCGTATTCTGATTGTCAAAATAATCTCATATTAAACTGATTTTTCATTAAAATGAGTGGATTTGACCAGAATTTTTTTTTAACTTAATACCAGTTCACTTCATTTTTTCCGCCTCTGTAATTCAGCAGTTTTCAGACGCATAATGTGTTCTTCTTATGACATAATGCACTTGAATTTATTCATTTCTCTTTATTGATCTACTTATGAGTCTTAATAATGTAGAATTATCAGAATTTCTTTGTGAAGTAATAAGTGGAGTGCTTTTGTAGGAAGGCATTTGTTTTGTGAGCCAGATGCAGAAACACTAAGAATATCACTAATTGAGACTTAAAGGTATCAGAGAAAAGAATTATGAAAGGAAGAAAGCTGGCCCAAAGTGTTCAGAGAGAAAAAAGAAAATTTAAATGTGAAAATTTCTATGTACAGTATTGATCTACTCCTTATTGAATACATTTTTTGTGCAACACAATTGTGTGAGTCAAACTAGTTTTCTGAAGCTTATTCTAGAAAGAAAAGCTTTCTTTTAAGAATAAAATTGGAGCCCTCAATTTCTTCATTCAAAAGCTTTCTGAATGAAATTCAAGATTACCTTATTTTCTTCTGAAGCAGTTAAATGACTTAGCTGTTCACAGTGTAGTTGTCTCCTAATTATACTTTAGATAAAAGAATATTTTAATGGTCTAGCATACAGCGAGCAAATGAAAACATACAAAATAATCTGAAAGTTCTTGCTGATCTTTCAGTTTCATGAGCTATTCTGCAGCAGGCTAAAATGGATGTTATGAATACTTTTGTTTCTGAGAGATATTTAATTTCCACAGTATAAAGCTCTTACTATCCCATTCAGTAGAAATAATTTGCTGCTTTGCACACCTCCTATGCATAAAGCTGTTGAACAAGCTATTCTTTAAAATACTGTAATCAGCCACCAAACCTGATTTCTAAAATCCACAGGTGTCTTACCCACGTGTGATTCCTGCTTTTCCAAAGATTAATCTAAATTATTTAAACAATTGAGCAGATAGATGCACTTACCCATATTCAGCAGTACTCATTTATTTCTAACTTTGATCTCAGCAGTCCCAGTTCAATGAAATACATAATCACATAAGTGGTTATCAACACAGGGAACTAACAAACAGAAACCATAGATGTGCTGCAAAAGCACCTGAAGTGTGTGGACATGAGAGCTCTGACATGCTGGAAGCCACTCCTGATTTAAGCTTTTGGGCTCTGAATCAAGAACCTGGAGGGTAGAAGAAATATTCATTCACATTGTGTGTTGTGTGTTTAGGGCTGTCACTATAGATTCAAACGTGAAAAATGTTCTGTTGCCTTATACACATTTGTAAACATTTTTACAGCTCACAGAGTGTGATTTCAAATGAAATATTAACACCCTAAGAGAGTCTGGAGACAGCTGAGGGTCATTACAGGGCTGGCAACAAAAAATATCTAATGCACTTTCTAGAAATAGTGAGAGAGATAAACCTGGGATATGAATATAAAATTGTTAATTGTTCAGAGCCATGCAGATGTTTGCAGAGTCCTGGGAAAGCAAGAGAAGGGTAACAGAAACTTACAAAACCATTGTCTTAAAAATAAATACATATTCCAGCAATCAAAAATTATATCTTAGGAAGTAAACAGCAACATGCACAGTGATACAAGATTACTGTTTAGAAGCATTTTGGGGGTTGCTGTCATTTATATCCTTGACTTTCATCTACCAGTAAAAAACCAGTCAGGTTTATAGTACTTTTAGTCAAGTTCCTAATTGGGTTTGAGCTGCTGCCACTGGAGTCACTCTGATATCTAAGTGCATGACTAATGGGAGTTCCCTGATAATTAGAGGTGATAGCTACCATAAAAGTGTTGAAATTACCAGAATAGAAATGGAAGCTTGGGTTTTCAATACTGTTCCCCAAAGTATATGTTCCAAAAAAATTAAATTTTCTCACAATTCAGGAAATTCTTCCTACTATTAATCTGAATACTCCCACGTTCAGCCTGATTTCTACATGATGATTCATGTCCACAATTCTTAGTAAATGACTGAATAAATTCACAGTACAGAACAGCATCCCAGTCATCCTTCTGGAGCTTAAAGGATTAAGGGTTTCAGTTTATTTTGGTGTTTTACTGAGAGAATGCTTTGGGATAACAACACACAGATCAAGATAAGGAGTTGGGAGATAATATCCCATTTTGTTAAATATCTAATTACTAATAGCACAGAATAAATAAAAGTAAATTTATGATAAAGAAGATACACTAGAAGAGATAGAAAAGTGATAATATAATCAAATTAAATTACCAAGTTTACCTATTCAAAAAAATTGTCCCAAAATAATGAATAACAACAAACTCTTTCAGGAGGCTTAAGCTGAAAATCTATGAATGGAAATTTCAGTTTTCAAATACCTTCAGAAGTCCATTATTTCTTGGGTTGACGCTTCTGAATAATTTTTTTTTTTTTAAATTACCTGAAAAATGTGGCTGAGAATTTAGGTCGGTGGAATCCTCCCACATACTTCAGAGAGGAGTATTTGCTTTGCTTGTGCTTTTGCAATGTTCTCTCTGGATGAAAGCTATGAAGACCATACGTACTTATTTATGCAATTATTCCCATGAAGAGATCCTGTGAATGACAGCTGTACAGTATGAGCAGCTCAGAAATTGGCTCTTCTACTAAGAAGCATGGTATGTGAAAGTATAAACCTGAACTTCCCATTACACATTAAATCACTGATCTTTTATTTTCTTAATTGTAAGGCTCTATACTAGCAAAATGACATGGAATTTTTAGCCTGTGCTTAGGGCTGAAGTAAGGAAAGAAAAAAAGATGAAATGGTTTCAATCTGAATAAATGAAGAAATTATTATTGTTTGGTTTGATATTGCTGAAAAATAAAAACAAAACATTTTAACATTGTAATTGTCTTTTAAAATATGTTAGCTTTTAGAAAAATAGAAGGTCTAATAGATGAAAATATAAATTGAAAAATGAACCTTCTCCAATAACATTTTTGAAATAGCTGGATAAGTGAACCACAATTTTGCTATGGAAATGGGAATTACTTCAGTAGCGACTCTATCATTTCAGCAAAATCCTTCCCATAAGTTACCATAGAGTTTGATTCACTGCTAAGTATTTTGAAGCTTTTCTAGAATGAAAGGCTGAGACAGCTGTAAAAATTGAGTCGCCACCATTCCAGCTGATTCAGCAAGGAATTAGCCATGCTCAGGAAGTCCTTTAAAAGATACTCTATTCTGAGGCATCAAACCATGAAAATATGTGGAGCTGCTGTAATTGAGCAGTGCTGAACACATGTCCACATATTAAATACCCTGATTTAAACAGTAGCACAAAATCTCTGCCTCGCACTGGAGGCTCTCTCTCAAATTTATCTGTCTTCACAGAGCAGTTGGAAGGAAGGATGAGGCCATGATATGGAATCTTTATGTCCAGTCTTTTGGAACAGCCTTTCCTCCTGGCTTTGGAACACACCAAAAGGGCATTTTCTGGCCATGCAGCACAAAGAGTGGGATGACCCTTCTGCAGGGTGCTTGTAGAGAAACTGCCAGTCTCACATTCCTTCATCTCCTCTTGAAGTGCTTAACCTTCTCTTCGCAGTTTGGCTCCAACATGCAATTATATACAATTATCAGCACTTTGATTGTAGTGCCATCAATTATATCAGTGGAAAAGTTCTAACCTTTATCATTCTGGGGAATAAAAGCTGAAAATTTGAATGATGAATGGAAAACAAATGAAAAGAAATTAAGTAAATTCGTTATTGATTACTCAGCTTCAGGAATGATGTAGGTACGAATTCATGCTTTTTAATGCTCAGAAAGGTAATAGCTAATAGATCTTCAGTCAAGTCATTGCAGTTAATACTACCCCATTACCCTGCTGCTCAACAGTGCAACAAAAAAAATCTTTAAAACACCTCGGGCAGTGTCCTAGAGTCTAGAAATCCTAGTCTCTACTCTCCTACTCTATAAGATAAATTTAGAAGAAGAGGAGTTCTATTATTCTGATCACCTCTACTGTAGGCTTCATACTTTCAGAACTGTCAGAATGTTTCAACATCTGCTGTGCAAAAAGGCAGTGAATGTGTAATCCAATTTTAATACACATTATTTCATCACCATGTTAGACCTTATGATTCAATTATCCCCTCAGTGCAGGTCCTGCAATGCAGTTCTAGCCTGGATGCTTGCAGGCAAGACAGTCATGCTTTCAGTGATGGAACTGCCCCACCTGAACTCTCATTTTCATGAACTGAGATCTACTTACACTTTTCCATCACAGGCCCATAAAACTGCTGTGCTTTATGAAGTCCTCAAGAAGATTTCCCCTTAGGCATGAACTTCCCCTGAGGAGACCAAAGTACTTTTTTCCTAGATGGACTATATATAAAGATGCCAAGATTCATTAGTGTGTGTTAGGTAAACATTGCTGCAATTTGGTTTAAGGAATGAGGAAATTTGAAATCATTGTATGGTTATGTAGAAAGCAATTTGCTAAGACGTGGCCTTGACTTGGGGAGTTACACTAATATTGTAACCAGGTTTTCTGCTCTGATCATGCTGTATCAATTATCTGGGTGATCTGGGCTAATTTGGAAGGTGTCTCTGAACAGAAGATGCTTTCTGTGCTTTGCAGTAATTCTATTCCCTAGAAATTATTTATAAATGGCCTTTCACATGAAATAAGTATGGGAGGGTTTAGAAGATAAGACCTTGTTTTTTGCCCCTAAACATATATGATCCTCTTGAATTTCTAGGCATTAAAGTTTCACACATACAATTTTTTTTTAAATTGTGTTTGATTTATACTGCCAATTTACTGGTACCCATGAATTCAAAAGTATTTTCAAAAACAGCATATTTTTGTGCTTCTCTAATCTGCTGTTACCCAATTATTGCATGAAATAAAGGCAAACCCACAAAAAAGGAAAAGAAATCTGTTATCCTTTCTTAAATGTTTGCCATGTGTGTGAGTGCACAGACACTGAATCGTCTGTCAGTTTTTTTTCATTAATAAATGATGCCAAATCTTCATTAGGCTGTGTCACAATCACAGCTAGATATGTCTAAGGTCCTGTTACTTTTCTGGACAATTTTTGAGCATTTTTCTTTTTGTTATTCTAATTGTTCTTTGGAAGTATGGTAATGCCTTTTTAAGTGGTTTTTAAATCCATATTTTTTAATCAAAGCTTTCACATATGCTAGGATTACTTCTTAATTCACTATGTCTTTCAGCTATAAAGTTGAAGAGTATCTGATTTCTCATTGTGTGTTTGCCTACATTTCCTCTTTCTGTATCATTGTTGATCATGATTCTTTTAATTTTTTACTTCCCTAGTTTAGAATGTATACATGCTATTGAAGAATTGTTTTTTTAAATCTAATATTCTATTAAACAAAAATCTATAGTAGGCTTAGTTGCAATAAGATTAGACTGGAAAGTGAATTTTCTTATTTCTATTTTTCCATCTCCATCTCTCCATTTTCATATTCTGTAAGAGATCCTAAAGCAGAACTATACAAAAAGAAAACGCTGCAAGGGTACTTCCAAGGACACCTGTAGATATTCCTTCAGCCTCTTTTCTATGTCTGGTTACTCTTCAGTCATATTTGGAGTGTTATTTTTTATCCTTCTACAGTTTTCTTGAGTGTTTATTTAGAGCAAAATTTAACTATGACAATAAATAATTTTTGGATTTTTTTATACCTAATCATATCAGTAACACAATTATTTTGAAGACAGGATAGAGCAAATAGCCATCTTCTCCAATAAGGCAGCTTAGCTGAAGGTTATGTGAGTTAGAACCTTTCTAATTCAATACTTATTTAAGTGCAAAGTGTTTAAGTATACAGTAAGGCTAATGTTATCAATATCATATCATCATGCTTGGTCATTTTATACATCTTACATATAATTTGTCTGCCTGAAAGTGAATCCTTCTTTTTCATAGCTTTAGCAGTTGATCTAATGAAAGCTACTACCTTTCCCCTGTGAATTATCTCACATATCCTTAGACCTTTAAGATAGCACCAGTCTTGTTCCTACTTGTATATTCTCAGTATCTCTAATAAAAATTAGAAATTAGAAATCAGAGTGAGCTCCAATGACAGAGCATATTTGGCAGACACATAATTCAAGCAATGAATTGCAATATATTGAACTTGGATTTGCACATATACACACAAGTTTGCTAGAGGAAAAATAATCTTTGTTCCTTTATTATGTTCTTATCCAAACATAGGTGTCTTTCTGTTTTTCCTGCAGCTTGTTAATACACATTATTCAAACTAGGAAAAGGAGCAAAATGAGATGAAAATCTGATCTTTCTCAACAGTGTAAAACACTAGATACTCAACTGTCTGAAGTATCAGTGCCTTTTAGTTATTATCTCTGAGAAACCACTTTGACAGCAAAACTGTGTCTACTGAATTCAGCAGAACTATTTTCAATTTTCACAATGTGAGGGGAGACCAAGGGCTTTCCTTGCAGATTTCCCATCCAGCAGTTTATCAGACTCACTCTCATATTCACACGAATATGTACACACATAGATGTTGCTGTGAGCATGGGAAGAGTCCATTTTACTTTTTCCAGGTTCTGCTTGTACAGATGTTAATTTGCATATTTGGAAAAGGTAGCTTTCATCCTGGAGAAGTGAGGAGAAAAATCATCAAACACATCTCATTTTGTAACTCACAAAGCCTTTACATGTTTTTATTCTACAGCTGAACTGAGAGGGGGGGGAAATCCCTTTCTCATCTGTCTCTGACTTCAGTCACATAACTGCTCACAAAATAAATGTTATTCCTTCATGTCAGCAGGCTGTGAAAGCGGGGCTTGAAATGGCTGCCTGATTACAACCTTAACACCAACACCTCCTTAATCAACACTCCTTAACTCCCTCCAAATAAGCTCTCTATGATGTTATGATTTATTATATTGACCATGGCTTTTTTCCATTTTGCTTTTTAGGATCTTGTAGAAAGTTGTAATTTAGTTCCTCCCCACCCCCTGCTTCCCCTTAGTGAAGTGACTGCCTTTGATTAGATTTGCTAGGATTTAGTTCAGAGGGAATTTATTTTTATTAAACTTTAGAAAAGGAAAAAAAAAAAAAAAGAAAAAAGTGTGAGTCTAAAAGAATAGATTTTAATAGGTTCACTGCCAAAATAAACCAAAACAAAATCCACAGTAATAGATCTTTGATGTAATTTCCTTTAATATTTTACTTACAACATAAAAGATAGCAGAATTTTCTGCTCTCCTAGTATCTAAATTTACTTTTTGAGGAAAACCTTGAATCAAAAAGATAAGACTTCATAGATTTTTGAAGCAGAAGAGGCAATTTATTCTCTACAGTACTTTCCAGAATGAACAACTATTTCTCAAGAGTTTTCAACCAATTATAAAATGAAGCATGCCGTCTTATTTTGAACAATATATTCTTCCTATGTGGAACAGATTACTTATACTAAAGGACATGTATCTATTAATAACTATCAGAGCCTAAGAAGAGCTGCAGTACATCAAAATATCATTTTGGAAATAAGAACATAATCAGAAAATATTCCAGACAATTACAGTCTTCTGCAATCCATTATTAGCTGTAACCTTGATCCCTAACCCTGTCCTATAAAAAGTTTACCTTTTGGGCACGTTATCATTTATCATTTTACAATGTGATTTTTCCCCTCTCAGATTCTATTGCATATATTGTTTTGATGCTTTTGAAACAGATACACAGTCAGACAGACCAATTATCTTACTCCTTGCCTGGTAAGGATAAAAAATATTATGAATCTTAGGCTATAGCTCTCTAAGGAAGGAGAAAAGGTTTTAGCAGCTATTTTATCCCATGCTATTTTTGTGACTGTCAGCATGATAAAAATGCTATTTGTTATTTGCTGTAAAAGCTTTGGTGCTGGATTGTACTTACAGTCTCTATTTTGCTTGAGAAATCAGGCTTACCTCAATCCATTAACATTTGGGCTAAGTGTAACAATTACAGTTCTAAGAACAAGTCGTGTGCAATGTGATTTAAATGTGCAATTCTGCTGGAACAAAGTTTACTCAGAGATGGCATTATGATGCCAAGAATTACGCTTTGAAACAAATTCCAGAGAATACTGCATCTAAACATTTCCACACCTCTCACATCCATACTATGATTTCAGGCTTTGCAAGCGCTTCCCCAGGCATCCCCTTCCAGGGCTCAACAACCCTTCTGGTGAAGGGATTTTATCTAATATCCAACCAGAACCACCCCAGATAGAACTTGTTGCCATTTCCTCTTTCCAATCTCTGGTTCCTTGAGAGAAGAGCCTGACCCCACCTGGCTGCAGCCTCCTTTCAGGTGCCTGGAGGGAGGGATAAGGTCCCCCTGAGCCTCCTCTTCCCCAGGCTGAGCTCCCTCATGCTCCTCACAGGACCTGTGCTCCAGACCTCTCCTGGTTCCATTGCTGCTCTCTGGACATGCCCCAGCACCTCAGAGTTTTCTGATTAAGAAAAGCTGCTAGTCTTTTTTCAACTCCTTTTTACAAAGATTTTAAATATGCTGAATTTGAGGTTTTTTGTCAACCTTGCCTGGAATTTGCCCACCCTTTAAGGACATATCTGCTAAGGAAAATATTTAATGACTTGCAAATCAGAAATATTTGTAATGCAGAAAAAAAGGCACGTCAAGTTTTCTGAGTAAATTACATGGAAATGGGTCAATTACATAGCATGAACAAAAATAATAACAAGAAAAAGAAGAAACCTTCTCTATTAAGTTGTGATCCAAAGTATTACAGTGACAAAAGTCAGAAAATTCAAAGATGCAGCACAGGCAAGATACAGCCAAGATACAGACATCAAAGTCTGGGGACTAAATTCCAATTATGTGTCTTCTTTTGTAAAATGACTCTCAGAATTCTTAGTCATCTAATTTTGCGAACCCCCTGGAATTACAGTAGCGTCAAACTATTGCAAGGAGGGCTGGTTCTCCTTCAGGACAATTTCATTTTTAACCTGTTAATAGGTTGTTCTGTGTGCAGTTGAATTTCTTTGCTAAATGTGTAGACTGCAGGCCAAAAGCTAGGCTTTGATTACCACTAAAATAAAATAATTAAATAAAGATTCAATTAAAATGTTGCAGAAGTAAAGTTATATCTTTGTTGGGATGATCCTCAGTAGAATGGTCATTGTGTACATAGAAAGGCAACATTCTGTTTAGACTCTAATAACACAAAAGAGTTTCTAAAAACCTTTATCTTTTTCTGAAAAGGAGATGGAAGATTGCTTCTCCAAAGGGAAGTTTGAAAATTATTAGAAGGATGCTAGACAAAAATGATACATGGAGATCCTCTTTGCTTAAACAAGTCAACAACCTTTCCCTCAGAATTCCTCTGCTTCCTGCATCCTTCCATCTGACAGCAGATTTTGTGACAGGAAGAGACGGAAAAGAGACCCTCAAGTCTTTGAGGTCCTGTCTGAGCACTGAGAGCTGGCAGTGGAAGTGTGTGCACCGACTTCTGCATAGGAAACTCTTCCTTCCTGCAGTGCCTCACAGTCCCAGCTCAGGAGGAGCACTCCTGTTTCAAGAAATAGATATTCACATATTCATCTCTTCCCTCAAACACATTAACAGCTTTTAAGATTATACACTCGTGGTTCAGAAGCTAAGATAGAGAAAATGTTTAAGTGCATCTGTGCAGGAACAGAATAAATCTGGGAAAAGGGAGAAAGAAGGGAAAGTAGCTACAAGAAAATTAAGGAAAAGCAACATATATGCCTAAAAAAGAAAATAAACCAACAATGAAATTGCTCCTCAAAGACAGGGAGCAACTGAAATTAATGTACCTGGGAAGCTTCAGTCTTCAGCCAGATGGCCAAAGTACTCAGAGTCAGACAAGAAGGAATGGGGCTCACAAGAATAGTGGATCCTGGCAATAACTTTTTTTGTATGAGGTTCTGTTTGTTTTTTCCTCTTTTCAATCATAAGGAAAGGCAAGGGAAGGGAAGGGAAAAAGGTTAGCTGAGGATTTATAAATGAAAGTGAAATTAATGAATTTGCCTTAAAGCAGTAAATAGAATATTCCTCTGCATTTCCTTTAGTTTTGACTTACAATGTGTATGAATTTGGTAATGTTTAAATTGACCAAGTAATCACTGTATAGATGGGGAGAGATAGTAGCTTATTTTAAAAAGTCTATATTAATATTATATATTAATTGGGAGCAATATCTAAAGTTAAGACTACCTTTAACCAGTACAAAACCCCAGTGATTTATCTGTTCTCACTCTTAAAGAGGCTTTCAAAGCACACATTAACTAATGCTATATCAGATAAGCCCATGACCTAAATATACTTTTTTTTAGAAGGATGTGATATCTTCCTCATCATTCATTCACCTAGCTAAACTGATTGTAGTGCTGAAGGCTGTATCTGTGACCCATTACTGCATATTTAATGGCTATCATTTCTGTTCTGTGCAGATTATGAATCAATCTTTAAATCAATTTTTTGCAAAGCTAAGTGGAACCAAGCACAAGATAAATATCTGTCCTTCAATTTCACCTGATACACGCTCAAATGATGTTGGTAGAATTGACAAGACAGCCTTTAGTCTTTACAGGAGCATGCCTGGGACACCACTTTTTAATTGGTATGAGTGTTTCAAGTGGTCCCCAGAAGTTGTCTGCACGTGGCTTCTCTTCAGGGTGCAGACAGAGTGTGCCAGAAGCTCAGTCAGCGCTGTCTGATGAATTTGCCAGAGCTGGGACATCACCCCATTTCCAGCAGTGCATTTCTGCTGCTTTCCTGGCAGTGCTGCCCTGTGCCTTTGCCTTCTTCCCCCCACAGAGCATCCCTGGGGAGCCTCACAGGCTCTGCTGAAGGGAAAGGGACAGGGAGTGCTGAAAGCATCTCTGAAAACACCAAGCACATCCCTCCAATGCAAGTATTTTTGGTGTCTAACACGAAGGTTTTCCCTGTGTTGCACTAGATGGAAGATGATCTACTCTTTCTGAATTACATTTTTACAGTCTTCTTGGGGTTTGCTCAGATGGGGCACTGAAGAAATGTTTTATAGATTTTCATGCTTTGTAGACATACAGAAAAATAAGACTGTGCAGTACCAGATACCAGATTAGGAAACAGACACAAAAGTAGTTATAACAAGATATATTTAGGTGTGGGTTTATTCAGTGAATTTGCTGCTTGGTTTTAAGATGTAGCTCTATGCTACACTATACTTTTGGAGAAAGGTTTTGGTTCCATTCCTTGTATGTTAATTTCAGCCATCACATCTCTCCTTTTTGACAGGGCTTAAATTGGTTTGATGATTGATTTTAAAATATTTGGAAATATACAAGCTGAAAAACTTTAATGATGCAGAATGAGTTTTCCAATAATGCTTTAAATGCTCTGGAAATTAAAGGAAGTTTATAAATTCAGTAAAAGGAGTGTGTAAATTCAGCACATTTCACTGAAAGAGATTTCTCCAATTGTAAATACATTAGTCAAAGTTTAGAATTTATTTAAAACTTATTAAAAAAAACCCAAAACAACAACAACAAAAGCCAACACAATACCTGAAACCTTGTGCACTCAGATTTAGCTTGAAGTAAATTTTTATAGCTAAGTAATAAACAACAGAAAATAGGTTATATAATAAAAGTGCTGACACCATCTTAACTGCATCCTGGAGTTGTAAACAGCAATGCTATAATGAGTCAGACTCATTGTGTTGTTCTCATCCATGGTTTCATTTTTAGAAGTCCTATACTGCTGTTGGCCCACATTTGCATTACATAAACTTTCATGATGAAATATCTTACCATTTCATATGAAAAGTATGAGACAGACATCATTTTTTATTTAATTAGTTCTGAGTTTGCCCAAAGGCTTTGGGAACCAGAAATTTTTCAGGCTTGTTTTTACAAATTACTTGTGAAGTAGAATCTGTCTTTTCTGTTTCTCCATCAAGGTAATGTGCTTTGCTCACATTTATCTTTTTCTTTTTTTTTATTTTTTTCCTAATGAGCTATTTCTGATAGTCAGCTGCTTTTTCTGCTGTATAGTTCACTGAGGGCACCATGTTATCTGCATTATTCATTACTGCAACAGTGGCATACCTTGGTTAGAATCTAAACAAAAAACAGTTTCTAGGCATAACTCTAAGTCTTCTACAACAACCATGAATTATGTAATCCACAAATCTCTTCACAATAACATCACTTTTCTCTCTGTCAAACCAGCTATTTTTATTTAATATTGCTCGTCTACCATATGGATTCCTGTATCCAAGTTAACTACAAAACTGAAATATGGAAATACACTCTGAATCTGTAAAATAATTCTCCAATAAAACTATTTTAGAACATCTCACATACAAAATAATTTTATATGATTTTGCATGGCAAGAAAAAGAGGGGTTTTTTAGTCACCAAAACATTAGACAAATACCCATATTTGTAGTTGTTCAGAGTGCTCCTCATGGAATTAAACATGCCTCAGTGAACAAATTGTATGGTTGCTTGAGAAAGCCACAGTAGATGCAGCTACTGCAGGCAAAACATCAATAAAGAAAGAGCTACATGATACTTTTTTCCTGATTCCTAGTTCTACTATTCTTAGATTATTCTTAATGTTACATATGTATGCTGTATGCTGCTGAAATGGGCAGGATGTGGAAAACTTTTCGACTCATTTTATGATTCATATTGATAAAATTTAGGAAGTTTTTTTTTTCATAGGAACAGGATGATTTGCCTCCAGGAGGAAAAATTTATGTGGTTAGACAGGTATTTTTAATGATGAATTAAAAAAATAATTTATGATGGCACCTAGCACTCTTTCTGCTAAAGCATAAAGGCATGATATGCAGCACACTGGAAATCAGCAGAGGCAGTAGCTGGTAAATAGCTACATTCTGCTTGCTAGTTTGACAATTCCTGGACACTGCACATGATTCTGGGTATTTAAAGAATGCTCCTTAATTATAAAAACATAGACCTGCCTTCAGAAATGTCCTGCAAAGGACACTATTCCTATGGTGTGAAATGTGCCCTGCATTATCAGCTGCATTTCATGTCTTTTGCTAATCCAAAGTGACCAAAGACTTGGCTTAACATTTTGTAACATCCTGGACAAAAAATGGGATTTTTTTCTTTCAGCATGAACCTGCCCTAATATTTTGCTGCATTCATACAAAACCCTTCATAGGCATCAAGTCCTCACTTTCAAAAAGAGCATCCAAACTGTGGGACAATGCATGCTGGTAATCACCATTATATTCTCACAAAACTCTGATAGCTCATCAGAAACTATGCTGAGCTTTTCCCCACATTGTCATCCCTTGACAGCTTACTCATAATAATACAATGAAGGTGTAAAATGTGTTCAGTGAGAGAATCAGCAGGAAAGGGATGGTACTTCCCACGTCACAGAAGCCTAGTTGCTGTGTGTTCTCTCCATGTTAGGAAAGCCACTGACTGGATGTGTCTGTAAAATGGCTAATTTTATTTTCCTAACCTAATTGATAAGTTCCTTTTCTTGGGAAGCCAATTAATAATATAGTTGAAAAGTATCTTCTAAGATACACTCTTGAGAGTGAAGAAAGGCAGAAGTCTCTGGTGAAATGAGAAATGTTTGAAAGAAAGCACTGATGAGGTAATGCATGGGGTCATTTATAAACCTTGGTTCTATCTGTCACTTTGATTAAGAGGTGCAGAACAAACTTATTTAAATGTGTCTGTAAGACTACAAGCATCATCAAATACTTCCAGTAATAACCTTAGCACTGCTATTAAAACACTTGATCAATGAAATAGAAAAAAGATATAAAAACTTTAACAAATAATCCAAAGGCAAAGAGAGATTTTAAATAATGAAATAGAGTGGTTGCTCTTGCAGCGTGGTTCTCTTTGGTTTTGAAATGGAGTGTAAAAAGATAATGCACATTTTAATAACGGCACATGCTAACAAAGAAGGATATTTTATAGAAAGAGTAGCTATCCAAGCAGTAGCAACTATGAAAAAGGAGTGGCATTATGAGAGATAAGCAGATTTACTCCATTTCACATAACAAAAGGAAAATGCAGTGCATATGTAAATGAGATACTTGGTCAGCATAGACAGTTATTTTGCACTGGTCTTACCTCTTTGATAACACTTTTCATTTTATTGTCAGCATCCTCCATTAAAGAAGGATGATACAGTTTGCAAATAGTGCAGGGAAAACACATGTAAATGCTGTTTTACTGTGATAAATAGAAGAGATAGATACTGTTTAATGCCTTTAATAGAGATGAGACAAAATGTGCCCTCACCAAGCACAAAGTGTGAAGAGCTGGCAGTATCCTGGAGGAAAAGGCTCAACAGACTGAAGAAATAGCCTGACAAAAGCCTCTCAAAGGTAAATGCAAAGTCCTGCATCCTAAGGAATAGCATAAGTCATGAAACAACACATGCTGGATAACAACTGGATAGAAAGCAGCATTGGACAGAAGGACATGGAAGATCCCAGTAGACAACAAGATGTCCATGAATCTGTAACTTTTCCTTGTGGCAAAGAAATCCCACCACACTAGCAAAATTTAGTTACCAGCAGGTGAAGGGAAACAAGCTCTTCTCAGCACTTGTAAGACTTACCTGAAGTACTGTGTCCAACTCCAGCAGAGTGGCACAAAGATGGAGCACACACTGTGTGGAAGTCTGAGAGACCATTCCCTACCTGAGATGGTTAAAGGAGGATTTTATTACTGACTTCAGGCACACAGAAGGCCATGGAGAAGATGAAACCAGACTATTCTCAGAAGTGCACAATTCTGGGATGAGAAGGATGGGCACACACTGCAACGTAAGAAATGTTGAGAAAATATTAGCAAAAAGGAATTCAGAAGGGGGCTGCCAAAACCTGAAATAGGAGTTCAGTGATTGTGGAACCTCTATCCCTTGAGATCTTCACGGCTCATCTGGGGCAACCTGATCCAGATTATCTCTGAGCTGTGAGATCAGGCCAAAGGAAACCAGAGCTCATTTGCTTCTTAAGTTACACAATGAAATTATTCCAGCACTGGGAAACAGACATTATAGATTTTCAAAGAACTGACTGGATTAAGCTGTGCATCTCAGAATGGCCACAATTTATAAATAATACAGAAGAAGAAAATGTTGGCAATTGAAGACACTGGGTCTGAGGAAAGATCCAGTTTTTGGAAGCTTGAGCTAGATATTCAGTCTACATATAACAGGCACATGTCTAATAGCACCGATAATTAACAACTAGAAAAACACTGTGGTGGAGAAATTCAATAATATAAATCTTTAAATAGAGATCAGATTTTTTTCCTAAAGATAACCTATGGTTCAAATGGGAAATACTATGTTTTTCTTTAAACAAGGGGTCAGATTATGTGATCAGAGGGGTTCTTGTGGCTTTAGAGAAAATGAACCTGTGATCCCAAGTCCTTCTTTAACCTCATAATGTATATGACACACATGTTCCTACTGAGCACTTGCTTCTTCAAAGTGATCCCTTATGGATTGTCCAGGAAAAAGAAAAAGACAAAGAAAGCTTTTGAACACGTCTGAATTGGAGCTGTCTTTTCTATCTTTTAATCTAAAGGAAAATAACATATCAAATGGGTAGATCTGAGGTCAGAGACTTTCTAGAAGCTACTATTACAGATATTCTCCCTAACTCTGAGCCACTGGCACAGTCAGCTGTAATTACCAGCAAGGTTATTATGCATCAACAATGACAAGCCTGTATTTCTACCAACAAATACTTGAGCTTTAGGGGTATCCTAAATTAGCTTTTTTTTTTTTCCCTTGAGACCTTGAGAAGTAGAGAATACTTTGGACAATGAATGAAATATCCAGTGCAGAAAAATGTATGTAACAGAAGCAGTGAACATATTTCTGTTGAAAAACAGAGTGTGACAGGCCTATTTTGAAAATCTGAATAAAATTCTGTACCAAATTCTGTTGAGTATTTGAGCATTGATATTTGTACTGTGGGACCAGAATAATCTCTATGCTTGATAGGCATTCCCCAGGTCTTGAAACAAGTTTACGAATTTTCTTAGAAAATGTGGAATTCAATATATAGATTGGTATGTTAGAATTCTCTTTGATGTACTAACTGCCTTTTTACAGACTATTATCTGTCTGTAATGAGGGGTGTGAATTCATCTCATGTACACCTTTCATGGAGGCTGGCATGCTTTCAACATCCATTGCACAGGCATAGCAGTGTGTTTGAAGCACTCAGCCATTACCCTGGTATGGTAGAGCATTATCCAGCTCTAACATTAGTATTGTTATAATGTACCTCAGTGTGTTTGACATGTGGAGAAAAGTTATTAAACAGACTGGATTTCTTTTTTTTTTCCTGGTAGATTGCATATGCCATGATTAAGTCCATGTAACCTGAATTATTTGACAAGGGACTGATCTGGAAATAGTTGCTGGGGGCCTCTTTCATCTCCTGTAAAACTCACAAGAGACAGAAGTGAAAACTGGATAAGATTGGACTAAGAAAAGGATGGTTAATAACATGCATCCCTGACTAAAAGGAAACAGCAAAAAACTTTATTTTTTAATAGTTTTTATTTTTATTTTTGTTTTTTATCTTTTCTATTTTCTAAATTAAATAAAAACATTAATTGTCTTGATAAGGATTTTTTTTTTTGCAGCAAAAGAGAAATTTTGTGCAACTGATGTAATATGATGTCAAAAAAATAATACTGCAGGTCCTCCAAGATGAAACTCTCATTGTTAATCTTAGGTATTCCAAAGGGGCCTACATTATCAAGTCTTTATATTTTGAGCTAATAGAGGCATAATACTAGAGCAAAGCAACAATGGAAGGATATACAATCCCCTGTGGCTGCAATTGAAGCTCTAAAACCGTATTTTTCATTTTTAAACTGTTCCTTTGGGCATAGATAATGTTCAAAGAAGCATTTTAAAGAGAAAATGAAACTCTAAAAGCTTTAAAATGCAGTTGCAGGAGATCCAAGATGTTGTCTGTGACAGCTCCTGTCTTACTGACAGTCCAAGGGAAACAGCAACATTCAGAGCTGCTCTTGTTACGCCACAACAATTTGGAAAGGTGGACCATGCCTTTCTAGAGGACCTCTGCAACTTTGACAAATCAAAGTCCTTGCCATGAAAACAAAAGTATTTGAGAGAAGTGTATTCCAATTGGACCATCAGAGCTTTTGAAGGCAAAAGGAAAAAAAAAACCAAAACCAGTAAATGTTGAACATTTAAAGTAAGTGAAAAGAAGAAATCTGTTTCAGCTGGTGGCACTGTAAGAATGGCACTGACAATGCAATGCCTGTGCCCAGAGCTGGGTGAAGGGCTGAGCACAGAGACTGCACACCAGGCAGGGACTGAGCAAGCAGGGACTGAGGTGGGCACGGATGCAGAGAAACCCTTCCAGATCTTACAACTGTGCCTGGTTTCTGGGCAAAGCTAGCCAAGTATTGCCAGGTCATGGATTCTTAGGATTGCTGGGTAGTTATTAAAACACTTGAAAACTGTAGAAATTAGACACTTTCACTATTTCTCAACTGGTCACCTTCTCAGATCATCCAGATTCCACTGGGAACGTTGACAGCATGACATCATTCTCCTTTCCCTTTGGTACAGATTGTTAGTCTTCAAAGTCAACTTAAAGCAGCAATGTCAGGCTTCTATTTTTTTTTTTTTCATCTTTATCAAGTCCTATTTAAAGCAGAAACAACCAGTTAAACACAAAATTCACTTAGAGAGGGAATGAGAGGAAGATGTATTAACAGCACGATCACAGATGTCTCATTTCCTTGGGAAAATATGGCAGTGATGGTAGAACATTTTTTCTGACGCTAAAATGAAACTGCATAAAAAAAACTTTGAGGCAAACTCTGTCTCAAAACCATCCAAAATTCTTTATGAAGTGATCTTTAAAATCTTTTCTATCCTAAATAAATCCCAATTTTTGCACTAATCCCTGTACAGCCGTAGATGTGTAAATGAAAGTTACTCACATGTGCCTGTAATATAAAGTTTCCATTAACTGTACAACCAGACACAAAGAAATAAAAAAGTTGGGACTCTGAAGCATTTTCTGCAAGGACACACCATTATAGGATAAGAATTTCAAACTGAGATAGAGGGGGAAAAATCCTCTGAAATACGTTTATCAGTGAATGACCCTGATCAGCTGTGCTCCATCTGAGGAAGATCATTACTGCAGATGTCAGGGTAGTGTAGGAGACAGGTTAAAAAATGGGTTTCAGATTATTGACACTTACTTTTTATTAAAGTTTATTTACAGCTGGGGATAAGAGAATATAGGCCCAGAATTATGGAACTTTTTAAAACTCCAGAGATGATATCTTTGAAAACCTCTGCGAAATTCTTTAAGTTTGTATTTCTTGCATTAATCCTATCTGAATGGATGTCTTTCAAATGCAATGCTCTAATTCTTTCAAGTTATTATATTTTAATGTATTTTCATTTATGATCTGTTTTCTGCTGAATTTCTACCAAAGCCTGAGCCTTTGTTGAGCAAAGGATGTGCCTAAAATCTTTGCTAAATAAGGAAAGGATTAAATAAGTGTAATGATTTAAGTTCTCTGTCCAGTCAGGATTTAAAAGGCAATATCTAGCATATAGCTGCCTGCCCAAAGGACAGACTCTATTGGAATTGCACTTTGAAATGTACAGCTCACCTGCAACTATTTTCTGATTCTTTATAAATCTGAGAGTCTCACAGAACAGATGCTGATGACTGATGCCCAAAGGTGTGCACAAAATTAAAATGTACCCTTGTATTCCTGAAGGGACATTGTCTTCTCTAATCAGTTGGAAAAGATAAAAGAAATCTGTAAAGTTCCAACTCCTTTAAAGTGAAGTTTTATTTAGGAGGGAAAGTGGAGTGTATTTACACATAGACTGAGCACTGAGGAATGGAAAAGCACATGGGTGATGGTTGACTACTTTCAACAACAAATTAAAGAAAGTTCTAAGTACTGGTTTCTAGGGAATTTTCTCAGCCAGCTGATAATTATGTCCCAAATATTTATATTTTATTAATAAGTAGTCAATAGAAGAAAGGCCCAGGTGCAGACACATTTCTGTTCTGAAGAGCTGATGTAAGAATATATATTTTTGTTGATAGTTTCTGAAGGCAGTTTAGAAATAATGATGGAAATAAAATATTATTAAAAATCAGATGTAGTTATTTAATACTGCTAATCATAATATTACATTTAAATCACTGTCATTCTGAGCTGTTTTATTGAGCATCCTTTTAAAACAGGTAATGTTAGTTTAGAACTTACATGTAATTTTGTTAAAAGATAAGAAAGGAGGAAAAAACCAAGCAAGGTGTTGTCCACTGGAGCCTAAAATGCTGGAAGGTCCAACACTTTCAAACAGCCTTCAACCAGTTATAAATATGAAAACAAGCTGTGGAGTCTGTCAAAAATCATGGAATCATGGAATGTCTTGGGTTCAAAGGGACCTTAAAGATCCTCCAGTTCCAATCCTCTGATGTGGACAGGGAAATCTCTCACTAGACCAGGTTGCTGAAATGCTGTAATACAGCAGGCAAGAAGATGCAGAGCACATATTGACATAGCCCACATTGCAGTTTTGAGTTTTGAGAACCCTCTTCCCCGTTCCAGCGCTCCTGGACAAGAGAAATAACTTCCTGAAAATGAAATTCCTGTGTCACTTTCATTACTGATTGTAAATTCTCCATTTAAAACACCCACGTGAGTGCAAGTACTGATATGGACATTTGGAAATACTGAAAGGATAAATGATAAAGTCCAGAACTATCATGGAAACTGATTCCAGAGTCCTAGCTTCTGTGCTCATTCTTTTGGAAGGCAGTTCCAGAAGCACGTTATTCCAATAGTTTAAAACTCTCTCACTTCCATTTAAATACATTAACAGTCATCACCATTTTTTTTCTGGTGACAGCTCTGTCCTTTAGCTTACAGCATCACTGCTCAATATTTACTCCTACAATGTGTTTTTTCAGACAGCAGTCATATGTCCTTGCAGACTTCAGTTAAACTGTTCTGACTCTAAAAATCTTGCAAAACAGGCTCCCCAGTGCCCTGATCATTCTCGAAGCCTTGCTCTGTACTTTTTCACATTAAAGATGACTTTTCTTGGCCCTCAGTACTGCTGCAGAGCCCAGTGTTCAGATTATGTCTCCCCAGGTTCTAATTCAATGGCTGCTGTGGAAATATTGAGCTCCACAAATTAGAGTTTCCTGAAGCTTGTTGATGTAATATCATCAGAGGAGATATTACAGAGGGTAGAAGAAGAAAAAAATCTAATATATTTATAGCTTTAAAGAGATGTTTTATCGCTAGATTTACATACAACAAGTATCAGTAGGGATAATTCAATGCTGTTTCTTGTCAAAATTGAGTGAGGCTTATGATTTTATTTCATAATTTGAAGAAACAGTCCAAAATATTATGTTTCAAAGTACATAGCAGGGTTTATATACTATATTTTGGTTTTTCCCATCCCTGTGGAACTTAATTATTGTTGGTCTTGACACTGTAGTCTAAGAAATATCATTTTGTAAGTACAAAAATTCAGCTTTAATCTCGGAAAAACTGTAGTCTTTTATGTCAGTGAAAGAAATGCTCAACCTGTATATTTGAAAGGAAAATCCACGTGTAAATGAAAAAGAAGGGACAAAAATTTGTGACAGTCATTTTAACTGATTTACTTTTTCAGAGTTTTTTTTTAAAGATAGATACCATAATAGTGTAGATCAGGCCTATACACAGTGATCTAGTATCTGATAAAATATGTATACCTGTAGCAGATTATTATTTTTTAGAGACATAATGCACAGCACAAGGCATGGTAGGTAAACACATGCAAGATACATTATGATACTGAATCCAATTTTATGTTAATAGCCAAAGAAGGGCATTTTGCAGCTCTTGGATCGCTGTTCTTGCACTTTCAGCTGCAGTTCAGTTCCAATACCAGGGCTGAGGTACACCAGCACTGATCTGCCTGTCAGGCCAAGCCTGTGTCAATGCAGTGCATCCACTGCTGCAGCTGAGAGCAGGACATTTTTCTGCTCAGAGCTGAAGGGAATGCTCCTGATCCATTCCAAGCATTATTTGACACATTTCATAACCACAGAAGAGGCAGTTGAGCTCTGAACTTTCTCAGCTTATGCCTTCTATCAAATGAGAAGAGGGAACTGCTGGGTTTTTTTCTTGCATACTTTTTGTAACCCACCAACTGTTTAGCTTAGCTGGTTGGCACACAAATCAATATTTTTTCATGACGATAACACACCCACCATTTTCTGTGGATATCATCTTTTCACTCCTTTAAAAAAAGAATCTCCAATTTCAGCATGTGTTTTGCCCTAAGCAGACTCCTTTTATTAATTTCATTGATCTTCATGTTTGGTTTGGTTTTTTTTTACAGCTCTTCAATTTCAGAATATCTTTTGAAGAACGCTGTTTGTTTATTTGCTTGGTAAACGAGGCTGGTGAGCACAGATACTGTGGCAATGAGAGCCAGGAACAGCTTGCTAGTGTACTGGCTCAGCAGTGCACAGAAGCTACATCAGAGCTGCTGAGGGGTAGAGCTTCAGCTTGCATAAATTGTCATGGCTCTTTTGATATCAGCGCTACACTGATAACTTCCAGCATCTGAGGCTTTCCCCCCAAGCCTGAGATGAATTCAGTGATGACATTGACTGAAATTACTACTATTATTTTTATTCCTGAAATTTGTTTTTCTCAATTCTCCTACTGCCTGAAATTTATTGATCATTTTCTACCTACATCGTGTCATGCATCCAGCATTATTTCCCACACTGTAGCTCTTCCTTGTCTTCTCACTGCTCCCAGTGTTTCAGCCTACTTAGAAGCATAGAATCCATTACATATTTCTATTCAACATTGTTTTGCATAATTTTGGTCTTTTTTAAAATTATCTTTATTTTTACTTGGCTGCCAAACACAATGTTACTGTGTATTGTGGGATTTCAAGTTACACATTAGTGAATAGCAGGGGCAGGTCAGGATGAGGGAAGAGCTAAGGAATTCTTTCAGCCCTGACAAAGCCATGAAGAACTCTTTTGTGAGGGGTCCTTCAGCTGCTGATTGTATTTCTCTTCTGCAGTTATCATTCAGCCCTGTGAATGATGCAGATGCCCATGACCAGAAGATGTGGGACTCTGACATCTAACAGATTTTGCTAAACAGCCTGGAATGTTTCTTTGTTATTCAGAGCATGAGGTGAGGGACAGGCAGCAAAGCACCTGCCCACCAGCCACAATGGGCTGGAGAAGTGACAAAGGGCCTGAGTCAAAGGCTGCAGGTCCTGAATGGCCCATGTGGATTCAGGAAAGAGTTTTCATGGGTTCATCAATAACTGGCCAAAAAAACCCTCTAAATCTACAAGCCATTTACAGGGTTTCTGAAAGATATTCCATTTTGGACACTTAAAATGGATTTCGCATGTTTAAAAAAAGATTTGCAGCTCACCAGAATAGACTGCATTGAGCCAAAGTGGAAATTAAATATGCAGATTTCCCAGTATTTTCTCACTAGAATTTCAAAAATATTACAATAGATTCTCTTGGAAGAATAATGGTAGTGGAAAGGCTAATTATTTTTAATTAATACTGTTCTTAATTGTTGTTTTACCTACCTTTGAAGATGATTCATTAATAAATATAGAATAAAGTGTTTAAAATAGAATTCACCCCACAGTAATAAATTACCCAGACTAAACAGTGTTTTTAAAATGATCAATTATTTTCTTTGCATATTCTACCGAAGCATTACACATGAATACATTCCTAGAGATACTAGAAATAAGTATCTGATCCTGAAAATAATCTGGACATGCAAATAAGTAGCAATACTTCACTGAGGTTAGTAGAACCAGTCACAAGTATGGTTGTTCTGGTACATGCATGAGGAAGCAACTGGGTGGTTGGTACCTGAAACCAGAGTCACTATTGCATGGTTCAGGGAAAAAAAATCTATCACTGTGCCTGTAGTTTTCCACTGCTGTGGAGCCAAGTGTTCTTTCAGTGCACCGTGTTTATCTGCACTCTGCTCAGTGTCACTGAGCAGACACAGATACAAATGCACTCCTTTCTTATAGAAGCCTCAACATGAACACCTGTGCCTGCAATTAGCAGTACAATTCTCCATTAAGAACTGACAATACATTGATTAAAACAAACTTAAATTGGTGCAATTTACTGTGGACACTCCCCAAATGTCTGGATTATGAGTCTCTTCAAAGACTTTGCATTTCTCTCAACGATAAAGATAATACCATCTATAACAATGATGACTGCTCTGAAATATATATAGCAATTGTAATAATAGCTGCAGATTAATGCACTACCTGGAGGTTAGATACCAGGAAAGCTAAAGCACTTTGGCATATATCCGGTCAGCAGTACCTCCACTTTTATCAGGCCAAAGTGCCCACTTGCCTTCATCATTATCTCATAATTATATTTTAAATTCAGAGAATACTGTCATTGTTAATTGCACTATTTAATCATCAAATCTCTATATTTTAATATTTAAAAGGCCAAAAATAAAAAATATGCCCCAGCAAAACTAGTCTCAAAATCAAAAACAAAGACAAGGTTTTGCTTTCATTAACTGAAACCAACTAAGCTCTTTTATCCCTTTCTTCCTACTGCAATAAAAGACGACCTGAGCCCCCTTTGAAACCAGCACAGTGTGATCTGAAGAATGAAAAATGTTGATTGACTGGCACTGCATGCAATAATTTGAAATGAGCATAATCTTTTCAGGTAAAAATGGGAGAGTGCACTGCTGATATCTGTATGAACACGGACCCTCCCCAGTGCCTAGGGCAGGCAGCAGAGCGGGGCTGGTCTGTAAGGACGACCTGCCAAACACGACAGGATCATTTTTTCTGCACAGTTCTCAGCCAATCTGCAATGTCACACTCACACTGCTGCATTTCCTGCAGCTGTGCCAGCCCTGCTGCTGCTCCCACAGCCAGGGGCTTGTCCCCAGCGCTTAGCTCCTGCAGGGATGCAGAGCTCCCAGCCACCAGCCGGTCCAGGGGCAGAGCCTCATCCCAGGCATTGCTGGGAGATGCTGCTGCAGCTGCTCTGGGCTGGGAGCAGCACAAATCCTGGATTTACCAGTCCTGGCCACTATCATGTTTTGTCCTTTATTAATATTGCAGAAAAATCATCTGAAGGCCAGGGTCACACGCAGGCAGGATCCCCTGCACGGGCTGCTCGGCTGCGCCTGCGGCTCCAGCAGCTGCAGCTGCTCCTGTCCCAGCTCTGAGCAGATCCTGCAGCCTGCAGAGAGGGCTGCAGGTTTAGCCTTTTCTGTTTGTGTTTTTTTACTGTCTATTTTTAGGTCTTATCCTTTCTAGCTTGAAAAAAAGGCAAGAGTTAGGAGTCGTGAATTTTGGAAAGACGATGTTTTGTATTCTGTATTCTGTATTTTGATGTTTTGTATTTTTTCCTGTTTGAATCCTTTGTGATAGACAATTTGCTCAAAATTCCAGATGCAAATTCATCTTTACCCAAAGAGTCAAACAAAAAAAGAAAGAGAGCTGAGGGACAGGTACAGATGTTCTATTTACCCATCCAATCACTGAAATTATTGCATGTGACATAATCTTGTACGCCTATGAAATATCAAACTTTTCATTCACGATGGTTCAGTATTATGCTGCAGAAACAATATGGTTTTCTTTTCTGCCAAATATGTTGCTTCTTTTAAATGAAAATATCTATTCCTTTTAATTTTCAGTGAAATAAGTTTAAAAACAGTGTGAATAGATGAGTATTTTAACTCAAAATTTAACAGGAAAATTAACATTAAAATAGGCACAATTAAAGCATTTTTTCAATAACACTTGAATTTGAAAAATTAAATATCTCATGTAGAAACTATACAAATAATTTGTTGATTCTTGCATTTTTAAGGTCTGCTCATAGCTGAAATAATTTTGAGTTTGAAAAATCTTAATTCAAAAGTTTAAGATAGAATTTTTTTGCAGTTCAGACAGTTTTTTACTTATAACAGAAGAATATGAACTGGCACAGCCCTGAGTCTTTTGTTTTCTTTTCTTTTTTTCAAAATAAATTTTCAGGTTTTGATTTTATATTTTTGTGTGCTGCAGCTAGGTTTCCAGAATAATTTAAATAGCAGAGTACCTTACTCCTGGCAGCATTAATCAATGCTGTACTCTGCCCACTTTCCAGTTTCCCACTTGTCTCTTAGGCAGACATGCTGCTTTGTCCCTGTTAGGCTGTTTCAAGACCTGTTTCAGCATAGCTGGCTTACTCTAGTATTACTCTAAACATTGGTATTTGAAAATATGGACATAGAGAGGCAGAACTTGGAGGCAAATAGCACGGTGGGTTATATAGATAGATCTTCAAAAGGGTGATGGTGCCAAAGTAGTGTGCTAAAGTAAGGGGCTGCTGGTTTCAGTAGTGCCTGACTCTGTCTCAAAGGTAGGAACCAGTAGCCAAACCAGAGATAACATTTCTTGCAAGAAAAACATGATTTCATGACAGGGAGAATGTTTTTTCTGCTAAACTCTGTAAAGCTCATTGTATAACAGAGATATTCTGTTTCACTGGTCTCAATCAATGCTATTCTCGTTAAGGGCCTCCAGTCTTACCCCCGGCAAAGATTTCACTGCAATTAGTCTGTTTAAACAGAGCCATTGAGAGTTTTCTTTGTCACAGAACTTCTGGAACAGGCCTTAAGGCAGCTCTGTGAGAGCCAAAGGATAATAATTTCACTGCGCAGCAGCGTATTTCAATTACAGTATAATTATAGCAAATGTTGAAGCCATGTCTGACAATTGGTCAATGGAAAGCTGGATCAGACAGCCCTGAAACATTTGAAATTACAGGTTGGAAGCTGGGGTAGAATTTTGGGCTGAGGTCTGCACTACAATGTGTAGAGCTGGACTGGCTGTTGATTGAACCTCTGTGTGGAGCAAATGCTTGGAGAGATCTCTGCCTCACTTTTGTGAAACTCTGAGTTGTCAACACACCCCATTGAACTTGTGGCAATTTCTCAAGGCAGCAAAACTCCACTAATGGGCTGAGAACTCAGGAGCTGCTGCAGTTCATCTTCTTGCATGAGAGTCTTCTAATAGACATGAAGAGAATGGAAATACCTCAAAGACCCACCCTTGTAGGGTTTAACACAGGGTAGGAGAAGTTTTTATGGTCAGACGTCTTGTGAATTTATCAATTGCCTTAACAAGACCACGTCTACTTTTTATTACTGAAACATAATTCCATATCAAGTTATCAAAATGGCATTAAATGCATACCAGCTTAGCTAAGATCTTCTTAATAACCTTCTTAATAATGCAGCCATATTCTGATTTTCTTCATTTATAGTCATTAACTTAATTTGATGATCTATCTAAATTATTACATCTGTCACAAAGATACGGTTCTTCTAATTATTCCAAAATCTAAGCCACCCCGTTCCC
The DNA here is from genome assembly GCF_963513975.1 of Fringilla coelebs. Classification (NCBI taxonomy): domain Eukaryota; kingdom Metazoa; phylum Chordata; class Aves; order Passeriformes; family Fringillidae; genus Fringilla; species Fringilla coelebs. The sequence goes on from NC_140067.1 coordinate 12,647,241, forward strand.
CAAAAAGGCTAGGCTGGATTTTTAAATTTTTAATAATTTTTTAAAATACTTAGAAAAATGTCTTACATGGTAGAAAATATATTCTCAGCACTACGTCACCAAAGATATTTTAAAAAGATGATTCAATTAATACATAACCATATTTGAAAATTTCAGGGATTTACAGAAATATTTAATGGAATTAGATTCAATGAACTTCTAACAGTGAGTAGAAATAAATTATTGCATCCTTACTGTCAAAGCAATTTCAGGTTTTTTATTCATCCTCTGTTGAGCCTTTTAGCTTATTTCAGTTTTTAAATCACACACAATAGAGCTTTAGGGGCCTGCATCTCTGTGATTTATAATACAAAGGAACAATTATTTCTGCAGGTAAAATTGTGCTTTCTGGAAAAGGTAAGATAAACAGATGTGCCTAAAGCATCCTCAGAAATGGCTAAATGTATTACAAATAGCAATAATAATAAAAAATACAGCCATCAACTGTCTAAAGTACTTTGTGAACATTTACGTGTCTACTTCTATGATTCAAGTGGCTATAAAAAACCTGAGAACAGAAAGCCAAAACCTTTTGGATAATCCCTTAAGCCCCCAAACAATAAACAGGAACAGGTTCTGACATATAATTTATCAAGCTGTGAAGTTTCTATTCTTATGAACAAAATCCTCGTAAAACAAAAATAAATGAATAATGTGAGCACAGTCTTGGGGAAAGTTGAATTTCTAAAAAAAAAGCTTTAGCATCCTTTCTCCAAGTCCTTAAATTAAGGTATTTGCATTAGACTCATAGTAAAAATGTGAAAAAGGTGAACACAGAAAAAAATCTTTAGTTATATTACTTGACTTTATAAGAACTTCTGGAATTACAAAGGTTTCCTTGTCTGACCTAAAATTTTCTTTGGCAAAGGTTTTACAAGCATTAATATTTACTCATTTATATGCAGCAGAAAAAAATGCCTGTAGCATTCCAGAGTGTGAACACTATATTAAGTACATTCTAAACACCTATAAATATTACAGGGTTGGAAAAAAAAGAGGTTGTTAACACTTCTCAGAAGATTCTTTTTCTGGTCTATGTGATTCTTCACCATGTTCAGTGTTGCTTTGATGGTATTTATAATATTCCTTGCTAAGCAAACCAACAAAGCCATCACAGGAACTCTTGTCCCATGAGATTAATTGTTATATACTCTGTTAAAATGAAAAAAAAATATATATATTGCCCAAATTCCAAGCGAATTCTTACAAAATCTTTAAGGACTATTCTCTTCACACAAGGAAGCACTTCATAGTTTGCAGGAATTTGGGTCAGTAGAGATTTCCAAGTGTCTTTCACTTTGTGTGTGTGTGTGTAAAGAGTGGTTTATTTAAGGGCTTGCTCTGTGCATCCCAATCCTAAAGTTTATGTGAAGGCTCCAATAGCTACACCTGTGCTTCAGATTTAGTGTAGTTTACCCTTTCATTTCCAAGCTTCAAGCTAAAATTACTCAAGTTTGTTTCTTTGAAAGAAAAAATATGCAATTTGGTTTTCTCTCAGAGCAAAGTGCTCTAATAACTTCTGTTTTTTCAAAAGGAAACCTAAGGTGTGCAATTTTAATGATGGCTATACTTCAAAAATAACTTTTCTGTTGCTTTTGTACATGTACTAAATTACATTCAAATTTTGACTCAAAATGGAAAGAAGGGGGCCTTGCCTAATAGCTCTAGAGGTGGGTTTATGTTCTTAAGTGTCAGTGACATATTATAGAATAGTTAACTGATGAAGGTTCCTGTCACAGAATTTTTTTGACTGATTTTCATTATATGACATGCCACCCCACAGCTAATTTTCGAAGGATATGTTTTGTTTTGGGGCTGATTTTTGCCCCAGCGGTGCTGAAAGTCGCTTTAGTGGATTTCCTCCTTGTGAAAAGTGGGTTTGTTCTGATTTTGACCTTTATGTTAAGGACATATTTATTTAACTCCATTTCTCCACCTCCCATTTGCAGTCAGCTGTGTTGTGTTCATATGATCTCCCAGCCACAGCCACAGGACTGCTCTCACAGTCTGCAGTGACATGTCTTCTGAGAATTGCACATTTCTCTGCACAATTACAGCTTCAAATAGTCTGTGTCACATGTAGCCAAGGCCTGTGACAGCTGTCACTCAGGAATACTCTTCCTGACAAAGAGAGATTATAACCTCACAGATCATGCAGGCTTTATTATTTGTATTTAATTATCCCCCAGTGGGAAATAATAACTGCAGTTTTCCTTATGCTTTATCTTGGTGCAAGGTTGAAGCCTGTAATCGCATGTACATTCCTAGCTGCCTTAAACTAGGTTTTTTTCCTGTTTGTTCCCAATCTTTGCAGCCTCAGGGTAAACTCTGCACTCTTCCATTATTAATTTAGACAGACACAATTTCCTAGCAAAATAATTAGTCAACATGTGGCAAACTTTTGTAATAAACTAGATATAAAATGAATAATTAAGTTTCTTGTTAAATCAATAACATTGATCTTGACTTCTCCTAAAACCAGATTGTAAGAGAGCAATTTCTTCTGCCTCCTGAATTTTGCATCTTAGAATGGAAGACTGACATTTGATTTCTATTTGACAGATATTGAACTTTAAATAGTTTTATTTTCTGTCAAAGCTGAGGCAGTGAGTTAAGGAGCAGATTTTGTGGCAGCACTGCCAGAAAACAGCTTCCAGTTCTTTAATGTCTGCCTCAGATCACCAATATACCCAATCTCATGTCTTTGCCGCCTTTGTAGAGCTGAAGTTCTCAGGGTTGTGTTTAAGACAACAAATTAAGTCACTGAAATATAACCTGCTGTTTTCCAGTTGCAGTTGCAGCTGCTGACACGTTCTTGGCACTATTGCCAAGAATTGTTCCCAAGAGGAAATGACATTTAATTGTAGGCTAGGGTTACCTGAGCCTGGTTTGATACATTCGATCTGCCTGCTAACTGAATACATTCTTTTATAACTTTTTGAAGGATTTAATGACAACAGGAGTTTTTTCATTAACATGAAAATTGCAGTTTTGTCTTTGCAAAATCAAGGCATTATTTGAATTCACTAATATCAGTCTGCCTCATCTTCCAGCACAGGTTCATACACACCTGTAAGAGCTCCTCTTGAGGATGCTGTTTTATTATGCCAGAGCAATTGAAACTGATAAATGGTGATCAATGCAGTTAAAGAGCACACCTAAAATGAACTATAGGTTACATGACCCTTGCAGCAAATACAAATTTGCCTTCTGTAGTCAGTGAAAGTTATCAGGCATCCTCTGCAAGGTCCCAGATGCTGTCACCTCACTAGGCAACTTGACAAAGGAAATACAATTATAAACAAGAAAGTCTGTCATTTAATCCTAATTAGATTTTTCAATAAATTGACTGAAATGGAAAATGCATCAAGAATATACTCTTTTAATAATCCAAAAGATTAGGAACCCTTTCAGACTGTGCATGGTATAGGGAACATAACTATTAATCATTTTCCCTGTTAGAACAGAATGTGTCTCTTTTCCAGGCTGCTTTGTCTTGTGCTGCCTGTGCCAAGTGTCACTAATGCCTGCATTTACCAGTGGAGGCTTCACCCAGAGCATATAGACTTACTAAAGGGGCAAATGCCAGCATCATTCTCCAACCATCTGCTTGCCTGGGACTTGCATGGGAAATGTGGCCAAACCTGCACTCTGCCCTGAGATTACTGGATACCATAATGAATGTTTGGCACAATTAGCAGCCAGAGTAATTTAGAGAAGCATTCAGACATCTCTGGCTAATGCCAAGAATCTGGTCCCATGTATCTGGAGCAGGACTGGAAGTGTGAAGGTGACACACTGCTGACTTTGAAGGCTACCAACAAGTTATGTTCTGCATGTGCCATCAGCTGATAACCAGACCCTGTATCAATCTTATAGACTCGACACAGAAACAAAAATTTCTCTTCTGCCAATGATTATGGCTGGAAGAAATTCAATTCTATTCAAACCCTTAATTACTGAAATATTATATTATCTGTGAAGGTTTGAACTTGTCTGTGCTACACATTTAGAGAAATTAATCTGAATAGGAAAACTAAGCTCAGAGTATATATACTGCAGTATCCCTTTGAAAGTCTTGTCGCAGAAGCATTGCACCATTAGAAAGCAGGAGTTCGTAGAATATGTTTTAAGAAAAATCTGGGAATGGAATCCTTGTGGGGTTTTTTGACAGCTTTGAGTTTTATGTACTAAAATGTGAGAATTTGTGAGCTGACTATACAGCCACCATAATTTTTCTTAATTGCGTAGCTCTGGTTACACAACCTTTCTTCTACTGCTGCCTGGAGTATAGACCTCTTCCTTGATTCACAACATGTAAATTTAATATTCATGTTCTAGGAGGAGCAGTTCTATCTCCAGCCCTGTAATGCCCTAGAAGCAAAACACACATTTCAGCTTTTCACTGGTACCCAGAATGGAGTCCCTGAATGGGATCTCTTGGCAAAAGCTGAGTTCATAAAGCATTCCAGCCTCTACAGATGATGGATATTATTCTACATTTTGTTAGCAGAAAAACTCATGTCAATAGTTTTCTGATTTGGAATCCTGGTTAGTAACAGTATTCATTTGTAATTTAAAAGAAATTTAGCTGGCTGATTTTCTGAAGGAAATTATAGAAGAAAAATACATGCCTTTTCTGTTAACAAGACCCTACCTGGAAGACCCATTTTTACCTTTTCATATACAGATTTGTAGGAGGTGATTCACTGGTCAAGAACTGAAAACCTAATTAACACCATCCTGTTCTGCCACCAGTCTGGCCTTTTAATGCAAAATTGTATTTATGAATGTGGTTCTTAGCATTGTGGTGTTCTTACAAAGAAAATGTTTTATGAGTTTTAGGAAGTAGAGAACTTTCCAAAATTGGCTATGCACTAATTACCTAGTTTGCTGTTGTTACCTTACACACACACATGTCTCATGCAGGACAACAGGAACTGAAATTCACCTCTGCCAATGTGTCCCTGTATACACACACACACATCTATCTGTCTGCAATATACATTACACATTCATATATGCACGTGCATGCATTTTGAAAACTTCCTGAGTAATACACTGAATTCAGCTGAGATACAGCAAGCCTGAATATATCTCCAGTAGAAATCACTTTCACCTGTTACAGAGTCAGTACAAATCAAAGATATGGAGGTAAGAGCAGGAAATATGACTGAAGAATTGTTAGCAGACAAATTTAAGGTGATGGAACAGGTTTATTTTATAGTGTACAACAATATATTAATGGTGCCTCGATGTTGCCCTATGAAAGGCATAGATGCACTGTAGCCATTGTAAAGCAAAATAATATAATCTGGATTTTTACTTGAAAGATTTACTCAGCAATTACAATAAAAATATACTTGAAAAAGATGTCTTTATCCTATGGGTACAATAATCAGCCAGCACCATCATTTTGAACACTTCAAGCTCTTGGTTGCATAAACAATTTTAAGTATTCCCATTTACTATACTATAGAAAACTAATTTATTTTGCAGAATTAGAAAGTGAAGCAGAAGTGAAGGCTAATGTCTTCAGGTTTGATTAGCTAAAATGAAGCACTTAATTTGATGATTAAACATTATCATTTTTGGTAGGTTTTTAAATGCACTGACCACCGGCTTTTCTGCAAATTTGTAATCTAGGGATGTATTAAAAAATATTTGCATTCTTTATTGTTTTAAACAATAGGCAACCAGTGAGTAATATGCATGTATATAATCAATATATATATGTATTTTTAAAAGTGCCTTGTAATTCCTTGTGAATAACGTATAGAGGGATTAATTGTTGATTCAAATAAATAAATATATCAGATAAGGCACTAGATTTTTAGCACAGCCCACACTATAGGACATCAGGACAACTGTGTGAGACTAGGGAGAGTTTCCCTGTTGTGCTGTGGAATTTTTTAATGCAATTTTCTACTCCTTTATCTAAATGGGAAGAACAGTTTTATTTACAAGTATAAAGACAACTGAAAAGGAGAATTGCATGAAAGTTGGTTTTTTTAAAATCCATTATTTCCATCCTATCCAAACCTAATGGTTGTATTGCTTTATTACAATATTTCATGTTGCCTGTGTTTCTAAGGTATTTGCATTCCAAGAAAGTGTTTCCCAAGAGCATCTTTAAATAGAATACTTTCAAAAATTTTGAAGAAGACTCTTCTTTTGAGACTTTTTCAGTTTCAAAACATGGTGTTGTGACTATGCTTCTCAGAAAATAAATCAGGCTAGCAGGACATTAGGTCCATATAAGAATATTTAAATAAAGCTGTGAATTTTTTATTGAGAGATACATTTTCTCAAATAGGATTTTATCTAGGTTTGGAGGCATTTAGTATACATACAGAAGGAGTAAGAGTTGGAAATGTATAAATATTTTTAGTGTATAATTACAATTTCAGTAACTTATTTCTCACTTTCAGTGATGGTGGAAGCACCATCATATATCAGGTACGGAAACCAAAGCAAAGGTATCAGTCTCATTCAAAATGCAAGCCTTGAATAAAGTACATAGAGCAGGCTGTAAATTTACATCTCATAATACCCAGTGAATCAGCACGATCATCAGCAGAAGAATAGTTGAACATTGAGTAGAAAGCAATCATTCCATATTAATAAAACACTGTTTTTTGCTCAGTGGCTTGTAACGCTGTTCATGACTTGGATGTCTCACTTGAAAGAATATCTGGGGGTGGGATGCAGAAGGCAGAAGGAAAGTGGGTTTTTTCTTTCCTTTTTCCGTGTTTCTGAGTCTGCTTTCCTATTTTTTTTGCTACACTTCCCGACCACAATCCATTTCTCAACCACTTCATAATGTGAGTTCAGAAGAGGTTCATAGCCCAGTGGATAAAGCATTACATTGCTAAAATATGGTTTTCCTTATCCCCTAGAAAAAAAAAATCTGCCAGTCTGTCACTGTTTAATGTTTCACTGTTTCAGTGTTTAAGTGTTGATGAATGCAACCACAACAATTCATCATCAACCAGAAGACTGTTTATTTACACAAGCATTTACTTATCCTTTTCTCCTTTTCTCCTTTGTCCCACATATGGAGTAGTTCACTTCCCCAGCTGTTAATTTCTGTATGTGTTGCATCTTTTCTCAATTGGAAACTCTGTGATCATCAGTCCAAATTTTCAGGTGAGATTTCTTGTATTGGAATACTGCAACCTCCTGATCAGGTCAGACACCACCTGTCATAAACAAGTACCTTTATCCTTTCAACATGCAGCTATTTCTATTTAAATATGTCACTTGAAAAATTTGCAGTACTAATGCATAACTTTCTTTCATTTTATTATTTTAGTGTTATTGCTTATTGAAAACTTATAACCAAGGAGTTCTCTGATAAGGCCTTCACCTGTTTTCTAAGCTTCTCTGTCTCCTCCCTCCTATAGTGTTATCCCTATTCAGAAGAGATTTTACAATAACTATTACAATGATCACCCATTGCTAAATCTATAGTATGTTGATGTAATGATCTGTACAGATCAAAATCCCTACCTATCAGAGCACCTCTCCCAGAGAAGACCACTGCTCACTACAGCAGGACTCCTGCTAAAGGCCTTTTATCTCCCTTTCCCTGTGAGGAGAAATGACCTCATTTTGTAACATTTAGCTAAACAGATGAATAATGAAGTAGTGAAGAACCCAGTCATTCTAAAAGTGAAGCAATGCTTCTGCAGCAAGGCTAATTTGGATACCTAGGCTCTCTGGAGAATCAAACACATACAATTGATGTGCTTAATTAGATTGTGGAAGGCAGAAGTTTCTCATAATACTGTTTGCACTGTTAGCTTCAGAGCTGAAGTTTGCAGAAAAATTGGTCTAAACTTTAAACACCAGATAAAATGCAAATGTTAGCCAGACTTAATAGAAATCTAGCTGTTAGTTAGCCACGTTTCCAAGAGAAGGGAGAAATGCAGGGGATGGTAAACACAGAAGAAGTACAGGAGATCTGTACAGATGTTTGAAATGTGTGCTGCTGTGTTTGCTTTCCAGTGGAGCTTTCAGCTCAGCCCATCTGCTGCGCTCAGCCTGCCACACGTTGTGATATTTGTCTACACCTTGGCCCTCAGCCCATCCGGCTGGTAGCAGGCTGCACAGCGCTCCTTGGGAGGATGCTGGGCTGTGTGCTCACTGCTGGGCAGCCAGGGACCAGGGCACATTGTGGACAGTCCCCTTCCCACACTCGAGCCTTGACTCCAGCATCCACTCTGGAACCAGCACTTGGGGTCACAGCTCTGCTGACCCACAGCGTGCACAGAGCTCTCAGACTGCTGGTGACACAAAATCTCTATAACAAATACATTAATTTAAATCATCTTCTCTGAGTGAATCATTCTAGCTTGGAGCCAGATAGTACTGATGTTTGCAAGATGGCCTTATTAGATGCTATTTATTTCTGTATTAAAGAGAACAATTTGGATTGAAGTCACAAAAAGAATTACAAAACCTAATTTATGGATTGCTCCAACTGGAATCCACATTTCTTCCAGGCAGACAGACTTTTTTGTTGTTGTTGTTATTAGCTTAATGAGGAGCATAGTCTCATTTCATTTCCTTTGGAACTTCTTACTGCTTGGTCAGTTTGTTTTCATAATGCTGGGTCTCATCCAGCTGGATTTGGGCCCATTCTGGTACCATGCTGCTCAACTAGTTTTATAGCAGTTTATGGCTCATATAGTTAAAAATGCCACCTCTTCTTTAGACATAATAATTTATGATATTGAGCATGCTGAAGCGGCTTCTAAATGTGCCATCATTCATCTTAAAAATACAACAACCGAAACCACCACTAATGTGAACCTACCCGTACACACATTCACATACTCAGTACTTGCAGTATTCATATTCTGAGTAGTGTGCTTTGCAGTATTTAGAAAGTTTATTCAGCTGCATGAACCTGGGTAGAAAATGTTTTCTGTAAAATTGTCCTTTCCTTTATTGATGCCTTTATTGAAATTCTTCTACCAGAATGCTGCTTGAGCCTTTCCTTCTACCTGATCCTTATCAATTAAAAAAAAAAAAAAAAAAAGATTAATCTCTATCTCTTAGCTGCATAGATATCAACCCTAAATAAAGGTAAAACTTAATATAAAATTTGGCCTTCTGTGCTTAATTCTCTTTTTTGGCTCTGAAAACCTAGTTTGTCCCAGGTTTCTCATATGATCTTAAACTATTTCTCACTCATATACATTTTCTCTCGTCCTCCAGGGCTTTCTCTTTTCTAGGCTGTGTCCTGTAAATACCATTTTCTAATTCTTGACTCTTGTTTTCATCATCATGACTTGTCCCCATCAGATCCAACTGAAGAGCATTCTGCACAGCCATGATTTGGGAAAGCAAAGCACCAGGGACTGTAATTACTGCTGCTCTCAGCACGTCGAGCCGTGTACTGGCAGCTCCTGGAACTGTTAACCCACTACATACATGCTGTACAATTTAAGCAACTTAGATCACAGAGTCTGTCAAACAGCTAATTTGCATAAGTAATTTGAATAACAAAGATAGTTGATTAAATATGAAATGCATATTCAAATGTTCTTTACAAAAAATTAAAGATTAAGACATTCTCTATAATGTCAAGGAGAGTTTCACATCATGGACCGAGATACATTAGCAAACTTTGCAGAGACGTTTACTGATGACAATTGCACTGGAATTATAAAAATATGCCTCAAGTAAAACTGCACATGATATAAACAACATGTATCCAGAAAAATTAAAGAAACTTAAGTACTGCATAGGTGTGAGAATAGGACACTTACAGATGCTTATATGCTGGTTCTGCTTGAATTGTTTAACTTGGATTGCACACAATATGATCAAGGCAAATAGTAGTCATTTTAAAAGAACAGACTTCATGAAAATTATATCTAAATGACATAAGATGAACATATCAGTAAAACAAAATTGTATTGAAATGATAGTCTTTACTCCAAATTTTTTGTTGCCTAAAGGGTGTCAAGATATGATTCATAAGTAAAAGACAAAGATAGAAATAAGAGAAGATTAAAAAAAGAAGATAAGCCTGCAATTTACTGAGGTTTTGGATAATTGATTGAAAAGAGAATTTCTAAGAATTCTGGTCCATATTTTCATATTAAAATAGACCCTTGAGATATACATCACCACCACCTTCCTCTTCAAAGTATACTGGGAACATGATGCATGGACACAGCACACCAGGCCAGAAAGAATCTGCAGTGGGATTTCCACTTGGACAACATTCCAGTCAATGGAGGAGCCTGTTGGTCACCCATCTATCAGTTCAGATACCCAAGTGAACATAATTTTGTCCATGTTATCCTGTTTCTGTTAATGTTTTTCAATTCCTATGACATTATTCTATCCAAATTAACTGGAATGAATATTTTTCAGCAAAAACCTCATGAGAGATATTATGAAATATTCTAATAAAATGTCTATGCAAAAATATATTTACTGACCTTCTCTGAACTGTTTAGCATGGATACTTTATTAATATCAAGCATCTGCTTAGTGCTGAAAGCATATAACTTTTTGGGACAATCCCCTATCTCAAGAATACTGAGGTAACAGTGCCCTAGTGTTCATTCATTTATATAGAATTAACATCTAGTTGTTGTCAAAACAGTGTCTTGAATACAGAGAAAAATATATCACTTTGTAGCGGGGCAATCTACAAGATTGGGTGGCTATGAACACTCATGTTTGCTGTGAGAAAAAGTTGGAAGAATGTTGAAATTATCTTCATTCTTATCACATGAATTTTTTCCTTCTTAAAAAGATTCTAAGATTACTAATCTTCTAAGATTACTGAAAGGGGCAACAGGAGCAGACATTAGGTTACTGACTGTAGTCCTGTGGACTGGATACCTGTGGCACAACTTAGAAACAGAATAAATGATTGAAGGAAAAGTGGAAATGAAATAGCATCTAATGAAACTGTTCTGGAAAACGAGTGAAATACTACTCAGGTGTTTATGGTTTTGCTCATGGCCTGGCCATTGCCACATAACAGCTACAAAATGGAATAGCTCCCAGGATTTCTGGGAAGGCAGGAACAGGCAAGCCCTGAAGGCTGAAGTAAACTCCTTACCTCTACCTGTCAGAGTGTGCACGGGGGAGAAGGCCTAGCATTGTGGAACAACACAAATTTTGAGACTGGAGCAGCAAACTTACAGACAACCAGAACCATTAGGCCCAAAATTAAGCAAACACAGAGGATTTGCTTTTTTCCAAGTGGATCTCTGGGAAGCAGGTGGCTCCTGCCTGCTCTCTGCACGGGGGGAGTGGGTACGAGTACCTGGCTGCCTGTGCTTGGGTGAAATAAGATAGCTGATTTCTTTGAAAGGGAGAACTATTAAGCTGCCAGAGTGAAACTGGAATATTACATACACCTATAAAGTCTTTTGAATTTACTGTTGTAGTGAAACACTGATTTATAGGCCGTACTTGGATGCCACTTTTACACGTTATACCTTCAATGCATCCTGCACTACTCTGTTGATGATTGAACAGTGGTATACCAATAAATAACTATCAGATGGATATCAAGAAAATGGATTTTTCCTTATATTTATTAGTATACTGAAACTAAATAGACTATAAATATTTTAATGAGGATATTTTATAGAAGTGTGGCTTTCAATAAATTTTAGATTTTTTATTTCCATTTTGCCTTTTATTGACACAAAAAGAAATTCATTTGGTTCTCGAACAATAAATTTATAAAACTTGGTGTTTATATGCATATTTCAGTGTTGGCTGAGATTGTCAAAAGTAACAGCTAATCTTCTTTATGTAGCAGGGTGCTGAGTAGGCTTAAAAGTCCTTTGCTTCCAGAATGCAATGTAATTATAAGATGTGATTACAACTGATTATAATCAATCAGCATAGTCTTAAGTGTAATTTATATTGCTGCAGCTGTGGTTAGATTAAATCTTCATATAAAATACAATTTCTCCAAGATATGTAAAATTATTTGAACAAACCCAAATACAGTAAACTCATAATGCCATAAATATAGAGTAAACGATGCCAATTACATAATACTTTAGAGCTGCGTGTACCACAAAATAAGTTTCCTCTCAAAGAGGATATTCTCGATTGGAGACACAAGATTGTCCTTTTGTTATTGTGACAAGACAATGTTTCTGGCCTTCTGAACTCTTCCTTGCACCATTTGTCACATATAACGTGTCACACCACCAGCACCAGAGCTTCCATAGGCAGTAAGAGCTCTTTTAAAACAATAATAGAAACTAGGTTTGAGGATTTACAGAACAACATGTTTTAGCCGGATAAGACACATGCTAGCTGTCAAAAACTGCTGAGCTCTCACTGCTAATCAGCTAAATAGCTTTGTGCAGCTCCTTCCCCTCTGCCTGCAGCTCCCTGCTGGAGCTGGGGAGCTTTTCTGCAGACATGGATCAGCCAGATTTGCTCCAGCCCTTCGGAGAGCCCTGGCAGGAACCCAGGGCTGCTGCAAAGGGGCTCCTGCTCCCAGGGGACAGCCAGGACAGCACCCCGTGCCTCTGCTCTGTACCCCAGGCAAAGTTTGGCTGTCTGTACTTCTGCTGTATTTCTGGTCTTGGTCAAGGGTTATCCTCAGTTTACAGCCTGCAGAGCGTCTGTAACAATGCTGGCTGCCTTCAGTGGGGACGTGTGCAGGGCTAATGGAATGGTTTCTCAGTGCTTTCATTTTTCTGCACAATTTTGTGTCCAAAAAAAATCTCACCAAAGGATATCTTGTCCAGAAATCTTAGATTAGAAAAACTGCACAAGCAAAAATACCATTTTAACGTGATAAGAGTATATTCAAACACCCACAACCCCACCTCAAAATTAAAAAAAAAAAAAAAAAAATTAAAAAAAAAAAAAGTTGTTGTTTTTTTTTTTAAGGGTATCACTTTAGCCTACAGCTTTGATACTAACAGAAGATAATCAACTGTTTCCTTCCAAAAATGATAGAGTATGAAACCTATAAAATAATGGTTCTCCTGGCGCTTAGAATAAAGCTCTTCACTATTAACTCCTAAGATTTTAAATTCTTGCCCAAAGTCCCTTTGCCCAGAATCTGAAATAAAAATATGATTTTGTGTGTGCAATACAAAACCTGATTCAGATCTGCCTAAACAAGAATATATATCTCCCAAAGTTTTCTCAATTAAAAGAAAAATCCATCTGTTCCCATTAGGAAAGAAAAAACAATCTGAAAACCTATAAACAAACCCAAAGTCAAAGAAAGAAAGAAAGAAACAAACAAACTCCCAAGCCCTGTGGCTTTTAGTAGGAAAATATTTATTGCTTGCTTTCCTCCAGAACTAATGTGTCATGACATCAGAATAAAATTTAGAAATAGCCTCCCTAGAGCAGTAGGTTAGTTGAGATAGAATCTAACTAGTTTTCAACATTAAGGATTCTATATTTTGGGTATGAACCTTTAATTTCACTAGCAATTAACTTCTTTAAAAAGAAATTAATATTTTTTAAATTATTATGTATCACTAAGTCACTGTGCTTTAATTTTTCCATGCTTAATAAAGGCACATTTAAAAGAGTAAAAAAAATGTGTGTTCAATAATGTAGAAAGTGACCCTAATAAATTCATATATTTATTAACAGCAGCAAGGGGCTGTAAACTGTAAAAAATGTACAGAATAGTATAAAAATGTTATTTTTATATAGATTAAAAAAAAATTAACCAGTGACATACCCAATCAATTGATATTCTGATTCTCTGTGTTTTAACCCATAAGCTGCCTATTGATAGCCTTAATTTATGAGCTTGATCTTCAAAATGAATTAATTTCTGTCCCACTGAGTTATTGTGTTTTGAACCTTGGTGAATGTTTTAATTCTTTGCTATTCTACATTTGTTTGTATGCAATATTCTTAGAGCAGAGTCTGAGAATGTCCACTACTGTATAAAGAAGCATAAACAATATCTGCTTTACATCTTTGCTGTTAAAATAATAAATATTAGAGAAACAGAGACACAAAGCTAGTAGAATAAAATTTTATAAAAGCATATCATCAAAACACATAAAAAGTCAAAGAACTGAGCATGTTGGCTGCCATTGAAAGAAAAAATGTGTGTGTTTAAGTATGAATGGTCCATACCCAAATACTATTTTTCATTCAGATGAAGTAGTATTTAAAATTTAACAAATTCCATGATCACAAGCTCCTGCTATGATAATATTTAAATGTAGTTTTAATCTAAATATTTTTAACCTGCTATTTTCAAACCCAAATTCCTAACTATGTTTACTTTAATTTAACTACACTGAACCAAATATGGCATAATTTCAAGTTTTAAATTTTAGTGCTCATCAAATTTCCAGTTATAAAAGTAATTTTTCTTATTCAGTCCTGAATCTGTGTTTGAGCCAAGCAGCTGCATATGAGGGCTGCCAGAGTTGTTCTTCGTACAGTTAGCTGACTTTAAATTACTTTAGGTGCAGAAAAAGCTATTTTATTGCTTTAAAAGGAGAGGTCAGTGTAGTGTCAGCCAACAGACAGAACCCTTGTATGAAATTGTTTTTTGATGCTTTACATTTCTAATTTTAATGGGTTTCTGTTTAATGTATTTACTTTGATAACTTTGAACATAGAAAAATAATTTAAACAAGCACCCCTACTTTATCCTGGTAACATCTTTCCCTGCCACTTTAAAACAATTTCTGGTCACATTAAAGTACTCACCATTACCACAAGACTTTTCTAACTAAAATAACCTCACAGAACTCCAAATATACGGCAAGTTTTGGTTCTACCTTTAAGTGAGTTCTTTTCAACAGACCCAGTTTTTGAAGCTGTGTGGGGTGTCAGGAGCCCTGCAGGCTGCTCAGAACACCAGCAGGAGCTGCTGGCATTCAGGGTGGGTAAGTGGACATGCTCCCCTCCTGGTGGCAAGGGTGGCAGTAAGGATGAAGGATGTAGGGACAGAACCTGCTGGTTTCTGCCTTTTTGGATCTTCAGTTTTCTAAATGCCTTTGAGATCCACTCCCCAGAGACACATTGCTGAATGGGAGCCCCATGGCTCTCTGGAGTCAATGAGCACCAGTCATTCTATTTGGAAATATTCCACTGGGGATATGCTCATTAAGTCTGTTCACTAAGATGATAGTCTTTCTATAAGAAACATAACCCCAAAAAAATCTGTAAATAATTTAAGTAATCTTAACTATAGACTTGCCTGCTGTAACAGTAGCAACGACATAGAACAATTTTTTTATTTTAAGCTTTAATATTCTGACTGCAATTCAGAAGTTCATTTCACTCAGGAAAGTGACTACAGTAGATGGTTGGTGACTTTTAAACTTAATATGCCTCAGTATTTTACTAGAGGAGCACTAAGTGCCTAATAACAAAATTCACAATTCATTACTTCAGAAGTTTCTTGCCTAGATGAAAAATAAATTTTATAAAACGTATGTTTTCTAAAAAAGATACATAATAATATGTAATAATAATGTAAATAATATAATATCTAAAAAAGATTAATATAATGGTGAAACAGCAATGACAAAGGACAACAGTGTACTTTCGGGATTCTTGCAATACTCTTAGTTAAAGGTACATTATCAGTCATCTTTAAACAATTCTTATTTATCCATAACAGGGTCAGAATGTCCTACTTATTAATTATATTAAAAATCCCTTAGTTATCTCTTACTCAATTATCTGAACAGTCTCCATGTCCAGCATGACATTTAGATAATGAACATAGCATTTTAATGGTATCACACATATCCACATGGATTTATTTAGCACATGCTTAAATCTCTAATTTTCAGGAGCTCTAGAACCTTAAAATCAACGTGACCGATGTCTTATCAATTTCACTTCAATCAGAAGTATAATCTTTGAAAGGCTAAAAGTTAAAATTAAATTCTCATAACCAGTTTTTCAACCTGTAGATATTGTATTAAAATAGGAGGATTGAGATACAAAGTATTTTTCTTTTTAAAAAAGAAAGTGGTTTAAAATATGGGAATATTTTTACTGTTATTATTTATTAAACAGGGATTTATCCTATTAGACTGTGTTAGAAGATTCATTCACTATTTGGAGACAATGACAATCAGATTATTAACAGAACATGGCATACCTATTTTCTCATTGAAGTTGTGTGAATTTTTTATCATGTTTCTGTTTCATCTAGAAGACCCCAATAGGTAACATATGAAAACTTAACCAAAAAACCTTTTTTCTTCAAAGGACCTGTGTTATCACATTTGGTGCAGACAAGAAACAATGAAACAAGAAACATGGCATATTTGTCATCAACAAAATGGTGAATTTTGTTCATTATGTTTGGGGTTCTTTTTAGCTTAAAGAGAGCTATTTATGCCAATAATCAGCTGAAGTTAAGAAAATCTATTTGTGGTGAATTGCATACATAGCAGCAGAATTTCTATTTCCAGAAATAAACATCTTCATCTCGCCTGCCAAATGAAGAGTTTTGTTTAAGGTTGGTGAAATACTTCTACATTAAGAAAAACTCCATGTAAATTTTAAATTTATAATTTATATTTTCTAGTTTAAACATTCACTTTTTATGTTTGCATAGTATTTTTAAGTCCTTTCTGCAGTCACCTAGGATTGATATCAGCCGTATGAATTGGGTATATAGTTATTAGGTATCTAAAATAGGAGACATGACAGCAATGATGAATAACAAAATTTACATTAGAACACTTATTAATATCAAGAATAAAAAATAGGGAAAGTCATATAAAAAGACATTTAACATATGTTTTATTTTCCATCAAACATGCCTATTGCTAAACCAAAGAAATGATAAATGGAAATCTGATTTCAAGAATATAGTAATGAAAAGAATTATTAAACTTTACAGTTTAAGATGATAGAGAAACATCATGTCTTCCATAGAAATAATGTAGTCTAGATTTATAGATTAGGATCTGTAGACTTAAAATTCAATTCTTTTTTCTTGAAACACATTTCTGAAAAGATTTTGTAGAGAAATATAACTCTAGGTTTGTGAATGCCTTACATTTAATTTTAAGAAAAAAGCATTTTATATCAGCAAGTCCAATTGGATATAACCCAGTGTGTGATCGCTTACAAAGTCAATGGTTTTTCCTGCATTTTCCTCTACTCCTCATTATAAAAATCTTTTTCCAAACTGCATGTATCAGAGGTCATAATCTAAGTCTTGACTTCCATTTCTTTGAAATTAAAGATTTCTCTGCCATTGCCACCATGACAGACTGAATATTGTCCAATTTACAGAGCACTAAATCCTTGAACCTTAAGACTGAAAGGAAACAGAATGAAAATGTGGTGGGTGGAGATATTACCTGTGCTAAGGAGGCAATACCATTTCAGAACATATTCAAAGCAGAGTAACTCCAAGTTTTATTTATCTGTTTTACATAATTAAGTATATTATTGATTAACAATTAATTTGCTATAAAAGTTCTTCAAGACTGATTTCTACAAAAGGAGATCTTTGTGGACCAAAAGTATCATGGATTCCTTTGTATGAAGGATATGATTTCCATTTCCACTTCATAGCTGCCTTCCTTGTTTCACTTACAGACCATCCAAGAGAAAAGCATGTAATGGATAAAAACATTGATTGCCATTCGACTTCCTAATTAATTTTCAGATAATGATGAACATTGCCATGAACACATTCCCTTTCTTTCCTGTGGAATGCATACAAATGTTGCTTGGCATGGAATTTTGGTTGCAAGCAACACTGGAAGGTTTTGGAGGGCAGCATTAAACTACCAGGGTTTTTTTTTGTTTGTTTGTTTGGTTGGTTTTTTTTTTTTGTTTGTTTGTTTGTTTGTTTGTTTTTAATAAAACTGGGAAGATAAGTGAGGCTGCTTTATCTGCAAATTCATGGGGCCTCAGTCAGATGAGAACTTTGAAAAAGTAAGTTGTGGCTTAAGATGAAAGGAATTATGAAAATTGGAAAATACTAGTACAGAAAGAATGGAAATAGAACACTGGTAAACTTGTTACTTCTATGTAGGATTCATAGTAACTTCTCTCTTAACTCTTCTCTCTTCAGGAGTTCAGTTTTTCTCTGAGGAAGAAACAACATTTGAAGTGAAGTATCATTTTCACTTTATGGCTGCCAACTGGTGTATTGATGCTAAAGTAAGAGCCAGCTTGTTCCCCTGAGATGGAACCATTTTAAAGCCCAGTATGTTGAATATTTATTACAGGCCTAAATTATTTTGTGGAAAGGCTTCACATCAACTCTTTATGCTAATGCTCATTTAGGAATACTAATAATCTACAGCAGAGTACAAATTCCATCATGATAATTTATTTTAATCCCCATGCCACCCATTTTAGGGAATTTTTTCTCAGCAGCTTTCTTGTCTGGAAATGAACAGTGCCGGGGTCAGTAATTGCTGGAGTAACAGCAGGCTCCTGAATCTTAGGGTACTGAATGGAGGGTTTGCAGGAAGGAGGAAACACATCGTGAGAAAAATTAAATTAGAAGATGCATTTTTTTCTTTTTTAAGGGAAGTTAGTAAAATTTAAGATAGTTTTGTCTGTAATTTCTGGAACATCAATTTGATCTCTCAGGTTCAGACCGCAGAACTCTGAATGGGGGGCACGTGGGGGGGTGTTGAAATATCAAATTCACTAAGGAAGAAGGCTTTCTTTACCCTCTCTCATTTGTGTTACAAGTCTATTTACAGTAGGTATCAGTGGGAAATTGAAGGGACAGAGTCATTGTGTTCCATTTCTAAGTTACTAATGGTGAAGAGTTTGTACTTGTTGGTACCTAGTTAAAGGGATATAACCTAATTGAATCACATTAATCCTTATTATGTCTATTAGAATGAAATTTTCTATAGCATAGATTAAGTTTTTATTCCTTATTTATGCAAATTAAATTGAATGAACTTGTTATTTAGGAAAAAATCACTGAAGAGAATTTAAATACTTCATTTATTCAGGTCTGGAACAGTGAAAATTCTGGTCATAAATTAATACTGATTGTACATATGTGCTATTATTTCTATTGCCACTTCTATTATCATAATACCACCGAGTCTAAGACAAGACTGTACCAAACAATATTCTGTTTTGCTGTCATTGTTCTTTGAATTTCCAGAAGAGAATCGTTCCTAATTATGGGATGTGATTCTTTGACAATGCCTTTTAACAGGGTTTTTGACTTTTATTTCAGATAACCAAGTCCTAAAATACTTGACCTTAAAGAAATACTGTAATAGTTAATTAACAGATCTTAAGGAATATGGCTTAAATATTAAATAGAAAAAACACTTTGCATTTGCTTCCCTAATAATAAATGGTCTGATTAGAGTGAACAGTAAATAGCAACAGTGAATTGCAAGCAAATATCAGCTCTGGAGACTGATTCAAATATCAAGCCATGGTGACTATAATTTCTGAAAGGTGTGATTGTACCATGTTATGATGGGCTATTTACCTTCTCTCCATATTTTATACATCAAATATGTACTATAATCTACATATATAATACATATAAAATATGCATTTTTGTGATTACATTCTAGCATTTGAATTATAGATTCAGGCCTCATACTGAGGTCCCTCTGGGGAGAGAGACTGTATTTTTATGTTATCTTAATTTTTAATGATAAATCTTACTGGGTGTTAGTTCAGACTCTTGTTCAAGGATAGATTCTAATGCCTGTCAAGTGTTTATAGGTCATGTGTCAGTGGCCACCTTTGAGGACTGATTCTGATGCAAACAAACCTCCATGACTAATTACCAGCAGCCCCTTTTGCTACTTTGGCAGTTAATTTTCCCACAGACATTCTCAAGTAAAACAATTACCTGGGTTGCCTCTGATGCAGTTCAAATTATTGCTTGTTTTTTTTAAGCCTTCAACCAATAAAAGAAACTATTCACAAGGCTGAAAATGTTTGAAAAGTCATTGAGGCAGTGTCTTTAATTTTTTAAAAACCAGTGGAGTTTAGGGGATAGATTTAGTGTGGATTTAACATCAAGTTATCTTGAGATGAAAAAAAAAAAAAATTCAGCATTTAAAATGTTAAGGTAAAAGGCAGGACACATTGGTACTTATTATTTTTGGATAAGATATGATTTCAAAGGAAACATCAAAATACCTCTATGGGCTAGCATGCTAAGGTAGGAAGACGGCTGCTCTTGATTTCTAATGCCTGAAGTCAGGTCAGGAATACCAGCTGTGATAAATTGTAAAACAAGTATGTATAGTTTGACAAGCCAAGTCAGGATTTGCTTTCTGGAGTGTTTTAAATCTTTTGTTCTTTAGTTCTGTACCTCAGAATCTCAAAGTTAGCTAAACAGAGCCCAAGATCAGGCATGGGGATTGCAGCAACACTGGAGACTGTAGTGCACTTTGTGTGCACGTTACTCTCATCCTAAATCTTTAGCTGCTGAAGGTAAGAAGAAACTCTTGAACTATAATCCTAATTAGGGAGGAGGAATATGAATGGAGCTCAGCAGCAACACTGTACTACCAGTAACAAAAACATGCTTTCCTCTCAAAAATATTTTTAATATCTACAGATAGATTACAATAATTACAGTCTATTAGTATTCTTTTATTATTTAAATTTTGCACTGTGATAAAAGAATAGTCATTAAATATAATTATGAAGAATTTAGATAAAGAAATTATTTAGAAGATATGTGTTTCTGAGAACAAAACCAGTAATTTTTCTGAGTATAGTCCACACCAAAGAAAGTATTTGTATTACTATATTTACTGTTCTACTACCTCATTACTGCCAGTATTATTTTTTAATTCTGTTCTGTAGTGTAATGCTACTGTTTGCTTTTAAAAGGATGATGTATTAAGAACGAAGGCTTCTAAAAATATTAAACCAAGTTTTCAAAACACATATATGTATGCATACATGCATACATACATTGCTTCACTTAAAAAAAATCTACTTGTGAGAGACATATAGAACCATCCATGGCATATTGTTTGCTTAGCCACATCTGTGTCCAGGCACTCAGCACATCTCTCCAAATCTGCAGGGCCACAGCTGACAGCAGTAAAAGGTCTGGCAGACTGGGGAAAGAGAATGTGACACCTATGCAGAAACTTAGTGCCCCACACATCACTTCTGGGGAAAATCACAGTCCCGAGGTTCAGCTGCTGAAAAGGAGCTGAGAGGAAGCTTTGCCACAGTGTTCATGGGCTATTGTAGGCAGTCAGGATAGGGGAAAACCTGAAAGAGACTTTCAGCATTGACATGTAGAGAGGAGTCCTCATTTTAGTAGCAGGGTTTTGATGCTGAACCTTGGCATAAGGGAGTGACAGATAATGTAATAATGTTTTAATAGTACCAGAATTTGACTCAAGTTTGAGAAGATGTTCAAGTTCCATATATTTTGTATATAAAAATATGAAGGATTCTCAGACTAAAATCCAAGAATTTAAGGAGCTTCTGGAAGATGGAAATAATTCATTCCCTTTTCCCCCCTATTGCTTTAACATTAGTGCTGAAGCTCTGTTTGATGCAAAAAAAAATTAAAAATTAATGCAGCTTCTGTTTGGTGTTCACTTCCCCCACTTATATATTTATTATCATTTCTTGTGAGGTGCAAACCATAGAATATTTTCAAAGGCCATTGTTTAATGACAGCATGCATCCACGGCTCTGGTGGAACATTTATAATGTTTTATATATTATTATTATTATTATAACAGTTCAAAAAACCTTAAAAAATCATATTGAAAAGGCTGCAAAGATCTGAAATACCTCATGAAATTATTTATTGTAGACTCAGGCCTGTACTTTTTTCATGCTCTAGGTAAGCATCTTAGTAAGAGGAAGCCTACAGCAGACTGAGGGATGCACTGAGCAGCCCTGGTCCCATATGCCTTCTTCCATGGGCTGACTTTACTCTCTGTTCAAAACAAATTCCATTCTTCAGGGACATTTACATCTTTACCTCTGCAAGACATCAGGGAACTTGCGTGGACATAAAGGAAATATAAAACCTTCCATTTTGTGGTTTGGAGGAAATTCCTGGGGGCTGAGCTCAGTGTAAAGGTGGTTTATTATTGGAACTGGTATAAGCAGAGCTTGTCACCACTGATTTGAATAGCTGACGTAAGGTAGAATCCATTTGCCTTCCCTAGATGGGCACTTCTGCTGCAATCAGCAGGAATTATTTATGTGCTTATTCTTACATTTAGATTTGCAGTGCTCAAATCCATGCATGTAAGCACATTTGAAAATTCCTTGTGGCAATGCAACATTTTGCCTCCTTTCTTTCAGCGTTGTTTTGGTTGTGTTGCTTTGATTGCTTTCTTAAAGATCAGTCATTCTTAATCAACTGTATTTATATGATTATTTAAATGATACATAGTTATGCAATTAGTAAAAGTGTTTAGTCATCATCTGTTTTGAACATTGAATTACGAGTTTAAAATTGGACTTGTTTATCTCAGGGATATTTAAATGTCTTTCTCAGGTATGTGGCTCCCATTTTTTCTGGTTCTACTAAACCATGAAAAAATGACAAAAATGAACATACTTCTTCAGGTTGTTTTGATGAAAATAAATCTACAAACATAGTCAACAAAATTACAGAAGAGAGCTGGACTACAATGCTCAGATGTTTATTTTCTTTCTCACCCAGACACTGTGACAGAAAATCACGATGAAAAACTCCTGCCAAATTGATTTTTGTCTCAGAACTGCACAGAATACCCTTGTAATGAATCAAAAATTAAAGTCTAAATATTTTGATGAGGATAGTTTCATTACATTAGGCACAGCTTAACTTATCCTACTCAGTGTAAATGAGACTAGGACAAGATAAGATGAACCCACTCTATTTCCACTGTTTATTACAGTCTTGAATCTGATAAAATGCTTAGCATTGATCACTGGGGATGTGGAAAAGCACACAAAGGAATAGAGGCAGTAGATGCTAAATGATTGGAATTTTTTCTGTAAATGTATTACATTTCAGAGGTTAAGTGGGTAAGGGAAAAAAAATGCACTGAATATTCACCTTTGAGAGTAGATAACAAATTTGGTTTTCAATGTAATCATGTCCAGAAATCATTCTGTTTTCACAGCTGCATGCCACTGCACACCATTTTAAACTTTGCATTCTGGCACCAGGAAGGAATAAAAGGCTAAAAGGTGTGGAACAAAGATATTATTTCATGTTCTTGCCAATATTAGAATTGAAAGAGGCCTCACAGAGGCTGGGCTGTGAATTTAATTAAGCATCTTTTTAAAGGGGATCATAAAATGTAAGAATTTCCTTTCTGCTCTTGTGACAACTTCTTGCAGTACAGTCATTAGGTATGGGTTGGGAGAGGAGGGGAGATAAGAGTGAGCAGAGAGAGGTATGACTCCACTCCTATGGCTCACTGACCACATCATCCAACCTAGAGAAGGAAAAGGTAGAGAAAAAGTATTTTTTGGCAGTGTAATCCAGCTACAAACCACTGTTTCTGGTAACACAGATGTAGATTCACACGATTAATTTCCAGAACTCTTCTTGAGACTGCCTCTCCAACGGGTCCAAGTCCCTCTGCTCTATGACTGGGAAGAAAGTCCAAGTCTAGCCCCATGTGACCACTCATAAATAATTTAAAATCTCACAGTGAGGAAGTCACTACTGTTTCTGAGTTGATCACAGAACCACCAAATATTCTGAGCTGGAAGGACCCCACAAGGATCATCAGGTCCAGCTCTTGAGTGAATGGCCCATAGGAGATGGAACCCCCAGCCTTGGCTGACCAACTGAGCTCATCTCAAGGTCAGTCTCATGAAGATTAGCACACAAACACAAGATAAGAATGGCAGTCTTTACTGCTGTTCAGAAGTCCAGCTGACAAAAGAATTGCTTCTTTTTATTTCCCACAGTATTTTCTGAGCCAACTTGACCATTTCGCCTTTTGATAGGAAAGTAATTCTGTAAAGTGAAGTCACTGAACCAGAAAACATACATTTGGTCTCTCTGATTTCCAACGTTCACGACCAATTGAATGCTTATAGAAGTTAGTGAAAAATAATCCCATTTGATTCACTTCTCATTTTAAGTTATTTACACTACAGATTATGCTGACTAGTGCTTTCCTGTGCTCTGTGAAAGTATTAGGCTTGACCCACAAAGAGATCTGCGAGAAAAAAAGCTGTAAAATACTGGAGGTGTGTGCCTTCACCCCCTTCCTAAAGAACAATAAAGGATTTTGTTCACTCCAGGAATTTTATGAGGTATGTTCTTCTAATTCATTTTTTATTTGATTATAAACTAAGATCCTGAAAAAAGAATTTCCTGTATAAACTGCTTTCCTCACAAGACATTACATTTTTTGCAAGTTTCATTGCAAAAATGCTGTTTGAAGAATTTGTTTTTCTGTGCTTATGCTAATTTGTTCAGAATACTGATATTTAAACTTTTTTCTGGATCACTTAAAATTTCTTCTAAATCAAATCTGATCTTCCTTTGTGTACAAAACTAATGTACATGAAGTCAAATTCTGTGGCATCAATCAGGGCCAGTTATCACCTGGAAAAGGGAATTTAGCTCTTTGTTCTGATTTTGTTCTGGTCTGCATAGATTTCTTTCTAGACTGAGAGAGTGATTTAAAATAGAGCAGAACATGCATTGAGTCAGAGAAGAAGAAAACCAAGATCTAAACATGATAGATATCTGACAAAGCTGACATCAGAACACTGGCACAAAAATACTGGAATGTATGGAAAGGTTTTACAGGAACTCCTAAAAGATGGAGACAGGAAGCAAAATCATCTCTGCATTAACTTTTATGCTGTAGGAACCAGCCAGCTTTAGGAACGATTTGGGATAAGAGCATATTTATATTCATTCCAGAAAAGTTTTCAAAATACCCTCTTCTAAGCTCCCCCTTCCATTTCTGCTAAATGAGTTTCTTTTTTTCCAGATACCCTACAAAAAACCAGAAAGCCTAATTGATCCCAATATTGTGCTTTTTTTTTTTTTAATTTAGAACAAAAGTATCCTGACTTCTGTAAACGCACAGGGGCTGTAAGAAGTTTTGAACTTAACCCATAGATTTTTTTAAAAAAGTGATTTTACTTAGGATAGCCTTGCTGCAATTTTCTGATATACAGTCAGAGCTGGAGAGATTGCAGTTACAGACAAGATCATGAAGAATATTTTGAAATTCAATCATGTTATTCTGTACCTTGTGATATATTCTCTGAGATTTATCATTCTATATCTTACCTCAGAATCATTTTGATGATTTTTATGGGTAACTGTGTTTATCAACCTTGTTACCTTTTTAGCATATTTTCTCTAGGAATTCTAGAATTGAAACCTTTCATATCTTCATAAGAAAGCATTTTGGAAAATAGTTGTAAGGAGTTGGCAGTAATAGGAACAGTAAACCACAAACCAAAATATTGAAGGAAATAAGAATTAGAGTAATGAGAACTTGGAAAACCTGCCTGGAAAGCCAATATTTAACTTTCAGAACTTATAAAATCCAGTAGGAGCTTAAAGAGAATTCCACAGGATTTATTACTTTGTCCTTAATATTATTTTTGTGCAGTTTTCAAATAGCAACATCAACAATCCAATGTTTCCTTTTCAACTGAAAATAATTTTCTGGATGACATCAATATACATCAGATGAAGATCCATCTTAAATCAGAATAAATATTTAATCCTAAGTATTCTAGGTGAAAAGACATTTAGAGGGGTTTTTATTTTTATTTAATATCTCAGATATTCTCTCTATTAATGATACCATGTTCATCAATTGGGTTTTTTTTTCTTATTGTTATCATTCTTAGTCTAAGCTAAATTAAGTTTTAGACTGAAATTATATGGCTGCTTTTTGTGCAAGATGGAACAAAACTCCATCTACTCTTGCACCGTATGCAGGGTGATTGCAACATGTCTAAACATGTAATTTAGACATTATACCAATGTCTAAACAAAGCAAAACCCAAAAACAAACAAAAAAACAGCCCAAACAAGTAGAAAGAAAATAGTGTGAAAATCAAGTTTAGGTCAGGCAGAAATGGAAATTTAAAAAATCAAGATTAATTTTAGCAGATTTTAAAAATACTTCCATAGGCTTGATGAAAACATATTTTTTCAAGTAAAAAAAAGCCCCAAACATTTAACTTTTAGAAACATCTTATTTATTTTCATATTCAACCATAACGGTACAGGCATGGTCAAAAAAAATTGCCAAAAAAAAAATATAAATTTCCTCTGCTGTAGAGTTTGTTGTTTTCATTTTTCTTTCAGACCATTTTGAATCACGCTGTAGTGAAATCACATTTTTCCTACACATTCTTATTTGCTGTTCTCTTTAAGAATAGGAACCTCTGTCTTCCTATGGAATAATATAATTCCAAATATCATCTGCCTCCTGTCAGAAGGAATCTCCCCCGATGGTTAGGCATTGTTACAATTATCCATTATGTTGGCATTTCAGTTGCTTTTGAACTGCATGATACATCCAGTCGCTACAACTGTTCCCAAACCATCAGACAGCTTCCTTGCTTAATGTGGTCCGTGGAGGGCAGGAATAAATTACCCTGGTTGAGGATCCTGTGTGTATCTGTGCTGCAGGACTGGCAGGTGGGGTTCACACTGCTGCTCAGTCATACACAGAAAAAAACATTCACAAATTGCAGCACTGGAAAGGATGGGGAGAAATTGTAAATACCCTGGTAGCGATGCTGGTTACAAAAAAAAACCCCAAAAAACTGACATGCCACAGGAAAATATCCTGAATGTCCCCTGCTTTAAGGATGCTGGTGATCCTGCATGAGGGACTCAGGGCAGCTGGGTTGTGTCAGTTCTGTCTCCAGTCCAGTGCCCAGTCTGGTTGGAGACAAAAGCCTTCCTCTGCTCAGCGATATGCAGCTCTAGGAGATTTTGGTGTGCATAAATCTAGCGTTAATAAACTCCAAATGATGACCAAAGAAGACATTTTGGGAGATGAAAAATCTTCTGGCAGTGGTTCTAAGGAGAGCCAGAGAACATTAGAGCAGCCTCAAAGCCCAGATCTTCAATACAGAAGCCCCCACAAGCTCATGAGATTTAAACCTTCTGCATTCCAGCACCTGGGGAAGCTGAATGAAGGTTCTGTCCAGGAGAAGCCAGACTACACCTGAGATGTGGGAATTTTACCCTGTCTGTAAAAGAATCCAAGTCCTAGGCCTCACCCTGACTGAATCCCATGACTTCTATAATCAAAAAAATAGTACTTTTACAGATAAAAGAAAGTTTGCATTTCCCTTCTTCCCATCCATCGTGACTGAACCACACTTTTTCCAATTTATTAGGAAAAACCTCTGTTTAATTCTCTAAATTTCTAAAAAAGTTAGTGCAAACTAGTACCACATGTCATACAAATGTTAAGTATTTAAGGAGAGAGAACAATTCAGAGTGACTGAATTGCAAACAAAGTTTGTTTAAACAACTTTTGTTACACTTTTGCTAAAATTCCAGTTTGCTTATCCAAGCCCCAACACATAGGAAATGGATAATAAATCTGATTGTTATGCTAAATATGGGATGTTCCTTACAGGCACTCAGAACATCAGTTAAATTTCGGAAATTTTACTTATTCTACCACGAACTCACAGAATTTCTGCAGTACTCTGTTTTATCCCTGCACTCAAGAACGAAATGCACCTAATATAAGCTAGTTTGATCCTCCAGAGTGCTTATGCCATGGTAGTTCAATCACAAACTTATTTGAATTCTCCTGTAAAAGTTTCTGGTGTTGTATCAGACTTTGCCCTTAAAATTAATGAGCTAAGTATTTCCAAGAGACAACCTTCTAGAACATTATCATATCGTCTAATGACGTCTCCATGGCCTTCATCTGATCTCTTTCAATTAGCCAGTCTTTCTTCAACAAGATCAGTCTGATGGGAGTGGACAACACATTTGAGGGAAAAGATTACAATAAGGGACAGTTCCTCAAAAACTCTTGACTTTAACTTTGAATAACTTTGAGTTCTGATTAGCCAATTTTTCATGTAAGAGAAATATTTTATAAAAATTAGATAAAATTGGCGGTTTTGGTGGAATGAGCATCTAATGACATTGAACCAAAACTTGTTTGCCTTTTTAATAGGGATTTAAATACATTTTTAAAAATTTATAAATTATTATGAAGTATTGTGGCAGCACACTTGAAAGAATGTAGTTTTAAGTATCTGCAGCACTTCATCCACTTTCTGTCTTGGAAGCATTTTCTTTATAATATAATTATTTTTTCACCATATGTGACAATAAAAGAGCAAGGTATATATTTGGGTTGATTATTTGGAGTTTGTCTTTTAAAAACTTTTCAATCTTAAAATGAAGTACTGAAGTGGTCACCAGGCTTTTATTTATAGCAGTATCAATGTGGTTTTGTAATCAAGAGAGTCATATGCTACATATCAAAATCTGCCTTTGAAAACAAATATTATAAAATATTAACAGCTAGTGGAATGCTGCATGGTGTACAGCAATGTGGGCAACTTAACACATCATGACATCAGCAATGGAAATCACAGGAATTTCATTCTGGACTTGAACTTTTTTTCTTCTGGACTTTTAGTGTCACAGAGGAAAATTTAGAGATAAACTAAAAATGTAGGTAAAATTCAGGATATCCGTGACTCTTTTGCAATAAATATTATTTGATAATAAAAATGACTTTATCCCCCAAATCACCACCAAATACCATCTTCCCTCTGGAAAGTGCTTGGTGTGGATGGAGAGGTAACAGTCTCCTGGTGCAGCCTCGGAGCTCTGATCTCATGGAGACTGACCTCCAGGGAAGGCAGCTCTTGGAGGAGCCTTGCACAGCTGAGCCCTGATGGCTCCTTGTGAACTACAGAAAAGTGAGGCATACTTGCACTTTTCCAAGCATGAATGTGAAACAGAAAATAGGCACCCCAGGGAGGTCCACAAAACTCAAGGGACTTCAGGACACTGGGAAACCTGGACAGCTAGCCAGGCTTTATTTGGGGTTTTTCATCACATTTTCTGTTTCTGGCTGACATTTCTTCAAAGGTTTCTTGCATACCCCTAAGGCCCTGGTAATGTTTTGGTTTTTTTGGTTTGCCTTCTTGCCTTTATGCAGAGAAGATGTTGTTTTGTTTTGTTTTTTTTTCAAATGAGTTTTTATAAATCCATTTTATAAGATACATTATTTATCGAAAATTTAAAATAATCTGTTAAGCCGTCTTTAACCACTGAATATATGCTCAGTAAACATAATGAATAATTTGAAAATTATTTATGCTTTGACAAAAATAAAAAGCAGCAGCAAAATGATAAGTGAAGTTGAAGTAATAGGATTTCAGCTACGTATATATTTTAGCTATGTATAGAAGTAAATTCACATATTAAAAAAAAAACCCTACTGTACCACAGAAGGCCAAAAGTAAGGCTGTTCCTGCACTGCAATTCTCTTTCTATTTTTGTTTTCTTCCTCTCACCTTTAGACAGTTCTAAGGGAAGCTGCCATGGATTTCTATGATATATCTTGTTCTGTTATGCCTTAATTCAGTGGATAACACATTAGCCAGTCTTCATTTTTACTGTGTGTGTACATCAACAACACTATATGGAAAATAAGTTTATGAGTGTTCTGACTTTCACAGTATTATCAATGCCACTGGCTGCACAATTCGGTAGCTACTAGATGAGCCTTAAAATTGCTGAGAAAAATAAAAATAGGCAGCAGTAGTGTCAACACATGGCAGTTTGTTATAGGAACACATTCTCTTCAGTGCTGTATCTAAATTCTTCAGATCAATATGTGATTTGTGGTTCTTCAAATACTCAATTATCTCAGGTTTTGAAGATCTTGCCTGAAGACAGTAGAAAGAGTATTGATTTGTCTTTAATGCAATACTTTTTGAAAGTGGTTCTTGAAACAATTTCAACTTTAAATGTCATGTTTTCCTATAATTATTTTGATCAAATAAGTATAGCATTTGATCGTTATAGGCATGGGTAATTTTGCCAGTTTTTACAGAAAACATTGCAAGATCTTTGAAGAAAATAGTTGTTTAATCCTTTCTATTTTCCCCCTTGCTTACAATGTAAGACAAATGGTAGTTATAGTACAGTGATCTAACACACCACTACATTTTGAACTTTTGTGTTGTATGTTAACTGCAGGAAAAAATTGTGGTGATGAAACATTGCAGAGCACAGTCAAGAGAGAGAGGACACTGAAAACTGGACATTAGGTCATTGATAGCAGGGAAATACATGTCGGTGTTTATTGTTTCCTTTTGAGAATGAGAAACTGTACAAATGTTGCAGTAAGTGGAAGGATACATGCTGTGATAAATAGCCATGTTTCAGTACTGCTTATTTAATGACAACTGCAGCCAAAAATACTCTGAAAGGGTTTGAGATTATTTGGGAGATGGGTGATCAGAAGATGAAATCGTACTTCATTATTCCTTTCTCCAAAAACAGCATGAGCAAACAAGACTGTAATTATGACCCCTTTAATTAAAACAATTCATCATACAATGGTATGTGTGTAGAAGTCTGCTGCTATTTTTTAAAGATCTCCTCCCTTTAAATTCCTTGCTTTTATTCCTTGTTTGAAAAAGCAGTGAAAGGTTTTAAAGAGCCAGGGCTGTGACACTGGAACAATGTTTTCTGCAGTGACCTGCTGCTCCCTAACTGATCCATGTCACAGAAGTCTCGTGCCACACAGTGCATTATGTGAATTGCATGTAGGCAGGTTAAGAGGTTTTGTAAATCAAGTCTTTCAAAATGGCTCGTCTATTAATAACCCAAATAACCCAAAGAATTTTTACAAATGGAAATAAGTTTCTCTCATTTCTTTTCAACTAAAAGAGACAGTTGTTAGCAAAATACTATCTCTAAGAGAATCCCATTCAGTGCTGCAATATTATTGTGACTAAAAGCTATCTAAATAAGATGGAATTCCTACCCCATTTATTTCATTTTTGCAGTATAACATGCAAGTGAACACTTGGCTCCATCGTTCTTTGTGTTGAAGTTATAGCCACTTAGGCAAATGGGCACCACTAAAATGATGAAAAAGGATTAACCTTATATTTGCTTTGGTTGAAACCTCCCTCAGCCTCTTTTTTGGATGAAATTCAGTCTTCCTTCAGGTCTCAGAGGAAATCTGGAAATGATAGCATTTTATTAGAGACATAGAAGGACACTTCCCTGCCTTGGGGAGGCAGCTGAAGTAGTGATGCAAGCAGAGCAGCATAGCAGGGAAAGATTTCACCCATGACCTACTCAATTTTGGACTCTATTCAGGAAAACACTTAAGCACACATTTCCTGCTCCTCATTATGTCCCACTAGAACTTAAACACGTGCTTAAGTGTCATTTGGAGGAGGATTGCTTTCCTGAGCAAGAACAGGAGAGAAATGGGCTCCTGTCCCACCGCCCTGCTCCTCTGTGCCTTCCCCAGCAGTGCCTCTGCCAGGGCAGGGCAGGACAGGGATGGAGGAGCTCCCCTGAGCCACACCTGCACCTGGGGGTCCTGTGCCACACCAAATGCCAACTGTGCTGCTCAATGGCTGTGCAGTCTGCTCAGGGCTTAATGAGCTCAAAGAGAAAAGCTGTTGGGAGCTTCTGCTTATTTTATATCAACAATTAACTTCCTTTGTTCTTGATCTATGCAAATGAGTCGAAACTTACAAATTAAAGGTATCCTCATTTGGCACTAATGATTCAAAGTTCATCTGTGCTATTAGTTTATTTTCGTGTTGAACAGAGCTTATTTGCAAACATACATCCACTTTTCTGTTCTTAAAATCTGAGCTGAATACGTGTGGAGCTACACTCTGTATATTCCACATTACTAAGCATTCCTGTCTTGATTGTTTGTATGCAAGGCTATGAAGCCAGAGAAGCTCCATTGCTGCTCTTTGCTGGAGGGCTAGTTCCACTGGAAATGCTAAAATGATTTCATTGCTTTATGTATTATTCATTGAAATGCCTTAATGGTCAAAGAGAAATGGGAAAATGGGCTGTACAGCGTACATATGCTAACTGTAAGGACATTACTTTTTTTCTTTGTCCAGTTTTGTCTCCAGAATTTTTTCTGTGCCCACACAGATTGTCGTAGGAAGCAGCTTGATTTCTAAATCTGATTTCTTCTGTTCATAATAAAATCTTTATTAAATAAGCAGTGGAGTAAAGCTAAATTAATCATGAGCAGCTAGATCCACCAATGCACTTATGTGCAACAACTGTGAAAATGACAGCACATAACAGTTAGGCATCTGCTCCCTGTAGCTGCTCTGTGCCCAGAACAAGGTGCCCAGGTTCCTGCTGCATTTTATGGAGGCGCTTGGATGCTCTGGATTGAAGATTATAATGTGCCAATGGCTGTGGAGAGGGAGAGCAGTTGGTGGTAAGAAAAGCTGGGCACAGCAAAACGGAGCTTAGCCTGGGTTCTTCTCTGAGGTCAGGTTGATTCTGAAGGAATATCAGCTGATAAATGTGGCGTGGAGGGCAGAGCACGCTTGTAAGCCTGCAAACAGAGATGGAATTCACATGGAACCTCCTTGGGAGCCTTGTACGGCTCCTCTTTGTACAGAGTGCGTGGTTGGGAAGCAAAAAGCCAGCTTCTCCTGCTGTGGTGTGGGAGGCTGTGCAGAGCAGCCCCGGTCTGGAGGGGAGGGGGCAGCCCCGTCCTGCCCCGGAGCTCGGCCGGCAGGGGCTGCTGCCAGCTGTGCCTGGCATTTCTTCCCTAAGACTGGGCAGTGATCTCAATTCTGCATTTGCTCATCTGAGAAAAAAACAATAATGACTACACTTACCTCAGATGCTAACTAAATGCAAATTATTGTTTTGCTGAATATTGTACTCACCATACCATAAAACAAGATCAAACCTCATTCTACCTCCCTGTGAGCTCTCTCCAGTAAACACCTGAAAGGCAGTTTTGCTCAACTATTCATCACATTTCTACTCTTACATGTTTTTGGGGTTTTGGCTTAATTGTAAATTAAATTGAACTATTTCAACCATCCGTCCTTGAAAACACAGAGCAAAAAATTCATATTCAAATTCAAAATGCATATTCGCATTAACTGGAAATAGGAGACCAATTATTAATCACCAGATCCTGGGTGGGTATATATTTATTTATATAGTTAAACCATTTTGTATATATATATATATATATATATATATATAGACACACACATGCACATCATTATCTGGTCATCCATGCCCTTTCAAAAACTATTATTTCTTGTTTGAATTCAACCAATTTACATAATGTAAAAATCAAGTCAGTTGTGCAAACTTTAGAATTGACCTTACTGAAAACCAAAGGTTTCAGAGAAGGGCTTTTTTATTATAAAGGTATCTGAGAATCTGAACTGCTTCTGTATAAACAAGAAAAAAATTCATGTTAGAAAACTATGGTAATGGAAACTATGGAAACTTACTCAATGGAAATATTTGGGCTAGAATTATGTGACAAGGATTTGTGGAATTATTTCTAATAGGAAATTGCTCTGTATTTTTTGCACTGTGGAGATTGATGTAAAGAATTAACCACTCAAGACTGAACACTGTCAGATGTGAGGAGCACTAAAAATAAGATCTGTATGTTTTAATGGCTCTGTTTACTTGAGAATTGAACTTGTTGCTTGAGTTTAGATTTGTTTTAAATTTCTAGCACTTAGAAAACAGTATTTTTTGCTGCATTAAATCTGTTAATTATTATATTATTTTAAATATGAAAGTTAAGAAAATGTAATTTTCAAGGTAAGGCATTTTGTAAAAAAAAAAAAGGAAAAAGCTGTTTTGAGACTGTTTCATTGCTAAGCTATAAAACTCAGGCAAAATATATATTTTTAATAGAAATGGAAGCCACTATAATAGATGGAGAGTCTCAAAATGTAATCACAAACCCTATTACTGTTAGGAGTGTTATATTACCAAGAAAAGAAAAACAATATGCGCACAAATACAGGTCTAAAATTTAGCTTCTTTATCTTGTCCCCAGATTAGGAGATAAAGGTCATACTGCAAAAAAAAAATCTATAATAACAGCTGATGGTTGGTTCATAGTGGTTTTTTTTTAAATGAAATGGGATAGAGCAACATTCTGTGGCTTATTTTGCATTTATAAAAATGACTTATGCTAATATTGATGACGTTCTTCCAGGTAAGGAAAACCTTCTGCTCGAAAATGTTTCAAAATCACTACTTCATGCACAAAGAAATGAACCTGTCATTTCCTATACCAAGGAAAATATCAGAGAAGGAATTTTCCTGAATCCAAGAAGCCTCTTGAGCTCAGGGCTCTTGCTGCTCCAAGACTTGGGCAGCTGTGGACAGAACAGGGATAAAAGATGGACATAAAAGGGGGATTTTTGGCTGTAAAAGACACAGTGCACATTCCTTCCCTCTGGGCTTTCTCTGGAGGCTCTGCAGGGGCAGGAGCAGCTCAGGACAGCCCTGCCAGGCTGGGCTGGGGGCAGGTGGCCATGCCCCAGCCTGGGGACAGTGGGGTGTTTGCCAAGGGCCACCATGGGCACGCAGAACATTTTTTAAATATGTACCCTCCCCATTAGTTACTGGTCTATGCTGTCTTTAAACATGTGTTTTAGATAGCCTACATTCTACTGGAAAGCCACAACAGTTTTCTCTGCAGCTCTTATTATTTCATTCTGTAAACTATGGTATCTGTTGAAGGGCAGGAAAGGAAAAAGAATGGATAGCCTTCCTCAAATGAAGAATAAAAAAGCTACTCTGCTTTGTTTGTCTTCTTAGTAGGATTGATCTTTGCTGTAGCTTAAGTAACTTACTAAACTAAAAAATGAGGCACACATATTAATCCCTAGAAATATTCACTTTTCACTTCCTTCCTCCAGTTTCTCGCTAGGTAAATTTCAGTGGACTTGAAAGGATGCAAAGATAGTAGCCATGGTCTAATACTTTGAAGAACCAGGTCTATCTTGCTCAGCATATTTAAAAAAAAAACACCAAAACTTACTATTTTCTACTGCTGGCAATACAAAAAGCACCAGGACCACTTTACATGTAGTTTGTTTAGACTCTTTTATTTGCCTTTGAGAGGATGCAGAGTTGTAGAGTCTTAGGAGCAATTGTAAGAGCAAGGGACTGGCCAGTCATTAAATTCTTAAAGATGACGATAAAGGCTAACAGCAAAGAGTTTGTTCCCAAACACTAAGACTATACTGAGTGATTTTTAATTTTTTTTAAGGAGTAGACTAACCTTACTTGAATTTAAAACAAAGTTTGTCAAAAAAGGGAAAATTACATGAGGCTCAATTAAAAGAGCACAAAGAGAAAAAGTGGCAGTTCTCTTGAAGATTCTTTACTACAATTTTATAGTGATCAGCTTCTAGAAGTGATCAAAAGTAACCACATACTTGGAGCAAACACTTTTGAAAAACTGTTGACAAAAATATTTCTGATGCTTTCAACTCACAGTAAAAATTTAAGGTTTGTTTCAATATGAGCTGTTCCTAGCTCATATCTGTAGTTCAGGCTTGCAGATGAATTTTTAATGATGGGCAATAGTGGTGTCAAAACATTTCCAAAGAGCATAATCTCAGCAAAGGATTCCTTCAAGATATTGTTTGTCTGCATGGACAGCATTAGACTGAAGGAGTCTGAGTACTGCAGACCTTCACAGAGGCTGAGGGGAGAGTTGTGTGTTTCACCAGTGACATGTGGAAAAGCAATCAGACACTGGATTACATGGCTGTCACTGTCCATTTGCCTTCTTTATCTCTACTCACTCTGAGCTCTTGCAAGTAATGACATTGCTGTGTAGAGCAAGGCAAAAATGTGCAGGAAAGAATGGGTTTGGCATCTTTAAGCTTTTTTATTTGCAAAGCAGTTAAATTTTTTTATTCTTAATACATTTCTTCAATTATATACTTGAAGGAATATTTGTTAGGGATAAAGGTTATTTTGCACTAATAGAGATTGCTGTTAAACAATTGGAGGGTTTTTGTGGCTCATTAATCTATGTTCAATGTTCACCTATATGTGTTCTGTTACTTCATTTCCAGCCAGTTGCCCCAGTTTATAAATACAAGGGAAGTCTAAAAGACTTTGATAACCTGGTATGTGTAAAGAAGTGGAATGCCTGTTGTCTGGAGAGCACAGATTTTCCTGCACGCATTTGCTAAAGAGTCTGAGTGTGAGCTTTCCTGTTTACCTGTCTGCAGTCGACACCTTCATTCTACAGCTCACATGACACTCAGGTTAAAGACAGTGTCTGTAAGTTTATGCATCTTCAACAGAAAAGTAGATGAATACATGAGTGAAAAAGCAAATAGCTGAAGAATTTTTAGGCAACATGTGCTGTTTTCATTCTTCCCCCTGCACATGAAAAAGCATCGTTTTGGCTATGCCCTTGAGGTTGGAAAAATAATAATAGCATCTTGCCTTGCTGAAAAATTAGAAAAACATAAGTCTTTATATACTGCATTCAGAAGAGATTTCTCCTCCTAATCTAAATGTATCACATAGATACATTTGATTTTTTTTAAAATGTAGATGCAAAGCCTTCAACTGACTGCTTGAATTTTAGTGGTTCAGGGACAGATTTCTGCAATTCTTTATCATTACTTCAAACCAGCAGTAAGCAGTGACATCTTTGGGGAGCGTGGGGAGGGGCTTTTTTGATTTTGATTTGTTATGCTGCAACCATGAACAACCATGAACAGGCTTAATTTTTGCTTAGAACAGAATAACACTATGCATCACTGTAATTAATTTAGACTCTGTGAGTCATTTTACATTAATTTTAATAAAAATGATACATGCACTGGAGGGGGTCTTGAGAGCAGACACAAATTAAATGAGGAGAAAACTAACATGCTTGTAACATACAGAGTCTGTTGGCTTGCTTTTTCTTACTGAATGTGTAAAGTGTATCTTTAGCAATAGAATGCTCATTAGAATTACTTTATTGGTCATTAAACTAGACATTCAAACACATAGAAATGATTCCATAAATGCCTGGATGTGTATTTTAGCCGGTTATATAGAAAATATCGCAAACCAGCAAACTACAAGCACTGCTTGCAAGTGCTGCAGCTTAAGAGTCAAACAACTGACCTTTCTCAGAGCTTTTTCCATTGACAACATAACATTTGATGAAATAAGTCATAATGATTTTAGCTCTGTATTCAAAAGGAGTAAAAGGTGATTACTTTCTGCGGAAATAAACAGATAAGAACCCAGTGTCCTCTGCAGCTGATGAATAAAGACTCTAAAATGCATGGTACTCTGGGGACTGGAAAAGAAGACAGAATTATCTATTTCAGCCTCTTCCCTTATACTTTTTTCCCTGACTCTTTACTACTAAGGACCTTTGAGTGCAGAATAGGGCATAGTTTAGTAACATATCTTTCAGAGTGAAATCTGCTTCTTTGGTCTTTATTCATTTCTGCTTTGCAAGTTCAAAGTAAATCTGTCCCTCAAAAAAGCCGCGTTGGACAGTCCTCTGACAAAGTTATTCAAAATAAGCAATATTTAATAAAATGTTTTCTCCTTTAATTAAAACTTGATGCATTGCTAAGTTGACTATCAAACTAAGAAACAGCATATTTGAAAGAAATGGTTTTTCTCAAGATGCATGTGGAATTATGTAGTGGAAAGTTCCTTACCTGAGAAATAATAAACCTTCAATAAAGGTTTTTAGTATCTTGGGATGGGGAGGAGCAGTGAATAAAATATATTCTAAGCAATATATCTGAAGACCTTGTATCTCATTTGTATGCGTCAACACAAAACAAAAAAAAGAAGTCCCAAAAGGACAGGGCTTGTAGAAAAGTCAGGTTGCTTATCAAAGTGAGTTCTGTGCAATACTTTTGCTAATGCTTTATTTAGTGTTATTTTCATTATCCTAACTGTGTGTGTTTCTTCATTTGGCTAGGAGGACTCACACTGCAGTAAATCACACAGTGTATCTTTTTTTCCTTCTGACATTTATTCTACATTTTTATTAATTGTGAATTCACCATTTTTCATACACCTTCCAGCTCAAATCCATCTCCCACTTAAATCCAAGTGTTCCAATGACCGTAGTGGGAATTGAATCAAACTTATATTCCCTATGCCATGCCAAATCCATAATATATATCCTTAAAAATTTCATCCTTTGAACACCTGCAAGACCATTCTCTTGTTGTTCCTTGGCAAAGCCTTTTTGTTATACCCATGTTCATCTTCCCATGAAAACACCTGCTGTCATTCTAAATACAGCATTTAGCTCTTCACATAGAAGACACAGTGGCAACAAATGAGGGACCAAGAAAGCAGTTTTCAAGCTATGTGCATCTTTGGTCTCATCTACGTTATTCATTCTGTAGTTTATGTGATTAAAAAGCTTGTTAAAAAAAGGAATTAAAGTAATTGTCATCTGTAATTACGTAGGAGAACATGCACTTGGGAAAACTTCAAACTCACTTTGTGATACCAACGTTGGCAACACAATGATGAAGAGGAAGTCTTTCACAACCAGACATTACCCCATCAATCAGTTTGCAGTCAGGAGAAAAATTGACTTTGTCATGATATGGTTCTTAAAGCAAAAGTAATAAATTCTATAGAAACAGCAAGCCTACAGCGTAGCTAATTTATTCATTATCCACCCCAGAAAAATAATTAAGTCATGCTTTCTTTCCTGGCTCTTCATTACAGTTTAGCCTTTTTCTGCAGCAGTCAGTGACTGAATGCTTATTAAAATAAATTAGCTGCAAAACTTTTAACTCTGTCTTAAAGAAAAACTAATCCACTTTTCTAGTGGAAACAACATTGATTAAATAAACCGAGTTTCATGCCGAGACAACTAATTCCTTTAGCCACAGTTTCCTATCTTAAATCATGTCGTATCTGTATTAGCTTGAGAAGTATATAATGAGCAGTGAGTTTAAAATTGGAATTAACCTCTTTCTGTATAAATTTCATTTTTTTTATCCTGGGTGATTTTAAAGATGGAATAAAATCCCTATGCAGACTATAAATATTCTTGCACTTGTGTATCCTTTTTTCCAGAATGCACACATGCAGTCATTCAGATATACTCTGTTATTCCTCTTATCCAGCTGTTTCAGACAGACTGCCTTGACAGGAAGGAACTTCATCCATATCAAACTGCTTCACAGGTACTACATAGGAATATCACTTTAAGAAAATAAGTGTTTACAAACTTGCTCTATTTCATTTAGGGAATATAGAATGTGAGCATTTAAAATAACATTTGAACCTGATCCACTGACAAGCTGAATTTATGAAATATTCTCTCAATTTGTGTTTCACATAAAAACACATTGTACAAGGCCAAAGGCTGCAAAATGGGCGAATAAAGCTGAAGGAATTGTCACTATGTGACCTGTGCAGAGTTGCCCACATTATTGTTTAAAAAAATATATAGGTTTATATTTTTAAAAGTAAATATTTTCTTTAACACCAGCAGCAGTAATCAACCAACAGTTTGCTAAGTAGAGCAATCTAGTGATGAATCAATCAGATCACACACATACCAGCTGCCACAACAAAAGAGATAATAAGAATTTGATGTGAAATAGCGATTAAATTAATATAATTAAGCCAGGGATAAATCCATCACCCCTTCCCAAGACCAACCTTGTCACAGGGCATCAGAGGGGCTGGCTGATGCAGAAGCACAGCTCAGCAATAACTGCAGCCTGAGGGTGTCGACATCCTCTGCACTCAATAATCCCCTGTGCACTTGTGCACTTCCAGTGGCTCTGAATATTTATAAAACCCTCAGCCTCATCTTCAGCACCCCATTCAGCACCTCTGCCCTAGGAAGAGCCTTTTTCTAGAGACACCATGTACATCACGGATCTTAGTCCCTGTGGTCCCTCGTTACCAGCTGCCAAAGCTTCTCAGGATGGCACCAAAGCTCAGCATGGCTGCACAGAGCAGCCAAGGGATGTGCTGGTTGAGGCTGGCTGTGTCCCAGGGCACAGGAGCCCTTCTGATGAAATGGGGAAAAGAAAACGCAAAAATCTCCTCTGCCACACGCCTTGATGGGTCCAACTGCACTGCAAAGGAGGCGAGAACATCTGCGAGGGGCGACTCGGCTGACACAGAGCGTTCACCAGGCAGGGCACGCTGGCAGCCACAGCCAGCTCAGCAGCAAACAGCCAAATCCCTGCAGCCTTGGCCACTGCTCCTCTGCTGGGCTGCCTGAGTCCTTGGGGCCGGGCAGGGAGCTCAGGGAGCACAGGGATGCAGGACACAGGGCCCTTTGTCCCCCAGAGCGGGCAGCCAAGGCTCGCTCTGCCTGCCAGGATCCGCAAGAGCATCCCACGCAATAACCCCTCAAACTTCCCGTTTAAAACTCCACAGGTGCTGCAGGACTGGCAGAACAGAGGGAGAGAACATTCTTTATTGTCACATCCCCCCCACACACCCCTCTCAATTGCTTCCCTTCCCTTTCTCCGCTCAGCTCGTTTTATCTCCGCCAGGCTGCAGGAGCCAGGGCGGGAAGGGAATATGTCTGCTCTGACAGAAAACTCCTCTTCTGTAGGCAGGAGCTCACCCAGGGACTCTGGCTAAAAAAGGTGTTCTACATCTTGTATTGATAATACATTTTTAGGTCTTGGCTTTACACTCTGGTTATAGCTGTATTGCATAAATTCTTCTATATGTAATTTCTTTTTTACATTACGGCAATAAGCGTATGAGAAACTAAAACCCAATAATCAATTGAAGAGAATCTTAAAATAAAAAATAGGAAAAAAAAAAGAAAAAGAAAAAGTGATATTTACACCAGTGAATTATTCAAGGAAGGTAGCTTATCTATTTCAGGCAAACAGCAGGGGCTATGACAGAACTGCTTCAGAATTTTTTGTTATAGCAATATGTTTATTTCTTCTAAGAGGTGAATTGTAGGAGATATATTTCCTTCATGTACTGATACAGTAGTAAAGAAATACGCAATTTTCTTGTATTAACATGGTGATAGTGTTTTCCAGTAAAAAATCTGCAGTTATATGTGTGTTTCCATAGGAATAGTTAAATTTGGTTAATGTGGTATGCTTTTATCTAGTGAAAGCTGGAGGCCTCTAATAAACTAAACCAATGAAAAAAATTTCCTCTCTCTCTCTACTTGTTTTAGTAGATATACTCACATCAATGACAACTTATTTAATTTGATATATGGCACTGCCTTTCTGTTCCTTAATTGAATAATCACAAATCCTATTATTAATTAGCCTTCAAGGTAAAAAAAAAATTATAATATCTATAAAAATCTGTTCTTAAGTGTAGTTTTCTCAGTATTATTTTCAGCATAAAGTAAAAATTATTAGTTTTTGGTGAGACTAGATACCAGCCTTTTCTCAGAAGCCCAGGTTCTCTGTGAAAGCAGACAGTATAGAGAATTACAAGACAGTAGGGAATTTTTTGTAATGCTTTGGTGAGAATATCTTTTGAAAAGGAAGTGGTTCTAGGAACTTGCTTATTGACACTGGGATGAAGTCCTAAAAGAAAGGATTGCTGTGCTTGCTAAGTGACCATTCTGATTCTGCCTGGTTTATACACTTTAAAAAAAACAAGTTACACTTAAAATGTAACATTGCCTGAGTTTTGATAGCTGCATTAAGAAGTGTAAGCCCTGTAGGAGGACCAAACCATCAGAAGGAAAACAATTTCCTTTATACACTCATTTTTAACTAAATTGTTTCTTTGATAGGATTTTAAATAATACTCTAATTTTCTACAAATATTCCCAGAATTGAACTCTAAAGTGGTTTACTCAAGTCTAAGAAAATGAGTGGATACATAAAAGCATGTATGTGCATAGGTGTACATAGATATAAACATACACTGCAGTGAACACACAGCTGTGAAGATGGAGGGACAGTTTTTGGGCCAAGTTTTAGTCAGATAAGTCTACAGGAGCTGAGGGTGTCTTCTCACACAGTGGAATGTCCTGTGAGCTCACAGACACAAAAGATGACAGGATTGTTTACAAATTCCCAGAGTACTTTAAATTTATAATAAAATATGAGGTCCTCCTTCGTAAAATTTTTATGGCAATTGAGCAAATAAAACGTGAAACTGTGAGGTGGTGCAATGAGAGAGAGTACTGTTATATGTTATTTATCTTGAGTCTGAAAACTGTCAACAAAGAATATTTTTGGACAGTCCAAATTTTCCTCTAACCTTTTCCAAGATTTTTAGTGCCCTTTTTTGAGCATTTCACTATTTTTTGCTCCTCATATGTTATTTTCCCCTGTCAATCAAGCATTTAAAATGCTATTATTTTTATATAGCAATTGGAAATTCATAATTACCTATAAAAAAAGATGAGGAAGAATTTGCAGTCTCTTCTAAGTACATCACAAGATTTCTTTTAAAACAGCTTCTCACTTTATACCAAAATTATAGAGAAGTATAGGGTAAAGAATTGACACATGATATTCTTGTGCCACTTTTATTTTTACTCCTGTGTGTCTACAAAAGTTTTCCAAACAATTAATTTGTTTTAAGGAATACTAAAAATGTGAGAAATCTGATACAATCCAATTTTGCATGTCACATGGTCCCATTTACATATTTATTCCTCAGTACTCTTCAGGAATGTTGAGAGGAATGTGATCTGACATTCTTGACATTATGGGCTTGAAATAATTCTTCTACAG
Source organism: Fringilla coelebs (assembly GCF_963513975.1). Classification (NCBI taxonomy): domain Eukaryota; kingdom Metazoa; phylum Chordata; class Aves; order Passeriformes; family Fringillidae; genus Fringilla; species Fringilla coelebs. Next base: position 12,689,931 of record NC_140067.1, read on the forward strand.
CCAGTGGAACAACATGGGCCACTCACAGACTTTGGTCTGGGGAATCCAGAGCCTCCCTCTGGAGTCTGAGATGACTCAAAGGGACCATATGGAGAAGAGTTTCCAAATCAGGCACTTCAGACAGAGTGGCTCACTCCTATTATGACTCAAATTTTGTGTGAACACATTTTCAGGAGTTTCAATATTGTGATTTCCAAATCATAATAGCAGCCATATTTTACACAGATTGAATGTCAGCTGTGTTTCTAAAAGGCTCCAGCAATTTACTGTCTTTGGTCTTCCAATCCTCAGGGCTGGAAAGCCTGAACTCAGGCACAGGTCAGTCCAGGCTTTTGGGGGGAAAAAAATGCAGTTTCTTCTTTTAGCACCTTTTTTTCATGTCTATGCTCCTGTCCACTGGATCCTGCCTTCATGACAAGGTCTGTGTGAAAATAGATGCTGAATGTTTATGTCTCATAGAATTAGGACTTCTGACTTGTTCCAGCAGATACAAGTCCCCCAGCTTCATACCTAGCTCAAGGAGGCAGTCCCAATACCTGGAAGAGTCTGTCCTTCACAATCTTATGCTAGCATTCCTTCAAGTTATTTTCTCCAAAATGGAATTAATTTTCTTTTATTTTGAGTGTGACTAGAAACTAGGAATTAGCTGGGTTTTTTTTTCTGTAACTTGCAATTCTAAATACTTTCAAATTGAGAGACATCCTGTACATTTTCAATGAACTAACGTGCAATTTGCAACAAGTGAAATATATCAAATGAAAATGATTTTGCAGTGATCTAAACCAAATTAACCTCAAAGAATGTTATATGAACATAGACTGTGAAAGATTTTAATTATAGCTGTAAATGCTATGCAATTATTGACCAAGTTTGGCAGAGATATTTTATGTTGCCTACTGTTACTATGTACTGTTAGCTTTTAAATTTGGAAGCAGAAAAATTTAATGTCAAATCACACTGGTAATTTGAAGAGTCATGGATTGAATACTTGTTGACCACTTGAAACAATAATTCAGGCAGTCTTTCCAAAATAAAATTTCCGTTAATAAAAAGGAAATAAACCATAACTATTATACTACAGGTGTGTGCTTGAAACAAAATTAAATGAAAATATATTAGTAGAGGAACAGATATCAAGTGGCAATTGCTGTTTCTAATTATGAAAATGTTTGCTAGTAATCTCATTAGCCTGCTTAGAAGTTGTCAGTTACATGGAGCTCTCTGGCAGTCTGAAACTATAGTTTCAGGAAAAACTGTGATCTGAAGATCATATTTTTATAGCAGCTGGACAAAGTTCAAAGTTTTTCCAACCATTCCTCAACACATAAAGTTAGCAATAAAACAGTGGAATGCAAAGACTTTCATGCTTGTAAATACATTTCTTATATCTTCATGCTGTTAGGAGGTTCAAATAGATAATACAAATAATCTTCATTTAAAAAAATCCCAGCGTACAAAATTATAGGTACAATAAAACAGAATTTAAGAAAAAAACTCATCATGTTTCTTTTCTGTAGAAGAAAAACAAATCAGTTCTCTGCATTCATTTACTGTTTAATTTAAACACTCACAGAAGTACAATGAGATTCCCATTTTACAGAGAAAAATGAGGAAAAGAGATATTTAAACATTGGAATAAAGGATCTGCCAAGGGATTCACTATAAAGCTATGTTCTTTCTATTAAGAAGCTGTGGACATAGCACGTATTTTGTGCTTTCATGTTATACAAAGCTCTTCTTGGACTGCACAAGGTAATGCTGCATTTGACACAGAAACAGAATAATTTAAGTTGTAAGGGACCTCTGGAGATCATCTGGTCCAACCTCTCTCTCAAAGCAGAACCAGCTTTGAAGTTAGAGCAAGCTTCAAAGTCAGACCAGGTTGCTCAAGGTCATATTCAGTCGAGTTTTGAATATCTCCAAGGACAGAGATTTCACAACCTCTCAGGGCAACCTCTTCCAGTACTTGACCACCCTTATTTTGAAAAAAATATATTTTCTTATATGATGTTCTACACTTAGTTATGTAGTCTTCCAGTAGAAAAGTCTTATCCCATGAGGTAAAAAAGAAACCTTTAAACTAAGTCAGTTTCTTCATGTTTTTTGGGTTTTTTACTCAAAGAAGGGTGATATTGACTGAAGAAGGTACATGAAAATATTTGAAAGAACAGATCTGCTATTAATTTACTATGTACTACTTTTGGAGATCAGCTACACTTCAAAAACATTATTTCTAGTAATTGTGTAGAGCCTGTGTTGCCAATATCTATGTATTCTTGTGGTTTTATAAGTTATTAAACCCAGGAAACAACATTAAGGATTCTGAATTTGAAAATATATTCATAAAGATGGGGTTTGATCTCTTATCCAGCAAATTTTTACCCTTGGAAGAATAGAGTCCTGATGATCACAAAAAGCCATTTTTTCTGCAGGGTAAAAGGTTTGATCAGTGTAAAATCATCAGCAGAGAAGATGAAACAATAGATTTTAAGAACTTCTCTCCAAGCAGAGCAAGTATGATCAATAGGCAAATTGAGTACTTGAACAGGTTTATATCAGAGGGAAAAACTGGGCCTGAAGGCTGAACAGAGAGGCCCACAGGAGGAACCTAGGACCCCTGAAAGGTCTGATCACAAACCACAGCATTCTGTGCATAATGAAATGGAAGGAAGTTGCTTGCAGGGTTGTGTTTTTCCCTCCTTTGATCTATCTGCCGTGTTTTGCTTCTTCTTATCAGAAGAAAAAAAGTATTTGGATAAAAAAATGAATTGCAATTTTCCATTTTATTTAGTCCACCTACATCTAAAGAATAAAACAAGGTAGAATGTTTCAAGGAAGATAGCTCTCTTACAAGGATTACATGTAGATGGAGTCTCAGTTGGTTAGAGTAAGAAGCTCCTGGTGTGAAGTACTTTCATAAATGCCCAGCTAGTATTTAGTAGAATATTCATCATATCATGTCATATCTTCCTATAATAAATATTGATCAGCTAATTAAAATTGCAACCAAATGTTTAAATAATGGCATCAAACCCCATTGTGTAGCAAGTCAAAAGCTGTGCTAAAAGTCACGGAAGATTTCTGGTATTCTGGAGTTCCTCCTGACTTGCCTGAAGTGAGTTTCACTACTTTGCAATTCTTCTGTGAAGGAACATAGCCTTCACTCTCTGCTGTCCCTTCTGTCCTGAATCTCTTTATTTTAATACGCCCATCATTGTTCATTTTAGGATGATGTTATTCTCTATGTAAATTTTTTCTTACTTCTGGACTTAAACTTATATCCTGTGATTTTTCTGAGACAACTATGAAGCACTGGGTTCTTTGAGGGTGGGCGGGTTATTTTGGGTTCTCCTTTTCAGTAGATTCTTGTGTAATTCAAAACATTTTCAGCTGAAGTGCTAACTTTTGTCATTTCTGAAGCAGATAAAGTTGCTTGCATCGTTTTTTTAATATAGTCCTCAGAGTCCAAGGTTTAGGACCTTAATTTGAGTTTGACAGATCAGTTTGAATTTTACTTTGAAGGGAAAGAAAAAACCCCACCCACCATGAACTCTGTGAGAAATGGTTATTACAATAAAATAACCTTGAAGAGACAACTTAATTAGTATTTAAGTGATCTTGAATTACAATGAAATTCCTATGGAAATGTGAACAACAACCTGCATATCAAATAAAGTCACAAGATCATTGCCTTTACAATAAATATAATTTCTTTCATAAAAACTGGAATTCTTAAGGAATATACCATCAGAAGATAAGAATAATTTCAAAAATTTAACCACATAAGAGTGCATACATGATGCACTGGCTTATGGGAATGACTGTGAATAAGCAAGCCCTAAGTGTTAGTACGAGCTGAGTTCATGTGGAATGACCTTGGAAAAGTCATTTTCACCTGCTTGTGCTTCAGCCAGCCCAGCTGGAATAGTGCATATAAAGCAAAAACCAATTGATAAGCAGATGCTGCTTTTAAGCTGGCCATTAATGACATACATGAATTTCTGATGTGTATAATTTCACACTGAAGGCAGAAAGGGTGATTTGTATTGATGCCTCTCCTAGTTTTGGTTGTGAAGTTTTTTTTTTGTTTGGTTGATTATTTTTTAATGCATGTTTGGGTTAAATATATGGAAAAAATATTTTGAATGGAGAGCTGCTATTCAGTGTTCTGTTTCTGCCCCTTTCTGTATCTTCATAGTAAGGTGCTGTGCTAACTGGGGAGAAACAAAATTCTCTCACTGTCACGTTGAGCCCAGAAGACATCCTGACATTAGCACAAGCATGATGATTCACACTACAGGTGAAGCCTTGCTGCCCAAGGGACTCACTGTTTTCTCTTTTTCCTGAGACACTTCTGCAACAAGAGTTCAATGATCTCTGAAGTCAAGGTTGGAAATAAGCAAACACTCAAGGAAAAGAAAGCCCTTCCAAAACAGAGCAGCTGCTGGAGGCACAAACCCAAACCCATTCTCCTCCCAGGTTCTGCAGCTAGGTCAAGAGCCTGTCTTTCTCTCCTGTGCTCACTGCAGTGACTGCACAGGGAAGAAAATTCTAATCTGTGTGAATGAAAATTGGGTAAAATATTAAAAAAAAAAAAACGTAGGTCTTAAAATCATTTTGGTGAAATTTACACTACTAAAAAATATTTTTTGCCCCTCTCTTAAAAGCAATAACATTATTAGAAAGTGAAAGATAAGAGGCAGCTGAAACAGAGGAGGCAAGTAAGGAACATGATGGAGATCCTGACCTGGAGTCACAGAGCTGCTAAAAAAGATTTTCTAGGTTGGTGGCACGTGGTTTGGGCTGAGACATTTTGGAACTTTAGCAGGTTTATTCCAGGATAGATTGGATTTCAGTAAGGTTGAAATACATCAGTGATCTTCTGGGGATAGCTAAAAGAAAAAGTGAGAAAAGGTAATGAGGCATATGGCTTTCCTGTCAGTCTGGGAAATTATCTTCCAATATGTGGAAAAGTAAATTTGATCCCAATGAATGTGTGCTATAGATGATTAGGGAAAGATAAAAAGACAACCAAAGAGATGTGGTAGAAAAAATTATTCCCCCCTCCCCCACTCCTCGAAAAAGTCTTCAAATTTTATATTAAAACCATAATGAATGCATAATTGCATCAGAAAAATAAAGTAAATTTAAAAAGAATAAATTTATCAGGGAGGAAGGAAGGCAGTGCTTGTCAGACAGGAAAAGAAACACACTGAGTTCAAACCTACCATGACTAATTTGGCTATGGTAAGATACATTATTAATATGAATTTTAAAGAACTGAAACTTCATGTGCTCATTTGATAACAAATAGCAACAACAAAAATTCAAGTCATTTTCAATTATACATCTCAAAAAAGGCAGAGATCAAAAAAGGGGTATCTACCAGTACCCATGCTAAACCTATTTTTTGAACACCTTTGGGCTGAGATATAAAACAATTAACTCCTCATGACAATTTTTACAATTATTTCATAGGAGCTGCTGGCAGTGCTGCTGTGATGTAACAGAAATGAAAGTTGCTGGCGACAGACATGAATCATTTAGGAGCTAGAACAGGTTTGTGACCTGCCTCAAATATTCCCACAATGAATTGGTGGTGATCATGGTGATGATGGTGATGATTCAGAGCAGCCTTTTTTTCCTCTGTTTCACATTGAGGTCCAATATTGCTTTCAATTGCCGTGGCTTAAATTAAAATAATTCTGTTCAGTGTAAAATGACAGCCGCACTGCAGTGCTAGGCTCTCTCCAGAGCTTTCTGAATCTGCTAAAATGTCTTTTAGATGTGCTACAGGGCACAGTGCAAAGTGCTCTAGCAAAACACTTAATCAAATGCTTAACTTTAAGCATATGTGCAATACCATCCTCATTCAGCAAAGCAGTAACTAGGTGATTAATGTTAAATAAATGGGACAAAAGTAAAACCATGTGCTTAAAATGTAAGCTTAAATGCTTTCTTGAGAGTAGAACATATAACTCATTTCCTTAAAAGAACCATATTCCAAATTCATGACTGAGCACTCCTCGCTGTAGATTGAACGATGTCGTACGTGGACCTCTGAGGACATCACATGAGTAGGAAGTATTGCTTTTCAGCAGAATGGGAAAATGTCCTGTTTCCATACAGTTAGATGACAAATAAACTCGTGGATGGATATTCTTTGTTGCTCCCAGTCCAACATTTCCTGTAAGTGAGTCCTTATGTATTAAATTTGGTCATAGAGACTGACACCTTGGGAAAATTGTTTCTCTCAGCAATGAAAAATTGTGCTTAAATTCACTGATTAAGGAGTGGTGCTGCAACAAAGTCTCTTTCATGGGGCCCAAACCCACTCATGACCATTAACCATGGGTAAAAATACTGTAAAAAGCCTATAGATCTTTCAGCATACTTAATGACAGTTCTCAAGGTTTTTAGAGCAAAGTACTGTGTTATAGGATATGAACTTAAGCCTTAGCTGTCATTTGGGCATCTACTTCCAGTAATGATTTTACTTTTCCCTTGCATTTCCACTCCTAAGTAAGTAGGTGTTTGTTCATAAATTGTCAAGAATTGTTATAACTAGGTTTTATTTATTCTGTTAACTGATTAATTATTTAGAAAATATTATAGTATGGCTACTTTGTGTCTATTCCTTGAAGTAAATTGTATTAAGTACAAAGCTCGTTTCTCTGAACTGCTACCACATTTTTTCATAAATTAATATATACTGGGATATGCCTAAGTAAGGAGGTTGTGGAAAATGTAACACATCTCTGCCACCACAATCTCAAGGTATTTCAAACATGCATTCACTTTCCTTAAAAGCACTCTGCACAGGAGTTCTAAAGACAGGCCACTAAAATACTTGCACGCTTACAACTTTGAGTGTTCCTAGCTCCACTCAATTATCCTTTAATCTGAAGTCTACAACACTTCAGCATCTCTATTATGTTTTGTGACTCCAGCCCCTTTGTCCTGAAGCTTGATTGCTTCCCCAATACTGTGATTGCACTTGCATTTGTATTGTTATGCAAAATAAAAGAGAAAAAATACAGCCGGTGTTTTAAAACAAACTAATTAATAACAAGAGATTGTAAAGTTCCTCCCTATATTTTTTTTTTCACTGTGTGGTGATCACACATTTTAGAATATGTTTTGTTGTTGGAAATTCTCTTGAAAGTCTTCCTATTTGTTTTGTTTTCAGTCCACTACAGTCCACAACCAGTTAATTTTGAATTATGGACGTGCTGTAAAATTAATGCCCAAGGTGTTCTATGCATGTGACTGATACAGGTGTGTACACAGTTCCAAATTCCGGTAGGTAGCATCAGTGTCCAAGAATTCCCATTTAAAATTTCAATTGTCTGAATAATAAACCTTATTTTCTTACTTCAAGAAACAGGAGTTCATAAAAAACCCCCTTTTTTTATTCCATCCTTCCTTATTAGAACACAACCATGCTATGAAGAACTGCAGTATTCTGGAACATATTGTGATATAGAATAATACACCTATACTGTCTGCAGCATTAAACTTTCATTCCCACAGGACAGAAAATTGTTTTCTCAGAGATTACAGATCCTGAGAAGTAACAGGCTTTTTTTCATCCCAGAAAAGAAGACACTGCTATTTTCTTTAAGACTGGAAAACCTTCACATTATTCCTTAACATGTTGAATGACCCCATTGTAGCTGTACTTAAAAAAAAAAAAAAAAAGCATTCTTTAGCCAGTGAAGAATGGAACAATATTAGATTGAAACATTGTCTATTCAGAATTTCCCTTTATTTTAGGGGTGGTAAAGATTCATTGTCCAAATGCTACATAATAGTCTAAAGGACATGCTTGAGGGAACACAGTGGGTTGGGAGACACGTATGCAGTGCTGTGGTCGCTGGTGTATAACTAAGTAATTCAGATCTATAGTTTGCTTCAGGCCTGCCTTACAAACAAATGGGAGGCTGGGAATTACAGCACATCCGGTACCTTTTGGAACTTCCAGAGAAAGACTTTTCCCATGTTTTAAGTAACAATGGCAGATAAAGACTGTCAACTTAATGTCATGGCAGATTGGAGGTGTCTATTGTTCTGCTTTCAGACAGGCAGGGCTCGTCCAGCTGTGGAGCTGCTTAAGCTCTGTATGCTATAGCTTTGGCTTTCTCTGTGATATAAACACATTATCATGTACAGACCCTGGCATCTGTCAGCTGCTGCATGAGCATCTCAGAGGTGCTATTATGTTTAATTCAGACATTTCTTATAGCTAAAGTGCGAAGTAACCAAGTTTGGTAGCTTTATGCTTTTCATGATTTTCAAAAATTTATTTACAAATGATCATGGTTTATGTGAGAAGGACATTCTGGACAAGATCAAACTAACAGTGGAGAAATAGTATATAAATTTATTTCATTTAAAAATTTAAATGTGCTATGAAATACAATCAAGGAAACTATGATTCCTGAGCTAAAAAGACCAACTTGTTTCTTAGATCACTGAGATGATATAAAAATTACCTTGTGAATGTAGGGAAAGCTGCTGCAAATACAAACAATAAAATTTTTCAAATGGTGAATATCAGCTGTGCTTCATGGATGTTTCAGCGAGTGCTGATGAATTTGTCTAACAAATTAGTTTAGTTTTAAATTACATTTGGAAAGGTCATTGAGCAATTTTATTTTCACATTGGCCCACAGGCTCAAACAGTGAACTAGTTAAAAGGAAAAGTACTTCTGAAAGAAAGAATTCTTGTGAAACCCTGTAACTGAAATGGACAAGATTTTCACAACTCTAATTGCAATCATTGCACTGCAGGTTGCTGATTATTTTAGACTGATTTGTATGAAACATGGAGAAATTCTGAATATATTGAGAGCTATGATTGATATAATAAATTGATTGATATAATAAAAGGCAGCTTCTGCTTCCATGAAGGAAATAGTATCCAGTCAGCTTCCAAAGCAACTCAACATATTGCAAAAATATGCAAAATAAGATTAGGGAAGTTCTCGTAAACTAAAAAATAGTTGTATCAACTTATTTGAAATATTAAGATGGAAATGGACCTTTTATTTGCATGACAGTCTTCATAGACATCTGTGAATGAGAGCAAACAGCTTTGCAAGTTTTTGAATCAGTGCTTAGAAAATACCTAAAAGAAAAGTGAGAGCTTGAGAGACTCAATTTTTTCCTGTAGGTTTTGCAAAAAGAGATTTTTTTTTTTTTTTTCCCTTAGTCTTTTAGGCCCAGCTATCTTTTCCTCAGTTACAAAGTCCCCAGATCTTGTCTTCTTTCATGGGTTTTGAAATTCTTCTTCCTTCCTTCTTTCATTGCTGGAGTTGTGCTGAGATGGGGCAGAGTTTGATGCTTCCTGATCCTTACCCCAACATCCTTGGAATGCATGGAAATGCACTGGCACAATCATCTCCCCAAGATAACCAAACATTTCTTCAGGATGGGTGGGACTATGAGGCTGCAGTCTTCCGGTTCCTTGAAATTTACAAAAATCTATAAAACCATTGTTTTATTTGGATGCAGTCTTTGACTTATAAATCAGTTTTCTTACTCTATACAAACTCAGGTACTTGGATTTAGATCATGCCTTGGAGTTGGGCCAGAGGGAGATTCTGGGCCCCTACTCCATCCTTGTTTAACTCCACCTTGAGTACTGCACCCAGCTCTGGGGTCCCCAGCACAGGAAGAACAAGGACCACCTGGGGCAAGTCCAGAGGAATACAAGAGGGATGGAGAACCTCTCGTACGAGGAAAGGCTGAGGGAATTGGGATTGTTCAGCCTGGAGAGCAGAAGGCTTTGGGATGACCCAATTGTGGGCTTCCATGCCTGGAGGGAGCCTATAAGAGACCTAAAGAGGAACTTTTTACAAGGGCCTGGAGTTTCAGGATGAGGGGGAATGGCTTTAAATTGGCAGAAGGTCTAGATCAGATATTAGAAATTCTTTACTGTCAGGGTGGTGAGACACTGGAACAGGTTGCCCAGAGAATCTGTGGATGCTCCATCCCTGGAAGTGCTCAAGGCCAGGTTGGATGGACTGAGCCACCTGGTCAAGCCACAGGTGTTGGTATGAAATGTCATTAGCAGATATCTGTGTCACAAAGTTACTTTTCCTGTAGTAGTGCTCGAGAAGCATCATATTGGTGTTTGCCCAAAAGATCACCCAAGCTTCTCAAATGCATAGAGAATTTTGCCCTTTGTGTTGAAGTCACTTCTCCAAAGGAAGGTCAGCCTGGTTTTGCCTCCATCCTTCACTTGCCCTCATCAAAGGAGCTGCACTGGATCCTAGCAGAGCTGAGCAGACAGGAGGAAATCCCAAATGCCCTTTCAGGAGATAACTCTTGTCTCTCAGCTGTGCACTCCTTCCTGGCCCTGGCAGGGATCCTGTGTCAGTATGGCTACAGATGATTTCACTGCCTGCAGGACCCCCTGTCCCAAATACAATTTCCCATTTCAGAGTGAACAAGGAGCATTTTGTTTATTTCACTTGAGAAAACAGCAAAAAAAGAAAACTTTAAGAATAGCATGAATCTTTTGATAGCATTGAAACTAGCAGTTATTTCCCCTGGATTGATTCAATTGGATCATTAAATTTCTTTTGTTGGGTTTAATAGAGAATGATTGAAAAATCAATGTATACATGCTTGAGATCATGGAAATGATGATATGTCAAAATGTCAGAGGGGCTGAAGGGGTAATGATAGAGTGTAGAAGAAAAGTCTCCCTTTGACTGCTGTACTTGGAAACTGAAAGGCTGAAAGTTTCTCACTAAACACTGTCTTTTACTTTTTGAAGCTTTTGACATTCATTGTGCCTCAATACACTTTTTTTTAAAAAAAAGAAACCATTCCCCAAAGAAATTACAGAAATTATCCTTCCGTACCCAAATGAAAGTGACAATAAATTGGTTACTCTTTCAAGTGTATTTCAGCTACACGTGAAGTCACATATGATAGTCAGATAATAAATTCACTGATGAGAAAAATAAGTAATTGTGGAGTTTATATAGTGGATGCTGTCAGTGTCAGGTATGTCTAAAATTTTAAGTTGAGTGTATTTTATACTGTAGATTTATAAAAAGATAAGTGAATGTCAATGCTTTAACAAAGTTATCAGACTATGACTCCATTTTAGCTCACAAAGTGAGTTCCAGATATTTTGAAGCCTGAAAAAATAGCTAAAAAAATAAGTGTCATGAACTAAATATGTTTCAGATATTTGCACAGTACTTCAGATCACTTGTCTTTAGGTTCTGGCTGATTCTTTTTCTTCTGCAGTTTATTTCAGAAAGATACATTAAAATACTAGCAAAAAATTTTCAGAAATTTTTGTTTCAAATTTGCCTGAGCTTGGAGAATATTTGATAACTTCTGAGACCTCTTTTGTGACACCAGCATGGTTTTTACTTCGAGGTGTTTGTTCCAGCCATTGCAGTTAGGGTTAATCCGTGCTATGAAAGAGCTTCAGCTGTCCTCTTCAGGCAGTTTCAATTTCCTTTGCTCTGCTCATAAGAACATTCAATGAAGATTTTCCCATTCAAAATTATTTCTCTGAGATCCATAAACTGAGACTTCCTGTTAAATGAAAAATCACTTTTAAACAAACCTAAAAACCCAAAGAGGAAAGAACCCAAAGAGAACAAATCCACCACCAACCCTATGTAAATGTAAATGCACATTTATGAAAATATTATTGAAGTGGTAAAATTTAAATATCTGACAACATTCTGTTGATTTATAAATTGCCAACTGTTTCCTACAGTCCATTGTCCAAATCATAGTTTGGAAGATAATTTCATTTCTACTCTTATAGAAAAGCAGTACGGAGAGAAAGAGATTTCCCCTTTTACATTGGTTTCAGCATAGGCCCTTATAAAATTTTGTAAAATGAATGTTTAATAACAACCTTGTTCATGGCCATGCAACTCATATCTACAGTTCCAAAAGATATTTCTTCCAACTTCAAAACTAGAAAAAATCATCTTGTGTTACTTCTTATGGTTTATGTCACAATAACATTTAGGAGTCTCAGTACTGACCTCAGACTTCACTATGATATGAGGTAATGGAAAAATAAAAAAATAGGTTTTGCTTATAAGAGCCAAGAGGTTGATAACTGACAGAAGGGGGAAAGGAAATGTAGTTTTTATAATGGCTATGGGCTGTGTTTCCAGCAAGACAACAACTGAAATTTAGTCAAACATTTTGTAGCCAGGTTACTTCTTTTTACTGACTATTATATTGACTAGAAAACAGAATTTCTGTGTTGAATTGAATAGTTTATTTCTGTCAAATAAAATATTCATGAGGGTAAGAAATAACAAAAGAGTTCAGTTTTCCATTTACAAGGAGAGCTTTTCAACCTTGCTTTGTACTGTAATTTCTTTGTTTAAAAATAGATACCGCTGAAAATACTTTGAGAAATTGAAAGAAAAAATAACAATTTTGTTGTGAGGTTTAAAGAATGATTTTAACTAACAAGTGTTCTTTCTTTTCCCCCTTTCTATAAACAACTTTTTGACTCCCAAACCCCACCCTTCTCTTGCTTCTGCATCTGGGGTTTTTTTTCTGCACCAGATCTGAACGTAAGACTAATTATTCCTAGATTTTAGACTCCTAGACTGATGAACTTCTACTAGAGTGATTTGATCAGGTGCTTACCTGACATTAATTTATGATGGTTTCTTGGTACTGCTTTTTCCCCCAGACATAAAATTAGCCTGATCTGCTGCCTTGATGGTTTAGGGTACCCCATGCATCTTTACTGCACCTTACAAAGATTTTCTGTAGCACCAAACCCCTGGTAGTCCCTTGGACCATCATCATCTGATCTTCTTAAATTCTTACAGTTCTCTTAGCTTCTCTTTTAAAGACAGAAAACTGACAAATTATTAATAGATGATTCTGGTCTTTTTATGTCCTCAGCAATTTTATAATTGATTTCAATGAGTAAAAGATCAGAAATTGAGGACCTGTTCCTGGTCATTTAAGTGTAAATTAAAAGTTGATGGTCATTTCAATGAGATACCAATTGTAACTTGCTTTTCATAAAACAGCTTAGATTTCTTGAAAAGTGAATAAAATGTCATCCAAATACAGAGAAATAATAATGAAACTTGTTGAAACTAGGTATGATCAAAGGACAAAACTGTGTTTGGTCCCTCTTAACCGCAGTGAATCTTTTTTACTTGGAGTAAAGAACTTTGTTGTACTCATGCTGCTGTCAGTTACAGTAGAGCTAAACTTGGCCATTTCAGTATAAATTATGAATAAGAAAAAACATGAAACATTAACTGGCTTGTTTAAATAGACTTTTCCATCTCTGCTTCAAGTACTGAAAGAATCTTGTTAATTTCTTCACTAAGAAATGGCTCAAAACATTCTTAAAAGGTCCTTCGGGCTGCCATCCAAAAAAACCCTTTAATAACACCTTCTATTTACTCTTTTTTAGTAATCAATCAGACCTCTGAGTTGTCATCATGTCTAAACATTTGCAACTTATCTCACATTTTGCACTCAGCAGTAAGTCTTCACAAAAGACTCAAGAGCTCCAATCTTGGACAAGCATAATTGAAAGCTGCAGTCCTGATTTGATTACAGCTGGTGACAAAAATCAGAAAAAGAAAAAGGTTAGCTTTTAACATGCATGAAGTTAAGCAGGAGTTCTAATTCAAATAATTGAATGCTGGCATGGTTCATTTACCAGGGGTGGCAGTTGCACCAGGTTACTTAAAAATCTTTTTAAAGATATCTTTTAATGAGCTTAAAAGCAGGAATGTCTAATGTGAATTGTTTGACCATAAGCTTCCTTTTAGGCAACAAGCTGTACAGGCTGTAAGTTGCCCAAAAAAACAAAGCTCATAGATACCCACGTATAATTCATCCTGCTGTATGCAGCCCTAAGGTGACAATTATTTTTGAATTCCATAAAAAATAGAGGCCTGATATTATGGTTAACACTGAATTTTTTTTTTTTCCCTCTTACAGCCTGGAGAAGACTTCATGGCTGATAAAAATATGCCACCTCTAATATTTTTTCCTATCCTCAAACTCTATTTTCAGCAAGATTTTGCATTTTACAGTCTGATATATCACTAGATTTTTCCATAATAAGAAAAAATGTTACTTTATCTGGGGCTAAAATGATTGTATGGGTTATAGTTCCCTTCTATACTTGGGTTCTCTGACAATGCTTATTTTTTTACTAGTGTTACTCTGCCAGGGGATGGGAATAGCAGCAATGGTTTTACCTAAATTCCTTCATATTTTCTAGGAGGAAAATTAATTCAAGGGTGATGTTGTAACACTTCTGAAAATTTGATAAGAAGACCTTACCAAATAAATTGAATGTATAGTTTATTTTGAAATATATAACGATATACTGTGTATTAATAATATTATTTTCAAAGTTACATGGAAAAATGGTCATTTTTAACAGCATCTTCTTGTTTCATAATACTGTCAGCAAAAAGATGCTTAACTATAGGAGAAGTTTAAGGGCTGATCTATAGCAAAAAGGTCAACTTCAGAACTCCATTTGAAAGATAATTATAAAATTAGAAGTGAATATTTAATTGCAATCAAATAGTCATCTGCCTGAAATTTTCTCACAGTTTCTCACATGGAGACTCCATCATATATGTGTTATTCACCAGCTGGTTTGGACTTTTAATGGTCTGGTAGCAGTCTAAAACAGACACATGCCCTGTATCTTGTACCCTCCAGGTCAATCCTGAATATCTGGCAGATCTAAGCAAACACAGAGTGCTCCACTGTCCTTTTGAAACTCCATTATGGCAGTGCTGCATACCTTGACATGACACGGTTCCTTAAAAAGGCACTAAAAGAGCATGAACTTTCTTGCACTCTCACAACTAGAAGCAAAGAGAAAAGCAAAGTCCTTAAACAGCTTCTTTCTAATTGATAGTTTCGTTTCTAATGTCAGTAAAGTTTTCAGCTTTCTACAAGGTATAATATGAAGTTAATCCAGTCCTAAGTTCTTTAAAAGATAAAATAGAAAGGATAAGGAAGCTTAGACAGAAAATTACTTCCTGAATTTTTGTGTCAAGGTACTCAGAAACTTTGCAGAATTATCTAATGATGAAAAAGCTGTTGCGGAAACCTTTAAATTCATTACTGCTAACACAAGCCATTTATTAATGGGTAAATAGTATGGCTGTATAGATTTTTATAGAGCTTCTAAACGTATAAGGAACCACATCCTCTCTTAGAATAAATTTTCACAGCACTGCAGGTTTGATGCCCACTCACCAGAAACAGCTTGAAAAATAAACAATTAAAAGAAAAAAAGATGTCAGCGGTTTATACTGTCACAGTTCAGAAAAATCTGAGCCAGCACTGTGACTTTAGAAAATTTTGCAGAGTCTAACTTATGACTTTCATAAATGAAGCTTTAAATTTCTGTTCTCTTAGGACTGACTAAAATTGAGTTGAATTTCTTGAATGCTCATGCAAGCTTATTTTTAATCCATGCATAGAAATAATCATATCAAACTCCTTCTATAATCACACAAGGTCTATATTTGTGCCTGTTTGCATGCTTATGCACAGATAAATTGTGATGGGAACTTTATGTCTCCAAGAGCCGTAAGATATGAGTATGTAATACCTTAAGAGTACGAATGGAAATTTGAATCTTCCCCAGTGTGCAGTATGACTAGCTCAGGTCAACAATGAACGACTACTTCTTCCCCAGTCCTAGATAATACAAAATCAGAAGTCAATTGGGCCACAGAAAAATATGTCCCACGGGGAAAGCAAGTACTGGAACATTTGGCACTACTTTTTTTCTGTTTGTTTTATTTTTAATTCTATGGAGAAGCATAAATTCTGATACGTATTCTGATTCTTTAAAGACACTTGCCAATCCAGGCACCACTTACAAGGGATAACAGGAAAAATAAAGAATCATTCATTAGCAGTTTCTATTAATCCAGAGAACTAAAGAATTTATGAGAACTGTAGCAAACCAACTACAGGTAAAGAATTCCATTTAGAAAGTTGCAATTTCCTGATGGATATGCTGGTTTATACTGTTACGTGCACTGGATATCCAAAGCATCTCGTGCATCCATGAGTGCCCAGTGCTTCAGCAGTCAGAAAGGCTCCCCCAGAAACTGCTGACTTGGTTCAGCTGCCAGTGAAGAGCTTTGTCTCGAGGCATTGCAGCTGGAACCAGATGCAGGGATGCACAGCTGTGTGCAAACAGGGCTGACTCGGTTGATGCAGTCCCAGCTGCCCTGGCTCGCTGTTTGCCCCCACACCATCTGCCTGAGTGCATCAGTGCCCCGACCTAGCCACGGGAAAAAGGAGTTTCAGAAAACTTCATGCTTCAGCTTGGGCTTGCCTGGCACTTGGTTGGGTAGATGTGTCCAAATTAGATGAACTGAGCAGCACCCTGGGCTGCACACACCAGCCAGCATGCATTGTGTTTGAAGGCAATTTGAGATAACCCTGTGCAGTAAGTGGGCTTTATATACTGCTGAATTTCAGCTGACTTCCTGTGGTATCACATATTATATTCACATTAAAACCAAATGAGCTCATCATGATTAATGTTACTACAATAGATACTGAAGGAATTAAAAACGATTACCCACTCATTGAAAAGGGTTGCTGATAATTAGGGCTATTACACAAAAAGGTACATTTTAAGCAATCACCACAGTTAATTTATTCAGCATTATATTATTCAGTGCTGATAACAATGTGTTCTCTTGGCACTCCTGTGGTTCCCACATGTGTGTCCATCAATAACCCATTGTACTGTGCCTTCACTGGTTGAGCATCAAGTCACAAACACTTCAATAATGTGCTACCTGTTGAGAGCATTTATTATGCTTTTTTAAAGTTATTTTTCTAACCATTAGCAAAACATAGCTATAGAACCATTTTCAGTGCCTGGATCATGATGCAAAGTTAACTTTAATAAGTATTTTATTAAACAAAAGGAAAATGGGTGCTTAATATGTATGGGTATTTCTGTGTATAAAATAGGCCTGTAAGCTTAAAAACCAGGTTCAACCAAACAAACCACTGCTCAGGAGGCCTTTCATCTCATTGATGGATTACCTCCCATATTCTTTCTCACCATTTGATGTTTTTTTCTCATATTTTGACTGAAATCAAGGCAGGAGGTGCATTTTCTAGTGTCTGTAAGCAGATAATTCAGAAATATCAGTACTGATATTGAGAGGCCTAATGGGACAACGTTCAAATTTCACATAATATTTGACACAACAGAGAAGTTTGTTTAAGGCTCTTCAGTGTATCTCGGTTGTGCCTGAGACAAATCCAAGGTCTGAGGATAGCTGCTATATTAGCTACCAGCTTAAGGGTTTCCATAATATTTTAATGAACAGCAAACCCTACCATTGGTAGAAACCATCCCATAACAACCCACGAGTAGAGTACAGAAGACAGAGCTTTTAGTGGGTCAGACACTGCTGCTATCAACCTTCCATTGATCTACTGCTATTTATTGTGGGTAACACTGATTTCATGTTACCTTCCTTGCCTAAAAATCAACATGAAACAAAGCCCCACCATCAATGAAAAAAGGCACTTTTTTTTTCTTTTAATACAGGATTTAATGGTGTAATATTCTCCCAAGGCATATTAAGACTATTTGTTTAAATTTAGGCATATGCTTAATGAATTTCCTGAATCAGGTCCTTAGGAGTTAGACACAATTTTTAATACATTTCTTTTCCTGAGGACTGCAGGATTTGCCCTTTAGGTAAGACTTCTTTTTTATTTAGTAGAAGTATAAATCACTTTTATAAATGTCCTTTCACTTGCATAACTGTCATATATTTCTCTCTTCTTTTGTATTTTTGACAGTTTTAACTTGCACAAAGCATCTAGAAATCATGTTTTCAACAAATGTATTCACCTGTGGATGATAAAATGAAAGAGGTGGAGGCTAATAGTACTGAATTATAGGGTGGCAATTCAAAGCTATGAAAAGAAAGTCTTGAGGTCTGCTGAGTGCCATACCCATTAAAATGTCGGTTTTCAAAACTTGATAAGAAGTAGAATGTCAGCACTCTGCTTGCTCTTGTCCCCAGTGATGCTGACAAACATACACCAGTCTGGTATTAAGTGTAGAACACTATTTTTTCAAGCTAGTTTATATATAGGAATGGTGGTTCCCTGTGAAAGAACACATTACAGGTTTCACATTAGCAAGTTCCCATTTTTTTTCATCAATAAACATTTTATTCCTGACAATATTAATAATTTTAAATACTGTAGCTGTTTTATCTAAGTGAAAGAACATATAGTTTGTTTAAAATTCCTAATATATGCTTTTTAATATTGTAAAATCAGACAGCAATAAATCCTGAATCAATGATGGGAGGCTGATCCTTTGGTGATGCAGTTTAACATCTCTCACTTGGATACATTTGTCTCTGCAGTCTGCATACATCAGAGTCAAAATGTGAATCTTTACATCTATGGACTTCAGATTCAGCTAAATTCTCAATTTGAAAAAAAACAAAAGAAAGATGTAATAATATCTATTTTGTATAATTTAGTCAAATAATCAAGCCAGGAACAAAAGGTGTCTTAGGATAGAAAGGACAGGTTTTCAGTTGCACTGTTTGTCAGAAAGGGCTGTCCCTTTTTCTGGCCTAGTGTATATATGACAGATGAAACAACTGCAGAATCCCAAAGAACTTCAGCATTCCCACACTGCTCACTCAATAAGCTTTCTGAAGGCATCACAAGAGAGCAGGCTGTCTTGTTTTGTACTGCCAGTGCTACTATAGACATCACCTCCGTGTCTATTTGCATCTTTCTTCATTCTTCGTGTCTTATCCAATGTTTGCAGAAACCAATGGAGTCAATGGCTGAAAGGGGATGCCATTTTTTGAGCCCCAGTTCTTGTTAAAATGAAATGTGGAGGCTGGGAAGGAGTGAAAGTGGTTTGCTTGACAGGATTTTGGTTTCAGTTTGTTGAAATAATCTGTGAGGAAGAAGAGAAGTCGACCAGTGCTTTAGCTCGAGCACTGGTGTGCTGCATTCTGCTCAGGACCCCCCTGCCCAACTTAAACGAGGGAAAGGTGCTTTGCAACTATTGCAGCTAGGTCAGAGAAAGGTAAAAGAATCTCCTCAGTGAAAATGTGTTGTGTAGTTTGCAGTAAATACATGTCTAAATTTAATTAAATAGGAGCGACACTCTCGTATAGCAGAATTTAAAAGCGAGCTATTTATAAATATGTACTTACAGCAAACCTTATTTGAGGAAACACTAAAAGTTCCTCACTAATTATGCTTTGTCATTGTATGCTTAAATGCTCAGATCTTTATTTTTCTTTTAGTACATTGTTTCCAAGCTGAATTCATTCCAGCTTCGCAGATTTCAAGTGAAGACATTTTTGAGGCATTTGAGTGCAAATTAAGTGTCTGCAGAATGACAGCAAATGAGAGCACTGCTTCATCCTGCTTCAATAAATTTATAAATGAGTGAATACACATTTTGCCAACATTTACATATACATACCCACGCAAGCACACACAATCACCCTCAGTGTAAGAATATGTATGAGCAATTTCAACAGAAAGAATAGTTTATTCTGGAAAATAATAAATTGTTGAAATGAAAGGCTCTGAACAAAAACATTTCACAGCCAAATTGAGAGGCCCTCCGTGTTGACCACTTATTCAGCAGCAATCATTTGTGCAAGTCAAATTTCTGACTGGACTATGGATTTACAGCAACAGATATTGAAACAATGCCACCCACTACTACAGAGCTGTAATAGTCCAGTGGAATTTGTAAAGAAGTTCTTTCCCCACAGAAATCTTTGAAAAACAATCTCTTTAGAAACAAATCCATTTGCATAAGATGTTTTCTTCTTCATAAGTAAAGACATTTGCATGAAAAAAAGTCTTTGATTTTGAAGAGTCCTGATACTCCCATAGATTATTTCTTTTTTTGAAGTCATAATTCCTGCTTTGTGACGTCATTGTTGATTACAGTGAAAATGGCTATTATTGAGGAAACAGAGGCTTTAACTGTAGTCCTGTGAGTCTGGTAGTAGGGGGGAAGGAGAGTTAACTTTCAGTAGGTGCACTTTTTTCACTTGCTAGCATTTCTGCATGGTTTTTTGCTTTAAAAACAATGTTTTCCAATGCATTGCGTTCAGCCTCCTGAAAAAGCTTTTATCTGTGTGGGTGGGAAGTGAGCAGAAAGATATGTATAAAGAAAACCAGGTACTCACAATTGTCTCCCCTCTGTTTTTTGAAATAAATAAATATATAGACACAATTTTCTCATTTCTCATTAAGGTAAAATGACACAGAAAGAGACTGACAATGAGATCACAGATCAGATATAGAGCATAATGATGAATTTTGCTGTAATTCTGGATCTCACTCAAGGATTCATGAAGGATTCTCTAAAGCAGAGTCAACAAACACTTTTATGGCATTTGAGTGTGGCAATACTCAATTGTATTAGTATTTGATTAGTATTTTGATAAGTATTATTATTTTGCTGATTAATATTTAGCTTTTTACTCTCTTCTTAATTTAGAGTTTTTGACCATCAAAAAAGTTTCAGATTGGTGGCAACATTTTGTAAATAGGCCCTTGCCATGAATTGTCCACATAATGCTGTGACAATGGGTGGAAGAAAGTGAAAACCTTTCTTCATAAGCCTTTTCAGAGGCTGGCTACCTACTTTAGAGAATATCTCATGTTCTACTACCTTTTAGATCCAAATTATTACCCTTAGAGGGAACTGCATCATGATGTGTAAAAAATATCAGCCTGGATACAGGTAGACAAAGACTGATTCCACTGTACTACATTTTTCCAGACAGACCTGCCCTCAGTCTCCTCTCATGGCTCCTCTTTTTCCCCAAGGAAGTTATTAGTTATTCTCTATGCCTGTTTTGGTTTAAATTAATTTTTATTCACTGATATTATGAGTAGTTTCAGAACACCATGAATGAGTGCTCTGTGCAGAGGCATGTACTTGTCTGATGGAAATAGCTTTCTTGATCAACCTGGAATTATGTCTGTTTGTTTCACAGCCACTTTAACTAATCTGCTCAGACCTGTCTCCATGACCAAGTATTCAAAATTCAAATTACTGCTGTTAAACACTGATTATTTTATTTTTAAAGGCTGCTTATAAAGATCAGTCGCCAATGAAAGCACAATTTTGGCAAATTTAATAAAATACATTTCAAAGAAAAAAGAAACAAGGAACTGCAAAGATATTTGGTGGGTAATGTGTTTATAAAATGAACTTGGAAAAGCATTGTGAAATATCCTGAGATGCAGAAACAGAATCATACTGTTCTTGCATGCAATAACTGGTGATCCTCAGGAAAACTGAGGAGTAGGGAACTTGAAAAGTGGATCAGCATTTCTGGCACAGGTGATAGGAAACCCTTTCTCCATTGTTTCTTGCTGAAATCATTGGATATTGGTGTTTTTCCAGGGTGATCTGTGGTACTTGTCAGTCTCACATCATTAATCAGTGACAAATATTTCACAAATCCTTAATCCCATGTTAATTCTAATAATTTTGCAGGGAGCTGCCAAAAATTCCTTATTGTTCTGTTAATCATTACTAATAGGAACAGAGGACTGCCTTGAATTTCTTCATGAAAACCATACTAATTAGAAATGTCTGAATACATTGAAGTCCTCAGAGATTAATTTATTCATCATAATCAGTTAATCACTTTTCCTTTACATAATTAGACAGCTCCTGGTGGAGAGGAAGACCCCTAAGTTTTCTTGGAGAGAAGTAGACTGTAAACTGACATTAGGAGAGTTGTATTTTCCTTTGTGGGCATAGACATTAGTACAGGTGGAGGTTTTTTTTTCCCTTCACCACAAATGAAAGCTCAAATCAGAAACACTTTTAAAAAATGTATTTTCTAAAGCTGCATCAGATGAAGTTTTCTACAGGCTTGCCCTTCAGCTGTCCACTGGGACTAAGCTCAAAGATTGCTGAAGAAACTGGTAAAGTTTTAGTATTGATGGGTCCAAGCAGAAAACTGCTCACTTTGCATGTAGAGGGACATACAGAGACAGTCCAAATATTTAACCCTCTTGCATATTTCACAAGCTGAGCTTTTCTTAAGCCCACAAGAGATTTTTGTATGGCCTTCAAAATGATAGCAAAAGTATCCCCATCATTTACCTGAGTGGATCCCTTTTTAAGTCCCCTGATAATCCCTTTTAAGAACACTCTTGTATCACAAGTATGGATTTACTAAGAAGGAGAGCTAACAAGGAAGCTGTCCCATTAACATTCTCTTTCAGGGAATGAATTCTCTCCCTTTTGATCTGGAAAAATCCCAGGAATTAAATTACCCAAAGGACCCTGTGTGCCAGGGTGGCAAGTGCTGTGGTTTTTAATGTCCTTTATTGCACATTGATTTATCTAATTATGCTGACCCATTACAAGCCACTGAGAGAGTATAAACACTAAATGCTCTAGAAATGAGTGCTCTGTACTCTTTGCTTACTGCTAACTGTTGAAATAGACTGGGGAGTAGAGAAGCATTCCTCCCCTCTCTCTTGAATATTTGTAGAGCAAAGCACACAGTCTTTTCCAGTATTAATATTTTAAAAGATAACTCCTATAGCATGTCTCAGTTCTGTCAGCCACTGAAATTAACTGCAAGATAGAGCCTTTGCAACATAATGGTGACAGATGTGTAGTGTAGATACTTGTTTAAATCTGGATTTTATCCCAAAATGGTGTGCTATTCCCAGCAACTGTGATACCATCTAGTGTCTTCTAAATAATTGTAACCTCTAAGAGCTTGGCTTCAAATAAAACATTTTGCTTATTAGACAAGCTTGAAACTGGCAAAGTCTGTGGCCAGATAAAACCCATTCTGTGCCATCTTATCTTTGTTTTATTGTCTTGACAGAAGGTCCGGGGAGGGATGAGGAAGAAAGTTGTCAAGTGGAATTTTGCACATTGCTTTTGGGATTTTGCAGATGGTATTAGTTAATGATCAACTTCTAAATGTTTCTAGGATGTGAGATTATGGAATAAAAATAAAGGTGGTGCATTCATACACATACCAGGTCAAATAACTGTCTAAAATTGTATAAGAAGAAGATGACAGAATCTTGTACTTAGTTACTGATGAAGAATGAAAACTACTGAAGTCTGATGACGTTTGAGGTGCCTGGTATCTTCCTGACTACTTGGGTACTCTTCAAATTTCAGTGATTATGTCAATTAAAACAGATATTTAATAGTGAAAATATGGACTAAAAGTTCATGACAAAAAACAAGGAAATTGGCTCCATGTATTTTTTTCAATGTCTGTGTACAGATAAAGCTACTGTGGACTTACACTGCCTTTATCAATGCTACAGAGCCAGTAAAAGCCAACTAGTCTCAGTTTTTCAGATTTCTGCCTGAATTAACTGCCTGTTTATGGTATTTGAGTACTACAGAGCTCTCAAAACCTATTTAGTATAAGAAGCAAAGGAAGAATAAAGGATTTTCCTAATGACTACAATATCCATGTTCAGAAAGTTTCTGTGGATATTTCAAATCTGTCCATCTTTACAAAATATTTGTTTTGCAAAGAAATGGGAAGCAATTCAGATCAAATTGTTGTCATTTTTTAAATCATAGCAAGTATGCAGTTATAGAAAATGGCTACAGCAGCTCTTATGTTCGCTGTGTTTCACTTAGGCTGTAATGTTACATTGCATCACCTTTCCTCTTGAACAGTAAATGCAGCAAGAAAATGAAGAAACAAACACAGACACAAGGAAGACATGTATTAGGCAGCAGTTAAAGTGATAGCCATCAAAATCATGATAAAAATCTGGGATAGTATGACAAAGCTATAAATGAAATAATTTAAAAATATTTTCTTTGCTTCCCTTTACATTTTTAATAGAAGCCTTAAGATTTTAGTAAAATCATGAAGTAAAGTAGATAAATTACTTGGAGTAACAGAAAACCAAACAAGAATGCTTGTCTAGGCCCAAACCAATCCCATTAAATAACCCCAAACAACAGAAACAAATGAACGAACAAACAAAACCAAAGCAAAGAGAGTTGTATTATTTCTCCTTTGTGCCTTTATTTTAAGTTCATACATTTCCTGCTCTTCATGTGAGCAGTGTTCTGTGCGGCTGTCCTTGTAATTTGATATTTCCATTTGCAAATGTGAGAGTTTCTGATTGTCCAGATAAGCTTAGGTATAAGTAACTGTACAGTCATTTAAACTCAACAAAAGTTGGAGTCTTGGAGGTTTGTGCTACTGAGAATGATTTAAAAATGAAGGCTTCGTTTGACTGTGGCTAATAAAAGTATTTTTAGCTGCCAGGTTTTGGTTTTCTTTGAATCTTTTTAATGATGTAAGTCTGCTCATGCAGTGTTTGAATGCATTTTTACTCCCTCACTGGATAAGAAGATGCAGTGCAAAAGTGCAGGGTTATCACACTATTCCCAAGGAAAGAATAAATAGTATCCTGAATAATCCAAAGGGCTCTTATTCCTGACCTCGTTGAACTTCTTAGTGACTTGTTTTACATTAAAATATTTCACCAATTTCCCTCTTTTATATTGCCAACAAGGATATTAAAACAAAAAAGCGACTATTTCCTATGCTTGATTGAATAATAGAATGTTAGTGAAACTGACAGAAATACTAACTTATTAACCTCCCTTTTATTACCTATAACTTGCTAATACTTGCAATTTTTGTAAATAAAGGCATTATAGGTCTTTTTTATACTCTTCTCCTAACACAACTAAAATTCTTGATAAGGAGATCAATAAAGTCAGGGCAAAAAAACCCCAAAAAAACTTAAAATTAGCTTTTGAACGGAAAATATTTTCTAGCATATCTTGTATCTAGTCTAAAGTTTTCCTCTTTATAACCATCCACAAAGATGGATGTATCCACTGAGCATGTAAAATCCTGTAGCTAACTGCACATTGCTCTGAACCTGTCTTAGCAGAGCTCAGAGAGAAGTGAGCCTTCAGAACAAGCAGTGACTGGCACTTACAAAATCGTTCTCATGACCCCCAGTGTGAGGAGGGACAGATCTGACCTTTCTTTCACGTCAACAATAGTGCTGTTACCCAACCAATGTGCAAATGGATAAGAAAATTCTCATTCATTTGAAGCACATCTTCTTTGCATCATTTCAGGAAATGCTTGAACTTTTCACCCTTGTTTGAAGTGGGATCTACTCTGTCTCTGCCACTGCTTTGAGAATCTGTTCATTTTTCTGCTCTCTGTTATCATAAGAAGCATCTTTCTGATTACACACCAGATTTTTTCCAATATAATTTTAAAACTAAGTTGCACAAACTGGGGGAAGGGAGACTCATTGTAGCATAAAGCCATCAGAAATACTGTATTTTATTTGCCTTTAATATGAGAACACCCCCAGAAGAAGTGATAAAAGAAAAAAAATCCAGTGCTGGTTAAATCATCAGTGGGCTGATGTTGGGGAGATCTAGACAAACCTCCAAATATCTGAAAATACGAATCCATAGGCATGAATTGAGAGGGGATGACTTAAAACCAGGGGTTTCTGACCAGAAAAATAGAGATCATTCTGATGCTGTCATAATCATACTTCATAATGATGACGTTTTCTTTGGGTGAAGAGCAGAAGTTATAGTTAAAATAGCATAGAAACACAGAATATCTGTTAAACCACATGCTGCTGCCATGGGACAATTATGTTCCAGATTTTGCTCTGCCTGATTTAGAACAAGTACCAAAGTCTTACAGGAAAAATCACTTTTGTTCTCTCCTACAGAACTTGTTTTACCCACAACAAGTATTTATACTCTCAGAAAAAGGCCACAGCCTGCTAGAAAACAGCTCTGAGCCTTCTATTCCATCTCATCCTTTAATTATAAATAATTTTCTTAAGCACTCTGAGAGTTTTCCGGTACTTTCAGTGTACTTTTTAAATATTTTACATAGGTTTTGTATCTGTGTATAACCCTTAAAATTTTGCATTAATGAAAATTTCTATTCTTTAGCCAGCTTGTCATGTGCATAACTTCTGGCTTCATGCTTGCTTCTGCCCATGAATGCTATCTACACTGGCAGACATGCTAAAAAGCATATGAAGAAAACCCAAATAATTAAAGGAGAAATTATTGCTTGAAGGGCAGGATATGATATACTGTGGACAGGCTGCTGCCTGTTAACCCTGGGATTTCTCCCTTTCCTGTTTCAAATCCCCTTAGGAAAATAATTTCCTACCTCTGTTACCTGTTTTTCCTTCTAACCTACGTGTTGTCTGCATATTTCTCAGGAAAAGGGCTGTCTCTTATTATTTATATGAATAAGGACCAGCATAACTATGCCCACTCCTGGATAATACAAATAATAATCACTGGAAACTAGCATATCAGTGGTCCCAATTATTATGGCTGTTTTCACTTAGTTCCCTTTATAATATTTTAAAGTATATTAGCTCAGAAATTTCTACTGCTGTATTATGTAATTTAATGTCTTTTTCAAGAATATAACTTCTGACATAGCAGAAAGGTATACATGCAATAAAAAATGCATGTGCTTACTATATAATATTGTTACAATTCTTGTTATATTTGTCTTTATGCACTTTGGAATATTTGATGCATCTGTGTGGGTAAATATTCTTGTACTCACATACTTACCAAGTCAGATAAGCTGATGTCTGAATTTAGTGATAACATCCATCATCATGAGTTAAAAGAAATAAGAGACTAGCACAAAGCAACAAATGTGTTGTTCTTTGTCTCTTTGCAGAAACAGGAGAATATGCAGTACACTCTAATTTTAAAGAAAAAGAAGGGATTTGTATTTCAGGACCAGGAAACTGTGTGGTGAAATAAGCCAGGACTGACTCATGGTTTTATTTCCTACCCTATGTATTATTATGTAGCAAACCCATTGGCATAAAATACTCTGATAAAATCTGTAGAAATAAACATTATCCTCACTTCTTTCACTTTTACTTTGTCTGTTAAAAAAAAAAAAATAGCTTTGTAAACAAGATACCTACCATTTGCAGTGATTGATTTGCACTAGAAATTTCTGGGCAACTATAAATTCAGATAACACAGAGGTTTTGCAACACAATACCAAAACTGAAGTGACAATATTAAAAACTGTTATGTACATGCTTTATAAACATCCTGCATTGAAAATTCAGTAAAATATTAGTAATCTTAAATGTCCAATGAAGTTCAGAAACTAGGAATTCATACAGGACAGTTTTGTTGAGTAATTTTTCTCAGTGGACCAATCTATCTGCAACCCCAAATTCACTACAGTTTTCACGTGACTGGAGTCTAAATGTCCCTGGGAAAGCTCAGCATTAAATATCTTAAGATAGCTAGCTGTTTTTGAGAAAAACACCCTTAAAGTGAGGTTTCTGGCTCTTTTTCACAATATTGTATTGCTTGAATAAAATTTTTACATATACATATATATATAAAATTCCTGTTGGCTTCAATGAAAAATGACCACAAAGTCTTACAATGTGAATTAGAACAGTTAGTTTAAAAGGCTGTCTAAGTTCCTTTGTTTTGTGACAAATTGCTGGTGAAAAATAGAGAGATGTGATGTTCAGCATTTTGAAGACAATGGTTAGGCTTAAAATTTTTCTAGGTATCAGCGGAAGTCAACACGAGTTTTAAATGTCTGCAAGGAACAGTTTTCCTGCATCCTCCTTTGGAAACAAGCCTTCCAGTCCCAAGCCTGTCCCTGGTGAATGTCACTGCAAATTGCCAGAGGCAGAAAGGAGGCTCTTGGCATTAAAAAACACATGGTGCAGAGGTTCTAGAGAATCTAAGTGCTGAATGAAATACCAGCTAAGAAATTGCAAGGCACAAGATAATTGATATTTTGGTATATAAATTGATGTACTCAAAACCAGAAATCCAGACTACTAGGAAGAAGTCTTCCTAGTAAATGTTGCCCATCAGAATTCACTTATTTTTCTTCTTTCTTTCTGGTCCAATTCACTTTGCAGTCTTTCTAAAGACTGACCAATTTCAACAATGACAGCTAACCTCAATGATATTTTAGTTGTTTTTAAGAGCTAAAAAGAGGGGGGAATATCAGGTATGCAGGACCTTTGTTCAGCAACTCCCCTCTGTCAGCTGCTCTCAGCTACATCCTCAGGCATCCTGGTTTTGGTTTTTTCCTCCTCAGATGGATGTTTCTTGCACTGTGTATTACTGATATGCCTGTCTGGAAGGGTTTGATTTTATTCTAGTTCAGGGTCAGGTACCTGTTTTCTCAGTATCCAAAAGATTTTCTGGATTTAGGCATGTTTTTGTTTGGATTTTTTTTTAAACTTGGTTGTTTAATGAAGTTCACATGTCAAACCAGCGGTGCTAGAACTAGAAATAACCTGGGATTTCTAGATAGCAGCACTCTGTTCTGATTTCTATGGATACAGAGATACATGCAGATAATCAATAAGAAAGATTCATTTTCATTTTTGTTTCTTCAGCCCTGTTCTTAGTCTTCATTGCAGAGCTGCAGGTTTTGTAAGTGTGTTTTCTTCTTTTCTTCTTGGGAACAATAATCACACATTGCCACTTTCCCTTCTTCCATATTATTCCAGGTCTAGTGTTTATAGTTTGATGCTGCATCTTATAATGGTCTTAGTCTGTAAAAGCCTAGGGATCCTATTGCAAGTTTAGATTTCAATTAATATTCTCAAGCAGAGCTAAAAATAGTAGCTGTCAAGTTTTATTCTTTCCCAGCAGGATCCAAATGTCCTCCACTGCTTCTAAACCACAGTTAGAAGGACAATAATCACACACTTTATTTCTCACTGAAGGAAAAGACACAGTACTTTGCTCTTTCCTCCATCCCTTAATTGGCATTGGTGTTTATTTGCAGGCATTTTATAACAGATTGTGTGACTGATATGATAATAGCACAATTCTGCAGATCTGAAAGTTTGTAGTTCTATTATAGGACCTCAAAGCACTTAACCCAATGTAGTTACAAGTTCCTGCCTCTGTCAAATTCTAACAGAAATTAAGCTCCCAGGACTGATTTTTCTTTAGGTATAATTATCTTTCATTTCCATAAGGGAAAATGAACTTAAGGTCATGGTGGTAGGGTTCCTATGGCCCATTCAGGCTCAGTGACAAATCTTTCATGTGTAGTCACAGCAAGTGCATTTTAACATTTAGTTTCAGCAATGATCTTGTCTCAAAGCAGAAAATAGGGTTAGCAGTCTTTGCCTTTATTTTGCAAGGAGAATGAAAAGATGCAGTTGAAAAAGGACAGGGTTGTTTCTTGAAAAATACTGTACTTTGTTCATTGAATATCTAGAAGTCACGATATCTGATTCCAAGAGTTTATTTCCTGCTGAAGTGGTAGAAGTTAACACTGACAACCCTAACACCTTACAGGAAGTGCAACAAAACATCCCTTCTTTTTTTTTTTTTTTTTTTTTTTTAAGATCAAAGTCAAAATGGAAGCAGCATATTTATCTGAAACATTTTACTTGGCAACAAATAAAGGAATATATGATAGCTTTTGGGGCATTTTGATGATTCATTTACATCCATCCTCTAGCAACCTCTGTAAGAATTTAATAGATTATTTGAATGGCTTGAGGATTATTTTACATGGTATGTTTTCATTTCCATTTTCATTCTGGAGGGAAAGAAACCTAAATCATAGTATTAACTTAGCAACCTTTCTTTGGAGAGTTGGGAATGTGAAATGATGATCCTCTATTAGCACTCCCTGAAAGGTGGTAGCAGGTCAAAAGTTTATTCCAATGACAAGTTTGAACATGAATTGATGAACTGGAACACAGGAACCCAGGACTTAACAGTGGTTTAAACAGCTACAGCATTATGAATTTGAAAAGATCTCTGACTTTCCAGAACTATTCTGTGTATTTTCTTACGACTACAGAAAGGAAAGATATCTTAATCTGTGAACCCACAATCACTGGAAAGGTGCTGGACTGACAGCCCTGAAGAGGGAAATGCTGTGTTTGTCCATCCAACAGGGCAGCAGTGTCAGCCTGTGTGGGACCAGAGCCTCAGAGCAAGGGCACAGTCACCCTGCCTCTGCTCAGGAGCTGGGGAAAACTGTAAGGGCAGAAAGCAACAGAGGGAATGGGAATAGAAATTTGAAGGCTTTTCTTAAGCTTTTCCTTAACTTACTCTGCACATTTTGTATCTTTAAATCGCGCTCTCAAACAATAAAATCTTTTGCTTCATATATTCACATACTCACTTGGCAGTAGTTTAATTCATGGCTACTGTATAGCTACCCATTAAATAATGCAGTACCTGCAGACATTAGGGATGACTTTTCCACTGCAGCTATTTAGTCAGTAAATCTGACACATCAAAGCCCACGAAATTCAGCTGAAAGGCTCCCATTGACTTCACCAAGATTTGCGTTATGCCCTTGAGCAGTTACATGTGCCTGCACACACACACTCACATGTTGATTAAGGGATTGTTTATGGGCTGGGAGGATAACTACTGTATAAATTAAAGACATTTTATGCCCTCGAACTCTACTCCTGGACAGGTGAAATGATCAAGGTTTCCCGGCATTTTTGAAGTTCAGAAAAATACTGCAGTGTCTTCAAATGTCTTTCTTCAGGGAACAGCCAAGCATTCAATCAGGCCAGGAAATTCAGGGGTTTAGAACAGCCTAATGCCTATATCTGGCAGTAATCAAAGAAGAGCATTGAAAAAGGAGGGGGGGAAAATAGAAGTTGGGGGGAGAGAGCAAGAGCAAGGCAGGAGAAAGAGGACGGGGGGAAATAGATGTGCCTACTGTGGCTTAAAGCACAATAATTTAATTATCACTATGCAATCAATAAAGATGTAACAGTGTGAAGGGAGCATGACAAACAGATTTGCTTTGTCTTAAATGGTATGTATTAAATGAATGTTTCCCAAACTGAACAAGATTGACTAGTAAATTAGAAGAAAAATTGATGTTATTTTAAATGTTCTGCTTACCAACAGAAAAAGACACTCATTTGCAAGAAGAATACTGGAAAATTGCTTCTTTTTCTCTTGGAGCCATTCTTTCAGGCCATCCCAAAGAGAGGGAATAGGCACATTCTAAAGCAATAGTGTGATTCAGTAAGCATCCTGGCTTAGGGCATCAAATCAGCGCTGTCACCACACTGACACGAGTGGCTTTCATAGGATCAGGCCTTAGAATTTAATGTTCACTTATAAATGCAGAGAAGAATGAGAAGCATAAAGCAGTATAAACCATAACACTGCACAGATGGAGTTTTACACCCTTACCTAAATATGCTAAAGTTAGCAGGGAACCATGAGACAAATGAGCTCCATCCTTGCAGACACTGAAAACTCAGCCAAACTTTGTAATTGGTTCTGAGGATGCAGGCAACCTGTAGGATGCTGGTTTCTGTAGGAATTTTAAATGAAAATGATCAAATGGTGCACCATGAAACAACACTACATTCCCATTGCTATTCCAGCCCCTTATGGGTTTGTATATTTGCAGCAGTGTTTTTACAGTTGAGGCCAAATCCCTTCTTCTGAACAAGGTAAATAAAGAAATTAAATGAAAGAACGTCTAAACTCAAAACATTTTGGGATATTAGCTATGTATTCTTTTTGCTGTTAGAAAGTAATAGTTTTAAAAATAAAGCCAAAAAGTTACACAGACTATGCTATCTTTTGCCTTTTAAAAACTGAGTAAACAAGACTTTCTTTGTGTTCCATTTGGCTTCACTGAGAATTTATTAGTAAGCAGATATAATCTAGACATAAGAGACTTAATCCTGGAGAAGCTTATTTATTAACACAGAATAAGTAAACATCTTAACCTGCTCGTGTTTATCTTCACTTTTATTTGATTTAACTCCAAAATCAGAACAAAATTGTAATTCTTTCAATCTGGGGATATCTTTTCTGTCACCACAGGACTTAACTTTTTTTCTGCTCCACTTGGTAAGTCAGCAGCCTCAAAGAAACATTATTTTTTCCTGGAACTCATTCTATAGCATGAACCTGAGCAAATATCCTTCAAACATTATATCCCAGAACACTAGCACTGCATCTGAGCTATATTAAATTGAATAAGAATGAGAAGCCATGTGTGGAAGGACCAAAAATTCAAGCCACATTTCTTTAAAAACAAAACAAAGTAACCAACCACAAAAATAATGTGATACACTGACTTATACAACCATTTTTAAAACAATTGACAGAAGATGAAAAAATTTTGTTTCCTTAGAAAACATTGGGATGCCTTGTCTCTCACATGGCAGGCTCAAATGCTGTGGAAATTAGTTTCCTCTGGAAATGCCTATCACAAATGAGATTTACTGAATATTTCTCATTAAGATGCAGTCACTAATTGTGTTGTTCACCGAAAAAATGCATGGTATATGCACTGTGCTGAAAGGCAAGACGTTTGAGTATGACTGGAAAACTGCTGGAAAAGATACAAGATGATTGAAGGATTTTTCAACCTGTTTTGGCACCACTACTCATCATTTAGCTCAGTATTTTGAAAATTCTTTCATGTGAACAGTTTTTGTTTTAAATAAACTTTGCATGGAGTGAACTCTATTTTGCATTCTTACAGTTCAAAGTCCTGTTTCTATAATAAAACTTGCATTTATTACTGAAGTTAACTGGAATTCAAAATTACAAAATAGTGAATTGGGGAATAATTGCACCCTACCATGCTTGCAGCCAGGTTTCCCATTCCAGGTGAATTCCTTGCATGTGGGAGAATCTGTGCTGGCCACACTTTGTGAATTCTGTTTTCCCTGCATGAACAGTAAAATGAGCTCTGATCAAAATCACAGCCACTTTTAAGAAATTCTGAAAATGTCAGCTGTTACAGATTGTTGGAAGACATCTCAGTGCCAATTTGTTTATAGGACAAAGTTCACAAAATTTAAGGCTTCATATGGAGATTTCACTTTGTATCTGTAAATAAACAAAGTCTGGGACATATTTTTAAGGAAAATATATATGTAGATTTGAGTGGCAAAAAATTCTTTTCCACATTTCCATAAACAGTTTGAATAACTCTCCACAGGAAGAGAATCTTAACATCTTCCTGATGATGCTAAGTTATTTACTTGCATGACAAATTTCTGTAGTGAATCTGAAATGAAACAAACGAGGTCTCTACCACACAATGAAAATACATGTATTTTCAAGTGCATGTGTAAGTCAACTTCTTTTGTAACAAATGCAGCACGGGTACATCTAGAAGAAGGCCTCTGTTTTTTCAAAAGTGCATTTATTTCTGACTGGTGGCATGATGATTATACTTATACACTGAACATCTGTCTATATCTAAAGGCAGAGAATAAGGATAATAGCTGTGCTATTTTGATGGAAAATAATACATATCTTGGTTTATTTGTATGGCAGTATTCTGAATTTACTGTATTAAAGGAGGCTGCAGGCAAAAAATGAAAAACCAACTGCAACAGTGCATCTCCAGGGATGGTAGCCAAGGTCCTTAGGACTGTGAACTAGTCTTTTGAAGTTCCCAAGCTATATGTCACTAGCCCAAGCAACAGGCTTTTTTTTCCAAGGTCAGTAACAAAGATCAAAAATCTACAGTGCTGCTGGAAGTCATGATTTGCAGGGAAAAAGGTGCTCAAAAGATACTGAGAGACAAACACGGGGTAAATATGCTTATTCTCTCTGTCAGGGCTTATCCTCAGAACTTGATTAACCTTCAATTTGAATGGAAAGCATGCAAGTAGGAACTAAAATATTGCTTTCTTTTGCCTGTGAGACCGAGTTAATGTCAAATGCAGAAGAATGACAGAAGTTTCTACGACCTGTTAGAAAAGCATATCCAAGCATGCTCTTGTGTCCCAGAAACATTTAAGCTGATCTGTGATCACGCTCCTGAACACTGCAGGAAAGTGTTAGTGTCAGGTAATGACCCTAAAAGGGTTTCTCTAGATATATTCAAAATACTTTCATGCTATATAACCCGAATTCTATCACCTAATAAAATGTTTTTATTGTTAATTGACTTTGAGTATATGAACAATTATGTCTCCTTTGGGCTGTACTCAAAGAATGTAAGAAATCATCTTGGAAGGTGGGTGAAAGAGATATCTGTTGTGGCTGGTGGAGATACACATATTGGTTAAATAGGTGGAAACCTTTGGAACACTGCAAGCAATTCCTGACCAGAAAAAACCCATGCTTTTGCCACGGATCCTAAAGCACCTCATGGAAGTCTCACGAGCAGACACTCAAGAACAATTGATCAGGCAGAAGCCCAGAAGAAGCAGAGAGCAATAACTGTAGCAGCCCAAGCTGCTATTTATTCGAGCTACTCTATTTATTCGGCTTTCTGTTTCCCTGATCCATCCAAGAGAAAGAAGATGCTTCCTTTATGTCTTCATGAACTTGGCTATACATCCCTCTGCCCTTCAGGTAGCAGCAGATCAACCTTTTTGCACGTCCTGAAACGTGAGGAAGAGCTTTCTGCCATCTTTGATAGTGCCCAGTAATTTATGTTGTCTAGCATGACTGGAATAAAACTGGAATGTGCCATGTGTTCCCCTGGGAAGGACCCTAACTCACTGCTGCACTCTGAGCTGCTGCTCCTCCAGGCAAGCCACGTTCCCCTGGCGCAGCCAGTCCTGCCAGGGGCTGCCCAAGGCCCTGGGAGGGAGAGGCAGGAGAGAACATAAATCACTAGCAGCTGCTGGGCTTCCTGGCTGCTGGGACCTGTGTCAGACAGCCCCGTGACGGATGGGGGAATCTATCCAGCAGGAGCTTTCATCCTTCAGGACCCAGACAGCAGTCCTCCCGGCCAGACTCATGGCTGAAGCCTCTGACAGCAGCAGAGGAGCCTGGTGATAAAGCTGCTCCCATTAGCTCGTGAAGTAGCTCTGGTTTGCATTATTTCAGCCTTCTACATAAGGAAAATCCCAGTGGGAAGATGAGGGAGAGCATGCAGCTGCAGCTTACGCTTTCCATTTTGTCAGTTCCCAGTCCCTGTATGAGGCCCTGCACAGCTATGACTGCCAGGACAAATTAGGAGAGGCAAGAGGTGACCTCAGAGGAGGTGCTGGGTCTGTCTGGCTCTGCCCATCCAGCTTGTAGGCAAGCAGTATTCCCAAGTATCTGGAACCAAAACGAACAAAATAGGGGAAAATGTATTATGGGGAACAATTATGTGCTACTAGAGGATTGGATTAGATGACCTAATGGGAATTTTCCATTTGTGATTGCTTTGATTCTTTGATTTACATTTTCAAATGCTTTGGTCTCTGAGGGAGAACAGTGAAAAGGAGTGGACATGATCAAATAATTAGTAACACTGCTCTCTTAACTTTTAGTGGAACATTTTTCAGGTAGTTTGCCAGACATGTAAAAAATGACACAGAACTATGTATTTTATATAGTGAAATATTAATGCTGGCTGGGAATGCCAGGCTGATGTTAGAACTAAGTAAAAAAGTGTGTACTTGACTGTGCCAGTGAAAACCAAGATGACAGGTTTTATTTTAATTTAATAAAATCTGAAGGTAGTGCTGCGGAAATCTGGCCAAGGCTGTCTGGCAGGCTGCCTTGAAGGGAGTCATTGATAGTCCCCTTCCTTTTTACTTTATTAAGTTCACCATTTTCTGCCATTTAACATAAAAAAAGTAATTTCCCAAATAGCAGGATTCCTTAGTTGTTTTATCTTGCTCATCTAGCATCCACATTTTGTAAAGCATTTCATTGAAATTAGGTTGCCTAAAACTCGCAGCATGATCAATCTGCATTTTACTGAGATTTCTTTTGTAAATTCAGTATGATGCTGAAAGTCAGAAGCACCATTTACATACATTCCACTAGAGAGGTGAATGGAGAGTAGTAAATACACTTGAGACCTTGAGGGGACATCTATAAAAATGCAGGGCTGAAGATTTCTTTTTCTTTTTCATTCTGTAATATTGTAGGGACAGAAGATTATCTATCAAAATGAAGGGTGGATTAAGAACCATTTGTTGCAAACCAGTCTTCTAATCAGTTACTCAATAAATATCCATTTTTAGCTATTAAATCAGCAGTACAAATCAGCAGGAATATTAATCCAGAATAATCAAGGCCAGACTAAATAGGTTTTAGTGCTCTGACCCTCTTTGCTTTATTTCACCTGACAAAAGACTTATAGCACCTTCCCACCCCAGGATGCTGATGCTACTCATAATCATGTCCCAGAGAGTTACAGCTTCCTGTAACTCTCAGCCATATTATAGACTTATTTTCTCTAAGTAGGCAGTTTCTTATCTACCTCATGCCCATAACATTCACCCCAATACCTGCTGTCTAAAGTTTCCCATCCTAGAACCCACGAGTTCCTTCTGAGATTCCAAACAGGAACATTCCCTTAAGGAAAGTCATATGAATGTGCCTAAAAATGTCCTTCTCTGTTTCCAAATACCTTATTAGAAAGTCTAATGAGCCATATAGACAGTTAAATATTTGGACAGTTAAATATTTGTCTCACAGACCTTTATATCATCCCATCACACTTTTTCGTTAATATCTTTTGACAAATCCACCCTCACGAGGCAGGGTCCAAATGCTTTATACTTATCTGAGGAAAGTGATAAATTGTGGTCCTTATTCAAGTGGGCTCTGCTGGTTGGAAAGTTTAGTGTTGCACAAAAGCATAGAAAAGAAGGTGCAATGACATTTGCAAAGTCTGTGGACAATTCCTAGCAACAGATCAGGAGGAAGCGATCCTGCACTCTGCAGCCCAGAGTATTGCTCCAGTCGTTTGTTTGGCAGCTGCAGTAAATTGAGTAACTGGAAAGACTGAATCAATTTGTTCATTCTGTGAATTCATTAAGCCTCAGAAGACAGCCTGTGGGCAGGGTCCCTAGTCCTGTGAGGTTTGATATGTTTATTCATATTAATGGCTTCACCAATGGCGAGCAATTTTACTACTCATTGCAATTGTTCTTTGCAATAAAAAATAATGTGCTTTCTCAGATCTTTCACTTTGCTTCAGTTAGCCAGAATGTGTGAATTTAATAACCATTTACAACATTGATTCCAATCTGGATGAAAACCCTTATAACCAAAATTGAGCCGTTGTGTGGCATTATCTCTCTGACATCAGGATACACGCTGTATTGAGACTTGCAATGCTTCACAGCCAACATTATGGGATGACACAACTAAAATTGAATAAGGAACAGACTTCTTGTAATTAAATTGCAGCTATCAGTGTGAATACCATCTATCTAATACAAAGCACACAAAGTGAATGGAAGCATGCAAACGTGTTTGTAATGTTTACAGCAAACCAATTAAGTCTTCAGGTTCCCTATCAGCAGCAATATCACTCATCTGTTCAAGCCATCAGCAACTTCCTTTGGTGTTCTGTATTCTGACTGCACACAAGAGAGAACTCTCTATCTGGTTTTGCCCATATTGTCTAGCAGCAAATGATTCCAAAGATAAGTTATTTCTTTCACGTCTAAACTTTAATTATTTTGCTTCCCAGTAATTTTAAGAAAATGGACCCTTAGTCAGTATAAATTGTCATAACTTTGCTGATGTCAGTAACAATTCCTAGTATTTGAGAACTTGGCCCAAGGCCACCACTTTTAAATTGCAAGTTTAGACAAATGGAACCACAGTTCAAGAACAGATAAAACTAAACTTAATAAAGTGAAAACAACATGTTTCACATACATTAGGGTTTGAACATTATACAGTTCATTAGTAACAACAAAATTCTACAGGTCCTCCATCACTATGGTCAAAATCCAGCATATGTAAAAAGCAAAACATTTTGTACTATACTGAGAGCATTTATGATAACTGTCTACTTCTGTTCTTCCTCCACAAATGAATAAAAAGTGCTACTATAAGAAACCTGATGGAAGAGTCCAAATAAATATAAATTACTGTCTTCAAATACTTGCAAGATCCAGATGTGTAATATCAGGATGGCACTAAAAAGCAAATAGAAACAACTTTTGATAATTCTTGAGTACTTGATCTGATCTATATTATCCAGGCTGAAAGAATAATTTTTGCTTTTTGGATTTATGAGAAGTCAAGTTAGGTATTTTGTATACCCTGACTGAGAAAAAAAATACATAGTGAGGTGTAACATTCTGACTGTCATACATTTACTGAGAGAAGTAGTAATTTTCTATCTGAAATCTTCAATACCTAATACTTTCACCTTGAAATAAAAATAAAATTATTGAATTCAGGTACTTAGAGAAGTTTTAAATAGCTGAACTATAGGATGTGGAAACCAGACCTTCAACTATTTCAATCAATGCTGAGATGTGTTAAAAGCAACCATATTTATCCAAGGCAAAGAAAGAGCCTTGATGAAATTTCTACACACTCAGTGAAAAAATTCCTAGACTCAGCTTTCAATTTGCATCAAACAACTGAATACACATATATATTGTAGATATTCAGTTAAACTATTCCACTTATTTAGTGGCTAGCCTTGATGAGGAAAATGAGCTACCTGATTATTTTTGTTTTCTTTTTGCACCTTGATTCTATTTCAAATTGAATCTTAATAAAAATGATTTTTAAGCACTGATGATCTCTACATTATCTGTGATAAATTTATCTCAAAATGTGAAAGTTATAAAAATTGGAACTTAGTAATTAAACTACAGGAATTATTTTCGTTTTAAAACCTTGTAGGTTTGATTGCAATAAAATAACTAGGATATTTTTTCTGATATGCTATGGATTGTACATTTCAGGAAATGGATCAATCAAGAGATTTTGTTGCTTCTTCCTGCAATGTAAAATTTTCTGGTTTATCCATTGTTAAAAATTTATTCTTGTATGTACATACTATAGTGGTGGGTACTTAGGGGATGACAGCTGAAGAGGGAGACCCTCTAAAAATGTTAGTCACAAGGAAGTTTATTTTACAATTAAATGAATGTGGATCGTGCTAAACAATTTGGAAAAAAACATTAAATTACCCAGTGCATCAATAAATAACTGGCTTTCTAGTGCACAGAAAATTTAAGTGATATACTCATGGAAAATTCCAGTCATATCAGAATATTCAGCAGGTTTTCATAAGAATGAGTAGTTAATATGAGAATAACAGACAAATGGAGGCATTTAGTCCTTCACATCTGCTGTTTTCCTTTATTAATTCCTGTATCTAGAAATAATTTTATTTATTTCCCTATGTACCCAATAAGGAGTCTGTTCATTTCTCCCATCCTTACTTCACTACCCCATATGTCATCAAAGCCAATTTGACTCTGACACTGGGAATATTCATGATAAAAAAATGAGAATCTTCCATTAAGATTCTTTAAATGTTTTGATTTTTTTTTTAATGTTGTGTATATTATTTTTACTCACTACAAAAAGTTCTACATTAATCACAAGCTTCAATCTTTGATAAACATTGTGTTTTAATGAACTAATAAGAAAGTTTGAGTTACGCATGGAGCACAAAGAATGTGACATGTATTTAGTGGTTGTTGTTGTGGCATGTTCCACATTGTTTTCTATAAAATATAAGAACTGTGGTGTTAACTGTTTTGCCTGAGGAGCCTTATTAAACTCAAATGATTCAAAAGCATATCTAGGATGTGTCTGGGTTAGATGCTTTAGACAGAATAGCAACAGGAGCACCAGGATGCGCTGCAGTGGGAATTCATCAGTCCATGCTAAAGTGAGGCCCTCAGCTGCAATAGCTCTGTGGTCCTGCCAGTGAGGAATCTGCTCCTGAACAGAAGCAGAGGCAGACCTCTGTTTGTAGTCCAGGCTAAGGAAAGCTTCACCAGATTCCCATACCATCCCCAACTATCCTCAGGATGAGTTTGATTTTACTTAAAACCTGTATAAATTTGCAGTTATCCATATGGAACAAGCATCACTGAGAAAAATGGGCAATTCTACCCTAGTGTTATCTTTGGATATGCTAAGCCGATTTTCCAGCTGGTGCAAGTTAAGTTATGGCAGTTATATTAAATGATGCCAATATACACTAATTTAGAATGAGTTCCTTCATCATTAACATGGGTATTTTAGGAAACTAATTTAGAACCATACATTATGTAGACTCTCTTCTCTACTTATCATCTCCCATCTGATATTTGATTAATATATTGATTTCCTCTTATTAAAAAAAAAGATCAACCCACTCACCTCCTTTTACCCTCAACATCCTCCAGATGCAGAATGCTACCTGGATTAGCAAATTGATTAATTGATAATAAACACATTGATCTCTTTTGTCTTTCTGCAAGCTGCAATTTCTCTATCCTTACTTTTTTTTTTCCCCCACAGGAATTTTTAGTATTGGCTCTTCTCTACTACTGACACCATTCTTGTGAGTCCATTCTTCAAAGACTCGTCTACAGTTTTTTCAGTATTAATTCTTCAAAATGTCTTCCCAGCATGCAGCAATACATAAGTGCTCGTGGTGATGTAAGCTGAAGTCTCCCTGGTTGCTGAAGTGCTAAAATAAACAGGTCAATGCAGGAGCAGATATGATCCATCCATAAACTTTGTGGAACACATCTGAAAGGGCAGGATTAGTCTAAAATAGAATGTCTGGGACATATCTCAAGGCAGCTGCATTTATAAATTGTTCTGTAGATGGCTTTACTTGGTTGGAAGAGATGTTATGTTACACATCCATCCATGTGATACTAATAGATGATGATGACATCAGAAGAAATTGCTGGAAATTTACTTTATTACAAAAATCCCACACAACCCTGTAAAACCAAGGTCCAAGGCAAAGAATGAAATTTACACACCCCATTAGAAAGACACTCTATACACAAAACACCTAATACTTCAAAATGTTATGCTTTCAATGCTGATCATCATGATTAAACATCCATATCTCTGTAGCACCTAGAGATCAGATGGGTTACAATTGCAGTTGTGGTACAAAGTGACCGTCCCTTGACAAAGATCTAAATCAGGAGCTGTTTCATAGCAGTTTCTGAGATTTTATAACGTGCTTTCACTATGCATGGGAACTGGGATCAAGAGAATGGCAATACAACAAAATAACCACTGATGGTGTCTGGAATTGCAGCAGGGAATGTGGGGGTCCTGGATGGGGTGGTGCTATTGCCATGTTCCTCACCAGTATGGTGATCATCTAGCTATTGTCTTGTATTGTATGATGTTCCATCCATCTTTTTCACTTTCTGCAGCTGTTCACAAAAAATTGACTTATTTAAACATTCTGGCCTTGTTGAAATGGCATACTTTTATAAAATTTATGGAAATGACTTAACATGAAGTACCTTTGGAATTAAGGCACATGAGATGGCAGTCACTAAAAGAGAAAAGCCTTTTTCCCCTTTCCTGTCTTCTACTGGGAACTGCCCTGGTTTGTGGTGGCTGTGGTGCTCACCAGGCCCTTCAGAATGAGGTCACTAAACTCAGTGAAATGCAGATCACTAACTCCATGGAAATGTGCCTGTTTGTCCTTTACTGGAATGCCAAGTATCCAAATGGAGTCACTGCAGGAAAGGTCAGGGAAATGCCACGCAGGAGTGTGGAAGAGGAACACTGGAGGGGACAGCACACTCCTGTTTCAGTGACAGAGAGTTACTAGGGATATCTTGCACAGCTTGACCCATGTCTGAGGTCACTATGGTTTCCACAAGCAGAATCTCATACAAGGCATTTTTACATAAAACTACTACATTAAAGGTGCATATCCTTTCCTTGGTTTGGTAAGAACTTCCGAGGGTAAAATTTACCTATTTAAATATATCAGCACCTGGATCTGTAGTTTCTTACTTGAAAAGATTATCAGGGAAAGCTACAAGAGAGATCTAAGGCCAGAGAGGCAGCTGGTGTAACACAATGTAGTATGGCTTCTGATCTGAGCATATAAAATAAAGATACACGCGTTCAGCAAAATAGACAAAACGAAGACGCTTGAATCTCAAAATGTTTTTTATGGAAGTATTTAGTAAGAAATTAATGTACAGGTTCATTAACTTCTGGAAGGGAATAAAATTCAGACGGACGTATTCCCCTTCATCCCTCAGAGTGATTTTAAACAAAGGATGTATCCCACCACAGCACACAAAAGGTGGCTTAGGTTTAGTTTCCCTTTATAAAGGTCGCTCACATGATTTCTTGTTGTGGTTTAGCCTGGCAGGCAGCTAAAAACCATGCAGGAATAAAAGTACAATTTATGGGTTGAGATAAAGATGATTTAAAAGGAGAGAAAAGGAAAGTAGTAGAACAATAATAACAGTAATAAAAGAAATTGAAACAGAATATACAAAACAATGTGTTGCCCAATGCAATTTTTCACACCTACCGACCCATGCCGAGACAGCTCCTGAGCAGAGGCCTCTGGCCAGCTTTGCCCCTGATTTATAAACTGTGTGTGTTGTATGGTATAGAAAATAGCTTTGGTCAGCTGAGTCAGCTGTCCCAGCTGTGTCCCTCCCCACCTTCTCAGAACCCCCAGCCTACTTGCTGGTGGGGTGGTCAGAAGAGCTGAAAAGTCCTTAGTAAACCCTGCTCAGGACAAAATCCTCCTGTGTTATCAACACTATTCTCATCCTAAATCCAAACTACGGCGCTGTATGAGCTGCTGGGAAGAGAATGAATTCCATCCCAGCTGCAGCCAGGACAAAAGTAAAGGCAGGGCAGTGAGCCTTTCGGAAGATTAGGAAGGGCCCTGGTCTGTTCTCAGCAGAG
Source organism: Fringilla coelebs (assembly GCF_963513975.1). Classification (NCBI taxonomy): domain Eukaryota; kingdom Metazoa; phylum Chordata; class Aves; order Passeriformes; family Fringillidae; genus Fringilla; species Fringilla coelebs. The sequence goes on from NC_140067.1 coordinate 12,732,628, forward strand.
AGCACTGACCTCCTGCCTGCGGGGACAGGGCTTGGGGGATGGCCTCAGGCTGTGTCAGGAAAGGTTTGGGTTGGACTTTAGAAAAGGGTTCTTCACCCAGAGGGTGTTGGCTCTGGAACAGGCTGCCCAGGGAAGTGGTGCCCATGGCACCAAGCCTAGCAGAGTTCAAGGAGAGTTTGGACAATGCTCTCAAGGCACATGGTGAGATTCTCCTGTGCAGGGCCAGGAATTAAACTCGATGACCCTCATGAGTCCTTCCAACCTGATATATTCTATGGTTCTATGAGCCTTGTGAGTGCCTTCCAACTCAGGACATTCTATCACTCTAAGATTTTATATTCTTCCTATGTACAAAACTAAATCATTCAAAATTATGACTTCTCCAAATGTAAATACTTTTTTTTTTTTTTTACCTTGTACTGAAGGTAAACTTTCCAGTAATAACATATCTGAAGTTAGACTTAAATTGCCATGGGAGTATGGAGAAATATACATATACATACACTAGGAGAGAGGGAAAAGATTTTTGTTCATCTTCCCTCAAGTCCTATTTCAGGAAACATCTAAAATTTAGGAAAAAAATTTCAATATTTAAATCCCATTGACGTCAATGGAACCCTTCAGCCTCTAGTAAGTGGTTTTGTAAGCAAGGAAATGTTTTTCCTCTATTTTCCTGAGGAAAGCAAATCTGGCAGAGTCACTATGTCATGTTATTTAATTTGAATAGAAAGATTACTGTCTTTGTTATAAAGGCTATACTCTTTAGCAATATGACATTACAATGTGAATTAAGCCTGTGCCTAATGGCTTTCCTAAACAGCACTTATTCCTGAGTGAGAGCCAATATGATTTCCCAATTGTGATATGAGATGCTAGCCTGAACTGCAGATTTGGCTTTCAGGTTTGGTATCAGGTTTAAGCAAATTTGGGATGAAAAACTTTGCAGATTTTAAAAGTCCATGATGTCATTTCTCATAGCAGATTAACAACAAACATCATGGCACAAAGGAACGAGATTGCTGAACAGGAAAAAAGTAAATGTTAGGTTGACTAAATGAGGGTAAGGTGGGTGATGTGATAGCATTGTCTAAGTACAAGACAGTTTAGAGATCAGTTAAAGAGGACAAGCTTCAGATCCTAGAAGATCACAAAAGAAATTAAAATTTAAATAGTAAAGAAATTCTAGAAATGAAATCATCTATGAAATGAGATGCACAGCACTTCAGAAATATACATTTACACTCTCACAGACAACAGACAGAAAAGTTCTGTGTTTTTACCACAAGTCTCTTATTATGAGATGTATCATCATGTAGAAATGTAGTAATTTTCCCCCTGGGATTCAAGCAGATGAGATTTTAGTTTCCAGAATGTTTACATAGAATATTCTTTAGTAATGTATTTGTTCTGAATTAAATCAGTACATTGCATGTGCTGTCTCATAGCACAAGATAATTCTCTGATATAAACATTCAATATAGTTTTTTATTCATATTTGGTTTCATTTTTGATTTTGAGTAATATTTCTAGCATTTGATATCCTCTTCACTATTCCAAAAACAAATTCCATAAGTGTCCCTAAAATTCAAGCTATGATTTCACTTATTAAATTATGAAAACATCTCTTTCACCACTTGCAGATACATACATGCATATGCACACACATATATACAAAGAAGTACTGCAAAAAATATATTTCACACCAGTGGGTGCATGGAAGTCAGCTATTTTTAGCACAGTGAACCTTTCTGCAATGCAGAACCCTTATTCTGGTCTTTTTACAATAATCATAGGTTCTTCAGCTGATAGCAGAAATGTAAGAAATTCTAAAGATTCAGGAACCGCTGATCAAACAGCAATTTACCTCCTAAAATTACTGCGACTGATGGTTGCACGTCTGTCAACCTGGAATTCCTCTTTTTCTAATACCTCCAAGCCCCGTGCTCTTGCTAATAATCTAAAGATTCTTTGCCTTCCTTCGATCCCAGCCTCTTGTTCCATATTGATCGACAAGGCAGTATTTATTAGCATGTTTGCATCCCCAGCGGTGCTCCAGCAGGAGCCTTTGTCACTAGAGGGCAGCCCGCATCTTCTGCAGAGCCAGGAGAGCTCGCCGTGGAAATCCGACGCGATTCTGGACCAGTGGGCTGTGTCTCAGCTGTACTAATTTTCAATAGAAGTAATTAGCGGCATTCCGGGATTTTATCTGGGGATCGAATTATGGTTGGCTGGCTCTTTCAAAGGCAGGATATGGAGGCTTGTGAGTGTGGGCTTACCAACGACTTGAAGGAACAAAATTTGGATGTTAACGGTGCTATGGAACCAAAAACCCCTCCTGCATTTTCAAGTGAAGGAAATTTCAGAGCAGGCTGATGGAATGGGAGCATCAAATGTGGTCAGAATATTCCTGGAAGCCCAATCCCATCTTCTGTCTTCTACACAATGGACAAAGAGAGAATGGTGTGTTCGCTGTGGGTGCTGCTGAGTGCCTTTTGCTGACTCTAAGTGTGTCAGTGAATGAGGTATGAATTTGGTGCTGGTGAATGAGGCAGAGGAGTGATCAAGTTTTAGCTCTGAAACTCTCGCACCCTCTCTGGTATCTGGCATGAGGACAGAGGTTCATCTTGCCCCTCCCTGGGGAGCTGATTGGCACCCAAGTAAGTACCCAGGCCTTCCTCTTGCCCAAAGCTGACTGTGGTCAGCTCCTGCAGTGTGACCCAACAAAAATCCTGCATAACCAGGAGAGGACTCTCATGGCCTCCCTAATTCTTTTCAAACTGTACATTTCCTTCAGTGTATCTGTACAAAACAATCGTCAGTTTTTCATGCTCCTGACATCAATATATAAGCAAGGATGAAAAAACCTGCTTCGTTTAAGTGAGATTAGTCAGGAACTAATCAGCACTTCATTTCTGGCTGGCACTGGGGAAGGAGAGGTGATTTTGCACCCTGCTCACATTCTGCATTTCCTGCTCTTGATATGTAGTCTGTCCAGAGACAGAGCCATAGCCAGCGTTCAGGCACCTCTACAATTCTCTAGAGCAGTGGAAGCATGAAGGTCTCAACACTAGAAATAAAATCAATTTTCCTTGTGTAGGAGAACATAAGCTCCAGCAAGACCTTGACTCCCCAGTTTGAGTCCCCAGCCTCCCCCCCAGAAGCAGCCCTGGCTCCAAAGGGAAGCCTTTTCTTCCCTCTGTGTGTTCCAGAGCAGCCAAGGAAGAATGCACAAGCTTCCTTTGGGCATTTTTGTGATAACCTCCTATCTCACCACATCTGCACCAGCAGCTTTCTCCTGGGAATAGGGTGGCAGGGAAGAAGTCCCATCCCTTTTCTTTCTACTTTCTTTTCTACTTTTCTTACCCATGCACACTTTTCTACTTTTAAGAGGGACAGAGCCCTTCTCTTCCACCCACAGAGCTCCTTTATGCCAAACCCTGACGTTGATTCCTGACACACTTCAAAGTCCTGGAGAAGAGCAGAGGAATACTTCTATGCCAATAACCAGTAATTCAAAGGAAGAGTTATTTCAATTACTTGGAGAATACTGCAAGAGTGAAGGGTGAAGTCCTACTGCCTTAAAAGAAAAGCACAAAGAAAGCACTTCATAAATAATTTAACTGACAAGAATGTGAAAGATATTTTCATATATTTGTCTGTAGTGCTATGAAATGGGTTCCAGCATTGAAAGGTTCCTGATTAGTGAAAAATATCTCTCTTTGGGAGCAAGAAGAAAAGGTTTCATATTTAGTTTTCCCATTGCAGGAAAACAAGCCTTTTTAAGTTCCATGGCATAATATAATGTGTATTCTTTTATTCTTTTTTAAATTAATATATTATTTAATAATTTTTTTTTTTTCTAGAATTTCACATGTGTCTTTTCGTACACTGAAAACTCTGGACTTAATACATAATATAAAAGCATGAAAAAGCATGCTTGAGGTTTTTATTTTTTAATGTGAATCAAGTCTCACAGGTAATGATAAAAAGTAGGGTTAGGAAGTTATTGCATTTTCTATCCAACTGTCAATAAAAATTGAGAGAGTTTTATTGTATCTATAATAAGGAAATGTAAGCAATTCACAATAATTTCTGTATGAAATCTTTTTTTTTTGTTTTACTTCTGTTTTTGTTTTTTATTTCAGTGCTCTATAGATTAAAAGAAACACAAACAAATATTTCAAATAGTTATTTCCGGATGCTTAATAACATTTCATTGTCTTCTAGTAGAAAAATGCACTTAAAAAACAGATTTCAAAGTGAAGTAACAACCAATGTGTGTTTTATTCCATCATCATAATGACTTCTTAGTTTATAATCCTTCCACTCAACCAATAAAATAATTCAAGCAAAGAAAAACCCTTCAATAGGAGCCTCTATTGGTTTCAAAAACACGTGAGCCTCTAGACTGGCACCAAAATATGAGTTCGAGGCTTATGATAAATTAAAAAATCAATGAAGTATGTTTTAAATGCATTTCATAACATTTAATTCACAGATGTATTAGAGATGGGCATAGGCTTTCCAAAAGCACTTTGGGCAGCTCAAAAGTACATTCATTCCTACTTGCCCTTTATGTAAATGAACCGTCCTACATATTTCTTCTAATTGCAGACTAGATGGAGTTGTCTATTTTTTTATCTTTTTCCTATCCCAGAGACATTATCAAATTGTTTGTGAATGCTTTCCTCTCTTGATGGAAATAGAAGAAGAATAATACTATCAATTACATGAATATTTGTGCTAAATATTTGTAAATTGGTTCATTGTGGGACCTAGTGTGTAACAATAGTTGCCCTTGAAAATACTGATTTCACTTTAAGGTGAAAAGCTTTAGTGATTGACGTAAAATTTTAAGTTGAAGCATGCATGGACATTGACTCAAGATCTTTGGGGTTTTGTTTAGTTCCAAATGGTCAAATTGTTTTTTCTTTTAACATGACCAGGAACTGTAGGGCACTTATTTTGAAAATAATATTTCTCTTTTTTTTTTTTCTTTTAAGCTAACATGCAATTATATTTACACATAAATGTGTTTAGAGCCACTATTGGAACAACTACAATAGGAATTCAGACTCCTGAGACAGAATAAACACAATATCACATAAAGGACAAAGATAACATGAAGCTGGCTTAGCTCAGTGGGTTTTGAAATGTGTCCTAATGCAGTGCTTGATTTTGGGTCAGTTTAAAGAAAAAATTTTGTTATTAATATATGCCTAATAAAAACTAATATTGCTCTTGGCAATCATAGAATAAAAGGTTTTCATTCACAAAAAGTCTTTAATATGAGCTTCATATTCTTGTATGATCCTAACTTTAAAAGAAATTTTAGAGATAAGATCTTTGTCAAGTGAGATGTTGTACTTAATCTCGCATGCTACGAATAGCTATACAGGCAAATAAACATCACATTGCACTTTCATGTAGATTTCTCCTGTTTTCCAAGTGGTCAGCATTTTGTGGCAGCATTAATAGTTATTACGGATTTAAATGGACGCTCTCTGTCGGTAACTGATCGACAAGATCAATAATTTTAAGATCAAATACTAACAGCAGTCTGTTTTTTTCTTTAATCACTGTCTTTTTGTTTTATACCCATGCCTACAGCAAGATTCTGTTTTCTGTATGTAGACAGAGCTTCCTGCTGTGTGCTGTCGAAAGAATGAGAAGACAAGATGGAGAATCAATTTAAGAAAAAAGCTTTAGTTGACAAAGCTTTGCTGTAGATCAATGGAGTCTAGCTAGTTAAAATATCTTTGGGAGCAGAGATTTTACAATCACAAGCTTGGACATAATCAGTTGAGCTTTCCCTATTCCATTCATACAGTATTTTGCCAGATTAAAAAAAAAAAAAAGTATGCAAATACCGGACAGCTGAATGCCTCTTGGCTTTGCTGTGGAACAATAAAAGCAGCTTTAAAATATATTTCCTTGATATACAGAAAATCTAGTCCTTTATTAAACTTGTTCTTTTAAAAGACACGGTATTTACTTAAGAGTGATCTTCGTTACAGCGGAGCAGGCAACAGTTTACCCATGGAGAGATGGAGCAGCATCCAATTCACAGCCTGGTACTTAGGGGACCTTTTTTTCATTGACTCACTTGGTCTTTTATCACTTATTTGTTCAAACAGGTTTCATAGCAAACACAAGATGTGAGCAAACTGATGTAAAGCGCAGCTCTTCCCTAGCAGATTTATCCTTACATCTGAAATTTATTTAATCGTGTCTCAATAAATTTGTATACCAGCAGTAATCAGTTGTTCCAAGATTCCTAATGACAGGGAATGGAAATATCATGTAACTTTTTTACTTAAATACACATTTAGGATGATTTAGAAACAATCCAGTCACTTTCATGTAGCTGCTAAACCAGCTGGGGCAATACTCAGCCACATGGTGTGACTCCTGGGTATGTCCTACACAGGGCTAAGTGTGGGTCCCATCCAACACAGCATATTCTGTGGTTCTGCATTGAAAAAAAATCACAAAATGTTTCAGCTATATCACCTAAAGAAAAAATGTGTACTTAAATTACTTAGAAACAAATCAACCCTGCAGCTGGTTTGAAAAATGGCTGGTCTGGTCCAGTGCTTACTGAACTTTCACGTAAGTGTGTGGTAGGCACCAAGCCCTTTACACTGAAAATGTCTTTCTTAGATCCTTGGGAATTATGTCTGCAGTAAAATATTACCTATGCATTTTGTCTGTGGGAGAAATTTGTGTTTCAAAGTGTGAAATATTCAAAAAGGGAGCAAAAGAAATGTATTTCTAAGAAATCAGAAAAGAAAATAAAGAATGTCATTTGTGGATAAAAGCCTTACTAAATTCTGGACAAGATTTCCAAAAGTAACTGGTAATTTAAAGGCTGTTCATTGTGGGGTAAAAAAGAAGAGATGATTTAAAGGCGTCCATGCAAGATGAGACTTTTCATCTTCTGAAAATCAATTTTTTAGCAGACATTTTTTGAAAGTTGGGTCTCTAAAATTGCTAATCCCTTCCACAACCTTGTCTCTAAATTGCTAATCCCTTCCACAGCCTTGCCTAGCAGTTAGCATTAATCACTGCAGACTGTATCCCATTGGTCTCTGAGTCTGCTACAGAGTTTATTGCATCTGTGGGAATTTTGTCTTTTGAATGAAAAAGGATGCTGTGGTCTCCTAAATACTGGGTTTCTGGTATAATGTATTACTTCAGACTGGGTTCTGTTTCAGTAAATATGAGAGCACTGATAGTTAAAAGGCCTCTGCATTTAAAGTGAGCATCTATAGCTCCACTGAAACGGCAATTAAAATTTTAGGAGGATGTCAAAACAGGGGAAACATAAATATTTATACAGAAAATACATTCCCTATTTCCACAAGTTATTTCTCTTCAGTAATGTCAATATGTAAAACCAAACTACTGTGATTGAAAAGGCTAGAATATGCCTACATATATGTGTGCAGATTTGTATATACGGGTGCCAAAGCAGTAGCAGCTTATTCTTAACTTTTTATGCCCTTAGAACAATCATGACTCACCTGGAGTTGTCTGTACCTACTTCATCTCAAACCTATACAGCTTGGAGCAAACTAAAACAGAGGCAGTGAGATGCCATGCAAACAGATTTTATTGGCACCCAGGAGTGCCTGCAACTTATATCAATTTATACAGGCAAATTATCAAACATTCCCTGCCTTCCTGCATCACCTTAATTTGGATCAACCAGTCAACTCAATTGTTACCAATCTCCTTGGACAAACACGTGTTAGATTCAAGAAAAATCATTTATCTGTACAAAATGTGACCTTTTTTTTTTTTTTAAATTCTGGACTTAAAGGAAAAAGAATCAAGCACGCTTCCACTAGGTTTTATTTTTGAAAACACAACTGTGATTCTGCTTCTAGGTGGGCTTTAGATCTTTACTCACTTTAATACTGAATGCAAATATGACACCATGAGGGGAACATCTGGGTCTCCTCCTTATATAGGAAGGTCTCACTGAGTGCACATTTACAGAGCTGCACATGGATGAAATAGGTATTATGAACAATATTTCTCTTATGACACGAAACCTAACTGTGAAAAGGGTTGCATACAAAAATATTATTAACCCCTTGGTGTTTTCGTCTTCACACCGTCAAAAGGCTTTCTGCAGAGCCAGAGCTTCATTAAAAGCCACTAGTAATTTCTTTGACAGAGACTCTCCTGCATAAATTAATGTTGCACTCTTGTGTTCTTTAAACCTGTCCTCCAGGAACAGTAGGAGGAGCCTGCAAGCCACACAGCAGAGAAGGAACAGTAAAGGTGCAAACTGTATCCCCAATTCATCTTAATGATGTGTTAACTTCTAATCCTGGTTGGGACCATTAAAATACTGGATTCTTTATGTGGAGCTGTTGAAGAACTACCTTAACCCTTGCATTGCCTTGGCATCAAATCTTAGTGTTCTTGTTCATTACGCAGCAGACATTATTATTATTATCTTTTTTGTTGCTATATGATATACATAAATAAAGCCTGGAGTGAAAAAGTGAGCTGTGAGTTAAATTGTCTTCTTCAAGACAGCAGTTTTAATAAAATCCAAAAGAACTTTCTGAGGAATTGAATGGTAATGTTTTGATAAAGCACTGAAGTGGGAATTTCAGATGCTTTACTTGCTGGTGGATAGAAACCTCTTCATATGACCTTGGGAAGGTCACCTGCTCCCTCCTTACCCTCACTTGAGACTATGCTCATAACAAAAAGAATCAGAATAATAAGTACTCTACCACAACTTACAAGTGTGCTGTGGGGAAAAACGAGGCTCTAAGTAGCTGATGAACGCTGCAGAAAACGCCATAGATAAGGGAAATCATTAAAATGTTAACTTTTATGTAATTTTAAGGTGTAATTGGTAAAAGAAAATAGAGTTGGAATAATCTGAATTACATAAATTGGTTTTGCATTTTTGTGGGTTGAACATAAAATACTTCCTTATGCACAAAGGTTCCCTGGATCAAGGCCATAAGGATCTATACAAATACAAGATAAATTTTTCAGTAGCACAGAGGAGAAAATATCAGTTGTGACCTCTCCTCATGACCTTAAACCAAAAAAATCCATTGATACTTGAACAGCATCATGAAACAAAAATTCAAGGCAATTTTTGTATAATTCCAATTATAAAACATAATTAAGATTTGGACAAATAGTTTGAAGGAACTGATGTTTCTCCCCACTAGCAAGCTGCTTTGGCCCCCAGTTCAAGTGAAAATCCATGCAAATCTTCTGAGTTGAGATTGTGAGATTAAAATTGGGAATGCACCCTTCCAAACAATGGTTCTGAGCAAAGCACACCCCATATGTGTTATACACCCCCAAACTAAGCATGAGGGCATAACTGGGGAGCAGCAATTAGCTCAGTTGGTTACAGCCTTGTGCTAAGAACACCAAGGTTGTGAGTTTGATCCATCTACAGCCATTGGAGTTGGACTTGATGATCCTTGAGGGTCCCTTCCAACTCAGGACATTTTGTGAAATCTGTGAAGTAGGTGACAGAGGGTGGGAAAACATAGGGATAAATGATGGAGAATTGTGAGAGGAAAAAAAATAAAAGAGTTATAGGTTCAATCTATTCAGCAGTCAACATTCTTTGACTATCTAGCTCTGAAAGGCTGTTTGCAAGCAGAGATTTCAAAGGAAGGGAGGTGTCTTGGTCTGATTCATCTTCTGGAAGCATAACATCAACTACTTATATGCCTAAACTTTGTCCTCCATAACCCAAACATTTTTTTAATCTGACTTTGCTGTTTTCTGAGTGGCTTGGACACCTCATTTAGGTGACTCTTTTTAATTTCATCTATAAGGACTCCGTTTCCTCCATGCTTGTTATAACTGAGATTTGATACCCAGATTGGGTGTGAAAATCCCATGAGTGAGACCAATGCCCATACAAATATTGGTCTGCATATGTGGGCAAGTATGAACAGTTCACTTGCTTCTTACTCTGCTAAATAGAATCATTGCAAGGTAATAGCAATCTTCTTATAAGTTCCCATCATCAATTTTAGGATTTTTTTCTTTGAATATGGTCTTCCTTGCCTCATTAGGTCCAATGGGTCCAATGGGCTACGCAGAAATTATTTCTAACCTGTGTTACTTAGTGTGTGTCCCTTTATTCTGTTTTTCTTTGAACTTCCTATGTTCTTCTGCATAAAAGTAAAATTTTTCATTCGTTGTTAAGATTGTTGAAATCCTCAAAAAAATTTTCAGGCTGCACAATTGGAGGAAACTACCTTTGCTGCACACACATTGATTATGACTTTATTATTTGAGGGATCTACTGAAATTCCCTACTGTGTTACCACACTTTTCACAGCGTGGCTTATTTGTTCTCTTTTAGACTGGCACCCATTAATGTCAGACATGACTAATTTCACCAAGTAAAAAATTCTGGACATTTTATTAATGGTATAAATAAAAATAGGATCAGTTCCTCAAGTTCCACTATTCCTTGAGCACCTTACTATTTCCCACAAACCTGCAGTTATTTCCAGGGGGGGCAAAAATCACCTTTGTCATCTGGAAGATTTTGAATCAAGCCTTATTCGCCTGAACAACCTTACTCGCACACATTCTGAAATATGACCAGTCTTTCTCCTTCCAGCTACGACATCTTGGCAGGGCATGAATACTAAACTGTGGTGGCACAGCTTTCATTTTTTCTGATATTATCTGTTCCTTTTCACTTTCTCCTGCTTGATATGTTCTTTAATACACATCCTTTTTTTTTTTTGACTCACTGAAAAATGTCATTTTCTTTATTACTTACTAATCATGGTTGAGCACCCTATTACACTTCAGCAGCTAAGTTTAAGTCTAAGTACTTAAATCATAACAACCCACCAACTTCCAGTGAGAAACTAATGAAATGATTAAGCTGTTTGCTCGTTTTGAAAGATCTGGTGTAAGATCAGCATGAAAGTTCCCAAGGTAAGCAACCATTCTTACTTGGAGCAGCATTTATGGGGTATTTGCTGTATTTGATTGTATGGCCAAATAGAAACCATGCTTTAGAGGCAGCATGAGTGGTTGAGGGTCTGGATTTAATGTCTTGGGGTGCTGTCAAGGAAGAAAAATCCTGATCTCAGTGTTACTGGTTTCTTTCGGAAGCATTTAAACACTTGAAAGCCTTTTGATGAGATTTTGGCTCAGTAAAAAAAAAAAGTTATTGTTTTGCTTTGCTCACTGCTCAGTATGAGGACAATGCTCAGCTCTCCTTTGTAATTAAGTTTGTGATGGTCGTGATTTTAATACAGAGATTTTTACACTAAGATTTTAACCCTTTTTGATGAGAAGCTGTTTTTTTCTTAAGCACAAATGCCAAAGCAAAATCACTTCAAAGAGAACCTTTCACCAAGAGTAAAAAGTCCTGAATTTGAAGCAATTACTCTGATTTTATTGCAGGTTTTAAAGCTCTTTTCTCTTTTATATCAGATGATTGTGCTTCAGTAAAAGATAGGCTACATTTCAATGCTTATGCGACAACATTTTATTTAACTATAAACTAATTAATTGTACAAGAAAAATATAAACAAAGGACTAAACCTCAAATCTTGAAAGAAGTTCTCAAATTATTCATGTGCAATTTAATATTAACGTAGAAATTTAAAAGAAATACTCTTGTTCTCATATGACTCTTCCCTGCTTATGATCTTAAACCTTTCTTTTTCAGAAGAATAACACCATTTAATTCAGAGTTACACTCTGTGCAAGCAGGAGAAGAATTAAGCCTCCAAGCTCTCTTGCTTTCTGGAATTCTGTCTTAGGGTTTTTAAAACTGCTTTTCTCAAAAGTCTTTAAAGTGTATCTTTCAGTAAATAAAAGCTCCTGTGCCCTTGCCTTCCAGTTACTGCTTCAGGTGTCTAGACAACTCCTTGGAGGCTTTTGCTGCTCTGTCTAGTGCAATTCAGTTCAAGTCAGGAGAGTAATCCCAGCAAGCATGCCATGGAAATAGATCTCATAACCAGGCACGACCTGCTGCACACACACCCAAGTGAGCCTTTGCTCCCTGGGACAGGTCCCACAGGGAATTCCCTTCAGAGAGAACACAGGGAGCAGGTGAGCACCAGGAAGCAAGTAGCCATTGATTAATAAATGTGTGCAATATTTGTAAAACATGCTTGGGCAATATGCTTGGGCAGATACTGATTTAATGTCAAGTTATTTTCATTTACAGCAGTGAAGCAGACTGACTCTGGACATTTTTTCACTTCAAACTTATTTTTTAAATGTTATTATTAGTTTTGCAACTTTTGAAAATGTCATAAATTTAACAGTCATGCAGAATTTTTACTGGAAACCTCTTCTCGACAGAGATTTTATATCATTGTTAACTAACAAATTCCATAAACATTTATGACAAAAGACCACTTTTATATGAGAAAGTCACCTAGGTCTGATGAGATTTACAGTATATCCACAGATAGAAAAAGTCTACGAGTGTCCACATTTCCAGAAAAACACAGCTTCTAAATAGGGAGGCACAAAATTACAGACATTGAAACCACTTTTTTCTTCAGTAAAAAAGTCGGAAAAAAATCCCCCAAGATTTTGGGATGTGCATCAATTTGAATGTGATAACAGGTACGTCCCTAGAGACTGCTCCTGAAAAACCCATCCAGGATATTTGCTCTTCCCATGGGCAGGCTGCTCCCCACTGTAAACAGCAGGAATCCTTCCACCCACTTCAGTGGGAGCTGACAAAGGGTTTCACTCATGGTAAGAGATAAACTTTTCAAGGTCTTGAAAACACAAAGGTCTGCTTTTCTGCACCCTTATAGACCACCAGGCTAACTGAGAATGTTTCCTAACAGCTAACCTCTGCTGTTTGATTTTATTTCCTGAGGCTCACATCACCTCATTACTACTGGCTGTTTGATTTAAAAATAAGCAGGACTGGCAGGTTCTGGCTAGTGACAATTTTGTCAGACTTGAATTTACTTCCCTTTCCTCTCAGAACAGAGGAGCCACTTTTCTTTCTGATGGCTGCCTATAGATATTTACCAGGTTGATTTCATTTTCTTCTGCTACAAAGGAAAAAAATGAGTATGACCTTCCAGCAGACAAAGGTGAAGCATCTGGGATTTTTTCTTCTTTCATTTTATACAGAGATGCTACTGATTTGGGAGAAATTCCCTGTATGTATATAAAACAAAAAAATAATTCTGTAAAGAGTAGGAAATGTTGAAAGGGCAATAACTGCTGTATTCTCAATTGCAGCTTTCGGGAAGGCAGAGAGTTGCAGTTATTTACTGGTAAAAGCCCTCAGTTCTAGCCAGTCATTTAATGCTGTGTGTCAATACTTCATAAACATACCCCAGATAATGAAGTATTTCTAGAAGATGGTTCTTCTTGTAAACTCGAGGTGACTCTGGGGTTTTTTTGGGGTTTGGTTTTTTTGGTTTTTCTTTTTGGATTGGTTTGGTTTGAATATTTTTTTTTTTTTGTACCTTCTGTTTGACCTTCTAAGAGCTATCTCTCTTGTCTAAGGATAGCTACTTAAGACCAAACTTGTTTTTCATGTCTAAGAATAATTAATCCTTAACCCTTATTGTGTTTCTCTGAATTATATTATAAGGTGAGCTTCAGATAATATTTCTGAAATTAACTTCTCTTCTTGCACATTTTCCAAACAAAATCTAGTACTGAAATTGGTCTCTAAAAGCTAGTCAGGGATTAAAAAGACAAAAGTATACAACAGTAAAATGCAAAAAAAAAGTTAAAATATTAAATCAATAATTATATTTCAATAAAACTGAGATGATGATGAGATGAGATGAGATGAGATGAGATGAGATGAGATGAGATGAGATGCCCTGAAAAAATACATATATATAGCTTTTTCCAGGAGATTGCCACACTGATCATTGAAATGATGCTACTAACAGAGGTTTTTTTGTTTATTTTTTAATTGTAGTGATTCAGATACAGTTTTGAATTTGGAAGTTGTTCCTCATGAAACTAATATTTGATTATTCACTACATGTAAGGCACAGCAAAATTCCAGGCCCTAGATTTTTTGAGAGCATATACACCATAGCTGGAGGATATGAATGACTGAAGGAAAACCACAAGAGAAAAAGATATTAATGTGTTTGGAGACAAGTTAAGCACTAGAGATACTGCACTGGAGTGACAAGTTTTACAGTGAAAGAAATGGCAAGTAGAAATTGAAACTACAGCTTTCTCCTGCAGTTATGATAGTGTACGACTGCATAGTGCAAAAATACATTTTTGTTCTCCACATATACATTTTTGTCACAAATAATGTACTTGTTGAAAAATTGGACAATGAGTGCAATGTTAAATATTACTACTTGCTCAACAAATATTTCACCAGAAAAAAAAAATCTAATCCTTTCTAATTGCCTAGAAACTGAGAGAAATGCTAATGAAAAGATTGTGTGTTTGGATTAAAATGCGCAGATTTCTACTTGCCTAAAGCTCACCTCTTCTCTTCAAATAATAAACTTAACTTTTAAAAAGTAATTTTTTTCTCTACAATAGCAACAGTAATATTTATTCAAAATATTTAATTTTGAAGTAATATATTTTGGTCATTGATCAGAACAAGATTAATTTAAGTTATACCAAACTAACCACCTTCAAGGTACCCAAAACAAATCAGGAGGGAAATAAAAGAACTTATGTAGGTAATAATCAGTAATTTCTTTTTTTCTTTATATTGGCTGAGAAAGTTTTCAGAAGGTTTCAGCTCTGGTTTGTAAAACAACCAAACCAAACCAGAGAAAACAAAGCATGCTGGGTCTGTTATGGCCTGATTTCATTGGCATTTCCCCTGGGAGAGCATCATTCCACACCTAGAGCCACTCACCCTTTCTTCAGATACTCCCAGTACTAGAAACACCTTCAAGAGTCTTGCTCACTGTGATCATCTTTGGGCTGAGTTAAAAAGCATATTAAAACAAAACAAAGTCGGTGTTACCCAGATCCCTTCACATTCTTTTTCCTTTTTTCAGCTTGCACAGGCTGCACCAGCCTCTTTGGCTGGTGATTTCCAGAGGCTGTACAGAGATTGCCTTTGAAGTTTTAATTGATTTTTTAGAGTGAAAACGCTTTTTCACACCTCAAATTTAATGACATGTGGTATAGCTCAGATAGACTTATGCCAACACTGCTACCTGATTTTAAGATTGAAGCTGGTGCCATACATTAAATGAGAAGGTGAAAGGAAAGCTCTGTGTGAAACCACCTCTATGGCCATGATGGTGAACCAAACAGAATTGCTCACAGCAATCTGCAGATGTAACAGCACATCAGGATATGGCTGCTTTCAAAGTAAAGTCATCTATCAAGGGCACAGATATGTCTGACTTACTAATTGCTACCTGGTTTTTCAAATTATGACAAAACCAGGAATGTGCCAAAAGACCTCGAGGCTAAAACTCAGTATTTGCACCAACACATCTCAAACTCAGAAGTAACTAGCAAGATTGTCAAGTTAACATTTTGTACCCTACATTGTGACTTTTTAAAAAAAAAGTTCCATGTTGCTAAATCTTCTGAAAAACACCCTTATTTGAACACAACAGAAACTAGAGGATAAACCTCTCCCTTTGTTATCCATTTCCAGTGGAACAAGTCAAAATAAAAAAAGAAGATTTTTACAAATAAAATATCTGCAATTTCTAATCTGAATTATTGTGGCATTAGATTTCCACCACGAGTTCTAGCTTTACTCTTCTAACTCAAAAGAGCTTATTTCACCCTGGAAAGTACATACAGGTATGCTGCAGCCAAATCAGCCTTCAAACTTGTTTTTGATAAACTAAACAGACCTGGCATTTACTCAAAGATTTGAATAATTTCTGTGACTTTTTTGTTCTTCATGTTTTCCAGATTTTAAACATCCTGTCGTGGAGTTAAGCTTGCCTGCCTTCCTGTGTCAGACTGGCTGCACGGATAAAAACCACCTTCCTGTTTTCATGCTCCTGTTTAATCACAGGCAATCCTGGCTGCTTTTGCCACGGCATTGCTGTAGAATTTTATGTTAATTCTTTTTAAAGCATATGCTTTCCAGCACACGCTGTGTTTTTCAGCCTTTGTTCTTGCTGAATAGCTTTTTTGTGACCTTAAACTACAGTTTTTCTACACAGCCCAGGTCATCAGGCAATCCCGGTCCCTGATAACTGCTCTCTTAATTATTTACCCTGCTGTCCTTTGTAGCTTTGCTCGGCAGTGACTCAGAAATGACCTCTCCAGGCAGATTAAGCCTGAATAACCTGCCTTCTGAGATACCCATCACGTCCTCCCTTGTGAGATGTGGGGTGCACTTGTGTGTCTGAGGGATTACACAGCTCCCCTGGGCCGTGGTGGGGCAGGGCTGGGAGTGCCATCCTTCACAACCCCAGCTGCCCTGCCATCTCCCTTGGCAGGGCTGCAGGTGGCATCTCCTCCCTGACACAGGAGCAGCATCCCTGCCCATGGCCACCAGCGAGCAGGTCACTGCTAAATTTTCATCCTTTTTTTTTTTTTTTTTTTTTCTGTTCCTGTTTTTTTTTTCCAACAACAATTTATTTATGATATTTATTCTGATATTTATGAAATTTGATCACCTTCAGCAACTGTGTGAAAATGTCAGCCTATTGATTAGTCATGGGCTGTTGATTGTAAGGATTCACTCAAAGGCTCAGTGTTCATCATTCATTATCTGGGTGGTGTGGCCAGGCTTCCGAGTCAAATAACATTTTTACTTTTCCCTGATTGATTAATTGACCTTTTAAAAACTTCTTAAAGCCTTCTTTCCAAAGCAAAATTTTGCACATGAGAGATAGAGAGGTTTCTTTCTTATGTCTTTTTTGTTTGAGAGATGCTGTGAAATAAACTGCCAGGGCACATCCCAGGTAAATGTGAGGAACAGCTCAGAAAAGAAGGGGTGGTTAAGAGATGCATAAATCAAAATTTTGTGGAAAATAACTTGCTTTGGCAAGAAAAAAGACAATGTTATTCAGTATTTACGTTATCCCAGCCGCATTTAAAAAAAAATAAGATAAAGACATTTTTTATTGAACTGATTCAATACAGATCCCCAGGTATTTTGTCATTGTCTTTAAGACCCTTTTTTTTTTGTTGTTCTTTTTTGTCTTTCTGACATAATGTTTCAACTTAACTGCAGAAGACTATAGAAATCTTCTGGACTTTATTATAGACTTTATTCACAGAGACATTGTGTACTGTATCAGAAACCATTTCTTTAAACTCTTCTACCTAGCCATAGGCCAGCAATGAAGATCCACCCTCTGGACAGTGTCCCACACATATGAAAGACCCATATAAATGGAGGGTTTCTGAGAAAACACTTCATTTCACAGTCACATTTAATTAAGTCATTAGCTTAAATACAATACCTTATCAAAGGCAATTAAAACATCAGTCAGTATGTACCAAAAGTGCCTCTCCTTTCTCCATATGCTCCTCTCACATACCCAGCTTATCACACACCCATATTTTTAAAAGATCTGCATGACTTGCTCACTGGCCTTAGACTAGAATTTCAGGTGTTAGCATATTGAAAAATAATTAATATCCTGGGGCCCTCTGCCTGTTGTGTTGCCTCTTCTCCCCTCTCATCCTGTCTCAGTGATAGTCAGAAAAGGCACTGGAGATTAATTGCTCACAATAAAGCAGAGACAGCTGACAAGTCTTGCCCTGTCCAGAGCAATGTCTCAAGCTCCTATAACAGACCATTTCAGACTTTCTCTTGGCCCAAGACAGCCTCTTTGGGTCCCTCTGCACACACTGTTACCCAGGGTTTGCAAAGAGTGTCTGGGGACCTGTAAATCCCACGGCACTGATGGGGTGCAAAGGGAGCGAGGAATTTTAAATGCAGGTTGGCTTAGTCCTTTCCTTGAAAACATATTTAATGTGGCTGATAAGAAGGCTTGTGGGTCTATTTTATTATTTAAATCTACATAAATAGCAAAGCAATTTATAATAATGCATTACAAATCCCCAGAGTTCCCACCTACATTCTAGCTCTCGCAGTTCTTTCCCATTTTCTGAATGCCTGGGGAAAAGTGAGTCTTGCCATATCAGTAATCTGATGACAGGGAAGTAGCACCACTGATTCTGACAACAGAAGCAGATTATCCTGGGAGAAACCTGAATTACCATATCTGTAAAATGTGAGACTGAGTTTTCACCAACTTAATTCATTAGTTGGTGTAAGTGCTTAGGAAGGTGACTTGTTGGGACCTTTCCTCTGTGTTGTTTACATCTTGCTGTGGAAATGACTGCATGTATTGACCAGGAGATCCTGAGTAACTAACACTGGATCCAGTATGCTGGAAATGCTGTAAATCCAGTATGGAGCAAATACCAATTCTGAGACATCTCAGGAAGTATTTTTCCTTATTGCATCAAGGTTTTCCAGTAATATTTCCATGATCATTCCCTTTCAGATTTCAGAGGACTGAATATGAATCTATAGGTTGATATGTGTCCATTTAAGAGGGCCTTTCAGTGCTACAAGAATATTGTTAATCACTCAGGTAAGCTCAGTGGTAATACAAGTTCTCACAGAAAGTCTCCAGAAGTATTCTGATCTAAGAGCAGTTGTAAATACCACAAAAGCCAAGCCAGAGATGTTGCATGGCACTAATGCTCATAGTTTACAGTGCTGCAGTGAATTCCTTGGAAGAATATGTTAAAATTGTCAGTTTCTATAATGCTCTGCTATTTTTCAAAATTTTCTGGTCAAGAGGACTTATCTGTGTCTTTGAGAAATCTGAAAAGACTGTCCTGACTGATCATTTCTCAGTGGTGATAGCACAGGAGTTTCTGCACATGCATATGGTAAACAATTAATTTTCAAAATGACTTTTTAAAATTGTTATCACAATTAATTTTCAAAATGACTATTTTTAATTGTTATCACTGACCAGTAATAAAAATTTGTTATTAAACTTGTTCAGTGATAGAAAAGGAGGTGGAAAGACTTACAATTTGATTTCTTAGGGATTTCTTGCAGCAGAAAGCGTGTGCAGGACCCATACTATATTTCCAGATGACTTGGGTAGTACTTAAAAAGAGTTTTACAGTTGCTTAAATTGTAGTCTGGAACTAAATTGGGTCCCTTAAGCCTCAGGACTAGGAGAGAAGTGTTTTCTGACTGAAGATGGAGAAGGGAAATCTTACCATAATATTCCTGCTCAAGATGTAGAAACTGAAATCCAGAACTAATTTCTACATCTTGTATCCTCATGGAAATGTGTTTTCCAGACCTGCAGGTAAATTGTTGCTGCTATTTGAGATATCTGCTAGAGGGTGAATTCATCAAGATAAATGGATTGGTATGTTTTTAGAGATGTTTAATTCTGTGTATAAGAGACCATCTGTTTTCTGATAAATGTTCTTGCTCATATTTTTGGGCAGGTTATTTTATTTAGTCTTTTAAGCTTTGCTCCTTTTTTTTTAATAAGCACACTTCAATAAACATCATAAAAGTAATCACAATCTATAAATGCAGAGCAATTTATGCATCTTCTTTTCTTTTTTTTTTTTTCCTTTTCTTTGAGTTTTCCTTTGCTTAGCTCTTCAGTTGGTTGGTTTTATCTCCTAGGTTTTGGGGTGAGAAAGAAACTATTCTATGTATTTTCCAGAGCAGCCTATAAGCTTGCTCCCCATGGTTATGTCTGCCTGTCCAGGTCTGTAATTTTGAAATGCCCATGACAATCTTGCAAAAGGATTTCTGTTCATGAGCAGCTTAAGCAAAATTTAAAAAAACCAAACAAAACAAAACAAAACAAAAAAAAAAACAAAACAAAAAAAACAAACAAAAAAAAACCCAAAAAAAACCCCCAAAAAACCCCCAAAAAAACCAAACAAACAAAAAAAACCCCAAAAAACTCCAAGTGCTAAGTAATTTATGAAATTAACTTCTTCTTAGTTAAGACTACAACAGTGTCATATGCCCTGCAGGGGGGTGCCAATAGGAACCACAATGCACAAGTAGTGAAACTCTTACAGTAACTATCTCATATGTCTATTGGTTGATAGGAATCACTACAGGAGTATTAAGAAAATATCTTTCTTGGTACATTCAGCAGCCTATTGCTAACAAAATCTGTCATTTTTACTTCTGTTAATTATGACTGAATAAAACATTCTTTTTTTTTTTCTTAAGAGGCTAAACAGAATTCACAGGTAAATCAAACTTCTGGAATGGCTGTAGTATTTATGAGTTCAGAATTGAGAGTTTGAGAATTTCCTCTAATATCCTCTTTAAAATGAACCTTTCAGCAAACAGTCCCATGACAATAATTATCCAACACAACATTTGGGAAAAGCAGACACAAAAGAAGTAAACACAGCTAACACCAGTTCTCTGGGAGCATACTGTCAGCACTTATCAAACAACCAAAGAAACTTACCTATTATAATTATCATTATTAATATAACAAACATTTATGATAATTTTCTGAGGTATTCTTCCATGCCATTTTCTGCAATTTATCTTGCCAAAATATGGAAAACTTCTGAAAAAAAAAAAAAAAACGAGGAACTTCTGTTCCTTTTTCTTTGACACCAAATTCTGCACAAATTTAAAACACATTCAATTTTACTTATTTTCTTTATTTCAATAGAAGAAATGTGCTAGATAAAGTGGTTATTGATTCTGACTTCTCTGCATGTTTTATGCCTGACACTCCTTTTTTCTGAACAAGAAGTTTAGTGTTGTGTCTGTGTGTTTGTTTGTGTGAGAGTGAGGCAGATTTTGCTGAGGCACTGTAATCTAATGTTGGATATTCAACCAGGATAAACTGATGTTTATAGATATAATGTTCATAGATATACAATTGAAAAATCTGACTTACTCCAGAAGCAGATTTACTGGGAGCACAAAGAAAAGGGGTGTGCTTGCACCTTGTTTCCCACTTCCATCTCCGAGCATTTCAGCAGTGATTAAAATGCTTCTGCGTATCACAAAGTAATTTTTTCACTTTTCTTAAAACCTACTCTAAGTCCTCCTCCTAAAATGTTGTTCCATTGCTGTGGTAGTGCTAGAAAACTGTAGGCACATGAGCCAATAATTATGAGAGATGTTGTTACCTGCTCTTAGGACACAGCAGCTTGAGTTCATGGTGCTCACAGACATCAGCACCTCCCAGGAGACCCAGATATGCCCTCGCATTGAAATTGTATGAACTCAGTCCTAGCTAAGATTTTTATCTTCTAATTCTAATTTTAAGGTTAGTGAAACTGTTGGATCTCTGGTTCTTATAGTTTGCTTTGCATACAGCCCTGAACCTCCAAGAAAACCTTCAGAGACTGGTGATTGCTGTTCCTTGTAGGTCAACAGTACTCAAGAGTCTTCATTTCCAAGTACAAATGTTAAAGAGAAATTCATTCTAAACCCTAGGAGATTATTGAATAGTGCTGAACACGAGAAGAAAAAGAAGTAGTACAGCATTTACAGTTTAATGAAGTTAAGACGTTCTCTGGAACAAAAGCAATTCCTCAAAGGAGCAGGTTTAGCAGGATGGCCTTGAACTGGCCAGATTACATCATAATAAATCTCACCTGACCATTCTTTCCATAGTGCAAATAGTGCAGGTCCTCAGAAAAGTTGCTTGTAAACCTGAGTTGTCCCCTAGTTCACTACTCTTGAGAGTTCCTGATTTCCTTTATTCTTACTCTGAATAACACTGGGCTACTGGGACTCATTAGTTTGAGCTCTAACAAAGAGTAGCTCAATTGAATCAGTCAAAAGTTAAATACATGTCATTTTATTCTTTTTTTGGGATCATCATCTATGGAGAACACCACATCTCAACTCTGCCTCTTGCCTGGAAATTCACCCCTGCATTTTCTACTCAGGCACAGACAGAGCTGGTTCTTCTGTGTTCCTGTGGCAGGCTGAGAATGTTGCTTGCTCCTATCAGTGCAATTACACAGCACAGTGTAGAACACTTTTTTTTTTAAGCTAAAGCAAAAAACTTTAAAATGTAATTCTTAAATCATAGTATGTAGGCTAATTACTGAAATATATTGAAAACATCTTGTTTTATGAATAGAAACTCAATTGCATGGCATGTGACAATTAGGATTCATGGCCCACCGAGTAAAATACAAACTAAATAATCCTTTGGTGCAGGAGCTAGCCAGAGAAAACACAACTGGTTACAGAGAGGATGTCATAAATGTATAAGAAATGAAGTATGCAACTCAGAATATGGAAAATGAGTATAAGAGAAAACCACAAGTAATTTTTCATATTTCAAGAAACCAGGTATTTCCTTTTGATGAATTATAAGGTACTGAAAAGATTGACATTAGATTCCTTGGATAATTTCTGTGCTTATTAATGTAACACTTGGTTTATACTTGAAAAACATGGGATTTCTGAGTTGTAGTAATAAAAAAATTAAGACAAACTTTAATTATTTTTCATTTTACTAAGGGAAACAAATAGCTTTTAATTATTCCAAAATACTAACAGCTGCTGTTTTTTCATTCATGTAATATATATTTTTACTTTTTACCTTCAAAAGAAAGCTAATTTTTCCTCTTATATTCAAAGATACATTCCACTGTACACAATGGATACATTCCACTGTTTTTCTGAGGATTAACTATTCTAATTCAAGCAGTTAACATTAGTAGAGACCGGGAATATTTCTTGTGGGGAGTTATGTCCTCATTCTTGGCAGAACTTTTGCACAAAAAATGGTTTGAGGGTTTTGCTTTAAAAGAACCTATGCTATAAATTTCCACAGATCCTTTAAGACCCTAGTTTAACAAGTATTTTGATAACGTCAGAGTAACTGACTGCGCTATTGATTCAGAGAAATCAGCACTGCTGTTATTAAAGAGAAGGTTTAAGTATAGCACAGAGGTATAACACTGGGTCAGGTTTCAGGCACTGAGAAGGGGGTGCCAAACCAGGGATGTGCTGAAGGAAACTGCAGGGCAGCTGCACTGGATGATAAGATGCATTAAGATATGAGGTCAGAATGAAGAGGAAGGCTCAGCCATGTAAATAGCTGAGGTGACAATTGCAAGTGAGTCTGAGGAGCAGCTCTGGTCACAGCCAATCAGTTCAGACCCTCCAAGGAACACAAATCTAACACTCAGACCGTCACAGTAGAAATCTGCCTCCTGGGCAGCCAGAAGTTTTGCAAGGAGGCAATTTAACAACTTGGTAGTCTTCCCAAATCTGCCATTGGCTTGTACTAGGACTAGTTAACCTAGAGAGACATTTCAATGAGCTAAACAATTAAGTTGGGACCTAAACAGTAATTTTAATGTGGTGAAAGGGAACTGTAATCCTATGACTGCGAAACTTCATTCTTAATAACACTTATATGGACATAATAGCTCTGTTCTTTTTTATTCAAATTGCAGAAGCAGAAAATTGAAGGAAAAGAAGTGTGTTTTCTTTGGAAAGAACTCATATTGGCATTTATAAATCTGTAATATCAGATTTAGTCTCTATCCTTAGTTTGGCAAGGCTCAACGGAGTAGATTAGCCCCAGGAAAATGAAAGGCTTAAACTATAATTAATACATTAAAATCACCTAAAATTAGTCATTGACACAGAAGTATGCTTTATAATTTGGTTTGTATATCCATAGAAGTTAAAGTACACATTTGTTCAGAATGTCTGTAAAAAAAAGCTAGACACAGCTCGTGTTCCATTTCATCCTTAAAAAAAGGACATGTATAGAATTAAATGATGAATAATTTTGTGCTGCTCTCTGTGCAGAGACAGCACCTGCACTTGTAGCTACTCACTTGCATGTAAGGAAAATCACAGTGTGTGTGCAATGCCAAGAACACAGAGGCAACTAAATCTAATAAATAGTAGTAATGGGGGACTTCAACTGTCAGTGTATAAACTGGTGATATGTCATATTGGGGCAAGGTTTAGGAAGCAATTTCTTGACATTTTAAGCAATTGTTTCTTGGAACAGTTTGTTCTAGAGCCCACAAGGGGAGAGGTTATGGCCCTAAGTAACAGAGAGTTATTTCAAGAACCATAACTGAGCCACTAAATAAGAGTGCCCAAAACACAATTATATTCAGATCCTTGTAGGAGGGACTGTGCAATAACGTGACATTAAAGGAAGGAGAAAGTATCAAGCATAGGGAAATGGAAATCACTACAGAAAATCCTGCCAAAAGCAAAACCCATATGCCCCTAAAATAAAAGGCAAGGCAGAAAATGGCAGCCTTGGAATCTGCAACATGGCAATGACTTACCCTCCCTGCCTTAAGGGTCTCACAAGACACCTGACCAGAAGCAAAAGTGGAAGTGGGAAGGCTTGGTGCTATTGGAATGAAAGCCTCCTCTGCTGCTGTGATATCAGAGATGATATTTCTTGTGTTGGCATAGCTACATCCATTTTTAATTGTGGTGTCTGATTATTCATAGATCTTGGTTCCAAATGTGGAACCACTGCTCACTGGTTATTAATAATACACGTTGACCTGCATGGGTTTACAGAGCATACCTTCCATTCTATTTTTCTCATTAACAAAGAGTGGGATTTTTGGCATCCCTCATGACATTTAAACTAAGTTTTTTTGGAAAAATTGTAAAGTTTTGTTAATTATTTCCATGGGACCAGACTTAGAAGAGTGCAAAATAGTTTTCAGAACTTAATGCAAAATATTTGTAAGGATTTTACTTTGATTCAATTCCTGCAACTAAAGAACACTCCAAGTCAAATATTAAAGATGTTTCTATGAAGTCTGGGATTACATCTGGACATCTTTTTACCACTGACTATATCTAAAAATAAGAAAATAGTGGAAGGATGAGGTACATATGATGTATATTTGGAGTCATGAATTGTTACTTTTTGATGAAAATAAGACTGCTTGTTTTATGATGGTTAATGCACATCACGTGTTTCTGGTTTTCTATCTCCATCACACTTCACTTGCATTCTAAAAACAGAAAGGTTTTTCAACCATTTTATGAGATAACAGAACATGACTAGAATAACAAATACAAGAAATCAGCAGAACTCTCTTTTTCATTTTAGATTTTTTCCTAATGATTCCCATGACCCACATTTTCTGTCTTACATTTATGCTGTGTTATTCACTGGTTTCTAATTGCTTACATACTTCTCTTAGGAGCTTGTAGCCTGGCACCTTCATTTTACTTCCCACGTAAAGATTTGGTATCCAAATGCTGGTATTGATAATTTTATCTTTTTTATTTTCTCCTATTCTTTCTCTATCCTATGTCATTTCTAATGAATATACTCTTGAATTAATGAAGTGGTTCTGAAGCAGAAAAGAAGCCACTTCCAGAATACTGTTTTTATGGTTTTGTTGGTAAGAATTTTCTTTTGTGATCTCTGTTGTCAACTAAATAAACATTTTACCTATAAACAGTACCACTAAATTCCTATGGTAACTAACAGGTTACAGATTTTACCCACTTGATATGAAAAATTATTGGTTACTTGCTAGCATCTGAGAGCTCAAAAATATTTCCATCAGAATGATTCTCCTCTTCACAGCTGCTCAAACAGAAAACAAACTTATAAAATGAGATTGTGAATAAACAGCAGAAAAATCAGCTCATTAATCTGCTAATACTTATGAAAGTTGTTCTCCTGAATTTCATCATAATCTAGCTAAGCTGTACCATACTACTTTGGAATGTCTACAGTATGTGCTGTATGAAAAGGAAGAAATATATAACATATCAAATGGTAGAAAGAGGCAAAGAAAACCATCCATCTAAGTCTCAAGGTACAGATTCCTTGACCTCTTGAACACTTCATAACTAGTGGTAGGTCATGTTCATCTGTTGGGAATGCTGGAAAACTGCCTCAGCTCCTGTATTAATGTTTCCTCCACAGTCTGAGAGGACAGCCAAACTCCGAGAAAGAAAAGATTGCATCAAGAAGGTTTAATCCTAAATCGAGGGCTTTTTGAGGAACATATTTTCAAACTAATTATTTTTTCCTGGGTCAGAAAAAGTAGAAGACCTCCTGCTGTCTGGACATGAAAAAGTACTACAAATATGACTCAGAGCAAACAAAAATATATCCTATATATACACATAAAGTCAAAAGCACGATTTTCACATTCATAAGTACTGAATTAATGACACATCAGATTACCTGTACGTCATATGTTTACAGCTATAAAACACCCTGAAATTGGCCTATTATTCATTTTTATTTGCTACATTTTCTTTAAATTACATACAAGGAAATTGGTTGCAATTTTAGTATTGCAAACCCACAGCATTTGACTGCATACATATTTTTTTCCCATATTGCAGTCAGCACATATATCATTTAGAAAATCAAGTGTACCTATTAGGCTAAAGGTTTAAACATTTGTTTCATGAAAGATCATTAAATATAAAAATCAGGCTTGCACGTGTAGGTATAGAACACATAAAATTAACTAATGTACGTTAAAAAAAGGGCAATGTAAATGCAGAGAGTGCCTTACATAAATAACACAATTCTAGGCAAGGAAAATCACACAAGAATGTGCTCAGAAAAAGCAATGAGCATGCAGGCAATCACAGACGACCTTTGAACAACTCAGCAGAATTTTTAACATGTATACTACATGGATAGCATTTTTCAGGATCATGACTTCAGATGCACAAGAGCTGAACCCACTGAAGCTAATTGAAGTCCCTTTCTTCTACCTGTCTCTACAGAAGTAATGTGGTATGCATTTAAGGAGAAATGAATGAACAAGTCAATAGCAGTGGTCTTGTGTAAAAATGAAGCATATAATCAGCTTTGTAAAAACTGTACAGCACAAGTGAGACTTACAGTTCTGCCTGCAGATAAAGTGTCTGTGTTTCTTAAAACAACTAAACTTCAAATATTTGACTTTTAAAGGTTTATTAGGCGGCTTTAGGAAAACATAGCAGAGGACCAAGAGGTCCTATAAGAGAAATATCAGTGCCTGTGTCCTGCCACTCCTTTTGCTTCCTTCCTGCCACTAGGGGAGTTCAGCCCCATTTATTGATTCCTGTTTTTTGAAGAGATCCACTGTTTTCATAAGAGATCCCAGCAGCAGGTGATGTTGGAGCTGGAACAAGGCTGGCAGGCTGTCTCTTGCCTACAGCCATTGGAATACTTTGCACTTTCTTGCTAAATCAGGATTGTAGCCTAGGATTCCCTTAGTCTGCTGGAATAGGTGCAGGTGAAACCTGAGTAACCAGACGTGTATCTCATTCTCAGATAATCTCACACTAATGATGTTACACATAAAAAATGTGCATCTTGTGTTGTTAGAAAGCATTAATTTCATGAAAATTTTGTAAGTACAGAAGTTTTAGCTTTGCTGAGGAATCCTGCCTTTTGGAAAAATTATATTGCATGCTGGAGTTAGTTTGCTATTAATAACCTGATTTCATTAGCTCACCATTAGGAAGAGTACATATACACTAGTTTTTACCAAGAGCAATCAGTAGTATCACCATTGAGAGATTAGGAACTGGTGGATTAAATTTCTGAATGCTAAAAAAAAATTGTATTCTAATTTTATTTTGAACATCTGTGGTGCTACTTAATAGTGATTACACTGAAAAATCAGTGTCAGACTGAGAACCCAACTGTACAGTTGTCAGAGCAATGCTGGGAGGGTAAATTAAAGTATTACTCAAACACTGCACTGAAGACAGCCATATAAATCTTCCTAAAAATACAGCAATATTGTTTTCAGAGCAAGTCTGGACAGTGTGCAGTAATAAAATATGAAAATATCCACTGAACAGTAGACAATATGTAAAAATAATTTGCTTTCCCTAAGCATTTATCCAATAGGCTGATGAAAGAGAGGCCTGCAGAAATAAACCAGTGTGTGACAGGGTAATTAAAGATTGTATCACAGCACAAACATACTGGGGACATAAATAAGGGTTAAACAGCTGGCCTTAATTCTGCCAGCTGCATAATCATTTAGGATTGAGATTTTGAACCCAACATGTTTTTAACATATTGAAATGTATATTCTAAAATGCTGCAAACACATTGCAGAGTATATACAGCTGTAATGACTAATAACACATGAAATTTTTAAAGAATAACACAGATCTCTTTCTATGTCAAAGCAACATCAATTCTATCCATGTCACTTCTGGCAGATATTTTTCTAACAGTTTCTTTAAGGCTTTTAGTGATGGGCATTCCTCCCCAGGCAACCTAATCTAACATTTCCTTCACTATCCTCACTCCTCAGAAATTCTTCCTAATATATAACTTGACTCTTCTTTCATGCAATTTAAATTACTTATTTCTTTTTCTATCCATCACAAACATGGACAACAGCTTGTTCTCTGCCTCTTTGCAGCAGTTTTCTATGTGTCTGGAGACTGTTATCTTGTCACACTCAGTCTTTTCCTCCTTAGGTTGAGCAATCTAGTTTGTTAGCTATGCTCTCCGAGGTCATGTTCTATAAACATCTGAAACTTGTTGTAACCCTCTGACAAGGTATTATTGGTCTCCATTTTTATGAAGTATGGTACATAAAGCTGAATTTAATATTCTAGCTACAGACCACACGCTGAAGAGTACTGCTCTAGCCAAGAAGAACAAAGGGTTACTTCACATGAGGCATTTCAATGTCCATAAAAAATTAAATAACATACACTGATTTTTAATCTGGCACATAGGTTTGGGGAGGTTAAGTATCAAATTAAAGATTTTTTTTTCTGAATCTGTGTTTGCTTAATTGCCATATTACATAGTTATAGAGTGAAACACATCACCAGTGATATATTATTCACTTCAGCCACTTCCTTTAAGTTGTTCAAGAATGGCAGCTACAGTGAATAGACTTATAGTTGTGCTAAAAAGCTTTTGGCTATTGAGCCATGTTAGCTGTCATCTCAAGTGAATCCTTTCAATCAACATAATAAAATATGTTAGCAAAATCCTGTATGATTAATTCATTGTAATCTATCAAACCTGAAGGAACTATTAGGGTGGAAAAGTAATGGATTCTTTTTATTATTGTTACCAGAATCACAGCTGCTTAAAGAAGAATGAAGAAACAACAGGGCAGGTTGCATGCTGCACTACACCAGTGCACAGTGTCTGAAGATTTTTCCATCAGGGCTAACTACAGGTTGACTCAGGTAAGAAGGAATTTGGTTTTAGGAAAATAGAGGAATTACCTGTTTGTAAAAATAAATCTATGCACAGAATTTCAGGCAAATAAAGAACATATAGTGTCTGAAGCAAAGGAGCTTTATAGGTGTTACAGTACATTGGATAGGATCATCACTGTGTACTGAAAAATTAAATTAATCCTTCAATAAATATTTACCTTATTGTTTAATACAGGTCGAAATTAATAAGGGTATTGTAAGGTTATTAAAAATTAGTAACTAGAAATTAGTAATTAAAAATTACCTTAGAATACCCTTAGAAGTTATGTGACTGAAACGAGATTCCCAAGAAAGTAGCTAGTCCTTTTTTGCAGAAAGAGTTTCAGTAAGCTTTTGTGACATCTTTGTTTCTTCAGGGTGCCTGTGACAAGTACTGGAGAGCACAGATGCACAGCAGCTCAGGATCACCAAACTAGAAAATATGAATCACGTTTCTTTACTTTTCCCAAATAATATTTCTGTGATATCAGAGCAGCTGCATTTCCACATTGCCCTGCCTATTCTTGCTCAGACTCTGAACTGCAGCATCCCTGGACTGCCTTTCTTTGGCTGCCCTGCTCCCTGGGTCAGAGTGCAGCACACCAGTGATCATTCTCAGCCAGCTGCTTTGGCTGCTGCCTGTGCCCAGCTGAGGATGCCACAATTCCAACCCTGCTGGTAGCTTTTTAGGCCAGAGGCTTTCCACAATTAATGTCAGCTGGTGGCTGGGTGGCATCCAATGCAGGGTATGTCTCACATCCACCATCTGCACTGGGTGTGCTGACTGTGGTTGCCAAACTCGGGGTCCCTCCACTCTGTTCTGCTGGTGTGGGCACAGCCCTGGCCAGTGCTGCCACTCCAAGGCAGACAGGAATTATCTGGGACAGAGAGATGTGTCTTCAGCTCCATGCTCAGAACCTCTGTGCCAAACCTTCTACAAGCTTTAGCAAATGTGGCTCTCACTACTGTTTTAAATGTTTTGCACCTCCAACCTGCACAGGGGAAGAGGGACCAATAAGTCTCAGATGAGAGGCTTGGGTGGGAGATAATGTGATTCACTGTCAGTGATGGAGGCAGCTTCACCTGCTTTCCTGCAGCACTGCTGCATCTGTACTCTACTATTTGTCCTTAGGAATTTTTTACACAGTTCAAGCCTATGAAACTGAGGTACCCTGATGAAGTTCTTGATAAATAATTCATCTGCTCAGGTATTCTTTGCACATACCTGCAGTCAAGGGCTTTCATTCCTCCAACAACACAATAAACTGAAAGACAACCGCTTGATATCATCTGTAATCAGCTTATTCTTTAAAAAAATTAGGCAGGAAGGGAGAAACAGTCTAGAGATATTAACATGTACTGAGCATGACATATGGTTTTACTACTATTTTACTAGTTCTGTGTTTATTTCTCATTAAATTCACAATCTCTAAAATATGGTAAATGGGTGAATTTACATTAAAATTCTGATTTCTATCAGGAGTACAATTTTTCATATAAATGCCTACTTTGTTTCCATTTGCTGAGATTTGAGTCATATCACTGAGTGGTCTTGGAGCTTATGAGCTGGATGCCTTTCAAATGAAAAATAAACCAGAAGCAAAGTTCCAGGAGCAGACCCAATGCACTCTGGCTGCTAATAGGCATACAGTTCACTGGAACTGCCAAGAATTACTATGAAATATCTCCTCTCCCCAAATGTAGACATCTGCACCATCTGTTTTGTTCTATAGATCTACTATCATGCTTGAGTACGTCTGACATAGATGGAGCCATTATGAATCATTCAGCCCATTAATAGAAATCAGAGTTTTCTTAACTTAAACTGCACAGTTTATACTTGTGTGCATGGATTTCAGACAGGCTCACCATGGCAAGACTGCATAGAATTAGTAGACTCTTCTTTACCATATGATGCATGGACTAGTAATTGGTTAAATTATAAAATCTAGATTGATTTTGAAAGAATTCATGCCTGATTATGTCTCAGTCAGTAACATTAAAGCACAATAACACAATGATAGGATTCCAGGAAACACATTTATAAAAACAATGCCTCTCAAACGAGTATCTACAAAAGGTGCTTAAGCAACCTATTGAAACAGAACTTGGATTAACTTCAGTTTATGAAACATTTTCATTGGATGCACATAAACCTAACTTCAGTGTTTCCCATGGTTCTTAAATTTTTCGTCACCACCATCAGTGCGTTGTGAAAGATGCTATAAACTATGAGGGAAGACATGATTTATAATCCTGATCTCAGTTGCAAAACTGCTTGCTGTCATTGTAATTTAAAATGATGCTTTACTAGTATTGGTCTTACTCTTCATTACAACACAAAATCATAAACTGATAATAACAAAATAAACTGAAGCATCAAAGCATAATAAAAGCATTGATGACTTTAACAATTTCTCCAAATTTCTGCTAAATAAAGTACTTGAACATAAATCTCTAAAATGTATAGATTTCATCAATTGCCTGAAAATCTGACCCCATCAATCTTTGTGGGTTCTGTCTATTTGGGTTCAGAAGCATGAAGAGCTTCTACACAAGAAATCCAGTTGATTTAGTCACATGCTGAGAAGTTACAAGGGCAGATCCCAGATGAGGAAAACTCTACAAGACAGGAAGCCTGAAAAATGATGCTGGATCCATTTCTGAGGAAAAGCATTTAGGAGTTGTGGAATCAATCAAGTGAAATCACACTAGGAGCCAAGGTAAATGTATGCTGTTTTCCTTTGATTACAGGTTTTCACATTCTAAAAAGTAAAAAAAAAAAAAAAAAAAAAAAAGCAACAACAAACCAGAAGAGCCATTATTGCAATTTATCACAAATTGCAAAAAGATTTTGGGATACTAGGTTAAACAATGTCCTTTCAGACAATAAAAGGGATTGCAATTCCTTCTTAAACAGAAATACACAATTCAGGGAAAAGTCAACTAGGTGACTGGTCTGTGATCTTTAGCTGAACATGCAGAAATGTTAACACTGCCCTTTCTACTTCTGCAGACCTTCAAATACAAGAGCTTTGCCCCTTTTGACCCAAAAAAAGGAAGTGGTATGCAGAGTGTCAGAAGCTCAGTAAGGGACTTTGTTGAGACCTAGTCAATTAAAGGCTTTAAATGTCAAAAACAATATTTTTAAGCCAAGCTACGAAACCAGTCAGTGAAAAGATTGGGCAAAATTGCTAATGTCCAGTTGTGCAGGGTAAATAAGCTAAGGGCCTTTAAAGGAACCTTTCATTCTACCTTTTTGATGTTAAAAAAAAACAAAACAGAGCCTTTCTGCTGAAAAGGGGAAAGTCACTGTGCATAGGCACACTTCATTTTAGAGCATAAGTGGGATTTTTAAAAGGTTTTTAAAAGGTTCATGTTGCTGAAAAACAAACAGGGTATTTTCAGCAATATTTTCCAAGGGAGAATCTCATCAGAAAATGCTTTCATAATGACCATGTCTGCTAAAGGAACTCACAAGGACTTTTCAAGTGGTTTAAACTTTCTGTTACTGTCTTTCAAACCTTCCTTTTCTCTGTGAGTTCTTTCTGGATAAGTCTCAGCCTCACCAAGTCAGTGGCAAAACTCATCAGTATTTCACCCTTCAACGTTTGTGGCAAGCTTTTACAAATGGAGAAAATGGGCGCTGCTGTTCAGAGAAGAAAATGTGCCAACTTCTACATACCCTATGAGAAACAGAATCAAGTAATTAATCTTTTCCATATTTTTGGCACATTTTGAAAGAGTCATTTCTCTTGACTTATTCCTCAATGCTTTCGCAAACTTCCAGCCGTGGTATGATTTCCCTTCTTTGACAGTGAGCTACAGAAATGACATGCATAACATTCAGATCAGGACACCAAGTGACACTGCAAGTACTCTTACAGCTTTGACCTTCAACTCCTCTTCCACACTGACTCACACATTACATTACCCATCAGGCAGCAAAAAGCACTTTGCTGACAAAAGCTGCTTTTCACTTACGCTCAAAGTGGTGAAAATATCCTAGGTAAAAGGACTTTTTTTCCCCTTTCCTTTCCCTATGATGAATGCCAAAGAAAATTGAACAAAAAGGGGAACAATTTCTTTGGAAGTACCTAATTTTTGACACAGCTCTATTTTCTGCCTGATTTAATGGGAGGCAGGAAAGTGGCAAATTTGAGAGCAAACTTGAAAATAGTCATTACATCGGTTTGCTGACCAGTTAGTTCGGCAGTGAATGACCTAATTTGCTCCCTAAGACTCTCTCCTGTTTGATATCACAAGAAAAGCTCTGTGTTAAAATGTGCATCTCATTACATTATGCAGCACAGGCCTCCATAATGTGATGAGATATGACATGAAGTTAAATAAAAAAGTCTTTTGTGCTGCTGCTAAGACCGTATGTTGCAATATTTTAGAAGTCTGCAAACATAGGTGCCTCAGAAGTCACACTGCTGTCTTAGAAAGGCACTGACAGGACAGAAACTGTCCTCCTAATTCTGGCCTTAACTAACTCTACAATTTAGTTTTTAAAACACTCCTTCTTTAGTTCCTGGGCCAAATAAAAGGGAATGAAAACTCTTATTCAGAATTAACCATTTCTGTGCCAACAATTAAACAGATTTAGAGTGAGCAGAGACCAGCTGATCTCAGATTAATAACAGCTAAAGGCATGGCCCTCTCCATTTCACAGCCTCATTGTTCAGGGCTGCGTTCTGACTCTGGACATTCTGGTCTAGACTGAAGATAACTCACTTGAAATCAAAGTTACTCAGTCTAGGCAAAGTTAAGACTCATCCTGCATTTTCTGTTTTACTCAGGGGTTTAACTCCTATTGTCCCAGAGCTGATGGGGAATTTCCTAAAAAGTAGCAAGGAAAAATGTGCCAAGAAATTCCATATTTCATCTTCTGGGAGATTTGCCTAGGTTCTTCTGTAATTTCTTATTTGCGCCTCCATCAGGGGAAAGAAGGAAAATTTATCCTTCCATCTCAGTGTACCACTACTAGTACCTCCATTTTCCCAGAAATTTATCAGTGGAATAGCACATATTTGTTTAATTGAATGGGGCTGGGATGGGCTTGCATGGTGAGACAAAAGCTGGTAGGTTTCTGTGGAGATCTCTGTGCGTGCACGTGTGTGTTTTTGTGAGGCTGAGGGGTGGCAGGGTGCAAATATTTGACCAGCTGCCTCTCTGCACCCCACATCTGCAGGGTCTGGCTGAGCCCAGCTGCTGAGTGCACACCAGGAGATGTTTTCCCCGTGATGCCCCTTCAGGAGAAAGCTGGGGGCATTGGTACTGTGAAAGTACCAATGTGGTACTTGCCCACTGTGGGTCTTGCCTCTTCGGGCCACCCCACTTCCTTTCATCCTCTTTCCATCCCACAGGAGTGGGGAAACCCCGCCATGGAAGGTCCCCTCAAAAGGTACTACCCCATCTATTTTCTTTCATTCAAATTGATTTAAAAATCTGATGTGTAAACAGAGCTGAATACTTATCAGGCTGTTACTACAGAGCCAGCTCCTGGAGCCTGGAGTGAGCCCTTCCTCAGTCAGGGAGCTTTAACTCGGGAAATATGAGTAAAGGAATTCAGTCTTTATATAAAAACCAGTAATGAGCAAAGGCTTCATTAGCAGGAGATGCACATTTGATCTCCCTCTTGGCAGCATCCTCTGCTGCTGCCCCACCACCCTGTGCCATCCTGGAGTGTGGCTGCAGGCAGGGACCAGCCCGGGCAGGCAGCACCCACAGCTGCTGGACCTGACCCCACCTTTGCTCCTGCCACCTGCACTGCTGCCCAGCAAAGGGCCCCCACAAACCACAAGAGATGGCTGGAGGGAAAATAGGAAGTGGTGAGGACAATGACAACTCCATATTAAGGATGCCCTGAAACACCTTGAGCTCGTTAGCAGTCAGATTGCACTGTGCTAGGACTTGGTGCTGGTTCAGGAGGCACTTCAGAGAGCTGGAGGGGAAAGCAGATCTGCAGCTCACATTGTTATTTAGCACCAAAGCCCTCAACAGAGTCATGGGCCAGGAGGAAATATTTTGTAACACTGTGATAGATATGTACCATAAAACAAAGCAAATTGCTAACCTACCTTTGCCCTCTGAAGTCTCTGTAATTAGAAAGAGTTACCCTGGAATGAAGTGATTATCATTGGGGTAGAAGAGAGTTGCATTAAATTCCTTCACGTCACTGTCTGAATTCTGCATATGGGAGCTGCATTAAAGGCAGTGTTTTTCAGTCATGATACTGTTTTGTGTTTTGCCTACAAATGGTGATGAGTCAGTTCTATCAGGCTGTCAAGAGACTTCTGGAAGCTGGAGGAAAACAAAATGAAAAGAAAAACCAAGCAATCTTTCACTTTCCCCTGGTAGGTACAGGAGTGGCTTTTCCTTCCAGCCAGTTATGTGCTTATATTTTCTTCATTCCCCCTCTTTGAAAATAGACACTTCTTTGCTGAGATCCAAAAGTTCTGGCTTCACTCAGTTTATGCCTCATTATATACTGGAGAAAGTCTAGTGTCTGTAGTCCCTTCTATACTCTGTTTGCTGTTTGTCTCTGGGAATGAAAGATGAGGCAGGGAGCCACAGATGAAATCCTGGACCCATTAAAGGCGAGAGGAGTTTTGCCATTGACTTGTCTGGGGTCACAGTTTTGCCCTAAGTCTTTTATTTCTGTCTTATACAATGCCAGGCAGCTGTCAAAGCTGATGCCTAGTTGGTTCATTAGACTGACATGATCAGATTTCAATTTCACCAAACCTAAACTCTTGGCGTCTGCACGGAGTTTAGACCACAGAAAAAAGCCAATTTTAACACAAAACATTCACACTTTTATGAAAGTATGCGAGTGGTTTCTAGTATGAGTACACATCAAGAATGCACCTAACAGTTTTGAAACCAGTTCAGTTTTGCAAAGTGATAGAAAGAAAGCTGACAATTCAAATTGTGAGCTCTCAAACCCTACTGCTGCCACAGCAGTTCTTCACAATGCAACCACCACGATTTGGCTATCATTACCTTGAATTTATACCAAAGCAGCATGGAGGTCTTAATCTTTTCTGGGAGCAAACACTAAGCATGTACAAGTAATAAGAGCAATATCTGCACAGGTTTGGAAACAGTGAACATTATGTCAGCACATCTGTGCATCTTGTTTGGACATAGAGATTAATTAACTGGAATTGACTGACAAAGCAAGTACAGCTTTCAGATCCTGTCTTCAGTATAATATACTATTGCAAGAGCTGTTTAAGCTCAACATGTTTCAGGGTTTCTATATACTTTGAAATTTTTACTGCAATATCACAGAAGACACAAATCTGAGTGCAAATTGTACTGCATGTCTTCCAAACACAGAATAAAGCTTGAAGCAGGTTTCTTTGTTTTAGAACTATGCACCTTCAGTGAGGATATCGTCAATCTAGTGAGTATTGTCCTCGTCAGAGGATAACAGAGATTTGGCTACTCTAAGTGATACTTTTGCAATAAAAACTCCAACATTGTAGAAATTATAAGAGCAAAAAATCTCTACAACCTGAAGATTTAAAGCAGCATTTTAGTTTGGCTTTTTAATCTACCTCCTGCTTTTTCACTCTGAACCTGCAAAATAAAACCAGACATTCCCCAGCATGGCTGACAGAACAGTTCTGAGAAAAGGCTGAATTTTGCAGGATGTATCACTACAGGAGTTTGTACTAAAGCTGCAAACTTCAGAAAAGGTGAGATGAAACTTTTCACAACACTGTCAGCCTCGATACAGCCACAGCACATGATCCTGTGCTAGGCAGAGCTACTGGCAGGGGTGGGTGGGGGCTCAGGCTGGAAAAGGTCTGCGGGGTTTGGGCATTCTGCCAATAAATCCACATAATGCTGAGGCTAAAAGCCTGAATGTGTT
The DNA here is from genome assembly GCF_963513975.1 of Fringilla coelebs. NCBI lineage: Eukaryota > Metazoa > Chordata > Aves > Passeriformes > Fringillidae > Fringilla > Fringilla coelebs. The sequence goes on from NC_140067.1 coordinate 12,769,647, forward strand.
CACATTTACCCTCATATTAAGCATGAGTAATTACCTTCCAATGAGTGGAGTTTACATGCATGTAAAGCTAATGCAACAGGGGAGACTGTGTCCATATGATGGGAAAGGCTGCTTGTACAGAATAATAAACCCCCACTGATCATTCCTGTATTTTTAGAACTGAACTTGGGCTGAACCTCTCTCAAGGTTACAACACTTTCTGGTAACTTATGTCCAGGCCTTCTGCATTTTTGGCTTCTGGCCTAGATAAGGACTTTAAGCACAAATAATCAGCTTAAGGGCTGTTTCCCACTTGAATCAGAGGGGAAGTAGGGGAATCTCACCAAGCAGCCTTTTTTCAGATGACTTCCAGCCCTATTTCCAGACCTGTGGGATCTGTCAGAAAATGCTGCAGTGGAGTCCAGCCTATTTTTGACTTTTTCCCACCTGCTGACACGTTTGCTGAGTCTCCAGCAGTACCCTGGGGGGCAGAGATCTGCCTGGTGGCTCTCTTGCTGTATAGACCGTGGGTCTGGTCTGGAGGAATGCCCTGCAGACATCCTGCACATCTGACATGACTTCAGTGAAATTCCCTGCTTGGCGTGCATCCTGTCACACATCACTGAGATCTCAATCTGAGTTTCTTCAGAGGAAATAAAAACATGCACTTGTGTGCTGTTCTCACCAAATCCCAGCTACAAGGGCTTCGAATAATTGTCCCCAGACTTCTGTACCGTCTTCTTTCTCTGTGCCAAGAATTTTTAATTCTTTCACCTATCTGCCTTCCCAGTTTGAAAATTGTGCCTTATTTGTTTTAATTTTGTTTTGCTGACTTTTATTTATGCTGGTGGAAGCAGAGTTTCAGAGAACATGAATGAGATGCATGTTAAAGCCAGCCTAGGTAGCACAGAAAGCCAAAACAACCAAGGTCTCTTGGAAGTTGTGAATATGTCTCCCTGACCCTGGCCACAAAATCCTAAATTCTGGTCTGGGTCTTCTGCTCTGCCCACCTGCACAGGTGTGAAGAGCCATTCAACACTTTGGCCCTGCAGTTTCTGCTGGATTAGACACGTTGGTTCCTTGATTAATGCTTGCACCACAACTTCCCCTTGTCTTCTGCCTGTGCCCCCTGCATTTTCCTTCCCAGGCTGTTTTCTGACCACACTGCTGACCCCATGTCCAGAGTGCTGCTCTGAGCCCAGGCCCATGCAATTATCCCTGCATGCATTTCCAGGGTGTGTTCATTATCCCTGCCTTGCACAGATCGCCCTCCAGGAGAACCAGCTGATTTCAGAGCACTAACTAAGGCGTGATACAAGAGTCTCTCAATGGGGACAACTGCTGGGTGAATTCTTTTCCTGATTAACAAATTGACTTGCAGGAGGGGCATTGTTTTTCATTCAACTAGTACTTTTTACCCCCTCCTGAAACATAAAGAAAGTTCAAATAGATCTTTTTAAAAAGGCCTAAAACCTCACTGGATTTCATTAAAATCAAAACCTTTGTTATTAACTAGACCAAATTAAAAAGAAAAAAAAAAATAAAAAGGCATTAAAACTAAAGCTCATATATTCAGGAAGAAGTAAATTTAATTTAAAACGAAAAATAGGTTTTCTCTCCTCCCCTCCACTTCACTGTGTCCTCCAAATTTGTTTTTAAAATTTAGTATAGAAATTTTTTTTCTTCAGCACTTGGGTTTAAGGTGTTGATCCATCAGAGGGAGGTTTTTTGTTTGCTTGTTTGAAGTTGTTCTAAAATTACCTCCTTTTTCTTGAATTTGTCCACCAAAACAAAAGTAATTGTCATAAATTGCTAGGATATGTTCAGTGACATAACACATTTGCTTAAACATGCAAAATGATAAGTTAAATGAACAGAAAATAGATGGCTTTTTTCTTTGTGTAGCTCCTTTTTTTGGTATAGCTTCTATAGGTAGCATAAGTGTCAGGAATAGCACAAGTGTCAGGAATAATAGGTTCTTAGATGCCTGTCTTAACTTCCTTTAAAAGCAGCACTTCACAAAATTATGTTGACTGGTATTTTTTAGAATAATTGCAATACCTGGGTGTAGCAATGTTGTCCACAGTAGAAATTCTGTAGCTGGCACTCCATTATTAGCATTTTGATTGCACCAAATGTATCTTGAGATGAAAAGTAAACATCATTATCCTCACTGGAATGCAGTATGTTTTTTTTTTTTTTTGCTCCATAATTACAGGTCTGATCATTACCATTGCCTTTCTTCAATGACCCAGGAGTAGTGGAATATGGAGGTAGGATTAGAGTAATGTGTGATTGATGATGGCTGCTTTCATTACTTTATGTGGTATAAGTGAGCACCTAACAGATGGATTTCATCACTATGTAACATATAAATTCCAGTATATGATAAATTTCTGTACCTCCAGTGTACCACAATATTCTTTGCAGAAATAATGCATTACTTTAGTGAGAACTTTCATTAAATTACGGTTTATGCATTTCATTATACAGAAGATTTTTGCATCCTACATTATTTATTTTTTATTATTATTATTGTGCAGTATTTTTAATGCTAAAAGATAACCTAGGAAGTCATGCTCAGTTAAAAATGCAAGCAGAGAAGATGTTATTAGGCTTTGCATGTTTTGTGGCTCAGAGATGGCTGTTTGGCCAGAGAGCACTTCAAGAAGTTTTACAATTAATTGTTACACACAGTAGACCTTTCTCTTTTGCCTAACTGTGAAGGACAGACCTTGACCTTTGCTCTGGGAAGACCAAATTAAGTAGACAGCTGAGGATTCTCCCCATGAAACAGCTTTTATAACCCAAGGTTGCTCCTAAGAGCTGTTCTGGCATAAATATCTGCAGTCAACTCTGTAAAGATGGATCAAAGTTCTTTAGTAGAAGCAAAGCAGACCCTGTGTTCTGCAATGTTTCCAGACTGTGAGGATAGATTAAAAAATGCATTAAGTGCATAGTAAAAATTGTTAAAACGGCATATTTACAGATTTGCCAAGGTCTGGTCCTTAGCAGTGTCATTTAGTACTACCCTAGTTTGCTCCTTTAAAAAGCTTTCAATGGATATAAAGTGGATCATTTCATAAACTGTCTTTTGAGGTATAACTCAAAAAAAGAAGTGGTCAGTGTTTTTTTTTAAACTTCCTGTATTAATGGCTCTGTAAAACATGAAGTTTTGACACAAGAGAATCCTTGCCCTTTTTAAAGACCTGAGCTTGGTTTTCCTTGCTTGTCTCATACAAGCCCAAAGTTCTACAAACTCTGTTCATTGTATAATCTGCTGCAGACTGAAATGACAGGATCAATAGATTCACTCCCCATAAGAGTAGGTCTTTGAGTTCAAGCCATAAAAATATGCACACTTGCTACTCTAGGATGGCCTTAGGTGCATCTGAATATATTAAAAAGGATTTTTAATCCTAAACATAAAAACACAAAACCACTTCTATTTTTGTCAGGCAAATTTCTACATTAGGCCACACAGAGCAAAAGTTCCAATTAACAGGTAGGATGCCACATACCTAAGGGAGCTGGATTTTCGTTAGGTCTCTAAGCACAATATTTTATAAGTTTTTTAAATGAACCTAAGTTCACAGGGAAGTAAATTTTACTGCTATATCTATGTGCTTTCCAAAGCAGTGATATAATCCTGCATAGTGAGTGAGTCCCCTCTGAGCTCCATCAGAAGAGACAACCTGAAGTGCTTACACATTTCCTTAATACTCTTTCTTTTGCAGGTCTTCTCTTATGAGAAATTCTGCACAGAAGTCTTCCATAGATCTAAGATGCTTTTACTGCATTAAAAAAATACTTGGGCACATTTTATTCCTCCAGAAAATGAATCCATAAGCTGTTGCTGACTTTAGCTGACCTTCATGCAAGTGTTTCATGATCAGTATGGAATGTGGGATGTCTATGTCTGTAAAATGTTTTGTTTGAAAATATAGTCCAATAACATTGATTTATGGTGATGTCTACTCTCTAAACCCTTATGGATACTGCATTTAGAATGAATGAAATAGTGACAGTTCATCACTCTCTGTGAGGTGAGCAGTCTTGAAGCGTGAATCACACTTATACATGTCTAAGTTATCTAAGTTATTGTTAAAGTTCAAAAATACAGTTTATATTTCAGAATTTTGCTGTAAATAAATGGTTTATTACTGCCTCCAACATGTGTCTTCTGCTGTGTATTCAACATTGTAAAAACATACAGAATAGTTTAAGAGAAGTTTCATATTCAACAAGTAGACTTCTAAAAGAGGAAAAAATTAGGAATTTTATTGCTTGTAATTACATGTGTTTTTTAATCACATTGGCTAACTGCAATATCCTGATGTGCACTATAAAAAAACCCCAAGATATTAACATTGAAAACTGACAAATCTGGGAACTGAAATTGAGATTTATGTCACGGTAGGTTCATTATTTACTCCTCTGCAGATGCATGTCTCTGGTAATTGCATTGAATTTTTTTTCTTTTTTCAAAAGGGAAGCCATAAGATGCATTGCTCTAAGTTCCCCTGGTTTTCACAGCAGGCAGAAACGGGGTGAAATCCTAATAACTGATGAATAGCTCTCTGCTGTATGTCCCAAGAGAACAAACTGAAAAAACCCAGCACTGTTACACTGCTGTCTGAAGGCCGTTTAAAAGCAGCTTGTTAGTTGAACTGAGCAATAGAAAAGCTTGCAGGTAAACTGTTTTGCTAGCAGGTGTTCCCACTGCACTGGTAAACTCCTGAGTGGTTTAACCCATAACAGAGACATAACAAAATGAGGGGATACAAAAGGACCATTCTTTGGGAAACATCCATTAGATAGGAATTTAACAAATACGTCACTATAAGAATAGTAAAAGTGTTTGTTTGTGGAAGGTACATGAGGATGAGATTCAGAATGTGTTTTGCAAACACACTGTAAGCAAATACAATCCCACAGAGCCTTGCACACATGGTTAATGCTGCTGAGTCCACGTAATGAAGTCAATCAAAAAATACAAAGTTAAAACATTTCTATTCAGTCTCCCAGTCCAAATTTAGAAGAATGACATTCGTATTTGATTCTACCCAGATATACACAACCTCTCTAATTTGCAAGAATCCATCAATGTCTGGTTTGTAAATTTTAATTCCAGATGAGTGAATTAAAGAACTAGAAACGGGTAGAATCAGCGCAGGCTACCCAAGGTCATGTTGTGTTCTGCCCTGTCTGAGAAGACAAGTACATGCTATGAATAATCACTCATTAGACTTTAAATCAAATCTTTCTGTTTTTTCCATGTAGCCCATACCCTATTTTCAATCCTGTCTATAAAAAATACCAGGAGGCGGCTACTACAGACCAGACATGAGATCCCTGTCTGTGAGAGGGAATTACAGTTCCCCTCTGCAATGTCATTTCAGCTTCATTCTTTGAAATACATTATAGGTGACTCTGGATTGATGTTGGATGGAATATCATTATATGATAAAATAAGGCCTCTAAAGATATTATATGTCATTTAGTATGAAATTCTTACTCAATCTTCAAAAGAGCTCCTTTTTTTCCGACTCCAGGCTACAGTGCCAATAGAATTTTTAATGGGCAACTCAATGAAAATCCCAGTCAGCTGGTATAACATGAGAACAGCACAGAGTGAGAAGTGTTAGAAGCTAGAAATACTAGAAACTTAGCTTCTTCCTTTACTAATAGTGGAATATAAAGCCCTGATAAACTCTGTCTTTGCGAGCAATTTTTATCATGTTTTGGATCTTTGGACTGGGGCTGTTTTGACATTGCTCTCTTGGGAATGACCTTCCTGGCTTAGAAGACATAGAATGCCATACAAAAAGTAGGCATAATTTATCACAGAGGACATTCTTTTATTCCAAATTTCCTCTTCCTCACCTGGAATCTATCAATGCTTCCTTTAAGATCCTTGAGTGCATAGGACATCCTCTCCTGTTTTCTTTATATTTATCTTTGACCCTATCACAGGTGATATACTTAATGCCAAAGTTGATATTCCTTGTAAAACGTGTCAAGAGGTTCAGTACATCCAGCCTGAAGGAAATAAATTTTAGGTATAAATGGGAATGTGTAAGTTGTAAAATTTTATGCAGTAATTGAGTATGCTCTGTTTAAAGTCACTTTAAATGTACAACAGCAAGACTTACTACAAGGGGAAATAGAAAGTCATATAATAAAAAGAGGGAAGACAAAAGAAGGGAATACAAACTTAGAACATAAATGTCCTTATCTAAATTTATGTTTCAGATCCCAATTATTTAAAAGGTTTTGGATGTAACATGAAAGAAGAAGGCAATGAATGGGCTTAGTTTTCAGTTTTGATCTAAAGGTTTTCTCCTTGCTGAGGTTATCAGTGAAAAAGAGAAGAGAGTTCAGCCTGATGCTTGCCAGCTCAATGCAAGGAAAATATGAATTTGTTGCACCCTAGTAAACCCATAACAGCTTGCACAATCTGATTCTCATTCCAAGGTCTAAATATTGTTTGTCTATTGATAGCAGAGATAATAAACTAGCAAGATATCTGCTGTTCCTGGGCTCTGGTCAAGTGGACTTCCCTCCACAGTGTTTTCTATTGAGACTGTGACAGCAGGTGAGGTTACAGAAGGAAATCTCCAAGTGGTCTCAAAAGAAAGTGTGTTTGGAAGGATCGAGATTGCCACAAGAAATGATCTCACACTGCAGAGGAAAAGTGGGTCAAGAAGGAACACACACAGGCCATGAAGGCATCGTCATTTTAAAAGATGGCAATTGATTTCCAGTAGAAAGAGAAAATATGGAAATTTTAGGAACTGAAAATCATCACAAGAAGTGACATTTGAAATGGAAGATGAAGGTTAAAACAGCTAAGAGCAAAAAGAGAAACTTCCAAGCAAACTTGAAAGAGAATTAGAAGATTCCTAAAGATATATGGAAATATGCAAATTTCTGGACAATTCCAGGAATTTGTCAGATGACCAGGAAGTGAAGGAAGAGCACACACACAGACACAGACACACAGACATACACAAGGCAGTATTCTTTGAATCTGTATTAAACCTAGAACATGGTGGTGTAAGGATCTCATTCACCCACAGATCAGGTTTGCAAGGTATGATCTTGCAATCTGTTAAGAAGCAAAGAATGTTTTTCACAACCTCCAGCTCCAGGGCTGAGTCACTGCAGCCTGAGCAGCATCTGCTTCTCTGGGCTGTGTCAGAGCCACCTGCTCTGCCTGCAAAGCCAGGGTGGCTCTGGCTGCTGCCACCCTCCTCCCCAGGCTACAGCTGTAGGATCAGAGCGCTGGGCATCCCTAAAACCACTGCTACTGATCAAGGGAAAGTTCAATTTGCTTGGAAAAAAAGTACATAGAGGTATAATAGACCTGTCTTTTCTCAACATTTGTGTGACATTTGTAATGTCAACAAAATGCTGTATATTTCAGTACCAAAAATGCCTCTGGGTCTTTGTCCGAAGAACAACATAATTTTATTGCACTAAAAGGAGTTAAAAGCAGCCAAACTGATGGCAAGTAAACCTGCCCAATTATAGACAGAGCTGTATGGTAATTTCAGAACACTGAACCACTTGGCAGAGCCATGCACTGTGATTCTCTAATCACTCTCCTTTACACTTTAATCAAAGCAAATATAGCCATCTCAGCTTGTTTTATCCAAATATTTAAAGATTTGTCTTCCAGTTATAACCTCCTTATGCAATAATTTAGCACAATTATTTTTTACTTGTATCCCATCATCAGTTATTTCAGTGAAAAAATAACCTGAATAGAGTTCTTTGTCAACATAACATGATCCATAACCCAATTTATTAAACCCTTTTGGGGGACTTACCTGGCTCAGAACACAGTTATTATGTCACCTTATTTTTTTTTCTCTAAGTCTCTATATCTATCTCATTAACAGCACCATTTACAGTTTCTTTACACAAAAACAATCCGTTTCATTAAAATCAGGATTAACAAGCAAGAAGTGGCATTATCATTATATAATAAAGAAAATATTTTCCTGTATAGAGTTTTATTCACTTTACAAAGTCTGAGGGATACCATCAACTCTGTAAAGCAACACAAACTGAACAATTCTCTGAAGGTTATTCAGTAAGGGAGGGCAGGACAAAGCAGAGTTCTGAGGTATCGTAACTCACATTTCTTTGCTTCACTCATTAGGCACCATTTCTTCATTTAATTTGTTATTCTCTCCAATACAGGCTGAAGTAATCATAAATTAGTGGATAAAACAGAACAATGAAAACCTGGTTATTTCTTATCTAGCAATTATGATTTTACTCCATGAACTAGTGTATTAATCAGTTTCCTTTCCCCCAGCTACTTTTTCTTTCATAATTGTGCTTGTGCTGGAAAGTGGTTGGGTTCTTAAATTACTTCAGGGTTTTCCTCCCTTTGGAAGACAGAGTTGGCTATTTATAGAGACTGAGTCTAGGACAGGTTTGAGCATCTACCTCCATGAGGAGGCTGAAGTCATCATAAGATTCGAGTGTCAGGAGGGAGGAAAGGTAAAATTCTGTCTGAAATGTAGGTCCACTTTAACTGGCAGTGTAACTATGAACAACTATGGACTATTTATTTAGCAGCTGTCTGCTGTGAATTTATGATAACTGATGTTCATTTGAGATTAAAAATCAGATTATTTAATTTGATATGCATTGGAGGAATTCCCCAAAGGCGTCAGCTCTATAATATATTGAGTCAAATGTCATGTCTTTCATCAGTAGATATTTGTAACCAGAAATTGACATGTATTTCAGTAGTAAATATAATAGTTATAGAAATAAATAATTCTAACACGCTTTCTCCAATGAATATTTTTCATTGATGTATCTAATTTCATTGATTTAGATTTTTTTATTGAGATAGCCACAGGAGTCCTAGATAGCGCTCTTAAAATCCTTTGAAAGTTGGAATATCAGTTATGACATTCTGATGTTCTGGAAACTAGTTTTTCTAACAAGTACTGTTCTCCAGTAAAGACAAATAAAGAAAGGTAGTGCTGGTTTTTAACCCGTGTTGTAAATATAGCATAAATATCCATTCAAATAATGTCTTACAGCTACAGGGCTTCATGCTGTGAAGACACAGGCCTAAACCACAAAGAAAGAAGCAGGCTGAGGTAAAAAAGGGAAAGGGAGGCTTCAGGTAAAAGGTGACAGGATCTGGACATGTAGTTGGAAATGTAAAAAAAGGAAGCACAAAACTACTCATTCTGAAACAAACAATAAAGTGATCCTTGTCCTCTCAACAGTTCCAAGGGAAGGGGCAGACTGCAGAAAGGAAGGAAGGATCAGCAGACTCATCTAGGGAAAGGGAGAATCATATAGCAGAGACATATTTTAATGCATGGTGCTGGATTTTTACTGCTTGCAAAATTGCCTTTTCAGATAACACACATGAATGGAGTTTATAGTGTTTCATTCTTTAACACAAACCATGCTTTCTGCTTTTATCAGCTCCATCCTGCATTTGTTGTGATATTCAGCTCATTTCCCTCTCAACACATTCATTGCAAAGGCTTTTTGGACAGGAAGAGGAGAGAGGAAAATATTTTAAATGCATGCAACATTAGAGTCTAGTACAGCTCTGAAAATTGCAGACCACCTTTCCAAATAACTTCTCCTTTTGCTGCAGCCTTCTGGAGCAGAGCTGACTGCAGTGCAGTGGTGGGAAGGAGCCTTCCTGTCGTTTGCTGTCTGAGCAAGACAGCACTGGCAATGCTCACCACCCATCACAGTGAGACACAACCTTCCAGCATGATATAAAACAGGATTTAACACAATACTGAAATCAAATCTTTCTTCCCTATAGGGGAAGAAGGTCTAAATTGCGGACAAAATAGGCTCAATACTACCCACCCTTTCAGATCTCCCTTACAGTAGGACATGCAAAGGCAATTTCTTATTCTTAAAGTTCAACAGAAAATATTGATCTGCTCTAGATTTACCTTTGCACACATGGGTTCAAGCATCCTCTTTTTGTAGCAGTCTCAATTAGCATCTTTTTTTGGCTGTTACCTATTTACTGCTCCCTACTGACACAGGAAATTCTCTTTCTTTGGTATAAAGGAAGCCCTAGGAAAATTAAACCTTCAGCTACAATAATCCAGGCACTTTGAAGATGATATGGAATTCCCCAAGAAGCAATGTCTATCTAGAAGTTCAGTGTTTTTCATCATGTACCATACTGAGCATAATGATGATCCCTTCAAAACTTCTCATGCAATCAGTTTTTGTTCTTTTTTCTTCTGATTTGAAGGCTGAGTTCCAATAGAAAACAAATTTTCAAGTGAAAACCATTAAAAAAGCTTGCCAAACATTTCAGTTTGAAAGTGTCAAAACAAAATTTTCTGACCTTAACAGAACATCTTTTCTTCCTGAAATAAAATTGTCGAATTTGTCAGGTTTCTGTAAAACATTTTACTTGGACGCATTGGCATTTATAATCTCTGATAAAATGTTCTGTCAAAATATTCCCAGCTGGCCCTATAATAAGGCAGTAGAGATTTCCACCAATTGAAGACAGGTCTTTTTTGTTCAGATACTGCCATTATGAGAAGAAATATGTACATACATAATGAAAGTGTTCTATGTAGACCCTTGTTTTTATGACTCTTTGCTATAGTTTTCTCCAGCGTTAAAAATGAAAGATCAGGATGGGAATGTTCTTATATTTGTAAGTAATCAATTTATGTTACTTTATAGAAACAATAGGGTAAAAAAACCATACCACTACATTAGCTGAAAAATATTCAGCTGTTCAGGGAGAGCCTTTCTGGAGAAAGTCATTTTTTTTCACTCCTCACAAAAAATGCACATTATTAAACCCCGTGCCATGCTGTAAAATAAAAGCATATAGATATTGCTTTCATGACCACAGCAATCTACAAATCCAGCCATGTTGATGTGAAAATCCTATGAAAACATATTGTTAAAATGAGCAATTTTTTTTTTTAATAAAAACTTCTTTTGGTATATTAAAATCCCACATTTTGGCAGTATTCAAAAGCTATGACATATTACTTACATGTTAATAAATCCTCTAATGACTGTTCCACAAATGCTACCCATGTCATATATTCCCTGGCCCTCTGCTGAAACCATTACACTGGAGTCCCATCTGGTTCTTATGTCAGAGGACCAGCAGACACTGGCATCACTACTCAGTAATCTGTAAAGATTTTATTTTTGCTACATGGATTTTTCAACTGTGTAGTAAAATTGATGAACAGACTACAAAGTCATGCTACTGTAAGAGAGAAAATTGCCAAAAGATGACAGGAGGCAGTGGAGAAATAAAAAAATCCCAGAACTTGCCTAAGGAATTAAACCCTCTCTCAATAAAACTTTTTTATTTTCAAGGAGTCTCTGTGTAATACGAAGTTTTTAATGGCCAATTCAGGCTTCAGCTTGGATTTGGATTCACTGGGAGAGGGAAGGGTAGAAAGGCTGGCATTTCTGAGGTGGTGCAGCATGAAAAGAGCAGCTGCACAGCCCCTACAGCCCCTCATCCTGAGCTCTGCAGCCTCTTGCCCTGGCCAAATCATGGAAGGAAGGGCCAAGACATTTCTGCTGTCCATCCTCATCCTCAGTACCTCATGAGACATTAATGCAAGCCAGCCAGCACTGATTTTATAGCACTGATTTTATGGACTCAACAAATGAATGTAATTAAAAGCATAATTGGGAAGGATGTTTATGCAGATCTTATCAATGAGAAATGAAGTTAGCAAATGCCTATAGTGAAATTCTGCTAAATGAACTTGTTTAAAAACTCATAAAAAGTCTCATTTCCCTAAAAGATTGGAAGGAGTTCTTTAGAGTTCCCAGTTCAATTAATAATATGCTATTTTTAATGTTTTGTTCTGGTAGCAGTCTAATGATATATGCTGTTCCCTATTTTCAGTATATATTGTCCTGCATCACAACCCCTGGATATGATTTGCCCAAAATTCCACTTTCCTGAGTGTTTTCCAGCTGGTGCTTTTAATCCTATTTACCAGGGCAGATGAGGGAGTTGCTGAAGACATGGTCAAAACTTCCTTGGCCTCAGCTAATACCTATCTGGAGATGTCACTGCAACTTGAAGTGCACAGACTGTAACTTCCCTTTTTTTCCTGCTTGGCAGTGATTCACAGCTTCCTCTCATTTGTTCCAGTAAGTTTATTCTCAGTGAAATCCAAAGAGGTTAAAAGAAAACAAGATCTGAAAAGAGCTGAGGGGGCAGGTTATGGCGTGTGGATGTGCTCAGCACTGCTAAGAAAGGGAAGAAAAGCAGTAAAAAGCCAGCACTGAGATCCTGAGACTTTCCTTTAGAGACAGATTTGCAGGAGGCATAGGTTACATACATATTATCTGTTCAGGCCAAGACACAATCCCTATTTCTGTTAGGAAGGTATCCATGCTATAAAAAAGTATATGCATTTGTATTATGATATAAAAAAAATTTTATCAATAGTAGTGCTATGAATTTGAAAGTGTTGAGAAAGAATGAGGTTTCCAGATTTGTAGTAAAATGAAATTAGAAACATTGTCTCTACCGGGAGCAGCCAGCTTGAAGTAGATAGCAACGTGGAAATTCATCCCGCTTGAGGATTTCATCTCCCTAAAGACAGCTAAATACAATCCTAACGACTGATTCTTTTTTTTTTTTCACTTTCACCTCATAATGATTTTTAAAAGCCTGTGCTTTCAATACAGTATTGTTCCAAATCTGAAGGAAGTTTTCAAAATTACTTTTTTTCTTCAAGCAGAATTGTGATAGACATTTAATTTCCTAAACTTAGATGACATGAGAACAAAAGAATATCTTAAAGTTTCTTCAAGTATTTCTGTCATTCTATCACTGAGAGTGTTTGCTGAATATAGCATATAATTTTCAAATTTAATCTCTTGAACTCCTATGTTTTGTAATATTGAGTTTACTCATTGAAAATTAGATACTCTCTGGCGTAAAAAAAAAAAACCTCTACCCAGAACTTTATGTAATCCCAGGCTGGAAATTTTCCTCACTTCTTAATAAAACCTGTTCCTAAAATTAAGTCATTTAAGCATTTGAGGAATGTTTTGGAGATTAAATGTCAGGCCTCCAGAACACGAAGACTAAGACATTGTTTCTGTCTGTATCCTTAGCCTAGAAATCCACACTCAGCTGTGAGGTTGGGGCAATGAATCAGTGCTGGCTGAAGTTAATAAGAGGCTCCTTTTCTAGTTCAGTGAATAGCAGCTTATTCCTTTATTGCCTCTTGCCCTGTATAGTCACCTTCCAATGTCATCTCTTTTTCTCCTTTTACAGCAGCTTTGCTTCAAACATAGAGCAAATCAGCCACTCCAGGTTTTGCTTTCTTTTCTTTTTAAAAGTTAGAGATTTGTTTGGTGGTTTTCTAGCTTGTTAGTGCTTTGGGGGTGGGGGGGTTTGTATGCATGTCTGTGGTTTTTTGTGGATTATTTATTTATTTTTATTTTCCCTCTTAAATAATACTTCCACAGACTAAATTGTCTGTGATTAGTTCAATAACCTTAAGTAGCTGCTCCTCACTGATATCCATAGACTGATGTTGAAAAATTACTAATTCTATGAAGCTGAGTTCCAATGTATTGATACCCTATTTGAGAGCTGCTAACTGAAAGTGCCAGCATGTACTGCTCATGTCTAATGCCATGTACAGGTATTACACTAAAAAATACTTCTCTGAAAAAGAAAAAAAAAAATCCCCATAGAAGTTACTATTAGTTTGGGGTGTGTTTAAGCACGTAAACTTGTTGTTTATACATGATGTGTGCATTTTAAATTTAACTTTATGGCAGTTTTGGCTAAAATACCTGGTAAACCAAATTATGGCTGGCAAAGGTATTGTCTCTTGCCTGCCTCTTTTTTTATCTTGCAATCTGCTGGATTTTTCTTCCCACATACTACAGATTCTCTCAGTATTGTGCTTTCCTTATTATACAGATATCTTAATTCTAAGAACTAGTGCTATTTGTCATGATAGGAAGGAGCATTATAGCATAATGAATACTCTCATTTCCTCTAATTTCTAATAAAAAGTTTAAGCAGTTAAACTGTGCAATCCGCTGCTGTTCATTAATGACACTGCATATTTTAATGGTGTATTTATTATGCAGCCATACAGGCAGAGTGGAAAAGATGTTCTGAGGATATTTTTTTTAGTTTCCAGTTGCAAGTGTTGCAGGCAAAATGTAAAAAGACTTTCTCATGTACATAGGTGCATCTGGAAATTCCCAGATGAACTGCTTTGGAAAATTGAAGGTGCTTCTTTTTTTCTACATTAAAACATCTTCCAGAAATGTGGATAAACAGAGACTCAGGCTCTCTGCTGGCAGCACACAGCTTCACTGGGAGTCAGTTCTCTGTCTCATCCTCTGCATCCAAAGCAGTGCACAGAAACAGCCCCTGTGCTTCCATCTGCAAAATGCTGAAGTGATTGACTTGACAACCATCTTTGATACCCTTGTGATCACCTGCCCTTGAATATTTTGGTAACCATCTTCCCTTATATACTTTAAGAACAGCAGACTGGACCTGCTTGGTCCTTGAGCTGTCAATAGTTATTATGCCAGCTCTCCCAGTTAATGTGGCTCCACTATATTCATCCTTCATATTTTATATAACTTTGGTCAGCACTGCAAAAATGAATGCAGGATTAGCCCTGAAAAACAATTTAATCTTCATGGTGATTTAATTCTAGGCCTTTCTGAGGAAACTTTCCAAAGGTGCCCATGAGAGCTGTTAAATTATTCATTGTGAATAATATTTATTCCAAATACTTTTTCCTGTTTGAAAAACAGGCCTTGTATTTGTTCAGGATTATCTGCCAAGTAGCCTAAGGGATAAAGTCTCTGTCCCTGGTTCAGTGACAAGCAGTCCACTCAGACATTTGCCTGCTCCTCACGGTGACCCATGGCAGGGGATTTCACCCGTGCTGCCAGCAAGAGTGGCCAGACAGAAAGCCAGACTAGGAGCAAGAATTTTGGCAAGATCCATAGGAATTGGTGAAAGCAGGTAATGCACACTCATGTCAGTGTTTTACACCATAATTACTTTTGTTGGAAATGTTTTTTTTCATATTTCAGGCTTTCTAAATTCCAGTAAATAATTATGCCACAAGTAACAACAACTGAACTTGCTGTTTCTGGTCATTCAAACTGTCACAATTCATCTGCACTTTTATTCATGCAGCTGGAGATGACACTATGATAGTGACATTTGCTACAAAGACATTTCCCAGTAAGGAGAGCCTGATCCTTTTCCACTGACTGTGTTGGTTGCAACATTCAGACTGATAACGATTTTCAGTCACTCCCAATCTGGCTAATAAAACTCAGCCCACTAATTTAGATGTGAAAGACTATCATGTGATTATTACAAAATTCCTGAACTCCTGCCCCCTCCTGGGACTATTCAAAAATAGGTGAATTTTTGGTGCCACAAAATGATAAATTGCAGAATATTTCTAGAGTTTAAATATTTCTGAAAGAGCAATTCTTCACTCCCTGCTGTTTACAAGGGAAATATTGTCTACAAATAATACATTACATTAACTGTCCTCTTTATCATAAAGCCATGTTGAATACTTGTAACATTTATAAAAAGACACCAACTGATTGCAAGATGAGCGTTACCCTTGAGCAAATTATGAACACATTTATTTCAGTCTTATGCGTTTGAAACTAATTTTCTGGTAATATCAAAAGTGTTCATAGAATTAATTTCCTGTCAGTTCAGCAGTATTCAAGTGAATATTTTATGATTTTGCATTAGCTGTATTTGTCTAGAGTTGTGACATGATCGAGTCATTCTCTGAGGGAAACACATTAATAATTAAACTCTGTCCAATGTGGAGTGCTAAAGATGACAGCATAATTGTACATTTCAGAGACCGTTTCACAAGGCACAGAATGAGAATTGCCCTGCCACCATTTAAATGTCAATTTAGAATTTCTTTCTAAAATTAAAACGGTGTTGCAGAAAACAAAGACAAAAAAGGAGGGGATAGAAAAACTGAAGCCAAATTTGAATCCTTGTCCTCTTTTTACATTCTCTTTCTTTTAAAATGCGAGTTAAACGTAAATGGCATTCCAAAAAGAAAAGGAGAAGGGAGAAAGTAGATAAATGATCAGCTGTAAGATTTTTTCCTCCCCCTTTCTTTTAGCTATATAATATCATCACTGGTTGTAGTACCAGAGCTGTTTAGATGATAAATGCAATGTGCATAGATTAGCTCCGGAGAAAATACTGCTACCTGACACTGAAAGCTTTGATTGGTTTCAGCCCTTACATTTGACTCTTTTTTGCCCTGATAACTTCAGCAGTATTTTAAGATTTTAATCTACTTTCTAGTCAAATACGCATGGATGGATCACCGTTTTATTTATTATTTATGTTTCTTTTTCAGCTTCTGAAAGTAAGACATTATTGGGCTTTAGCTAAAAAAAATCCCGCGATTTCTGTGGAATATATTTTGCAAGCACTTCAGCTTCTCCAGTGGAAAGTGCCTGTATTATTCTGGAGAGACAGCTGAGCCATATTTACCAATTGTGCGTGCAGACCACTTAATGAGCATGTGTTCTTAGAAAATGCATAAATTAGAGATATATCAGAGGCTCCATAAGACCCTCTTTTTTCCCCCACAGCCTGTGCCTGTCAGCATGCCAAAGATCCCCTTTTGACTGGAGTCCAGGTGATGCCTCCCTCATTCCCTGCATCTTTTACCACTTTCTCCCTACAGTTTCATACAAAGGCCCAAGTGAGAAAATGTAGCTGGATGGACTCAAGCAAATACAAATAAATGCAAGAAGACTCATTTCTGTCCCTGTGTTTTAGATCCCTGTCATGCTGCCTCCATCTTCCTTTTTCTCCTCTTTTTCTTCAGCCTTGCAGAGTTCACCCACTGTTCTTGCATGTTCCCTTCAATCGATCCCCTCCTGATAAATCCCCCCTTTCACATAAAAACATTTAGCAAATTGTATCCACTTCTTGCCGTCTCTGTGCATGTTCATTTGTGCTAAATCTTTCCCCTCACCCATATTTTCCATCTCAACCATTTAGATTATAAGCAGCTTAGGAAAAGCATTTGCTCCTCTGCCTATGTGCCTCATCTACCACAATTGTTGTTCCTTGGCCACAAGCATACGAAACATGATTGATCATAATAATTCATTTCATTTCCCTCAACCCACTTACATCTCTATGGTGTAATTCAAGAACTGTTTAAGGCAAATAGGAGCTTTAAGTGTATACAATCCCTGTGTTTTAAGGGGCATGTTTCAGATTTTTTTGTCTAGAAATGTGAAAAGGAGTATTTGATCTCAATGGTGTGCCAATTTCAACAGCTGGTGGTATTTTCTGAGCCATTTTTATAAATGAAAAGAAAGCAAACAGAAGAGAAACTTCTATGATGCTAAAAGTGATTGATTCACCTTATCACTGTTTGTATATGCTCATAGTGGAGATCTCACCAGAAATACAGTCCTGAAGTACTACTTAAGTTTGTATTTACTAAGGATGAATTTCACAGCAAACTTCAAAGTTTCAATATTATTTTAACATACTTAAGGAACAGTAAAAAAGAGCACTTTAGTATGAAATACACATTAGAAAGCCAGTGATTTTTTGCACCTCAATTTTTACCTGGGCATTTATAAGGACAGAAAATGCTGATGGAAAATTCAGATATGTGAAATGAAAGAGCATATGTTAAAACATGATAATAAAAACTATGTATAGAGCTCTACTGTGTGAAATCATAACTAGGCCAAATTAAAACAAAGTGAAAGAACACATTTCTTCATGTTATATAACTAAGATGTAGTTGCTTTAAGTGATATCCATGACTCTATAAACTAGCAGTTAAATAACTTGTGACAAGTGGTTCATTTTTTACTGGCATTTGTTTATGTTACTCTCCTGTTTCAGTACAGCTGTCCATGCTATGTGAATTCACGCTGCCATTAACCCACTTTTAAATTCTATAAAACTAAGTAAATCAAGGGAGGCTACTTTTGACAGCTACTCTTGGCTCATATAAAAAATATCCATTGTAACTTTGCTATGAACTTGTCAAGAAAGATCCACTTACTCTAGTCAAGTACTTGACCAGAGAATAAAGCACAACTTGTCAGTGTTCACTACATCTTTCATTATTTCTGAACACTCTGTCACCATGTCCCTTTTTCTGTCCACTATCAACCACAGAACTCTCTCTAGTATTCAGTTATTAAAGCTTGAGAACAATTAATTGCTTGTGTTTGTTGGGGTTTTTTCCCAAATATTTAAATTTATATAAGATAAAACCAGATATTCCCAGATATTTATAAGATATAAGATTTATAAATATTTAAGTTTATATGTTAGAATAGATTGAAGTTTAACTGTCATCCTTTGAAAACTGTGTCAATAAGATCACACAAGATAATTAGTGATTCACACTATTAGAAAGCTGATTAATTATTTCATTTTAAATTCTCAGAGTAGCTAATATTAAGGAAGCTGATAGGTTTTACCAGATATAGTTTTTTCTTTAGAATTTAAAAATACTCCTCCAGAATATTCCTTTTGAGGTAATTTGTCTTTTATTTCAATGAAATTATTTAGAAGAGAGTGATGGCATGACTCTGTAGGATGTGACATCTAGCACTAAAAATTCTGCCCTTTTTGAGCAAAGAATACAATTCACACCTGGGACACTCTAGTTCACTAGGTCCCTTCGGTCAATCTGTGCCTCAGTGAGAACACAGAACACTGAAGATGTGTAAACCTAGTTTAATAAATATTTATTGGTCCTAAGTATTCATTAGCAATTAAAATGTTAATGCTAGTGCTTTAACAAAGCCTAATGTTGTGCTTGCACATCCTGGGATTAATGCACTACAAACCCTTTCTCAGCAGAAGAAAGGAAGTTGACCAGACTCTTGGTCTGCTATTAAGTTCAGCAATTTTTTTATTTTAAACACCAAGAGGTCCACAATAAACTCCAAAGAAAACTTTGTGAGACTACAGTGTATTTGTAGCAGCAAATACTTGTATGTTTTCTGTATCTATGAATTTTCAGATTGGAAATAAAACCCGTAGGCAAAAAATGCATTCCTTCAGAAGAAATGAGAATTGGTGCTGTCCTAAATCCAAGTCAGCTCCAAATATAAAACCATTCCC
Source organism: Fringilla coelebs (assembly GCF_963513975.1). Classification (NCBI taxonomy): domain Eukaryota; kingdom Metazoa; phylum Chordata; class Aves; order Passeriformes; family Fringillidae; genus Fringilla; species Fringilla coelebs. The sequence goes on from NC_140067.1 coordinate 12,788,809, forward strand.
TACATAAAATAAGAAAAAAGCAACACCATGTCAGACAAAGCCAAATTCCAGTGAGCAGAGAGCTTCATTTTAGCACTTTCAGTGTCATGCACAGGGAGTTGAGCCAGTAACAGCAGTGTGAATCCCAGCATGGGTTTCTGTTTTCTAGTCAGGTTCTTCCCTGCTAACTGCTGCTTATTTCATCTGTGCTTTAAGGGCTGTTGCAATCCAGCAGTCTAGGGAGAAATCCTTCACTTAGTTCACATAGAATAACCTATTTCCTTGTTCATTATACCTCAGTAACATGGGTGTTTCTTGATTAGAAGCAAATCTTCGGAGATTTTTCCTTTCTTACTATTCTACCTTTTGAGCTACTGAAACCTCAATTAAGATGTCATTTTTCCCATCTAATGTCAATGTTGTAGGTTTTTCAGCTCTATTGACACTTCCTTTCTTTTGTTTTGACTTCGTGTACTCTGGATTTTAGTATGCTGAGCCTTATTCTTGCATTACAATCTGTGTACATTGTTGGTACAGTTCCACTCATAAAATTTGTCCTTGCATTCATAGCTAGAACATCATTAATGCAGAGGGGGGACACTTCTGCTATTATTAGTAGCATCTGACAGAGGGAAGATCTCTCCATAGCCAAAGGAGACAGAGTAACTTCCCCAGGCAGTGACTGAAGGCACTCAGGATCCTACTTTTTACCACGCACTAAGTAAGTCACTTAAAGTTCAGTGTCAACAAATTAATGTTCCATTACATAAAATTAGAATTTTCTTACACAGAACTGTTATTATAGAAGTACCAGTTTATACTTAGTCTTTTTCCATGGAGAGTTGATGACATTTTGAATAAAAAGGGTAAAAGGAACTATTCTGATTTAAAACAACAGCAACAACACCCACCCCCACTACCCACCCACCCACTCCAACACACATCCCCACCACTGAAATAAAAATCTCAACAACCTTCCTCCCCAAAACAGACTGGTTTTGCTTCCTCTGAGTGCCTGAGGAAGCCTTACAAAAACAACACACTGCCCATCCAAAGCACTGGCTATTTAGAACAAATGTGTCCTGTAGGAATTCATTCTGGATCTCGTGTTTCTGCTAATGATGATGATTATGATGAATAACTGGCTTTTGCTGTTGCTTTTTCTGCTGATTCCTCAGTTCTTGATAGAAGTATTGTTGCTGCAGTTATTGCTGCTGGTCCAACTGCATAATGTGAGCAGAATCCATAGAGACACAAACAAGCTCTTTGCAGCCAAGTGAAGAAACCTGTAATTTCACAAACGGGAAGGAGCAAAATTGTGAGTGATCACCAAACACCACAGGAGGTGTGCCATAGAGAAAATCCCAAACAAGGACTGGAAGTGGTTTTTGGGTCATGATGTTTTAAAGAAACTTGGGGCCTTAGTTTTGGAGGATTGATTTATTTTTTCTTTAAATTAACTGGAGTTGCCATGTGTTAAAAAAATCCCAAAACCTAACAACAAAGCAATTGAGGCAGGATCTGTGCTTTATTGACATCATTAGCTCAGATGTAACAGACACTGGCAGCACAAATGGTCACTGTCAGAGCCAACTGGGGACATGACTGTTGGTATTATCTTCTGGTAAGTGATTCCCAGACATATTTAGATTACAAGTCTATTGTAAATAGTCAGCTTTTTTCCTCACATGCTTTATGAACATGTATGGCTCTGTTTAATGAACAGGGCTACCCTAAAACACCCTGAGATCAAAGTAAATCTAAGAGAAACGAGCATATTCTAAAAAGAATGGCAAACATAAGCAAACATTTTTGATCTACAGACAGTAGCTTAAAACCTTCAAGTGCTACAAAAAGCAACAAATGGTCTTTCTAATCAGCTTTGGAGCCTAAAAAGATATCAGCTGTTTAATCTAGGACATAGAGTATCTCATTTACAGGCAGTCTAATATCATAAAGATCTAATGACTAGCAAGATACTACACGATACTGTCTTCTATTAATTTCTTAATAGTCTTGTCCTGCAGCACAAAAGCTCCTGTCATTAGCACAGCTGATATTTTCATAATCTGGGGAACTTATATGGAATGAATGAACTAATGGCACAGAGTTAGAACATTACCCTATTTCTGTAAGGAGGTGCAACCAGGTATTTGGCCATGCAGGTAAGGCTCCTGGACCCTTCATAGATCTCAGCACAGATCAGTACTTAATAGAAGTAAAGAGATGGAAACATCTCTGGACTAAAGGTTTTCTCCTCAAGAGAGCTAATTTTCTCATGCCTGTCTGCCAGAGGTTTCTCTCCACACTCTTATTTTCCAAACAACAGAAGAAAAGAACTATTGAAGCTTTGGTGAGGAAAAAGAAAAACAACTCTGAAAACTGTGAGAAAAAGACTCATGGGTGGATTTAGACTTATAGGACAGTAGAGAGGAAATATAATTTTGATTTCACAGCAGGACAGAGGGACATTGTTTAGATGTGGAATGAGGGCCAGAAATCAAAAACTGCAAAGTTCAAAAATGCAGTCTAAGGTGAACAAAATGGTCTTATGTCCAAGAGGTCCTGAAGAATATTCCTGAATGATCAGAAAATGACTGGTTTACTTTAATTTTTATCGAGGTTTACATCCACATACACAGTGCCAATGATTTTCTCAGAAACACTATGTAAAGACCAATTGAACTTGAAATGTTAAAAGTTAAAGCAGAAGGCTTATACCATCAGAGATGAGCAAAGAAAACTTTTGGAGACACACTGCCATGCCACAGGGGTGTTTTTGTCAGACCCTTAAGATAGCAAGAAGCTTCAGCCTGTTGCAGCAGTCTGGTATTTAATGTGAAAGCTTAACAGAACTCCTAGAATTAACAGTCAAATTTCCTGATATTTTTTAAGCCTTCAAGGATTCCCAATAGCTTTAGTATTGAAGTATTGCAGCTGGTATAAATCAATTGGTATAAATTTAAGCAAGGAAAGAAAAAACATCTTTAAATAGTACCATGAAGAGGATTTATAAAGGATTGTGTATTTTCAGTGTAGTTTTAGACAAAATGTATCCTTAAATGGCTCCATACTTCCCTTGTTTATATATTATGACACATAGTGGTAGACTGGCTTGAAAAGAAGTTCTCATTACTGAGGAGACTAATTTTTTTAACAACAACTGAAGTCAGTGGCAATATTCCCATCCTCTTCAGTGGCTTCAGCCCAGAGCCAAACTGAGAAATGAATCCTGAGACCAAGCTTACCATTTGCAGCCAGAATATCACATGACTAAAAGCCTTTTTCGTACTGCTTATTTCAGTTCATTTTATTTTATTATGTCTTTGAAACCTCTACATTTGGTGCAGGACAAGCATTTGAGAGATGTTAAAATGACTTGTTTGTGGAGGCAGAATGAAATTTAACAACATCGACGGATCCCAGCGCGTGACAAACAGGCTGCCTGCTCCCCTCCCCTGACCTGGGATGCTCCAGCTCCCTGTAAGGGAACTGTGTGCACTGGAGCCCTCCCCTGGGCTGGCACGTAAATCTTAAAAATATCTTTGAAGCCCATCTGCTGTAGTGCTTCATTTTTAATGCAAATGGAAGGTGCCAACCGTAAGTAGTTTGCATGCGCCAAGTGCCTCCCGTAATGCCAGCCCGCTACATCTCAGAGGAGTCAATTTAAACACACACATACCCCCAGGACTTGTTTGTAAGTTTATGATTCACTGTCTTTAGAGATGAAGTAAAAAATACCTCAAAAAGACCATTTTGACAATTAAGCTGTCAGTGTAAGATTGTTAGCTTCAATATTGTCTCATGAGTTTTATTTATTTTGCTTTCCACACATATTTTCTACAAGGTCTGCATTCAGAAATTAACCTCTTTCCAAAGAAACTGATATTTCTCTTCTCAATTGGAGCATGGGGTTTTTTTCCTAAACCAAGTCAAACCAATAAGGATGTCACCAAAGCAGGCCTAGATATTAATGTTGAATGGATTTGTTTTCTTGAGGGGTTTTATGTCTTGCAGACATGTAAGTATTGGCCCAGAAGATGTCCAATTTCGTATCATACTTACTTGTCCATGCAGGTTAATGTTTGCTATTCATTTCAGTAACAGTTCTTAAAAAATCTGTGACTTTTTTTTCAATAAAGGTTTTAGCCAGGTGCAGAAAGTAAAATAAAAATATCCAGATGCTTGAGAAATTTGTCAACATTAATTCAGAGAGTGTAAAAAAATAGTGTTAAGAAAACAGACTTCAGAAAATACTGTTTCAAAAATTTGTGGTTTATTTTCCTCACATTCTAGAGACTTAGAATGGGAGTTTTTTTAATTGCTTGCCTCAGCAAAGCATTGGAATAATGTGTAGGTGATGTCTCAAATATTTAAATAAAGTTTTAAAGTCCCAGAAGTAAAGTAAATCCAGATATTATTGACACATTAGCAAGGTCACAGAACTTACAATTCAATGGAAATAGAGAGGTACTAAAACACTCTGAAACTTGGATTATTTCTTGAATACTGCCACAGGAGCATTACATATTTACTACACTACCTGGAGTATGATATTCTGTAGCCATTTGTATTCCTCCTATAAATCTGAGAAAAACTCTCTCTACAAATGATTAGAGGATTAACTTTCCTTGTGAGTAGGTTCCCATTATGCATGGTCAAAGTCATATCACAGACACACATGGAAAAGAACATTTCAAGGGTTATAATTACATTCATATGTTGGCTAATTGGGCCCTCAGGGGCCTAGTTCCTAATTAGAAGAAGGTATGCAGGAAAATATCAGTAAAAAAGTATGTATAGAATGAGTATGAGATTAAATGGGTTATGCTGGCTGTATAAAAGCTGTAAAACTTGATAGGAAAGGAATGCAGTAACTTGCCAAGTATCTCTAAACCATAAATGTTTTTTTGATGTCATTATCAGAAGGAGATGGGAGGAGGTTCTGTTGTTTTAGAGGAAGTCTGCAAACATCTCTTGTAGCCTCAAGTGGTATTTTTACATAGCTCTAAGAAAATCAATAATGATTCAGCCAGATGACAAAGGAATGCAAAAATTAAGACAAACTTTTTACAACAACTTTGGGATCAAAATAAGGTGATAGCAACCTAAAGATCAGGAAGAAGAGAGTCCCACATTCATGTCTGTCACTGAGACCTATTAACCAGAAATGAAATGCTCAAAAAACTCTAGATATTCATTAATTAAAATTGCATAAGGTTTAATGACACTGTTTATTAGTTTAGCTAAGGGCAGAATTTTTATCTCCCATAATTGAAAACTATAGTTTATTACCTTGATTAGACACTAAGTAAAATATACAGGCTTTACTTTTTGCTCCATGTCTCTCAGAGGGAAATGCCTATAAGAATAAATTAAAGAACTTTTACAAGGTTGTAATTTATTTTATTTCACATCAAATGGTATCTTTTGGACATATCTATAAAAGTCTCACTGTTTATAGTAGATGTGTATGTAATATTAAAATTTCTCTTACACCCAGTAAGAGAAATGGCAGGAACCCTGAAGCTGAATAAGAACAAGATTTTCTTTATCTCTTAAACCTGTCATTTTAATTTTCCACTCTAGACATTGCTGTATAAGTAGCCTGACTTAAGTTCCTGGTGACTGTTAGACCACATTCTTGCAACATTTTGAATTTAGTACCTAATCAAATTGCTCTCCATATTCTTATCTTGATTTATACAAATGAGTATATTGGTGAGTATACCCAAAGGAATACAGTATTTTACAGCATTCTAAATGCAAATCCTGTTTTCTTATTTATGCTGGGGCTGGTGTAGCCACACCATTAAAAAGAATTTAAAATGAAATGCAGAAAAATTGAAATGACAATCCTAGCCTTCTAACATCTTGAACAACCATTCTAAAGCTCCACAACTGTGGCAGCATGAAGCCGATGTGAATGAGTCAGGCTTTCAGGCTTCACATGCCCAAACTGATCTTTGTGAAGCTGAAATTAATGCCCACCAAAAAAAAAAAAAAAAAAGAAAAAAAAGAAATATGAAAATTCAATTTTTGTTTGGAAGTAGCCAAGTTGTAATAATATAATACTGTAGTTGAAAATATTTAGAAGACTATTGGTTGAGCCTGCCATTTCAGTGAGGGCATGAGGTGGTCAGGAGGGGAGGTGAAAAGCAATTATTGATACTTTAGCAAGAAAACACTTAATTAGTCACATTTTCCCCTGTGGTACAGTAGCAAGCTGTCTTACAAGGACATGAATATTGACAGGGTCTCTGTGGCTCCTCTGCAGCATCCTCTAACCCAGCTGTAAGGCTGATGCTGTCAGCCTGGGATTCTGAACATATTTCTCATTTACTCAGATGTACACCAAGACAGACTATTTTGCCATAAGCCTGATAATGTGAAGAGTTTTGCTGTCTTCAGGCTTCTGACCTAACCTGGCTGAACTGACTGGAAGAACTAAAATCTCAGAGTCACTGTTTTGGGCCATTTTCAGGTTTGGGAAAACAACACAGCATTATCAAGTGCTTCTGATGTCACATTTACATCCTATTCATAATTGGCAGGGACGTTTTATAGTCCTAAGGTTTCAAATAATTATTAAAAGCCAAAAGTGTAAGTCTGTCCCCTGAAAATAAACCAAGGGAAATCAGTGCTGATGCCAACTTCTTTTCTGTGAACATGGAGATATGAAAGTTGCTGTGGTGCATAAAGGAGAATTTAGGAATATTGTTGAGGTTAAGTGTTTCCTCTCAAGAGGAAAAGAAGTGCTCAAGTAGGATTCTTGCTGTATGTTCCAAACACAAAGGTGAGAACTGATAATGTGTTCTCTCCTTGGAAAAAAATTTAAAAAGCAGCAAAAAAAAAACCCAGAGAATGAGAACTTCAAACTGAAGTAGATTAATTATGAAAAGATGTAGGTTACAACTCTGAAACACTTACAAGGTAACTAGGTTTAAGCAGGAAAAGTGGTAAAACTCCTTTTATTGTTAGGGAATGATTAAGGCAGAAAATCTGATGGCAATGTTGTTCAGAGCCTTTTTTCAGTCTGGATACAGTTTCTTGTAGAATGATTGAAAAGAGCACTGTTGACTAAAGTTATCAATACAGGCCAAGAAGAACACATGAAAAGTTATCAAAATAGAATAAAAATTTACATATGCATTATGAAACAATCTCTTAGTTTTTCTCCATAGTACCTTAAGGTTTTGACATATAAAGTTTATGCATGAATAACTGTCCTGCCAGGAACAATTATAAAATTGCTGAAGAAAACTTGAAAAATCACTGGGGTAACATCAAGAAGGGAAAACACTACTAGTCAGTATACATGCTAAGTGATATTGTGATAGAATTGTGATAGAAAAAGTCATCTATGGAGAAGTAAAGAAATCACACTGCAGTAAAAGAGGGATTCTCTGTAAAACAACAATCATGAGACAAATGGCACAAAAAAGTTCCACTCAGACTTGGTTACTCACTGAGACAGGTCAGAACTACCCCTTCAAGACATGGAGTCATGAGGTAGAACTCTCACACTAAGTCACTACTACATAAAAAAAACACACATCTAGAGACAAGCAATTTTTAGCAAGTTATTTTGCAAATCAAGGAGAATTACCACTGGGTGACAGGACATCAGTCATGGGTTTAGTTTGTTTTGTTCTTCAAAGGGCCCTGGGGATTCCCTTACTGAGCACCAGCTACCTAATGGAACAGGTAAATCTGGCAGAAAACAGACACCCAGAGCTGGGAAGTGTTCTGTCCAATTTCCACAGCAAATGAATGAGGTCACTGAGGGAGAACACCAAGGAAGAGTTGAATCTTTTGAGTCAGGTGTTCAAGTCAGAGGAGCTGTGTTTTCCTGTTTTCTACCTGTGGAATAGGTATAAAATTTTTTTGCCTCTCACAGCTTTTTCCTTCTTTTTTTTTCACATTCTAAGATTTTCACATTTTCTTTCCTCATGGCTGTACAGTTTCTGATATTCATGGTGTAAAAAGGGGAAATTATGGATTTTCTGATAAATCCTTGAAATCAGCCAAACGTCTACTTTGTTTGTGTACCAACACTCCATCACTATCTGAGAATAAGATAAGGTACTTGTACATTCAAGCACTTTGCCTTCAATGCAATTTTTTTGCCCTGAAGAATCAATATAGCATTCAATAGGAAATTGTTCTAATAGCACAGCATAGAAAACTTTCACATGGTTATAATAGTCTAATGCTATTCTAATGGATTAAGTTCTTCCTACTTCTCCATAAAGGAAAGCAATGATAGCTAGCAAGTCAGTAAAGAATTAGAGAACTTATTCAGTACTGCTATCTCTGCAGATGGTCATGTTAAAATGATTTTTTTTTGTTTTTTGTTTCACAGAAAAAAATCAGGAGTGAGGAATGTGGGGCTTCTTGGTCAAGATTGTCCAGGGTAACTCTGGTTTGAAGGATGGCTAAGACCACATACACAAAGGGAAGAGTAGACCACTACCAGGAGCAGCCAAAGTGACCACTTTTCACAAGATTCTGCCTTAATTATCCAGATTTTCTTGAACTACTTTATGATAAGTTTGATCACCTTTGCTTAACAAGTACAGTCTAAATTATAACAAGAAATAACCCCGAGATTTTAATGAATTAAAGCAAATTTTTACATTTCCAGCAAAATGTTAAGTTGAAAAGAGAAGCAATATGATAAAATTTCGTGTTAACAATGAAGGGTTTAATTAGGTAAACCAGGTATAACATTTTAACAGTTACAAATGAAAATTGGAAACTCACTACCTGGGATGTTTTGCAACACAGACATCACCTAGCTGTGAATTTCCAGTTGAGTTTACCTGACTCCTTTTGTCATTCACAAACTCCCCAAATACAGAATATCAGAGTCAGCCTGAATTGATCAGATAGGAAGAGATCCATGTCTCTTCAGTGACATCAGTAATGTGCACAGTGCAGTTCTCTGAGTATTGGTATGACAAATGCTCTGCTCTGTTGAAGAAAGGTGCACATTCAACCTCATTTCCAATCGTTTGGAGCGATAAAGCAAGGCAATTAAGAGTTGAGTCTGCTGCTCAGCTAGGTCAGTTATGATTTCCCTATTCACTCCTCCTTCCTGGGATTTTTTGTTCTCTACTTTCTGAAGACCCTGTTTCAGTTCCACTAATTGAAAACAAGGTATGTATATCCCTATTATCGATGCTCCCCAGGGATGGGAGCCTTGTGAAGGTATTACACAATTTGTTCCACAACACAGAGTCTGCCATCCACTGCAGGCCTCGAAGAGAGCGCAAGTTCACAATCCTAAATTAATACTTATGCATCAAGAGGCAGATTTGTATTCTTCACTGTGAAATTATGTACTTCTTCCCTTAAAAAGTCTTTCTCAGTGGATATGCTGATGTAACCTGAATGCAATCTGAGTGTCACCGCTATTATATACCTGAATATGTAGTTCTATGAAAAAAACACGTCAGCAAACGCACAGTAAATAACAGGCCTGAAATACCACAAACCTGCATTATATTCATAAGCAATTTCAACTCTATTTGCTTAGTTTTTCAGAATATTTTGGTACAATACAATATACAGTACAGTAGGAAGCTATAGAATGCAAAACATTTTCCCTTCTGCCTCTGGTTGGCAAATACAGGAGTAACTCCATACTTCTGCTCTCATAGTCCAAGCTACGAAGCTCTATCAGTTCAGCTTTAAAGCTCTGGTTAATTTTTGAATATTTTTCTGGTATCAGGTTACCCTTCCATTTTTTAAGACAGCCTGCAGGGGCAAGTTACTGTTTTCATGTGGTCTGCAGTGTGATGTTAATTTATGCAGTCTTCAGAGCGCAGCCAAGACCCATATTGGGAGGAGGGAGATTTCCAGCATTCTTTACCATCATATTTACACAAAGGTATCTCGTGTTAGGTATCAATTGGTTTCCCACCCCCACAAAATCATGAAAACACAGTAGAATAATGAGAAGTGCACTGAAACATTGGGAATTCAAAAGCACAGATTCATTTTCAGCTAAACTTTTTCCTGGAGGAACAGATAAACAGGTACTCACAAAATCTTAGTTTTCATAATTGTGACATTTTTAAGAAAATTACTTTTAAAAAAATCTTTGAAGTGGTTTTAACAGATCCTACATTATCTCACTTTACATAGAAGATACTATTTAATTTGGTTAACTCATTCTATGACCAGAAAAGCTAAAGTTGGACCTTAAAAAAAAAAAAAATTGTTTATACTAGAAAAGATCAGAGAAAGACCTGGACACACGAGCCTGATAAAATAGTTCTATTTCTCATAAGAAAATGTCAAAGTCTAACATGATCCTTTAGAGGGGAGGACTTTCACCTCATGGACCTCATGAGGAAAATGGAAGAATTAGTCATTTATAAGTCATGGTGGAAAAGAACAGAAGGAATATGAGCAATTTATGTATTCTCAACTGATGTCTGCAATACAAGTCTTCGGCTTCAACCAGAAGTGTGTAGACTTGCCATAGGGGAATAAACCTTCAAATTCCAAAATTGTCAAAAATGTTATTATTTTCATAAATAATGAATGAAAAAAGTCCTTGAAAATAAAGGGATTAATTTTTTTTGGAGCCTCACATACAACCCACAGCTGACCTGACCCATTTCATTACTCCATCCTCAATTAGTCTCAGCAGAATTCTTCGTTAAACTAAACTCAGTAAGGCACAGTTCTTTTGGTTTGAAAGAGGTTAGGAGGTCACTCAGGGTTTTGCTCTTTTAGCCTTCATGTTGCATTTTAAATAGAAAGGAATATTTTAGTGTCTTTCTCTATCGAAACTTCTCATTTATGAGATTATTTTTCTAAGGTAGTGGTACAAAATATTTAACCATAAATTGCAGCTCAGATTCTAGTAGAATATTATGTAGTATGTATTAATGCTCAGTACTCAGCAACTGTCACCTACCATTCAAGTATTTTAATCCCATTTTAATATACTCTAGAAAAAAATTGAAATAGGAGTGTAAGTTTATAAAGGTATTTGCTAGCATCTCTTAGATTTTTTCTTTTCCTTCATGTGTATAAAAGAAGTTTCTACAATGCACCTGTTTTATTAAAAGCTGTTCTTTCTTTATGCCTTATGAATTGTTAGGATATATTTTTTATACTTGCATAAATATTTCTAATAGAAACCTCATTTTCAGTTTGTAAATTCTTTAAAAATGTACATAAATTACATATTACTGTAGAGATATATGTGAAATCAGGCCATTGCAAATTATGAACTGTCTATCCATGGAATAATAGAAATAATTAGAAGACATTTTTTCCACCATGCATTCAAGGTCTTTGGCGTGTCCAAAATAATTTCTCTTGCGCAATGGAAAAATCAGATTCTGGAGCACGTGGTGTTTCACACCTTCTTAAACTTGGAAGCCTGATGAACACTTATAGTATGAATTTCTGCAGAATCCCACTCTTGCTCTCTGCTATTCCTCAGCAGATCCTGGAGGAGGGTTTTCTGTGAGCAGTCTGTGTTCAGGTCTCCCCTTTCCCAGAATCTTTGCATGGAGCTGCCCTTAAGGGACATAGCAGGGTTGGGTTAAAGGAGAGTGGTGAGGGGGAGATGGACCGAGGTTCTTGGCTTTAAATCACAATATATAGAGGTGGTTTTGCTCCTAAAGGAAGGCTCTACAGCAGTGACAGATACAATTAATTTGAAAAGTACAGAAATTGTACCCAAGATTTTAAATATTCCAGCTGTTATGAATTTCGCCTTAGAACATATAGGTAGAGAGGATTGTATCACTTTAATAAAATTCAAAATTCAGATACAGATGGAGGCAGGTAACTTAGTTCCCCTCAGCACAAATATTCAAAGTGTGAAGGGATGTGGAGAAAGTCTGTTCTGCCCTCGGGGTCTCTGCACAGTGACTCTCCGTGCCAGAGATCTGATGTTGTGATGTCTGATTCCTGCTCTTATCAGGAGCAAGAGGAAGCAAACTGAAGTCTTGAGGGAGTTCTGGCTGGTGCTCTCTACCCCTGGCCAGCCCAGAGACTGCAGCATCCAGAGCAGAGCTGGGATAATTAACAGCCTTCCCCTTGGAGGTGTGGGGCTGGGATAGGAGTGACAAAGCAAGAGGTTTGCTGTGATTAATGTGCAAAATGGACTGCAGAATTAGGCAACCTATGCACTCATATGGCTAACTCATTAAATTCAAACATGTGTGTAAATATATGCTTTGTAGGCATAATATTTAAATTCTTATAGTTTGTTACTCATATTATAATTAACCCCAGACCTTTTGTTTTTCTTAATTTAACTTGCTTCTTATGCAGTTGTCATTACTTTTTAACTACTAGCAAACCAACCATATGACATTTCAATTTAAATCAGTCTTGCTATTCATTTTTAATAACATTTATGAATCTCTGAGGTAGAAGGAATCTATATACATTTTTAGAAAAACAAAATCAGCAGGAATTAGAAAATCCTTAGCAATGCTTTGAGCTTTTTTTTTGAAGAAAAGATAAAAAAACAAAGGAGTGCTGACAGTTTATTTTCTATATACTTCTATGGTGATGAGGATTTCAGATTTAGAGGGGCTTCTAAGGAAGAAGCATCTTTCTAAAACCCTTAGGCCTTCAAAATAATTTGTGATCCTGGCATTTCTCCATTTCACTATATCTGTCTGTCCATCTTTCAGCTCAACTGAAAATATGAAATGTGCAGGTGATATAAGAATAAATCAGTTCCTTATGCTTTCCTAGGTAACTCAGAAACAGGTTAATTGGAATTCATTATACACAAGTGATAAGCTAAAATAAGTGGGCCCAAGATTCTGATGCTCTGTGCATTTCCTTTCTTGCTTAGCTTTTACTTAGATGCCTTAAACAGATATCAGAGTATTATTATAAAAATTAGTCAAATACAACTTAATAAGATTTTCTGTTACCTTCCAAAGAGAAAAAGCTTGTTGTCTTGCAATATAATGAATAATTGTCCTTTTATTTAATTTAATATTATTTTATTAATGAATTAAATTATTCAAATTCTAATTATTTTTTTTTTCACTTCCCAAAAGTAAATTGATTTCCAGGTTTGTTTGAGAAGAATCTTGGCCACAATTGGTTGTGGAGTTATTCACTGACCTTTCAATAAATATCTCCTTTTAAGATACATCACTCCTAAATGGCTACTATTGCTAATGCTCAGTGTTGAGAAAAACATTAACACCTCCACAGTATCTATTTTTCAAGCCACCACCATCTATTAATTGAAGTCCTTCTTAAAAACTTGTTCAGTAGAATAAAAAAGTGGGTAAATATCAATTAAGAGTGGATTATAATGGATGTATCAACCCTGCCTAAGTAATTATATAATCTCTTCTGTGTAGGCCTTGACCCTACTTGAACGATGATGTGGTAATGGACAAGAAATGATGGCTTTCAAGAAAATTCTGCATATCAATGATTTCCTTGTGCATGATTATCCTTCCTCTTTTACATGGGCACTGAATAGAATATCTTATAAGGCAGAACAAAGTTTACCATTTCCCTATTTTTAAGAATGAAGAAATATATTTTTATTAATGAGGGACAAAGTCAGTCCTTCAAGTATGGTGTGTTAGAAAAATCTTTCATTCTTCAAATGAATGAATTCACTTCTGCAATATTTTCACATGCCTAATCGGAATCTTTGGAACTAAATAATTCTCACAATATTATTTTCTCACTTGCAATCACTAATGGTACATTTAGGTGCTATAATACTGTTAGTGTATTACCATGGTAAGTTGTCTGCAGCCAAGCTACAGCACAAATGGAAATCTTGATAACACAGGAAATGATCAAATATACCTTATGGAGTTTAGTCCAAATGACTCTTTCTGATATGCATTCTGATAACTAAATACGAAGATGTTTTGCATAATCTCTTCAAAATTCAGCAGTGGAGCGAATTTCAGAAAGAAATTAACAGCTTGGGAGCTCTTCACCCTCTGCTTTTTAACAGCCTTGAAATCTTCAGCTATTCTAGGAAGACACACACAAGCTTCAGCAGTTTGCCCCCTGCTTTTCATGGGTGTCTTGTTGGCAGACAACAGATGAGAATTACTTGAATCATGTATCAAATGCATAAAGCATTTCCAAGATTTCCCTCTGAAGTATAGAAATAAGGATCACAGAACTTCAAATTACATTTGATGGATGCAAGCATTTTGGGGCACAATATTTCACTAACTTTACATTTTACAAATGATCTCTGGATAAGGAGAAGTGGGAAAGAAAGCAGGAAAAAATCACAGAAATTTCTGTGGCAAATCTCAGAATTCTCTGTGACTTGCTGTTTACATTATGATATCATGTAAATCCAGTGCACAGCTGCAGAAACATTACTAAATGTGTATAGATTTAAAAGCCAGAGATCTTACAGGTTCATAGGAGGAACCTCATAGAGGTAAAAGAGGGAGAGAACATCTCTATCAATCATTTCAACTTGGCAAACAGTCAAACTCTTACAAAATGCTGGCTTCACTAATTACAATGTTTTGAATTGAAATAAGTAAATAAATAATATATTAAAAAATCTTTTGCCATTACTTATAAAAGGGCATCTGTTTTACTTTTTATGTGATTTACAAAATTTATGGGCTGTTTTTCTGAACAAAACAAAAAAACGTAAACGCAGCAGGGAGTCAATGCAATTTCAGGAAGTGTATTTGTCTCAGGGCGTAGAAAGGAAGGAATAGATTAGCTCAATGGCTGTTGTACAGGAGGTAATGCTGGGGACTATGACCACATTGATTCCACCCCCCCTCCCCAAGCTTTAGGGGGTTTTCTGGGGGTTTTTGGGGTGTCTTTTTGGGCTTTGTTTGTTTGGGGTTTTTTTAATATGGGTGACAGAATAACAAAATACTGTTAGGTACAATTAGCATGTTTGGGAGTCTTTGATTATGTGGTTTTGGGCTTTAGGGTAAAATTTCTATAGACTGTTTTAAGCTATTGATTTTTCTATTTCTTGTCTCCACAAATGCATGGCAAAGTGCCCTACAAAGCCTGGGCTGGAAGAAGGGTTATAAACCAGAGCCCGTGGGCTGTGTTTGCCAGATAACATTTGCTGGGCTGAGTAACTTTCTGCTTCAGCACCACTTTCCACACCGAGGGCCTATCATTTTCCTGCAGCCTTTAAAATTTCAGAAGAGGAGCAGATACAGTGGACAATAAATCCAGACTAAAGGATGTATTTAAGTGAGGTATTTACATCTCTAGTGTGCTGCGCTTGTGTGTTAGCGGAAATTTAGCAAAGACCACCAAAGCAATATCTCAACAGCTGCAGTGGTTATGTCTCTCCTTATGACTCTGACCTAGATGCTCACTTATAGCCATTACAGCTAAGCAGAACAGATCTGGAAGATGTGGTACAGAAATATAACCTACTTATGGAGGGAGAAATACATATTCCTGATATTAACAAAAAAAAATATACACATGGACTCTTGACCTTCAGAGGAAACTCATATTACTTGCCTCGTTTAAAGAATAAAGAGGAGAAAGCAAACATAAATGTATTTTTTAATAGCTCTCCAAAGAAACTATTTTATAGTTTCCCTGAAAAAATGGATATTTTTATAAGTATTTAACTTAAAAGGGGTGGGTGGTGCCCTCACAACACAGCTGGCTCACTGTCTGATCCCTCGCCACAGAGGTGCAGAGGATATGTGTCTCATCCAGAAGTGGAAAATAGTCAAAAAGTAAGCATGATCCAACCAGCTACTCAGATATTTAATAACATGGTCAAAAGACAGGTAAGCTCAGGAGGATGCTGTTCCACAGCCCAAGAAACTAAATAATTGTTTTCAAACTTTCTCAATTGTAACTGTGTGTTATTAGTTTTGAATTTTTTTTATGTATACCCAGTTTGCCCATGGGCAGTATTGCCCTTCTTAATAAATGCCAACATGAATCAGTGAGCCCAGTGCTTGCATACAGAGGGACAGGGCATTGTAATACTTATATCTGAAATCCAGAATAGATACAAAATAATAAATTAACAGTAAATATCTGTAACCCTGGCTCTCTAGGCCATGCTGGAACATATGAGAGTGTAGTCATAATTAGGTACGGAAAATTATGTGAAACAAAAATGTTGTCAGCATTACAGCAGATTTCTAATCTCTTTTAAAACCTGATGAAACTGTTTTCACTGCAATTGTTTGTATCATGCTTAATGCAAAATTTACTAAGCACACCTGTTACCTTAGTAAAATTCAAATAAATGGCATTTCCCAGTGCCTTCAGGTCTTGCAGTGAAACTTTACATTGCCTTTCAAGGAAGATAGAATA
The DNA here is from genome assembly GCF_963513975.1 of Fringilla coelebs. NCBI lineage: Eukaryota > Metazoa > Chordata > Aves > Passeriformes > Fringillidae > Fringilla > Fringilla coelebs. The sequence continues at coordinate 12,805,099 of NC_140067.1, forward strand.
AAAGAATTAGAAAGCAGATCCTGAACTTTAAGGAAAAAAAACCAAAGCAGACCCTTCTGAACAGTTATTTTAACCTTTTTCATGGATTCCTACTGAATGATAACACAGCTTTCAGGGTCTGGTAAGTGCTACTTTGGGCTCTAAGATCAATGTAAAAATTCAAAGAAACTTGAAGCCCCAAAATATTTCATTGTCTGTCTGAACTAGACACACAGACAAAAGCCCAACATCTGGGCTTAGAGGAAGCATTGAGGGAAAATGTACATTCTTCTCATCACTGAGACTGTATTAAATTACAGGGCAGAGTCACTGAGTTGTCAGCAGAAACAGATCTGTGTACAAGAGGGCTCTGTGCTTGCTGGTAGAGCTGACAGCGTATTCCAGCAGGCTTCACCTGGTACCAGCACATTTGTCCGCCGCAGGATCGCGGTGTCACTGCCTGGCTCACCAATCACCTGGGTGACAATGTGCCTCCATTACAAGCCCTTATAAATAAATAACAAGTCAATCTGACAACTCACTAGCTGATTGAGATGAAAAATATGTTGAGCTTTGTGAATTTTTAATCTGAAAGTCGAGGTATGACACGTTACGATGATAAATATTTATAAAACATCCAAACCGCTTTCCACACAATCTAATTTATATTTAAAATATCTTTAAACTGTATCTGAATTCAATGAGGTATACTTACAGTACATTAAAAGAAAATGGAATAAAGTTAACAGAGTTAACAGATCCAGCTGCAACGGAATTTTGTTTGTAGGGATCCCCCCAGCAAACATTTTGCTTGGAGAAGTGTTTTGCACAGCACTGTAACAAGGCTCTCAGTAGAACTTTGGTAATCATTCACCACACCCAGCACCAGGAACCAGAAGATGTAACAGGTCATCCTCAATAGAAGCTTGGCTTTCTCTTTCTAACAGAAGTACTTGAGGAGCAAAATAAATCCTTTGAAATTATGCTTCAGGAATTAAAATATTGACTCCAGTATGATGCCAGCTGATTCCAACTAAGCACACAAAATATTTTTTGGCTCCATGACTGTTACATATGTGCTATTTATACCTAACAGTGTTCCTTGGAATTTGATGGTTTCTTTGTATGGGAAGAATTAATTCACTTTAGCTCTAAGCTATCAAGAACTGAATATCACAAGAGAAATTACTTGACATCTCCTAATCCCTAAGAGGAGTTATAGTAGAAAGCGTTGGATCAACTCCATTCTAAAGGGTCAATACCACTTACAATAAGGACAAGTGGTATAGCCTAATCAATGTTTGAAGCCCCTTATGTAATTAATGATTTCAAGTACAGCTCTCTTTGATTTTTTCTTGTTAGTTTTTATGAACTTTGCTAAAAACGTTTTCTGTGTTTTGCATTTAAATTTCATTTTTAACTACAATTTTCCTACCTTCAACTTTTTTTGACTCAATCTTTCTTAAAAGCAACATCTGTATTTTATAAACAGAAATCTGACCACCCATTCCAAATAGAAAGTGCATTGAAGAGCCTGTCCAAATCCAGGCTAAAAAAAAGAAAATTAGAACTAAACAGAAAATAGAGCTAGAAGGAACCTTGAGAGGTCATCTCATCCATTCCCTCTGCCCCAAGGCAGAATCAGTTATACCTAAAACATTTCTGACAGATGTTTGTCTAACCTGTTTTTTAAAACACTCTGTGACAGAGATCTCATTTACTCCCCAGTCTGTCCTAACGTTTAACTCTCCTTTTAGTAGGAAACAATTTTTGTCTTATTCTCTGCCTTTGCTTTCTTTCTATATTATCTTATTTAAATCTTTATTGCTAAAATGTAAGTTTATTGTTTTCTCTCCTGTCCACCATGGATGTGAGGCAGAGATAATTCCTTTGTTTTGTGCAGCAAAGTTTTTCCTGTTTGAAAAGTGTTAAACTAGAGGAGGAGTTAAGAATACTAAAAATAGCCTCCAGCATAGTAAGTGACCAGTAGGGGAAAAATGGATACAAATGTGGAATTCATTGGAAGGGAGCCCAAACAGGCAAGTGAGCCATAATGATCTGATAATTTGGCTAGACAGAAGGGAACTTGAATAAAAATTACCCATATGTGGCTCATATTGAATACCCACAAAAGATATGCATGATTTCTGGCACGCTGCATCACAAGCTATTTAGTTTAGCAGTAATTAGCTGTAAACACTGGTGCAAAACTTAAAAGGATGAGTTTTTTTCCTGGAGTTTCTTTTGGAATGTTTCAGAGTTTAGAAGACTAGGAAGAAAAATGTTCCTCAATTTCTAAGAATTATGGAAACCCTAAACAAGTAAAGCTAAAAACGTATGAGCTCGAGGCAAAAGGCCGAAATTAAAGTGCCTCTAAATTCTAAAGAAAGGTAGGTCAGTGAGTTGAAATTCAGTCAAATAATACCTTCAGAGAAACAGTACCAAAATAAAATGCTTTTCTGCAAAGGTTGATTTGATTGCTTCCTAAGGACAATAATAAATAATAGAAAATTTCAGAAAAATACTCACAAACCAATAGCTTCTCCAATAGCAGAAGAACACATGCATAGTATGACAGATACAAAAAGTTTTTAGTGACTTTTCAAAGTTCTACTGCAAGCATCAGATGCAAGATTACGTTTACCACTCTGCAAATAGAGATTAGGCTCAATAGGTCTTCAAGAAACTGACACTTTTGGGCAGAACCACAGTATGTAAAGCCCAAGAGATAATTTCAGACTGTAGAGATGGAAACTATGAAAAACAGCATATGTTATTTTGTGCTACTGCAGATAAATTAGCAGGAAACTGTGCGAATAAAACTCATCACATCCTTAAACCTGATTCTTTTGACAAGGTTGTTTTATCATCTTGAAAAAGGAAAATACCCCCCTCTGCCATGAATTCTTTGTAAAAACATTTTCTTAATTGCTTTCTTTACTGATAATTTCCCTACATTTTACTGTCGGCAATTAAAAATATGCTCTGTCTTCTTGCAAGGTGAATAAAAATTAAATATTCATTTAAATAATCTCCATGCTTATGTTCAGTAATCCAAATCTAAAATATTATTAATGTGTTAAATTATTAAACATAAATTACAAGGCTAAAGCTTTCAACTTGCAGAAGTCTCCAGGGTAAGTCATGGCACTGTCTGTTAATTCATTTTTACAAACACAATATGAAGTTGTGGTGACTGAATGTATACACACGCAAAGTATTTATATGAGAAAAGACCTTGCGTAATCACCCATTGTACATTTTTTTTTTCTTTTCTTGGTCCTAAACTTCATTCAATAAATTCCTATCAGCAGCCTTTCCTCTAACAGAGTGGTGTTTGATGTTTTTAATCTTCATTGCATTCTCTTTATTCTCCACTAGTTCCCTATGAGAGGATTTAGAATAAGAATTTGGATGGATCCAGCCTGCAGTATCCTGTGGTTCCTGTGTGCAGGATCCAGCTGAGTCTTCTGGAAAGGAAAAGAGGCCTCACTGCCTCCCTGTGTGTCTCTACAGAAGGCTGTGCAGAGACCTTGATTATTCTGCCTTCCTGTAGATACAATGAATTTTCATTGAAAATATGTTCCTTTTCTGGTGCACGTGGGGAAGGAGGTTCATGCTTCAGTGTGTCACATTAGCATCTTCCCTGTAACAGAGCTGGCCAGATACTAGGAAAACCTATACATTATATATTTTAATTTGCAGCAAACAGAGCTCTCAGGGTCCTGGATGCTTTTAATTCTAGTGATTTAACCAATCATAGAGACCAAATATGGAATCAGTCACTATGAGAAGCAAATATAGCAAATAAAATATTAATTTGCCTAATTCTGGTGTGTATTTTCCTCTCCAGTCTGCATGGTAATAGGATTTACAAATACATATCAAGGCAAGAACAAACATAAAAAGTATTGATTTATGTGATGCAACTGAGCACAAAAGCACTACAGAGTATAGTGGGTATAAAATACAGACAGAGATAAAAGAGCTATTACAATAAGCAAACTGATAGCAAAGGACAAGCAGGAAAAACACTGCTTTTCCGTCATGCCTTAATGGGATGATTGCATTCACCAGCTTTTCCAAATACTGATTTTCACTTACTATAAGCCTTGGGGATAGTCATCAAAAAGTGTTTCCAGTAATTAGAACTTTGTGAAGAATTAAAACATTGACAGTACTGAACAGCAATGAAAACAAAATTCTAAGGTTGATTCATGAGTGCTCACAAGCTGAAATTTGAACTTGAGCAAGCAGTCAGCTCCTTGGCAATGTCTCAACACATGCAACTTCAATGAATCATTGCATTTGAATATGTAGATGTATTTCTCTTAAGCAAATGACCAAAAAGATTCCTGCTTAATTTATGATTTGAATATATTTTTCCATCCCAATATTCAAGTTTCAAGATAATATGGTAAAATTCTTGCATCCACATACACTCAATGACAGAAAGGACTGAGCTAAATATGAAAAATAGGGCTGATGGTATTAACACAGCAAAATGGGGAAAATACCACAAAACCAAACCCACTCTGTTGATAAGATTCAAAGACTTCACCAGCACTAAAAAACAAATTTATCTCCCACCATCTACTCACAGTCCTTTCTTTTCTTACATCATCCATGTAAAGGTGCTAGTGAAGGGAAAAAAAAAGTTGTTAAAACACTCTGTCTGGTTACCTGGGTCAAGCTATTACAAGTTTTATTGTGTGAGCTCTAGTATCAATGACTGTTTTCTATTTCTATTTCCTTTTCCCTCGATTCCCTTCTCTGATTTGTCTTGACCTGAATTGTTTTGTTGGCTTCTCTGAGGGCAGCTGGGAGGTCACACTCCGAGGTGTTTCATTCTGCAGAGCCCAGCTCCGGGCAGTCCCTGCCGCCCACTGCAACCTGCAAACGGGTCCTGACAGGACTGGACTTCCAAGAGAATATGGGAAAACTGGTATTGCTGCAGCATTTCCTAGGCATAGTAAGCTGTCTGCCATATAAATTTTTCTTGGGTTTTGTGTGCAGAAGTAATGTAATAAAAATATAATTTTTTTCTGATCATTCTGTTCTCGATGTCCTTCTCAAAATTTAGCTGATCTCCCCAGAAAACACAGAGGAGAAGTGCTGGCAGTAAAAATGGGGTGATGTAGGGAGTAGAAGGGGGAGGGCACTGCGTGCTCAGTCTTGCCCTTGTCAAGCACAGGGGTCTCTGAAAGAAGTGCTCCTGTTTAGAGGAGTTATTTGACAGTCAGTCCTGCACAGGTTGGTCCTTTTTGGCCCTTCCTGGCAAGTCTCTGGTGCTCTTATTTGAATCTGGGTCCAGTGAGCTGCTGAATGTTCTGTATTTTAGGCAAAACCCTGATCAGATTGTCATCAGTCATCTGTAATTTCTGCTGGCCCATCTTGGGTGAGGGTTAGGGGATGTCTTCAGGCAAAAAGAGAGCACTGAAATATTAAGGGGAGTTTGGAAAGGGTAGGTGAAGTGGACAGTAGATCCCCAAGAGGGATCATGGTCAGATGCTTTTTCTGATCCTCCTTAGTTTTGCACATGAAGTGTCCAGGCCATGATGCCCAAAATATTTAAGAGCCAAGTCATGGGTGCCAGGAAGCCTTGCCAAGGCTGTGGAGCTGCCCACAAGAAATCTCAGGCTGTAGCTTCCAGATGTTAACAAACTGGGGGGCACAGCTAAGGATAAATCATTATGAGAAATCTCTAATGAAGATATTTCTCCTAAAGGTCAAATATACTGTCTAACCTTTGCTGTTCTGGTCTACACAGCACCTCTGCCTTTGCAGGTGACTAGGGAAAAAATGCACACTGCCAAATCAATAACTGAGAGAGAAAAAAAGGGGAAAGCAGTTGGTAATGGCAGCTACCAAAAGTAACAAGCTGCTAAGGCTGTCCATATCTCACTCACAAGCTTATTGTAGATCAGAATTTCAGCAGCTTTGCTGAGCAGTTTGTGCTTCATGCCAGCTAAGTGACACAGACTGTAGATTTCCGGCTCTTCACAAGATTAATGGGCTTTAAACTTGAGGTGAAACACGTTTTAACAGGGTGCTTATGTCAAAAAGTACCCTGTAACTTTTATTTTGAGTGGTATTAATCCTAAAGGCTGTTACGTGCTCGCTCCTTCATCCCTGTAATGAAGATAACCTGCCTCTCTTTTGGCACTTGGATTAGATCTTCCTGGTGTTTATAAAAGATAACAGAGGTCTCTTTAGGACCCTCTGGACAGCTCAGCAGCATTGACAATAGTCTCTCTTTATTTCAGTCCTCTCAGAAGCTTATGGTTTGGGGTCAGCTGAGGCAAATTGGCAGAGCCTAACCAGTTCTCTGTTGTCATGATCTTGACCTTGGCAACATTTGTAAAAAAAAAAAAAAAGCTCAAACAAAGAAACTCTTATATTTACTTAAATTGCTTAGATTCTTCTTATTGTGATTGAAAATGACTGACAATCTGGAGGGACAATCTGGAGGGACAAGCTGCCCTGACTTAAACATTCCTCTTTAATACAATGCTGCTAGAAATAAACTTGTTATAAATCTGTTCTCATAAATTACACTTACTAATTTATGTGCAGATGTGTTTTGTAGCTTGAAAGTCATGACTGTTTCAGCACTATCGTGTGATGAACAGGAAATAAATGTTTTGCATTATGCTGATGGATTCTGAGAGGTGGAGACGGACAGATTTAAATCAATTTGTGATAATGACATTGTATACCAACATATGACCTGGAGTATGCATAAATATAGAAGAGAAACAATTAAGGACCAGCTGGGTATACAGACACAAAGATTTCTAAAGTAGTAGGCTTTTAAGCCATCAAAACTGTAGGATTAGTGGGTTGGGGATTAATATGAATCCTTATGGGTTATATACGAACTCTCGGGATCAATTTCTATTCCAAATAGTTTACATCCTTTCTAAAAATATATAAACTAATACTCTAAACTTCACACATGTGTATACTGATGAGGGCACAAGGGAGCTTTCCTTCTTCAGGTAAAAGCTAGTGACAACCTAAGAAGGTTCTGAGCCAGTATTTTCACGCTGAACTTCAAAACAAAGCAGAAATGGAATTCAGAAAGCGACCAGCACTGAGCTCAGTCTCTGTGCTAAGTCACAAACCAGCTAAGCAAACAGTAAGAGAGGACAACTGCACCCATGAGAATACAAGTTCTTTGTGCCTAGATGTTTCTGTGACTGTCTTTGTTGTGAGATTTCATAAACTTTGGCAACTTTACTGTAGAAAATAAGTTCATAATATTAAAAGGGTGGAAAAAAAATTGAGTACTACTGGTCATTTTGAGGAATTGGAAATTCCCTTTTTGGGGTCTTGTAACTTGGCTGCTCTGCAGCACCAAGGACCCAGGCCTTAGAAATCTGTTTAACAGATGGTCAGGTTTGTTGGGAAATGTATTCTGTGAAGTCTCCAGACACTATTTCAGTCTGCAGCAGATTTTTCTTGCCTATATTACCTGCGCTTGCCTCTTCAGGGGACCATAAAACTAATTCAGGACAATCTAATCCTACTCAGAGTTACTCAGCCTGTTGTCTGTAGGCCCCCATCTCCTCTGGGGACAGCGGTAGGAAGGGGAGTTTCTAGAGCCTCACTTGTGGCTGGACACACCAGATTTTGGGGGATCTTGGTAGCATGACAGACAGCACTGGCCTAGGTTGTTGGATGCAGCACGATCTTTGTTTTTCAGTCATTCCCTGTTCTGGGGGGGTTACAAGTGCACCCTTGTGGCGTACCTGAAGCATACCTAAATACCCAAGGTGAATATACTCTCCTAGAGGCAAGGAAAAGCAGAAATAATTTTGTGATTTCTGGAGCTGAAGCACTTCCTTTTCTGCAAATGGAGAAATGGTTCTTTGTTCCCTGGCCAGGTGAAAGTCCTTTATAGGCAGGGTCCCCATGGGAATGGCATCCTAAATGGCCATAGCCTTTTAGCTTTCCTTTTGTCCTTCTGCACCCACTGCAGGCTTCTTGCTTTAATTCTGGGCTGTGAAATCCATCACATGCTTAGTAATTACTGTGGGTGAAGATTTATCACTGGGTGCACACTGTTTCATATTCCAGGATTTCTAGCAGTTTCTCAACATAGAATTGGAAAATAATTTTTAAACATTTTCAGTGGACTTGTCTGCTGTATTATCAGCAACGAAATCAGGCTCAATTACTCTGGGCCAGAAACTGATCCCCAGTATTCCTCTACAAGCCTGGAGCAGGTTTTTTGGATTACAGAAAATTAAATTCTGTGTTTAAATGAACACAGAATCTGGCCCTTCATGCTCTACCAAATAGATGCAACTAAACTACATCTTCTCTACCTGCTTAAATATATTTACATTTAAGGATATCAGCAGAAAATACCATCAGTGGATACATCCTGGAAGATTCCTAAAAGCATGCAGTAATATAAAATATTTATTTTAGAGAGTGAGATGCTTAATTGTGCTCAGACACCTCTGGAATCCACTCTCATTCATTTCTATACGAAAAGCAAACAGACAAAAGTCTGGCTGACAGCTTGCCAACACACTAATTAACTTTCAGCTGCAGCATTCCCAGTCAGCGTTCTCTCACAACCTACACACCCTGCCAGGAAGCACAACAACAAAATTCAGCTTCAAAATATAGAACTGGACAGAATATAGAGAGTGGCTTCACAGGAAATGAAAATGTTCTGCATGCAAACATAGGTTATACCTTTCTATTATGTATTTAGGGTAGACCTGCATGTAATTCACTCATGGCTCAATAGCTCAGATTTTATTATTATTCCTCTTTAATTCAGGAAATTCAAAGATCTGTTCTTCATCCACATAGATAAGTCTCCTCTTTATTGTTTTGCTGCTGCATATATTTCCACTGCTTTTTGCAGTGGAATATAGTACAGGTGGGAACCTTCAGTTTCCAGCTTTTTAGAGACAGAACCTCATGGTTGAGAAACTCTTACAGACCCTCTTCACTTTCTAGTGCTTGCTCAAGTGACATTGATGTTTGGCCTGTCTTTTATGTTCTGCAGGCTGTTCAAACTTTCCTCCAGTGTAAGACGCAAAATGTATGCTTATGGGAAAAAGAAGATTCTTAATGCAAACACAAATTTAATTCATATTTGTCCTCCTTTGTCTTTAACCAAAATTAGCCCCCTCCCACCCCCACATCTGTTCAGATTCTGGTCTCTTCCCCCCTCCCATCTGCTCCCACTCTCTCTTCCCTCCTCCCCCATCTGCTTGAACATCACTAACCCTCCAGGGATCCCTTTTCCTCTCTTTCACTCCCTGCCTGTCTCCCAGCTGGGCCTGCCTCTGCTATCTGAAAGCAAAATGATAAAAACAAGTGTTTAGTTTGGAGGAAACAACACACATAGTATTGCTAGTGAACTTCTGCAAATTCCTCCCCTCGTGCTCCACAGAGAAAACCCAGAACGCCTCCTTGCCTTGTGAAGCACAATAATATCCCACCACATCTGAGTGCTCTCAGAGGGCTCTGGCCCTTTTCGTGGATGCAGTTGAGTCCTTGATTAGACAAGCACCCCAAATGTTTTCCTTGCAGTGGGAAGCTTTATTCTTTTGCCTCATTACCGTGTCCATCCTGAATAGTGGCAAATGACAAAAGCAGCTCTTAGGTGCTGGGTCAGACTCTGTTTTCAGCTCCCATCACTTCTGGGAGCTGCAAACACGTCTGAGCTGGCTGTGATGGCTGCAGGTCCAGGCAATGATGAATCTGCAGCTGACATCCAGTTGCAAAGGTCTTTGAAAACACCGTATTTCCTACACTATCCATTTTACATGGGTCCTTGGATTGCCCTGCAGTTTCACTGCCTTGAAAGTGGCACACCAGAGCAGAGGGTGGTTCACCATCACAAAACTAATTTTCAATTGTTTTGCTCTTATTGTCTTTCCCTCTACACAGAATGGTCACTGTGGCCCACACCTCAAGTGTTCATCAGTAGCCAAGGGGAATTTGGCAAAGTATATTTTAAGTATTCTTCCATGGAGCACGTTTCAGTGACAAAATTTCAGGAAGCATTTTTTGGTGCTATGTAGCTTAAAGCAATATTTCATTTTGACCAGACTTTCCATGGATGCACAAATTTACTGTAAGCCTTAGGAACCCTTGGTGAGGAGTACAGTACGGTATTGCAAAAATCAGCCTTGAACTGTTTTGCCTGGAGACCTGTCAGTTTTATTTAAAAACAAAACAAAATATATATATTGTTAGGGATGTCTAGCTCCACAGTTACTGCCTTTTCTCCCAACCCAAAGCTAGGTCAGTGAAAATATTTTTCAAAAGCATGCAGAATTGAACAAATTGACACTGAACATATATGAACCAAAACCAAAATAGAGACTGAGAATGTTTTTCATAATACTTTCACCTATTTTAAAGCAATTTTGTAGTTTTAATATTAAAAACATTTTAAAATCTCATTACATTACCTTTCTGTGTCACTTTTTGATAGTAAATTTTTTCACGGTAGATGATTTATGTCAAAATTTTGTGATCATCAACTACATTTTTGGCTAGTAGGGGTTTAAAAATTGAATATGAAAGAAGAAATTTGTGGGATTTGTGTAAATTTTCCTGTGTTTCATTGTTGCTGTTTGTAAGGAAAGGTTATAATGTACCTTAGTAGAATAGTAAATGAGAACAACTTTCCTGGAGAAAAGAGAGCTCTATTAGGCCCCTGATATATTTAGTGAAAGCAATTGTGCCTCTTCAGAGAACATTTGCTAAGCATACAGCATAAGGAAAACATATTTTAGTAAAAAATAGGATGGTTTTTATTTTTGTAAAATTGAAATGCTTTTTTCTGAATTACTAAGAAAAAGAAAAACAAACACCAAATACCAAAGCCAAAAACTGAAACAAAACTTTTCTTGGAAACCATTCCATGAGCAATTGCTCTTCAGCTTCTTATTTCTTCACCAAGGACAAGGAATATACAGTCCCTGCAGGCTTAACAAGGTTTATGTATTTTTCTTGTATTAGAGAACAGGATTATAGAGAAGGCAGCATCCACAATGTTTTCAACTTTTATGACAAATTCAACTGCCTGTTTTGTCATGTGGATTTGCAATCCCTTTATGAATAGCTGAAGGGACTTCCTATGTAAAGTGATTGGGAAAGAGGGAAAAAAACCCAACCCAAACTGTATTGAACATTAAACATTAAAATCGCTCCTATAATATTTTATATGTTAAGAATCTTGCAGCAATTTAAAGCATTTAATGAATGTTTACATCTTATCTGAGAGGCAGTGTTTATTTTGCCCATTTTCTGTGTGCAGTATAATGATATGCTGATTGAGTCCCGCAGGAAGTGTTCCATAGCTCATTTAATCAGATTGGGCCTGAAAGGATATAAGTGATTGCCCAGAAAATCTGCAACAGAACAGGAAATGGGTCCCACATTACACAATTATTACTCCTGTACTTTTAAATAAGGCTAGTCTCCCAACAGAGGCCTTAAGCTGAAACTGCTGCAGGATTTATTCTGAAGTTGAATAATACCGCTAAGATAAAATAGCATAAGGTGAATTTTCAGAATAGAATTCAATCAAGCCTCCAAAGAGAAATTTAAAACTGAGTTTTAGGAATTAATCTGCTTTTTTTGCTCAGATAATGAGTCTAGTAGTGTTAAGTCAAATAAAATATGTGCAATTTTTTAAAAAAGCATATAGAAGAAAAAACAGAAAGAAAGGGAAAAGAAAAGGTTACCATGTAAAGCACTAATGAGTAAAATTTTCTGTATGGATGATTTTTTAACATTTAGTTTTTGTTATTTGCTATGCTTGAATAACAAAACTATAGTATTTCAAAGGAAAAAAAAAGCTAAATACAATCCAAAGTGACAGTAAAGTTTTCTCAGCCTGACTTCTACTCCAGGTTGTTGGTAGATTTTATTTCTATCTCCTTTGGAGCACCTCATTAGGATTCTAAAGCATTAGTGAGGACTACAGAAGCCTTATCTTTTGGGGTTCTTTATTGAATAGAGCTCAGTATTTTGCACAGCTGAATTCCATTTCAATATGACCAGGGGAAGGTGACATTACAGTCATTTGAAAATGTTCTCTACTTTCATGTGTTTGAGTGTGCATTCTGTTGCTGTCTGATTTCCTGGAATTTTCACTGCTTATTTTTTTAAGGAAAAATTTCTACACAATTTAAGTAAAATTGGGGGTGGGGAGAAGGAGGTTTGCATTTAACCACGAGCAAACATGGCCCTTATCTCTAGAATTTCAGACAATGAACATTAAATGTTGATTTGTAGCTCAGTGTCTTGTCAAAGGATATCAGTTTGACATGTATAGAAAAGATCCATCAGTTTTAATAAAGTCTTGCCTCTCCCTTGAGTTAAACAACCCATAAAATTCTCTGTAGGAGAAAGAGTGATGATGTTCAATAATTATTATTTTAAAACAATATTTAAATGTTGTAGTACTCAATTTTGTACCTCATGGTGCAAGGAAGCCAAGTTTTTGCAGCAGATAAATGGGTGAGCAGAAGTCACTTGTATAACTTGATACTTCTTTAAGTTATTTACCAACAGCAATATTATCATTGAGGCAGAGGGCTGAGTAGAGGTTCCAAATAAAGGTGGGAATACAGGAAAAAATTTTTTCTCCAATATGTTGAAGGTAGCTTATAGATATTCATGCAAAGGGAAGCAATGCTATTGGCAACTGCCTAGATGTACCTCAGTGTAAGAAGACCTAAGAAAAATTCAAGAGCATCAAAGAGAAGAAATGCCTGTCCTCTATAAAGACATTCCTAGATTTGCTTATAAGACATTTTTTAAAAGCTCTGTCAGATGCTACACAGTCAGGTCAGAAGCTGGTCATTACACAATACACAACTGCCCTGCAAAAAAACTGCTCATCAAAGCCTCTTACCATGAAATTAATAAAATTATGTGTTTACTTCAAAGAGCTGGAATACTCACTGGGTTTGTACAGGAGAGTATGACTGTGGTCCCTGTTCTGCCTCACAGCACACTGGCACAAAAATATTTAAATGTACTTGGACTTGGTCCCTTCCAACTGAAATATTCTAGCCTCTTTTTTTCTAAGTAAATAAAGGGAAAACATAAACACACTCTTTTGCAGAAAGCAGATACCTGCAAATGTAAGAAGTCACTGGGGACTACTAAATTAGAACCTTGCACCAATGAATCTCACAGTTTTCTGTTTCTTCAAGGATTATGTTCTGACTAGGACATAATTGTCTGAAAAGGATACATGGCATTTTTTTCGAATGTACCTTACTTGATAAGAAAAAATAATCAATATTCTGTTTTTTTTTTTTTAATTTAGGTACCTAACTGTTTTCTTGATTGGAGAATCAGAAAAATTATAAAATTAACTGTAGTTTAGCTCCTTGACTTAGCCTGTTTAAATCAGATAGATCAAACATCCAGTAAGTGCATACAGATAAAAATAACATACATTATTTCTGAATAAATAAAATTCAAGGAAACTGTTCATTTACACTCCAGAACTTGAAACAAAGTTTGAGAAAATTATTCAGTGTGAATTATTTGTTCAGCTCTCTTCATTATACCTTCGGTTTGCTTGATTACTACTAAACAGATTTTACCAGAAGAAGATATTTTCAGGGGCTGAATCAGTGTTATGAAGGTGACCTTCTCTTACACCATCCAAATTAAGATGCTTTGAATTATCAATTCCAAATCCTCTATCTCTTTGCAAAGATCATATGCTACTTTTATTTAATCAGGAAAAAAAAAGCTTCAGTTCTTTTTCCTTTGTTAATATATCACATATACAAATGCCAGCAGTCAGCAATCATTGGAAATGATAAAACAGAAAATCAATGAGCACAAGCAATAGTTGAGGAAAATATTGTCTAAAAAACCAACTTCAGTTTTTGCTTCCAGTTAAAGTTAAAAATTTCCCAATGTTCTGAAACAAAAATCCTTTTTAATTCTTAATTTTCTGAGTGTAAGGTAAAGATTTCTCTTAACATGTTCAAATTCTAAATATGATCAGGTTTCATATTCATATTTACATATTAGTTGGCTCTGAACGTTATTATGGGATTGGATTTTGCAACACCATTTCTCATTTTTTAAGAGATAATTTCTTCATCTAGGAAAAAAAATCTTGTTGTTTCGAATTTAATAAATTTGTAGTGAATTTTAAAAGAGAACTGGAAGTTTGGGGAAGGTATAAAATGAGAGCTTGCATTATCTAGCACCAAAGTTATATAAACTCATTTTAAACCTGAGATAGTTCAGACTTGCATGGTGGATTTTCAAGGCTGACAGGGTTGGGAGTTCAACCACAAACGACACAAAACAAAACAAAAATCCAAACCAAACCAAAACAGTTTGGTGTTTGTCCTAAAATATCCTTTCTGTGTGTATATAACACAACAGAAGACAATGTTAGACAGTGACTCTAAATAGGGATCAAAAATATTGCTTTTTTAATGCTTTTTTTTTGAAGATAGGTGCATATACATCAATTCCTCAGAGTCAGCCTGCAGAACTGGAGCTTCTGGGATTTAGTAAGCCACTGAAATGCTGTCTGGTGCAGGTCTATAATATGTTAAAAAAGAGAAAGAGAGCAAGCCATCAATTCTGAATTTTACAGGCCCTTCTAAACATCTAATGGTTGAGGAAGACAGAAAAAACAACCTGTAGAAGAAAGAACATGAAAAAAATAGGTTTTTTTCAAGGTTTTGACTCTTTATGCCTATTAGCTTTTATATATTTAAATGAATATAGCAGGTTGCTGTAATTTGAATTAACGGCTCGATTTCCGCTTATAGATGGTAATATTTATTATTTTTACAAACAGTAGTAACGAACACATACTTGGTTAGCAGTTGAGTAAATATGCATATCACCCCCAGTCAGTATTGTTTAGAGTTGGCTTTTGGTCACTGTTGATCCAACAACTGAGATATAAACGTACCAAACAGGACATGGCCCCAGCTGGAGGAAGTGCACCGAGGAGAAGATGATGTCCTGAGCTAAGCCAGGCATTTCCTAGGTAAAGAAACCATCACCTGAAAGAGATAAGTTGAAGGATTAGTGAAATAAATGTGTTTGCTTAAGTGCTTTGGCAGGTGCTGGCAGCCAGCCTTAACTTAGTCAAGGCTCTTTTCGGAGGGCTGCTGAGGTTGCTCTGCTCCTTCTGGACCCTGGAGAAGATTGACTGAGCCACCAGCAGGGCTGGCTGTGCTCCTGCTTCCTGCTCTGGGCAATGCACACCGTCCCTGCCACTAACCCAGGGATGTTCTTGTCTCCCTAGCACTCATGGAAAGATGTGTTTGCATTTGTGTGCCTCAGGTACGTAGGCTGCAAGCATGTGTTTACTTTGTTGAAAGTGCTGGAGTTACTTAAATATATATATATATTCATTTTCTGCCTCTAGTTTTGTATTGGTGGGGTTTTTTTTTGGTGTTTCTTTGGGGTTTTGGGTGGGGTTTTTTTGGTTGGATTTTCTTTTTTTTTTTTTTTTTGGGAGTGGGTGGGATGTGTTTTTTCTTCTCTCAATACAGATTTTGTAGAAGTGTTAACAAAGCTGCCGTCAGCTACTGACTGAGTCTGTGTTTTACATTCTGTTTCCAACTTGGCATAAATCCTAAAATTAATAAAATGATGTGGCGCTTCTCTTGGTAATTAAAGAAAGATGATTATTCTACAATAATAATCCTCTTAAATAGTGAGGCGTATAAACAATGGAAAGATAATTCTTTGCTCAGCAATGTAATAGATTGGTAAATAAGAAAACAGATTACTTTTGAATTGGTAAACAAGTAATCCTGTTGGTTTCAGTCAGAATAATGAATCTCTATTTGTGTAACAAATGTGCATTTGGTTTGTGACCCTGAAGATACAAGGTAGAATTTGGATAGTCCATGTGTTCAGAAATAACTGTTTTATCAACTGGCTAATTCTGAGCCTGAAGCATACATCATAGCTAAGGATAAAAATCTACTTCATCCTCCTGACTTTATATATTCTGATAAATACTAGACAAATAAAGGTGTAAAATTCTCTCTCTTTTAAATTTTTTTTTAATCCCAAAACTTAGAGCTAAGTTGTCTGTGCTATAAATATTATACAGATCACAAACACTTCCTGCAAGTGCGTTTGATGCTTGCTTCTTTTATCTTGGAAGAGCAGAGCAGGTTCCTTAACACAGGCAAAATAATTTCTAGTGCAGAGGCACTCAGCCCCAGGCAAGAATACATCCCAGATGTAAACAGCTCTCTTCTGAGAGAGGAGAGGATGGGAGAAGGGGTGGGAGCAGCCACTTTTTCTCCAGCTGAGAGGGGTCCAAAGGGCTGAGCTGGGGCTCCACAGTGGAGCTCAGTGACAGCAGCAGTGTGGGGTGTGCAGTGCAAGGAAAGCAGCTCCAGGAGCAGCATGTCCAACCCTTCCTGGGTGGCTGCTGAGCAGAGAACCAAACCTGTCCTACAAACCCATCTGACACGGGCCCAACCCAGAAGGCAGAGCGCAGGACCTGGATTCCCCAGCTGTGGCTGATGTTTGGATTTTAATACAAATTTATTCTATTATGTCCATAATGCTTTGACAAAATAATGAAAATAAATATAAGGAAATTTGGCAATACATCATATAAATAAACCTGTGTCTCACATTGCTGTAAATCAGAGCACAATTTTTCCCCAAAATTTTTGTGTCTCGTGTAAATAGGATCACTCAAGAAGAAATATAAACCTGATGGGTAATGGCCAGACATGTGTAAGCCATGGGAGTGCTTTTGCAGTTTTCAACAGTAGTGAGAAATATCTGTAAGTTGATTCACAGTGCAACTGATGCAGCAGTGAGCTGTACTGTGAAACTAAAGAGAACAAAATTAGCCTTAATCTAGCATGGTCTGTTTATGCTTGAACATTTTCCTCTTTCACAGTAAATAAGTACAAATTGCTGCTAGATTCCACAACCCTTTCCTGAGAAGTGAAAAAAAAAAAAAATACAGTGGGAGGGAGCCAACCCAAAATGTCACCTGGAAATCCCAAGTTACATATTTATCACTTTTGTGTCAAATCCATTCTCCTTTGCCATGCCACAGATTACTGGTTTTGGAGCAAATTATTGTGTTTGCCCTATCCATTCTTGGATGAAATCACAGTTAGGTTTTATTCATACCACTTTAGAATATGTTAGGGTTTTATGCTTATGTATTCGAAGAACTTAGTCAGGTTTACACAAACCAAGGGGAGTTCTGCTTTTGGAAATCTCCACAGCTGGGCTTCTATATGCTGAAAAACATTGCTGTACTTCCTGGTTGTCTCTTTCCCACTCTTGGAATAAAGGTTTCTCTGACAATTTGTATGTGTTTTGAATGTGGAAATGGACATACTGTCTCTTGACAGGACTTATTTAATCCAATTTCTGATGCTATTATCACTGACAGCTTTTAGGGGAGCAGCTGTAGTTTTGATTTATGTCCTCAAAGAATTTGTTCTGTCAAAGAACATTTCCAAATATGTTGGGACACATAAATCGTTCTCAAAAGGGATCCCTTCCTCATGAAATATAAAATGATAGGATCAAGGGATTGCAAGTGTTTGACACGTTTCTCACTTAAAACAATGTATAACCCTTTGGGTTCTTAAATATACTTTTGTCTATTCCAATAGGTTTTAAATAAAAAATCCTTGAAGACAAAGTTAAGAATGGTGAGTAAGGACAACTTCCCAGGTGTACCTCTCAGGGAGCAATTAGATTGATCAATTTGACCTGAGTAGTTCAGTTCTATATCTGGGTCCTGGCAAAGCATATATTGTGATTCAATATTTCTGTTAAAGATTATGGGAATTACAGTCTTAGCAACTAGTGCTTATATGATTAAATATGTAAATTTAACAAATATATTCCATATTCTAGTGCATCACTGGCAGTTCCTAAAGAATGAAAATAGAACTGTCTTAATAGGCTGTGTCACTTGCAGCACTCTCTGACCACTTTCCATACAACTCCTGAAAAAGACTAATCACAAATTTGTGAGGTAGTGTAACTTATGGGCTAATGTAGGGAGGCCTTAAAAATAAATTATTTTTGTTGTAAAATCCTTCTAACAAGGTGTAACTATAAGGTGCTGTAAGTCAAAACTGAGTTTGTGTGAAGCTCTGCTCTAGGCATTTTTATTGTGTAGTGGTTACCACTGATGGTGCCTACAAAAATTATTATTTTAAGGTTTTTTAGGAATAACAACCTCCAAATACATTACTTTATTTCAGTTTTTTTTCCCCTGGTCAAAAAATGCACAAACAATACTAAGTGGCTTTGTTCAATTGATCCAGAACCAAATGGGAACAATTTAAGAAATTATTTTCTTACCTTTCAGATAAAGGATAGTTTAGAGACCTATTGGTCACACATCTGACCTCACTTGCATTAGCTCACAGCTGCGATCGATTGAGTTACTCTGGATTTATGGTAGTACAACAGGGAGTATATTTAACAGTAATAGGCAGGGTTGCCTAGGTTCTGGAAGGCAGAGCCTAGCTTCTAACTGCCTGGTCCTGCAGCCCTGAAGAAAACATCTTTGCTGTCTCAAGACCTTTTCTGTTTCTCTTTCCCTTTTCTTCAAAATAGGTAAATAAATATCTCAAGTGGGTGAGTATTAAAACTGTTTTTAATCACTACAAGGCTACTGGAAGTAAATTGCATTAATACTTTCCATAACACTTTCTATAACTTTTTGAGCCTGTAAATTTTTTGGAGACGCTCAAGTTCTTATCTTATGCTGCATCTGAGAGTGAAATCCATGACACCTATTTGTAGAGCTGGATGTGGTGCAGTTTTGGACGTGCCTCTTCAATGAACTCGATCCTAACAAAGACTGCTAATTAAGAGAAAATTTGACTTGAACCTTTCCTCCTAGAAAAACTGTCTGCTCTCCACTTGGATGGGTGAAATCTTTGATGAGTAAAAAACTGCCTGGATGGCTGAGCCCAGAGACTTGTGGTGGATGGAGCTAAATCCAGCTGGCAGCTGGTTGCTAGCCATTCAGTTTTGGGGCCAATCCTGTTTAACCTGTTTGTGGATTATCTGAACATGGGTGAATTTGCAGGCAGCTCCAAAGTGGATAGAGCATTAATCTGCTTGAGGCTGGGAATGCTCTGGAGGGAGACTCCACCAGTGGGCTGAGGACAGCTGCAGGTGGTTCAACAAGATGAAGTGTCAGGTCCTGCACTTGGGTGGCAGCAAGCCCATGCTGTGCTATAGTTTTGGAGAGACTTGAGAGCTGTTCAGCAGAAAAAGCTTGGAGGGTACTGGGTGACAATCAGCTTGGCATATGGCCTGGGGCCAAGAAAGCCAAAGGCATCCTGGCCTGGATCAGCAGGACCAGGGCAGGGACTGTCCCCCTGCACTGGGCACTGGGAGGCTGCACCTGACTCCTGGATGCAGCTCTGGGCCCCTTGCTTTAAAAGGGACATGGAGGTGATGGAGAGTGTCCAGCAACAGGGAAGAAGGGTCAAGAAAGGTGTAGAAAACTTTTTTGTATTATGAGGTAGGGCTGAGGCAGTTGGGTTTGTTTAGTCTTGAGAAGAGAAGGGGGAAGCTCATTGCTCTCCACAGCTCCTGGAGAGGCAGTCACAGCGAGGTGGGGGCTGCTCTCTTCTACTGGGCATCCAGCCAGAGGACCAGAGGAAATGACTGGGGAAATCCAGATTAGATATGAGAAGTTTTTTTCACTGTTATGGTGGGCAGGCATCCGAATAGGTTGCCCAGGGAGGATGTAGAATCACCATCCCTAGAGGTGTTTAAAAGACATTTGGATATGGCACTGGTTGATAAGGTTTAGTGGTTTAGGCATTACAGAGGTATGCTGGGGTGACACCTGGACTTTATGGTCTTAAAGGTGTCTCTGCACCTCAATGATTCTATGATTCTTGAAGCACAATAGGTTTTTTTGTTTGGTTTGTTTTGCTTTTCCTCAAGTCTTGGTGTCAGTAATATGGCTGAGATAAGTCTTGATCATACAGAAGACAGACTAAGTTATCTCAGGAAATTTGAAATGCAGTTAATAGACATAGGATAACAAATCATTTCAGTATTATGCAAGACCATCATAAGACCATTAGCCAAGACACCATTCCAAAATGTAATTAGGACTTTTAGCTAAAAAAGAGCTTTTCCCTCTGAAGAAATAATCCTGGGTCAATAGGAAAAAAAAAACAACCCAGTGTGCTCAAGACATGTTTTGACTTGCTGGAACTTGTTTCTGAATGCTGGAAAACAAGGTTGCTGGATAACGGTTGCACGTCCTCTTTAATTTTGTATACTTTGTAAAAGCCTTCTATATTGTCCATAAATTTAGTTGCATTATCAGATCACATACTGGAATGACAAGACAAAACACACATTCTCAAAATAAGAGAGTTTTTTTTTTTCCTCCTAGAAGAAGTTATTTTTCCTGGATGAATGCTTCAGCAGGCTTCCCAGTGGTGTCTCCTCAGGCTGCTGTCACCTGCTAGCTCTACTGAACCTGTCAAGAGCTATTGGGAAGTATCATAGATTTCTCTGTCTTCACCTTGTTCAGATCCCCAACAGGAGAAGGCTCCTGTTCTTTGCTCAGACAATAGTTTGATATCAAACATGTCTCCATTTCAATACTAGAAAAATTAAATTCTTGGGAATTCTCTTGAAAACTTGGCAGCTAATAAAGAGATGCATGCTAAAAACTATGGCATGATTGTATTACATATTCCTGTTCTCATGGAGATGGAAAGTCTGATCTAAGACATCACTGTAGAACACCCAGAAAATCCCTTTATGTAGCAGCCATGTTTTATGTTGTGGTAGGTTGTGAAGTGTTCAAGTTAACTTTTAGCTGGTTTATGTCTCAGAGAGAGCTCAATGCGAGGACAAATAAGCAGTCTGTGCTGGTCCTAGCTATCCTTATTCAACAAAAAATTTTATGTGTGATAATTAGGTACTTTTCTGGTTTTTTTTTTTTCTTTTTGTTTGGCTTCTGATACACCTTCCAAAATGATGGAAAATACCACCTAATAGATGGGACTTTACACTTTGAGTAAAGTCCATTTGAGTATCTTTCCCTCTGGCTACCTGGGGTGCATTGGGGATATCCCTGCAGTGTATTTTCTGTTGCAGTTTTCTTCTTGAATAAATTAAGGTCATGTGCTCTGATATGCCTTCTGAAGAGGAAATTACATCACAGCTGGAAAACCTGGACAGAGTGCTTCAGAAATTTGCTGCTGATCCAATTCAACACAATAATGAAGATGAACCTTTTGTGTTCACAGAATGAATATTAGGTTAGATACTGTGTTACTTGCACTTTCTGATGATTTGCATTACTGATATCTGATATTCAGAATGTATAACCCTCAGAGTCAAAGGTTCAACAAAATCATAATTTTTTGACCCATTTCTGTTTTTGGTGTTTTATTCTATTATAGATTTTGTGAATCATATACTCATTTTGTTGAGCAATAATTCCATTTATCACAAGAATTTGTGTGAATGGGACATGATTACTTCCACGTTTGTGGAAACCAAGTCTAAAAGAGAACAATGAACACAGTCCCTGAGATTCAGTCCAGGAGAAAATGAGCAACTTATGATGATATCCAAGCAACCCTCGAGTAGTTTGCAGTACTCCCTTTACCAAGTGGAATTGCTTAACATATTCACTATATTTCAGAGAAAAGATAGAATACCTAGCATAATGCTATAGATATGTTACAAAATGTCTCAGAAGAGCAGCTGGGGGATGCTTGTGGGGAGCATATGTATGAGCTTGAAGAAGCATATGTATGAAGTGAATTTTATTACAGAACAGATGTCAGATATGTTGAACTGTGATACAATGTAGATCATTTTATTGGCTTCCTTGTAAAAGAGAGTTTTAAAAGAATACTGACTAATCTCTTCTTCTTTCTTGTGCATTACCAAGGGAGAGAGATAAGTCAGTGACCAACTTCTTGAAGGGATGAAGAACTCCTTCAAGGTGAAGGAGGCCAAGAGAAAAAGGTCACTTTCCTTAAGGCAAGGTAACAAGAGGTTGGGAGGGGGGCATCCAGTGGTGGGCTTGGTTGTTTTTTTTAAAGCACTTGGCAAAGGGGCCCTTGACATTTCTTTCTTTCCTTTCTGAGGCCCTGGCTCCCAGAGGGGAAAAAAGGAGGATGAAAAAGCTCATAGGAAACGTAAGTGATCTTTATTGACCTGTGACTTTTGTGTAACCATGGCCTCTGGCATGTGACTCAATGTGCATTTCTTGTCAAAACAGGTAAGGGAATTGTGCACTGCCCTGAAGGAATGTATAGTGTATGTGTGTGTGTGTAGAGTGCTGAAAGGCAAGAGATTGATTTGAGGGCTGAGGTGAGAAGAGGAAGATACAGAAAAGTGTGAGAGGGAAAAAGCACTGTGAGATGAATTACTTTTTGTTTCCTCCGTGCTGGTGGAGGATTGCCAGAGTTATTGACTTTTTTTTTTCAAACCAACTCAATGTTGCTCCTCTTTTTACCAATCAAAAATTTCATATTTATTTTGATTCAGAATATGATTTATGCTTTCCTTTTTCTCTCTTTGACGAGGTTTCTTAGATTTAATAAATATTTCCATGCAACATTTCTGTAATTGCATGCAGTAATTATTGTATGTATGCAACCCACAAGGAAAGATCTGATAGGTGATGTAAGATAAGCTGTGCAGGAATAATCAGCCTTACCTGTGATGGTTGAAACAGTTTGTACCATTGAGGTAAATGCAGAAAGTATTGTCCAGCGAGTTGGGACTGCTAAGGAGGACAAGGCAGATGCACTGTATTCTTTCAAAAGATTAGATCAGCAATTAAACGAAGGAGTTGGGATCCCAATCAATCATTCCTAGGGCGAGGTGGAGCTTGCAAAGGGACAGGGAGAGTCTTTCTCACAACATTCTGAGTATCTAAGCTAGCAAAGGCTGTATTTCAGGGCCCTGTGTTGCTGTGCCAGAAGCACAGGGATATCAGGAAAAGTGCTGAAATTGTGCTGGGGCATCTCTGAGATCTGCCACCTAACCTACAGATAAAAAAGGGAGGCAAAAATAATGTGGCATTAAGGACAAGAGACACAAGCATACCTTGAAGATTTTGATATGTTTTTCCTAAAGCCCTGGGTTTTGTGGGGAAAACAAAGCAGGTGAGGTGAAACAGACTTGTACAGAAAACCTACAGCTAAATCTGGCAAATCTGTAAGATATGCAGGCACCTTCCTCCAGTTTTTGGGTCAATACACACGTCAAGCAATGCATCTTTCTGCTTCACTGGAGGCCCAATTCTCTTCTTAAGGATGAGTTTTCAGACAGCAAAAGCAAAATACTGTGAGACATTGGGCACTTGGTAGGGAAGAAAATGTGGGCCCTCTGCTGCCTAAATTGCCAGAAAGCTTCTTTAACTGTAATGAATGGGCTGGTTTTTATCAGGTGGGAGGCTCTGCAAAGTGGTGACCTGGCAGCAAATTAGTCATACAGAGCTTCCATAGACTTGGAATAGCTCAAAATGATTCTTGAATATCTTGTCTGTGAGAGTCAAAAACTTGAGTAAGGTAGTTCTGGTCAGGATTTCTGGGTAAAATGACAGAATAGATTGAGGCTGATTTTGAGGATTTGACCTCAAAACACCTGAAATGAGGAATGATTTATTGGACAAGACTAGAGTGCTGAGCTTAGAGGAAGCTCTCACAAGAATATAATAGCAGTCAATTGCCATAAAGGAATTATGTGAAAAGTAGATCGGTCTCTTTCAGTACAGTAAGCCTGAAAGAGCTGAGCAGGAAAGGTTCATAGAGATATTATGTTCTCTTATGTTGGATTCTTGGTGTGGTTTGAGATTTTTCTTTGGCAAGCTCAAAAATATCTGAAAATTTGAGGAAAAACTTGTGAAACTGGACTAAGGTCAAAAGCGGGGATGAAGCTAAGGCTTCCCAAAATGATTGGACTAGGACTTTGTACAGATCCCTCCTGTGAACTAATTGGTGGCCAGACTTGAACTAAAGAAAAAGCATCAGTTAGATTAAGGGTCACAGGAGATGTCCTTTTGTGGTTTGGGGTTTTTCTTTTGTGGTGTGGTGTTTTGGGTTGTGTTGTTTTGTTTTGTTTTTTCACAGCACTCACTTCATTATACTTCACAGGCCAACAATCTTTTCAAATCATGTAAATGATACCACGCACTTTTTTCTTCTATTTTAAATACCCAAGTTATTGTGCATGTTTTGGCTTAGAGAAAAAATGAGAAAAAAGAACATTCAAAGGGGGATTTAGGAAATAGCTTGAGAAAATGAAGCATGTGAATAATATTAGCACAGAAGCGTTGTGTGAACCTTCTGACCTTTTTGAATGAGTCTTCTGTGTGCTACTTTCTGAGATTAGTTGACATTTTTACAGACCTTGTCAAAGAAAAAAAAAAAGAAAGGATAAAAGGGGTGGGAGAGGGAAAGACAGCTCTCAGGTCCCTACTGTAAAAAATACTATACCATCCCTGTGAGGTTGCTTTTCTGGTCTCACTTCATAGAGATATTTCACCAAAAAAAGACAATTTCTCCTTGTGCTTCCAGCTGACTCCTGGTCCCTCACA
Source organism: Fringilla coelebs (assembly GCF_963513975.1). Taxonomy (NCBI): domain Eukaryota; kingdom Metazoa; phylum Chordata; class Aves; order Passeriformes; family Fringillidae; genus Fringilla; species Fringilla coelebs. Next base: position 12,829,673 of record NC_140067.1, read on the forward strand.
TCAGATTTACCTAACTGTTTCATCCTGGGAGCAGTGAGATCAGACCTGAGAGTTCATGTCAGCAGCAGCAGTCTCTCTGCCAGATGTGCCTAAGGGGCAAACAACAAAGTGTTTGCAAGCTTTCAGGGGTTTGTTTTCCATGTCTCAAAAACATCCTCAACAGCTGACAGCAGCAACTCTACTAAAGTGTCCCACAGAACAATCAATCTAAATTGGAAAATATCACATAAAATAGCTTTACTCCCACTGGTATTGCCCTCTGCCCCAGGATTCAAACTTAATTTGAGGAACACTTTGAGGAATGGTAATTCAAAGGGGTTTTAAGTACAAATGTTTTGAAGACATATTTATAAATCAGAAATTGTTGTGTCTGCCCTGCTTCTGTGCCTCGCAAGCATCTCCCCACCACACAGAGCCAGGCACTCTGGTTTAGGTGTCTGCATGCTTCATGAGCATGTCCTGCATTATCTGCCTCAAGATAAGGTATGCAAAGAGCCAAACAAAAAATAAATGATAAGAAGTTCTGAAAATAGACGTGGTGCCCCACCATGAGTCCTCAATCCTCTTTACTCTGGTTAGGATTTGAAACTGATGGCCACTCCGTGAAGTTTGGTGTCTAAGCCATGCTACTCATTTCTCACTAAAGCAAAATGAATATTGTGGGGTAATGCTTCATTTTTCAAAATAGAAAGGGGCTCTTGCTTACCCCACAAGGCAGGTTTTATTCCTTGATTTGAAACTAGGACGTGGTGGTAGACCTCCAATTTCTCAGCAAAGTCTCCCAGGTATTGGCTTACTGGGAATTCTGTCTCTCAGAATTTCTCTTCTATTAAAACTGTTTCACTTTGTGTAAACAATTAAATTTTAATTAAGCTGGGTGAAAAAAAAAAGGGAAGAGAGATTGACTCTATAGCCTGGTGGTTAGAGCAATCATGTGAGAAAGTCAAATTCAAGTCCTCCTTCATTTAATTATTTATACTAAATGGAATAATGTCAGCTGGAGGGAGTGAAAGATTTAGCTTGGACTGTGCTATTGTCTAATGGTTACAACAGGCTCTCAGGAGGGTGACAAACTGGACTTAAATCCCTTTGTCAGACTAAAATGGGCAGGGAAATGAACTTGGGTCCACAGAAGCCACCTACTCTAATGTCCAATAATTAACGTCCAACTCTAACGTCCAACAGGGGTGGAGTGGGAGTTGTACATTTTTTTGTGTTAGTAGTGCCTGATGTTTTCAGGTTGTTATTGGTTTACTTTGGCAGATGTTCTTACAGCTAAGATAACCAGAGGAATGCTTTGATTTTGATGCATGTGATGTTATTTTCTTTTAATGGTCCAAGAGGGCTCCTCACCGTCAGGACTGTACTGATTATGCAGTAGTTTGACCAGTATATTTTAATTCAGGAACCATCTAAGTGCAGAGAAAAGAGTAAACATGTTTGAGGTGAGCTAATGACAGTCTGGCCAGCAGGAAGTTTGCAGAGCAATGCTTTCCACCCATTGTTGATTTTATATGTTTTAACACAAGTGTGAACTCTAGCAAATGTGACTTAGAAAATTTTGCACTTTGGGAAGTTAAATGCTTCCAGATGAGGAAGAAACAAAAAAGGCCTATAAAGATCTATTTGGGCTTGGTCACTAAAATTATAGTAATACATTAAACCCTTTGTGAATATAGAATCTGAAAAGGTTTTAACTTCCTTCTTGTGCCGAAAAGAATAATAGGTAGTTGTGTGACAAGCCTGAAATACGCAGCACCAGACAGGTATGAAAAAGTACCAACTGAAAATAATGCTGGCCAAGGTCCTTCTGGTAGCATTTGTGTATAAAAATTTTCTTTCACAGAATCCCTTCTAACATTATGTTTTATGCTAAAAAAGTTACTGCATTTTAGATCCTACTGAGAAAACTATAAATGGTCCTTGGGAAATAGTCGTCATTTTAATTTAGCTAAAGAAAAATGCTATATGACCTTAAGCTGTGCTGACTTTTGACTTCAGGAGTACTTTCTCCTCCCCCCAAAAATCCCTAGTTCACTCATTTTTACCAACCACTGCTTTGTTTCATTTTTCTGCATGCAAGACTGTGTCATTGGGTCACCCGGCATTGTTATAGTAATGCATAACCCCAAGTATTTGGGACTGTTACTCAAATGACAACAGCCCTATTTATCTATTTAGCTATTTGTTTGTATTTTATGAAAACTGACATGAGAATTTTTATGCATCAAGTATTCTGAGAAAAATAACTGTAAGCTATTCTAGCACTTATATCCTTCAGAAAATGGGTGTCCTTGAGATGGCCAGCTACTCCTCTGATTTCCCCAAACCTCTTCAAGCTGATTCCTTCATTGTCCATAATTCCACTTGCAATATTTCATGTAAATCATGTAATCCCCATAACCTTTAAGGTAATCAATGGGTAATTAGACTTTAAGAAAAAAGAAAAAGGAGGGCTGTTAGCCCTGCTCCATACACTCAAAATTGATTCTTGAGCCAGCTCTGTAAACAATTTTCAGCTTTAAAGGTGATGTCTCATTCTGAAGATTGAAGTCATAAGCAGAGCTATTACCATAGCCAATAGTATTACAATATAAATAAATATCCCAGCATAAATCCGCTTTGGTGGCATTTTAAGATCATTTTCTGTTGCCTCTCAGCTACCATACTTGGACATCCCACCAAGTAGCAAAACAAATGCATCCTGATTGTATGCCATGGTAGAAATTCTTGGAAATAAACCACAAAAACTAGGCCAATCTTAGTTTAAGAGATTTAGATTTTTAATGGGTTAATTTCTGGCTAAAAAACCAAGCCAAACCAAAACTGAAAAATAAACTACAAAACCCTGTTATTAAAACAAGTAAAAAGCCAAACTCAAAGTAACTGTGTAAACTTGTGTTATAAAGTAAGTGAAGATGTTTTGCTGTATGAGAGAAAAGAATTGGAGAGAAAAGACTACAAATTCCTCCTTTGCCAAGGATTTTCTGTGGGGCAGACAGACCTGGACTAGGGAATGATATGGGTAAAAGGAGATCACAATGGGCTGATATCCTTGGGAGAGATATTCCATCTGCAACAGATTCAGGAAAGGTTGTTGGGAGTCCCTGTCATAGAATAAAGATTTCCAAGGGCAGAAACAAAATGGACATGATATCTGTGCCTTCTTGCAAATCAAAAAACTCTGGAAACCTGTGCTTGCAGTGGCTTCTAGTAGCTTCTACCTCATTATAAAAATCTAACCTAATCCTCAAATTAGAGTAGATCAAAAATACTTAGACATTTTATTATTCTTCTGGATTTATTGGCATTGTAAAGTATATTGTATGTTGGAATTGAAAACTCACAATACAAGTTTCTTCGAAAAGTGAAAGTTAAACAAAAAGAAAAGTGAATTGATGTTTTTAGATGATCATTTGGCTACCCTGGAGACAGATAAATTATTTTCTTTAAAAGGATACTGGAGATACTGTATTAACCTAAGCTTTAAAAGTAAAGGCTAAACGAGGGAACTGAAGAGACACTCTTCTTTGACCAAAGCAGAAATGCATATTGCATGTCAAACACCTGCATATCAAAAGTCCTTAGAACACTGTCTTCACAGGGAAGAAATGAACTGCTGACATTAGGACTATAAGTGCACAGGCTCACAAATCCCACCTGAACTAAACCTTGTACTTCTACAACATTTTCCTGCCCAGGATTACAGAATGTTTTATAAGCTTTAATGGCTGAAAAAAAAAGACAGGAATGTGTAAACTGAAATCAGTCATGTTCAGTTTATCTGTCTGTCCAAAATCCACTTAAAAATAAGTGGCAGGGAAACCAACAAACAGAGAATCTTGAATGGCAATTTCCTAGATATTGTCAATGCTGCACATCCCATTGATACTCTGAAAGGTAAATAGGTTTGAGATCATTATGGTCAAGTATAATTACAGTCTGGCATTGCATGAGCAAGGGAAAGGAGGGTCAGACTCATCTAAAGCATCCTCAGATTTCCAGATGTCTGTATTCCTAGATGTGCCTGCAAGTCCAGCTAAGCTTCATAGAAAGATTCACTATTTCATATTTGATGTTCATTTCTACTGAGGAAAGCATGAGCCTTTTCCAAAGATCAAAGCTGTGGTTTGCAGGATTACACTTTGGGCAACTGGAAGTGGTTTGGTATTCTGCAATCTTTCTCCAGATCCACATAACTGTAATGTGTGATAATGACAGTAAAATGAGCTTTTTGCAAACAACCCTGTTAATGTGTTGGTAGTAATTAATATATTTTGAACTAAAGGAGAGCAACAAAATATATAATGTATATGCAGTGAATTGTAATAGGAGATGTATGGAGACTGGTGAAACATTTATCTACAGAAAAGTAAAAAATCAATTAAGTTGTTTTAGAAGTAATGATTTTTTTTCAAGGTTATTAAGATATATGTAAGCATTCTCATTATTGTTAATAATACATTCTAACATAATATAGTGCTGTGCTTCTGGCTCTAGCTAGTAAAATATAGCCTGGTGTGCCAAACGTAGGCTGAACTAAGGTTCTGTGTTCCAAAAAGGAAAATGTTTTGAGTTTTTTCTTCATTTTGAACAGCTACTGCTACTTGGCAAACATTTCAGTCCTTTCAGCTGAGTTTTATGCTAAGGCAGACAATAAGGTCCTGACTTCTCTGTATGCATATCTTTCTATAGGATAGAAGCTTCAGCTCTCTCAGTCCTCCTCCAAATGCCTGCAATTGGTGAGAGAGCTGCAGGAGCAGAAAACACTACACACAGCTTATCCATGGGTGTATTTTCAGAGCAGATAACAAAAATTATGCATGTTATGTACCTGGATTAAAATCTCTTTCAAGGCAGGGACACATGACACTGGATACATTTTCAGAGCAAAAATATTTCCTAGTGTTTGCCTCCAGATCATTTAATTTTATAAAGTCAAGACAGCTGGTAAATTTCTTTTGAGATTCTGAAAGAAAATGCTAATTTAGGCATGATGTCTGAGTCATCTTTACTGCACTCTCTCTGCTCAGTTCAATAAGGACTAGCTTGTTGGAGAACCCCAAATTTCCCACCTTCCTCTCTCTCTTTTTAGACTTATGAGGACATAGCATCCTCCCTTGCCTCCTGTCTAAGACTGCAGTCAGAGTCTTGGTTTAACTACTTTTTCTAGTGAATAATTTCTACATTAGTTGTTTTCTTTTTATAAGTCCACTGGGAAGCAGTATGCTTAAGGAAACCTATACCTAAGGCTGCCAATTTGTTGATTTCTAGCTCCCCAGTTGCTTTGCAAAATCATCAAATGATGAGGCAGAGAGATTTGTATCCAGGAGACCTGCAGCTTGCCTCTCTCACATATTCTATTTCGGTTCTCACCAAGCCATCAGAGCTGTTCTGTCCTCAACTGAACAAAAAGAGTCTCTTAACACAGAATTAATCTCATAATCTCTGCTAGTTTGTCCTAAATGTGTGTATTTACTCGTGAAGAAAAATTTTATTTATAATTATGCTGTTATTAACAGTTCTACTGAATTTAATTTTTTTCCCCTGAAATAACACCAAGGCTTCCATTTTGTTCAGTTTTCAAGGGCATAATAATGTAAAGCTGTGTCTAAGTATTAAAAATATTTAAGTGAAAAAACCCTTGCATTTCTTTTTAAAATAAATTTGTATTTTTTTGTAAAAAAGTTTAACAGTTGCACTAAATTATGTTTTCTTAGTGTAATGTTTTTTTCATTTGCAAAATACTGACTTTGGTCTGAAAAGAGCATCAAATTTATGGGTGCTAAATCTGAGTCACATTTTTCTCACAAGTCTTATGCAGTGACAGATATTTACAATTATTGTTGAAGTTCAATGAATGAAAAGTTATTCAGAAATAAGGCTTTTAGTGTTATTGTCAATAGTTTAGTTTTTATTTCAGTTAAAAAACAGAAACTTTCAGATGACACAAGCAAAACCAGTCCCATGGCTAAGGAAAAAAGTTCACTTCTTTTGCTGTGCTATGCCATTTTTCTAAACAGAAATGCAGGACAAAAGAGTTGATCAGCATCATTAATTGCTGTTTTAGCTGTCTGATGCAAAGAAAGTATTGAGAGGAAAAAATTATTAAGATTATTTCATACTTTTAAAATTACATCACAGTCTAAATTTATTAATTCCATCTATTTCTGGATTCCATCACAAATTTTCACACTAGAAATATGCTGTTCACAAAGGACAGATATATTTATCCCCTTTTGTATGAAAATCTTGTGATATCTGCTGTAAATGTTGCCTGCACAGCTTCTCAGCAGACGGGTTTTAGACATTACAACTCACCACTGTCGTTGGCATGAGTGTGATAAAAGTGCAAACTAAACAGGTTTGAATTCATCATGGAAATGGCCACCATAAAAGAGTTTTGAAGAGAAATAATTTTAAATTTAATATTTACCAATAGTAAAATTTTGAAATGAAAACAAAAATGTGTATTTGATGGTTTTTATCTCTTTGTGTGAGTTTACATGAGAGTTATTGATTTCTCTTTTCAAGCACAGAAGCTTCACTTCACTTGAATACAATGTGAATACACAGATTCATTTTCAAAAATAGCTAAGTAACCACAAGTAATGTAATTTTAAAAAATCAACTACACAAAAATTCATACAATCATGGAACTAATCTTCTAATACGTTAGAATAGTAGGATTCTTTCTAGCGACATAAAGATGAGACAAAATACTTAGCAAGAGTGAAAGCTTAGTTAAACTCTAGTGGCAATATTTTTAACAAATAAAGTAGAAAATAATTCTATTAGGTGTCAAAAGCCCAGTTAAGGAAATGGAAGTTTTTCTATTGTATAGAGCTTCCCAGAAAACAAAATAATTCAAATAACTGGTATACACAACTTTTTCATAGACAGAAATTTACACATTAAGAGAAAAAGTTTGCCAAGTGTTTCTGTGAAAAACTCAAACCCAGTATTTTCAATCATTTCTAAGTTGCAGAAAAACTTCAAACCTTGGGATTTTTGCCCTGCCAAAGAAAATTTTCAGAGATATATTCAGTGATTTAGAGAACTTGCATCTCCATTAGCTGTTCTGCTCTTAGGTTCCCAGACTTGTCAGTCTGCCGCCTTTCACAAATTATATTTGTGAATTAAAAACAAAAGCAATTCCTGCTCATTTCTTTTGCTGTCTGGAATACTATTATTAATTCCAGATATTATGCTGATTATTTGCATTACAGTAGTCAAAACAATGATGAGGTATTTCCCTTCAAAGATTGCATCTCATTCAAAACACATTTAACTCTTATGTTTTGAAGCATTTGCACAGATTTTTAACTATTGGAATTTCATGCCTGGCAATATTTTAAACAATTGCATTCCGATGAAACAGCATAACCTGGAAATTCCAATACAACTGAATAATCTGTTATCTGCTGAAAACAGCTTAATTTTAATATGCTGCAGTTGACTTAAAGGTTAAGCAACCTCTTAAAAGAATGTGAACTTGTGAATTAGGGAGGTCTTATAGTCTCAGGTGGCATTTTATTCACCACAAGAAGTAGCTGCTAATGAGCTCTCTAGCTAGCAAAAGCTAGATGTAAAATATGTAAAACGTGAAACGTCTAGTGTTTCTGAAAAAAAAATACTCCATGAATTTGGTTTATTAGGTAAATTATAATAGATGAAAGAAGGAAAAGGTGAAACCAGGTGTCAAAAGCTGTGAATGACCAACAAATCTATTTTCTAATGTTATTTCATGGTCTACTCTTATTAAAGTGTTTGGTTAATACAATTTGAAAATTTAGCAATACTTCATCTGAAATGTGTGTGGTATTAACATGCATAAAAACCTCAGTGTGATGCCTCAATGTGCCAAAGAAGAGTCTCATTATGTAGGAACCAATTTAATCTCTTTTTTTGGTCCGTATCAAGCTTAAGCTAAGTGAAGAGTCCTGATTTGGAGTATTTAGGCTAAAAAAAAAAAAAAAAGAACTCTTTCCTTTGAGAGTTCATCCCTGAGATTAGAGAAGTGGGATTCTAATAGGAACCCCAGAAGGCACACTGCACTAGAAAGGTAAATCACTGACAAGTGCACAAGGGCACTGGGTCTGTGCAGCCTGGAGGAGACTGAGGGCAGACCTCACTGCAGCCACAACTTCCTCGGGAGGGGAGGAGGAGCAGCAGGCACTGATCTCTGCTCCGTGAGCAGGGACAGGACCCGAGGGAATGGCCTGGGGCTGGGTCAGGGCAGGCTTAGGTTGGACATCAGGAGAAGGTTCCTCTCCCAGAGGGTGTTTGGGCACTGGATCAGGCTCCCCAGGAAAGCGGAACAGCACCAGCCTGCCAGAGTTCAAGGAGAATTTGGAATTGTTCTGAGGAAAATGGTGTGACTTCTGGGGCTGTCCTTTTAGGGCCAGGAATCAGACTTTGGTGATCCTTATGGGTCCCTTCCAACTCAGGAGATTCTATGTTTCTAATTCAGAAAGCAAAGTTACAGGAATGTACCTCTGTGTGTAAATGTTGGCATTTCTAGATATTTTTAAATTTCTATGCGAAATTAGTCATAATATTTATGTTTATTTAGTTGTGAATTATGTCATGAAAAGGAGCGTAACTGTACAAACTAGTAAGATACTGTTAGGTTCTTTTAAAGTATGGTTAGGACCATCACCAAAGAGAGACTTTGATGCATTAAAATGGGATTTCAGTCCATCACAGGCACCCAGAATGAAGAGGAAGGCACTGGGAAGTTGTAACTTATTCATGCTATAAATATTTGCATCCTCCACATGCTTCTATTTGTTTTATCTGAAGTAATTATTCAAAGTTCCAAGACAAAAATTTTCTTCTTTTGAAGGTTTTTTAGTGATGTCTTCATCTTTCAGATGTGCTGTTCATCCTGCAGCTCATACCTTGTGCTGAACATCCCTTAGCATTCAGTAGTCTTGTCCTGCAGACTGGCTCTGACTATGGAGAAGAATTTTGTCTCGTTCCTTTCTCATTCTGAAGGTTAAATTTTCTTCTGCCCTTTCTTGGGGACTGTGCCTTAATTGGGCTGATTATATACTTCACATTACAGCTCTGGGACCAGAACCACTTCAGAGAGTGATGCAGCTTTTAATTATACCATCTCACCCTGTCTGTGACGTAGCAAATCTCAGCATCCCTTGAGCAGAGTGGTGTAGGCAAATGCCAACTAAATCTGTCTGTCCACCTGCCTGTAGCCCAGAGGTGATGACGCTCCCCAGAGAGATAAAAACCCCGTGATGTTGAAAGACTGCAGGGAAAAACAAGTATAGGGTGGTTTGTATGTGAAGAACACTAGCTCAAGCTAATGTTTTAGTAGGAAAGAGCTTCAAATGCACTTTGGGAGGTTCCTGCACCTCCTGGAAATACCAACCCCGTCTGAACGTCCACAAGGAGCTTAACCTCTGGCATAGAAGTAGGATGTTTTAGCAGAATCCCCATTTGGGCTTGAGCATTTTTACAAGTTTAGAAAAACTCCTGGAAACAATCTTTTGCTTCATCACACTGGCTGAAATAACTTCTTCTCCTGCCACATTTCAGTGCAGGGAGTGACAGTGGTGTTATGGGGATTAGGAAGCTGCACTGTGAGATTTGAGTTGCCATGCTCTTCCTTAGGCAGCCTGTGTATCTGACTTCTGCATCTGACAGATTGCTGGAAGAAACAGAAAGCATTAATTTATGTTAACCAGGAGCTCTTGCAGCAGCCATAAATATTGTTTTAGATATAACAGATTATGCTGATCTACCATTGCTTCCTAGAATAGGCTCCTTTTATCTGATGCAAATTACAAACGTGTTCTTTTCTGTCAGTACTAGAGACATACCTGCATAGCCTGATGAAAATGCACCCCGTGGTAGATGGTATGAATTGATATGGAGGACTCATTGGAAGGTACTAATTATACAGTCTCCTTTTATTGGTATGTCAGTGAAGCAGTAGTACATCCATTTAAAATGGGAAAAGAAAGCATGAATAACTGAGCAATTCTCATATGATCTACTGAAAAATAAGTCTGATAGCTAAAATACAGTGAGTTCTGTCTTGCAATAAATCGTACTATTTTTCTTTAAATTGTGGGTTTTTTTATGAATATCCTAAGGTAGTTTTATATTTTCATATGACAATTTGTTACATATCCATATCTATTGAAAGGTATCAGAAACTTAAATGGAGTTTCCTGTAAAAAAATTCATTTTGAGACTGTAAGTTGTGCTGCTTCTCAGGTTCTGTGTATCACTTCACTAATACATTTCATGTATTTGCACTTCCTGATTGCCTTGGATGTTATATATCTCCATTATATATGTTACTATTTGGTTTCATGAACCATGATTTATCAAAATTGATGAAAGAATGCATCTGGGCTGCAAGTGCAACAATGCAGCGATTTCCATGTGAGATAATTTGGAAATGTGGGGTATAAAATAGCTTTTGATTACTGCCAATTAAATGTAACAGCTGATGGGGAATTTTCTTTTCCTTAGTTTACTAGCAATAAGGCTTCCCAGAGAGGTAACAACAGATCACAAATGGTTGGAAGCAGCTTTACATTTCCTTGATTATTGATGGTCCTTGACTGTCAGTACAGACAAGCCGGCTTTCACTTTTTTTGGCACAATATAAAAGTGGATCAATTTCTGCCACATTTTGTCTCCAGCACCAGTATTGTCTATTTTCAGTTCCTAGTTCTATTTCTTCTTTTTTTATCCTCCCTCTTATTAGGAAATGGCCTAATTACTAGTTTATCCTATTTCAAGATGGCATATAACTCAGGGGCTTGAATTACATTATCTATGAATATTCTTCATTTCCCCAAACGTCTTCTGATGAGCAATTTGGCTTTTAAGGTGCTCAGTAAACTGATATTATTTGCATATACATTAGTCTCTAAACTCCTCATCTAGGGAACACCATTACTTGCATCACATGCCCACCACTTTAGACAGCACTTTGATTTTTAGACTTTAATTACACAGCATATATTTCAAAATGTTTCTACCATTAAAGAAAAATGTTAACAGATAATTGGGAGTAAAAAATATGCACAGAGAAAGACAATGTAAGGTTAGTATGTTTGTTGGTAAATGTCTGTTCTCAGTCAGCAACAGCTGCAGTTTAATTAAACTCAACTGTTTGCAGGTGTTTGCAAGAGAAAATTGTATAGAAATGCATGTACATATACAATTCAGCTGAAGAGATTTACCTTTGTAAAAAGTCATAAGCTTCTAGCACGGAGGTGTCTTTCTCTGTAGTCCTGTGATTAATGCTCAGGTTTCTTTCTGATATGTAAGGATGAGATATTATCAGGGAAAAATCCACAAAAAAGCACTGTAAAGCAATAAGGGAGGAACACCAGCTGTGCTCATAAATTCAGACAGTTAGGATATCTGAAAAGCATTCTCCGTCCTAAGACTGGTATTACAGTTAGGTGAGTTTAGTGCATCAGACAATACAAAAGGATTTAATGTGTCTCTAAGAAGGAAAAGTAAATTCAAAAAAAAAAAGACTTTTTAAAGATCAGAACAGCTTTAGATGTTGTGTGGATCAATAGTGGTCTCATCACAGGTAAAAGTTCACTAGATAGCATATTGAGCTGCAAGTTCAAAATGTCGATAAGGTGTGCAAAATTTAAAATCAGGACATGTTGTAGGATAGTTCTACTTAACTTTTTGTTCTTGTGTTATAAATATTTCTGCTCAGCAGAGGTATTTGTGAAAGTTGACAAGAAACTAACACCACTAAATCATTTAAAGTTCATTTATTGCTCACTGTCTAATGATCTAGTCCAACGAGGAATTCTATAAATATACATGTACCTACGGAGATTTATAACTAGGTCAGAGTGCTGCTTCCACATCTATTACTAATTAATTAGGTGCAAATAGCAAAAATACCTCAATGACAAAATCTATAATTTCAAAATTCTTGTTTTACTGTGGCTGTATCAGCAGCACTTGCAAGTGCTCAGTTAAAGCAAAAAATAGACAACTATCTGCAAGTGCTCAATTAAAGAAAGAGAATTAAAAAGTAAAGGATTCATTCCTACAGACTGTACAACACTACACAATATGCATTCATTTCTGATCTCCCAACAATGTCTCTAACATTTAACTGAATAAAGCAGGTGATTAATGCTCGTGGTCATCCTGCAGCAATTCTATTAGACTGCCACAATTTAACAGATTTTCCCATTAAGCAAATTATTATTAGTGTTAATTTGAAGGGGAGGGAAATAATGGCTACTCTTTTTTATTATAGTTTATTTAGTAACACTTTTAATCATGGCAAAAATCAAAACTTTTTTTTATTGTTAGATTTAAGTTATAAAAGGGACAAACAGTAGGATACGGCAGCATTCAAATTTATCTGAAACCTTTTTCAGCTGTTATGAGCCCTATTTTCAGCCTGGTGATTCATAGGAAAGTCTTTATTGTCCACAAGAAATATAATGCTTACTTTAGACTTGTAAATGGACTGGTTTAGGACACCAAATTTTAACCAAGATTAGTTTTGAATGCTATGCTTTTAAATTCGTGTCAGATTTGAAAAACCATGACCAAACTAACTTACTTTTAGGTAAGCCGATAACATAGCTCAAATTTATGCTTGATCAGATAATAAATTAATGCTTTTAAAAACTAAAACACAGGCTGTGTATAGACACTGTCTAAGAGAGACACTTAAAGTATTAATTTTTCTCTAGTCAGAAAGACCTATATATATCAATACACAGACACATATAATTTGTGAGGAAGTACAAATTTTTGTACTGCTAGTCTGTCCTCTAATCCTTTAAAAATATCCATGTTAATGATTAGTGTGTTTGTTGAGAGGATTGACTTTTGGGGTTCCTTTCTTAATAGTTCTGTGGCTTCAGCAGGACCCACTGTTACTTTTGACTCCGATATTTAATGGCATCCTAGTTTGTTTTCTGGAAAGTGCAAGAATAGGTTATGACTAAATTTTAAAGTTTGGGTTTTCATGTTTTGGGTTGTTTTTCCAGTGTTAAAATATCACCACAGTATCCAAGAAATACTGCCCATTTGATTTGAATCTTGTTCCACACGTAAGGGGCAGAAGAGGTTCTGTGTTTGTTAGTAAGTTAATGTCAGCACTTTTGGGTTTTTGATTGTCAATGAAAATGCGATGCGGGATAATTAAGCAATAATGTAGCGTGCAGAGCTTTTTTTAAGAGGATAAAGTCATGATGAAGATGAGCAGAGTCAAGGGATTAAAAGTTAAAGCAGAAAGCATTTTTCACCTAATTTGCATTCAAAAGAATTTTGCTATAATGCCGAATTAAATTATGTGAAAAAAATAAATGAAAAGGCAACTTTTAAATAAAATTAGTTCATATAAGGTTTGACTAAGGTGGCTATTAATTTTTACACATTTCTTATCTTTTATTTTACCAGCTTCTCAACTGCAGTATTGTATCCTGCTCAGCAGGGAATAACAAGGCAAAGAGCAGGGAATACACTCAGGGCAGAGCTGTGACTGTGTAGGGGATAACTTCTACCTTTTAATTCCAAATTAGCATTGAAAACAGTTCACTAGAGTCTCTTTTCTTTCTGCTTGGGAAAATTAAATCTTTCAATGCCTCTAACAACCCAGAACTTAGTGGAAAACTGATGTTTCAATTCAGGCTAAGTAAAATGAATTGCTTAATAGAAAGTGGCACTTCCTAGTGTCTTGGTAGTGTTAGGAAATCATCTCTTCAGTGGGTGCTGACCTGCTCAGAAACAGTGGCACGATGGAGGAAAGCAGTGTCTTCCACACAGGCTATTTTTTAATGTCCAGTGCTTCTGACTCCAGTGCAGTGCAGGTGTGGAATTGCCATTTTCCAGACATTTCCTGTACATTTGCTGTAAAAAAGACCAGAAAAAATCCATCTTACATTGGATGAAGGGGAAATGAATGAGGTGAACAAAATATCAGTGGTCTTGAAATCATATGTGTCCAGCCCCTTAAAAGGGTGCCATCAAGGAGGCAATTCAAGTTGCAGAGCCTGGTATGACTGAGGAGCAGCAGAGCCATGCTGACCCCTGGTATGAGATACAGCTCCTTAAGACTTTGAGGTGGCTTTGAGTACAGTCCAAATCCAGATGTTCAGTTTTTCAGCCAAAATTAACAGAACTTCATTTACTTGCAAAGGCCCAAAGATGTGTAACTGCACCTACAGGAGGAAAAGAATAGTATTGTTTTCTTAAGATGGTAAAATTGTAGTAATCAGCCCGAAATGAGAAGATATCTTTATTGCACTGAACTAAGGAAAATTTGATTTTGCTTTTCCAAATTGTTTTGACTGTAGAAACACAGGTCAATGTTTCAAGTTGTCAGAACAATATCATCCACAGCAGTCTGTATCTGATGGCAGAAGACAAGTTTTTTCAAGGTAAATGAAGGGAGTTTGTCTTATCCTATGTTTTCGGTGTTGTCCCTCCTTATATTCAAAGGCAGTGAGCTCACTGCAAAGAGAGCACACAAAAAAAGACAGCAATTTTTTCCCCTAAGGCTTACCTGACAGGGAAATGATGAAATAAAATGAAACTATAGATTGGTTGCTCTAGAGGAACAAGGAGCTGTAGGAAAGAGAACTTGAAGGCAGAAATGTCATTCATGTGTGAGGATAGTGGGATCTCCTCCTTATGCATGGTCCATTCTATTTTTCCCTTGCTCCTTCTCTGGAAAGACATCCAGGTAGTGCATTTTTTCCCATTTGGATCAGTCTTATCATTACAAACACACTGAAATGTGGCAGAAAATTATGCTATTTACAATTGCAATGGCTAAGAGCTTAGATGAAGTACACAGAGATAGTCTAAAGAGACTTATTTTGGTACATGGATATAGTAAAAAATGTAATATATTGAAAAAAATACATTTTCAAATTAAACCAATGATGGAACCAAGCCTGGTTTAGGACGTGAAATAACTTTTTATTGTACCTAGAAAGTTTTTTAAAAGGTCTAGAATGATCTGGGAAAGTTGCAAACTGCTCTAATAATTGAAACATACTGACTCGGATTTGTGATCTGTTTACCAAGCCAGCTTCTCAGCTGTAATTTTCTACATAATTCAGTCGAATTTAGAAAAACACCTCTTTGTGAGGGATTCTATGCATCTGCAGTCATTCTGTCAGTGACTAATTCAAAAGTGTGGGTTTTGTACAAAGCTGGGTTCCACGTATTAAAGAAGTGAGGGCCATTTGCTGTCTCAGATCAGCAATGGGATCCATCATCCTGCAGCATCTTTTCCAGAGCAGTGTCTGAAGTGATGACTTATTGCTGGTTTGCAAAGAGACATGAATGGTGCAGAAAATGTAATTTACTTTTCTCTCTCGGACTGAATTTATCGTTTACTAATTGGAATGTCATGTGCCATGAAATATTCAACATAAAGGAGGGGCAAAAGGAATGTCAGGAATGAAAAGCAAGCACACACACACACCCACGTGTAACTCTGTGTGCATCTGTGTGTGTCTGAGTGTCTGTGAGTGTGTAAAAGTATGAGTGTGCAAAAGTGTGTGTGTAAGAGTGTCAGAGTATGTGCAGGAGTGTGTGAGGGTGTGTGAGGGGGTGTGAGAGAAACTGAGGCAGACAAAAGAACAAGAAACAGAAATCAAGCTGAGGGATTGAAACACTGGGTGCCTGTACTGTTCACAACAGTACAGAGAATGGTCTCACACCCACTTTTTAAATAATTTATCAAGAATACATGCTGGAATGTTCTTTGTTTCTTGCCCCATCTCTAAATGTCTACATAGTGCTGATTCATTGCTGGAGAAAAGCCATCTTGTCTTGCAAGAGGAGCTATTGTACTGTTTTGTTAAAATTGAAACCTATTCCTGCATTCTGAAATAAAACCATATCCCATTGTGTAACTGCTGTGCTTGGCTGTGCCAAAGATTTGGCTACAGACCTTGGAAACTGGTAAACAGGTATGTAATGTAAACTTTTTAACCAAATAGACCTAGTGTATCTAAATGAAACATTTTTCCATATGTTTTCATTTTCTGTTGTAAGACTGGAGAAATGCACTAAGGTCCAGTTATCAATGGTTTGGTTACAAAGTGGATGTGTAATTTTGTTCAATATTTTCATTTAGGACACAGGACACTTCAACTACCTAGTGGCATTGAGGGAAATTAAAATATGTAAGGTTTAAAATTCAAAGCTACATAGACAAGTTGAAAAAAATGGTCTGAAAGAAATGAAACAGAAGAGCAATGGGGACAGGCACAGCACTGTAAACTTGGGCAAGAATGGAGAACAATGAATAATGAAAAATATATGCAGAAAAAACCACTAAGGTTTATCATTTATCACTCTTGAATATCAGTCAAGATGTCATGCTTTATCAGAGACGATATCTCATACTTGGGATTTAAAAATAACAGCAGATGCCAAATCAATAAAAGCTTTTTTTTTCTTTTTCCAAAGAAGTGTGCAGGTTGCATGCACTATTTTTAATCAAGTTTGAATTTTTATTTTTCACATGGTGACTGCTCTTCCCGTTGTCCATTTTCTACTCCTCATGACTCTAATCCTTACAGCCTGGTGGAACTAGGCAGAGATTTAACAAATAGTTCTGCTGAACCAAACCCAACCAAACCAAACCAAACCCAACCAAACCAAACCAAACCAAACCAAACCAAACCAAACCAAACCAAACCAAACCAAACCAAACCAATCAATGAAGTTTTCAGCAGAATTGTTAACTGGGACTTTACCTGTAGGATGCTCAAGGTAGTGCACCAGCTGTACTTGGAAACAGGATCACCTCAGCTGGAGTGCTGTATGGCCAGTACAAGGAACTGAAGAGGAGAGAAACAAAAAAGCCAGAGTCCTTATGAACAGCTGAAAAACTTTGTTAAGGATGTACACAATGGCCCTCAGGCATAGAAAAAGCCCTTGTGCAGAAAAAATTTAATAAACTGTTCAACTGCTTGGACAATAAAATGGAAAGTAATGGACTCGAACTGCAGCAATTTAAGTTTGATGTTAGAAAGAATTTTCAAATGGTAAATGTTCTTTTAATTGTTGTACTCAAACAGTAAGAAATCTTCCAAACATTGAGTCAATTCTACTCTAATACTGTAGCATGAAATTAGAGTGAAAAAGCATCTTCTGATATCACAAGGTCAGCCTCCTAAAAACGCCTTGAAGAACTGCCCTGTGCTAAACACAAACATAACAAAAAAACAATAATCACTTTAATAGCTTAGATGAATTGATTTTTTTTTAAAAAATCTGTTACTGGCAATAATGGAAAAGGCTGAGGTTCACAAAAATATTCAGAAAAATCCATTTCAAATACATTGTCTCATTCTCTAGTCTAAGAATAAATTCTGCAAGATTAGAGAGGGCACACAATATAATTAATACGTAAGGAAAAGGATAAATTCTAGCCTTCAGTCATGGAATCATAATCAATGCATTAGTGTGCAAATCCCAGTATGTTAAAAAGCATAGTTTAAACTACTTAGGGATTATTCTAGCTAAAATGTACATGAAAAATGTAAATCATCATTAAAACATTTATTCCCTATTTCACTAAACATGCAGTTTGCTGTTTTTTATTTTAATTACTTTTTAATAAAATTTAATCACCCTGAAAGATGCTATATTGATATCTGAAGAGAAAGAAGATCTTTGTTTGTCTACAAAAGAAATGCAGAAGAGGAAGAAGAAAAATATTTTGCAATGTCTCAATCTGATTTAGGAGATTACTTCGAAATTGTCTTTGCTGAGACTGGAAGCAAAGAGGAGGGCGCTTCTTGATTTGGGTTTACGGATTCTAACCAACAGCCACATGGAATAAAATCAAAGCATTTTATGAAATTTCATGTCCTATCATTTTTGAATTATATTGCATTCAGAAAGAACCAAGGAAAGAAAATTATAATTATTTAATTTTAATGGGTTGCAAAATGATTTTATTTACTTTATTTTTCTTTTTTTTCATTTAATATTTCTCCACTGACAGGAGTGGTAGTCACCATTTAATATCCTCTGCATGCTTTTCAGCCTTATGTTCAGGTTTAACACCAAAATGAGATGAAAGATAGCTAAATGCTGTGGAACAAATCTACAGCAAATGTCAATCATCACACTGATTTTTCATCAATTTCATACTTGAACTATGCATAAGGAACTGAAACCTCACTACAAATCTTCTTATATATTTAATATTTCAAGACTGAATATAATTTAAGTTGTTTGACTTTCAGCTCACAAAATCTCAGTACCATAAATATTAAAAGTGTTATAAATATTGATATTAAAATATTTGGTTTTCTGTAAATATAATAGATGTTAGATATTTTCAGTAAAACATCTGTTAAAAGATGAAGATCTCCTGTTCAAAACTTTTGAATAGATGTTACAAGAAGTGATTTTTATATACACATCTCTCTGTTCAGGGAAGCTGGTATCAGTTTTTCAACTTGAGCAAATCTTTAAGTTGTATAGCAGAATAAAAGCATCTAAACAAGATATATCTTCTGTTTGCTTTCATTCAATCCTCCTGGATTCTCTATTTTTATCTATTAAAATTTTAACATGTTTGAAACTGCTAGGGATTTTCAAAGTAGTAATCAAATTCACGACTTGAATTCCCACTCCTTACAAAGGCTAGTGTTAGCAAGTGATAGAAAAAGACCTTTCTGTTTATGGAAAAGAAGTTTGAATTAAGCCTGAATCTACACTGGTTTTACTGGGGTTAATTGTAGAGACTGCTTCAATGAAATAGAGACAACCATTTTAAAAACAAAGATATTGCATATTTTCTAGAATGGGTGGGTACATGAAGGCACATAAATATTTTTAATAGTGACTGCATATGGAATTAACAAGGAAAGATAAGCTCTTAGCAAGAGAAACCATACTTGGTTCCCACTGCCATGGTCTATTGTATTTATGTGGACTGCCCACCTAGGAATGACAGATAAAACCATGAAAAAAATGGAAGTAGAAAAGCTATCACTATTATGTTGTTAATGTGGGGACTAGAATCAAAAATTGACACGGTAGCACCTGCACTGAGGTCTGTCTAAAATGTGGATATTAGTAGTGAGCAAAGAAGTTGTGTCTATTCTTATTGTCCTGCTTATCTACAGGATTACCTTGATTGACAGAAACATGTGACAATGAAAATGCCTCAAGTTTTCCTGATTACCTTTTCCCCTCTTCTTTTGTCAGTAAGAGTTTGATGAACAAGATAAGACATTGAAACTGAAAACTCTGGTAAAGCTACTTTTCTAGTCACAATAAAACCAGTTTATTACATGCTCTACAAAACTAATCCAACTGGAAGCACAGCATTTATTACTGGTAATATCTTCTGAGGATGTGTGCACATGACAAATTTGATTAAAGAAAGGTGTTTTTTTGTAAATATATGCTAAAATCTGATTGTGTGGTATCTGAGAGCAAGGCACAACACCGCAAGAGTATAAATAAGATTAAGTGGAACGTCCAAGGGAAAAAGTACACAGAGTAATTGATTATATATATATAAAATGGAGATATTTTCTTTCTTTTGTAACAATCTAGTGTTTTCT
Organism: Fringilla coelebs; assembly: GCF_963513975.1. Classification (NCBI taxonomy): domain Eukaryota; kingdom Metazoa; phylum Chordata; class Aves; order Passeriformes; family Fringillidae; genus Fringilla; species Fringilla coelebs. Next base: position 12,849,256 of record NC_140067.1, read on the forward strand.
CTTTCTAAGTAAAGGATAATCAATGGCCATGAAGAGGAACTGGATCTAATTAATAAAATGACTACTCCATTTCCCAAACACTCAACCTTGAAAAGCAATGTGCTATTGATAAATGTGAAATGTGTTCAGGTCTGCTGATCAATTCTCTCTTTTAGGTACTTACAAGTGCTTTATGTTCCTTAGCTTAAATTAACTTTGCCCATCCAAATTGGATGAGTTGTTTAATGTGGTTATATAGTGCTTTCTGAATTACTATGTTTGTATGCAAATAGTCATTGGACTCCATTCCAAAGGGATTATTAGCAAAGCTTGTGTCACTTGCATAGTCACAGTTTCTTTGAAATAGTCGGGAATCTAGAGAAATATTTAATCTTTTCTTCAAAATAATTTATATTGCTGAATTATTGGTACTTTGCTATGTTGCAGCCTGTTGTTTGGATAACTCCAGTGTTGAATGTAAATGAAGTGACACATTGCAATTAGAAGAGTTAAAACCAGCAAACTGTACTGATGGGGAAAAAATAGTTTGACACTTGGGCAGGGTTTGCATTCCTGGTTTGTTTTGGTTTGGGGTTTTGGGGGGCTTTTTTGGGTTGTTGTTTTTTTAAGGGGAGAATGGATAAAGGCCAGGAGAACTGAGCTGCTGTGTTAATTCACTGGTTACCTGAAGCCACTACTCTTTCATGTTGCACCACATCACCCCACTACTGGCAAAGCAGAACACTGTGCACAGGGCTTCTGCTGGGCTGAGCACTGGAACAGGTTTCCCAGAGAGGTTGTGGAATCTGCCTCACTGGAGAAACCCCAGGATTATCTGGGTGCAATCCTGTGCCATGTGCTCCGGGATGACCCTGGCTAAGCAAGAGGCAGGGCCATAATACCCACTGTTACCCCTTCCAGCCTGACCCATTCTGTGATTCTGGGAAATTATATCCTCCAAAGGTGTGTGTTTCTCAGTGCATACGTTCATTTACATGTATTAACTATTTACAGCATTAGCATCTACCAAAAGATGTTCTGATAGTAATAGCAAGGTCTGGAGAACAGAGAAAAGCCAGTGAATGATTTATATCATATTAAATGACAGCAGCATGACATTTGGAAGCAAAAGTTTCTAGTGAGAAACTGTGAGGATTGAAATAAGCCTGATGTCCAAGGGTGGAAATATCATATCAATTTCCTTCACTTCTTACTGGGAGCAGCTTTTATCTTGACATCCTTTTTTCTCTGATGGTCAGATATCTTCATATCTGTTTTGAGTTACTGCAGCTATTATTGAGGGTACCTGTGACATCTCGGACAAAATAAGAGTTGGATGGAAGTAGCTAATAGAATGTAATTAAATTGGAGTTGGATTAGGGTGTGATTGTATGGACATATGGCATTGGATTTAAGGAGTTTAATGTAATTTTTGTGTTGCAAGTTTAAGTTTAATAAAAGGTCTCTGCAGCTGCTCTGAGCTTCTCAAGTATTTGTATTTTGATAATCAAAATAAATAGATGCACTACATAGCAGTTACAAGCAAAAGATGGGCTAACAGTAGAAAGCTGAAGTGCTGTTTTATAACTATGTTAATAGAGTATAGTAAGTTTCTGGTGTATTGAAATATATCGCCTTAGTGAAACTCACTGGTCAACACCTATCAGAAATTAGAGTATCTCCATTCAAAAATCCTGTGTCATCCCCTTGTGAATGAATCCTTTTTATTTCAGATTGTTCCTGCTCTCAAGGATTCCCTTGTCAACATGGGGGACTGATAAGAAGTCTGTTCGACTGCTTCATCCTCTCTGCAGCTCTGTACACAAGACCCTCACCTAAGCTCTGTCTCATGCATCAGCTGTGTTTTTGGGAGTTTTTTATTAAATTATCACTTCAATCTAGTTCTGAAAAATAGTTTCCATACTGCTTATGTCTAATTTATACTTAATTATTCACACAGCATCACTTCCAAACAAGTACTTGAACTTAAGATAGTACCATTGCTTTGAGTAGTCTGTTTAATTTAGTAACAGCCACAACAAAGGGAAAATATGTTTGGGATTCCTGATTGATATTGTACAAAATGAGCTGTCATTTTTATTATACACCTTAAGGCTTGTAGGTTAGCAGAGTGATCTCAAGTTTCTCAGTAAAGGAAAACAGCTCTCTATAAACCTGCTTTGTTCATGGTGTGTAGCTGGTTGGACATTTGGGTGGTTTAAATGAAGTCTATTTAATTTTCCAAATACAACTATATACAGAAACACTATTCATCAAAGCTTGCCTGGGTGGTCAGGCTACAGACAGAAAAACAGAGCTACCACTTATAATGAGAGATAGAGGAAAAAATTCTCCCTTTCCCTACAGTGCACACCAGCCAGCAGAGCAAGGCTACTTTTCTTATTTGCCCATTTTTGACACCAAATTCTGCCCTGTATTGATTAAATGACCAGACCAACAGCAAATAAGGACTCAAGATGTGAAGTATCCATGCAGGGAGAAAAAAAGTGAAAAGAATCAGGTTATCTATGCAAGACTTTAAATCCAAAACTCCTTAATTGCTAGGAGCCCTCACAACATAGATATTTCTGAGTCCACCCTCCAGGAGATGAACTGCTGCCAAGTTATCCTTAATTATCTGGATCACACAGTTTGCTGCAATGTATGTCCTTGAGCTACTCTGAGAGATATTGAGACATAATAAGCTTTACTGTAACAGGTGTTAGGAAGGTGGTGCTTCTTCCCTGGAATGGAGAACAATCTTTTTATCTGCTGACCAGGAAATGTGAGTGGAACATCTGCAACCTAACAGCTGCTGAATGTCACTTTGGCTAGATCAAGGGCTTAAAATGTGCTTCAGTAATCTGCTACAGCTCTTACTTTTAGAAAGTATATCTGTGCTGACAGTTTTTCCACCAACATACTCCCAATACATGTTAAAATGATAAACAAACTAGCCTAAAATCAAGGTGGTAATGGAAGATACTGGAAAGCTCAAAGATATTTCAAGTTGAAATGATACTTGCACAAGCCTTCAGTATAATTAATGACTTTGGAGGAAAAGTTCCTCTCAAACCCATAAAGCTGTCTTGTTTAATGCCTTTGTGATGCTCCTCACTAATACAGAGTTGTTGAGGTGCTGCCTGTTTGAGCTGTATAAAATCTATAGTTTTGTGATAACCATGAATGTATTACATTTATCCTTTGAAGCTTTAAGTGCTGTCTTGCCAGGGGATAATAGACATTCAATTTTCACTCATCATATAGAACCCACTAAAATAGTTGGCAAAATCAGTAGGGGGCTTCTGTTGATTTAATTGCTCTTGTTTTAAGATCACATTAAATTATATGCAGCAACTAAGCCACCATATTAATAATAATTACTTTTTCTGTAATTATTTCAAGGATAACTCCTTTGTATGACATACATTGATTTTATCTGTTTCCTAAATGATCTTTTGCTGTTTAGAAGTGATTAGAAATCTATTTACCAATGCAACCATGAAGGAATGGCATATTCTGAAGAAGAAACATTGCTAGGCTGTACTGGGAAATAATTTCACAGCTTAAAACAGAATGCAGTAACAAGGAAAGCAAGGCAAAAAAAGTACAACACATCAAACAAGAAAATGGTTTGTATTATGCAATGAAAAAAAGCATCACTTGGAAAAAGAGGTATTTCGTTTTTAATAGTAAATTTCTCACTCTGGTTTGTCTCATAGCCCTTAATGCAGACTCACATTGTCTTTTCTCATCTAATCTTTGCATGCATCTCATATATTATATATTGGCAAAGGTACTGATAAGACTTTCATTTATTGAATTAATATTTGTCTCAAATATTTTAACTGAAATAGTATGTCAAACTTTCACAGCAGTTAAGCATTGAGTATTTTTGTTATACAAAACATAAGAAAATTTACATGCTAAAATATAAAATTAAGAAATAAATTGATTGTGCACTACTAAATTATTAGTTTTAGGGCAGTAAAATTAGCAAATGTTTAAGAATTTAAAAGCATGAAAACCATTCAGTGAAAGTTTGATTAAACATTTTTTTCTTTTAAAAAGCTAACCAAAAAAATTGGAGCTATTTAATTTTGACTTTTAACTTCTCCGAACAACAAAAGAAAAAATAGTTTAATATTTTCTGCAGGAAATAAATAAGTAAATACATAAATTTGTAATGTTGTTGAGTTTTTATAAACCAGAAATATTTACAGTGCCAGAGAGCTACTATTCAATGAAGTATTATATTAGGTTAGGTTTCAAGAACTAAAAACCAAAGGAAATAACAACAACAACAAAAAAAAGTCAGTTTGAGACTGCAAGAAAATGAAAACCAAAAACATTGTGGTCCAGATATAATTCCTAAATTATATTGACAATTTGTGCACCAGAAATTATATACCTTAGCTAAAGGAAGACAAAGAAATTAAAATGAAGGTTGGTGGAAGTGGCAGGAAAAAGGGTAAATGAGCTTGTGCTAATTGTGAGTATAGAGGGTGCTTGCCTGAGAAATCTGATTGCTGGAATAGATAAGATTTCCAGATTAGAGAATGAAGGAAACATTGCAAACATAATGTAAATAATGGAAGGCAGTATTTTACAAATTTCTACATTCAAAATTAATCTAAACTATCTCAGTTGAAAGATTTGCATTAATTTTAAATGGACTGAAGAACTAAACAAAGAACTATAATTGAATGAATGTAAGATGATGAATTGAAAGGAAATGTTTAGTTAGGAACTCTGAAAATAGGTGGTGACTCCTGCCTTACCTAACTTCTTCAATGTTCTGAAAGAATAAATATGTGGTATATAAATGGCTTTTTCTCTTTATGCTAAAAGACACTAAAATACAAACATGAGTAAGGACAGAGGGTAAAATAGAAAGCTAAATCATGAAACATCAAATATATAGGAAAGAAGTCTATAGAAACTCATTAACCTGAGAAGAATACATGCCACAATACATTTGGAAGAGAAAACGTGATTGAAATAGTGATTTAAAGGGGAAGAAGAAAAAGCTTAGAAAGCATGTAGAGCCAAGCACACAGCCATATGGAAATGCAAACAAAGGATGCACTTGAACAATGGTTCTCTCCAGTGCAAGTGACAACTGCTATGGACAGACATACTCATAAGAGTTTAGGTCTCCAGAGGATTTTCAAAGATCTTTTTGTTGTTGCAGCTTTTACTTTCACAGACTATGAGCTAACCAAGAGCAGTGGGGCTGCTCACAGGATCGGAGACCATCTTTCAAGTTTTGCATTTTATTAAGGGTTCTTTCACCCCCTTAATCTGTAGAATTATTTTTTCCTCCTTTTAGTCCCTCCAGAGAATCTGCTCTATTTACACTCTTCTCCTTGGGTAACTCCTGCTAACCAGAGTTTTCGTATTTATTGCTCATGTTTGCTACATCTTTTGTAAAGTTTCTTATCTAATGCTGTCCATGGCAGTTTCATCATCTTTTACTTTTCCACTTCTTTCACCCTGAACCTCTGTGTCTTTCCCCTTATTCTTGTATCCTCAGAATAACATTTTTCAATCCCTTGAAAGGATTTTACTCTTTAGAGATGCTTCTTATGTAAAGCCTTTGAACTTTAGGATGGTCCTGTAAGCCACAAATGTTGCGAGCAGAACAATCATTTCATTTGAATTTCATAGAGAAAAGACACTAGGGCAAAGAGAAAAAAGCAATTTCTCATTTGTGTGGAAGGAAAACAAAACCTCTGAACTATAATGAAGGAAAAATATGCAAAATTAAATGTTAAAATTAAGACAAAATTCTCAGCAGAAGAATAAAACAGGAAAAAGAAGATCAGCTATCAAGGCATTCATTCATTGATGTGGGGATTCATCAGGCAAAAACTTCCTCAGCCAACCCTGACTCTGCCAAGTGGGATTGCTGGGAAAGGGAAGTTGCTCCTTTTTGTGAAAAGTGCAGCCAATTTTCCTGCATAACACGACTCAACCTTCACAATTAGTTTTCAACTGTATTGTGATGGATTGCTTCTATAAATTACAACTCACTGTTCTTGCTACAAGTACAAAACCTTAGAATTGTGTGGATATAGTAGCTTTACAATTTTGCATTTCAGACATCAATATACAGGCAATATTTGTAACATTTTCAAATGAAATAAAGAATCTAATGAAATTACCTAAACTCAGCCTGGATCTTTGCAGATTACCTGAACTTAAAATGTAGGTCAAGAAAAGTTTGATTTATATATCTTTATTTAATTTTATTTCCTGCATAGCTTATTGTGGTTGAGGAGCTCCAGCTTTATGAGAGTTCTTAATAACTCCTCATGCAAAATAAACCACATGGTCTTCTCTCTCTGTTTCTTGTTATTTATTTTATATTTTAAAATAATATCACATCTTCTCAAAATGGAAACTTTGTGATTGATTTTCTCTAATTGATCACAGAATAGCTTTTGGTGTTTCAGGGCTTAAACACTGCAAAGTATACCAATTAATAGCCTGTGGCCTCCTGCCTGGAAACATACCTGAGGCATGTATTAATGGACCAATAAAACATGGCCTGTCATACCTTCATGTTATATTCCCATTCCATGTGAACAAGCCTGCTTCCAGAGTTTGCCACAGGCAATCTGGTATTTCAACTCTGTGTCTGTTTTAATCTCTGATAGATTTTATCCACTTTCTGTCAAATCCTGAACACTCGCATTACGAAGGGGTTTTTTTCCATGTTCATTAATGCTCTACTTTATTTCTGTTTGCTTTTGAGGTGTCTCCTTAACCTGAATCCTTCAAAAAGGGTCCATTTAGAAAAAAATCACATGCTCATCACTGTTACCTAGAAAAGTTAAAAAATCCCTTGCTTTATTTCACTGAAATTTTGCAAATATCTGACCTAGTCACAGTTCAGACAGTTCTGCAGTTTAGCCTATGCAGTTTCAATGTATGAAAAATATTTGCTTGCTAATTATGGCTCTTCTCATGACATTAGCTTACTTTGTTGCCTATAAAATATTACTTCTGTTACAACCCACCCCAAAGGGGGGCAACTGAGGTTCTTACTAATAGATACCTTGGGCAGATTAGAGTGAAACACTGAATGGACAGTGTTTATGTAGACATAAATATATGGCTCAATTTTGGATCCAACAGAACCACAAATATCTTATAATTCTCCATCTATAGGACTTGCTGAAGAATTACATTTTAAAGACTGCCATTTAGAAATATTAGAGGAATGCCCCAAAACATAGTCTGCAATATCATCCAAATGAAAAAGACCTCACATTTTACTCCTCCTTTTTTCAGGTCTATGAATCACACAGCTCCAGGTGGGAAATGCAGGAATAAAATCCATCACCTCCCCAAAGGCATTTTGACTGTGGATTTTTTCAGCTGATTTTAACCTACTAATTTATTTTATTTATTCATTAACAGTGTTTGTGAAAAATTTTGTTTATTAATGCCATGTGGCATACACCTTCTGATTAACATCTCTTGATTTTTAAAATGGATTTAAGACTCAGATATTGGTCTAATAACCCACGGGAAGGTGAGCAGAGCCAGCCCTGAATGGCAGGACTGTCCCCAGACCAGTGTCCCTGAGCACCCCAGATGAGTTGAGGTCAGTGTTTTGCCCCCAGCAGGTTCCCCCCTTGTGCTGGGATCAGGCTGCTGCTGCCTGCTGTTGTGGGCTGCTGTGGAGGAGACCCCTGAGCCCATGTCACTGCCTCTTCTGCTTCCCCACACTCAGAGTTAATGTACTAACCCTGGAGTCAAACTCAGAGAAATTCCCATTACCTTCAGAAGTAATGGATAGTCACATTTTAAGCACCAGCCTTGCAGAGAGCCAAATATTTTCTCATTCTAGTCTTTACCTTTCAGTTTTTCACATAGCAATGAAAGCTGTTTTCCATAGAATAGCAATTTTTTCACCCTAGGAATTATTCTGCTTCTGTTTGTATTGGCAAGTGGGCATAAAATAAAAAGTGAATTATTTGGCATAAAAGAAATCTATAAAAATTGCTCGTAATTATTACCATTACTCCAGTCCAGAACTCCTTATTCACATAAACCTGACACTGCTGTTGTAGCTGGTTTTCCTTCAAAACAGAACTTAGAGAAGCTCACCCACACTGAGCAGGTTGTGTGAGATATAAGAAGGCACAAACCATTGTGAATATTTATGCTTAGACAGAAACAGTATTAAGTAGACTGAAACAGTATTAAGTATTTTAGTGTCAGAACAAAATAAATTGATCCCAAGGCTTGAAAAGTGTATCCAACACTGCAGTCCTGTCCTTGTCAGGTTTTCTGACCAAAACACTCCAGTGCTGTCTGTGCAAGGTGAAGCCTGGGCTGGCTGAGACTGACATTCAGTGTCCTCCTTCCCTTTTTTTGTCAGCTTCAGAACAGAACACACAAAGTTATACAAACATGACGTGTATTTCCAATTCAAAGCAATGAATTGAATTTTGAGTCATTGTCATGACCTTCTTTTCTTATTAGGAGGTATATTTCCTCACACATCCTTTATTAAAGGATTATTCAGTAAGTCTTATAATAAATGAAAGTTAGCTGAAAGTCCCTAGCATGGGTCATTTTTCAGTACTGTTTACAAAAAATGTCTGTTGTAGAGAAATAGCATGTTTGGTCTAGTAAATATTTGTTCAACAAATATTCCCATGATGGTAAATGTAAAGATTATCAAAAGGCCCCCAGTAGAAAAGTTCCTCTGACTTCAGGTAACTCATGATTTATGGCATTGTTACTTCCCATCGTTGAGGAAATGAGGCTTGTAACTGACTAATGTTTCTTTTTATTTTGTTTGCAGGAAGCATTTATAACTTCCTCCTGGGATTTTTTTAGAGCTACATTGTATGATATTCCCAAACTATTTTTGCACTATTGTTTGATTTTAATTATAGTTTAACGGAAGTAAAATCTTGGGAATACTTCTAATTTGCTTAACTCCTTCCTGCTACGCCTTGATAAAATTTATCCTAATTGATTATTGAAAGGAATGGGTGTATTTAAAATCCAAGAGATCTCAAGGACAGCTACTCTCTGTCTGTAAACTTTCATCAAGACCAAGCCACACAGCACATGAGACCAGGCTGGGGACACTGCCTGATGCCCAGAGACCTTCAGCCCAGGCTAAAAACGCCCCAGGAGCAGAGGGAAACCCAAGGGGTTTTCTGGATGGACTTTATCCCATGTCACTCTGCTGATGGCACAGAGGGGACACTGTGGTCACCCAGAGCACAGTGAATTGACTCTCCAGCTGCCACACATCTGGCCCCTCTGGCCTCAGGAGCTCCAGGCTCTGTGCTGCTCCCAAAGCTCCTGGCTGCTCCCAGCTATCTGTCAGCACTGCCCCAGCCGTGCCTGAGCTGATGAGCAACTCCTGCACAGATGCCTCTGGGACTACTAAAAAGAAGGAGGAAAGTGTTTTCCATCTTTCCTCAGAAAATAGGAGATCTAATCTATATTAACTAACGAGCACATTCCCACTGGTGCAGGTGGGTGGACTAAATTGCCACACAAGACGATGGGGCAGTCAGGTAATGAACATACATTCTTTAAACTGCTTTTACATCCATTGATGGCCTGAGAATCAGTTCTGCCTTAATTTATGGATTGTCTGAGTTGGAAATGAAAGTCTAGTAATTCTTTTGTGATGATTAGCAGCCTCAGAGAATGCTTCAACCGGGGAGAAATGCTGATTGTTTATGAGGTCAGTCAGAAGGCACACACCCAGCACAGCCTTTTCTAGCTGGGCTTTCAGTTCCATTCTGTCATTTTTTATCTTGCATTGATAAAGTTAATGCAGAGAATCAAAGCCAAGCTTATATCACCAGTAAATATTATGATCACATACATCTGCAGAGCACACAAACTCTGTCCTCACTTAACTAGAGCTTTTAGAAAACCTAAACACAGTATTGATTTATGAACGCAGTATGACATGTTTTGTCTATTGATGAAATGCAAAGCATTCACTTCAATAAGTTTGGAATAAATTATTAAACCAAAAATTATTTTTAGCTGAGGTCATGATTCTTAATGATACCTAGCTCTTTGATAGCTATATTTGTTCATAAATTTGACTGTATTTCATTAAGATGAATGAAATTATTAGGATCTGTCTTATGACAAGGAAACAGAGTTATCCAGTGAGTTTCACCTCCTTTTTTATTACTCAGTAAAGCTGTGGTAGTCTGTATTCTTCCACCTTCCCTGAAAATTTGCCCAGACCAGCTTGCTACAATCTGTAACACGTTGCCCCCAAACATTTCATAAGTGATTTTTTTTTTTGCAATTTAAATATCCTGCCTAAATATCCATCTGCATTTTCTTAACATTTTTAAGTATTCTTGACAAAAGTACTCTGCAAATTGTAGAACCTTGTCTTCTTGTGACCTTCACTGCCTCTTGGCATCAAATCCAAACTTTCTCCAGCCCCTCACGTGGTCTGGGAGGCTCTCCCTGTTCAACTAGAAGCACTGCCCCACTTGATGTCATCCATGCCTCTGTCAGTTACTCAGAAACATTTTTGTTCCTCTTTGACCATATTTCTTAGGATCTTAGAACTCTCAGATTCTGCCATTCACAAATAGTTTGCATTAATTCATTTGTTTTGCTCTCCTATTTACGAATATTTTGCTTTTCAACATCCTGTGAACACACTCTCTTTTGGATGCACCTGCCTGAGTAATGGTCAGGGTTTAACAATCCTTCACCATCTCTTGTCAGGGAGATAGATAAATAGCCCTAAAAAGCTTCACATACTCTGAGGTACACACTCATTCAGCAATTCTAAAATTCTTTGAAAATTGTAAGCCATACTCATCAAACTGTGGGAGAAGTACAGTAATGTGCCACGATGCTTTTACTATTATGGTACATCTTGATTAATGCAGCCTTTTCAAAGAAATCTTATCTGATGTCTAGATTATCCTAGAGAGAATCAATTGACTCACACTCCTTATTTGCAAATCATCTCAGCAATCATCTTGGGAGCAAACCGCTGCTTTCCTGTAAGGTTTTGACTAATTATTGATAAAATTACATCTTTATCCTACCAGAATGAGAAAACACATAGAATTTTTGCTGTTTATGAGACAAATTTTTCAGTATCCCTGAAGAATAATTTCAAGAAAGAGATACAGTCTTAGCTATGTGAAAGCCCTTTGTGATTTGTGGCAAAACAAAAATCTTGCTCCTGCTCTTCAAAGCTTCCTATCTAAATTTTCATTAAATAACATTATTAAGAAGCTAAAATGCATTGTCAGAATAATACAGTAAAAAGTATATTCCAAAACTAGCCACTGTCCATTCATAATATTTTGAATGCAGCTCAAGACAATAAATGTTTTAAAATACTAAAGGAAGTTTAAGACACTTTTCCTAAACTAGTAATCAATATCTGTGATTTTCTAGTCTGTTAAGAAGGTCAGCAGACAGTGTCTGAATAAGTAGACCACTTGCTGTGGTCTTTAGATGTTTTTGTTTGTTCCATGGGGATTTGAAGCACTGATTGGTAACCTTTTATTTAATAACTATGCATCTTTTGGCTGTAGGTGAATTTAAAGTGCAATAAAGAATTTTTTATGTGAAGAAAGGACACCACCTCAAATAATAATCCCTCCTCTATTAGATAAATGACTCCACTTTGTCTGTACTTCTCTCCTTCCTCTTGAGCATAGTTACAAATGACTACAGCCCCTGAAAAGTAGCACATTCTTTGGGGAGCTGACTTCAGAAACTGGAATCATTTGTAATTGCCATAGAAGTTGCATTTTCACCACTCATTGGGTCACTTTCTGCCACTTTCAGCCTACCTGAGGCCAATATGAATGTGACTTATTTACTCTATGGAAGTTCATTAAGTTGTGTTCAGATAAAAGCTATAAGAACAGGTTCTGTGTGACAGGGTAGTAGCTTCAAAGTTATGGACCAGGTAATTAATTCTGAATTTCAGTGGAAAATCTACTAAAGTTCTATTGCAGTCATATTAACATCAAATGAGTCTATAAGATTCATATTCCTGCAATAAATATCAAGGAGTTAGGAACGATTAAGCAATTATTGCTAAATGTTACATGATGAAATGGCAAAAAAGCCCTAAAGAACTTATGAAGATTTGCCAGGTCTTTACATCATACATGGTAAAATCTCAAGGTTTGTCTGTATGCAATAGTAGAGTGCAGCTGGTTAAGGGAAATGTGAATTTATAGCACACTTGATAACCAGCAGTAGCTCACAGAGTATAGCTGAAGTTAAGGTTACTTGTTCTATTTTTGAGTTATAATAAGTTACAGCGCACGAAGACGCTCAGCGCTGTATCCTCCGGCGAGTCAAAGAGAAATGCACTGCTCACGGTGAGTACTGTCTGCTGAGGAAAACCTTCTCCTTTACATGACTTTTCAAAGAGTAGGAAGAATTCAGTATAAGTCACAAACCTTACATTGTTATAATTCACTATAATGCATCTTTGAAATAATTGTTAATCTACTTGTCTTCTTCCCTCATAACTGAAAGCATACTGAGGACTTATTATGGAAATTCACATTTTAGTTTATGCAGACTACATCACTGGAGTGAGGGCTGAATGTAGATCAGGAATTCAAGCAGCTACATTCCAAGTGCATCCTTCATTTTCATCGAGTGGAAAAGCTACAATAGGCTGTACTTGAGTTGGGTTTGGAGTGAACCATAAATGAGTGCTTAGGAAACCCAAGGTACAGTAACTATTTCAATTCCTGCTGACAGTGTAAACCTGAGCATCTACTTTTGTGCTACCTTTTAGTTCCTGGGTCACTGCATACACCATGATATATATGCATGATGTAGGCATTAACACTACTCACAAAAATTAGCTATGTTTTTTTTTTTCCTACAGAGCAGCTTGAATGAAAACCATGGACCTAATTGGTTAGAGATTTGACCCAATTTAATTCTCTCTCAGTAAGAACATATTTCCAGACTGTCAGTCTTCTTCAACACTAGGTTAATGTGTTTAATCTCATCTTATATTTTAAAATTTTCATTGTTAAATGTATTTCTGCAGTTGTAATTAATGTAATGAAAATAATTATTTCTCAGGATTGTCCTTGTGACTGTTTCGTATTCCCTATCCCTTTCCTTCCTTGTTTCTTTTTCATCCAGAAGAAAGAATACAGCAGATTATGGTCAAACTATAAACTCTTAGTCAGTACTGGACTTTCTTTAATGAAACCTGAATGCATTATTTCTCTATTGAAACTTTTCTACTTTGTGTTGTTAAATTGTCACTATGACTGTCTCAGAGATTCATGAGATAGTCAATTTTAGAAAATTCTAGCCCCTTGATTGTATATCATGAATCATTTCAGATCCAGAGTTTGGAATAGATGTTAAAAATGTTAGATACTTTATGCATTTTGGCAGCATCATTAGGAAAACAAGAGTCACCTGCAAGCCAGAAAACTGAAAGCTGGGCATGATTTTGTAGTATTCAACCTAGATAAACACCTTTTTTACAAAGCTAAATTATCTATAGTTACCACTTATCTGAAGGTTTTTGGTATGGCATCTAAACTCCCTTGTTTAAACCTAAATTTATGTAAACAGAAAATAATTAGCTTTGCCAGAAGAATGAAAAAACATATCAGAAGAGTCTGTAAGGAGAAAGACAGGAAAGAAGACAGTAAAACTAAAAGAAAAAAGAAAAGGTGTCTGGAAAAAGATAAAGAAAGAAAGAAAAAACACAAGGAATGTAAGTGACATCGGGTTGGTGTCCTCAAGGCCATGGGTTCATAACAAGCATAAGACATTATAAAGACTGGCAGCAGAGGCTGTCTAAAGAGTTGTCAAAACAACATGGAATTAAACAAAAAAAATGGCAGAGGTTGTGAAAGATGGGCCACCAAGAAGCGATGGGCCACCTTCCAAACAGGGTAAAGGAGCATACCTAGAGGAAATAATCAACTTTCTTGCCAGAACAACTGAATTCCTGTTGATGTGTTCTGGTGACGGATGGCAGAGAAATCTAAACCATTTGCTTTCACTTTGCTGCCTGATTACTGCCTGACATCAGTCTTATTTAAAAAAAAAAAGAATTGAGCACTGACAAGAAAGGTCATCTGCTTGTGTCGTTCTGGCAGTTGTACTCCAAATACCCTGCTGGAGGCAGAAACTCTACCTCACTTGAGAGATGCCCAGTTTGTTTAAATGGGAGAAGCTTCTGGAAAGTTTGTGAATGACAGCCAGGAAACACTGAGCAGGAAAGCTCTTCTCCTGAAGACCCACATGAGATCCTGAGGAGTTTAGTGCCTGTAAGCCACTGCAGAAGAAGAAGAAAAAAATTTTAAAATTGTGGAAGAGAGTAATCTGCTTTTATAACTCTATTTAATATTCCTTTTCCACAAAAGATTTCTGTTTTGCCTGTCTTTCTTGCACATTTGTGCCTAGAAAAATAATGGAGAAACTCTACTCCTATCTTCTAGGCAAAAATCAGAAAAGGTTGATTGGGAACAGCCAGCATGCATCTACCACAATGAGATTTGTCATGAAGGTCAAAGCATATTCCTATTCCCTGGTCAGATAACATCATCTTTGAAACTTTAGAGCCAAATACTTACACTTTAAATGAAAAAATATTTGTACAATAGGCATATTTAAGTACCTAATTTTCTGTATGTTCTTTTCCACAAATTCATTAACTATAATATTTGGGAAAGTAATCACAAAAGCAGTGTGTACACAATTTAAATTAATTCATTTAAAATCAAAAGAATGTTCATATAAATGCTGTATTCTTCCAATTCTAATTATTACTTACTTTTGACATCTGTGAAAATCAGATAACAATTAAAATAGAGTCTGAAGAACAAGGATGAAATGAACATGCTATCAAGTAACACCCTTCAGAAACTATATAAAACTTTAACTACAAATATTCAATTCAATTATATTGCAGGAAGTCATTGGCCAACTTATTAGTATGATAAAAGTATGGAAATTATTGCAGTTTAAGAACACATAGGGGGGTACTAATATGTTAATTGCAATTAAAGCCTGATATCAGTTCCATGTAGGAAGTCCAAGCTTTCAGTGAATTTGATGAGAGCAGAAATGTTAATTAAAAGGCTTTTACTTCATATTACTAAGTCTTGCTGATGAATCTAGCGAGTGAGGTGACTATTGCTGACAAAATGACATCCAGCCAGTATCCCCTTCCTGCCCCTGAGCCCAAAGCTCCAGCAGAAATGCAGTGACCTCCCAGCTGGGCAGGGATTCTGTGCTCCAGCCATTAGGGCTGCTTCTTTAACAATACTTTTCATTGCTCCCCCATGGCATCAATGAGGCATTGCAAAATTAGCTAATTATATAATTAGTGGGTTTCGGTACTTCTATCAGAGCCAAAAATACAAATGCTGGGAAGCAATAAACATCCAGTAAATTTAGCTAATATTGTGGTACAATCACAAAGTTGCCTCCTCCCTTCTCAGTCTAAGAGAAAAAAAAAAGGACTTCATTCTAACCAAAACCTCCACCCCAGAATTCAGTACTCTTCTGGCTTGAGCTGAGTTCTTAAAAATAATTATCTACATTAGCTTGTTTTTCTTGTATTTAATTTATTCAAGTAGCTTGTACCTCACATTATAAATTATTAAACCTCTCCACACCAAACTGCCCTGAATTATATCACTCTTGAGCTAAATATTGGTCAACATGATTGATAATGCCGTATGCAAGCTGAAAACTATAACTACATGTTACAAGCAACAATAAAGAGAATATTGGAGGCAGCAGCTGCATCTGCCTAAAGCAAACACTTTGTCCTTGCTGTGACAACATCTGATGGAAAGCTCTTGCCATTTTTTCTGTCCTGTGTATAGCCAACATAAGCAAGGGGGTTTTCTCCTCTTTCTTCCATTGTATCTAGCATAAAAGGCACAGGAATACAGAAGAAACACATGCTAGAATTAAAACACATTGCAAAGCTTCATTCAGTAGATCCAGTAGCAAGCAAAGCAATATAGAGAGATATTGCTGGCATATCCTTATTCTCAGTTGTGTTCCTACAATCTGGCCTTCACAATGGGCCGTGAGTATGCTTTAAATTTAGTTCAAAATTAACTGCACTATTCAGCTCTTCAGCATCTGCATGGAGGAGCTTTGGTGAAAGCAATGCTTTTCTCCTCCCTTTGAGCTGTCTGACACTCCACGGACAAACCAAGCTGTCATTTAGGTCACTGTTAGGTGATTCGTGCCAAACAATAATCCTGTGGTTAATTCTGCATTTTGCATCTGAGCTGCTAACCAAAATTTGCATACAGTGGCACTTTTTTTAAAAAAAATTATATAGTCAGAGATTCTTTATTAAGACTGGAGGTGAGGAGGGGAGAGTCAGAGGTGAATTCTTCCTCCCTACCATTTAGTACTGCAAACCCTTTCTTTTTGTTGTGAATGCTGATGTGCATGTGTGCTGCAAGGTCCACAAGTGCACAAAATAAAGTGAGGATGTTTTGTCATTTACTTTACTTAAAATGTTAGCAACTTTTCTTCCCAGGGCTTCCATTTCCTCCTTAAAAGACACTCGAACATATATCAATAGATTTCTTTGTGACTAACTAACTGAGTTATATTTTTTTCAGCAGTAGTAGGTGCTGAAGAATTTGAATTGAAATTTGAAGGTTCCTGGCTCCCAAGCCAGCAGGAGATGAGGTTTAATTGCTTGGAAATACATTTTCACAGCTGATACTGGGGAACAGAAAAAGTCTGTATGTCAAGAGCCTCTAAACTAATCATTTAGCCATAACATGCACCACCCCATACCTGGGGACAATGCAACCATTAACAGCTTGAAGCTGTTGAAAAAATTGCCAATGAGAAGCTTTCCTCTAATTTTCTAATGCTGTTCTTCACCCTGAATAAACTAATAGAAATGTCTTATTTTCAATTCTGTCAGTTCAAATGAAAACAATTGTGTGCTCAGCTAGTTTTAGCACTGGAATTTATTAGATCTGAGGTTGTTCATTAAGGCAACAATTTTGAACTTGCTCAGTTGTTAATACACTGGCTATATAAACTCTGGGGCTGTCTGGTATATCTGGTTACACTCTGGAGACTGAGATTTGGTTTCCAGCACTACAGATCAGGTCAAGAATGGCAATAACAATTAGCCATTAGTCACTAGATCTCAATTTACCATAATAGAAGGTCATTTCTTCTGAGCATTTTCTCCCTGGAAAGGAAGAGAAAATGTAGGAAACTCTTAACATATTGAAAATTGGGATATGGAAGACTTGGTTATGACTTCTGAGTAGATAATAGGGATAAAAGGTTTATTTCTTTTTGAGCTTACTGTTTTACTATGAGGCAGGTTCTGCATATATTGACTGTCTCTACTACAAATTAGTCTTTTTTTTTTCAAGTTCGTGCCTGACCCAGCACAAGCATATGAAAAACAGTGAGAAACCTCACCTGTGCAGCATCTCACTTCTTGCTGCTGTAATTATGCCTTTCCCTTGCCTCCGTGGAGGACAGAGCAGGGGCACAGGTCTGCCTTCTGTAACTGCCCCAGCTAACCTTTTGCAGAGGGGCAGCCCAGAAAAGCACAGGGCTCCTGAGCACCGTGGGTTTGGGCTCTGAGGAGGAGAAGGGGTCCATGACACTCATGTAGAGGGGTTTGCTCTCCTGCCCCACAGGAAGCCCAGAACAACTCCCTGACCCCAAAGGGTGTCAGTGCTCTGCAGAGCCACCTGGCCTTGAGCTCTGAAGGCAGCACACAACTGTGCGGGACTCGGGTTACATGGCAAGACTCTACTCCCTGCTCAACAGAAGAAATATTTTATATTAAATCTGTAAGTGCCTATAAAACATGTAAGCATGAGATATAGCTGAGCTGTTCATGATTAATTTTCTAATTCAATTTTTTCAAAGAACAAGGAGGATATGGACGAACATTTACCTCCAGTTACCACTTGAGAGTATCAACTTGGCAATAATCCCCTAAAGTAAACTAAACTAAACTAAACTAAACTAAACTAAACTAAACTAAACTAAACTAAAATAAAATAAAATAAAATAAAATAAAGAATCAAAACGGAATTGTTTTTCATAAAGAATCCCTGTGAACTGCTCAAGTTTAGCAGGAAAAAGTGTTGTGAAACTCAACTTTATTAAAAATTTCAATCATTAATGAAGAAAGTGGAAAGACATAACAGGAGAAAGAGTAGATAGCATCTCAGATCAGATCTGTATTTTTTAGTAGACAGTAGCAGTTGAAAAAAAAATTGCAAGAGAAGCAAACTTCAAAACTTAGAGGATGCTTGTTGTGAATTGGTCTTACCTAAAACTGGTATTTGTAATTAATATCAACAGAGAAGCGTTGCCTGCTGGCAGCTTTGCTAACAATCAGCTGACAGATAGTTAACTATAGAAAGGTCAAAGGTCAGGGCTTTTAATCTATAGGTTGATGATCCCTTGGGGACAGTGTGGTGTGAAAAAGAATTTGGTATGCTTGATGCTATTATAGGCAGGATCAGCCTGTCAAAATCCATTAGCACTCACTTTTCCTCCAAATAAGCATTAAGCCAGCTTTTGGTATGATTTTTTCAATGTAGATTTCTTATCATTCTTAGTGATCCTTTATAAGCATGACACATTTCATTCCTTATATGCTAAATACTGATTTTTCAGGAATTTGTGAAATGCATGCTCTATTCTTCAATTAGGTCTATTTAGCATGTTGAATATATTTCTGATAGGCTTAAAATTAAATTGGAGAGTCTACAAAGAAAAAAATAGTCATCTTGAAAGTGCAGCTTAATGTGTGGGGCACAGTGTTATCTCGTGTAAGTTTCTTGTTTATAGCATGACAAAGACCAAAACAAATCTGAATACTCTATTTAAAAGGAAATCAGAAATAATTTTAGTCCTACTTTATTGCTTTCAGACCCAAAGTGTTTTAACTTGACATTTTCTCTGAATATTTTATATGTTCTTTGACTCTCTAGATAGCTGTAAGGGAGAAAAACTTCATTTGCTTTTCACATTTGTTCATTGCAGTTTCAAAAACACTTCTTATAATGACCTTGAAAGTAAAGGAAGTTGTGAAGGTTTTCTGCTATATGACATTCATTAGTAAGTAATGCAGAAAGAATGCTAATAGCATGTTGCTGAAATATGTAAAGAACTGTATTTTTTCATTATGTTAAAAATCAAGTTGTGGAGCTTAAATGACAATAAGGTGTAGCATATGTGCTGAGAATATTCTGAAAGCTTTTATCAGAGCAAAGAACAGTTAAGAAAATGTAATAAAATCAAAATGAAAACTAATTTCTCAGCAGATTATAACATATTTATAGCAGTTACATAATACCATGTTTAAGTACGATTTCTAAATCTTAAGTAAAAAGTGATTACGTGTAGCTTTGAGTCTGACTTCTGTCAGCTTCAGAACATACAGCCTGACATATATTTCCATCCCATATGTCAACTTTTAAAAATAGGTTTGGAAAATAGAATGAAATCTTTTGATGTTAGCTATCATAGCTTTGGCTGTTTATAAAAAAAAAATCAAATCAATGCCTCCCAATATGTAATAAATCTTGACTTTACCTCCCCAAAGATTACATCTGTATGTTCAGAAAGGCTCAGTCAGTCTGGTTCATTTGATGGGCAGATGCATGTCATGCAATTCTTGATGAGAAACTTGTGAGCATCCTTTGGCCATGTCTACTTTGAGCTGTCAGATGGTTTTCTCTTGGGTATCTTTCCTTTTGCTGTGCATCAGACCAAGATAATATTTTATTGTTGGTCGTAATTAATAATTCATTGAAATGCATCAAATGAACACACGCACAAAAAAAGGTGGATATAAATCTTATTAGGTCCCTGGATAAAGTCACAGTATGCCTTTGCATTTTGAATTTCCAGGCATATATTATATCATCCAATATTGAAACAAGCTGAGAAATGTAATATAAAAATTTGATAAATTGCTTTCTGCCTGTAAATGAGAAAACAGACTTGTAAAATGTGAAATGAACCATTCTGGCAAAGAAGAATTTGAGTTTAGAGTGTAAACACTTGAGTTAATGGCTAGGGTATCTCTGAGTCTCAGAAGCTGTGGTACACAGGGAGGGTGAAAGTGAGGTTATGGAAGCTCTTCAATATTTTACTTTGAACATCCTTACAGGCCTTAATTAGACAGATTACCTGTTATGCATGGTGCAGTGTGCTGAACAGTTTTAAACTGGCTTGTCCTCAAGGCAAATGGAAGGCAAAGTCAAAAAGAATTACACTCTACACAAATAACAATGAACCTGCTATTAATATTACGGGGAAAAAAAATGAAACCTTCCCAGTCCATACGCTATTTAATTTTTAACTAACAAAAGAGTTTGTTAAATATTTACTGACCACTTGAATTTTTGTACATATTCTGTCCACCCTTCACTGCCTCAATCTGCATGAAATCATAATAACATTTAATGTTGTAATTACTTGTCTTTTTCTGATTTGCGTTGCTTTATATCTAAGAAAATGTGACAACATAATGAAAACTTCTTTGACATGAAAATTAAGAAATGCCTTCTTTGTTTGTATAAAGTGGATTTTTAAAATTCCCAGTTCAATTCCATATCTCTAACAGAAAGCATGGAGAAGCAGTAAGTATGTTTACCAATGGTTCCAGGACACAAGTGTTAACTTGCTGTATATATGCTAAATTCCTGAATCTATTTAATCGGTTTATTCAGCCAGCCACCTACAGGGAAGGTCACCATGTCAAGCAATGCTGAATGGTATTTTGTGTGAATTGGGAACAGAACTTTTAAAGGCTAGAGGTTTAGGAACATAAACCAGATGTGCTCATTTGAAATAGTCTACTTATTAAAAAAAGGTCAAACACTTAGATCTTTTTTAAAATCTTACTGTCAGACACACTCCATAGAACTAAGAATTTTACTGTTCTGAATTGTATGAATTTCACCAACTTAGATTTAATATGGCATCTGATCTTTGCTGTAAATATATTACTTTCTTGTTTATCATCTAATATTGCATGTAAGAATTTTATTAATTCTGTCAGATGAATATGTTTCAAGATGATGACTTTAAAAATCCCTTTACATGTTTTTTGGGTTTTTTTATTGTTCAGAACTTCTGCAAGCAGTTAATTCATATGTTGGTTTACAAAACTGGTTTTCAGTCAATTATTTGCACAGAATAAATCTAGGTAATGATATGGTAGTGTGGAGATGTTTGTTGGTTTGGGATTTTTTTGAGGGGAGAGAGGGGAGGTCTTTTCATATATACATATTTAAAGATGGATCCCTTGTCCATAGGAATCAAATTAAACATCATATAATTATGGGTGGAATTTAACTCTGTTGGCCACTCTGCTAAAGTGATTTACTGAACCACCTACACTGACTGGCAGGATCTCGTTTCTTGCTATCCTCAAATTCCTAGATAGGAAACTTTAGGACTTCTTAGAAGAAAAAATATTGAAGTGCGTATCAAGTGACTTGGAAGATGTATGGGGAGGAGTCAAAATGTTTTCCAACTTCCACACAGAATATGGAATATTAAATCAAGCTCTATTCCTTCTGCTTGAACAACCAGTCACCCAATGCTCAGAAGCTGCTCAGAGAAGCAAAGATTGAAAGCATCTGTTCTTCCCCGATTCTGAGTCCCACCCTTCTTGCAAGAACCCCTCAAAGGAACAAAGCAGAAAGAAAAAGAAAAATAAATACCTGATAGCGCCATCCAAAGTTGCAGCAGAGCAGAGAAAATGAAACACCTGCCTTTGATAATATACAGCAACTGATTGTCATGGAATGTCTGTAGTTCTGCTTTCCTTGGTATGGATTCCATAGCTATTGACAATTTTCCTATTTCAACTACTTTATGATCTTGAAGGTCATAGGAATCCTGGAGTTGTAATGAACAAAAAGCAAATCTGCTTTTTGGAGAAGATATTTTACCTTCTGCTTGAGCTATGTCACTCTGTCCTTCACAGTAACTTCACAGAGCAAGGACATCAACCAGAGAGTGGGCTACAAAAACCAGCCAACAAAAAAAACCACATAAACAACTCACTAACAAGAAACCACAATCATAATTGAGGATAATTTTGCCTAGGTTGTATTCAGATGGTTTGCTCTGCTTTGCATTTGAATACTTTTCACAGAGTGTTCACAGAGTGTTCTTTATTCATAGTGAACTGCAGTTGACTTTCCCTTTCTGGGTCAGAAACATTATTCATCCTTCAATATGCATCTCCTTAAAAAAAAAAAAACCAGCAAAGCAACTTGAATTAAATTCTGGGTTGTACCCATTTAAATTTACACAGAAGAAAACCCTGAGCACTAGTACATGTTCAGTAAACATTTTCCTGCAAAGGATTATCTCTTTTTTTTTTTTTTTTTTTTCACTCTAGGGTGCTATGATTTGGGTTTGGATCTTATGAAAGGTTAATCAACTGCTTTGGAAATAAATTTTTTTTCCTTTTGATGTAAAATATGAGTAAAATATATCTAGCATAACCCATTTTCCAAAATAGTCTTCTTTGGATTCCTAGCATTATTTTTTCCTTAGAATAAGAACAACAAAATTTGTCATGTTTGATAACCTTAGACCTTTCTTCTAAATTTTCCAAAAATACAAACTTCCAACAAATTCATTTACTGATTCTATACTTTTATGGAGATTTCATAGACCATGAGTACAAAAATATTTGATAAAAAAACCAAAATGCTTTCCAAAAGTGATAATATTTTTTATAGATACATGCAAACTTTCAAAATAAAAATCACAAAAAAATGAGGCAGATATTCTAAGAATCTCCTTCTGCTAATATTTATCTTTATGACTGATAATTTAGCTGACCTAGTCTATTCTTTGGGTAGTTTATGAAGGTAAAATTAGTTCTTAAATGCTCTTAGACGATCTGTGATAAAGCTTTGAAAACTTTGGGCTCTTTTTATCAATTTTGTTAATTGGAAATGTGTCCATCAGACCCATAAGTTTCAGAGGTTGACCACATGGAATTTTTATTTAAGTGTGTGAATTATGGATTGGTTCATTACTACATTAGTATTAGTTCAGCCTTCTGTTTAAGGATGAAACATGAACCCTGTTTAAAGTTAAATATTCTACTGAATGTTTACAACAGTTCATTTTTTTAATAAAGTACACTATTTGTAATTCTTTTATTTGTGCAGTTAAGAGTAAATGAGAGACATTGCTCTATTTTGGAGGCAAAATAGCACATTTCCTTTCCTTCAAAAAGAGTTTACAGATAAAAAAGCCAAAATGGATCAAAATTTTAGGGCTGTAGCACCTGCAGTATTTTTGTTCCTTGTGAAATGTCCACTTTAGTATTTCCTACTTTTCCCAAACTGACACTATATTTTAATTTTATTCCAACCTTATTAAAGTAGCAATATCAAAAGTCATCATGGTATATGAGACTGTGAATGAGAGTCATTCAATTACTGTAAGGTCATGAGAAACTGTAAATAAGTATTTTAAATTAGCACATATATCTTTAGTTTATTAATCCATCATTATTTGCTTCATTGTTTCCAAAAGCCAATTTTGCTTCTCAGATATGATAAAAAATAATTGACTTGGTTAGCAAAAGAGAGGTTATACTACCATAAAGCTTGAAAAGACATCTGGTGGAGCCTTGCTACTATTCAGATATCCAAGGATAAGTACCCAGAGTGGTTCAGTGATGAGCTGTGACTAGATAGTGTGAAAAGTCTCAGAGGAAAAGTTAAAAGCAGCTGAAGAAAAGTGACATTTTAGAGGCTCTGCTGGAAAGCTGCACAGGCCAGACCCAGCAGGTCCATCTCACTTGTGTCTGCCTTCTGCAAGGAGCACCCTGCAAATGGAAAAGAAAATGCCGCAGTGGCTTGGATTTTCTGGCAACTCTACTTAACAGTGAAGATAAAAATTGCTGTTTCATACTCTCTGACCCATGAAGCCTAATTTTGTTCTTTTCTTGGTTTAATTGATAACAAATCAAGCACCTTCTCATACTCCAGTACTACTTCTGAATCTCTGCTCCATTCCTGCTTTTGGATAGGAAAAACTGACCTTACTGTTATGAATTTGAAACAACCCCAGCGAAGGTCAGAAATAGCTGGAATCACATCCATTCTAATGCAATTTAATTAGCCCTGGTAGTTCAGAGGATTCTCCCAGTACAGTGCTGGCCTCACTACAGCAAGGTCTTGATCTGCCTTGTTGGCAAAATGCTCACTGATTTTCCCAGAACTGGGATTTTGCTATGCAGTTCGTGGAATGCTACAGTCTTTGAACAGATTATTATTATTACTATACAAAATATTTTTGCAAAGCAACCTCAAAACCAATTTCAAACATTTTCTGTAATTGTGTTCTTAAATTTTTAATTATTTTTCAGTAATCTCTTTGACTTTAATAATCTTAATGATTTGTGATAGAGTAGAGCGTAGCATTCTGGGCTTTTATTGTGTTAGGAACTGTGCAGTGGGAAAAAGGTGTGTCTTACCCAAAGTGATGTTATTCTTCTCCACTTTCTCTGACAAAATGCTTTATACTCTTCACAGTTATCTGCCACCTGTGCAGTTTAATACTGCTTCCAATTATGACAAAGTAAACGTCTGCTGTAAAAACCTCTGCTGCTTTGTATTCTGTGTGCCACCTGACAATCTTCTGCCCTGTTTGCCTTTTGTACTGCTGTTGTGCTCTGGACTGATGGTTTCAATGATTTTTCCCTTTCTAATCACTGTGCTGGATGATTGTTCTATTAAAGTCAGAGTCCCTACATTGGTTTCTTGCTTCACACCTTATTATTTTATATTTATCTCACACTTATACAAACTTATCTGAACCTCTCTGGCCTAAAAGAATTTGTGGGGTTCACAAATAAGGAAGCTGAAAAAGTCTCTTGGTCAGTGGTTTCTGAGTCATAGCAGGGTCCCTCCTGCAGTTTTTGAGAACTTTGATATCAAGGAATTCATTCAAACAGTCAGTTAAAACCTTCCTGGCTTCAGACAAACTCCCAGTTCTCTGTCTCCTCACCTTTTAAAAAACATTGCTTTTGCTTGAAAGGAATACATATTGTGGAGCTGACATGATTTCAGCACTCCACTGGCAAAGGCGTTTCTATACAATTTTAATTTTTTTCTCATTAAGCACAGAAGTGTAAAATAAAGCTTTCAGATAGCTCTATTAAAAATAGGAAAGTGCTTCTACAAAGCATAGTTTTGAAAGTTCTGGTTGTTAACTTACACAACTGTTTTCATGACCTTTTTGGATCTATGAGAGACATTTAATATTGAGTTATTTCTAAAGATATTACAGGCCACATAACTTACTGGACTTGATGGGTTTTATTTGTTTTAACTATACTGTTCCATCCATTTTTAATTCTTGAGACTATTACTACCATTGCATACTAAAAAGCTGTAAAGAATAAATGTTACCAACTCCTAGGACAGTATTCATTCACTGAGGGAAAATCCCAATCATACTCCCCAAAGCATTACAGATGAAAAGAATATTTTTTGCTTAAGTACTGCTTAATGCAACTGTTAAGTGCTTTGTTTGTGCTACATTTTATCATAGTAGTCAAACTTACTCCCTTCTATTGTCAATTTACAAAATACATCATCCTTGAATTGCCTTTTGAAGAAAGGCTACTGTGTTAATATATATATTTCAATAATTAATGGAATAATAAAGTAAGCCTAGATTTGACTGTGTTCCCAGTGAAAATGCAAAAAAGAAGATTAACAGTAGCTGTTTTCATTTAAACAAAATAATGGAACAAATTTTAAAAATATAAATATAACATTTAAACTTTTTTTTTAAATAATTTCCTTTTTCTTCAATGAGATTAGGTATTTCAACAGTCATTTTAAGATACTGAAAACTATGCTCCATTGAAATGCCCCTTGTGCACTGAAATAAATTGTGTTCAAATTAAGGTCTTGTAAACTGTGAATTGTGGCTTGGATGAATCTTATAAGTAATCATTAAAATCCTTTATTTAGTAGTGATTTAGTTTCTACTGATTTCAGTTATAAATCAAGTTTTCTGTTGAACAGAAATGTCCCGAGACACACAATGGAAAAACTTGTAAAGAAAATCTCAACAGACACCAGAATTAGGAGATAATAAAATAGGGAAATAGACTGCAGCAAAGATAAATCATTGCTTTACTGGTTTGGCTTGTTCTGCTCTTTCCAGCAAGATGCTCCTGGAGCCCTGTTATTGCCAAGGTCCTCACTGAAAAACTGGTGAAATTATTTCTAGCAGTAAAATGTGTTTTATTCATCAGGAAGAGTTCAGTTCACTGTAGTCCTTAACCTTTTGACCCTCATATTCCTTGCTGAAATATAATTTGCTTAATTTTGTTTAACCACTCGCTGAAGAAAAAATATAGCAAGTACACTTGCAGTGCAGTTTAGAGCATCTAGCATGTCTTGACATTGTGCATCCTAGCAAAATTGCAATTATAATTCTTTAGGTACACCTAACATGCCCTGACACATTTAGAAGAATGAACACGACATTGAAAACTGTTTTCAAAAAAACATTTATGTTCTTGCAGTATGCACAGGAAAAATAATTCAGCAATTCAATTTGGTTGGGAAATCAAACTTCAAAGGGTTTTAAGAATGTTTATTACAGAAACAGAACATGGGTTTAACAGAAGAGAGATGCAGTTAGAATTGGCTAAACATCTTTTCCCTCGCAGTGCTGAGAAAAATATTTTGAAAGGAAATAATAACAAATAAATACTAATCAGAAATATGAACTCCCCTTTGTGTACCAATAGCTTCTCTCACCCTAAATGCAGATATTTTGGGGACGTTAGTAACTTAGGCGAACAAAAGTGTGTTGACATCAATATCTATCAAAAATGAGTAAGAACCATAATCATGATTAAATGCAAAGAGTTATTTGACTGCATTTGTATTTTCTGAAGACTTTCTATTTCTGAATGCAGAATGAGACACAAGACTTACAAGTGTGAGCAATGATTGATGGCACAAAAGAGCAGAGTTTAATTCCAAAATCAGGCTCAACTATCCTCCAGGACACTGGGCAAAATCCTAACTGAGCACCTGAAACCTGGAGTTCAGTCATTCGCTCGTGGCTTGGTTTCTGCTGGCAAAACAAATTTAATTACACATCCCTCTCTGTAGGGCAGTGGTGGCCATCTGTCCCCGAAAGGCTGAGGACAGGGGGATGCAGGAGCCCAGGGAACACCCAGGGCTTGCCCACGTGTGCCCACACACTGGTCAGGCTCTGCAGCTCAGAGCCTGCCAGCCCTGCCCTGCAGCCTGGAAAACTCCACGGAGCTCCAGGGCAGGGAGGCACCACACACACACTTGCTTTTTTGCTTTTCTTTTCCCCAGCACGTCTGGCACTATCTGAGCATGCATATTTAGCATTTCTGCTCAGCTCTCTTAACACACTTAGACACTTGCAAGGAAGTCAAGAATAATGCAGGCTCTCATGCTTGACATCTGGCCCTCAGTGTCACTGTTCCATCCTCTGCTATAACTACCAGAAAAATTCCGGGAGAGCAGCACAGCTTTTCTCTCTAGGCCAGTTCTTTGACAGGCTGTGATATATTAATAAGGAGCACTACTTTAAATTACTTTGGTAAACCCCCAAAGAAGTGATTGGAATGAAGAAATGTGACTCACATTGCCCAGGTTTGTCGAAGGGAGGTTTAATGTCAGCTTTAACAGCACAGAAATCATCTACAGCTAGATATAGGATAAAAAACAGTGATCATTTAGGGGAGCAGCCCTCCTCCCCACTCTCTCTGCAGTGTTGGGGAGTCTGCCTTGGAAGAGCACCTGAAAGCTTCCATGGGCAGAGAGGCTTCTGTAGGGAATGCAAACAGCATTCTCAATACTATATATATATATATATATTTTTTTTTTTTACTGCCTTTCTCTTTACTGCATACTAAGATTGCTATTGGCACTGTAAGTTATTAGCCCCAGGTTGCCCAAAACGCCTTGGGTGCTAAAAATCCATTACTGTGGTATTTATTTTGGAGCTACAGACTAGATGAACAAGGGAATAGGGTAAGATTTACTCTGGTAGGCTGAGAATTTCAAAGAAACTATGCTTCACTGAATATATGGATTTTAAATGTCTTTATTAGAACTTTCATTTAGACATTTCCTAAAATCTTACCATGATATTATTAAGAACATACAAAATTTGGAAACTGAAAATGCAGAGGTAAACAAATTATTTGTTACAAAAAGGGCCTCACAGGTCTCAGGGGAAATAGAATATTCTAATATCTGTTTATACCAGCAGAAGTAAATCATATTTGGTAAACATAATGTTAGTGATTTGCAAACATGAAAAATTGTGGAGTTTCTTTTGTTTGTTTCAAAGACTTTGCAAAACACATTGAATTTATTTGAGTTAAACTGAATAGTAAGACTTTGGCTGTAGATGGAAGTTCTCCCCTATATAAAAATTGCCCCTTTTTTTCATTTTGTCCTTCCTTCCTTCCTTCCTTCCTTCCTTCCTTCCTTCCTTCCTTCCTTCCTTCCTTCCTTCCTTCCTTCCTTCCTTCCTTCCTTCCTTCCTTCCTTCCTTCCTTCCCTCCTTCCCTCCTTCCCTCCTTCCCTCCTTCCTCCATTTTTCTCTTTTTTGTCTTGTTTTTTGGTAAAAAGACATACCTTAGTTTTCAAAAATCAAGTTAATTTTCAGTAGGTCAGACTAGAAAACTGAAATGAACCATCTGAAATGACAGCTTACAGTTTAAGTCTCTGTCACAGTTTCCAAATTATTTTTGTACTGAATTGAATTTTGGATGATGACTTTCTTTCCATTTCTCATGACAAGTTTTGAGATTTTAAAACATTGTAAATACTTTCTTTTAATTTTCTATTTATTGTTAAGCAAACTGTAAAATGTATAATTTAAATAAATTAATATTTTCCAGAAAGCATAATTTGATGTCCATTCAGATTGAATTAGATTCTTTGCATCTAAATTTGGAAAAGTACATTTTCCCACACTCTTTTCTTAAAAAGAAAAGAAAAAAAAAATTCCATTTTATCCACCTGATTAATACAGTGCAGTTGCTGTACCATAGAGCAGCCATGGGAGAGATGGATTAATATGTCAGCTGAAATTGACAGTAGGATGACTAGTAGCCTTCTTGATAGAATTCCACGGGGTTTCAAACCTTCTAGGTAAATGTTTATAGCCAAAACCCCTGGTTTTAAGTAAAAATATGCAATTGCTGAAGCAGCTTTTATTCTGACACAGAGTACTAAATTTAGGGTGTCTGTAAAAAAAAAAAAAAGTTAAATTTATTTTTCTCTTTGGCACTTATTGTAGCAGGGTTTTTTTTTTTTTTTTTCATCTTGTTCTAGAGACAGAGAAGCTTGCTTAGAAAAGTCAGAATTTTTAGACTAAAAGAACTGCTGGTATAAAATGTATCAATCATAATGTTAATCTCATAAGGGACTTAATTTTTTAATCCTAAATTATATATAGAATAGTAATTAAAAAACTGCAGATACAGAATGTCTGTAGGAATGAGGGTTTGGCAGGTGCTAGCAATGTAGTGATGTGTCAAGTGAGGTTTAGGAAACATCTACTTTTCTTTCTAAATACAGCTGAATTCTGCCCCTAGTCCAGCCAGGTGTTACCTGTCTCGGGACGTGGCTGGGGTCCAGCTCCTCTGCAGGAAGAGCAGGGTGAGCACATGGACATGGGAATGAATTCCCAGAGCAGTTGTTCTGCTTGTCTTTACCTCCTAGTCCCAGCTTGGGTCAGAGAGCTGCTGTCTAAGAAGGAAAGTGAAGTACAAGACAGACTGGTACAAGCTCAAGCCTTGCCCCTGAAAGCAGCATGAATGCATTTGTAAGGAAAGCCTGTGTAGATATTGCTTCAGGCTTCCCTTCTGTGCTTGTTTCATTCTAGTGCTTCAGGTGAAAATCAGGTCCTATGGATACAGCCTCATGTCAATCAGGCTTGCATTATTTTTTTATTTTTTTTTTAAAGATAGTATATCAAATGCCATTAGAAAGGTTTTTGGTTAATTATGTAAAATATACAAGCATCTAAGAGGATTCATCCCTCTTACACAAGAGTTCGAGTGCAATCCAAACATGTTGCAAACAAAACCAAAAGTTGTATGCTGCAGACTAAGCCTCACAACATTAATTGTCCAATCTTACAGAATTAAAGATTTGAAAATACACTGATCAATGTCTCCTGCAAACTGTCAAATATTAACTCTTTTGCACGGTCTCTCTTTTGCACTGAGCTCTCATTTGCACTGTCTAAACAGCTGTCTCACCCTTCATTCAGAGAATGACCTTTTGTAACTAAGAAGAAAATTAACAGCAAAAACTTCTTTTAGATGGTGTAATATAAAAATCCTATTTAATCTACAATAACAATTGCTTTGTTTCCAGAAGTTTATTTTCTAAAAAGTATGAATTTATCACCTGTGGAGTTCTGAAAGCGTTATCATACAAGAACATAAAAATGCAGATGTTTTGATTAGATAATTGTATAATTGGAGATAGATCCCCAAAGAATTTAACACTTAAAGAGTGTGCTGGTGTTGGAGCTGCTGCTGGTAATGAGGAGCAGCCCCTCAGCAGCCAGGCTGGGCACAGATAATGATGTCCTGCCTCTCCTCTGGCTGAGTTTCTGACAAGAAAGGCCATGAAGTGACACAAATGGCCCATGAGGGTCCAGTGGGCTCCTTGGCTTCCTCTCCACCAGGAACTGCCTGGGAGCCCTGAGGCCACACCTCTGCACCTCAAATCTACACCCCCATTTAGACTCTAAAATCAGGCATATCACTGCAAGGTTATGAGGCTCACGTCTGGCAGAGACATAAAGTGTGGAATATCTGCAAGCATGGGAAGATTTTATGGAGGCAGACACTGCCCATTAATCACACTTGGCCACTTTTCCTATGATATCCCAAGGTTCTCATTTAACTATGAAGGCCAGAACCTCGGTAGGTCTCAATCGATGACTGTAAACAAAACAAAATTGATTTGCTTTAGATAGGTCATCAGTGTGGAGGGTGGAGGTTTTGGCTACCAAGATCTAAGTTGTTCAACCTGGGAAATCAGTTCTGAAAGATTCAGCTGGAATTAATCATTTGACTGAACCTAAATATGTATAACATTTCCTTCTCATCCTGGTTGAGACAGATATATCCTAACACACAGTGGAAAACTAGCAATTTGGAGTGTTTGAGCAGAGGGAAAACATTGGACAGCGCAGAATATATTAATACCTAAGATGCCTCAGGTGAGAATTTCTCTGCAGAAAAAAAACTTGCAGAAAGTGATGAATGAAACCAAAATGTCTTATGGAAAATATTAGGATTCCATAGAATTTACTCCCAATTTTTAGAATTTCAAAGAAAACTGTGCCTGTTTCATATTTGTTGATTGCAATAAGCTATAGTAATGCAGTACATTTTTCTTTACTTAAATCCCTTGGCTGTTTGAAATTCTGGCTGAAATAAGTCTTTTTTCTTATATTTTATAGGGCTGTCCCATAGAATCTGACAGCAGTTGTAGAGAACATTGAGATGCACTAATCATGGCCAGCATTTTAACTTTAGAAATGTTTCTTGATTTCACATGCACAGAGAAATGGCCAAGCTCAGAATGCTGTTCGGATGTAGCAGCTTCCATCTTTACTCCTTACTCATGAGATAGAAAAAGTATTCATTATTACCAGTAAACTTAAATGTATAATTGATTAACATGAATTTTGTAGAATGTACAAACAAAATTGAAAGACATACCTGCACAGAAAAATTGTTTTCTGAAAGCTGTAGGTCCTGATGGAAGACCAGCAGGTTAATCCATTTCTTCAACAAGCTTTTGACTGTTCCTTAAACTTTTGAACCTAAGGAGAACTGCATTTTCCTCTCTTTAATGTGGATAGACAAAATTCTCTTTTTCCCAAATATTCATCTGCATCACTGTAATAAATCACCCCAAAGGCCTATGCTCAGTGTACCCTCTCAAAGGAGTAATGCAGACCTCTCTGAAGCTGGTCCTAAAGGTTTTCAGAATTAAGACAGAGATTTCTCAAACATGTTAGCTACAGCTGTTTCTTCTTTGACTCATTAGTAAGGTAACTGCAAGCTCTGTATTACATGTCTCTAGGCTTCAGCTGCCAAAAACACCTAAACCTCTGTTGCACTCTTCCCCCTTCTTCCACCAGCAGCAGAAACCCAAGCACATTATGGTAAATTAGAAGCAGTGGTTTGAAAGTGGCTACTATCTAAGCCTCACCTGTAAAAAGCCTTCCATAAAATCCTTTGTCTCTCCTGCTCAGAGCACTGGGAGGAGGTGAGGAGCTATCAGAATGCCTCAGTGGTTCTTCTGAGGAAATTTCTTTCAATTTTGGTTCAACCTTTCGGCCTGGTGACCCCATGCATGCCATGGTGACACATCCAAAAGGACCAGTCTCCACTGTGGATGCAAATGTAGTGCTGGAAGACATTCAGATAATGACAGTGAGAAAAGCTGCAGTGGAGGGGGCACCTGGTTTACCAAAAGTTTGCTTAACTCAGACTCTAACACAAATACTGTAAATCTGCTGCCTGCCTGAAATATCCTGTCCAGTATGAAATATATGTTAATTTTGCCGTTTGGATCTTCAAACACAGTTCCATGGTGGTCTGTCTTGTCATATAAGCTTTAAGGCTGCATTTCAGTTTGTTTTCTCTAGAGAAATAAAAGCATGACATTGTCAAGATGGCACTTCCTGACTCACATTAGTATGTGCCATGGTCTTGTCCCTGCCTGTGCCTGAGCACCTGAATGTTGGGAAACAGCGCTGATGGGGATGAGGTGGTGACAGGGTAAATGAGGAGATCTTTAATGCAGAAAAATAGATTTTTTTAGCACACATTTTACTGTTCCATAAAAATTCCAGATTGAAGAAATCTTGTGGTTTTGCACATTCCTCAAAATTGTTCTTATTCCCTACACTCCACTGATACATTGCCTAATTTAATTTTAAAAGAGTAAAGTGATAGTTACTCACATTTTCCTTTTTTTTTTTTTTGTTCTTACTTATAAACTCTGCACACCTGGGATTGCTAAAAGCTTCCCCTTGCTCCACTGAGGTGTTTATCTTTTCTTCCTTATTACTGTTTTGGGGAAGAAAATGTGTATCTGGGGCCAGTATGGTGATTACTCACAGCACTCCCTAGTTAAACAGCTTCAGTGGTGTGGTTCCTCTGGGTAAAGTTTACAAGAATGCCTTTGAACTTTCTCTCGAACAGTTTTTTTTCCTTTACAGTTTTTTTGATACTGATAATTCTTTATCAGCTTAATCCTGATGCGGTATCTAACCTTCAGGAATATAATTAGTAGAAAGTATATATTTTTTTCTGCTGCTAATATGCTAGTACGTAGTGTACAAGCATTAGTAAAAATATTCAAATGCATAGAAATCCATTCCTTACATACAAACTTTTCCTAGTTTAGAAAATATTGGTTATGTTTAATGTTGCTCTGAGAAATGATAGTGCTGAATGCCATACACATTTTATATATAAAATAGTTTTATTTATTCAACTTTTCTAATTGTCCCAAAGCATTAAATAATGAAAATCCTTTTACATTATGCTGTACTAGCAATTCCTTAAAAACTGCAGTATAATATGCTTTAAAGAAATATATATTTTTCAAGGTTCAATTACTGTCATGGCAAATATCCAGACCAGTGAACAAAGACAATAAAATACCTTGTACAAAGTTAGAGGCCCCTGAACACTTCTATTATACTGTACACACTGGAATCCATGAAAGAGTTTTTAGCCACTATAGTCTGGGAAACCATCTGGTTTGCTCTGTTTTGAACAAAGAAAGCCATTTTTATATTCGTGCTTTTCCCCCTTATTGGAGGGGAGGACTTATGCTGCCGTAGCGAAGATTGTGTCAGCACTTCCTTTATTAAATCCATTACAGGAACCAAAAGAGAGACTGGAGAGTCATCAAGTGTCTGCAGGTGGAGGCAGAGGGAGGTGTGGGCCCAGAGCAGCCAGGGACCTTCCTGCTGCCCCAGCTGTGTGCACTGGCCCAGCAGAGCTGCACAGGCCCTGGGGACTGCACATGGCATCCATCGGGAATTCCGTCACTGACATCCTCATCTGGTGATTCCATCACTGACATCCTCACCTGGTGCTGGGTGATTCCATCACTGACATCCTCACCTGGTGCTCAGTGATTCCATCACTGAAATACTCACCTGGTGCTGGGTGATTCCATCACTGAAATACTCACCTAGTGCTTGGTGACTCCATCACTGACATCCTCACCTGGTGCTGGGTGATTCCATCACTGACATCCTCACCTAGTGCTCAGTGATTGCATCACTGACATCCTCACCTGGTGCTGGGTGATTGCATCACTGACATCCTCACCTGGTGATTCCATCACTGACCTCCTCACCTAGTGCTGGGTGATTCCATCACTGAAATACTCACTTTGTGCTTGGTGCAGCCACCACCAGAGGAGCAGGAGTCCATCCATGGCTATCCACTGGGCCTGTCCCTGGGTGACAACACCTCCTGTAGGGGCCGTCAGCCGGGCAGGGCTGTTGGACTGGCTCTGGGGACAGGTATGGGATGCAGGCAGGCGTGTGTCTGCCTGGGATCTGTCCTGGAGCAGTGCCTGAGCTGGAGGGAGCTGCAGCACGGCAGGGCTGTGGTCCTGCAGTCCCCACAGCACACGGTGGCAGCCTGCAGTGCCATTCACACTGTCACCCTGCAGGCAGGTGACTCTTGCCTGTGGTGAGGGCCTGACAGTGCCTGGTACTGGGTGGTGTCAATACAAATACAGAATTACAGAAAACAAGAGGAATGCCAATGGCATTTCAAAACTCTGAAGATATACACTGCAGCTCTGATATACAGAAAACGTTGAGATTTATTTTTTGTTTCATTTCAGAATTAAATAAGTTCATAACTGCTATTGTAGCCTGCGGGAATTTCTATCCTCATGAAGTAGACAACCATGTTAATTAGTTCTAGCTTTTGTTTCTTAGGAGAATTTTTTAACTCTGCGTTGTGTTCAACACATTTTATAGGCCGATAAAATCAGCATTTGATATTAAAAACACAGACACTTCCCTCTCAAGATTCCTATTTTGCTTTTCATTTGAGGCAGAAAGTCTTATAATACATTACAGTTAATTTAAAAAAAATTTTTTTTTAATTTTTCTCTTATCTAAAGTTGTAAACCTGAAGCTTTCTCTTCCTCAGAATCATTTGCAAATGATCTAATGCAAAGACAGTGAATGGTAACATGATGGGAGAGAGGTTTAAAGGGATAAAGGGAAGAGCATTTTTTAGAAACATCCTGACATTATCAGGCATCGTTATTGAAGTACAAGGCAATGAAAGTAAGGAAGGACTGTTATGCATAATACCCAACCTAGAGCATTTGAGAGAACTGATGAGCTTCACTCAGCCTTGCTGATTGCCAGGCCTTGATGACACATGAATAGTGTGCACAGCTCATCCACTTGATGTGCAAGTTTAAGGAATTACTCCTTCAGCTGGTATTCCTTCACCATAAATAGTTTGTATAGGAGTTTCCACACAGCTGCTGGGCCAAGTCAACCAGATCAGCTTGAATGACTACCAAAGGTGATTTAAAATAACTAATATCTTTTGTGTTGTGACTTTCTGTTAAACAGGCTGTCAGAATTACAGCACTTTTCCTAACAAATAAAAATCTTGTGTGCTTAAACTCTAGAAATGTTTTATTTTGATTAATCAAGTTTTGATTAACCAAGGAGTCTTCTCCACTTTAATTCATGAGTGGCATTTTTGAGCTATCATCCGTGTCTGTGTAGAAAATTACACAGGGCTGGTACCAAACCTTGTACTGATCTCAGACTGAGCGCTGTTCTGTGTGAAATTTGGTACAGCAGATTTATATTGTCTTTGCCATACTTGAAGAGTGCCTTGAGATAGCATCAGCTATCAAGACTTGAGTCCAAACTTACTTCAAAGGCTTCTAGAGGACAACAAAGGGTGCACAGAGAAGTTACAGATACAGAAGATAGATGACCAAGCTTTCCTGGACTGCTGCAATTGCTTCATCACAGTCCAAAAATGTCCATAATTTAAAGTTTTTCTGTTTGGTCAAGAGCTGTGAATATCATGGCACAGCTTTTCCTCCAAGCAGATGAGTGGCACAGACACTTCAGTGGGAAATGTCTTACACAAAACACTTTGACCCTGAATTTCTCTCCACCCACCAGTGTTATCCTGGAGGAATTAATAAACAGTGTGAGCTACATTTCTTCATGCTCTGGGTTTGGAGATATCTTGTACAATTTACTTTAGCTACAGTCATCATAATTTAAGTCATCTTTTTGAATTGATGAAACACTCTGAAATATCATCTGGATTTTGGAAGAGAACTCATTCTGGTCTGATCTTGCCAGGTTAGGTACTGAATGGTGAAGTCACCCACATATATGAAATTGCTTGCAGATGGTTAAGAGTGGAAGCTGAGCCTAATCTCCCCATTTGTCTAGCTTTTATGAAACCTATTTTCAGGCATGGGGATATTTTATTTTATTACATTTACTCATCTTGATTTCTCCTGTGACTAAAGGATTCTTTCCCCAGCTGCTTTGTTCTTAATTGTAAGTGAGCAATTACTTCAGGATGTGTTACATTTGTAGTATAAGCTATTCCCAGAGCAAAAGAAATATTGAGTAAGACAGGGTGTGCCCAGGATATTTTCAAAACTCTACCTTCACTATTTTTATCTTTTTTTTTTTCATGCTGCAGGATTTTTTATGGTAGTAGTCTTAGCAGGGTAGATGCAGTGTGATTTTCACAAATGAGATTTTCCTTTCCCAGTTATGTTGTACTCTATTTCTGGTTGTTCCACTAAAATTTAACTTCTAATGTTGTTTTTGTAGACTTGACAATTCCCTTGTTTTTCTGTTTCTCATGAAAAATGCAGAAAATCAGCTGCATCTCTTTATAGTGTCCATTAAATTCTTTAAGAGATTCCTGTGAAGTCTTAGAAAGACACTCACTAATGAGGAATGAATGCCATACCTCGGCTGACTACTTAAAGAACACTGACCTGTTCATTATTAAAACAAATTTTGAAAGGCGTGGCATTTCTATCTTAAAACTCCTAATTCAACCTAAAAAAATCTTGCATAAAAATAAAATCACACCAGGAAATGCTTTATGAATGAGGATCCCATAAAAGGAAGAAGTTGTTTATAAAAGCTATACAATTTGCAAGGCCTTGGTGGATATTTCTGGTCTCGCAAAATTTGTGCAAAGTCATGCCATTCAGGAAGCATCAATTAAGCAATTTATTTATGCAAATGGTGAATGTAGTAAGTTAATTAGAACAGCAATGGGTGTTTGCTAGAGATTCCAAGTTTGGCAGGCTAATCACTCCACTCTGGCATGCTGCATGCCATTTGTCCCTTAGGCTTCCCATAAAAATCAGTCAAAACTCCTCATAAAAATGACAGATTGCTTCAAACTCAGGAGCTGTGTCCTGAATATGTTCTAAATAGGATTTGGTGTTTTGGGGAGAAAATGGATTTGTAATCAGATGCAGAGACCCAGGAGAGAGAGGACTAAAGCAGACAGGAAGAGAAGATTAAATGAATATATATGAAGCTTCCAAAGAGCATTTTCAAGTAAGGTATGACTCAGGATTCAAATTTCCCTATATATGCACACAAGACCCAGACTCATGCTTTTCAATATCTTACTGAATCTATTGAAACCCTCACAAAAAGGGCAAGGTAAATGTTTAACTGAAAAAAACCCAAAACCCTCTGTGTGTTTACCCAGCATTTCATTGCTTTCCACTTCAGGAAGGAGATGATTCTAGATAACACTGCTAAAGAAAGTAAATCTCTCTGATACTCCAACCACAAAACATCTGTGGTAATCTCTGCTTAAATGTTTTTGAGCTTTCAGCTTCAAAGGCTGGCCACCAAACCATTGTGCTGGTGTAATTTTATCATTTCATCATGCCGTGGTGAGGTAGGGTCATTTACGTGTAGTTGATGGCACTTTGATTTGGCATCATTCATTTTATTTTTCCACAAACAGCCAGTTGGTCCTTTGATTAGTATTTATGCATTAACACACTCAAAATATGAAAATGTTGTCTGTCAAGATTTTCTATTCTGTAGCTCTGTCAGTTCACTAATTTTATGTGTGTGTGTGTGTGTTTTTTTTCTCTCTGGTTCACTAAAATTGCTATTTCTGGTGCTGCATTAACTAACTAAATGTTTCAGGTTTTATTGGCTTCTATTAGACTCGAAAGGATGGAATAAATTCCATTTTACTGCTCTTATTTTGGCAGACATTTGTGTGTTGAGAACATGCCCTTCACACTGTCCATCCAATAATTCTGGCAGCATTCACTGAAATTGCAACATCACGGGTCAGAGATTTGGGAGCAAGCCACAATCTACATGGCACAGTAACTGGAAGTTCAGGTTGCCCAAAATGCACATGTGTGTGTGTGGTCCATCTGAAATTATTAATTGATCATGATGACATGTGGCATCAGAGAGGGAAAGGCACAGAACAGCCAGTGTCATATCCACAAAGCTGTAAGGATGTGACAGTGAACTTAATGTGGTTTCATTGCATGGTCCATAATTTTATTTAAAATTTAATGTGGTTTGTTTGGGCTTTTTTTGTAAAGTATATGTCATGTTTAGAACTGCATGGAAAGACCTGCTTAGATGCATATGCTGGGTGGGGGGGTACTGATGCCTTTTAGTAGTAGTTTTTTTATTCTAGATATTTTTCTTTTTTTCCTTTCTGAAGTATTCTCACAGTTAGATCTTTTGCCATATTGATAACTGCCTTGCTTCTCTGATAAGATAATGGTCAAATGTCTCACATCACTCTGCAAATAAATGCTGGTTTATTTTTATGAAGAAAATTATTACTTTCCCTCATTCTGCTGGAATGGGCCTATATTTCTTCACTCTTTTCAGCCTTTAGGGTGGGAAATATATTTAAGTCCTTCCTTTCTTTCTGCAGCTTTTCAGTTTCAATCCATCTACTAAATGGGAACAACATCATCCATTGTTCTCCCTTCTTGCATTTTTTTCCCCCTTAACACTGATTTGTTTTAACGTCAAGAGATACTGAAGATTTTTTTGTTTATTACTGATGAAATGGCTACTCATCAGTCCATCCCAGGGGAAGAATCACATCTCCAAGTGGAAGGAACATATCACCCTTTAAAAGGAATTGATGATTGAAATTTTGATGAAATGTGGTAATCAAAGTGAGGATTACACCTACAATGACCTTCCTGAGAAATTTTCAAGCTCCATATAAATCTCCTAATCCCACCTACAGTCCCTCTTTTATAAGTACTCTGTTCTTATGTCACCTTCTCCTGTAACTTTGTCCACACTCTCAAAACATTGTGTGAAAGCTGAAAAAGAAGTGAGATCCCTCGTTGATAGGCAGTCTTTCTTCCAGCTGATAGAGAATACTGGCAGAGAAAAATTCCTCTGGAATTGCTTGGTAGTACCTGAGCGCCAAGTGACAGCAGAGCTGCAGTGCAGGTGGCAGAAAAAATTGCCTCACTTAAGGTTTGCTGATGAACACAAGCCTAAGAGCTTTGGATCCACAGAATTGGCTGTGGCCAATTTTTCTTTTGTGATTTTCCTATTTTCATTATTTTTTGACATTTCAGGGATGAAGCTTTGTTATATACCACAAAGCTGTGGCAGTGGACCAGGGAGATAAGAGTTCACTGAGATACAGAACATATAGCCTAAGAAAATGTGTGAAAAATTGAAATGACGAGGGTGGGTTGATAGCTTGTTGCTCCTGAGCTACAGTACCTCGGCTGGAGAATTAGGTAGTTGGAGACACACTAAAATAAAATAAGTGCTGGCTATGCCTAGAGAGAAAACTAAAAATACTTTAACCTCCCAAACCAGGAGTTATAATAGATAGAACAATTCAGCTTTAACAGAGGAATGCTAGAGCTAAAATATGATTTATATAGTTGATGAAGTATCTTTTTAAACAGATTATACTGGGTTTGTGTAATTCAGTAAACAAAATGAAATGTAAAAAGGCTGTCCGCACAAGAACCAAATAAAATACAGCATCTAATAAAATATTATCATGAGCAAAAAAATCAATATGAAGGAGAAACTTAACATATTAAGAGCTAGAAAAAAGTTTGTCAATAAGAAACTATAATGCTGATATCACTTAATTGGATTTCTTTTCTACTACTATTAAACAATCTCAAATGAATTATTTCCCATTATCCAAACTACTCCCTCTTTTGCATTGATACATCTTCCCACCAACTAGAGAATTACCAGGGTTATATCTGAGCACTTCCTCTACAGTTCAAAGAAAGTTTGTTGCTATGTCTGTCAAAAACTAGAGCAAAGTTTCTAAGTTTAGACCAGTATAATTTTACTTGTCTCAAATAATCATCCTGTTGTACAAGTCCTGTCCGAAAAAGTGGTGATAGGGCCATCATTTGCCCTATTTTCCACCCTTTCCATCACACTGCAGATATTAATAAAACCTCAGCTGTGCTCCAAAGCATTATTTTCTTCTACAAGCACAGGTCCTACAATTAGAAATGACCCTGGTTTCACTGAATGAGTTGAAAAAAGGCAAATTACAGTTCAAGTTATATCAACTGATTCTTAGGTATGATGAAATAAATTCAGTAAAACTTCTATCAGGTTTCTCTAGCAGCCTTGTTCTTCCCATCAGACTATCCACAAGGAATATGTCACATGGAAGTGCCACGCTGTTTGAGACAGCCGTATTCTAGCCTGTCAAACTCTGCACTTACATTTGCAAATTAATTTTGTTGGACTTAGAGTCATTATACAACACCCTCACAGCATAAATGTCATCAGAACGTGTTGTTAATAGATTGAGTTTCACTGGAATCTGTGATCCAAATCTGAATCTGACCTTTTTCTTAGATGCATAGTGTTGCACAGTGCTGAAACTGAACATTTAAGTAAATAATCCTTTCAAGCACAGGAAGAATTGGATTGATTTTCCTCTGGGAAGCAAAAAAACCCAACACAATGTGACTAATTTTTACACTTCATTTAGAAAACAAGTTCAGTTTTTCTGTGTAAAAGCTATTCCCAGAAGTCACAAAATATTCTCTGAATAATGTATTTTGTAAATAAAAAAATAATTTGGGGATAAAATAGTTTCATTAAGCAGTATCAAAACAGAGCAAGATTTGTTACAATTCTCTACAATCTAATTCTGAAAATATTTGGTTTTATTTCACAGGCAATACATACCTAACTTAGTTGAAGGAATATCACCTCATTTCCTTGTGTTGGTGACT
The DNA here is from genome assembly GCF_963513975.1 of Fringilla coelebs. NCBI lineage: Eukaryota > Metazoa > Chordata > Aves > Passeriformes > Fringillidae > Fringilla > Fringilla coelebs. The sequence continues at coordinate 12,890,643 of NC_140067.1, forward strand.
TTAGAAAAGCAACTTCTCTTAGGTGTCAGATGAGTTGCAAATATAACTTTAGAAATAAAATGACAAGGTTTTCTATATTGGATTTCCATTTGTTCATTTAAGAGAGAAATATCTCAACTGAACCTGAGAAAGGGCCCTCTGTTACACCACACTGAGAACAAAACAAGCAACCAAGCCCCCAACAGCTTTCTGAAACTTCCTAATTTAATAAAAGCTGCTGGAATTGACAAATTCTAATGTATTTTCCACGGCCTCTATGCTCTTGTATTAGAGCACAGAGAAATAAACACGTGAAATCTTTCAATAAGAACTTGGTTAGCATGGCATGGATTTCTCCAGATAAATACAGCATGACTGGCTTCCTACTCTTCATGAGTGAGTGCATTTACATACACAAACATTTCCTAGAAGGCTCCTCCAGTTTTTATTTATTTACAGCTAATATTTGTTGCATATGCCCTTTTCAGAAGCAACTTGCTGTTCCAAAATCCTTTCTGAGTGTAAAAATACAGATTACTATTCTGCTGTATTAGCACAGCTGTGACCATTGGTAAATAAATATATGATACAGGTCCCTTCCCCACCCAAATACATTTGGTGGAGCTCTAAAGAAGCACTTTAACTCAAACAGAAGAATTTTTAAATAACTATTTCTATTGCCTAAGAGAATGAGTCATGTGAGAATAATGTTGAGTGCTTAAACTTCTTTTGCATGACAAAAATCGCAATCACAGAGATTTCTCAATGATTCAGTCACATTGTGGGTGCTGTCCACAGGGGGGAGAAAAAAGAAAGGAGTAATATTATCCTAGTTCTTTTGAACCTATATAGACTGAACACATTGATTATTAAGTGTGAGAAGCAATTCCTGAAAATTAACATTGTGTCTTTCTGTCTTTCTGAATTTTTCTGTTATCCTTGCCACTTCCTGCTGGACTATGTATTTGTCAGAGAAAGAAAGTTAGAGCTGTGGGGAGGCGGCATTTTCTCCTTCAAGGCAAATATTGTTGGTGGGGAGAGGGCAGGCCCTTTTTCCATGATGCATGATAACCTCCAAGGAGAGCATTGATGATGGATGACTGCCAAACTTCCATGAAAGAATGTTGTTATGCCCTAAAGAAAGAACAATAACACGCTCAACCCGAATTCAGAGACAGTTCACTTAGTTTGGATATGACAGACCTAATAAAGATTCTAGTAATAAAACTACCAATACATTTTCTATATTCAATTGGATCTAGCTGGAAGAAAATCAAGAAAATATTACACAATCATTTCCCCCTGGATTTGAAAAATTCAGTCATTAAATTTGCTTTCCCAAATAAACCCAAGACATTCCTAGTTAGATCTAACAAAACAGAAACTGATCTGTAGCTTGCAGTAATGCATCTTTTTAAGCTCCTGAGAAGTATTGACTGGCAAGATACCAGGTATTCCGTGATTAAAAGTGTATTAATCATTTACTGAAGATTATTGAATGATTCAAGATGAATTGTCTGTTTATATCATTGATGCCAGTATAATTAATTCAAATCTCCTGCTAGGTTTAAGAGGACAGAATTAGAGGTATAACTACAAGAACCCTCTTAAACCACAGTTAGTATGTCAATAGCTGTTGCATCCTTTAGCTAAATGAGTGGTGGAAAGCATTTCGGTAATTTCTGGGTTCTTTTCCCAACAATGGAGTTTATATAAATTGTTAAAGACGTGACAGATGGGAAACCTTTGTGATACGTACACACACACACATACATACACATGTTTTCCTGAGTAGAAGGATTCTCCAGACTGACAGTAAAGTACTATGGGTCTCATGCAGATGCCTTTACAAAATAGTTAGGATGCACAGGTGTGGAAAGGAAATGCTTTATCAGAATGAGTATTTAGACACTAACAGCTATATAAATTCAACTTAAATCTAAGAGGAAGTCAGCACAAACCCAGAGAGGGTCAGTTAGAAACTGCAGGTGGAGCTTTATAAAGTTTTCATACACACATGTTAAGTTTGGATCCAAAGTTTTTTTTTTCTTTTAATAGTTCCTGAATCAAAAAATCAGAACAGACTAGCAGTTAAAGTATGTCACAAAATCTGAATTCTGCTTCTTTCTGTCATCAATCTTCCTGTGCAAAAAGTTTATCAATTAGTGTCTATTTTCTGTAGCCTCTAACAGAAAGAATGTAAAGCACTAGGTGCACAAAAGTAGGGTAAAATAAATTGCTGATACTTGTAAAAATTGGGAAACTTCAGCAAGAAGCCCTTAGAGAAGCACAAAGTATTGGCGGCTGTGTGATAAATTAAGGAGAAGGTCACATTCCCAGTGAAGTGGCAAAATTGTTGATGATAAAACGCTGATTTATTTATTTCTCTGTGGGATTTAGACTCATTAGAAGAATAAATTGCATTTATTATAAAAAATATATATTTGCAACTTTGCATTTTACATAAATTGGGATGCTTTCATTCATTGGAATGTTCCATTGAAGAAAGTTCAACATTCTTACAGAAGTATAAAATTAAATTCAAACACATGATTGACTGTTGAAAGCATTGTTTTATATGTGATGTTATTGTCATTGCTTTTCCACGTTGTTGAATGCTGCATTTGTACCTACATTTAAAATATATTTATTAATAATTTTCATTTATTGTTAAAATGAGTATTGATTTACTTCTGAAATTCAGTTTATTTCACATTACTGCTAACATCAAACAAGATAACAGGATGCTATTGGCATTGCTGAAAGCCAAATGTAGGATTATGCCTGTTTATTATCTTGAGCAGCCATGCAAGCTAAGCTACAATGAGTCCTTCACAGGGAGAAATATTCATATATTAAATCTGACGTGCAGTCCAGATACCACAGGGAAAAAAAATCGCTTTATCTTTATTTACATCGGTTTATGTGTTCTTTGTGCCTATATTTTTCTGCTTTCCATCCAGCAGTTTTTGACCCACTTGGAAGAAGGTGTTCATTATCAGGGGACCATGAAAAAGTAAGGGACAGCTTCTGAATGTGTCTTTATTACTGCCCCAACTGGAGGAACTTTTTGGGATCCTGTCTGAAATAAAGTCATGTGTTGAAGAGACAGATGATGGCTTCTAGGGCTCTTGTTTTGCCACCACATTCAATAGTCACCATTATCATCAGCTCAGTGACTGGCATGAAGGAAATTTCTTTCCTCTGGCAGTCTCAAAGGGCAAAGCAACACTTGAGCATTATGTGTTGCAAAACGCAATATAAGCAAATTAATTTTCTCTGTAGAACTATAACCCAAAAAAACCTACTTAGTAAAAACTTAGGATCAATATTTTGAAACAATAGCAAATTGATTTCCAGTGCCAGTTCAGTATTTTAATGGTTGTAACATAAGAGAATAATGACAGAGTTAAGTTGTTTATTTCTATGTATTCCAGTTTCAGTGGAAATGCATTCTACTACTATCCATTGTTGATACAAAACCTGCACTGCAGTGTACAATGAAGAGGGTCAACTTAAACAAACTAAAAAATAGGACATGTGACAAGTGGTCTGTATCTCAGCCAGTTTTGAAAGGGATGAAGCTCTCTTAAGTTGAGCCCTGAATTTAAACTGAAGGCAGCAACTCTCGTTACTATGCAACACTCTGGTATTATTTTTGCTCTGCTAATATTCTTCTGCAGCATTTTATGGTGACAGGAATGTATTGCAGGGGTCAGGACTGCGGTTATCTTGAGCTCATTCAAATGACTCCTGGGTATATGTATATTAGAACAGAGCTCTCCAAAAGGTTCTTTTGAAATTCTTTTTAAAGAATTATAATTTCACTGTTTCATTCTTTTAGACACAGGAAAACATCACATAGAATTTTCTGTTATCAATATGTGCAATAAATCTCTTCATATTCTCACTTAATCATTTGTATATTTTAGAAAATTAATTTAATCAAATGTTCATTAGCAGTGATAATTAATTGTAGCGAAGCTCATCAGACAACATATACATGTTGCCAAATGATCACCATGATGTTCTTTTGACAGAGTTGTTACAGCACAAATGTTCACACATTTTTATGCAGACATTTCACTAGCACATTACAAACTGGCTATAAATCTGCATTTAAAGCTCTATAAATTACATATGCACTAGATATTGTTGAAATATATTTTACTTTCATTAATTACATCATTCTGAATTATAATTTCACATTCAAATACTGTATACATTGTGTCCATAGTGAAAAATTGATTAATGTTACTTATTCCTAAGAATATCATACAAATTGCCCAGAGGTGCCATGTTTACCAACCTATCAGTAAATGGAAAATTCACTCTTTTTCAGAAAGTCTGAATATTTTATGAGGAGTGGTATGACTTGAAATTCTTGCTGCCTGAAAGAGGGATAGCTTTTTATTAGGACACATGGCTTGGGGGAAGCATATTCAGTCACTTTGCTGCAGATTTCCTGTGACTTTGGGTAACTCATCCTGTCTGTCAATGGTTCATTCTTTTATTTATAAAACAGCAATGGGAGTCTCCCCTCAGCATTACTGTTTGCTTTATCCATTTGCACTTTGGGGCAGGAAGGGGGGGAACATCATTGTGTTTTTCTCCAAGGCTTAACAAAATGAGACCATATTCTTGGTTGAGGCTTTTAGATACTGCCATGCTATATTTTAATAATATAATTATTACTGCTCTGACAAAGCCATTAATTTAATTGCTCTTTCTGATTCTTGAAAGCACTGCTGGCTCCTGAGTATTCCATGCTCTAATCAGGGAGATGAAACCAGAACAATGCTTAAAATAAATCCCTCCTAAAACTGTGAGGAGTTAGTTTGTTTCCCTTTACCCAACATTCAGTGTTTCCATATGTTTCTGGGTGAAAAATTTCACTTATGCAGTCAAAGCCTTGGTTTCCATTGAGCTATACAAGAATATTTCTTGATGGTGTATTAAAATTTAGTGACAGTGGGCAGCTAATGCAGCTGTCAAGAGTGTTTATGAATAATTTGTGGCAACGAATAATCTGGGAGACAGTACTATTTTTTTGGAATTTTTTCAAAAGCTAATAAAAGATGAATATACCTGAGACATCATAAAAAAGTTCCAGAAAGACTGGCAGGCCCATTTCAGGTTTTCTGTACCAAAAGTTACCAGAGGAGTTGGAAGACAGAGGCATGGGCTCATAACTAAAGTAATTACCCTGAGTTTGGCAGATCTGATTTTTCAGAGTTAAATCTCTGTGTGGACTTGGAGCTGGGGAACCCCATGTAGCAAATTTGTTGAAACCCAGCCAAAGAAACTAAATATATTTGGCTTAAACTTGTACTTCTCCTTCGCAGTATAGTGACAGGTTCATCTGTACTTAAATTCTGGCACTGTTAGAACTGGAAATTTAATATATGAGTTTCCTTTAGCTTACCCCCCAAGAGACAAAGATACCTCGCGGCTCTTCGGCGAACATTTTGTTGTGTTAGAAAACCCTGCAATGCCCAGACACAACATGGAAAACATAGACTAAGGAGAGTCCTCTGGCTCTATACATGGTCTTGCTTTTGTTGGTATGACTCAGAACCGCTGAGCATAGTTTGCTTTTTGAGATGTTTTACAGTCCTGCAATGTTGTTTTTCATTGTGGACGCAGTGTATGGGAGAGCAAGCCAAGAATAGCAGTTAGCTACTTAGCTTGTCCAGCTTCTCACTCCAACCAGAGTGTTAGATCAGCCTTTCAAACCATGGTGACAACATCTCTATTAAAGCTGGGGCCTGGTTCAGTAAATACAGGTCACAGGCATCTGTGCTAAGTCATTTTGCTAAGTCTTCCCCTTTTCATTACACTCCTTGTATCATCCCACTGTCAACACGGAGCAAACCAGCAGATTCCAGGTGCAGTCCTGGGAAACCTGCCCGCTTTTGCTCAACACAGTGACAGCTCATAGGGACAAATCTGGTTGGTTTTTTTTTTTGTTTTGGGGGTATTTCTTTTGTTTTGTTTTGTTTTGTTGGTTTTTTGGTGGTTTTTGGTGTTTTGTTTGGTTCGGCTTGAGTTTTTTTTGTTTTTTTTCTAAAGCCCAAATGAAAATTTGCAATGAAGGTTTTTATTAAAATGTCAGGCATTCCTTTAAAATTAACTCAGGGAAAAAATCCTACAGTTTCAGAGCTCTCAAAAGAGTGGATAATGCCCACAAATTGGATATTGTTCTTTTCAGGTTATCAGGCAGAAATCTATTCTTTCTCTCCGACAAAGGAATTCAACATTGATAGTTCATGTTAATTGCTATCATCTTTCATTAGGATTTTTCTGTCAGTATGTGATGTTCAGCCACTGTATAGACCAACTGTGTTTCTACTCTGAAGAACTAAATTATACAAATGCTAATTTTTTTTTTCCAAAGGATTTCAGTTGTGGCTCGAAACTTTGGGAGGACAGAGAGCAAAAACAAGTAATTGAGTGAGAAAATGAAGAGATTAGGTCTGCACTCCCTTAAATGACAATACCAGACACATATATTTGCATAATATAGAGTCTAAGACCTTCCTTTTGTGTTATTGTACAGAATCAGATTAGGAAAGACATAGTGCAATAGTTGACATACACTATTCAGGTGCAGACTGAGCCTAGTTAACTCAGTTTTTAAAAAATCATCTCTATGCAAGACTAAAAGTAAAATGTTCACTTGGTTTGTTGTGTCTTGCCCTGACAGACAAGTACAAGGTTGCAAATTTGGCAGAGTAAAAACAGAGTTAAGCATGGTTGTGTATTAGTTTCTTCTGACTGAAGCAACCTATGCTGCTCCCTCTGAGCAGGAAGCCCTGTGTTACTGAAAACCCTCTTGATGTATTTCAGGAGCATCTGGTTGCCAGTTCCAGGCTGAAGATAATGATCGGTTACATTCTCACCTGTTCCTCTTCCACAGCCCTGAAGATTCTACTTTGTCCAATTATGAGGCTTTGCCCTGTCCCCCATGGGCAGAGGATAAAGAAGCAGCCCTTCTACTGGGGAATTCACTTAGGTCACCAGTTTGTCAGGCTGCATCTTGGCTGGATGGAGGTTGTTAAAAAAGAGCAATTCCTTTCACCATTGTTCTGATTATAGAAATCTCATGTCTGATCACCAAGAACCCCAGTGGAAAAAAGTTGTCTTATGTTAGGTGGGCAGGAAAAGTAAATTTGGGAGAGAAAAAGAACTAAAAAATGCTAACCAACCAGTAAACATAACTTTGCTTCAAATTTGCAATAAAGCACACATTTTTCAAAAATTCCCTCTCTCTTTTTTTTTTTTTTTTAATTAAGATTCCTTCATGTAACTTTGAAGGTAAATGCAATTTCTTTTAGTAGGACACAGTGATTTTTGGGAGGAAACAAGAACAAGCATGGGTTAGAAATAATACGAAGTGCAATAAGAAAAAGTTCATGCTATTAACTGCCAGCCTATCCACAGACTGAGCTGAGAACTTCTAGTTCAGGTTGCTTTCACCTAAATTGAGTATATCATGACAAAATTAATATCCTAACCCATGTTTTTTACAGGATCCTTGATGTCAGCAGGTACTAAGAATAATTAGTGTTAGTGGTAGGCAAAAACTTATGAGTACCTGGTACCTTTTGGAAACCCCTCTTACCCCATCACTGGTCTCTTCTAGGAATATGCCTCACTAGAAAATGTGGGTTACATGTTACCCATGTTTCTGTAAGTGTCTCATATCTATCTGTGAGCTGGAGATTTTTGAGCATAATTCCATACTATTTGTTCTGTACAGTGACAGAACTTGTAAACAGCTCCTGGGTCTAATAAATGAGTTATACCCTTCATGAGTATTGCAGTGAATCCATGGAGAAGGAAATGTCATATTTATATTGTTGCCAAATTAAGGACATCATAAAAAAAGTTAAGTAAGACATGTAAAAACTACAGTTATTATCATCAATCACTTCATATGATAGCAAATATATAGAGCATAGAGAAACCCTCATATGCCCTAAAGACAAACCTCACAGAGACAGGTGCTAATAATGAAATGTATGGCAAGATTATTTTTCAGGGAAAATGAGACAGGAACTTCTGTGAGAAAGGAAGTTTTATGGAGGGATTAGAAGGTGATAAAAGGTGGCTGTGGGGAGAACATGAGTTTCTTCACTGTAGCCTCAAGAAGGAGCATTAGAGAATGTAATAAAGAATGCTTTAACAAACAGGAATGAAGAAAGAGTAAAAAAAAGTCCAGCAATGAAACTGAAGAAACAGCTTTATTGTGTGATTTATAATGAAGTTTGTGGAACTTCAAACAGGATATGATCTTGAATTTGATACTGTTAAAAAAAATAAAAAGGAAATTGAGAAAAAGATTCAAGAAGTGATTTGATATGATTGAAGCAGAATAGCTGGAGATAATTTAATCAGTGGTGTTTTATACAGACACTTCTAAGGATGGGAAGATGGGGGAACAGAGAAGGCTGCTGAAGAAGGTTTTATTAGGTTGTATCAGTCAAGTTGAGAAAAGACAGGATGAGACCACCAAATTTTTATATGTTGACATTCTGAAGTGAGAATGAGAGTCACTCGTGCTGGACAAGGCAAAATGCCGAAGTTATTCCAGCCAAATTATTGCAGCTTCCACAAGAACTTTGTCTTTATTCTGTGTCTCATCTGAGGAAAAAGGTTCATTAAATACATTCACCAATATCTGCACAGCTAATGAAAATTGTGTGCTTTCTAGAAAGGCTTTGTAGGAATGTACATCAGATCATTCCCTCCCTTGAGAAGGGAGGATTTAGTAAATAACATGAAGGCAAATCTTGTATAGCAGGCTTAATCTTCCAGGCTTTCTTATTTTCTGTCTCTGGTCACAGAGGGTATTTTTTTTTTTTTTTGTTTTGTTGTTGTTTCTTTCTCCTCTTCTCCCCACAGGGAGTAGGAAAGAAAATAAATGTATACTCGCTTGAGTCAGGTTTTGAGCCAAGTCCTTTCTGACCTTTGTATTCATGGGAGCTACTTATCCTTACAAGGAGGCTGGATATAATGGTCATGGGTTCAGTGAAGAGAGAACTTCATACCACATTATTTTATAAAGCATATTTTCTTTCATAATCACAGTGAAATATTTGAAATAAAAAGGTTGAGCTAGGTCTTATGAGTCATAACCACAGCGCAGAGCAGCCTACACATGTGCAGGGCTGGTAGTTTTAAAAGTTATTGCTTCACCTCTAATTTGGAGGTCATATATGTGACTTTCCTTTTTCTTTGTTGAAAATGTGCACTTGTGTAATGCAGAGTGTCTGGTGCTTGTAAAAAGGACCAGAATGGCAGTCCTACAGGGCAAAAGTAGGTCAGTTCTGTGCAGCAAGAGCAACTTGGGAAGCGACATAAAATCTTCTCGTGGCCTGCCAGAATGTTCCAATAGAAGGCAGATCTAATCAAGGCTCCAAGGATAACCTGCAGAGGTCAAAGGGAAATTTTGATGGGCACCCCTGGCCTCCCTGCTGGGGTCGTAACAGTGGCAACACCAGGCATTGCTGCACTGGACCTTGCTCTGCCCTTGCTGCAGCCCACAAATTTTACCAGCTTGCTGCACTCCTGGCAGAAGCCACAAAGCATCTTTACTTTCCTGAGATAGTCAGCATTTATTCCACAAAATTCTGGGAAGGAAATGAGTGCAGAAACAATACTGAAAGAACATCCAAGTAACCAAAACATTTTTGTGACCTTTTTTTCCACTGTAACTTTTTTTTTGTAATGCTAAACATGGTGACATTATGTTCACATCAAGCATGTGCTGTAAAATTGCACTTGTCAAGCATTTAGTTTGGCAGAAATGCAGAGGAAGACATGCTGAGCCAAGAAATGTTTCTCCTTTTCTCCCTCATAAAATGCAGAGCTCAAGAACAAATGAGAGTCTGTTCACTGTGTTGTATTAGTGTGAGTAGGACTGTTAGTTTTTCCAGTACACTTCCATTTTCAGATGAAAGTTGCAGTGGACATTCCATAGGAACTGAAATACCTTAAGAAAAGGGCACTGAAGATATGATACAACTTCTGATAGCACATTACTTTATGGAGCAAGCTTTCATCTTTGTCATTTCTCAACCAGTGTCAGACTGCAAGTTTTTAGGAGCAAGAACAGTCTTTTCATTCTGTTGGAGCACATGGCCCATTCTAATCCACGGCCAGAACCAAAAGGACAGTGGAGCAATGTACCAGTAAGGCTGGAATCTGTGTAACAAATCACTCATCACACCGTGCAGTATTTACATATATGAGAGACAGCTCCTCCTCTACTGCTGCTGGCAAACGCTCAACCAAATCTTCCTTCTCCATGGGATTTGGATGGCTGTACATCCCAAAAGAAGGCACATAACATGGACATCAGTTAATCAATGTCTGGAGAGGACAAAAGGAGCAGTGGTGAATCATCCCACACTCCTGCAGCAGGAAGAATTGTACCTGCCTCCAGGGACCCTCCACAGGGTTGGCTGTTGCCAGCCAGATGTGGCCAGGCTGTTTCAGCCCCACAGAAATTAACACAACCCTAACTCACATCTTGGCTGGACAAACCAGCAAATCCTGACAAGAGAAACTCCCTGAGAAGCTCAAACAAAGACAACTCCAATAGTGCCTGGCAATGCCAACAAGCTCCAACTCTGAGATCTCTGTCCATGCTGTGGCCAGGCACGGTGTGAGACTCTCATTGCGAGTAGGTACAACACGATTTTTCATGGAGCTGCATTTCACTCACTGTCAGTATCTGTGACATATGTTACAATATTATGTTCCTTGAGGGACAAATTGTCCTCTCTTCTGGTTTGTCTTACAGGTTAAACAACTCATAAGTTTAGTCACCTGAGTATTCCATTGAAATATATTCATAATTTTCCAAATATTTTGCAAACAGGTTATAGCAACTGAATAAAAAAAGCACAATAACAATTTCTAGCTGGGTGAGAAGAATTTAAAGCACATTTATCTTGAAAGAGTATAAGGAAAGCACACATTATTGTTAAAAAGTAATAATTAAACATCCCCTGTCCTATCTGGAAGTACAGACCCATTATAAATAAAGATAAACAAGTATAATACAGAACTCTGAAACATTTATTCTTTTTAATGGACTTTTAAGTCAGTTTCTCTCGTTGTTGATGAATGCAATTAAACAAAATTAAATTACAAGAAATGTCAAGAAGAAAACAAATTTATAATTAACAAAGCCCACCATAAATTTGCAATTGCTTGTCCATATAAAGGTTTTAGAGAAAGTTCATTTCATCAAGGATAGAATTGACACTATTGGAGCTTTAGCAGGAACAATTATTATCATTGCAAATTACTTAAACTATTAAACTGAGAATAATTCAGAAATATCATTAGCAGTCAAATTACTTTAAAAAAGCTTGTTTTCTTTCTCCTTTGTTTAATCTAAACTTAATGTCTGCTTATTCTCACACAAGCAGAAAATGCTGATAAATAATTCCAGAGCATGCCTAAACATCTCCCTCCACAGCTATCTTCTAATTTGATCTCAGGAGACCCTTCTTGGTAGCTGAATAAAATATTTTCATTTATTCTAGAAGAGCCTACATCACCATACATTTCTAATCTCATGTTGCTTGGTAATGCTGCTAGATGAGGTCCTCAGCAAATCATTAAACTTGTTCAATAACAGCATTACAAAACACAAGAGATTTACCCTTAGTGAAACAAAGAATTTTTTTAAACATGGGGGAAAAAACCCAACAAAACCCTTTAATAAGCAACTTGAGTTTCCAGGGTAGTTTCAGATATTATTTAGCATTTTAAACTTCCTGGTATGCACAGTACAAGACTAAGGAGACTTCAATGCAGCATCAAAGTGGTTTGAAAAAGCCCTACTTTCACATTGCAGAAAATACAAGAGATATTGTTTTTCTGATATGATCAAATGTTTTGTCTTGGTCAGCTCACTGTGCCCATTACACGTTCCCTGCATTTGAACAAAACAAGGTCTTTTGAAATTTAAGTACTCAACCTCCCAATCTGATCTTTGTAACAACTAACTATGTTTCCTGATGATATGATAATGCAAATGACTTTGCTATGGAATTCATGAATCATCAAGATATGATTTGAAGAGAGGAAATTAAACACTTGACTCAATTAATCATTCTTATTAAGCTAGAAATTCATGATTTGCACTCTTAATAAATATGATGTGAGATTTCATATGCATTAATCACATGAGATTAATACCCATTATTATTCTTTATGTTAAATAATACTGGATTCAAGTTACCCAGACACCACCATCCTGATCAGAGAGGGATGGAGACTACTGCGGAAGTGGTACACCCTCCCAGAGGAGAAAAGACTCTCATTGCTTGACAGATCATCCATCTTCCTTCTTGGCTTTATTGTATTTCTTCCATATTGATGGAATGGCTTTCTCTCTGGAAAGTTTGTTGGGTCAAGTGCTGAAAATCAAACCCAAGTTCCTTCACGCAACAGCAGGGAATGAAAGTGCAGTAGAGCAAAGTGCAGCTGTGATTCTGGATTAATTGAGGTCTGCTAAGCTTCTAATCACCTCAGATCAGAGGTTTTTATGTAAAATATGTAATTATTGTTTTTATTTTTTAACTTTTTATTATTATTGTTATTGGCACTGCATTTGTAGAAGTTATTTCATTCAATGTTTTTATTATTGCTTGAAGATAGTCAACATTCAATTAATTTCTTCTATTTTTTTCCTTAAGAACTCTATTCCATATTAATTTATTCATACAGAAAAGTACACTTTGTCCATCTATTCATTAATCCACCTGCCCACCTATCCATCCATTCCTCTATAATTCATACATATAGGTATGTATATAAATTATTAGGTCAGTTGTTTTACATCTCTGAATAGCTGAGTCAGTGATACAGAGCCATTATTATGTATGCACCTTTGCAATATATATGCACACAGGCAACCATGCACATTTTAAAACACATTTAGAGAATTGCAAGGGAGCAGGGTAGCTGGCTATATCTGGACATTTATCAGTTTTCAGAGGTATAAAACAGCTTGGTGTGTGTCACAGACACATGTGAGTCACAGCTAACAGCACATTCATCCTCTGGTTGTCAGGGCAAGACCAGAGAAATCCCCTGGGAAAATATCCTCTTTCCCTGGTAACCACGAGCCCAAGTCCTCATTTGCTTGCCTGGTTAGAGCTGCACACCCCTAACTCCGTGTGAGGTTACAAAGAACACCCTTTTCAGTTGAAACTAGGATAAAGCAGGTCAGTAAGGGAACTATCTAAAAATTATAAGCATTCAGAATTGCCCTTGAAGTAAAAGCCTGTTGAATAAGGCAAACTGTTCTCTCTATGATTTTTTTCTGAGACATTCTAAGAAACAATTTTTGGTAAAATAATTTCAGCCTAGGCTTACTTGGTAGCTTCTTATGAAAAGAAACTGCCAACATACTCCTGTATTATTTTTTGCTTTTGATTGAGATAAATTACTAGTGCAAATAATATTTTTGGAATGGGAAGTATTTTAATCAGTTTTAAATATTAAAAATTTTAAAGATGTTTTCTTGTGGAGTGACTGATATTTTAAAAATTCATCATAATGTCAATAATCTTATTGAATCTTTTTGAAAAGGATAAGTTTTAATACACTTAGAATCTTGAGAAATCAAAAAAATATATTCATGTAATGAACTAGAAAAATGACAATTATTTCTGATTCTTGCAAAAGACTTACATGCAGTATGTTGGTGTATTCCATAAGGATTAGCATGTCCAGGAAGAGACACCTCAGAGAAGAGTAGAATATCCTCTGTGCTGGGGGACTCCTCTATTTTACATAAATCCATTTACCTTGATATTTATTTCTAGTTTCTTAGAAATATCTCTGGGTTGAGAGAAATCAACATTTTTGTATACCCATAATAAGCTCTTTTCCACAATGACAATTTACTTGGTTTGGCTTTTTCTCCTTTTCCAAAGGAAATTGCTGTATATGATGAAACACTGCTATGTTTTGATAACATTTTAGGAAGACATACAGAATTTCCCCAGCTTTGTCAGAATAGTTCATCTATTAAAAAGATATCTGATAAAGATGTCTGCATAAAATATTGAGTCATGAAATAGAATTTTCCTTTGGAGTATCTGCATTTGTTTGAACTTTTTATGCCTTTACTTGTGCCTGCAGTCTCTGCCAGGTTTGTATATTGCTTAGAAGACTTTTGCTTTGTTTTATGGGGAAAGGAATGTGGTTGATGCTGGTGTACAAGAGCAGTGACTGTGAGGAAGTGCAGCTTTCTATTTGTTTCTGCCCTGTCAGGGTTTGTCATAGCATCTCTGTGTGACTTACTGGTGATGGCCATCACATGTGAGAAATGCCAATGACACAGCACCATTGTGCAGCTGCTACAGAGTCACCATAAAAAGTGGCATCTCTCTGCTCCAGTAGGTAGCTGACAATTAAAATGGAGAAAAAAACTATGAACTTTATATTACTCCCATTTTTGTCTTTTCTCTGCAATATTTTGTACATGCCTTTGTCTCAGGGAGATTTTCAGGACTCAACATAATGTGACCATTAAAGGAAAAAAAAAATCTATTGAGTGAAGGGGTAGGAAATGATGGGTTAATAGCACACATGATATCACTATATTTAGACTCTCATGATAATTATTGTAGTTCTTGCATTTTGTTTGATATGGTATGTCAAAAGGTCTGAGTGAATTTTATTTCATGGAATGTTTGTTGAGCAACTAACATGTCTTTTTCTTTGCAAACTAATTAACTTTGTTCTTTCTGGTTTGTTTTCTTTTATGTAAAATGTAATAATCTGAAACTGTTCTACAGCAGTTCTGTCCTTTACAGTGCCATTACTTTGCACTTAAAATAAAGCTGGCTAGTTAAGCTTTAGTTAATATGCATGTCTTTTTCACTTTCTGTTTTAATTTAAAGTATATTCTGCAAGGTAAAAGTGATGAGGGTGTCCTAGATGGAGATTCCCTGTAGTCTAAACTGGCAGATTTGCTGAGCTCTAGGTACAAGTCACCTCAGAGCAATTTGGAGGGGGTTTTGTTTTTATGCTGCCTGCAACACAGCCTGACTAAGAGCAATTTGAGGCAGGAGGGTGGGCACCTGGCAACTTTTATCTTGGAGGTGACAATGCAGAAGCTGTTAATTAGTGAATGTTGTTTTTATCAACTTGATGTAGAATTCCAGCCTTGCATGTGAAAAGTGCACAAATTTTATTTGTGCCAAATTGGCCTCCATGTGAGGATTGGGTAGATCCAATTAATGTCAAACAGCCCCGTGTACTCTGTTCCTATAACCTAGATTGTGATACACTTACCTGTGGCATCCTTTCCAGATGATGTGTTCAGCTATGAGTAGGGATAAGGAACACAGAGTATATTTCTTTCATTTGAACAAGGCAGAAGTCAACTTCTGAAGGAGATCACAAACTACTGCAGCCACCTTTTACATTCCTCTTTATGTGCTGTGAGGTCTCAGCCAGCTATTCTGCCCCATTTGGTTTGTGCTGACCAGTTACCCAGTGGATTTTTTAAAATAGAATTCACTTAAAAATAAGTAGTTTCTGGAAATCAGGATTATTTTTAAATGTGTAAGATAGCCTGCTACTCAAAAGCTTTGACAAGCACCCACTTTCTCCATGTTTCCCATAAAGGAAGTTTTCCACAAAATGTAAAATATAGCACCAGCAGTTGTGTTATTTTTTCACAATTGCAAGAGAAGAAAAGATTTTTTTTGTCTTGTTTTGCTTTGCATTGGAGAACAGGAGCTGAGCAAGAAGAATGTGATGCTGAGTTCATCATTCAGTGTGACCCAAGATGAATAGTACCAGTGTGATGTATGGGCTCAAATTGTAAACAGAATTTGACAGAACAAGCACAGGGAATTTGAGATGGAATCTGGACAGAAGTACAGATTAATGTGAACAAATCCAATCGCCCACGGAGGCTGAGGTGTAGCTTTAGATAGGTATTAATTGTTTAAGGAATGTTGTGTATGCTGAGTGACTTATGAAAACAAAGTGGCACACCAGATCAAGTGGACCCTTTGATTTGGAATCAGGCTGTGGGCTGCATGGTTAGGAGGTAAAGAGAAACAGGTGAGAAATTTCTGCTACACAGAATCATTTCACATGTGACTCTGGAGCCAGGATTCGGCACACATCACGATGCCCTATTTGCCTGCTATCTCTGTGTACGATTGGATTTGGTTACTTTCCTGTGAAATCTTTTTAACTGCAGCACATTTCACATGGTGTTGATTATCAGTAGCATTTTATGGGAGCTTTGTGCTGTATGCATTGCATTCAGCCTTTCAGTGAGCCACTACTAACATTTAGGGGATAAAAACCTTGCCTTTGCTTCCAGTGAGACATGGGTCCAGCTTCATGCCTGCGCTTGTAGAACCAGATACAAAACAAGGACTAAATGAAACTGGTGGCCCTAACACATGCTTCATTCCCTGCTGAGAAAGCAGGTTCTGCTAGAGCATCATGGAGGGGCAGTGCAGTTCAGCTGGGCTTCCAGGGCTTCTCAGCTCAAACACAGCCTCTGGGGAGATATCAGAGCATGCTGTAGTATGAAGTTTTGGAGAAGGATTAGGAGGAGGGTGGAAAAAGCTGGGAGCACATTTATTTTCCACACTGAAGTGTTGCAGTAAAGTGAAACACGTTCAGTACCTGACCTGAGGCCCTGAGTCAGAACTCCTCACAATGGGGCATATTTAACTGAGAAGTGTGTGCTGTCTGGGTGTCAGAATTAGAAAATTTTACGTTGTCAGTATGTCCTGCATGTGATAAGCAGGACCTAGCCAGAAAATAAAGCTGTGGCTGAACTGTGGTTGCTTTCTCAAAGTTGTAGTAAGCTGCACAACAGTGAGTTGTGAATGTAGGTTGGAGCAGGCTGGTGTTGGTTTTTGTGCCTTTGTACTATGTTTCACTGTGCACATGAGGCAAGATCTACACCAGCAAATGAAACTGATAGGGTTAATAAAAGCAAAGTCTCCCTTTCAGATTATATATTTAAAATAAACCAACGATTAGAAGATATCTGATATTTGTTACCTCACATGACTTTTGTTTTGGTTTTTTAGCATTTAGACATATATTATAAGGTGCTACATGCTTTATTCAAATTCATCAGGTAAAAAAAAAGAAAGCCAGATAGACCAAATCTGTTTCTGCTGATCATGATTTATCTATCTTTCAGTAAACCCTTTGGTAGAGCTGAGGATAATCCATTACCTCTATGCTTTTCTGAACATTTGAAGTCCCAAAGTGACTGAATTTTGAAAAATGAACGAGGGGAAAAGTGTGACTTACATCCTGTATGGACCTTTAAACCATTACACATGCCAGTATATAAAATGAAGGTACTTACCTCCACTGTTATGTTTGCCTTTGGTTACCCTATCTTTAAAATGGATACAGAAAGAAAAATACCAGAGAAGGAGAGCTAAAAGAAATGGTTTCTTATAGGAAGAGATTAGAACAATTGCACCTATTTAGTTGAGAAAGGAGGTAGATGAGAGGAGACATCATGAAGAGATATGAAATAATGATGCATAATAAATTCATGCTAATACTACAAATTGGCTACTTGGACCCTTTTTCTTCAATTTTGCTTTTGAAAATCAGTTCTCTTGATACTATTAATGCAAAATGATGGCCATTTGCTGTATCCAGAAGCACCCAGAGATTAGCAGTCCATGTCATCTATATATGTATGCAGCAGAACATACATGCAAATTTCTAATGTAAGATGAAAGTTTAGCATCCTATTTATACTTCTAAATAAAGGTCTGTCTGCAGTTTAAAGGAATTTATGTCCCAGTTGGGGAACTGCAACACAAACCCCATAGTGCACATGAATATTCTGCTGAATGGAGAGCTTGCAAAATACTCTGTAATAATTCCATTTTCTCTGAGTGTTTCCAAGTTTTTACACTTCCTGTGCATTATTTTCAGACAGAGATTAGGTTAAAATCCTACCTGGATCAAACCTTCAGAAATCTGAAGAGGGTTGTACTCCACCAGTTTAAGATGTAGTGCAGTCACACCTAAGAATCATTTAAGTCAATATACTTCACATCCCCATGGGAATAACAGCAGCAACAGCACGAGGGCATTTCTCATACACTGCCAATATATAGCAGTGACCCTGTGGATGAAATGAACTCCAAATCAAGCTTCCTTCTGGAAAGGGCATCAGGGAGAGAGCTGTGCACAGGAGGGATCTGACAGGATCTGTAAAGATGATGACTTGCAGAAAAACTCATCATTGCAATTAGAGAATGACATGGGTTATCCTGCCCTATGTTTCACAAAAGGTTCTGCTGTTTCACCTACCTGAGGTGCTGCATTTCTTGTTTAGACAGTCAATATTCAATATTGCTATTGTTTGGGTATTTTAACAATTGCTCCAGTCTTTATTTCACAGCTGACTGAAGTCTATTCTGATGAGACTGAAGAGTTAAGCTCAGCACTGGGTCTTCTAGGCCCAGGCTAGGACAGCTGTTCTGCCAAAACCACAAGAATATCTGATCAATTAGGGTTTCTTAGAAAACTCTGAAGAAGCTGGAGGCGAGAGCAAAATGTTTTTCTGACGTATCTCTGACACCAGTAAGAAGTTCTTTAACCAATAAATAGGAATGTATTTGTGAATGGAAATAGCTAGATTATAAATGAATGTGAGAGATGACTTGCATGGGAAACAATGGAGCTGTGAGGGTTAATTGGCTTGCTCAATTGGTTCCATGAGTTTTGTGCATCTTCTGCCCTTGAGGTTCTGGTGAGAAGCTACTGGGACAGAATGGCTCTCAGCACGTGTTTAGATTTGAGGAGTCTGAAGAACTTAGAATCTTTCTCATGTATGCAAAGTAATAATTTGAAATGTATGCATTGAGTTCCTTTTAGAGCAAAAGACAGCAACAGTGCCAACAAGAATGAATAAAGTCCCTCAAAGCCATATGAGAATTCATCTGCATATTCCTTTCTTAAAAAAAGGTCAGAACATTTTCCAGAAAAAAAAATACATGTTTTTCATTAATATTCCTGAATGCCCAAAACTTTATGTTTTTTATTTACTCCTGGAAAGCCACCAAACATGTCTAACAACTGTTTCTCGGAAAAATTCTGTAATTTTGGAGAAGCCTTTTCTTCTTTCTTTTTATTAGAAATAGCCTGGGTATAACAGCTGCTACACAGTGAATGAGCTCAAAAGAAATATATTTAGTTGAATTCAGTACCTTAATCTAACTCAAGTGACTTAGAGCAAAACATTACATGTGGTATCTTGCTTCATAGATCTTTGTTTGGAGAGCATCCAGACATGTTGCTACTATTATCTTAAGTATGTTCTTGATAAGTGCTAATATTGATATCTATTCCTCTCAAAAGAGAGATATATAGATGCAAGCAGGTTTTCCCAGTATGTGTCTCATTGAAGAAGACTTAACAACCCCTTTTTACCTGACCTTTTAAAGTAGCATAGTGGGCAATAACCATTAACTGATCAAATATGAGAAATGTCAGGTGTGGAATAAGCACTGACAAGGAAATATTTCATCTCTTTAAGCTCATGAACCATCACTGAAAAATCTTGGCTCCTATTAAGAGCACTTTTTTCCTTCCAAATATTCAATAATGGTATGATGGGTAGCCTCATGAAGCATTGCTTTACAAAGTTAAATTTAAAGCTAAAAAGAGATCAAACAGGCTAAAGTATGGTGTAAGTCTGAGAAATTCATCATTGTTGCTTACCCAGATAGTCTCATTTTCATCACAGAGTGCCAGGTCTCATTTAATACATTTAATAAGTCTAACAACCCACTTATCTACTTTTCTTTTACATGTACTGCATAATCACTCGCAGATCATCATGTGTCACTGTAGATTGGTATCCCTTCTGTTAATCCAAATAATTCAAGTTAATAGTGATTTTTTTTTTTAAATTGAGTTCTTTGTACTTAAAGCCTCATACATGCTACAAGTCTTTGATTAGACAGACATGGTATTTTGTAAGAATTTTCTGGCAAGGAGAAACATGATATGGAACCAAGATCAGAAACCACTTTGTAGGCTGGGGGTACTGATTCCTCTTTTATTGTGTTACTTTGTAGTGTTTTACCCTGACAAAGTCCAACAATGTCACTGCACTTACTCTTTATGACCAACTGCAAAAAAGTTCTGGCAATGAGAAGTATCAGACTGCCCCATCCTCAGGGCAGTCCTGAGCAGAGCAGAATGCAACAAAATCAGTGCCTGTATCCAAAATATTTACAATGTCCTGGACGAGTTGTCCTGCTCCTAAACACCATCAGTTATACTACAAGATTAGAGACAATCTCTATGTTAGTTTGGAATTTATGAACATGTGGCTCTTGGGATTTGACTGTATTCTGTCTTTTATGTCTGTTTATAATGTTTTTAAAAGTCTATATTATGTAAGAAAAGCTTCTTAAAAAATTAGGCCTTCTTCAAAGATTCTGACTCCAGCTGTTCTCTTTAAAGTAGCTGGAAAACTTTTGTAAATGGTCCACCAAAGATTAGACCTGGCAAACAGACTCTTGAGGTGGGAGTCATCATTTCAAAGTTCAATCAATAATTAACCTTGCTAACAAAAAGCCAGAATGAAGTCAGGATCTGTGACTGTGCAATTGAGATATGAGAGACACAGACACAAGTCACTGTGGGGTTTTGCTGCCTCTGCACTTTTAGAGCAGCCTTTAGGCTGCTGCAGGTTCTGTGTTTCACCATTTAGCATCAGGAGTGCAGAACCGGGCTTCCATGGGGCATTTAAAAGGTAGAAGAATGTGACACAAAAAGAACCTACAGGCAAGAATACTTTTCAGCTGCTTTGCAAAAAATAAAACTGTCTGCAGGGAAAGAACCTCAAAAGAATAAACTCCCAGACTTTGTCATACTTGGTGAATGCTGTCTGCCAACACGGACAACAAGACCTGCCACGTTCTGGCACATCTTTCATTATCTGCAAGTGTAAACTTGGCACAGTTGCACTCAGGATCATGGTGCACTTAAATTATGATAGTGTAAATTCAAATTGATTCTGCATTCTGCACAGAGGAGCCAGGCCTTGCCAGAAGTAATATAAAGTAAAGGTCTTTGTGGTACCAGTTTAGGTTTGGGTTTGGCACCAGAAAGACCAGAGAAGTGGGTAGTAAAAATGAACAGTAACTTGAGGATATTTTAATAACGGCTGCTCTGTTTTCTTTCCTAGTGCACTTTTATTTTATTTGCACTTTTGCAGTTTCATCTTGATGACATGGCTATTATTTTATAGCAGTTTCAAGCAGTTAATTAATGAATTGCACACATGTGACATGACACCACCTTGCCCAATAATCTCTGGCATCTATTTTTATGGTACAGAGCGCTGTTGCTTTGTGAATTGTTTTAGATTGTAAATTGGCACTGGAAACTGTTATTTTAATACTCAAAACAATACAATAGGAATGCTTGATGGATGACATGCATCAATGACAAATTGCCATGCATGATCTCATTAAATTCACAGACCTTCTTGGAGATACCAGTTAATGTTTCTCTGTTCTTTAGATGTGAACCTATTGTTAAATCCACAACACCTTATGAAGCCCTTTAAAGACAGATTGCCATATTGCTGACAACCCATAAATGACTGAATGAGAAAGGAAATGTATAACACAATTATGGACTTATTTTGCATTATCTTTTTGCTGGTAGTAGTAGACCAAAAATGTGTATGTGCTGGAAATGAAACAAAGTAAAGACAAACATATTAAGGCCAGGATATTTCATCATGTCCTGTATTTTCAACTTTTTAAAGGGAAATGCACTATAAATGGGGGAAGCTTAGATCACATCCTAATGTCCCCCATCCCACTCCTCAAGGGTGGACTGGAGGGACAAGAAAAGTGTAGGTAAATCGCTTTGCCTTCCCTTCTCAATTGCATCAGAAATAAGGTATGACTGGAAGATGTGCTGCACCCTCTCTAGAACTGAGACATCTCAGTAGTCTTTTGTACACTTTGTGGTCATCATAGATGACTATACTGCCTTGTCAGGCTCATGTATCAACCCAAAATTCAGGTCCTTTCATGGGACCTGAATTTGTATTGAAATTCACCACGTGTCTCACAGAAACACTTTTTTCTCTAGGTTTCTTACTTTGGAATTGCACAACTTACAGCCAAAAGCCTTCCTCTAAAATCAAGCTGTAGCAGCAAATTTGCTCTGCTTTGGTAAGCCTGCTTGAAAACATTTCCAAGGATTTTGAACATCTGCCCAAAGGAAAGTACTTGCGAGCCATCTCACACTTGTTTGACCAAAAGGAACCCTCACTCTCACATTGTGCATGATATCAATGAAACACATCACCTCAAACTCATTTTTTGTGTGTGTGCTACGTTATAAATATATTAACCACTTACTGTGAAGAGACATAGAAATGTTCATTCATCTAAACTTGATGAAAATATTTTCCCCATATTAAACACATTTTAATTTTGTGCAGACTCTGTTCCTGCAACTTTACTCTAAGTTGACATATGCTGAAAAATTAATTTCAAATATGTGCACAAAATGCTGATTATGTGTAAGAATGGAAATCTATTACAGCTGAAGGATGAATTCCTCTCTTTGCACATAATGCAGAGGAAATGTTCTCTCTCTCTCAAATGTCTCTTTCACGCACAGATATACACATTTATTAGAATACTTCCACATGCAAAAGATTCTGAGACAGAAAGAAATGACAATAATAACTTCTTCAGTTTAGAATGTGATCCTTTAAAAGGAATTATTTGTTGTAATATGATTCTGTACTTGAATATGCTGATGTAGCATAAAAAGCAATAATACAGATGCAAGCATCTATTCAGTAAAAGTAGCAATAGGCAGAAAAAAGCTTCTGTATTATGGTAGCAGTTTGGGACTCATTTTGGATAAGAAGCCAGAAGTTCAGATGCATTCCCAAGTGTTCTGATTTTTCAATACCACACGAGCTTCTGTGATTTATATCCATTAGCCAATCCAGACCTTCTTCCTAGACCCATGGCAGTCCCTCACTGCCATTTTCCATTTTACCAGACTTTGATGATCTATTCTTTTAGTTTTATTCCTATTTTAGGCTTTATTTTTTTTACAACTCCCATTACTGTAGTATCTGAGCTGTTCATATTCTCCTCTCTACTCATCCTTACAATACCCAAGTGTAACTGCATGAGAAGCAAGGGAAGCACAATTATCCCCATTTTATAGCTGAATAATTGAAAAAAAGAAAGGCTCACACCCATATCTGCCATGGTATTTAGGTAGCAAATTCCCTTTGAAGTTGGTGAGAGTCAGACACCTAACAGGGACTGTGGTGGAGGGAGAGCTAGAGATCATTCAGCTAATGATCTGCTCATTAGGACATCCTTTCTTATATCATTAATTCTTAAAACCAGATACTTTCTGCCCCCTTTTTATATTTGCCCATCACTCATGGAAAATTATGTATTTCTCACCTCCTTATCTTATATTGATGTATCTTATATAGTTGTGAGTATAGTTAGTCCCTTTCAGTATTTTCTTTGCTGTAATAGAATTTGGGATCCTAAACTAAAACAATGGGAAAGCAGTATGGAAATTCTTGAGTCCACCAAAAAGCAATTTCTACTTTTAATTACTCTGCAGGCAAGAGATTCTTTAAAATCAAAAGCAAGGGAGCAACGGTCCCTGAAACTGGGAATGGAAATCATATAGATGTTTACAAAATGGAGTGGAAGAGAAATTGCTTCAAAGAACTCTGGAGTATAATTCACAGTACTCTGTATAGTTCCTCTCTCTAGCAAAAATTTAATTTTAGTAAGTTGTTAAAGTAACACTTTGTGAAGTTTAAGTCAGGCTAAATGAGAGGTGAAACAAACTCTAGAGATATGAATACTGACCAAAAGGAAAAAAAATTAAAACTTTTGAATAGAAGAATCTTCAAATTATTCTATAATTCTAAATAATGGGTTACACAGATAAGTTATTTTGGTACAGAGCTAATTACACAATTCTTTGGAGAGTCCTTTAAGAAGAAATAAGCACATGTGTGACTGGAAGCATTTAGGGAAAAAAATCAGACCATTTTAATAGTTGTGTTTGTAATGCATCTGTTTTAAAATCAAGAAATAATACACTGTTCAGATGCAGCACATCTGCTTGGACATCTCTGGTTTTCGGCTTGTTAAAGCAATTCAGATGCTCTAAATTATGACTAACTATTGTGCTTGGAATCATTTGAACAGGCCCCCTGGTATCTAAAGCAGGAAGTCTGTTTCAGCCTTAGAGATTTTGGGTTTAGCTCAATATTATACTCAGTCTACTCAGCCTCACCACAGAGAGCTTTGGGGTGGTTTTTATTTTTTTTTTGTTTGGTTTCATATTTTTTTATATTGTTTTGTTTTAATTTTATTTCTTTTGTTGGAAGAGACAGAATACTTTGCTTTATTTTCATTACAAAATTACATATTATAGCATCACTGCATGCTAATGACAAAGATGCTGAATGGACAACTTAGGAATAGAAGTAGCAAAGTGAGAAATGTCTAATACACAAAAACCCCACCAAACCCCAAAACCCCCAACAAAGTAAAATAAAACCAAAACTGTTTAGGGCAGTGGTGTGTTTTTTCTCTCCCACACACTTCCAGTATCAAAGAATCATGTACAGAATTTAGATAAGAATTCAGTTATCTCCCTGTTCGAATCATGTTTGTCCAAGTGAACATCAAATGCAGCATCAATGAAAATGAACGTTCCTGTACTTGCTTAAACAAATTTGCAACTATTGAGACCAGGAAAGACAACTTCAGAGTGAAGGAAAAAGTTTCAGGTAGTCATGAATCAAAATGGGTGGAATTATGAGAGACTCTCAGTAAAGACTTGGTGTGATTTTGTTGTAGATGGATTATCCCACTGTAAGCTGCAAGTTGAAAATGAGGAGTTAGTTCTGGAGGGCTAGGAAAAATGTAGATACCAAGTAATAAAGAATTAGACAAAGCTGTCAGTGCACATAGTGTCAAAAAAGTCTCACCTTGAAAAAAGAAGTAGAAAGTCAACACAGAGGGAAAAAAAAAATCAACTCCTTCTAAGTCTTTGGGAAATGTTAGAAGTCATTGATTCAAGATTATTCAAGTTCATAAACAGAAGAGCTTAGATAAGATCAACCGGATAAAAACTGTGATATTTGTCATTTCTAATTCCAGTAATTAAGTGCTGCTCTAATTCTACTTGAGAAGGCCTCAGTGGGATTATAATAATGGCATAATGATGGAAACAAAGACAAAGAAAGGATCAGAACTACAACAAAAAGAAAGGATATTGAAAAATTCATGATGTACAGGCAATGATTGTCCTTAAAAGGCTAACCTTTGCTGACAATTGCTGTAACAATGGTGGGTATGAAATGTTGTTCTCTATGTATTTTACCAAAAAAAAAAAAAAAAAGAAAAAAAAAGAAGAGGAAAGACAAATAATTGTTTTATAGGATAATGATATTTTCTGCAGTTGCTGCTATTGACATTTTCCAAAGTTATCATAATTCTTTTGGAAGTTTGATTTCTAAGAAAAAAATATTTTTGGTAGAAATACAGCAGTTAAATGAGATTAAACCTGCCAGTTTTAAAAAGCAGTGTAAGAGGAAGAGAGAGAGAGTCAAAAAAAGTAAATGACCTCCTCACAACCAACTCGTTATTAGGACAAGCATCAGAGTCAGTATACTCAGTGTGACATTATGTCCTTACTATAGGGAGAGTGCTTTTACTCCTCCACATTGCTTTACCCCCACAGGTCCAGGTTCATCTCTGTGAGGAATGGGGAGTTGGAGAAATCTCAGAGCCTCTGACAAGCAGAAAAAGAAATTTTCTTGCCAAGTCTGGTGCAGAAAGGAATCAGACTTGTTTGTCTCCAAGGACCTCTGAAATGGAATTCCCCTCCCTTCACACCTTGAAAGTCACATTGCTTCCCACCATCATATTGCTGGGAAATCTTATTATATGTAAATTTCCGTCGTTCGTATTCCTCTTTTCTTCCTTTCATTCCATCCAAGCTATTTTGTCATCTCTACATTGAACCATTATTCTATGTCCCACAGAGGGTATAACATACAGTCCTTATTAAGATACACATGTTCATGGAATAACCCAAAGCTCATTAAAAAGATAAACTTATATTAGAGTATTTGGTGCTATTCTCAGAGCATGCACAAAATATAGAGCAAATATTGTTCCTATAATTGCATTTTAATTGAGCTGGATCTGATATAAAAACATAGTTGCATGTGGACTGTCAACTTGAATAATTTTTGAGGTACATCTTTTAATTTTACTGCTTTTATTGTTCCTATTACAGTTTGAGAGAATTTCCCCACAGCTGTTTTTATTTTGTGAAAATCATTCATCCCATGAGCATGACTGTAGCTGTGTACAGCGCACATAAATGCTTATGATCATTAAACATGTGTAGTTAAGGACTGTTGTGAATCCATACATGTTTCATTTCCTTGCTTTTTGTTTAATTTTTCAGTTATTGCTGTATTGTTTCTATATCTCAGCTGTAGCACAAAGGGAGCTCTACAAACAGCAAATAGCTGAGAGCCATCCTGTTTGCTGCCGCCGTTATTGCTAAAGCTTTTTGGATTTTTTTTAAATAGACTTATCAGTGATTTTTGGCTCAAAACCAAGTAGTGTTGCTTACTCCTCATCACTTTCCCCAAGCAACTGAACCCTAGTGTCAACAGTCCTGTTCCACTATTGCAGTTGGTGCAATGCTCTCACACAGACTCTCTGACAGGTCCCTGATTCCTAAGCTGCCTTTACTTCTTGCACACAGGCTCTGGTACTGTCACCTTTTTCTTCCTTTCACAGAATTCCTAATATTTTTCTCTTTCCTCCTGCTGCTCCCCTGACTAACTTTTCCCAGCTCTACTGGCTTTTGTTGCAGTTCCTCTGCTCACATAAACACCCTGGCCTTCCTTCCTGCACTGCTTCTTTCCCCCAAACAATCCTAGTTATTCATCACTTCTTCCCAGGCTCTCACTTACTTGTCTCCCCTTCCTAGAATTCCTAACATTATTTGATGATCCTCAGGCTGAAAATTATTTTGACATACAAAGAATCACGTTTTCTAACAACCAAGTGAGGAAATAAAGTTTATATGGTTTCACATGAACCTAGGTGAAACAGCAAATTTTTCCTGATTTCAGCGCAGAACTAGAAAGCACTCCTAAAATTTTCCCCTAAGTGAGAGTAATGAAAAGAAACAAACCTTTCTGTGAGTGCTGCCTGAATTGATACTGAATGCAGGTAATTTTGCTTTCTTTCAGATTTTGCAGAAAGATATTTTACACAGCTCTCCTTGGTTATTTTCATGAGCACTGTAATTCCAGCCTGAAGAAGCCGCCTCCATTAGGCTTAAGCTTCACTAATTTAGCAATTAACATTTAACAGCCAGATTGTTTTCCCAAACCCAACGGCACTAGTGCAAGAAAATATCTTCTGATCTATAACCTTGTTGCAATCTCAAAACTCCTAAAACCCAACATTTTTATTCTAATCATTTTTGCTGATGCAGGAGCCAGTCATCACTATATTGCAAGCAGCAAAATGCTACACAATACTCTGCAGTCAGACAGCATTTATTGTGCTGTAATTTGTTCTAAGACAATAGGGAAGATGCAAATTCTAGAGAGGCATATTAATCTGTAGGTCAAACAATAACAAAATATTGAAAAACTGTCTTAATGATTTTTTACATTGTGGTGCAAAAGCAGGTAATTCCATAGAGGGATACTGGTGATCTCATAAACCAGGAGAATAAAGCTGAGAGGTTTATGAATGCCACCAAGGCACTGAAATAGAATTAGTTTTATATCATGTACAACTGTATATGTGTTTATTATTTATAACACATTCTTCTTTTTTAAAGGGCTCCATTCTAAGCCCTCTTCTGATACTTCATATCTTGTTTTTCCCCACTGGTTTTAAACAGCAATTGTATTCCAGATGCAGCTTTAAATGGTGCTGCGTTAGCTCCCACCTTTCACTTTTTATTACAAAATTTAGTCTCTTTTACCGGCAGTATTTTTCTTTGAAAAGTAAAAGTTCTAAACTGCTGACTTCTTAGGAGGAGTGTGGGAAGAGGCTGCTCTGTGCATGCCAGATGGTGCTCAGCACCTGTAGGAGCCGGCCCTAAGCCCCAGTAAATCCCGATTCCCGGACAGCGAGCGCTGTGCAGGCAGAGGCAGCACATGGCTCCTGCCCACAGCAGGCAGGGAGATCCTCTCTGGCTCGAAGCAATCGATGCTGTGAGCACCCAAACAGCTGTCACTGCTGCTCTTTGCAGCCAGAATTCCATGGGGACGTGCTGTCAAGTGCTTGACAGGGTGGGTAGGATCCCAGGACTCTATGAAGAGAGCCCAGTACTCCTTAGAGCATGCAGTTTGGGTTCTATTTTTGTTCTAAGAATCCACCTCTGAAAAGAAAGTGGTGTAGAAGTGCCGGTGATGAAGTGGTAGGGACAGCCTTCCCCCCTGAAAAGTGGTGGTACATCCATGAGAAGCTGCACTCCCCAGTGTAACAGCTCAGTCCTGTTGTTGGTCCCGCTCACACGCAGGGCAGTGGAGCATCTCCAGCAGGATCCTCAACATCCATCTCATCCTGCCACAGCAGAACTGTTGATGGCAGAGTGAGAGCCAACCAACATCAGGGACACAGAGAAATCCCTGAGTGCAGGGGTCACTGCTGTCAGCCTGACCTCACACCTCCCACGCTCTTCTGCAGCTGCTTGGTTCTCATGGTGTCAATTCTGAGGGACCACCTCCTCTGTCATTCCTGCTAAATTAATTATCTACTGCCTAGTAAGCTGTTTTAAAGGAAGTTGATTGCCCTCAAGCATGGTACTCCTAAACCCTACTGCTGCTCTGCTCATGCAACAGCTCCCTCACTCCCCATTCCCAAAGTTTTGGAGGTCTAATACCTCACCTGGCCTCCAGGAGCTGAACACTAACGAGCTTTGGAGCCTGATTTCATGGTGAGGACAGGCTTAAACAGGAAACAAGGGTGCCAATTACTAGTGGTAGTACTGGTGCTTGATGGGAACACCTCTCCATAGGTCTGTCAGGCAGCAGCTCCTTGCAGTCTGGAGGTGAAAGTGAGAGAAGGATTGGCTTCTGTCTGGTGAACTCGCCAGCCACTTAGTCCCCTTGAGATGAGAAGTTTAATGTTAAGCTTTTAAAAATGAACTAATAAAGACTTACTAATAAATTGTTGATATTTTCAAAAGTTATTTACAGCAGTACCATATTTTCTCAGAGTTGTTTTAGTGCCGGTACTAAGTCATCATAGTTTTTAGAAGTACAATTGTTTGCAAAATATTTTCTTTATCAGTTGTTTATAAGTGCAGAACACGATGATAACAAGATCCTATTTGGTTAAATATATAACTAATTGTTCTAGTCCTGGTTTTATTTCCCCCCCTTCTTTTCAGCATAATCCCTTGAGGAGGTGTTGATCTGTGGTGAAAAAAAACTATAGCAAAATTCTATATATCTATAGTAGTAATATTAAAAAGCAGTGTGTCTTAATAGAAGCAGAAGGAACTTAAGATCTTTAGTGTGATCTGAAACACCTATACTCAGTGTTTCTGTGGTAATTACCAAGGGAGGACCGTGCTGATCATCAGTTATTCTCTTAGTATTCCCACATCTGTGGAATGAGCCCTTAAAGAAAAAATTAGTAGGTTTTTTTTCCCCCCTAGGAAAAGTGATATCTTTTTCTGTGTCTCAATCTACATCTTAAATTGCACATTCAGTTGACAGCTGGTACATACAAACAAAGCACCAATTCACATCTGCCTTGCTTAGCAAAGACATATTGACCATGGAAAAAGGAAAGAAGGGTTTGCTAAGACCACAGTAGAACTTCCCAAAAGAGACTGCCCTGGCTGAGAGACAGCAAATTTTTCTGTATTTCTATTGCCCCTGACTCTGCTGGGGAAAAGCAGTAATGTGTCTGCTTACATACAGGGCTTTCAAACACCTCTGTACAACGAGTCTTTGAACTGTACTTCATACTGTTTCCCATCTCTGTAATGCCTCTTCCTCTCCTGCCATGCTTTTCCCACCTTTTCCAGACAGCTCATTTGTTATGCATCCTGCTGCTGTGAGCTGGCCCTTTGCACTCCTTGAGTTTGGGCAGGATTTGTCCCAGATTCTGCTAGCATACCAGCAATGTTAATGTTTAGTCTCAAAGTTTTAAATGGCAATGGTTTCCTCTCTCTTTTTTTTTTTTTTTTCCTTCTTAACACCATTGTCTGCTTATAAGAAATGCTAGCAAGGGAAAAAAAAAAGTATGTGACCTATTAAAATGAAAGATTGCCCATTCTTGTAATTACAAGTAACAGGAAGCCTGGTAGTACCTTGTTTGTTAAATTCCTCTGACCTCTTAAAAAAAAAATTGTACGAAAAGTCACAGTTATTAGTACATCTAGAGCTAAGGTCCTGCTCTATGCACATGTGTTAGTCATTTACCAGGGTTTTTTTCCCGTTCTTGCTAGAAGTGCTGTGAATTGATAGCTGGATATTCAAACACTGGTGGACAATCCCCTTTAGGCTCCCTTGGAAGAGTTTGCTAATAACTAACTGCCTTTCCTCTCTGGCTCAGGTTCCCAGTTGCTGTAAGCTTATAAGGGGGCCCGTTTCAACCCCTTTTGATAAAAAGGAACTGTGAAGGAGTCCCAAGGATGCAGAGTCCTGGGGCAAACAGCAGTTTTAGGTCTAACTGTGGAAAGGGGGAAGAAAACTTAAAACTCCTCATGGTTTTCAGGCTGGGTTCCCTTGTGAAGGTTTAATGTGAAAACACTGGATTTCCAGGCTTGTTCAGACCATGGTGGAAGAGGATAAGCCTGCACATTGCTCTGTCCCCAGGCCTTTGTCAGGGTCTGTCAGGTGTGAAGATTTAGCTCCTATTACAGGGAGTAAAGGGATCAGCTGCAAATAAAATATATGCTGTGGATTAGACAAAAACCCTGTTCCTTTGCTATGCACACATCTATGCCAAAAGTTAAGTACCTCAGAGGACACCCCTCAGTGCTACTCTGAGACTATAGTGCTTTTCTTAAGCCTAAATTTGGAGTCTCCTCCACTAATTTACTTTGCTCCCTCTGAAGCACTGAAGCAATTTTCTAACGTGGACTTTCATGTTTGAAAGACTGATCACATGAAAATGGAAATTACTATCATTTGACTAAAATTTATAAAAGCAAACGTTCTCATTACCACAGTTACGAATCCAAAATATTAGGTAGTTGCAATCCGAGATTTTTTTTCCCTTGCAAAAGGAGCTGTCAAACTTCTATTCATTTTTATAGTGCACCTTTTCACAAAGTTTTATGTTCTGGTTTTGAACTTCTGTTAATAGGGTCTTACATGCTGGGAATGCTTATCTGCAAAATCACAAGCTAACTTTTTGAAACCTGAGGGGAAAGAATAGCAGGGGCAAAAGAAAGGAAACCGACTTTGAAATGAAAATGTAATTTGTTATGGCTATAAAACTAACTGAAATGAGGAAATAGAAATGAGAAGGGAAATCAATGAAGTTACATAACTTGTATGCATGGAACAGAAATGAACAAATAAGCTAGTGTTGTATACATCCTTTCGTAATAACATAGCTGCCTTCTGATCCATGCAGATAAGCACATTTAAGGCTGACTTTAAAAATTACATCAAAACTGTTGGGGCCTAAATAAAGCAGAGGTTTGGTCCCTCAAGAGAGTTTGTTGGACTGTTTACTTATTCAAGGGACCTGTATCTGGGTCAGTGAACTTCAATATCTTGAAAAGCAACCCGTATGTATAGGCATAGGGAACCAATGATCTTTATATATGGTGAAACTTGTGGTTTTTTGTGCTTCCCTTCTAAGTTATCACATCCTCATATCTGGAAATGTCACCTGTGTGGTGCTTTTTTTTTCTTTCCCCAAGGGAAATGTACTGTCATTTCTCAGTTAACCAGCATTCATTCAAGCGACTGTTCATTGAAAAGAAATCCTTGGGTAACCTGAATTGTCAGACAACTGTGTAAAATTTCATTAATGAGGCAAACATAGTGAGCAGGATCATAGATGGGACAGCTATTAGAGAGGAGAAAAAATGTAGAGCAAGTGCTGATAAAGTGAGGTCTCTGGAGGAAACTTTCCCTTACACACTGATAACCTGCAGTGCTACTGAATCACTGCTAATAGCTGACAGAAAGGCTCTATATGTGAAAATAGAGCAATAAATAAGCCAAGGATGATTGGCTGGCAGTGCTTCCCTCGTTGGTGTGAAACAACACTTGAGCTGGGACTTGGGGAGGAGACTCAGCCTGGTTGTTTGTGCCACCACTTTGGTGTCTCTCTTGGAAATTGTCATTCATATCACAAACAATCTTTTCTTTAAGTCAGTTGCTGCATCCTCTCGAGTTCTTGTTGCTAATGGAGACAGAAACACTATTCTACTCTGGATTTAATACATTTCACACACGGATTCATCGTGTACTACTTTTTTCATCTGAATTGGAATTTCAACATTTTTGTGACTTTTGACACGTCATCACTCATAATGGGGTCTTACTTACAAGGAATAATGAATGTATTCTTGTGCTGAAGTCGAGGATGTCTTGTTCATAAACACTATTTGTGGTTTTCATACCACAAAATCAAATGACTTCATGTAAGGGGATGATTATAAATAGTCCTGTCATTCTCTTGCTTCTAACAACCTTCAAACCACTCATTATTTCTTTTCTCTCTGTGCCACTGAAGCCACATTCAAATATGCATCTAAATATTTTAGTATAAAGATGACAGTATTAAAGCAAAAAAAGCTGGTGACAAATTTTCAGACTCAGGCCTTTATGTGGACCTAAATGAATGGCCTGACTGCAAGAAGTAACAAGCACTACCTTAAGCTAAATTCCCTTTTTTGGTTTCAACAGTAGGTGCTCTGGGTTCCTTATTCTGACATCAAGTCTATGTTAATATGTGGGTATGACTGTGTTTGTGTGAGGGCACATACATATATGCTGGAAGAAATATCTCTGCCCCATGAGTAGGCTCACTGAGAAACCTAAATTAAACTAGTAGTGTTTTTAAATCTATTCAGGACCAAAGTGCCATCCCAAGTCTCAAATTTCTTGTGGAAAGCTCATTTTGCATGACAAAAATTAGGTATCAAAGTGTAGTTTTCCTGGAATAAAGCAGGACATGGGCAAAATTCTCTATAGATGGAAAAGGGAACACACATGGAAAGCCAAATATAAAACTTACAGTACGGAAGAACCCAAGGAATTTATCCTCACTGATAAACAGGGACAGATCCTTAGTGGGTGTAAATGGCAACAGTTAATTGGGGAATAGCTGAACTGGGGATTAACTGGTGCCAAGCAGATTTAGAGCAGCATGGGAACTGCAGGCTCCGTGTCTGGTCTGTAGATTTACAAAGCTTGAGGAGCCTTACAGGACATGCAGCTTCCTCCACACTGCTGAGTGCTCGTGAGCAGCCCTGTGGTAGCAGCAAGGCACTGTTTAAGTAAGATCTCAGGAGTGTGAATGAGATTTGCACTTCCAGCCCCAGGAATTTTTGGAAATATGTTTTGTTTTCCAGCAGGCTTCTGAACATCTGGAAATGCTGGCATTGTAGTGTCTCGGCATAAATCATAAATGACTGGAGGTGACTTTTTTATTCCTAAAACTGGTCCTTTTAAGCATTATTGCACAAAAAAAAAAAAATGAAATTAACTTCTTTTCTTTTGCTGTAGGAGGAGAAGGAGCACTTGGTCTCTGGGGAAATCCCTTCCATTTATTTTTCCTAACTTCTGCCCATCAAATGAAGAGATAAAGAGAATTTCTTGGGCTGGTACAAATAAAGGCCAATTTTTGAATCTGTTCTGGTCAGCTAAAATTGCTTCTGCTGCTGCTGTTACCACTTCCATTCTTAATAACCATGCGGTGACCTTCACTCCCCATCAATCTATCCCTGAATAGTTATTCTATTTGCAGCTTTTCCTCTAGCTCCCTTGTCCCTTGAAAGATAGCTGTGAGGTTTTTCAAGCACTGACACAGTTTCCACCGCTTGGTTGATCTCCTCAGGGGTGTCAGGGTCTCCCAACCCTCCTGAGGCAGCTCCCTGGGCTGTTCTCACACCTGGAGGGCTGAGACGTGCCCGCGTGTTACCGGCAGTGCCACCAAGGACTGCCGCTGCACCGGGGCAAATTCTCTTCTGGTAAATCTCTTGGCATTGCTTGTCTTAGCAGACTGGGATAATCTTGTCTGACCCTGAGAAAAGAAAGATGTCTCAGGGTGCCTGAGGAAACAGTCACAGGTTGGAAATTAATCGTATTTCCCATTGTACTTTGCACTGGTATAAGGAGATGGCTCAAGTTCTCTGTCACCCTTTCAAGCACTTGATATTCCATTCTACAAAGAAAATCTAACTGAATAGTAAAATCACCTTCAACCACTGAAAAACAGAGAAGGATATGAACAAGATCTGTGGATCAGAAGCTTCCTGAGATTTGGAGCAGTTCCAGCCACGGGTCCTGCACCAAGTGCTGCAGTCACTCTTATCTCTCACTCACTGCTGTCAAGCATTTGCAGAACTGCTTTTCTGATGACTTAATCCTTTCACTTCTGCTGATTTGTAAATGATGCCAAGCCTGGTATTTGATTACAGGCACCTAGTAGTTCCCATATTTGCACATCTTAGCACATGTGGAAAGCTGCTTTCCTGCTTCTCACAAGGGATCTCAGCTTGCTTCCACAGAAAACTTAACTCAAAAAACAACTAAGAAAAATCCCATCAATATACTAAGACGACTAATTAGTATTTGGTGTACAGTTACATGCTGACAATGATTAAACTAATTACAAGACATACTGTGCTAAATTGCTAGCTCTTTGTGTACTTCTAGTGCAGCTGAGAACCAGAGAGGTTGTGGTTCAAACTCTGAGTGTGTTAAAAAGGTTCTTGTTAAGATCACTTGCAGAGCTGTCAGTGTGTATGCACGCACACATAATGCACACGGCTGCCTGTGTGTGAGAGAGATCTGTATTCAGGGATAAACCAATACAAAATTCATTCTCACAGTCAGAGAGAATGGATAGTGTTGTGCTCTGCTAAACAGTTGCTGTGTTCCTGTTGAGACAGCCTCAGTGAGAAAAACAAGTGATTCCTTTTCCCAGAGCTTGCTCTCTGCAGTCTCAAGCTATGACTACACAGATCCAAACAAACTTATTCAGAAATGTTGTGAGCTTTTCTGCCCATCGAGACATAACACCACCCATGCTGTCCAGATATAAAAAAAAAAAACTTAATAATTTTCATTACAAGCTTGTTTAGCACACGTTTTATATCTAGGTCCCTTTCAATGGCTAGACATGAGATGTTGCTCTGACAATGTCCTTTCAGGTGCAGTTTGATGCTAAGGGCCACTAGACAGGAGCAGTTTTTGTATACTAGAAATACCAGCAAGGGCCCTTTTTCATCTCTCACCTCTTCTAAGACTGACAGAAGTAATGGATAAAAGTACACAGGGTGGAGTTATGCAGAAAAATAGCTGTCATGTAGTGGAAATAAGGACTAGAAGGAAAATCTGAACCAAAATGTGTCTCTCTTAATTTTACTTATTAGCTTAATTTTTACAGCAGTTTATTTACACTTGTGGTTTGTCCATGTTCTGCATTAGATGTTTCGTGTTAAGTCTGATATTTAGTCTTTTCTGGTATTAAAATAGTTACATGTATTATATTTAATAATCATTGGGATATATTTAATAGATTCCTGCTATCTCAAGTCCATTAATATGCAATCATTAAAGCTAGCTACAACTGAGGACCCATTGTTACTCATATAATGCTAATAAAAACCATAGAGAACCTTTTTAAAACTGTCAAACAGGATAAGTCCCATTCATCCACAACTGTCTATAGAAGCAAAGAGGATGTCTTCCAGCTTTCAGGTTTATTCCACATTAAAGACAGGAATTATGTCCCAGGGAAGGGGATTACTGTCAAACTAAAGACAATCATATGGTATGGAGGGATGGCTTAAAAGAGTGTCCACATATGTGGACAGATCTGAAGGCATTCTGTGTGCTGTGTAAAGAGGAAAATGGCCTAACACCTGTATGAGGCTCTGTGCTCAGGACAGAGGGACTCGTAAAACCACAGGTGTAGGAAGATGAATTTGTGTCATGAATGAACGCCATGCACTACTAGGAGATCAGGACTCTGCTCTTAACACAAAATTTCAAAAATCTACCAGTGTTTGAAAAAATAGGAAAAATTTCTTACATTATTGTAATTAATTTTCTAGCTCCACCAGGACTCAGAAAATCAGGAATTGACCATGTCAAGTAACAACACTCAAAAATTTACATTTGGTTTGTTTCAAGAAATATGGCAGGCTTAGTTTCATTTAAACTTTTCTGCCTTTCTCTTGTTCTGTCCACTTCAGCTAAAGCAAGATGAAATCTTGAGAGAGCTTAAATTAGTTGTCTCTTGCCCTCTGTATTCAACATAAGTCTGGGAATGCTCTAGTAAGACAGGCCAAGTTCTCCTCTACATCAGGCTGATTCTAACAACTGAGCCTATTGACCTGTGCCAGCCTTCTTACCACCATGGGTCACTGTTCTTCCTCTCACAGAGTGCAGTGCATGCAGTCTAATTTCTGTTTGTTAGACAAGTGCAATGAATGGGTAAGAAAATTACTCACTCTCAGTTGAATTCCAGATTGTATATTCCCACAGAGAACTTCACAGCATGGGAGGCTGGACCCAACAAATGGTCAGATGTTTACAAGCTGGTTCAAATCTTCAAACTTAGAGCCCCCCAAATAAGAACTTTAAAAACGTAATAAAAATATAATTAAATTTGAATATCCATTATTTTTCTATTAGTAAAACTATAACATATAATGTCTAATGGCAAATTCACAAAATTGAACCAAACCAATGTCAGTATGGGGAAACATAATGCAGAACAAGCTGAGTAATTAAGTGAGAAACTGAGCTCATCCTTGAGAAACTACAAAGTGCAAAGCTTGTAAGAATGATTACGATATTGGAATTTTTAGACCATGAATGGATCTAATTGCTCCAATAAATTGAGTCTGTTCTGTTTGTTTGCATATTTTGTATCATGCAGGAGTCCACTGTAATGCCATGCCAGGACCATCCAGAGAGTTGAGAAACAGCTCCTTGCCTGCTGATATTGCAAGGGCAGTCGGGCAGTGAGCTGTTCCTCGTGGATCAGTTGTTTGGTTCAGCTGAGGCAGTGCAGCCAAACACAGTGAAAGAAAGGGGTCCCAGTGAGTAGGCAGGATGTATTTCATTAGTGCTCATGATCTCCTGAATTGGTCCCATTAGTGAGCAGGTCATGATGGCTGGGCAATGTGCCAGCTTCCCCCAGTGCTGAGTGGCAATTGGCAGCTCTGCAGGCTCTCAAAATTGGCTCAGAGAGGACTGCATGCTACTACTCTAACTTGCAAGGTGATACGAACAAAAAAAGTAATTTCTCTCATTGACAAAGGCTGGCCAAAAATAATTGTGATGTGTGAAACATGTAATATTCTTTCTGAACTAGTGGCATGACCCACAACTCAGAGGCGCACCCGGTGTACCGTCTCCTAGGGGCTTCCCTTCTCGTAAGCACTCTCACAAAAGCCCTGTCCCGATGGAAACAGAACAGATAGCAGTTTACAGCAGAGACACATGAAAGCAATTTACTGATACATGCATCAGAAAAAGACCAGAAAACTCTGATAGTTTGGATATATCCAACCAAACTACACTATCCATCAGTACCACATCTGCAAGAAAGGCAAGTGTAAAATGTAAGAACCTATGTGCCATTGTTTTTCATCACTGACTTGCTAATTGTGTTTTAATGGTATTTTCTCAGCAAAATCACCATAAGTAGATCAGTTTTAGAATGGTAGATTTTGAACATCTGTGTCTTGCCAACAAAATCTGACCGTTAGGGAACTACAGTTTCTTTGTATTTGCTGAGAAAATAATGACAACTCAGCCCAAGAATCAATTAAACTGAAGAGATTTTTTCATATTCTTCTTTTATGGGACAAGAACAGGTGTTTAATAATTTACATAAATTATACAAATTCTAAGGCATTTACAATATCAGAACACTTAGCAAGGGAGATAAATGAAGAGGTAAGTCAGTTGATGATGTTTTGTATTCCAACCAGTGCCTCTTTGGCACTTCTGTAGTTATAGGTCTGTAAGGATTTCTTGTTATATATCCTATTTTCATGGATTCATAAAGCAACCCAGAAAAAAATTCTGATTTGCATTTGGCAGGCTAAGATTTTAAACTGAGACTGGACTTTTTTTTTATTAGGTTATGGGAAAAATGTCAGTTTAATTGTCTCTAAGTTATGTAAGTATAAAAATGGAATGTATTATTTTCAGACACTATTTTATGCTCCAAACCACTATGTTTTTTTAAGGGGAAACTTTACAAGCCATTAGTCTGAATTGTGGACTAGTAATTTGGGAAACTTGAAAAAAGAAACGTAGACACGTTCAACTTCTTACCTCTTTATAATGAAGTTAGATATGTAGGTACACTCCATTGTCTCAGCCAATTTTTTTTTCAGGATGCAGTGCCTTGCAGTGCTATCACTTATGTGAGGCAGTTCTCAGTTTCATTCCTTTTACATGTTTCATGAGAATGCTTTGACTCTGCTATACTATTTACATGAAATTCATCACTTACCTTTCCACAAACCTTAAACATTCCCAAAGAGGTTGGCAGATATGCCAAGGGAATGGTCAAATTTATCAAGAAAAAAACACTGCAGATTGTGCAATGTGCATCCTATACTAAAGGAAGTTTTGCACCTATATCACAATGCAGGGGCTTTACACTGCCCATTTGCACTGCCAACATTTCCTAGTAAAAAATTCGCAAATTTACAAGTTAATGAAATATCAGCAAACCTCTGGGTTCCTAGACCTTAATGTGAAATAAAAGTGCAGATTGCAATTACCAAGAATATCACCATAAAAATTCTCAATAAATGATCAAGCTCTGTTCTTTTTCTCCTCTATTGCTCCCTTTTTGACTTTTGTATGAATATTCACACAATGATGGGGAGATTAAAAGAACCAGATGCCTATGAACAAACATTTGTATTGGAGGTCAGAGAGCAAACCAGGCAAATGAGTGTTAAAATTGATCTGACTGTTCATGGGCAAATCTTTAAAAATTGCTGTTATCAAATGTTTTTTCAGCAGTTCTGCCTGAACTGTGCTCAGCCCACTCTTGCCAAAGACTCAACATGCCAATAAGGAAGGCTGCCAGGTGACTGCCCAGTTCAATCCACCCTGTGTTGGATGATTGAAGGGCATTTATGCTGATCTAAACAGATCTATTAGAACTTTCAATAATATTAATTAATAAGACATGTTTCTACAAAAATATGGAAATTTTCTGGAGTATAATAGAATGTATGTAGACCAATGGGGCTAAGAAATGCAGAGCTTTTCTGCAGGTCCTAATGGCATTCTAATGGAGATTTCCTTGATTCCCTGACAGCACATAGCTGACTTAGCAAATCCCTAATTGCAGGCCCTGAAGGCAAACTGTACTTTTCAGCTTTCTGTACTGGATATATATGTGCATATATAATTTAGTGATTCCCTCAGGATTTTAAAAAAGGGTAAGAGTAAATGTCATCTGAATACCAAAGGCAATAAAGGAACAGCTAGTTGGGTCCAGTGGCATTCAGTTCTCACCATGATCCCCATACTCAATTTTATATTTTTAAGCTGAGATGAACTTTAACTCCTACTGCATTCTGTAATGTATTGTTGAGAAAATGTTGTGTTGTTGCATAGGACTATGAAGTCTACTGGAAAATTATTTTATTGTTCGTCTCTAAAATTCCAGAGGCAAGGAACACCATCATTGTCCCCTCCATTATCCACTTTTCTGTAGTTTTCAATTTAGTATTAATTTTCTAGGTTCTGCTCTAAGTCCTCTTTTCATTCCCTTAAGAGTCTTCTTCTTTTCCTGTTTGCTTCTCTGTCCATCACATCCACCCAGGGCCATGTGCAATCCCTGACCATCTGTCTTTGGTGTCAACAGTAAAAATCTACGTGTATCCTGCACCTTTATGAAAATAGGGATGTCATTTCAAGGTTCCTTTGTGCCTGAAATTAGTTCAGTGGGAATTAAATTTTAAGAATAAGTATGTTATGTCCCAAAGTATGTCTAAAAGTTTCAAGAAAATCTTTACCCAAAGATTCCTAATGAGGAACATGGAAGAATTCAGGGAGTGTTGTCTCTGTGGTTGGGAAGCCATGCACAATACTGTAGCTTGTCTCAAACTTATATTTGTAAAAGCCTCCTACAGTATTTTATGTACCATTATATATTTCAGATGCAGAACTTAAAATCTAGGGGAAAAAATTTAAATTAATTATTTAGATTTTTATTTTTTGCAGAGGCTTTTTTTCATTTCCCCTTGCTTGGCAGGCCAGGTGCCTTGGTTATGATGAGCCCACCATAGTATGGCTCAGAGGGAGATGGAAAAAATGACACACTAATCCTTACCTCTTTGGACATAAACTTGTAGCAGTTTTAAAGTCTGTTATTTTGGGACTTTCCAGAGCTGAAAGTGAGTACTGGAAATTAACTTTTTTCTCAGTAGTATAGGGGTCATTTAAAAGTCTGTGGTTCATGAAACGATGGGCTTAGAGGCCATGTGGAAAAACCCTTTGTTTGATTAGGATACTCATGGTTGAAAACCACAGGTGTATCCAGGGTGAAGGAAAAAATATCAATATTATTCTTGCATAGGAGAGAAAGTCATACCTTCCTTAAGATATTTTATAATTTTTGGATTTGTTTATTTTTAGAATTAGTAGAATCTGTGCAAAATATTCCTGAGACTGGGAAATTAGAATAGGTCTTACAGGTCTTAAGATGTACATATTATCATCTGATCACTCTGGGGCACATTCCTAATACTAATGGCTTGAAAAAGGAAAAGAAAGAGTGAGGAGTAGTTCAGTAGTTGGAACTCATCAGTCCTGCCTTGGACAAAGGCCTACAACATAGCATAGGAAAAATCACTTCACCCTTTAGCTTCTCTGAATCCTCATTCCTCATGTCTTCACTGCTGATATAATTTTCCAGAGAATGGGGGTTTTTTATGTGCTGCTTCATATTTTTTTATATTTTTTTATTTATGCATAAAAATATAGTGTCACTGCAGAAAGTTTGCAGGGACCTGCATTTGTAAGATCCCATGTGTCCTCTCTTTCACTAAGGACTTTTCATTAAGTCTGCAAATATATAAGAATGGCTTTTTTTGGGCAGTAGAATATCATACTTGTCCATTCAGTGGAATATCTAGTCAAAAAGCACCGTCAGGAGCCTATTTAATATATCAGAGGAATAAAAAAGAGAGGAGTACTTTAAAATTATTTTTGTACTCTCTGGATAGAGATACAATTAAGGCACTTATTAAGACTGAAAATTCCCTTTGCTGTAGCTCTACCAATGATAATATTGACAAGCAGTCTTTAGCCTACAAACACTCATGTGATTACCCTATTTTGTATCATGGGGGTTTAGAAGGGTAATGGATTTAATTGGGCTCAAAAATTACCTCTGTCTTAGTTGTCAGTGGATTTTCAATGCCTTCCTTGTGAGGATGCCTGCATTAAACACTCAGTGATACCTCTTGGACTGTTTCACGTGCTCCTATACTGTGCATCACAAAGCAACTACACAAAAGCTTATATAAAAAAAAGTAGTATGAAATGTCCTCCTGCTCTAAACTCCTACAAAGCCACTTCAGCAAGTTTCTGTGGTTAATTTTGACTGGGGTGAGTGTGGATATTCACACCATTTCCCTAGGTTTAGGTAATTTTAAAGCCTTTTCATGACAGCGGAAAGAAAAGTAAGGGATAAAAAGAAAATGTGTCCTCAAAGGGACTATATTTTGGTAAACAACCAAAGTTATGACATTTTGAGATCTTTGCTAGGTCTTACAGCTATC
This sequence comes from Fringilla coelebs, assembly GCF_963513975.1. Taxonomy (NCBI): domain Eukaryota; kingdom Metazoa; phylum Chordata; class Aves; order Passeriformes; family Fringillidae; genus Fringilla; species Fringilla coelebs. Next base: position 12,932,727 of record NC_140067.1, read on the forward strand.
TAGGCTTTATGATACCATACTGAGTGGCCAATTCAATTTTATTGTTTCTCTTTATGAAACATGGTTTGTACGATGTGCGTAAAATAGGAATATAGGATCAGATCCAAGCACTATGTCACCCAGAATAGAACAGTGGCCAAGAGCAGAAGCAGAGGAAAGTATGGGTTAGAAAATATGTCATAGGCTAATTTGGCACCCATACAGATATTTTCTTGATTTCTAATAATTGTTTTCTATTTTACAGAATTCATGCACTAATTATAGTCATCGTATTTGTGTTGCTAGTTAGTCTTTTTGATGTTTCTCTGCACAGGCATTATATTACGTCCCAGACATTAACTTTGTGTACATGTTCTTGGGCTACAGCTGGATTTCTTTGCTTTTACTTTTTTTCTTTTCTTGACACACATTGTTCATGTCTGTGTAAAGTCATGTAGAAACTGCAAACCAGGAACCTTCATCCCTTCCAAAACCATTACATTTCATAGGCCTTCACAATATTTCACTACGAGAAATCTTTGTGGAGAAAATTTGCTTTCTACATAACTTAAAAAGACTTATACAAGTCAAACTCAGTGCTTTTCTTCAGAAATGCTAATGTGTCTTTCCAAATTCTTTTCTTCATTGCTGTGGAAATCCTCCTTTCTAATAGCATTTGCAACATGTGAGAAGAGTACATGTTCATTTTAGTACAGGCACACTCTCTTCCAAGTCCACACTGCTGCTGCAAGATCATCAGGGCAAAACCCACCAGACTTTGGAAGTTCAAGGATGCTACTTTTCAGCAGATATTTGAGCAAGTGGAGGCAGAATGTGGGAACAAACAGGTTTAGTCATCCCACCTACTCCTCCACATAGAGTGTTAGTAAACAGAGTTGTGTGAATAACTGATTTTTTCACTTTGTTGGCTAAGGTGAACATTTAGAACAAAATATTTTTCTAGATTTCTCTTTGAAATGAAAAACAGGGAAAATTGTTTGAGTGTAATATCTTTTATTTAATTTAAGGCTTTTAGTAAAAATTTTATCTTCTCATAAAATACTCCTCTGAAAGAAAACATAAATTTTTTTACTAATTACTAGTTTTAGTTGAATCTACTAAATGACTTTGACATAAATTTCTTAAATGGTATGGGCTAGGATAAATCTGCATTATTCAGTGAGTGAAACCACTGATCAAATACTCCCCACTCTAACATAAAATTTGAAACTTTCTAATTGCTTTCTTCTTTCAGCTACATGCAGTGTAAAAGAGTGTTAATGAAGATGTTTGATATGGTGGAAACATAAACTTCGTCACATTAATGTGCTGTATTTTACTTTTACAATGCACTGTTGTTGCTAGGCAGGTGCAATTTGCCAGTATGAATCAGCTATTACCAATTATTACTTAAGAATCTCTCCCCTCTTTGACCTTGTGCACACCAAGTCAGTTCTTCACACCTATAGGAACACATCATTCATTATGAGATTTCCTGCCTGAACTCTGTAAAAGGTTAGATTTACATAAAGCATCCATCCATTCTTTAAGCAACTCTTAGCAGACAAATTTTCCAATGAACTTTATGCAGTTGTACATACAATGTTGCATCTCTCTTTTATCCCCAAAGAAATGTTTTCTATCAAATTTTAAGTTGGGGAGATGATGAGAGTAAATGGCTGTGACTACCCACTGTAGTAGAGAGATAGGGTAAAGATCTAAAGATATATTCATCAGTTGATGTACAATAATACTCTCAGAAACAACATTATTTACAGCTGGGTGTCAAACCCACTTTATATTAATTTTATATATCCTACCCTAGATTTCAGATTGATTGTCAATGTCACTATTATTCTTGTTGGTTTTGCTGTTACTATCATTCTATGAGGCCCTAAAGGCAACAAATGAACATTTTGAGTTAGATTCGTTACAAATGGAAGTATCTGTCTCAAGAGCTCACAGGCTGAAGAATCTCAGAGTGATTTAGAATAGTATGAGGTTCAAAAACTAGATAGGATGTAGAATTAAAAATGCCATAGTGGAGGCAAAGGGTTTTTGCTAAGAAGCATTATGTTTCTTTGCCAAAGGATTTACATATGGTTTTGGCTAAATTTTTTTCTCTCAATTTTTAGGAACATTCAATAAAATTCACCATAATCTCATTGCTGCAAAATGAATATTAATTTCTTACATAGCACTAACTCTTTCCACTCTGCTAATGATTTTCAGTAGAATATTTCAGGACTTTGTTTGGTTAAAGACCATTATTTAAAACTAAAGCAAAAGCTAGTTGATGTTTTAATGTAGATATTCTTTCAGGAATTTCAATTCTTTGTTAAGACATTTTGCATTATTGCAGCTACTCAGGGTTTAGTCTTGAAATTTTTGATTTTTGCAATTCTGATGGCAAGTTATCAGTATCTCTGAAATGTGTTCTTTTAATTTGCTATAGATTGTTTTACAAGTTTAGAGAAACTACTTTGAACTTAGCTCCTGTAAAAAAAGAATCAAAAAAAAAAAAATTAGGTCCAAAGTCTTTCCATCCTGGTTACATTTTTTTTTTTTTTTGGTAATATGGCAAATTATTCCACGCCTTTGTTCAAACCAGGAGATATGTTCCTGATTAAAAATTTCTCCTGGAATGTCATTTGCTTTGCAAATTTCAACATTTCTATCACTGAAGGGTTGTCCATGTTTCACCACCAACAAATACAGAGAGTGGTGGTGCCATAATCCCACGTGATGCCGGGACAGCCGATGCCCCAGGATGATTCGGTGCTCAGGTACAACCCATCCCTCAGCTGCATCCCAGCTCCACAACCCAGCTCTGGCATTCAAACACGAGCAGCCAGTGACGGGCTCCAGGCTGGGCCAACAGGAGTATAGGACTTAATCCTTCAAAATGAGCAAGATTTTAAAACCCAATCTTATTTCGAGCACAAGGAAACCAAAGCGTATCTAGTATGGAAATTGCATATCTGTGCACGTTAATGTAAGCTGATGGAAAATGTGAAGGAGAAAATTTAATGGAGCTGAAAGACATTGTTTTTGTTTGCAGAACAGACCATGCACAAATTAATAATGGACAATAAATGCACTTTTTATGCATAAACCAAAGCTGTTTAGGCAACCTTAACATTGGAGAATAAGCCTTGGCCACTTCAGAAAAGGGATTCCACCATGTCATTCTGCTTACAAGTGATCTTGTGCTAACAGCCCAGCGTGGCTCACTCCCATGTAAACAGTTGGTCTTTTGTATGCAAGTTCTTGAAACTGTTTTAAATGTGGAGAAACTCAGTCATTTATTTTAAAGAGAATTTAAGGAGACCAGCTCAGGGAAGTAAGGAGAAGCATGTTTGTTTGGATTCTGGTTGATATGACTTCAACACTTTGGCTTTCCTCATCAGCAAATGTTTATCTGATTAAATCATTAAATATAAAATAAGTAAAAAATTGTGTTAATTTCAGCACATTTATTTGAAAGTTTGGACTATGTAAAATAGGAGAGCAATTATTTATTGGGAGTACTAAAGAGAGTGCTTGAAAAAAATTCATCTATATTTTGCTACATAATTTTCAAACAGCTTTATTAAATGTATCTATGTTGGTTTATACAAAGCAAGATGCTGGATTGCTGTCTTTCATCCATCTTTTTAGAGAGCTCTTAAGAAAAAAGAAAATAAAGAAACAATTAGATGTTTTCTCATTAAAAACATTGTGCTACTATTATAATAGTTATGCTTGACAAGGCACTTCCATTATTGCTTTCTATTGTCAGCTGCCACTAACTTTCTGAAACAATTATTCTTTCAGCTGAAATTTCTCATGCTTGTTCTTAATCTCAGAGGTGGATTGTTTTATAAAGTTTATAAAATTACTTTTGGCTGTTTTTATGAAATACCTAAACATGAGAAATTGGTGTGTTTTACAAGTTATTGTATTTTTTCTTTATATCCTAAGTTCTTCTGGACAGGGATTTATGTTCAGTATATTTTAGTGCAATAGAAGCTAGACTGCAGCAATGATACTATATAAATAAAAGCTAACTAATTTTTCACAATCTTTCTTTAATGATTTAGTAAGTCAAGCATATTTCTGTTTAACACTTCAGGGGCTATGGATTTTAAAATGTGTTTGTTTACAAAATTCTCTGTTATATGCAAATAAGAAAAATGGCCCAGTTTCTCGGCTGAAAAGTGCTTCATGAAACTCATTGTGGAATAAGATTCCCTACACTTAGGAACTTGCTATTTTTATTCTCCCTGGGTCAAGGCTGTTCTGATGTGTTCAATTACTTGTCATTTCTGGTGATAATTGTGGATTCATAGTGTGAATGGTCTTCTTTGTAAGAAGTGTTGGAACTTCAACTGAGGTGGCCTAAACTACGTGTTTGAACTTTCCTGGATTTATAGCAGATGAAAATCTTGTCATGTCCATGACTTTTCTTGAGCAAGCCTTACTCAGAAATCTCATGCCTTCCCTCCATTCATGTCTTTCAGCAGTGAGACAGTTTTTGTAGTCAGAAACTTTCCATGCTCCTAAATTTGTCCTCCTGAAGCACTTTTTGCAGGCATAGTTTTACCTGTCCTGCATTGCTCAATTCCTTTCTGTGATCTACCTCACCATGACTTTTCCATAACTCTCAGCTTTTTCTTCTCTGTCGTTACTTGGTTCTGTGAAACACAACTTGAGGTTTTCCAAGCCACTTCTTTCCCCATCCTCATTTTGTTCATCTCTTCCCTTCTGAGCTTGTTTTACTAATAATGTCTTCTTTGCTAATAGCAGTTTCTTTTTCTTACAATTCAATCCATTTGCTATTCCTAGGAGACTGATCTATAATTTTTGTGATTCCTAGAAACTGTTTAATACAAGTATGGACAGTAGGAACACATTTATTCTTCTGCCAAAGTTAACTGCTTCATATGCAAGAGGAAATCCATTTATTTTCTAGAGAACTATCAGCAGTCTCCTAGTAACTGCTTGTGCTTTCCTCCAAAAGGGGAGGTTAAAATCTGTATGTGGAAAAGTCAATGTTGTTTCTCCACTGGTACATTGTATGCCTTCCTTGCTTCTGGTTTTCTTTAATTCCATTATTTTTTTATTTCCCTATATATCCACAATATATAGCGAAATAAAGCAATATAGCGTCCCTTGCCAGCTTTTTAAATCACTGGCAAATTTCAAGCATTAATTTCATATTAAGAAAATATATGAAAATCCAAAATTAAATACTTACAACTTCTATAAAAGTAAATAAACAAAAACAGGAAAGAACTCTGTTGCTTTGCCTGAGTGGAAAGATTGCAGTAGAAGATGCATAGAGAGAGAAATCTCTTGCAAAGTCTGCTTTGGACAATAAGCTTAAATCTTAACTCTCTCTTTGACAACATTATCAGCCTTGAAAAGATTCAAATACTAGCAAACATTGAGTCCCACACCCAGATTTTTTCAAATGTAATTGAAACACTTCAAGATCTGCTCCTGTAACTTTAGCAATGGGAATTTAGGGGTACAGTTGGGGTGGGACACCGCTTTGTTTGTGCACAGACAGACATGTGAATTAGAGCTCAGACTGCTGGTGAAAATTTCCTCTCCAGATAATATTGAGGAGAATTTCAAGCGTGGAAGTCAAGAAGTTCATCACCTGGAGCCATTATACTCCATTGAGTTGAATGCTGTGAATGCAACAGAACATTAAAAAGAACTCACCATCAGGTGTGGATGTGCATGTAAGTTTCCCTGGAAGAGTATTCTTCATAATATGAGATTGCTGGGGATCCAATTACTTTAATGTCTCTTATCCTCACTTTTCATGCAAAACACCTGCTAATAACATGGTAGTAATATCACTCTCAAGGACACCGGTGTATTAAGGGTGAAGAACATGTATATATTTATGAGATGCAGCCACCTTTTCATGTGATAGTGTTCCACCAGGGCTATATTCATCTCTATTAGCTTTGAAGGCTAATTCAGTAGTAATTTTTTCACCAATATGACTACTTCAAAGGAGCCAGAAGCAGATGTTTTTAAGACATGGATTTTTAAAGTAATTTAAGCACATGTGTGGCAACATTATAAAACACTGTAAAACCCCATTTTTTCATAATTAATTAATTTCTGAATGCATTTGATGCACTATTTTGATGTTGTCAGACTGCATTGCTGTTGAATACCACTTTTCACATCTCTTATGGCAGAAATATGGACCAGACTTTGAGGATTTACAAATGAGAGGACAAGTACAGTGTGGTTAGGGTGGAATAGCTCTTCAGCAAAGGCTATACTTCTTTACATTTTTGTGTGGATTTTAGAAGTGCATCACCCTAATCCACAAAAAAAACCACCTTTGTCTTGGAATAAAAAGGTCTGAATTAGGCATTATTGTTATGACTCTAAATTTATACTGTGGTGGTTTTATATTAACTTTCTTAGTTTCCTTATGTATGCAAACCCTGTATGGGAGCACACTTGCGAAAGCATAAGTCTCTCTTTTTATAAACAACAGCAAAACTGTGATTTGGGGAAATTAATTCAAATTAAAAATATTTGGAAGTATGTTTAAAAACTATATAAAAATAGGTGTTAAATAGTATGTTTTACAATTAACACTTTTAAAATATAAGCAATGAATCACCAATGATATTATAATAATTAAAGCTAATATTATTGAAGATAAGCAAAGAGTGCTTTAAGTGCTCTGTGACTGACAAGAAACACCAGTGTTTGTGTAGGATTTCTGAAACAGATTTCCAGCTGGAATCTGCAATTTAGGTGCTTGGTTCTGCTGTAAGCCATTTTTTTCACTGCCCCTCACCTAAACTCCTGCCCTTCCTTCCACCACTTATTTACTATGACCTGGATTTTAATAGCAAGAGAACTATGACTACACTGTTTTCAGATTACCTGAAACTGAGATCATGTGTAGTACCTAATAAATCCTCCCTCTCATTGCTAATATTTTGTGGCCACATGGTGCCTTAGAACATCTTAGTCAAAATGCATAAAGGGTAAAAATGTACAGAGCTCTCCATCAAGGTTTGCTGCAAGAAAGGTCTGTGGCTCCTGAGCCTGTGAGCTGTTTGGCTTTCCTGTTCTTGAAGAACGTGCCCAGAGCAGGGAGGGTGCTTGCAGGAAGCAGCAGGAGCTGAAACAATGGGCTGAAGCAGAGCTGGGAGGTTTGGTGCTGAAGGGCAAATGAACATGGAAAAACTAAAGAGCACTGTGATAGGATGGGACATCGGCACTTCAGTGAACTAAACCATCACATTTATGGGATTTCTTATTATTTCTGAGTGGAGGAACTTTTTCCAAAGACATGTAAACAGTGTTTCAGAGATGGATACTATCAATGAAACCTAATTAAATATTAAATATATAGCATAACAAGAGGTTGGCATACTGGATGAATTTCAGACATTTTTAAGACGGGAGTAAAAATGCACCAATGCAAAATATTACCTGAAATCTTTCAGCAGTAGATTCTGCACAGAATGTTTCATACATGTCTGTGGATCTTCAAATAGTAACCAAAAATTCTCCATGATACATGCTGGGGCAGGAATGACATGCATTGTCTTGATTTCTATTGTTATAATTCTATTCAGATGTGTCCACATAATTACATTATGTTACTGTTGTTTTCATATTTTGAATGTAAATTTCTATGTTCCATTTTTTTAGTGGATATGATCTACTCTGACCTTGTATAGGCTTTCATGAGGTGGGGACCATTAAGACATAGTTTTATAAATCAATCCTAAAAAGCACATTAAATATATCAGGGCAAAAAGCTCCTTTTTGTGTGCACTCTCAAGTTATTTTACATCTGTGCATGTTTGAATGCTGATGGGAGTAAGTTGGGACTCCTTGTTTCTGTTTAGTCTGCAGTAAGCAAATTTCCTGCTTCGTGTTTTGCAAATACCACCGATCTATTTACATCAATCATGGTTAAGAAATTGGATACATGTGTATCTACATTACATTCTGCATATACTACAATCATTAGAGAAATATTTTAGTACAAAATAGAACAGATTATGAATACTTTTTCATTAGAATCTCAAAGTGGGAATTTAGACATAATTATGTTTTGTACGATCAGTAACACACAATCGTATCATTTAACTACAGACTAAATTTTAAAGTGAAGGCAAATCAGAGCTATCATAATTTATGATGTGAATATGAAGTAGTCAGCAAGTCCATACAAGTACACATAGCTAAGAAAAACAGCTTCTCATACCTGAGTCAAGAGTGGCAAGTATTTCTATACTCCAATACCAATTAGTTTCCTCCTAAATTATTTCAGAATCATAGAATCATCAAGGTTGCAAGAGACCTTAAAGATCTTTGAGTCCAACTGTCAACCAGCACCCCCATTAGTTTTGATAAAAACTCAACACATTCAAAGAGACGACTGAATTATTTTTCAAGCCCACATAAGCAGTGCAAATAGTACATACATACTATATTTTAAAGTCAATCTTCTTGCTAACAATCAAAAAATGTTCATTTTGAAACATGACATGCAGCCTTTTATCAAAAGAGTGGGAGGTAGGTAAAGGAACTACAACTGCACAGAGGAAAATCTGTCATACTCAGTAATCTGAGACTATGTTTTCTACAAGTGTAGTAGAGAGATTAATTACTCTTCTGCTTCCTGAACTAATCAGCCTAGAAGCAATTTCTTAAAACAGACAGCAGAAGAGAGTGATCCATCCAGTTTTCTTCCAGTAACACTATCCAAAAATCTTGACTGTACAGTCAAAACTTGGCAAGAGGTGTACAGGACCACATACTGTGGAAAACCACACAAGAGCATTGTGACATTTATTGTACTTGAGAGAGTACAAAACCCCTATCTGAACCTCATTGAAGGGGAACAAATACCCTTGTAATAATATGAACCAAGTTTCCCGAACATCAGGGTGTACAGAAGTACCTTCAAAGCCAAAAAACATCCCATGAAAAAGTGCATTTGTTAGCTCAGTTCAAGGCCTCGTTGCCATTTCTATTCTGATTTTACAACAGGAAGAGTAAATGCCAATAACTGTAGGAGTGGATAAAGTAATTTATTAAATGTACATGCATGTTCACATGGGAATGGAGTATCTTGTCCAGTAAAGGAAATCAAATACTGCTAGAAAGTTACTACAAAAAAAAAAAAAAGTAGTTATTGTGCCTCTGTCTATTGAACTGTCAGAAGGTTTGAAAAATTACATTTTTTTCATAACTTTTCAAAGGTGCCTGATTCTTTTCATGTCACGTGAGCATTATGTATGCAGGTAGGTAAAAATTTCCTTAATCATCACCAAAACGGTGTTGAGTGTGAGTTGGCTGTTTGCCTATGTACTACATTACCTACATTTGAACAGAATGCAGTTGAATTCTGCAGTCAGACAGGGGAAGAACAGCTGGGACCTTTGAGCTCCAAGTCCTGTTCTGCTGAAACACCCTCCCTTGGCAGTTCTCATGTGCTCCTCCTGTTAACCCTGCCCGCAGAAGGGCTGTGGCCATGGCTTGCAGCATGCACTCCTACATTTACACCATGGCTTGGGCAAGAAGAGGGGTTTTTTTATGGTTATCTGCCTTTGACATAGAAGAAAGACTGTGAGATTTTGTGGTCAATATTTCCAGCTGTCCTTTCCCGAGTCAAATGATTATGGACTATTAATATTCAGTGAATTCAATAATGAGGCTATATGGACACTATTATCACTCATCTGTTAGATTAACATGTACTGAAAAGCATCTACATGACACAGGCAGGTCTTTCATTTAGAGAGACAGAATTCTACTCCCTCTATAATTTTTAATTTTTTTTAATTTAAATTGAAGAAAGAAGAAGCTGTTTCCATGATTAAAAATTACATAAATTTCATGCAACTGTATCACTGGAGGCCTTCAAAGCAGTGCTTTCAGGTGATCAATCAGCCTCATATCCTGATTGTTCCATGTCTTGAGGAAAGTAGTCTGAAGAATTACTGAGACTGCAACCTCTTGGGTAAATTGACTGCAAAATTCATTTCAAGACAAATTAAAGCACGGTTATTATAAATTCCTAAATTATGAGTTTTGCAGTTAAAATAGGAAATCACCTTCAATTTTGATTTATAAAGTCTGGAGTGGTGAGAAACATTTGGTGTTCATACTTCACCTGTATTGTCTCACAAGATAGTGTAAAAATGTATGATTTGCTAACATTAATTGTATAGACTTCAGCTGTCCTACAGCTTTAGGAGGCCTCTCCTCAGTAGCTAATGATCCTTGTCAGTCCCTTCCAACTCAGCATATTCTGTGATTCTTCTGGGAATTAAGCAAATAAATTAATAAGTTAATCAGTCATTGTCTACTAGAGTCAGGTACAATATATCAAAATACCTCTTTTACTTCAGGAAAATGAAAGTGGCTTAGAGATAGCTTTCCAGTGACAAACCAGGGCTGCAGGACCATAGCAGTTCCAGCCTACAAACACAGTATTATCTTATCCAAATGATACATTTTTCCATTATTCCATAGTGCAATGGCTTTTTGGCCTGTATTTTGTAAAAGTTCTTCTGATGTTAATATTTTGACATACTAGACAACTCTATGTCTTGCTCCTGGTTTTCTGACTATGTTTTATTTTTAGCCTTGTATTCTGAATTCTCTTAAAGACTTTTAAAAAGTAAGTTTACAAAAATAGAAATATCAGAAATATTAAGAAGAACTATATAAAATCTCTGTGAATTACAAGCCTGTATATAAAAAGATGTAGGGCATTTTGGTGTTGTGTCAAAAAGATGTATTAGCCTTAGAAGCAATAATTCTTCTAACCTCTTATACAAAATTTATCTTTCTTTTTTTTTTTTTTAGCAACTGAGCAGTAATCCTGGACACACTAGAGCTCTCATTCGAGTTGGTTCCAGCCTAGGATGAGAAACATGCAACTGGCTTAAAGTGTTTGTCACACCATTGAATAAATTGCACTACTCTGAATGAAAGAAAAATAAAAACACAAGAAAAAATATGTTAATGTTCATTTGATTACTAATGAGACTCAATGCTCCTGCCATCTGATGGTTCTGGGACCATTTGGGTGGTCTTCAGCTTAGCCTTGGGTTTAGAATTCCAAGTTACTTAAAAATTCATTTTCATAACAGAGTGGGGTCCTTGGATGACTAAAAATCTCAACTGAATGAGTAGAGATTTATATTATTTTAACTAGTGATTAATGAAAAGTCAGTGTCTGAGCTTATAACTGTTGTTATGAGACGTGTTAGCTAACTTGTAGTTTAATTAAAGACAAGTCCTTAATTAAACAACAGGTTAGCTAACACATCTCAGAAGAAAGAGGCTCTGTGAGACAATGAAGGCAGGCTTTCACCATGACTGATTAACATGTATCCAGCTGATGGCCAAAATATTTTATTGGGAAGCTTCAGGAGTATCTCAATTCAGCTAAAGCAATTAAGGGAAAGATTTCCTGACAGGGATGATGGGAAGAATATTGATATTTGACCATATATATCTTTTCATACTATTTAGATATTTGCTGAATATCTAATATGCCTAACATAGATTGAAATAGTATATCTGTATGGCTCTAAAATCCTAGCATTTTAGAAACGAATTTATGTGTTTATTTTTCATTTTTCTTTTGTTCTGTCCCGCTTTGCCTGTGTCAATTTTTACAAATCAAGGTTCTCTTATTCTTCAGCAACAACAAAATCATTAGCAAGGTTTAAAATATAAAGTTGTTTTCTGTTGCTGTTGTTATTGGCGATGAGGTATGAAACATTTCCAATGAAGCTAAAATGCCAAGAGCAGCAAACAGCTTAGTTAGATATTTTTTTTTCAAGCTAGACTACTGTAATTCTCTCTCAACTGAGGGTCTCCCCATGGGCAAACACAGCACCTACTAGCTGTGAAAAACTCTGCTTTTTCTTTTTTTTTTTTCCTCATAGAGTATCTCACTAGAAATTATCACTTTCGTATTTAATCTGCTCTCTTTTATTCAAAGTCCATAATTTACAAACAGATTTTTGCTAGCATTTGCTTGAGGTGTGTTCCTAAAAATAGATAGCTGACCCTGCATCGTGAATATGGCATTTAATACTCAGGTTACTTGTTCTCACACAGTCATTTTATTTTCTTCTTCCCTTTGACTCCTCTGGGTTATCTCTGTTCAGCTGATGAAAGATGTAAAATAGATTGAAAACCAATGCCCAGCCTTTCAATGAGAAATTTGTTCTCCAGTCTCACAAACATGCAAGAGTGTGCTGTAGTCACTGTACAGCAGTTGGGAATGCTTTCCAGTTGTTTCTAATTACTGTCCTAGGACCTTCCTTCAACATCATATTGGGCTAGGGATACGTAGTAAGAATTAATTGCAAGTTTAAACATGCCTGTTTAATTTTCAGCACAAGGTAGATGAATTTGTGTTGAATATTTGCATCATGTAGCCGTGGAAGAGGCTGCTGGTTGCTTACAGCATCCAAAGAAGTTTAAAGTACTTCTCTTGAGAGCTGCCAGGAAGGTGCTTCTGCTGACTTTCCTTCTGGCTGATGATGTGAAGGTGTTTTCAGCTCCTGGAGGCTTGGGGAGGTCCAGGCTGTGGCACAGTCTGAGTTCTGGACTGAGCATCGCTGACCACTGGGTAACCAGCTGGCTTGGAGCCATCTCTGGAATGCTGCCTAGGAAAATTATGATGGACACCCACCCTTGCTTTGGTATCAGCCAGGTTGAGTAAAGGATTGAGCATGAGGTGGTAGGTGAAGGCAGGAAAGAGAACAGCTTTGGTTGTCTTGCTCAGTCACACAGAAGGAAATATTATTAAGGACATCATCCAAGTAGAAAACTGGACTAGTCAATGATTTTAAAAAACATATTTTCTGTATAGATAGATTAAAAGTGTCAAGTCTTGATCAGTTTCTTGTATATCTATGACTGTATCCAAGGGTCCAAGACAGCATCTGTCAGGCTCAGATAAGGACACAACTTTATTTTTTTTATTGGCTGGCATAGTTTGAATTTACAACTTTTTTCTCCATTTAATTCAAAGGGTAAAATACTTGCATTACTCCCAGAGGGTAAAAATCTCTCTAAAATTTGAAAACCTAAAGTAAATTTCAAACATATGTTTTCTGAACTCATTACGCTCTTCTCTGGTAACCGGGCTCATAACACATTTCTTTTTCAAACCAGACAAGTGGGACTCCATTTATAAATATTTTGTTTGAGAGTGTAAATCTTGAAGATTAAAAAAAAGAAAAAAAAGGCCTTCCAAAGGAAGTGTACAGACCAGTATTGTCCCAGCTGAGCTATAAAAAACAGTCCTTCAAATGTTTGACTCTGGAAATATTCAAGTTTCTGCTAACCTCTCTTCCCTCACCCCTGTTCTTTCCTGACCCCCTCCACTCTACCAGGTTTTATAAATCTAAAATCCAAATATTCCATTTTTGTAATGAGTTTCATATGCAAAAGGTAAGAAATTGCCCTTTCAGATATTTAATTGAAAAAAATGTACTTGAAAAAATTTATTGGGGAAAAAAATAATATGCTACCTGCTTTCTGTTTACAACTGGAATTTTGTGCCCTTTTCATTCTCACTGTATGTCCATTTCATCGTTTATGACACAAAGAGATTTTTTTTTTTACTCTAAAGAAAACCCCAACCAATGGGAGGGACCTCATTCTGAAGTAATTGGTTAAAATCTAGTAATGAAAACAGGGAAATGGTTTTGATTTTCATTATACTTAAGGTCATTCCCAGGTCATGTTTGACACAGATTCAATGTTCATATAAATTTAATAAATTCTGTAAAGGATATTCAAGTAACAGCTGTGAAAAAAATGTGATTAATAGGAGCCAAAATAAGTGTCACTTTGAAATTTGCCAACTGCTGATGGATAGTTAAATGAATAAAACTGTAATGTCTCTACCAACTTTCAAGAGCAGAAAGCCCTGGGAAATCAGTCACTTAAGTGATAGAAACTTTGCATGCTAGCAAAGTTACACTGTTCATTTTATATCAAATTTCCTACTCAGGGTTTAAATCATATTGTGAGTTATTTCATCACCCTACTGGTCTTTGGATAGCAGTATAGTGATAAAGTTATGTCAAATAGCTCTTTTGCCACAGAACTGATTCTCTAAAAATACTTCAAATACACTACTTAACCTATGGATTCAAAGGAGATATTAATCTTCTTGTAACACTATTCAGCCTTCAACTTAAAAAAAAACCCCTTAAGGATGTTTCCTACATTTCCAGATGTCTCTGTGCTGTGGTGTGCTGGTATCCAGGAACCAGGGGCAGGGACTCAGCCATAGCTGAATCACCAACCTGGGTGACAGAGGCACATGGTCCAACTACTGCAGGCACAATCAGCATAAAGGTACTTCATACCAACCTCACTTGCATAGGACAGAAATAACTACAGTCATACAATTTTTCAAGTGCAACTGTATTTGTATCCTTTTATTTGTATAAGTCTACCCTTTACAAACATGTTATATCAGTTTATTTAAAATACCAAATAAAACACCAATTTTAGAGCGTTTCAGCTATAATTTAGATGTAGTAAAATATTCTGAGCTGTTTAGAGTTGAGAGAAATTTCAAAGAGAAAATAGAAGAAATTTTAACACTTCAGAGGATTTGGGCTAAAAAATGAAAGCTCTAGTACTGTAGCCTCTACATAAATCCTCTCCAGATACATTACTTAAATTGATTCTAGGTGAATAGAAAAGCATAAGCAAAAAGGAATGGTGAGTGGTTGGGGACATTGTTGCTGTAATAAAAATAGCATCTATAGTAGTAAAATCTGTTTGAATTTGATTTCCTTGGGTTTTATTACTTTTGTGGTTATCAACTATTATAAGTAGCTAGATACTACTTAGAAGTGTATCGTGTGATTGACACTTGTCAAGACATGGAAAGTCATTCAGCTGCAGATGAACTATCCTTAATTCCACTAATGTAAATATATGTGTGTGCAAACTGTAGTGACCCCAGAATGCTATTCTCAAGGAATCAATAATGTTACCAGAAGTGCCCTCAGGGCCCCAGCATGTGTTTATAATATGCATACTTCCAGCTGAAATCAGCATTTGAATTACTGAAATATGCTGCATTATATCCTCAGATAATGTAAATCAGCATAACTCCACTAAAGTCAACCTAGGAAAGCTGATTTGCAGCAGCAGAAGACCCAACTTGCTGCAGTTATTCTGCTGCATTCTGCTTTTCAACCCATTGGTACATCATATTTTGTCTTTAGCTTCAGAAACAGATTTTTCAGGGGCTGAATGGACTTGTAGCCATGAAAAGGAAAATAAGAAAGTTTAAAGAGTAATTGACTGACTTCACAAGATGAGTAAGAGAGGTCAGTAAGGCTCCAGGACTAGTAGCAGGCAGTACAGCCCAGCAGGAGAGGACTGGAGAACAAAACTCTGAATTCGTTTGAGCGAGTTGTTTTGGAGCAGGTCTAATCTGATATTGTGAACTGAGTGAGCATGTGAATCACATTTGTGCTATCTTGGATTATCTCTTCCAGTTGATTTGCCCTTGAAAGAAACCTGGTTTGTGCATCCTGAGGCTGCTCTGAGTACTGAACCAAAGCCCAGTGGCTGGGGCTGAGGGAGATGTGTGCTTCCTAAGCTCTTGAACAAGTCAAGCTGAATGCCAGTGCAGACTCACTCTAAACCCCCAGTCACTGCTTTTTTTTTTTTTAATTTTCTTATTCTCCCCTTCTCTCTGTTTTATTATCATGATTTAATAAAACACAATTGTACCACATTTAGAATGACAGCTGACTCCATTGGGGAGTTGACCTTGTCCTCTTAGAATTGCAATATTCACCATGAAAAAAGTGGAAGTTGATATGAGTCTGAAAGAAACCTAGGGCTGCACAGAGGGAGGGTTTGCTGCAGGAGCTTGTATCAGTATGTTTGTGGCCTGACAGAATCTGTTATTTTTACCTCATAGAAATACTATCTGTATTTGCCATACCATTAAAAAATGTGTTAACTGTGCTCTGTCACAGATATGACGAACTTATGGATGAAGAGACTGGAATGTATGAAATATTTCAGTGAAGTGCATTCAACATGATAGAAAAAGCATTTGATAATTGGGCATAATGCAAAGTCATCTCCTTATAGTTCTCTCTAATTGGGGTTTCAGATCCTTGTAAAAAAAATATCAAATGCTGAGCTGGAAAAGCTTTATTTTCCTGCAAAGGTAAATAAAGGTACTGCACACAGTGTGTTGTTCAAGAGCTACTTGCATCCTTAGGAGAGGATCTTAGCAGTGGAATATTTTGGCATGATTAAACTGTACTAACAGTGGTGGCTGGGGACTGTGCACATGTATTTGGAGTACCACTGGAGATGCTAGTCTGAAAAGAGCTATGACACATGTATTCTTCTGGGCAAACCATCTGGGCATTTACCCAGCTGCTTCAGTGAGTTTGAGAGCTCACAGGAGGCTTGACACTGCTGTGGCCAGTATTGCAAGCAGCACTAGCAACATTATTTCCAATATCTTAATTAGTGTGATTACACTAATTCAGGCTTCCCAAGGTGACCTGTCCCACCTGGCCTGTGTCTGTATTGTTTGGAGTGGCCACAATGCGACACAATTTATGCCCTGTCCAAGTCTTATCTCAGTATCTCATCTCAATATTTGCACTGCTGACAGCATGAGACAGCCTTGTCTGCGGGCTCACAAGACCTGTCTCCATGCCTGAGGCTGGGACTGAAGCGATCATATTCCTGAATACCGGCAGCAGCTTATCCATCGCCTGCCTCTGATTGTAGAAAAGAGAAAAAATCACACATTTTTGTGTCATTTTGTAAGTCCAACTCATTTTTATGAAATTATGTCTCATAACTAGTTTTGTTTTTTAAAACTCAACCTGCTTGACAACTACTCATTTAATTTTCTGTGGAAATCAAGGTAATAGCACTTAGTTCCTGTTATGCTGCACTCTTCTGAAGTTATGCTATTGTAGAACTTCTTAAAAGTCTCAAAATATGCAATCATTAACTAAGTGACTGCACAATAGTTGATTCTAAGATAAAATACACTCTGGTTTTATCTGCCAATGGAAAGTGCACTCAAATTTATTAGGAGGAACATCAAAGCAGAGATGGACTGAATTAGATTTTGCATATCAATAGATATCGGCTAATGGCATTTTTCTTCAACCTATTTTCCTATTCAATTCAATGTCAATGGGATCAGGGTTTGGTCGAATTTCCCTTTTTAATCTATTCATTGTAAATCATACAGATGACAAAGGAATTTGCATGTCCATGCACAGTAGCCCATATTATCGTAGAAGACTGAATGATTGTTGCACATTGGCTAAATGCATTATCTGTGCGAGATCATGCCAAATGCAAAGTGAAAGTATAACTGAGAACATTTCAAATGGCCAGTCACAATGTGGCTTCATCTTCCAAGTTCAACTATATGGTATTTTGAAATGTCATAAACATATATTAAATGTAGCTAAATTTAAAAGATGAAGCTCTTTACACAGGCATAAATATGCATTTTACAACAGCGATCATCTTTTGTCTTCTTTGGTGTCCTGACAATTATCTTGGAGATTCTAAGAGTTTCCCATACAGCATTGCTTCTCATAGGCTCTGGCTTTGCAAAGCATTCAAATGTCTTGCTGAACTGAAGCTTTCAGAGGAAACTTCAGGCTATTGGAATTGTGGTGGTCAGAGAGTGGTGAAAATAAGAAAGATTTTTCATTTTATAACCTTGATACAAAAGCTGCAGTGCAAGAACCCACACCTGTATCTAGGAATTCAAGGCAAATAAAAGGCATTAAAGAGCAATCCATGAAAAAAGTGAACCCATGTCCATGTGGTCTTGCCCAAGACATGGCTGACTGCATGGGGCTTGTAAATCTAATTACAGTGTAAGTAACTACTTGGGGTTGACATTACCATCAGCATGTTTTATAATATAAGCATTTGTAACAAATATTTTAGGTCCTCTCAGGTTTAGATTTATCACTAGTCCCAATGTTTGCAATGTAGGCTGTTGAGGGAATTGGTAAAGCTGTATTAATATGGTGCTTCTTACTGAGTGCTCTTCCAAAGTCTGCTTTTATCATACTTTAAAAATCATTCCCTTGTTTAACAAAGATACGACCAGTGCTCTTTTATTCTGTTCAATTATGTGGAGCACATTTTTTTTTTTTCCCTCCTTTTTTTTCAAGGGGGTTAATCTTCAGGGATGAAACAGATTACCAGCTTTTGAACCAATTTAAGTAGAATCTCCAGAAACAAAGCCAGGACAAATAATTATTGGCAGTTTGCAGAAGGTATTCTGTGCCCACAGCTCTGCAGGATGCCGTTGAAGTCGGTTCCCTTGTCTTAATGGGAAACACCTGTAATCTGGAACACAAGAGCAAAAATCAAACTAACTGTGCTGGAGACATTGAAAATAAACTGAAAATAAAATCTTCCCTCATGTCCCTCCTCCTCCTTCTTTCATCTGCACTCTTGGGTCCCCAGAGTATCACTGGTATCCCTCCCTTCTTTTAAAAGGGATATGAAAGCCTGTCTTGAAAATTATATTCCTTCACAGAGGCTGAAGGATATCAAGCAATTTCAGTTGCAATATTAAATCAGAAGAAAACTTACTACAAACAAAAACATGTTTCATAAAGGCTCAGTTGGAGATAGCTATTAAAATGAATGCAAACCATCTGAAAATATTTCTCATAAATAATGGCTTAAAACATTAAAAATATATTGGTCTGTAAAATTCCAAGATTTTTTGCTTTTTTGTTTCTCTCTGATTGTATATTTTGGACAAGCCATTTCTCTTCCTATTTTAACAGGCTACTGATAAATAATAGGTGAGAAATACGACCTTGATATTCACACACAACACAAATTTATGTCCTTTTCATAATTTCATTTGGAAAATCCAGCCGCATAACAATCGTATTTAAGTGTAAATGTAGAATTATGTCACTGGCTTGGAAAGTAATTCACATAATGTCACAGTTTGAATTAGAAAGGCTAGCAGAAATTCAGGAAGAAATTTTAATTGAGCCAGTCCCTGGTGAAAAATGAACACGCAGGTTGTTTGGTTGTTTTTATCAATGCATCCATGAACAATTTTGACCTTTTCCCTCTCTCTATTACTTTTAATTTTATCTTTTCAACAGAAATATCAGGAAGCAGAAATCAGAGAGAACAAAATTTGGTTTTAAACATTTTCAGTTACAGAGAAGAGGACATGACATGGAAATATGTTGAAAGAAGGCAATACCTCAGCCCCAGATTTTTAGAGGTCTAAAAATACACCAGACTGTGAGGACTACCAGCTACATTTGCAATGTGGTACAAGTTTAAAAATTTCACAGCACATAAAGATACGTCTTTTCTACCTTAAAGGCTGGAGGATGTTGTATTAGCTTCAGAGTAAAGCTACTGTGGTACCCTGAATACTTTGATTATGCATTCACAGCATAGAAATTATATGAAAAACTTGCTTTCATCTAACTTTCATGTGTCCAGGAAACAGATTTATTCCCCTTTTATATATACTAAGAGGAACTGTTTCTGAATTGAGAAATTATTTTAATCAATCTTCCCTGAACCATAGTGACCATTTTATTGTATTGATAACTTAAAATCCTCCAAACAATAAATCTGAAAGATAACCAGCACAAGAGTGGCATGAACAGGGAAACTAGTTCTTAAATACATAAGGATACCCAAATTCCAAAGAATATAGGGATGCCTGAAGGTATCCTGTGCAGCTGGAATGCCTTGCAGTCAAAGGGATTTCCTTTTCAGTATTATTCACTGTACCTCATTGTTGAAAGAATTTTCCTTTTATTATAGGACCACAAACAAAGGGATCAGTGTTCCACATTGCTCTTTTATAGAGCTTTGAGCTTTTTTAAGCCAGAAGGCAGGCTGCAGTGTGGCTTGTTCAGTGTCTGATACACCCCATCGTGTCCAGGGAGCTGATGCCAGGATGTTCTAGATTGCCCAACACCCCTACATCCCCAGCTTCATGGTGTCTTGTACAAATGCCCTCAGGCTGTTTTGGCTTGCCTTTTTGTCCCTGGCCCCCCAGGCAGCACGGGAGCTGAACTGGTTAACAAGATAACACTGCTGCCCATAACTAGTACAGAAAACCTCGCTCAAATAGAGAAACCGAGCTAAATGTGAATGCAACCATTCTGTGTTGGGCAGTCCCCACAGCCCCTTTCCATCTTCATCCCAACTCTTCCAGGTGCCTCCCAGCTCACAGTGATCTAACCTGAAACTGCAATGCCTGCAGGGAGAATAGATGCAAGATACCCCCAATAGATGCATCAGACACCACCAGCCTGATCTATGGGAATGTCACAAAATACACTTCAAGAGGTAAGGACTGTTCTGGGACAGCCCTCTGCACGTGGTGGGGCAGCCTGAATGTAGTAACCAACCAATTAAAAACCTTTAATTGCAAACCTTTGTGGAGGGCTGTGGCTGGTTTTCTTCTCAGGGTCAACACTCCTGCACCATAAGGAGTCCCATGTTCACAATGTCCACATGGCCCAAGAGAAAAGCCAAATGTCTTGCACTGCTCCAGGGCCATGAGAACACAACACCTGGTCTCTGAGGGCTGCCTTGGGAATCAGATATTTGCTTTCACCTAACTTCTGTAGGGATGTTTTGTCTTGGACACTAAACAAAGTTTTTGCTAAGCAAAAAGTTTATGCTACTCACCCCCTGAAATGTTTCCTTAGTGTTTAAAACTCCCTTTCCCTCTCACATCAGCACATACACAAATCAGTTCTGCTCCTAGGTGCCCTCCAGGGATATTGCCTTTGAAACAGCAGTCTCAGGATGGAGCCAACAAACTCCTCAAGGGCACCTGAATCTTAGGCTCCATTCTATTCTGTGCATGTGTTCTGGTGACTGGATCTAAAAGGCAGGCATGTTCTTTGTGCCCTTTGGGGCTTCCAAATATGGCCCAAAGGCCCTGGAGAAAATGATGGAGAAAGGCAGTAGCTTAGAAGAGAGATCCCTTGATGAAGTCAGTCTCTGTTTGCTACTAACAGATGATTATGACAAAAAATGACAGGCTTTTCATCATGATATAGTGAGATCATTGTGTTTTGATGGATGTCTTGATTTCAGCCAAGACAGGGTTAATTTTTTTTCCAATAGTCAGAACCCAAATGTTATTTGATACCACTTCATGTCATTGCCTGGAGCAGGGAAAAGAGACTCTCCTTGAGGAAAAGGTTGTTCCTTCTGATGGAAAAAATGTGGCACCAGAAGAGTCCAGTATTTGCCCATTGTTGAGGTCTTTTCTGTGTAAACCATTGTTTTTTCCCATGCCTTTTGTTATTAAGATTGTTGCTCGATTTTACCAATAAACTGTTCTTAACTCAACCCTTGATCATTGCCTTTTGTGTGTCCAGCTGGAGGGGGAGGGAGAGGGAGCAGCATGGTGCTTTTAGGGGGAGCACTAAATTGAAGTCTATTCCTGAGCCCTGACAGTGGGGCAGCCAAGTGAGGACAACACCAGGAGTATTTCATGAGGCACCTGCAAAAATAGAGCAGGATAAAAATCCTGGTGAAGTACGTAGTATAGCTGTACCTGGATCAGCTGGGGACAAATTTATGGCCCTTATTTTCAATGTTTCCTGGGACTGAGGCATGAAATTTCATTTCCAGCTTTATCTCCAACATGATCTCACAGGCAGGGAGATGCTCCCTGCTCCCTCCTGAAGATGGAGAACAAGAACAAGACTTCTTCATTTGAGAACCAGAGCAAGCTGTATATTCAGTTTTCATCGGGTCATTTCAGTGCTACCTGCCCTTTATTTTCTTTAACCACTCTCTTTTCTCCTAGGAAGTACAAAGGTGTAGTGCCAAAGCCTGCACAGTGCTGAGAGTGCAGGAATGCTGCAGTGGGCGTTTCAGAAACCACATGATAGCTCTCGTGTAGAACAGGCTGCTGCTATAATGTAAGACCCTTCAATTCTTATTGATGCTTATGGTTTACTTCTGTAAATGGTCAGCACCTTGTAAAACTACTCTCAGATCTCTAACACCTATTATGCCAGGGTCACCTTACCCTGCAGCTCTATTTTTTCTTTTTTTTTTTTTTTTTTTTTGTAAGGAGGAGGGGAAGGGGGAAGAGAAGGAAAGAAGCAGCATTATAGGCAAGAGGAGGCTGGACAGAATCTGTCAGATCCAACCACTTCTGAGAATTGAAAGTGTGAGGAGACTTAGCTGTGACACAAGTAATCACAGTAAGTTCAGCAGAGTTGCACAGACAAAAATGCAGTGTGGAGGAGAGGACCATTGTATAAATATTACCTGAATGTAAAGAGTTTTTATAAAGTTCTTGCAAAAACTCTGGAGAAATTATTTAAGAAATTCTAATCCATGTAATGAACTAACATAACATTTTGAGTTAATTATCATTGCAAAATATAGGATAGGTGGCATAACTACAATTAATTTCAAGACAGCTGAAATTCATCCTGCTCCAGAAAGTCTCACTGAACCATGGTCCACCTTTAAATCAATAATAAAGAGACGTGGCCTTAACCCTGATTCCCATCCCCATATGGTGCATGTTCACAACTTCTACGGAGGGCAACACAGAGCAGTAATTTGTGTAAATGAGCAGCCACTCTTAGCACCTCTGTGCATTTTAATCAGCTGAAGCTGCCACCTAGCTGGTACATTTGGACAGAAAAGAGTTCTTAGCCAGAAAAGGGTAGCAGATCATGCCAGAAGGAGCTATTGTGTGTAAAAACATTTTACCTTCTATAGGAACTAAGAATAAACAGTGAATTTTCTAATTTGCAGCAAGATCATTTCAAAATATAACAAAAAGGAAAACTAAAAGAGATATTTCTTGAAAAATATTCTTTTCTGATTCAAAACCTTCCATTCAGGCTTCCACATTTTTTATTTCCTAGTATGATGTAGTGAAAATGAAAAACAGAAATATTTCTCTCAAGAAAATCCTGATTAGAAAATGTCAGGGATATTAAAGCACTTTTTTGCCTAAAAATTATCCCATGTCTAATTCAAAATATTTATAAGTGTTTTATTTGAGAAAGTCTAATCTTCTGGCAGATAAAGGTAATTGAGACATGATGCAAATTAATACTCAAAGCTAAAGAAGACATAATAAAACAAATATTTAAAGCAGTAAAATCACAGAAACTTGAATTTGACTTACAAATTTGGTAAAATAAAATGCTTTTTGCTTTGATTTTCCCCTTGATATTCTGACCAGGATAGTGTACTGTGGTATTAGACATCTGTGTTAAACTCTAGAGCTTACTGGATTTGATCAAAGCTTTTTCTGTCATTTTAATCTTTTAAAAACACCACCAAACAGATATAGTAGAAGATTATGGAACCCAGTTTATCTGTTAGAGTCTATCCTCTTTTGTTAAGATATCCTTATGCTTCAAAAGTTGAGCAGATACGTCTCAGAACTTAAAAAAAGATTATTCTTACGGTATTTCTAATTGTGATTTTTGATGTCCAACTAAAGAAATTATAAACCATAGAATTCTACTTAACCAATCTGATCCAATCACAGGGCACACTAATTTTCAATAGAGATGTTAAACTCTTGCTCTTCTCAGAAGCAGCATGTGCCAGCTTCAGGCAGAGATTTGAACGCTGGCACTGATCCAGGAACAAAGAGGAACTTGAAATGAAGCTGCCACTGAAATAGAGGCATAGCTTCTTCAGACAAGATGTCAGCAGCACTTGTTCTTATGTCTGATAATGATGTTTTATTTTTCTCAAATGATGAATTACGGGACACATACATATAGGAGGCAGGCACCTGAAACTGCCAGTGGAAATAAAGCATTTAACTCAAGGCGTAGCAGTACTGTTGGTAAACCACAACTTCTTGCATTGCCACTATAATATAAATTAAGTAGAAACCTAGCTTATAAACTCACACTATGACCCATACTTTATGTTCCTTTTATGTCTCTTGGGTCTTGATCACAATGAAACTTTCTCAGTCTATAGCAATTTAATGCAAACATTCCTGGGGAAGGCTATAAAATGTAAGTTTTGCAGTCAGTCTTTTATGGGTATTTTGGATGAATATTGTATACCCAGTAGGAAAAAAAAGGATGACGAATGTAGACATTACGACATATGTGTGGGGTTTAGCTGAGTCTGTATTTGCACATGAATATTAACCCTGGTAATTGAGAAAACCTGTCTCTCCACACATCTTGTTCATTTCCACAAAAAGCATGTGCATGGATTTAAGAGAGAATTAATGTCTTGCCTCACTTAATTACAAATTTTCTGGCTATGAGGCTCCCCCTGCTAGCTTCTCTGTGAGGGCAATGGACTCAACAGATGCCATGTTACACCTACTAGATGGGGATAAATCTACTTGCTACTAAGCACTAACAATAACACATGGAGATGTAAGTTGTGAATCAAGTTCAGCAGACAGCATGGTTTCCAATTCTTAAGCATTTTGCAGCAAAACTAAAAAGCACCATCAAAGATGTTCACAAGTGGTATCATTGGAAATGTTTACAAAACATGTAAAGAATGGTAAAATATGTGCTTAAAAAATGTACTTGTTGAGATCCTGAGAGGAATCCATGAAAACACATGGTTCTGAGACAGAGGCTTGGTTTCCTGCTCAGTGCACCAAGATATTGCCTTTTTAATCAGTAATGGTGAATTCAGCATCATTAGCAATATTTTTACATGTCACAGGTCACATGATGTCCTGCCTTTTCTCTGATCAACTTGTCTTTGTGATCCTGTCTGTGTGATTTGAGAGTATAAATAAAAATATTTTAAAAAAAGTGTGATGTCTTTAATATTCTTGTCTTACTTCTTGGACAGATCACAGTCTTTGACTTCCTTACCTTCAGACATTATATAAAAAACTATAAATTGAAATGTGATAGACAAAGACCTACTGAAAAGGTCTTTTTAAAGTTTTAAAACACTAGTATATGAAATGACAGCAATAATAATAACAGAGCACAAATGCTACCATCCTCTACTGTCTCTGGCAAAGTGAAGGGCAGCTGCCCTCTGTGACACCTTTCAGTGCTGCAGCAGCACTGAGAAACTAAAAAAGTTTCTGTTTCAAAATCTTGGTAAGAACCAATTCAATGAACAGCAGAAATAAATGAAGCTTAAGAGGAAACATAATATTAGTCAATGGCCAGACACAAGGGTCTCTCCAGCTTCTGGTCACAGACAAATTCTTATTTCAATTTTCTGTTCTGCTTCCTCAATACAGTAATAATCTTATCACTCCATTTACTCTTCACAGCTGGCCTGCAATTCTTGGTTGGTTTTCTGCTGCAATTTAACCTGCTCATATGTGGCTGAGGTATTTACTAGAAATCAGACTGTGCCATTTACAGAATGCAGCGCTGTAACTTCAGGGCTGGTGTACTGTGTTTAGTCAGGCATACTTACCTTTGAGGACTACTCTTTTTCATTTGTGAGGCACATCAAAGGACGCAATATTTAGGAAAAAGGGCTCTGGTATGATCAATGTCTGAGTGTGCTTGTCTTGCTCTCCTCAACAGAACCTTCTCTTACCTCAGCAATGAATTTGTATTGATCTGCTGTTAGTATTTTTCTGACCATCATCTAGTAGGGTGGGAAATGCTCTCTTCCCACATAACTGCAGGCCAGCTAGAGATGGTTATTTTGTCTTTCCCATACGAGAGCCAAAAAAAGTATAAATTAGGTTTGGGTTGCTAGTTGATGCCTGTCTGGTGCATCAGATGAAGATGTGAGTACTCATCAACATCTTCTGAATAGTCTGGAGAAAGGATTTAGAATTATGTTTAACAAAGACAAGAGGAAAAAGTAATTTTTTGCTCCTTTTGTCCTTTGACAGAGAAGTTCCAAAGGAGCCAGAACTGGATTTGGAAGAGGAATTACTCTCCTGCAACCCCAGGCAACAGATAGAGGGAGCAGGGAAGGCACCTGCCCGCTGCAATGCTCACTTCCAGATGAGTCCCACGTCTGACATGACTCAATTATACCACATTTTTACAGCTCTTGTTCCTTGTCTGGGTAACACAATGGCTGTGCAGTGCCTGTATTAAGAAAGCACAGTCCCCTAGGGCCAGATTCAAACACTCTGAAGAGTGATATTACACAACCAAGAATGCAGATCTCATGAGCTGGAGCAGTCATGGTGCAGCGGGCAATACTTCCAAACTATTCTCCCTCTGAACATGACATATCTCTTTATAGTAGGCTTGAACATAGACATTTTATGCTGATTCATGCATTTTGGCATAAAAGCTTAATTTTGCACATTGATTACAAAAATTCATGTAATTTAACTGGATGAGAACTGTGAGGTATAGGCCTGGTCAAGTTTCAGGTCATAATGCACTCATTGACAGACAAAATTAATGAAAAAGTCCACTATAGCTGAATAATTCCATATTTTTTCATTACAGCTTTACCTTTATAAAGTCAGAGGGCGCTGGTGAACATAAAATTATGTAATAATACAAATTGCTAGATGATATAGCTATGGTAGTCATTGTATTCCTACACGTTTAACTAAGTGCTACCTATGTGAACAATGGTTTAAAACACAAACAATCTGAGCAGTAGATTTGAAAATCTGTTGATAAAATTCCTGATACACCTATAGTCAACAAAAAAAGACCAGTTGACTTCCATGGGAAAAAAATAAGAATTTCTTTCCTCTAATTGAGGCTCAGACTCTTCACAGAGCTGAATGTCTTTTGTTCAGTGCATGGTGTCAGTTGAGCTGTAAGAGCTCGGTAGAATAGGACCTTAAGAGTGACTGCAACGTGGCTTCTTCCAGTTCTGTCAGAGGATTATTTATTTTAATCTGTAAAATCTTTTAAAAATCGTTGATATCATACATTATGAATAAAATAAAATCTATGTCTAGGCAGTCTTACAACTTAATAGCTCAGTAAAAATCTATGCATCACAGTTTGCTTGAGGGAATCAACCTGCTTCCTGAATGAAGCTGCTATAGGATTGAATGTTGGGGTTTTTTGTAATGTCTGAAGTTCCAAACTTTTTAGATTTAATTATAATATTTTAAGTCTAAGAGAAATGAGCCACTGTAAACATGTATCTTCTCTTAAAGAGGCAAAATGGACATAAAGTCACTTAGTATCATGCGGGTGAAAGACTTCAACAACTTTCAAAAAGTTATAAGAATTTAAATACTCCGTAAAATTTTAATAGAGACTAATTTTAGGTATAAACATTATGATTCGATTTGTTAATTTTCCGGTTTACAGATCAGGTAAAATACAGGTTGAGCGAAATTGTAAAGACTTTTGAAAAACATTTGCAATTTCATTCGACAAATTCATTCCTGCAAAGCCAGCTTTCAACAAAATTCATGCAGTGAGGCCTCTGCACCAGAATTAGGTGGACATTTTTCTCCATTTGTTTGCAAATCAGTTGCCATTCAAGGAGAGACCTAATTTCAATTGCAACATTTTTTCTTTTATATGTTAACATGGCTTACATTAATTTCAGATATTTCACTGCCATGTGCATTCAGCACTTGTTATTCAGCCAGAGGCTTAAAAGGACACCCAAGGTCTCAAGAACATCTCTGAGGTGCAGACTCCACTCGCACAGTAGATAGTTTTAGACTGAGACAAGGTTTTGCTATACCCAGGGGCCTGTGGTTCAAACACTCTCCTGTTTGCTCAACAAATGAGGTCAAAACACTTTTATCAGTAACGAAATGATTCTCTCTTGTGTAACTTGCCTCTAAAACAATGCACCCCAAATGATGCAATCAAAAATAACATAACTATACATTTCATTAACGCCAAAGTCTTCAGCACTGGATTCATGAAATAAAGGGAAATATACAGAAACATTATTAGCACAAGATGTAGGTCACACTACAGGGCTGTTCTAGAGAAAGATTAATGAGCACTTCGATTCTGGTACCTAGGTATATAAAGATCACTAGAGAGCTTTTGTCTGCCTCAACCCCAGAGTCTGCCTAGTCTTTAAATGATTAGTTGGCAACCATTCTTTGTTCTGATACAAATTCAATGGACTAAACCCACAGTTGTACTATAGCTGAGCTGGGTACATTCAAGAAGAATGTGAGGAGACAAAAGCTTCTTTAATCCACTCTTGCTTCCTGCTTGTTTAGTCTGAACCAGACCAGCAACTCCTCTCTGTTGTGGGGGCTTGCAATGACTCCCCAGCCTGTTGCCTTAATGGGAATGGTTCAGTGGAAATGGAAAAGTTCCAGTTTCCCTTTGCCCACACCCCATTAGGTCACTCAGGCAGTTATAAGGAGCAGTCCTGCTCTGTCTGAGAGAGCTGGAAAGGGTCTGCATGCCTAACCCCTGCTAAGCACTGAGGCACTGCCTGGCTCAGGGCTGTCCTAGAAATCCCTGGTCCTGGGCTCCCATATTCTGCATAATGCAAATATCCAACTACAACAGAAAGTGTGGCTTTTTTAGCCTCGTGCCTTTCAGGACAAAAATGGGCAATAGGAAAGACCAAAAAGCTATGGAAGAAGTCTCTGGAAGCCTGGAAAGGCAGAGGTGAGCACTTGCAGGGATACTGGGCAAGGACTATGAAGGCCAATAGTTCTACACATTGAATTTTGTTAAAATGCTACAAGTTCATAGTTTATAAACTACTATTTATGATAGTTATCTTAATAAAGTCAAGTCCACTCTTCCCATGTGTGCCACTTATGTGTAAGCTAGCAGATATTTTCTGTTGAATGCAGCTTCCATAGACCCATGTAAAGAGATTAGAATGAAGATATTATCAGACACTCTACAATAAAGGTGTGTATTGTATGTAGCTCAGAAGATTGACATCATGCACAACATTTTAATACACAACTCTGGGACGTGAAGTGGGGGCAGGTAGGCAGCAGTGGCATTGAAGAATGATACACAATTCACAAAGCAGGGACCTCTTTGGAAGTGATTTGCTCTCAACATCCTTGTCAGAAGCTGGCATTAGTGTCTGCTGAGCTTTCTAAGTGCAGCTATCAAGTGTACTTCTCGTCATTTTTATCCAAGCTGCAGCGTGACTGCGGGGCACGTCCCTTTTATTGTGCCTGGATCTTTGCTGGGTTCCATGGCTGCAGCCTTCCCTCAAGTGGGAATGATTTGCCTCCTGGTCTCCAGTGAGCAAACCAGAGTAGACTTAGAGGTTTGCTCACTTTACCAGTCATTATGCAATTTCCACTCTACTGCAAAGAAGGATTTTGTGAAAAGATATGGAGCAAGCACGGTTCTCTACACACTTCTTTCAGTAGTTCATATGATAAAATCATTGTCATTGAACAGTCCCAGATAATAACAGAGTTTATTAATCATTATAATATATTAATCATATATTTAAATTTCATGGGACATTAAACAAAAAGCCACTCTGCATGAAACAGGCTTTTACAAAATACTTCAGGGCATATGCAAGACTCAGTGGAAAAAAATTCTTTTCTGTTCAGATTCTACAGTTCAATGTACTGTTTAATTGAATCAGTCAGTCAGACATACCTTTCTTTAGACTCTTTGATCTACTAGGACAATACTTTGCCATATTATTTCACCTGTTAACCAAAATCCAACATATCATAATAAGTATTTTAAAAATCACTTTGATCCTTATACTCTCTATGGGGTTTTTTGTTTGTTAGTTTGTTTGTTTTGTTGGTTCGATTTTTTGGGTTTGTTGGGTTTTTTTGCTTTGGTTTGGTTTTTTTTTTTTGGTTGGGCTTTGTTTTTGGGTTTTTTTTGAGGGGGGCGGGGGGTGGGGGGAAGAAGAGAGGGAGAGAGGAGTGCACAGAGTCATGGAAAAAACTAGGTTGGAAGGGACATCCAGAGGTCTTGTCCAAATTTCTGGAATATGTTGCTCAGGCACTGTTCAGACCAGTTTTGAATATCTGTCATAACGGAGATTCCACAGCCCCTCTGGATTCCTGCTTTGACTGTTCTTATGGTAAAATAATTTCTTCTTTAAATGAGATTGGAATTTCCTGTGTTCAGTCAGGTCTGTTGCCTCTTGATCTGTTATGCATTTCCAACAAGCCTCTGTCCTGTCTTCTGTATCCCTTGCCATTAGGTAGCCAAAGAAAGGTGTCAGACCCTTCTTTAACACTTCTTTGCTAACACTGAAGCAGCACTGCACCTCATGTTGGAATCACTCCAGTCCATCAATACCTAAAGTGGACAGGAAAGACCAAAGCCAGGCAGAGTAGTCTCAGGAATCTCACAAATGCTGAAAGGATAACTAAGGCTGATACAGACCTGTTGCTATCTTATTTGGGAATGGCTCACACATTTCTCCCTGTCTCTGCACCTTGCCACAGAGCTATGCATTGAGTGCTAGTCCAGAAATAAGATTGCATTTTTCTCCTGAAGGAGAATTTCGTGTTTCGTTAATGGTTCCTCATAGAGCAAGGTAAAGAACACGCAGAAATCCGTTTATAGATAGGAGCTTGTCCTTTGTCTCTTGTTTTTAATCTGTCCACTGGGCATTTTACAAGCTTTGAAATTAGCTTAATATGTTATGAAAAATCTTCAGCCTCTGAAAGGCTCTAGAGATTGAAACATTTTACTTAAACAGCAGTGACACTCTGAGGACATAGAATACCAGTATAAGTTAAAACCCATCCCATATAGGCCAGCAGAACAATCACTGTGCATTAAAGAAAAAAATGCTCCAAGCCATGCAAAGCCTTCTAGACCTGCAAGATGTAGACTTGCAGTCCTGAAGGTATTTGGACTATGCCATAGGCATGATACTCAGGTAGCTAAATCTTCTTGGCAGTGGAACCAGACTTCAAATCCATGCAGTCTGGAGATGAAAGCTGCAATCACAACCCTTGGTCATA
The DNA here is from genome assembly GCF_963513975.1 of Fringilla coelebs. Lineage (NCBI taxonomy): Eukaryota > Metazoa > Chordata > Aves > Passeriformes > Fringillidae > Fringilla > Fringilla coelebs. Next base: position 12,963,607 of record NC_140067.1, read on the forward strand.
TGCTTAGAGAGTCAGTGGGTTTATATAATTTCAAGTAGATATCACCTTAATGCTTTCTCTCACGCAACTGACACTGAAATTGGTGTCACCTACACTTGCTTAGTAGGCCAGGCAAAATCAATCTTTTTTCATTTGTTCAGACTCCCAAACCTTTCCAACAGCCTCCCATCTGGACACTTTTTCTCTTTGTATGTGACCATGCATGTTTACTTGTCTTCTGCCATTCTAGAGAATAGATCCCAAAATACCTCAGTCACAATGACAATGCAACAAGCTGCTTTACTGGGCAGATTTCTGGTTCCATTTTTGTAGCACTCTAACCACCCACCAACCTCATAGCTTCCCCACCTGGGAGGCAAATTTTTTTCTCAAAAAGCAGCTTAGTGCTCTGCTGCAGATTAAGTATAATTGTATTTAAGTATCTTGAAGGTTTCAGTTAGCAATATTAATTTTTATATAATTTCATGATGTATTTTAAAAACCAAAGTGACTTTTTGTGAACAAATTTGATAACCAGAATTCCCTTCAAAAGGATTCCAAATTATAGCACAAAAATTAAAATAAGATTCTTTTTCATTAAAGGCTAAATTTTTACTGAGCTATCTGATCTCCCTAATGTGAAAATACAATAAAAGTGAACCATTTGCCTATACAAATAAGTTTTAGCTGACTTTAAGTAAGTCAGATAAGACATAATGTCCGTAACTTGCTATGTGGAGGCAATTTTACTCAATTCCATCAAATTCCAAGGATTTATCAATATATCTGGATAATATCATTAAAATTTAGTTAAATTACAATTTTCAGATGAATGCTGACTTTTCAGTGAAGTACTTCAAAATTCTTGTTGAAATGAAATATATGGAAAACAATTCTATATACTAACATGCAGCTAGGTACCTGTTCAAAAACACTGGTTCCAGCTTAGTCTCTGAAATTATGCTTATTCAGGATACTTGCAGTTTTGCAAGTTCATAATTCACAAATTTACAGATATTTATCCTATTAAACATGTATGTTTATTGTGTTTTACAATTCCATCTAAGGTAGTCCAAACTAATTCTGTGGACTTCACTAGGAAATCCTGTTTATGAACAATGCTTGCTTGTCTTTATGTTCTTATCCTTTTAAACTCAAGCTCTGTATAATTTAATTTTCCATTACAAATGATGAATGCCAAAACTTTGATACGTATAAAAAAGTACTCTTGGAACACAAATCTGATTTAGAACTTTGTCATTGCATTCCATCCAAAAATTTTCTCTTTGTGAACGCGCAAATGTAAAAAATGGCAGAGATGCCAATTTGGATAAAACCGAAGCAAGTGAATATCTGATTATTCAATTTTGGAAATGTAACTGAACAAGATTGAATTTGTTCCCATAGAATAGTACATGCATTTGTGTAGCAAAAATTCCTGACCTGGACTTGTTCAAATCAAACTCATTGTTACTAACAAAATCATTGGAAGTCTTTAAATATTAAAAATCATCAAAACTAATGAGATTTTATATACTATTGCAAAAACTAAAGGAAATAAAGTGTTTGATTGCAATATATTGTTAAAGCCTTATCAGTTCTCTACCCTGATTTCATAAGGTATGTCTTCCAAAGAAGCTCTCAACTTAAGTACACCTTGAATGAGTTAATATAGAAAGAAATTAAATAAAGGAGCGCATATATTTCTTATTTACCCAATCATATGCAGATTGATATAAGAACATAAGAATGTCCATATGGAGTTAGGCCACACCTCTGTCAAAGCTAGGATTCTCTCTTCAGCACTTGCCAGTAGCAGATGCCTAATGAAAGTGCATGAGAGCAGGACAAGTAGATGGGGATATTATATGCTGGGATACTCTGCAGAATTCTTTCCAGCCATCTGTGACTCAGGTAGTTCCTGAACTGCAGAAATGGTGTCCGCGTTTAATTGTCCAAAGCAGATTTTCCTGTCATGAATTCATCTGCAGCCATGCAAACTTTTCCATCTGCAATATCTTACAGCAGCAGTGTCACAACTTCATTGCACACTCTTTCCAGAAGCACCTCTTGTTTGCTCTGGACCTGCCACCTGCTAATTTTATCTATTGTAACTCACTCTCTTTTTTTTTTTCCTGTGAAGTGAGCAATCATTTACTAATTCACCTTCTTCATGCTACTTATGATTTCACTGATCTTTCTACAACCTTTCAGGCTAAGTGCTTCTACTCTATTTAATCATGACACTTGCCTGTACAGAAGCTGTTCCACACCTTTGTTTATCCTTCTCACCTTCCTCCACTTTGAGTTCCACTGCATAGTTTCTGAAAATGGAAAAGGAGGAAGAAAGCCTTACACGCTTAAGAGGTGGATGCTGCTTTATGCTCTATCTCTATTCCTTTCTAATAATCTCTTATATTTTGCTTGACTTTTTATTACTTTTTAAAAGGATTAGCCTGATTTGAAAAAATCTTCACATGCATTGCTGTGCATATTCTCTTTCCTGAAAGTAACTGTCATTTCAGAAATAGTTATTTCATATGCACAATTAGGGGTTTCCCCCTATGCATCAATTTATATTTGTTTACTTTAGTTTTATTTGTTTTAATCCTCTGACCCTTCATGATATTAGAAGCTTCTGAAGCCTTCCATGGCTAAATCTAACCTTTTCTGTCTTGAATATCTTTAGTGTCATCAGCAAAGTTGCTACCCTACTATTTCCCTCTTTCACAGACCATTTATGAACATAGTGAACAGTGTAAGCTTCCACTTGGGAATACCCTTTTCACACTGTATAAAAACTTAAATTTTAACCAGTTATTTATCTATCAGAGAGTGTGCCCTTGGTAGTTTAATTTCCTTAATAGACTTTATGAGATGCTGTTTCAAAAACCCTTGGGATTTGTTCTGCCTTGTTCACTTCTTGTTAGCATCTTATGAAGTAGGATAATGTGAGTGTAACACAGAACTGGTGTATTCAGACTTTGCTGACTAACTGAAGACAATGTCAACTTTGATCCAACTTACAAATTACACGAATGGGAAAAATTGCAAAATAGTGGCTTGCTCTTTTCCTTTGTGTAAAAACAAAATGAATGTTTATGTTAGTCAAATACAAAACTTTGCATTACAAGTTAGTTTTTAGCTTAACACCTGTCAAAAGGGTATGTGTGATTGCCAAGCCCACAGGCTTGTATTTTGTACATTACAATTGAAAGGAAAATAGGATTTTTCTATTTTTTCCTTGGCTTGATTGAATATTCTAATTAACCTCTCAATACATAAAATAAAATAAAATAGATGAAGCATTTTCTCCATAGATGCACAGATTAAATTTGCTCTGTGTAGGCAGCATCTACCTCCAGAGCTGATCTCCCCTGTGAGTTAAAACACAAGTATTGAAATGTTAATTCTATTAACGGATTTGTACTGATACAAAAATATTAAAAATCTGATTATTAATGAAGAGTATGGTTACATAGATAACTTGCAAAGAGGTTACAATAGACATATATTAAGAGTGTTAGTACTGAAGGTAAACTGTGCAGTTATGCATTTGCATCACTAAATGTAGAAACCTTATATTTACACAGTTTGAGAAAGCCAGCCCCTTAAAGACAAGTGGGTCAAGGTATTTTACATTTACCTGGAGCAGCAGAGTTTATATGGGAAGCTGCTTTGGAAAGGATTTTTTAAAAAGCTATTATGATAAACTCTAGAATAGGTCAGCCATACCAAACCAAAACAATGCTGTCTTCAAGAACTCAGAAAACTCTCACAGCTCCTTTGATTTAGCCCAATAGTAGTCACTCTCACCTTGGATGATTCCAGACTCCATTTATCATGTTTTCAAATGCCTGTCTGTCAGTGCCTCTCACACTTTCAAATGTACAGTCTGCTTGTTTGTATGAAGCTTTCAGCGTGTGATTTGCACCAGATTTATGTTTAAAGCTTCACCTCTCCATTCATGTGTCAAATCCTAAATTAAGTCTCTCAGTTACTTGGTGGTAACTTGGTGCAGTCATACTGTACATCAGCTGAGAGAGTTTCTCCCTTGTCAGATGTGTCAGCCAGACTTTTTATCCCTTGCACAAACTGCTGCTCTGAAGTCTGTGCACGAGTCCCCAGACATGTGCAACGCCAGTTTGCCCAGATCCCCCCAGAACAGGGAGATGCCCAAGCTCCACCGGCATTTTGTCTTCTCTTGAAGAAGTGTTGTATAGGTGCCCAGATGGTCTTTTTTATGTATGAATATAAACAGAGTTCAGAGGCAGTGAGATAGGAATGACAAAGCTGATCGTGATGGCAGAAAATCCACTAGAGAAAGTAAACCATGTAACTGGTGACTAATGAGGTGTGAATATTTTCACCGGTTATAAATTCAAGTTTGAAAGTTCTAACATGGAGAGTTTTGTCCTGATATAAATGGAATATAATGTATTTATTCTGGATTTGTACCAAGGCATGTGAGATTAGAATTTGACTCAGTATTTTTACTCACACATGAGAGGCAGGTTGTTTCTGATAATTAATTTAAATTCTGTGCTTATTATTTTTCCATTTCAATCCCAGTCTTCCACTCTGACATGTCACAAGGAAGCGACAATTCTCTTACACTGGAGTAAATGTTCTGCAGCTGCCCAGCACAGAGCTACCACAGAGCAGGTATTGGCAGAATGGCTGGCACTTCCCTCCTGCAGAGCCCTTAAAGCTGACACTCTCATAAGTTATTCCTTGACAGAAATTGTAAAGGGGGAATTTTAAAATTTAATTAAATGTAGGAGCCACAGTAGTGGACAACATTCTGAAAGCCTTTTCTTCACAAACTAGAAGACCAGCATGCACCAATAGTAGCAGGTCCTGCCATAAAACACAATTTTCTTTTCTTTGACTGTTTAATTACTCAAAGCATGTGAATCTGTTTAAAATAGAAGTTATTTAAAATAAAAACTAATATATTTGAGCAATTCAAAAGCCGAAAAAGTGCCATTAGGTGACCCAGTAACACCAGCAAATGTGGTGTATGAGGCTGTGGAAGTGTGTTGCACATGTTTCCTATGCTTGAGAGACATACCCATTTTGCCTCCTGACCTGGTGAAGTTGTTAGAGACACACATGTTCTGCTGGCTTAGTGAGACATTCTTGTTTTCTTTCTTTATTTTATCTGGTATAAAGTAATATTATATCACATGTGTAGATATGGTTGATATTTTTTAATCTGAAAAACTGTTATATTTGAACAAGAAATATAATTTTGTGTTAAAAGAATTAGAATAAGGAATAGGCTGATTGATGCTGCTAGTGTTACAGTCATACATAATTTTTCCTGTCAGACAGTTGGCTTTTGCAGTCCAGATAACTTAATGCAGCTTAAGCCTTTCAGTACATTTCTGAATTTAAGAGCCCCACATCCTGGAGTCACATGAGAAACATCTTTCATTTATCAGCTGAAAGTACAGTTCAACCCTTACAGTATTACCAAAAAGCCAGAAAATATAAAATTAAGGTTTCAAAAACAAGAAGCTCCAATTCTTATAGTAAACTTGATTATTCACTATAAGAAGTATCCAAAGATCTTAGAGGACCTGGATTTCATTTGATTTGAGTTATTGCCACTGAAATCCTGTGACATTCAGTGAGTGTTTTTGGTTCAGATAAGAATTTTCAATTTGTTTTAAGGAAATTTTAAAAAATCATAATTTTAGAAATGAGTGGCATGGAACACAATACCTAACAGCATAAATTTTTACTTACACAGAAAGATTTAGTCTTCCCAAACCAAACATGATTTGGGCCAAAAATTCAGAGAAATAAAGGGAAAATTATGAGAGTAAGAGTAAACAAACTAGAAACATGGAATAAGATCAAGTAAGTAAAATTGAACATATGTATGTTACAAGAATTCAAATAAAGAAAGAAATAGAACTGGCTTCACATGCTTCATCCCTCATGCTGCATTGGCAGCTCTTATAATTTTTCCCAAATATTTGGTTTATCATTTCTGCTGATAAAAAGCAGCATTCTTACACTGTTTATACAACCTTTGGTCCAACACAAACGGCAAGAAGTTGTCACATTTAATAATGGGCAACTGAATGCCTAACCCTAACCCTAATGCTAAACATATCCTCAAAACTTACTCTAACCCCTAAGCCAAACTCTAAACCTAACCTTAACCTAAACCCTAACCCTAATTTTAACCCTAAACCTAACCCTAATGTTAACCCTAATACCAGCCCTTAAACCTAACCCTTACCCAAACCCTAACATTAAAGCTAACCCTAAACCCAACCCTAACCCAACCCTAACCCTAACCTTAACCCTAACCCTGACCCTTACCCTAGCCCTTACCCTAGCCCTAACCCTAATGCCTAATGCTCCTTTCCCCTTATTGATTCTAGCACACTGTCCATGGCATTTAGAGGGAAAATAATTATGAAAAATGTTGGCAAGCTTGTACTGTCCTATAGCTAAATTGCTTGGCAGAAAGAACCTCATATAGCAGCTTTCCACCTGTAATCTCCATTTATTTGTTTCTTATATGTCTGACTCTAGTTCAAATACCTGCACAGTCCTGTAAAATGGAAGTAAATGTCAGACCTAAATGCATTGCTAGTACATTAAATCCTCATCTTAGAAGGGCCCTTAAGCACAGCTTTAAGTCTGAAATAATTCCTTCTATAGATGTGAGCCTTACCTTGGAGAGAACACGAACATCTTGAATAAACAAGGTTTCCCAATGTAGTAGAAACACTCTGCTCCACATACAATTAATGACCTGAAATGTGTGTGCCTGGTTCCCCTAAAAGCAAATACAGTGGCAATAGCAGCAAGGGAGCCCGTGTTCCCTTCTGCTTCCAACGTATCAGACAGCTGGGATGAGCTGCTTCATGTGGGAGAGCAGAGGAAGCATTGTCTCCTGGAGATGCAGGACTGCCCTCCTGCAGCCAAACAAGCAGAGCTGGCAGCAGCAGTGGGACCCTCCCAGAGAGACAGGCAGGGCACAGGGCACAGGGCACAGGGCACACAGCCAGGGCTGGGTCACCCCTCCTGCCCCCCAGCCCTGTGCCCAGCCAGCACAGCTGCCTGGGATGCTGGGACTGGGAAGAATTGTACCATTTACAGCATCCAGCAGGATCCTTTCCATCTAGGATGCTGGATGTTTTTCCTTTGGTAATCTTAGATATGCATTTTGCTTGGAAATAAAAGGTGTAAAATCCAGTTTAACAGGAAAGTTTGAGGAAACAACGTTTGACTGGACCTATAGCTCCAAACAAAGAGCAGAACAAGATTTTTTGCTACATTTTTATATTGTTTCACATTTTTCTATTTAATACATACATAGCCCTCTGAAAAAATCCTTAAAATGCTTTTTTTAGCCAAATAGGAAAATAATTTCAGAAATTCTATTTGAAGAAAAAAATTTAGGCTTCAGTCTAAATACTGTTTTCTAAGGTCTATGCTATACCATTTCCAAAACCATCATGAAGCAGAAGTTCTGTGTCATGTGCTGGGCTAGAAAGAGTGCAACCATCTCAAACATAGGAATGATTTGTTGTGCTGATCTCTTGGAGGACTTGAATTTCAATCTCAAATAATCAATGGGCATGAAACAGAGTTTGAAAGCTTTGAGCTCTGAAAAAAGCTGATTAACTACTGATGTTGCTAACCCTTCACAATGGTACAGTTTAATGTAACTTGAAACTCATGACCTCAAGTGGTCTATGTTTTTCTGAACTGGAAACTTCAAAATAATTCAGTCACATAAGAGGAACTTAACATAGTTCCTATAATCCACAAGCCTTACTATTGTTGGATGATATTTTTAAATCACCTCTTTAATCTTTTCATAATCTCCTGCTGTTAATAAAAATGTATATTATATTTTGAAATTCAAGAGAAATTGAGTAGCAATAAGAAAGAATTGTTAACTACCCTGTTGCAAACACCCAGACCATTAATTTTACTACCAAATTCCAGCTATTTATCTTAAGAGCAATAATCACAAATATTTGTAAATCCACCTTTAACCCTAAGACTATGGTGAATGAATAAATAAGAAAGCTCTGAAAGCCAATACTGTCTATTTTGTGTCTATAATTAGTGGGTTCATCTGGAATCTATGGAAGAATTATCTAACATCTAAGCTCACTGCAGCCAAATCAGCCGGAATTTTTCTACTGATTCCCATGAGCTTTGGACTCAGACCCTAAATTCTTACAACTCAGGAGGAAAACAAAATAGTGTGGAGTGGTTTCCACAAATATTGTTTTAACAGAACTTCAAGATTTCTTTTTTAAATTCAGCTTTGGTGAGGAAAGTGAGAAGAAGAAATAGCATCTGCATGGAGTGCAAGTTGGCAAGGATTCCAGTCTGTCACTTTCCAAATTGTTTTAGAAATGTTTGGCACGTCTCTGTCACAAATTACAGCTGATTATAATTTCACAGTATGTGCAAGCAGATGGAGGAGATGAATTGGGGAAGAGTTTCACCCCAGACAAATTAATTATTAGTAAGTATTTTCAGAGCAGAAGTTAAATATTAAAACTGTGGTTTGAAATAAAGAATTATGGGATGTCCAAGTAATCTATAACTTTGAATCAGACATTTCATGGACGATCTGACACCTGGTCAGAATAATTTAGCATTTTCACAGATGAAAGTACATCTCACACTAAAGGAGAATATATTTCAGAAACTTTTAACCACAGCTCATTTTTTTCAACTTATCTGTTAAATCAACACATTAACAGGCAGTTACAACCAGAAAACATTCTTTGCAGGGATGACATGGAAATCTTTCAAGCATTCTTTTCCATTGTGGGTAAACACCATTTAACAGCAAGCTTCAGAAAGCTGCTTTCACGGTCACTCTGCTATTCTTCATGTAATTCAAAGTTCAGTGTATAAATCACTACCTGTTATCTATCTACACTTTTAAAAGCCAGGCTGAAGACACTAGAAGGAAAGGGGTGTTGCAAATGAGATGAGGAGAGAGTGGAGGAGCAAGCCAAGCACTTTGTCAGACAGGTTGTGTGGCCAAATGGGGGGGTGACACCTCGCTCTCTCTTTCCTATTCAGGTACTTAAGATCCTCCTGTTGACTCAGGTCCTTGTGAAAATGGTGCTGTTGAGGACTTTGTGATCCTCTTTCTATGGCTCTAATTTTCTGTGTGGGTAAGAAATCCTCTGCAGACATACAAGGAATTCTGTGGTTGGTAATTTCCGCATATATCTTATAAAAAGATTTTCTTGGCAAAAAAAATTTGGCTTGACCGAAGTCTGTAAGTATAATATTCAACTGATAATCAAAAAATAGTTGAAATAAATAATGTTTTTATAGTTTCTTAAGAATCCCTTGCACCAGAAAAAGCATTTGATTTAAGTATTTGATTTGAACAGAAAATTAGAGGTGAAATGACAGTATTTCTTTGAATGAGCAATACTGGACTTATTTTACTTAACTTTTTTTTTTAAACTGGTTTTTTCTTTTCTTTTTTTAAAGAGGAAATTACTGTTTTAAGATTAATTATTTTCAGTTACTATGTGGAGGCTACAGTTTATTGAGGAATTTTATTTGAATATAAAATCTTATGTGTCACAGCAAAAAAGAGAGGAATGTGCTTATCATTATGTGCATATATTTATCACTAGTCTAGTTCAAGATTTTTCTTATGATGAAATACAGCTTTAAGTATTTTCACTAATTCAATTCAATGTCTTTTTCATGTGTTTGACACAATCTGAACTATTTTATAAAGGAAAGTGCTTCTTTGCTCTGCTTCCAATTTTCCCCAGAAAACCTTTTAATCAGCTGATGGTGCTTATGTGATGTAGTATTTGTAGGGAATCAAATACAATGCATATTCAATGACTCTTTCTGTCCTCTGAACAGAAGCTTTACTGGATTTTTGAGATTACGTCAAAAACTCACCGTGATAAATATATTAAAAACTTTATAGTGTGCTACAGGCTGATATGAACATAGAAATGAATTGAATTAGCTCCAGTAATGCATCCTGCCTTTTTATTTTATTTTTTCAAATTAAACTCTTTGCTACTCTCGATATTTAAATACTGTGAAAATGCTAGGAGGTATTAGCAGCTCTAGAAAGGAACAATTTCCTAAATCAGTTTGTTCTTAGGTGTTGAACAGGATCTTGTGCATACTTGCTGTGTTATTGGTACTATCCTGCCTTTCCCTAAAGCTCAGTTTCCTGGAAAGCTGTAACTATGAAGTGTAACTTTAGTAAGGGTAACAAGCACACTCCAGAGCTGCAGCTGGGTTTCTTTAGTCCTGCAGAATTTAAAACATTTTGGGGGTTAAGGCTGGTCTAGACAACTACAGAGAAAATGACAGGCTAAAATCCTGCTGGCATCCTTGCGAGTGGGAAGTCTCCAGGGAACTTCAGCTCAGCCATTTCACCCAACACTCATTCAATCAGCATGAGGTTTCTGAGCTTAGGAAAGTACAATTAAGCTATCTATACAATTTGACTTTTGTAAATGGCAGCAAGGAATTAACAATTTATCAAATTATTTTTTTTATTTTTGCATTATTTCAAGTTATTGAAAGTCACAGTGACTATGATTAATGTGTTGCCATGTATAAACTCTGGGATATGAGTAAAGACTCTTGAACTGCTTACACTGGAGCGTGTCACAGCCTTCTTGATGTTTTATTATGCTATATCCTTTTAGACCTGCAAACACATTAGTAAGTGTGCACATAAAATAAACAACATCATGACCCACCTCAATGGAAATCTGATTGTGCAATAAAGCAATCTTTTATGGTAACACTGACTTTCCCACTCTTACCTACATTATTTGCTGCAGAAAATATTGGTTTACCAAAAATTACTCTTATTATTATATTAGCATAATAATATAATATAAAAAGATACAAGACATATGTAAGAACAGAAGATTTATTTCATCCTCCTTCTAACCATTTTATTGTACACATGTAAAATGTGTACTTGAGTGTTCAAATGTATATCTCACAAACAAGTGAGTAATTTTATATATTTATGTGTTTATTCAATTTTTATGATTTTTCAATAATTGTCCAGAAAATATAAAAATTATAATGGTGAAATATGTAAGTAACCCTAAATTAAATTTTTCAGTTGATAAGACTACTGCATGCTAGCTTTTTTCCCTAAATTGTCTTATATCAAAATCAACTTTAATTAACACCTCATAAAACAAAGCAGTCTCTCACAATGAATGAATTTATTGCACACAAAGGCTACATGTTTAAGAGGTCTCCCCTGTATGTAAATTGGATACAAACTATGAGCTAGATCTATTAAATACCAGAGATTTCATATGTAGTGGAAATAAATATGCAAAAGACATAAAAATAAATTCAAATCTTTGCTACAAACACCCTGGAGAAAACTTCAACAAATCATAACTGTCAAAGGGATGGATGATGAACGTTTTTGTCATGCAAAGGGATACAAATCACTCTTCTGTTGCAAGCATCGCTCTTTTATTTTCGTGGTTGTAGGCACATCATCAACTTTAATGATAAAAGCCTTCCACAAAAATAATTCTTAAGCCTCAGGAACAAACACCTCTTTGGCACCCTGAGAGCATGTTCCACAAACATCATCAATCTCCTTCTGAGTATGATTTACAGCCTTTCCCTTTGGCCAGCTCGAGCTGTCCGTGCGCACGGCCCGGCAGCGTCACATTGGGATTCTCCTCTGCTCTGTCCCCCAAGCTCACACTGCTGCACTGACATGCTCATGGTCAGCTTGCCAAACACACTTGGAAAATAAGAGAAGGAAACTTGAGCATAAGCCCTTCCACATGGACACATTAGAAATGTACATGTCATATGAGACAAAAAAAGGAAGGAATGCCTAAATTCAAATTACCAGGCTGAGTCCCCAGCTCCAGCCAGATTTATCGCGCGTAGCCGGAAGGGATGTTTTTAAAGAGGATGCAACTCTCTCCCTGACTGTGTGGCTCCTCCCTTTTATTCAATTGCCTGCATCTACAGAGGGGCAGTCATGCACCAAGAGAGCCAAAGCACATTTAGTGAGGTTCCTTTTCATCTGTGACGTGACTTTTGTGCCAGGTGCTGCATATGTACCATGAGAAAGGTTGATGAAGGCAGCTGTACTCCAGCTGAGACTCCCCTGAAGAAGATTTAGGTGTTCTTTTTCTTCCTTTGTTTTGCTAAACTGAAGGAGAGGGATATCCTATGATTGCTCACTTCTGCAGAAACAGCCCTGGTTTTTTCCTTCTTTGCACCAACCCTGTGGGCAAGTATATGTCCGTTTAAGGGAGTACAGATAGGAAAATCAGAATCATTGTGTGTGTTGAAGAGAGATAGCAGGATAACATAACAACTGAAGTCGGTGAAATTTGGCATCTGGGTGTACAGCTCCCTCTTCATGACTGAACTGCCTGAAGTTCACTTGTGGACTGCAGGTGTCTGATAAATGAACTCCTTCTGGCAGCTTTCCTTGAGTTTCAGGAATAGAGTCCATGAACTCAAGTTGAAGACATTTAGTGTTCTTTAGAAACTTATGCCATGCACTCACAAAAGCAGATGTACGTTCATTAATAATTGTTGCCTCACTTAAGCCATTCTTGGGGAGAGAAAGTCTATATCCTTATCAGGAAAACATGTAAACATTGTGATTAGTTGTAAATACAGACAGAGCTTTTATATGTCTACGCTGAGTGAAACAGTAGATACTTATGAGCCTAGTATATTTATAGAGGAAACACAGTGAAAGAGAAGGATCTAGCAAAATAAATCTAAAAGTGAATTCATAAGATCTTTGGGACATTTTTACAAAGGCTGGGAAACTAAGTGGATTAAATTTCCTGAACAGAGTGTTCCAGAGTGCTTCTCTGATGGAGGGTTAGTTTATACAAGGAAGTAATTAAACCATCTCTCTTCAGATGCTTAGACTTTAAGGTACTGTTATAGAAAGTTTAGAGCAGGTTTGAAATGTCTTTCGAAGACTTAACCCCAAATTAGAACTATTAGCTAGCACTGACCTGTAACTATATTTGGGAGGCTGTACTGCTCCAGAAAAGCAGTGGGAACTGGAAAATTGGAAAATAAGAGAAGGAAGTTTTTGTATAAACCTTTCTATGTGGGGATGTCAGAAATGTTCATCCCAGAGAAGAGAAAAAGGGAAGGAATGTGTATCTGAATTCCCCAAAGAGTGTCCAAAGAAAGCAAAGCTGTTGGGTACCAAGTGAAGTTGATGCCACCTGGCCACCTTTTGTCGGGGTGTCATGCCCTGCATGCTGGGCAAACAGAAATGCTCCATTGCTCAGGGGTTGGCTGTCCACATCCCCAGGTGTTCAGCACCTGATACTATTCCTTTGTGAATTGTAGTCCTTCCCTTCACCACTTTTATCTGTGTAAGGGGGATAATATTTCCTTAACTCCCAGCAGTTCTGTAGAAGGAAATAGATTTTAACTTTCACTGTCTCTGGAAACTGTACGAAGATGGAATGCTCTCAAAATACTAATGTGAAACTTCTAAGCAAGTCAACACTCCAGTCCATGGCTGATGATTTATTTCAAGAGATTCAATCATGAAGCCAGGTACTGATTGCATTTTTAATAAGGCTGGCAGAAAGTTTCAGTGTTTCACTGAACTGAATCATTTTTGAGTGCTTTACAGAGCAAGTTTTAACTTTTCCTGCAATTTAAAAATATTAAAACTTAAATGTTAGAACTTGTAGGGCCATTATGACAGATGAATTATTTTGTCACAGGGAAACTCATTTTCATCTTATTTCCTAATTATGTTATATATTTCAACACAAAGTGTTGAATGCTACTTAATATGATACTATCACTTTGCATTTCTGAAAACTTCAGACGACTTTTTGAACACTAAAAATCATTCTTTATGCATTAAAATTGCTATTGCAGCTATTAGAGGAAATTTGTTTTTATTCTGTGTTCTGCAGTTAAATACATATTTATTTTGGAGCAGTTACTTATGGATCAAGTTACCAATTAGCTTTTTAAGAAATAAAAATAGTTGAAACTTTGCCATGATTGCTTCATTCCAATGAATGGAATTTTGTGCAGCATAGAGGCAGTGCATAATTTTAAAAAATCAAATAAATTTCATGTGAAACACTTAAAATAGCTGACTTCACCTTGAAGGAGTAAAAGCACTATAAAATGCCATTCCAGTTTACCTACAGTCCATGACATCAATGGTGGGAAGCAGGGAAGTAAGTGCTTGACCAGTAATTTAAGTAAAAGAATTGAATATCTATTGAAAATCGTGAGAGCTGTCATGACCTCATGGCTTTTGGAGAGCTCTTGCCTCCACACAGTATGTGTTAGCGAGCCAATACATCTCATGGGGTTTTAGTGTGAGGCTGAATCAAATAAATGCTTTCTGTTCAGCTGTTTAATTTCATTATCATGTCTATTTTAAAAGCACAGAATAAATTTCTGAAGGTTTTGATGTGTAGAGTATGCCAAAAATTTGAAACATGTATTAATTTTATGAGGCATAATAAAATGCAATGATAGGAAATCTAAAATTTTCAGTACAATTGTGGAGACAAATTTCTACATGTGACAGGACCCTTTAAGAGGGTTTTTGCAATAATTGAGGTGCTGTGCTTTCCTTTGAATCTCCCTGTCTGATGATACCTCAGAGTTGTGTACTTTATTTCAGAATCTCATTGTGTACCATTATAAGATCTGATTTCCTTGGTTGTTCGTTCATTTGGAGGTTTTGCTTTGGTTTTGTTGTTGTTGTTATTGGTTTTTTTTTCTTTGTCTGAGGTTTTATTAACCAAATTGTCAGTCAATGTGCTACAGTAAGACTAGCTTTCTTTTGGCTCTCATGGCTATACACTGTGGGGGAAAAATAAAAGAACTATGCTTCATCATCCTGTCAGGGAGGTTTCTCAACAAATTACCTTTACCCTCAAAAGGAAACACAAAGAGACTTTTTGTAGCTTTAACAATTCTCATAGTTCTTATCCTATTTTCTTGGCTATTCAGGGGAAAAAATACAATCTTCTAGATCTCAGATATAATGGCACAAATATCTTTAAGGTTCTATGAAGTCTAGATACTTAATAAATCAGGAATCTTCAAATTTTTATTTAAACTCTACCTTTTTTTCTATAATACTGTGTTTTCAAAACACACTATTTGTTTGTTGACTATTTATTTTCGAAGGGTAATAGTAAATTACAATACAAAGTAGTACAGACTAATACACCCCTCTTTCTTGCTATTCTTGTTCATGAAGTACCTGATAATCCCCTAAGGCTCATGCCTTAGTCTGGATGAAATTCATTGCAGGAAGGCACTGTAAGGCATTGTTTAGATTTTACATAATCTTTCTCTTTTTGAGAAAGAGTTTTTGTTGTTTATTCAGGTAAAGGAAACGTCCAGCTTTTAATAAAGGAATTATTTAATATAATATCCAATCCAGAGTGCTGGGCTGGTTCCTGGGGGTCTGAAACCTGCTGGTACTGAGGAGCAGCAGTGCCTCTGTCACCAGGCCCTGTCAAGAACTGAATAACCAGCTCACCCAAAGCACACCTGCATTCCTGAACCACAGATCCTGTGAGCTCCCTGCAGGCTTTGTCATCTTCTTCATCCCCACACAGTGGTACCACTTTGCTGTGCCTCTATTGGATATAGGGGCTTCATTTTTTGGTTTACATCTTTTTGTAAACTCAGTGTTTTCTGCAGGCATCTTACATTTCAAATTTATATTGGGGTCTTATAAATCAGCTGAAGAATGAATGTGTGGTCCTTCTATACCATAAATTAAATTAGGCTGTAATTTGTGTGGGATGTTTTGCCAGTAACAGGTGGATATACTTAAAATAGAATGGAAAAATTTCAAAATACACAAGAAAAACAAACCCGAGCAATTTCAGCTGTGTTACTAAAAGCATACTGTTCAATGTTGTTTATTTTTTCATGTAAGAATAATACAATTTACTACAGGAATCCAAACAAACTCATCCAAGTAAAGTTGGGAGTTCTACCTTTACTAGCACATCCCCAAGCAAATTGCATGAAGTACACAGGCATAAAACACAAATGCATAAGTTCTTCTGGAATCATCCTCTGAGTTATTATTCTAAGCAGACCTGCATGATATATACAGAAAAAACAGGCTATCAGCTGCCTGGGTCTAAGTCAGTGCTAGTGTGGCAATGGCCTTCCTGCCATTGCTATTCTGTGCTGCTTAAGTGTCTCTGAGCCTGCTTTGAACAATAAAGTTTGCAGGGAAAAGCTCAGAGAGACTTGAGATGTCACTTTACTAAGGCTCTTTATAGACCCCATCCACCCACAAAAAAATGATGTTGCTAAACTCTAAGAATGGAAAGATCAGTGAATAAATCCATTGTTAATTTTAAAAGCAATTTCAAATGCCTTTACAGTTAAGCCATTCAATTTCCATTGGTTTAAGTTTAATCATTTTTCATTAATGTAAGCTAATTTGCAAGCTAATCTAATAAAGTAGCATGAAACACGAGCAGCAATGCACTGAAATGAAGGAAGTTCAGCTGCTTGCAGCTCATTAAGGTTCTTGAAGTTTAGAAGACTAATTACTGAGTAAGAATGATTTTGTTTACCTCTACATTTTGAGAGTTCCTGTTTTATCCCACAGTTTAAGACTCATGGACAAAATCATCAGTAGGTATAATTTGGTAGAGCTCTAATGAAGTCAACAGGACAACTTACAGCAGATTAAAATTTAACTTTTTATTGCCCTTGTTTCTCCCTGGTTTAAAAAAAAAAGTAAACTGGTAAAAGCATTCACAAGATAGGTTTTGCACAAACATTAGTAGGCCATAGTGCCACATCTTGTGCCTCCTAGAGTCAGTGGAGCATTTCCCATTGATTTTAATGGGAGAAGCTTTAGACCCTAAAATTCTTCCTATAAAAGGAGAGTTGTTCTGGTTTCCTGTAAAGCTGAAACTTCTCTTAATTAATTTATATCTGAAATAGAACCCAAATTTTATGAAGTAATCTACCACTCCTAACTTGCCAATTGCTAAGGAGAGCAACTACATCACAGTCATCAGTGAGCTAATTACTCCTGGTGATAAAGGTGCATTAAGCCATCTAAAGTTCTTTCTCTTAAAATTTCAATCATTTTGCCAACTAGATTGAGCAGTTTGTTATTAACCAGATTTCTGTTCTACAAGTGGATTGCTCAGGTTATTGTAAAATTAGTCTTGTTTTTCTGTCATACTGCTCTGATCAAACATGAAAGTTAATTGCAGTCTGACTATACTTCTGTTGTTTATTCACTTATAGATATCCATGGTCCCATGGTCAGGAAATCAGACCATATGATTCAGCCAGTTACTCAGCCTGATTTAAAGGCATTTCCAAAATTGTCACTGCTGTCAATGCTGCATTTTCACGTGTTCAAAGGCACAGTGTTTATTCATGCCCAGTTCAGCTGCTGATCCAGGTCATTCTGCACCAGACACTTTCTCTCCTTTACTTACAATGATTTTAATTACTTTTTTCCTCATTAAATAACACAGAAACAAGAACTATTCCAAAGTACTGCATGTGTTATGAGATAGCTAGCTTGGTATGAAATCTTGACATTTAAACATAAATGTGGCATCTGTGTGCTTGTATAAAGTATTGTAAATATTGCATTCTTAAAATATAATCAACCATCCCATACTATATTACTTAAAGTATTACAAAAACCATCCCAAGCTTGGTACAATCCAAAAGAATCATATGATTAGCATTAATGTAACAATAAGCATTTCTGATTATCTTCTTTAATAACATGGGATATGTTTCAACCTTCAGCAGGAGAAAAAAAAATGCCCTTTTCTCACTTGTGCTCCCTGTCTCTCAAGCCTCTCTCAGCTGCATCCTGCATGAGTTTCACCCACTTTTTCAGTGGCTGGAAGAGATGGATGGAGCCTGTGCCTTAGGGATAGCTTTAAACCTGATTCTGACACAGTTTCTCTTTGCTGGTTTGACCTTGCTGAATGACTGAGAGCCTTAGGGACCACACTGGGATGGAGACTGCCCCAGTACCACTGGCTCTGTTTATCTGTCTAGATCAGTGCACAAATCTAACAGGATGATTTTGCCCTGAAAGAGCCACAAATATTGCAGTGTAGGCAAGCTAAGAGCTCCTCCTGCCCAGGAATGCCACTGAGCCAAATGCCAAATGCACTGGGCAGAGAGCAGTGGGCAGCCTCATCCCAAGTGACACTTCAGCAAGGCATGCACAGCAGATAATCAAGCATGCTGTCTGGGGCAGAGGCAGACTGGGAAATCTCTCTTATCCCAATTTCCCATAGTTACAGAATCTGCAGGACTGAGCAGATGACAACAGTACTTCTAGTGAATAGGATGTGAAATTGAGAATTCAAACCTGAGAGCGAGATAAGTGGGGTTTTAGGCAAAATGCAACTACTGAATTTTAAGATAATGACTTATTTAGAACTAAAATAGGATCAGAATAGGATTACTTGAATAGCAGATAAAGAAAAGCAAATAGAATATATATGTTGTTAAATATTTCTTTCATCATCATCAAAAAACACAGCTGTGTTTTCTGCTACACACACAGATATATAAAGTGCTGACTTTCTTTCTTTCTTTCTCTTTCTTTCTTTCTTTCTTTCTTTCTTTCTTTCTTTCTTTCTTTCTTTCTTTCTTTCTTTCTTTCTTTCTTTCTTTTTCTTTCTTTCTTTCTTTCTTTTCTTTCTTTCTTCCTTTTCCTTCCTTCCTTCCTTCCTTCCTTCCTTCCTTCCTTCCTTCCTTCCTTCCTTCCTTCCTTCCTTCCTTCCTTCCTTCCTTCCTTCCTTCCTTCCTTCCTTCCTTCCTTCCTTCCTTCCTTCCTTCCTTCCTTCCATCTTTTTATTTCTATGTGGCCATAGTAAAATCTCATGTGTAAAAATTTCTGTGGAAAAGGGTTTTATGAGCAATGCAACCACTGTGGCTACACTCAAAGATTTTGCCCTCCTGCCTGTACTTGAGCTGCAAACAGAGTAAGGCAGTTTCTTATTGTCAGAATACGGAGAGAAAATAAAAAACTGGCTGTCAAAGGGTTAATTACTTGGCATTGTTCTAACTTCAAAGAAGGCACAAGTGTTAGTTTGGAAACACCATTAAGTATGTAGCAGGCTGCTGCAGGGGTGTGCAGCTCTCCCTTTTTGTTGTGAAGGCAATCCCTATGCAATAGCTGTTTTCATGAAGAAAGGTTAATCCAGCATTGTGGACTAGGAGTTTAGACAGAAACAAGCAAAGGAAAATTCTACTGCAAATTCAGTGGGCTGGGAAATCATTCTTATTACAGTTCCCATAGTATAAAGGGAGTCTAGAAACATTCATTCAACTTTTTAATTGCAAAGCAACATTTAAAACGGAGTTAAAATTATTTGCTAGAAAAAACCTTTTATAAAAATTCAAGTCGCTGAATATGAATAATTGCAGATGCAGACATTCACAATAGAAAACTACTTCTATATTATAGGGGTATAAGAAAATTGCTATTTTTGTAAGACAATGGCAATTATTAAATCACTAGGAACTGCTTAAATGCATTGGATTGTGGATGTGACCATTAGCAGCATGAACAGGTAATAGATATTTTCTTTCTTCTTCTAAAAATCTAATTGCTCTCTGCTATATCAAGAGGAAATTCAGTATACTGATGGATTCTCTCTGAGGTCACTTACTGGGTTTTCAATAATTTTTTTAGAGGAATTATCCTCTGAATACTTCAAAATTCAGCAGAATGGGAACTGGTTTTCTATTTCATAAGAATTTTAAAAGTTTTAAAATATTGAAAATTACTAAATGCTTATGAATTTGTCTGAAAACAAAAAATTAATTATTGAAAGTATTTTCAAGATAAAAATACCCCTCTACTCCTGAAATAGCTAAAGGGTTTTATCAAGATATTTCAACTAAGCTTTACCTAATGGAGATCTTGAACTTAACCGCTGAAACAAAATTCTATTGAATTAAAAAAAAAAAAAAGATTGGAAAATTATAAATGAATGACTGCATTAGGAGAGCCAAAGCAACCATGTCACAGGCACTTTGGCCAGAGGCTCAATTTATGGAACATAAATGTTTTTCTTGTGCAGGACAGGTATCAAGGCCTGTAAATGGGCTTCATTTCACCCTTATATTAGCATGGGAACAAATTCTTGGAGTTTGGCTCACATTCTAAATTTTTCCTACATAGAAAACCTTGCTGCAGTAAAAGGTTCCCATGATAGCATATGCTGGATTAGCTTCTCCTTCAAGATGCAATCTTTATTCACAGAAGGCATAAAGACTGCTTTACCCCTCTAATAATTTGAGGGCACATGAATGCATTTTACCTGTTACCTCATCTTCCACTTTTTATTTTTCAGTGGCATGTTTTTCCACTGCTCAAGGAAAGTCCTGTAGATAAGGATAAGGTGGTGTAGTGGCTTAGAACTCTAAGAATCAATAGAAATAATAACTATTTCTTATGAGATCTACCACAAGTGGCAAGGAAATTACTGGTATGAATCCTGAAAGACAGCATCACCCCCCTAGAACTGCTGTGGTCTTCTCACCATTTCCCAGACATGCTCAGGCTCAGTTTGGACTGTAGGAGGGACCAGCAAGTGTCATACAAAAAGCTTTCTCACCCTCCTCTTCACAGAGGAAAGTTCAGTATGGATCAGCTTTTAGAGAATTAGACAACCTTTCTCAGACAACATTTCTCTACCCAGGGTTCTGATGCTATTTATAGAGTTTTGCATGTGTAGGTTAAAACAATAAGCATAGGAGCAATCTAGCAAAGCTGGAAAATGTGCCTAATGCCTTTCAGGCTTTTGGGAGATTGCAATGCTTGAGCAGAGTCCTTGCTGTGTGGAAAAGAGCTGTCTGTCCCAAACTGACCATCTACTTCCTATCTCTTGGTGACCACACTTGAAAAGAGTGACCTCTCAATCCTTGGTGGAGGATGTAAAGAGGGGTGGCCAATGTAAATTGAATTCCCAACAACTTTTCCCCTTAGGTCCCAGACACAGAGGTCCCAGACCTCATACACATGTACACTCCTGTGCTCCAGTTTTGGTAGAATAGTTAGAGGTTCCAACCCTGGATAAACAAATCAAGTGGAAATTTCTGCCTGCTCTTCCACACTCTTTGGAAACCCAGGAATTTATGAGGGGATGCATTTAGCAGCACTGAAAGCATTACTTGATCAGCCTCACTGTCATCAGAAGATGTCACTGCAGCCATTAGTAACTAATGAATTGTTTAAGAAGATATAATGACTAATTTGTCTGGTCAAAAAGGCATAAACACAACCTTTGAAAACTGCATTCTATTAAGTCAAGAGAAAAATCGGGTTCATTGTCCCTTAATTTTCAAATGGGATGAGATCCAAATCTATTACAGTTCTGAGACAAATTACCTGGCAAATTTGTGTCATCTTGTGAAATGCTAATGAGAAAAGAGTTGTGAAGTACTCATGGTATTCCAATGAATCAGGTAAAGAAGCCAGAAGAGAGATTTATATAGTCCTAATATGAGCAAGTTGGCCCCCAAAGGACCCCTGAATAAGATATGTTTATCCTTCTTCTCCACTCCCAGTGAATTTTGACAATGAGCACTTCCACTGAAAACTTCTGCCCTTTTCTATACGCTTTTAAGTGGCCAAAAAAAAATCATGACAGTGATTGTTACCAGGTCCTCATTGAAGAAAAGTTTCCTATCTTTTTCTTGAAAAAAATAGACAATAGATATAAATATGAGATCCTTTCTCTACCTATAATGAAACTAGGATCTGTTTCCTTCTGATATAATTCATTAGTAGCTATATTAGTGATAACTGTTTGCAGTCTGGAAAAATAACCAGAATAAACACTACTAAAAATCCACCAGGATTTACACTTCCACCAGTTTTAAGATCATTAGAGAGTAATCATGACATGACATTAAATTTTTACTTTTCCGGGTAAAATATTAATTAAGAGCCTGTACTCTAAAGTGGGAGGTGAGCTATTAAGAGAAGGAGAGGGCGTGGTAAATGTGTTCAAATATTTCATAAAAAATGTTCTCATGTTAAAGATTCCTCAGGCATGAAACTGAAGCAATTAGTTCTTATTTTCTATGTAGCCAGAATGTGCTGTCAAAAAATAACAGTGCAAAGAAAAATTATCTACCATGCAGCAGCAAAAAAAAAAAAAAAAGGGTAAGAATCCAAGGGTCAGCTAATCAGATGGTCAAAATCAGACTTGTGCTACTAAAATCAGTGGAGCTGGGAAATTTCACAGTGGTGTAAAATATTATTTCTTGGTAAAATGTGTTTCTGATGTGTGTCAGGAAGGAACCACCCAGAGGTACAGAGATAGCTCCAGGACGGGCAAAATTAATTGAGAAAAATGTGAATTGATGCATAAAAACAAATCAAGAGAGATGCTTTTCTTTACTAAATATTAATTTCTGCATTTAAGGTCTATAAAGGCACTGGAATATTTGTACACAATTGTTTGTTTTGTTTTTTTGACTGTTTTGATTTTCAACAGTCAAATGGAAAGAGATCAAGCTCAGTCTTTGTGAAGACTTGCACAGCATTCTTGTTGGGTTGTATTAAATATTAAAGTTCCTACTCTACATGAAATTGTAATACAACATGCTGATTGCAAGGCAGTGGTGGCCAAAACTGTAATTGTGCCACCAGTTGCAGAACATATATTGGTTCTGTGTTACTCATGATGGGGAAGAAAAACCAACCATACTTCAGGAACAACCTTATAACCCATGGTTTTTATTTCAGCAATGAAATTTGGGGAATGAAGTGACTTGGCATCATGTAACATGAACTGTGTGCACAGGGGCACCACCTGGAATGGGATTTCCCTGTGACAGCCTGCAAGTGAAGGAGACAGCAACAGGGACAGATGTCAGGTCTCACAGCATATAAATGAGAGAAAATACACAGAAAACAAAAATTCTTTCTGGAAAGTGAGGAAATTCTGTTGCTGGAAGATTTCCTCCTCACTGGTAACTGCTACATTGCTTTGGAAAGTTGTGATGAATTAAGTGCCATGGTAGTTTGGATAGTTTCTTAAATCACATTTTAAAAATATTTCACTATTGAGCAATATTATTTATAAACAAAGATCAAAATTTATATTAAGAGACAAATTCTCTTTAGGCTATAACATTTTAAAAAGGAGACTTTAGAGAAAGGTTATCTTCCTTTGACACACAAAAATAGGTCCTTTTAGATTTATTTACAATAAACTTACTTTGGGTTATGTTCTGTTTATCTGTTGAGAATGGATTATATGGGAGTGAAACAAAGTCTATTAAGTCTTCTTGCCCTCTTGTACTTCCATTATCTACACAGGCACTAGAAACCCTGTAAGGATTTTATGCAATTTTTTAATTTGAATCAAGGGGATATTTTAGATTATTCATGTCCTTCTGAATATCTGTTGGACCTGGATGTAAGAAAACATTTTTAAAAACAAGATATGTGTTCTTTAAACTCAGATTTTTGTTTATACACTCTAGTATTGTGCCTTTAAAATATTTGTCAGCGTTGCATTTCAAATAGATTATCAGGAAACCAATTAATTTAATAAATGCCTTAGAATGAAAAAATGGATTGAAAGGCATCCGAAGTCTCCTTTCACTCTTCCAGGCAATATCAACAAATGTTTCAATATTGACAGGACGATTAATCTTGCTAGTCTTTCGTTAAGAATGTACAATATTGAAAGATGTATGGCACCTCCAACTAACCCAATCATTGTACTTCGCTGCTGTAAGAAAGTTGGAGAACATGCAGCAGTACTGCTAGGA
Organism: Fringilla coelebs; assembly: GCF_963513975.1. Lineage (NCBI taxonomy): Eukaryota > Metazoa > Chordata > Aves > Passeriformes > Fringillidae > Fringilla > Fringilla coelebs. The sequence goes on from NC_140067.1 coordinate 12,987,418, forward strand.
GGAGGTGAAAGATGAACTGCAATGTAAGAGTGCTATGCTGCTCTCCTGAAGACACCTGACATGCCAATGCTAACGGGATGAGAATTCATTAGAGCAGTGATGACACACATCACACCAGCTGCAGCCACCTCTTAGCAAGTGGACTTTGCTGGCTTCAGTTCCACTGTGTTTTCAGTCAGAATATCAGGAGATGGCCAGTGGGAGCTAATCTGGTGATCCAGTAACCCATTTCCTCAAATACCACCTGTCAGTGGGTAGGATGGGCCCTGAAGGAGAGAAATCCTGGCAGAGCCAAAGCAATGACATAAAATTGCAAGCTCAGCTGGCCCATCAGGCAGCGGCGTGTAACTCCTCTGGTGCAGTCTCTTTTATTTGAGGAATACATTCATTTCCACCGTGAAGAATATTGTTGGGCTTTCCTTCTTTCCTCTGCCAGGACTGGCAGGAAGTGGCCCTTTTGGAATATCAGACCTCTGGGCATTTCTGCATGACACTATGCCATGAGAAATGTAGGATGAGGCAGAAGACAATGCGACTGAAATGTCAAAGGTTTGAGTTCAATTTGGTTTGAAGGATGGCCAAAGGCTCAGATCACTCCTTATTTTAACCAATCTATTTGTAATATACATTGTCACTTTGTTGGTAATACAGCATGTTTCATTTGGCTGGCCCAAAGAGAAATACCGCATACCCTAGGGGCAGGAAAACACCCTCTGTACTAGAAAGAAAGGTGGGGATATTTTTTTAACTAATACTATATTCTTTTATATATCTATTTTGTTCTGCTTAGACCTCAGCTATAAAAATACATATTGTCTATTGGTCTTCACTTTTGCAGCTTGTTTTCTTAGAAAACCTTAGAGAAGCACAGACACATTCTGCTTTGTGCTGAAGACTTCACTTTCGTTTTTCATGAGTCTTCTCTTCTTTAATCTCAAATAAGGGTCCCTTTACATCCCTAGCACAGCAGCCTCCAAGTCAAGCTTCTCAGGGCTACCACAATACTGAAATAAATGTACATATTTTGCTCTCTAGTCAGGGAAATACAGTGTGCTTGTCAGAGCATTCAGGTCTTTTTGTTTGTCTGAATTGGGGATGTGAAACAAAACACCTTTTAAATAAGACATGGACTGTTAGATAAAATTTAATAAATTACACTACTGATAGGTGAAACTGTTCATTTGATCCAAAATTCTATTTGTCTTTCCAGAACTAAAAACCAGAAAGGCAGATAATACATTCCATTTCAATTCATCGTGCTCATTACTATGCACTTTTATCCCTAATATCTAACTGACATTCTGTAATTGGGATGGTTTCATTCCCAGACTTACTCAGAGGAAATCTTTCCATTTGAAACAGCTAAAAATTACAAAGAAAATATCTAGGTCCTTTGTATTTTATAAACAAATTGTATTCAGTATTTTCGCTCATTATTTTTTCTTTAAAATCTGCCCTATCTTGAAAATATATTTCAAAGTGGCATCAGTGTGCATTGACACTCTGCACCTGGAACATGCCAAATGCTCCACTATTGTTTGGCAGCCTGGATGATAAAGGTGAGGGGAAAAAATGTAGGTATGTCACTTCCATAACATAAAATTATGCAGAAATGCTGATATTATAGCATATTAAACACCATTCTGATATTCAGTTGCAGCGAATAATAAAACTAAGATTTTTATTTTAGTGCCCACCATTATTCTCTCATGAGAGAGGAAGGATATTCTCTTCAAACATCCTCCTCAAATGATCTCCTCCACCTTACACATTATAAGTAATATAGTGGATTCCACCTCCTTGAAACTTAATCCTTGATCAGATCTTTTATTTGGTATCTAACACACCATGAATAAAATCTGCATTAAATGTTATAGGTATTGAGACTTTCAGCTTGAGGTAACACTTCCCAAACAGTTTAAGCTGGCAGTTGCCCTCTGCCTGGACACAAATGGAGCAAAGAGCACACAGGCAGCAAGCAGGACTCTTCTCTTCTGGCCCTGCAGGGCTTGGGCAGCTCCAGGCTTCAGGGAGCCCCAGCTCCTCCTCTGCTCATGGCAGGGCTGGGAAGAGAACAAGCACCACTGCCTGGGGATATTGCTCTTCAGGGTGAAAACTCAAGCCAAATGTTAGTGGCATTAATTGTCACCTCAGAATTGCAGCTTTTAGAATCTCTGCTGTGTATTAAAGACAGGTCAGGTAAAGCCAGGAAAGTTTGCTGAGCATCGTGAGCTGGTGCAAGATTTGTCAGACAAGGCACTGCTGCTGCAGGGCAAAGGCTAACTGCAGATTGTGGTTACTCCAGGGGAGCCAGCTTTTATTTTCTCTGCCTCTTACTCATATACAAATGATTGAGAAAAAAAACTTCTCCTTCCTGCCTTCTTATGAGATTCACTTTCTGAAAAATAGTTAATTTGCTTTAAATAAAAAGAAAATGTAGAGCAAGGATTCTAAGAATTTGTGTTCAACATATGTCTTTCCCTTACATATTGTAGAATACTCCCCAGGTGAACATTTGTCCCTCCTTACAAGACCAGCACTGCCTTATACTCTCAGAGATTCACATAAAGATTTCAGAGACTTTTCCAAATCTTGCTTGATTTATCACTGTCTCATATAGCCTAGCACAGCTGAATACTAATATTCATGACGAGCTCTGGAGTAGATACATGTTCTACTTTGCTAAACTCTTTTTCAGTCTTGGTTCTTAATATTTTTATCAGCTTGAACAAATGCACTCTTAACTGCCAGACTCTCTCTAAGCACTTTGAACACTCTAGTCACCTCTCCTCTCTTCCAAATCAATTGACATTTTCTAGAAATGATAATTTTCTTTGTTTCTGCAAAGTTTATTTCAATCAATCCCTTAGAGTAGATTATTCTCTCTATATATTCTTGTTTTGTGTTATTGTTGTGTTTTAACAGTTTGAATACAAGTAGGGAGCACAGCATAAATAGGGTTTATGATTATGAACTGTCATTCCACACTCCATGATAATGATAAGCAATCCCTCAAAAATCATTGCCTAGTTCTGTTTTTTCCATTAAGTGTGTACTTTTAGTAGTCATAGATTTATGCCTTTGCTAGAACCAGAGGTATATCTTTAGTCATGGTCCCCAAGAAAATGAAATCAAACAGGGTCATGTATTCCAGCCTTGTGTAAATAAAGACATTTTATTTGATCAGTTTTCTAAATGATTCCAAAAATCTTCTAAATGTTCCTTTCTTAGTGCACGTTTCATTCTTTCTTTAAGAGGTTTTGTGTTTTCACTTACAGCAATATAATACATAATCTTTGTTTAAACCTTCCTTTTGATAACCCATTTATTTGGAGCTCTCATTTATTTGCCTGTAATTTTATTAGCTTAAATGTCAGCAGATCCCAAATTAATTGGAAGAAATGTAAAACCCCACTTGAGATGATGCCACCAATGTGCTGTCCTCGTCCCAGAGTAATTTTATTCATGTGGTGCATTATAAAGATGTTTTCCCAGAATTTGAGATTTTCATGTGCAAAAGGCAGAGGTGGCCTATTCCTGGGTAATTTGGTATTCTATCCTGGTGTGCTCCTTTCATAACCTCTATATTTTATCACTCTGCACTTCTTTTTTTAAGTCAATTAAAGGCCATTTCTGATAAGTAGCCATGAATTCAAAGTAATAAAACCTTAGTGATCTGGACAGCTCTGGACCTGGTCATCTGCATTATAATCAAACTACCAACATTTCTACTACTGAAGTATTCCTGTTGCTTCTTTTTTCCCTAGTAATATTTGTGGAGAAAGAGTGATTCACACCCAAAGTATGAATCTCAGCTCCCTCAGACCCTGCTGCCTCTTCCCAGCATGAAATGTCTTCTCTCTGCAGTGAGAAGCCCAGGTTTCAGAGTTTCAGGGAAAGGAAAGCTCAGAGAAGCAACCTGAACTCCAAACTCTGCTCTGCCCTGGAGCTGCAGCCTCCCTGGCCAATTTTTGCCTCTTAACAGTTATGAGGTGGCACAAAAATCTATCAAGAACTCTGTAAAATGCTCTTCTTCCTAGATTTATTGTGTAATGGGATGTTTCCAGAATTATTTGTTTATCTAAGGCAAAAATCTCAGTATTTCATTCTTGAAGTCAAAATTCTTAGAGGTTTTTTTTTTTTTCACATCTTAGTTCCCTTTTTCCACCTATTGGTGAGTTCACATGTTTATGTTGGCCAAAGCAATATTATTCCATCTGAGGAGGGAAACCATAGAAAATATTTGCATTTGAAAAGCCTGTAGCACTTAAAGAAGGCCCTTTCTATCAGCCACCCAAAGAGTCTATATCTGTATACATCCATCTTTGGGCATACACATGAAAGAGTGATTTTGCAATAATATTTGGAATAATTACACTCTGTCAAACTCAAAGGTGGTATAAGCAGGTGTGGTTCGGTAGGAATCAGTCATTAGGAGCATACTGCTTTTGCAGAGTGAGAGTGAGGTGGAAACGACTGATGGGTTTAAGCATCAAGGGTATGAGAGGTTTTCCTTGGAGAAGCCAAGATGTTTCTTACAGAATTATCTCTGTGGGCTAGGACAGTTGCTGGTGATTGCCTAGGCCCAGTGAAAAGCACAGGCTTGCAGAACACACCTACCCAATTCAAGAGGAGGAGGACACGGATTGCTAGAAATCCATGAGGCTTCCCTGCAATCCAGCTTTCCAGGACTGCCTTTCCTAGATTGTTCCTAGTCACAACTGCACATTTACAGGAGCCATCATGCCCTTTAGAGATATTCATTAAAGCAATTATACTGAGGAGAAAGCTAAAAGTCAAAAGGCCACTGAAATACAGCAGAGATCTAAGGAAGAGAACAATTTTTGGAAATTGTTGCTTTTTGTTGCATAACTACCTGAAGTGAGCAGGCTGCTATGAAATATCTTCACATCTACTGATCACAAAAGGCAATCTATCACGAACTCTGTAAGTCTGTCTGTTTAACTACTTTTTTTAAGCAATGTTGATGACTTGCTAGAAACAATTTGAGCTAATTCTTTTTAAATACAGGCAAATTCTTTTTAAACACAGGCAAGTAATTACACAAACTGTGACTAAGAAATTGCTGGTAATCACCAGAATACAAGTAGTAACGGATTGAAGTGTTTCCAACAATTTTTAAAGGTGTGATTTTTCCGTGTTTCATTCCAGTGGTTTAATTTTGTTAATGTGCTTTGCTGCCAAGAGGGTTAGTCCTGCTCCTGCAACAGGATTCAGCGCTGCCGTGTGTTCTGTGGTCACACACAAAAGATGCCTGGTCCTGTGAGCCCAGGAACATTGATTCACATATCTTATAATTACCCAGGTAAGAGCTAAGGTCCTCCTCAGGTGTTCATTCAGATGTATCTCAGCAAATCCTCCTTGCTGTTGAAAGGGCCTTACAGGTCTATTTAGCGTAGGTTTCCCTGATTCCACAAATAACTTCCTTTACATGACCCAGTTTAAAGGCAGCCATGTAGAAAAGCAAATGGCAAATGAAAGATTACTTCATATCTAATGCCTCCATAAATGTGTGTACCTCAGATATAAAAAGCTGGGTTCTAATTTACTAGAAAGCAGAGGCTTGATCCTGGTGCTATGCTGGGCAGCGTGCCAACCCACAATTTACTGCTGGCCTGTATTAATGAGGTAACAAAGAACACTAGTTCAAAATTTCATGAGAGCTATGAGGACCTCGCCGGGACAAAAGATTTCTGTAATTCTTAATCATCATTCTTTCATAGTTATATCCAAAATCAATATTGTTTTTCTCATTATTAAGAGAAGAGAAAACTGAAATAACAAAATAACACCGAGTCTTAAGCTACATTGCCATGTTTTTGTTGGCAGGATGTCATACTGAAAATTATTTTTTAAATTCTGGGCAATTTGTAAAGTGCATTCTAACATGCAACATGATACTGTGTATACATATATATATATGTACATATATATATATTTCTACTATACATTATGTCTACACAGATATAATTTCACTTAGATGAGATAAACACACCTTTCCACAAGAAAGCTTTATATGCTGCACATAATGCAGCTTCTGCTGTGCAAGTGGTATGTGCCTTAGAGAACTTTAAGAAAACACAGTGTTTAAAGTAGAGCAATTTACATTAAACTGCTTGGCACCAAGGTCCAAAATCTGATGGACCAGAACGTACAGATGAGAATGGATTTTCAACAAGTCAGTAGCATTTCATCTGCGGCTGAGAATAGCACTTTGACCCAGATTTTTATCCAGTTTTCATACAAACAGGGATAAATTCACCATGCAGAGTCTTATATGCTTATACTGGGGGAGGGGGGAAGAAAAAAAAAGTAAGGATAAATCCATGTCATAAAAATCTGATAAATTAGAGGGGTTTTTCCCTTTGCTATATCAACAAGCCAGGAGCTATTTATTCAGCTGTTTGAACCTAGCAGATATTGCCTTTCAGTTTGGAAGAGAACCTGATAATACAATTTTTGGGTGTCATCCTGCAAGGATAGCTTCACTTATTGTCTACCCTTTTGTAGGTTTTGGTGCATGTAGTGACTGGAGATGCTGAGGGAACCTGGATTGGTCACACATGTTAGGAACCACAAATCAGTGTTGTGCCACTCACACCCTCTCTAACACACCTGTCCCAGATGAGGAAGTTTTGCTTTGCCCATACAAATGGCACAGAGACAATTGCTACTGTACAATACCTATTTTAGCTAAGAGGTTAAAAGTTTATTAAGCCGTGAAAAAAGTCAGTGTTTATTAAGTCTCTGTAAAATCTAACACATTATAAATGTATTATTGCAGATTTTACTATCAAAAATGAATTCAATTGGAATGCATTAACTTAAAACATATTAAGCAAAGACTGAAAAAATATAAAAATTGTTGCTAGTTGTGTTCTCAAAAAAAGCTGTCTAAAGCAGCAGAAATTGAATTTACGACACTTGGGGAAAGAAATGGTCCCATTTGTGTGAGAGTTTAGTTACAAGATAGCCTTAAAATGGACATGAGTTCAGAATGCAGGAGATCTTATGAGTCCAGTATAAATCAAGAATTACAGTTTTCTAAAGCTAGAATTTGTGAGATTGGAATGAGGTGCTGGTGCTGCAAACCTGAATTTTTTAATGATGCAATACAGCAACTTATTTAAACCCCTGTCCCTGCTCAAGGCCAAATTTGAACTCTGAGTCAGGTGACCTTGGTAACTGTTTTCTATGAACCTGTGAATAAATCTTTCTTTTTTTGGACGGTGGGGGACAAGGAAAAAAAGGGTTGTGAAAGCTGTAAAAAAGTAGACTACGTGTATTTTGGTTATTTATACATATATAAAATATCAAGATAATTTTTCCCACTGCATCTTGCTGACAAGGAAAATCAGACAAAAACTAGATTACAGGTATGAACTCAATTAATAATGACCTCAAATTATGAATTGTGGTTTAATCATTCATACTTAACAAGTCAACAGAAGGTCAATTTTCAAAGAAATTTTATTTACAGGTGATCTTGAATGACTATGTACAAAACATGATGTAGGAATACAAATATCCATGTAGAACTTTAAGGGAGCATGATGTCTTTTAGAAGACTAGCCTACTAAAAGAAATCTCATATATATATGTATAGAGAGAGAGAGCATTAACTGCCAGACCAAGATTTATATATGTTGTATATGTCTACCTTATATAAATTGCCAGATGAGGTTCTGTCGTTTTTCTTTCTGCTTCTTATTACAAATAGGAAAAAGTAATCTAGGAAGAGCTATCAATAAGGAGCACAAACTCTTATTGTACTGCAAACCTCTCATGCTATTTCTAGTCATTCCCTGATCAGCATGATTGCTTGCCTGGGTACATTTTAAGCCACTGAGATTGCCAGCTCTGCTGATACTGTGTTAAAAACCTAACACTTAACAAATGGTCTACATTTCTTTTGACCAAAGGACAGATAAACCCTATCAGCCTGAGTGCTGGGGTACTGAAGGTCATTGTCTGGATTTGTGCTATCCCAAAATTGTAGCCCATTTCAAAGGTCTCTCTAACAGTGGCATTAGCTGGCAAAAACCAGCTGGCAAAAACCAGCGTCAGTATACAGTGTCAATACTTCTAATGTACTTTTAGCACGATTCAGGAAAATTTCTGAGCATAAAACGTTTGCAGAAGAATTAAAACAAAAGCAAACAAACAAAAAAATCAGCAACAACAAAAAACCCCTAAACCCTGTGTTTCTGCGTTGCACTCTCTGTTTAATACTTGCACGTTGGTAGATCTGTGAGATCAAAATATCCAGTATTGATGGCAGCCAAAGCAAAATTGCAGAGCAAACCGCTTCTGCTATTGGAAAATGGAGGTGTCTTCCCTGAGAAAGAGATGTGTCTCCCCACAGTGAGTGACTCTGTTGGATTAGTAACCCAGGAAAAATGAGAATCTGCTTCTTGATGGCAGAGAGAACCTGAGCCAGATCCTGCTAGAAAACTTGTCCTAAGCAGAAAGTCTTCAGAAACTGAAAAATGTGGGAGCTCCTCAGAAGGTCAAAAAGCAAACAATTGAAGTGAATCTTTAGCTGATCCAGACCCAGGCCTCTTTTGTAATTCACACTTTATTCTCAAACAAGCTGTGTATAACAAGAAATTAAAGAGTAAAAGCAACTCTGTGCTCCTTACAAATATGCTCCAAGTAAAAAAAAAAAAAGCCAGCCTACAAACAGATTGCAAAACACATTTAAGTTCAGAAGATGCAGACTTCCAGAGAGACTTGCAGATAGAGACTTGCAAAATAAAAGTACTTTTCTGGGGTAATTATCTTAATTGGCTCTCTTTTTCTATTTTCTTTTTTTTTTTCTTTTCTTTTAAATAATAAACTCATGCTTTCTTTTTGTGATTTTTTTTTCTGTTTAGTCTTGTATTCCAACACAGACTTGGAAAATTACTTTTTAGAACACAATGCTTTTATATTTAATACAGCTTTGTGAATTTTCATTTCCAGGCCAGTGTATGGATGATGTTTGTTTTTTGTCCAATTTCTCAATTGCCTGAAAAAATGCATTATGTCATAAATGGCCAGTGAAGTAAAAGGCTGGGAGTCACCACTGGAAGGTGCACGACCCATATGGAGCCTTAAGTTCAGCCACTTTGCTTTCTCTGAACCTTAAAAGGTTAAATTTTCTTTGGTGAATGAAAACTATTAGGAAGTTGCTTTTTAATGAAACACCAAACCACCAACTTCAGTTATTTAAACTGTACTTGTCACACAAACATGACCCACTTCTTCATCAGTTTGAGCATTCTGGCTATTTACTGTATGTTTAACGGAATATAAGGACTTTTGGAGTATGCTTTGGCTTCTTTCCTTCTGTTTAGTCTTTAGTTTTCACTGTAGCCCACCAAACCTTAACTTTCCAGCAAAACTAGTTCATCATTCTAATCAAATTGGGTGTACTCCAGCATTGCAGGCAATGTGGTGCACTTGCTGCCACAAACTGCCTTAGATGTGCTCAGGATGAGAAAAGGGTTAGGAAGTTTTTTGGGGGGATATTTTTACATTCATTGAAACTGAAATAACAGGAATTCTAGAGACAGGCACTATGTAAACAATTGCATTATTTTATTTTAAATATATTTGAAAACATTAAATGAGAGCCATTTTTATTTTGCAGAGATTATTGCAATTCTTCTTATTTTTAATTCAGTCTCCAAGAGTGGCCTATAAATCACCAAGGTCAGCAGAAACTTCTACCTCACTTTCTATTTGCATCATCAGACAGCACTAATTTCTCTCACTCAGCACAATATCTGTAAATCTTCACAATACTTTTAAATAAATGTAAAATTAGTTTCACAGAAATCATTTTAGGTAAAGAGAAATTTTCCATAGTCCCATATTAATAATCGTAACTGATGGCAAGAGTAGTATTTCTGTTCTCATGAAATTTCTGTATTTAAAAAAAGAAGCAAAGCATTCTACAGGCCTGTTTTTTAAAAGATATAAGGAAAAAATAGTGTAAACGAAATGTTAAATCCTTTTAATCTTTCATCAAACTGCTATAAACAATACTGTTTCTTAAAATATACTTATTGTCATGATATATATTGAAGCCCCATTATTCATGAGGCAACAATGGTATTTTCCTTGCTGCATGTATTCTTTAAACTTCTCTGGGGATATGTGTTTCATTCCAAGTAAGACCACAGATTTTATTTTTAATAAAAGAGATTTAACTTTGCCTATATATCTACCCCGTCATGAAAATTTTCCTTCCATGGTATCCATTTAACCTCTTCATGCTTTCAAATCTTAACATATGTCTCCTTCCATTTTGTTTACAGGATTCTGTGCCTTAGACCAGAGAAGTGTACTGGAAATCCAGCTTCCCATTTACATTTAATACCAATGCTATTTTCTGGAGCTGAAATAGATTATTTGCCCACCATTATGAGAGCCCTGATCTAATGAAATATGCATATGCATATAAAGTAGATGAAAAGTCAGCACAGGTGTACACCTTCAAGTTGAATAGCAAAAGTTCTTTGTGAAATCTCTAGCTTCAGCTGAGACGGCTGCATCTGGATTATAGATAAAAGAATAAAATCCTTTAAGTCAGTAGTTCTAATCATTCAAGTGGCAACTTGCAGAGACTGTTTTCATTCAACAGAATCCTTGGTCTCATTCTGGTTTTGTTAATCATTTACTGTATGGTTGTAGAAATATTGGATTCCCAGTATACCAGTCAGAACATGCATATAATTTTATTTATAAGTGTTTTTACAAGGCTCACTTAATTACAGACAGATTCTGATGATGTATTGAGTAGCCCCAATGAGTTTATTGAGTACTTGCAGTGACCCCTTGTAGAAAAAGGTGCTATTAGCATTAGGAAAAGTGGCTGAATTGATTCCTCGGTGTTTAGAAGATCATTTGAAATCCCCAGGTGCTAGATAAATTGAAAGTTATATGCCATGTGTAACTCATATGGACTATGAGAAAATAATTTTTATGCAAAGGAGTTCACTAGCATGCACCCTGCCTCCCATTGACTTCATTAAGTCCCTGTGTGGGAGCAAGAGGCTGCAATTTGCAGATCCCTCTGAAGAACTAGGTCTTTACAAGGTAATCTCAGCATACATCATGTTTTCACCAATGAATTTGATGGAACATAAAACAAAATTGTGGTGACAAGCAAATCCATCAATGGCACACCCAGTAGATTCCAATTAAGTTAATTAGAGTAGACTTTCTAATGAGTGGAATGTCAAACACTGGATCCATGCCCAATGCTAATCATTCATTCATTTTGCTGCTGGTTCTAATTCACATTATGCCAAGGAGGTTTCATGCATTCTGACACCAAACTATGAGCAAAGTGCTTCTGCTTTAGAAATAGAAATAGAAGTACAAGCACAAGTTTGACACACTAATTAAATATGCCAGGGTGCAAGATATATTGCTAAGTGCTGTTCTGTCCCTATAAATGTAGGCATCAGCCAAAGCACAGAAAGGGTGTAAAGCAGGGTTTAGAAAAATTCCACGGCATAAACAAGACAGTGACAGTAACTATCCTGTTATTCTGAGAATTCTCTTGAAGTGGCATTGAAATAACAAGGAAAAATCTCAGAGGTAAACCTATTACGCTGAAAGAGCACTGAAGTCTGAGTGAAGCAGAACCACGGAGGGGTAACCACATGAATATCAGCCTAATTTCACCTAAATGCTTTGTATATGATGCCAGAAAGAGAGTTCCAGAAAGATCCAGAAATACAGAATGCTTGCATCCAGGGGAAATTTTCTCCTGCACCAGTAGCTCCAAGACATAAAAGGTTAGCTGCCATCTGCTGATAATTAAGCATTCTTTGGCTTATTCTGTATTATCTTCAACAGCTGATGAGGATGGATGTGCATTTGGGCACTCAGCTGTGCACTGGAGAGGCAGCAGCACCAACACACATCCATCTCTTCTGATGGTTCAGCTACAGGGACAGGAGCCTTCCCTAGGGCTGGAAGAAGGGAGACAGCAGCAAAACCCCAGTTCACAGCTGTCCAGACTCTAGTCTCTCACGTGCACTTTCTCTATTTGCCACCCTCTTACTACATGGCAGTTAACCATATTTGTAAGATCAGACGCAGAACATTGCCTTCAAATCCCTTCTTAGGATGCCAGGATGTGCAGGGGATGCCTATCTTCAACATGCTGTGCAGGGAAGTAAGTTGAAGTTTCCATGGACTTGAAAGATCAACTTTTGATTTGATTCTCATTCCCATTTTTTTGGTAGCTCAACCTGTTAACACTGAATTAGAGAAACAGCTTTAACTTAAGCAGCGTATATATGGTCTATGCTTCCTATGTCTGGAAGGAAGAGGAAGATAAGTTTTTTGATTTTTTACATAAAATACACAACAGACTGAAGTCATAATCTTTTAGCTAGTCTGTAGGTGCTCTCCTGGTGAATTGTGTTCATAGAGCTCTGGTTCCTCAGCTTCTGCCCACTCATGGGCTGATGTTAACAGTACCAAGCAAGATGGAAAGTTGAGCAGAGGCTGCTCTGAGTAAGGTGGGGTTTCCCAAAACAAACCTTCATTGCACAGGATCCTGCACTTTGGAGAATATTTTAGGGATCAGGTCAACAGTTTTCCCAGATAAATTCAGAAGTTAGTACGCTCTGCTAAAAAGTCATGATTCCACAGAAACTGCTTATAATAGACATATCAAATACATTGGATGGTTTGTAACACAGTCAAGGATCAGTAAGCCACATTAAATAAAAGCAGATTTAGTAAAATTGTGTAGCCTACACTGCATCATAAATTATTAAAATTAATGAACCTGATCCCCTCTGCAGATTACTCCATGGCTGACACTGGTATAATTTCATTGATATTAATGATTCACTTCCAGTTTCACAGTGATGTAAAACTGGAATAATAGCATGATGATTCAGGTCTAATACTGTTAAATTAGCTGCACCATTTACATTAATAGATGGCAGGCAAATATGTCTTCCTTCATTCACTCAGCCCAGGTGATTAGGGAGGTCTTTTTCCTGTCCATTAAATGGCACATTAATCCATACATTTCATATACACCTATATAGCAGCTTTTGGATCCTGATATTCAGTAATGTATATTTAGTATGGTGAGAACTAGAGGTGAAGGCTGATGAAGGAGGTTGTGTCAGAAATAGAATGAAAGTTGTAGCCTAAGGTATGTTACAAGTGCACCTCTGTTATTTGTTCCTTCCCTAGTGGACGTCTTTGGTCTCAAATACTGTTGAAGAACTCACCAGCCCTTCCCTGGGCCATTGCAGCCTGTGGGCCAGGTTTAAGGCTCTGACACTGGATGGCACAAGCCCATCTGACTGTGCTGGATGGAGATTCTCCTCTAGGCCAAAGGGAATACACAGATCTATATTTACCTCTATGTGCTGCTTTGGAATTCAGCTAGTGAAATGCTGTCAGAGTGCACTGATGCTTAAGCTATCACAAAAGATAAATCTAATTAACTCATTGCAACAGTCAGATCACAGAATTATTTTTTTCTCAAGAAAAAATGCACACAGACATTTTTGATGCACACAGACATTTGTATATTTTTGATGTACACAGACAAGTCATGTGTTTGACTTTGCAAATTTAAATAACAAAGGAATATGATGCTCATGCCCCAGTTACATGTGTACATAATAGCTGTTTAACATACCTAAAAATCAATTTTGTTAGCAAAAACTCTTCTGACAAAATACATCTTTCGATGTGACACATAGCTTTGCTCTTGACGCACTCTAGTTTTTTGAGATTTCAGTATTTTTACTGAAGAGAATACCTTTAAATCAACAAATACCATTACCCCAAAGATTTTCATTCTTATCCATGTTATTTCCCTAATATATATTAATGTGGAATGGACAGAAGCCATTATTGTAAATACTAAACCAGCAACACAGCTGACTTAGAAACATGGCTAGTCTGAAATACATTTCCCAGCATATAAACATTGAAAAAGCTGCTGTTTTCTTAAAGCATGGTACAATTATGTACACAAATAGTTGTAGTTTAAACTTGACAGTTGGAACTGATGTCATTATAATGTTTGCACAAAATACTTCCAGGTGTATAAATACTCTATACTCTTCCAAATCTGAGCTTTACAAAGGAATATGGCCTGTTCAGTGTACAGGTTAAGTTTTGCAAGGTGAGGATATTTAGGGCACCTAAGTACTTCAAAGTCTGTCAAATACTAAGGGACTTTCAGTGAAATCAATTGTAAGCTTTACTTTTGTTTAATTTAGATTTTTTTGTGTAATAATGAAGTCTCAGTTGAATTTCAGAATTCCATGAGAATATGGCTATATCTTTCAAAGTAACTGGCTAAAAACATTTTCACTTTAAAAAAAATCTGTATTACTGAAAATGCTGAATTAAAGCATTTTTCTTTCTTTCCTGCTCTTTGGCTAACTTTTGTTTATAGTTATAGTACTCCTTAGTTTTTGTTACTGCTCCTTATCATATATATTCATGGTAATTTTTCTACTACAATATAGTATTTAGTGGATGTCAGAAAAGCTTAGTGCAGTACCATTTTGGTTGTAATGTGGGTGTCAAATCCATGTGCTCTTACACAGAATTCTAAGTTCTGTTGCCAGTTTAGGAAGTGGAGTAGAGCAGCATGACCACCACTACAATTTTCCTTTCTTCTCCTCACTCATTAAATCCTCAAGCTCATTCTAAGTGAAAATAAGTAAACTTTTGTTTTCAGCGAAGTTTGGCACTGCTTCGGTTAGTAGCTTTATTCATGCTGGGGCTATTTATATTTTTAATTTGTTGTAATTTCTGGAACTCCTATGTGCTTTCACTGCCTTTGAGCTGCATTGGGAGCAGCCTCACTCTGTCAGCAGAGGCAGCAAGTGACAAGCTGTGGCTCTGAAACCGCTGACGCTGGAGCAAATAACCATGATGACAGATACCACGGCACTAAACTGCTCCTGGATTGCAGGTGGTTGAAATATGAAAGAGGACTTTTATGTGAGAAAATCATTATCCAGAAGAGACAGAGTGGTTTATTATGTCCAGACTTAAGAAGTTCTTCACCAAGAATGATGCTGCTGATACGATACTAACATGGTACCACACAAATTTATTTCTTTGCTGATAAAAAGCCTATTTTTTTTGGGTTTGGATTTTTTATTATTATTTGGAGCATCATTAGCATTATGTAAAAGAAATTATCACCCTGGTTTATCCTTCCTTTTTTTGATAAATTGGTTCATTTTTTTAAATTCATAAGTTGCAATATCTGAACTCATATGTAAAGAGAAAAAGACTTAATGTACAATAAGCTGTAATCAAAATCACCTAACAAAACCAAACCAAACAAACAAACACACACAAAAATATCCAAAAAGAAGAGGAAATCACATATTTCCTGCAATTTGAGCTATGGTCTTATTTATTCTGGGGGAAAAAAAAGAATAAAAAAGACTATTTAACACTTCCTATAAGTCAACACCCAGCTTCTGGCACAGCAAGGGAGGAAGCAGATTCCAAAGATAACAAAATACAAGGAATTTGTCAGAAAAGGATCCCCCTGAAATACCTTGTCATCACTCTTTCATTAAAAGCTATTTTGGCATCATATTATTTTTAGATTTAGCTTAATTATAATCTATTTGCCTTTTGCCTTCATGAAAGCATCCTGAATGGTTTTGCTCTTCTGATAAACCATTTCTCTACATTTCGGACATCCTGAAATATCTTCAATGAGGTACTTGCAGTTTTTGCTCATTGATCTCGTGCCATGTGAGTCTCCTGAAGCAAGTGCTGTGTCTGATTAGGAAACACCCTGCTTTCTCTGGGAGCATGTAGTAGTCAGCAGTGACAGCAGAGAGTGTGCCACACCTGGGGAATGTGCCCAACACTATTCTCTGCTTTAGTGCTGAGCACATTCCCCATTTCTGTGCACACATGTTTGTGCTATGGATTAGCTAGATAAATCTCTGAAATATCGCTTCACAAACATGAGTTTGTCTATTAGAAAATACTGAGGTTTTTACCTTTGATTTGGAAAGTATTTTAAGAGACCAATGGCCCTGAATAAAGGACAGGTCCCTTCAAAGATTCATCAGGATTTGACCCACTGCTGGAGGTGTTTGAATCAATAAATATAAGAAAATCGAGATTCCGAAAATTGCAGTGTTCTTCAATCATTTTTCACAGAAGGAAGATAGAGACTAGAAGGCCTGTGGTGATATCTTCCCCCTTAGCTCATCAAAGTTTTGAATCTTGTAAATTTGTTCTGAGCTGCTTTTCTGAGCACAGCTTTGATTTTAACATTTGCCCCCTTGACAGACTCTCCAAGACATTACATCATTTTATAAAATACTGAATATGCACCTGAGGGGTGCCCATAAAACTCCTTTGGTTATCTCCACATAAAGTACAAATCAGGGCTATAAGTCATTTATTTTCTCTTGTCTTCTATGTTATGAACATCCTTTTAGCAGTTCCATTGCATAGCTTGTATATATCTATTGCATCAGAAGTAATAAAACTCTAAAAGCATGCAATATGTGGGTCTTTCCTCTTAATATAAATCAAAATAAATCAAAATTATGCCACTGAGAGATGAACATGTTTAGGAATTTCTTTTCAATAAAAGAATTTTATTTAAGTTTACATATACCCCGACCCTTCTCAAGGGAATATCTTACTAGAATCGGAATGAGTAATGTGACTGCTCTTCTGAATGCAAAAGCCTTGTAAGTTGCCAGCACTGTGCCTTTCTGAATTTTAGATTCTAATGCCAGTCAAAATTCTAATTAAAGTCAAGTTCCATTCAGAGATAATACTCCAGTTTTGGTAGTAATGTCTTTTGGGGGCAGGCAGAAGGGAAGGGAGAAGGGGGAAGAGAGCGTTAGGGACTAAAAATTAGTAATTTTCATACAATTAACTACTACTGACACCAAAGCAACTGTGTTGTGTAGAGTAGCTAGAGGGGAAAAGTTAGACTGAGATTTGGACACATTTATTTTGAACACACTGTTCATTGCAGAAAACAACAGGTTAGTATAAATCTTTCATTATTTCTTGTGTATGTTGACAGACTTATGTGAGTATAAAAGGGGATGCTTCATGCTCTTCTAAACTGAAGATAGAAATATACTCAACTGCAGGCCAATTTCTGTGATATTCAGGTATTTTGAAGTCTCTTGAATGGGAAACATTGAGCTGCACTTCTGTGATGATTAGCTTCATTGAGCACTACTAGCAAATGTAGTACTTAACTTCAATCAATGCAGAGGTTAGGCAAAGGAAGTTTAGTGTATTGATGGATTTCATGAGGGATATATGGAGCCATCTGGAAAGAGGTCAGTCTTATGAACCTGCTGAAAGAGCTGGCACTGTGGATTTCATAGAAAGTAGCCACAGACTTCAATCAGATTACACTACCTGAATCATGAGACAGCTGCATACTCTCAATCTTACCTTACTTACAGACTGCAGTGTGCCAGCTCCTGCAAACAACTATTGATTCTGTTAAAAATAAATAAGAATCTATTACAGGGGAGACTGCTGTTTCTAGTGTTCAGAAATGTTTTATTGCCTTCCTGTTGAAATAGTGATGTCTTGCTCCAGGAAAATTATAAGCCTAGGAAAAAAATGTATCCCACATCTTTAGGGAAAAAATCTGCAGAATGAATCACTATTAGATACTCAAGATCAAAATTATGGGCTAATGTCTGAAAACAGGAATACTAGACAGCAGAGAATCTAGAAGAAATGACAGGGCAATTGAAATGTTTAACTGCATAAAAGTTATGTACTTGCAGCTGGTCAGCCTCAAGCTGTTGCAAGCTATGAACTATTCCTTTGTAAGGCAAAGAGACAGGGAAAAGGAGTTATCTGTGTGAAAACCATTATCATTATTAATAATTCATATAATTACATTTTCTTTTAGATTGCTTCTTCATTTTGTAGTGAGTAGCTCGTGGTGTTGTTTCTGTAGTTAACACATGCTTGGAATAATTATTAATACATCCTATGGCTTAGTGTTTCTATGTAGATTTTATCTTACACCAGACTCTTCAGCACATTGCATTTTATCACTATTTATATCTCTCTATTTATTCCTAAATATATATATGATTTTGCAATGGTACAATTTTGAAATTATATCCTATGCCAAGTCAGGTTAGATCAGTATTTAGATGACAAACATATAAGGAACCATTATGCAGAGAATCCTTTAGAAATAATTTTTTATCAGTTCTTTTTCCTGCCACCAAAACTGAAACGTTGCCCAAACATATTGTCAGAGGATGCTGTGCTTTCTTCTTGAAGCCTCTGTCTTCTCTAAAAGGTACATCTGAAGTCAGATCCATCAGACTCCAGGCCATTTTGCTTTAGGGTCAAGCTAAACCTCCTCTTTAAGAGTAGAAAAATGCCAAGCTTTTCAAACCAGTTACTGCAGTCAAATGTTGTCTAGCACATCCTGGAACAAGAGGGGAGAAAGCTCTTTTGCACCACTAGGAAGGGCAAATATAGCTTTCTGTGCTATGGAGTACTCCCACTAGGTCAAGCACAGAGGGAAGCTGTGATTCACAGCTAGAAAGCACTGAAATTCAAGCTGTTTTTCCAGATAGATTCTTTTAATTTCAAGAATTTTCTTTCCAATTTTAAAAACAGCTAGAGAAATCTCTTTAAGCATATGTGCTAGATTGAAAAGTATTAAATTAATAGCATGATAAACATTTGATTGAGTGAAACCTGAGGGACACTGCACAAATATTCAAAAGGTCCAACAAGATGAGCAACGGGAAGGCAAAGAGACAGTATACAGTTAGAGAGAGACTTCAAAATATTCAGCTAAATTCAAAAGCAATTAAAACATGAAAGCAGTTATATTAATGAAAAATGGAAGTTTTAAAATCTCAGTAAACACTTAAATTATATTAAGATGCAGACACTGGGGTTAATGTATTTATATAGTTCCACTGAGAAGCGTTGCAACTTCTCTAAAAAGTCCATGAATAATTTTACTCATCTGGTTAATATTAATCAAGTTTACATAAACTACATACATCCATGATTTTTCTGTATAATTTCAAATGCAGCATTTTTGAAGGTAATAGGTTCACTGGAGTGGCAAGAGCTGCAAATAAAAGGAGACTGAAATCAGAAAGAGATGAAAGCGCAGATATTGCTACATCAGCAAACAGAGAAGTGCCAGCAATTCTGGCCAGTCAAATACATCTTTGTATCAAAAAGACTAAATGTAGGCATTTAGATATATTTAGATGCTATGTAGAATCTTGGATTCTTCTGGAAAATTAAAGATAGTATTCAGCACAATGAATTGATAAAGCATCTTTTAAATAAAACATTTAATAAGATTATGAAATCTGTACAGTCAGATTATTCCTCTAAACACAAATGTTTCATCTGGCACTTGGTCTAAATTCGAATTTTTTGCTTCAGATGCATTGATGTTTGCAAGATAATTTCTCAAGTTCAGACACAATGGAAACTTCCCAGGACACAGGGACATAGAGAGAATGTCACTCTCTGCATGGGACAGTGGAATCCACTGTCCATAACACACTTCACAGGCTACAAAAATGTGCTGCCATAGGTAGATCTTGCAGGACCAAAAATACAGCTCAGTCTAGACAGAGAGAAAACCTCCAAGCCTGATATGTGTGGGCTGTGAGAAAAGACATTTCTGGTCTTTAAGCATAAACTTGCCTTTCAGTCACTCTGAACTGCTTCTCAGCCTTTCAGAAAGCTCACAACAACTAGAAGGAAATGGGAGGAAAACCTATAGCCTGAGTGTAATGTATAGGCTTCAAAAGCCAGAGAAGTGCCTTAGTTACTGCTAAGATAACTTCTTTATTTGAGGAAAAAAATAGATGATGTAAAAAAGTGCAATTACATTATTATTTAAGTCTCAAAACAAAGGCTTGGTCTAGTCATTTTGCTAGCCTGTAACACAAGGCTGAACTCTGTTAATCAGCATCTTCAAAGCCTCCATTTTTCAGTAAATGAAATTCCCTGTCCATTGGCTAAGGCAGACAGGGTTTGTGTAGGACAATGCTTTGAAAGTTCCCCCCCAAATCAAGTTCTTTTAACTTACACATTTCCAATTTGTTCTTCATTTCTTAGGCCTGCAGCAGTGTAGTTTAATTTATGCTAATGAATGATTGGATTATGCTACTGTTGCCAAAGTATCTGATACGTCTGCATCATTCCTCTGTTCTGTGACAATGCCTTCAGTGATTAGCTGGGCACATCTAAACATTGTTTGCACTGATATTTAAACTTCTCTATGGCTTTTAAGCATGAAGACAGTGGGCAATACTTCGCAGCAGACAGAGAGCCAAGCATGACTCACCAAAGGCAGATTAGTCGGCACAGCCACACAGTGAAGAGAGAAAAGATTAAAAGTTCTTCATTTGCTAGTTATGTTGGAGACTGTTCTCAAGTGGGAATAACCTTCAGGTCTCTTTTTTCAGTTTAACTCAGTAATTAGTAGTCATGGCTGTTTGAATATTTGCTTTTTTATATTCTCTATTATATTGATATTCTGTATTATATTGATTTGCAGAAATTTCTCCAACCTGTCACATGCAAACTGTACTCACAAAATACAAACTTATTCATATAATGTTCCATGAATGTATTTCAGATTTTCTTTGATATTTCCATTTTAGGAGGGTAAAAGTCAAGAAAATGAACAATTTCTGAAAGAGAGAATTTGTTTCAAATAAATAAAAGTCTCCACTGGGCTTTGTTATCCTCTATGTCTCAATTAATGTTAATTTTGAAAGTGGATCCCATTTATTGAATTTTCACAGTGTTTTACCCTGCACTTTTAAATAGAAGCCAACAAGAGTTTTTATCCAGTCCAGCATCCAGTGATCGATGACAGATATAGATTCAATTTGCCTGAGACAGGAAGAAAGGGAACTTGGATCTCCTACTTCCTCTGTTTTTGTAGAAAATACTAATATACTATTACTCAAAAAAAAAGAAAACCTCTACTGCCAGTGTTACAAGCGCTTGTCAACATTCATTTTATTTGAGCCAAATTCATTTATTTGTGTTACACTAAGAAAGCATTTAGCTCCAGTCTATGCATTTCTCTGTAAAGCTCGGTATTTTCCCCTGTAATTTCATCCCACATCCTTCAATGAAATCCAAAAATTGTTGAGAGTTTTGTCACAGGTGTCATTTGGACTGTGATTTCAACCCTATTTCATGTAACCTGAGATCCAGCAATTAAATGTCTCAATAAACCCCCATTTCTCTGACTCAAAGTTCCAGTGCTGGGACTCCATGTGTGGGGTATACTGAAAAGGCATAAATCCTTGCAAGAATCAAATTTTCCAAAGGAAATTTTGGAACCTAAGTTTCATTTTCAAACACAGTTTAAGCTCTAAAGAGACTTTGATTCGCAATTAATGGTCCCTGAGCCATCCAGGAGAAAATAAATGAAAAAATATTTGGTTATGGCAATGCAATGTATCCTTGCTGTCCAAGCCCAACAGCCTTGACATTTGGACCTCAGCTAAGAGGGAGGTGTGGGGTCAGACCCCCTTCTTTACACATTATTTACTTGTCTATGCCAAATTAAATAATGCAGCATGAGATGTTTAGAAACACCCAGTTGAGACAATCCTGGGCTCAACAACAAGGAGTTTTTGATTTGGAAAATAAGCCCCACCCTCCTCTCCCACGGTAGTGTGTTAATTACATTGGCAGCTGAATAAAAGACGTCACGAGCACAGGCATGCATGCACACACAGACATGCACAAAGCCTATCAGTCCCCCAAATCTGAAAGATTCCAGCATTTTGCCATTCACTTTCATATCTTTTGAACACTTACTGAATAGATCTTGCAGTTAAATACCTTGTTTTCTAAATGTCTTAAACAAAGCGCATCTTAGATGTGTTTTGTAAACTGTGAAATATGTTGGTTTGCAGTCTTTCTGTACTTTGAAACTTCTGGATTCTTCTATTTGTGTAAAGCATAAAACTACAGAAAAACACCACTTTACAGCAGCAGAGAAAACAGTTGATGCTATGGATTTTGCCCTCCAAATTTTTGCATATGTTAAAACATTCTAATTTTTCATTCAAAGAATTCACAGCTCCATCTTCAGTAAACGAAACAAGAACTGCTTACTAATACTACTGGCAATATTTGTTTGAGAAACCTAATTTAATAACGTAAATGAAGTGGAAGTAGCTCTTAGCAAATATACCCCTTAAAGGCTTTAGAATGAGAGCCAGCCTATAGAAATAATATTTCTGTGCAGAATGACAGATTTAAAATAACTGCAATGATTTTTAGGGTAAGCTATTAAATTGTACTATTTGTATACAATGGTTTCTCTTAGCAGCCTCACAGCATCTGTTTGCATGTAATTACCCTTCCTGCAGTATTGCCATGTGCCATCAACTCACTTCCCCTGGTAAGTAACACAGCAAGTGACCTCCTAAGCGAAAGGTAAATGTTAAAAGGTTCCATTGTGGGCCACCATGTGCAAAATAACTGAGCACAGAAGCAGATAATGCTGATGAGGTGTTTTAAGACTCCATTGACCTTACATCCCATTTCTCAACAATTTTCCAGTGATGTAAATAACAGTTGTTCCCTACCTCCTCTTCAGTAGTGACTCTGTTGGCACAGTTGTTGGCTATTAAGAGCACATGGCTCCCAGGCTTGGGGACAGCTTTGGCTGTGATTGCCTCAGGAACACAGGTTGCCTCTTGCTGCCAGTCCAGAAGGGTTTTCCAACTCACTTGTAAACTCTGAGTCTGCCTATCTGCAGCAATAGAAACATGAGGCTCTTTAGTTTGCCTTATGTTGCATATTACCACTCTGTGCACAGATTCACAGAGCAATGGTACAGGCTTTTTCTAGAAGGACATTATAATGTGAATCAGCTACAGCCATGAATTTTATTAACTCTTTTTGTTAGGAACTGCATTAAATGGCACCACTAATGCATAGATGAGTTCTGCAATGCCCCTGTTCCAAGGCTGAGCAGATGGCTGTTTCAATGTATGCTTGCTTTCATGTTTTCCATTTCATGCAGTGTCCCTTATCTTAGGCAGCCCACTTATATTTATGCTGCAGGAGCACCTTTAAACTTGCTCAAAGTTTAGGGAGTAAAGGGATAGTATGGTGGAAAAGCCAGAGGGAAAACTCAGATAAGATGTTGTGTTATCACCTCTACTTGATTCATTTGAGAAGCTGCTTAGATTTCCTGTATTTTCTGTGGCAATGGAGGAACTAATTTGGTAAAGAAAACTCAGCCGAACCCAATGTCAAAACCAGAAAAAAATCAAGAGTCTAACAATTTCCAGTAAGGCTCTCTTCCTTTTTTCCCAACTTAATTTGCGTTCTGTTTTTCCTTTTCCTATTTAGCTCAGTATAAAGAACCAAATTACATATACTGTAAAATATTTTTTAGAAGAATGAACAATTCAAACAGTAGAGAACAATAAGATCTACAGGTGCACAGGTCCTTTAAAAAAGTCACTGATGTTACACAAGGGAGGTATTCAAACTGAACCACTGAACCTTTAGAACACTGTTCTGTTCCCATTGCAGCTGGTATTTTCCTTCTAATTTGCATTTAAACACAGGCAGATCCAGATATTCACTCTTCTTCCCTTGACAGGCTTCTATTGCAGGTGCTACAGAATGCCCAGAGGTCTTTTGGGGGGTTTTTTTGGATCAGCCTCAACCAGCACTCTGACATGTTCCTCAATGATACATGGAATTACGGAGTTTTCCCATCTTCCATGTGGCCCAGGCCACTCCCTACTGGCAGCAGCTTTACAGCAGGACCCTGTGGATGAGGAGCTGTTGCTTTGCCTTGTTAGCCCAGCCCCTGACTGATGGCTGTGGTGTGGTCTGGTGCAACTTGCACATGCTGCCAACTTGTGAGTACAGACAGAGGCTACACAAGCTCTGTGAGATGAGACGGTTACATGGCTCCAGAAAACCTGGCTCCAGTGAAAATGGGGAAGTCTGCTCAGGCTGCAGGCTACTGACAGTGTCTGGTTAAACCATCTCCCTTCAGGATTTGAGAGTGGAAACTGAGCCGCTAGGAAATGAAATGCAAAAACCATTGTTAACCCATATTAAATATAAAGTATGCTTCAATGGGGAGCAGCAATGCTTTACTGTCCTCCTGTGATCACCATGGCCCCCAAATACTGCACTTTATTTCCATATTATCCCAGTAGAAGTCGCAGAATAACAATAATGATAATGATTATGAGATTCAAGAGGAGATAATGAGGGAATCTCTTACCAGTTCTGGGTCAAGCTATGATTCAGTTTAACTCAAAAGACACACATCTCTTGTTGGAATGGCTGTCCAAGGCTCACCAGCTTTCTTATTCCATGAAGGTATTACACATTAGAAGAAAATTTTCAGATGTTCAGAAAGAATATGGAGCAAATCAGCAGCAAACAGTGCCTATCTCCCTTCGCCTGAAACATTTCTCAGGCTTGAGCTCCAACCAACAAGAAGCTGCTGACTGGAATTTGGCTTTTATTTTTCTTTAAACATCAAGCTCCCAATTCCTCTTTATCCATTTGGCACTCGTGATCCTCTTGGTCACATATACCTGCTCCCATTTGCTTCTCTTCCTGCAGTTTCATACAGAGAAAACAAAAGAAAATATTTGCAACACCTTGTTGCGACCTGGAGAAATGAAACAATTGGCTTAAGCCATGAAAAGAAACTGACAGAAAAGCTGAGCCAGGAGCCTATGTCCTGTGCCATAATCTCCATTTTGATTTCTCTCCCTGACATACATTTGTATCCTAAGTCATCAGTATATGTAAACTCTTTCTTTTCTTTTAATTTTGCAATACCAACTTACTGTTTTAGCATGGCAAGTTTTCAAATGATCTTTCTCTAGATGAACATCATGGGTATGAGCATTAGTTGCACAGTAAGAACAGATTGAAAAAGCTAGAGGCAGTGCCAGGGAATCAGAACTAACACCCATTACTATCCATATTCCTTTTTGTGTATGGGGGAGAGTATTTTACATGAGCTAAACTCCTCGAGGTCTTGTTCAGACATGAAACCCAATCAGCCAAAAGTAGCAGAGGGAGTACCAAAACTCCCTACAGCTGATTGCACACCCTTCGTATCACACATGCCCAAGCTTTCACAGCCTAATTTAACCTCTTTTTCATTTTAATATTTTTAAATCCAACTAGAAAAATTGTATCATCTATGCACAGCGGGATGTCCCATTATACGTGAAATAAGCTTTACTGGTATTACAGAAATGACAAGTTCATTCTTGACTCTGTACAAAGCATAATTCAGCTCTGTAAAGCTAAATTTCAGACAACCCAATAGCATATGTGAGCCTTAGGTTATTCTGCCCTTTCACAACATTTACAAACTGATACATATCTCTTCAAGAGGATAAATGTTTTCCTAAGTCAAAAAATGTCAGCTTTAGCTTGGACTGCATTAGCTCTATTGAGTTCTTCAAATACACACCAGGTTAATGAAGACTAAACCATGGTGGGCTATGCCTTTTGATAAATATTGAAGTGCTCTTTGATCCTGATAACCCACAAAAGTTCAGCATGAGTGAATTTTCACAGTCAGAATGCAATGATTTTGATATTTGACTTAATCTATAGCCCAGTGTGGTTTATTTTCCTTATCTGGATGGTATGCTAAGAACAAGAAAAGACAGGGAAATTAAAAACAGCACAGTAGTAGTGTTCAAAATCCTTTTCTTTTTTTTCCTGTCTTGCAAGAATTCTTGGTCAAACTGACCCATGGCTTAAACACATATCTATATATAATTCTTTGCAAATAAATATTCACTGTGCTGCCTTTTCTTATGCTGGACAAACTATCACCACTTTTGCACTGGTGGCTACAGTTCCATTTTTGATTCCCTTGGTGGCTTTGGATCAGACTGGGAGTTAATAATAACAATATGTTGTCCTTATATCAGTGCTTATATAGCGCCTCTTTATCCCAGGCTCTTGAAACACTTTACAAACATTAATTAATTAAGTCTCAGAGCAGCCCTGTGAGGCAGGGAGCTATTAGGTGAAATAATTCCTTTCAGTTTCTTGCCTTTGCCATAGGGAAAAGAACCAGCATAAAGAGCTTAGCCTGTGCCAAAAAAATACAGCCTAGAATGAATGTTGGCAGGGCTGTATCTCATCACTGCAGAAAGCAAGCACTCAAAATCCTTGAGCATTAGTAGAACGAGGAGTGGTACCACAACCCATGAGCTGATGGAGAGGTGGAAGCCAGCAGTCTTCACATGGTGCCTTGGTAAACATACAGGTTATTATCCTAATCATATGAAACAAAAAGTGAGAGCTTGCCTGTTAAGTTTTCTAATGTTCTTGTGGACCCTCAGTAACAAAGTGTGACTCTTCAAACAGCAGTTAAGGCCAACCAGTGGATAATTGAAAAGAATGAGAGTTGCCACATCTCCAGGCATGAAGAATTACCAACACAAGCTGAAGTGTTTCCTGGATCTGATAAAATTAACAGTATCCAAGCTATTATACAGACAAGCCAAATATGAAGGAACACAAAGATAAAGGATGACAGACATGAGACAGAGTTTTTTTTAAAAAACTTAACACTAATATTTCAGACAGTGACTTCAGATGTTGAAGCACAAAACCTCAAAAATAATATAGTGATCTTGATGTCTCATTTAGGGGCCCACTTGGCAGATCCAGGCTTTTTCAACATTCTACAGGGGCAGACAAGGTAAACGGACTTGCAAGTTACAAAGAAAAAACAGGCTTATAGCTTGCAAAAAAAAAAAAAAAATTAAAAATCCCAACCTCCAAATCCAGACCTGTATCTTGCAAAAAAATAAATAATACCATCTGAATTCAATGTTTAGCCAAACACTGTTTATCAGGGTTTTATTCCGTGCACTAAAAACATAAATGGTTTCCTTTTTTCCTGGGGCCAGTTTTGGATCACTAACTTGAGTTGGGCCTGAGGGAGAAACACAGCATGTATGATGAGCTGATTAATTACCAGAAATCAAATGCCTTGCAGTCAGGAGCAACGTGCTTGAAAGAAAGCACTAGTACTATAAAAGTGTTGCATATCTACATGCATGCATGGCCAGTCAGGAACACCATGGGGATTAGGTTTCACTGTAGCCTGAAACAAAGGATTTAGGAATGATTGTTTATCCTTGACAGTGTGACCTGTGCCAGTCTTTATTAACAAGGGCTTTCAGAGTATGACATTTAAAGTAACAGAACCCTCTTAAATAAACCTCAGGATTTTACTTTCTTAAAACATCACTAGGATTTCAGCTGCTTTTCTGAAACCATGAGACTAATTCATAATTAAAGGTTAAGATATGTCTTATTTCAAGCCTTGTGTGCATAAATATAATAATTTTGAATCTGTCTCTTAGGAAGAGCTCATTTAAAGTAGTAGTAGTAGTAGTCCTCAATTCTACAAGGGAGGCATAAATGAAGGTAGAATCATATTAAATATTAGGAACATTTTATTGGTTATCCTGGAAAGTTGTTGAAAAATAACAGACTAATAGGAGATAGGCCAGATCATTTTACTAAGTTTTCATTTTCTCTAAAAGTCATGTGTGTGCAAAGATGACTACTAGTATTTTGTTTTTGGCACAGGATTATTTCAGAATTATTTTTTCAATTATGAAACTCAGAGAAATCACTGAGAAAGACACTGACTTGTGTCTTCTAACATACCATTTCATGCAGTCCTCCAAAGCACAGAGTCATCTTGTCTGGGTGGAAATTTTAACGGATGATTTAATATAAAACACTGATAGACCACTTTAAAGTGTTCTGTTTACAATTGTCTGTTCTGGTATTTGTTTGCTCCTTCCACTACGGCTTGCCAGACAATAAATAGCACACTGTCATCTCTCTAAGACTATTTCTGCTGTTGGAACATTTTTTCTTGTACCCATGAACTACCCTCTGAACCAGTAAATGTTTCAAAACAATGTGAGTGCAGTAAGTGAGGCTGTGGCAAGGCCACAACAGGCTGATGGGGAAGAAGCATAAGACCAAGCCAGGTGACAGTTTCCTATTTACAAAAGGTGTCTGTATGATCCTGAAAGCAATTTTTTGCCTAAAAAACAGTAATGGGTGTGATATCTCACTGTTTTCAGCTGGATTCATTTATAACTTAAATATTTTGATTTTCCTTTCCCATGTTTCTTTCTCCTGAATGAAACATCATTTATGAAAAGGTATTTTGCCCAAACTACTTCATTTCCTTCTGCTATATTACATAAGGATAACAAGCAATTTAAGAAAGCTCCCCTGCTCTCTTTCTAACTGCTGCTTTCTAACCCCTGCTCTCTTTATAACATGTTGTTATATGCAACAAACATTTATATGTGAATTTGATTTTTTTTCTGTCCTGACATATTTCAAATGGTCGACTCTGAAAAAAAATTAACACTGCACTGTAGCCAGCATTGTGTGCATGTCTTGCTTTAAGCCTCAGTGACCAACAAGTTTTTTGACCTGAGCTGGAAATCAACACACTTTTTGGACTTCTTTTCCCACTTGGGAGTAAAGAAGCATCCAACAGAATTAACTGGGCAATTTTCTCCACTAAGCATTTTGAAAGACGTGAAAGGATGGGGAGATCATTTGGATTCCATGGTCGCAATTTTTTGAATTCAGAGATGCTGGGAAATTTGAGGACAATGTTGGCTTATGCTGAAAGAAATTCAGGTGAAATGCCACTGTAATTTAGCCTTGAGAATCATTTATACCTTGGTGGTACATGTGTCACCAGTGTACCTTTGTCAGTTTTGTGTGGCATGGGGATATGTACAGGACAATTCTAGATAACAAATGTCACCTCTGCATGGGCAGTGGCCACAGACACCCTCCCAACGACTCACAGTTTCCTCAACTCAAATTACCTCATCAGCCCTGCAGCCTGTGACCACAAGCTAATCAGCAACAACACTTGGGATAGTAATCCTGGCATTAATTATTGTAAATGACTAGCCTTCTGCCTTAGCTTCCCCTTCTGTGGTGGAAGGATAATATCATAACACCCCGTGGCAAAGCTGTGAAAAAAGTGAAAGAAAAACCTTCAGACACCATTGGACAGCATGCAGAGAGAAAATGGTGAGACAGAAAGTGGATTTCCCCCACCTCCCCACCACAGCAGTGTTGGGGTACAGAGCTCAAAATCTTCAAAGTAGAAGAAACCTCTTATCTAAAGATATCATTTTCTTCCCCAAGAACGGTAATGCTAATCCTATTAGCATTTTAGCGTGTGATCATGGCTCTGGAGTTACATACAGCCTTCATACCAAATTTGAGCATACTGTGAAGGCAGCTGTGAGGCTTGATGAACTCGAGACGGAACGAGCAGCACCCGTGCGCACCCTGCTCCGCTGCGCTGCGCCCGGGCTGGCAGCGCTCACCCTGCGCTCAGCCCCTCGGAAAACTCGGGCTTGGCACCCTCCCTCCTGCCCCAGCACCTCTGTAACACAAGAAGCTGTGCCACAGGGACAAGGACTGCGGGAAGACAGCCTGGAACAGGGCACAGGGATAAGCATCCGCGCTCACCTCCATGTCATAATGCCATGAAAAGTCCAAGTCTGCTGAGATGAAAGGCAGATGTGCCGCCTGAGATAGACTGATGTTCAACAGCTCTCACTGGGGTCGAGAGGGAGCTGCACACAGCCTGCTTGTGGGTTGGTTTTTGTTTGTTTTTTTTTTTTATTGCAGCATCTTAAATTTCAAGAAACACTTCCAAGAAGGAATACGGAATCTTAATACATATTCTACAATTCTTTTCTGTTTTTTGTTGGTTTTTTGGGGTTTTTTTAGTTGTTTAAATTTCAGTAACTAGAGCTGGTAAATGTCCACCTCAGCTATCTAGTTTGGGCACTTTTATCCTTATACCCAAGCAGCTGTAGTGATGATACCTCTCCATAGGAGTTTGATGATGGAGCGGGTCTTTGATTCGTACCATTAATTACAGTAAATGTGGGGGTTGCTTACAGCTCAGACATTGCCTCCCAGCCACCACCAGACCTCTTCTAGCTCCTCACCACCACCATTAAATTTTTTGGCATCCAGCCCATTGCATGAAGCAGAGCCTATGTCCAAGTGTGAAACTGTAGCACTCTGTCTTGAACTTTCTTCCACTCTTATTGTGTCACTTTTCTGCCAATGACAGTCTGTGGCTTCCACTAAGTGAAACAACACCTGATATTCTTCTTCAATGGTTCTTTATTACTTGAAAGTAAAAACACTGAAAAATAATAGAGAAAGTGATTTTAACATTTTTTATTCCTGTTTATTATTGCAGAATTAATAAGTTGAATACAACCAGTATGTCATTCACTCCCACAGGTCTGCCATTTCAGAGGAAGCTTCTGTGAAGCAGGCATTTTCAGGATGCCTCACCCAAAATAGATATTTTTCTTCTGCTCTTTCTCTTCCAATGCAATGCATTTGAAATTAGACTTCTATATGATTTACACCTCAACACTATTACTTTGGATACTCTCACCATCCAAATGATGGTTTTTTATTCATTTTTAATTCTGCTAAAACCAGTGCTGCCTTTTGACAAAGAGTTCCGTGGTATAATTCTTCTTATGTTGTCAAGACAAATATTTTTTCCTCAGCTTTAAATTTCATTTTTTAACTAAATATCCCTTTGTGTGTGTAATATGAGCAACCCAGAGTAGAATATTCCACTCTCTGCTCTCTATGTCATATATTATTTTAGAAAGCTTTATCTGGCCTCCTTGTATTTATGTTTTCTCTAAAATAAACAGTTCTATTCTTTTTACTCTATTCACAGATATTTTTTCCATGCCTTTAGTTATCCACAGAAATCATTGCCAACTGTTTCCTATTTCTTCTTTTCCTCAGGTTTTTTCAACAGAGGTGGCAAAACTTCTTCACCATAAAGCTTATCAATGAATCAAATAATGACTTGAAATATTTGCCAGTATGTTTTCTATCATTATAAACAGCATTCCTTAAGTTACATGGAGTTTAATTAATGTTATAAAGGGCATTAATCCTTGAAATGCAAATAAAAGGCAGAGAGGGGCTAAGTCCTTTTAAGTTTTTATTTTAAACCTTCACATTTTATTTTAAACCTTCACATTTTCTTATATCTGTTATGTTTATATATGTTTATAAGATAAAATCAACTGCCTGAAGCCCTTTCTAGAACTCGTAAATAACAGATAAATCAAAAATTTATCCTTTATTGACAGAAAAATGGAGTATTAATTTCTGCAGACACACACTGTCTATGCTGCTTAGCGATACTGGACCATAAGATTAAAAGAGACAGGTCAACACTTTAAAATTCAGCTGAGAGCTCCATTTCAGTAGTTGCATTCATACATGTCTCGTCTTTTGGCTGCCTCCTCTTCTCCCCATCTGCTGCCGTGGCTGGCTGCCTGCTCCCTCTCTGGGGAAGCCCCAGCCACCCTGCCATGTGCCACTGTGCCACCAAGGCAGGCTCTGGAGCCACCAGGGCAGCACATGCTCCCTCTGCGCCGCAGGAGGCCCTTGCTGATGCTAATGCTGAAATATTGGCTTCACGTGCCCCCTCAAACATCATCACACCTGCCTGACATTTGCATGCCAAAGGTACGAAATGGAAGTACAGGAAAAACTTGAAAAACAAAGAGTGAAGCGCAGTTCATCGCGCAGGGCTTTGATCTTGAGAAAAGAGCGGGCTAATGGAAGAGGACTGGCTCCTGCTCAGCAGCAGGGGTGGTGTGGTGTGCCCAAGAAACATCCCAGGATTTCCAGGCAGCCTGGCACAAGCTACAGACATGTAAGGAAGGTTCCACCTTCCAGATAAACTATAGACAACACAAATGTCAATGTGTGCCCGTTAGTCTGTGCACTATGGAGCAAGTTTGGCTGGATTTGAAAAACAGTCACTTAGCTGGATGATATCAGTGCAGGATGATGATGGATGGATATATGTCTAGATATACTCTGATATATATTGCAGGTGGAAGAAATAAGAATGAAATTCCTTGTAAATAGAAGCAAAAAATTAAGGTATTTATTTTTGCTAAAATAATGGACAAGGAGAAAAAGAGAAAAGATGCCCATATGCTCTTAAGCATGTATATACACAACACATGCACACACTCACATTTGCATGCTCAGTGCTGCTTCTGTCATTTCCCACTACAATAAAACATATTTCAGACAGAAATGGGATTTTCAGTTTGTTTTCCCTTATGTTCTGCAGGATAGTTCTAAACACAGTCCTGCTTGTTATCTGCAACAGCTAGTTAGCTGTGTGCTATTCCATGCTCTTTTCCTACTCTATTTATTTAAAAATTAATCAATTTATTAAAATTGTAGAATCAGAGAAGCCTAATCAATGTGGAACACCTGTTTATAGTTCATGCTATTTTTGTTATTACTTCAGCTCCACTGCATTTGAAAAACTGGTATACACTGGCCACTGTTTTTCTTTTTAATAATTTGCAGCCTAACAGCACAATTTAAAACCTCCCAGATATCTCATCAACAATAATGCCCCCACCTTTGCCAAACTCAGAGATTTTCAAGGTCTCAGTTAAAACAAATGGAGTTTTTCAAGAGACAGGGCTATAGTTATCCTACCATCTTCAAGAAAGAGCAAAGGTCTACTGGAAATGTTTCATGGGAAGCTCCAAACATTCTTGTGCATTCATGTCACTGTGTTCCTCGTTTGCTCTAGTGAAACCAACCACTGCATCAGCAATGGTGGCTATAAAAATCCTGGGATTTTTTGGACATATATACTCCTCTTTTCTAGCATTCCCTCTTGCTCATTTAAGTAATGCCTGAACTCCACACCACCGTGACTGGGCACAGTTTAAATAACAGGCTCTGTTTCCATATAGGTCATGCTGACATTAAAAAATTTGATCAATTCTAAGTAAAATATTTGTTGGGAAGAGACCTAAAGTCCTTAGAGAGGAGTTATTCATTCAAGTAATCCTTTGTATTTCAGTAGAATTGCTAGTTTGAGAATGTTTTGAATCAAGAAATTGGCCTACAGTGTGGCCCATGGTGATTGAACAGGTTTTTTCATATTATCATAATTCTAAGTAACATGAGAGGGGAAGACTTAAATTTTCAGAGAATGTTGGTTTTATTCCTCATTGCAGGAAAGTGTAATATTACCAGCGAAGACAAAATAGCCTCCTAGACTATTCAGTGAAAATTGTCCTTTTTTTTTTTTATTAAATCTAAACAGATATAAATTTATAGAGTTGCTATAATGCACCCAGTCCCCAGAACCTCTAGTTTGCAAGTGAAGCTGTCCACTGGCCATTTTCAAAGGTATCAGCTTTGCAACTCAGGAATTAAACCGAATCAATAAATGTTTGTCTGGGAGACAAAAATGTACATGGACAAGCACAGACACAGAGACTTTCACAGGCAGGAAAGTTGCTTTCCTAGGACCATCCACCTGGCTAAGAGGCTGGGAGGATTTGGCCCTCCTTAGAGAACTTGCTACTAAAGTGTACATTATTCTGTTGACTAGTAAAAAACTTTTGAAAAAAGCAAGTGTCTTTCACAGCCTTCACTTTCCTGCCAGTTTCCTGCTAAGTGTATTACACCTGCATACATACTACAGCTATGCCTCTCAACAGAGATTTTGCCTTTGAAATGGGCCTTCCAAGGCAAAACAAAAAGTTTTATTATGAGACAGGGAAACAAAAAGCTTTTATTGTGAATAAAAAAAAATCTTTTATAAAAGAAGGACAAATCTTGCTTGGATGCTTCTGATGAATCTGCGAATCTTTTCATAGAGATACATGTATATGTATTATCTCAAATTTGTATTGTCCTAATGTTTTCATCAAATTTCAGTCATGTGTGTAAGTGAAATAGACCTATGGTAAGGTTCCTTATATCCTATGATTGAAGCAAAGTGATTTCAAAGTGATATTAATTAATCTCCAAAACACTTTGGAAACTGAAGCTGAAATTTTAAGTCAATGTCAAAGCCTGGATTAAGTCTGAGGAGCTAATGAGAACCTTTAGACCAGAGGAATTAAGAAAGTGCTTTAGTGTGTTTTCTCTGTAGGAATGGACTTAATTGAAGTAAAGCCTGAGTAGAGGTATCTATCCTCTTCTCTGGTCTATATCCCCTGTACCCACTCAAAAACTGATTATTTTGGGAAGTAATTTAAAACAGATTAAAAAAGCAAAAATGGCATACTGATTAAAGTTCTGTCTTTGCATTTTAAAATACTCAGAGTAGACATTAAAATATATACCAGTCTTGATCATTGTCATTTACCAAGCACATTTCATTCAGCAATTTCTCTGCTGCCCCAGATAATCGTTCCTTATGTGCAGTTAAGAGTGTCACTCTGCATCACTCCTCCTTTCAACTTGCTTGATCAAATGTGATTATTTTTCTTGCTGATTATTACCTGTATTAAAAAGAATTTATTTCTTTAGTAGCATATTGACCACTTGAGTTCAGTACACACCAGTCAGGTCTCCATATGTTGACAGTCCTGCTATGCTTTACACAAAGATCTCCACAAAGCTCACCTAGGAGTCTGCTCATGAGTGCATGATATGATTATATAATCTATTAACTGCTTGAAAGGAAAATAGCATCTAAAATCTAAAAAAGTAAGTGAGCAGCTTCTTTATATCAGGTGCAGTACAAAGCCTCTCTGAGCTGAAGATGCTGCCACTGGCACAGAAAAGCAGAACAGATGGGGATGATTGATAGGCACATGACACAATGGCATTAGGTGCTGTTGCCTGATGTAGGGAAACTCCACAACAAAGACAGGCAGTGTGTTTCCCCAAATCAAAGCCTGGTCTTTGGCATATGATTCTCCTTCTCCATCTCTCACATATTGCTGGTTACCTCCACCCCTTTCCTACTACTTTTTGACAGAGGTGCTCTTATGGTAACTATTTTACATAAGGAGTCAGAATTTCCTTTAATGTAAATGAAAGCAGTTTAATTTAACTTGTCAAAAAAGAAGACAATTCAAAAGATGAATTCTTCTGTTCCACAACTAACATTCACCTCCTGAGTGCCTTATAATTACATCGACAGTGACCCTTAGGCAGGGATGAAATGTAATGCTATGAAGGCTGTGGGGTAAATGAGCATCAATTTTTTAAATACTGCATTTCTGTCTGGATTTTAACCTTTGGAGAGTACAATGAACATGTGAAATGCAATTGTAAAGAGAAGAGTGGATAGAAAGGCCTATTTAGTTAGGTTGTAATATCATAGCTGTATTTAAAATTCCTGAAGCGCTCCAGAGTTCTGGCTGCAGGATGTTTTCCCCAAAGTACCTAATGTAAACATAAGCCTGTTTATATTTCAGTAGGTGTGAATAAACTCAGGCAATATTCAGTGCCAAGAAAATGAAGCACTTTTTTTTCCCATCACAACAATTGATGTAAGTAATCAACTTGATGTGTGTTGAAAATGAGACCTTCATTCTGCTGTTTCCAATAAACAATATTAATGTGTGTTTGAGAAGCTCCAAGCAGATAAATTTCTACAGAGAAAGTATTTCATTTCTCAGTGGTTTTGTAATAAATGAAACCCAACAAAATGTTTTACAAGACCAAGTCCCTGATGTTGTGATGGCACGCAGCAGATTTTAATGGTTAATTCTTAATCATGCCTGTGCTATGAAAAGAGCCTTTGTGCCACAGGTGGCAGCAGGAGCAGAGGCTGGGAAGTGGTGGCTGGTAGAAAAGAAAATAGTGGCCTTTTCTTTCTCTTGAGACTCTGCAGAGGCAAGCCAGCCACAAAAATGTGGTTGAGCTTTTGATGGCACTGAGGGGAGAAAGGCTGAGAGGGGTCCAGGGCGAAGGCAGGATTTTTCTAGTGTTCAAGGAGGTGGTAGAATCAGGTGGAACAGAGTTCCCTGGGTTTGCAACAGCTTTTTTAAAAATGAGATGTTTCTGGGGAACTGAAACATTTAATCTGCAGCCAAGAGCACAGAAGGGAGGTGGCTTTGTATTTTGTAAAAATAATGAAGCCATAGATCCAGAGCCAAATTTTGAAGAGGATTCTAAATACTGTTTTGGGGAAAAGATTATGGAAAGAATTACCAGTAGCTGTTGTCACCTCCCAAAGCTCTACTGCTGAAAGCAAGTACTGAATAGCTTTTCTAATCTTTTCTCTCATCCCTTTCTTTTGGATGAAGTCAAGCAGAATGTAGTTAAAGGCTCTATTTCCACTGAAATCTGCTGTGTTAATTTAGACCTTCTGAATCCATCCTTTCCCCGGAAGACATTTTTTTTTCTTTTTTCTCTTTTTTCACTTTCTTTTTAATTTTTTTTTTTTACAGTAAGTAGTGGGTGTTTAATTACTTGACTTTTACAATGATACAACCTTTGAGACCTTCCTGACTAGCTGAGTATGCAAAGTGTACTGCTCAGCCTGCTCAACAGCTCCAATTGCCTTGCTAACACTTACAGCATGGGAGAGGGAAGGGAAAAGGCTCTGGGAGCTGTAACTCACACAGGTTTGTTGCATGTCTTGAAATGTCTTTTGCACCGAAATCCAACATGAACTGACAAAGGCCTGTATGAATTTCAGCACTGCCCTAGCTGCACATGCATACATATTCATGCAGACCCACTTTTAGTTTGCATTTGGACTTTGCACAACTTCCTGGCTCTGTGCGAGCAGAAAGCAAAGTTTCAACCTGTGTGGGCTCACACCCACTTCCACCCTCAAATTTGACTATGAGGTTTTGATTTCAAGCAAACTTAAAATTGCAAAGTGAAACACCATCAAAACCAGTGAGTTTTCTCTGGCTTGGTGTCAAAAGTGAGAGAAATTGCACATTTTGCACGCTCTTGGAACGTGGCTTCATGGGAACATTTCAGAAACATTAATCATTCCTTCAGGAGACTTCAGGTCTCATGTTTTACATTTGCTAGCCCATATAAATCACAAATTTGGAACATCAGTTCTGATCTCAATTATATTTGACACAATTCTCTTGTCATCAGTTTGATTAGATATGTTTTACATTGAGTCCCAATTCTATAAACAGTTTAACAATTCAGCTTTAAAATTAAGCATATGCAGAAGTGTTCACAAAACCACAGTCTCAGTTTTGGGCTATGAAACTTCTGATTTCAGAGCATGTAATTGTTATATTATGGCATCATTTTCCAAATTTTCTTCTTATTTTTTTCTTTATGTATTTTCAGTTAAATGAAGTAATGTCACAGTAACTTCAGCGGAAGCTTGAGACATTGCATTGTTTGACTAATTAAAGCTAAAAAGTTTCTCTTGAACAAAATGTCATATCCCTCAATTATATCTAATGAGGAAAAACATAACTCTTAAGAGGCCTCTTGTAAATTAAATAGCTCCTTATGAAAATAAGTAAGAAGTGTTAATTATTTGATAGAAACATGAGCTAAAACCTCACTGAAATGTATACATTAGTAACAGATTGCTATCTAAGGAAAAATGCAATTAATAATTTGCTTAAAATAGTGGAATGATTGTTTCAGTTCAAAAAGTTTTTCCTTTTTTGTAATTCCTTATAGAAACACAGAAATAAGAGTTATTATCATAGCACGTTTACCTATAGGAAAAAAAAAAAAATTATTCCTGTTGCTTCCCAAAAGAGGATTGGCAAAGTTGTACTTAGGATGTCATGAACACTAAAAGCTCTTCTGCATCTTAAACATGCAGAAGAACCTTAAAAGCAAATTTTTGAAATATAAAAGTCAGTAAGTTCATAACAAAAAATTTAGAGTTTAGCCAAAGCCAAGTTGGCTTAGCTATTACATTGATAACTTCTGGTTTACTGACATCAGTCAAAACAATCCATGAATTGATCAGAAATAATAGTAATTCAATGTAGGCTTAAAATTTAGGTTTCATTCAATCAATAACCAAAGAACTTTTTGCCTGTCTTTTATTTTTTCTAAACTGTTGGAGTTTGCAGTGGTTGTATAAATGTTTAATAAATATTAATAATTAATGTTATTTGTGTTTATACAATGACTTTTTTTATCTGTTTTTGCACACCAAGTCTTAAAGCTGGAGATTTGAAAGTTGCCCTTGAGTGAAATGTGAATCCATGAAATGTTTTCCACTCATGCTTTTACATAAAAGCTTCTGGGATTGGTCAAAGTTCCCTAAACCTCAAAATAATTTCATCTGCAATAAATGGAAAAAGAATTCAGGAGTTTCTTCACGCACTAAAGAAATTACTTAGTTTTCCTCCTCCTTCCCACCCAAAGCACTATCTTCCAGGTTACTTTGTTATCTGCTTATGATGGATAAGAGCTGGAGCAATTTAGCTACTCAGGCAAGTCTGGTTTGTAGTCTGAAAGTAGAAGTCATTAGAAAAATGCTATTTGGCTAGTGGCAGCTTAAACAGTGGTATATGATTTTCACTCATTTTAAGTAATTTCTGCACAATTCTTAGCTGCTATTTAAGTGAATCTAGGAAATTTTCTCTGTGAAATGGAAAAGATTTGTGCATGTTAAATGGGGGATTATAAAACATTGTTTTTGCAGCTGTCTGATCTCTTGTTAGTTAACACATTTTTCATTTACTTTTTCTTCTCTGAGATCTGGTGTACTTCAGACACAAAAATGAAAAAGACTAATACAGCTTCTCAGTTTAGTCTGGTTTGGACCTTGAAATAACTTTTTGGAGTAAACAACTGACCTAATTACATATACAGTGAAGGCATTAAAATGCAATACAGTCTGCAAAATGCACTAGGGTCAGCAAAATACTACAGACTTCAAAAAAAAAAAGCTGCAAAACATACTTGTAGAATTTGCTTTACTACAGACAGAAACAATCAGGTTAGTAATAACAGTGTGGTCTTAAAAAATAAGGCAGCTATGGTTCAATACATGAGTTAGGAGAAAAGAGAATGGCAGAGCCAAATCCCTGAAAAAAATGTATTTTCCCAGGAGAAGCAACTTTGTTTTCTGAAGCGAGGTTAGTTATAATCCTCTGGATGCCGTAGTGAGATGTTTGCTAAATAGCAATGAACACTGTACTTTAAAAACAAATCTAACAAACAATCAGCATATCTTTTTTACAGCCACCCTTTTATAGTCTCCCTAAAAGATTTACAGTCTCCATGGCTGTAAATGGTATGACTGAGTGATCTCTCAGTGAGAGCTGCCATGGCACTGTTGCTTCCCAGCAGGCAGTCCAGTCAGATGATGTAGAGTAGGCGTAGGGAGACAGATCCCATTTGAATGCATGAAAAAAACATGATGCTGAAATTTCATAGCTGTTGTAGAGTTTATTCTAGATGCCTGATCCTCATTTTTTGCTTGCTTGGAGCTTCCATTCAAACATAATACTGGATTTGTGCAAAACTGCACTCTGTCACTTGTCCGAATTTATCAGCATTTAATTTATGCCAGCTCTGAATGCACTGCAGGGCAGCACAGGAACCACGGGAGCCACACACAGCTGATGACCGTGCTGCCTTCACTCCCCTGTCAGCAGGGACTGCAAAGCCATGCACCCTGTCCTTTTGGAAAGGCAGAGGCAGCAGAAGAAGCGCTCCTGAAAATTCTCGCCTCGGATGCCTCGTCTATAAATTGGGACTAATAGCGCTTCACTATTTTGAGCAGTTCTTAATGTAGAGTTCAGACCTCTCTAATAGATCCCACTCTGAGTCTCAAGTGGTTTCTCCTGTGTCCAACAACCTGCTCCTGCAGAAGTTGCTGACTAGCTTGATAAGGAGCTGGATTAAGCTATTTGTTATCTGCCTGTATTGTACCCCAGATACTTACCTATCTAAGGTACTTATATCAGCACCTTTGCACCTAAGCACTTCCTAGTCTGTAATGGAAAGCATTTCCTTTATCATAGTCCTGGAAATCGTATTCTTTTCAATTTATGGATGGGGAACTGAAGCAGAGAGAGTAAATGACTTTCCTGCAGTTTTAACAAGAATCCTGAGGCAGAGGAAGGACCTGCCCCTGGCGTGGCTGTGGCAGGCTGTGTGGCAGCCTGTGGCAGACAAACGAGGGAAAGCAGGGGAGAGGGAGCAAAAGGTGTTGTAACAAAATGTTTATTTGCCAGCCATACACACAATCCCATAAACTGACCAGATCAAATGAGATGAGCAAAGCTCATTAAAACCAAACCATTGTTTTTGGGCTTTTTTATAGGTTTTGGATCACATCATACCCATAACTGCATAATTTGCAAATCCCAATGAAGAATGTCAGCATCCTCATAAACATCTTTTTGTTGCAACCTCTACACAGTGGTTGAAAAAAGAACCAAATCAAACCACACATCCAAGTAAAGTAAGGCCTAACCAATTCTTTTGCAGTCATGTGAGCTTATGAATGCTTGCAGAATTTAATTTTCACAGAATAGTCCTTATTTTTTCTTAAGACAGAAGAAATTTGCCCCAGTTAGGGAAATTAACCCTACAGTAGGAAGAAACCCCATGTCTTGTTACCAGAAACCATCACAATAACTGTTGCTATTTTTATATATATAGTGACAGAAGAGAATTTTGAATTACAATGGGAATAAACCCAACTATTTTGATGGAATTGGTCAAAAGCAATTAACAATTAACCAAACATTAATGTCTTTTGTTCTAGCTGACAATTAGTAATTAGCCACTAGTTGGGACCATATGTCACATATCTGCTACGGAAATTAAAATGACTGACAAAGGAAATTAGAGTGGCTGGGGTCAGTGATTGCATTAAGCCAACTGAGTATAGGCCAAGTCAGTGCATATGTATTACATATCATGTTTTGGGTGAAGTGTGCTTGGAGCTAGGGAAGAAAGGCCCTGCAAGTGACAGGAGGAGAAGGGAAGGGCTCCTTTCCTTCCTTTCCTGCACGCAGCAGTGCCTGTGCAGAGCAGGCAGAGAAGCTGCTGGGTGAGAATCAAGGCGAGGGTAAGCGCCCAGAAATACAAGGTAATAGCAAGGGAGATTCTTCCAGGGAGTCAGTGACTACTGGGGAGAGGTTGGGCAACATTTACAGCCACTGAAAGAGTGAAGGATTGGTCCCATGAGGACTGACTGACAGGGCAAATATTGGTTTCCCATCTTTCTTATTTAGTCTTTCCCTTGTGGCATGTCTAAGATTTCTTTATCTGAAGTGTTTACTGTCTTATAGTTTTGTTGCTGCTTCTTATTGGCCTTTTGTTTATAGCCTGGAAGACATCTAGGTGTTTTATGTGCATATTTTAAGGAAAAACAGCAGGCAGTTCCACACAGGTCTGTGTTAGGCATGTGGTCCAGCCACTAAGTTTCTCTGCATTGGTTTATCTCCAGTAGTTGAACACTGAGATGGTACACCATGAGAAGTTACACTCAAAAACTACAAAGATGAAAGATTTTTTTCCCCTGGGATGGGGCTGTAACTGTCTCCTCTGAGAGATGATATGGCAAGGATCAGAGCAAGTGTTTCTGACAGTAGGCAAGGTAGATGAATATGTGTGAAGTGGTGAGATATTTCATTTACCTCCTAAGAAAAGGAGATTCAATTTCATGACAAAAATACTTTCTTTTCTTTTCTTTTCTTTTCTTTTCTTTTCTTTTCTTTTCTTTTCTTTTCTTTTCTTTTCTTTTCTTTTCTTTTCTTTTCTTTTCTTTTCTTTTCTTTTCTTTTCTTTTCTTTTCTTTTCTTTTCTTTTCTTTTCTTTTCTTTTCTTTTCTTTTCTTTTCTTTTCTTTTTCCTTCCTTCCTTCCGTTTTTTGTCATGGAAGATGCTATGGACTGGGAACCATTCAGCAAAATCTGTAGTTTGGTTCTTGCCAAACTTGGTTTTAAATATAGAATGCTATCATGTTATTCCTTACTACAATTAGAAAATAAAGAGCAAATAAACCTGTGGCAAAGCAAAACATATTTATATCAGAACTTTTTCCATAAATTGCGTAATGGGCACTTGTTGTCTGAACAGCATGTAATTAATCTAAGGAAAAAGAAGGTTTTTTTGTATTATTTCTACACTTCACATACAACATCCCTGTCTCAATGTGGTGTGGGGTACTGCACTAGCTGGTGTTGTATTTCAACACAGTCTATGTGAGATAATGCAACAGGACAATCACTACATAAAGAAAGATGAGACTAAGGTAAATCAGCCTTTACTACAGGGGCTGTTTAGCTGGATTATTAAAGGAAACTGTTTCTTCAATTACAGTAAACTGTAGTCCATCCTCTAGCTGAAGCTGCACAGAGAAGCATTTGCTTTATTCTACAGAGAGATTCCTCTGAAGGTGACCCTTGCACACAAACCAGTCCCTGGATGCTCTCACTTATTGCAGTTAATATGAGCTGGAGAGCCCCAGCTTAGAGACTCATTCTTTCAGAAGTGCTCAGGCTCTGTCGAGAGCTGAGGTGCATGAGAGAAGCTTCAGACAGGAATAATGATTCTTCCTTGAAGTGATCAGTCCCTGAGGAGCACAGCTCCTTTCCCTGAGCAGTACACAGCCCGTGCTCCTCCTGGCAGCAGCCTTGAGGGGGCCCTGGCTATAAACCCAGCCTGTTTGGCTGGGACCTGTGCTGGCACCACCTCTTGTACCTAGCTGATATCCTGGGAGTATCAAAGGTAAGCCTCACAGAGAGATGTCAACAAAAGAATAGCCAGCTTGCTGTTGGATTGATGGTATGTGGAGAGAGGAGCAGGTCAGAGGAGCAGCAAGCCCTAAGGGGGGGGAGTCCTCTAAAGAAATGTGCTGGAGAGCACAGAGAGCTGCCTGGATATGCCAGCCCTCATTTGTATGATGGATATGAAGTATTTGTGACATTTTTGTTAAAACATCACTCTAGGTAACCCTGGAGTGAGCGTGATGTTTGTGTTCATGTTTGAAAGTGTTTGTACAATGTTTCTGGAGAGAGGGGTCATCGCGAGCTCTATCAAAGTCCTCAGTGTTTGCAAAAAGGAAACTGTGAGAAGAGGGCGGTGGAAGAATTTTCTTTGAGGTGCTCTGTGTTATAAAGAGAACTGAGTGATAGCTGTAGACTTGATGTGTGGATTGCTAAAGGAAAAGGAGGAGGAATAGTTCTGGTGAAGCTCCCAGCAGTGAAGAAAGCAAAAGTGAGATGGAAAGCAAGATCCCTTGGGCTGAGTTCAGCGGTGGAGAGGAGTGCTGGAGGGGCCCCAGAAGCCCTACTGAGCTTTGATCACTGCAGCAGCTCCAGGTAGATCCTGATCAACATGTCCTTGACATGTCCTTGACAGACATATAAATTTTAGACCAAATAAGCTACATGCAAATTTAATCAGAGAAGGAAGACCATAGCATCTGCCACACCAGTCTCTCTGTCCTGCTGGAATAGCCCAGGGCAGGTAGAGTACTTAATCTTATTCAAGCTTCCCAAGTTCTTGTTTTCTTGTATCTTCCTCTCCTTTGTACACCTTCCTGTTGATTAGTTCTGCTTGATAGTCCTCTGATCTAGGGGAGGTTGCTCTGTTTTTATTCATAGTTGGAATATTAAGAAATATTATTCGTTCTTGAGCACAAAAAATAGTTGTCTCCTTTTCTTCCCTGGATGTGGCTTGCTCAGTTACTCAAATTTTGTCAGGAACACAAAATACAAACACCTTTCCCTTCTATTGTTTGGCATAGGGTACCACTGGCACACTGCTGAGGAAACTGTCCTGGGGCTTATGATTTTTAAATGATATATCTGAATAGTTACACATGTAAATGTTCTACTTTAATTATTAGTGGGATTTCCATCCTCCTAATGTTATACCTAAGGCATCTTTCTCAGTTCTTTTGTATTTATCACTCTGTGTAATATATAGAGAGAACATACAGATTTCTCACTGTCATTTTCCATCTGCATGAAACATCACATCAAGTGTTGGTCAGCAAGGGAATAGAGACAAAAAGAGCATTGGTGTCTGTTAACAAATTTTTGCCTTCTTAGCAAGAACCTTCACCTGGTTTATGCTTTGTTATTTTAATTAATTGGGTAGCCATATAATCCAAATATTAGTTTGCTCAAAATAATGTTGAGTTTGTATGAGCCCCCAATTTTGCCTTAAAAAGTGAAGTATTCTGTCAGTGATTTTACAAGAGTAGACAGGCATGAAATTAATTTTATATATTAGCACTAGGAAAGCTTACAGCTTGCTAACATTGGTAGGAAGTTTTACTATAACTGTAATATAAGGCTGTGGG
The DNA here is from genome assembly GCF_963513975.1 of Fringilla coelebs. Taxonomy (NCBI): domain Eukaryota; kingdom Metazoa; phylum Chordata; class Aves; order Passeriformes; family Fringillidae; genus Fringilla; species Fringilla coelebs. The sequence goes on from NC_140067.1 coordinate 13,031,623, forward strand.
GATTTTCCCCCTTCAGCTAGGTGAATTTCTTCAGCAATTCAAACCTCTAATAACTTCTTTAAATAGGGTATCTAAATTTCTATACTGGGACTTCCTAATCTAATTCTACTCTGCTGCCTTGTGTGTGCATAGCTGTGATATAGAATACATTTTTGTATACATAATATTATCATGCATCAATATAGTTAGACTGGGGCCATGTAGGGAAGATTAGACTCATTGAGTTAGGGAAAGCTTGTTTTACAGTTCTGCTTAGACTGTGAAAATGGGGTTTAATAAACATGGAGATGTTTGTCCACTAGTCTCATATATGGGCACAAATTCTAAAGCAAATGAACTTCCAGCACAGTAGACCTTGGGGTATTCTTCAGAAAAATAAAATTCCACTCTTCTCATGGATATTCAAGGAAGAGGTTTGTAAGCCTGTGACTGATTTCTACCCACTGGATGTCTGTGTTCATCCTGACACATCCAGGCTGATCCAGGTTCTTGCATAAACTGTTCAGCCATTTGCAGCTGGAAATAGCTCCACCTGAGAAGCACCATGTCTTTTTCTATATTCTGAAATAATTCTTTATTTATATGATTGCATCTTTGTGTGCATTCTAGTACAACCATTCTAGGAATTTCTCCATCAAGCTGAAACCAGATTCTAGTTTTATATCAGCACATATGCATATGATTTTTGAATAATGTCTATCTCTCAGCAATAAAGCAAGGAGACCTATTTTTAACATTAGATCAAGAAGTCCTTGTACCTTTGAATATTTGATTACAGTACATGAGGACTTGTGATAGGCCTAGGCATGGTGCTACATGGCTTCTAACACAGTTGTATGAATTAATTTTTTCTTTTTCTATTGAAAAAGTAACGTGAAAGAATCTTTTACTGCCTTTCATTGTAAATTAGAGTTTTAAATGATGTGGCTGTCATTTGAATATGCTAATTATGCTATATTATTTTACAGACCATTAGACACACCTATAAAAATGTGTCTTAAGTTCTAAGCCTTTTGATTAACTTGTTGACTCTGTATTCTCCAGTACCTGCTTAAGACTGGTAATTAGCATTCAAAGAGGTAGCAGAATGCACCTGCCATTCTGACCACTGGTGACCTTCACTATGAATTAACTGAAAAATCCATGTCAGGCACTTAATTGAATGAAGCTGTGAACTTGTAAATGGTAATGGTTATGATTAGTGTATAACATGCCATAACAGTAATGATGTAATCTGGGTCTCAAGAGACTTAGGGTTTAAGTCTTGGGGGGGCTTATATGCCAAATTAAAGAGGGGCTAAATGACATGAGAGAAGCTTGAAAGGGGGAGAGAGGGAAAGGAGAGCCTCTTCTCTTCTTTTCCAAAGACTCTAAAGATAAAAATATTTAATTGGATTTGAGAGGTTGGTGAACTTTTTATTCCCATCAGAGCGCTTCATCTGTCTTTAAGGCAGAAAGAACTGTCAGCAGCCCTTTCGTCTAGTCATGGAGAGGTATTTGTCACTTGTGGCTGGATGTCAGGAGCTGCATTAAAATGACTGGGTTTTGTCAGTGTTGCAGGAAGCCAGAGAACATCCATGGCTCACTGGGGCACATGCTGTGCATAGTGTACACATGTGGACTGGCTTATATGCTCCTTTTTTGTTGGATACTTTCATAGCCATTACAGTAACGAGATTAGTGATGCAAAGTAGCTCACGCTTTCTTTAGACTTTACATTTCTGTATGCTAGTGACAAATATGACCTGAGCAGCCAGAAAAAGACATTTGGTAAGGATGATGTGGGTACATCTAAGCACTCCCTGCATGCAAGGAGGAAGAGCTTTTGTAAACTGGATGGGTCCTGCTGGGCTTTTAGCTTTGGAGCCCTTTATGAAATTTGCTTCCAACTCCATCTCCTGTTTATATGCCTGTTAGAATATGGCATCGTGCAAATATACTCTACAAGGCATGTTGCTGAACCAATAAAGGAGAAAAATGAAGCCTTTCATGGCTGCTGTATCAGGCCAGTAACCAGCTTGCTCATGAGCTGAAATGGAGCATATATCCAGAAAGGCAAGGAAAAGCTTCACAAAGTGCTGCCAGTCTAGTTTAAGCATAACACTCTCAATTTAGCAAGAGTTGTACTATTGAATCACAAAAAGTGTATTTCAGAAATCTGCATATTTATACTGAGATTAATTATGTAAATTACATTTAATATGAACGAATTAGGGAAACCAAATTTAACTAGAGTTTAGGAAGAGTAATGGAATAATAATCTAGCTATTAAAGGTGGTCAAAGATCTTCATCACAGGAGTTATATTAACCTTGCTAGTAATTTAGTGTGTCATAATGGAGTTAGGCTTTCCCTTGTCAGTACATTTGCGACCTGGCTATCATAAAATTCAGATTCTGCCAAGTCAGAGTAAGACACAGACATATGTCTTCTTTTTGCAGTCCACATGAAAGTTTCGTTGGGGTTGTGTTAATGCATACAACTACATGTGTGGAGTAACATGACCAGACCCCATACCTGTATGCTTTCACAAAACCAGAAATGAAGCCCTAGTTAGGACAATGAATCCTCTCTCATGCATTACAGGAGCCCAGATGGGCTGCATTATTTTTGCCCATTATCACTAGGGTGAAGATGGAACTACATTCTCCTCTTGGGGAATGTTACTCGGAGCTCTTTACTATTTCTTTAAGAATCTGTCTTCTACATGTATCACACCATCATTTATATGGTTCTGAATACAGTCATGAGATTTGAATGATTTCTTGCAAAAAAAAAAGATCCTGAGACAGAAGTGCAAATCTATGCAAGAGTAAGTCAGAGTCCAAAAGCCCTGTCATTTCTGGTCTGTATAAAAATGCACATATATAAGTGCTCAATTTTAACGCTCTAACAGTGTTAGTTCATTACTTTGTATATTCAGACAAATCTTGGGGCTTCTCTGCTTTATCAACCAACATAGTATGGTCAGTTATCATATGGTTAAAAACTGTTCTAATAGTTAATTTTCACATCATTTAGGTATCTGTAGGATAGCAAATATCATAACTGTTAAATGCAGCGAGCTGACCTCTGGAGAATCTGAATACTGGCTGAACAACTAATGAAGGATTTTTCAGAGCCAATGTCTTTGTCCTTAGGACAAATGTCTGCATTTGACAGAGTTGGTTTTTGGTTTAATTTCCAGCCCTGCACTAGAGCTTGAATCCTTGATCCTGATTCTGCCAAGCACTGAGCTCACTGTTCTGCTGTTGTCATCGGTGAGAGCCGAGGGCACTCGCACCTGGCAGGAACTGGCACTTTGATGGCAAGCAGGGATATTGCAAAGCAGGATTAAAGTGCACTTGCTGACAGAGCTGTTTGAAGAAGATTTCAGAGCACCTGCCCATGCTGTGCCTGACTCTAGACTTTGCTATCAGCCCCTCAACCTCATTAGCACCAAACTCATTCTCAAAATTAAATAAATAAGAGCTTTTGACAGCACTAGTTATTTACTGCAGCATGCCTAAAATATTCCCAAATAATAAAACATAACATCTTGGTGTTCTTTCTCCCAAGGGCAACTTAAGGAATAGATTAGTTCTGGATGCTTTGCCCCAGAACAAAAGAGAAAGGGTAAAACATTTAAAATGCCTGAAGTTTCTTTAGTTTTCACTAAAACATTGTTTGTGTTTTTTCCCCAAACCAAGAAAGCAGGCAGAAAACAAAGTAGGATTCACAGACTGAGGGTTTTCTTGTTCTGTGAGCCTTTTACCTTCACTATATTTTGGTGGTAACTTTTATCATATCAAATCAAAATGGGAGAACAATGCATCCTCTGTCATTGGAATAAGTCCTTTGGACTTATCTTTCAATAAAAAATTATTTCTCTCCACTTGGGGTGAATTGAAATTTCTAGAGGCAGAGAACAGTGATGAGGTAATTGGCTTTCTATAAAAACTTTCAAGACTGAGAAGAAACCTTGCCATAATAAATGAAACTGTGAACAGAAAAGAAATGGAGGAAAAGGAAAATACGGAAAAAAGAAAAACTGCAATTTTTAAAAGTCTCTACTTTCCTGTAATGATGAATTGCATTCATTTTGAATTAAAATTTCATACGCACAGTATTTTTGGTAGAAGGCTACCTGAAGACTTTTTTTTTTTTTTGGTATAACAAGGAGTCTATTCCTCTGACAACACAGAAACAGCACTACTGTGGTATGTTGTAGTGGTTACCATTGAAATTGGGCAAGAATGTAAGTTACTTTCTCAATTAACTTTAATGTTCAGTAGCCACTTTTCCACCCTAGCAAGAACTGCACCCTTTGACCTACCTGTAAGACATCCCCTTTCCATAAAACTCTTCCAGCCCCAAATCCAAAGATTTGGTGAATTCATAACTGATTTACTGCCATTATTTGACCATAATCCATGCAATTTTGAAAATGTAATAGAAAAAATAGAACTTTGTCAATCAGGGAGGGATGCATGAGGAAAACTCCAGATGTAATAAAATTTAAGTTTCATATATAAATAAAGTGCATTAATTTACACAAGTTTTTGGGTTTTTTATTGCATCTACATAACTATATCTAGAAAAAGATGGTTGTTTGTTTCATGATACTTCTGAAGTTTCCAGTGTGTGTGGGTGTGTGCACCCACTGACTGGCCAGGCAGCTTCTGTAACATCACTGGATAACCACTAGAATCAATTCAAATCAAATTACATGCATAAATCTAATTATCTGCTATTGTTTATAGAAGCAAGCCCAGGGGGATTTAACAGACAGGAAAGCAAAGTGCAAAAAAAAAAAGGTTTTAAGTGGGTGGTTCTGTTCCACTGCCCCTCAGCTTTTAAAACATAAAGGAAATGTTTTCATTTTAAAGCCCAAACAAACTCCGAATCTCAAACAGTAAATCCTAACATCACATTTCTCATTGTTTTTTTTAATTTATTTTGTGCTGCAATGCTACTTAGACTAAAAATTCAGATTCTTCTGCGGAACATTTAATATTTGAATCAGAAAAATAACATAGTTTCCCCCTTACATCTTTTTTTCTTCCCCACCAAATATTTATAAGGAAATAAAAATGTAATTTAAAGTTTTATTTTTTTAAATGATGGTTTTATCAAAATTTTGTCTGGTTTGAGACTTTCCCAACGTTTTTCTTTTTTTCATTCTGTTTTTCACTGATATATATAATTTCAAATTCTTTATATAATTTAGGAACATCTTGGGGATTGTCTTCTAATAGTGTAAATCAGAAGTAAATCAACCAAAGTTAATTTAAACCAGATGCAACGGGCTTGAAAATCAAATCTTCTACTGTATTATGTTTTAAACAAAGTTGTTGTTCTTGTTTTTAAGTACATCTGTTTATTTCATGTTTGCTGTGTGTTGATTAGATCTCTCTGGATGGCTGAGGCAAGCCTGCTCACGTTACACCAGGAGTGGTGCCTATGAGCTCAACTGATAGGAGCTGCTCCCCAGACTTGCTGAATGCTGCAAATCTTTTACCCACACATTGCTGTCTGCTGCAAGACACAGCAGTTTTAAACAGAATTTCAGTTCTGATTTATAATATCTAATTAATAAATCCAAATCTTAGAATGCCATAAACTCTAAGGTTTATATGCTATCCTCTTGGTTTTGGGGTTTTTTTGGGAGGGTGGAGCTGGAACACCACACCATAAATGTTTTGATGAACTGTCCTGTGAAATACATTGCTTGCTTTGTTCCCTAACAACCTTTGAACTTTTGTCGTGTTAGGCAGACTGGTGTGTACTGCTATAAATTACAGTTCTCATAAGCTGTGCTATTCCTCTTTTTAAGAAAGGAATACTTGACACAGAACTCTAACATGCAGACCTAAAAAGGAGTGCAGTATTTGCATTATTTTGTTTCTTGCTGCTTAGAGGGTAGGTGGGAGACTGACACAAGGAAGACAAGAAAGGGGTGGTCAGCTGCTTTGGACATGATTTCTCATTTTGAGAGTTCTCTGAACTTTGCCATTCACTCTTCTGTGATATAAACAAACTTTTATTGTTCTTAAATACTTAGGTAGCTGTTAACAAAAATTAAATAAGTCATTGCTCAAAAAATGTCTGTAATGCTTCTAGCAAGGCTTTATCTTTATGACACTAACGATAATCCCTTGTGTAATTAACTGTAGAGTGGTTATGCATGCAGTATGCAGTCCATGACAAGCCTCATAGAAAATACATCAGTATTAGCCACAGGTGAATTCATTTAGAAAGATTAATGACTGCACCTGAATTTTAATGTCTGAAAAGGGATGGAACACTGAATCCTTAATTAAAAAGTTGAATGACTGGTATGGTTTGTTTAACATCGCAAATTTCACCGGGAGATTTTTATATTCAAATGAAGTCTGCAAAGGAAAACTTTCGTTAGAAAGTGGTGAAGTAGGGGTGAAAAGCAAAAATGTTTTATGTGCTTTATGTAAATTGATACATGGATCAGTACCTTTGATATGGATCAAATGAAGTATAATTATGGCTCCTCTCTGTTTACAGTGAATATGGGGCAAAGAATTCTTAAGAAATGCAAGGCGCTGCTGTACTCCTACTGATATAAAGTTAGATGAGAAGAGCAGTAAAATTGATGAGTGATCTTATTCTTTCCTTAATGAGATGGTTTCCTCTTCATTATTATTTTACAAAGTTTTTAATGAAGAGAAAGTAACCTTGAAAAACACTGTTACAATCCCATTCCCAGAAGATGCTAAACTCACCTTTCTCAAACTCAGCTTTCAATTACAAAGTTAGTTAAAAGTAATTCAGAGAACCACCATTATCAATGAAAACAGTGCCTTTCAAAAAATTCATGCATTTTAATATTTAATAAAAAGAGAGGCTAGATTTTGAGAAGAATAAATAATTAAAATAGAATTCTCATACCTGTTCAGAAAAGCTAACATAAGGGACATCTGAATGTACTGTTGCTACACTGCCTAAAATGCATCTTTAAAAACCTTCTGCTGACTGCTTTCAGCTAGTCTTTATCACGGGAAATGTATTCTAAAATCTGGAGCCCCAGTAAAGCTTATTTGAATAGCAAAATGGATCACTTTTTGAAAGCAAGGCTGTGATGTTTGTCCACTGACCTAAATAGATACTGAAGGTCAGTAGTTTTGCTGTCTTGTTTCTAACAAATGACAGCCACCCAAACTTTATTTTTAATGAGATCCCCTTCTCTTTAACTGTCGTACCAGACTCCAGGAAAACAAGTTTCTAGGCAAAAACAAGAACAAAGTTCAGACAAAAATTGTCTTCCTAATAACATAATTATATTTCCCATTGCTTGCTTTTTATCCTCTCAGAAAAGGAACATAGCCTGAAAATGTTCAAATGAGAGAGAGAGGAAAAAAAAATGGGAAATGAAAAGTCAAGGAAGGAGTCCAAGTGATTTATCCTGGGAAGTGTGTGCGATCACTGCTCAAAGCTGTAGTAAAGCAGATTTCGATGGACTTTACCTGCAGAACAGTACCTGCTGTACTGCTTTTGCTGCCAGGCAGAAACCTGGTTTTATTCCTGGCCACTTTCCAAGGAAGCATATTTTTAATAAAATGTCATTAAAAAATATGTCCCTTCTTCTAAATCTTGAAGGAATGGTGGAGGCATTTGGAAAGCTATGTAGAGGGTGTGTGCACATGTGTTCATATGTGTGTATTAAAACTTTTCCACTTACTCATGTAAACTGCCTGCAGTACTTCCCCAGACACAGAAAACTGGAATATTATACATGTATCACATATATGTGTGTGGGTGTATACATATATAAAACAGTATAATGGTTTAGTTTTCAGTTATATCAGCTGTTTGAATGGTCAGATGGAGAGGACTATGTATAATAAACTGCTTACATCTCCAGGTTAAGTTTAGTGATCATCTTGTTTGTTGCTCCAGATTTCCACAGCCTCCACCGTAAAACAATCACTGGCATATGAACTCTAAATATTTTTGACACTCAAAGCTTAATTTCCTGGAATTAAACTCTGACATCAGGGATAAAAATAAAACTGGAAAGACATGTTGAAACTTCAAGATCTCCTTATCTTGGTGAATTTGATTAATGCAACTCAGCAAAAATCAACTGCAGTACACAACTTTCAGTGAGTTAAAGTAATGATTTTGTTAATACCAGTTAAACTCGGTTGCAAAAGGTGTTATCAAATTTGTGGCAGGAAAATACTACCTGACGGAAGCAGGTTAAGTCCTTGGCTATCCAAAATATATTCCATAAAACTTCTGCTGATTTGGGCAAACCACAAAAAGCATATCAATTGTATTGAGCTCAGATATATATCCAAATATTTCAATCCAACATCTTTGGAACATGACCCAAAATCAATAGGATTCCTTTTGTTGACTTCAGCAGAAGCTGGACCATTATAGCCTAGATAAATAGACTCCTGCTTCAGAAGATGTTGTGAGATTCAAGTTGCCTATTTTTAGCTTTTCAGTTTTAAGGAGGGTGATGATTGTAAGAGACAGGACTAGGATAAGAGCTTGTCTCTTGATATGAATTGTAGACCACATACTTTCTTTGAATTCCTTGAGCAGTAAATGGCTTTTGAAGTAAAAATTTACACTGGACAAGAAAATAAGCAAGATGAGATTTGATATGATACTAAAAGAATGGAATAGGAAAAATAAAAACAACTCTTTCAATGTTGTTCAATTTTGCCTTGAATAAGCATTTTGATATTTCTTCTTTTATTTAGGCAATTTTTTTCATTACTTTTCTGGGGAATCCATTTGCTCAGGAGAAAACAAACTCTTGGTAAACATTTACTGTACACACTGTCCTGTTTGGTAGTTAAGGACTCCTCGTGCAGACACATTACTAAGGACAAAGGGACACACGTCCCACCTTTAAAAATCAGATATTTCTGCACCCTAAGACTTCCTGGAGGAGGTGAGGGGTAGATGGAATAGTTACATCCTGTCTCCCTTTACTCTTTGAAAATTCTACAGAAGTAGCTTGCAGACTTCCTTCAAGTCTGAAAGGTTTATAATGTCCAGAAGGTGACCATCCTGTCCACTCAGCAGAGGTGAAGGCAAGTGTAATCTCCTTCCCAGAAAGCACAGGGAAAAGCTCCCTCGTGTTCATGGCAGGCTTTCTATTGAACTAAAGCAATGTTCTGGGTCTGCTGCAAAATGTTGATTCTTCCATGAAAGTTACCCTTTACGGGAATGATCTTTCCTAATATCACACTTTTAACTCAGCCCCCCATATTTTTAGAGCAGAAATGCTTTTAAATTCAAGTAAGTATTTCTTTTAATAGCTGGACAATTTCAGAGCGCCACAGTTCACTCTGTCCAGTAAAATAATTTTATGTGCGCATGTTGCATAAATATAACTGAAGTGGTCCTTTGAGAGTGAAAAAGAAACAATTTTAGGCAGTTTCTATCAAGTCTGGAAATCTAAAAAGTCTTGGACAGTTGATGTCTGTAATGTGGCAGGGAGTAACCTCCTCAGGGTGGACTGCAAGTCTCGAAGTATGCCTTAAATCCCCACGTCTGCTGTCATGTTGGCCAGTTTGTCCATAAACCAGACATATGAAATGCATTGGTGGACTAACCTGAACCACCTTCTTTGCTGAAAGATGTAAAACGATGCCTTTTTTGCCATAAGAGAGCTCAGTAGCGTGTTTTGACATCATCAGGGTAATGCAAACTGGTTTTAACACAATTTAGATTTGTGGCCACAGCTGTGGTATCTAAGGGGTGTATCTGAAACAGTCCTGAAGTAATCACTTGAACAGTATATAACCTCAGAGAGAGAAGTCCCAGCTAAAAGCTATTTGAAAACAATGTAGCCCACAGGGCACCCCGAGATAAGCTGATTCCCCTTTCATTACTTCTTAACCATCCATTAAAAGCTAAGCACTCTATTCTGCCCCTACTCGCACACCCTGAGGATCCTGGAGGTTCGTGTGAAGTGAATGAAAGGCACTACCCCAATCTGTCATTCAAACTACAATTACACATCCATCTTTAAGAACCCAGGCCAGGAAGAAAATACAAAATAGAGGGAAACAAGAGCTCACTTCGGAAGGTAGGAAACAAAGAACACACGGCCCATACAGGCATTTTACGCGTGTTTTCATTTCTGAAATGTTTTGTAGGCTTGGAAAAAAATTGGGTGCATAGGTTAAAGCAGTCCCTAGGCAACTTCAACGTGCACAACCAGCATTTACTGAGCTGATCACCATCCGTTATCACTGACCTTGGCAATGCTACAAGAATCCTATATTCACACGGATAAACTCTTCTCCGCAGCCTCACCAACTTATTAGGGATAAACAGGCTTTACTTGAGCACCTGGCATGTGTGATCCATATCTATCTATTTTTCATTCAGCCTCCTCTTTCCACCTCTTTTTGGACAGTGATTGCTTCTCCTCCATTTCTCCTGCTGTGTGCTATGTAAGTAAGTTTTCAAGAGATCAGTTTATTCAACAGAGAAAGCTGACAGTGAACAATATCCAAAAGAGTGCAAGCTTATGTTACCCCAATTAGTCATGATGGAAGTATGTAGAAAAATAAGAAATACAAGGGACCTAAGATTGGGGGGAAAAAATCCTTTTCTTTGGGCTAAACTACACAGAAGGTACTGTTACCCGTTTTATATTGTTCTTTACTTGATAATTGTTGGAGGAAAAAAAATGGAGTGCTTTTTAAACACCTTGTTACATTTATATTTTAGTTCAGAACCTAAAGTCAAACATGGATTTTGTTATTCTTTTGGAAAAGTGTAAAAAAGGCTTTTGCGTAAGTGTAAAAATAATATAGGTTGATTAATACTCAGGATAAATAGCTGTGACTAGCACACTGACATTAGATTAAAACCATCTCAGTATCATTCTTGGGCCAGGTTGTTCACTTAATATCAGAGAAGCTCATGGCTAGGTATTACTGAAAAATAAATTATACCTATAAATAGTAAGATTGAAGTAAGTATTTCCAGAATAAAAATGCAATTCTTCAAAGATAAGTTACTCTTTAAGACCACATATACCTAAGAAGCGTTTAGGTATTTCTTTTTAAAAAGCTGTTTCAGATTTAATATTTCTTCTATAATAGAATGTCTGTGGAAAAGCCAAGAAGAGCACTTACTGCTAAGCCATTTCTCATATAGCTTCACTGTACCTTTTGTGTACCAGTAAAATTAATTGCCATTTTTAGTAGAAATTGAGTATTGCATACAATAAAGAGCAACATTAGAGCACCAAAACAGTAAAGCATTATATAAGTATTCATTATACACGTGTAAGTCCTGATTTCAAACATTGTAATAATTTCTTGACCAAGGCAGACTGCTGTACAGTCATACATTTTTTGTTCCCAGCAAAGCTGGAGGTTTACAGTTTTCACATTTTGGATTAATACTCTGGGATTATGCAGTTGAGGAGTGGGACCAACTCACAACAATGCTTTTGTTGATATGGTATTAAGGTGAAATAGTCCAGTGACAACTGTATTATTTCTTGCCTTTTCTGCTGTCCCACTTGTGCAGTAAGCTCTGTGTGCTTACTGCAGGTTTCATCATTTCCCCTCTTTACTATTACATCCTGTGAATCTGTATAGTTATAAAACAGAATTATTCTTTTTTTTTAAGTTGAATTCCTCTTCACAGCAAAGATGCCATGGTTACCATGTCAATCAGACATGGGTAATCAAGTCCATAATAAGGAATCTCAGGTGTGTTTGGTATTTGGCTGGAAGATTAAAGCTTTATAAGTTAATGTCACTAGAAACATTGAGGAAAACAGCTGCAATATGGACCCCAGCAATTTTTTTTTTTTTTATTCCTTTTTAAGGCTCAAGAGGAATGCATAAAGCAATGTTTGTTACTTAAAAGATGTTGGTAGATTTGATTGTCTCTCATGTACACACATTTCTATTATCTTTCAGAAAATTCCCTTTGAAAACATGATAGCAAGAGTCTGGTGTTGCTGATCAGGACTATCTGAATACAGCAGCAGGTTTGCTGTTTGTATACTGCACTTGTCACTGCAGTGTGGGACCTGTTATATTTGCAATCTCCATAGTCTACATTTCCTTTGAAAAGCAGTTAGCAGCACAAGGCAATCCCCGAGCTTGGCTGGTGTTTGTTTTCATCAGAATGCAATAATCCATTCTCATAGGATGGCTGTGTGAGCCACAAAAGTGTAAATGCCACTCTTGCCTACGCTCATTGCAGGTGCTGAAGCAGCTATTTCTCCTTTGAAAGAGCCAGGAATCTGCTAGTTGTCAGCAAACTGAGATTTAGATGCTAACTTTTCCCCTTGTGTTGCTGTGTATTGATCTCTTTTATCCTAATTTCTGTTTGTTTGTTGTTGGGTTCACTGTCTCTGAGCAAGTTAATCTGTTTAGACTTTTATGTATACACATGGCTCTGCTTTAGGCTTGTGTTTGCTTTAGGGTGGTGGAAGTACAAGAGTGCTCGAGGTGTCTGTTTCATGGGGCAGGCTGCCTGTTATGCACACACCCTCAGGGACACTGGAAATCCTTGGTAACAGCAGGTTCACTATTTGGGGTTTTTTTCCCTTGATAGCTAGATTTGTTAAAGGATTATTTAAAAAAAAAAAAAAAGGTAAAGTATTACTAACGTGGGCTTCATAGTCAGTTGGATTTCTCTTTGTGGGACACCAAGACGCCCCAGATCATTCAGGACATCCCCTGTCTCTCCTTGTGGGTGACTACATGATTTCTAACTGCTCCACAATGGGCACTTTGATCCTCTGCTATCTGTGTCTTTACTCATTATTCCAGAGGTATAAAATAGGAAAAAAAAAAAAAAAAAACAGAGAACAAGTAAATAAACAGAATAGAGTGAATCCTTCAAACCAATATGGAAAAAAATTGCTAATAATTGCTCCTAAATTGATGGTAATTGCTAAAACTCATAGCAATTTGTTTGCTTTACATAAACAAATTACTAAAATATGTTGCTGTGACTTACAGGTCCCCATTTCATCTCACTCACTAAATGGTTATGGCTCCACACTTTAAAACACTGTTTATACACAATTCTGTAACAACCTCAGTGTATGACAAACTCACATTAGCATCTTTAAATTAGTGTCTGGAGCATTTACACTCACAGAAGGTCTGTCTGGAAGGCCCCTAAGATCAATGAGAGTTTTCCCATTGCTTTCAATATGCTTGCTGTGAATCCCAAAGTGAAAAGTAGCTTGCGGGGAGCTGGATATTGAGCAGGCGGGTACACACAAGTGGGAAGTGCCAGACTGTAAATTTCTGGGGAATGTTTTTGCTTATGAGCCAGAGTGCTGGGTTTGGTGTGAAACTTCTGCCTTTGGTTTCCTTTACAGTCTCTCATGCAGTTGGACCCACCCAGCATTTAGCAGCAGTGACAACCTGACCTCCACTCTAGCGCTTCAGCTGCCACAATATCACCCCACCCCACATGAGTGAATTCTAAATTTAAAAAACAACCCTAATGCCTCTTTCATCCACTTCAGTAAGCAGCTTTTCTTTTAAATGTGTAACATATGCTGCATCTATGTATTTTCTTCTCTTTCACTGCCCTCTCTTTCCACTCCATTCTCTAAGACAAGGGAATTTTTAACAGTTTTTCCTCTGCTGTGCAAGGGAGCGCCATTCAACTTGTGCTGCGTCAGTCAAAACTCATCACTCTGCAGTCAGGTGTATCAGCTTAATCCTGCTACAAAGTTCAGATTTTCTAAAATTCTGAGAACTGAGTTTGTCAGCCAAAAAACAGCATCAAATTCCTTGTTCCCCATATTGAGTGATGAAATGTCTATATTTTTTTTCTTTTTCTGGTTTCTAATTTCCCAGCAGTTTGCATGGTTCTGTGATGGGAACTTCAAAAACTTTCACTAATTATTAGTAGCCCTGGTCAGAGAAATTTAGCTGGAATCATATTCTTCTGGAACATTCAGGTCTGCTATTACAGTACAAGGTCACTTCTAATTTTGTCAAAATTAACTTTCCAAAACAGCCTGGAATACATTTCTGTCAATGTTACGGTACTCAAATATTCCCAGTTTTTATTTCAAACTTTTTAATGTCTGTGATTATACATTTATGATTCATATGATTAATGATAATGCTTATTATAATAAATTTTAAAAATAAAAGTAACTTTTACTTGTAAGTTATTTTCAGAACATGCAGGTGTAATTTCTTGTCTCTTTCTAAACTGAAAATGTTTTCATAAGGCAAAATGTTCCCATGTGATCCAGGAAACTCCAGTATAACACTAAGCAGAGAGGACTCTAATACACACCTCAGAGAAATGTCTTGTACAGGCTGCCATAGATGTTTATCATGTGTCTAATATTTCCTATTTGATCAAACATAAAGGTAGAAATAGTCTGGAAATAATACACTTGATAGAATGCATTTGCAGTTAAGTTTTTTTTTTTTTATATGTGCTATACAGTATATTGTGGATCATTAAAAAAAATGCAAATTAAACTAATTAATTTAGTCTCAGTGAAGAACAAAGTCAAATGCCTTTTGCTGAAAAACCAGGTAGCCACAAAATGCATTTAAAGATCTAAAATTATCCCAAAACTCTCAGCATTTCTCAGCCTGATTTGCAGTGTAATTTTTTAAGTGAAATATTCCAATGCAAAAGTGTATATATGAATACAAGCACACATTCCCACTCTACAAACACTAAATCTTACATTATACACAAGGAAGCTTAAATGGCATATATCTTTAAAAAAAAAATTGTGAAAAAAATTCATATCCATCATTAAAAATACATAAGAAAACAAAATATGGGAGAAATATACAACTCAAAAATATGTGGCAGAAATTTCAGGAAAACAGTTTCTCTCTTTGGAATGCATTGGTAACTTCTGTCTTCCTCAGCTTGCTCTTGAATATCCTGTGTGCTTCACTGTATCAAACTTGCTACAAATTGCTGTTAAACATGGGTTTCTAATAGTGACAGGGTATTCCACATCTCTAAGCCGAAAATTCAGGCAAACACTGGTTGTAAATTCAAGAGATGTGAGGCCTGCAAAACAGCACAAGCCCCAGCTCTTATTTCCTGCACATTGACCCTTCTCGGAACCAACTGTAGTGAATTTCAGTGCTCCAGATTAAAATTAAAAATATAAAATCTTGAAAACGACAGCTGTTTGGGTAGTTTCATTGGAGGTCCAATTCAAAATTCAGGTTCTGTTTCATGGCTGACCCCTTACTTGAGCGATCCTCCTTGAAAAGCTTCGTGTTGTCCTCTACTAAGTGTTCTTTGGCACACAAAAAGCAAATGATGAGAAAGTAAGGTAAAATCTGTTTGTACTGGGTTTTTTTAATGGAGGCAATTAAAGCTGTTTGCTAATTCCACGAGAGAGGATCAAATTCTGCTCTCTAAAGGCAGTGTAAATCCACTGAAACCATTTGAATTATTCCGAATTCATTCCAGATAAGTGCCAGAAGAATTTGTCCCCTTGGACTATAAAGACAAAATTTTAAATGTATTAAACAGGAAATCAGAACTCCAAAAGACAAAGAGTTAATTAGTACACAGCTGAATATATAAACTAAATAAATTATCCAGGACATATTGTGCCCAAAGAAGTGGTGCCAAGCGTAGCTATTTTGAAAAGCTGTCAGATGGAGGCGTTTGGTGGTTTGCATAGCAGAGAGAGACTGCTGAATGCCTCCCTCGAGCCTGACACCATTGATGCTGTATAACCTTAATTGCAATCTGATTCCAAACCCTTCTCTCCCTTTTGCTGCTGGCAGTCACGTCCACCTAAGAGTGGACAAAACTCCAGATGCAGTAACTTAAAGCTGTAACCTCCCTCCCTGAACTGATACGTGATAGGAATGCTTAATACTGAAATTGCTTGGAAAGATTAAAATAGCACTTGTCATCTCTCTTCAGAAAAAGAAAATAAACCTGATTTTCCAAGCTGACTGAGACCTAGCATAATTATGTGACAAAGCGAATACCAGACGCACAGCACCAAAGCAAAGTGTCTAAAGCATAAAAGCCAAACAAAACATCCAAGTCTGTCTACTTTTCTCCTCAGTCCTGTTGAAATCGTTGACACGTATGCATAGCCAACCACACTTGGCACATCTGCATTCAGAGGCCAATTGTTTCTCTCAGAATAATTCTGATACTAATTGCGGGAATGATCGAGCCTAGGACACACATACCAATGGTGTGAGTCAGCAAAAAATACATCCAGCTGTTCTGCCCTTGGCAGAGTCCTGGGGCTTGCACAATGCACAGCTCCATCTTCTTTTCCTTTTTTTCCTTTTATTTTCTTCAAGAAGCATGGGTCGCAGTTTCATTTTGTCCTTCTGATCATTAACTTCAAGGATGAGAAGAATGATTTCACCAGAACATCTCAAAAGAATTACAGTTTTGAGTTAAGTTCAGCGACTCCTAGACTTTGTACCTCTCTCAGCTGTGAAACTGATCCTTTTCTGCTCACCTCTGTGCTGCCAGTGCCTTCCTGCTCTGCTTCTGCCAACTTCTGCCCTTTTACTGATGCTTTCACATTATGTTACCTAAAATCTTTATAGACTTTCTGGTGCTTCCTTAAGATGTATTCAGCATTTTTCTCTGCTTTGAAGAAAATGCAACAGGAGGAAGAAGACAGGGGATGGTCAGGAACCTTAGATATTCAAAAGATGCTTTTGAAAAAATTCCTTTGCAGGGTTCATATTTTCTATGCTGTACTTTGAATTATATTAATAAAAAAAGAAAATTTATAAATTGACATTACATCCTGTAAGAACTACAAAAACAGATCTGGAAGTATCTTTTTCCCCTTTTTTTTTTCATAAAAGGAATTAATTATTATCATGTTTTATATTGCTTTTAAATGTTAATGCAATTCATAGTCAATAGTCTTCTGTTAACTGCAAACCAGTTTATGACGCAGTATTTCTTGTGTAAATTGGTGTTTTCACTGTACTATTATCCCTGGTTCTGGCAATCACTGAAAGGAAACTACATCTGCAGATGTCTTATTTACATCTGATGACAATACACACACAACTACTAACATATAGACTGCATTCTTAGGTGCTGTAAATTGAATTAACTCTCTTGAAGCAGCAGAGCATTAGAACCATTCATTTATTTTAACAAGCATATAATTAATTTATTCATTTCCCTATTCATGGTCAGTTAGGTATTTCTGTTTTCTCAGTATATTAGGATATCACACATAAGATGCACTTTCTATGGCCCTTTTTCCATGTATTCCTTTTATTTTTCTGTAAGGACATGCATTTTCTGCAAGTGACAGGGATGAAACAGGCCTTTTTATAGTGTCATCAAAATCAGATGAGCTCAGAAAGAGGAAATGTCCTTTCTCATACTCAGGACTTGAGAGGGAAAATTGGTGGTTTTGCACAAGCGAGGTGCTTGACTGAAGTCAGATAGTTACTTAGGTCTCATTACGTGTGGTTAATTTGGCCAAGAATAGACACAATCAAACCAGACATCAATGTCTTAAAAGCCACTCCTGGGATAAACAACAGCTTCTTGCTTTAAGCCACTTAATTTTTGCCATCAAATTAATATTTTATTATTCCTTTGAGCCCCTGACATGGTCTTTATGGTTTTAATATGTGCAGCACACCATATACACAAATTCTAAATAGTGTCTTGCAAGTCCATTGAGAAAAGGTGCTGGAACTAAATATTTTAGTTTCCAGCAGAAGTAATTAACTGTGTATAATGCTGTAATAGTTTATTTTAAGTGAAACTGAGCAAGAGAATAAAAGTACAAATAAATTCAATTTCTGGATGCTTGTCTATAACACTGGCTTCTGTGGCATCTCTAAATATCTTTTTTAAAACTGTTGATTGAGTATGCTGCTGGTAAGTACAAATTTTATAGCCTAAACCATCCCATATTTCACACAAAAGACTTCATAAAGGAGAAAGATTTATAATTTTTTTTCTGATCTCAAAATTATCAATTACTTTACATATAAATTTTTGCATCATTTACTGAGAAGGTATTCATGGCTTTATAGACTCTTTTTTCATTAGTCATTCAGAAGTAAAAGATTTATGAAGTCAAATGTTTTTTATCATGCTCTGATTCATACAAGCACGCTGGTTAAAAGTGGTGATGCTTCAGACAAAATAAATGTTCACAGTAATGAATTTATACTTTTTCATAATGCAGAAGAGGTGAATTAAGAAATAGGACAGCACAAATACTTAGAAAAAGGCAGATTAATGTGGGCCAACATTTTCAAAAAGGACTGTCATTAATTAATTATACCTTTTCATTTGTTTATTATCTGGGTATTTTTTTCTGTGTAATTGGTAAAAAAAGCCAACTCCTGCCACATTTTGAGCCATGACTACATCAAATAAGCAGTAAGATCATAAATTGTTAGAAATGGCTAGAACCTGTCAATAGCAACCCACGAAAGGAGACTTAAAATTCTTTCATATTTAATACAAATCAGGGACCACATAATTGGCAACTTGTAAACACTGTAGGATTACAAATGCTCTTAAGCTAAGTTTACCTACATTATGGGAAGTTTCCTGCACAGCTCCCAAGGCATGTTCACTGATGTTGGTACACTGTGAAGGATTTAGTCAGGTGGGTTTTAATAACACAAATGGGATTCCTTTATGCCTCTGTAATATCTGCTTCTGGAATAACAAGCCTTTAACCGGAATTTTCCTTGGTCCATTTCTGTCTGGCTCCCCAGACATGTGCAGGGACTGTTCACAGCTTTGCACTAATATGCTTTACACAGATCATTTTACATTAATGTGGAAGGGTACAATTTTTTACAGAACACATGACAGGTAGACAGTGTGGTTTCCACTCAAAAAGGCAGACACCAGTCTTAGTGGTCATGAGCAAATACCTGGATTAAATCCCACACGGACAAAATCTGATTATCGAGACAGCTTTCTACAAATGATGAGCAGACTGATTATAGAAAAGCAGGGAGGATTACAGGAGAATGACCGTAGAAAAGGGCAGAGTTAGAGAGCTTAATCTGAGCAGAGTGGAACGGGCCAACTGCAGCCAAGTAGGGTAGGAAGGCTCCACTGGAGCATAGCAAAGCAAAGTAGGCCAATAGTTTTGGCAGTGGGAAAAGGAGCATGAGCCAAGTCTATCAGGAGGAAAAGAAGAGCTGAGAAGAACTGTTCCTCTGATGAGGAGTGGAATGAACCAGCCTTTTTTAAAGAGAGAATCAGCCCATACTCAGCAGGGGAGAGAATTGTATAGCAACAGCACTTGAAAAGCCTGAAATCAATATTGCTTGATTGGAAAGAGCCGTAAGTATTATGCCAGAAGAAGCAGCTTTAGGTTGGAAACAGGGTCAAAACCCATGAAGTACTCCATGTAAAACAGCTTGACACGCAGGCAGACTGCTGAAGAGAGAGTGGGTGATGGCACAGCTTAGAGAGCTTGTGGAAATGTGTGTTGATCAATGCTACTGGCAGCAAGGTCAGTGATTCAACAAGTGCCTCTCATGGTATTTGCTTTTCATCCATATTTCTGCCCTCTCCTCTGCCTTCCAACGACGCATTGAGAAGAGATAGGTAATCACAGAATTTTTGAGGAATGATTTTGAGGGAAATGTAATCTAGTAATTCTTTCCATTTGTTGCAAAGTATGACGCAAAAGTGAAGTGAGGGGATTGCTGTAACTGTTCAGTCACAGACAAATGGAACCAAGCAGCAAAAGTTTAAAGTATTTTTATGTAAGTTAAAGCAAATATTTTCCATTTTGTACCTCAGAAGTTTGCATTGAAGAAGCAGTAAACTCTTTCCTTCAAATGTTGAATAGCAAATCAGTGACAAGCAGATTTCTCTGAAGAGAGGCTGGGGAGATGCATCATGCTTCCTGTAAGAGAATAACAGTGTAACAATGGTCTTTGTGCTTTATTTTAAATGCCTTTTATTTTGCTTTCACTGGCCCTATGATGATCTACAGGTTAGAAACAGCAAGCAGTTCATAAAGCCAGCATGAAGCACGGCCCAGAGCTGTCAGTGGCATCCTCGAGGTATGTGTGTTGGTCATTGTGGCCAGAAGACCACTGGAGTGTCTTATCAATGCAAACTAGAAGCTGGGAACTTAGAGGTTAATTTTTTAAAAAATAAACACATAATAATAACCTTAAGTTATTAGTATTTGTTATTTATTTTTTTTTTTTAGCTTGCACTTTATTCTGGGTACAAAATTGCCCTGCAAATGCCTCTGGAATGATAAATGGTGGATGTTTTCCTACTTCTTCCTCTCCCAAAGCTCAATCCGTGGTTGTGGTAATGATTAATTCTTGAGTATTCATTAGCCTTTCTGTATAATCCTGATCTAGGAATGACAGTAAGAAGGATTCCTTACAATAGAGTGATGTAATACTCTGGGAAATTAGACACTAAGAGTTCCAGTACAATAATGTTACATTAAAGAGAGATAATCACAAGAGGAAAAAGTCTTACAGTGTCACAGCATGCCTATGAAAGTCTCTGGGTTATGGAATCAAAGTGTTTCCTACAACACCCTGCCCATGTCAAGCTTTAATAAGGCGTCTCCTCATGACATTAGAAAAATCAGACTGAGTATGCATTACCGCAGTAGCTTCAAGCCAGAACTGAAAATCCTGGTTGTGTCAGATAACCCTTGTTAAAAAAACAAAAAAAAAAACCAAAAAAACAACCACCCCAAAACTTTTTTAATTCTCCATGGACTGTCTGCTATAGGCAAATCACTTTCAAGAAATGAGCCATAATTTGTGGTAAATTAACATTCCTGAGAGTGCATAGGAGCTGAATTTCTGCCAGAGAATGAAGCTGCTCTAGAGACTTACATGTAATGATAAACTGTAGCATCCAGGCAAACCCCTGATGAGGATTCATTTTGGCCCATGAGTAAAAGTAACATAACAAAAGTCTCAAAAATTGATGTGTGAAAGCCTCTATGAAAAAAAAAGCCCAACAACTTCCTTCAACTATGTACAGCAATTAGTAACATAAAAGATGCAAAAGAATTGAAATATCACTTTCAATTTAATGTTTAATAGAAAATAAGAAAGCAAGGAGCACGGGGAGTAAAGCAAAGATGATAATATGTAGAATGCCCTTATGCTATCTCAATTTAAGTCTACCCTGAAAACTTTTCTGTCTGTATCAGCTATTCAGGTTTAGCTTCCTCTTTCCCCATTTTATAAAGGACTTTTAACTTTCTGCTTGATGTTAAAAGCAGTTTATGAATTGAAACTCTATTATGCATCAGAGTAGATAAAGATATTGCAAACGCTAAGAAAAACTTTCAAATGAGACACATTACAATGTGGAAATGCAAACCACAATAATCCAAGAAGTTTTGGAGGTTTAGCTCTGCCAAAGGAAGAGAGAAGTCAAGAGTGATATTCTAAAGAATGCAGGAAGGAATATGAAACAAAATCATAGAGGATAATAAACTAGCTGAATAACAAGTGAAAGCATACATTGTCACATGAGTCCAAGAGACCAGGAGACCAGGCAGAAAGCCAGCAAATATGGTTGCAATATTAAAAGAAGGCATGAAAATCATCAAGCAAATTATAGACATATTAAATGTCTGTATGTGGGGAGGAAAGGGGCAGAAGTTAGTGACACAGGGAGACAGTCATCGGGTGGTTATATTTCACAGCACATGCAGAACACTCAGTTCACACAGGGCAGTAATGAGGGCATCCTAAATATGAGATAAAATCTGGCCATGTTGGACTCAATGTGCATTTTGACATTGATTCTAACAGAGCCAAGATTTCCTTCATTAAGGGAGGCCTTTAATACCCACCTCAATAAGGTAGGCAAAAGCAGTATTTCATTTTGTAGAGGGCAAACTCAGACTCCAGTAGACAAAAGGTCATATTCTTTTAAGCTTTGTTGCCTCTGTGAGGTCTAGAGACTTTGAATTTTAACAGCCCTGTGTCTAGCGTGTAGAATAAGATCTCAAGACAAGATTTAAGTGTTCAGATTTTCACTACGATATTCAGGTGGAATTAGTTAAGCAACAAATCAAGACTATTTTGAGCTAAGCCAACAGGAGTAATCTTTCACTACACATTGAAAAAACTTGGGCTTCCCCAGACATGCCTAGTCAAAAAGCCCATTTAATGATTTTGAGGTTTTTTTAGCAAAAGCTCTGTGAATAACTGAGAAATAACTGCCTAATTAGCTCAGATGTGGTACCACACAAGCACGGCCACACAGCATTGTTTCAGATCAGAAAGTTCTCACAGTTCACCAGAAGAAATGCCAGAGGACACACCCATCAGGTCCCCAGTACATGGATGAGGAATACCTGAGGAAATACAAAGTAAAGCAATGTGTAAGCCAGCCCTTCAAACTCCAGGCTCCAGGTAAGAGGGAAACAACTCCTTTGCATGAGCATTTGTTGGTATCCCTTGAAAGAACTGTGCATTGTTTTTTGTCTGTAAAGAGACGTTGGAGGAATTGTTGAATGCATATGGAACAATTATTGATAAAAAAACTCTGAAATAAATACTGGGAGTACATCCTAGAACACTTACCCCTTTTCACAGCTGAATGCCCTGCTAAAATTGAGAGCCATGCACTATCTTTCATTCTTCCTGATGAAGCCAGCTGATGAAGCTACTCTTGCTTTATTTGCTGGTTTTATTATTTGTTATCATTCTATGTTATCAAGAAAGAAGGTATATATTAATTCCAGAAAGTCTGGTGACTCACTCATTGTGGTGATTATGGCTTGTAAGGCACCTGATGTGTGGAAATTAATAGTTCCTAGGAACTTAAGCACTTCCTTGTCTAGTTTTTGGTTTCCGACGGTGCTTAGAGAGATTTCCCACTTGCCAGAGCTCTTCAAAGAATGTGAACAATGCATCTCTATATACACTTAAAGATGTGCCAGGTAGGGGGAAAAAAATAAAGTGCTTTTTTGGCATATAAAACCAGAAATCATAAGGGGATTTAAGGATTATTGGACCCTAAACCTTAACTAAGTCTCGTTTTCAGTGAGTAAGGCATATACAAACATTCACTTTGCAACTGGTCAGAATATCAAAGTGCTCCAGCCCCCAGACTCCCGCCTTCAGCCAGCTGGAAGCTCACTCTGCTTTCCCTAAACCAAGGATTACATAAGCACTCTATTTCATCCAAAATCACCAAAGCTTTGCCTGCTGAAACCTTAGCTCAAAGCTCCCCAAACTTTGCCTGAAGTGGAGGAGCAGGAACAGGGTCAGTGCCATTACCTGAGCTGCAGCTGCAAGGCTGGAGCTGGATGCAGGAAGGGTTTCTGTGCGTGCCTCCAACTTCTTGGATCTATTTCTACAAAATGTGCTTTTGATCTCCCAGATCTCCCAAGGTTTTTGATTGATGAACTAACCCTCCATCTCCCTTGCTGTGGGACTTTCCTCGTGACTGTTTGTCCTGGAGTCTGGCAGTCTCTCCCCAGGCAGCTTGTGCATGAATTATTACAATGTTCCTAATGCAGGGATCAACAAAACACCCTGTCTTATTAAAACCAAGATTTTCAAAATTATTATTTATGTATAGAGTTGCCTACTAAGACGTTGGTTTTAGTTACAGTGTTTGTTATATTTCATACACTCAATTTTCTGTTCCTGTATCAACCAGGGACCTCTCTTGAAATCTTTGTAAGAAAGAAATTCAAATAGCAAGCCAAATTATGTATTTGAAATAATTTTGGAGTTGTTGAGCAGCTACAGTTTTAATGTTGAATATCCATACACCATTGAGCCAGACTAGAGTAAATATCACTCTGGAACCAAAAATACTTGTCCCCTACTGGAAAAAAAACCCAATTCTATTATTGGCCTAAGTTTCTGATTTAGATTTATGTAAAATTAAGTTGGATGCATTTTTCCACATTTCTAATTGTTTCTTCACCTTTAACTACTATAATTAGAGCTGTATTACAGATGAGGGAGATAAAAAGGTTAAGTACCAATACATTAAAAATAATAAAAAAAAACCTGCTCGAAACACTTCTCAAATATATAGAGCACAGGTTACATGAAAGTAATTGGTATAAAAGTTCTAATTATGTTAACATTGGCCAGACTACATAATTCACCTTAAGCTGAACCATTCAAATCTTGCACTCTGAGTCTGACAGTGGGTGAGCAAGGGTCAATGCACATATAACATACAAATAGCCAGTCAATCAGCTGCATTCACCAAGTAATTATGTAAGGTGTTTCATCATCTCTGCCTCCTTGTAGCTCTGCTTTTGAGCTGAGTCTGGGAGCTGCCCTCACCCACAGCTGCCACCTGCCCTGGCAATGCAGTGACCAAGGGTAATGTCCCCTGTGAAGGGGAACTCCCCAGGGCACTCTGGGCGTCTCTCCTTTTAAGAGTGTCCCCAGTTGCTGCCAGAAAAGACTAAGTGTGTGTGAGAGAGAGAGAGATGCATCAAACTAGAATAATGTAAGGCTGATGATCATAATCAGTGCTCAGTTCTCCTTGAAATTCAAGTAGTTAGATATAGAATTTGCTCATTTTGTCCTTTAGATAGTCATATAGCTGCAATGTGCTAAAAGCTGAGAGGTGCTATCATCACTTAAAGAAAACAACATATTTTATTGTCAAAAAATCACAATATAACTCATAAAAGAATAACACTTTTAAGCACAAGGGTCTGTGAAATACATAAAGTAGATGGAAAAAATGCTTTATTTGGATTCATTCATTGAATAGGTTATCAGCTTAATACATCAAAGCAAGTCAAGTCTCCTGAGAACAAGATTTGGTTTTACTGATCCTAAAGCACCCATGCCATTAGGAGGAAGGAAAAAAGTCCTGAGTGCACAGTACTATTCTTGTAAATCCTACAATTGTATGTATAGAAAAAGACATAGGTATCAAAAAATTACCAAAAAACCCCAAAACCCAAACAAACAAGAAAAGAGCAGAACAGAGAAATTCATATTTTAAAAAGAAAGGTAATAATATTTGTTAAATGCAGAAGTATAGGTGAGGTACTCCCTGCTGGAGAGCAATTATCACCAACAAGCAATGTTATGTTTAATTCCCAGTTGTGCCTCTAAATTATTTACATCATTGTTTTAGCAACCCTTCTACTGGTAAAAGCTCAGCTGATCTGAATGGTGGTAAAGATTCAAAATTAGCAAGATTTGGTTGTTTGAGAAAAAATTACTTGCAGCATCTAGTTAGGAATTGCTTATCCATTGCCTTTATATTCCCCTTTCTTTTTTTTTTCCCTAATAAATGGCTCACAATCAGTGGGTATATTAGACAACAGTGATTAGGCCTAAACAGTTTTTAAAAGGGAATCCATTAAAAACCTTTTTTGTAGCTGTTATCATTTATTGTGGACTGTTTAGAGACTGCATCATCTGAAGACCTGTGAAAGTTATAAAGCCTGTGTTCTAGGAATATATATACAAGCATGGGAACAATTTGAAGGTTCTGTATATAAGCAAACCATCCTTCTGAGATCAAGCCATAAATTTGCACTATTAAGAATTTACCTGGGTCTATAACCTGGTATAATCCTATAGTCTAATATAAATGTTCTTATTCAATTTGGTCTAATTCAGACTGAAAGGAATATACTTAAAAATCACTTATTTGAACAAAAAGCCATTAAATTGGAATCTTTCATTGAAAAGCATTATTAATAGGAGAAAAGATAATAAATCTAAAACATGTTTCATCTGAAGAAAAGTTAAAATAAAATATTTAGAGAGAATTTTGGACCTGATATGCAATAGGAAAAACATGATAGACTGAAAATTAGTTTTGTCTTGTATGGAATGTATATAGCCAACCTTCTCCTTCAGCCTCTTCACCCCTTGCATCATGCAGCAACTTTTTAATGTTGTTCTAGCATTTGGGAATTCCAAAATTTTCTAGAATTCCACTATATCTCTTCTTGATTTCCAGTTCCTCTAATTCAGGAAACAGATTTGGAAGAACAGAGGACACATATCAGACTCTAACTAATGAAAATAATTAAATAAAGTGCTAACATTTGCACTCCTTTATCAGTAGTTCCAAAAATGAGATAGTAAATAAAGTTGCAGCCTAATTATACCATATTCATGTTATCTTATCTATTTCTTCCCAAGTGGCCTAGACAGCTGTACCTTTCAAAACAGATATCAGAGATGCTTAAGGAGTAAATTGTCTTTAGGGAGGTGCTATTAAGCATGTGTCTTCTTGTGTGTCATACAAAACACCTTTAAAATGCAATTGTACAGCTCCTTTTGTAGCAAGGTACAAGTAAGGTGCTATAGAATAAAATGGTAAAGCAGAATAAAAAGGTTGCCTGTTCATTGCTAGCATAAGATATTTCTCCAATGACAAAAGCAAGGGAGTCCCACATGGAATGCTATTATTTCTGTCTTATCATCTCTCAGTGAGATACCACAAGGCCCAGCATATTAGGGTGTTTCTTATCTTCCCACTCAAGCAGTCATGTGCCTATACCAGAGTCCCAAATTTCACTCTAAAACAGAAATGCTCTTGCACTCATTCTGGGGTGTGAATTGATTCATGACTCTTCACAGCTTGTGTTGCCAGTACAGTTTCTAACCGACTTTAATATCATTATCTAATAGCAATAAGGGATTTCCATAGCACAAGCAACAGCTCAGAAGCGTAACTAGCTCACACAACAGAAATTTACTGGGAAAAAAAGCTATATTTCAAGCACTTACCATGGTTGCTGTTTCAAAAACCTGTGACTAGCACCCTATTTCATCCCCAAACATGTCATTTTGCCTCATTCATCAAAAGCACTTACTTCAGTCTCAGGCAGCTGCAAAACCATTTGAGGTTATCTTGCCAGAGAAGGAGCCTTCATATCCTGCTTGACTTAAAAAGCACCTTTGCTCTTTACATACCGGAAGGTAAATACACTATAAAAATGCCAAGGCCTACCACAGTTCAGATATTTGAGAGCCTCATGAAGAAAAGGCACACAGAGAACCTGAGTAGATGCTGCCCATGAACTTTTCAAAGAATGCAAGAACATAATTCTTGCGTCTCTGAGGTGAGCAAGTCATCAGCTCGCTCCTAATTCATTCCACTCTTAACAAGCTTACAGAGCAAAGCAGGACAGAGAAATGTGTGCTTTAAAGAGAGACCCACAGCAACCCCACGCCCCAGCTGCGCTGCGAATCTTCTCAGGAGACGAGAGCTATGCGCGGCGCCGTGCGGCATTTATTATTAACAGTAAGTGGCAGCGTAATATAATTAAAAATTCCTTTCATTTTCTTTCACTTAGCAAAGCACAGGATGAACAGATTTGAACAATGTTCCTAAGGATAAAGCAAATACCCCGTCAGGCTCCAGAGATGGCACCTTCCTAGCTAATGCTAGGTCCGTGTTGAGATCTCCCTGTTCGTGAAGATAGGGATTCTGACCAGAAACTGTAACAGATGCTTACATTTACCAGCATTAGCAGATGCCCCTTTATTAAAGACAGCACCGGAATGAACTCCCCAAGTTTGAATTTCATAAAGTTTGTTAGGGAAACATTTCTGAAAACAGAGAGAGAAACTGTGTTTAATGATGTTCACATGTTTCCCCAAAGAATGAAAGCTGATACGAGCAGGCGTCGAAAGCATTACATTCTAATTTCATTACAGTGGGGGAAGGTACCTAGAAAAAGCACAAAAGTAAATACTGTTGACCTCCCTGACAAGAGGCTGAAAAGGAACCTGCTCTGGGAAGCCAAGACTTTTTGCCTCTGTAACAACTGGGTAGGCGATGGCTGTCTTGGAGAATTTATAGTATCATTTTATTTATTTTATTTATAGCAGATGTCCTCTAAAATCAAACGGTTTTGCTTTATGCTCCACAAATCTTATGGATAATTGCACAATGTAATGTGGAGGTTCAGTAATGCTGCAAATAGCAACATTATTTTCTAAAATTGATTATGAATGAAAAGAGAAAGAAATGTCCTGATACTGATCTAAGGCTTGAAGATAAAAGGTTAATCAAAACAAGACTTTTGCCTGTGCTTTCTAGAAACCTGTTGTTTTAAGTGGAAAAGGTAAAAGTTGAAACCTTGTATGGAGCCTCCTAATTAAATTATCATTTACCCCAAATGAATCTTGCAGTTCCAATAAAGATGATCAGAAGCCAAAATAAGCTTAAAGTAGCACCAGTAGTTATGGTCATAGACCTATAACCCAAGAGTTTATTTTGGGTATGTAACATTTTGTTCAAGCATTGTCCTACTTGCATCTCTTGCTCTGCCTAGGTGAAATAGGTTCAAATTATCAATTCTATTTTTTTAGAGGAACTCATACGATAAACTTCTTGTTCACTTCAGCTGTAGTGGTTTTATCCTGACAAGGCATTGATGAGCTGCATCTTGCAGAAACTGCATCATCTCAAACAAATTAGAAGAATCAAGAACAATTAAATCAGATGTAATCCCATGGAAAAGTTTTATCAATACAGGGGATGATTAAAGAGGAAGCATCACCTTTCAATATCAAAACTTTAATTTCCCATGTTAACCTCCTTTCAGTTTCAAAGATAATACTTGAAGCCCTTGGATATGAACAAAACCACTGTTGATGCTTCCTTCATTTTCCCCCTAATTAGCAGAGTTGAAGGTGGAAATAAATGAATTTTTTGAAAGTAAAATAGAAATGGACAGAAACAATACATCTGTGAATTCGCTGTTCATTATGCATGGTTTGTAAGAATGCATATTTCAAAAAGAAAGTCATTAAAGTAATTCTGCTGTTCTGTTTTACAGGTCTCCATGACAGTTTAAGCAATAAAATGGTTTAATCTCTCTGGATTGCAAAAAATAAAACCCCTGTCAAGGACAAGAGATTGGCAGAATTCGTAATAATATATTTTTACTTATGTCATATATTTGTAATTTCAAGGACATGATTCACAATGACCCTATTGTAATGTTGCATAGGCATTGTTCTACACTGATTTGCATTAATATCTACAGAAGAGTTTTCCTCTCCTAGTACTGCTTCAGAGTATATGCTTGTCATTAAAATTCTGCTCACAGATGTGGGTTAAAATATCTCTAACCTTTACAAATGTATTATGTGGCACTACTGACATAGCTTTTATTGCAGATAAAATCTATAACAAATCCTGTGTGTGACAGGAGAGGAAC
The DNA here is from genome assembly GCF_963513975.1 of Fringilla coelebs. NCBI lineage: Eukaryota > Metazoa > Chordata > Aves > Passeriformes > Fringillidae > Fringilla > Fringilla coelebs. The sequence goes on from NC_140067.1 coordinate 13,060,759, forward strand.
ATGATTTTGTATTAAACTCAGATGATAGAGATGCATTCCTTGCTTGTACTTTTAAAATGCTTTGGATATAGTAACAATGAGTTAGGCTTTCAACTCCATTGCTGTTAGAAAGCCATTACATCTATTATTTTTTTTCCTGCTTTGGTACTTAAATGAATTCTTCTTAAGCTGTCTTTCAAGAGAGGACATAAAAGAGTGGAAATATTTCAACTCACCTCCAATCTTGGTTGAATACATCAGAAGTAAACCAGAAATCAGTTTATTAAGATGGACTATGTAACATCCATCAGTGAAAATCTTTTGTAATCTGCATTGACCACGATCCTCTACTTCTGTTTCCTAACTTCAATTCATATTCACGTCTAAAAGGGTCTCACATTCAAGTATTGATTTCCCACATTTTTCATATTCCACTGTTTAAACTGTTTTGAACATCACCTGACTTGTCCATACATGCTGTAGGAAGGTAGTGCTCTCCCTATTGCTTTAGTCACAGTACTGTAATCCTGGATATTTTTAAACAAAAAGGCTTCATCAGTTCACAAAGTGAAAACATGTGTTGAAACTGTTGTTGAAACTAGACATTATTCCCCAAAAATTGTTTATTTTTTCCTGCAACAACATTACTCTTCTTGCTTATATCAACTGAGTCTGATTCCATCCCTGTTGCAAAACAATGATTTCCACTGGATAAGGTGAGAGCTCCCTTTGGTACTTATATGAGCATAGCTAACACCAAAATCTTACAACTAGATCTACTACTGAAACTTTGTCCTTAAGAGAGGTGAAGCTGTCATGGTGCAGCTGGAGGAGATGGCTTGCTCTGGGTTGAGACCTAAATACCACAAGTTTGTTGTTCTTACCATGTAGAGATGGAGAACTTGACCAGACTGTGATGTCAAGCACACTTTAGGATGAGCCTGTCCTAAGGGGCAAAGCACAGTATGGTCATGCATTTCACAGCAGAGTCGGGATCTGTGTCAGAACTTCTGACCATATTAATGCATTATTATTATTATTATGTTTATAGAAATACCAAAGCTTACTACTTTTTATTCTGTTTTCAAAGGAAAGGAGGTCATGCCAAGTGATTGCTGTTGCTTCATCTGTCAAGGTGGACTCACAAAATATATTAGAACCTCATATTTACTGGTGGAAAGAGCAATATCTTTGTTAATAGATTATCTTCGATTCCAAAGTGTTTTCTTTGGGAAAAAGAACTGGGAAATGGAAGAAATTTAACCAAATAATAAAATAAATGAGATTAACTTAGAGATTAGCATTAGTTTCCACCCTAGGAATCAGAGTGCAACATAGGGATACAGGAAGTGTATCTAATGTGAAATCCAGTGCCAAGGCTCTTCAGATCAGTCCAAATAGGTTTGTGTGCACTGGAAAAATGCTCCTAAGGGGCAGGGAGTATTTCACTTAGATGCTGTCAGATCTCTGGATCTTTGGTTCTCAAGCACTTCTGTGTCCTTGTACAGCCCCTAGCACCTTGGATATGTAGGAGCAGTCCAGGGTTGTGGAGTAATTAATTGCAGATGTAGGGAGAAATAAACTCTGAAAAGTTTACACAGTTGTCTGCAGAACCTTGCAGAAGCAGTCCTTAGTAACAAAGATTGAGAGAAAATCACACAGAGTTTTGTTCATCTGTAATGCTCAGTGATGAAAGGGTGTGGGGAAGAGAACCAAACAAAAACCAATGGAAAGATGGCACGGGAAGTTACACAATTACTGAATTTAGAAAGGGATGAGGGGTGGGATTTGGATGATTTAGTTGCCATACTCCTGAACTTGAAGGTTCACAGTGTTTTTTCCATACAGAAGGGAGGCATTTTGCAAGGGAATTCTCAGTCTGTGGTGTATCAAAGTGTGTTGTTCAGGACTGAGGTGCTGCCCAGTGCACGCTGCTCACCTCTGCTGGCATGGGACAGGGCTGGGCAGAGCCGGGAGAGAGCCCTCCAGGGCACTGGCTGCAAGCAGAAAAAGCGACAGCAAGCACTCCAGGGTCTCTATCTGCTGTGCTCTCCTTATTTAACCCTTCCTTCAGTGCAGCCAGAATTTGTCCCAGGAGCTGGGGGCTGGATGTTGAAGTGGAAGAGCCGGGACATGGCCACCACTGAGTCACCATCTGCACCTCTCCCCTCGCGGCAGGGCTGCTGAGAGCTGAGCAATGGGTCGTGAGAACAGATGCTGAGGGCCCCACCAGTGGGCAGCCAGGTCCTCCCAGTGCCCTCTCACAGTCAATGCTGGCTTGTAAAGCATTAAGTCAACTTCTGTTCCTAGATAATCCCACGTTAAGTAAGTATATATTTTGACATTCCAATTTAGGCGCAGCAGAATGTGCACTCAGTGACACATTTCCTCATCTGAAGGAGTGTGAATTAAAATCAGGAACTCTCAAGTTTTCTCAGGGTTTCAGATTATTTAATTGAAAGGTTTTGCCCCTCTCAGATCAATTATTTAGCCAGAGAACTGAAAAACAAAATCTTTGTAAATATTCTACCAGCGATATAAATGAAATGTTTCTTTGGAGAGTTGCAAGAATGTGAGGAGCTTCTTGATGGAAAGAGGATTATGTTGCTAAAAGGTCTCCAACTCTGTTCTTGAATTTTCTCTGCAGTTCACTTAATAAGATTATGGGAACAGATACCATTTTGTTGTTGTTGTTGTTTTAAATTTGTTTAATTTAGTCATGATGCTAAATCATTTCCAGAATTCTTCATGCAGTAATTTGAGATTTTCAGAGAATATTCATTGAAGCCCTTTCTAAATACCAAATTTTCCTCCCTTTAGAGTGGGAATCATGATGCCGAATCTATTTTTTAGAGAAAGTTTGAAGTTTGGGAAATTCAAAAGAAAAGTGTTATATGAAAGGTACACATGCAAAATATTTGTATTACAATACATTTCCCAATAATTTATTTATTTATTCAAACATACACTGTATCATTAAAAACTTCCTGATATTATTTCCAATTACATTTATTAGATATATTATTCATATACATTTTATTATCAACACCAAAATCCAGACCAAAAATGCCCAAAAGGTTTCCAATTAATGTTATTCACTTATTGTCAGTTTCTAACACCACTGACAGCAATTTCATAGAGATGTTAATGAATTTTACATGATATTCATGAGAATGAATGTCTTTCTCATCAAATAAGATGTACGAGGTTCTAGCCAGAAAAGTGTAACTGAGTTTGCAAAAATGTTAAGATGTAGCATATTTCTGAGAGAACAATTTGCAGCGTGCATGGAAGAAAGCTGATAGCACTTGATTATACTGTAAATTACATAATTCTTCTCCATACTATACTATACTATACTACTACTGAAATAGGAGAGGGAGTTTGCCTCGGTTTAATGCCTTTTTCAGGGATACTCAACACAGATGGATACATTTGTATCAGTCTAAACTTTTGTGTCAAAGACGATAGAAGTCGCTATAAATAAAATTCCAAGGCATTTCAGTTTTCACTCTCTAAACACTGGATGAAGAAGGTAATAAACATCTAAAATAAAAACTATTTTATTTCATTTTGCTTTGGTAGAAACAATTGCAGAAAAATATTGCTGAATTTCTATAATTTGGAGGGAAAAAAAATACATCTTAATTATAACAAATGCTTGGTTCCATTTTCTACTTGATTTTCTGCAATCTGTTTCCTTTAAATACAGCCTATCTTTAAAGCCTCAGGAACAAATACAGCCTGATTCAGATGTGTGACATACTACTGAAGTCAACAGAGTTGCCTCTGTAGTTCATGGATTTTTCTTCCCATCTCTGTGTGTGTCATGTATTGTCATGTCAGTGTGACTCAAGACAAATGAGCTCTCCACACAGGCCAGATCCTGCCAGGTACTGAGTGCCTGAAACCCAAACCAGCTTCAAAGGGAGCACTCATTACCTCCCACCATATCTGGCTCAAAATACAGTATTTCCTTGTATTTCTCCATAATTACCCTAGGAAATACTTTGAATAGTACAAATATTGAATTTAGCCAACTGCCAGAGCCAGCCTTAGTGATCTTGGGCAGATCTGTGACAAGTTGCATTTGGTTCATCTTTTGCTTTTTTGACACCTCTTTCTCTCCTCTCCCTTCTCCACCATGCACACATAACAACTATTTTTCATGCAATTTTGCCCTGTAAACCCCAAATGAGCTTTAGGAGTCTTTTGGAGGCTAAGATTTTGACTTATGCTGTGCACAGAGTCTGAGTCCACACACGTGCCCCTGTCTCTCAGGGGTTTTTGGGGCAGGTGATATCTACAATCCCCAGAATGCCTTCCTTTTACAAAACTGGAACCTGGCTGCCTCTGACTGTCATCAGCTTGCTGAGGTCCCTGTCATCACAAAGGAAAATGCCAGCAATAAGCTTATGTCACCTGCTCCAGGGATTGAAATGTTCCTGTCCTTCCCCAGCCATCCCACACAGTCAATGGCTGCAATTCTACTGAGATCAAGTTTTTAAAAACTTGCTCGGTACATCCAGAGGAACTTTGTAAATTGCTCTTGTTCCTGCACAGTAAGTTTTGGAGCTAAGCCCACTAAAGCAGCAAAGACCTGCTTTCAGCTATAGACAAGGGAGAGAAGCAGAGCTGGGTTATTTCAACCTGAGGCAGGAGTGGCAGAGGAGAGAGCTCTGCTGTGCAGTTCTGTGGCACCTACACATGGCAGAACTGAACCTGCCCTCAGCTTCTTTCAGCTGCTCAGTGCTGCCACAAACTACAGCACCTCTACAACCCAAAATAATCCAAATTATATTATATTTTTAAGGGTTCAGGATGTAAACAAATGGACATAATCCTCCCCACCTCTTCCCAATTTTTTGCAAAGAGATGACTCGTCTGTATAAATCAGATCTTCTGAATAAAGTGCTGGTACTGTAATAAAACCATGAATATTAATAACAGGACAAAGCATACAACAAGGTGTCATGAGAGAGTGACACAGTAAGGAAAAGGTGGATAAGCTTTACACTCTTCACAGAGTAATTTCTTTGCATTACCTAACCCAGTGGAAAAGGCTAAAGTGATTGCTTAAATTCAATCTTCAATATTGCTTCTCTGCAAAAATAAATGTGATGAATTAAAAAGTAAGACTTGCATGAAGAATAGGTTTGCCCAAATTCCTGAGCAAACAGAAAACTAGTCCAGAAAGATTTCTTTAAAGACTGATCAACTAATTTGTTTGACCTTATTAACTCTTCCTTAGCAATTTTGTTGATTTTTGCCCATCAGCCCTCTGCTTCAAATCAGCTTTGACACTTATAAGGAACACAGTTTTGTAGTATGCAAATCACTTTTAATGAAAAGAGCTTCCTAGAGGCAGCCACAGAACTGAAAAATTTAATTCATTCAGGTGCTGCCCAAACTGTTTTCATTCACTTCTGAAAGGGAGGCGTTTAGTTGCCCAAACAAGTAGTGAGAGGAAGCAATAAAAATACTTCAGGAAACAAGAGTCCTTGTATAAAAAAAGAAGAAAAAAAAAAAAAAAGGTTGCTAGATTTTCTGTTCAAATCTCCTGGGATGAGATTCTCAAAATAACGTCAGCATAGGCATCAAATTGTCACTAACTGTAATGGCAAATGGGAAACAACATCCATTAATGGCTTGTTAAAAAGATCCCAAAATAAATGTGTTCATCTTTGACACTGCAAACACAGCACTCCTGATACTCAGCTGGAATAAAAGACCATAGATCCAGTTAATTAATCCATTTTCTCTGTAAACTTGCTGTTGCTCCTTCACAGGTGAAACGTCAGTTCAAAGGTAAAATGGAAGGTTGGGGGCCCAGCCTGCCCCAGGTGACCTGTACTGCTCTTTCAAGGAATGGCTCTTCCTCCTTTTTGAGTACACAGATAGTTAGAAAGAAGAGGCTCCTAATTTAATTTAAATTAAAAATTTAATTTAAATTAAATTTTTAATGTCAGGTTTTATTAAAACACCACAGGATTAGCAAGAAATTAAAATTCTTAGTCTTTCAAAATAATTTTTTTATTTACATCTTTGGGCTTGTCCCCATTAAATAAATGCTAGAATCACAGAATGATAGAAGGGTTTAGGTTGGAAGGGACCTTAAAAGTCATCTAGTTCCAAACCCCTGTCACAGACAGGAACACCTTCCATTAGACCAGGTTGCTCAAAGCTCCATCCAACCTGGCCCTGAGCATTTCCAGGGATGGGGCATCCACAGCTTCTCTGGGTAGCTTCTCCCAGGAGCCTTCCCTTCCCCAGGCTGAAGAGCCCCAGCTCTCTCTGTCTGCATAAGAGAGCTACTCCAGCCCCTGATCACCTTCGTGGTTTGCTTTGAACTCATTCCAACAGGTCCATGTCCTTCAGCAGGGGACCCCAGAGCTGTTTAATTCAGCCTCTGGAGCTGCTGCTTAATTATTAATTTTATGTACCATGTACAGTTACACTGAAATTACCAGAAACAGGAAACCAAAAATTAGCCCTAAACCTTTCAGGAATCAAGATGTGAAATGGGAACATTCTCAGCTGAGTGTTATTTAATAAACTTGATCATCATACTGTTCCTGAAATTAAATAGCAAATCTCAAAATGCTATTTATAAACATTTCATATCCTAAAATTCCACATTGCTAACTAGGGAGAAAAGAGGAGATTGCTGTGTGTTGTTGGTACAAAGACTGTTGTGTTCGCTTGACTAATCTTCTGTTCCACACAGACCAAAACTAACAGGCTCTGTTGAAAGGGGATGGATGAAACAGGAAAAGAAACAGCATGAAGTGTAGCCAGGAGAACACCAAAAGCCTCCAAGGGAGTCGGTCACTGAAAGCATCTATCTGTAATGTTAACAGATGTACTTTTCAATTGCAAAGACAAAGGAGAGAAAGTGGGGAAGTCGTTAGGCAGTCCTGGGCTGCAGAAAAGGCCCTGAGATGCCTGGAGGAGGGAACCTGGGGCTCCAGGGAGATGATTGGGGATGCAAACCTTGGAGCAGGTGAGGAGCTAAAGGGCTGTCAGGGCAACATGGGGAGGAAGCCCTGCTGCAGACAAGGAGACAAAGACCCAAGAAGGACCAAGAAGGATTTGGATGTCACTGCCACTGAAAAATTGCGAGGGAATTATCAGATACCCAGCTCACCCCTTGGACGATTCCAGCAATTACAGGCAACCATTAATATATTAACGAGAGAAGAGACATTGGATCTTTTCTAATGACAACAGACTCATTCTTTTGTCTTGTTTGATGACATTGTATTCATAAGAAACAAGTGGGAAAGGCCTCAAGTAACTCTGAAGATGAAGCCCCACTTAGACAAAACCTCACTGCTCCCTTTCTTTCACACAGTTTTGCAGACGTGATTTGTTGCAGTTGGTCATTTCAAAAAGAGGTGTGACAGAGCTGTATCAAATGTTACACTGTGATATCAACCAATGTAACCAGATGTGATGGCTACAGTATTACAGGAATCACTGTGAATTCTGATACAAATCTTGAATGCTAGTAGATAACATTTCTGCAACAGAGGGCTTCTGAAATTTTTGCTCATCTTTGTAAAAGAGAATCCCACATAAATCAAATGTCTTGGATTTTTTTATTCATCATACTGTTTCTTAATTTTTTTTTCTGAATTCTTTTTCTTGCAAATGCACGCAAGTTTGCACTTGTATATCTAAAAAAGAAAAACTTCAGGCACTTTAGAAATTTAAGATAATAGTTGTTGCAAGGACTAGCTGCTCCTTTGATGTGGATAAAAAACCAGATTTATGAAAAGAAAATAAAAAACTCAATTTTTGTTTTAAACACTTAAAAATTATGTACATTTAGTTTCCATAGATTTTTGTAATATTTGTTTTCAATTAGCTTTTAAAAAATATTGTAAAATTGATAAGAATGTAATTATAAATAGAATAAACTTTCCCACATTGCCTTTTTTCCTTCTGTAGTTATGATATTTATGCATGGACTTGTTGCATACTCTTATTTGAAAGTCTGTGGTATTATATCTTATTCTGTCACCTATTTATGGTGGTTTTTCTTCCCTATGTGATGTTCCTCAGAGTCCTTTCCAATACTAGATACAAAGATACAGTTTTGTATCACAAGATACAAAACTGTTTCTCAGGGTCAGTTAGCATAATTATGCATAACACAGTGTATATGTGAAAGCATTCTATCTCTAATATGGAGGTATCCTGTGTTATTTTTATTTCTTCTTTCCTATCTTTTCTTGCTTCCTCTAGTCCATGCCTCATTTTCATAGTTTTACTAGACTTTATTAAAAAAGGTGTTGCTTTTATTATTCCTGTTTAACTAATGAAATTTAATGAATCTCCTGTGCGGCAATTCATTGTCTTAGTCTGGTTAAGAAATGTGTTTTGTTTCCCTCTGAGCAGGGTAACAGACTGGCACCAAGAAATGTGTTGAGGCCATTTATATGCAGATGATCTGCTGTCCTGCTTCTTTCACTAGGTGCCATAAATTAACATTCAAATTTTGCTACCATTTTGTCAGGTTTTTTTTTTTATTCATTTCATATGTATTTAATCCCACATCAGCCTCAGTTCTTTTGCAATATGTGCCATATTGCAGCAGCTTTTTGGCTGCCACTGATGATTTTCACATTCCTTTAGTGTGAGGTTTTAATTCTGCTAACACTTTTGTTAATGAAATACATTTCACTTAATGGAATTAAGTGCATAGTCTGTCTATTGCTCATTACACTATCCAGTCTTAGAGTCTGGATTTAAATTTCACCCTTCTTCCATAAAGATTATCCACCACATTTTGGCCTAACAGGCACTCTGTTCTTTGTATAAAGTGTGGGAAAGCTGTCATTACAAGTAAAACACCAGTAATTGTTTCAATGTTCTCTGAAATGTTTTATTTTATTACTTTTTCTTCTGTTACTAAATATGTTTTATATGCATTTTCCACCATTTTGTTATGTCGGGTTTGGAATGCTGAACTAGAAATTTGATCACCTACAGACATCACAGGTAAACCTCAAACTATCCAGAACATCCATTTTTCCACTTTTAAAAAATATAGTATGAAACTACTTCAGAGATTATCTTTAAAGTAAGAATAAACATAAATGTCTCTAAGCATACAGGAAAATTAAAGTCACAGGAATTCACCAGTGAAATAGTTTCTCACTAGGCACCAACTTGTTTTTTTCATAGATTACACACTTTGTGGAAAAATCCATGGAATCCATTTTTTCAATTCAATTTTTGGTGGTTCTGAGTAATTATTTTGAGGATAAATTCTACATGCATAACCTAAGCTAAAATTTGAAGATTGGGTGCTGTTCAGACAGGTTGTTTCTGATTCATCGTGTTTTCATAAAACTTTGGTACAAGGTGGAGTAAAAAAATGAAAAGCTTTTGGAAATTTCAGGTTTCTTTGGGGAGAATAAATTTCTAATTTAATTATTTTCTCTCTCAGACCTACAGAATTGGAGATTTTCTACAAAATAGACCTTCTGGACTTCCAACAGGTAGTTGGAAAGCTTAGTATCTGCCTCACAGGATTAAGAGAGCTTTGTTTCTTTATTTGTTTAAATTAAAAGACGGACCTTTTCTTTATTGTTTCTAGACTCTACAACTTCTGAATGAAAATCACATTCCAGTCCCCACCTTTGCTATTATCAGTGAGTTTATCTAAACAGAACAGTGAATAGATTGCCCATAGTTACACACCTGAGACAGGGAAAACAGGATCCAGCCAGCTGCACCACTGCTGCACCCCATTTCTTCACCTCTACAAAGAGACCTGCAAGGGATCAAAGGTTTCCTTAGAGCCTTCCTTGGCATCTACAACACTTTATCAAAAGTCCTCCAGTTTAACAAAGCAGCTTTTCTCAATGAAATTTCTTCAGCCAGAAAATCTCTGACTGCCTTGGCCTCCTTCAAAGACTTCATTTAGAGGGTCACCAAGGATCTGATTTCCTCTACTTTTCTCCTTAGGAAACCAGATCATAGGCCCTTCTTTCTGGAATTAATCAGCTCTGCTGGAAGTACTTCAGGTAGAACCCTTTGATATTGATTATTTTGAATATTTGGGATTTAGTTACAGCTTGCATATGCATTTATAATAAGTTATGAGAAATCCAGGATCTCCTATTTTATCTGAATATATATACTTGCTACTGGTGTTCATGTCTGCCTATACTGGGAACAGGAATAAACAAAAATAGCACCAACAGCAATCACATTGGTGTTTCTGCATATTAATCTGACTTTTTAGATACTGAGTTATATCTGCTGGACTTTCCTTTCTGGGATGCAGCAGATAATGTGATAGCCAGTTGTTAGAATGTATTTGGCTTTTTTGCTGTTATAACCATGATTGGTTCTTTTCTGCTTTTCCATTGTCTAATCAACAGAGAATTGTTAACAGGGTGCACAATTGCAGAGCAAGGATGTTCAGGGGGGATTTAAATAAATCAAAGGGACCTCTTTTATAAGTGAATCAAAATCAAGCCTCTTGTAAAGTTAAAAAATGTTTTCTTGAATTTCTTTGTCCATTTTCTCTAATCTTTTCTACATCCTTCACTCTCTCTGCCTGACTTGCTCTGTGATTTCAGTCATGGCTAAAAGTTAATATGCTTTTCTCATTTATTTTGCTCCAGCAATATTTTCCTGGTAAACTGCACTCTTGTCTTTTCTTGCTACATTATCTTGCTCCTTTCTATATTTCTTTTCTTTTTCTTAGTTATCTTGGACAGAGTACCTAACAGCTTCTGTACTGGATGCTAAAATAATTGTTAGATCTATGACATAATCTTTCCTTATCAGACAGGTCTCAAAATGAAGGGTAGAAGGGGGAAGAATGCACAGTGCATCTACAGACAGCATATTCTGAAGCATGACAGATACACCATTGAGTCTGCTTGAGTCTTCAGCAACACCAGAGACACTGATTGGCACTAAAAAAGGGGGAGGGAGAAGACACATGACAGGTCACCAAGTTCAATGGAATATATTACAGAAATTGGGAACAAAAGATGAGGGATCTCTCAAGCCTAGTCTTTTAATTGCATAGGCAACCAGGTGAAAGGACATCTTTAACAGAAGAATCAGTCTCCATTAAAACACACTTCATGTTTTTTTACCCCTACTGCAGCTATTGGGAGTCTGGAAAATTCACTCTTCTTACGGTTAAAATCCTCCCTGCATTTCTTATCTAAGCATGAGCTGCTTTTCCATTTGTCAGCCTTGTTCTATAGCTTTATTCAAATGTTTTCCAGTCTGCTGTGTAAGAAATACATTTACAGACACCAGTCATATCCTCTTTCAGTTTTTTGCTTAATCAGACAAAAGCAGCTAAATATTTTACTCTCCTCCATGAATGGTGGCTCTCCAGTCTGCTAGCCATTGCAGCTGCACCTTCTTGCAATTATCCCAGTTTTTGCATGTTTTCTTGATTCCAAGTGACAAAGACCACATACAGAATTGCAGATAAGGCCACACTCTTTACATGGCATAAATGCTTTTTTTTATTACAGAAAAGTATAGTACCATACTCCACGTGTGTATGTATAAAATATTCAGGTACTTTATGTATTTTATGTTCAAAATACTATGTACATAAATACTTTGTATTTGTATGTACAAAATACTTTGTTGTATTTTATGTAATTAAAAAACCCTACTCATCATCCTTTGTCTCCTGGCTCAATGGAAACTATACATTTCATACCTCTTCATGAGTGAATGTTAAAAAAAATTGATTGAAAGACTGATTTTTGAGAATTCCTGCTAGTAAATTTCCAGCAGTTTGGTGCTGCTTCTTTCAATGCCACCTGTTGCCATCTATCCATTAGACAATCTCTTATCCACTTTACAACTCTTCTCCTAATCCCCTGTTTCCTATGTAATGCTGTATCATAAGCAGCACAGCTATAGATAAGATGTATCACAAATATTTTGTTTAGAAAATCAGTTATCTTATTAAAGAGCCATAACAAATTCACTCTGTACATTCTATCTTTAGTAAATCCTTTTTGTATGTTATCCCATTTTCCATTTGCCTCCCTGTCTTCAATTATTTTTTCCTTCAAAATTTCTTCTGAAGCAACTGAGGTCAAACTAATGGGTTTGTAGCTGCATAGGTCTCCCTTTTATAAATGGATAATACATTTGCTCTTCTCCAGTCAGCCAGTATCATGTCTGAGCTGCTTCCTACCAGCTTTGGGATTTCATGTTCCCTTTCTTGTCAGATTGTGGAATGGACTTTATTTGATACCTCTCCCTGTCCTGAGTACACTGTGCTTTTAGTTTTGCTTCCAGTTTGGTAATTTTCTGGCATCACGGCTTCTTTCCCACTAGTTATCCTGTTCCCTCTGAAAACATACATGAACAAATATTTAATTGTTGATAGATTTTCTTTATTTCTATTACCTTGTATTGAAGCCCCATGGTTTTAATTTTTGGTCTCATCTGCATGAAGATTGTTTTCCTCTTTGTTTAAATAGTCCTTCCAAATTGTAAATCAGTTTGCCTGTTGACAATTTTCACTTTACTTTGTATTTTGCCCTCTAATACACAGTCTGTTGATCCGTCTTTTTTCTTTCATCCTGTGATTGCATGTGTCTTATAAAGGAAGGAGTTCTTCCATTTCATGAAATAGCTTGGCCACTTTTCCATGTATTGTCTTATCTCCATCTCCTACACATTCCACATATCTTTAGCTTCTTTAATCTAAAGGAATTACAAGGATCTTCCATATTCAAGGTCATGAATAATCTGGTCTAATTTTACTAACAAGGTCTTTTAGGCTAACAAAATTTGCCCTTTCAGCCATAAAGCCTTATTTTTATTGATTGTCCCATTTAATTTAAATGAGCTTCACTCATGATCTGGTTTTGGACCAGTTTTCTGATAATATCTGCATTGCTTATCAGAAGAAAGAGAGTGGTAGTCCCAGCTCTTATTGGCTGGTGACTGCATGGTAAATATTTGTCTTAGTTTGGCCCAAATGTGTTCTTGTCTGATGCATGCCATACTTTTTTTTTCCTTCCTAACCTATCAGATTATTAGAAGGCAGTTACAGAGGCTTACTTATCTTTCTTCAGATCTTTCCTGAGCAGCTTGAACACTATCACATCTTGGTCCCACTACGAAAATTTACCTTCTCTTACCTGATCATCCACCAATATTTCCTCAACCAGAGCTCAATTTTCCTTGAGCAGATTTGCTTCTTGTTGTGTAGAGCAACAAGACATGAAGCTCTAACAAGGTTTCCATGTATTTCTAAAGGTTCTTTTTTCCCCTTAAATAATGTGGATCTCAGTTCCAATTTTTTCCATGGATATTCAGCCAGCTACTATTCCCATGAGTCTTCTCTTTTTAGGCACTTTTCCCCTACCTAAAATGAAATCATTTAGTCTAATCATCTTTGATTTATTCCAGTGGGAATTTCTTAGCATCATTTCCCATTGAAGAAAATTAAATTAAAAAAAAGATCCTTCCCTATTCCCAGCAGAATGCATTTTTCCTTTTCCACCCACATCTTCCGTATTGAGAAATTACCTCACATCCTGCTCTGTGGAATTGATTTAGTGACAGTTTATTTCTTTCTGATTAACACAGGCTCCCTGTTCAAGCAGCCACTATTTTTTCTTAGTCCATTTTGCCTTCTATTAACAGATGATCCTTATTTTCATTTTTCCTTACTCACTAACTTCTCTACCATTATCACTCCTTTTTGGATTCTACAGTTTTTTTCCAGAGTTAATTTTTCCACTTCCTTTCTACCTTCTGTTTTGGTTTTTTTTTCTGTTGTAGTTTTTGAGTCTCCCAGACGACAAGCCTATTATTTTGCTTTCCTCTGTTTCCCAGATTGCTCCACTTGTTATATTTTACAGACTTCCCTGACTCACCAGTCTCCCCTGAGGTATCTCTTATATGACCTCTCGCTTAAAAAGTGCCCATGATTCTCCAGTTGCCCATTCAGTTTGCTCTTTCTTACACCATTTCCTCAAATCCACATCTTCATTCAACATTACCTCCAGGCACATCTCTAGTAAGGTCTTCTCTTGAAGAACTTTAGCAGATGACATTGCAGGCATCTTTCCAGATAATAAGATAGACCTCACACTTTCTGAATCCAGTGGGCATTGTCCCTGGATTTTTTTCTTGTACCTTCTGTGGCTGTCTCCACTCCTTACAAAAGCATTTCCTCTTACATGTACCCTTAAGGCAAAAATCCCTCTCACTGCTGCATTATTTCTTTTCCTAGGATTCCCTGTTGCTGGTGACATACAGGTTGGTGGGACTGAATAGCCATGCCATTATCTGCTTGGATACTGCAGCACTGAGGAGTGTATTGCAGGGTACAGAGTAATAAGAGCAAATTTGGTTCACAGTCCATCTTTTTCAAAGCCATCTATCAACCAGGAGGCCGCTTTACACAGCTATCATATACAGGCTTGATATTGAGACTACACTTCTGAGTGCCCTGCTGGAGTCAAATTCACCTGTTATTACCTGGTGAGTGGTCACTGGAAGTGGAGTGGTCACAATTGAGAAAATAAGAAATAAAATTTGGGGTCCAACTTACAAGAAAGATATTTCCAGAGAACATAGTTGAGAAGTTCTGGACAGTGCACGGGGAAGGATGATATTTCAGTCAGGTTAAATACTATCTGGGTAAGTATTCAACGACACAGAGTCTAGTTGAAGGATTCTTCCTCTCTCAAAATAATCAAACTCCCATACCTCCAGTGAAACAAGAGCATTTCTCAGAGGAAGCACTTTAAATGGTACACCAATAACTGTGTCATATAGCATGTCTTAGGAAACCCAAATATATCCTCCACTACCTTTTCCAATGTCTATGGGATTGTACATCTGTAGTAAATTTTACTTTAAAAGAAGCAGTTTCCCATTCAATTAAGTACAGTACTCAGCCTATATTCTGTTCAGATAAAGGCACCATTCTGGATTCAGTGTCACAAATAAATGTTGGCTTCCCAGAAATGTGAAACCCAACAGATTCATGTTGGACTCAGCTTGATTTGCAAATGAGTTGGAAACAGACTTCAGCCTTGGTTATCTTTGTACACAGTTTCATTCTATTTTTCTCTGAGGAAGCTCTATTTTACAGTAAGACATGCATCTTAGAAGGCAACATTTGAGTCTTTTTGTCCCACCAAATCCCACCAATGAATAATTCTCAAAGAATGCAATGGCATCCATTCCTGTTTTAGGATGTTCATGAAAGAGCACATGACCAGTCATTCTACTACTTTTCATGACTTTTGATCTAATTTCTGAGCAGAATGAATCCATGTAGAGGTTCATAAAATTCTACACCATTGCGTACAAAGAACTCATTTTAAATATTCTGAACAAAAGAAACAAAGTTTATTTCAGGATCCTCTTGGATCGGATGCAGGTTCAAGAGGGTTGAACATACTCTCATATTTCTCTAATCAGCTTAAGTACTGCATTTAAATCAAATCAGGAGTGTGCAACAGGTAATGTTTGTGGTATTTATGGTAATAAGGGAGAAATCCTGAAGTGGTTGAATGCAAATTTTTTGCCTCTCTTTTGTCTTGTTAGATTTTTAGATAACATTGAAACCACGGCTGGAACACACACCACCATCCTGTTAGGGATCTTCCCGCACAGCACGCTCTGAGCGCTGCCATCCCTTAACTATTTTAAACGCACCTGTACGCTCGCAAATAATAAATCTGCCATGGCACACTTGGAAACAACCCATCTCCTCTCGCACAAGTTACTACGTTCAAAATATTTCTGTGTTTAAAATCGTTTAGCAGGGTTTACCAGATTTATAATCATTTAAGGCTCGCAGTCCAAAACCCTGGGTGCACGTCAGGCTGAGTTATTAAGTGTTTATAGAAATCTGATCAAATGGACCATCCTAAGCTGGGGGGAGCAGGGGTGGGGGGACTCTGTGCTGAAGCCGGCGGTGAAGGCAGCTTTCCTCGTCTTACGGCTGCGGCATGAAGAGGGAGCTGTAGCTCTTCGGAGCCGCCGCGCCGCCGACTCAGCGCGCCCAGCCGAGCGCCCCGCTCGCCGCTCGCCCTCCGCTCCCCGCGCTCCTCCGCTCACCCACTTGCGCCTTCCTGTTCTATTTTCTCTCCCTTTTTAATTTTTTTTTTTTTGTTTGGTTTTGTTTTCTATCCCTGTGCCCCTGTGCCAGTTAATTTAAATGTATCTGTTCAAGTGGAGATAATCCATGCAAATCAGAGGCACTGGCTCCCAGTGCTCGATTCACAAAGAGAACTCAGCTTCAGGAGGTCACTCGTTCACAGCTGCTCCTCCCATTATATTTTTCCCTTATTGCAGAACTACTGCATGTATACAGTGACTGAAAGGACTCAATTCACTGCAACTGCTGCCTGGCTTTACTTACAACTTTCTTTAAAGGGGGACTTACCTTCTATCACTCTTGCTAAGGTAGGAAGCCTGATTCTTCTAAAGACATGTAATGCCTCCAGTGTTTGCTCTTTATCAGATCCCACTATAATGATGTATATTGTTGTCAGAAATAGGTCCTAATAGATTTGCACCAGGTGCCTGATGCTTTTATTACTTGTGTGTATAGATACAACTGTTTAAACAGCTCATTTACTGTTTATTTAGCCAGCTCTGTATCCTCTACCCCCTGGTTCTCTTTTCCTTTACATAATGGCAGGTAGGATCTCAGTGCAGAAGCTTTCTAATCTACAAATGTAATCTACAACCAAGTTTGTATTCTGTTTTAAAAATGTTTTCTAATGTCTGTGTAAGTAAATGCAGTGAACTGTACCCCCACAAAAGAAAACAAGAGAGCTTTCTGGCCTGAAACCTTATTAAGGTGCTATCTCTGGAGCAGAACAAACTGTTGAAAGGTTTTAAACAAAAATAAAAGGGTCACCTTTTACTTTGCAGTGTTGTAAACAAGGAAACTCCAGGCCCCACTGCAAATGGGCCTGTCATAAATTTAGACCACAAGATAAACATAGTTAGTAGAATTACCAGCAGAAGTGATGAAATGGAACCCTCAATATTCTGTGTTAATATTTATTGTTTAGAAAGGCTGGATAGGCAGTGCTTGCTCTGCAAACAAAGTGCAACTCTGAAACAACTATTTGAATGAGATTCCTAAAAAAACTCCTTAAGAAAAGGAAAGTCAGTCACTACGTCATTAGCTACATTCTAATTTTAAGCATACATCGCTTAAATATTGAACTAATACATCTGACAGCACACACTGGTATTATGAAAGCAGACAGAAAATCTTGCATTTATCAATGTATATTTCTTTGAATACATTGCTACTTTAGATATGTTAAATCACAAGTAATGGAATTGAGGACTAATATATTGTAAAAATTGGAATTTTTCTGACTTGTTCTTGTCCCGGAGTAAAGTTCTTGTTTGTTGTTTTGCACAGCTGGATTTAAAAAATGACAGCAATTAGATCTGGAGCCACCCTGCTTTTGGATAACTTGTTATCTAACATAGTCAAGTTAATCAAATAACAGTTCTGTGAGGCTTCAAACAGAGTTCAAAATGAAAATTTAGTTAACCAGCCAGGACAGAGAGATATTCCCAAACATATCCTGTCTAATTTCTTCAAGAACACTTGAGTCATACATTTTCATTTTATGTTTCAGGATTAGATATTTTTACTAAAAATGCTTCAGGAGAGTATTTGCTCACTAAATGAAGTATTTTCAGTTCATTTTAGTGCCTAGAATGTGCATCCTTTCTCTTTGATAGACAGTCTGCTTTTTGAACAAAAAATGCATTCTGATTTTGGAGTACAGTGCAAACCTAGAAAGCCTTGTCATTGTTAGCATAAAGAAGACATCTACACAAGTATTACTGTGCAGAGGGCAATCTCTCTTTCTCTGGCATTTGTAAGGTTACTATACATAGAATTTAGCAGATAAATATCTTTTGCTTCATGGCATTTTGGAGATCCTATTGGTATGCAGGTTACCCTGTGAGGATGGCAACTGAAAAAAAGAAATATGTTTTATAGCAGTGTGTAATAAAAGCCCTTCACAATGATGTAAGTGGAGTCTGACCTTTCTTTCTTATCCTGTAATTAGAATTTTTTTTAACTCTTTCAAGCACAGAGTTTTTTGAATAAATTAATGCTAGAGAGAACAAGCATATATATATAATGTGGGGGAACACACATATATTTTTGATACATGAGTTTTAAAGTAAAATTAAAGAAACCTTTCTAGACAGGAAAGAAAGAAACATATTCTTCCCAAAAACTCAACTTGCTCCACACAAAGAAATTTTGATTTACAGAAAAGAGGCATTTGATACTGGCATCCTGCCTCCCCAGAAAAAAAAAAAAATAGAAAACAAAAAAGAAGGGGAAAAAAGAAAGCATTTCCAAAAAGCTACTTCTTTCATTTTGTGAAAGAGAGGGGAAATGCATTTTAGAGAAGTGAGCTGA
Source organism: Fringilla coelebs (assembly GCF_963513975.1). NCBI lineage: Eukaryota > Metazoa > Chordata > Aves > Passeriformes > Fringillidae > Fringilla > Fringilla coelebs. Next base: position 13,079,186 of record NC_140067.1, read on the forward strand.
ACTTAAGGAAAGACATTAAGGATCTTTTGTGTGACTGAATCTCTGGCCAGGGTAAAGTTGGAAAGTAAAGGTGATCCCTGTGGAGTTTAGCAATATACAGAGATGAGATTAGATGAGTCACCACTGGAGATATGAAAAAGGCCTTTCCAAGGAAAATTTTTTGTAAGTGGATTAAAATAGTGCTGGAGCAGACAGCTATTTCCTGATTCTTTTCCATTTTTTACCCAATGATCAATGTCTCACGGGCACAAAAGTGGTCCTTAGTGAGTCATCAGCAGCGTTTCATACAGTTACTTCCAAATTATGTACTCAAGTTTCCTTTAAGTTCACCAGGTTTACTTGACACAACTCAGTTTAATTCTTTGATACACTGAATAAAATGAGATGAAACCATGTTGAGATGAAATATTATTGAGGCCTCTGAATGTATTTTCAGTAAACTCTCCAAGGAGTGAGACCCTGTGTTTCATTTCAGGCCAATTAATTCTTTGGAGTTTTCTAGAGAAGGTTGTCAGAGACTTTCTGCAGCCAGTTCCTTTTTCCCATTGGTTTGGTTTCTTCCTCTGCCTCTGCAATCCTGCCATTGCTACAGTAACTCAGCAAACCTCTCTTCCAGAAAGGTTCCCAGATACTCTGCTGTGGTGAGCCTTGCAGCAGGTCCATGAGACTCAGAGCTGTATATCATGCAGGGCTCTTATTCCCCTCAGGCTCCTCTCTGCTGGTTTTACCATCTTAAAAGAATGCTTTAGAGATTAAGTTCCATCCAACTTCTTGAAAGCCCTGTTTACAATTCTAAGCTAAACAACACATTAAAAATATTCTAGAGGGAGGGGAAAAAAAATGGGAATCCTAAAAAGTAAGAGCTTTTGAGAAAACACATGGCTAAAAATAGGAAACTTAATTGTCAACAAAGTCCTTGAGGATTTGTTATTAGTGTTTTCTATAATTGCGTAGAAAGACGATGTTCCCCACAGCTTCTCATCCAATTACGTACACAATTATATCATATTCTCCTTTTTTATTATTGCCTTGTGCTGCAGATTATTAAAACGTAATATTGCAGCGTACAGACACTGCACATCTTTTGCAGATAAAGTGTGCTTATACCTCTAGGGGTTAAAAGCTGAATCAGATCTATAACTTGCCTACTGACAGCCTTTGAAGTTGCTCCTTATTTAGTTATTTATTTATTTGTTTATTTGGTTGGTTGGTTTTTGTTTATTTATTTTAGTCTAAAGATTTGGATTGACAAGCTTTAATGTTTGGAATTCTTCAGCAGATGTAAAATGCTTGGCAGTGACTGAAGTTAACCTGAGGCTTTATATATCCATCTTCCCCAGGAACTGCACTGAAACTTTAGTAAGAGTTGAGAATTTTATGCAAACAACTATTCTCATGAGAGCTTCTCATTTTTCTGTCCTATCTTACTAGCTTTATAATTTCTAGAGGAGTTTTAAGTCAAGTTGAACCCTTTTGCTTCCCTCTCTCCTAAATACCTGTCCTGGGAGTCAACATGAAAATTTTCACAGATGAAATGCGCCAAAACAGAAGCTGATAAAAAGAAAATAAGTGGCGTGGAAATGAATCTTTAAATGGCAAGTCTGTGAAACACTGAACATGGTTATCTGACATTATGTCAGTGAGTGTTATCTCTTGAGGAGAAATGAGCAAGAGCAGTCCACACGGGAAAACTAGTTGTTGCTTTATTTCTGTCTGTTTATTTGGGATAGCTTGAACTGCCTCCCACTTTTTTATTGTTCTCAGTGTGAAAAGATTAAGTATTAGAAATGCAGCCAGTAGGCATCTGACTCAAAAGCAATGCTCATTTCACCTTTGGACACAAAATATCTAATGCAAGTTAAAATCTAAGCAACCTCAAAAATCACTGAATACAAGAAATACACAGAATGTGGGTCAGTAGAAATTCAACACTTTTAAAAATGAAAACAAAATAAACCACTGAAATCACTTGGTTAGCTTAATATTTATTTCTCCATTCCACATCAGAGTATCAGATGTTGCATTTTTGTCCAGCTTACCTGGGGCAAAAGGTCTGTGGCAAAATTATGCCTTAGTTTTAACAACTGCAACTGAAAGGTTTTGGAGGAGAATACAGGGAAAAAGGAGGGTAAAAGATCCTTGATCAATATGTACATATTTGTCAGAAGCTAGGTTTTATGGGACACAAAGATTACATAGGAATTAAGATGCATTTAAAGTGTGTGATGCTGCAACTTCTTTGTTTAAAGGTTACACTCCTCACGTAAGGCACTTCATCCTTCCCACTCTTTTAGTTCTGCTCTTTTACTTGGGGAGGTGGTTGGTTTTTTATCATTATGGGGAATGCATGTGAAAATGCATGAGTGTGAATAGATAAAAATCCCTCACTCACCAGACATTATTTCTTACTTTTCTTCCTGCCAAGTTATGAAGGAAGAAGGCAGAAAAGACAAAATTTATTCCATGTGAGACAAAGTACTGAGAGAGGGATACAGGTTCTGTCTCTGGAGAAATAAGTCACAACAGGCCTCTGGAGCCAGGACTTTGATATCTGACTTGCCCCTGCTGAAAAGTCTATGACTTAGAAATTGTGCTCTGAGGAAGAAGATGAAATACTTGTTAAAGTCAAGTAACAGTCCCCATGCAATTTTTGCTCCTTGTTTTTGCCACGGATGTGTTACATGAGTTCACAGAACAGTAATAGTATAATGTCAGTTGGCAACCTAAAATTTAAAAAGGAAAGAAATTTCACTATTTTCTCCAGTGAACCTGAGAGTATATAATTCCCATTACCCTTAGAGCTGAGGCAAGAATTGTTTACCTGGAGGAGGATACATATATTACATATACATATGTATACACACACATATTCACACACACACACACATAGGGGATGTATATTTAGCTTTTCTTACCAAAATTTCATTGCCCATGTTGAGTACAAACTTGATTACTGCAGAAACAGCTAGGTGAGTGAGCAGGCAGGTTGGAAGGGAAGATCCATAGGCATCCCAGGTTCAAGTGACTTTGTTCCATATTTCCTTTATAGATTCAAAAAGTTTCTGTTTTACATGTCCAGTGAGTCATCTGTAACCTGCTGCCTCCTTTCTGCAGGGAGGAAGAGATGGTCCACAAAGAGATGTCCAAAAGTTAAACATAAGTTTGAGCCTGCCAGAAAACTGTGCTGGCATTGCTTGATGGTTTCCCAAAAGTCCACCTGCCAGCCCCAAAAATATGTCTATAAGTGGAAAGATCAAAAATGTTTCATAAGTTCATGCTATATGGCAAGTTTTTTATGTGAACCTAGCAGGACAGACAGACAAGGGACGCTGGAGAGTATTGAGGTAACATGGGGGACAGCCAAGGACATTATAAAGGACTGCTTCAAAGTACAAGATGCAGTTTAAAGTCAGAACACTTAGGTTTAATTAATTTAAAAATTACTTTAGTAGATTATGAAAAAACAAATACAGCATGCCATTTCTGGGGAGCTTCTCTGTGTTGTTTGCTATGGTTGTTTTCTCTAACCTTGAAGTCTCTTCACCAGGCTTCCCTCTATCCGCTGCAAAAAACCACCAAAAATGTATCATAAAACCTGTTTAATTTCATACAAAAGATTATACTAAGTGTGCTTTTAATGTAATGATGTCAGTGGTGGATGATAACATGTATTAGGTAGCGCAAACTGCTGATTATCTGTCAGGATAAATCTGTTTATTTCAGAAATAGCAGTCTGACAACCCCCTGTTGTTAATCATGAAAGTACATGCTAATGCCAGGTACTGTTTGGTTGGAGCGTCTCAGAGGAATGTGTTTGTTAGATTTGCGCTTTGACAGTCTTTACACTGAGTTTTGCAAATTTTCTGTGTATTTTTTTTTTCACATATTTTTTAATACAGAGGCTAGAACAAAGCTGCTGATCTACAACTTAGGTTCACAGCAATTCAGAGGAAGGAATGACTTGTGAAAAGAGAGAGTAGATTATAGGATTACACAGTGGTTCAGACTGTGCCCATTGTGCGTTCATCTGTAGTAATTTCAGTGCAGACCCATTAGTGATGAGCAGAAAAAAAGCAAAATGAAAGTTAGGGAGTTCTTTTTTTCCCCAAGACTCACTACTCTTAAATTTGGTTATTTATTTTTCAGCATTTACAGCAATTCCTAATTATATCCTGAACTAAAAAGATCATCTCCATATGATGCTCATACCATTCCTTCCTAATGAGGTAAATGGCAAAGTGAACCAGACAGCTTTTATAATATTGTGAATTTGACCCAGATTTTGTGTTGTAGAAAATTACTACTATGTATTTTGAGTGAAACATAAATGGAATACTGGGGTACAGTTTGTCAAACCTTAGGTGAAAAGGTGTTTTATCTGACTTTATTCCATTTTGATCATTTCATGAATGCGATAAAAAGCTGAATAGCATAATAAAAAATGATATTTATATTGACATTTCAGGACTCTAAATAGAAGCAGAGAAAATCTAAACAGCCCTCAGTATCTCTGCAGCTGTTCCTCCAAAACCATCTGAGTTCTGACTAATTCACTTTTTCTCCCCATATACCCTCAATTGGTGCTAATATAAACATCTCTCTCTAAAGCAATTTCTCCCTGGAAGATTATGCACATCTTCATCTTAATTCAGAATTTACATGTGTACTTTGCATATTTTTGCATCAGTATGTGTGTTTTAAATTAGATAAAGGTCACTGTCATTCATAATCAAGAAGAAGGTGCATAAAAGGTCAGGATTCAATAAAAAAACTGATTAGATGTAGAGGTTTGTTCATATGATTCAGTATATCATTGGATAAGTGGAAATCATGAGTCAACAAATTAACCTTGGTATAATGGGTTACTTGCTTCATTAGGATCAGAAATGAGATTCACAGTTTTTTTTCCAATATACTCCTTGTTTGTCTCTGTAATAAGAAGAAATTCTATAGTGCTAGTAGTTACATAACTGAGTGGGTTTTTTTTATTTAATTTGGCTTAAAGTGTGACACAAATGACAATTTTAATGTGTAAAAAGGAACTGAGGCACCAAATACATTTGCTATGCATCAATGGAATAAAAATTATCCACTGTAAAAATAGAGACATTAATTTTTAAAAATGGTTTCTTTCATACTGGCTTTAGCTTGAGCACATAGAAGAGTCTGTGATGGGTCAGGCTTTCAAAATCTAGTGTCAGGAGGAGGCTCAGGTGCAAGTGAGCCTGAACTAAGGGCAAGGATAAGCTTGTGCTCCACATGTTGATTCTGCCACAAACTTTCCCTAAGTTCTTGAGTAAATCACCAGCATTGACCATACGGCCACTCACATCTGCAAAAAATGAAAAATAGTAACAGGGCTTATATTCTTGGGTCTCCAGACATGGGATGACCAGGAGGGCTAAGATTTTAGGATTTCCACCACTGCTCTATTTGTTACACCACATTCCTGGTCATATTCTGCGTCAAACTGGCAGAGCTGGGAATCTGAACTAGAAAGCATCTGAGGATTCTGCACAAATATTCTCCATCATAGTCAAGAAATATCAGAAGTTCAAGACCCTACTTACAAAAAAATATGGCCTGGGAAAGATAGCATCAATTATACAAAATGTTAATGCTATATTCTCAACTTTGGACTGTATAAGCTTGGTGCTTATGACTCCACCAATTTTTATGACTCCACCATAAGTTTTTCCAAACAGTTTTTTTGGGTTTTTTTGTGGGTTTTGTTTTTTTTTTTTTTTTTTTTTTTTTTTGCCATGGGGGTTGGATTTGGAGTGGTTTTCTTTTTGTCTGGAAATTATTGCAACTATTTCAAGCTCTACCATAGCAGAATGGTCTATTAGAAAATCAACATTACAATTAAAATAGTTATACATGTCAATGTTTCAGACATTGTGTATTTCTGTGAGCTTTCTTCATGTCTGTGTGGAATAAATATCAAGTTACTACTTGTTCATTTTTTTTCCCTTGGGCAGCATTCTGTACCTATTAAATCCTTAGTATGAAAGAAAATTAGACTTGCCTGTTACCACTATAAACTTACACCCAGTGGTTTTTAAATAACATGTAGGTGATCTCCCTTCTGTAAACATAGAGAATTGGAGCTGTTCATAATTAAAGTTGCAAGCATCACAATACAAGCTGATGCTTTTCTGACATTCATGTGCCTCATTCTCTCACAAAATGCAATGAAAATACACTGAACCATAGAGAACTTTCTTTATTTACAATATTGTTTACATTTTATGCAAGTTTAGTACAGCCATAGCTTTAATGTTATTCCATCCTTTGAAAGTCAGCTGTGTATGAGTAGGACTTTCAGCTGGGGCTTAGTATGTGAGATTGTAGGATCTGTTCCTGACCATTAAAAGGATGAAACAATCTTTGCAATAACCTGGCTTAGTAACAATAACTTACTGTAACTCCCAACTTCCATTACTTCTTCTCCATAGGTTTCTAAGCCCGAGGTATTTGACTACTCCCCACCTCACAGAGCTCTGTTGTGGGCAAATTCCAGATGTATGCTGGCCTTGGAGGTACCAAGGCACAGAACCAGCATGGAGGCTGTACCTCCACCAGGGAGTACATAAATTATGAGTGCACTCTTGAAGGAAATCCCCACAGCCTCCCAAAACACTGGGCTGCAGCCCAGAGACAAAATAGCCTTGTTCCTTCTGGACATCACTGAGCTGGAGGATGTGTTTCAGGAATGCCTCTGGTGGGACCTGAGCAGTCATGGGCATTCAAACCCATGTTCAAACACATGACATGTATGTTGGGTTCTCAGTGTTTGGTGATTCACATTACAAACTAACTTCTGTTGAGTGGCAGTGCTTACTAAGGTAGACATATGCTGAGAAATATTACATAGAGAGCTGGCACTAGACAGAATTCACCAGCTCCACCCATTATTTCAATATTAGGAGCTCACTATGTGTTCAAGACATTAGCTCTTAAGTCTTGCTGCAGACCTAACACAGAAAAGAACTTTGGCTGCCTCATCAAACTTAAGAAACTATACAGATGAAGAATCACTCATTCTGAAATGTGACATGTCATGTGGCTGTCAGCTGATGAGGAAGATGCTCCCAGTATTGTCCCTCCTCAGTAATATCTGTGCAGTAACAACTAGAATTGAGACCAACTCCTCATGCTCATCTGAAGCTGAGGAAGTGACCTTGGGACACTGGACAGGATGATCTGGTGGAGAACTCCTAAAAAGTTTAAACAAAGCTAATCTCCAGGAGTTTTGTGGCCACAGCTATTCCAGCCAGTTTTGTGTCATGTGGTAGGAGGTAACACACAAACAGGGGAGAGGAGGAGTTTATATGAAATGACCAGACCTTTTCAGTGTCCTCTCCATGAGGCAGTGTGGCCTCAGCTATTTTTTTCATTAGGCTGCTCTGTAAAGAAAGGAAGGTTCTCTTGTCCTTGCAATATCTGGATTATGGTGCAGAATTCCATGCCCACTCCAACTTCCTTTAGCTGCACAGATCTACCATATTGTGATTTTCTTAGTCCGTTGTTTCTGTGCTGGAATCTCTGTGAAAACAAGGTGTTGAAAATCAAGATTCTCCTAGGTCTAACACTGGTACCTTTGGAAAAGTCACCTAGGTGAATTTTTCCAAACTTGAAGTTGAGAATTTAAATTTCACGTTTAAGCATCCAAATTAGTGGTCTGATTTTAATGTGTGCTGACACTCACATTTTCAATTGACTTCAAAGGGAGTTGTGAGTTCTCAGAAGTCTAAACCTATGAAAATCAAGCCAGTTAGAGACAAACTTGAAAGGTTTCTCCCTTACCATTATTGTTATTTGCATTACTTTAGTAGCTTGACACCCCAGTTATACGACTAAAGTGCTAGGCACTATATTTTTAAAATTTTTTTTCTTATTTTGCTATATGTAAAACATGACACACAAGGATGTTGAGATGATTGTTTTGTTAATATTTGTATACAGCTTTGAAAAATAAATAATCTGTAAACACAGGTTATAATTATTCATGGATAAAACCCACAGATTATAATTATTCATTCCTTTTTGAAACAAGTTCCATGGATTTTGAACCTGTCCTTAAAGAAACAGACCTCATACTGCATGCAGAATACATAACATGAAATTGAGGGGCCAAATTCATCATTTGCTGTTAAAATATATGCTAAAACAGTCGTAGTTTGAACACTAAACAGAAATTAAATAGTCTCATACTGCGTTAAATTTGAACAGAAATCCACACCATTTAACAACTCCTACATAATCCTCAAAGAAATTAAGTAGGATGATGAACCACAAAGCTTTCCTTAGAAACTTTTGTCTTATCCATACCTCTTTATTTTAGTTAAGCTGATCCTTACTAGAAAATAGTAGACTCTTTGTAACTGGGACCTATGCAAATCTTTCTTTTTTCCCCTGTGGATTCAATAACTAAGCTGCTTGGAACACCTTTGATTCTGACAAAATGTTTTGCTTAAAAGAAAGTTTTTGCTCACAAACAATTAAGAAATTTCCCAAAGCCTGTTTTTAGTTTAGAACTTTAAAATATGAGGTGCTCTTTGAATCAGTTTCCATCCTCTGAAAAGCTAATGACTTCAGTGGCAGTGTCCCCACTGACTTCAGTGACACAGTGCAAATACAGCCACGGTCTGAGGCTTTCTAAGGCTAAATGCAGAATGTATAATCCACCAGATCCACATAGATCAAAACAGAGTGCCAGCATTTCTCAAGAAAAGGAAAGCAGGATTTCTATAACAGAGCTTTTACTGCTGGTAGTTTGGCCCATGGCTGTGACATCTCAACACAGGCACATTCCAGATCAGGAGTGCAGTATTAATATATGCAAAAGTGCACATTGGTATTTTCTATTTAAATAAGACAGGTGGTTTAAAACAGACCATAACTGATTAATAAGTTTGTTCATGCAGACTTTCATTCAGGCATCAGGAAAAAGTGCTCTGTCTACTTGATAAATATTCAGGCTAAACACAAATGTTGTTATTTGTCAAACAGTAACTGTTTTAGTGGGCAATTCTTCATGATCTTTAACGGCTATAAATTGATCTCCAGAACTCAGATGTCACAGAATAGTCCCTGTATTTCTCAAAGAATCCCCTCAAAGAATCCAACTTAAGGGAAAGCATAGTACCAAAGAAGGAAATGCTTCAATTTACTCCAGGGACAGAGTATATTAGGCATAGTAATGAGGATTTTACAAACAAGCAGCAAGGATATTATTTTTCTACAAAGCAGATAATATAGTAATGAGTCTAGACAGTCATTGTACATCTTCCAATACTTAGGATTTTAATAGAAGTAATCATCAAGAATTCTATTTAGACTTTCAGATCTTTACATCTTGAAACATTTAAAACATTGATACATGATTTTAATCTGTATGGTGCAAACGTATTGATTTTTTGCTTGTAAACTGCACACTCTTCAGATAGATCAATTTTCACATTTACCATACCTAATTATTTCCTGCTTCCTTCTGACTTTAAACAGCAGAGATTATTGGGGGACCCCTTTGTTTAACTGACAGTTTCATGGCAGGTAACACAAATAATAAAATAAAGCCTGAAGAAGAAATAAGTTGTATTTAATAAAAGGTTTAGCACAAGTGTTTATGTCCTGTGAGTACAAAGAGCTGTGCATGTTTCCTTTATCTTCTAGTATCAGGTAGCAGCATTAACAATATTTTCTATATTTCATACATAAAATTCCATGTGACTACAAACCTGAGCCTGGGTAGTGGAATGAACTTTGCCCAAAAAGGAAAAGAAAGACATATGCTCCTGAAAAAGGACCCAGACCCATATCTTCTGGGAAAGTCACTCTTTTGGAAGCTGCATAGAGAGATAAATGTGGTAACAAAGGCTCACAATTCTAGCAGGTTCCTCTAGAATAGTACTTCAGAAATGTGAGGTGTGAAAGAAAGGCAATCTGTGCCAGATACTGATTAAATTTCAGTCATCTATCCAAAGCAGTCCCTAGTCGCTTGTAAAATGCTCCATGTAATTACAGCAACTACAGTTTTTAAAGCAATTTACACATTAGCCTTTAACTTGGGTTTCTTTTTGTGGGTGCATTTCTTCTTTGGAATCAATATCCTTAAAATATATGTAAATAAGTTATATGACTTTGCAGCCATATAGACTTTAAAAATTCCAGCTCTAGTATTTTCTTCACAGATTCCTTTTGGCTTTTGAAAAAGCTTAACTGTAATAAAATATCACACTCTGGATGTTTAGCTAACGTTGTTCAGTGACCCCAGCTGTAAGTCACAACCATATTTAAAACTGTTAAGGAGCCAGGAATTGATGTAAAATCAAACCGGGATATATTAAAATGCTGCCAGGATAAAATAATATTAAGGGCTAAACTTTGTCCTTTGCTAGTTACACAGGTGCAAATATCAAACTTGGAAAATCCTTTCAAAACTTTGTGCATCCTAATCTTCCAAATCTTCTCCTAGTCTTTGGGCATGGAAGACTTTGCTAATGCAAGAGCCACTTACATAGTTACAGAATGAACACTGGCCAAGTAAAAGAGGTCTGGTTCATAGCTGTGGCATTCCAATTTTAAATTAATGTGTGAATTTTGGAAGGAAACTAAACTGACTATTTCATTAAAATTCTACTGACTAAAACCAGAAGAAACACAAGGAGTGAATTAAACTCCTCACAGTCAGTAAAACTGTTCCCACCAGAGCTGCACAGTGCAGCTGCAGGTAACTTTACACTTTTGTTGTTGTTGTTTTATTCTGTTGGTTCAAGGTGTCTTTTGTATCTGCCAAGCACAGAAAAGCTCCCCAGTTCTTCTGCACCTCTTTGTTACCAAGGCTATTATCCTAACTGGGGCTAATAATATGAAGCACATTTATGTTTGTATAGGAAAACTAGGGTCACTAGAGATAATCCAGAAAGTTGTTCCACAAGGGATTATCCAGGATGCTGTTTTCCAAAACTGTCACATATCAGAAAAAGGGCAAAGCACTTGTAACTCTTGTGATTGATCCTCTGTCAAGTCATGATTGCTGTCACCAGCAGGTTACATTCCTTCAGCAAAGCAGTAGACACTGCTGAATTTTAAGCTAAATCAGTTAGGCTTCCAGCATGATATTCCTTTCCTTATTTCTTTCCATACTTCATTCTCTCACATCAGAAGAGATAAATTTGTAACTGAAAAGAGAAGATGACATGGTGTATGTTACAATATCTTAAAATTAGTGCTCCCCTCCCAATAATATATTTGGGTCTGAGGAGTCCACATAATTTGGTTTATAGGCCCTGAAATGACACAACTGAAGCACTTAACTTGCTCTAAGGTGAGAGGGCACAGAATGATTCATCTGAGAAAAGTTAAACACAGGCCTTGGTGTTCTATTAGACAAAACCATAGGTTTACGATTCTTTTGAAATAGGAGATGATTTTCAACCTGATTTTGAAATTAAAAACTTATATATGGTTCTGTCCAAAGATTCTGAAGCCACTCTTGTACCATCAAACATCATTGGTTTGTAAGGTTGTGGTCAAGGATGTAAAGTCCTCTCTGTCTTTATCTATCCTGAGAAATTTCTGTGGTTTTATTCCCTGTTTTCTTTCAGTCTTAGAAAGTGTGCAGTGGATACATCCGTAGTTCTCAGAATTGTTTTAAAGAATGTCAGAGATTTTATTGATTTTTCCAGTGAATCCTGACATTTGCAATTTATTTGCATTAATTTACTGTAATTAAATATCTAGTTTTTTTCACAGGCATCTACTTTCAAATATATATTTTACTAAATCACATAGAGATGCACCTGCTGTCCTATACACATTTTAAGGTGCAAGTAAGATTTTTAATTAAGCATTCACTTTTTGTTTTTTTAAAGTTTTAATTGTCAACTCTTGTTTAAAATGGTTGTGGGTTAACTATTGACTTTTCTAAAAGTTTCTCCACCAAGTGCCAGCCTTTACAAAGCTATCTCAGGGAGCCTCATTGGGCCAGACTTTAACTTGCCTTGCATAAAAAATGACGGTCTGCCTGCTTTGACTTAGACTTCATGGGAAAGCATTCCTGAGCAAGCAATGGAAAATGGCTTTTTCCCCAATGGTCTGTCACCTTACTCCACCAGAAGCTGCCATCCTCCCAGTTCTGTTTGTGGAGGAGTTTGTGTACACATTCCTTTGCATTACAGACAAAATGAACTGGGAAAGCTTAATGGACTGTTGAAGGTGAGTATGAGCTAACCCAGCTCATTTTGTCTGAAATGGATTGAGAGGCACTCACATGACCTCCTTCCTGTCTCAGAGCCCCAGGGTAGTTGCTTCCCATGATGGAAAACAGCACCAACCAATTCAGTGAGGTCTTGAAGAAGACTTTTTTCTGTGTCCTGAAAAGCAGGTTCATAACTCACATTGCCTTTTCTCCAGCCTTTAGAGAGAGACTTATATCAGCTGTAAATGAGGAGTTGACTTTTAGGGGAAGCTAAGCAACCAGCAATGAATTACAAGTAGGCAACACAGGTTTTTTCAAAGCTATGGCCATAGCCTCTATTGGTCATTTCAATTACTGAATGTCTAGGGGCAAAATGTCCAGGCCAAATTTAGCAAAGTCTGTAATAGCAGTAGTAAAATGCTGTCTCTGGAAAATTCTCTCTTCTCTAGATGGTGGTTAATTTTTAAAAATTACTGTCTAGGTGGCTGAGTCTTCTATTATCTTTAGCAAAGAAACTTCTGGAGGTGAAAGGCTCTTTCAAACAGCCCTATTCTGACTCCCACTTTTTAACCCATCTTCCTCCTTTTAAATAACCTGCAGAAAGCTTAATAACCTAAAATGTCCACACAAATATTTCAAAATATTCTCATGTTCTCCATACACATGAATGTAGCTTCTGTCTCCATTATTTCATATATTAGTAAGGCAACTGATTCATCTCTGCTACTCTTTTGCCCTCTAATATAATGTTTGAATAAGGAATCGTTAGAGTTCTCATTAGGTTTGTTGTGGGGTTTCATAATGAATTCCTTTTCACAAGCTGGAGAGTCTTTTGATTTTTGCTTGCATATTCATAGAAGAACTATGTCATAAACAAAGTCTAAATCTGGCACCACTCTCTTGCTAAGCCCTTCTAAGAGTGTGCTGTATCTTTCTACACTTTACCTCATAAAGAAAACAATGTCAATGCCAAGCATGGAAGGTGAAGAAGATTGCTATTTAAAGGATCATTTTCTGGCACATGAAGTACCATTGGAGGCATATCATAAACAAAAAGAAAGTGCATTGCTTTTCTTCCACAGGCCAAAATTCTGCCCTGGTCTATCCCAACGGAAAGAACAATACATTTCTGTTCAAGATTGCTCAGTAAAGTCCAGCTGCTCAGGTAAAAGGAACCTCTTGCCATATTTACATATGTAGAGATATGTAAAAAAATACACACATTTCAGAGTTCTTTTTTACCCTACACTCTTCCTCTAACACAAGTCAGACATGAATCAATGAGATTTACCCAGTCAACATGAAAAGAGAAGCATATATTGATAGAAAATCTACACAAATACACTGGTCAAGCCGTGGATTCGAGCTCAACTGATACGTTTCATTCAATGGCAAGTTATTTGCTTAGTTCAGCAAAAAAAAATCTGTATTTCCTAATGATGGGGAACTGAATTCTTTATCTCCCTTGCTGCTAGCTTGCTTTTTAGACAGAACTGGACATATCTATGACAACTAAATAGGTATTTTGTAAATTGTACTTAGCTGCCTTTAAGGAGAGGTCCAAACCACATATTGTATAAGCATTGACAGAAATTTTATCGAGCTTGGCTGGAAAAACAACCTAATGCTACATTCTTCTTGCCAATCAGCACTACAGAATTTTTGTTTTTTCGCTACCCTCAGCAAATAGGCCAGTATTGCAGGCAGAATTTTGACTCAGAGATGCTGTTCTTTTAGGGCCTTTTTAGGATACTTACAGAAATGTCAAAAATAATACATAAAATCACTGTCATGTGAAATAATTGATAAGCTGATCAGTTTCCTATTCTATTTCTTTAATACATTTTTCCCAAGAATAATGATTATATTTATAGAAATATAATAATTTTCCATGCTAAAGCAAAATGGTATTTGACATTAACAAAAGGTCAGGTGTCATACTGTAAACCACAATGAGTATTGCTTTTAAAGATTATTGAATTAAGAGGTACATGTATTTGACAAAGTATAGAATTCCAATCACTGCCACAGTAGCAGTGCCCTTTTACATGCCATGGATTTATTGACATTTCCTAACTGTAAAAATGCAAAGTAGTTTGCATGTAATAGGCACTATCAATTTCGAAAATAAAAATGTCTCATTCAGGAACATGTATGTTTTCCTTCCGATTTTGCATGCACGCATTTGAACACTCAAATATCTGTGTATCCCATTGTGATTGTTGTTCATAGGGATAAATATACATTCACTTTTTGAAGGCACTTTTGTGCATCCTCATGTAATAATAAACCATACCTTTGCCTTGAAACAATAGTGTCACTGCTCTGTAAACGTGACCCAAGAGTTTTCAGGGGAGTTAGTTAAAATGAGAGTGAGGACAGCATCAGAGCCTCTCCGTGGTATTTGCTCACACCACAGATCTGTCACAGTTTGGTGTGACTGACGGGCCTTAACTGAAGTCCCGGGTCTTTTAAGGGTCAGAATCACTGTTGGAATTATGCCAAAGGCTGTCTAGAGAAAACACCAGAGCTTCAAGAACTGCCAGGGTGTTTCAAGCTGTGAGGGCAAATTAACTAAAAAGGATTTTTAACATTGATAGGTTTGAATAATAATACTTTGCAAATGTAGCACCTTTTATGTGTTCCTGCAGTTAATAATAATAGAAAAGCCATAGAGAATGAGCCTTCTATTCCACAAAGCTGTGCCATGTTACTATAACACTCCTACAAGAATAAACTGTTTATTAACGAAATGAGCTCAGTTTCACTTTAAAAGGATATTATACATTTCAATTCATCTGTATTTTCAAACAACTTTTCTGGCAGTATCAAACGAGTTTCTTATAACAGGAGGTCTTGAGGTTTTTGTTGTTTGTTGTTGCTGTGATGTTTCTTTTAAGCTTACAATAGATTTTTTGATATTTAGCAACAGAGCCCAAATTCCCAGATTGTCCAGTTCCATGTTCAATGATTAAGGTAGAGATTTTAACCTAAAGATATGACTTTTCAACAGTTTCCTGTATGTAGAATGAGGATTCAATGGAAGGTGGTTATCTAACAGCTTTTCATTATTCATCATCCACTTGCCATCAGCAAATGTGTCCTTCAAGGAACCTTAACTCTTCCTTTGTTCATCCTTTCTGGACCCTTTAATCGTCTAGTCTCTCTCACTTCTGCTACCTGCTGGCTCTTCTCTGGTCTTTTTCCTTTAAACTCACATCAGCTGGTATACCCAGGAAATGAATTCTTGATTATAAAGGAGCAGGTAAAATTGAAAAAAAGCACTAAACTAGTGCTTTTCTCTCAATAAATTGAAAAAATATGAAAACAATCAAATGAAACCAAATAAAACCCAAAGACAAAATCTGGATGCATTATAGGATCTAATAGTTTGTGTACACTGCCTCAGGTTTTGGTGCAAGAACTGCCATGATGTAAGGCTTGCTTGCACTGAACAGCAGCACAAAGGTTGTCACATATAATTCAAAGTCAGAACGCACTTTTCAAACATGGATGCATTTGGCAATACTGCCAAATCTTGGATTTGGTCTATTAAATCAGCACTTAGGCAAATAAAACAGTCATTTGAGTGATAATTTTAACATACTAATGAGATATTCAGATGTCAGCAACTGAAAAATACACATTGGCCTTTTGAATTTAAGCCAAGACAGGCTTTGAGACTAAGACTTTATAGAAGGATCAAAATAATTTCTGAATTTATCTTAATCTTTCTGGGAGAGAGGCAGATGGGATTAAAGTTCTTTATGAAGCCTTCATTAGTTTTAAATATAAAACTTTTCTTTATCATCTTATTTTTAATTAGTTGTGTTTTCATTCATATGCAGGTCAAAAAGCATCCTCATTCAGACATCCTCACTTTCATTCTATACAGTTCTCACCATGACACTGTTCCTGTAGGAGTGCCTACACCACTTCTGCTGAAACAAAACTCTATCAGTTTTCTTGCCTGATTTCTCTCTCTCCATCATCAAAACCAAGGTTAGCTGAGCCTAAAGAGATCTGTGTTAGATATAAGTTTTGGCAGACAGTAAGACCATCCTTTTTTCATCTAAATATTTTTTTTCATATAGATATCAAGTATTTAATTTTTATTGTTCTTGCTTTTTTTTTACATACTCATCAGTTTCCTAAAAAATGTTAAGACAATTAAAATACTGCAGATATTTATCCGGTAGATGAAAAGCCTCTCTTATGCTTTACTTTTCTTAGAAAATTAACTAGGAAATGTATCTTTAATTATGATTGTGACTTTCAAGAACTAAACCAAAGTATGATTCAATGCTGTATTTTTTTTATTAATTTTTCAGTAGTATTACTAAGCTGTCTACAAGCATAATTGTTCTTACTTGAAGTCCACTCTGCTGAAATCCTTCTAAAGAGGCTGGAAAAATTTCTGTGCTCTGTTTAAGTTCAAGATAGTACAAATAATATAAACCAAAAGAAAATGAGACAAAATTCACCAATGTAATCAGTAGTATTCCTTGTAAAGCCATAAGCCTTACCATTCACAGGTGCAACAGAGCAAAGAGGTTTTAAGGAGGAATTTGAAGTGGAACAATGATGTGCTATTTAACAGACAAATTAGCTCAGATATTATTGGGCATGCTCTCTGCCTATTCTGATAATGTAATCTATTTTAGCTTATTTGCTGGCTCCTTGAAATTGCTAGGTATCCATTTACTGGATTAATTAATTAAACATATTTAAATTATGCATTAGTCATGGCTTTAGAAAGTTAGAGTAAATAACATAGGCTTTATTAAATTTTTCCCTCTCTTATAATTTTCCTGTCCTCAGTCTCTAATTTTCATCAATTTCACTTTCTCTTTTTTCCCATTCCTTTTAAGTTTTTGTTAATTTTTTAATAGTGCTAGCGACTTTCCCACTGGCTGGGACAGGAGCAGGTGTCTTTTCTCCGAAGTGACACCAGAACTGATCTGTGGGACAACTGAGAACAGAGTTATCCCTAGGGATGGAGCACACCCAGTTTTTCCCATGACAAGTTGTCAGGGCTGGAGGCTTATAAAATTAAAGGGGTTTTTTTTGTTGTTGTTTTAAGCAAAATATTTTCCACCACTTTTATATTTTCAGAACATTGTTCTGGCCTTGTACAGGAGACAGGGAAATGTAAATGTCAAACATTCACTTCTGTTTAAATGGGCTTATTATACCACAACGTGTTGAGATTTTGTTCCCTACCGGCCGGTTCTTTTCACTGTCGTACCCTGTAAGCACTTTCCTTGCACCTGCCTGAGGAGACTAATCCTCTATTAAAACATGTTCAAACTGAGCAAAGGCAGAAATAGCAGCCATTTCACTCAAACAAAATGAATCAAAACCTTGTAAAAAATAAATAAATCAGGATAGCTTTGGAGAAGACATTTGGCTGTTTGGTCTGTAGCTGAAGCCTTGTTACCTCACTATGTTCCATCTGGAGAGCAGGCTTTGCCCTTTGGGCATGGACCTGTTTTGAAAACAGTGCAAAGAAAACTCCCTCCCATGTAGGTTCTCAGCTGCTTATCAGTGCCATTCACTGTGTATCAGTGCCACACAGACCTTATTATTTGGGGGTGCAATCTTCTTTCACTGGTGCACCAATGACTGGCCATGCTCTCACTTCCTTCTCCAGGATCATGGCTATTTATTCAGATGCAACAGCAATAATATGGATAATGTGTATTTCTCTCCCAGCCTTGGTGCAAGAGTTAGACTCAACAGGGAGCTGCAGAAGCATTGTAGAGAATGGTGATGTCGCTGACTGGTTCACTGGGGAGAGAGATTGCCTCCACCAGACAACAAAGAACTTCAGTCTAACAGGGCAAGGGATGAGGGAAAATGTGCTCTGACATGGTAAATCAGCAGGCTGAACTGCACTATCCCAGAACAGAAGTCCTGCTGGACAGCCCTCACCAGTGCAAAATACAGGACTGATCACATTGTAGTCCTCAAGAGATAGCTATATTTTAAAAACCCCTAAGAACACAATAACAACAACAGATACCCCTCACCCCCAAAAAGATCATTGCAACTGCTGCTCAAAAAGCCAGGTAGTTAATTTATGGTACAAAGTCACATTTTTCTACAGCCAAACCTATCTCTGCTATAAAACTGTTATAGAGATCAAGGATAAACAGTGAACTGTTCAATTTGCAGACAAATTATATGAACAAATGTGTTCATGCTAGTTGCAATGAAATTTCAACTCCTTTCAAGTCCTAAGCGTTTTGTGTCTTTATAAGTTGGGTCAATGAATGGATCAGGTTGACATACAATGAGAGTAGATTATTTATAACCAAAAAAGTCACTTGAAAATGCAGTACTCACCATGTTCTCTGTGTTTTTTGCAACTTTTGTTATAATTTGTTTTATAACATTACCTTTTGTAACATGGCTTTTGCTGTGTGTTTCCTAAGAATTTTAAAATTCCTCTGTCTTATGAACAAAACCACTCACTGAAATTTTCCCTACAAGAAAGGAAAAAAAGGTCTGCGCTGTTGGTGAGACAGATGCCATACAAATATCTAGACAAAAGAGAGCTGGATTGGTGCTGGTTATTTTTCTGGAAGCTCAGGTGTGTCTAGATACTTCTCAGAGAAGTTGTATGGAAGGTTAATTTAGAGTAATACACAGCAAAAGCAAGCATAACTAAATCTGCAGACAACACCCCTTAGCTTTCAGAAGCTCAAAAGGTACGTTGTTTTATTTTAGTCCCAAGTATTTAGATATATATGATTTGGCATCTGCTGAAAAGATTTCTTTCCTAATGCCAGCAAAACACAATTAATGATAGCATGTTTCTGAATTAAGATTAAATGAAGCACATCAGCAACTGATTGTGACTTTGATTACAGATTCCCACAAATGAATAAAAATAGTAAGAACTCCTTTGCAAGTGCTTTACAAGTTTCACATAGACAAAGAAATTGTACACCGCTGGTCATTCACAGCCTGCAGCAGAACAGCATGGCAGGATGTCAGGTTTCTGCTCTTCCTATTATCACGAGTTTGGGAAACTCAGCTAGCTTCTGATAGGCACAAAAATCATACTCTGGAAAGGGCAAAGACAAAAAACTAGAGAAATTCAACAGACTCTTAAATCATAAGTCCTGCTGAGGTACAGCTTATGGACCCGGTTGGGTTAAAACTTGTTCAAGACAAATTCTACCCTCTAGAGACACCCTGAGATTTCCAGCCCATGCAATACTCTAATTCAATCTTTGAAGCAACATGCCAATAGGAGGAAACATTACATATGTGAAACAGTGGAGGTTTATAAGAGCCTGGGGAAAATGCATTGCTAACACTGCTGAATTATTATTGGAGGTTTGGGGTTTGTTTGGTTGGTTTTGGGTTTTTTCTGGGGGGGAGATTAGGGAGGGTGTAGACAAAATTAAAGATTTCTTTGAAATGTCCCACTATACAAAAGAAATGGAATCCCTAATTATTTTAATTTCCAGATTATACCAAGGATATCTGGGTACAGCAGTTAAAACAGCTTAACAATTTACTTTTTCTTAAAATTTTGCTAATAAATGTCTGTGTCTCATTTCTAAATTATCAGCAATGATTTTTAAATATGACCCTTTAAATACCATACTATCATTCCTAAAGCTGCAAGATACACAGAATCTAAATGCAGTAAGACATAACCATAGTAATTTGTGATAAAACTCCACTGATTTTGGTGGACCTAGCCCTTATGTGATTAAACATGACATTTTATTGTTCTATTCATCTTATGCAGCAGCTTTCTTACACTTATAAAGAAGTATGGTTTCATATATTCTTCTTGTCCTCACTACTACTTTTAAATTACTTTAATAACAGTTGTAAATAAGCAAAGCTCATATGATTGTCCTATTACCTACTTATTAGCTTTAGATTGTACCACATATGGGGAGATATAGATTTCAGGGGACCTTATCTGATATAAACACGTGGCTCATGTTAACATTAATGAGAAACTTATATAGCACTTCTCATTTAAACATCTTGTCTGTAATAAAAATAAACTGAAGGCATTTTTACTCTTTACTCAAAAAAAGAGATGGGACAGAAATATGCATTCTCATGCCTGGTCATTGAAGGAATATGTAGGTTATGAGATACATGGTGAGAAAAGTCACAGATTCTTTTCAATCCATTCAGTTTTGAAGGTCTGAAAATCACAAATGTCCTACTGTAGCCAATTTGAGAGACTACAGGGATACAAAAGAATTGTGCTGATACTGTCTTCAGGGATAAATGCAAAGCTCATTCTCAGCCAGGTGATCTGTTCATCTAATACAGTCCTTTGTTCTACACTGTAAATGTACAGCCTTTCTCAGCCTCCCTCCTCCAGCCCAGATTTCCCCTTTTATGCTCCCCTGAAATCCTGGTCTTTGACTCATATCTCTCAAAGTCTGTTTGGCTGAGGAATATCCTCACTTCCTGCTGTTCAATACCCTGAGCAGGGCCCTAATTTGCTGCCTGAGTTAACTTCATCCAAGCCATTGGGCGCTTGTAAATCCCATCACAGGGACTTCATGATATTCTTAGTTCTATTTTATTCTGAAAACCCTACTGCCCAAGGTTATCATATTATGGGAGTTTCATTTCTCTGTGAAAACACAAACCCCAAAAGCTGAAAACACGAGGAATACATAATAATCCAAATTATGGTTGTTGAAGGGGTTTTAATCTCTTTATTTCTGAGACAAGCTCTTGATTTTGCTAGAAGCATAAATCATGATTGTTAAACACTTAGCTATTCTGTACCACTCAGCTAGGAAAAATATTATTTCAAGAAAATGAATTTTATGGTATTTCATCTTAACCCATTATTCCTTGTATTTCAAAGAAAAATGTCAGTGCTCCTCATGCTATTAATGTCTACCATTTTCTGTTTGGTCGTGTCTAATACCCTAAGTCTGGTACTGTTGAGTCCAACTCATAAATTGAAGTGCGACTCATAAACTCTGCCTATCAAATGACATGTAATGATTTGTAGCACCTAAAAGCTGTTATGGAGGTTTAACTGACAAATCTAAGGATAGAATTCATCTCTAAAAAAACACACAGAATGACAAGAATGTTTAAAATTATCTCATAAGAAATGCCAAAAGAGGAGGGGAGGAGGGGTGTATTTTTCCTTTAACTGAATTTCTTTGGTCTACTCCATAGCCTAGTGTTTGTTACTTTCGTAAAAACACTTAAGAAATTAGAATAGATTTTGAAATGAAGATTCAGCCAAGCTTCTCTGGAGTAATACTCAGACATAGTAAACAATTACATTACATAAACCAACCATCTGAGCAAAAATTATAATTAAAGTAATGCATTGGTGTGCTTCATTGATTTATGAATTTGCTTAATGATTCCTGTTAGAGCAGAAGAAGCCATTATGCATTCACTGATTTTAAGAGACAGTATATAGTTGTGTGACCTTTCACTAAAGAAGAAAATTAATATTACTGAGCAATTAAAAAAATTGTAAAAGAAGTCTTGGTATGAAAAACTTTTTACAACAATTTGAAAATAACATCCCAAGCCCATTAATTTTGCTCATGAATAAAGCCGTTCCCATTTTTCACACTAATATTCAGAAAAGAGTAGAGGAATTTGCCTAGTCCATGCTTGCATGTTGGATCCTGTCTGAAAAAAATCAAACGAAAGAATCCAAGGCTAAATTTATCTGCCTTTGATTCAGAGTCAACCCAACCAAGTACCCCAGGTTCCTGGCTGAAAGACAGTGGCCCACACTCCCCACTCAATTACTGTTATTCATTGGTGCTTGGTGCACTCATCCAAAATCAGAGCTCCGCGGTGTGAATTGGGGTTAACACAGACACTGAAATACATACACTGAATAGCTCTGACCCAGAGCACTTATGATCCAGACAGACAGTTGGGGAAAACCTGAGCATACAAATGAAAGCATACAAATAATACCCTCCTGCTGAAATCCAGGGAGATTTTAGTCTCTGTTTCAAGCTAATTCTCAGTGATACTGAAAATCTCGCCCACAAAGACTAAGCAAATGTATTATCTTGCTGTTATGGAGATACGGAGCTAAAGCAGAAAAGATGAAGTATTGTCATGCAGGTCTGTGCAGGAATTTTGTGGCAAAATTGAGTCTTAAAAACAGGATCATAGATTTCTTCATCAGGTCAATTTCTGCCCTGTCCTCAGAAGTTTTGTGAAGAGGGTCTTCTCCCACCCCTAATGTGCATCCATTAGTGCTAGTGAAATCCACACCAGGTACTAAAAGTAAATAGTATTGAATGCCTTCAAACCTTGACACAGCAGGAGGCATCCTGAAAGTAAGGAAGGAGGAGTCTGTTAAATTAGCTGCTGTAAAACAAATGGAAGGGTCCAGGGGGTACATTTGACATTTATCTGTGTATTTCCTTGCTTTTGTTGTTTTCTGTCATTGTCCTATCATTCCATTCCCCTTGATTTTTGTGTAAACTTCCTTGTTTGTTTGCTTTTCTGATAACTTGTAGAGTAAACTTCTCCTTCACAAGAGAAAATGCAGCTGGGAGAATAAGGCAGGGGGAGGTTTTCTGGCTGAAATACTTTCAACATGGCATCAGCATAGTTGCTTGTGACTTTGAGCACTGTGAAACATTTGTTTGTCTTGCTTTCTTTCCTTGCTTTTCACAGCCCTTTTCAATCTCCCAAGCAGCTGATGGAAAGAGAGAGAATCCCCTACAACACTAAACACATTTTGTTATTTACTGTTAAATCTCTATTTTCACACACAGCAGAGATTGCACATGTCAATATATCTTTTTAATTGTGTGTGGAAGTTGTCACATCAGGTTGTAAGCCCCTTGAAGTCCCAGAGCCCATTTTGAACTGGGTTGACACTTCAAAGTAAAAAGGGAACGAGTATGGAAAGCTCTTTGAATCACAAAGAGCCAAATGAAAACACTCCATCAGACTTCAATCCTCAATTATGTGTATTTTGTCAGCCAAAATCCATAAATGACCTTCAGAATGGTGACATGATGATCTAGAGACCAGCTCTTCATCCCTCGTTATCATTTCAGCAGCTCAGCTCATTCAGGCAGTTTTACTTTCTTGTAGGAATACAGGGGTGGATGAGAAACTCTGAATTTGCAGAGGGACAGACCCTCAGCCCTAAACTTGGACCTTGTCCTAGCGATACTTTTTTGTCATCTGCTGAGATGACTATTCACATTCAGTAGGTGAGAAAGAGAAGGGTTTACAGATAAAAGTTTGGGATGGTCCTACTATAATTGTTTGTAATCTTTTCATTTTGTGTTGTAATAAGTATTATTTTTACTCTAACAGAGACCCATAGCTTCACAATTCTTGAAAGAAAATAAGAAGGTAAGAAAAGGGATATTTTGATTTACAGTCTTTCAGGCCTGGATACACGATGACCATTTCAACTCTTTACAGTGCTACTAATAAAAAAGTCCTGTGATACCATAAACTGCTGAAGTATTTCAGAGATATGTAATAGAGCAAGCAAAAAAGTACAGCAATAGGAGAAGGAACTGTGAGAAGAAAAAAGTGAGAAGAACTCCTTTTGCTCCATGCACATCCAGCCTTCCCTGCAGAACCACATTGGCTGGGGGCAGCCAGCACTCTCCCCCTGCCCCACAAAACTACCTGCAGGGACAAGAGCCAGCTGCTTCCCCAGCCCTTTGGTTACCAACTCTCAGCGTGAAAAACAAGAGTTAAAGCAACTGAAGAATCTTTTTGTTCTCACCTTAGAACCAGTGCAGGAGCCAAGGCCCAATGCACTCCAGAAAGGCTACTTAAGTCCAGAAGTACCTCGTTAAACTTATCTCTCTTTCTACTAAATTTAGAGATGGATATTGTTTCAGGATTCAAAATGTTTGGATGTAAACTCTTGCTGTAGCCCCTATGAGTTTTCACATAGCTCATTGTCTGCCTTCAGAACATACTAAGGTAATGTGGATTTTACATGTCTCCTCCACATGCTTGTCTTTATTCACTGTAGGAAGGCTGACTGATGTTAGGAGGGTTTTTTCACTATGGATTTACTGTGTATCAGATTAAGTACTTTTGTGATTCGTTGATCAATCAGTGAGCCAGCAGCACCAGCTTTTATCACCATTACTGGCAGTACCTGGCAAACCTTTAGCGGTGCTGGTAGAGACCACTGTCAGAGAGCCTTTCTTAAATCTAGCAGTGAAAAATTTGATTGAGATTCCACTTTAAAGAGCAGTTTGCAAGCAGAGTTTTGAGTGAAAGCAAAGTATCAGTGTGAGTCTGAAACTTATTCAAGCTGTCAATCTCGATGTCTTGTGTCTGTAGCATGCCCAGCTTTGGTGTTATTGTTTGTTTGCATGTTAACCAAAATGTAGGTCTACATTTTTCCAGCACACACAGACTTCTGCTGACTGACTCCCATGAATCAGATGCAATGGAGTGGTAAGCGGCAGTAAACTTCCATCTAGCAAAGCCTGAAGCACAGGCTGCTGCAGCTGGCTCTGCACATGCCTCCCTTCACCTCTTCAGGTAGTAGATGTTTCTGTGTCACCAGTTACTAAAGTGCAGGTTATGCTGTTGCCACACATGCCTCAATTGAAGCTGTTATTGTGCCCCAGAGTTGAGCAGCTCGGGTTTATGCAGTCTCACCTGTCTGTTCTGGGAGCCAGCCCGCCTGCTGCCCAGAGCCCGCAGAGACACTCAGCCCCATCCCAAACAGGTTCACTCACACCTTCACCATCCGATTGTTTGTAAAGACATCAGCACACCTCTTCCCTATCTGTAAGCTACTTAAATGCAGGGAAACGCATTTAAGACCTCGGTAGGCTTGCCAAAGCAGTAAAAACTACTTAATTTTAATGTTTGACATTTTACTAGCCCGCCACCTTACGTAATGAGGAGCAACATAAGCTGCTTCAGAGATGGAGGCATCTCCTAAATGTCTGGGCCAGTAAATGAAAACAAAGTTTAGTGTACATGATGTAAAATATGAAGTCTAGGAGCAGTGAACCAAAACAGAAAAAATAAAAAAATTCTAACCTATTAAATAACAAAAACGTGCAGCATACTGAAGAAGGAAAGAGACGAAGGAAAGAGATTTGGGAGATTACTGCAAAAGAAATGTTGATGTCTTTCTCTGTGTGGCTGCATTAGAAGAGGCAAATACGAAGGATAAACCAACCCTAGAGACAATAAAGCAAAACAACACAGAGAACCTGAGCTGTATTAACCACAATCCAGTTTAGTATAAATTTGTCAGGGAGAGCAAGAGGCTTTAAGGTAAGATTATGACTTTAGGGAAGAGGCATATTATAAACAGCATCTGCCAGAGGCAGCCACAGAAAGCATTTTACGAGAGATTCGGCCGAAAAATGCCTCTTCCTCGCCGGGCCTGGGTGCCATAGGAGGAGCCGGGAGCGGGCCGCGATCCGGAGTGCCGAGGAGGAGCCGGGCTCCAGCTGCCCGGGGCTGCAGCCTGCGTGCCACCGAGGCACGGCAAAAAGGAACGCTCTCCCCTGTGCTTGGGCCCGGTGCTTGGCTGTTTCCATGGCGATCAGTGAGTTTGTACCGTGTTCTTTTTTTCTGTTACTTTGGGTGTCGTGTCCGAGCCCCAGGCTGGGAAGGAGTTTGAAGGAGTGCGAGCTGAAAGTGACTCGAGGCCGCAAAATGGCTGCGCCGCGCCGGGGGGAAGGCAGCGTGCCGCGGGAGGGAACGAGGGCGGCTGTCACCGCCGGGCAGTGTGCGTGCTTTAACCACAAACTTGGTGTTTTGTATGTGCAAAACCTCCTGGAAGGTGTTGGAAGAGGTACTGGAGGTGGTTCTGCAACAGGCTTTGTGTGCTTCATTCTTGTCCTGTGACAGAGCTAATTTGCGTAAAGGACAGCGCTTTTCCCCCGCAGATTTTTTTTCCTGACTGAAATTTAAATTTAGGGACTTGCTTTCATTAGGTTTGGTTTCCCTCCCTCTGTCATTCACTTCGCTAAAATCAGTTCTATTCCTCCCGTTCCTTATGTCTCAGTTTTCCCTCTTTCTAGAGGGTCTGCCCGAGGCTGGCGTTCTCCCCTGGCAGGCTCAGTCGCACAGCTGAAGGTGCTGTTTAGTGTCGGGGCTCACTCTTCCCTTGAAAGGGAAAAAAACTAAAGAAAATAACAAGTTTTGGAAAACTGAAGAAAAAAAAAACCAAAAAAGAGCAGGCAGATAGGCAGAAAAAGTATGTATAAAGTTTGGCCCTCATTGTTTAAGATGGAAATGTGTAGTACTGGTAACTTAAAAAAGAGAAGATGGATAGATAATTTAGCATACATCTTTCCTAGCAGTGACAATTGCTCTTCGAGGTGCTCAAGACTTTTGTTATTAAGGAAGGGAAGAGAGCCCAACAGCAGCCTTTAGCACATTTCTGTTCTTCAGTATCTCCTCCTGTGGTACTGCAATATGTCATCTGATTGCGCAAACCTCCCAGGAATAAGTGGAATTTTTGCATCACTAATTTCACCTGAACATAGTATTCTCTTTATGGTGTGTGTTAACCCTCTAAACAAATAATAAGAACTAAGTTTTTACCAGAGCATTTGTATGGTTGTGATGGATTTTGAGTAGCTTTGGAAATCTTCAAACCTTTTGGGGAATTAACTTTACTATTTAGTGGCCTTTAAAAAAAAAGAAGTGGCAGAACATCACCAGCTTCATAAAGTTTGCATGGAGAAGTTTCATATGTAACCAATGTAAGCAATATGAAAAAAGTGGCAGAATTTTCAAGTGTTGAAATACATTGCAATGTGTAGCCCTATAGTGGTGTAAATAACGCCCCAAATTAACTGGCTTTCCTGTGGTTGTACATAGTCTGAAGATGAGTGATTGCAGCTTCTGTTTCTCGAGAGAAACAGAATTAAGATGGAACAAATAACCCAGAGTGAACTTCACATTGAAGAAAGAAAGGAGACTAAACTATGCAGATACAATCCAAATGTTTGGGGTGTGTTGTGGCCCAGTGTATGACACAGTTGCCGGCTAGGTCTGTGTATTTAGTGTCTCTGGCTGGTGGACTGTATTCTTTTCAGAGCATTTAAACAATTTCAAACACTAGGCACTTAAAGAGAGAATTGAAGTCTGAACCGTACTATGAAAAATTTAAAAAACAAAGAAACAAAACAAAATTCAATAAACAACCAAAAAAACCTACCAAAAAAACCACCAAACCAAAACCTGAAAAGAAGCAGTGTTCCAAACGAAATAAGCGAAGATGAGATGGTATTCTTGGGTAGACTGATACTGACCATGAAGTCTATTTCAACAGTTTCTTGTTTGTTTCCTCATTTGTTTGCTATTTTCCTTGTTCCTTCCTGTTTTGACCGAAAAGGGAACTGCAAGTTCTCTTTGTGACTCACATTTAGCTGTGGTATGTGACTCTGGCAAGAACACTGAGCCAGAGGTTCACAGAGCACCTGGATTCTGCCTGGTTTGTGCTGTTTCAGGGAGATTAAAAGTTCTTTCAGGCAGTTTATATGGCTGAGTAAATTAATATTTATAAAGCCTGTAGGATAGCTTATGTTCAACACCTCTAGGGTATTTTTATTCAGGAAAGGCCTCAATTTTACAAAACAATGTACAGATACTTCAAGAGTGACTCAAGAAGGGGTGTTCAAATCTGTATTGCCTTGGGACTGCTGAAAAAAAAGTGCTGGTTTTCTCTGGAGACACTGCCAGCTGGAATGCCAAAGTAGTTAATTCCGCTGCTGAGGATGTGGAATTTGTGAGCTGTGGGGGAGTAAAGGAGACTGATGCCTTATATATAAAGACCAATGATAAAACATTTTTGTGATGACTTTTGTTCTCTCTCCATCTCACCAGCTCCTGGCTTATCTGCAGGTGTGGTACATGGACAGAACATCATTTTGACACAAAATCCCCTTAGGAAACCTCAGTTGTAAAACTCACAGTGAAATGGAAGGCCAGGCTATGCTTTCTGATTTCCCATAGCTTAACTCTTGGTAGATGAACATACATTTAAAGGCCACAAAGAATCTCTGCTTAGGTGCAGTAAATGGTAATAAACTTGCCCTGTTATTATGTAATATCACTGGATATCAATATAATTGTCTGTTCAGAAGAAATACTGCATTTATATATATATATATGTATGTATATGTAGCTATGTGTATATATATATTTGGTGGGATTAGAGGTGGATGGCTTGACCTACTGAAAGCTTTGTGTCTCTGCTTGTATTAGAATGCTAAGGAAATGAGTAGTTGCAGCCCTTGGCAGTGGTTAAAGGCAGCTGCTTGTTCTCCCTGTCCCCACACCACAGGAAAATCCATTCCTGGAGATCTGGTCTGTGGTCTCTCCTTGTCTGTATAGCTGTGTTTATTCTTGTTTAGTGTAACAAAATGTTGCATTTTCTTTCCAAGTTTGTGGCAAAATATTTTGCTGTTGTTTCAAACTGTATTTTGAATATTTTTTATTTTATTTTTACTTCTCTTCAGACATTGTAAAATCTGAATAGATACATGTGTACTCATAAATTTTTGGTTAACATTCAATGATGCATGAGCTGGTGTGGTGTCATGGTTTTATTGTCAGCATCTTTGGCCTCAAAGCTGTCCTTTTTTGGTATTTAAGTTTGAAATGCAGTTGTATTTTTGGGGTTTTATTTGTTTGGCAAGGAGTCAAGAACTCCATAGTCAATAGTGTTTGGCATAGAGATTTTCCTGCCACTAGCATTGTTGGGTTAATAGTTGTGTGTAAAGAAAAAAATGCACTGTATAAAATTTTCATAAAATACCAAATGATAGAACTATACCTTGCATCATCAAGGAAAAATGAGTAAATAACACCAAAATGTCCCTGAAAAGTCACTCAGTCTGTTAGCCCAGCAACACCTCTTGAAAAAACACACAGTGTGTGTCTATAAATGTAGCCAGAAGTTCCCAATACATTGCAAGCATGATGATTACAGCAGAAAGTAACAATGATCAGCTAATAATTACCATGACAAATTTGGGCCCAGATTTGGTCCAGCCTGCAGAAGCACTGCAGTTAGTTTGGGATCAAACCATTTAAAAACAGGAGTAGTCTGTGCTGTTACTTGCTCCTACACAAATACCTTGTGTTGAAACTGTCTCAGCTACTCAATCTGACAGCCTCTTCCAGCCAGCACCACTTAATTTGGGATGTGATGAAGCACTTCAGTATTGGAGAAAACCTCTCAGAAAACCTGTAACGAGTCTCACTCTTGGTTTTCAGCTGGCAGAGAATAAAGTTGGTGGAACACAGGTTCCTACCTGACTTTGAGCTCTCTTGCCAGCAATTTGCTGGGGAGCCCTTGGTTGCCCACAGTGTATCTCACCTGTGAATGCTGACAAGCTTGGCAATGCTGTGCAGCTGGCTCCTGCTCCAGGAACCAAATGCAAAGGGACAGTGAGAATAAAATCGCTTCAAGAGTGGTGTGAATGTACTTGGAGCATTAAATGTGAATGCGGGAGCCCTGAAATTGTGAAAACATGTATGTTCAAAAGTCTTGTGCAGTTCAGTGTTTGCAGCTATGTAGAAATCTATACCTTAAGTATAGGATTCACATTTTACAGCTTTTTTAGTGTTTAAGGTGTTTTTAGTTTCTATATGATGTGCTCCAAGATGACAGAGGTGCAAACTTTTTTGTAAGACTTGCAATATGATTCTCTCATAAGTGTCACAGTATTACTTGGAATTGGAATTAAAATGTAATAAGACCAGTATTTAATTATATTTAATAATAAATTTTTCTTTAATATTTAAAAAACTTCTTTCACAACCAGTGGGGTGCTGGGCTTGGACTGTACTGTAAACTTAGACTTGGACTGTAAACCTAGAGCTTTAAGGGAGTCATTTCAACACTCAGCAAAACCTTTGCCAGGCTGGATCTGTTTCACTGGAGGTTTCCCGTTGCTTGTATGATCATTCTGCAGTGTAAGCATCCTCTAATTTGAAGAAATGGCTTTATTGCAGCAGTAGTTATTGCTATAACAGCTGGTACTGTCAACACTGCTGTATGGGAAGAGCTGTAGTGGCAGAGATTTGGTTCTCACCTACAATAGGAAGTAGCTTATGAGCCTCTCACACATTTTTTTCCCTACCTCCAGGAGAATTAATACAGATTTGTTTTAAAAAATAAATGTTGTTCGTACAGAAGGATCAAAAGGAGAAACCAAGAGTAAATTTAATTTAGCTCTTTACTGTAGCTGTGTATTTTGAGACTGAAAATAATTGCACTACCTCCTTCTGGGAGTGTAAGAAGCCACAATGTGGACTAATTATTTAAAAGTTTGCAGCTAACATTCATTCTTTGCTGAATGAGATGCTGAACTGAGGATTTACAAAATGCAAAAGGCATTTCAGTTAAGATGCCAGGTGTTCCAAAGCAACAGTAGTATTTATTTCACTATCTACTTTCAGACAGTAATTTACTACCTGATAGATTGCTTTCCACAGGATTTTTTTTTATTTTAAAAAGTAAATAAAAGAGATTATGGCAATCTTCGAAAGAAGGCATTAAGGCATTCAACTAAATCTTTTTACAGTGCTTATACACCTTATATAAAGGTCACAGATGGAGGGAAAGCAAATGTGCCACCTCCCATGTCAAATGCTGCAGTTCTTGAGAGTAGCAAATTGTTCTGTTACTTGAATCTTGTATCCATTTGGGACTGAACATTTTTTTTCTGTAAAGCATTCAAATGTGTCTGTCTGGTAGAGTATATCCATCACTGTACTGAAGCTATTGTTCTAACCCTGAAGCTGTTTTCTGCTGTGGAGGAGCGTATTCAGAAGTCCCAGTTCATGGGAAAAGCCATGTGCCTGGGTTTTTTTTTTTTTGTTTGGGTATGATGTAGGGAAGAAGAAGGTCAGGAAAGGAGCAATGTGTGTGTGGATGTTTGGTTTTCTCCAAGAGAAGGGCATAGGCAGGCTAAATTGAATTTTATTTCCAATAAAGGGTGGAAACTGGAATGAGAAGGGAACTGGCAGAGAAAGTGCATGAAAAAAAAAAACCATTAAATAAAGCATCACTTAAATGTTAATTATTCTCCTTCCTGGAAGGAAGATAATTCTTGCAGGAAGGATTGGACCAGGTTTCATACTGGAGTTATGTATTTTAAATTTTTCCAATTCCATTATTACTGTGAACATTGCTGTTACAATGCCAGTGACTTGAAGGGTGTTCAGACTTCCTGGATGGTTTCCTCAAAATTGAGGTGTTATTGGTTATGCAACATCTTCTGCACACCAGATGTTACCAAGAAGTTATTCTCAATATTATCTGTACTTTGACCTGCTTAAAAAAGAAATGCCTAACTTCCTTTATTCTGTGTGAAATGAAGTGGTTCAGACGCCGCTTGTACAATTCCTGCCAGAAACAACAAAGACTCTAAGTTAATAATATTTCCATATATTTAGCTGGTCTCTAGAATATATGACTTTAAGTGAAGTTTTGGGGGATTTTTGGGGGGAAAATGGTATGATAGAAATTGTTCTTTGACACATTAGCAGAAGTTGTGGGACAGGAGGAAATGCTGTTTGTTGAAGTCATTAGATTAGTCTTTTCCCTTGTCATGCTGTCTAAAAAAGAAAAAAAATCATCTTTAAGGAAAAATACCTCAATCTTGTCTTGAGTAATACTTTTATCTGTATTATCTGTGACACAGACCTTCACAGTATAACTGCTCATTAAAGTGCTGTTGCACACTAAGTAGACTGAAGTCACTGCTATTAATTTCCTACAAAAATGGAATGTTTCTGTAACTTTTGATAGTGTTCAAGTCTTGTTCAAAGTCTTTGTTCAAGTCTTGTTAGAAAATGTAGGATTTTATTTTCCTTTAAAAAAGACAAACACTTTCTTTGAGAAAGTTGATCTATACATGTAAATCTGTTTAAAATTGATCACTTCAGCAATGTTGTGACACAAGTCTTTCAAAAGTATTTTTTAAATGACACTAGCTATTTTACAGATGCCTTTGATGGTATTAAAATCATATTGTGGTTTTATTAACTATGATTTTGTTTTCTTGGTCTATCTTAAAACTGTTTCTTTTTATGTTTTTAAAAGTGAAGTCACTCCTTTAGTATTAAATCAACAATTGCCATGTTCTATTATTCATGCTACAGAACTAATTCTGGCTCCTAGGAGGTAAACAATAAAGTAGAAATGCAAGGGTTGGGGGAAAACCCAAACACAACCCACACTTAAAGCTGAAATGGAGCTGCTAAGAAGGACTGGAATTGGAAATTATCATGTAATTTCTCATATAACTCCATCTACTAAAGACACTATTGCATGAAAACATCTTCTACAGCTTATTTTATAAATAAAGTGTTTATCTGGTACTGCCTATGACATTTACCGAATGAATCATCATGGCTTCTTATGATATGCAAAGTTTTCAGTGTCTAAATAGTCTTAAATTATTGTAGATGAGATTAAGACCTTCAAAGACTGTTCCATATAAATAGCTAAACCCACATTTTAACTAAACCAAAACAGAAATTATCCTTAAAACCATTCTTGGGGGCAGAAGCAGTCCCGGGTTTCAGTGAAGTGCTTCGCTGTATTTTTATTGTTTTTTAACCATACATTCCAATGACAGAAACCAGTGTGCCAGTTCTCAGCCCATCAGGCTTCCCACAGGTCTCCAAGGCACATGCTTGCACTTTGGCAGTGCCGTTGGGTGGAGCCCCCAGTGCAGCCACCCCGGGCAGCATCACCTGCAGCCAGGGCTCTCTGCTGCTAACAGGGGTGGGGCTGTGTATCCAGTAGCTCAAGTTTTAGAAGAAATTTGCTTATTTAGAACAGAACTTTGCTGCCTCTTTCACCAAGGATCAGAAATGGCAATGACAACATCAAAATATTGATGAGATTTTCTTGTCAGTTGTTATATGGTTGTAGTAAAATGATGCTTCTTATCATGATTTATAGGTGCTTCAGTGTTTGCAGTAGAAGTGCAAGTGTTACCATTTATTGACTTCATAAAGAGAGACCATAAAAGATTAAGGTCAACTTTCTCAAAGCCTTTGCTGTTTTTCATTGAAGCAATAGATGGTACATGGTCTGAATTGTTTGGCTTTTCACATTGGCAACCTGTTCAAAAATCTGGGCTTGGAGAGACAGGGCTTTGGTTAGCTCTTGATATTCTTGTAGGGGGGGTTTAAATGTGCTCTGTCCTATAGACAAGGTAATGTCATGTAGTTATTCTCTTGGTTGGTTCAGATGCATAAAAGCTGCAACTAGAGTAGTTAATTTTTCTTTGTACAAGAGCAGTTAAGGCAAGGTTTCATTTCAGATGTGAATTAGAAACTTGGATCTGTGCATGTAATATAAACAGCTACGACTTTTGGAAATAACTTTCCATAGTGCCTTTAATTATTGGAAAATAATATTTGTACAGTTGAACTGAAAGTACAAATCAAAAGGTACTTTTTTTTAAAAGATCAGTCAAGGATTGTGTTCCCAGGCTTTTTAAAAACCATTAATGACACATAAGTATCAGAATATTTTACTTTCTTTCTAACTATCAGTTTTTTTACAAATAAAATCACTTAATAGCCTCTTTCTAACTCTGGATAAAGTGTATTTCTATCAAGTATTTCCTAATACAACATGGTATTATATTTGGTGCAGTTATCAGTATGAAAATGGATAGCTTCCAGTAGTAATTAATGTGATGCTCTTTTGCTTTTGTAAATAACTGCTGGCTCTAAGGATCTGTGCATGGATACTAGAAAAATGCATGCAATATTTTTAATACTGCTTCATTTCTAAATAGTTAGCATATGAGTGTCAGGACAGCAGTGTGCAGTCAAATTATTATAGCAATATGATCTTGTTTTAATGGAGAAAAATCTCAGGTCTTATCAGAAAGTCAACCCAAAGGTACACCAACACATTATGAATATTTCAGCACCCAAATAAGAGCAGTATCTCTCAATATCTGCAAAAAGTAAACAGTCCTTTTTGGAAGACATCAATATTACGGCTCTTAGATTGTCGATCTTTATGTTTCTACCTAGTTGCTTGATTGATGATGATAAAATCTAAGCCATGTAGCCCTGATGAGTTTGTCAGCACATTATTTGCGTGCTGACTTCAGTCATTATCTCTAGATTGGTACTGTCTGGTTTCTCTTAGGGGAGGGGAATTGAGGATTCATAGTATATGGAAAGCAGACATAGCTAATACAGAAGTTTGATACTTCTAGAGAACTGGAATTCTGCATTTGGCTTTGAGTTTTCTTTTCATATGCTGACAATGATTTGGCATAAATTTAATTGAGTTTTCACATGCCATTCAATAATACTTTTTTCCCCTAGGGTTCTTCTGCAACCCAGTCTCATCTATTTTCACCAACTTCCACTCACGAGTGCTAGAAGACCAGCTGAATGCTAACCAAGCATCTAGCCTGGCAGATAAACCCTCAAGGAGGCAAGAAAGAATTATCTGTATTAGAGTGACATTTCAGAACTAATCCCACATTCCAGAAAGGGGCATATTTGGGTTTAGCAGTCTGCATTAAATAAGCAGGAGGTAAATTTGCAACAGAAGACTTATTCTGTCCTCCCTAGAGGAGTCTGTTATTTGAGATGCCTTGCCCAGTAATGTGATGTGGGTCTGTGGTTGAGTTGAAGTACTTCTAAGTCCAGTGGGAAACAGATAGCATCATCTTGTTTGATTTCTTTTTATTAGTTCTGCCTTTGAGTTTGTAATACAAAGAAGGATGAAACAAAGGTCTTCTAAAGCTGCAGGATTTGGGAATTTAGATATAGAGGAATATTTCTGTGTTGTCTTTTTTTTTTTTCTTTTTTAATTGAGGGGAGCAGGGAGGGGTTGACACAGAGAAAGGGGAGAGTTGCATACCTGGTGAAGAAGCTGATTTAACTGAGGTTCAGTACACTAATTATAGCTAGGAAGAATGACCTGATTTTATCCTTTCAAACGTGGTTCTTTGAACTGTGACTCCCATGCTTTCTGTTAAATTGTATGAAGAGTTATCTCACCTCATGGTCAATATTACCTGAGCTGTAACACTTCCAAGATTACATACTCTGACATGCTTTCTGTCTTTGTGACAAGATCTCAAATGGGTACAAATTTTAATTTGTTTAAATTCAAACCAGTTTCAAGTGGTATTTTCTTGGTAAAAAAAGCCACTATGCCATTGCACAGCTAGTACTGGCTCAATTTATTTCTGGATTGTACTCCAGCCAATAGCCTGGGAACCACAAACATTCAGCCCTACCATAATCCATTTTATATTTGAGATCCTGCTAGCTTGTAATACCCTATTCATCTGTGTTATTCCATAGTCCTTAGGTAACCTGCCATAAAAAGCCTATATTATGTATAATGGAACCATAGGATCAATCTTCAAACAGAAATCTATTTTCACCACAATACTTATATTTTGTGTTAATATAATACCTTGCTATGAAATTCTTTTCCTCCCCACAAATTAATGGAATCAAGTTAGTGAATTACTGATTTTTTTTTTTTTTCGTTTAGTTTGAGGAATCAGGTATTTACCAGGCAAGGTGGTACATGTAAAAGGAAAATCCTGGGTGTTAATGCAGGGCAGAGGAGAATTCATCTAAGACTTAACCCAGTGCTCACCTGTTAATTTCAGATATATGGGAAGAATTTGGTTTCCTTTTAAACAGTCTTTCTTGTTTTCATATGCTCCTGCTACCTCCCAGTGCAACAATTTACCGAAGAAAGAAATGTTTAAGCATTGTCAAATGGGCTACTCTTACATGTCTCTTGTCCCAGAGTGAGCTGGAGAGTCAGAGAATTATGTGGGAGTAAATTTAATCCCAGACATTTCCTGAGTAATTTTGCAGACACAAGAAGGGTGGCTGGTTCAGATTAAAGCCAGGATAAGAAGTTAAATTTAGGCTGCACTTTGATATGAAATCTTTGGAGTCAATAGCAGTGTAAACAGTTTTTAGCTATTCTTTGCTCTCTGCTTATGCCCTTGCAGGTTTTTTCTTAGCTGTACCAGTATCAGCATGAGAGAATTGAACCTGGGAACTGATCTAGATTTTCTGACTCAATATTTTTACAAGAAAGAGCTGGGAAAGGGGAAGATTACTAAAAGGATGGAAGAAAATTTAAACCGTTTTTGCTGCTGAGCATTTCATATTGTATAATCATGACTCTAGAAATAGCTTTGTTTGCCTGTAAACAGCCACTTGCCTATCTTATTAATGTTCATGGAGTAAGTTTCCAAAGGACAGTAAGAAAAATATCTCCTTTTAATAAATTCTGATTGCACAGAATGATAGTCTTCTCTTGCAGGAAAGTGGGAGTGTGGTCTTCCACTGGCTGATGTAGGCTTGATCCCATAAATCATGTGGTCTGGGAAATAAATGGGTTGGAATCATGTGGTTGCAGAATGTGATAAATAAAAGGCCCATTCTGAGAGCTAAATCCAATTCTGGCTTCCCAGTCTAGGCAAATGTAGTGAGTTCCTTAGAAAATAGTCTGTAAGGAGAGAGTGTTGAATAGAAATAAACTAAATAAACCTTCCCGTATGGCTCATTGAGAACACCAGGATCTGCTGTTTGAACGTCTGAGTCCTCATCTGGTTTCGCTCAGTAGAATGTGGATTTATACAAGGTACTGCTTATTTCTGACCAGGTTTTAGAAACTCTAATAGTGCAAGAAGTTCACAGGGAACAACAGTAATAGTTTTAAATGTGCCCTGATTATTAGGGACCACCCTACTTCTTGTGTGTTCGACATTTGGAAATATCTGTTACTTAGTCCTAATGAGACAGAACTCAGCGAGAACCTACAACTGTTAATAGTTACTTCTAAAGACTTGTCTCTTAATATGTCCCAACTGAGAATCAAGGAAAGTTGGGCAGGTGCTATTTTAGTGTCCAGTAATATTTTAATCCCTTAATAAAATGCAAAGTCAATATGACTGCATTAGTGATATGATTCAAATACATGGAAACTCAGATTTTTGGAAAACCATCCTGACTGGAGGCTGCCTGCTGTTTCAGATGACTATCACTTCCCCTGTGAAAGGGCAGGGGGAAATGGTTCAAGCAGGTAACAGCTTCTTAATTTGCTTTCTTAGTCTCACATCACCCACATATGGAAGAAGCAAAATCAGGTTAACACCCAAATTTAAACATAGTAGACATGTATTCTCATGATGTCAGTAATAAAAGTATGTGTAAAGCAGCATGTATATTCTGGAAGGGAAGCTAACCGTTGAAGCCAAGAAACATAGTCTGGCACAAATCTTTTTACAAGTCCAGAAAGACTCGATGATCTACAGATAGGTGTAGCTTAACAGCAGGAAGAAAAAGGAAAAGGGGGTTGGGCAGCTGTCTGCTGTGTTAGCAGTACCAGACAATGCCAGAGAGTTGGGAGTAGCTCAAATGGGTAGTAGTGCAGTTCCACAAAACTGTTGCTTTGTTTCATTATGGGTTTGGAATGAACACAGTCCAACACGGAAAGGTTTCACTACGCAGTGAGGATCTGGCACAAACTGTGAACACAAAAATAGAGAGATTCCTCAAATTATCAGGAGTTAAGATCATATTTGGACAAATGTTAGCCTGTTGCCTTAATTCCTATGGTTTTTATCTGAAGCATTAAATTCTCATTATGGGGAAATATTCAAGACAATTTATAGGAAGAATGCAGTTACAGTTTCTGAAAACCTGCTGGAGTAAAATATAAGAATCAATTTTTAGTCACTCAGGTAGTAAAGCGCACAAATAAAATCAGTTTTAATAACTACATATTCAGCGTAGTCATGTTGTGCAGGTAGTTGTCTGTTTCTATACAGACTGCACAGTGTATAAGCAATGAGGAAAATCTTTCTGGCTTAATTTAAAGGACTCTAATTTTTTCCCTCTGGTTTATTTATTCAATGATATTTCATGTTACTGGCATAAACACATCATACCAGGGAAGAAAAAACAAGCCTATTTATTGGCAAATGAGCACAGAGGCCCCCTTCAACAAGAATTTTTACAGTAGGCCTTTGCAGTGCATTGCTTTTGGAGAGAGGGATGAATTGGGCTTCTTGAAAGGATTATTTCCTTGATTTTTTTCAATCTCACTGCCAAACAATATTTTTTGCCTAATGAGAGGGGTGCAGCTATTTACAGGGATGTGTGTGTTGCCAGCAGTAAACAAAGCAAGGCTGGGGGAGCAGATTCGCAGCATCGGCACAGGAGCTGCCCCCGTTTCTGCAGAATGAGACACCAAAAGATCTCTCTGGTTCAGTGCACTAGTTCTGGTAGTCCTGCACTTCTCCAAAGCTTTCCTGTCATGTATTTGGGCCCCAGCTGTAAAAATCTTAACCAACCACGTTCTCAGCCAGAGTCACATAAAGCCAAACTAGATGGTTGCTTAGGGCAGAAGTCTTCCTAGAGGAAGAAGAATTAGCCGAGGTCTTTCTTCTATTTGTATGTCCCAGAGCCCTTGAAAACCAGACTTGTCACTGAAAAAAAAGTTGTCTAGGGAAGTGGGGTGGGAAAATTGCTACTTTGTCCATTACCCTTATCAGGTCTGGACTGGCTGGCACTGATTCTATCCCATCATCCTAGGGATGGAAATTCTTAGGTTTTTTCTTTTATTACTCCTTCCCCATACTGGGAAGCTTTGAGTTAGATTTTTGCCTGCTCTTTAAAGCCATTAGGGGAATATTCTTTCTGTACACTTAGCTGCCAAGTAAAGCAGCAGTTTAATAATTCTACTGTTACCTTTACGTTGCCAATCCGCTGACATTTGTAACAATTAAGAAAGTTTCAAAATCTAAACAAAAATTAGAATAAGAATGAGCAAAGAAATTACTCTCTAATCTAACCAAAGCTGTATTATAGCTGCTTAGTGTCTGAGCTCAGCAGTGGGGAAGGGGAAGCATGATAAATGACTGAGGAAGGACGTGCTTCAATAGAGCTCTGCTTTGGTCTTCAAATTAAGCCAAAATGAATTGGGCAGAAACATACTTTGAAACAACGTCCTCTTGCCCCCTCCTTTTCCCCTGAGTGCATTAATGATTGCAAGATGTGGGATACATATCTGAGCAGCAACAAGAGCCTGCCTCCCAAAGTGGAGAGGAATATGGGAACGCACCCAGAGGAAACATAAGTTAGCCACCAGGCTCTTAACATTAAGAAGTACTATCAGCAACAAGGGATTGTAATACCACACATGTATCAAAACCAGGCTTTGATTCTGTATTTTTATTGGGACGTCAAAGGTATAAAGTGGCTACTTTCAAATAAACAGACAATTGTCTTTGTTTCTTTTTTCTAAAGGCATGTATTTAAAGGTCAAAACTTTCTTCCATTTATAACATGAACATAATAGCACTTTACATTCCCTGGATATGAAATGGCTTTCTAAGACTTAATCCTATTTATAGTCAAGGAAACTGAGGCACAGAGAGGCGAAATAACTGATAAAAAAGGCCAGAGTGAAACTATGTTCCTTGAAATCCAGTCCTTTGTCCTGTTCATTGATGAATTCTGTGTATCTGGTGAGAAACATTTTGCCAACTCTTCAGCGACTTTTTATTGTTCTTAGAAGTAAAGCTAATTTAAGAGAGGCAGAAAGATAATACTGTGTCATGAAACAACATAAATTTGTCTTCCTGTACCTCATTATTTTCTTCTTTGAGAAATCTGGAAGAAAAACTCCATGTATTTTCTATCCTTTGCAGTGTTTGCTCTGAATGTATTTATTCTGGGTGGATTGGGAGGGCATGTTCTCAACAAAAGGCATTTTTCAGATTTATTATTTTTCTCTGTAGATGAAAGAATTTACATTTTTGGAGGTTTTTATGATGTTGTTTGGCTAAATTTAAGTTTTCATATCATTAACATTCTGATATCTGAACTTAAACAGTTCAAATTGTACTGTATGTGTGGATTCTTCCTTGCAAGAAAATAGTATCTTAGATGGTCTGGCTATTTTATTTCTTCCTGTTTTTATAAAAATTCTCTCCTGCTCGCAAGGCCCTTAATGGTATTCTCAGAGTAAAGGTTTGGAGTGGCACAAAAGATGCATTTTCTTTTTTTTTCAGCCTAGTATGGCTTGATGGGTGTTTGCAATGGTATCTTGGGCCACAGAGGTGTGGTAAACTTCCTTTCAAGATCCTCAAGAGCTGCTGTAAATTTCTAGTTCTGCACTAGGAAAATACAAGCAAGCAAAAAAATACTGGATACCAGTCTTCTTTAATTAAAAGAAAAAAAAAAAAAAAGAAGTAAGTCCAGGATTAGGACAGAAGACACCTTTTGTCATTGCTGCATTCACAATGACTCTGGGCTGAATTAATCTACAATCTGTCATATTATCCAAGGGCATTCTATGGTTAGCTTCAAGTCAGTGCTACCTTTGGTGAAGATATAAAGGCAGAGTATCAATGTCAGCATTAACTTTGAATAATTAGTTCCAGGTTTAGCTAATTCAGGTCTAAGTATTCATCTATGTGATGTGTCAAACCACAACAAACTGTATTATGGATTGTATATTTTCTTCAGCCAAAATAGAATCCAAAAGTGAAATAAGCATGGATATGTAAACAGAGAAATTCAGCTGGTGTCTAGGATAGAAGGGGTGTATCCTAGCAAATCAAGAATTTCCAATTATTTCACTTTCTCATCTCTGAAGAAATACAGAATTAGAGTAAAAGTAAAAAAAAAACATAGTTAAGAAATGTCAATATGTTATTTACCGTCCAAATTAGATGTTCACTTTGCTCAGCAATAACAGATATTTTCATGGCTTAAGAGGTTTTTCTTTCCTTAAAAGAAACCTAAATGAACTTTCTCTAATAACTCTTCTTTTTAAAGAGCATGGAAATCTAATAATTTCTACTGGTCATACTTATTTGGCTGTTAGAGATCTGCTGTCAGTTTCTTTGCCACATTTGGATAATAGAGATAAGAAAGCTGGGCTCCAAAGATTTCATGCAAATTAAATGTAAAAAACTCCAAAGTGTCAGCATAGATGCTGATAATGTGCATTTACCTCAGAAATCTGGAGGAAGAAAACCCTCATCACTAGCTTGGTGTGCTAATGCAGGACCTTATTGCGCTGAGGTTTGTGTGGGTACACATGCAGGTCCTTGCACACATTGGTGTGCAAATGCACTCACATCCAGTAATTGGGGTTTGCCTTATCTCTCATCTTAGGCTCTTATCTCATTGTTAGTGGCCGTTCTTAGGAACTGACAGACCACTGATAAAAACACTTGGTGAAGTTGTCTCTTGATACTTGAGTTCAAGTAATTTTCCTCAATTATTTTGAGTTAGCAGCTGGTCTTTCCCATCAGAGATACTGGTCATTCATGCTAGCTTTAAACAGGAAATCTTGGATATATTTCATGGCTCTCATGGAAACATCTTCATTACCCCAGTCATGAGTCATCACTGCCGTAATCTTGTAGCTTTATTTGAATTACTGAAGGGGCTCTAAAACTCTTTTTCTAAGAATTGACACTGAAGTGGGGCAAAAGCATCCTGTGAGAACCTGGAACCTGTCAAGATGGGAGTACAGGAGGTTGCAAGGGACTCCATTAGCCATTGCCTCTCTCCCCCCATATCTTTGTTTCCCACTCCCTTTCCTTTTTGAGTATTGTTGGTTTGGATTTGGCAGGGAGGAGGGTTGGAGTCTGTGATCCCAGGGGACACATATTTTGACCAGTTGTGGGAGCAGCA
Organism: Fringilla coelebs; assembly: GCF_963513975.1. Lineage (NCBI taxonomy): Eukaryota > Metazoa > Chordata > Aves > Passeriformes > Fringillidae > Fringilla > Fringilla coelebs. Next base: position 13,121,094 of record NC_140067.1, read on the forward strand.
GTGAGGAATGGGAGACCAACCAAAGAATGGGGTGGTTTAGGAGAAAACACAGTGGACTCACAGGCCGCCAAATGCTGTTTCCTGACTTGTTAGAACCCCTCTTTGGTGGGATGGATCCCCCTTATGGTGGGATCCGTGCTGGCCTTGAGGAAGTTTTGGTGTTTATGCAGATGCACAAACACCTGGCAGTCTGGTTTCCTGCTTCCAAGGAAGTTCAGGTTTTTCAGGATAGCTGAGGTGGGGTAAAAAAAAAAGTGATATCCCTGCAGGGCATCCTTCCTCAGGAATTAGTAGCCAAGGGAAGTATGAAGTGCACTAGGATCATGGGTGCTTTCAGGGGATAATAATAACAGGATGGGCTACCAGCTAGGGAAGGCTGGTAAACTTGTGCTAAGAGCTCTGGAGGAGAGGAGGAGGGGGAAACATTCAGCTAAACAAATCCAGGGTTGGTTCTATGGAACTCACTGCACAAGGAGGGGATGGGCAGCTCTTTGTGACAGCGGTTGAGCACTGGAGACTGGGGTGCAAAGAGTTAGGGGAGGATGTGTACAGGGAAAGGAGAAGGGTCAGCCAAACCTAAACACTTTGAACACAACTGACCTGATCCTAAATTTTAGCAGAATTGTTAAAAAAGCAGTAACCGGGGAAAAAAAAAAGCCCCCTGTACAGATTGGGAGTAGAGTTTGATACTATTTTTAACTTTGTTTCAAAATCCAGTCCCGCTGAGTAGGCATGGAGAGGAGACAAGCTGTGACATCCCAGCCTTCAGAAAGCTAAAAGCGGAGGATTACTACAGCACGTTTCCTCCTCTGGCTGAGGAAGAAAACTCAACCTAACTCTTTTTCTCACATAAAGAAGGTCTTGAAATAATGGATGAAAGAAGGATCCTCTCTAAAAGCAAATAAACAATAAAGTCCTTCATTTATTGTCCAGAAGAATTGAATTAATGATGACGGCTATATTGCTGTGACCTTGCAAACTCTTCTGCTGTAGTGCCCATGTTAGGAGCATCAGGAAGTGCCCTGTTCAAACTTATTTTGTGGCTATGGTGGCAGGAAAGTTTTCTAACTACCTTATAGGAAAGAGATCACCAATCCAATAGTTTTCAATAATACTCCATTGAGCTGAGTTTCCTAAACAGCTTCAAGCAGCTTTAGAGGAGGAAGGCAGCTTTGGCCAAAGAGTGCATGCATCTTCACACCCAGAAAAATTGTCATATTTCTGCTAAGTTTATTTGGGCCTATATGTAAACGGAGTTAAAATTCTGCCTTCAAATAAGCGTCAGTCTAACCTCTGCATTCATACAACCTAGTGGCTTTGTAAGCAACCTGCAACATTCCTGTCTTGACAGCAAGACTTTGTTTCAATTGCAGTCATGCCACTACATTGACCTTGTTGGCATTGGTTTTTTTTATTGTTTAAGGAACATCAATTTCTATGTTGGATCATGTGGAAATTATATTGTAAAACAAAAAACAAAAAAAACCCCAAACCGAGGAAGCACAGCCCAAACCAGTTCATAGTCAAGGTAAAGTGATAAAATTCTCTCCAGCTTTGGTTTTGTTGGAACAGAGCTGGCAATTACTGCCCAAAAGTAGAGATGCTTTAGAAGCCCCAAAATAGTATTAGATAATCTCAATAACCTCTCAGCTCAGGGTTAGTGGTTCACTGATTTTTGTCTAGCAAGAGACATGCGTTTTTGCTTTATTACACCTTGGGATGCTTTCCTCCTTTAGCTGAGGTAATTTCCTAGATGAAGTGCTGACCGTGGCTGGGGCACTGCAGTTTGTCTCCTGTTCAGGTCTCTAATATGTGCTGTCTCTGCTGCCTGTTGTTGTGGCCTTTAGCCTGCTTGTGCTCCTGTGAGTCTCCTGAGGAGCAGCTTCAAGAAAACCCTGCTGCCCCTTTATGACCGTGAGGGGAGGCTTTGCTGTCTCAATGGCCGGCTGCAAGGTTCTCTTATGCCCTGCGGAGTTCTGAAATTCCTGTTGGCAAAGGAGCGCTCCAATCTGCATTATTCTGGCTGCTGCAGGAAATGAACGGTGGCTGGAGTCTTGCCACCCTTTTGGTTATGCAAATCGGGAATTATGCAGAAGAGCTATTTGAGTCTTGTTTTATTTTTGCTTAATCAGTTGTCAACATGTTTATACAGTTCAGTCACTGTCACTTGCCATTGTTTTGCCCTGACTCCATGTTTGCAGAGGAGTTCATCACAGGGAAGGGCAGGCAGAGAGGCTGCTCCTTTGAGAAGCAGCAGCCGGGTGAGGCTTGCAGGCATTTCCCAGAGGCTCTGTGAAGCCACCATCCTACCCAGGCACTGCAAACCCCACGAGGCAGAGAAGAAAACAGAAATTGCCAACTGGTGGATCTGCCTATTAAGCCCATGCCAAATCGGTCCCATTTCATGCTGGCTTGTCCTAAGAGGGATTCCTGTCTTAATGAAAGCTGTGCAGATCTGGAGTAACTTTATCATCTGTAATTGGGTTGTCCTGGATTTGTTCCACCCTAAGGTTGGTATGTGGTGCAGATTCTCCCTTATGTTAGGAGGAGGGAAGGGTGAAGGCAGCAAGCTTTAATGTCTGCACTGACACCTACCCAGGTGCTGTGGCCAAGGAAGACTGCGACAGGTAGAAGTGAGAGTTACTCCCATTAGGCAGACACAGAGTATAAACCTTTCATCCTTACTGGGTAATGACTGAGTGAAGCGAGCAGCATTCACCCACTTGTTCTCATTAGGGTGGATTCCATTGGGGCTCAGGGCTTCCCTTGGCACAGAAAGCTATATTTCATATTTCACAACACTAGCTCTTGTAAATATGATGTAGAAATCAATAAGTTAGTTTTTAAATTCATGTTCCAGTTTTCACGTTATTAAGAAGTTCCTCATAGCCTACTTTGTACAGATCTTACTTCGTGTTCTGTCACATCGCCTCTAATTTTGTGTTGCCTCTTAAAAATACACACTCACTTATTTTTTTGAATTACAGAAACCCTAAAAGAAGTGATTTTTTCAGTTCTCAAACCACCATTAATCATGACAGCTGTTGTAACTCATAGAGGCAAATTGTGAGCATGTTTTTCTGGGGCTTTGGGGTTTTGGTGGTGCTTGGTTTTTTCTTCAGATAACCTTACCATAATTTTTTGCAATTACTTTCAAGCAGTGTGTAAATGATGCATCCTATGTCTGTGAAACATTGGTCCCCCACTAAAGAGTAACTGAATTTATACCTACTAAAACTGGCATTTGCAGTGTATTTAGAGTGATATTCCCACTCCTCAGATAAAAAGCAAAGCTCATTTTCTTTTCTTCCTTTTTTTTTTTTTTCATAGTCATAGAATTGGTGGCAGGTAGAAACAGCAGCTTGTTCTCATAAATGAGAAGAGCTGTAAACATTGATTAATCTTCGTGTAAATTCTTTTTGCCACAACCCTGCTGACAGATCATTATCCTCTCGGATGCCTGTCTCTTTAGCCATACTGCCTTGCCACTTTGTCATCCTCTATTAAGTAAACTGGGTTGTGCATGGTTTGGAAAGGAGAACAATAGAGACTTGGGTGTTGCAGTCGGGGCTGTTGGCAAATTAATAGATGACACCTCTTGCCACTTAGAGAAGCAAGAGGAGGACTAAATGAGTTCATCAGCACAGGGCTCAGCAGTGGTGTTTTGGCTCGGTTTATTGTGGCTGATGCGACACAAAACTAAACTCTTAACAGTTGCTCAGCTCCTTGCGTGATTGTTAAGCCTGGTGTCTTGGCCAAGTTCCATTTTGGGTCATTATGTTGTCCTTTCTGCTGTTCCCCTGTAGTTTCAGCTGGATTAATTCTTTTTTACTTCCCCTTCTGGAACCAGTTATTTGGCACTGCTGGCACTCTTCACTGGCATCCCAGAGGCTGACTGCATGTCAGTGGTAGGTGGATGTGAGGGAGTAATCTTCATCTAAAGCCTTTAAAGCACTTGATCTAAAAAGATGAAAGGACTCTAAATAAAGGAAGAGGTATCACTGTTATTCAGTCACATCTAGAAAGAATTTCCAATGCTCATCATATTGAGGTTGATACTGGGTACTCAAGGAGAGGAAAAAGTCTTTTGAGTTGGTTTTGGTTTCCCCATTGTCCCATTCATACTCCATCTGAAAGCCTGCCTGACCATATTGCTTTTATCCAGTCTCTACTGACCAGTAGTGCTTTTGTTACATTGCAGTATTTCCAAGGTAACACTTTGTCAGCTAGAGATGAAAATTGTTGCATTCAATTTCCTCTGCACAAATGACATTTTTTAGTCAAAATGCACATGATAAGCAAGTTATTGTTCATCCAGCACTGAGGAAGGACACCTCCTGAGTTATTAGTAACGTGAATTTGTACGTATGAAGCCAACCAAACCAAGCCAAACTTTCCCCAAAGCTGCTTTGCTCTTAAATATAATGAAACAATACTAGCTATTATCTGCTGTCAGTAGCATATGAGAAATGCCAGATTAAATGTAAATTATTGCAAATACAGCTATGCTAAGTAATTTACATATATTTACAGAATATTTCTTGTGTATAATCAAATACTTACCATTAGCTATAAATCTTTCAGTTTTCAGTGCTGTCAAATGCCTTTGTCCATCATATTATGGTCTTAAGCAACCTCTGTTCTGTATTTTCATAATCTTCTTGCTAATACTGTGGAATAATAGTCTTTGGCCTTTAGTTGAAGGTGTGGGACTAACTATTACTGTGAGAAAAACAAATGAAGTGAACATGCTGACCTCATTACAAAATAAGTGGTTGCCAAACAAATCTTGCTAGCTTCTTCCTTAGAAACAATCTGATATGAAGCAGACCAAGTATGTCTTCTGTTCAGCCTGTAAATACTTTGCATAAGTGTTATTAAGGACACACATTTTTTCCCCACAGTCAATTTTAATTATGATCCTCTCCTCTTCTAATGTCCGTATTTTTCTGATTGAGGTCATGGGTTGTTTTTAATATTTGGAGGAGATAACAACTGAACTGAGACTCAAGTCTCATGGAAACTTGAGATGTCAGATTATTTTTATCAAAGACCACATTTTGTTTTAGACTGAAGATCCAAATAGTCACTCTTAAGAGATGGTATTGCCAAAAATATTTAATACCCCTAATTCCTCTTTTGCTTCCAAGAAGTCTTACTATAGAGCAATTTTTTCTTGAGAAGTACCAGAAATTTACAGTAGTTAATATTTGGGAAAGTCAATTTAATGGAAGGAAGGAAGGTATATCTAAATGTTAGGATGTTAAACACCATTTTAACTTTCTTTACATTAGTTGAGCACAATACAAAAAAAATTCTCTTTTGATTAGAATCTTTGTATAAAATTTCACATAGGATAATTACTTTGGGTGAAACATAAGCACATATAAATTTTAAGAAACTATGTTCTTTGGGCAGGGCTTGTATGAAGACTTTGAGCTTTTAAGGACTCATTTTTTCAGCTAGAAAATGGAAAAGCATGCTACTTGTTTGGTAATTCTAGTATTTCTAGTTCTTGTGTTTAATATCTAATTGTAGAAAAATAAGGGAACAAGTAGTGAAGCAGTGGGCAAAATCTTGATTGTAATGTGATTAGAAGTGTGAGAAAAGAATGCTAACAAAATGTAGTTCTTTATAAAACTGTGCTATATGTTTTTACTACTGCGATTTCATTAGTGTGTTGGTCAATTTTCAGAGATGGTATTTTACAGAAATGAAAACTATATCAATAGTCTTACTAAATCACATATGCATTAATGAAAAATATTTTTAAAGAAATCTGTGTGAAAAGTTGAATTTTTCTTGACAAAGTCTCTAGAAAGGCTTCACATGATTTATGGTGAGCTAGTAATTTTGTTTTGTTTCCATGAGGAAAGAACAGTAGTTTAGTCTGTGGGTTTGGTGGGCCAATGTCACGAATGTTGCTAAGAGTAGGTGACTAGTTCTTAGGAATAGGATCTAAGAACTTCACATTGAGGAGTAAAAATCAAACTTGGGTAATTTAGAGCTGATGCATCTGGCAAAAATAAAACGCAGCGCAAGAGTAATGAAAAGTTCAAGAAATGTTCAGACGTTAGTGAAAAGGGAGCTAGACTTGAGTGTGCAGGAAGGAATGAGTCATATTTGTCTGCCCACACATTGGTGCCAGTGTAGCAGGCTTGTGAAGTGTGACGGTGTCTCTGTTACAGCTACAAAACTATTTAATGAACACAACAAATGCATTAGCAAATGAAAAGGTGTCTGAAGAAGAATGTGAGTACGCAATGAGATAAATTTCTCTGTCATAGATAGGTCAGGCCTATGCACATAGACTGCCTGACCTGCCAGATTTTCCTGGCCTGCTTCTTTGAAAGGGGAATTTAAAAGGGGGAAACTGGGGGCTGGATTGGTTATTCTGCCAGGCTTATAGCCTGTGTGCCTGTGGAATATTCTCTCTCCTTTCCCCCGCCTTCTGTAGCATCTGCCACTATCACAAAAACAAATCCATACTTATGCCACTGAAATGTGCATAGGAGGAGATCCTGATAAATGGCATATGTAATCCTGGTCACAGGGTGGCCATTGGTATGTGTGTCAAAGCAGGTGATTTAATGCTGAGATGCTGTCTCCCAGCTCACACCTACTCATTGTATCATAGGGATGTATTTATGTCTCAGTTTGCAACAGGTAATCTCAGTCCTGGCTACTATTTACCAGATGGCATTTGTAGCCTTGATTCTTCTTCTGGAATTAAATGTCTAGACCCTTAAAAGCAAAATTATTTTTATCCCTATGGCACTTTTTCCCCTGCTCTCATCCAATAGTTCTAGCCTTTTCACTCCCTATGTATGAGACATTAAGCTCTCTTCTGTGAGGTAAAAGCTTGTCTCTCTGTGCTGAGGACAGCATAAGTAGACTTGATTTTGGTTATAATTAGGGCATGACTTGTTATTCCCTTTTAAAGTAACTTCTTATATAGAAATCTACTAGGCCCATCTAGATAGGAAGCTGGGAAGAGCCTACTTCAAAAATCCAACTGTAGTGTACTTAATCATGGTAGGTGAAATCTGGATAATACCCACATTTCCATAAACTAAGAGTTATGAAAGCAACCGGGGTTCTGTGAGCCCTGAACAAAGGTGTTGTGTGTGTACTGAGAAGGTATTTTGCTGAATCAGAAGGATTTGTGGATTCAGAACCTGGCGTCCTTCTCCGTAAGGAAAATTTACGGATCTGCAGGGTATCAGGGTACTTAAGTTCCTTTGTAAGAAACTTAATGAATTGCCTTGACCAGAAATGTGACAGATCAGAATTCCCAGTGCGGAGACCCAGCACTGTCTGACCTGTGTAAGGGAAAAAAACCACAACCCTTCTGACATCTGTGGACTTCTGCTGCTGAACTTGAAAATGCCTCCAGACTTGAGGTACTCCTAGGGCTAGGGATCACCTGAGCAAGTTTTGAAGTTTTGGACAAGGCTATCTATAAAACAGAAATTAAGCTGTTCATTAGTCTATCTTGCATGGAGGAATTGGCTATGTAAGACCCTTGGGATGCCAAGAAACAGCAGGGAGGAGGAGAGGCTCTGCTTTCTTCTGCCGCCCTTCTTTACAAATACTGGCATATGTAAGTACTTTTTTTAGCACAGCTATCTAGTGGAAACTGCTATTCACACAAAGAAAAAGTATTTAAACAAGCATCTGAGTTTTGGAAGTTACCAGAGGAAAACCATGGAGGATGCTGAATGAAAATTCATAAACTTGTGTGGCAATAAGTTTAATATTTATTGAAGAAAAAACATCCCAGTGGTTCCCCAATAGTTCATTGGTATGGGTGTCTGAAGGATGAAGTCAAATGGAAAGACAGGACAGGGAGATGCTTACAAAATACAAGGGAAAAGGCCAAGTTTTACATAACCTGATTTTGGAAATGTAAAATTGATAAAGCTTGGCAAGGAGTTGTATGTGGTTATCCAGTTTAACTTCTAAGGGAAATCAACACTTGGAAGTAAAGTTGTGTCTTTGAGAATCAACCTAGACTACAAAAAGATATTCTGATAGTTGAGAATAAACTTTAGATCTAGCAAAACTCTTTTCAAGTTTCTTATAAAGTTCTTATATAAATTTTTATATTTGAGTGAAATTATGTAATTTGGAGTTAGTATTTTTGGGGATAAAGGAAGGACTGAAAAGTGGGAGTTTATGGAAAAGGGAGGTGAATTGAGTCCTTTTCTTGGTGTTCTAGAGTGATAATAATATTGGGTATTACAAGCAGTGGAGAACCCATCCAGGGTTTTGGTATGTGGGCATAAATTCCAGCAATGCTTGCTGTCATGTGGTATTAGGAGATTTCAAAAGTAAAAATGATAACACCAAAAATTACAGTCAATATTGAGAATTAGTTCTATAATAATTGTGAATTGATTTTGTATTCTTAGATGTGGAGGGAACCCAAAAACATGTGAACTTGCATGTAAGTCCTGACAGAGATTCCTGTAATTTATTTGCATTGTGCTTGGATACTTCTGCTTTAAAAGCTGCTGATAACAAAATACACTTACTATTACAGTTAAGCTATGAAATTTTTTTTGGTCCACTGTGGGACCAAGGATTAGCTATAATCATAACTAGGCAACAGTTGTTGTTCTGTAGTCCTGTAATTGTAATGAAAGTATATAATCCACTTCTTTTCTTGCAAATCCTAATTTACAGATGTTGGTAGAAATTGGAGGTAAATGTAGTTCTGTCATAATCTACTTTCTCTCAGATCTCCACAACAGAAATGAAAATAGAGGATTATTGCACAAGGAAAGGATTTTTTTTATTTAAAAGATCTTTTCTCAAAAGTAAGCAGTTTGATAACATTTCTAGCACTTGAAGGCTGTCTCCTTCAGAGTGATGGAAGCAAAAATGTAAAGCAAGTCTAAAGACTTCCATTTCATTAGAGTTTGCTGGAGAAGGGGAATACTACTTTACTTAAAGCACTCTGAGATAGGGTATTGGGGAACTGCAAGTCTCATGCCTCAAAATTGAAAGTTTCCTACCAGAAAGAGAATGTATATGAGCTTCTGCTGTGTCCTACAAGCCTAGAAATTCTCTTTTTTCTCTCTCCCCCTTCTTTTTTCAAAGTGGAGGTAAATAAAAATTTAATCTTTCCAGAAGAAAATGGTTTAGAAACACTGACCCAGTTTTCTTATGATGAGACTTGGGGGATGTTGGTATTAAAAATTATTCAAGGTAAGAATGATTTAAATTTTTATATGCTTCTAATTTCTTCAGCGTTCTTTAGGAAATATAGTGGATTAAATTGGTTTTATCCACCAAAGTTGAGGACCGTGTTATTAAGGCAGCTAGTTTTTACTGGAAAGCCTTTATTCTGAATAATTGTGTATTCTGTTCAGGACCTTGCTGATGGGAAGCAAAGTGTTTCTCTCCTTCATTTGCAGTACTTAAGTGAAGAGCCAGATGGGTCCAGTAGCTGGAGTTAAAAAAGAAGCTCTCCTATGCCTTTGGTCTGAAGTTCAATATCGTTATATCCCTAATAGCAGCTGCTTCTGTTTGAACCCTGGGTTATGAAAAATGAACTGCATTAAATGGGAAATCATTAACTATCAGCTGAGTAATAGTACTGTACTTTGTTGGCCTGCCTAAATCACCAGTGTCTGCTTCCTCACATGCAAAGAGTTGCTCTTCAGAATAACACAGTGAAACCCTGGCAGAAGGGCTACTACTTAAGCCTGAAGCCACACCAAAAAAAAACCTCTGAAACAACTTTTTCTTCCTTTTTTTTTCTTTTAGGTTTTCAGCCAGTTACTGGTGATCAGCATACAGGCAACTGAGGAAGTGATAAAACAGTTTTGTGCCAAAATTCCCCATGTGTGTGCATATGTGTGAATAGGCATACATATACCAAATATATAGACATTGGTAATTCTGTTCTTGTTCAAAATTCTCCATGTTACATGCTTGTCCTGCTGTAAAATTTGTTAAATTGTACCTGCCTGCTATCTTGACTTTTTTGTGAAGGCTGAATTTGCTAGTTTTATCTTGCTTTTCTGCAGGATGTGAAGACCGCAAACAGAAAAACATATGCTATTTGAAAATCACATCAGATCAGGAATGATGTTGATGGCCTGAATAAAAATTGTTCCAAACTAGACCTTTATTTGTCTGAAAGAATTAGTTTCTATAAAATGTCACAACAGATTAGTACTGGAAAGCTCCCTATTGTGTGTAGTCTCAGAGTGCTCAAACAGATCAGCTGTGGCTTCTGAATCTTTGCAGCAAGATTTTTTTTTTTTTTTTTTTGCTCAGCTTTGCTGTTTTGTGTGTTTGCAGAGTGTTTGGTACTGCTTTTTTCAGTGTTTCTGCTCTCAGTCCTTTATCATTCTATATTGTTATATAGTCAAGAATAATATAACAAGAGAAGTAACCATTACCATACAGCTCTCGGCTCAAACATCTATAACCTCATCTATTCCAAGAGCCAAACAAGACATGAAATGCCCACTCCCCAAGTTAATGATGCTGAAATAAGGTGAAGTCATGCACATATGAAAGAAAGGGATTGCTCTTACCCTTTTTTACAAGGAAAATCAATGTCTTATGAGGTGAATTATAGCTAGAATTTATATGATAGCTTTCAGTGTTATGCTGTTATTTGTATGAAGTATGCAACAGGTGATTCTTGGGGTTTTAACTTAGAATGAAACTATAACTGCTAGTAATGTTCCACTCATTAATACAGCTCCATGAAACTGTGTGAGATAAGCATATGGGATGAGAAATGCTTCAGGAAATAGAAATACTATCCAGACTTACACAGATGCACTGCAGACTTCTCCATAGCTTAAGTTTAGAAGTTACAAAAGTTCCGAATCCTTCTCTAGTTACTTCTCTATCCTTATCCTTTTTCTTGATGTAAGTTAAAGTGTCTGAAACTGGCACAAAAGAGCCTCTAAATGCAATAGCCAGTGCTGCAAAGAACCATACTTTCTTCCTTTACTCTCTTCATATATTAGATAATGAATGCAATGGCACAATTCAGCAAAATAGCAAATGATATGGCTACAGCTAGAGAACATACTTTTCTGCAACATGAGATAAATAGTATTTAAATAAGAGAGTGTTTAATGGGATGTGAAACTATGATAAATGCATATATTACGTATTCTTTGATACTTGCTGAGGCATCAGAGAACTGTGCTGTCTTAAAGGCAGAAATTCATGAGAATTGCTGTCTGCACTCTTGGTGTGGGTACATAGTGAAAATAGGATCCAGAGGACTTCTAAGTACTGAGAGAGAAGATTAACCCTCTGATTTACAGCATTAGCATCCCTTTCATTTCTGATGCTCAGACATACAGTTATATGTGTGATGGTGCCAAGCCTGAACCCTGAATATTCCTGTTGCTCTCTGAGGTCTAATAGTGCAGATTAGTGGGCCGTATCTGACTGTTCTGATCTAGCAAGGATGTTGTCTGTGAAGCCCAAGAATGATGAAACAATAGACACTGCTAAGTTAAGATGTCAGCTTTAGATTCTCTTGGTAGTTTGTTGTCTCTAGAGGTGAAATTTGGGAATCAAATATTCAATAAATGAAACTTCTGTATGGGCAGACCATGTAGTTCATAAAAATAAGTGGCTGTGATCCTGTTCATCAATTACAGGCTCAGGTGTAGACTGAGAATCCCTTTCTCTTACCATCCTAACAGCTGAAGTGTAACAGAAATACAGGATATGAAAACTGATTGCAATTGTCCTATCTCCAGTCATTGCCCTTAAATCTGACAGAAAAGACAGCAGTCAAAGGTCCTTTGACTAATTTGAAAACTGTAAGCAGTCACATCAACTGTGTTGTGTGGTAGCCAAACATGGCTAATGTTAGCAAATAATGAGTTGTGTTTGTTGTGGAGTTAGTTTCTATGAGACCTCAATCACTTCACACAGAACACAATCTATTGCTGAGCTGTAAAAAGTGAGTCCTGCCTCACTGCACCCTCACACTGTCATGGCATCATTCTGCTGATACTTCCAGTGCTAAATATAAGTTCAGGCTTGAAGAATTAGATCATACTGCCTAACTTTAGTTTCCTTTTCATCACACTAGAAGGTGTGTCTTGCTTAAGTACCTGGTTAAATATCTCCTGGCTGTTCAGCAAGGACTGCTGGCAAAGCAACGTAGCCCATACATTTTCTTTCATCACTGTTAGAGTATAAATTAACTTGTAAAGCACATCATTCTTAACATTAAAAAATAGGCCTCATAGTGAAGGGCATCATCAAATGTTTGCAATTAAACACATCATCTGCATTTGCAGTGATAGTCTCTTAACATCCTGCATTTAGAATGAGTTGCACTGGAAACAGCATGAAAAAAATGTAGCCACCACTCCTAGGTCAAGACAAAATGCCAGTACTTGCCATTCCCAAGATGTCTTTCTTAATCCCTGTGATTAAGTACATGAATTTATCCACCTCTTCTCCCTCCATCTCTTATCTCTTGTTTGTTTTTGTATCAGGAGCCACAGTGCCTGGGATTGAACCTTGGTAAGCATGGAAGGTAGTGCCCTGTGTGGGACACATCCAGGGATTGTCACAGTCTCTTCATACCAAGCAATCATATTAGGTAGCACTATTATAAAGCTATTTTAAAACAAACAACCCTCCAAAAAAACCATGAAACATAAAGACAGTGTGGTATCTTTCAGAATTCAAACTGATGCATCTTCCAGTTTGACTCTAAATAATAATAATAATAATAATAATAATAATAATAATAATAATAATAATAATAATAATAATAATAATAATAATAATAATGCACTAGAAATAAGCTTTTAACAATTAATGTAAGATTAAATGCTAAGCACCCTTTACTACCTGAAAAGCTTAAAAATACTCTATATCTTTTAGATGTTTCTTTTTAAAGAAGTTGTCCTAATCAATTTTTTTCAAAGCACTTGAGTTCCTAGCAGTTTCCTAAAACTGGAGAGACATTTCTGTTCTTTGTAAGCTAAATCAATCTCTGAAGAGCCTTATAAAAATAAAATAGCTTAAGGATGAAACAGCAGTAAGAAAGGAGATCCATCTACCAATTTATCAGTCTATCTATTTTCTAGCCATATCTATCTATAATGGTTAAAAGTTTTAAAGGACACTAAATTTAAGTATTTTATATTGCTTTTTATAAGGGCATTTCAATTTATCTCTATTCCTTTGGAAAGATGAATATTGTCACTGCACATTGTAGTCTTGTGTTGGCTAAAAAGAGTCAGGGGCATGACAGCATTTATGGAAGGCATGAGCTCAAATGTCAGTAGAGCATCCAAAAATGGATGAAGCATCACCCAGCCACTGCCATCTGTTGAGTGTTTCATGACAGCTGTATCTCTTGACCAGAGCTGGTGCAGATAATCATGAAAGGCACAGAGGAAGCATACAGCAGTTATACAGAGAAAAGGGAGGGGGGAATTCCACTTTAAACATTGTTTTTAATTGCACCATAATGATTTTTTAACAGACACCATGGTATGTAGCTTAGGCTCTGGCCTGAGTTAAAGCAAACAATAAACCACAGTGCAGCTGAAAAGCAATTGAAATTCCCTCTGCAAGAAGCTTTTGTTCAGGCTAAGTATTTAATAGTGTTTCTCCCAGAGACTTTTGCCCTAAATATACTCCTGCTACAACAAAAGAAGAAAAAAAAACCCCAAGCAACAACAAGGAAAAACCCCACACAAAAAACCAACCAAACAGAAAAAATCCCTGCCTCAACTATTGCATCAACAGGACTATCTACCCAAATATTCTTGTTATTGACTTACTAAGGGGAATGTAGGGTTTTTAAACCTTTTTCCTCTTAGAGAGGAGGAAACTTTAGGCCATGAAATTTCAGGTCCTAACACTATGAGGGGCACTTAAACTAAATGCTGGCTGAAAGAATGAATGGCTGTGGAGTAGAGTAAAATCATTCTGGTTTTTCTATCATTTTCCCCAGCGTATGGATCTGCTTTCTCCCCTAAGGCATACAAAACTGCCATCTGACTTTATTGTTTCTGATACAAACTCTCATAAGCTGGGGAGACTTCTAGATGAACTGGCAACCCGGACATGAAATCAATGGCACAGGCAGTAGCAAAGGGTAGGTGTCATTGCGAGGCAAAGTCTTTGATGTGAAAGCCTTCTCTTATCCTCTTATCTAACCCTTGCCTTCCCATGGCCGTGCCTCATATTGTTCTGTCACTTCAGTATGTCAGGGTTGCTGTTATTACAGCTCTGGGTTACCCAGCAGATGTTGCTGTGAAGTGGTACAGCACGAACAATTGGAGTTTAGTTCGTCCCTTTGATAATGCTAATAAAGCACATTGCTTGGGAAGTAAAATTGCTTAGAGATGCGTTACTTGTGAACATATCCAAAGTTTGGAGCTGAGACTTCTGCACAATTTCAGATAACTTTACATGTCTACAACTTTATGTGCAAGTTGAGAAAGTGTTAGATGAACTTCAGCACCTCACTTACCTGATATGACGCTGATACAACTGTTATACGTGTCGGGGGTTTAGATCTTTCTGATTTAGAAATGAAAATCATAGCATAATGAATGCTAACAGCTGCGCCTGAGTCTGCAGCACAGAGATTATTCAATAACTCAATGGGTTGCTGATATGGTCAAGCCTCAAAAGATTATTTTTTTCTTTTGTAAGAACAAGGGAGGTTATGATTGCTGCCATGTAGCTCAACAGGATCCTCAATATCTCTAAAGAAATGATCCCTCCCAGATTCAGATAACAGTTGACCATGTAATCTATCCAAAAACAAAATTGCCTTGAGGACATACAAGCCAAAGTTCACTTGTAGTACTGGTTCTTCTTTTATTAATCCCAGAAAGATGTCAGGCTGTAGTATGTCTGCAATATACTTTAGAGCAGCTTTGTTTATTTCTTACATCCATTCAAACACTAATAAGATGAGGAAATACGTAATTAATAAGAATATGAGGAGGGGTGCCAAAGGCCATGACTTGCCTTCGTGATGCATTGCTGCATATCTGAACTGCTCTGTTGTTTAAATACCTTACACAATGTTAACCTTATCTGCCAGCTAGCCTCTGTTACTATTTGAAGTAGGAGTGGGTAGGAGTTATTTCTGAGATGTGTGTGATTCCATAGCGTTGGGTTACACTTGAGAGAAAATGACATTTCAAACACATATATGTATAAAATGTACATTAAAGCAGGGCACCTTTAAAATACCAGTTCTGCTTCTAGGTCAGTGGGAGGCTCTGGCTTACTGCTACATTAGCGTTTACAAAATTCTTTGGCATTTATATCTTTTTATTTTACAAGTTTACTCTGAAAGAAGCTAGTAAAACAAAACATAGGTCTGCCCTCCCCCTGAAAGTCACTTTTATGTTTCTTTCTTTTTTAACATGGCAAAGTGGTTGTAAAATGTACTCTTGATTCTTAAATAAAACAGCATGTAAGTAGGATGGGTATGGGAAGTGGGCCCCTTTCTTGAGATTTTATAGACCGCACAGGACCTCAGACAGGAACAATGATGCTAAATGTAGATTTATTTTTTAAGGGTTTGCACAGAGTGCTTCGTATTACTAAGTAAAGACAGCAGATACTTCTAAAAATTTCTAAGAAACTGTTAAGTCAAGGAGAACTATTTCTTAATGATCAAACTTATGTTCAGTTGTAACACAATTAAGGAAGAAATGGGTGGTTGCAGAATAGCTATTCAGACTCCTGTGAAACTTAACAGGGAACGGGATTGCCCCTCTAAGAAGAATAGGACAGACCATATAATTCGACATCTGGGATCTAGGAAGACCCCCAGTTGAGGGTACTATTGAAATTCAAAACCAAGAAAGAAGTGTGTGAGGGGGAACCCTGCAATAGCTGCAATTGTGATGCCTGCCTTGTTTATGATTAAAGCTGATTAAAAATGCAAAAAGTACATTTCATTGTAAAAAACAGCGAACTGGAAGAGAGGAAAGAAAAGGATTTAGAATTCAATTTTGCAATTTTTAAATCCAAGGATTAAATGTGGAAAGGAATAGATCTGCAGCATTTTGAGGACTGGGGTTTTTGTTTAAGACTGCAATTGTGTGCTCTTTTTTCCAAGGTAAGCGAATGTTAAGTACGCTGAGATGCTATTGCTCCATGCTTCCATGCTAATAAGGCGTGCTTCCCACAGTGTGTGACAGAAAGGATGAATACCATGCAGTGCTAATGGTTAATTTGTAGTGGCATGTGTGTTCCTTGAATGTTTGTGAAGTTTCATGATTCACCATCACACAATTGAATCCCTCCTTTTTTAAAGATATAGCGATATGTAATGAGATGAAGCAATGCTGACAGGGTTTTTGAAAGATACATTGTCCTCCACAGCCTATTCACTTCGTAATAATACCCCTTAAATTTGTTAATTTCTCACGATTTGGGGGCTAGAGTGAGTCCTCGACAAATAATTTCGGTATTCACCGTGGTTTAAAATGTTAATTACTGTGGAATTTGTCACAGATAGCATCAAACCGCAGTGATACTAATCTGTGTCATGGATTTGAAACTCCTTTGGGAAGCTCATATTTAGACTAACTGCTGAGTGAACATGACTGCTAAGATTACAGAGGCTGTGGACAGTGAGGAAAAGCAGTAATGCTCCTTCTGAGTAGAAAGTAAACAATAGGGTGATTGTCTGCTTACACATTGGGGCTAAACAGCCCAACTGCTGAGAAGCTCTAGGTAAAAAACCTCCTATCAGCAAGGAGTCTTGATGTTTTCTTCATGGAGCTAGATGTTGTCAAGGATTCAGCTGAGCCACCCTAGTGAGTGTACAGGAAGCAAAACAGGATATTCTTGTATAGGCCCTGTTTCATGTAATTATGCAACACTTGAACTCTTGTGTGTATTCCAGAATGGGTAACACACCTCTGAAAGGATCAGCAGCAACTAGTGGCTGAAATATTCTTATGAAAAGTGCTCTTGATTGAAATCAGTGTGTTTACATTTTCAGTTATCTTTGGTAAGGATTGTTCCACCTCAATGCACCCTCAAAATTAAGAAATTATTTTCACCCGGTTTCATTTCCTGTGTTTGTTTCTTTTAACAAGCAATCTAAATAATTTCCGCTGTCTCTTAAAAAGGAACAATAAGGGAAATGATCAGGAAAATATCAGTACATCAAATATCCTCAGATATTTTTCATGGATATGCTGTATTGGATGAAACATAGACAAATTCCCTGAGAGGCAGCTGAGCAGAGGTTCATGCCCAGTGACTCCCAGATCTGTACTGGGGGGCCTGGATACCCAGAAAATCCTGGAATGTGCAGTGAGAGTTCTGGGCCCACTAGGTCCCTGTGTGTACTGCAGAAGCCAGAAAACACTGGAAGCTCTGGCTGGGTGTGCATGTGCATGCACGTGTGTATCTACATAAGTACACTATCTGCATAAACAGTGTGCTGGCTTTATTTAAATGATCTGCTTCAATTAGAGTCTCTTTTGTTCTGTTTCTGTAAATAAAAACCACATGTTAACTTTTGAATAATCTCTGGTTTTAATAGCCTGAATGCTGCCATGTCCTGTTTGTACCACAGATAGTAATGAAACTGCTTTTATGAGTAAGAATCAGGGCTGATTATTAGAAACCAAGCTTTGTTTTCAGCAATAAGTTCGTGTTTTGTTTTTGTGTTTGGGGTTTTCAGGGTTTTTTTGTGCGTCCTGCAATAATGTTGCCCAAAGAAAAATTTGTGTCCTATGCAAAGTAATGGACATCCTTCTGTGGTCTGTGGATTATAGCTTAAGCTCAGATTTTTCCATCCCGTTATAAGACCACTCAAAAAGAAATCTGTCCTCCCCAAAACAGAAGAGGAAAAAAAACTCCAGATCCTTTATGTAAATAATAGCAGTAACCCCATGTTAGACTTTCCTTGTTTTCTAATCTGTATACACAAACCCAAATTCTACTGCTGAAACAGTGAATGTCAAACAGGTTGTAAGAGTGCAATGATAGCAGAATATGGCAACTGATTTGTAAATTTTTCCTGTTCTCAGTCTTCAGTGTAGCTGATGCCAGATAGCCTGCATTGATCTGTGCTCATACAGTGTCAGTTCATAGTGTGGCAGTCAGAGGGAAACTCGCTTTAGTTCTCATATCCCAATTTTGTTACACTTTGAACAGGGGCTATAATCTGAGCCTTTGCTACATTTTTTTTATTATTATTTATGAGGGGAATGGAACTGCATTTAATATTTTTATTCTGAGAAATGAAATAGGAATATTAGAAGTAACAGAACAGGCACAAAACACAAATGTCTGTCATCTCCATAGCTCCAGGAATATTTTAATGGTGAAGATTTCCTGGAACTATTAAGCAGTTTCACGGATCTTTCCTCAGTGTTTCTTAAAAACAAACAAAAATACCTGCAGGAGAAAAAGATTTTGTTTTTTAATAGGAGAGTGGAGTATTTTGTACTGGGGTGTCAGCAAGTGCTGATTTCAGTGCAAGGGAAGGAGTAAGACCACATGGCTGGGAACAAAGCAGGGGGGTGAGGCAGCTTCCCCAATCAACAGCGGCAGGCTGTCAAACTGGCTCAATTGTCATGTGAAATCTCAGCTATAGCAAGGATCTAGGCAAGAAATCTATTTTTTTCTTTTTTACTATGCTTTTAGCCTAAAGAGTAACAGTTCTGTTAAATTGAGAAAACAACAATTTTAAAAAGTGTTCTGCAGAACCCCCAGTAAAGGTATGCATAAGCAGTCTTATTGTGGCAAAGTGAGGCTGGGGTGTTTTCTTACATGCATTATTGAATTTGGGCTTGTTTTTCCTCCTTCTAATATGCTTTTTGGGAAATCTTTTCTTTTTCATATTTGTGCTTTCTGTACTTTTCTTTCAGAATTTGTTTGTTTTTCCTCTGTTGCTATTCATGATTTAGACAGCTTCTTCATATTTACTTATTCTTTTGTTTTAATTGTCACCTTTCAATATCTTAGTGCAAACTTTGTTATATTTCAAAATCTTTTATCTCTTGTTGTTCTTGCCCTAGTTTCATATTATTTCATGATCCTTTCCCAGAATCTTGACTTCTTATTTATTTGGTATATTCTAAAGAAAACTAAGCTTCAAAATGCTTAGGAGGCATGACCACCACCATCACCAACAGAATAAATAAATTAAAAGAAATATAGATACAAAAATACTACTTTTTTTTTTTTTTGCCAGAGCTTTACAGTCCCCAGATTCTTTGGAACTTGTCACACACATCATTTTGAGTGCTTTAGATGCCATCATCTATGTTTCAGCAGTACATTACTTTCATGAATTTTGGGCTTGAAACGTGGGTGAGAATAGCTGGGGGAGGGTGTCACGATCTCTGCCAAATTTAATTCTGGGGCATAATAAGAAGCTTTCTGAATAAAATTTTAATTTGTTCTCTGTCAAGCACAGCAGCCTGAGATATAGTGTAAATTGTGGTGAACTCGTAATCACTTTTAGAAAGCTTTAAAAAAGCTTACCCTTCCCACCCTGTTCTTCCCAAATACCTCTGGGAGAACTATCCTGGTTTATATCCAACTCTTAAAGTCACTGTCACTTCTTGGGGTGCCTTTTCAGTACCCTCCAGTGTCAGTCTGATGTCAGCAGCTTCCCCTGAGCATTATCACCGCAGGTTCCCACCAGTAGGTGTGGTGGACAGAGCGCTCTGAAAAGGTTAATCAGCAGCATTCGTTAATAGCTAGGTAACAGTATCCAGCCTGCGGGCTACTGCTTGTTGGCAAATAGCTCTCGTGGTGCAAAGCTTGTAGTTTTTGTTCAACTGGTTGAGTGCCTTGTTGCCAGGTTTCCTGCTGGAGGAGGAGTTTGGCCGGACCACTGGGGTGTGTTGAGCAATGGTATTCATTGAACAGCGCTGCTGGCACCTCCGGGACTTCCCAAGGCTTCACATCTCCAAGCTGAGCTCACTAGCAGGAATTCAGTATTTTAAGCAAGAACAGAATGACCTTCCCAAGGATCCTGATTAGCTTTTGGTGTCCAGCCTTGCTAGACTGAAACTCAGGAAAATTTGCTTGATTATCAGTAGTCTTCTGACACTTTCCAGCAGCTCCCTTTCGTGTGATTAGAAACATGGATAAACTCTCCAAGGGCTTACTGAGAAAGACACAGAGAAGAGATCAATTTACAAAGGTAGGAAAAATCTCTGTGGTGCACACTTCTGCAGCAGCCCAGCGAGTCTCCCTCCCAGCAGTGTCACTGTCACGTACACACGGGTGAGCAAAGCTACATGACGGCGCAGTAAATAAATAAGGCCTTTGAGTCAGGCTAATCACTGGGTAGGCTCAACCTGGGTTAATGGCTGAGATCGTGTCCTATTACATTGTTGACTAATGTACTTTTCAGACAGAAGTTTGTACTGTAGACTTGGCCTCAGGTTTTCCTGCTTTAATATCTCTGTCAAAAAGGTGCATGTTCTTCATATATCTTTGTACATTCATTGCATTTCCTAGGTTAGACAAAATATTATTTTTCTAGCTGGATTCTATATTAAGATGAAAAACAAAAACAAAAAAAAAAATTTACAAACTTTCTGGTTTTGTTTGTAAAATAACACACCACAGCAACAAAAACAAAGAACAGAATAATTTTTTGAGGCCATGTAATTACAAAAATAATATTTGAATTAGCTTTTAGGATTTTTAGCCTTAGTATATCAGACTGATATTTTTCAAACAGGCTTATGGCTTACTCCAAGTGATTTTAGCAGCTCCAGTGGGGCTAGTTATGGTGTGAATTATTACTCAGCATGAGTAAGGAGATCAGAACTAAGCCTAGATATGGTCAGAAGGAGAGAGGGCTTTGTCTGATTTGTCTATGATAGATCTGCCCTGCTGCTAACTCCCTGGTCTTTCATTTAGTTGCTTTTTAGAGACTTTTGTTAATACTTAGAAGGAGTCCTGAGAGGACAATTGAGCTTTTATGGGTTTTTTCGCAGAAGCAGGAAGAAAGAATCAAGTTGCTGGTTTTCTGTTATTGTTGATTTATTTTCTGCTTATCCTGCAAATATTTATTTTTAAAATTTATTTTAAAAAGACACAAAAGCAATGAAACAAAAACCACAAACAACCAAGTAATGTAAATTGGGTTTTGAGGAATTAAGATGGTGAGCTTCAAAGTTGATCTGCAGATAAGGATTTCCCAAGTATACAACAACATTATGATGAGCTCTTGCAGCAAGGAGGGTTATAGCTTTTGTTTTCTAAGAGAACTGATTTCCACGTGAGCTTGTCTCAGTTTCGAAAGGTTTAACAACTGGGGAAATCAGATTTTTTTCACAAGATGCTATAAAAATGAAACAAACTAGTATAGACTATTAAGGTTGGTGGGCCACTTGCTGGGCTCAGTGCCACAAAATGAACCTGATGGCTTTCCTCAGGCAGCCTCAGGGTCCAGCTTCCCCTTTGCACAGGGAAATCTCCTGGCCAAACTCCAGCTGTGATGATCCCCTGGGACTAGCTCACAGCAGGCTGGGCCGTCCTAACTCACCCTGCTCTCAGAGAAAGCTCCAGTTCTGGCAAGAGAAACAGCTTCTCTTTGCCAGAAACTGTCTCCTGTTCTCTTGTCCTTTCTAGTGCTTGTATCAAATAGTTACAGCAGACCAGAGAATCTGTGCTGCAAGATGGTCAAAAGAATTTATGGCCTCTGGAGCCGATGGGACTAGGTTTGCTCAGGATCATGCCCTTAGTTAGCGTCCTGCAGCAAAAAGGCCTAGAGTTTAGTAAGGAAACTCTCTCAGGGATTTCTAGTATTGATGACTGTAACCAAGCCTGGCAGCCCTTGGATCTTACAGCTCTCTCTGGGCCTAATCAAAGGCCATTGACGTAAACTAAAACATTTGACTTCAGAGAGTTGTGGATCAAACTCTGCGCCTACACTGACTGGGTTTGCCTTCCCCTCAGACACAACCTCACTTTAAATTCTTTTCTTCTGACAGGCCTGTAGCCTCATTTCTCTCTCTTAAGCTGGGAGGGCATTTCACAGCTCTCTAAAATGCCCAGAAGTGACTTTTCCCTTCTCAAGGTGCAGTTTCACATTATACCTAATTCAGTGTAACTGCTGGCTGATCCCAAAAGTCCCATCCCTGTTTTACTGATATCAAGCTTAAAGATCGTGTAATCCTGGCAAGATGACTTGACACAAAATTAACCCAGTCCAACACACATCCCCTCTGGGCCGCTTGTGTCCCTCCACCATGATAAACTCCCCCGCCCAAAAAAAAACCTAACCAAAAACCAAACAACCAAACCCAAAATGCCGCTGTCCTTTCAGCAGTTTTCAACATTTGCCATGGATTAGTGTAATGTGACTCTGTGCCATGAGTCTCAAAAACTCTGCCAGGGGCATTACGTAAAAGCAGAGTTAATTTGCATTAAGGCAGAGAACCTAGACCAAAAAAACATTAAGAAGAATTCATATTAAAATGATACATACAAGGTCTAGTCCAGAAGTATTAATTAGATACTGATAGAAAGAAAATGGTTAAAATGGATTTACAAGTGTGAAAACTACCCTTAATTTATGTTATTATACTTAATGTGATTCTCCTCTTATATTTCGTTCAACCCAGTCAGCTGTCAGTCAGCATTTAGCATCTTGTTGGAAAGTTCTTCATTTTCAACCAAGTGTTCCTGGGCCACTGCAGGTCTAATGTCACAGTAAATAGGGAATGTTTCTCGATTCTTTCCTTCTTCTCCTACAGACCTTGGTGTTTCCTTTCAAGTCCATTGTCATTGTTAACAAGGTAGTTTTTACTGCATTCTTTTGTCCAGACATTGATGCATAAATAACTTCAGATTTACACTATTAGCTTAATTGGTTTTTTCCACTTTAGATATAAACTCATTTTAATTCCTTTTTTTAAACTTAGGTGGTGTAAATGTCATCTACTCCCATATTATTCCCATTTCAAAGCATACACTTGAACCTCACTGAAAGTCTTGAACTCTTTTTCTTCATGTATGCATATTTTGAAAAGAAAAACTTGTAAAAGGACTACAATAACTATTACTAACCACTAAATTTCAACATGTCTTTGTACCCCTATTGGGAGTCTCAACAAATGTTCTCAGTTTCCCTTGACACAGTAATCAGGAATTCTCCCTATGTGTTCTCTCTTCTCCATGGCTTGAAAATTAAAGCTGTGTCTTTAGCAATAAGATGTGCAGCACATCTTTCTGAAAGATAAAGTTTATATTAGATTCAAGCTACCCAGCTTTTTCGGAGCTCTCCTTTTATTTTGGATTTTGTTTTTGGATTTTTTTGAGTGGAATCTGATTTGCATATTAAAATTCATATTAATTGTAACTTTTTGTGATACTTAATAGCAGAGGTATTCTTTATCTTACAGTCTGATTTTCTATTCCAATATTTAAAATTAGAGAATGTGTTCAAATTCCTATGGCAAAAATCACTCAAAGTAAGAAGCTACTTAAAATGAATGAAAGAAGAGTTCATTTTAAAAGCTGGAGGTGAAACAGTTACCCCCATAAAGCTCCTGACTGCTTCCTTGCAATGAAATGTCTTACATTTGCCAGTAGTTTTCTAGTGGTGGCTTGTTCTGCTCTGATGTAAATTAAATGTGTGATGCTAGAAGCTAAGTTACTTAGGTATTGTCACTCTGAGCAAAGGAGCTGCTAGAATATTTTTAAAGAGATTCACAGGTGATGAGTGTGATCTTCAGTTTCCAAACTCACCAAGAAAGAAGCTGGTTTTTTACTTAGCATATATTATTCACTTTGTGCCTTCTCTGTCAACTGTTACCAGCACAAGTCCTCCCACTTTCATCAGGGAAGCTAGAGGTTTGGTTTTTATGCTGTGTAACATAGCTTCTTATTCAGGTAAATGGAAAAGTCTATTGGAATGTCTTCTGATTGATTGGTTGGAAGAAGCTGAGGTCCTTGCCACTCAGATCCTTTCGAAAATCTCAGCTGTGTGGTATTTGTGCACTCATGTCTCTGGAATGTAACATCAGTGAGAAAAGGCACTAATTCTCAGGACAACGTGACTTACCATCACCTTTCCTGAGAATTACTTATTCCTTTGTCTTACTTCATGAAGTAAATTAATACAAATAAGGATCTTCTTGCAATGCACTGTTTAAAAAATATATGGGTGGACTTAGAAGTGGATCAGAGAATCTCTGGCTGGAGTATAAATGTGGGGAAGTGTAAAAATTTTTTCCTTCATTTTCTTTGTGTTTCAGCTCTGGAAATATCTGTATAAATACAGCAATCTCATTGTTTACTCTTACATCTGGGATCTCTGTAGAGAAAAAGACCCAGCAAACACCAAGGCTGGTGGGAGCAGGATGAGAAACATGTGCTTTGCAGAGGGTCTGTCACATCTTCTTTTGCTTCCATTGTCAAGCTCAGTGACTCTGTGCTTGCAGGAAGAACAAGGATATCTTTATACAGAAATGGAAGCTCCCCAAAAACTGAATTTTGTCCGTACCATCAGAAGAGTAAATTGTGCAGTCCTGGCTTCAGATGTGTATTGGGTTGATCTTGGTTAGATGCCCACTAAACCACTCTATGACTCCTCCTACTAAACTGGTCTGGGGAGAGAAAATAAGACAGAAAACAGCTCATAGGTTGAGATAAGGCAGTTTACTTAAGCAAAAGCATGCAGAAGCAATGAAAAAACCCAAAGATTTTATTTCTTACTTCCCTCCAGCAGGTGATGTCCAGACATTCTCAGAAAGCAGGTCTTCAGTACAGGCAGTGGTTGCTCTGGAAGGCAAATGGAAATAACAAATGACTCTCCTTCCTCCTTCTTTTCTTAGCTTTTATGTCTGAGCTTATATATATATGACCAATGCCTTATGATATGGAATATCCCTTTGGTCAGTTTAGGCCAGTTGTCCTAGCTGTGTCCCCTCTCAAGATTCTGCCCAGCCTACTGGTGAGGTGGGAATGTTGGAGAGACAGCCCTGATGCTGTGCCAGCACTGCTCAGTAGTGGCCAGAACACTGGTGTGTTATCAACAATTTTCTTGCAACCAGTGCAAAGCAGAGCACTGTGAGGGCTGTGCTATCCATCTCAGCCAGACCAAACACAAGATGTGACCTCTGTAGGCTCAGCAGCACTTTCACATTTAGCTCCAGATATTAGGACATTCAACTTTGTCAGCCTTGTCTTGTCACACGCTCCCTGTCAAGTTCCCAGCTTTTCTCTATCCCCTTTTTCCCACTGATATTTTTTCTCAGAATCTGAGGAGATGTAAATAAGAGAATAGATGCTGTTGCAGAGAAAAAAGAAGATAGTTCCCAAAGCCCCTTGCATTTCCTTAGGACACCTTTAAGCACTTTGGCCAACTCACACCATGTGCTCAGAGATCTTTTCAAGGTCACAGCACCTCCAAAATACCAGCGCTCCTGCCATGCCAACACCAACCACTTGAATTCTTGGCTACATCACTGAGGAAAAGCTTGAACTAGTCACATGCAATGTAGGACAAACATGCCTTCATAAAATCCAAAATACTGTCATCAAGCTCTAGAGACTGTGATGTTCTATGGGGTTTGGTCCTGGCCTGGGAAATTTATGACCTAGGCTCAGCTTTATGTTCTGCCAAATTCAGTGTGAAAACTCCTCAGAACAGAGCATATGCAGCAGGCTACACTGAGTATCAAAACAACTGCTTTAATACTATTTTGTTTCTGCAGATCTTTGAAAGGCTTTTTGTGTGCTCAAAGCAGGGTAACAAGTTTCAAAACCTGAAAAAAAATATTTTCTATCTTTCCATCAATTCTAATTACGTGGCCTTTCCCAAAACAGGTTCTTTCCATCTCAAAAGCCATGGTAGTGGCTAAAGACGTGGCAACTATTTTTCCCACATAGCTAATTCTATTGCTGAAAGACTCAGATTCACTTTCAGTACTTTTCACTTGATTCTATGTATTCCCTGCTGAATAAATAAGCAAAGGAGGTATCTTCCAAGTTAAAAGCTTTTCTAGATCTCCTTATTTACAGGGATATAGAATTAGTATAACATTTTCCTTTCTCAGAAATAAAAACTTGAGCCAGAAGATTTGCAAGTTGCCTTGTTTTTACTCATTTTTATAGGAAAAAAATTCTTAAAACTCATTCTGTGAGTGTAAATTTCACTGTTAAGTGGAGATGAGAGCACATTATGAGCTTTCCCAGTGTATTTTGCTCTCCTTACCTGATTCCCCTGGGTCTTTTGAATCTATGTATTGCATTCATAACTTCTAAAAGTCCTTCCTTTGAAAGTTTGCTTAGGGTTTTCTTTTTCTTTTAATATGCTAAAGTTGTTTGGTTTGAGGTTTTTTAATTACCTTTATGCCAATGTGTACTATGAGTGTACAAAAAGCTCTATCAACTTTTTTCTGTTTGCAATTTTATTCTGAGATAGTTGTTCCCAAAACTATCCTGAAATTTCTCCCTCAAGACAAAACAAAATTTTCTCATTAGATATAAAAGAGTACTTTTTCTTATCCAAAATTGAATATTCCCAGGAGAAATACTGTCTCATATTCAGAATACTGCATTTTATCATCTTAAGAGAAAGGCATCCAGTCTCTCCTCTAGCTCATATTGTAGAAAGATAAGCTGTAGGACTTAGTCATGGTGATGCCTTGAGAGGCTGCCTAGAACAGGGGCTAGACAGTGTTAAAGGAATAAAGTAGGTATTTATTTAAAAAGCTTCAAAGGATACACCTTGGGCAGTACAAGAGCCTGGCCAAGGCCACACCCAAGAGTGACAAGGGATCACACATTTTCACACTTTTGTAAGTTCTGGCACATTTACATATTGGGGTTAATTGTCCAATTACAGCTCCAGGTTATGCAGTCCCATCCTCCCAGATTTCTCTCCTCAATTACCTGTTTGCACTTTTTGGGCCTCAAGCAAGTAATGGTGTCCTTGGTTCTCGGGCTGGAAAGGATTGTTTTGTCCAACCAAACTGTGAAGACAACTTGCTGACACTCTGTATGAAGTTCAGAGTTATATACCAATGCAGTACAGAGTCTGCAAACTATGAAAGCTAGAACTTAAAGGCAACGATGGAGCTGGGTTTCATAGAATCATAGAATACCACGTTGAAGGGGACCTGCATGTTGCCTGTAACCCTTTATTCTATTCCATGCTTCCTCAAACAGTTCCTCAAGCACTGAATTTTAGGTGGGAGGAAGTAGGAAAATAAAACTGAGCCTTGCACTCAGAGGGACATCAAGTCTAGCATTCCTTTGCTGAGGATCAGCCTGCCAGGCAAGAGACCAGCCAGCAAGATAGGCTGGCTCTGGGCCTCTTGTGGGGTGGGCACACTTAGCATGGCAATGGAGCAGTATCTTATATCTACCTTCTGTAATAGAAATTGTTTCCCACTTTCGTAAGTGAGGTATGTTTCCCCTTATCTCCAACTAACTAAAGTTGTGGGGTAGTAGAAGGGAAGGTGTTTCCATTTTTAAAGGGAAAAATGGTCCCCATTTTCTAGAAGGAGCACGATAAAATCATTGTCTTCTATTTCTTAAACATCCGTTCACACATCATTTTTTAGAAAGCAATGGTGTATCTACAGCAGAAAAATGCAAACATAATCTTTAGCGAATTCTAAAGCTGTTATGGTTAAGCTGCAGACATACACATCTCAATCACACTATCTTTTCATGAAATGGGTTAAGCTTTCCTTCACTGTATGAACAGATAAAGAGTACTGTGCTTTTCCTTTGTTATAAATCTTGCCTAAAACTTTAAAATAACACATTGAAATAAGTTATATCTATTCTTGAATTATTTAAAAAACTGTGTAAAAGAAACTGTCCTCCATGGGCCTGTAAGTTTAGTGCTGACATGACTCTTTTATATGGCCCATTCAAGATAGATGATAAAAGAAAGTAGCTCTTTTTCTGTGTTGGAGATACTTGAAAAACATTATTTTAAAATAAATACAAGCTTTAACCTTTGAGGAAATTTCTTTCTAACATTGCATTTTTTCAAGCATGTAGCCTTTTAATACAACTATTGCAGAGCAAAATATTAACGAAAGCTGTTGAACCTCAACCTCTTTTCTCCCCCACACTTTGAAAACAGAGCATTTCTAAATGAGTGACCATTGCCAACCTGAGCCAGAGGGCAGCATTCACCACCTTATGGCATACTGCAACTTCTGATGAATCTCAGCTACTTTTTAACTCCTCTTTCTCTGTACAGGACCAATCAATGCATTTAAAAATGGCTTGCCTCATATGGCCTATTGCGAAATTGTTAAATGAATAAATGACATTGCCATTAGTGTTCAGTTATAAGTACATTTGAATTTTAAACTGAACATATGCTACTTCTTTGCTTGAAACTACTAGCTTTTTTTTTGCAAAAACTGTGCCACAGACCCAGGCATGCAGTAGTAGTAAAATTTTGGATTGAGGATGTCAAAGCTCTTTAAAGATGCTATCATTATCTGAATTTGATTCATTAGATACTAAAGAAGTTTCTTACTTGAGGCTGCACAGTGATCAAAACTGATACAAGAATAGAGCTCCTCTGTCTTAGCTGTGATCTTGATTTAGTTCCTCCTTTACTACTCTGGATATCAATTTGAAAATAAGCTTTTATTTATGGGCTTGGTGTTTTGTTGCAAAGCTGTTGTTAATTTTGTTTCCTTTGATAATATTAAGTGTCTTCTATCTCAATATCAAATTTCTACAGCCAATTCAGGCTGGAGAATTCCTTGAATACTTAGTTATTTGTAACTCCAGTTTCACACTCTCCTCCCCCATAACCATTACATAATCATTTCTCCCAATAAAATATTTTTGATCAGATTAGAAATGTATGAAAGACTAGAAGATATTTCTTGGCTTCAAGACACATGCAATTCACTTATTTCAGAGAGAGCAAGTGATAACATAAACAAGTTAAAAAAAGGAAAAAGTAATGAAACACTTGTCTGCTTCATTTGGCAAAGAATAAGTCTGGAGTTTTTATTGAATGTCAGGAGTGAGCAGAGGAGAAAGAGAGGGAGATGGATGCAAAGATTATGTAGAGATGAGGACACTTTGCACTCAGTTCAGTTTGTGGAAATATATGCTTAGCCATAATGTCAAATCCTGAAGTAACTTTGCTAAACCTGGTGGGAACTTGCTTGCATTACCTGAGTCTAACATCCTCTATGTTGATTTCCAAAGAATGTCTCCAGATTTGAATGAGGATAGCTGAAAGTAAAGCTTGGCCAGAATTTCCCAGTTGATGATGAGAGGGTTTTAACTGTGTTTTGTTTCACAGCAAGTGATGAGGGAGTTTTAATCTGCAGTGGCTAAGATCAGTTTGAAACCATTTGCAGCTGAGTACTGGCCATCACTTTGAAATTTAAGAGAAACCAAACATATTTCAGGAGATTTATTTCAATCACAGATAGAAAACAATGGGGTCCCATGGCAAGCTGGGAGTCCGCTCCTTTTAAAGAAGCACATGCCACTTCAAGGAAAAAAAAGCATGAAAGGAAGCAGTGGTGTGCAAATCAAAATAACCCCTTTGTCTTTCTCTCTGGATCCATGCTTGGGGAAGAATAGAGTGTAGGGGAAGAATTCAGACCTGTCTTTGTTCAGTCTCCAAAGGCAACTATTTTCTCTCTGGATGAGAAAGATATTTAGTTTTAATGGTGGTGGAAGCCTTCCTTTATTTTAATGATCAATACAGGCAGTTGTAAAAATGCTGTCTTCAAATAACTAATTGTTGAAGATTAGAAATTAATTGGTTTGGGTTTGCTGTTTTGGTTGGGATTTTTGGTATGTTTTTTTTGTTACTGCCCTTCCCCTGCTACATAAGATTCATCAGTTTTTCACCTGCTGTTAGCCACCAGACTGAGCTTCTGGATTCATTCTGTCCCTTGCTTTTTTGCTAGATAAATATGGATTCATTTCTGGTAAGGGGTATGATTAAGTGTGTCATGTTTTACTTTTTTAATGCTTGTTATGTTTGTATCTTAAATCCACAAATATTTTGTGCTCTTTTTGCAGGTGACAGTTCTCCAGTGACACCACCTTACCTGAGGCTGGGCAGAATGAAACCTAATCTTGGGTGAGAGACCTGTCTGATTGGAGGTGCTACTGTGAGAAACATAATTTGATGGCTTCCTCCTTGCTGTTTCCTTTCATCCTTCCCTTAAAGCATTCCTGATGAGGTTGAGTTGAAGGTAAGCCCCTCTAAATTTTTCATGTGCATTTATCCCCTGAATTAATGTTATCTTTGGCAATTTTCACCGGTTATTCAATGCAGTGCTGCCTGTCTGCCCTCTGTGCTTTCAGGCTAGCTCAGGACCCGGGCTCAGATCACAAAATTGCAGCATGACATGCTACCACTTAAGCACTTAATTATACCTAAGGAGACAAGGATCCACATTGTACCCTTTACAATGGAACCACAAGAAAAAACAAAGTCCCAGTGCCTTGCTAGCCAAAGGGATCTTTGCCAGCACCAGGTGGTGGGAAGCATGAAGAAGTGAGTGGGGTGACTCCTGGCACTGCCTGTTCAGTCACGCTGACAAGTTTTTTAAAAATGCTGCTTTTGAGAGGGAGGCCAGTAGTGTTTGGTGTCAAGGGGCTGAAAAGGTGCCGTGTGGGGCTGAAAAGCCTCCTGGTCATTCCTGATGAACCATTTTCAGTGCTCCTCCTCCTACTTGGATGGCTGTACTTACCTGGCCACTGCGCTCTTGCATCCAGGTTTTGCCAAGTGGTTATCTGCCTGCTTGCACCTGTTTATTCTGTATCTGCCTCTCTGGAAGGCAAAGTTTGGAAGGGTGCAACCAGTCATCAATGATTCTGTTGGGATTTTTCTGTCTGGTTGAGCTAATTGCTCCTGGAGTTCTACCAGTGGTCTAATTTAATTACCTTGTTTCAAATCCAGTTTTAGTGGGAAATGCAGAAGAGTACAAAACCATAAAATTCATCTATTTGCATAAACATGTACTGTGTCTGTTTTACATCATCTGTGATATCTGTACCCAGCTTCTCTTTTCTAGTAATGATGGACAGTCTCTGTCATTGGCCTGAGGCACCTAGTTTAATGGCAAATGTAGGTCTTGCAGAATTTCTGAGCTTTGTAGCTTTATGTAAGTTACCATACCATTTGCTTTCCTTGGAATACAAACACCATCATGCTGTAATTTCATCTTAAAAGACTTTTTTGTTCTCTTACTAGAAGGAAACCTGCCTTTGTATGAGTTTATTTGGAGGATCCAAGTATGGTATATAAATTTGTGCTAGATAGACGTAGCTGAAATGAATTCCTAGAATGTTTAGAGTGGTTGAAAATCTGTATTCTGTATAGCTACTGACTGGTGTAGAAGGTTGAGGCATCGTGATTTGCTCTCCTATGTCTCTGGTTTGAATTTATAGGAGAATAATAGCGCCACACTTGATGGCATACTATAGTGGGACGCTGAAGTCACACTGCAAGGTGTTTAAGGGAGTAATAGAAAAATACCATTTTAAAATAGAAAAGTGGATAGTCAGTGCTTAGGGCTTTCCCTAGGACTGATTTTGTTGTAGGTCATTTGAGAAAATCTCATCTTTTTAACTATTGAACAAAACATTATATGAAACAAGTATCTGTCTTCAGGAAAATGTATCTATTATGTGTTTGAAGAGAGGTTTACTTTGTATTCTACAGAAGCTGAACATGCAAATAGACTATTTGCTTATGAATTCTTATGGTCATTGAGGAGATTTCAGCTAATTCTTTTCTTTTAAATGAAAAAACTATGACAAAGACAAAGATTTTAAGCTGATGATTGGGATCCAAAGGACAGATAATGCAGACTCCAACTGCGTTTGTAATAGTTCAATTCTGTAAGTGAAATATGTTCTCTATCTCGAGAAAGAATGAGAATACGAAAGATGTTGTGTCAGTGATTCTTCAGATTTTCATTCTATTGACCAGAGTTGAATAAAATGTGTTTCCATACACCTATCTCCTTTTTTCAAATTTCCAGTCTCAGTTCTTTGTGTGCTTCATGGAGAGGCTGTATACAATTATGCCTCGCTAGTAAAACAAGATAAAATAATATAATCCCACTGCATTGTCACAGAGATAAAGCATATGGTAACTTTTTGTTTTAGTTGATCAGCAGGGTGGCCTAGTAAAATGAATTCCCATCTCCTGGCTTTGGCTTATCTTCTGATTCCTGAGAGACACAACAAAGAAAAAAAACAATAATAATGGAAGTTGTATTTTTGCTTTCGTTTGATGTGAATATTGCAATAGTGGAGTCTCATGATGGAAAGGACAAATAATTGTGTGTACTGCCTGAACATCAGTGGCATCACATGCTGCAGTGTGACTGTGTTGAAATGCTGGATTGTGAGATAATAATTACACAGGTATAATAACAGTAATAAAACCACATTGAGTATGCTGTCACCTCTAGCCTGGTTATAATTTGTACCACACCTAAAGATCCTAAACTGGGACTGCTCAAGTACTGAACATAAAGGGCATAAGTTTCTTCCCTGAACAACTCACATTTTTAGTATTTTCATTTCTGGAATGTGCCACTCCTGTCAATTATTGCAAACATTTCCCTGAAAGAGACAAAGGCTCTGAATCTCATCTGCAAAGCTTTCTTTATGTATCCAAGAAGAGCAGTCAAATCATCAAACTGTTATTTTCTCAGAAATAAAAAATAGACAGCTTCTGCACTTTCTGTGTTTGGTTTATGAAGAGTGTTTTTCCTCTCTTGGTTTGGGCAACCAGAAAGGAAACACACAGCACCTCCTGCATTGCATCTTGCTTTGCATGAAGACGCTGCTGAGCTTCCAGACAGGGTTTTAGCTGAGGCCATTCTGGTTAATTTTGTTAAAAAAGTCTCAGCACATAACTGATATTAGAGAATTAAGAGAGGTTGTTCTCTGTGGGCTCTTTTTCCCTCTTGCGCTGGGAAAGAAAAATGAATTTCCCAGGTACTAAGTGTATCAGCCCACCTCTCTTTTGCACCCCAGAGAAAGACTACTGCACAAGTGACTGTACAAAACCCCTCTGAGCCGCGTTCAGGAGGCCCTGAATGCCTGTGCTTGGACTAGACCTCCTCATCTTTATTAGCAATTCTTGTTAAACACCATCAATTTTGTGGTGGGTATCACAAGGCAGGATCATTCACAGAACTTGCATGGCGCATCATAGCGGTCCTCATAGTCCTTCAAAGTCTTCACAGTACCAGCCTCTTCCCCTCCTCCCACCCTTCAGTAAGCACCATAGAGGGGCTGCCTCTAGGAAGGGCTTTAAAGATCAGCCTCACTGCCGTTCTTTAGCGGGGGGGTTCTTGTGCCCCCTTCTGAGGCCACTGAGAAGCAGCAAAAGCTATATGCCTGAGCCTGTAATAGATGCAAATTGTGCAGATGAAGGAGACGAAGCTCTAACAGCCGTTGAATGCAATCTGTGAACACTACTGTTTCATTTATAGTGATGCTACCTAGGCATTTGCACTTAAAAGGAACAATAAAGAGGTGTCAGAACAATCGCAAGGCTGCAGAATTGAAACTGCGGCAAAGACGTTTTGAGCCATGTGAAATGTTGCCTGCAAAAGATCTCCTGTTTCCGTTAGTTTTTGTTATTACTGAAGGCTGCTCTAGTTCTCCTTGTTTTATGACACCGACTGGTTCATTTGCCTTCAAAGACTCAAGATGCAAAGAGGCAGGGAAACAAATTAAGTCAAAACTGCAGTAGCTGGTGAAAACTGCACGAAAAATGTCATGGCTGCTCTTTATTTGTCTATTTAGGTTTGAAGTAGCTTTGCTATACAACTGGATGGCTGATTCACTAACTTGCCAGCTGCCTCTAGCAGGCAGCAGTAGAGTTGCTGTAATGTTTCAGTGTTATTCTTGCTTGCAGGACAAAGGGCTGATCCTCAATTGATGCAGCCTTTGGAGGTATGCATATTATCCTGGTGATGATCTGAACTGCCATTGCCTTTTTGTCTTTTTATTTGAAATAGAGAAGAGGTTTTCAAATAGAGAAGGTGAGAAATTGCACACAAAATAGTTAAATAAAAATCTAGTGCCTGTCAAACAACAGACAGTTACTGATTAATAAAGAATAACGGGCTTGCATATAGTGTCCTGTTAAAAGCACAATAAGCTGTGATTGTGTGCTGAGATTATGATTATCCGCAAGCACTTGCTACTTACTGCCTGCAAATGTGAAAGCTATGTGTGCCTAGGAAAAACAAGGAAAGAGAAAATTTGTTGTACCACAGTAGATGTGTTCAAAGTGCCCTAATCCTACTGAATAAGAGCAAATGCTGCTTGAAGGGGAATATGGAGTTTAAAAAAGAAATATATGTGGTTTGTAAAAAAAAAAAATTGGAGTAAAGCTGTATAAATTTTAGGGTATGATTGGCTTTTGTAGCTACAGCAGATTAAGATGCATTAGAGGACCTGTTGTCATTCTGGATCTTCTAGACTTCCTATGGGATACTATTATCTGATTTTTATTAATATCAGTCATTTGAATTCCATTAGTGTTCAGAGACCCTGATTTAGACTCAGTCATAGTAATGCGTCTGTATCACAAAGAACTTGCAGTTTAAATAGACAGGATAGGCAATTAGCAGGCAAATGTCCCACAACTAAAGAAGATCAAATTACCTAGGACCTTGTCATATCTTCATGTTAGTTCACTTTGGTTTTTACATACCTCAGTAAAATGAGTAATCTATAAAATAAGAACATGCTGTTCTCATATTTCAAAAAAGTTTGAGGAAAACTAATGATAGCAAAATGCTCTCAAAACCTTTTATTTTATATATTGTAAGTTTAAAGTGATGATGTTTTTCATATAATATGAATTTGAACTGTGTGAGTCTCTTGCATCTTTAGTTTTTAGCAAGGAATGTATTTCCCAGGGAAATGCAGGAGGGACAGCAGAACTGTTTGTTTTAATAGTTCTGTGTGTGGGTCTGAACATGTGAGTGAACAGGAGATCAGCAGGGCAAAACGTGCCCTAAATGCTGTAAAGTCTTATACAATTGTGTCAGGCAGTAAACCCAAATGAACTTGCAAAGTCATGCACTAGTTCAATTTTGGAAAGGAAAACCTGGCTTTGAAGCCAACCAAATCAATCCCTAGTTCAAATTAAGTTTGGAGTATCCTGTGAAGCTCCAATACACAACTCCAATAACAATCAGCACTTAAGGTGCAGGCAAATAATGTTTCGTTTAAAAGAAATTGAATAAGGATTACTGACAGAGAAAGTTTTTGATGCTGTTTTGTCATTAAAGTCAAATTATAGCATTATTGTCTTAATCCCATACATCTCAATCATCTCTCTCTCCCTCTGTCTCTCTTTAATGCACAAAAAGCCCTGCGCACGGTTGGTCTTGTGCCTTCATCTCATTAAAACCTTGCCATGCAAATGTATCCTAAGTGTTGCCTGAAGACTTCTGTCTCATGCAAAATTTAGCTTAAACTCTACTAGCATCAAATAATTTGTTATGCACAAACCTTCTGTTTGGTTTGCTGACATTCCTTCTTAGCTGGCTCTCATGGCGATTCATTATCTTGTGATATGGATTTCCAAGTATCATCTTTGTATTGATTTTTATATCTTTAATAACCACTCCACAGAAGATGGCTCCACTTGGTGTCATTGATCGCATCAAAAATTCAAGGCTTACAGAAATACTAGACTGCTAATTGGTAGCAGAACATTTCAGACTTCATCTTAATACAGTCTTAATCTTCTGCACTAACCTGACTTGAAGATTTCCTTATTAAGGCTAAAGGGAAACTTGTGAGTAACTGGAAATTACCTGGTGAGAACAGGTAAAAGGCGGTAAATGGAAATAACAAGGGTTAGATCTTTAAAACAGCTCTCTTTTGTCTCTTCCCCTTCACCTAAGTATCCTCCTTAAGGAAGAAGCAGTACATAATTCTTCTAGCTGTGGAAAAAAAAATGTACCTTCACAGCATCGCCTACTATGCAATGGGCCAAATGGCACTGAGTTTCTGATGAATCAATGACAGTTATTAGGTTTGACAAGTTCAAAAATGGGTGCTGTAGGTCACTTCTTTCAAAAAGAAGTGATCAAAGAAAGGTAATTTTAATCTTTAATTTTTTATGTAAAAATTAAGGGCTCTATTTGTAAGCTAGACAGTCAAGTCTTGGCTAGGTTTGAATCTAGAATATCTGAAAATGTGGGCCAGAACAACAACCTGAGAGTCCTTCAGTCTGTTTAGTTTGCCTTAATGAGTTGTTTAAAGCTTCTATCTTGTTAGGTTTTTCAGCAATGTGGTTTGTCAATGACAAGGAGGTGATATGTGTGTCCATATTTTTTCGTGACTGTTATTTTTTTGCTAAGTGACACTTTTTCACTAAGATTTTTCTCAGGATTTTGCACTTTTTATATTCTAAAACTTGAGAGCAACTGAAAATAAACCACACTGAGTTACGGGGAAGGGTTTTTTTTAGAAAATCCAGTGATAGACAAAGAATATGTAGAGACAGCAACATGTTAAAATCAGGAAAAATAATTTCTCAAAAAAGCTGCCCTTGTAAATTGTTAAAAAGCTGTTAAAAAAAAGTGTCTTCCAACAGCCACATGGTCTGTGGATTAAACATAGCAAGGCAGATTGTCCAGCTACTACTAAGAGTATCAGTCAGGTCTACTCAATCAATTCTTGCCAATAAAAGGCATTGAGACAGCACCAAGTCTGCTGGTTCAGTCAGACACTGCATGCCATCTGTGATGTGGGAGCTGCCTGGTATGTTTCCTAAAAGATTAGAAGAACAGTTAGAAACATAGGATCTCCCACAGGAATGTGAGAGACATCATATATCTGGGAACTTGGTGAGAATAAAAATGAAATGTGTTCATAGAGCAGGCTGGAATAACCTTGGTCCCTTTTGACCTCTGTGGTAAGCAGACCTCTTTTTCCACTAGACCCTATCAAGTCTGTCAGGTTAGCACTAGTTTCTTT
Source organism: Fringilla coelebs (assembly GCF_963513975.1). NCBI lineage: Eukaryota > Metazoa > Chordata > Aves > Passeriformes > Fringillidae > Fringilla > Fringilla coelebs. The sequence goes on from NC_140067.1 coordinate 13,158,057, forward strand.
ATGAACAACCTAAATTTGGAGCTGGCTGTAAGAAGCTCACATTATTCTCATAAAGTCCAATCAAAAACACATTACACGGTTAATGCATCCATACACCTCTCATGCCTTTATTATGTTCCTGTTGTCACTCTCAGACTGAGAGGAAATTGTTCACATCAGCCAAATCTTCTCATACAGGAATCTAGCAGCTCTTTTCATTTCAGATTTTTACTGTGTTCATCACTAACCTGACTGAGGAATGTATTCATGGAGTAAACCAATCAGTCAAGGAAATGCTGTCTTCTTATTTCCAGGGAGAGAACAGAAAATATGAGGCCAGTCTAAGCACTGCTTATTTACAGGGGTGAACAGTGACTCGTAGATTTTTGTCTAGCCCTGCAGAACAATTCCTGTGAATGGTTATATATGAAGGCACTCCTTAGCCATCAGAATGACTGATGGATTTATGGTTTGGCCCAGGGTAGGCTGTGTGATGAAGGAAAGTGATATAGCTGGAATGCAGTCTGAATTTACTGACTTCCAACTTCGTGTTGTTCCTCTTAGTTTAGAATTGGCTTCCATTAAAAAAAAGTTAAATACTTTTGTGAGCATTCAGTGACATTTATTATGGACATGATATCTATTATGGACAGGTGCACTACCTACCAATAAACAGAGTTGGAAGATGCAACATATTGACAAAAATTTGGTGGCTTTATACTTGCACCTGAATTCAAATGGAAACATCTCTCCTCCTTACCCCCCAGTAGCAACAGAATACTCATAACAGAGTACAAGAGCAAACATGGTTCAGATGTCTATTGAATCTCTACTGTTCTGTCCTGTCCTCTTAAGATTTTTTCCATCTTTTTTTTTCCTAGCTATATTATTAAGCATTCAAGGATGAAGAAACAGTGGGCAAAAAAGCTACTGGTTCTTCCAGCAAAAAGGAAGCACTGAACAGTAAAGGCTTAAGAGATCACCAATTAGATTTAATTTCTACTCATTTTTTTTTTAATTCCATTCATTGTTTTGTTTTAAGAAAACTTCACATTTTGAAAGACCCGTATTCTCATGCCATAGTTACAGGCTACAAGAAAAAGGAAGGATCTCAAAGCATAACTTAGATCTCATAGTAAGCACCATTCTTCAAATCTATCCCTCACTTTGTCCACCTGCCAGTGTTCATAGTTCACGACACGTAGCTGTGAGGCCTGGTTGTGCTGCAGGACAGAAGGGTAATTCCCATTGATTTCAATGGGTATTACATGCATCCTGCAGCGGGAGAGTAGGGCCCTCAGGTTTCACTGAATAGCAAATAGTCATGTAAAATCCACGGATCCTATTCTTTCCCTGCAGGGTATGGTGAAGTCAATGGGAGTTACTTGTTAGACGCTGTGATGGGAAAAACTTATCCTTATAAGATAAAGCAGTCCATTCATTGTTGCGTTTTGATTAATTTTTTACAAAGACCCACGTAATTAGATTTTTTTCTATAGAAAATATATTATCTTCTGACCCTCTTTATTCCATTTCATAATTAAGAATGAAGCTAACCAAAAGGAAAGTGCGTACAAAACAAAAGCCCACAAAAGAAATGTGAGAAAACTGAATTTACAAAATTGTCATGAATTTAGTGTAGAAGTTAAACAACTCTTTGTGAGAGACTAAAATGTTATTCTCTTATAACACTCTCTGCTCACACCAGATATCCTAACACAAACTTCTAGCATTGATTCTACTGATCTAAATAAGGAACAAGAATCTGGCAAATCAACACAGAAATTGACATCTGTTTCTTATGGCTTGAATTTTGAGACTAAGTTTCCATCAAATCAAAGTTTACACCCGTAGCAGATTTTAAATATCTCCTTCACTAGCATGTTACAACATTAGCTGAAGGAAAGGCTTTCTTCCCATCCCCCTGTCGTCTCCTACTCTTCCACCCCCAAGTGCTCTCCTTGAAAGCAGCAAAGAAGTTAGGAAATCTGGGCAGTCTATCAGTTTGCTATGGTTCATTTTACCTAATCCAGACATCCAGCACAGCAGGGGGAAAACTGCTGTATCTAGTGAAACAAGAGCATGAATAATTAAAACTCTGTTATTAATGAACTTCCAGTCGTTATGTAAATGAAACTGATTTCAAGTCTAATTTGTCAGCCTGAATTCTTTTTCTGTTCTCCTTTTGTCTAGGACAAGAACTCATCATAATGGACTTGATAATAAAACACTGGCAGACATGCTGTGTGCAGTACCCATCTGAGTCAGGGCTCTTAGCATGGTTAATTGATACAGTTACTGCAGATAAGTCTATAAGGCATTTGTGTGGCTTTACGTTTTACAAGCTTTTTCTTTTTTTTTTTCCCTCTTTTGACAGTGCTAGCTATTCTTTGCACATTCCTCATTACCGTTTACCTTTACATGAGGGGTGGCTTGTAATTACTGGCTGGTAAATACTTTCCTTCTCATTCCGTGCGCCGTTCAAAGACAGCAGAGTTCAGAAAGGTCTGTGGGAAGGGAAGTCTGTAGTTATCAAACAATGGCTAACAGTCACCAGGAGAAAAAGCCTGTCAAAGCACAAGGCTGCTGGGCCCTGGGTCCTTGCCCCATTGTCTTGGATCAGGTGTCAGTCATCCTCCTGCCCACTGCATTTACTGTGGTACGAAATAACCAGTATTGAAGTTACACAGAAGGGACAGGCGCTCCACTGGGAAAGGGTGAGATTAGGTTTTAAAAGAAACCCTGAATTTTAATTTTTTGTTTACTTTCACCAAAACCAAGCAGGATCTTTTGAAATAGCCCGTGCCCTAAATTGATTGAGCCTGTAGTAAACAGCCAGATAGAGTGAGGTAGGTGAGGCTGAAGTGTTGCCTTCAAATCATGACTTCTTTTGGGGTTTTTTAAGTCCTCTTGCTTCTGTCCTAAAATTCTTACCAGTTAAATCTCTCTATTTCAGAAAGTAACCGAGCAGATGAGCATAAGTATATATTTCCCTATATACTGTGTGCTAAGAAGGAAGAGGTTCACAAAAGAATCCTCAAAATAGGATATTGAGAGTATTTAAAAATAAAGAAATAAAGCAATAAATAAATAAACTCAGACCTAGAAGAAACAGTGTCTGCAGTCCCCTGGAACCAGCCTAGGTCTGGTATCAAGGGTGGAAACTCAAAACTGGACATTTTACGCACAAGAAAACTGTGAAGTAAGAATTATTTATTTTAATCTGTGTCAGGAACAACCCATCTCTTTTTCTGTAGCTTGCTCTTTAGGGCTTTTTTCTTTTTTATGATAAACTAAGAGTGCCCTTTTTATGTCTTTTTCTTTAAATCAGCCTAATTTCTTTAAAAGGGGCAAAAAGCCTGGCTGGATCACTGGTTCTACTCATGGGAAATTGAACAAGGGTGAAAATTCTCAATATAGAAGGGGGAAAACATATATTGAAGACTTCTTTTCCATTTTTTTTTTCTCTTTTTTTTCACCCTAGGCTTTCTCTCTGCACCATCATTGTGCCGAGGTCTAAATAAATGCATACAGGGTAATATTTAGAATTACTCTCTGGGTAGACTGGCCTACTGGCCCTTCTTTACCCTGGTGGACCAGGCAAAATGTGAAAGCCTGGGAGCTGGAAAGAATTAAGAGGAGGACAGTTCTTGGGTCAACTTGCCTCCACAGGGAAAGTTTTTGGCTTGTGTGCTAAAACCCAGAGTGTTTGGGAGGGCTTCCGAGCATACCTTTGATGCACTGTGTTACACTCTCATTTCTGCTCTGTAGGGTAGTGGCAAAAAAAACTCCGTCCTGCCTGAAAGAGGTTCAAATGCCATGGGGGAGCAAGTTCCTTGCTTCCCTGGGTGAGGCAGATACCAGCCTCAGGCTTTCCTTTGCAGAGCTGCTCGGGACATTTCAATTCCCGTACCATCTTTCCTTTCCTATGCAAACTGTAAAAGGTAGTCAGGGAATATCGTGTGGTTTTTGTCAAAGGAGGAGGAAGTTTTAAAAGTAACTCATTTCTGTCACACCTTGAGCTGGGAACTACATGATGCTTTGAGCATTCTGTCAAAGAGGTTTGGTGTACTCATGGTGTGTGTTAAAATTGCTGTGGGAATATTACTGGTTGAGAATATCTATTAGATGTACATTTAGAGGATGTATTTTAATATCTGCTAGCCTGACTTTATTATTTTTACAATGATAAGACCCAAAATAAATTAGATACTTGCTGAAGCTTTAAAACATTCTTGCAACATAAACATAATATAAAATCTAATTTAATTCTAAGGTTAGAGCTGAAAAAGAAGCAAAAAGAGAAGGGAAGAGGTTCCGTGCTTCAGTGAAAGAAGTTTCGTGCAACAAAGCAGGTGTTTATAGAAGGCTTCATTTTAATTCAGTGAAGCTAATATCCCAGTTTATGTTGTTTGGAGTAATAACAGTGTAACACAGAGCTGTAGCAAAGATTTGCAGGTTTCCTTTAGGTCAGTAACAGTTGCTATAAACACAGCGGACTATTTTTTTTTTTATTATTATTCTACTCCATCTCCATCCTGTAACTGAAGGGGAGGGAAAGGGGAGAGGGTTAACAGTTTTTACAGTTTAGAAGGCTTTTCTTTTTGTCACATTTAAACGAAATATACACAGGTGGCTAGGTGGCACTGTGGATTAATGTACTTCTGAATTAATGTGCCTAGAGTGGCTTGTATCACAAAGTGAGTATATCTGAAGTGCAAGCGTGCTTCCCTTCCTGGATCACCATGTGTGCAGTCATTTGAATTGCATTATTATTTATATCAAAATCAAAAATCCAGAATAATAGACACTGTAATAATGAGAGAATTATATTAATGAGCCTGTGTTTTGGAGTTATGTACAGCTTTGCAGACCCTGCGTTTGTGCTGAGGCTAGCTATTTATTCTAACTGTAAGAAAGAGAAAGTTACCTAAACTGCAAACACTCTTTTAAGAGGAAAAAACAAAACCAGCTTTCCCCATGTTGTATTTTGAGTTTTAAAAGTTATTTTGCCAGCAGTATGGGCACTGAGTGTGCTGTGGAAGCACTCTAAGGCTGGGAGCTGTGGGTTTCTTTTGAAGCAAGAAATGTTCAGAATTGCATGCTGTAACTACTGAAATCCAACTATCCCAAGCAGGCAGGCACACATTGCCCAAAGCCATATACAAATTATGCCTCTCTGCAAACCAATTTCAATGTAAATATTATCATTTTTTCAGGATTAGCCCTTCCACTGCAATAAAATTGATAAATTTAACTCAACATCAACTTTGGTAAAGTTTAATGATTGCAGTAGTCTCTGCCTGAAGCCAGATGAACCTTACTCATTGAAGAAGTTTTGCCCATTTAAAATGTTTTGTTTCTCTAAGAAAGTAGAATGCATATACCCAACAGAACTCAATTATTGCACATTCTTAGTCTCCTCTAGTCAACTCCAGAGGTAATAATCACTGTAGGGATTTCTAAAAGGTAATTACTGTATATTGCTTAATTATAGTTTATTAAGACCAAACATACTTCAGTATTTAGTTGATGTAACAGGAAAACACAGTCTGTGTTTATAGTTTTAAAAGCAAACAGTGCAGTCTGCACTGAGGCTTAAAAAAATGGGGACTTTAGGGTACAGCAGTTTAGATGTCAAGACTACTGAATTAGCCACCTTCCCCTTTCTAGCAGAAAATGCAGTTTCTGTAACCTGAGGCAACAGTTCTTTATAATGCATTGCATATATTCATTCTTGCTCTTTCTTTCTACTAAAGTTGAATGTTGTAACAGAGGGGAATTGATCAGGTACAGAGTATTAACTGCAAGATATTCTTTCATGTGCAGTATTAGCCAAAGATGTATACAATTAGTTAAAGAAACAACTCTGGAAAGAAGTAAGTGCCTGTAAAAATCAAGCTGATTAAAAAAGAAGTACCTAACATCCAGCTAGATCTATTTTCCTTAAATTGAAAATGAAAGCTGCCACTTCTACTAAAAGCCCTTGCAGCCAAGAGATTTCACAGCAGTTCAGTTAAAGCCTAGCTAATGAATATAAGTTACTTTAGTGGATTTTAGTTGACTTTGAAATTAAAGTCTGAAACCGTTGGATGCTACTAGCAGAGCTAGACTATAGCAAAATGGACTTAATAAACTCCTTTGTGCACTTAGATCCCTAGTGAGATTTGCCTTCCACCCATGACCAATTGGTATTATTTTTGTGGTGACTGGTACTTTTGTCTCTGAGACTGGGATTTCTGGGAGTGATTAGCACTTTTCAGCAGTGATTGACAGGTTGTAGCAGCAATGAGACAATAGGAGGAATCATTAGGAATTCAAATGCAGATTTTTGTTTGCATGCTTTAGGACTGATTTGTGTAGAAGTGAAATCTAGATATGAGGGCAGAAATCAGCTATTATTTCATCCATTTTAACAAAATACAAAAAGAAAAAGATGAAAATGTGCTAAATAAAAAAAAATAAAAGAGAACAGGATAGACAATAAGATCACATTACCGTTAATAAGATTCTCCCGCTATGTCAGTTTTGGTGTGGGGGGTTTTTTGTGGTTTGACATTTTTTAGTGTTTTTTTCTGGAGAATCCTCTCTTAAGTGTTTTGTACAAAATGCTGCTCTACGTTTGTAATAGAAACAGTAGAGTACAGTTTGTAGTAGAAATATTTTTTAATACTGCTGAATTAAAATCCCAACAAAAAATATTATCACTTTGCAGGGGAAATACGTATGTTGGTGTCATACTGAAGCTTGATAAAACCATCTCTGTTGCATCTAAACAAGAGGCCGTAGGGAAATAATTATAGTGCCTGATTCCAAGCATTGACCAGCAATTGATAATTGGCCATAAATAATTAGAAATAATGGCACGTCAGCAGTGTAAATTATGTAAATTTAGTAGCTATGTCTCTAGATACTGATTGAGTGCTTTACAAGTGATTTTTCTTATTCAGATTATAAATTTAATATACTGTACATGACAATTTAATCTTGTTTGGCATCAAAGCTACCAAGATAATACAGAATTATACAAGCCTAATCAAAGAGAGAAAAATCAGATGAACATCATTATTTTGGAGAGCTGGTTTAATGGGAGTTGACATTTTCAAAAGAGCATGGATTCTTTCTTTTTTTTTTTTTTTTTAAACAACAATTAATCTGAACTAAGTTTCTGAAGCAATAGGCTAACAGAAAAAACACTGACTGAAATTATAGATGTGAGTGTGTGCTCACAAGGTGTTAAATATTTAAAGTATGATTTTGTATAACACACCCCTTTTACATAAAATGATCATAGCCCTGAATTTTTATTCTTAAATTGTGCGCTCTGCCGGGCAAAGGCTGTATTTTTTGTGTTGTGACTAAACTTCAGAGGATTTCGTCATCTTTTCCTTCTCTGTTGATATCAGCAAAGGACTGTAACTTTAGTACATCTTGGTACAATCAGATTATATTAAAAATTTCATCATATTAGCTAGGACACATTGAAATACAAAATGCCTCCCAAGAATATAACTTAGAGCACAAGGGGTTGTGCTTTTGTGAATGCTTCCATTCTATGTAGTCTAGTTTTGCTGGACTTCTTAGCATATGTGCTGAAAGATGTTTCAAAATTGATGACATTTAGTCCTGATGGTATTTTATCTCACAAACTACTTACTGTTCACAAAGTGACCATTTTACTATGGATCGTTAAGAAAAATCCTAATATTAAAACAAAATAGGAATTGTCTGTGAAGTCAGCTAGTTCCTGGTTATCAATGCAGTGTAATTTGGAAAAAGCTTCTAAAAAGTTCCAGGTAAGACATTCTGGTGCCAATAATATTTTGTGGTGACCCAAATAAGTGTGTCTCCAGCATAGTGCACGCATTCAGAGTAGTTACTGCCGCAGTGTCCCACTGCCACATCAGTGTGGGAAAGGTTTCAACCCTCCTCTCTACCTTCACATTTTCATTCTTATTAATTGGATTTGGCATCCGGAATCAAACCGAACCTTTGAATCTGCGTTTAACGTTTGGCACTTATTTGTCTCCCGCTGAAGCTGGCTTTGCTGCTTTGGGACAGGGAGGGGTGCCCACTGGACAGCCCACTGTGGATGGGTGGATGAGGTGAAGGAAATGGGGGTCTGTGGGGTGGAGGGAAGAGCAGGAGGGACACAATTGTGAAAACCAGTGTTACCTTCCAGTGTCCTGCCAGCCCAGCTTGGAGCATCTGCTGTTCCTGTGTGAGCAGCCGCTCCTGCTGCTGCCAGAAGTGGAACCGCCCTGCCTGTGCTTGCCTGCCAGCGCTGCTAAACATTTCTGCTTTTGGTTCCATTAGAGCTAGATGGTCACCAAACATGCTGTCAATTCAACATTAATATCATATAAAAACAAAAAAGCGCCAAACTCTCCTGCCAGCTAAAGCCTCTCCCTCCACCTTTGCTTTTAGTGAAGAACAATTTTAAACTCACACCTCTTCTAAGCATGATCCTTATTTAAATTTAAGTTCATTCCTTCCTTTTTTCTTTCATGTGGTTTTATTCATATCTCTGATTAAGAAATAGCTATTTTCTCATTATCACTTTGCATTGGAAGACATTTTTCCCTTATCTAATTAGTTATAAAAGGCTTTCTTAAAAAAAAAAAAAAGGATCTGATTGCTCCTTCTGCAATACAGTCTAGACATTCTAAGGGAACTAACTAGGGAAAATTCATATCTGCATTCTAAAAAATAAGGTAATTTTTAAATAACTCCCAAGTTAAAATGGACATATGGTAAGAGATAAAATGTGTAACCTAACCATATAGATATTTAGATTCACACTGCCTTTTTCTGGTTCTGTCAGTGCTTTGTATGGGGAGATAAGGGCAGACTCATAAGGCTATGATTCAGTAGAGGCTATTTCGACAAGTTTCCACTCTGAGATTCTGTTCATCAACCTCTAATTAGCACTTCATCGCTTTCAGCTTTGTGTCACCCAGCTGACTAGAGGAAGATGACACCTCCAACTTGAACTGGGCTTTTTTCCATTTTCTTGGAGCTCATCAAGACATGTGGTGCTTTCTTAAAGTGCAGCTGGTGCTGGCACTTTCATTGTAAATTTAAATCGCTGTGTTTGGAAAAAGGTGATAAGAACAGTTTGTTTCATGTCCCTGGTGTTTAGCCTGAGGCAATTCCCAGCAAATATATTCAAGGCTCCTTCTGGTTTGATCTGCTACACTTTTTTGTATTATTATTATTAATAATAACAATGCTAGAAAATATGTACCTAAAAGAATACCCTGTGCAGTGTTTAAATTTTTTCTTACAGACACTAAAGTTTAAAAGAAAACAAGACCCTTTTAAGCTTCAATTTAGAAAATTGGCAAAAATATGGAGTTTATATATATGTTTGGAGGAGTCTGGTTTTTGCAAGTTGTGGGGGGTTTTTTACATTTTCTGTAACACATGTTTTGGAGAAAAAGACATCTAATTTTTATTGATTTCACATTCTGCTCTATTGCTCATGCAATAACATATACCAGTAGTTTATTACATGGAGGTTTTTTTCTGCCTCTCCAATTGTTATATTACTTACTAAATAAAGCTAATGAACAATGGTATGTATTTCTCTCAAAATACTTACGGAAATATGCTGAGAAAGACAGTTTTCAAAATTTTAGCTGTGTCCATTGTACTCTCCTCTTAAATGTTTATTTGTGTACATTCACACTGCTAAGATCTGAAGGTATACTGCTTAATGGATACATTTTCTGCCCTTTAAAGTGTCTGATAAAATGTGCACAGCGTTAAGAAAAGGGACTAAGAATTTACACATCAACTTTTCTATTTTTAAATTACTATATAAAGCTTTTTTTTTCTGAATATGTACCCCATATGCACAACTTAGTTATGCACTTAACCAAATTAGAGGAATTCCATCTCAAGAGAGCAGCTATTGTATGTTTATTTAGGGGAACTTTTCAAGTTCACTGTTAAAAATAATATTTCATTTTGCTATAGAGCAGGCAATAAAAATCATGTTCGCTAGTCTTCTTCTTTTCTTTCAATATTTTTACTAACCTCTAGAAATAAAATTTATCTTTACAAAATTTCTATCAGTTTCTTTGTATTTGGCTTCTCTGGTTTGCTGCTGTACATTTTAATTCTGTTTGAGACCTAGGTCATAAGTACTGCAACAATAGATGGGCATTAAAAGTCTGAGAACCTTCTATAAAGGCATTATGGAGTGAGCACAGAATTGTCCCTTTCTTCAGCGAGGCAGAAATAAAAGCATACATGAGAAAAATCTAGCTTGATCCAACTTTTAAAAACTGAGCCAACACATTGGCTTAGATCTATTTTTTGCATTCTGACTAATAGTTCTGGTGTAAATTGCCGTATTTCCATTGCTATAGAAATTAAACTCTGATTTCTCTGTGTATGGAGAGAGGCAACATATGTAGATAGTGGCACAATCCTGTATTTATGATATTCCATTTTTCTATAAATATAGATGTTCTGTGATTATCAATAGAGCTTCTCATTAAAATTCAGATTTAGATACAAAATGATGCCATTTTGTCTTAATATTTGAAAACCTAAAAATATCTCTATAGCTCTGAAAATCTGTATTTTAGCATTTACATTCAGCAGTTTATTGCGGTAGGAAATATTTCAAACAGAAGGAACAAATTGTTCCATCAAAGTACTCTAATAATTTAGAAGAGCATTTTTTCCCCAGCAAACCAAATATTAGGCATGAAGTTTAATCAAAGATCTAGTGCTCCATTTCCACTGAAGGCAGGAAATAACTGATTATTTCTCTGAGTTTTTGAGAATCAGCCCTGTTAGGAATAAGATTAAGCTCAATTGCAGTCTTGAAGAATTGGCGTCCTCTTTACTGCAACCCTGTTACAAATGGTTTTACATTGTGAAAGGCTTCTCTTAATGATTGTTTGCTCTTTTGATGAACTAGCTAATTGTCTGCTGCTCCATTCATCTTAATTCAGACCCATTACCCTTCATTTTTCCTCTCTACCCTTTAGCAGCTCCTGCTATGGCCTCACACTGTTATCACATGCAGCAATGTAAAACCATTTTGCTGTGGTGCCACGAGGAGCCTCCTTGTGCTATGTGCCAAGTAGATGTAAAGTAAATGGGCTCTCTCTATTGCACAGACTTTACGGAGGTTTGACTGTTACATTCCCACCTTAATACCCCAAATCCCAGTTTGGCAATTTCCTTTGTGCTGTGACTGACCAGCATGACTAGCCCTGACTTGGGCACCCCGGGCTCTCAAATTAACCCTTCTCCTCTGGCATTTGAGACGTTGGGTATGGGCCAAGGTGTGTCCTAGAGAGACACCTGTGACACAGGATGAGGGTTTTTTTACTTTGAGCCCCTTTGGCTTCTGCCTTCTGCTTCATGACCCCAGATGACAGACAAAACTGATTTTGTACATGCAGGAGCACGGGGAAGCCTCTGCACTGATTATAAAATGCATTTGATGAAGGGTTACCTACAGGGAGTTTCAGGCTGTCAAGTGCATGAATCTCACATTCAATATGTGGGACTTGGCTGATCTGCTTCTCTTTGCCTCCGTATTGTCTTGATTTTCTGCCACTGGTAAAATCCTGTGGATGGCAATTTTGAATTTCCCCAAAAATTTCAAACAGAAGATTAGTTATATTCATTTTGGTTTTACCCAGCAGCTGTCAGATCAAAGGTATTTTATAACCTTTGGCTGTATAAATAGTTATATGAATAAGAGTTGCTTGCAGTTTTCACATATTTTGACACTACATTTCCCTATGTAGTGCACAGCAGTCAGCATTTCTGAGAATGGCTAATGCAGGACTGGATGGAGATATCTGGGTGGACTGACAATTGGTGATAAATAAGGATCTTCTTATTAACTGGGGATAAGAGATATTTCCTAGTGAGGGCTGAATTCTCCACATAAAGAGAGACAAGAAAAGAAGGGTGGCAGGGACTATGTGTTAGTTGCTAGGCACTTAATTCATCCTCAGACCTCAAGGACTCAGCATGGGGAACAACTGAGATAAATAATTTGCATTGGCTGTGTCATCTCTTGCTTTTGCCAGAAAGTGTCAGTTTTTCCTTTCCTAGTAATAGCACTGATGGCAATTACTGTGTTCTTGTATGTTTGGTAAAGGATAACCATGTATCTGTGTATAAATGTATATTAAATGAATGCTGCAAAAAATATTACGGTAATGGAAATGTTTGTGTGAGCCAAAACCTATCTGATAAACAGATATGGGTTGTTTTCAGTGTAATTCACCACCACAATGATAACCCAGCAATATAACCAATATAAGTAGAGATATAAAGGTATGAAACAACATATTGTCAGAAGCAATAAAAAAGATTTAGCAATGTGTAAACAGGATAGATCCACAAGAGGCCAAGCATGGCAGTAGTTTATTATACTTACCTACCTAACTGAAACTCGTACTGAGAAGCATGTAAAAGAGAAAGGAGTGGTAAATTGTGACGGCTGTTTTTATTATTCTGCTCTTTAAGAGAGATCTAATTTGGAATTTGCATTTCACAAGAGTTTTGAGGTTTTTGTGAGTCTCATTTTAAGAGCATTTAGCATTTATGTAACTTCTTAATTCATCAAGGTACAAACATGAACTCTAAACAGCTGCAATAGCAGCTCAGATGAGAAGGTGCAAGTGCTGCTGTGCCCTAGGTTAGTGCACCACTAAACAGGGAACAGAAACAGGAATGTGTCCTTTGTCCCCCCTGTGCAAGAGCCAGCTTTGGTATAGTGGTGAGCAGCCCCTGTTCACTGCTCTTTATTGGCAGAACAAACCTGCCTAAAGCCGTCACCGAGAGATGGGGTGACAGTAATACAATTGCTGCTTTTGCTCTCTTTTGTGTAGTGATGCTAGATTAGTAGTTAAAAATGAAGAATGATAAAAAGGAAAGATCCCCAACTGCACACTTTCCTGAAGCTCTTTCTCAGCATGCACTTGCTCAGAGCTCCAGGAAGCAATCTTACCAGTCCCAGCATTAGCAAATTAAGGTGACACATTTATGCATTATGAGATTGGCTTCAAAATCATAAAATTACAGAACCAGAGGGGAAGGGGGAAAAAAAAAACAGGAAGAAGAAAAAAAAAAAGGCTGTATTTCTTTTCTGTAATAATTATTTGTTTTCATTTTTATTAACTATTAGAATGTACTAGAATAGGATTTTAAAACTTTTCCTGACCTCATATTTTAAGAACTAGGGTTCTGAAAAATATTTAGGGTTGTGAAATCTTAATAAACCCATGATTCTTCAGTTCACACTGCAGCTGAGGTGGGCCAAATGCTCAAATGAGTCGTGGGGCAGTGCAGGCTTCCAGAGTCACTTCCAGTCTGCACCATCCAAGCGAGGCTTTGTGTTTCTGGAACCTCTGGGAGATCTCATAGAAAACCTGACATTTACCACTTGTGGTGGACAGAGTTATACAAAACACACCCAGAACATACACTTACCATTATTTTCATCTTATGATAAGCTTGCATCCAGTAATAAAGGATCTATAGAAAATGGGTATCATTGACCCAGAGAATGACAGCAGCATGGCCTTGACTATAAACTTTAATGTGAGATTATTGTGAAATAATTAAATTGGAAGGAAACACCTTTGGCTGTTGGCAATTCATAGTACTTAGGGTGTACTTCATTTAAACCCAGTGAACAATGTAGTCTTGGTCCTCTTAAAGTCAGCCACATGGATTTCTGTGGGACCAAGATTTAACCTGTAAGCTTCCAAGTAGCTTAATTATTGAAAAGTTTAGAACATGTTCTATCCTATTCCTCTTATGAATTATATTATGATTTTTTTTACTGTATCTGGAGTGCAGGAGTGTATTTTCTGAGAGTGGGGTAAGAAGTTTTTTTTGTGTTTTCTACCGTAATGCTTATTTTCTTAGAACAAAGCATACTCTACTTGAGCTTGGTGGTCTGATATGTATTTTACATGTACAGGTCCTCCTGGGGAATTCATTATATGTATACAGATGAGGATAACTCCTCTCTTTCCCTATGTTGTTTTGATCTTAGTGAAGGTAAGCTTCTGCAAATAAAAACTTACATGTTGAGCTTTTAGCTGTTATGTGCATTTACAGTGTGTGTATAAAGGTAAGGTGTCTTAATTCTGAACTCTTTCTGTTTCATAATGTGATTGCCTTACAAACCAGAAACAAGTAGTTATGGCTTAACTGTGCCAACAAAGGACTTCACATGGGGCACAGGTTTGGAAATGAACTTCAGCACAGACCTTGTAGACATCTGAACTCTATAAATCCACAGGTGTTTAAGTAGCCCTAAGGGCTAGGTCAGATAGCAGACTTGTTTCAGTATGACTTTACAAGGATTTAGTACTGTGTAAACAACACTTGCAAGGTTTTCTCTTTACTGCTGAGTAAAACCAGTAGCAGGAAGAGCAACCTTTGATTTTTGTACCATAAAATATACGGTGTTCTTTTATTCCATAAGCAGTGAGATGCTGGCATGATTTTGAGGTCGACTACATACAAAGTTAAACTTTCCTAGCCAACGAGTTTTGAGACAAGATACAGAATTGTACCATTCTTGAAAAGAAATTGCTGCATAGCTGGAGCGTGTGCTTTTTCTTTCTTTTTTTCTTTCTTTTTTTTTCCAGTGCCTTTTGTTTGTTGTTGATTGTGGTCTTTGTTTTGGAAGTAGCATTCAAGTCCTTCTGGAGAAAGATAAATTAGGCTGTAGTTTTATATGTGAATGCAGTCTGCAGATCTTAGATCTGTTCATTTCCACCTAAAGTAATGTTGTTGTTAAAATTTTGTAAGCAGATGGGCTTTTTTCTCAGTAAAGTAACCCCAAAGCATAAACTAGCTAGCACAGAAATACTGCTGAAATGATGTTGGGAGAAAAAAAGAAAAAAAAGACTAGCTAATGCAGAGTACTGAGAAGAGTGTTCTATTTTTACCCCAAAATCTGGTCTGCTAGTAATAGTGACTGATTTTCATCAGTACCTACAAAACAAAACAAAGCTACAAAAAAATAAAACCCAAACAAAAACAAAAACCAACCAAGCCAAGAAAACAAAACAAAACCAAAAAAAACACAACTCCCCCCAAAAAAATCCCAAAAAGCACTCCACTAAATGACTACCCAGAATAACATGGCAAGTCAGCTTGAATGGAGAAACTAGATCCTATGGTGAAGGCAGAGGGAGCTGAAAGGAGTAAAGCACTCAGAGGAAAAAGAAGATGACTGGAACCTGAGTGGATACAGTAATTAGGAACTGGAGAAGGAAATTAAAATCCTTAGGGAATCCAGTATCTGAGAAAAGAACTGAGAGAAATCTATTGAGGTTTATGGGAGGACAATTACTCCAAAAGCTTAATTAACTCACATACGAAGCTTTGTTGAAGCTCCACCTTGTCCTTGTTTTTGCACTAGTGTGTGACTCGAGAAAATACAAATAATTTCTTCAGTAGTTAATGAAAGTTCCTTGATCACTGTACTAATCTGTAGGAGTGATAGCTGATGATTAAATGTTTTCCTGCAGCATTTTGGTTCCTGCTCCTTTGCTCCTTATTGTTTAAAATTAAGTTATTTAAGTTGTGCTGTAGCTAACCACAGTGTTTATGATGTGAGACTTTCTTTCCCTAATCAGTGCAGAGATTTGCAATAATATATTGTGGAGATAGCTGGGTGCTTGCTAAATTTTGATGGGAAAGAGAGACAGTTGTAATTACCTTCACTGTCCTGGATTGTGCTTTCTGGGAGAAGCTGAGCCAAGTTTGTGCTGTTCAGCCTTTTCTTTCTGGACTGAAGTGTTTGCCACAAATACACGCATTGAATCTGGTGTTCTCTGTGCCTTCAAGCTGCTGGTTACCCTGGCATCTCTCTGCCACTCCCAAAGTCACAGGTTCCTTTCTCAGTCAGGGACTACCCATAATGTACTCAAAGGTGTAACTTCCATTTATCCAACTTGACTGAATTACTGCAAGTGTTTATTGGAAGTGATGATACTACAAATGAATTCTGTGGAAACACCCTTACAGCTGCATAAACCAGAAAATAGCAGTGCTGCATGTATATTGGAGAGGATTTTATATATATATATATATATATATATATATATATATATATATATATATATAAAATTCAGGAATTTTTTCCATCATCAGGCAAATTACCATATTTTGGTTCCTTCAGTTCCCAAAAACACAATGTGAGAAAATTTTAATCTTATCTGGAAGTGGACCCAAATTATGAAACCATTCAAAAGATTCTGAATTAAGTCTTATTTTTGTTACCAGTTGATCAATTTTTAATATTTAAAAAAAAAAGTGTACATTTTCTTGTCTGGGAAACACTTGTTTTGAAGCATTGTAAGCCAAGAATTTTATTTTTCTTTCCTCCCCCTACCCCTTTCCATTCTTCAGGTTATTTAAAAAACCTGCCTCTATAGAAATCACATTAGGTTTGTTGTATGCATTAAATGAAAGGCTTTCAACTTTCAGAGCAGGCTGTATGAACAATTGTCTAGTATGTACATCAACTATCATCCTACCTAAGTGCAATGAATTTAGTTTGTCTTAATTACAAGGTGCATTTGACTGTGTCTACATGATAGATTAACAGTTCCAAATAACATCATATGCAAATGAAAGGAAAATCTTTTTATTTTATTTTATGGCACAGTTGAGAAATACAGTGCATGCTGAAAAGAAACAGAAATGCAGTCATGCTAGTGACTTGATAGTCTGTATATGTCAACAATAAAAGAAAACTTACATGAAATTGAATTATTACAATGTTTATGCATGGTGGTGTTATCTTAAAATCTGAGCGCTAAAAGATACACTGGAAAGCATAAACTAATACATACCATTTTAAATGGTGCATAAGGGTATTATTCAATGTTATCCAAATATATTTATAGAAATACTCATAAAGCAAGTATATGTAGATCTCATTTGTGGATTTCAAAATAGTTTGTAGTGTCTTGTGGTGTGTCTTTTGTTTTGGTTTGTTTGCTTGGGGATTTTTAGGGGTTTTTTTTTGTGGGTTTTTTTGTTTGTTTGTTTGGGGTTTTTTTTTTTGTAATTTTTGCATTATTAATCAATGGAAACATACATTTCATACATCTACCTTCATACATCTACCTTAAATTGAAGAGAAAAAAGTTGTATTAAGAATATTTTGCTAGTACTTATCTACTGCTTTCAAAAAATTCTAAGGTTCAGCCAGGTGCACTAACAGTTCAGGTCTAGTCTCACAATTACTCTGTCTCTTTTTCTTTTTGTTGTAGTTGTTGTTGTTGGTTTTTTTGGGGGTTTTTTTTGTTTGTTTGTTTGTTTTGGAGGGGTTTTTTTGTTGTTGCTGTTTTTTGGTTTGGTTTGTGTTGTTTTGTTGGTTTGTTTTAGGTAAATTATATAATAGAGAACCATTAAAACTGGACAAAAAATATAAGACTCATCTTTTCCACTGGTATTACATATGCTTGAGTTGGTAATTGTAAAGATCATGATGCTCTCAAGCATTATTATGATTAGGATTATGTAAAGTGCCTACAACAAATGGTGTATTCATGAGCTGAGTGTTTTAACAAGGGCTGCAAGTTTGCCATAAACAGACTTTGTTGTAAGGCAGCCTATGGAGAGCTAACACAGAGTATTTTGCATTTCCCCCCAGGTACCCCAGGCTGAACTCTGTACAGTTGTCATTGCAGAGGGGAAGATGTGGTATTTTTAACAGGGTTAAGTGTAGTTGCTAGACCTTCCTGGTCTGGATTTGCTGGCTGTTAATATGGGAGCAGTTGGATCTATTAACTGGTGTTAATACTCTACCTTGCAGTCAGAGATATTCTTCAATTTTCTGTCAAGAATAAACATACTGCCTCCCCTGCTTTCCCCTCAGCTTTTCAAGATGGGCTAGCATTTGACGCTCTGTTTTTCAGGAACTCCTTGCTTGCATAGGTGATGAGGTTGCTGGGTTTTTTTTTGTACTAGAAAAAGAACGTAAAAATGTTTAAAACCACAGAGATTCACTGAGGAGGAGATTAAAATATTCCTACTGCATTGTGAGGCTGTGTACTTAGAGCCAGAGCTTCGTGTGGTAAGTGGCTTTAACCATGAAATAAGCAAGCTGCATTGCACAGAGGTGTAGCAATAGGAACGGTTTCATGAGGAAGAAAGAGAAATACAAAGACAAGACAATATGTTTCTCAATTAAAAGGACTTAATATTGCACCGTGTGTTTTAATGTGTAGTATGCTTGGACAGCAAAATATGGAAGTGTCTGTGTTGTTATCAAGATATATTATTTTCATGTTTCTGTGATTTCTTCTCTCTATTTCATTGGCTACTAGCCTATCTTTAATTTGGTGTTAAAAATTTTGCCTTATGAATTATTAAGATAGAACATTTTTATTCATGTTTCTCAGAACTGCTCGCTTAGTACAATACATCAAAGTAAAAATAAGGTTGAGACCAATCCTTGAAATTCATGGCAACACATTGACATTGGAAAAACACCATAAAAATAAAACTGGATTTCCAGTCCTCTAGTGAGCGATGGGATAAAGAATTTCAAAGATTGACGTATCTTTAAACCAAAAGAAAGTGTAGTCCTTGTAACCAAGTTACAAATACAGAGAGTTCTGTAATTTTTGGTTTAGTTTAGTTGCATTTCTAATTAAAAGGAAGCACAAAGTGCATTTTTAAGTTCACTTTGTTTGAACAAGAATAGGCAAACCTTTTCTTAAAAAACTTCTCTTTCTTCACACAACTTGCAGCTCTGAGAGCTCTGAAAGGACCTGAAATTGGTTGATAGAAAGTGGCTCCCCATATCTAATTCTAGCTGGGAGGCCACTGCCATTTCAGTCTTTTGTATTGTCTTTTTATTTTTAAAAAGATAAGGAGAAATCAGAATGCTAATCAACTGGGGCTGCCAGAAAAAGATATTAAAAAAAATAGAAAAGCTAGGCAGAGATTTTAATGTCTGCGGCCTCACCAAAAGAACTAACAAACAGCTCTGTTTTAATAATTCAGCATTAGTTTAGGTTTCTGGTTCCAAAACTAGCAAAATGGGTCATCTTGTGGTTTGAAGATCATTGTGTGCTGTGTGTTAGTCTAAAGATTCTCTAGTTTTGTAGAAGGATCTCTTTTTTTAATAGGCATTATGAAATAATTTACAGGACTGATCAGAGAGACTCTTCTTGTGTTCATCATAACAGTATTTCTGAAATGAGAATAGTAAAAATGGTTTTGATTCCCAAACACTAATTTTTCTTAACATATCAAAGGTTCCTTGCTTGTGAAAAGACTGCACTTGAGTATTCTCTGCTATCATTTATCTGTGCTTAGTTCTGTCTTGTTATGATGTCTTGCTTACAAAATGGTCTTTGGCAATTAGCAGTGCTAGGGTTTTTAAGCTGGTGTATGTATATGTGTGTGTGTGTATAGGTATAGATATATATTTCTATCAGAAAACTGTCATCAAATTTAAAAAAAAAAAAAAGAAAGCATGCACATCGTTATCACTGTGCATGGGGGACCGGTTATATGAGGCCAGTACTTGATTTGAGAGAAAAATTTAATTGAATTTTGATGCAGCTAAATAGCACCTTTGTTAAAATCAAAATGACCTTGTGTAAATGTACTTCAGAAATTCACCCAGGTAAAATAACAGGTACAAGAATTCAGTAACTGCAGTGCGTTTTACAAGGTTGTATTTTCATTAAATTGATCACAATTTTGCCCTCTATTTTTTCCATGTATGGGGTGGAGTAGATTAACAATTTCCATTTTTAAAATGTTCTTGCTTTATAAATTAGTTCCCTTTCTTTCAGCTTTTATACTCCACGCTCCAGATAATAAATGTGCTCACAAAAGACTTGTCTGAAATAATGAAGCTGTTAAAGAACATTGTAATTTTTTACTTTAATAAAATTAATCTGGCCCTGTAAACCATTGGAAGGCA
The DNA here is from genome assembly GCF_963513975.1 of Fringilla coelebs. NCBI lineage: Eukaryota > Metazoa > Chordata > Aves > Passeriformes > Fringillidae > Fringilla > Fringilla coelebs. Next base: position 13,177,993 of record NC_140067.1, read on the forward strand.
AACTTGCTCTTAGAATGCATCACAGTACCACGTTTGTGACACTGATAGATAACTATTAACTCCTTTTAAGCTTTAAAATGCTTCAGAATGCCAGAGTAAAGAATCTAAAACTGCAGATCTTATTCAAATGAATCAGGATAGAGCAGATGGTTGAAGAAGGCACACAAGCAAGAAGTAAATCTCCTGTTCTCCCTTTCTGATTGCTTTGCCCACAGAGGAATAATGATTCAAAGAAAATCAGTAATCATGGCGGTTGCCATTAGCATATTCCCAATAAGGGAGCTTACATGAAAATTCCCAGAGAAAATGAATGGCTGCTAGTATAGATCAGTGTGCAAATAGTGCATTTCCAGCTGCCTCCCAAAACATAGATTTTTCCAAGACATTTAGAATTGAAGTTAGAAAAACTGAACTAAAAGAATCGCGTATTTGCTTACAGAAGAGATGGATATTTTATTAAGCTTGAAATACAGCTATATTTAACACCCATGTCAGTTGTGATGCTGAGCAGAGTAGTCTCAGAAGTGTCCTGTGCTTAAAATGAAGGTATCAGCAACCCTTCAATAAAATAGAGCGAGAACCTTTTCCTGCTTGGTTGTCTGGAGAGCGTGTGCAAACTGCTGTAAATCCCTTCCCCGACATGTTTTCTGATTGCATTATTGTGAACGCATGTGGTAAATGTCTGCTTTCTTGTTGCTTCACACAAGTTATTAAGTTGTTCACAAATCAGTAGCAAAGCAAAACATTTTCTCAAAGTGTTGCAGAAGGAGCACTAACCTAGATAAATGGGTGTTTTCTTGTCTGTCCATAAGCAATGGGAAGCCCATTAGCCAGTGTAAATGAGCATAGCGCTATCGGAACAGTCAAGCTGCCGCCTTTCATTTGTACGGAATTAGGATTTTCGCTTGGCATATTTCAAAATGAGAGCAAATTCAAGAATTGCACGCAGGATTGTCACATTCTTCTACTTAATGTAGTTAAAAAGTAATGTAACATTGTGTTATTCTCATTCACTTTAATTTCATCGTGAGGCAAAGTCTAAATCATCACTGCTCGGGCCTCTGGATTAGGCAGTCAGCTGCCATTGTTGAAACTGGAAAATGCATGTCTAATTTCTTGTGTGCCAGGCTGAATGTGTATCTCCTATTGGTTCCAAATAAAACAACAGACCAACAGTCACTAAAATAAGTGCCATCACCTAGATGGCTGATAAATCTCCTTAGAAAAGCAGCCATGAGACATGTTATTGACAGGTTTTGTTGCTGAAATAAGAGAGAAACTAGGTAAGGGTGACCATGTTCCTGCAGATGCCATCATTGATTGTGCCAGCAGGAGGCAAATGGTTAAAGGATTCAATGGAAACTGTCACAATAGTTTCAATTTTATTATTGAAGCCCAAACTTTCAGAGGCAGTGGACAGATTGCCTTCATTTTTCATCCATGAAACATCTTCAACATTTCTGAAAAAAACCTAAAAATCTTTTAAACTAGCTCTGCAGCCAATAATGCCTTTTATGTATACTAAGATGGTAGAAACCATTAATAAAATGCCTGTCAGCGGCACATCTCCCTTTTCTCTTTAGCAAAAAAGGGAGAAATCATTAATTACAGTTTCTGTCACACACAAAAGACATGTTTTTTTGTTCTGGTCTTTTAGCACTTTAACAGCATGAATTCACCTAGTGGCCACCTATTCTGCAAAATTTGAAAAGGGATGTGTCCTTATCCATCTACGCAAAACCTTCTGAAGACATTGCATGTGTCTGCCTGGGCAACAAATGTGGTGTTTTGGGTTGACACTGAAAAGGAGGATTATGAATATGGATAGGATGCAAATACTCCATCTATCTTAATCAGAATACAGGAATTCAAGCTGTTGTAGAAGGAGGGGGAAGGAAGGGGGAGAAAACCTTAGAAACCTAAGCTGTAGGGGCCTGATTCTGCTCTTACTGCTGTCAGCAGGAGTTTTACTACTGAAGGTATTAAGGCCAGGATTGGGCAGTAAATTTACAGGATCTTTTGTAGGGTTGTCATTTTACACACAGCTCTAGCAGACACATTGACTTTGACTGAGATTGCTTGCTCTGCTCAACTCACATGTATTTTCAGTATTTGCTGGAAGGTGGACTTAAAAATTTACTACATGCTTGTTCATTTATCACGTTTGAAAAGTATATAATTGTGTACTTTTTCATATATAATGTGTTTTTGGTTTTTTTTAAATCACGTATTTCAAATTTGAAAGGAATGCATAGTCAGTTATAAGCAATAACAGTTTTGGGGGCAGATAGTTGTTATTTCAATTTATCTAACCAGGCTGATAATGTCAACAAAAAGGTCTCCAGTTTCTAGGTTTTTCCCAGCTCACCATTTCCTATCATTTAGTGGATATACCTGTGGTGCATGTAAAAGCAGAATACTAACAAAATAGCTTCTAATTTTTTTTCAATTTAATTTATTTCTGTAAACTTTAAGAATTGCATTTTTGTAGGTTCTGTTTTTCTTCTGTGCTAAATATTTTGTGAAACTCATACAGAGGATTCCTCTCTTGAAAGAAGTCATCACTGAAATCTGGCAAATCATAAATCAAAACGTTTTCATTGTGAGCATGTGAGATTTTTTTCAGCCTTCAGATCTAATGACAGAGAAAGCAAATACAATACTCTCATTCACTCAGAAGGTAAACATACGTCTATTGGAGATTTTTGAAATGTGTCATTTATGTCTTTCAGTTTCAATATATGTCTCATCAATTGTAAATGAAAGGCCCAAACTGTCTATTTGGGCCTTTTACAAAAATATCAGCCTGAAAAACAAAAGAAAAAGAAGGGAAGTCTTAGTAAAATGGACATTTGGGACCAAATCCTCATCAGTCTAGATGAGCAGATTTAAGTATGTGTTTTGCATTATAAATGAAAAATATAAATCTAGAAATGGGAACTTCATTTTCTTAATGCTCCTGCATTTGGTGTCATCACTTACAGTTCCTTTCATTAATTTTTACACGGGTTATTTTTGATATTGTGACTACAAGTCGTAATGATAATTAATAGTCCAGTATATGGATAAAATTTGTGCTAGGAAAAACCCCCATTTTATTATCTTTAGCAACTGTAATGCCAAAGTTAAATGGATTCCCAGTAAAAGCCATGAGAAGTTTGTCTTCCATTTCTTGTGTGCTTTTGTATTGAGAAGTCAAGACCTTTAATCATCCTTAGGAATGTAAACAAGTAGGTTTAGCTCACATGTTTCACATAATTTGTTTCTATGATTATGTGCCAAAATCTGTACGGACCTACTCCTGCACAGCTGAGGTCTGTAGAAGTCTTAGCACACATTTAATGTCACGAACATTACTACTCTTATGTTTAATAATTTCTGACTCTGAAACATGGGGTTGGTATATTTGAAATTTGCCTGAGCTGTAGTCCTCTTACATGCATGACTGAATTGGAAATTTGTTTAATACTCTCATTTCTTCACAATGTAAAGTCAACTCTGTGATGTTCTTGCTCTGATGTCAATGAGAAAGTTTTGTCAGAGGAGTCATTCATTTGGGGTCAGATGTCTGAGTATGGATGAGCTACATATAGGTTTTGATCCAGGAAAATACAGTATTCACATCACTGAGACACATAATATGAATGCAGCTATTAATCTGTTGGTTCTGAAACACATCAACCAGCTAGTCTGTGAGCTACACACACTATTTTTACCCTAAATGTTTTTAAACCTGTGGTGAGCAGAATATTTTAGTAATATTGGTTAAAAATGTCATATCTGAAAAATCGGAAAAGTATTCAGGGTCATTTAATCTTTCACCAAGATTTAATCAGAATGGTCTTATATCTCTTTTGTGCTTTGTCAAATGCTCACCACAATTTGTCTCCCCCCATGGTGGACTGACAGATTGAGCAAATAAGCAAAGAGCCGGAACATTTGACTGTAATTGCAATGTCAGCACTGTTAAACTGTATTTATGAGAAGAAAGTTAACACTGTGACATTAATAATTTCATCAATCTTACACGTGTTTGCTTCATAAACAAGCACACATTTTTTACAAATTCTTTGTGACCAATACTTTGGTCATCTGGAATAAGGCCACAAATTCCAGTTTTGAAAGAAAGGCAGGTACAAAAAAATAGTTTGAGTCCATATTACTATGCTTTTGGAATTAAAAAAAAATCTTTTAAGTACCTGCTCAGAGCTAAGCTTTATAAACTGTGACTTTCCTGTCAATAAACAAAAAAATAATGGCTAGAAACAAGCAATAGAATAGGCAGGGTTAGAAAGTATGGTCTTTTGTCTTGCTGTGCTTCAGCTCTAAAATTGCTTTCACCAGATACATGAAGTTTTTAGTTTTTCTCGACTCTTTAAACCACTATGTGCTCACCTGCACTTTAATTGATTTATTGCACTGTACCAAATGTACAGGCTAATAAAGACAGTTTGTTTCTCTCTAATTTTGGAGGGACATAATAACGCATAAAACTGCAGCAATCCCTTACCTATATATTTCACTCTGTAAGGAGAACCATAGGAGAGAACATGATATGTATTAAAGAAGTAAATTCCTCCTTGGTCCAGTAAACCACTGTTGGCTGTCATATCTCTCACTACTGAGTACTGATGTGTTGTTTTGCACTACAGCTTAATCAGGTGGGCCTAGACTGCTTCTTGGTGTTCATGTGCCTTAGGCAGTGTAAATGCTGTGATCCACATGCACCATCACATGGGCCTGTGCTCTGCATTTTGTACAATGGTGACTAAAATTGTATGTTAGGATGATTGATCACATACTTCCTAGCTGCGTGAATTATGAGAAGGTAGGGTTTAAAGATATATAAAGTGATTTACAAAATTTTGAGGCCACTTGCCTGTGTATTTAAACCATGCTTCTTGTAATTCTAGCTCAGGTGAGATTGCCTCCATAGGCCTTCTGGTTGTGCTTGAGAACAAAGCAGCTGTCCAGGCTCTAGAATTTTTGAGGAAGTAGCCAACATGCTGCAAAAACTAAACAGAAAATGATGATGTTAATCTAGTATTGTCTTTGATTTGTAAGTAGATGTATATGTACACAGACACCAAAGAAAACATCAACTGCTTACACTTTCTGTGGTTCCATAAAGTTGGAAATATTCTGGACTCCATGACAGGAAAAGAGACTAGTCCCACATATGTATGTTTGCTGTGTTCTCCCTCAATTAGTCATCAGGAGTGATTAATAGAAAGAGAAACATTGAAATAAGAAGAGGAATAATATTGGGCATTTATTTCAATGGAGTCCGGCAATTGCACCTCCCGTGAAGTTTCTTGCCTGTGCCTCAGTTCGAGGAACAGGTAGATGACAAAGACTGTGAGGGCAGTATGCAAGAGACCTGTTTCCATAGGATCCAACATAGTTCCTTTTGGCTTTAAATCTGACCAGATGGTTTGCAGCTCCTTTAAGAGACTCGGTAGTATGCTGTGATAAGCTGAGCCATCTGGACCCAGCAACCTCCTGAGGTTCCCACAGTGACCAGAGCAACTAGTGTGGGCTTGTGTGATTGTTGGCAGATCACGCACATGGAGAAAATGAGATTTCTGCTCTTTAAGCACTATCAATCACCAAAAAAAAAAAAAAAAAAAAAAAAAAGTGGGATGCTCTAATTTTAATGAAGCATCTAATAACAGTGACAATGAGATCTTCCAACAAATAGCTCACGGGAAGCTCGTCTTCCACAACCTGAGGACTGTGGGAGTCCTAAGATATTTTGTAATGACAACATGAACCTTCTTGTCAGCTATCACATCCAGAGACTGCTTTGATTTTTTCCATAAGTCTTTTAAGCCCTGAGCTGCTATAATATCTCTTCCCCAAATGTAAGTCTCATACATGTCCAGAGATGGCAATCTGATTGTAGAAGGGAAGAGTAATAAAATGCTATGGAAATTTTGTTAGCAAATGTTTTCTAGGTAATTACTATTCTCTGTATGTCTGGAAAGGCCAGGTACAGTATGCCTTATTGATGCTGACAGGTTAAGAATAAGTAATATTATGCACATGTGTATCTTTTATATCCACGGGAAACCTGGAATAGAAATTTCAGCGCAAGAAAAAAAAAAATCCCAAACATCCTCTATAAACTGAAGAAAAAAACTCACAGAAATGTCCTGAAATAATATCCAGATCACCTTGCACAATTGTCAGATTATAAAAACAGGCGCACATGATGTAGCATAATTCATAGAATGTGCAAATCACAATGCACTTACACCAAGGGCAGGGTGTCTTGCTGGATCTTGCCTTTGAGGTCTCTGGAACATCATCACTTCTTCTTTTAAGTGAAGACATTTGAGCTGTCTGAAATTTGACCACATCACAAAACTAGGAAAGCTTTGCAGTATTTGATGGAAATGATGTGTTCAGGTGAGGTCAGAACTGAGTAAGCATGAAGAATGAATCATTTGTCACCAAGGAGAGATTCCAGTGGGAAAGCAGAAATGTATTCAGCGGGATAGTAATGGGGAATTCACATTACAGCTGCCTGCTTTGTACATGGCCTGTAAATACTTTGAAAGCTGCTTTCTGTGTATAAGCTTCACAATCCTGAGGCTTACTCTGTCTTTTCAAAGAAAGATAGGTTAGAGGCCAGTTGGTTGGAAGACTTGTAAAACTTTTACTTTTGTAGATCAGTATCTCTCCAGCCAAGCAGTGAGTTCACTGCCAGAGGAGAACAGGGCAACTCTTAGAGAGATAGTGTTCACTTCAACTGGCATATAGAAAATAGGATTGCCTAGTTTATTTTGTATGGCTGTTACTCATATAACCTCTGCAAGGTGAAATATCAAACTGAATTAGTTTGCAATTAGTTTCAGATCTTGATGTGAATAACTTGAGTCTCTTGAACATACTAAAACATAATGATTGTACTCAGTAAACTTAACATGGGTTTGTTACGTATTCAATGCAGTTGGGCCAATATATATATGTACAGCATGATTATTGTGCCTGTAGTGTGAGATTATTGTCCATCTACAGTTTCTGCAATAGCAATAGTAAAATGCTACTTTTTCCTTCTCTGCCTTAGTGGAATAGTTATTATCCAAGCTATGTTTTGGTAGCTTGATTTAGCAGACATTTCCACAGTTCTGACATTTCCACATCTTAATCTTTCAAAACATCTGAACACATGAGAAACGGCTGTTCGTAAGAGGAAGCAAGGATCCCCCCAGTGCATTTCTTTCACTGTCCTATTGCTATTGTGCAATTTCATTGACCTCATGCCCTTTTCAGATAACTGCTTTGTAACAGATGTAGAATAAAGAGCTTTTTGACAGGTGAGTTCATATTAATTTACTGTAAATCTGTCTGCTTGCACTGGAGTAAAAGACGGGTAGCCAGTAGGACTTAAACAGTGATGTTTGGTTCTGGTTTCCTACCCTCCCTACTTCCCTTCCCTAGCTGAGCCTATTTCCACATCCTATGGAGGACCATTCAAGCAAAAAAGTCCTTTTTAAACTGTCATTCATGGAGAGAGTATTAGACTGCATATAGTTGGGCTGGCACACTCTCTGGCTGAGCCTCAGTGATCAGATGAATTGTTTGAGCCAGCTATTTCTTACAGGCAAACAGAAAGAACTTGTTCAGACAGTACAGTCACCCTAGAATGGCATGCAGGGATTTAGCAAAATGCATGCACAGGATGGCCTTTTTAATCCTTGTTAGACTCTTTCTACAACACAGCACATTCAGGAATGATGAGAAATGACTCTCAGTTGTTCACAGCCTGAATTAAAAAACAGAATTTTATAGTTTGTTGGGGCTGCTGTAAGTGTGTTTATATTTTCTTTATGTTAATGCCCCTATGGATATAAAAAACTTCTTTTAACCTTTCCTTAAGACGAACAACAGTCCCATGTGATATGCTCAGATTAATGCTTCCTGCCTTTTTTAGAATGAGGACAAAGTAGTGACTAATGACTTAACAGTAAAATTAATCTTACGTACTCTGGCAGTATTATCTTTGTTTGGGAAATTAATACTACTGTGAAGACAAAATACACAATGATAATTGTATATAGGAGCACCTATCTGTCAGCTGGAAACGGGGAAAAGTATATTTCACATGGAAGTGGAGTAAGCAAAAAGTTTATTGGAAAACTTTTGGAAACAGGGGAACTAGCTAATGTTATAAGGGTATTTGTCCACACTCCTCATAGATGGTATTTTTCATTAATATATTGTGTTAACTTTCTCTTGCAAGAACCACAAGAAGAAAGAATATCATATTTTCAAGAATAAAAATCTGGGATGGTTGTGCATTTTTGATCTTATACGCTTAAAAAAATGCAATAGCAGCAGAATTGTCGTGATTGCTTATGGTTTTTAGTGATACTGAAAATGAGATTTGCCAGTAATCACAATAGATTGAGGTGGAGTTTTGTTTTTCAATTCTGTTATTGTCAAGGTCCTAAAAGAATGATAAAAGTATTTCCTTTTTAATACATTAGAAAAATTTCGCTTCAAAATTGTTGGGTTTTTTTTTTGTCTTTGTTCATAGCTGGTGAGTTTATTCAGGACATTTGTAAAAATATTATTTGTGAGGATGAAACAATTTTTTTATTCTTTGTCAAAAAAAACAGGAAAACTTTCAAAATAAGTAATAATAAAATTTATTTTAAAATCAAATGTAAAAAATATAGAATAGCCAACTTCTACAGATACATTGAAACACTTAGAACAAAACTGAGCCTTTTTCAGCAAAAAGTGTAGGGTTACATTTTGGTATTTGATTCAAACCTCATATCTTTTATGGAAAGTGAGGCACTGAAAAACATTATTAATTAATATCATGTCCAACTCAAACTAATGTTCAATATTTTATTTTAATGACAAACATTGCTGTTCCAATATTTTGAACATGAAATCAATCCTTCAAACAAATTATAGTAGCCAATCTCAGCAGTGGTGGTTCTGTGAGAATGTTAATCTTTTGTTGAGTAAAGGAAATGAATTTATTTGGAGACTGTTTGAAAAAAAGAAAATAGCAGTCGGAGAGTGCAAAGTGAGAAAAAACAAGAGAAATTGAAATAAAAGAATGGAGTGTCAGATCATTTATTAAAATAATAAGCAAACTTTGCTGCTGGTTCCTTCATTGTTACTGAAATTTAAAGAAAATATTCTTTATGTCTGCCACAGCCTTACATTTTAAGAAGTTTTGTGTCCAGCACTTCCAAAAGTTAAGAAGAATCATGAGGATAATTTTTATGTTCCTTATATTAAATTTTAATTTCATCATACTCTTCACATGCTTTTTTTTTTGTTCTGTCATAGTACCTAAAAATAAAAGCTGATTTACATCATTTCTACCTGGAGTGCTTTTGAAGAACTATTTATTTGGAACTAATTTTTGCCATTAAATGTTTAGGATAAGGGCCACATCATCAATGGGTGTTAATTACCATAGATTTATCCAATTAAAATGGAGCAGATCCCAGCTGCCATAAAAGAGGACCTGAGTGGAAATGTCAGTCTCTGCTGGCACATCCTTTAGCTGAGGTCTCCAGCTGTCTGCAGTGACGAGCATGACAGTGCTCAGGTGTAGTCTCTACTGACTGGAGATTTGTACTGACTCCAAACAAAAAGGAAATTATTTTAATTTACTTTGATACACATAAAATATCTTACCATTCATTTATATATACCTGCCCATTCTAACACTTCTGGCATTGTCACTTCAGCAACAGTCAGTGGATCTTTGGACATCTGCAGGAAGGATCACAGCAGTGGTTGTGACCAGAGACCCCAAAATGCCCGGGAGAGGCTGGAGGACACACAGGGGTTGATTCTACCCTGAGCATGCTATCTCTGAGCCCAGTAAGCCAGGTAAGATTAAACCAGGGCACTTGGTAGTTCCTTAGCAAGTAAGGTGAGCAGCAAGTTATGTATTTCCCAGGTATATACCTACTTCCAGTGTGTGTGCTGCATCTCTTTCCATGCAAGAGAATTTGCTTCACAGATGCATTCTTTAACTGAAAGTGAATTGTCACCTACCATGGTGTGCTACTTGTTTAGTTCTCTGCTACGGTTTGGAGTGCAATGTTCTACATCAATTAAAAACAGATGAGAGAACAGTTTAGCTGAAGACTTTGTTTCCTTGTAATCAACTGCAAAACAGACCAAGGTCATGTAACAGATTTCTTCTTCACTCTCACTTAGCAGAGGAGGCTGCGTGAATGCAAATTGCTTTATTGGTGGAGGGAATTAAAATTATAAAAAGCTAGGTTTAAAGAAGTGCAAAATCAGGACTGTGTCAGAACAGGGACAATATAATTGTGGTATGGATTCCCATATGGGACTAAATTATCTAAATTTTACTAATGTCAGCAGTTCTATGTGACTGCTGGAATGCAGCCAATGTGCCACATTTGCTTCATTTTTTTTTAAGATGATTCTGATTCTACACAACTTTAAATATGCAGAACGCTAAATTTGCTCTAGGTGTCATAGTGGCACTTCTGTGCTGCATAATTTTGCATGTTAATTTTACTTAAGAGAAACATAAAAGTAGCCTAGAATGTATCCTAATCCAAAGTAAAGTTACTATGATTTTGGTCCAGCTTATGATCTCTACAGAAAAAGACTGTTCAGTTCTACAGGCACATATCAAGGTTGTGTCCCTTTTACAGAGCATTCCATTCAGTAATACTATTTTGTAGCAACTCAATAAAGCTGATAGTTTTTCTGGGTAATTACCCACAGCCCCCTGCAGGACAAATTAGCATTCATGACCTGAATAATGCTTACTAGAAAGAGTTCAATGGAATTTACTTAATCAGAATCATTGCTTTCTCATGGCTACACTATTTTTAACCTAGTCCCTATTGTCTGCTAATAGCAAAAATCCTGTCAATGCCAGGTCCAACTTGGCACAGGGTGTATAAAGAGAGAAAGATTATCCTCCTCAAAGGTACACAGTGTGTTTTTAAAGCTTATGGACTGTATTCTGCAGTCTTTACTCAGACCTTGCTTGGGTGAAAGTGCATTGAAGTCAGTGGGAGATTTTCCAGATGACAGAGTGTTGAATCAGACATTATGAAAAGAATTGTGTATATATGTTTGCAAGACAGTCCATGGTTTATAATTTCTGGTAACCATGAAAAGCTGACTAAGAGGACTTTCAAAGGGAAATTTTCTTCTCTGGGTTTGTGAGAGAAGTTCCTGCCTGTTTCAAGACATTTTGTAGGGTTGTTTTTGTTTGGGGTTTGTTTTTTTGTTTGGTTTGTTTGCTTGTTTTTTGTTTGGTTGGCTTTTTGTGCGGTTTTTTTTTGGTTTTTTTTGTGGGATTTTTTTGGGTTTTTTTTTGTTTTGGTGGGGTTTGTTTGTTGTGGGTTTTTTTTGGGAGGGGGAGGAGGCAGGGTTGAGTTTCTTTTTAATTACCACTGATATTTTCCAAATTATATAAAATAAAAAAAGCTATTCCTTTGGTGGTTTTGACAATTTGTGTTTTACCTTCTGCTTCCTAAGACTGTGTAACATGTCAAGGTTAGTACAACACTCGTGAGCCCTTCAGAGGCTTAACGAGATGCTCACTAGAGCAGACCAGGGAGATTGGAGAGAATTTCTGAAATACTGAAGAGATTAGGTGTGTGCATGCACACACACACACACACACACATAGCCACAGCTACCAAAAAAACCAGAAAAATAGAAAGCAGGAAAGTTATGTGAAGTTGAGGTACCATTTCCCATGAAATACTTCATGCTTTAGCTGTGTTTTCCTTGTGCAGGATGTATCAATCACAGTAATAGGAAATGGGAGTTGAACCCAATTTGAACAGGGTTTTGGCAGTGTTGTCTGACCAGTAGCTTCAAACTATAGACAAATTACTTCCAGTTTCTGGCTAAAGGTACAATATTAAAGAAATCATGTGCAGAATTGTTGTTCTCTGATAAAGGGTCCTGTGCACTCTTAAGCAAAGGTCATTTGCACTGTGTGTTTGTGCAGTAGGATGTAGCTAAAAGCAAATTTTAGTGAATGATTTAATGGCCCTTGGATGTAGACAGTAGTGATGCTGGAAATACAGAAACCTTTGGAGAATTGTTTGGGGCAGTAGTCTTAGTGAAAGAGAGTATGTGAATGAGTACCAATATAAAACACACAACTGACATTCAGTACACCAAAAAATAGGTTTTTTCCTCTCCAGGTCAGCCTACAGGAGTCAGAATAGGTCATAGTCATGCCAGGTGAGATTAAGCAAGAAATGGGACAGGCTGAATAAAACAACATGAAGTGTTGAGTAAAGAGAGACTCATCAAGGCCAAATTTATCCTCAGCTGTGTGTTAGCACAATCCAGTTCAGGACGATCCTGACTTACTTGTTTCTGTAATTGTTAGGAGGCATTAAATAGTGCTGCTCTGGGAGGAATGGAGCAATAGCATTGCAGCCAGCAGTACACTTAATTGTTCATAGGTGCAAAAAAAGGGAGTTGTCCTTTAGTTTATTATTTCTTTTACTTTAGCAGCACAAATTACAAACCATGCCAGGATGTTTCAGGCAGAACCTTTCCTCTCTGCCATCACTGAAGAAATATATAGACTCCTCAAGTAAAGCAACAATTGCCTACTTGGGGAGAGTGAGTACTCCAGTTTCAAATGTATTAGGTGAAATAACAGGTTAATTTATTTTAAATGAGCATCATATTGTTTATTTGAAGAGGAGATGTAATTACAATGGAAACCTTAACAGTAGCAACATTTACCAAGTCTTAGTCACTGAGGTGGAGTTTGTATCACCTGTTTAGCTTTGGTTGGACTGACTCATTCCCAAAGCAGACTGTGAAGCCTTCCTCTTGGGTATCACCCTGTCCCACACCCATCAATTGCTTAAAACTCTTTTTCTGGACCTTCACAACCATCCTTGAATTAAAACCTTTCCAGAAGGAAGCTAAAACCAGGTTCCAAAATTCTAAATTGTCAAATTCAGCCTTTACTCTTAAAATTCCTTTTGTAGATTCATTTAAATTTGAGAGTAAATGGGATTTTATCCCAGGTTTATATCCAGATGCAGAGAGATTTTGAAAGACTGTCACAACCAGAAAGGGAGCTTGCTTATGAAAATACTCTTTAGGAAGTATGAATTTTGTATTTCTTTCAAAGTGACTCTTTCATCAAAAAGGTTAAGAGAGCTTCATAGAAATTAGTTTTCTGTTTCACAGCAGCAATTCCTAACTCTTTGCTTCCATTTCTGCTTTTTGCAAATGTTGAATCAATTTTTCACATTCCACCATGATACTGACCCCAAAAAAATGTTAACTATGGTTATGAGAAAAATTTATACAATTTTACAATAGACTAAAATGTAAAACTGAACCAGAAAACAGCCAGGCTCCCAGAACCTCATTTTTTCTCCAATATCAATTATAAGAACAGGTCTCACCTGCAAAACATTAGACTTAAGCTCAAATTAATTAATTGATTAACCACTCCCATCAGGGCTATTTGCTAAAGACAATACATCAGACCTGTAGACAGATTGGTGAAGGAACAAGTAAAGAAACTTCAGTTATTTCACATACTCTGTTTATTGCCCATAGATTCCAAGTTTGAATTCAAAGAAGGGGTTATTGATAGTGTTTCATATAAAGCAATTAAAACCCCTCCATAGATGCAGGTGTGCAATGCAGATTGCTTTGAGCTGTGTTCAGCAATGTCTGTCTGTCTGGGATCATAGCTCTTTGCCCAAGAACTGTTTATTCATTCTGATGCAACAGCAATTAGAAGTCATCCACATAGAAACTCTGAACGCCTTGAGAACAATTAAACTTGCGGTAGCACTGATAACCAACAGTAACTGTGACTATTTCCTTGATGAGATTCATAAGCCCATTTTGCCTGGATGCACTGATCTCTGGAATTAAATTCTGAGAGCTCCCTACTTCTCAGAGTTTGTGGATTATCAGACTGCCTATCTTGGACTTGAACTGAGGCAGCAGTACTCTTATCTAGTCAATATAAGATCACAATTCTCAACTGTAGTCAAGTACAAGTACAAAATACAGACTTAAAAAGAGGCATTTTAACCACCTCAGTTAAAACCACCACCACAGATCCAAGGGATGAGGAACAAAGAGGTATCAAACATAGAGCACTGAGACTGGTAAACTACTGCAGTAGTTTGCAAGCACATAAAAATTAAATTCCTCCTCTCCAACATGTGCCGACCCTGCTTATATTCAGTGTCCTAAGTGGAGATAAGGGACCGGTTTTGCTTTGCTCATGTGGGAACAGGAACAGCAGGAGCACTGTGTTGGCTTCTCAGGCAGCTGTAGTCTGGGAACTGAGATAAAGTTATGTGATTAGAAGTGAATAACTGAGAGATTGACATGACTTTAGTCTGTCTTGCACTGCGAGGTGTTATGGCATCTGACAAGACTGAAGAAAAAAATTCCCTTGGAAAGACACTGTTGTGTTTGGTCTGTATTTCAGTAGAAGACAAGTTGCCAAAATCCTGCCATTCAAAATGGCCAAGATGAGAAATAGTCCAAAAGATGGTGTAATATGATACTTGATGGTGAGCAGAATTATTCTTCACGACCTACAGTCATGCTGCTCATTTATTAATGTATATAAAGGGAGTGGGAAATTGTACAAGCCATATCAAGGGAGAATCAGGCCCTTGGAGTCTAAAAGATTGATTTTGGTGAAAAAGACACTCTGGAAGTTGTTTAATTGGCTTTTGCATCTATTAAATGTATTTGCTTTTTCAAGAGGGAACCAACATCCATGTTTATGACTTGTTAAGAAAAGAATACGAAATATCATTACTGAAATCTTCAGTTTATCTTGAAGAATAAGCAAATATTCTGTTGTAATGTGAGAGAAACTGCTTAATATTTTACCTTCTAAACCAGTAAGACACTTAAGAATAAATATTCAGTACTTCTCTAATGATATTGTTAAACTCTTTTGCCAGGTAAGAACTGATGTTCTGCCACTAATGTTCTTTATAAAATATTCCCTGAACCTTCAACAATTCTATGCATTGCACAGTGGCAGAACATGGTCCTAATAGATTAAATGGTTTGATTTAGACTTTGATTCAGGCGTGAACTCCTGCCTCCAACTAGCCATGATGCCAGTTTCTTTTTTTCCTTCTGGATATTTTTGCAAATAGGAATTTTCATGCCCTTCACCACACTACTGCTTATGCTTCAGAGGATGTCCACTTAATATCCCAAACATATTTCACTAGCCTTCTTTAACTCTCTTTCAACATCTTTTGCTATGGTGTCACTAAAATACATGGCACTGGTGAGGTCACTGGGATTTGCATTCCAGCTGTGCTAACTACTACGATTGCACAAATGCATTTCTTGCTTGTTCTCTGGATCATCACTGATATGGGTAGGGATGGTCACAGCCTTGTCCAGGGCAAGAGGATCTGATAAAATGATGATGATGATGGGTGGAGGACTGCACACAAAATCTTGTGTTTGCAGTAGTAGATGATTTATGTAACTCTTCAGAGTGGATGTACTTAGTGTTATACTTGAAAAGCTTGTTCTAGTCCTTAGTAAACTTCATCAGTGTAAGCATTGTTGAAATTCACTTGTTTTTGTTTTTTTTTATGGTAAAAGTCTAAAGACATTTGAGTGGTTTTTAACAGAAATGAATGCTGTAAGATTTGCAGTTAGAGTGACATAGCATTATCTTTCAGAAAGCAAAAATAGCAAGTCAGGCGGTGTAGTAGGTCTTCTATAATATTTGAGTGGGAGCTCTTTTATCAATAATGTAGCCTTGCCAAAACCAGAAGTATGCTAGAGACCATGACCTTTGGAAAATAATGTTTAGTGACATTAATCTACATCTAATAGAGGGGTTTGTATCATCACTTTGGTTTATATCTGCATTTTTGTAGCACATAGGCTGTCACCTGCATTTATATAACATGAGACTGATTATTCCTTATCATGCACAAAATGCAGACCTCGGGGAAGAGTTCATTTTGGCCCATTTCCAGGGGTATGTGTAACGTGTTATGAGCAGAATACTGCTTTTAAGGCTATCGAGTGCAATTTGCACTCTTTTTCTCTTCAGTATGTCTTATGCTTGACAAGATAATTGCCCCCCATAACACACACACATCCTAAAACACATTCATTACAAAGCCATTGTATTGACATATAGATACAGATATCAGTGAAGGAATGTACTTGATATTCTTTATATAGTATGATATGTCTGGAGTATATCTTCATAAGTAAAAGGGAATTTAACAATTGTAATAAACTGAAAATGAAGAAACGAAGTTGAGAACCTTGCATGTGTAAGTGTTCAACTTGTCAGGAAAACAGAATGTTCTATTTCACATAAATAACTTATAAAGAGATGATGGTGATCAAAGTTAATTTTTTACTGTGGAGTTTCTTACAAGTTTGTGAATCTTCTAACTTTTTTTTGTTGTGAATATTCCAGTATACATTGCCTAAGCATGTATGCGTACAAATACATGCTTTGTGTGTGTAGCAATATGGAACATATGTACTGAAATATGTTATATGAAGAGTTCCTTGTTGGTTATTATTTTAATTCTATACATTAGATATACAGGGAATTTGCAATAAATTATAAAAGGCATTCTGTCTTTGAATATTTGTAAGTTGTGCAAAATACATTCATCATCAAGCCTGACTCCGAAACATTTTAGAAAATAAGCAAAAATAATTTTAAATCAGTTTTGTTCATTTTTTTCACATACCTTCCTGGGGAGTCTAAGTGTACACTACCATAATGGTATTATAAAATATTATTTGTATTCAATCTTTTGCTTTTACAGTTTTTATGACTTCTTATTTTTGGCAGAGATTATAGGCTATGCCTTTATTATTGACTAGCAAAAATGCCCCCCCAGAAAAAAAAAACCCAAAACCAAA
The DNA here is from genome assembly GCF_963513975.1 of Fringilla coelebs. Lineage (NCBI taxonomy): Eukaryota > Metazoa > Chordata > Aves > Passeriformes > Fringillidae > Fringilla > Fringilla coelebs. The sequence goes on from NC_140067.1 coordinate 13,194,913, forward strand.
AATACCGAAAGCCAAAAACAAAACCACAAAGAACACCCACAACAACCTCCCCCCAAAAACCAAACCAACCAAAAAAAAAAAAAAAAAACCAACAACCAAACAAAAAACTATAAACCCAGAAGGGGCTAGATGTCTTATATTGGACTTTTCCGTCCTTTATTCTGAAAATTCTATATAGGTCTTAATTTTCAATGCTTTTAACAGAATTTGCTGGTCCTTTGATATGGTTGTATATAATTTTAATATTGTTCAACTATGATAGCTGTATGGTGTGGTACTTCCTGTCTATTGCTTAAGCTATAGTTTTCATTGAGTTACATAATCAAAGATACCATTACAGCAGCATCTAGATCTCACATTCCGGTTTGATGAGAGCAGTATATATGACAAATAACAGGGAAAAGCTGGTCATGCAGAAAGCAGTCATTCCCCCTAACCTCTGAGGTGAATTGTGTTAGGTAAGCTGTGACCTGCTCTTCCTTTGGAAAGCAGCTTGCTTATATCCATTCATGACAGTAAAAGTATGTCCTGTGGGAAATATAATTTTACATTATTTCCACTAAAGGAAGTTCAAGTAATGTGAAATAAACAATATATGAAACAGAATTCTGTGTGGTGGGTTCTACCAAAACTCATATTGTGTACTTTGGGATGCATATGGTAAGAAACCTTTCTCCACAAAGGTCTGTGTTTGCCTGTGAGATGCACGGTATTCCTCTCCTTGGTGGTCGTAGGAATTACATTTTTGCTCGATGGCCTTGATTTGTAGCCACAACTAAAAGCAGCTCTGTTCAGTGTAGGTAATTTTTGTTCTCCCCTAAACCTAATACAACATGTATGAAATCAATGGCCCAACATACTCAACAAAACTTTTTTTATAATGAGGAGTTCCCAGACAAGCAACATTTTTTCAGGGCTTGCATTTGCAACACCAGCTGTAACAACAATGAGCAAGTGTGTTCAGACACCACTCTCAGCTTGCTTGGTGCTACTGAGTGACAAGAGCATGGTGAACCTTAGAGGGTGTCAAGGTTGCATTCCATCAGTCCAGGCCAAAAAAGTCTGGCTAAGCACAAAGTAAAAGTGAAAGATTGACATTGTGGTGCAGTGATTCAGTGCTCTGTTCTGTTCATTTAAGTCCATATATAAAATACAGACCAATGGAAACTTGCAGGGGAATAGAATTTGTTTCTAATGTTAGTGATGAAGTCTATCTTTGAAGTGACAGTTCTATAAAGACGAAGACTATTTAAACATTTTTGATTTCCACACTGGTATCTATAAATAACTGTTTCATTTGACCAATACCCTAAAGCAAGATAGGGTTTTTTTTTTGACTGATGAAGGTTCTGCTTTACTTCCTACAAGTGCAGTCAGGGGTATTTTCCAATACACCCTCTGTGTGCTGGATCTGCAGTTCATAGAGAGCCTGCAGTTTTCAGACAGGTTGTGTGGTTTTTTCACACTTAAAATTTACTCATTCTAGCCATAGGTACTTTCAGTCTATCACTCAGGTTACTTTCCTACCCCGCAAAATTTTTTGGATGTGTTAAAATCTGATGTCAAATCACACTGTTTACAGAAATATGAATCTGTGATAACTCCAGTGAAGTTGGGTTTGCATGAAAATAACTGAGTTTATGCACACAAATAAGTGACATACGGAGTTTTACATCCACAGACTATTGATGTGTATTAGCTGTCTGCTTGTGTGCACTTAAGTTGTTAAATCCAGTTTAGCTTAGCTTGGAAAGGATAAATTCCCAGAGCACTTTCTTAGTGAAACTTGGGGTAAGTGAGGAACATTGACTAGGTTTTTATTTTGCTAGCTAGAGTATCTTTCAGTTGTAGCAAAAAATTTGGTATGGATCTATCCTGACAGCAAAGATGTGGGAATATACAAGTAGTTCATTAATATGCAATCCATTTTAGTGTTCAGCATGAGGTTTCTTTGTGTGGCCAGTCAAATGTAAAAACTGGACAGTAACATTACAAAGGCAATATTAAAATAAAAATGCATGTGCAAATTGCAGTAGTTATACATTAAAAATTAAGCTATGCTATAAATTTCTTTTTATACATGAAGATGCATGCATGAAGTTTAGAAAAACAGTCCAGAAGACTTAACGCCCAAATGAAATGCATGGATCAGTAAGTAAACAGACTGAAAATTCTGTTGAATATGATGTCATCCATTTGCTGTAGGTCAGAAATAAATTCATACTGTTAATTATAGGTATTTATCATAGTTCATATGATTTTGTGGGGCCTTGTCAGTGATCAAAGGTGGTTCTTTGGACACCTGTCATCAAGTGAGTTAGTAATTGTAGAATAGCTTATTTATTGAATCTAATATGCCATTAAATAGGCTTATTTTCTCCTTTCAGCAGTTAATGTTGTTGATAAAAGGACAGTTCTGTTTTAGTAAAGTTGATTTGTTGCAGTCAGGTACAATAATTATGTTCTCTTATACATACTACATGTTTGCTCATTAACACATAAAAGTTTTTCCATTACAGCAATTTTAAAAGTCTTCAGAGGAAAAGGCATGGAGAAATTGCTGTCATACATGTTTTCAGTATGCCCAGACAGACTCTTGAAATTGTTGTTAAAAAAAAAAAAACCTGGAATTTAGTCCTCAGACAAAAATGCTGCATTTGAGAGATGAGTTCTGCATTTAGAAATCATAGTGAACATATGGAATACAAAAATAGGAAGATTTGAACTGGAAGGGAAGTAAATAGTGCTACTATTAGACTGTATGACAGGTGGGAACGTTTTTTCCTTTGCTTCTCTGAGCCTGAAAGTATATTTGTTCTAACCTTGCACCTGGATGCAACATGCTTTCTTTGAATCAATTTGCATTCTGCCTGGGAAAACCATTTCTGGAAAGAATGACCTCTCTGGGTCTTGCAGCTTGTTTGTGGGAGAGATGTGTGCCAGTTCAGAGCCCTCCCTTCAGTGATGTCTAAGACCTCGAAGAGTTCTTCAGCCCCACTAGGGCACAGAAGAGCCTATTGAGACTGTCAGCCTTTTTTCCTGCTAGCTACTTTTTTTTATTAGGCTGATAAACTCCTGAATTGTTGAAAAGCAGCTGCTCTGAGAAGGATTTAGCTAATTCTCAGGGCGCTTCTGGGTGTGTGGGAGATATATTTACATCTGGACTATGAAGGTTCCTTGCATTGTTAGGCCTAGGTGACCTCTTGCTAGATCAAAAAGAGGTTGCTGGAATGCAATTAAAATGCGGTGTTGCTTTCTTTTAAAGCCCCAGTAACCCAATCAACAGCTCTCTTTCCTCATTTTTTTGTCAGTTCCTTTGCAGTTTCTGATTTTATTCCCGTTTCAATTTTGTGCCATAATTTGGTTTTACCTTATTGGAAAATACCTCAGATCGTATTATTAAAAGTCTTTTAAAAAAAGAAATGAAGAAAAAAAGTGTCCTGTCTTTTAATAGCCAGTTCTGTGGAGGTTCAAGCTATTAATTTTCACATATTGCTCAAGTAAGCAGAACTATGTGCATTTGATTTTTTCCCTAATAATCTCAGATGTAGTTTTGTTGTAATGTAGTACACAATTCATATTGATTAACAGGTCTGTAAGCGAGATATGCATTTTATAGACACATTCCAATGTGGAGCATGAAATCGAACTGTAAATAATTACGTTTTTTAAAAGGGTGCGCTTTTTTCAGTTCCATGGCAAAATTTGTACTTACTGAAACAAAGGTTTGATTAAAACTAAAAACAAATTTACATTTGCAGGAGTTTCAGCACTGTTGTTTGCAATTTGTTATATGCCTTTACCTGGCATGCTATTTCACCCTTCATGACACACATCAATACCTTCTTTATGTCTGGCTATTACCACTCATTTAAAAATCTATTTTACATGATTCTTTCAGCCAAAAATGGACCGTAATGACATAGAATAGAGCCTGTGCTTCATAAATTCTCCAGGAATCAATACTTTGGCTGGGAATTTGTCAGTCTCACAAAGCTATGCATCATTAAACTTTACTATTATTACAGTGGACTCTGCTTGAAAGTTCACTACCTAGCTGATATTGGATGAACCCATTTAAATCAAGGAAAAGATATGAGACACAAATGCTTCTGTACTGACATGTATTTATTCAGATAATGTTTAATTTATGAAATAGAAGTAGCTCTTAAACTGCTTATTGGTTTATGGGCAAAGTTCAGCAATATCATCATTAAAGATTATATACTGATTACAAGTTATTGGCAAATGACTTTAAACTGAATCCATTCAGATTATTTTAAACATGACATATTCTTCTCATAGGATCTTATATATTAATCACACAACATTGAGTTTGTGAGTATAAACATCCAATTGAATTCAGAATCTGTATCCAGTCAAACCATATTAGCAGGAGTGTTTACTGCTATTAAATACAAACAGGTTTTTTTTTTTTTTGTTACTCTGCCTGTTTACAACATGGGTTTTCTTGGTAAAAATGCAGGTATTTGTGCAAACAAAAATATTTGTTACACACTATTGATCATGTGGTATGCATCATTATTTTGTGTGAAATATTTCAGCTCCCTTACCAAACAACAAGGATTTTTACATGGCTCCCAGACAGAATAATGAATAAACAATGAAATTCAGGAGTTTATGGATGACACTTGGGAGAACTGTTTATTTCTACTTCTTGAGATTAATCTTGAAAACAGAAAGCATATCCACAAATCAGGATTAATTTACAGAAGGGTTATAAGCGGAATAAAAGCTAGATTCAAAAGCAGATTATTGGTATGCAATAAACAAAACAGACTGTATATACTGTCTGCCTCACATACTTGCTTGAGTGACCAAGATTTGAGAGCTATCAGATCTCTCAGGACAGCCTTCCTTAGCTCTTCCCCAGTGCTCCAGACCATGGGCCAAATAGCATTCAGCTCAGCTGAGAGTGTTTGTGCCGACACCAGTGGACATCACAGTGTGCAAGTACTTGAGAAAATACTTAGGATCAGGCTTAGCCAAGTATTTTCTCAAGTACAAGGATTGGGATTAACTGGATTGGTTCAAGGGCCTCTTGGTTCCTCCTCCCTCTAAGAAGCATGGACATAAGGCTCCAGTGAAATCACAAGCTTCTAAAAATGCAAGTATTTTTGTTAGTCCCTTGAGAAGTCACCTGCAAAAAGATAAAGGACAAAATCAATGGTTTGTTGGCAGGCACACACACAGGCACATGCCCTCTCTATCCTCTCCTTGGGGTTGCCACACCTGCTTGTCTGCTGTGTCAGCATCATCTCTCATACTCAGGAGATCAAAAAAGGAGAAAACAAAAAGGGTCATTAGTTAAGAGGCGCAGGTGTGAAGAGACTTTCTAAACCATAGACTTTGTGCACCTGCTCTGGGGAGCCTTGCTGGGAATTGGGGCAGGTGTACTAACCTCCAAGCTTTGCCAGGCTTGCAGGGACTGCTGGCTGTGGATACTGAATTTTGTATGTGTGCAAGGGAAAATTCTGGTCTCGCTGCTGCTTTGTAGTGTGATTCAGTGCATTTACAGTCCAGGGCAAATTATGGCACTGTGATCTCTTACACAGCTGTAAAGGATCTGCAAAATAAGCTCTTGTTTAAAGGCAGAACAAAGTCTGCATGTCTCACATCAACTTAAAGTCTGCATTTTAAAAGGTGCACTCCTGCTTTGATTACCTTGTGTATTTTTCATCTAAGTCATAAATACTGAAAAGAACAAAAATAAATGACTGGGCTGGAATATTGCATTCAAGTTTACCAGGCTTCTCCCAGACATGTTAATGTCAGTTGTTTTTAACAGCTCTTGGGGTTCTTGCACACTTTTCCAGAGTTGATTGGGTTACTCTGTTGTTTGCTTGTGTTTTGATGATGTCTTAAAGGCATCCACAAGATGAGGTTTATCATTCTAGGCCCAAGTTTATGTGAGAGCTTAGTTGGATGCCAAAGTAACTGTGCTGGGATCAGTACTCCAGTCTTAAAGATGCTATTTGGAAATCATTAATGCCCCGCTAAAATCTACAGTGTTTGCACTTTGTTTGAAGCAGCTGAAAAGGAGACACATCTCCAGTCTCTCATCCATGCATTTTCTTTTGATATATCTCTACAGATAATATCTGTTACACAGTTCTCTCATCACAGAGAATACATGAACCAAATGTAATTAATACAATGGGAGTTGCAAGTTAGAGTAGAGAATGATACAGAAGGAGGATGACTTACAAAGCAGGGCTATGTGTGGCATGGCTGATAGAAGATCCCTGAGGTTTTAGAGAAACTGTTCAGCTTTTCACTAATATTGAGCACTTCCTCAGGGACTCCAGCTACATGGAACTAGAAAGATAAACTTACCCTTTCACACACAGTCCCACACAGAATCTTTCACAGCATTTCCAAGGAGAAGGATATGACAGCGATGCAACTGCTGTATTCATTATTGTCTTAGTATTATTTCATTTATAACACATCCCTACGTGACTGGCATTTCAAATCTAAAAGTCAGTCCAAGGCATCCATCCTTGGCATCTTGCAACCTGATCTAATCAGCACAAATCACATCTGAAGCAAAGCTACTATAAACATGTATAGCTCTAGGCAGGGGGGGAAAGTGTGAAAACAAAAGTTTTTTGGTTTGATTTTTGTTAGCCCAATTGCTTTAGTTCTACTGGCTGTTCTTAAGCAAAGGTAAGAGGTGGAGAGGGACAATAAGAAAACTTAGGGAAGAAAATGAGGAGTTGATGGAAAGGGTATGACATCATTGGATGCACTGGGCAAATGGGGAGAGGTTGACCACTTGAGGCAGAGCCTGGACAAGAAAGTAGGAAGTTGCAAAGAGACAAAAGAAGCACAGCACAGGACAGAGTCTGCAGAGTGAATGTGGAGTGTCTGGGGAAGCAATAGGAAGCCAGAAAGGAGATGCACATGGATTAGAATCCTTACAGGGATCCCTGAATGTGAACAACAAAAATTACTGGTTCTTTTAAAGAAACAGAAAGGTCTTTTGTAAGATTAAGGGCTGATGTTTTGAGCTGAGAGTCCAAGAAAAGGCTTTGTTAGCTTGAGACATACAGAAGATTGTAGGACAGATTCTTCCTCCAAAGCACCTGTATAAATGGTGCACAAGTATTGCTACAGGCTTTAGGGTGAGACAGCAGATGTGTCTTTGTATGTGCCTTTTGAGTCTAAGACTTTGTGACACATTCTGAATCTACATGGGGCCCAGCCAAAAGAAACATCCCTGCTGTCCCTCCCAGAGCCTACTCACCCTTTTGGGCTTTAGCTGCCTAAGAGATGCGACCTTTCAAACCTGCTGTGGAGGTCATCTTTTTATGCATGAAGTACAATCCTGACCCATTTGAACATTAACAGGGAAGTTCCCAAAGAGGTGGTGAAACAAGAGAGGCTGCCAGTGGCTACCAGCAATCCCAGTGTTCTGAAGTGTTTTCTCTTTAATACTGCTGCATAGGGGGATGCTGGTGTACTCCTCACTGACTCCAGCATGTCTAGTTTTAGCTTCCTGCATGCATTGAAGTAGGCAGTGCTACTACTGCTGCTTTAGTCTTTCAAGGTTCAGAATTGGGAGTGATTTTTTTATAATACTCTGCCTAGCAATCTGATGTGTTGACATTTTAGGAACATGTATTTTGAACAAATATATTCTTATGAGAAATTCCTATTGAACTGCATGAAGAATATTTTTAAGTAGAATTTTCTCCATTAAATGCTCTACTGTGTTTTTAAAATTCCATATTCTTGGTATAACCTTTTTTTTTGTTTGTTTTGTTTTGGAGTAAGTTTTGCCCAATTATATTTACAATCCATAGATTTTCTTCTGTGAGATAGTTGGTTCTTAGGATTTAAGCACCTGTTTTTGTGACAATTCAAATTCTCTTTGCTTTTTGGGGGGTTCAATGCGCTGCCAGAACTTTTAGAGGGAGATATAGATACTGCATTCTTTATGCAAACAGCTCAGAATTTATAAATTCTTTCTGAGGTGTCATTCAGTAAATAAGTTGGATTTTTCTTTAAAATTCATTAAGAGTAAATGGCTAGTGGGAACAGTTTCTTCTCTAAATTCATAGTGCTTGAAGTTCTTTCTGTGATGCCTTTATCGTCCTTGCAGAGTTCAACGATTACATATTTGACTTCAATTTACAAAAGCTTACCACTGGGGTAAAGGTAATATATTTGGTGTTTTGATATAATCTATTTCGTGAGCACTACTGTCAATATCTATAAACTTCTCTCAATACACCACACGAATGTTAACATTTTCCTTTTGACTATTATTACCTCCTAAGCAGCAAGGATGTTCAGGAGGGGAGAGGGAGAGGGATGTTTTGGATGATTTGCCAGCTACAACCCAGGGGACTACAGATGCCACTAGCCTTATTTTTATATTTATTGTAAAATTAAATGTTGACATAAGGTCTGGGGGATTTGCATGAATACAACAACGTCATTATTAAACAGCTGGGATCCTTGAATTTTTCCAAACTAATTCCAGGGGGAAAAAAAAGAGAGCAGAGCTCAAGTGATAGAGTGGAATGAATAGTCCCTCTTGTTTTTTCAAGAAATTATTCTGTGCTTTTGAAAAATTATCAACAGTGGTAATTTCAGTGCTTCTTTCACTTAATACTTTTTTCATTATTCACGTGAAGTCTGTAAAGTCATGTAACATGCACATTGATCTCCTTTTTGCTGTACCAGGTGCCAATTTTATTGCAGAATATAAATGTGTGCTATACAGAGGCCCATTTTTCTCCTCAGACAATAATGAGAAATGTTTTTGTTGTTTTAAATAGCGTTGGTTGTATTAAAACATCTGGTTACAGAGAAGGGCTGTATTAAGCAAAGGGTTATGCCTGTTTCTCCTGGCATATTCAGGACACAAGGTCAAATTTTGCATTAAATGGGTGAATGAAGGGTGAGACGTCAAGACAGGTGTCCCTGGCTGTGCTGTCAAATATTTAAAACCTAACATCTGCTGGCAAACCCCAGCCAAACCCAGTGATGGCCCAGAGCTGGGTAGTTAGTGTGTGTGCTTGCTCCTTTCCCACAGAGCTGCTGTGTCCTTTAAACATCAGTCCTAACCTTAGCTGCCCTCCTCTGGGTGAGACGCTGGGCCCTGGGGAGCTGCAGTGCAGAGAACTCCTGCTCTCCATGGAGATGGAGACTCTCCCCAAAGAGGCCCAGCACTCTCACTGCTTTAATAGAGCTGCATCAGCCCTTGTGCCTCACTTTTGTGGTCCAGCTCCTCACCACAATAAGGCACAGTGCATGAGCGGACGCGTACGCATTAAAAGCGTGTACACTCATTGACTGAAATTCAGAAAGACTAGCAAACATCCTTTCATCCAGGCTGAAGATAATATGTAATTATCTTTTTTATGCTACTTCATGCCACCCAAATTGTGGTTGCATCAGTGTAGGTAGTTTCATTAACTCCTGAAAGAGTCCTGTTGAATTCCTTCCCTTTTCATTAAGTGGGCCACTCAAGGGTCAGTATAAGTGAGAAGCCCAAGACAGGTGCTACTAATTGTGGAGCCAGCTATTAGAAATAGAAGCTCCTCTGTCCTGGAGCAGTGGCAGATTGATGTTCACAGCTGTTCCTAACGTTATCATTCTTGCCACAAGTGCACACCTTATTCAGTAAGTGCTGCATACAGAATATGGATAATAAATGGTTCTGCTTGTCAGCGAGGCATCTTTAGCTAATATTTGTAGCCACTTTTTGAATTTTCTATAATGCAAGATTTGTCAAAGGCAAGTTTGCTTCAAGTTCTTTCTCAATTTTCAAACTTACATTTCTTCTCAGTTTACTAAAATGGCAAAGGATGCCAAATTGCTATTCAAAAATCCCAAAGGACTGACAAGAAGCAGTGTATTAATTTTTTTTCTGTCTGTCTGTTGTCAGTCTTTCTTTCAAGCATGGAATTTCAGCATTAACATTTGGAAAGCAAGGTCTTCTCATCACAGCTTGTTGAATTCCAATGAAGACTTTGCAACTTGTCAGTAAAGCTTCCAAAGCGTTGGAGGCAAGAAAGCACAATGCATCAACATGTTTCTAAATTTCATTTGCTCCCATCTTTGCAGTTCTTGGGAAAATGGAAAGTATGTCCAAATTCTTGTCATATCCCTTTACACCTATTCTGTATGTCTTCTTGTCCTGATTAATCAGCCAAGTAAGGGAACAAAAACTAATGCTGCTCCCTCACTTACTTGTTCCAGCTGTCCAAACTAAAGGCTGTACATTGAGCCAGGCTATTTCCTCACATCCATTTCTTCTTTATGTATAACTGTGAGGAAGGGAGGGAGGGAGGGAGGAATGAAGGAATGAAGGAATGAAGGAATGAAGGAATGAAGGAAGGAAGGAAGGAAGGAAGGAAGGAAGGAAGGAAGGAAGGAAGGAAGGAAGGAAGGAAGGAAGGAAGGAAGGAAGGAAGGAAGGAAGGAAGGAAGGAAGGAAGGAAGGAAGGAAGGAAGGAAGGACGGACAAACCTGGCCTTTGTACCAGCACTCTCTTCCCTTCCTCACATAAGCCCTGTTCTATAGCTGATTAGGACAGCAAGCCAGATAAGGGGAAAAAACTGGCTTTCATAACTGCAGTAATGTAGCTATTGTGGAGCAAAGGAAGGGAAAGGGAAGGATGATTTTTTGTCTTAGCCATGTAAAAGTTGCCTTGCTATGTTCATTATATAGCTAGAAGTGACCACTCTGTGTTACATAGAATGTCCCTGAACTGATCCCTCCTTTACTGCTACAAATCTTTCAGAAACCTGTGATCTTTTATTTCCAGAGTTTCAGTCTTGGAAAATACGCTGCTATTACATGTTATGCCTTATTCATGACTGCACTGAAAAGTTCAATCTTACTTTTAGGGTCTAGGAGACACATATATCCCCCTTAGTGCTACAGAGAGTCTTTAATAAAGTAAATGCTTTTCCTCCACTGAGCAGAAGGAAAAAGGAATGACTGGAAAAGGCCTTAGTGAATTGGGGCATGGTTCTAGGGAGGTCTCCAAGCTTCAGTAAGCAGAGCTGAGGAGAGCTGGGACAAGGTTGATCTAATGAGTACATCATGACCCAATGAATCAATTGGTCTTTCCAGCTGTGATTTGCCTCTCCAGCTTATTTAAACTGATTTGTTCTGCCAGTTTATTGGTACAACTGAGTGATTTTTCAGAACCCATCCTTGTTGTTTAGACTCTCCACAATTTCTCCCTAATTATGTCATCTCATCTCTACAGTCATTTTTATAGTTTTAGCCCCAGCACAACTGTGTTTGTCCCCTTTCCTATTGTGCAAAGTGTTCTGGCCCCTATTCACAGCAATTTACGTCACTGATTGTGAAACTGGAGGGTTTAAGTTAAAGACCAAGCTGTATTTTATTGAGAGTGGTTACTTAAGAAGTGACAATTTTCTGAGTGCTGATTGTCTGCCTCTTTTCAGCAAATCTTTTGAGCAAGACACCCACTGTATAAATGAACTTTCTTGCTGGGAAAGAATTTGAGAACATTTTATCTTAAAAACTTCTTTGCCACTCCCTTTGCATATGCAGAAATAGCAAGGATGTAAAACAGGGAAAGACCTTGCTGTGGGAATCTTTAAACTTAGGCTGAGCTAAGCTGTGAGTTCAGATGTAGATGCCAATCACTTGTGCTAGCTGTGCAATATAAACATACTGGGAAATATAGCACAAGTGCTAAAGCACATCCCAGTCTCTTTCTGAAGGGTACATTTTCAACTAACTTCCAGTAAGACTCTAAGATTTTGTTACAGCCACGTGCTTATTGAAAGTTAAACAAATGAACCTGTTTTATTAAAAAAAAAAAAAAAAGAGGTCAGCAACATATTATTATAAAAGACATAAAAGCAACTAAAATCTGAACTCAAGAGGAAAATTAAAATTAATGTCATCTTTGGCTCTTTGAACATCCTTGTTGGAAAACTTACCAGAAAGTATTTTTGAAGTTGGAGAGCCCAATGTTGTATTAGTTCAGAGGGGTAGAGGATGTTTTTTACTCAGACGTCTTCTGAAAATTCACTCTAAGTCATCTTCTATAATTTTGCTGAATTTATTACATTTGAAGTAAATCACCACATCATAAAATTCAGGATTTTTTTGAAACCTTGTAAATGTTTTTGCACCATTTTAAAGGCCACTTGCACTGTGTGTATTAATGTGAACTGTGATTGTCCCCATTAAATTAATTTCACTTAGTGTACAAGGAGTAGAGAGTATTGAAGCAGAAATAGGTTTTTGATTCTTAATAAGTACCAGTGCAGTTCTGAAGATAATAGGATTATTCAAAATGTTAATTACTCTAATTTACTCCAGTCTGATAAGAACTCAAGTTAGACGTTACTTCTTTCTCTTTCCCAGAAATGGCATCACCGTTTCTCTGAGCTTTCAAACATAAATATTTTAGTGTTAGGATTTGTAAAAGCACTGGTTTTTACAAGGTAAATGGTGCCATTGAAAATAGGATGTCTTGACTGAGTTCACATCGTGAAGGAAGGGAAGAGAATGGTTAAATGATTGATCTTCAGATCCTCCTTGGAATTCCAAAATGACCCAAGTCTAGCCAGTGACATTATTTAAAATGTATTCAGTCCCCTCCCCTGCCCAGCTGGTGATGCTGTGCCTGATGTCCCCAGGACATGGTTGTCCCTGCTGGCTGCCAGGGCGCTGCTGGCTCAACCTGCCATCAACCAGGACCCCCAGGTTCCTTCCCACAGCTGCTCTCCAGCCTCTCATTCCCCAGCCTGGGAACACAGCCAGGACTGTCCTGGCCCAGATGCAGGATCCAGCCCTTGCTAACTCCACACAGTTGATGATGCCCTTCTCTGATTTGTCGAGGTCTCTGCAAGGCTGCTCTGCCCTGCGGGAGGGGACAGCTCCTCCCACTCAGTGTCATGGGCAGTCTCACTCAGTATTCCTCCAGTCACAGTCATCCGAGTCGTTTGTGAAGATGTTGAAGAGTGCAGGGAGGAGGATGGAGCCCTGTGGAACCCCCACTAGTGACAGGTCACCAGTCTGATGCCACCCCATTCACTCTGACTCTTTGTCCCCACGCTGAAAAAACAGTGATTCAACTGCCAAAATTTTTCATCCTCCCTTTAGTTAAAATCGGCACCATGAAGAGTAATCTGGTTTTGTCTCAGTGTAAGGATGGGAAGTTCCTTTAAATTTGGTCCTTGTGCTTGGGCTTGGCTCCTACAGCCCATTTTCATTGTATTGTTTGAGCTTCTCACATCTTCATGATATTAAAATATAAAAAGTTGATGAGATAATAAAAATTCCAGTTAAGCAAAATTTTTTAAATATCCTTTTTATTTAGTTTAAATTAAAGTTCTGCCTTTTGATTGGCAGAGGAGGTGAAGATCAGTCTATCACTCAGTAAAAACATTTTTGTTCAAGTATGATCAATTATTCTTGGAAGTGAGGAATTATTTACATGCAGAAAAGAATACTGCATGAGGAGGATTGGAGGATATCACTGGTTACTGACATTCCTTCAAAACTTTCAGAAGCTTTATTTTTCTTCAACAGCTGGTTAACATGGAAATTAAAATATTTTCTGTCTTCATCTGGCTGATAAAGGACTTTATTTTTGCGTGTGTCTGCCCTCTCCCCCCAGTAGGATTGTGCAAATTATTTTAGGAGTACATGCTACACTAGATGATGCTAATGAGAGAGGAGGCAGGGGGTTTAAGGAAGGAGAGTCATTTAGGCCTCTCTTACCTAGGAGAGCTATGTTCACAAATGTAACAGCAATGTAAACTTCTCCATATTTCACTCTCTACATACTTCAGTATAGGTCATTTAATCTAAAATATTGGTTCAAAAGGTGCAGAGGCATTAATTTTTGAACTTTCAGAAGACTGCAAATAATTCTGGTTGTGTGGTGGTTATTTTTATGGTAGGAATACTTACTTCCTGGAGTTGGATTTTGATTGACAAACTGATTTCATGTTAAAGTATCACATAGCCATCAGGTGGTTAAAGGCTTTCAGCTGTTACTAGACTTGCCTCGATTTGAACTAGTAACCTGAAGACAAAAAGGTTTGCATCTCATTAGCAAAATCCTCAGCTATGTTGTGCAGCCTTTCAATTCAATTTAGTTTAATTTAAGTGAAAAAATTTAGCTGTGATATGAAACATAAGAGAAACATTTTACATTTAATTTTCTGCATGTGTGTTTGTTTGTTTTTGTTTTTGTTTTTAAATATTGGTAGATGGAGAGAGAGTCAAAACAGAGGTGAATTTAAAAAATTAACATGTAGACCCTGCCATAACTGTTTAAACGTCAGAAAACTCTAATCTAATTCCTGCTGTGACTAAAGAAAAAGCAGAAAAAAGAAACTTTGCTTCTTTGCTTTTCTAACATATTTCTTACTATAAAGATTATTGTCTTTGAACTCGCCCAGCCTTACTCAGCTCTCCTTTGCTAAGGCCACTAAAATTATTAGAACTTCAAGCACGGTTACAGTGTTAAAATGCTTGACTTTTCCTTTTCTCCAAACAGAACAGGCTGGCTTTAAACATGGCACACATCACGGTAATCCAGTCTAACTCTTCTATCAGTCTGGCTGAATTTTTTCAACAGATTTGCCCAAAACTGTGTTAAAAAACATAAATCATAGGATTAAACCTGTAGAGAATGATGAAAGCTGAATTCGTGTATATACATGTGGTGGTACAAATGGACTCTTTTATTATTTAACCTGAATGAAAGCAATAAATTTGAAACAGGTTTAACTGATGATATTGGTAATCCACAACAGATTTCATGAATGTTGTTGAATGAACATTGGTTTTGTTGAGTAATCTCTCAGATTAAAGAAAGGACAGATAACTCAAACAGTCTGTTGAGGTTCATATTATTTTCCTGTTAAGTTTTACTCTGAATGAACACTATTGGAGTTATTGCATTTTTTAGTAATTAATAAATAGAACATTGGTTTAAATCATGTGGTAAAAGTCTAGAAAGCCCATATTATTTCTCTCTAGAGCAGACATTCTTAAGAGCAGAGAACTTTTTCATTGAATTTAACTTGCTGCAATTAAATGTAGAATTTAAATTCAGATTAGTAATTTTTGGGAGGCTACAGACTGTGTTAATTCCCCCTTTGAATTGTAAGGAACATGATTCTCCTATAATTTATTCTGTCCTGTAATTTAGGAAGCCCTTTCCTGGCAATTATGCGAAAGCAATATTTAGCTGCAGGGAACCTTTATGGTGATTTGAATTTTCTAGATGAGGAGGATTTGAGCATAAGCAACTATGGGTGTGTGCTCACACAGGCATCAGTACTACCTTTGTCTCCATTTGATAATGACAGAACATGTAATACAAGTATATGGCAACAATATGCTAATCAAAAATATTTCACCAATGGGGAAAAATTATACTGCACCAATGGGGAAAAATTATACTGTGGAATCAATGATTGTATCAACAGATCACTGAGATAACCAAGCTGGACTGAAACACTCAAACTGAAAACTTTGAAAAATAATGGTGAAGGCTTGACCTTGCTGCAGTTGGTGGAAGTCAAAAGGAATGTTTGCCATGACTGCAGTAGAGCTCGGAGTCTTCTGAGTCCTTTAGGTGGGGGTAAATTGAAAAGGAGAAGAGATTTTGAATTAGCCCTATGGGAGATGATTTTGTTAAGGACGTGTTTTGACATACTTATCTATCCTTGTCATGTTTGGGATTTTAATGAGAGACACAGCACCATGCTTCTCTTTTTATATTTTAACCAACCCACTTGGCTCTCACATTTACAAAGATAGGTTGGTGTGTAATCTGTGAAAAGAACAAGGCAGATTAGTTACTAGTAAAGCACACATGGATACACATACTCCTGCAAACTGCAATGAAATCAGGAAAGGAACTGCTGACATAGTTGGCGTATTGAGCTTTTAATAAGTATTGCATCACATATTTAATGTATTATGTTAGAATAATGTTCTGCACAAAGTGTTTCCTGTGCTTCTCATCAAATGTCATTGATGTGGATATTTAACACATTTGGTTATTTAGATGTATGCTTATTTGAGAGCGACAAAAATCACTCAACTATATTGTTCTCAAATACTAATTCATCAAGATATTTAATCATCTGCTTGTATTTAAAATATCCATTTTGTCTCATCTAAAACAATGAGAATGCTCACATGGTTTAAGTTAGGCAGGTGCTTAAGTATCTTCATGAGCTCAGTGATAACTGTATAACTATGGCACATTGTTTTCAATGTCATAGACAATCCTTAAATTTTACTTGCCTGTCACCAGGAGTAAAATTTGCTCCATGATGCTTTTTCTCCTGCTGTGTATGTTTTAATTCCTGAACCACACTCTCCACATTAAATATTTCTCTATGACAATTCCAGTAACATTTTCTAATCACAAAATAATATTTACCATCTTCCCCCATGCGGTTTTCAGAACAGAGAGAGCTGCTGCAGTTCTGTAGAGGTCATGAACCTGCTTGATGAAGCACAGATGAATAAAAAGTATTCTACTGATCTTAACAGGCCTTATTAATGTGCAGATCCAATATACATTTTTATTTAAATTCGTCTCAAGTCTAAAGGACACATTTTTCAATTGTTATTTTGCATTTAGGTTTGTGAGATTAGTTTTGCAGGTTTTTTTTTTTTTTTAAAGTGTGATTGGATATCTACAAATTACTTTCCATTAATTATAGTCACTGCACCTCATAGCGTTTTTGGACTTTTAAGGCGAGAATCAACTAGCAATTTAATTCAAAATAGGCTTGCACATTTGTCCCTAATCCATGCCTTCAATCTCAGTTTTGATTAAGATCCACTTTTCCTTTGAAATGACAAAAATAATTCTTTGAATGTAATTTTTCTCTTATTTTCTACTTCCCATTCCCTAATGGGAGTTCCATCCATAAATGGAAACATTTTTTCCCTCTGCCATTGGGGAAACATTTTCAAAGGGTCTAAGTCAGTTTGTCTGCTCATTAGTAATTTTCCACACTTGGTGTGTAACTAGTTCTTTAAAGGCACTTGGGTAACTAGAGAAGCGATTGCTGACATTTTCCATAAATATTTGTTGATTCAGTGAAAGACAAAGACCTTATATTCTAGTGGATGTATTGTAAATTCCCATGCTATTTGTATCTTTAAGCAGCTCAGCCTTGGCACTGAAGTCTTTGGCACGCATTCTCTTTGCAGTACAACTGCTGGGTGAGATGTTATCATTTCCCACTGTTTCCCCACTGTTGGAGATTGCTGCTCCCACTGGAGAGCAGGCAAGTTGGGACACACACCCACATCCCAGTCACGTCAGTGAGGAGTCTGAGGGCTTTGCTTTAAACTGCTGACCAAGGTGCCTTTAATCTAAAGCCTGAGACTTGGCATTTCAGCAGCTGAGAACACGTAGGCATTCCATTCCTTGTACTCAGCAGAGGGGCAAAGCAGGCAGTGGGAGAAGGTATCTTGCAATTTTCTGCAATTACATTTGCTGCAGTCTATTAGTAAATTCCCTTAGTCATCTGAATTCCCATTTACAAAAATATCCTAGACTTTCCTGAAAGATTGGCTCTTTTTGATATATTTAGGTGCTGAAGTTATAGCAGGTTGTTGCCGAGAAGTGGCAACAGATCGTACCCATGAAAACACAGCTAAATAAGTTTTAGCAGCCATTTCTCTCCCAGAATTCAATCTTAGAAAGAAATGGTGCATTGCTTCCTGAAAAGTAGTAGTGAGATGCCCACTGTGCAACTTTGCAGATGCCAACCCTGCCATCTGGCACAGCCCCACACACTGCATGCCAGCAATATATCCCAGACACGAGCTAAAATGAATTGCATAGAGCATTCCAGTGCTCCATTTATTTATCAGTGAAGATATGTGTGCCAATTAGGATTAAGCTGTTGTTTCTAGAATATAAAGGAGCCAGCCAAAACAACAGGACTTCTGCTCTACAACCAGAGCCATATTCTGAAACTGAAGCTTCAGCTGCTCACCAGCTACACCGGTTCACTTTTCTGATATCCTCATAGGGTCAATCTGGTATTCATTTAGCTTGTCCCTCTTGCCTTCTCATTTGTGCTGAAGCTATTGCTAACAAACATACCTAATTTCTGTATGCGAATGTTTTGTTTCAATGCAGTTTTAGCTGCTTACACTTTAAGTCTGGTTTGTTGACTCCTGACACTGACAGCTGCATGCTTTGCTTACAGGACTAGATCTTCAATTGTAGAAGGAGCTGGCATAGCTTGGAGATTTTAAGTCATCTTTATACTTTTTTATCCTGAAGTATTCTAATTGTGAAACATGTCAAACCTGTTCTTGGGCTGCTCAGTGGCATCAAGAAGTCATTGCATCAGCCTGAAGCCTGTATAGGTGCAAAGTCATCCTTCCCTCTAGCCATGTCATCTCTGCTTATTATTTCATAGCAAAGCAAAGGGACTTTACTGACATTTTTACTAATGTAGAAAAAGATTCTTCCTTGGTTATCAGAATGTCCAGCATTCATAACTGATCTTTGTTATGCTTTTACATACAATTCAAGAAAGAAGGAGAAGGCAACTACATCTTGTTTCACACAGTGCTTATAAGCAAAAACAACTACAACAAGCTTGCCAGCCTGGTGAGGAAGGCTTTAAACTATGTGGACTAGGATATGAGAAAGCAACCTTGTAGTTAAGTAAGGGAACAGAGGTTATTATGTAGGGTGGGTTAACAGGACAAACTATCAGAAAGGCTAAGTCCCACCCTGAGGGCCAACCTCAAGTGCCTCTTACAAAAAACACAGCCTGGGAAATAAACAGGAGGAGCTGGAGCTCAAGGTGTGGTTGCAGAACTATAAAGTCTTTGGGATGACTGATGCAGTGGCTGATAGGACTGAAGTGCAGTTAGGGTGAATGGTGCAGGCTCTTTAGGAAGGCTAGGCATGGAAGAAGGTGCCAGGGGGAGTGCATGAAATAGTTTCTAGGGGCTTTTCTAAAGAAGAGGTGGGTGAGGGAAGACTGTTTAGGGGAGCTGGTGGGTGGTGTCCCATGGAAGGCAGTGTTGAAGGACGAAGCCACTCATGAAAGTCGACAGATTTTTAAGAACTGCCTCCTCAAAGGACAGCAGTGTTTATCCCAACATCCAGAAAAATGTTAATTATCAGGAGAATATCTTGGATGTTCTGTTGACTGAATTCCTGTGCAAAAAGGACATAGAGAGAAGGCAAACGTACAAAGGGAAAAAGAGGATACCAAGCCTTGCCTAGACAAGCAGAGAAGGTGTTAGGAAAACCAAACCTCAGCTAGAACTGAAACTGGCAAGTAAAGCTAGAGATTAACCTGGCAAGGGATGTCAAACTCAGCAAGAGCCTCTAGAGCTGTATTAGAAGGAAAAAGGGATAATGTGCTGAGTGGGTGCTGCTAAATAGTAACAGCAGGTACACATAAGGCTGTAACTCATTGCCCCGCTGTTCACTGACAAAGCCTCCCATGCCTCTGACTAGACACACAGGACTGAAGGAGGACAGAAACTACCAGTAATGGGAGAGGATCAGGGCAGAGTTCTCTTGAGAAACCTTGACCTATACTGGTCTGCAGGACCAGCTGGGAGGCATCCTGCTAAGAAACATGTGAATGAGCTGGACTTTATCCATCATCTTTGAGAGGTTGTGGAGATCAAGAAAAGTCACTAATTACTGCAGGAAGACAAAATTCCTATCAATCTTCAAGCACATCAAGAAAGACAACCCAAGGAACTCTACACTGGTTGTCCTTGCTTCAGTCCCTGGGAAAATAATGGAGTGATGTTAGATTTTGGGCATGTGAGAAGAGGGTGGTTTGAAAGAGCCAACAGAAATGTATGAAGGTAAATCATGCTTATCAACCTGATTGCCCTCTATGATGAAACAGGTAGATGTGTAGGTGGAGGGGGCATAATGAGTGTCATCTACAATGACCTTAGCAAGGGTTTCGAAACAACTTCCCTTGCATCCAAGTAGGAACATCACAGTTTAAATGAGGGAACTACTCAGGTGAAAAACGGGTTGGATCATCCAGCTAAAAAGGTTACTACTCTGCTTGGTAAGTGTAGTTCTCTGTGACCTGTACCAGCACTGGTTTATACCTTCACCAATGACCTGGAGGAGGAGATACCCATCAATTTTATGGCTTCTGAGATACTGGGAACTGGGACAATGGGACCAAATTATTTTCATCAAGAAGAAATGCAAGGCCCTTGCCCTGGGAAGAATGGTCTGCTGCACAGCAGCTCTGTAAGGAGGTGGGAACTCACTGGACAATAGTCTGTTCCAGAGTTTTCAGACATCCTCGCAGTGTGGAATGGTTGTGTAACCAGGAGCACAGATCAAGGCAAGTGATTATTCCTCTTTAAATAGCATTTGCTAGAAAAGGTTTGGACCTGCTCAAAGGAAAAACATTGAAAAACTGGATCAAATTCAGTGGAAGGCCTACAAAATGATCAGAAGCTGGAGCACTTGGCATGTGAGAAGAGGCTGAAGAGCTGGGTTTATTTACCCTGGGGAAGGGATATTTCCAAGGGGACAGCAACCTTCCCATATCTGCAATGACTTTACAGAAAAGATGTGGCCAAGTTCTTTACAGAGATGTCCAGCATCATCATGAGAGTTAACAGTCATAAATTGATATAGGAAAGGTTTCATTAGATGCAAGAATTTTTTTCTCTTAGGCTATGAAAATAAGTAGTCTTTGCAGCAGCTTGTCCAGAGAGGTTGTGGGGGTCTCCAAGAGAATAGATATTCAAGTCAGAATTCCTGCTGAAGGCTGAATTCCTAGTTTTTGGTCTAAATTCAGTTTTGAGACCGCTTTAAGCAGTAATTTAGACTTAGCAACCTTGCCAAGCCCTTTCCAACCTGAATGGTTCTATGAATTTCTATTTTCAAAGGTTCAATTTGCAAACTCTAATTAAGCAAACTGTTAATCTTTGCATGTTGACTTGTAGAGCACATCAGCTGGACAAAATTCACTTTGCCTAAGTGCAAATATACATATGAGAAAAGAGGTGAAGAAAAAAATCAATGTCAATAATTTGATGGTATTTCAGCCCCTCTGCTTCTCTGTGCTTTATCATTCAGCTTCAATATGCTAACAATGCATTACCTCACATCAAAGAAGAATTGGTATATTTTGTAGACTCCTGAGGAGCTGAAGATTTTTGCAGTAGCTTGGGAAGAAGAAGCTGTTCAGCACAGGTAGTTCTGTCCTTGTGATTTGTTGGAAGAATTTAGTGCTAAAGGGTCCTCTGACTAGCACTTGTTAATACAGGTGCTACAGTGAGGAGTAGGATTCAAATTAGCACATTGCCCTAAAATATAAATGATGCAAGAGCAGAGGCTAGCTCCAGTGCCAGATGGGTCAGATGGGTCAGATGGATTACACTTGGTCAGCTGCCTGGGTCAGGTGTCCCAGTACAGATCCATTCTTAGCTGCAAGACATGTGAGTAGAAGTTGAATTCACAGTGGAGTAGGGATCTTATGTTGCAGTGTCCTTGCCATTGTCAGCTTAATTCAGACCTGTAGCATTAAATTATTGTGATTTGTAGTATTTATGCTGGAAAACACTGGTGATTTAGCTTCCTATTTCTGAAACAGAGATCCTTGGGGAAAAAATGGCTGTGTGGCTTGGAGGCTCAGTAGCCTTTACAGTAAAAAGGAGACTTACTAATTAAGTTTTCACCTCATCCTAATTCTTGCATGAAATGGCAAGTTAGGAGATGTTAGCTACTTTGGGGTGTCAGTGTTTCTCTTCTCCACAATTTCAGTTATGTGGGCATAAATCTATAAAATATCCAAACGCTATAGAAGCATTTTATGTTTTGCCAGCAGTTTCAGCTCCTACTTTTCCATGTGGTGGCTGTGGTGTGCACCTCACAGACTTGGTGCACACATGCAAGTAATCCAAGGATTTGATTTTTAGGGGGGACTCCTTTCCTGTCTTTGTATGCAGTAGAAGTAATGCAGATTCTTGGGGCAGCACATGCTGTTCAAAAATACAAATCCAGGTGGCTCTTTTCAAGCCAATTTGGCACTTCAGAACAGCAGCAACTTTTACTGCTTTGGTGTTCCTATTTTTTTTCCCTCTCTGACATGTGCATCTGTCATGCAAAAGAAGTTGCTGAGTTCTCAGGCTCATCAAGCTTTTAGAGATTTTGCCATCCATTACATCTCTACATAATAAGTGAGATGTAAGTGCTAAGTTTGGATCATGGTACCAAACATAACTGATAGTAGCCCTGGGGCTATCTACTGACTTTAGCTAAATTTAAAACTTCCATTCATAAATGCAGATTAGGAGAGCACCCAGATTTTACAGCGCAGCAGCAGTCCCAGCACACCAATGTGTCTGCACGCATGCACACACCATTAAAAGGTAACCTCGAACTCAGGGAAGTTTTGTGCTCAAAAGGCTCTAAAGACTCGCTGGCACAATCCCTCTGATTGTAGAGCTGAGTCTCTGGCATAGTGTTTTATCCAGCCACTCCAGGGGAATCTCAAATGCATGCGGAAAATGTCTGCCTTCACCTAACATTCTTACTGCATTCACTAAATGAAAATGAGGATATTCAGTCTTAAACAAAGCATTTTCCTTTTTTATAAAGAAATCAAAGCCAGTTGCAATTAAATAGCAAACAAAGGAAGAACTGGAATCCATAAAACATCAGGGGCAATATTTAAAGCAACCAAACTAAAATCAGTTCAGCATTTCTCTGCTGTATTTATATACAAGTGCACTTACTTTTAAAGTACCCTAACACTTAATTTTGCTTTCAGTTGTATTTTTTTATTTGGATTACATATGGTATTGTGATAGGATGTATCAGAAAGCCATAAAGTGTTCTTGCCTGTAAAAGCAATGTCCTTTCTTGTTAATGCCAAGAATTCTTTTCCCAAAACACTCATTCCCTGCTCAAGACACTGTAGCTGCTAATGAGGAAAACACTGCAAGTACCTCATTCAAATGTTTTCTTTTGTTTATCTACAGGGAGTTTACTCTGTAATAGTGAAGAATCCCTGAGTATCAATGAGTCTGAAAGTACTCATATTCTGCCAAGAATAAAGTTGTAAAGCTTAGTGTGCCAGCACTTTAAATTAATCTGAAATAATGCAAAGGGGACTTTGTCATCTTGGAAGGCTTTTTAAAGCCTCATCGCTGTTGTCTCAATTAATAAAAATATTCAGTGTCATTCACATGGCTGCCTTCCTCCACTGCCAGTTGCAGCTCCAGTGGATGGTGTCTCTCTGTGGACGTGTCTGGGAGCCCATGGAAGGGGTGATATCGGCCTGTGACAAACAGACCTTCGCACCAGCAGCTTTGCAGCACATTTCCTAGGCAGCTCTGCTTACTCACAACCTTCTTTTCCAAGCATCAGCGAGTGCCCAATGCTAATCAGTCCCTTTAGATTGCTTTTACGAAGTAGATAGCACATTAATTCAGCATACAAATTGAGAGACTATCTTTGATGGTGAAACAAGATTAAAATACCCATGCTCACATTTCAGTTTCATAAATAAAACATAAATAATGCAGTAACCCTCCCCAGCATAACAGACAGCTTCACAATTTCTCTGTTGAATACTGTTTAAAATCTACATCTAGCGCAAACTTAAAAAAAAAAAAGAAAAAAAAGAGGCCATAAACAAAATATTGTGCCTGCAAAAAGGCCTTCTTTATATTCCCATCCACAGGGCCCTTAGTCACAATTCTGGCCCAGCATTTCCTCATGAGATACTGTTTAAGAGCTTTTTAAAAAAACCACAATGCCATTCCCATGATATATGCAGTTTTAAAATTTGTATTTCTGTATGGCCGAGGCTGCTGGGTTTTGTTTTAAATATGTGAAATCGATAGATTGGCCAGGTCTCCATTTTTATAGGGGATACTGCATCATTAAGTATTGAAAGACTATAATGTAACTATTCAAACTGCTTAAAATATTTCGTAACCATAAATTATTATCCAAAAATATTTTTCGAGTAGATAAAAAGAGTTGTCAATTCTTCATAGTGAATACCTCATAAGGGGCTCATTTATGGTTGAAAACTGAATAAAAGCAGTAAATTAAGAACAGACGTAACCATAGAGAAGCTGTAATCCACAGCAGATTTCCTTGGTGAATGAAGTATTGTTGTGTGGATTTATCCTCCTTGCTTGTACAGTTAACCAGTCACATCTGTGGCCAAAGTGCTGTCTGTGCACACAGACAAGTTGGGTTCAGTAACCCCATGGAGGTAAGCACATGCTGGTTTACACTGTATTGATAAAGTGCAAAATAAACTCCACCGGCTGTTTCATTGGGGCATGCTATGCTGAAGGGCAGATAGAATATTGAAACTGAATTCCCGTGACTGGGAGACATAAAAATGCTGGGACATTTGAAAAACTGGAGGCAACAGCACGTTTCTCCTAGATTTTATATTAGTATTGCAGGCCTTGTTTTCTGGCAAGTTACAACAGACTGTGCTGCTGAATCACAGAATTAGTGTTTGTACTTCCTAAATACGATAATGAATGGGAGCTGCTTGAGCTATAGTGTTTGTGAAGGGAAAGCCACTTGTTATAAATATTCATTTGACAAAATGTAAATAGTTTTATAGGAGTGTAAACTGTTGCAAGTTATTTGATTCAGTACAGTTGTCTCTTCTGCATTGTTTGTCACAAATGCACATAATGAACCAGCTAGGATGACATGTAGACTTGACAGTGAATTAGTTTAGCCTTATTGCTGTTTGTTTAACTTTGTGATTACACACCAATCAGATAACTCATCTCCTTTGTCTAAAGAAAGCCACAGCAAGTTCCATATTTCTTATGTCTCTCCAATTCTTTGTTCCAATACTTCAGTGTATTATTGGACACTAATTTTTATTTTATATCAGGAGATTGTAATCCTTTTTGAGATCACTGGCTTATTAACCCAGAACATTAAGAAAAGGGAAAATCCTTTGTAAATTTGTTTTCA
The DNA here is from genome assembly GCF_963513975.1 of Fringilla coelebs. Lineage (NCBI taxonomy): Eukaryota > Metazoa > Chordata > Aves > Passeriformes > Fringillidae > Fringilla > Fringilla coelebs. The sequence continues at coordinate 13,219,910 of NC_140067.1, forward strand.
TTATTGAGGGCTATTTTTAATTTTAATACATGCTTCCATGGCAATAGATTTCATTTCAAATAAATAGGCTTCTCTCTAGCAGTGCCTCAAACAGAATTAAAAAAAATACAGCAATGACAGCAACAAATAATGTTATTTAAAATGTGTCACACTCTTCATTTAAAATCCACTGTCTTCATAAAGATTTTTTAAGTATAAAACCACATCGATTTATGTTTCCTCTTTAATTCATTTTGTAGAGAACGTAGTAAATAATTACCATCATCTCAGCATCAAAAGTGAACTGTAGCACCTTTGTCTTACAGCAGATGACTACAAAGTGTTTATAAATTCAGGCTGCATGTGAACTGAAGGAATGTATTTCTTGCTGGTTTGAAGTGTGTGCTCATGTTAAACACATACTTAACAACTCTTACTGCACACACGTGTAGGCAGAGGCTTACTGCACTTCTTTCTGTAATCAGAAAACATTAACTGTGTTTAGAGGGATGATCCTTAACTTGAACTGAGTGAAAAAGAATGTGCAAACTCTTGTGTCCCTTTAAATTAATCACGGATTTTGAAGGTAGCATATATTATGTTTGATTTTGCTCCTAACTTAATTTAAAGTTTGAAATCATTGTTGTCATTTTGTACTGAGCAAAGAGGTCACAGCTCTATGCCAGCTACAATCATTTATGTGAAAACAGTGAATTTGGTTCAGGAGCAGTTTTGCTGTTTGTTTTGTTAGTCAGAATTCTTTTATATCTATTGTTTTAGTCTTGATTGTATTTTCACAGGGAAAAAAAAAAGTCTGGAGCTTTAGAAAGTAAAGTGATGAAAATATTTTTTTTCTTTCTTTTCTGCAAGTTCAGAATCTGGAGGTCTAAACTAGATTACTATTTTAAGGCATGTTCCAAAGACTTCACCAAGCTTTCACCAGACCCTTAGAGATTGCTGGAAAAGAAAAGAGTTATGTGTTTTAAACAAGATTTTTTTTTTAAGGTTTACTGAAATTTATCTAAAACCTTTACTCTGAAAAATTCAGAGCAGCAAACTTATTCAGTGCTCAGAAAGATAATTTTCTCAAATGGTTGGAGGTTCATTTAGAGCTATCAAATATTGAGGGATTTGGATTTTGTTTCTTCTTTGTTTTCATTTAGTAAGATTTCTTTCCAAAGAGGTCAGCAGGACTTTTCTAAAGGGATTTAATTAAAGTTAGCAAGTAATTTTGTGTTCTCCAGCATGTTACATATTGTGAAAAGGTTATGGATTCACCCAATGCAGCGCATCAACAGTGTAAAGGTGATAGGTGAAATTCTTCTTGTTGCAAGTGCTGAGATATAATCATTTAAAAGGTCACTTGCGCTCAAGAAGAGCATTTATTTAAGTAGCAACTTGTTTTGGGATATGCTGCATTTTTAAAGGTTAAAATAGTTTCTCGCTGACCAATGTGATCAGCAAGAAGCAATTTTTTTGTTGATTTTTAAAAATGTCCTCATGTTACTTGACTGTGTAGAATATTTATTAGCATCCTGTGTAACACATAATTGATTTGAAAGCTTGAAGTACCACGATTTTTCACAGAATTTCTAAAATTTAATACATAGAAGATTAGAATTAGTTTGTATATATTATTATGTACATTGCTATGGCACTAAAGGTGTAACAATTTTAAGTGTAAAAATACAGGAGATGAGATTTATCAGAGTATAGTGTGTTTGTTACTTTGTATATAAACAGTTTTGCTGATAGGATATGCCAATTGTCTACAGTGAGGGGGAAGACTGATCTTTTTATTTTTATAAAGTGATTTGGGAGTGAAATAGATTATGTAGGTGTGACAGATAGACAAAAATGAATCATATTTTAAATAATGTGGAAGACCATAAAATCAGGGAGGATTCTTAGGGAAATGAAAAAGAGTTTGTTTAAAATGATTATTTAAATGATTATTTAATTCTTACTACATTTATGTAGAGAAGTTCAAGTGCAATAAAAATTATGTTACATCTTTAGAGGTTTTTTTCCCTTTTCTCTAGAGACATTTTAAATTGGCATTAAATTTCTTTAAGTTACTGTGTTCCTTTCACTCACACTACTCAATAATCCGTAGACATGGAGGAGGAAAGAGCTCTTTTGTAACAGCTTTTTGCTGAATAAGATGCTGCAGTCACTCTTCCCCTTGATCTTAAAGATTTCCAGTGCAGAGCAGCTTTTTTGTTCAAAAATTTTTTCAAATGCTTTTGTTGAACCATTATCATGTAGATATTATACTAGCCCTGAAATCAAAACTATTTTCATGAGATGGTGTTGACTGCTCATATCCACTGAACATTGCACATTCCAGAGTAAATTACGTGAGCAGGAAAAAGAAAGGAAAAAAGTGTACATAAGGAATTAACAGTTAAAAATGAATGACATTTGTTTCAGGATAATTTTTACTCAAATAAAGTCACCCTCCTTAATTTGCTATGCTTTCCATTTGAAAGAGTGCAAAATCTATTTCCTGGGCAATTTTGCACAGCACAGATATTAATACTTTGGGGTTTAATTGTATCCTGTGTTTAAATACACTGTGGGTGAAACCCTAGACCTCTGCTTAATTGCTGTGAGAAAATAGCCTGATTTCTCTGAGATTAGGCACACGCTTATGTATACTTTGACCCACGAGTGCCTCCTTCAGAATTAATCTTCTAAGGTAGTGGGATTTGCTTTTGTACGTGCAGTAGACCCATTCATGACAAACGGTGCCTAATAAACCAACTTCACCCTCTGGACCTCTCTTTTGCTGTCAGAGTTTTTCTTCAACTATTCATTTCACACATCCCTTGTCCAGTTGCTTATTAACAAATAAACTTTAAAGCTGGCAATAGGAATTAATTTATTGATTTCTCTTAATTAGAGCGGCTTAAGTTTAAATATTATGCTGCAGAACTGGAAATGTAAAACATTCACATTTAATTGCTAGGCAAAAACATTCTCAACTGGATTTAAGTATGCTGGATGTTAGAAGACAATTTTATTCATATTTATTTTTGAAATTTCCCCTGTGCTATCCTTCAGTTGAACTATCTATTCCATAAAAGCTCTTTTCCCTCTGTCATCTGCATTAGGATTGTTTCTATAAGATGTTACAAAAAGTTCTGGTTTTCAAATATTTATATTAGTCAAAGTTAGCCCTGTTTATACTTTTTGGCAATATAACTTTTTCCTTAAAAATGAAGTACTTCAGTTTAACTAAACAAAATGTGTTGAAATGGATGGTCTTATAAACTTAAGTACACTTGGCAATAGAAAGGACTAAGGCTCAAACCAGAAAACACTGGCTCAAGTGAGTAGCCCCTACTCATACAAATATCTCATTAACTTCAAAGCAACAATTTGTGTGAGTTGGAGTTTTCAAAGTCTGGCACTAATGCTCCAATCCTGACTGCAAACACTGAGACAGATGTAGAAGTTTTCATTTTATTAATGCCATTAAAATCAGGAATTGGTGTTGTTAGTATTCTTTTATGAGTTTTTAATGCTTGCGGGAGCATGTCCTAAAATTAGAAGATAGAGACATTTGTTTCAGTTTTCAGCCAGCTTTAGTCAAAATAATCTTTTTGTGTTTTCATAGCTCTGTAAAGGAGTTCTCTGTTTTTGCATTAGAAATAAGAAAACCAGTACTCACATATTAAATTTTTAAGAATTTAGCAGCAAAGCCTTTGACTCAACCTATTAAAATTAGTAATTTATAGTAGTGGAAATAATGATGTAGGAAAAGAAGAAAATCCCAGATGAGCTGATACTTTTAATTAAATAACTGGATTGAAAACTATATTAATAAAATATTATTAAACTTCTATTTGTCCAAGCAGACTTTTTGCTAATTATCAATTAACTTATTTTTGTCTGCTAGTTGTCTGCCATTCCCTAAATAAGTGATCAGAAACAGACTGAAATGCAGGGTTGCGGGGTTTTTTTGGTTTTTTGTTTTGTTTTGTGTGGGTTTTTTTTTGGTAGTGGCTTTTTTTTTTTTCTTTTTTTTTTTTTGTGGTAAACCCTCTAGCTATTGTTATGGCAATAGTCCTTGGTTGGCTGATACTGAACTACACGGTCAGGACTCTCATAAGGGAAATGCAGTCTTCATTAAAAAAGCCTTTTAACAGCAAGCCAAGCTTGATTAAAATCATATACAGATGAAATAATTTCTTTGCAATTCCTTTGTAGTTTAGTGCATTCACATTAACTCTTTAGGTTTAATAATGCTTGGGAGACAGCTGGGTTACTGCTTAAGATTCTGTTGTTACTTCCAATTATTGCTCAGAAATCAAAATACATAGTACAGTTTCTATTCAAATAACTGCAAGCATATTAATGTGGTATACAAATGGGGAATGGTTTGGGCAAAAGTAAATATTAGAGGAGACAAGGAATTTCCAAGGCTTGCTCTCTTATATGGAATTCCTCTGATAAAACCTGAAGAGGCAAAACTTTAAAAACAAAGAGGAAACTTTATGAGTTTTGCTATTGTTACTCTAATGAAGATGTGATAGTATAAGGCAACACTAAACTGGCTTGTATTGTAAAATGGAGCTATCATGTTGCTTAATTTATGTTTGAACATTTTTTAAGAATTTACATTTCCAAAATTTAGATTCAAAATGTAAAAAGAAGCAAACTTCACTAAAAGTTTCGGAAAATAGGAAATGCTTTTTCCCTGGCATGTAGCCAGAGAGAAAATATTGTTGGTAATGCTAAACAAAAGAAAACAAAAAAACTCTCTTAAATCTATTGGTTAATTTTATTAGCCAGAGTCCAATTAAGTAACCATAATCCTGTTGATCTTTATTACTGATGTGCATTCCTTCCATAGCATAAATTTCTATAGGAGAGAGCTTAGGGACTTCATGGATGGCAGAGACCCGTTGCAAATGACAATTCACTACTAAACAAAGCAAGAAAACAACTCAATCAAAAGGTCAAATTCCTTTCTGTGGGTGATGACAGAAGGATGATAAGAGGAAAGCCTTTTTCTTTCCTTCCTTCTTTTAATGCATCCCTTCCTCAGTAAATGCAAGTCTTTAAACTCCCCCTAATCAGCAGGACCTCCAGAGTGGGTCTATCCTACCTAACGAGGGAATCTGGGACATTAGCCACTAGTTGTCTCAGCTGGTAGGATGAGCTGATACAAAGCTCTTTTTTTAAGTACTAGTAATATTTGACCTGCTTTTTCATTCTCAACCCACACCCACACATTTTTCTTCACCTTACCAGCTGTTTGTTTCTGTGTACTGTTCCAGTGAAGGAACTGAAATGCTTAGGCATGAAAAGCATCATTCTGTGCCATCCTTCCAGAAGAAGGATTCTTTTAACTTATCCTTAAGACTTACAAGATTTTGTCCATAGCTGTTACCAGATAGCATGTTTGAGCATGCAGCATGCCTGTGTATTTACAAGACAGGTCGTCATATTTTCTTTTTGGTAATCCAGACACTGAACTGTTTCTACATTTCTGCCGGGTCTGCACTGCACGCTCAGTCCCACAGCCTGGCTGCCCCTGTCTGGAGTAGGGGTGTAGCCTGTACTCATCTGATTGCAGGAGTTTGTGTGCAGTTCAGTCGGTTCTGGATGCATTTTTTTGCTGTGTGAAAGGAATCAAAGACTTGAATCATGTACGTTTCTGTGCACTTTTCAGTGGGATCAGAAATAATGCTGTGCTAATGCATAAACTCTTGTGAATCCCCAGAGACTGTGCTGAAGTCATGAACAACCAGTGACAAGTCACAGCATGTGGAGAGCAAGTTATGAATCACTGCAGCCCTGCTGTTCAGTATTTCACGTTTTCTTTCTTTCTTCTTTTTGCCCTCCTTCAAAAAATACAGACTTGGATTTGCATCTACTAAGCCTATATAATCTATACACTGCCAGAGTATATAAATGCTATTCCACAGACATTGCTGTTTGTTCACAGCCAAAGCAATCCTCTGCTGCAACATTCAATATAAAGAAACAAGTGAAATATCAGGAGTGAAATGTGAAATGGCAATATTGTAGCAGCTTCTTAGCTGCCAAAGATCAGAAAACATTGCTAATGCTAAAGGAGCTGCACCAATTGATATTTTTTCTAAGTCTGACTTTAAGTTTTGAGGACTAATGTTTTCTGTTGTCTTCTCTACAAAATATTGTTGTGTATTTCACATAATCTGTGGGCATGCAACAGCCTGGATTAATCTGGAAAGATTAAAAAAGGAAAGATAGGTGAAGATAGAAATCAATAAATAGGAAGATACCAGGAGATGAAAGTAATATGATCTTTCCAAATAATTAATATGCCTATTGTGGTTCTAATTGAAAGCCAAATAAAAGAATATAGACTATTCAAATATAGCCCCTTTTTAGATGGACATTCAATTTACCAAAAAATATTAACAGCTACACTTTGGAGCCATGACCAAAGATCTGTATCATTAAGTTGAAAACTGCCATACTGCAGAATACAAAGAGAGAGTTGAGCATCTGCAAGTAGGGAGCAGAAAAAGATTATATAAAAATAATTATCTGGATGCTCAGTATTCAGAGAATTTACATATCTGTTATTTTCTTTTAAGTCTTAAACCCATTTATTTTACTTTCTTTCTGAATTTTCATGTTTTCCCATTACATCAAACTTATTAGATCTAATATCATTACCAGTACTTAATTTTACCCGAGGAATCACTTTCCTGAAGAAGCTGCCTTCTTTTGATTTGCTTATATTATCTAGTAGATTACTGTTTATACCCCTAAACCTTTGTACTTCTCTTTCCTTGCCACTTATGCATTAATAAATGCATAAGCACTGCCAATCCAAGCCAGTATTGTTTCACAACATCTTTCCAGCTATGTGGTTTAAGTGATGGCTGTACCTGTGTTCTAATCCCTCTGTACATACTCTTTCATTCATTGTATTTTTAGGTTCTTAGTTTCATGCTTCAAAAGTATCATGATCTTTTATCAGCCTACAATAGCGAGCCTCTTCCTCAACAATAGTCCCTGATATGAAGGTAGATTGTAAATTGTCAGGCACTCTTAGACAAAGAATGCATTGGGGAAGGAGTTCTGAATAGGATTGTACTGCCATGGGCTTTCAATAATAAATAATCTCTAAGTTCACTATCAGATTTCAGTAAATTAAGGTCATCAAATCTAATTGAGAAACTTTGTACAATTCAGCATGCTTTTACTCACACTTCAATCTGCCCATCAACTGGGCTTATCAAAATGTACATATGTGATATTTACCAAAAAACAATTCTTTTTCTGTGTACAGCATGTCAAATTCTAATATAATTTCATCCCACAGCTGAAGTTTTAATTGAGTTGGCATCTGTTTGCTCATTTGTGAAACACATCCATCTCTCAGTAATATTGTTACAACTTCTCTTTGTGTATTGATAGAAAAATATGACAGGGATTTATTTACTACACTTTTTGTGGTAGGTCATCTTGTCAGCTCATTGTTATCTAAAACAAGGGAGCCTAGAGGATGCTGCCATTTTAAGGCCACAAAAGTATTTGTAAGAATTACTTTACTCCAGAAAAAAAAAAAAAAAAACAAAACAAACTTGGAAATAGTTTGAAATTCTTCAAATCTTCTTCCCTCCATCATGTAAGGTCTCTTACAGTTTAATTTATACAAATACCATAATGTCTTCAGTAGTATCTGCTGGTATTGTACAGTGTTGACAGTCTGCATGTTACTCTTGATATTTAAATGACCAAGTTCTAGTACTAATATTTCTGAGAAAAACTAATAGTTTTTTAGAAGTCCCTTTAACAACACATTTTTCTTTATTATAGTAAGATCCAGCTTTAAACCTGATGTTTACAAGTTCCTTTTTCTGTTTAGGGTGAGTCTCTCTTCCCTGCTTTTTATCAACTAAAACAAAATTTTCCTAGTCTCCTTTTCCTTTTCTCCATCTTTTACTATTTAGCATCACTAAAGTCAGGCTGTAGAGACCATATCATACTTTAGAACTCCTTCAGTTATTTATCCATGACACACACATATCTTAAATCAGAGTTGTGACATAATAGTTCTTTTACTGAATACTGGCAAAGTAGCCCCTTACATTTATAGGTCTCACTACTTTGAAACCTGAACAATTCTAACAAGCAAACTCCGCTATGCAGACAATGTGTTGCCTGGTCTTTTGGAAAAAAAATGTGGGAGACCAGAATATTCACAAAGCTCCTTACAGTTATGTAGACTTTGATAAATATTACTCTTAACATCCATTTATTTTAACAGCTCTTTTATCTCCAACTTCAATTTCATTACAAAAGTTTATCTATATAACATTTTAAAAGTTCAAGTTTATAATTATATATGTACTTGAGATCTAAATAAAAAGCATAAGAAGATTTGAAGTACTTTTGAGAGGCAAACTTGAAGAGCTGTGATTATTTATCTGTGACATCTTAATTCTTGAAAAGTAGGAGTATCAAATTACCTGTTGAAAATAAATGCATTGAAACAACTTGTAATTACATGCCTATTTTGTCTACATTTGGATAAAACATTAGCTTCTGCTGGTTTTCCTCCAAGAGTGATAAATTCAAATCAAATGGCATCCTGACCAAACAGCATTGAAATGAACATTAAAGTAAGAGAAACAAAGTAAGGCACAGTTTGGCTGTGCTGATTCTTACCATTTGTTTCAAGTTGTTTGCTTACAATTATCATAATAATTGGAAGGTTACAAGAAATAATTCGGAAGACAGGGACAACTGCAAAAGTGATCCATGTCAGAACAATGTGAATACTAATGCACCTCCCCTCTAGGTGATCAGGAAAGAAGTTCAGTTTCCCTGGAATAGAGCCAAGTGCAGCACAGTGATTTGTAAACTATGTGCATTAATTTAAAAGAAATACATTATTCAAACAGAACAGCTTATGATAGTTTTTTTCCCCCTTTTTAGCACCTCTTTTATAGTTAAAAATACACGGGTTGTTTCTAATAATGTATCATATCAATAACCCTGGTGTTACAAGTTAAGGTGATTTATTTATTATGTAACTGACAAATTGTGTGTGTTGTCTATACTAGTGAGTATTGCTTCTCATTCATGTAAAAGTGGCATTCCTGTGTTTCCCAAATAAAACTTCCAGTGAAGCTAGTGCAGGGTTTTCCTGTTATTTTGTAGCTTGTATGTCTGTTTGGACTCTGAAAGTTAGAGGTTTACACTCAAATCCAACTTTAACAGTGTGGGAGAGATGGGCACATATAAACATGTACAGCCACTTGAAAGCTCAGTATTAGTAGACTATTGAATTAAAATTATGGGATAAACAGATTCAGGACTGGTGTTCCAGAGAAGCAACAGGTGAAATTATCTATGACCACAGACCACAAAGACTCCAGTGTGAGTCAAATGATTCCATCAGTCTCTGGTATGTGGGGAAATGGGTTCATGCTTTTCCTCTGCCTATATCTTTTTCAGAAGGTATTGTAGCTCTGAGACAGAATTGGATGAAAGATCTTGGGGGGACTACACATTTTTTTATATCAAGGAACGTTTTTTTAAATTTAGAATCTAGCAAAATAATTTGCAATAAGAGGCATTGCCAGTGTACACCAAAAATCTGTATATATGATATTGAAGGGAGCTGATAAGGAGAAAGAAGAAATAAATTGTGACCTCTTTAAGCATCAGGATGAGAAGTCTCCTTTATTCCTTATAAAGGGAAAGAGAAACAAGAGGAAATCAGGTGCAGAGTGTGCACATCTAAGCTCTTACACTGGGAAAGGTAGTTAGATTTCCACTGAGATCTTGTCTCGGGTTTGTTTTATGAACAAGTTTGCTACAAATGTCTTGCTAAACCTCTTAGGAGGATGTTCCACAAACCTCTGTCTTATAATAAAAGCTTAAAGCTTCTTCATAACTACTTTGTGTTAAGGTTTTCCCAGTAATTTCTCCTTACAACACATCTGGAGTATTGTCTGTTATGGTTACGTTTTAAAATCCTAGGGGGAGCAGTTCACATTATCAGTAAAATGTTTATGTCTAAGGGTAAGAATTAAATCCTTTCTTGGCCAATACAGTGAAGTGTACACTCAGACTTCCACTACTTTTAATCACTTTCCTTTTACAACTTTTGCAAGTGGCATCCCCTGTCCCAGCCCCTTTATTAATGGCCAGTTGTAAATGACTTTAGCAAATGGAGCACCATTTGTCACACCATAACAAGTGACGCACTGTACTGTATTTCTAGCCCTACCACTTAATTTAAGCTTGGAGATTTATAGCTTGTCATCATCCTCTCTATCTTTCTGTTCCTTCTTTGTGCCTTCCCAAGTGCTAAAACAGCTTGTTGGGAAAGGGATTTAGAAGTAAAAGCAGACATTTCTACCTTGGCTCAGAGCTCTGAAAAACACTCATTCAACTCTTTCACCTGTGCAGTGAATTCTCCTGGTGGATTTTCTTCTTCTCTTTAAATGCTTCTCCACATTTAACTGATATTTGATGAAAAGATCCCCCTCTTACATATTCTTTCCAAATAATCCCACTGTAATTCCACTGCAGTCACCTGTGAATACACTATATTTGTTTGTTACCTTGAAAGACACATACAGGACAGACAGCAGCCAACTTGTTTTGCAAATTAAAAAACTTTTATTTAAACTTGAAATGAATTCTTTCTTCATGGTGTGCTACCATGCTCTGTGTCATCAGCAAATTTGTAGCCCATTCCTCTCCCTAGGCTATATAGATTTTTATATGGATTGCAATCTCTGTGCCTTATTTATATACTGCCACATGGAAATGGCAGACATCCAAGCAGTGACCCCTCCAGTTCAAAGTTCCTATGAATCAAACATCTGTTCTGTGTTTGTGAATTTGTTTGTTTGTTTACTTAAGAGCACCTAGCATTGGCCTTGCGCATGCTTACCCCGTCTAACGGAGCAGATAGGTTGTTGGGGTTTACTTTTAATTATAGTAGATTGCAGACTCTTTTATTCTTGTTTCCCTTGTGCTGTTAGCAATTAACTTGCTCATTTGTCTCCAAACTGGTGAGACTACTGGTCTCTTGGCCAACACTAGGAAAGCTTAGCTGGGCACAAGGATCCTGCAGCAGTGTGCAGGTTTAGTGCTCCCAAACTGCAAACACTTGGCCTGTTCCTCTACTGCCCAGCATGTTATAGAGTATTTTCACTGATATGAAGTGGGTGAAAAGCACAAATTCAGTGATCACATGCAGAATCTCAAGCACAGCAGCACTGGTATTTTGCACTGTTCACGTGCAGCTGTAGCTCAGCAGAGGAGGCGCAGGTTAGCAGAGGAGGTGTGTTAGGTGTGCTGGGGACAGAGCAAAGCCAGAGAAGTTCACAGCCTCACTGTAGCTGTTGTGTCACCAGGTCTGTTTTCCACACTGAAAGAATGCTGAAGCCATTCCAGTGCTTCTTTCCTGAATCCTTTCAGCTACAAGCCTTAGCAGGGGATTGTCATGTGAAAAGGTATAAGAAGCTTTCATAAATTCCATATAAATAATGTCATATGACTGGAACTTTTCAGAACAAAAGAGCTAAAGATCAAGCAAATTGTTTTAGCTAGAATTTTGACTGCACATGTCTACCTTAGAGCAGCAGCCAGGAGTGCAGGCAGGATCTGTGTGCTCCTAAAGTGGGTGTGGAACTAAGAATAGAGCAGGAAAGTGATTCACTGACCTGCTGGTCTCCAATGTAGTCTTCTTAAACCTTCAGGATAAATTCCATGGAGTCCACTAAATTTATGGGAATGAAGAGGGCACAGAATTAATGAACAAAGTGAGGCAAATTCAGGTCTAGAAAAAGGAGGTACATTTTTACTAAATTTATGAAGCTGTACCTATTCACATAGCTTTGAATTTTAACACAGTAAATCACCTTGTATACTCCTACATTAAACCATTATTTTCTACATCATAGTCACAAATGCTTTTCTCCTCTGATGCAGTTGTACCATATCGCTTTGAACGTGATCCCTCTGTATAGGCTGGCCAAAATCACATTAGTTTGTTTTCCTAGTGCTGTATCACATTACAAACCCTTATTTAATTTGCTGTTCACTACTAGTCTTCAGTCTTTCTTTTTTTTTAGTGCTTTCCAAACACTATCTTCCTTCCATAATATATTTGTGTTTGAGATTATTTCTCTTAAGTATTTGAATTTTGAGTATTCATTACTGAGGATTGTTTTGTCTTGTTTTTCAGATCTGTTCCCCAGCTCTCGTAAACTCTCTAAGTCTCTTTCATTTAAATAAAGTTTTGTAAGTAAATAATGTGCAATTAATTTGCATTCCACCCCCTCTTTAATTTATTCATGAGTAAAAAACAGGAAGATGCAAGCAGGTTCCAGTGGAAAAAAAGGGAGAAATGTTACAAATGGAATTAACACCAATGGTCACAGTATTTCACTGGGTACCTTTAATTCATACAAATGTGAATATGAATGTCAGAAGTTAACATTATATCTTCATATATCCTCTGATGTGTCATATATATTGAAATAAACATCCATTCTCTGTTGGCTGGAATATAGCACAATAATAAGGATATCTTATGTCTTTTGAACCTGCACGTTTGGTGGTTTTTTGTAATGTTCAGGAACACATAGAGCAAAATGATAATATTGTTCCCATTCCATGGAACAATACCAGCTTCTTGCTTCTTTTCAGGACAGAGCCATGTATTTAATTAGTGACTGTATTAGTTGTGCAGCAGGTTAGAATGAAGCTTCAATGGCATCACAATGTTTCCTTAAGCAGTGTTTTTTTTCTAAGAGCATAATCCAAGAGATTCCCTCTGGACCTGCCTCCATACACAAACACACTTTAATAAGTCAGACCTCTGACGGGGTCATCAAGACCAAAATGAACGACAACAAAAAAAAATCTTCGGTCCTGCTCTTATTTAGTTAGTGACCCAACCTTACCCTTTAAATATAGTAGGATCAACATACTGGGCCATGACCTCAAAGAGCTGTCATGTCACTTTTACTCTGCTTTTTTTTTTTAATGTTATGTAAGTTGGGGAATTCAGCTGCAATGTGTGCTGTATCATATATCTAGATTTATTTCTCTGGATTAAGGGAAATATCTGTGGAAAGGGTGCATATAATTATTCACAGATTTATTTTGGTATTTTAGGATTGAAATGGCAAAACAGAAAAATAAAAGTGTCATCAGTAAATTTTTAGCAACTGGAAGTGGTCACTTTAGTAGTATATTCAGTAGTTCTCTTAAATTCTTACCTATTGCTTATCACTACTCTTCCAAACCATCTCAGGTTGGTTCATGCTTGGACAAGTCTTTGACTAAACAAGAATTCTTGTAACAGAATTGCCATAGTCATTTTCCCCCCAAAAAATAATGTGTCTTCAACACCTCCCCCTCTGCTATCCATTTTTTTATTATTTGAATCTTAATGTGTTTCACTGTTAATTTCAGGCAGGAAGGTAACTGTTTGTGTGTGAGAGATGTGTTTTGTTTGTCACTGGGATTTTTTTACCCTGGTCTGGGGTTCAAACACAAAGGCAAAATGCTTCTTTTTGTATCCCTAATCCCCTTCAAGTCCTGTGTCTCTGGTCATCTAGCAATTAACTTGATCACATCGAGACATAAATATGTCACAAACAAAACATTATGTGATAGTTTGATGTAGTTATAGTTTATGATGGAAACCATTTCTTCTTTACTAAATTTGTAAAGGTAAGTTCTGAGCTCAAAGCTCACAATTGTCCCATCTTGCTTCAGAATGACTGGATATTAATTTTCATTTTACTGATATACAGGAGTAATAGGCAGGAACAGCATTTGGTAACATGAGCAATGTTTGAGTAGTTGTTTTAATGTTAACTGACTTTTCAAGGATAAAGGCAGAATTCCAGATGTGGAATAATACATTTCAATCAATCTTCTTTTTAAAAGTGACACTTGAGTGTAGACATTTATTATTTTATTTTATCAACACATGGCATGGGTTTGGAAACATAAACATTGCTCTCTGACCAAAGCCAAGCACCCGAACAGAAACAAAACATGAAATATAAATTTTCCCTAGCATAGTTAATTTTTAATAATATGACTACTACTAGTAATAGCAATTATAATAGTAGTAACATTAATAATTATCCTAAGACCACATTAAATTTGTTATTCTGATACTATAGACACTGTCACAGGCCTGGTACACATTAGGAAGGCACACTGTGGCACAAAGTATATCCAAAGGATGGGACAGAATGACCCAACCTAACATACTTTAAGAATGCAAGACCACCGGCATTTTATTTCCAGGAAAGGCAGCAGGACCTACCAGAACATTTTATTTCAGAATTTTCCCCCAATATCTTTCTCAACCAAAACCCAAATACAAGGTAAGAAAAGACAGCAATTACCCTCCATTATATGGCATAGAGTCTTAAGGAAACCTTGCTTTCTGTGCTGAGAAAGGAAAGGCAGCAGACCAAAATAGAGCCAGGGCATGGTGTGTGGTGATTTGTAGCACTGCATGGGAGTGATGTCTGCTGCTTTCCACAGTGGATGTGAAAGGCCAAGTGACATTTGCATCTCATAAAATAAACCAAATCAGGCAGATATGTAGTTTTGAAAGCTCTCAGTTTGATTTTGGAACAATATGGTATTTCATCCGTTTTTGCATAGGAACCTTTTGATTCTGTAAACTGGAAGTCATCATGTTAGACCTCAGTGAAAGACTGAACAAAGTTTAGAACATATAATTTCTTCCTTAGCAAAAAGTTATTATTTTCTTTCATAGCTAGGTTTCCCCATAGACTTTGGAGTAATTTCTATTCCAGAATTTGTCCTGTTCTGCTTTTCAAAGGGTCTTTTTAGTGACACTTTTAAAAAGGTTTTCTTTTTTTAAATGCCATGAAGATTTGCATGAAGTGGAGTAAGAATGGTTAGGTATTTTACTGGAAATAAAATTATGGCTATGATTTTTTTTTAATATAAAGGATAAATCGCCTTCAAATTTAGAAGCAAGGTTGATGCATGCTGTATTTATCCTGCCTTTGGCAGTGAGAAAATTTAATTCTGTTTTTCACAATATTTTGCAGTCATCTGTAGATCATCCAACCCTCTTCAAAAATGTCCGTGGACTATCTTGTCTCCAGCTCTTATTCCCCATCTGGGGAGGAAGGACAGTAAATAGAGTACTTAAAATTTAGAGTAAAATATACTTTATTATTTAAAACCTGTATCTCAATTTCACTGGAATAATTACAAATATGGATTCCCAGCTGTGTCTGCCAGCAGTGGGAAGCCAGCCCCCGATTATGCCTGCCTGCAGGTATTGACAGCAGTCAGGAGCCAGGTTTTGGCTCTGCCTGCCGGGAGGCATTTGATAACAACTGGGAGGCAGCTCCTGCTAGCTGGCACAGGCAGCAGTCCTGCAGCTCACCACTGGTCTGCAGGCTGTCGAGTTATGTGGATCAGATTAACCTCCAGAGGTTTCCAGTACTGTTTTCTAAAATAGGATGATATGATTTGTAATAAATTTCAGGGATGTCAACAGGATTTTAGAAGAGGCTTTGTTTTGGAAGATGCTAATGAGCTCTGCTGATAGATGATCCTGCTAGAGTGAAGAGAATTAATTTATTATGTCAACTGGAGACTTTTTAGAAAACTTGTATAAAATTCAAATCACTGCCGATTATCTTCCACTATGTCCTGAGAAAGGACTCTGTTGTGTAAGAGCCTCTCACAGTGACTACACAAAACTCTATCCATGCCCACCTCCATCATAAAATGAAACGCTGCTCCAGATCGCTGGAGATGTGATGGCTCACAAAGGCCTGTTCAGTAACTCAGCAACTGGAATTAACTTCACAAAGTCAATCAGAGCTGAAGTGGGAGAGGGTGGCAGGGGGAATGCAGGTGCTCCAGCTCTGCTCCCTGTTCCATCTGCTGCAGGTTTTGTCTTAGACCCGTGAACCCAAGAGGTGGCAGGAGGACAGCTTGAATTGAGTGAAATACCAAAGCGTGTCCTGCTTTGGTAAAGCTGATAAGAGGCACGTTTGTACTCAGTGTCCTGAAACAAATATATATGAATCCAAGGAGTTTTTAATTCTGATTACTGTATGTTGGACTTTAAAGAACAGACATCCTTGATTGAGGGTACAATGTTGTTTTTCCTTCTTTTCTGAATCTTTCTGACAATCAGGAACAATTTTCCTCCCAGTTACCAGCTGCCTCTTTTCCACATGCAAATGTCCTGCAAAAGCTGACACAGTTGATAACTGGACTAAAATTCTGCTCTAGTTTCAAGACAGTTAATAAGCCTAATTCTTCAGAATGTACTAAGAGAATAATGAAAAAAATTGTTTCCAATTTCCAGTGTTTGTTTCCAGCTCTTTAAGTTTATTAGTGGTATATCTGACTTAAAAGGCACTGAAGGGTCAGGATTTGTTATGCAGGATAGGTGGCTCTCAGCAGTTGAAAGTCAGTATAATCTGGTGCTTCTTGAGTTATGACCCTGAAATATTGTCTTCTAATAGTGGCAAGTAGCAGATAACAGATTTTGTATAATCATATTTCAAAATGAGAGGATAATAAACAGCAGTATTTTAAAGTAGGAATTAAGAGGCAAGATGGACTACTACCCTTTTCCAAGAAGTTGGTGAAACAGTTCCCAACGATGACATTTGTTGGCAATAGCTCCTGGTATCACTGACTAGGCCAAATAGACAGCGTCTCTTACTGCAAGGTAAAGACCATAAATGGCAGAAAGATTTCCATTCTGTAATAATTCTATACCTCAGTCTAACCCAAAAGCATAAAACTGAGGCTGTAATATTGCAGTAATCCTTTTGTTTACTGTTAGCTTGGAGTAAAGAATGCTGCTACACAGTATAAAGTTGTATCTGTACCTCTCATAAAAATAGTCAGCCATTTATAAATTCCTGTTTTAATAAGGTAGAACAATTTTAAGGATCAAACTCTAAAACTAGTGCTCACTGAGGATTTGTATGGATAAGAGATTTGTCAGATTTTTGAAGTTCTGAACTTGTTAAGATAAAAGGAAACAATGATTGCGAGAAAACATTTTTGTTCAAATTTGAGACTGGCAATATAATTTTCATGTGATTTATTTTAGAATAGCAACTACAAATTCCCAGTGTTTTAATTCCATATTTCCAAATAAAAGTTGCTGTTCTTGAGTTAAACTTCATTTTCCAATGAAAATAGCAGAAGTTTGTTTTAAGATTTTCAAATTATAATTTTTTTTAAAGTAATCTATATTTATTTATGTTATATATTTGTTTTATTTGTTTAAACTATTAAAATTTCAATTTTCATTGTTTCCTTTAAGAATTAATTTTATCTTGTTTGAAATTCTTACACTTTAATTACTGGAAAGTACTTTGCAATACTTTTATGCAGTAAGACCCTGTAGTGTGGAATGCATAACAGATTCTGAGTAGTTGAATGTACACTTACATCTTGAAAATAGAGTAAAGTTACAAGACTGACACTAAGGAGATATGTAGTCATTAACTACTTCCAGTCCTTAATCACTACAACTGCTGTAATGTCCAGTGGTGTCTGATCCTCTCTAAAGATCAAGAAGAGTAAAAGAAATAATTTGGTTGCACTGGCTGTGAGCAGGTTCCAGACTAAATCAGCCTCGTTCCCTTGAGGGTTTATATACATACTGAGTTATTTCCAGGGCTATGATTTCTGCCTATCCATCAGTTTTGTGCAGGCTTTAAAGAATATGGTAGCAAGAATAAAACTACAAATCCGTCAAATTTTAGTCTTTAGAAGTGAGACTCATTTAATTGTTTAGAAAAAGTCCAGTTCTAAGTTGTCTTATTCCTTTAAAAAGACATTCCCAGAGTACATCAATTAAGTATTAAAATTCATTCCTTCCTTCCTTGCAAGTTTTCTTCTTCTGTCAGTAGTTGCCTGCATAGTCTGAAAGCACATCAGATAAAATTAAAGTAATATACCACTATTGGCTGTAAGTGTCTTGGGAGACTTATGATAATGATGTGAATTACAAAGATTTGTAGTAACTGAGTTGAATGTCTGTTATTTGAAAATGGACAAGAAGTTCCAGGAGATTTTGGTGTCTTTCCTTTTTATCCATTGTGGTTGAGTTCAAGACAATCCTTGAAGGAATTTGCTTTCACATGTATAAAGTAATTATTAATTGTTTTGAAAGCAATAGAAATCAAAGGCAGTTAAATTCCATAAATATAACAAGTATTTATGTCACTGAGTTCAGGAAAGAAGCAGATGGAATGTATTTCCAGGGATGGAATGTATTTCCAGTATTATTAAGCATTATAACTTGTTTAAAAGCTCCTGAATTTGCAGTGCAGTGTACCTGAATCACAGATTGTATATTATTCCCCAGTCTCATTAGAGCTTTCAAGGAGAAAGCCATCTTTGCTTCTACAAGCTTACTAGTGTGTCTGCCAATGCAATTTATGGTGCAGGAGTGACCATTAACTCCTACTCCTTTAAAACATATTTTCTCTTAGAGACCCTGACAACTCAGACATAGGACAAAAGTGTAGTTTATTGACTTCTGATTGAAGAAGATGGAAAAGCAGTCTACTAAAAAAAAAAAAAAAAAAGGGTAACAAAAATAAAGCTTGAATTATGTATACTGTAAGGTAATAAACAAGATGTCCTAACTACTAAATCCTCCCATGAGCATAAATTGTTATTTATTACTTGCATTACACTGGAGAAGTTAAAGAAGGAGTAGGGCCATGTTTTGCTCGGTGCTGTATTGAGAGAACAAAAGCATATTTGTCTGAGAGAATTTACCAAATCCATTTACATTAAAGCATTTATTCACAATCCTAACTCTGTCACATGTTTAAAATGTTAGTCACAGCAGTCATCTATAATTACCTATCAAAATGAATACGTAGCTCCCCTCTGAAGGCAACATTTGCTTTCCATTGCTGCCCCCAGCCCCTCAGCAGGATGGAGGCAGCCCTGCCCTGTCCTTGCTCGGTACCAGCCTGGGCATGGCAGGAGCCACAGGCAGCCAGAGGGTGGCTGGGCACCCCAGAGCAGAGAGGCAAGGACAGAAAGTGCAGCCTTCCTTCCAGATCAGCTCCCTCTTGTCTAGATCCCTGTGACAGGAGTGAAGCCTTTCTTAGGCCAACACTCATTCCTCATGCAGCACTTACTCATGGCAATGGTCCTGCTCATTCCAGTTTGACAGATTGCTGCCAGCACACCATTCAGTTATAAATATTTGCAGTATCCGGCTTTATTCATGACTAAGTAAGTTCAGTTATGAAATAATGCAATTGATACTTAAAGGAACACTAATTTTAACAGTATATTTTCCATTGTAAGTATTTTTACTGCTGTCAGTGGGAATAAGTTTAGATCTTGTTTCAGCTCCAGACCAGAGAACATGACTTCATTGCTGAGTTGCAGCCACTAACATGTGGTTGTGGGGTTATTTACAGCATGTAGTGGTGTTTCTAAAGGCAAATACAGAAAGAAATAGTAATGGGAATAGAAAAAAAATGTAGAGTGCACAGTTTAACAAAGATGTGGAGCCTCGTTATCTGTTGTGCTTTCACTGGAAAGGGCTTAATTGTGCTTTCAATTACATGACATGGCCTTCCTGTGTTTCTTTGTTCCACAGAATAAGACTGTTCAGCCTTTTTCATGGAAGAGTAAAGAAAATTCCTTGTCTTGCAAACAGTCTGAATTTGATACAGGATGAGATGCTGAATACAGCTAGTCTAATACTTGTATTATGACTTTGCTGTCTCTTCAAATCCTTTACATTGTGAATTTCTAGTGAAATGTTGATGCATATTCCAAGGAAATGTTGTTGAAAAACCTGGGATCTGTGGATAGGAAATGACATAGTATTCTCTTTTCTCATTTAAAACAGTCAGAAATTTGGCAACCTTGGTAAAAATGTCAAATAAAAAATTGAAACTATTTAAAATGAAAAGTTTAATCAAAGCTTTGAAATGAACCAATAGGAAAGTCAGAACCTTTATACTTTTCTACTGTTACATTGCATCTCAAAAGTACAAATTAAATGTCAAATAAGAATTGATTTTCCCATCTTGGACCGACAGCTACTTAATTTCTTTGATATTAAATATAGTATTAAAGCAATAGGAAACCCACAAAAGCTCCTTATGTTTCACAGAGATTTCTTTTTCTATTTGTTTTGCTTTCTTCCATTCTTTCTAAGCAGTAAATGGGAAACCACAAATCCCACAAATCATGAAAGATCCATACAGATCTTAAGTATTGAAAGTCCTGTTGCTGTGTCCCAACTCAAGAGCACATAGGAAAAACATTCCTAACTTTACTTGCAAAATTACTGAGCAATTGCTGCCGAGGAAAGAGATCTTGGAATTACAAAAGCTAGCTGGAGAGAATAAAAAAGCCAACCCAGTAAATTAGGCAAAACAAAACTAAAACCATAGCTTGTTGCTCAGAAGTGAACAAAAACTATTAAGAGAGGAAGAGGAACAATTATTACTTCATAGTGCTCTCACAAGCCAGGTATTTTAGAAACCTTCCTTCCCACACTCCTCCCTCCCCTTTCTGTAACTGTAGTTAGAACCCAAGAAGTTACAGAGGAAGGGAGATAGGATGATCAGAAGTGTGGAACTGTTTTCAGTACAAAGAATAACTAGATGCTTTTCAGTCTGGGATAGATGACTGATGAGAGATATAATAAAACTCCATAAAATCAGAATAGCATGGAGAAGGTGATTAGAGAACAATTATTCACTGTCTCTCATAATACAAGAAAAATAGGCTTCAGATTATATTGTCAGATAGCAGGTTAAAATCAAACAATACATAATAATAGATAATAGCAGGTAAAAATTCTGGGGGGCTGTAGATAATAGAATTTCCATGGATTCAAAAAGCAATTAGACAAATTCATGAAATCCACCAAGAACTGACTCAGAATATGTGACAGCAGATGACTGAGAGATGGAATATTATAGTAGGGAGTCATCACTGGATGCCTGTTTTATTGTTATACACTTTTTTAAGCATCTTCTACTGAGCACTGGATTATGGTGACTTTTAATCTGAATAAATAATATTATTTGTACATAATAGATGCTGCTTCCAAAAAATACAGCCATGCTGGAATCTTCTTGCTAGGATTTTGCTTTTCCCTTCTCTTTGTGTTGGAGATGTAGAATACACAGACACTTACTGAGAGCCACTGTGATGATGCTCACCACACCTGAAATCAGTCCCCAAGGTGTCTTTTAAAGGCATTCTATACACAGATGCACCAGAAATTAGTAGCTTGGTCTTTTATTCTTGACAAATGAAATTCTTGACTCCCACATTTTGCTTTGTGTTTTTGTAATACTCCATCTGTATTTCTTCAAACAGTTATGATGATGCAATATAATAAAGTTCCCCTACTCTTCCTCTTCCTTTAACAATGCTTCCTAGAGTAGTAAAGGGAATTTGCTTACTGGCTTGAGAAAGAGGTCCAAAAGCTCTGTGAAATTTTTCAGTGTCTGAAATGATATACGAAGTGCAGAAGACTAAGGTTCTTCGAATTACAGAAAAATATAGCAGTTATACTTATTTTGCCTATAAAATATACTATGGCTGTCTTTGGAGACCAGAAAACCTAGAGTTTGTGAGCCTTTTGCCTCACTGGTAAATATAAATAAAATAAACCCAACAAAACACACCACAGGAGCCTATTCCATCATTCCTAAATCCACCGTCTCTTCAAATAGGCAGGTGTTTGCTTCAAATACTCTGTCAGGCTAAACATACTGCACTCTAAAAAACTCCAAGGTACTGTTCATACTCCAAATATAGTGTAATGCCTGAAACACAAATTGAGAGGGAAAACACAATCCAAATTTTGCTGACTTTTTTGGATAGATATATATTCTGTGACGTGCACAGCAGCACTTTTTCACCAGTCTTTTCAATACAACATGAGAAAGATTCAGGGCAACAAGCCGTGTTCAGTTTGGTGTCCCAGTGGTAGCCTCATGGTCCTCATAAAGCATCCTTCCTCCTGACATGCAGTGAAGGAATCAAAGCTTCTCTGTGTCTCACTAATTGCCAGCTGCTGTTTCAATTCCTTGTTGTCCTCATGAGCTATTCCTTATTCAAACTTATAAGACCAAAATGGAAAATTTCAGGACCAAAGAAATAAACATGTCCTGTATTGCCCCCCACACTATGTGGTGTGCCACTTAGATGTAGTTGATCATTTGGATTCGTACCTTTGTATCTTTTAAGCTCACTGCCTCATTCACATTTCTTACACTCTGGCCAAGTTTGTTGCAGCTTGTTATGTGTCATCATGTTTTCTTGCAATTCATCACTCTAGCTTCCAGCAGCCTAATCGGATGCCATGTAACTGAATTTAACACAACAGAATGTATAAAAAATATTTTTTCAAAATGTTTTCATCTGCCAGCATGTTAGGTACTGAGCCATGAATCTGTGCATAATGGGGAAATAGAAGCTGTATGCCCAGTGAAGTACGTCTGCTGTTTGTGAATTAATAAGCAGATCTCTCCAAAGTAAAACAGTATTTCAATTTACAAACATTTGCTGTAGCTATTGGCATGCCATTGCTTCATATTCCTGCTATTCACAGATCGTTAAGCCGGTGTCTCCCTTCCTCCTTGCCCAAGGCCAAAGGCATAACTCAGACATCTCTTCCCTGAAGGACAATCTCTATTTGCCTTTATTTCTATCAACTTCAGGTTTTTTTCTTTTTTCTGATATTGCTTGACTAAAACTTAGAGGTAATTTCTGTTCCAAATGAATAAATTAAGTGCAGTGTACAGATCAGCTCTACTTAATTTTTAAATTAAACAACCCAAGCTTTGGTGCAAATCTTGAGGTACTTAAAATATTGTTCTACCTGTCCATTTCATTTTTTAATGCATTTTTCTTAAAACAGTGTATGATGGAAGAAGTGCTCTTCACATTTTAGGAGAGGAGACAGAAAGTACAGAAAGGCTAAGCATTGGAGTAAGGATTATATATAAACTGTGTGTGACAACATAGAAAGTAACCTAATGCTCTGAATAGTTACACAACTCCCAGAACACCTATTCATCCCATCTTAACTCTTAAGTTTCTTTTATACCCATATATGATCAATTTATTATCTTAAAATGTTTGCAGCATCTGAAGATAAGTACAGAGCAATTGTCTGGTTGAGGGAAATCGACAATAACAGACTTAGAAGGATAAAAATTAAAACCAAATTAAAAAATGAGAAGCTCTCAAAAGGAAAGGGACATGCAGCTGTTGGAAAAGTAAATTAAATAATATGAGAGAAGAATAAAAGAAAAGCCATTACACTTGAAATTCCTTCCTTCCTTCCTTCCTTCCTTCCTTCCTTCCTTCCTTCCTTCCTTCCTTCCTTCCTTCCTTCCTTCCTTCCTTCCTTCCTTCCTTCCTTCCTTCCTTCCTTCCTTCCTTCCTTCCTTCCTTCCTTCCTTCCTTCCTTCCTTCCTTCCTTCCTTCCTTCCTTCCTTCCTTCCTTCCTTCCTTCCTTCCTTCCTTCCTTCCTTCCTTCCTTCCTTCCTTCCTTCCTTCCTTCCTTCCTTCCTTCCTTCCTTCCTTCCTTCCTTCCTTCCTTCCTTCCTTCCTTCCTTCCTTCCTTCCTTCCTTCCTTCCTTCCTTCCTTCCTTCCTTCCTTCCTTCCTTCCTTCCTTCCTTCCTTCCTTCCTTCCTTCCTTCCTTCCTTCCTTCCTTCCTTCCTTCCTTCCTTCCTTCCTTCCTTCCTTCCTTCCTTCCTTCCTTCCTTCCTTCCTTCCTTCCTTCCTTCCTTCCTTCCTTCCTTCCTTCCTTCCCTCCTTCCTTCCCTCCTTCCTTCCTTCCCTCCTTCCCTCCTTCCTTCCCTCCTTCCCTCCTTCCCTCCTTCCCTCCCTCCTTCCTTCCCTCCTTCCTTCCCTCCTTCCTTCCCTCCTTCCTTTTTCCATCTCTATACTCACTGACCCTGCCAGTTCAACTAATAAAGAATTTATCTCTCTGAGGAGACCTGATGTCAACATGATAATCTGTTTGGCGGCCCTTATGATGTCCCATGAATAAAACATATGACAACACAGTTTGAGCTGAAGAGCTGACTATCTGTTACCAAAGAGAGTGTTTGGAAGCTCCCTGATGGCTCAGCCATTCTGAATCCCAAAGGTTGACTACGTTGTGCTCTGGCTATCCCATTGGCTACTCACAAAAGGCGTAGTCAACTATTTTTCCCTGACAGCATCTAATTTTTGAATGGTTTATTTAAAAAAAACCTAATGCAACAGTCTGGGGATTTCACTTGTGTATCTGTGGTGAGAGAGAAATAAAGGATTTTCATCAAGCCAAGAAAGTGCTTCATGGGGGGAGGGGGGAGAGAGAGAGAACTGAATTTCTTTAAGAAAGATCTTAAATTACTTATTGTAGAGTGTTAAAATAGCCACTTGAACTTACATGAGACTACAAGTGAAAGTATGGCAGTTCAACTCATAAAATGTGTTCCTCAAATGCATTGTATCTGTGAACTACTTTAAATAAGTGAACCTTTTCCTTTGACTACCTGTTGAAAGCAAGGAACTCTGATTCATGGTTCTTCCTGAGAATCACTTCTTGGCAAGTTAAGGAGGTAAAACCGGTTCCTAGTTCTTAAGGCGGATAAAGTCAGTGTGGAATTGTTTAATGTGACCTTTCCAGCACAAGAACGCTGTTGTTTTTCTATTTTCGAGGTTTTTTTTGAAGCCTAGTCATTAAAAAATGCTTATAGCTCACTTTTTTCCCTCTGGAAATCTCTCCCTTTATGTAGAAGCTTTGGCCATTAATCCTTTAATTATGTTCCTGCTTATATTTAATTTTTGATCTTCCATACTAGGAAGCATAAAATGCATATTTTATATAAAGGTTGGTTTATACTACTGCCTAACAGCTGCTATTGGCCAAGCAACTTTCCAGGGACTGTCTCTTGTCCATCAACAGTTCTCTTTTCAGCATCAAACTCTCAGCAGAGCACTTTTTACCCTGTGGATTCTGAGTTTCATGTTAGTTATTATGAGATGCCACTTATCCTTTCACAGTAGTAATATCTGCATAAAATTCGAGTAAGAGTAAATGGGTTAAATAGATGATGTTTTTTAAGTAAATTCAAGCTCTGCAAGTGAAAAGTTGCTTGAATAATCAGTGCAACACAGCAACTGAATGTCAAGGAAATGTCTAGTTTAAAATAAATAAAATTAATGCCTTACTAAATTTGGGGTTGATCACCTTCCTGATGAGTCTAATTTGTTATATATTTCTGTCAATATTAAAATTGGACAGTTAAAATTGTACAACTAGTATTTTAGATGTAAAAACTTCTGGATTTTGATTTTAAGAACACATTAATATTGAAAAGCTCTAACCTCAAAGCCTGCAGAGGTAATTATTTTTAATAAAAATATTAACAAAAATTACATGCAAGGGGTTGATTCAACTTTATGGTTTTTGGGTTTTTTCATTCTCCCTTCATTTGGATCATAGATGTTTAGAATGTTCATTCCATATTGTGTATTTTCTAGGATCTTAGGATCTTGCAGAGTCCATTTTAGTGGTCAGTATTAGTGTTTTACCTGAACATATGGCTAGTAATCTTCATAAGGAAGCTTCAAAAAGCTGCTTTTTTTTTTTTTTTTTTAATGGAAGTCTACCTTGCCTCTTTCAGCTTAGGTAAAGTACTGTCACCATTGTAGCTTAAGTCTCCCTGCTTCTCAATTTCAGCCAAAATCTTCACTTAAACTCATGCATCAATAGGAGGGCAATAAATTCCTCAGTTTTGTGTTCTCTGCTCCAAGTTTTGCTTGAAAAAAGTTGTTCTTTATATTTCTTTGTTTCCTTTATGACATTCCCAGATAGAGTTTTTCAGTTGTTTCATTATAAACAGACTAGAAGTGCTAAAGGTTACATAAAGGTAGTCCCAGTTTAGTCTCTTCATTATGTGCTTGTAAATTTATTGCCCAAACATTGTCCCAGGACATCAATTACAGGTGTCAAAAAAATTATGCATTATTATATGCTAAGCACTTTACCTGTGAGAAGAAATGGTGTAATAGGATAAGTGCATCAAAGCTGTATTAGTTTTGTTCTGTTCTGTTTGTTTGAGAAGTAGCATTACAGCTTTGGAAAATTAGTTCCAAACATTTATTATAAGATAGACGTTAATTGATGCAAAAAGTGAAGGGAAGACATGTCAAAGAGCATGAAACAGGAAGAAGAAAGTCTTTACCTCTTTTAAGGGTGTGTCATGTATGCCAGGGGGAAAGGCCAGGTTTGGAATTAGGAAAAACTGTCTCAGTGAGAGCTATGGAAGTGCTGCATTATATTGCCTACGGAACCTCCAAAACAGATTGGACAGACATCCATTGGACAGACATCCATTGGCAATTACAGAAAGCATATTGGATCCGACCTTGGGCAGAGGGTTGGTCTACATGGATTGTAAAGCTCCTTCTCAATCCTATTTTTAAGTCACAATTTTCTAACATCAGGGTAAGTGACACACACAGCTATACAGAAATGCATTGCTTTAATTTTCATTCTGATAGAGCTCAGGCTCGTTGATAGGAGACCCTAGATCAAACATCAATTAAAGCTGCTTTTGTAAGCCAGCAGAGTTGAAATGTAACCCTGCAGAAAGTAGACACCATTTTGTATGCTGTCAGCATCTCTAAGGAAGAAAAAATTAGAGAAATTGTTTTCCATTAGTCTGACTCATTCTGTGATTCTGTTACTTTGTGAACCAATGCAAATAATGTAGTAGGCAGGATTAAGAATGAGACATTCCATTTCACAGCAATCACATGTGACACTTGCAAGTAGATTTTAAAGGAGGTTTTATGCTCATGAACAATTAGCATGCTCCAGATTATTTCTTTCTTTGTGAAGTTTCTTAAGACTGAAAAAATGCAGTCCACTCAATAGTAAATGTTTTAAAATAATGAAGGGGGGAAAATACAGATTTTATGCTTATCATAACTCACCTTAGAAGAAATCATTCAGCTCACTAGGAGTTTGTTGTATCTGACAACTGTTTTCCATACCTTTCTCTTCTACATATTAACATAGCATCCATGATGTACCAGAGTATTTTTGTGAGGACTCTCATGAGGTGCTTCAGTGGTATTGTGAGACACAGCAGATTTCTAGAGTATATATTAGAGTCAGGATAGGAGTAAAAAATTCATGGAGCAGAAGAGCAGTGGGGTTTTTGATGAGATATGAACAACTGTCACCTTTGAAACTTTCCTCTCCAAATCACTTTCAGCTCTGAATATGCTTTGCACAGGCTGAACAATGATGGTGCCACACATCTAACTATTAATAGTAGACATGAACTGCTGCAGAGAACTGGCACTTAAAACTATTTGTTGAAAAACTGGGGTTTTTTTGCCACAAGCAAATTGGGTTTTGAAAATTGAAGGGAATCCAATTGAAATTTAAGAAAACAGTATTTCATTAAAACATTGGCTATAAATTAGACAATATTAATTTAGGGCTAGAGCCTTGTCCTTCAGATAACACGCTGAGGTGTCAGACTCAGGGTGCCCAACAGTGACAGGAAATTTGCTGGTGGCATATGCCAAAGGCAAGCACAGTTCCTCCAGAGAAAGTTTTGATAGGGAAGCCTCTTTACAAGACATTACATGACCAGGCAGGTGAGCTCCACTGCCTAATGCCAAAATAGGGAGCAGCTATGGGAGATCTCTTCGTGCTTGTTCTGTGCCTGAAGGTTGTCTCTGAAATCATGTCTCAGCATTTTCCAGCTCAATTTTGTGAATCCCATGCTGGACAATATTCAGTGTTCTGCACTCAATTTACAGGACATTGACATTTCTTCTGTCATAGAAAATGTTAAATACCAGTACAGACTTCACTAAAAGTTTGCACTGTTAGCCTATGGTGAACTCATATGATCCATGCATGAAAGGCAAGAAGACTTGCTGGAATATCACAAGGACTCTGATTAAGATTGTTTGGGTCCTGCCTACATGCACACAGTGGCTAGAGCCCCAAAGTTGTGCATTAAATCACATACTTTTTTGTAGACACAAAACTGCGTGGACAATGAATGGGATGTTTTCTTCAGAATAACCTCAATGAGCTGTCTATACAAACCTTTATGAAAGATTACTGTTACCTTATATAAACTGTGTGACATGATCCATATAAATGGATTTTGGGCTGGTTTTTCCAATATAGAAAACAGCTATTCAGTTTTTCGTAGTTGCTCCAAGAAAAATAATATCCAGTCTTTAGACCTGGCTTGGAAAATAACACCTGCAAAATATAAATCTGGGACTATAAGCACAGTGAGAACTAAGAACACATGAGAATATTTTATACTAAAAGGTACAGAACTTTTCTTTCTGTGGTCTCCCTTATAAAAAACTAGAACTGTTTATGAAAATCCTAAAACTTGTAATAATTCTGTCACAAATTATTTTGTTCTTTTCATGAGAAAAGTGCTGATTTTTTTGCCCCTTCATATTGAATAGACTTAACATCAATATAGATGTTTTGTCTCACTTCAACTTCTTGAAGTGAACACCTTATCATACTAGAAAACCACTTTTTGTTCATGCACCTGCACAATGATTAATGGAGGTACAACCCTAGAAATAGCATTTGGCAGTTAACAGCTGCTACCAGCACTCTGGAGAGTGCACAGAACCTTGCAAAATTAAAGCCACAGATTTGTTCTCCTCTAAAAAGTCGAACAGAACTCCTGAGTCATGTGTGAGGTGTAGATTGTGCATCATAATTTCAGATATGCTCTTTACCTCTTGTCTAAGAGTGACAAGTTCAAAGTCAGCTGATATATTACAGCAAAAGACCTCTCAGAAAACTGCCAGCACACACCTGGTGAATATTGCCAACACAAGCAAAGAATTTTAAAGCAGTCAAATTAAAATAAACAAGAGTTGCAGTGTGAAACATAACTGGCACACCTCAGCAAAGATGAAAGCACCCATTTAGTCTCAAAAGAAAACACAGAAAAGATAAAGAAATACAGGAGAACTGGGACAGCAGCACCAAACAATTCCTTGCTGGTTTTTGGTCAACAGCAGTTCAGTATTGAAGCCACAGCTGTACCTTAGTGGAGTGAATGACCCCTGACTTACACCTGTGGCCCAACATCTGCTAACAGCTGGTAGGTGACAGTTTGACTTTCTGGTTACATGATGCATGTATGACTGAGTCTTGGATTCACTTTGTCCTCAGTAGTAAGTGTTCAAGGTGAGCTTCAAAAGGAAACAAAAAGTATTCTTCATTACCCTGAAGTGACCTGTAATATCATCTGCCACAGTAGCACACTAGACAAGATAGCAAAATTCAAGAGCTAGGTTGTGATAACTTATCTAAGGTAAATATTTTCTGGCCTCAAATTCGGCACCTGAAGGTTCTCTAGAAAGTTTGGACTTGGAACCAGCTTCGTTCCCATCAATTTATCAATGTCTTACTGGCCAAGATCTTCAAGTGAGTTTACATATGCTTCCAATATCCATTTAGCCTCAAGGAATTTCTAATTGCCAAGGGACTGAGGGGAATGTGAATGCTGATATAAGTAAGTGCCAGAGGTGACTGTCTCAAGAAATAGGAGAGTAAAGCCAAGTTAATCTAGTTCTGATCTAGCACAGCTTTGTGAGAGCTCTCTGCCAAACCTGCTGGTACTGCTAAGGAGGATGTTACATACATGTTACATACTGATGTCCATCTTGTGTTAGACTCTCTCAAAGTCTGTTCATTGCTGGCTCAAGTCTGACTGGTTTGTATTAAACCTGGGCTTTTTTGCCTTCCTGTGCAGATTGCTATAAATAAGCAGTGTTGTTTATTCAAGTCAAAGTGTTGCCATTCTCAAAAAGCTTATGATTTCCAGTTCCTCCTGATCCCTAACAGTGGTAGTAAAAGGTTGGAGAGAAAGCTGGCTCCATGCACTTGTAGACATCTTACTCATGCACTGAAGCTTTCTATGGTTTATTAAATAAATGGATTTAATGGATGTGCTGGCCCTCTGTTCCTTCTTTAATACCTTTGAAGTACTCTCAGTGCTAGCTGTCAACTAAGGAAAAAATATCAGTCAAACTAATGAATAGGCCCAAAGTTTCCCTCACTATTCTTCTCCCCTGAGAAAAGGCCATGGCATATTGTTGAAGCAGAACAATCCAGATTTACTATTCTCCTCATTCATTCGCAGCTGAAATAAAAAAGCTTGCACCAATTTGCAGATTACTAGAGCATCTGAGAACAACTACTTATGGGGAAGAGAATGTCAGAGAATCTTAGTCACAGAATCTTTTGGAAGGGAAAGGAAAGGAAGAAACTGTGCTTGAGAGATCAAATTCAGAAAATGCCTCTGCTAAGGAATTTGTACCAAAGGGGCAATGGTAAGACACCAGGTACAAAAGGAAACCAGGGGCCAGAGAAGCTGAAAGAAGAGGCTTCCTACTGTGGAATGACTGGAATGCTCGGAAAGGGAAGACTCTGTATTGACCATCTTGCTTGATCTGCATGTCAAAAGCAACTTCTGCCACATAGAAACATACTTCTGTTCTGAAAAATGCTGTGATAAACAAAGCATTCAAGGCCATGCCATTGATCTCTTCCTCCAGTGTTTTAGAGCAGGTATACAGCATGAAATAGCATGTCTTTCAGAAAATCCATGTACAAAAGGGGTAATGGAAGTAAACAGCAAAGGTCGCCTTGTAATGATTGATTTTACCATAAGTAGGAGTAAAGCTCACTAATGTACCCTCATAGTTTTAGCCATTAAGCCCCATAAACCTGGATATGATTTTTCAGATTAACTTACAGTTTCACAGAGTCCTCCAGGCAAAACTATTTGAGTCAAAGCAGGAGAACACCTTCCCTAATGAACAACCTATGTAAGTTTACAAGTGTTTCATGTTAGCATGGGTGAAAGATGCTGGAAAAAAACATGGGAAAATGTTCTGTTGCTTGAATTATCCTAACATTTGCCACATATAATGACTGCTTTTGGGCACTTTCTGAAAACAGTGTAGTTTTTGGAGATATGCTCATCCATTACATAAATATATATCCCATTTGTTATGATGAGAGGACCTGTTCCACAGAAAAATATTAGAAGTATTCTGATTTTTGTCATTCTATCTTCCAGTTATATTCATTCATACTAATTAGTTCTTTTCTATTTCAAACTGTTTCATATAGATGGAGATTTGTGAGAAAATACAGAGTAATTCTAAAGCGAGTACTCAGGTAATTTATTGGGATGAAACTTAATTTCTCACTAATCAGTTCCCCATCTCATTCTGCTTTTGAGGTCCTTGAGTGAACCCCCCAGGACAGGATTTTTGTCTCTGACTTTAAAAAAAAAATTATCATCAAAAAGCAATGGCTTTTCAGCTTGCCTGCTAAGGACCTTTGTAGGTTTCAACATAAGGGCATTGATGCTGTTTATCACAGAATCAATAGCAAATTGGTCAGTGAACCATCAATGCAGACATAGTTTTGCACTTATTTCCTCCATATTTCTGTCTAAAGGATAAATTTATCCTAAGCACCACCTAATTTCCAATCAGGGTTTCTGGTACCAATAGATGGTTATCCATACAGGTGTAGTTATGGAGATACATTATTTCTGCCACTGAACAAATGACAGTGTCTTAAATTAAGTAATCCTTTCACTATAATTAAAAGGTAAATATATTTGTCAAGATCTTCAGCTAGAATTTAAAAAAAAGTTGTCATTCAAAGATTAATGTTTTAAGCTTTACTTAGTGGAAAGCTAGTAGGCCAATTTACAATTGCTTCAGTGTGGTTCAAATGCCATAACCAATGTTAACAAAAAGAAAAAAAAAAACCTTTGTTCTTAAAGGTGATTGACAGAAGATATCATTATCTCTGCAACATCTTTTTTCCCTATCCAAAATAAAATAAGTACTAAAGAAATAGAAACTGTAAGTTCAGAAATAGGGATTGTATTATTAATTATTTTGCAAGCATAGAATATTATATAATCTAATGACTGATTCCGAATGTTACTAGTAGAGCCCTGAAGGCTGTTGTATAATCAGCTGCTGCATACAAACTTTCCCAAAAGGAGAACCTTGAGAGAGCAGAGTTTCCAAACGTGCTCTCACAAAGGTGAGACAACTGGTACTGTGTGTGTTTGGTGGGCATTAGGGATGTTTCTTGTGTGGTGCTCATTTGAGAACTATCAGCAGCAGAAACAGGTGCTGTGGCTGCTAGAAAAGTCATTGAGATGGCACTGTGTTAGATGGCATTCCTGAGACTGTTAATTTGTAAAGGCTATTTTTAGATAAAGAGTCAGGCATGAGCTCAGGAAATAATGCATTTGGTGTGATTTGAAACACTCTGAATTGGTGAGAATTTGGAATTTTCCAGGTTTTGACATTAAGACAAACAAACAAAAATCTTACCACCATTTATGTTTGTTTCTTATAAATGAGACGTGTTTTTTTGGTCATCTAAGTCCTGAACTGGGCAGTGTCCATCTTTTCCGTCACCTTGTAGTAGTTTTTTTGCATGATTAATGAACATTTATCCCTGAACTACAATTCTGCCATATTTAATGGCTTTTCATACTCACAGGAACGACTGAGGTTGGGTTTAAACAATATGCAAGGTCAGCTGGAAGTTTCTCCTTGGATTGGTAACCTTCACTGTGTCTCAGTTTGTAGCACAGAATATAAGGCAGAGATGCAAGACTAGCAGCATATGACTCTCAGAAACATTCATGTGAAGTGCCTGGGCCAAATCCTTATATTTTAGTGGATTTACCTTCTCCTACCTTCACTGAAACCACACCCACACAGCCAGGTTGGAATTTGTCCCAAAGTGTTAAAAATTTCCAGGGAGTAAGACAAATCTTTAAAAAGAGTCAATTTGTTAGTAACAAGATAGCCAAAATATCTAAGCAAAGGATATTTTCTATTGGATGTATTGTTGTAGCTGAACAAAAGTAAACCAGACAGAGTTGACTTAAATTAAAAGAGGAAGCTGGGAATGGTTGTTTGTTTGTTGGGTTTTTTTTAAAGTTATCAGTCATTAGACAGAGACAAAAAACATCACAGTAGGAGACCTGTAAAATGGTTCTTGCAATCCTCAAGGGCGTTTCTTTCAGTCTTTCAACAACAGAACTGGTCTATATCATAAGTCTTATTTATAAAGAGGCTTTCAGGCAATTTCACACTGCTTTTCTCTGATGCTGCCCAAAAAAACATGTAAACCCGAGGGATTAGTAGTGACTTAGAGGGAAAATAGTGTAAAGTTACAGGATGAACTGAGCCAGTGCAGCTGCCTTGATGCACTGTTCCCTTGGGCTACTGCAATGAGTGAAACTTATCTAAGTGCCCCAGCCCACTCCCACCCTGCCCTGTGTGACTCGCTATATTGTGCACTAGAATCACTGGGTCTCAGGGGGCCGTCAAGTCTTTAATGGGCTATAGTGTGCTAAGAGAGGGGAGTTCACTACCTCGGAGCTGAGAGTTAAACCTCCTTTTATAGTTCTATTTTGACAGTAACTACTGGGAAGCACGGTAAACAAAATGTTTGCTCACGCACTGCAGTTGGTCGCCTATTTTGATTCAGTTATTTTTATGTTAGCATCTTAGCATGCAAAATAAATTGTGACATTAATTATCCATTGTGGGTCTGTCGTGAGTTACAGGTATCAATTATACTGTGTTACAACTGGTTAATGACGCTACACATCCAAGGTTTTGAGTGTATATTTTCTCATTTATTAAAATTGTCTGTAGAGGAGCTATCAAATATATAATGAGATAATATCTGTTTTCACCTTTTGTTTACTATATTAACTGACTTACATCTAGTTAATCCACTTCCCATTTAAATTATTATGAAAAGTCTCATGCAAGCAATTGTCTTGCTGCAAACACAGAGAATGAAAACCAACACAAATTTCACTTAAGTCTCCAATATGCATAAGCTGTCTTTATAAATGAAGGTCTTAAAAGCCCATCACCTCTGGAAAGAGAAACTCTATATAACACACTCCCATTTGCTACATGAAATAGTGATTTTTTTTTAGGTTTCTTGTGTTTACAGTTGCATAGACCCTTCCAACAATTCCATACATTGGAATATTTAGCACTCACTTGTCAGAAAGATTTATTGTAAGAAAGGGTAGGAATACAATTTAGACCCTTCTACTGTTGAATTCAGTAGCAATTGTCTGTCCCTTCAGAGTTGGAATTTGAGTATGTTTTAAGGGCTCTGTAATCCTTGTGATCTATGTTCCAATGTTCATACTCACTCTCTTAGTGAGCAGAAGGTTATTGGGGGTGGGTAAGGGCAGAGTTTTGCTTAGTAAATAGTGCATGATCAGACTTATTCTTTTCCCACTGAAGTGCCGTGAGGATTAATTTGTTAATGTCAGTGCAGCACTTTGAAGACATAATAAAGAAAATAAAGTTGCTCTGGTGATGAGTGCCACAGAAGTGTCTATAAATGAATAAAGTGCTGTCTAAGTGCTAAGTATTATTATGATTACTGCCTGCATTTGCAAAGAAGTGGTTAAATACAGTGGGATGTGGGTGTAAAATTACATTTTAAATGGATCTATTTTTGAGATTACTTATCAGCATGATTAGTGTGATAATAATTACATTTATCATTAATAATACATTTTTGAAAAATTAGGCAAAAAAAGCTAACAAGTTTGATTTTGATTTTGCCAGAAATGCGCAGTGCTTTCCAAAAGCAATCTGTAGGACTTGTCTCTGGAATGCAGCTGTGTAAGATTTCACTAACATCTTGCAGGTGGAGCCTAATTTTAGTTCAGCCTTGAGAAGGGGGAATTGTTTTCTCTGATATGCACAGCACCATAACAGCAGCAAAGCAGGTGGAGCTTTAGACAAGTACTTGTTTACTTTCCTGTTTAAAAAAAACCAACAAACCAACACAGATGAGTCATATCATTAATCATGCAGTTTCAATTTGATTTTAACAAGTCTAACAAAATAGTCTGCAGCGCATTTGACCTACTGATTCTCAAACGTGGAACAAACCCAACAGAATGGAAAATGTTCAGAAAATGAGCATTCAATCCTAAATTTAGTGAAGAAGGAGCTGGTAAATGATGGGAAGGAAAATTTAGAAATGCATCTGCTCAGTCACAAAGAGTGAGCTGCAGAATCAGTTTCAACAATTTCTCTGTCAGCTTCAGCAGTCTCTTATTAGAGCTTTGAAGTTAACTTTGCGTAGAACTTTGAGATTCTTGAGCTGCAAGACATGAAAATGAACCAGTATAAAAACTGAGCAGCAGCTTGCTGCTTTTAGTCCCATTGGTAATATAAACTCAGTATAATAAATCTTGCTCCTTTACTCTTGACCTGTTTATGTTTTAAGCTCACCAGAAATCCTTATTATCTGAATGATCAATAACTGATGTCTTTTTCATCAGTTGTTATGCAACTTCTCAGTTTGTACATGGCAAAATAGAGTAATCCCAGAGTGTCCTTGGGGTAAACAGTCTATTACTAACTCTGTTACTTGGCTAGAAAGGCTACTTTGCTATACATGCTCCTTTTCTAAGCTTCCACGTTTTGGATTAATGTACAAGACACTTTGAGGTTTTCAGGGTTTTTTTACCTTGAAAAAGCAAAGGTCCTTTCCAGGGCTGTGTTCAACATGTTTTTTATGTAGTAGACTGTAGAGTTGTTGGCTGCATCCATGATTGCTCTTGGCTGGTTTTTTTCAGATGGCATTTATTCTGTTATTTACAGCTCAGGTTAACTTTTTGCATCTCACTTATTTAAACATATTTAAACTAACTGTAAAGTTTGTCTAATAGAAGTTTTCTCAGGTGTACCACAAAAACACTGTTGTGGTCTAGGTCACATATCACCTGTAAGGAAATCCTGGTTTCTGGATTAGAAAATCTGTGTCTTTTAGACTCTGGATTTCTAATAGTTCTTTTAAAAATAACTGAATGGACAGCAGCTGGAACCAACAAAGAACTATTGTTTCATGTGTTGTTATTTCCAGCATCCTTTTGGAGTGTTCATACACTTTATGTCCTTGACTATAAAGCCCTTGTCTTCCAAACATCTCTTTTAATGAACAAGAAGAGATGGAAATTTGTCTACGAAGTTTTTGGTAATTTCTCAAGAAGCATAAGCTGTTCCTGCACTTAAAATTAAATGGGGTCATCAAAGGTCTCTATACCTGCATGCTTTTCTTTTTCTCCAGACAGACATGGCGTATCTAAACAATTCCTGAGAAGGGCAGTAGTTTACTTGATCACTTCAGTGATCATCTATTTATTTCTTTATAACAGCAATAACAACATAATACTTTTTATTCAATGGCCCCATAGTGCCTATCATTTTTTCATATAGCTCAGCTGCCTCAGAAAAGCAGCACACTCTGGAGCATGATGGCACAGACTGTTGACTTCTTTCCAAGTAATTCTAGTACACATTTGATTGGTGGTGACATGCCTGTGAAGCTCAGAGATGGTGAACAGACTCATCTTATCTATATCTCTCCTTATCTTAGCACTTACAAGAGGTCTTCCCCGTGTCAGAATAGAGGAGCACCGGATACTGAAGTCATGTTTTTGTTGAGTTGTGTCTGTTATCTCCTTCTCTTGGATGCACAGGGGCTGTGTGAAGTCTGGGTATCAGAGACTGACCTCTAGTCTCATTCCTGTCTATTCCAACTCATACAACTGCATCTGCTTAAGAATGGGGTGTGTGCTAACCTGAGGATCCACCCTGAATTGATCCTGTTTACAGAGGTTTGTAAAGGAAGACCAGGTGAGAATTAGAGGACTGAGTTCACTGGCATTTTTGAGAAAGCATTAATCCAGGAAGGATTTTGTGGCCAAAATCCTGTTCTTACTTGGTTGCTGAAGCTGTGCTGCCCCAGTTGCAAGTTGTATTTATCACTGATGTTGAATGTCTTCTGAAATATTTAATGGAGATCATAGCATTTATAGCCAGTACCATAAACCTGAGCTTTCAAAACCACCAAGAATGATATCTCCAGTGTTGAAGAAGGGCAATTGCACAATAATTCCCCTTAGTCTATCATTTTTTGGTATTGATTTATGCCTTCCCCAGGAGTAAACTCCATCTACACGTGTAAGAGGCTTTACACTCTCCATTCGAGCATTGGCAGTGCTGGTACTACAGCCTGTACAAATTAGCATTGCAGACAGGGCTCAAACAACATTATGGCCCTAGAATAATACACAAGAAATGCTACAAAATACTGTTTGCTTCTAGTATTAACTGAACTGCAGCAGTGCTGGTCAGGATACTCTCAGGCACTCAGTGTGGCTCTTGGGGATGGTGCTGTGCAGGGCTGGGAGCTGCACAGGCTGGGTGATCCTTGAGGGTCCCTTCATATTCTGTGATTCTACCAATAGAAACAAGTCTTTGGGCCTGGCCTGTCCAAGTATGTCCAGAAGAATATGAAAAGTAACAAACATTTAGAAGGATGTAGGAATGGGTTTTGCCTTTGCCTAGTTTCAGTGTTTCTTGATTTTAATGGGGACTCACAGAACTTAGGCTACTGCTAAGTTTTAAAAAATTATCAAAGAAATTCTAAATATTCTAGTTGCTTCAGCTCAGTTGATTCTGCAAATATTTGCCAAGTCTATATTTATCACTCTATGTTTCAGTTATCTCCAGTTTGTTAACCCAAAATAAGTCTTTCTAGCATTTCCATGTTCTCACCATGTCAAAACAAAGTGAGCCGACATGCCTTTTTTTCTGATTTATATTTTGTTATAAGTGATGAAAATGAACCTAAAATCCACCAAAGCTGAACATGCTCTCAACACTGAAGGAAGGAGCATAACAGCCACAACAGTGTTTCCATTCAGGCTAGAGAAGGTGGGGTTTGATCTGTTCATTGTATTTCAGCAGTTTCTGTGTCAACTGAGGGAAGAGAACTTCCTATGCTGATTATTGCTGTTAGAATACAGAAATTCTCTTTATGATTTATGTTAGCTTAAAGAAACTACTTTATTGTGATATCAACCTGTACAATTCTCTTTTGTCATGTTTTGACTCTGCCTTTTTGAGGACCAAATTATGTCCTCAGAAAGGAGAGAAAAAAAAAAAAGATCTGATCTTACTTGGGAGTTTACTTTAGTGGGAGAGTCAGAGGATTTTTTTAAACTGTTGTTGTCACTCACTATGGTAAATCTACTGGTACAAATAGGAGAAGCTCTAGGAGAGCAGCTCTGCACCAAGAGCAGTCTATGGCTCCAAGGAAATAAAGCCATAAACTCTCTTGGAGTAATTCAGTTCTGTAGCTGAAGAAACAGTCTATATGAAATTTTGTAAATGCAAAATACCAATGGGCTTGATTGTGGTCTTTTCTGAAGGTTATAGGAGAATGGTCCTATTGCAGTCATATTTGTACGATAAAAGATCGTGGTAATATTTTAATTTCTCAGAGGAGATCTCTGCTGAAAAGAATGTATTAAGAAAGGACTTCTTTCAACCTAATTATAAAGTTAGAACAGGGAACCTTATTGTGAAAGAGACTGGAACTCAGCACTGCCCCAGAAGTCAGCATTTATGGATCTCTGCTGCATAGAACTGTCTCTTCTGCAGCTCCACTTTATTTGATGAGTCCTGAAATCTAACAGTCAGCTCTTCTGCTCTGCCTCCTCAATTCCCTATTCTTGCCTGGCAGGAGCACGCCTTTTAAAACTAAAAAGCCATTTCAGAGAAAAAGAGAAAGAGAAGGAGTTTTTAAATTAACATTGAAATTGTCAGAGACTAATTGCATGTTAGCATCAAACAAACATTGTTGATGTTGTTTTTGGGTTTTGTGTTTTTAAGTTTTCTGTAACCCCTAATCAAACACGGGCGAGTAGCTGTTGAAACAATGTATGTAATTTGTTTACATTGTTAGTTCAGATAATTACAAAGCAAGCACAATGGAAATAACTGGTTTCTTACTTTTATGTGGAAAATGTCGGGGGGAGGGGGAGGAGGAACTCAACAACTAACCAGTGGTTGTCAGCTGCTGTGTAAAATATTGCCTAATTTACAGTTGTTGCATATTAGCATTGCTAAGAATGCTAGGGACATAAAGTGTCATGTTGAATATAGGGTGATGACTTCATACTAGAGCAAGTCTGGGGATATGACCAGTTTGCAGTCACAGAGAAATCAGCTTTAATTAATTTGAGTGCCAGCACTGTGTATAATTACACAGCATGAGAGTTTGCATGCAAATGCTAAAATGCTGATTGTTGAAATACTTGCACTTACTTATTAATACATTGGGACTAAGCAATCCTGGCCTGTGAGCAAGGTATAGAAAGAACACACGGCACTGTCGGGGTAATTTGCACTGCCCCGTAGTTAGCAAGCAGAATTCAGATAGTTCTGCTTCTAAAGTGATAAGCATAACACATTAGTCATTCTTGTGGGTGACACACCTTGCAGCCCCCTCTCACTGTGCAACTAAAACAAGATGATCTATTATTATTAAAGTTGTCAGAAACATAACAGCAGGATTTAAGCTTCATTTATTGCAAACACTAGCTACAACTCAATCTTGCTTTTCAATTTCAGTTTTTATTTACTTATTATATATTGTCAGTATTCTCAATTAAGAAAAAAAAGTCTTGTAGGCAACTGTAATATAGAAATTGTCATAGTATAGTAAGCCCTCTTGTTTGATGTTTCACACCTTTCAAAGACCATGACAAAAGACTTGATGTAGCTTTTTCCTCCCTACCCAGAAAATACCAGTGCAAACCTTTTTCTCTGGACTTTGCAGTTGCTGTGTTCTGAGGAATCAAAACTGGTAGCCCGAGAAATGGAAGTTGTGTATCATCCTATCCAGTCTTAATCAGTATGTTGGTCTTATCCGTGTGTGACTAATCCTGTTTGCAATCAATTTATCTCAGTATTTTACTGCAGCAACGAATTTCACTGATTAATTATATGCTGAGTAACGTAATAGTAGGGACACTAAAAACGCTGTTCCTTTATTTGGATGAAACTCTTTTGTCTGTTGATATACACAGGGAAAAGTACATAGGTCTGTCCTTGTCATTATTTCATACATCAGCAAAATCTGCTGCTAAACTCAGGTAGTCCACTCCTCTTCAGTATCTCACCATATGGAACTTCTTCCTATCTTTAATCATGCTGTTGACCTTCGCCGGATCTTGCCAAAATACATTCATAATTCAGAAAAAAAAAGGAGTTTGAATGTACTTGTTCATCCCACAATGATCTTTGTATACATCTAGGTAGTGAAACACCGGTTAATACAGGAGCTTATTTTGTATGCATCTGAAAATTTGCTCTGCTTTTTATGTTGCTTCTTAAGGAATGTTTTTCATTTGCAAAACATTAACATTTGTCAGGGTTATTTCCAGCCACACAGAAAATGTTCCTTTGTGTATTTTGATTATTTAAAGCAATTTTGCTTCTCTGATGTATATGGGTATCCAGCACAGCATGTTCACTGCTTTGAATGAATGTGTGGGGAATGCTGTTAATTTCCTCATGTGCATGTAGAGAAATGCTTTTACTGTCTACTGCACATGTTGAGATGGGATTGCTTTGTCTTCTCTTTCACATTATATAGTGCAGACTTCTTCTTTGTATTTGAAATGTAATAACTACCATAGATTACAAAATTGACAATAAACAGTATATGTTAGACACTGGTATGGTTTGGGGCTTCCCAGGGTCTCCAGATGAATTCCAGAGTGCTCTATTAGGCACCAAGGCTTTTTCCATGCTTTGGGTGCTGGGTGGTTAAGAGTGGAGTCCAATATGGTAGCTGGAAAATTGTGCTTAGATAACAGTGAGGGAAAATACTAATGTCCAAAAAAAATAACAATTAATATTTTGATCACTTGATTAGTAGAGTTTAAGAATGCTCTGGAGTGCATTAGTTCCAAATCCTTCCCTTAAGACATGCATTTTTCTGAGCACAGCAGATTCTGCTGCATAGCCAGCAAAAATTGCTCAAGGAACCCAATGCCTCCAGCATGCTGCAGTCATCTTCCCCATGGACCCAGGCATTAATGCCCTGGAATGAGTGCCACAGACAAGGCTGGTGAGGTGCTGGGAATTGCTCTGTGACTGTACGTGTTTTCATTGACCAAGCTTCAAGGACAGCTTGAAAATATCATGGTGAGAGGATTATGTGCTTCATTCTGCCTTACATTTAAGCATGTGTCTAATTTTAAACACATTCATTTCAATGGTATTATTGTTGTACATAATTTTAAATATCTGCTCAAGTGATTTAGTAAACTGTATTCAGAAAAGGCATCAGAGGCAGGAGTACCTGTGAATGTGGTGGAATTGCTGGTGACCAACTGTCCAGTGGAAACATCTCTATTCTGTGTCAGAACCATTGTTCTTCTCCAGTTTAAATAAAAATCTCACTTTCTCTGGATTTCTCCCATCTTCCCATGTAAGGTCATTGTAGGCTTTTTCCTTTGGAGGGAATTCTGGCATGAGCTTATGAGCTGTCCTAACTATGACATATTGTGCTGTGGCCTCAGTTCAAGTCTTATCAAATTGTTACTCATATTTGTACTGTCTCTCACTGTGTATCTCAAGAAAACTCAGGTATTTTTAAAAAGAAACAAAAAGACACTTTCTCATTGTTTTCAGGAGATTTCAGTAGAGCCCAGTGTTGAATAAATAAATGACAGAACAGAAAATTATATATTTCTTTTCCTGGAATACAAGTCAAGCACAAGACTACAGAGCGGATAGCTATGATTTGGAAAACTATAACTCAGTATTAATGTTTAATGGATGTGGCACATTCCTTGCTGGGAAGTGTTATAAATCACTCCTTGAAAGAAAACAACAGAATATTTGAGGAGCATGTTGACGAGGGTTTTGTGTGGTTCAAAGGTGACATGGAAACAATGGCCACCTGAAGACAGTATTATATCGCTGTGACAAAGAGCAGTTCAGCTCTATTCATTTCCCAAACACGGAAAAAAAGAGTGGCTTTTTTATCATTCTTTTGGTTCTGCTTATATCTTTGGTATATTCTTATTTTCTTCTAGGAAGAAGATTTTCCACTCCTATCATTCTTAATTAAAAGGGCTTTTTCCATCCTGGTTTTTAGTCTATCAGGCATAAATGCTTTTTGCTGTGTTTTGCTATAGCATTAAGTGAGCTGGCTGTGCCCAGAAGACTTGATTCTGCCATCCTTATTCCTGTTGAGATTGATTTGATACTGGCTGTACCCACCCCGAGTCGTTTCTTTCTTCTCCATAATTATATTGAAGTCAGCAGGTCTGTTCATATCAGTAGCTGCTCACTGTGTGATGGTGTTCAGAGCATGGCTCAGGAGGACTCACTGGTGGCCAGTGTGTTAAGTCTGCCTGAATATGGGTAGCTGAGCCTGGCCCACTGAGTACTCAGCTTAATAGCACTTTCCAGAGTAATTACTGCTTAGTACAGTGGAAGCAGGGCAGGATCCTGACGTGTTTTCTCTCTCTGTTGCTTCTTACTTTCCTTTTATTTCTGAAGTGAGTGTATTCGTCTGGATATTTCCCTAGGAAAAGCAAGGTATGTGATTATAACCAAATGAACAACTTGGAACCACAAAAGCCCCACAAATC
The DNA here is from genome assembly GCF_963513975.1 of Fringilla coelebs. Lineage (NCBI taxonomy): Eukaryota > Metazoa > Chordata > Aves > Passeriformes > Fringillidae > Fringilla > Fringilla coelebs. Next base: position 13,262,541 of record NC_140067.1, read on the forward strand.
AAATTTGTTTATGGCTTGTTACTGCTTTTGTTTGTTTCAGAAAAGCCTATTACATTTACTCTTAAGTGATACAATATGACCAGTGTGATCTTGTGGTAAACAATAAGAATGGCTGTTTCTCAGATTTTGCTTTTTGTGGCTTCTCAATGTTTTTCATTAAACAACAGAGCTTGCAAACTTTAATTCATAAACTCACCTTTTAGCCTCATCAATCATAATAAAGAACCTTAACAGCTAAATATTCACATCATACAAACTCAATTGTGGTTCAAATCTTGGTCGATTCCTTTTTTGAAACATTTTTGGAACACTAGTTAGTTTCTGTTTTAACTATATATGTTGAAGAAAAACTGTATTGTGGATATTCCTTTTCATTTAAATAAATAGATGTTTGTTTGAAGGAAGACTTATACCAAGAGGGAAGAGTACTACTTTAGACATCAGTGGCCCCAGCATTTTACAAATTCTGAACTTTGCTCATCCTTCTATGTCTGTAGTTTACATACTTGGCAATGATTTCCTTCTTTTAGCTCCTAAAAGTGGATGTTTTCTCCATTCTCTTAAGAGAAGAATTTATGTCAATAGGGATGTTGTGCATAAAGACATTAACAGTATCAGCAGTACAGTTTTGCCTTGAATGTGGTTACTGAACAGATGTCCCTGTTGAGCACTGTGAACCTGACTATCACTAATAGCAGGTTAATACCAAAATTTACACACAAGCCACAGAAGGGAAGTGTGGCCTTGCAGAGCTCTTGAGTAGTACATGTGAGTTTTATTCTGTGTTGACCCTCCCATGATGTCTTTAATCTTTCTAGTTTATAAGTTGATTGATAAACCTGATGGCATGGCACTTCAGTGTGGTGGAAGTATTCTCACTGCATATTTTGCACCAGAGATATTCATATCAGCTGGATTAAAAGGTAGAACTCAACATTTGAGAGTATTTCTGGTCTAAAAATGCTTAGTGTGTGCCTACACGTGTTTATCTACACACACTTTTAAAAATATATACAAAATATACAAATATATACACATTTTAATTTTGTAATCAGCAAACATACAAATTTGAACAAATATCAGAGCATCCAGGTTCTGGTTCCCCTATGATCAGAGCAAATACTGACAAATTAAATTCCATACCTTATGTGAGATAACAAAGTAGAGATCTTCATAATGCTCCCTTGACCCCAGACTCTTCTTGTGTGAAGCTCATTGATTAAAAATGCTGTGGCATAGTCATAGACAGTTGTGTAAAGCTGTTGAGTTGAAAATAATCTAGTTTAAAAAAGTATTTGGCTGATTCTTTGGTAAAATTTGCCTGCAGGCAAACACTTGAAAAATGATACAGCCTATTGGAGCCTAAACTGAGAGAAACTCTAGATAGCTGATGTCCTCACATCACTAATAGCCTGAAAAGTTATGGGGTTTAGACAGTAGTATTAAAAGTAAATTCCATGTGATACATTGAACAGATGCCAATCCTGTTCATGCAAGGGTCCCAATGTTAAAAAAAAAGTATTAAATCCACTTTCTGAATGGCCCTGTTCATTATTTTGCTGACTTGGAAACCTTGAAGTGTTTTGTATCCATTTCATTATCTCCAAAAAGCATGAATTGTAATGGAATTTACATAAAAATCCTGCTTTGGAGTGGAGACTTTACTGCACAGTCAGCTGCCCCCCTAATCCAATCTTCCCCAATGCAGTTGGCCTGCTGGTTGCCAAACTCTAACAGTGGGGATCTCCTTTGTTAAGAAAAGTATGAATTTGAGCTTTAAAATGAGCAGAAGTCTTTTCTATTACTCACGATGCCTCCTCTTGCTGAGTTTACATGAAATGTCTAGCAGGAAGTGTTATTAAATAGCCTCAAAAATTAGGCAAAAAACCAATTATCTAGAAAAGGGACACAAAAGGCTTAGAGAAATGAGCATTTGAATTTTCATTATTGAGTATCCATGGGACACCACAGCACTATTTGAATTTTTTTATTAACCCTTTGCATAAAAAGAATTTAATACTTTTAATCAGTTTTGAATTACACTTTGAGGAAAGCACAAGTTGGGAATTTTAAAAAGCCTCCTTCATTTCTTTCAGTGTTATTTCAGTGCTCCTGTGTTTGCACTTATCTCAAAAGAGTTTTAACTTTGTATTAGATTTTTTGTGAAGGTTGATTACATGGGCATTTCAGTCTCACCTTCATTCTTTATTTAGCTGAAATTCCTAATCAGTTCAGTGGGGGGTAGGCAGGACTGAAGTGTTCCTTTAGATGAGTTTCAGCTTCTAAAAAATCTTAGGGGTTGAGTAATGTATTCTTGTTTGTTTTTTCCACTCTACAGATAAAATCTAGAGAGCATTCATCATCACCTGGATAGCAGTGATTTAAAGCAGTTCACAGTTTAGGCTGGCAGCCATTTTCTGAACTTCAGCAAAGCATCAAAATTAGAAGGGCAAGCAGTAATTTAATAGTGTTTTCATGGGACTTTTGCAAAGGGGATACAGACAGAGACACATATTGCTAGGGAATTCTTCCCTAGCACAGAACAGATCTTGCTTTATTAACAAAAATCATCCAGCTGTCCTTGCCTCAAGAAAAATACTTTCTTCAAATTAACGTTGCTCTTTTATTTTCCTGAAAGTGAAGTTTTCTAATGGGTCAGTCTTGTTTTTATTCTAAAAGATTCAGTCCCAGTGTCCATGTCTGGTCATGGAACATGCTTTCCCAGTCAGGTTGCTCTTCCCATTCTGCTTGTTTGCTCCTTCTTGTTTCAGTCTTCTTTATTAATTTCTTTTTCTATTCCCTATTCCATTTTTTATAAGCTTTACTTTGCTATAATCCCTCTAACAGTGATGTTAATCTGAATATTATTGAACAGTAAAAACAAGCTACTATGGCAGAGCACATCTAAGCCCAGAAGTCATAGTGTCACTAACAGACTTTTTCATTTGGTTTCTTCTGTTATTACTGGGCTCTGTTGACTTCTTCTGGAGCAGCAGTGTTCCCAGAGCCAGAGGAGAGCAGTCTTTTGGCTCTCTTCCAAAATGCATTTGCCAAAGAGTAGCATTAGAAAACTCCCAGGCGTTTCTGACAATGGCAGTATCCAAGATCTGTACACCAGGATCCTTCACCTCTGCCCAGACACTGTGCCAAACTACACACTTGCTTAGAAAAGATCCACTGAAACCTTTGACATCTATGGATTTACAGGGAGAGAGTTTACTGGACACTAATAGCACTGACGAGAACGACGAGCTATTACAAACATTCTTTTCCTGGTTTAAAAACAGTTCAGTTTCCAGGCAAACACGCCATCACTGCAGGCCCATATAAGAGATAGATCTTCATACAGCAGTAGAATTTGGCAAATGTTTTTCTTTTTATGATCTAACTTAATTGTTTGCTGGTTTTAGGTGAATTAAAATGGTATCTCCATCTGAAAGGGATGCTTAAAAATAGAGTGCTGTCTTTTTGTTGAGGTAGATGCAGGTTTGGCCTTCGCCTGCTCATTTTCAGAGACTGTAGTTCTTTTTTGGGAGACAGAAGGAAGCATATGGGCATGCATGGCCAGGCCCCCTTGAATATCGCTCTTGAATGCACACTGCTAGTGAACTGAGGAGGACCTGGAAGGATTGACGGGTCTATTTTCACTGCAGTGCTACAGAATCAACAAAATAATGTGGAAACTGGACTAGGAAAAAGCACAATTATGAGGGGAATCAAATACTTTGGGCCATTCAAGAAATAGAAAATCAGACTCAGGTCTGCAAAATCGGCTTGGGAAAAGTTCTGTTTGAAGATTTGTGAAAGGATTCATGATTGATCCTTGTCCTGAAAAAATTAAAACAGAGGAACCTTTAACATTTGTGTCCACATCTTTAGCTAGAGAAAAGGATGCAGTTCCATTAAGTCAATGCAACTGTGCTAATTTGCACCAGCTGAGCTTCTGCTTCTTTGTTTGTGTAGCCTTGTCGGCACCCCTTCCAAGGGAAAGCAAACATTCATTGTTCCTTCCTGGGTCAAAGAGAAGTCAGTGCAGAAGGATCCCAAAGTTTCCTTATCTCTCCTTGTTTTCGTTTTCACAACCAGCATTATTCACATACAAATGACTTGAACTTACAGTGCAGAACTTAATGCATGTGCTTCTGAATGTACCTGACACTGGCTGATGGATGACTAATTTCCATGAGTAGAATTCATGTATTGTCATTGTTTTATGCAACATAATCCATGCTACATTAATTCAAAATGTGTAAACTGGAAAAAAACCAGCATGATCTGAATAACAGTTCATTTCTGATGAAATTTAAATCACCTTTTACCCTAAACATTTATTTCTTAACTCTTTGTTTCTTTGGCAGTTATTTTACACCCCTTATTATTTTATCCTTTTGGTGGTATTGATCCTGTTCTCAATAAACTGCTTTTTTTCACTCTAAGTGGAATATCTTATGGATCCATGCAACACTGTTTGCAAACAAGCTGTTAGTGACTGAGGTATGATCACAGAGAAACAGATGATGGTGTCTGCATTTGCATTCACATATATGCACTCTTATGGCACAGTAAGATTTATATTGCTAGCTACAATTTTATTATTTCCCATATAAATACTTGCTCATATTCTCACAGGGAATTATGTGTTCATTAGAAAAAGAGTGGCTTGATTAAGGTGAAATCCATATCATGAAGGGATTTGGAAGTTATTGAAGAAGATTTTTGGAAGCTGTTTTCCAGGAAACAGTTAAGGAGTCACTTCTCAAATGTTGTTAGGTATTTCCAGTCATCCAACTTCTTTCAGAATTAATTGAGAGGTCAATACTTAGTCACCCCCTAATTAGTCAATGCTAAATATAATGTAAGAAATATCACAGCCAAACTGGAGTCCTATGATCCATCTTCTGCTGAGACATTAGAATAACTTGCAGGATTCTGATTGAGTGTTTGGGGCCGAATGTTTCTTGCGACTGTCTCAGAAGGGTTTGCAAATCTTATTAAAATGCTGTAACCAGAATGAAATGTGGTTTGGAGCGATTTCCTTGTCCCTGATGGAAATCACCCGTTCCCAGGATATTGCTATCCCAGTTTTGCCAGGGACAATATATCCCTAAGGCTCACAAAGCACTTGGGAGTAAGGAAAATGTTTGGCCTTTAAAACAGACAAGGTTATGTCAAGAGTCAGTTATTTTAAAAGAAAAAAAGTCCCTGGTGTGAGAATCTTTGCAAATTTAAAAACTTTTCTCTTTTCAAGTGGTGCAAGCTGAGCAGTGGGCTCTCCTTGGCTGTACATTCAGCACTTTATCCATGAACAAAGTATAAATATTTCCAGAAAACCCATTTCTATATTTATTTTCAGAGTGACATCACTTCCCCTCTGTATAGCTGGTGAGAGATGGTTCAATCCAAAGCCAGCTCTATTTTCAGAGAATACACAGACGCATAGTCAGGGTGCTAGCTCTGGAGCTGCAGTGGTTTTCACTGTAAATGAAACAATGATACTCTCCAGTTCCTCACCCAAATTCTCTGTATTTTTTTGGTTTAGTGCAGGCTAAAGAACACATTTTTTTGTGGGGAGTCTCATGTGAAAATATTGACCACCAATCATCAGACAGACTCCAGTAGCAATTACTGTAAACTGTGCTGCTCCATCCAATAACATTAATATTTTTAACAATTCTCTTTCCAAAAAAACCTACACGTTGTGAGGATCAAAAATAAACAGAGTTCTCTTCTTTCTTCAAAGTATGTTCTGAAGCAAACTATCATTTAAGTGTATTCTTAAGTACACAGGTGCTATTGTAATCAATGCAAATGGGTTTATCTGAACCTTTGGTCATACTTTTATGAGTATCAAAATATGTTTTATTGCATTTTCTAGAAATGTGTTACATTTATATACCTTTTTGTTTACCCTCCACCACTTTACCCCCGAGAGGAGGCTTTTAGGAGGGAAGGTGTTCAGCAGCAACCTGCTCGTGTTTCAGCTGAGGGGTGTGTTCCCCTCAAGGAACAAGAAGGCTGCTTAACTTAGAAATATCTCCTCAGCCTCTTTCTGTTTGAAAGGCCAGTGCTGCTGGGGCTCAACCACTGGTGGATAGGCAACCTTTCCTGCCTGGCAATGGTAAACAATGCTCAGCTTTTACCTTCTCCTGCAGGAGTCTGAGAGCATTAGCTACATGGTAGGTTGGTGCTCAGGACAGAAGGTAGCTGTCACTGCTTTTATATCTGCAGAGAACAATGACCTGCATTTCCTGAGCCCTGGCTGCCTCTTTAGAACTATTTCACCAAAAAACCCCCCCGAGATTTGTTTCCTTTTCATTTTATTTAAATGTAATGCTTACCTTGGCCAGTGTGGCCGTGGATTTAGAGCAGGGTTTCTTATCTCAACTGGGAACCTCGATGATGTTTTAAAGAAGCCAAGTAGTTCCTCATAGCCACACATGCCTCCAGTGGCTCAATCAGGATCAAAGTCAGGGTTCTCTTACACCTTTTTTCTGCCCTTTAACCACATGGCCTCCCTGACTGCTGGCAATATGCATCTGAGTTCCATTGGCTGGGAAAACTGCAGCAGCCGAGAAAGGAAACAGTCACACCTCCATAGCCTTGGGACTCAGGGCAGGTCAGGGCAGGGTTAGCAGCTGCTTACAGGTAATGCATCTTTTCACCAGGAAAGGTCAATTTAATGTGAGATCCCTATCAAAAATGCTAACTCAGTGCCCTGAAACTGTTTTAAGCCCCTAAAGAAGGGTTTCAGTAGCTACATCCTGCATCTTTAACATTTTAGTGTTTAGAAACTGATTTCCTGGAGCTTTAAGTAAGACACCAGGTATCTTGGCTCCAATACAGATTTTTAGAACTTGAGTTGATATGGGAATTCTGTGTTGTGCTTTCCTTATTTTGTGTATTGTTAAATTATACACTTTGAGGTGCTCTTATGATTAGTGTCATTTACTCTCAAATTCTTGTGAATGTTATTTTGAAGCACTTCAGATATTTTCATTTTAATGACACATAATGATAAATACAATTATTAAAAAATACATCCCAGTGCAAACCTAGTGATGTCTTAAGAATCCTGGAGTTCTTCAGAAAAATGATAAGACTATAAATTAAAATAACATCTAGGCTAATTGTGAGTCAGTGTAAAAACTAGCCTTTTAGTTTGCTGATCAAAAGCAAATGTTTTCATAGTGTGATGTCAAGAGGAAAATAATTGCATTGATACAGCAATTTTAGAGCACAGAGGGCAGAAACACACATTTTTTGGTAAACCTTTGGAACAGCTAGCAAAAGCAGTGCCACAAGAAAAAAAATAGGCATTTTGATAGAGACAGTGCTAAGATCATGTGCTAGCAGTACCCTGAATGTTAATTACAGAATCTTGAAGTCTTTTCACTATTATATAAAGAATCAATTCAATGACCAGAGATCAGATGAAATATGAAAAGGCTTCTTAGTCTGCCTTTGTACCTTGATGGAGGCACTTTCAATCAGCGGAAACCAGTACATTGATTTACTTATTAGGAACTTATTAAAAAAGAGAACTCCACTGTGAACCATCTACAGAACAAACTAATCTGGTGCCTTTCCAGGAGAGATGACCATCTAATGCCTGAAATTCACAAGACAAACGGAAATTTTTCCTAATTTATAGATACATGCTGATGCTGAATGACTGTTAAAAAGGATCACAAAATTCACCAGAAGCTTTGCTTGCTGAGAGAATGTGTTATGTCAATTTTGGATAAGGAAAGGGGGTTTAGGGGAAACCACACTGTGATTTTTATGGGTATCAACTAAAATACACAATATTACAAGAAACAATGGCAAACTTGTTAAAAATTCCACCAAACTTCAGAACATCAATAAAGTATTCACACTATCACTAATGTAATGTTTACACAGTATAATCTCAGACTTGACAGTGATGACACAACTTTAGGCAGATGTTTTGTAACAGAATTTTGCGTAAACTTGAGTTACAAGAGCCCTCTAATCTTAATTTAGCTTTACTGCAAATTTTCTAGACTGGCTTATTATTTGGAAAAGTCCAAATTAAGTTTAGATAACAATAAAGTCATAGAAATCAAATACAATTGAGGGATTTGTTCCATTCAGCTCCCATATCCATGCAGTGCTTTCTTGCTGAGCTCCCATATTCAGCCAGTTTGACTGTGTACTTGAGAAGACCTCAATATGTCACTTTGATATTAATTTTAGAATGTGGTCTAGATTTCCTCTTATCTCCTATCTCACTCAACATCCTCAGCAATTTACCTAAGAAAACAAAACCAGGGAGGAGACAGTGCTGGCTATCAGATACAGCATCAAGGTGCTGCAGGTTCAGGTGTACCTGGCTTGATGGCTGAGCACCATTTTACCTCTCTGTGGTGCCATTTCTATGAAATTTCAGTTACCCAGCTTCATCAGTACCATGCCTTGTGATCTACATGTGGAGTACACTATGAAGGACAGGTATTAATTATAATGAAAGATGTCTGTCTCTTCTCAGATACTAGATATTTTCATTAAAATTTAGTCTAAAAGTAATTTTAAAAGGTGTTCAGTCTCCTTTTTTGTGTGTGTGTGCATTGATGTCCAAGGGCCTGTTTTTAATTTTGCTTATTCTGATTAAAAACAAGTTAAGAAGCTAAACCAAAATAGAACATTCTTCAGCCTTTATTGTGCCTTTTTAATCAAAGTTCTTCACTTTTTTCTTTATCATATGAGGCAGTTGGTGAATGTAAAGCAGAAAGAGAGAAGGCAGAATACAGAACAGTAAAGAGGTAAATGATAGGAAAGTTTGAGAGGCTTACTAAGGTGAGTATGGAAAGATGTTTGTGGACATAGTAAGACATCAAAAAATTTAGAAATACAATTTTCTTCCTTTTTTTTTTCAAATGTGTGAATGATAAAGAGGAAATACAAAGCTCAGGTCTAGCCTGTTGAAAGCTCAAAGTATGCAGAGCACCAGCAGTAGAAATTATGCTCAATAAAAAAGATGAAAGAGATGCGATAAAGGAAAATACTAAACTCAAAAAAATTATATGCATTTATGTTTAGAAAAGAACAAAACAGACACAAAAAGAGTGTGATTGGAAAAAGCTATTCTCAGTTGCTAAAATGGAGTAAATTATGAAGGGTTAAGTACTTTTATTGACATTTTCTGATGTAAGCTGAGTAGTTCAAAAGGAGCAAGAACTTTTTAGGAGTAAGAGCTTTTCACAATTTTTTTTAGTTTGTTAGTTTTTGTTGGGATTTTTTTTCCTTTCTAATCTAGTATTTCTTAGTCCTTTTCCTTGTGTAGATTCAGAACAAATGCTTGCCATTTCTCCGCCTTGAATGTCTACAGAGCTACATTGTGATAGATTTTTATGTTGTATAGGTTAATGAATGTTATATATGTAGGTTTAGAATTTTGAGAGGATATATTTGAGAGGATATTGACTTTCCATTTGAGATGGAAAGTCATTCTGTAATTAGATGAGGGCTATACTCATTTTTGAATGGAAAGCTACTGCTAGCATTTTCTAAACAAATTATTGCATGGCAGGCTACTGCAGTTCTGTCATCAGGACAATGTTTGCCAAGAGCTCCCTGGAAACACCTCTGATTTCTGGTGTTCAGGGGGAGGTTTACAACACTGTTTCTGTGGACTTTGCTGTAGAGCTAGTGATGAAGCAAATGGACACTGCTTCAGTAGGATTTTTATATTTTTTTAAAGGATGTTCACATGAAGTTAACAAAAATGAAAGCAGTGCTATTTATATATTAGACAAACCACACCTCAAACCCCATTTCATATACAAATTTTTTCAGCTTTCCATAGTGCCCATAGGCCCAATGCTTCTGCAATATATCTTTGTCTGCATTGATGATTTTATTATCAGGAGGGGCTGTTTGATTCAGGTTTCACAAAGAGGGTAAGATTTTAATTTGGGTGGATTCTTCATAATGAAAGGTTCTGTATTTTCAGAAGTTATTGTATAGCTAAAGCATTATATGTAGACATAAATCATTGTGTTATATCCGTGTTTACTGTGAGGCTGGTGAGGCAGGGGAATACGATGCCCAGAAAACTTGTGCATGCCCCATCCCTGGAAGGCCAGGCTGGATGGAGCTCTGAGCAACCTGATCTAGAGGAAGGTGTGCACAGCCATGCAAGGGGGTTGGAACTAAATGGTCTTTAAGGTCCCTTCAAACCCTAACCATCTGCACCTATGATTCCATGATTGTGTGATATGTCCAGTGGGTAAAAATATACTGCAGGCTTTGAATAGAAAAGTAGCACAGCATCCATGAGTTAAGTAACAGCTTAGGAGAGGGACACTTGTGGCTACCAGCACTGAACCATAATTTTCTTATATAAAGGAAAATCCTGGAGAAATTTGTACAGCTTTTAAGAACAGAGATTTCAATAAGCCTTTGCTGAAGTTAACCCAAGGTAACTTGAGCTGTGTGAGTTTCTGTCCTGCAGTGACAGATCATGTCACACAGCCCTGTGTAAGTGAGAGCAGCCTCCCAGGGTTGCTGCAGCCTTGCCTGGGTAAGGCAGCTGGCAGAAGGGCAGCGATGGCCTCCCAGCACAATGTCCTGCACAGCTCAGATTGGAATGATGCAGGGGCTACTCAGCTCCAGCTGCAGCCTTGTGGCTCTTTAATGTGTCTGTGAAAGAAAAACTAAGTGCTCATCTGCAAGAAATGGAGAAACAGCAAATATATACTATCTGTATAACAGATTGAAAAACTGTGAGAATTTTATGCTAAAATTGCATTTGAAAAAAAAAAAAAAGATTTAATTTTCATTTTTGTTAGCATGCATCTTTAGATTATTACTAAATGCCGCATCTGTAACATAAAAAATACAACCCAGCTGAATAGTACAAAGTGCCCAGTACTTTGAGGGTCATCCTTGTGGTTGCTTGGTTATTGTGTGTAAGTTTGTTTTCTACTATTATTTGATTAAGGCAGGACTTAAGGTGATCTGGTTGCCTTCTCAGCACTGAAGAGCTTATACACCTTGCAACTGCCTCTAATGCATTCCAGTATTTGTGTCTTTGTTACTATGACATCTGGTTCTTTGCCAGACATTTTGGGTGGCATTGCTGTGCACTTCATTCTCAAAGTGCTGAGTGATATGGTCATGAAAAATGCCTCCTCTTTGCCCATTAAAAAAATCCCAGTCATATCAGAGTTGTTAAAATTTATGCTAAATCTATTCAGTGAAACATAAATAGTCATCACTTGGAGAACTTGCTGTGCAAGGCATGATCCTGCAATATGCTAGGCTCTTCTGAGATATTCTCAGCACCCTCAACTTTTAGTGAGTTGCCTGATGCTCAGCACCTTGTCAGATCTGGCCTCTGAGAAGGAACATGAAAAGACCCAAAGCAAACTGGCAAATATTCAGCTGTTTGTTGTACAACTCTATTTTTTTTACTCTCAAAAGTAGCAATTCAAACAAAGGATTAATTTAGAAAGAAAAAATATAATTAAAACTGAAAGAGGAGAAACTAGGACGTGTGAAAAAGAATGTTAAGGGTATTTGAAGAGGCAAAAAAATTAGGGAGATAGAAAACCTAATTTTTCTTTAACCTTTGGGAAGGTTGTAGATGTTGTTTAGTATTGTCCTTGAATATTTTGCAAGTGGCACAACCACTTGCAAAATGCCAATTGCTGAAATACAGAATTGTGATTTAAAGTGACAGTGTCACCTTAGTTTTAGTCCAAGTGATGGATTTTGCAATGAAATGGGTTTGAAATGGGTATACCAAACCTAACATGGAAAGATGTGTTTGCATTTGGGTTAATTTCAGTTAGAATTAGTTTTGTTAGAAGTATCACTCCCATAACTTGGTATAAAAATTTTCTCTCTTTTGATGTGAATTCAGATGGGCCTTACAAGACACCATGTACTCAGGAACAGAGCTGATACATCCAGATAGCCAAGACAGGCAGCACAAATCCCAAACTGTACAGAGGAGCTCTGGATATTTCTTTTCTTTTTAACTGAATGGATAAAAGAAAATAGACAAAAAGCTTTTTAAAAATACAGGAAGCATATTCTTAATTGCTTGCACCTGGTTTATGTGAAAAGCTAATATGGGATCCTGTAATATTGACTGATATCACTTTCTTTTCATTTTTTATTATGATAAACTATAAAAATGGCAAGATGGTAGAATAGGAAGCTTTTAAATTGCAGATTGCATAGTAAATCAACTTAATTTATGTACTATGTTTATTGGTAAATTGTCTGGATTCATTAAAGCCCTGGAACTGCATTCGTGTAACAGAATATGGCCTCTTTTCCTGGATTTTGAGTCCATGTTCAAGCTGCATAGACCTCTTTGAATGTGTTAAAGTAGTAGCCTCATTTAACAGGGAGAGTTCATAAAGCTTTGAAAATGTTTTAAATCATTAAAACGGATGCTGTCAATTTGAATTTTTTTCAAAATGACCAATTAAAATTTGTTGCTTTTATTTTTTTTTTTTTTAATATGGAAGGGTTTTTTTCTAATTCCTAGAGAATATCTAGATTTTTTTTTTTCTCTGTGAATGTTTGGAAGCATCATTCAGAAGACCAGATAATGTTACCATCATAGCCATCATTATTAATCATGAATACTTTCATATTCCCCCCTCACATCCTTTCCTCTTACAGGAACTCAGCCCAGTGCATCCAGCCAGCCTGACTCCTGTGAATCATTTCAGCATTGTTTTAAACTTGGAAATCTGACTCTGCCACAGCATTGTCCTGTGCACTGTGGTAATTTTCATTTTTTGCTGCCAGTTGTTTGGGGAGGATTTGTAGGGCTGAGCTTTCCAGCACCTCTCTCCAGCAGACCCCTGCCTGCAGAGCCCACCCTGCCAACCAGCCTTTCAGCCATGGGCTGTGACAGACAAGCTCTGCCAGATGTCCTTGCCATGATTTCAGATATTCATGCTCACAGCTGTCCATCTCACAGTTCTGCTGGAAATTCCTGTCAGCCTACAGGGACGAGAGAGAGGAGCATGTGTCTGTGCTTTAGCCACCCACGTTCACACTGCCTGCTAATTTAAACTGCCAGTGAAAAGCCTTTGCCCTGGTCTTTGGGTCTGGAGATGGGATTGCAATCTTCCAGTGGAGGGCAGGGTGCAAGGCTGGGAAGTGGCAACATCCAAAAGTGTGGCAGCTTTGTGCTTTGGTGTGTGTGAGCAAGAGCACAAACTACCTGTGCTAAGTAAACAGGAAAAATGGAGCAAAACCAGGTCAGCTACACTGCATGATGAGTTTTTAGATGAGAAAGCAGCATTTGAGTTCCCAGTGTTTTTTTAATGGCTTGGTGAAATATATTTTGTTTTCGCAGTAAAGTTGCTAAACTGTGAATATTTTATCCAAGCGATTAAAGTAACTTTTTACTCTTACACATTAGGCATAGAATATTTAAATATAAGTGAGAGAGGGAGCACTAGATATGATAATATCTGACAATGTGTTTCAAATTACCAGCAAAGCATGTGCATACATATATGAATACAGCTGTGGTTTCTCTTCAGCATTAGGTAATGTTCTTTTAATGAAAGAAAGGAGTGAAAGCTCCTGCTATTCTCTTCAAAGGAAGGGCATTTATATATTTTATATAGCACTCTTTATACTGCTGTGTTATGGTATGTAATATATTGGAACTTCTCAGCCTGTGATAGACCCCCAAAGGGTAGACATGTAGGTCTAAAAGATGAAAAAATCAAAGACATGATCTCTTGACAGAATTATATAACCTTCTCACACTGCCTCTGAACCTCATTGAATCCTCGAGGTGACAGAAAGTTGGCAGGCAAAGTCGAAGCAGCTGCTGGTGATGGCATGGCTGAGATCTGTGAATCTATGCAGTGTGATCAATGGCTGAATGCTCAACAGCCCCAGCCACCCATCACCACCCTGACCCCAGCTCCTGCCAAGTCCAGCAGGTTGCTGGGGAGGCTTTAAGAGGCAGGGAGGGGAAAATGGAAAGCAGGACATGAACAGCAAAGGGGGGGAGAAGGACAGAGGTACGAGCCCTCCTCATAAAGGCTATACAGGAAATTGTAAAACTCAATCCTATGTGCACGGTACTTGATCACATAGAAGTTTTGCTTTAAGGTGCATACCTGAATAAATGCTGAGAAATTCTGTTCTCTACACAGTCTGGGAAGCCTACCTTCCATGGAATTCCAGTAAATGCTGGAGGTCTAGTTTCTCCCTGCACTTTCGGCTGTCTCACCTGCAATATACACATGAACCTTAGTTTTTACACCCTGTTTTTTAAAATATTGCATGTAATAAATTAAACACCAACATGCAGTGTATGCCAAATTTTGCCAAAGAAAGCAACACTATGGAAAGGGTACAAGTGAGTTTTACTAAATGCATTTTACTCATACTCAAAAATACTTTTAACAATTGAATTGTTTCATAAAAGGAATTATTTCAGCGCAGTTGCATCATGAAAAATTACTTTGTTAGAATGGCAGAATAGATTTCCATATGCTTTGAGTCTCATTGGATTTATCTAATTTTCTCAGTTCACTAATAAAAATATATTTTACAGCTTTTAACAGCAAAACTTGGAAAACTCAAATGGTCTACAAAAGACCAGGCTGGGTTCCTTCCCTCATGCATCTTGTTATTGCTAAAGATGCTCCCAGTTAAACATTAGCAGTTTTTCTGCTACCCTTCATTGGGGTAATGTGGTTTTATTATAGTACAGAATTTAAATGCACTGTGATTGCATAAATTTCATTGTTGATACAGTAAGTAATGCCAAAAGATAATTCAGTTCACTCCATCATAAATGGGAATAAAACCACTTTTTCCACTAAAGTAATCATACATGAATGTGGATATACACAAGGGGCCTGATCCAGAAGTAAAAGTCTCTCCCAATAACTAGAAATCTGGATTTAGTCCAAAAAGCAGATCTGTTGAGCAAAACCAGTATGTGTTACACTGGTGGTTTTAAGCATGGAAGTGCCCTATAAAGGCAGAAGCCTTTGAGGCTATTGTTTAATTTAAGGTTAGATGTGTTTCACAGAGCTCTATTCTGAAGGAAAAATAGTTTCATGTATAAAAATTGTTTAGCTTCATATAGAAAAAAACTGTATGAATCTCAGCTACTTGCATTTAATATTCATGAAGTGGTAAAAGTGCTGACTAAGCCACTTTCTGTCCAGCCACCAGTCATGGCTAACCCAGGAGGTCCCAGTTGATAAGAACTTAGCAAATATGACACAAATGGCTGGAAAGGAGAATCCAGGGACTAGAGATCTGTCAGTCTGACCTCACTGCTGGGGAAGGTCATGGAGCAGATCATGTTTAGTGCCATCAGGACAATCAGGATCAGGCCCAGCCAACATGGGTTTATGAAAGGCAGGTCCTGCTGGACCAACCTGAACTCCTTCAATGACGGGATAACCTGCTTCGTGGATGAGAGAAAGGCCATGAATGTTTTCTGCCTAGACTTTAGTAAATCCTTTGGCAGTTTCCCTCAATGTTTTCCTGATTAAACTGCCTTCCCATGGTGTGGATGGATGCACTCTCTCCCAGATTAAAAACTGGTTGGATGGCTGGGCCTAGAGAGTGGTGGTGAACAGAGCTACACCCATTTGGTGGCTGGTCACTTGGCATTCCCCAAGGCTCAGTGTTGGGGACAGTTCTGTTTATTATCTTTACTGATGATCTGAACTAGAGGATTGAGGGCACCCTCAGGCAGTTTGCAGACACCACCAAATAGTGTGGGTGTCAATCAGCTGGAGGGCAGGAAGGCTCTGCAGAGGGATCTGAATGGGGCAGTGCCTTCTGACAAGTACCAAACAACGGAGGAAATGGCCTCCAGTTGCACCAGGAGAGGTTTAGAGTGGATATATTTCTTCACTGAAAGGGTGGTCAGGCATTGGAACAGGCTTCCCAGGGAAGTGGCTGAGTCACCATCCCTGGAGGTAGTTAAAAAAGCATGTAGATGTGGTACTTAGGAGCATGGTTTAGTGGTGGACTTGGCAGCATGAGGTGAATGGTTTGACTCAATGATCTTGAGTGTCTTTTCCAGTATAAACATTCTATGATTCTAGAATACCAATTAGATTATAAAACTGCACTTGGAGTCAAAATACTCAAAGCAGAAGAGAAAATTTATATTTTCACCAGGAGAAAGCCACATCCTATTTGTTGTGTTATTCTGATGCATGCATTAATACTTTTTTTTTTTCATTGTCACATATTTCCTTTCATTATATAGCAGTTGGACTATAAATATAGCTGTTATTAAGATATAGTTTCCAAGTACAAAGAGTCAGAGGAAGACGTGCTTTCTTTTGTCCTGGTGGAAATGGGGAGCACTTCCAGTGGTACCATTGGGATTACAGTCTTGTAAAAATGAGACAGAATTACATTCCTAATCTTCCTTCCTACCATGGCTTAATATCCTTGTCTCCATGTCCAAATGCTCTTTCATTTTTGAACACTTCTAAGTCAACAAAGATGCATTGTCGTGGCGATAACTGTTGGATAACGCTGTCATGAAAATAACTGAATTAACTGGTTGGAGTGCAGTTCCTTATTTCATTATGTGCCTGTGATATTGAGCCATGCCGTTTCTCTTTCTCAGTGCCTAACACGTAATAATTTGCACAGCAAATTCTTTCACTGTGAGATACATTGTTTTTAGGTTGGAATGAAGGGAAGTAGTAAACCTGACAATTTTACTTAGTAAGATAAAGAATTATTCAGTTTGATCACCTTCACCTCTAATGAGTGCACCCATTTGCACCTGGATAAAATGTGCTTTTCAAATTCAAATTTAGTATACATTTAACACATGCTACTACCACTATAGTTGTTTATGATTCTGTTTTTGATCTCAATATGCAGAACTTTGGCCCTGTCAGTTCTGCACATCTCAGGTGTCCTTTATAGAGTCTCATTGCATCTGCCAGTCCAAAAAAACCCCATTTAGCTTTAGAAACACTCTATCAGGACAGAATTTTTTTATAAAAGTTCTCAAAGCTGATCTCACATACTCCACTGATTGCAGATTTTATGAGATGTGCTTGTCAGCAAACGTACCTGCTATCACATTTCTGACCTGGGTAGATATCATTTTCTTTCTGGGCTGTTCTGTCATGTAATCCCTCCATTCCTTTGCATTCAGCCCTGTAGCTTAATGACTTTTACAGAAATTCTCTTAATTTTTTTCTTAGAGGCAGAAAAAATATTAATGTCATTTTGCTTGAAATTCACAACACCTGTATGTTTTGGTTTTTTTGGTTTTTTTTAATTGCATTTCCTGCAGCAGAAATGGGAGCACAGTCAGTTGGCCCAGAGGAGCCCCAGGACACCCACAGCTGGATAAATTCCTGCTGTTCACTTCTGTCTTCCCTGTAGGCATTTTTTAACAGTTTTCAGTTCATGTCCACTTTTACCTCTTGTTTAATTTTAATTTGTCTTACAACATAATAATACCTTTAGGGAGTATTAGTGCTGCAGTAAGAGCATACATAAATTATGTGTATACATGTACATATTGTGTGTGTGTGCATAACATACACAAAAAGTGGGCAGTGTAGTAGTTTCAATCTCGAGCTTGGTTAAACTTTAAAAAAATAATATGGTCACTTGCATAAACATTTATTAGGCTTTACAGAAAGGGTGTTTAAACTCGAGTTGAAACTAAGTGACTTGGAAAGTGAGCAGAAAATGCTGCAAGCAATATAACAAGCAAGGAGTGCTTACCCCAAGGAGAGGAAGGAGAATTTGTTGAGCACCTGGAAGTGGGAATTAAAAAAATAAGTCTTCAGAGTTTTACTCAGCTTTTGAATTTTCCTGTCATCCTACCCTGTCTCTCTGTCACACAAATTCCTTTCTCTTTGGCACCTATGAGAGAAATGGACCTGCAGCAGCTACAGGTGCCACACTCCATGTCCTCTTCTTGAAGACAAATTTTCAGACTGCAAACAGCCAGGGTCAAGATAAACAGGCACTTCTCCTAAGAAAATGTTTGATTTGGTGAACCAAGAGGATACTTTGTGATGAATACCTGGATCACAGCAGCTCTTGGAGAAGTGGGAGGGACAACTGCTGGGCAGTGGGAGGATGCCAGGAGCTGTGCTTGTGCTGGAGGGAGAGTTATTAAGTTATGAAGAATGTAGTTTATTATACTCAGAATGAGGGAAGGGGTGGGGTTGGGTTAAAACAGACTGAAGAAAAATCTACTTAGAGAAGGAATCCAAGGGGGGAAGGAAACAAACTATTACTGAAAGGTAGAGGCAACCCACAGCAAAAATTTGTAAACTGCTGATAAGAAACCTAGTGAGAACTGTGTATATCCCCTACAGAACTGTGTGATGTGCCTTAGTTTAGAGATTACATTGTATTGAACTCTACTGTACCCTGTGGAAATCTCATCCTCATCCAAAACTGATTTGAAAATGTTTTCCTTTTGATTATTTCACATAAACACAAACAGGTAAAGGGCTTAATGAAGTTTAAAGTACTTTAGCAAGTCTGCTTTTTGCATAGGTAACTTTTTCCTAATATTTGTTGGGTTTATCTTTCATACAATCCTAGAAAACAATCAAAAGGATAGGGAAATATGTTCCAAAACTGGAATTCTTACACATTTATGGCAAAATCACACAAGGGACAAAAAATGTCTTTTAATAACATGGCGCTGTTCTGTGAGGGATTTTGCAATATCTTTGTTTTGCAATATCTTTTAATTTTTTGCAGTAGCCAGGAAGGGCATGGCCAGGACAAGGAGGTTATTCCATACCACCCCACATCATTGCCAGGGGTTTGGGGAATCTCTTTTCCAGAAGGGAGGGAAGGGTGGGGTGGCTACAGGTCAGGTCACAAGCTCCTCAGTGAGCATATTTGCATGTGAATCACTCTCTTTTTTGTACACTTTTGTTATTAATATTACTGCTACTGTTCATTTTCTTATCTCATTGCCATTTCCAGTAAATTGTTCTTATCTCGACACATGATCTTTGCCTTTTGTGCCTCCATTTGGAGAGGGGAGGGGAAGGCTCAGGTGGGTTTAGTGGGAGCACCAAATTGGAGACCACCATTTCTAAACCATGACAATCTTTTACAAATTTTCCTGTTTATAAAGTATTCAAACAAGGAATTTATTGTTTGGCCTAGATTTCTATTTGTATGACATAGATAATTTCAGAAAAAAATTACTATTATTATAAAGACTATCTAACAGATTCTTAGCTGGTGGAAATCAGCATAGCTCTTCCAAAGTTACATGAATCAACAATCAAGTGGAAGAAATTATAATCAAACATTTTGTTCTTGTTACTTATTCATAGATACTGACATTTTTGGGTTTAAAGTTTTGGGCTTTTTAAAAATTTTTCTTTTCCAATACAATTTCAAAAACTGTACCTTAAAAGATCTTTGCATCCCTTATGGTACAATGTTGTTTGTTATATATTGTGTATAGTTATATATAAAGCTCATATTAGATATACAAAGTTGCAAGGAGACAGTTATTTTAAACTACTGAGAGCAGTCCTGCAAACTGAAGTAGTTTTTATTTATGAGGTTAGACCTATTAATTTCAAAGATGATACGTGTACATCTCTAGAAATACTGCTGTGAAAAAGCCTTGTAGATTCTGTAACTTTTAGCTTTTCATCAGGATACTGAAAAAATAACAAGTTCACTGGTTGATTGTGAGAGAGTGCTGTCATATGACACAGGCGCACAAATGTTAGGCTGTGGTACCTGAGCTAGAAAAGTCTCCCCAGATGCAGAATAAACATCCCATATAACGTGAGCTTCCTTGTAATTTATGTGCAGATCTTTGTCATGTATGGAAAGCACAATGTGCACAGTTTTTCCTCTATTTTCATAATAAATTGAGGGTTTATAGTTTTTGGTATCTTGAGTTATGAAGCCTCTAGAAAATCTGATACGGCTCACATGGAGATAAAGTGTAGGAAGTGACTTCATGTTGCATGGTCAGGGAGGTTGATCAGACTTTGTTATCATTGACAAGATGTGGAGTGCTTCTGACTCTGACTCCATTATACCTCTGGAACAAAATGATCCAAGACAACTCTGTACTTACCCAGGGTTTCCAAAATCTTTAGGACAGCATTAATCTGAGACTTTATTAAAAAGTGAGCTGTGATAGTTGATTACCTGCAAACAGATGAACAGCTATGAAAAAAACATCTAGAACAAGAAGCAGCATGGAATGTTTTCTTCAGTGCAAAGAAGCAGAATTGACTGTCTAAAGACTGTCTTCAGAATATGCGGAATTATGCTTTAATGCTTTATGCCTATCTCTCTTTCCTAAATGTTTGACTATAATCCAAACAAATTCAATCCTTCTAATGCATTTCTATGTTTTTCACCATAGACACTACGGCAGCATTAGGAACTTATCTCTGTTTGCCCTTTACCTTAATGGTGACATAGTAGCAAACCAGACGATATTCTATGTCAGAAATATCAAGATTTCCCATAACCTGAATTTAGTAATCCCCACGTACTTTTTGCTTCCTGACTCTTTTTACTGTCTGCATTTCAATAAGGAGTCCCTACTATCTGCTCATCACTTCTAATTACTTTTATTTTAGCCCATGTTCCTGGTTCCTGGGCCAAGAACTTTATAGAACTATGATGTACTCTGACGAAGCATTTAATCAGCGCTGAGTAATCCAACAAAAAGCTTTTCAGGGCAGGGTGGAATATGGGAGGAACCATATTGTCTGCCCAATTATTATGTTTCCTTTCGTCAGCCATGAAAGAGTTCCTGCAGGGACCAGAAGACCTGCCCTTTGCTTGATGGGAGAATTCCCCAGTCAGTAGAAGCCTTGGGAAAAGGGAATGGTGGCAGAAGACAACATAGTATCAAGTGAAGTAGGGAAGAAACAGTGGTAGGGAAGCACACACACTTTTCAACTCCTAAAGCTTTTGTCATGGGAGTGCAAAACTCTCTAGAAGTATTTGTGGCTATGGGTGAGGGGCAGAGGAAACCTAACCATTAATTCCTAAGAGATGTTATCAGATGCATCAGGGTTTGGCTGTAAATTTGACTACATTGCTGTGGTGCACAGAGAAATGAGTGAGGAAATATCTGATTAAAGTGTACATTGCTGCTCAGGCAACTGAATGTTGCCATAGCAATTGAGATGAAATGTGCAAAGAAGTGAGATAATTAAATCTAACCCCTTTAGTAGTTTTGATAGTCAATGCACTGCCAATAGGAAAAGTTATCTACAGTGTTAAAGATAAAACATACTCCTTGTGGAAGTTCTCCTTGCTGGTATTTTGTTGCTCTCTTTTTAAATACTTTGCTTCAGGTACCTAATTTGAATGTTCTTTTAATAATCAAATACAGTTTTGACCTTGGTCAAAAGCCTAGGACTTTTGCTGACTTTTTGTATTATGGGAAGCGTGTACACAGAATATCCAGCAAGTTTTATTCACTCTTCCTCTGCATGCAGTACAGTCAGGCCCTCAGAGGGCTGGCACCTCAGAGCTTACAGTTCAATAATATCTAGAACGTGCTGCCCTCTTCAGGAGCCCGTGATCAGAAATGGGCAGTTTTGTTTAATGCTCCAGAAACTGCACTGAGCAAACAGGAACTACAGGGCTGATTTTTTTTTTTTTCTTTTTGACATTTGTAATGCCAGTGCCAGAAGCGCTGAAGACAGTTATAACCTAAATAGACAAATCTGATTTTTCAGAAAGGAGATCACAGACTTGTTAGCATTTCTTTAAATTTGAGAGCTGGGTGATCATACACTTACCCAGACAGTTACTTATTTCAGCCAGTGAAAACAAAATCCAGGAGAAGCCTTGACTCACTTCTTCTAAACCTGTAATTCTGTATTCCGTATAGCAGCAAATAACCTTTTAATCAAAATGATTTGTGTCCAAAGAGTTTGTACACTCGCCATCACACTAAACTTACTTACTTTCATCTGCTCTGCTCATCTGGAACCCTCTAAGTACTTAAACTATGATTTAGTAGAACATTAAAACATATACTTAACTCTAAGCACAAGCATTGCTGCAATGCCTTCAGGAGGACACTCGTGTGAAAGTATTGAACAACTCATGTGTCAGCCTGGTGGATTGCATACCTGGCTGATAGGTGGGGACAGGCCCACAATTTTCAGTTCATATCTTACAACACTGTAAGTTACACTCTAGAATCTGAATAATTAAGCAGGTAAGATCTAGAGACAAAATCTTTTGTGAATATAATTCCTTTTGAAGTCAATGAGAGCTTTTGTTCATTTATGAAGTAGTGACATTTTATTGGTATACAAATAGTTTTGGAAAAAGAAAATCACAGCTTGGTGGCAAGGTGACTCAAAAGCTGTGTGGAGGAAAAGGAACTATTTGCTGAAATGAATGGATTTTTTTAGTGAGAGTCCCAAACAGGCAGTTGATAAATGTATCCCTCAGTCAAACAGCATGTTTGCAAACTCAGAGGGCTGAGGAGCAGAGATCTCTGGGAAGCACACAGTGCTTTGTGGGAACGTGGCTACACTGAAACAGATGTTCAAAGGATTTATTTTGAGCTTAGGTGAAATATTGTTTGTTTGGCTGAGAGGGATCCCGTTTTCTTGTGTTTTATAAAGGAAGCAAAAGAAATATCCCGTGCTACATCTGAGTGAGGCACTGTGAAGGAGGTGTAGCCCATGAAGAAAGACCAAAAGTGGCTTTAAGCCACCTCTGTAGAAGCTGAGATTCAGGGCTTCTACAGGCCAGTGAATCCTCCTGTGAAATAGAGCAGCCCTCAGGGATTGCTCTAATTTACACGAGCTTAGCCAGGCTCCCTGTTTCTTGTGCTGCATGCAACCTACATTAGATCTGAATTTCTGCAGCACTGCACACCCTGGAAACTCCCTTTTTGCCCCGGGTAAACTCCTTGAAAGGAAATAACTTCTTTACTGTACTGTGGAATTCCTCTCTATCTGGAGTCTCCCTTTCCTTTAAATGCCTAGAGTTCATCCAGTGGTACATGTGGTCTTGGTGAAAACCTGGAATTGATCTATCATTTATTTGAGTTTTTACTTTTCCTCTTAAAAGATAATAGTCCTACTTAGACCTCTCCATTTCTTTTTGTATGTGGCTTATGACTGCATCTCTTCGTACTAGTAACGTTTTCTCAACATAATATTTAATTAAATTTCTTAATTCTCTCCTTTGCATGTTTACTTAAAGATTTAATTTTCTCAAACAGTGAAAACAGTTAAGAATAATAAGTGGGTTTTAAGTGCTCTTCCTTTTTTAGCAACACAAAAGTGTTTTACCTCAGAAAACTGTATGTGAGGCAGATTCTGTACCTAAGTCTGGCCATTTCAGCAGGAGTAAAGCTGCATTCTGTGTGAGAAATGATCACAGAATTTAGCCTATTATCCTGTCAACTTTTTATTCTCGAAGTGCACAATTGGTACATATAGCACATGAAATCACAGAGAAGCTCTCTGTAGGTACTGAGTGAAAGTGATCACTCCCTCTCTGTTCAGCCTTTGGTACAAGGAATGGTAGCAGTGATTAATTTCTTTCTAAAGCAAACAGAATAGCCATGATGTCAGGTGTAAAACAGCCTGAAAGGGATCATAGGAAAGAAGGAACTGAGAGAGTTTACCAGTACCCATGCTTTCATTTTCACACCATGGGTAGAGCATGCTGATGAGGTGTGGGCTCAGTACTCAGTGCTCAGGACCCCACTCTGACCATTGCAAACTTAGAACTTGTGAGCAATATTTTTCTGAAGCAAAATGTAAAGTCTGATTAATTGTTTTATAGTAATGGAATTTTTTCAGTGCTAATACAAATTTCTCAGTGAGTTAGGAAGAAAGCCTTTAACATGTCATTGACAGTTATCTGATCATCACCCTTTATGCTCATGTTTTCTCCCACTCCATAGCAGAGTGACAGCAAGCCTGTGGTTTTGTTTTTAAAAATCCAGTCTCAAATTGGATGCCAAGATCCTATGTCTGTATTTTGTGAACAATGCATATAAATTCCAACTGGCATGCAGTTCTAAATACAGATATGCACAATAACTTGTGCTTTTGTCTAATCCAGTGCCTGCTAAGTACATATAATACATATTTGGAACTGCATTCAACTATTGGTCTATGATTTGAACATGTATTTTCATTTTTTGTTTTGGTGCTGATGCACTGTTTGGCAGTTAGAATCCCTGCAGATTAGAATATAATAACTAATAACACTTTCTTTGCTTTCTAGGGTCTTTATGGCAGAATGATGAATTCCATCTTTTCCAAAATGGTAAGCAAAAAAAGCTTTTTCTGTTTGTGATAACACAGAACAGAAGGTAAATTCTCTTAAGAAAGGGTTGCCAAATTGCTTGAGAAATAACTGTACTGTACAATTTCATAATTATATGGATAATACAGCTGAAAATATTTGAATATTCAAATCCTGTAAGCTACCTAGAAAAGATTTGCAGAACATTATGCCAATTACTCAAAAGAAAATATGGGAGGATTTAACATTCTTGTTAGAAATGTTGATGACCACAGAATGCCCAACTGTTCATTTTTAAGAGCAACTATTTGTAATGTATAAATTCCCTTAAATATAATTCTCTTTCTTCTTTAGGCTGAAAAAGGGTGGCTTTCATAGTGTGTTGCTATTTGAACTGTATAAAATTGATCTTTATTTATGTTTCACTAGAGCTTTGCTGTATGTGTGAATTTAAAAATGTGTAGCTTACAAACACAGACAGATAGCTTCTGCATGCTATCATGTTGTTTTAAAAAGATGGTTTCATCTTTCATTCTTTTTTTTTTTTATGGCTGAAAAAGGCAGTATTTATTTTGCCCCTTGATCATAACATCTTTACAATCAAATAAAAAAAAAATCCATTTTACTGTATGTGTAAAGGTCATCCTAAAATAACACTTCTGAACAAACTACTGAATCTGATGAGTACATTGCTGAGGAGAAATGTTTCCAGCAGGTCTTGGGCATTCACTTTACAAAAAAATATCCTTTCCCACTACATAAAAATGCAGTATGAAATCAACATAAAACCATCATGAAGTGAAACTACTGTGGAAGTTAAAGTGGAAAGAAATGTTACTTGAAAAATATCTCACTGGAACACAAGTTCTGACTTAAAAAGGGCTTCTTAGTATTACACTTGAAATATTTTCCATCTTATTCCAAAAACAACTCAAAACTCCATAAAAAAAGGTAGATTGTTCATGAAATCTAATGCATCAGAGCTTAAAACAATGATTTGAAATATGTAGGTGGGACTGATTTTTTGTTATACCTGATAAGAGCACCATCAAGAAAACCAATAGTGAAACACAAGTTTTATGATGACCTTTAAGAATTATTTCTGATCAATGTGGAGGGTTAGTTGTTCTTTGAAACTTTTTTCTAGGAAAGTAAAACCTGTAGGTGAAGCTGTTTTGATGCTTGGTTTTGATCTCTAGCTCTAACCCTCTAATAATAGCAACGAGATGTGCTTTGGCAAGGTCTGTAATGCACTTTTACTTGCCTGCTCAGAGGGAAAGAATGGGGTATTTCAGAACTCTCATGCCTGCAGATCCTTCAGGGGCATATCTGTGATTAAAGAAAGGGAAAAGTCATGTTAAACTAGGGGTGGAGGGGACATAAAAAAGAAAAATAAAAGAACAGTCCAAACAGGCATGAGAACTACATTTAACCTCTTTCATCCACAAACATAAAAATGTTCAAGAAGAACTCAAGAGTCATTTTTAATCTAAGAGATTAACTGTGTGACAGTTAAGTATGTTTGGGATTAAACCATCAAAGGGCCTGCCTCTTTTGTGTATATTTGCCTATTAGCAGTGGGCCCTTGGCACAAGGATTGTACGTAGGTTGCAGCCACAGACAGACACTTGTACTGCATACACCCTTCTCTGCAATGTTCATGAGACAAAAATATTGTCAAAGGTAAGTGTTTACCAGCAGCTTTAGTTCTCCTTAAAACCATTTTAGCCTGAGGCTGATTGTGTGAAGAAGGCTTGGAGGAAGGGAATAAGAGAGACACAGCTTTTCATTATTTCATGAAAATAAATGTATTCAGCCAGTATCCTGATCTGAGGTGATTTTTAACTATAAATTTGCATGTTAAGTGAAATTATAATTATTTTTATTTTAAAGCCAAATGTGTGATTTACACTATCAGTGAAGCAGATAGGGCAAAAGCTTGGACTTCAAGGGTTACTTCAACAGAGACAGCAATATATTATTTTGGGTAGAATAATATTTATACATATAAACATTTATACCTCAATGAAATTTTCTCTCCCTGCTCAGGAATCTAGGCTTACTCTGTTGATTATGGATTTCCTTTATGTAAATATTATTTCAAATATAAATATATTTTCAAGTTGAGTATGTTCTGTTTAAGGAATGGGAAACTGAGCTTTGTCACATTACTTCCTTTCAACATGGCAAGGCTTTCTCTAATCTCAAAACCAAGATAAATATCACAGGATAAAATAAACTGTTGAATATATAATTAATATCACTTTAAGAAAATACTCTTACCTTCTCATTTCTAACCCTACCTCTGTTTAATGTATAAAGATTAAATACACATTACTGTGAGCAGTCATAACATCTTGATTTTAATCTAAAAATTGATTTTTTTTCTATATATGTTAATAAATTATTTGTTACCTCAAATTATTCCTAAATATGTGCCATTTTGTGGTAGCATTTCATCAAATATATAAACATTTTCTCATAAATTTTTAATTCTACAAATTTTAATATATGGAAAGTCATGTCAGATTAACTGAGAACATAAAAGACCCACTAACACACACGGAAGACAGCTGCAGCTAAAAACAGAAGGAGACAAAAAATAGTTCTCACTTTCTTCTCAATTAAAACTCTGCAATTATTCTTTGAGATTATAGATCTCTATTGGGATTCTGGTTATACAGAACTTTTTGGTTCATTTCACAGGAATAATATTCATCTTAATTAGCAAAAACAATTGATGGGCTTTTTTCTTTTTTCAAGAGGGAGTTGACTTGGTGTACTGATTACGAGTAGTAGATTATCTTGATAAATGAAAAGTTCTTGTCTTTCTGAACAGCAGCTGAATATGTTAGCTGTCTTCAGCCTTGTAGCTTCTTTGTTAGACATCACCTTGTTGAGACAGAATGACTTACTTGGTAAGTGTTTGACCCGATTTTTTGTTTGGCACCCTAACATTGCTGGGCATTATGCCAGGATGGATTCTGTAGCTATTTATGACTACATTCAAGGTTCTACTATGCAAATCACAACTATTAGCCAAAAAAGCAGAGCAGATTTGATTCTAAATATTTCCATAGCTCACAAGGTCAAAGCATTTGTTTTCACAATTTTAAAATGTAGTTGTGTAAGTAATGATCAGTTATGTTTAAAGAGATTGTCACCTTTAACATTTTATTTAGACTGATTTAGGCAGTACATAAACATTTTTCCTCATGTGCTATGAAATACTTGTATGGAGTACAGGAAGAAGAGACACGAGCCGAAGTGAAAGAAAAATGTGTCTCATTTTATCTGTCTGTGACCAGCTTAGCCACACCATACAGAATGACAGTAAAGGAAAGTAAAAGGAACTGTGACAAAACATCTTTGGGGAGAGCAGCCTTCCTCTGAGGTCACCCTGATGCAGCTGCCTGAGGGAATGGCACAGAAGGGCAAGGACCAAGAGCCTGCCCTGCCCACAGTGTGGGCACACCCACATTGCCTGCACCTCCTTGCTGGGCCTGAAATCAGGCCTGAATGCCACACCAGTTCCTGGGCAGGCTGTACTCACAATTACTTTGGCCAGACCTAAATTCATGCAGCATCTCTCTGGTGGATTGTGCTTGCAGGCAGGTGCAGGGCACAGTGGCCCCATCGATCTGTTCTTGCAGCACACACTGAAGTGGTGATGCTGGGTGCTGGGCTTCAGCTTGGAGATGTCTCTCCCCATTCCCGTGACACTCAACCCCACCGAGGCTGAAAAGTAGAAGTTGTGTCATTCAAAAGGAGGTAGTGCTGCAGAAGCTCTTTGGGATAGGTTTGCCATTTGCTCTGTGTGCTCTCCTGTGTCCACCCTGATTTGAATCCTTTGGTAGGCATTGCTGTCATCCTGCAGAGAAGCTGTTTTGTCTCAGTTCTACAAAGTAATAGTGAAAACATACTTACAAAAACTAGCACTGGTATATGTTATGTAGTAAGAACTGTGTCTACAGAAAATTGAAATGTGATTTAAACACATATAAAAATGATTACTCATAAGCAGAAATTGAAAAGAGGTTACGTGCACAAGTTGTTACAAGATGGATTTTTAAAAGACATATATCTCTACCATATCCTAATTTCCTGACAAACCTAACAAAAGCATTAATAAACCTTACACATGTATCAACAAACTTACCTATTAAAAATACTCAATTACAAAATAATAATTCCATTCATCCAACAACTAAAGATTCTTCAGCAATATAATATAAGCAGGCAATAGGTAATAAATAATATAGAATATAGAGGCATGGGCATAATGATAATATAGACTATATATAGTAGTCAATATAGTAAATTGAGATATTTCCTCTTCAAGAAAAGGGAAGCAGATTTAAAACAAGGCAGAGTCTGTTTTCTGATAGGGGTTTGGGCATACATTGGATTAGGTCCTCAGACAGAAGCTGAGGGGGGAGCACATGTGCCTTCATCAGACAAGCATCCTTCAGTAACACCAAGGGTGGATAAAGGCTGCTTAATTTATTGATTGTAATATAAAATAATTATCAAGGCTGAACCACTGGTCCAGAGTATTTCTTTGACTAAAATAAAGGGTTAACATAAAAAACCTAAACCAGTTAGTTGTTTTAACAGTTTGCCTTATCAGTCAGCAGTTTTCTTTATAGCTGTAAAACAAAAAGCATTTTTTAAATATTCTATTGAAAAAGAATCTGAGTGTGAGTTATCAGTGCCTGAGCATAGTTTTCATTTGTGCAATGCTTTTTATTCATCACCTGAGTTCTGTGGGTTGTGGTGAAATAATGTTTTCCAGCAGAAAGGAAAGAATTATGGGAGAAATGTGAATGAGCGCAGAATAAGGCCAATTAAGATAAAGTAATTGGTCAAAGTCTGATTTCTTTGTTTTAGTTACCATCCACTCAGAGCAGGGCTCATTGATCTTGGTGGGGTTACTTCCTTTACAAACTGCAGGACTGAGAGTGTAGGACTTCCCTGAATCATCTGTAACAGCATAACCCCCTAATTCCAACAAGGTGTGAAAGAGGCTTCCAACAAAGTAGGGAAGATATTTTAAAGTGGGACAAAAAAATGTAGGTTGAATTGGGAATATGGAGATTTTCCATTGAATTCATAGGATTTGTACAAAGAAGTAGAATTTGATCCTTATTAATACAATACAAAGCCTTGGAATTTATTCATTGTTAAACTTCTGTGCTTTAGCCAATTCATTTTTGAAGAGTCCCTTTTCCAATGGGAGTCACAGAGCCCTGTGTTAAGGTAAACATTAGCAGCTCTGTCCACAGGCAAACCTAAATAATACTCAAGAAACTAAATCCAAGACATTAGCGATAAAAATACTTAGCATGTATTTGTTTCCTGGGAGCCTACATGGAAATTGAATTCCGCTGAGCTGCACTCACACAGAACAGAATTCAATTAAAAAAAAATCCACCTGAATTCCATGCTGTGAAAAGCCTTGGAAATTTATTTTAGGGACTTCGGGTGTGGAGCCTGGACACAGTTTTATTTTATTTTTAAATGGAATCAGCCTTAATGTCTAAGGTTATTCTTTACTTGCCTCTGCTGAACAGTTTTCACATATAAGCCAACGGAGGACAACTTGTTATTAAAGAAGTCAGCAGGTGTCCTGTGCTCTGAAACATATTAAATAAAGAACTCAACGGGATCATGTTGACTGTGAGCTCCACAAAGAAATTAAATAATGAAGACAGCAGCTCTTCAACGAAGCCAGGTTTTCATAAGTAAAAAAGTCTTGTCACAAGGTTGAAAGTTCTCCTGCATGTTTTTACTGGAATTTCTATTCTGGAATTTTCTGAAAATGGGCAGTCTATAGATTTGAGACACTAAAACTTTCTGAGCAGAACCTTGTGCAATAGAGAGTGATGGGAGTGGCAGGAACTGAATAGTCCAAACCTGCTCTTCTTTTCATACTATCATTGTTCAACAAAAAAGCCATTGCAAAATAGCCTTGTTATCATTCTGAAGTTTGTTAAAGTGTCTAATCTATATTAATATTGATATGAAACACTCCTGCAAAATAAAAAAAATATTTTAAAAAAAGACAAAAAAACAGGAAAGGGTCCATTGTATTTTTAGTTAATATTTTTTGAAACATTTAAAATACAGTCCCTTTTCAATTTAAATGTGTTTTTGGATAAGATAACTTTAAACCTTATTGGAAAGGTTAAGAACTAATATAAACACAATTTTGAACTTCCTATTTATTCTGAGTTGATGAGTAATTGCACCAGACAACTGTTTTTAGAGTGCTCTTTAATATAAGGAATCACAAAATTTATTGGGTGTTAATGTATTAAAAATTCTGTCATGCAGTAATTGTTTGAAGAAAATTGACAATTAAGAAACCTAACTAAGTTTCTTTTTGAAGAAAAATTAAACTTAATTTAATTCTCTTTGGAAAAATAAAAGTTGACTTCAATAGAAGTAGGTCTGGGCAACTCAGAGTTGATTGGAAAATAAATTATCCTAAGTGCATCCAGACTCACCAAGCATCTTTAAGAAACAGAGTGTTCATAATGAACCAAAGTCTTCTGACAGCTTATTATGACTTTAAAATAACTAATATGAAAAAATATTGCAAAAGCTTTGTTGACCAGGTGTTTTCCCTTTTTATCAATACAATATATTCCTATAATGGCCATCCCATGCTCTGTCATTAAAATGTGAGTTTTCCTTTCAGGTGCTTTGTCTCAGACATATGGAATTCTCATCTGCAGTTTTTACTGCAGCCAAGTTAATCACTCAGGGCTTCTTGAAGAACAGTTTAGTGCAAACACAATTCCACAATCTGGGCCTCAGTGAGTTAGTATGAATTTATTGAAACAATTAAAAACTTTTCCAAAACTCCCCACTAATTTTAATACAAGATGAGACATTTCCCTATATTTGTGATTTCTAAGTTGATGTTGTTGTTGGGAAAAAGTATTTGCAGGACTCTGGATATGGTCTTGGTTCAGCAGAAGTTTGCTGACCTAGACCCATGTGTTTGCAGAAGAGGGGCCTCAGCTTAAGTTATGGGTGAAAAGTACAAAGTTCTGATGGCCTGATGCCATTCATTCCTACCAATAATTTATTCCATATCCATACTCATTTATCCAGTAAGGAAACAAACAATTCTCAAATATAAATTCTTCCCTAGACTCAAAGTTGAATTAATTAAAGTGTTTGCCAATTTCTTGTCGTCAGCCTGATGCCTCGTGTGTGGGTAATTGTGTGTTTAACAGAAAAATTTCTCAGAAAGTTCAGAGGAAGCCACATTTGTCCAGTTATATGCACTTCAGCCTCAAGGTATGATGAAAAATAGCCAGGGCCCAGTGCAGGAGCCCTGTAAGGGGCCATGTGCTGGGGGGCACTGCTGGACCTGAGGCTGAGCCTGAGCAGCAGCCAGGCTGGGCACTGGGCTTGCAGTGCCTAATGCTGCAATCCCACCTCTGACACAGAGCAGGAGGGTGGGAGCTTACCCTTGGACATCCCCTGAGTGAAGCACAGATGGCAATCCCTAAGTGTGTTGGAAGAGTGACCAAAGAGATTGAATTCATTCGATCACTTCCAAGGCATGTCGTCCTTGCGTAGAATTTTGATCCCGTGCTCGAGTAAATGTATGATTAAATTTTTATTAAAAGGTAATGCTCCTGTTTTAATGATAGTTAATTATATATAATTAAAATGAAAGGATTAATAATATTAAACATTTCATCAGAGGTAAAGATAAATATAAATACATATATTGTAGTATGATTTAATATGAGTGTATAATATTGAGCCCATATTATCTTCAATGCAGTATGTAAAATAGAAAATGAATAAAATAATACATGAAATAATATTATATTCCAGGTGCTATGTAAAATAAATTTCTGGTTTTTTACTTCTACCTTCATAAAATCCATTTGATTTTTGGAGTGCAGTATGCAAAGAATAGTTGAAGTAGTTTTAAAAATTCTTATAAAAAGTACCTATTAAATAGATGCATACACTTCCTTACTATGTCACCTTTCCCTGTGAAAAGTTAATTACAATGGTAAATGACCTACATTTTTGACCACAGAGTCATAGATTGCAATTTGGAAATACCTCATTTCTAGCTAACATTGAATCCATACATCTTTAGATGCCTGGCTTCTGATTTTCAAAATTTTTAAAACAGACCTTAAACATTCATACACAGGGTGTTCTTCCTGCATTGCTTATATCTGACAGATCTAATCTCATTTTGACTCTTTTAATGTTTAGTGTCACAACAACACTACTTGATCTCTACCTTTAGATACACCTTGTTTTAAACAATAATATTCATTCCAGTTGTAACTTCTGCCATTAGATACAGTGAATCTGTATCTCCAGGTGAAAATGCTGTGAATAAACAGAAACTCTCTTCTGCAAAATGCTGTGCCTTAACATAGTGTAATAAGCTGAGAAATGTGTTAGCTTTTTAAATAATTCCTTTAAACTGCATAGTTTTAAATCACAGAGATGTTTTGGATTCTGCAAACTATAAGGAACTAGCATTTTTCTAACAAGATCTTAAGGCCCTCAAGAATTTTAAGGACTTTTTGTAAACCTCAGCATGCATTTTTTTGCCAGATTTTGGCATTGTTTCACTGTAACTCCAGTACAACTCAATCGGTTTATTTTATAATTAAAAGCCAGGAAATAGTAACAAAAAT
Organism: Fringilla coelebs; assembly: GCF_963513975.1. Classification (NCBI taxonomy): domain Eukaryota; kingdom Metazoa; phylum Chordata; class Aves; order Passeriformes; family Fringillidae; genus Fringilla; species Fringilla coelebs. The sequence continues at coordinate 13,295,495 of NC_140067.1, forward strand.
ACATAATGTATGGTACTCATGTTTATAATAGAAACATCCATAAAGAAAGAAACATGTTCTAACTCTTCTCATTACCCCAAAGGGAATTGCATCTTTAATCACACAAAGCACAACAGCTTTCTAATTTTGTTTAAAGTGTTTCAGTACTTACAAAAACCAGATCAGGTTATTGTAAATCTAGAGCAAATTAGAATCATTGGCCTCTGCTCAGCTGTATTCAAGAATACTATGTAAATCATAAATTTAATGGCATACTGAGACACACATCTGTTTCCATTTTGTAGAAGTTAATAATCTAACTTCAGAGTATTTAAACATTACTTTCATTAACTGGAAAATTGTGAAAAATAGAGACTGCTGTAAGTCATGTGTTGCAGCATTATGCTCAGAGAAATATAAAAACTGCAAGTCTGTACAGTAAAGCCTAAGTTTCTAAGAGATGTGCCATTGTCTGTTTCGTGACCTTGCAGCTCCTCTGTTTACCAGGGAGAACTTACACAAACAGAGCTGCATTGCTGAGTAGAATCTGCACCTGCACATAGTAGATTCCAGTTTGTATTTTTAGTAGCAAATGCCTTTCACAACAAGGAATACTTGGTGCCTGAATTCCCTAAACTTACATAGATAATGACCTAATGGCTTTTCCTATAGTTAGCATTCTAAATCTAGGTAAATAACCTGCAGATCAATATACATATTGCAACTGATTTTATTTTTGACATTAGAACTGATAAAAATGCTGTGCTGAATAAATCAATTCCCAGTACGTAGTTATTTTTAAAAGATACACTTTTTGGTCTAGTTTGTACTCTGACATATAAGTTGCTTCATAATAAAGCCCTTATTGAAAATTTTATTAATTTATTAATATCTTACACTGTATCACAAATGAGGCATCATGCACAATATATGTAATTTGAAAAGCACCAATTGTATTTGATTTGTTGGAGAGACACATCAGTATTTTCAACTTATTTTTGTTGTAAAGACAATAGTTTTTATGTATAAAAATTAAGTCACAAATGTAATTTCTAACAGATTTTTTCTCTTCAAATAATCTCTTTATTAAAAGACACCCAATCTTTGGGAAGTCAGATGCCGCTTATGTGCTGTTACTCTTGTGCTAAAATTACCTGTGGTAGTAGATACTTTGCATTAGAGCTTAGGGTGCATAAAGCTGAATGGGATTTATGTAAATAACTGTATGAATATGTATCCCACCTTTTACCAGTGCTAATTTCAATGAACTATATTTGAGAGGGAATTATATTAATATATACAACTGATAGGAAATTTGCACATTAATTTTACTGTCAACAAAAATTCTGATGAAAGCAAATTAATCTGACATAGCCATATAGAGAAACAACAGGAAGAGAAAACCAAAAGGCAAAACATGGTGCAATGCAAATTTGTGGTTTATTCTTCAGTAATATTCAGTGCTTACATATGCAGAAAATTCTGCCATTCCTGTGTAAATGCATACGTGGTTATCACTTTGCTTCCCAACACTGTCATAAAAATTTAAGTGCCTTAATGATATATTAAATGTAGTATTATGATTTACCAGATATAATACAAAAAGATCATATTTTGGTGCTGAGTAGTCAACAAACAGCAGCCTGTGCTCACAGTGAGGTGAAGAATAGCATCTTAATTATTGAATACATTTTATTATTTATAATTAGCAGCAGTACTAAGCAGTCAATCGATGTTCCTCAAAGCAGAGCATGGTACTAATGTCATTCTTAGACGGCAGTGTTTTTAGGAAGGCGTAGCCATACCTTCAATCAGATCCAAGTCTATTTGTCAAAAACACTGAGGTCTGTCAAAAGTAAATGATCATTTAATTAAAGAAAAAAAAGGTGGAATATCTTTGATCCCTATACTTAGTGATATTAATTCGCTGTGCTGCAGGTGTTTGTAATATATAACAAATCATTACCCAAGCAGAGGCTTTTCCAGGCGGTTTCGGTGAAGGAAAACGACTGTTCTTTACGGCTGCCAGAGTTACACCTGGCAATGTAACACAAGCACAACAAAATGTGAACTAGAAGATGTAAGCCTGGGAACAAATCTGGGTCTCCCTCTCCATGCTCTGCTCGTGTCAGCTGAGATGGATTGCAAAGCAGTGCCGCTGTACGGAGTTGATGGGGAGGGGAGGGAGGCTGAATTTGCTGCTGTGTCTGGGCTCTCTGACCAGTGATCCATGATGCATCTCTGGTATCTGCTCCAGAGGGAGCCAATCAAATAACTTTCACCATTTCAATGGCAATCAGTAACAAGAGGAAAAAATATAATCTTATAAAAAATATAAGGTACCAAGTCCTTGTGTTAAACCACACAACAAAATCAAAGCAAGTATAACCAATCAACTGAGGTTAAAACCCTTCCAGACTGGCATGAGGAACTGATGGGTAGAACTCGATAACTGTATGTAAAGCACAACTGAAAAGTGCCTTGATTAAAGCTACCAACTGAAAATCCTAAATTAAAAATTGAACATTTGCATTTGCTCTAACAGAATAACACATATTGAGACATGGGGGAAACAGCAAAAGGGAGCTGAAATATGCAAGTTTGGAAGCAAATATGTCTGTCATGCCCCATCTTTTGGTAAGGGAAACTTGAAAGTTACAATCATGAGGTGAGGAAGTCCCAGTGGGAGGTTCTTTTCTGTTCATGATTGATTGTGAGCACCCTGTCCTTTCCTGTTCATAACCTATTAGTGTATCTCTCAACTGGATTATTATGACTATGGACCAGGTTTCCATGTAGGCAATATATAGAATTTCTGCAACTTGACTCCTATAGAGAAACGTTGAAAGAATTTAAGCCATTAAATTTAAAGACTACTCTGCTTAAATGCTGCCTACCTGGAGAAGATGTCTGTGCTGAACAGGCACATCCATGTTTTTCATATCACATTTTCCTGCAGCTGTAATACTTATCATGCCAAATACTGCTTCAGTCAAGATAAACCAGACTAAGGAGATCTGCACCTGTATTATTGCTAAGGTTCTGTGTAAAACAAAGCTGAGCAGTTAAAGGTGACAGTCAAACTCTAAGAGCATCTGACACCCATGAATGCAGTTAGTCTGCCACTAAACCCAGCAGCAGTCATCCCTTTCTTTGAAAGGTGTAGCTTTATTCTACAACTAGCATTTAGAGACTTGTCCAGTGTATGAAACAGGGTCACTTCTCTCCTCTGCTTAAAGGGTTTCAAATGCACATTTCTCACCAGCTAAACAATTCTCTAACCCACAACCTGACTGGAGATGGAAATACTCTCCACTTCTCCTGTTGAAGTCTTGCACCAGGCAGAAAATGATTCATGATTCACTGTACTAGAAAGAGAACACCAGAGGGAACATGACTCTGTAGTTTCATGATTTGGGCAATCAACCAAAATGGGGAGACCTCAGTTCTGGTTGGTGGTCCAATAATTTGGTGTCTTTTTTCCCATAACTTCTGAAGAATGCAAATTTAACCTTACCCCTAATGTAGGCACCTAAATCTTTATGGGTCTGTAAAGCTGTTCACATCTCCTCAAATGAGAGGTCTGTTCCATAAAAAATATGGATTTTAACAGTGCAGATTAAGTGAGGTGTTTGGGTAAGAAGAGAAAAGCCTTCATGGGTTCATATTTACAAATGCAATGGTTTGCCTTTGAATTCTTTATCTTTTTTGCATTACCTTTCATTTTGTGATACAGAAGCAATAGAAGAGTGGCCAGAAATCTAGGTAATATGATACTTAAAAGCACTGTGTAATAAATATAAGTTAGAGATTGGAGTCCAGATGCAATTGGAATTTGATAAAGCAAATTATTGCCATTCTTTTATATTGACCAGGAGGGTTGCAAGAGGTAAGAGGAGATGATGAGAATATGCTGAGACCACCACACATGGCAGTCGGAGTCATGGGGTACTTCTCTCACTCAAATTACAGAGATTGAGCAAAGTCATAGCAAATCATACAATATAGTTGTGTAAGGGGCAGGAGGAGAAGGAGCTCCCTGCCTGTCAGGCAAAACTGTATTTATTTTAAATAGAAAAATCTGTGTAATTTCTTAGCATTCTCTTGGGCTTAAAAAAACTAAAACAAAACATTTTTTTGCTGCCTAAATGCAGAATGCATGCCTATACAGATATAGCAGTTGGAGAAAAGGGAACCTAGAATGTGCAAACCTATTTGGAGAATTGGGATCTCATGACATATCTCCTTCCCCAAAAGCTCAGCACTGCAGTTCCTTTCCTGGTATGATCATTTAAGCTTCAGTGCTGAGCTTTTCATATGAAAACAGGGAATTGCATTCATTTCTTTTTTAAGTGTGCCCTGCTATGTTACTTCTAACAGCTCAGTCTTGAAAACTCTTTGACCTTTGTAAATGCCTGCAGCATTAAACTGTAAACTTGCAGCATTAAACTGTAAACTTTTCTCCACCAACATACATCCAAAATACCCGAATTTCACAAGAATTTATTTCTTCAGTAACACTGAGCTCCACTGCTCCCCCAAATTTACCTCAGAGAGTGGAGAGGTAACTGAAAAATATGGCATTAAAAACTGCATCTAAATACACTGGCAAAAATCATATTGATCTCTTCTAATTCTTTAATGTGAGACAAAAATTCTGCTTCAGAATACGAGTTAATATGGCATACACATGCTTTTGTTTCATAGCTGCATTTTCTCTGAACAAGGTTGTTTCTAATATTACTTAATTAAACAAAATTAAATTAATTTCTAAGAAACAAGAAAAAACAGCTTTGTTGAATAAAATGATCTTCATTTTCTTGAAGCTATTTAAATTAAAAACATGCATCTCTACAGTTGGAAAAAAACCATCCATGGCTAAAATGTTTGAAGCCCATCAATCTCTTTAACCACACAGCTAATGTGTTCCTTCTGTTTTCTTTGAATGAAATCACCATGAGTGGTTAGATGTTGATTTAACATAAAGCAAGTGGAAATGGGTGTTTCCTTAGTCATGTGTAGAATTTATTTTTAAAAACAATTAGCAAGTGTTATGAATAAGTCAATGATTTTGTCATTTCTTAAATAATGATATAGATTATGAGTCATTAAAATTGATTACTGAAGTAAACTATGCAAAATGCAAATTCATGTTACATTTATTTGTTAGAAACAGCTGCAGAATTCTCTTATTTTATTGATGGGTTTCATTTTTTTTTTCCCCAAGTGACACTAAAATCAATTACTTAGTTTAAAAGACCGGTAATTGTCAAGATATATTTCCAAACTTTTAAGGCAATACATTGGATATTTCCTATTATGTGTTGTATCATTCACAGTTTATTTATATGAATATGCCTGCAAAATTAATTGGGAATTTTCCTAAATAAAACAAGCAAAATTTTCTCTTTTCTGTTTTATGTTAAAATGGTAAAATCATTTAATGGTTTGTTACTTTTCCATGGGAAAAAAAATGAAGTCTTTACATCATACCAATTAAACTGTGTCTTTATACCAGTGCACCAATTTTAGCTGATAATAATGCATACCTATATTTACTACCTCTTCTGTCAGTCTTTGCCAACATTACATCTAATTACAGGTTCATTGATACGTTATTCACAGGAGTACAGACAGACAAGAGGAAATGTCAGTCGCTAGTATTTAAAGTTCAGTCATAAAACTCCAGTAATAAAAAATAGGCTGCATAAAATCTGTGTAAACCATTACTCATGGGGGAACTGACACTTAGGGCAATACAAAATATTATTTATCAAGGTACTGAAACATTTTAAATTAACCTTTTTAAGAATAGGCAGATATAAAATGCAATTCTATGACCAAAAAAAAAAAAAAACCCAAAAAAAGCTAACCCAGTCTATAAGATCATATTACAGACATCATGATTTAGCCAATTTTTGCCACAAGTTAAATCATCTTTCTCAGATGCATCTCTTTCAAGTACACAGCTGACAGTTCAATCTTTTCCAGTTGTTACTGTCCTACATGTGGTCCCTGGAAATGCTAATTGATACACAATTGTTGTGATTATTTAAAAAATTGCTATGGATTTGCTTTTTAGTTTTTCAAGGGCATCATCCCACACATTAATGAAAGTAACTGGAGAGCAATACACACAGAATATACACCTTAACATGAAATATTACAAATTTAACATAAGTTAAAGAGTGGGGATAAAATATCACAAAATATTTGGATAAGAATTTAGCATTTCTTATTGTGTTTTCAAGCTAGATTTTTTGCACTGTTGCAGCAAAGCAAGATTTTAAGTAAAATCTACTTGTCTCTTCTTGTCTGTATGGAATAAGATTCATATTTTTAGGGATATGTCAAAAAGCAAATAGTAGGAAGTCATAATGGTGGAAAATTGATTTGGTATAATTCCTTCTTACATATTAATATTCAAATCTGGCAATAATTGTGGCTGAGTAAAAACTAAAGGATCAGATTTACCTATGCTGTGAGTACATGTGTGTACGATTGTTCTTTAAAGAAATATATGCTGATTCATGTGAAGTAAAATTAATCATTTGAATAATAGTATTATACTTGCCAAAACAATATACACCTCTGCCAGGTATTCTTATATCTTAATGCAGTTTTAATGAGAATTAATGGAAACGTGTTTTTGAAAGAAATGCTAAAAGGTCTCTGCATTTTTAGCAATTGTTTAAAACTCAGTTTTACAGCTTGCCATTGTAAAAGAGTTGTAAAACTCCATCTCTGCATGTAGAAAGAAATATGATTCCAGAAGTTTTTGATGAAACGAGGGAAAATGAACTTCAGTCCTACATTTGAATCCACATAGGTGAATTCACTTTGACTTCTGCAAATATTAGCACAAAGCCTAGTTCTGCAGTTCTTTTCTATCTTTTTGTAGGCAGGAAAAAAATTAGAGAACCCAACAGAGTTTTTTTTGTTGCAAACAGAAGAACTTCTCTCTCTCATGTCCTCTCAAAGGAAAACCATCAACCCTAGATAATTCTTGTATTATCGACAGTTTTCTGGCTAAATCCTGTTCTCATCAACGAAGCAAAAGTCTGTTAGCTCAGGGGTATCACTGCTTATTTGCAATTACATGAAAGAAAGGAAAGAAAGAAAGAGAGAGAGAAATAGAGAAAGAAAGAAAGAGAGAAAGACAGAGAAAGAGAGAGAAAGAAGTGCTTGTTAATGATAAGATTTAAAACTTTGGTAAAATCATAGCAAGTGAATATATATATCTTTGTATTTCTATGACAGCATGTTTCTGTAACAGATGCATCCAGTTCTTTAAATGAAAATCAGCTTCTAATAAAGTACATTGAAATGCCTGTATAATTTAATTCCACTAGAAATGCATAAGGGGTTATTTGGGCTTTATACAGGTGTTTATAAGGATAGCAAGAAAAGGAAATTGGCTATATTAGGAATACACCAAGAACTTAATAGAGACTCTGCCCTTTTGCTATCCCATACTTTTAGCTATATATAGTAGATACAAAACTGTTACATAGACAGATGATCTATCCTTCCATTCTGTTTGAGGCATTTGGGATTTAACCCAGTTGAAATTGGCCTCAGGAAGGTGCACTGCTCACTATGGCAGAACTCCTTTGCTCCTAAAAGCTTGAGATTCTTCCACTTCCCAGTCCCCTGGACAGACACCCTGAACTGAGGAAGGTCAGCATGGATATGGCATGTCCATGTTTCAGTGACTTCTAGATATTCACCCCCAAGATTGTAGCTAGCATTGTTGAAAGTTTAATGAGGTTTTGAAGAGCCCTGTGGTTCTCAGTACTCCATATTGCAAGATCTTCAAGATCCAGTCTCCTTTTACCATGTCATGTTTTTCTTAATACGTGCTACAATTTCTAAACACTAATTGCACATGTATGCTGAGACATCAAAAGGATTAAGTAAAAAAATAAATCATTACCATTAACAAAGGTAACGATCCTCATTGTAGGTGTTGTACTCTGGATTGTCAATGTGCTTTGGACCTAAAACAGTTGATCAAGCCCCAAGTGGTCCGGCCTAGTACATGCGATTTCGTGAGTAGAGGCAGTTGAGAGGATTTCATTTCGGCGCTGCAGCGAGGGAGGGGATGGCTAAAATCCCCAAACAAAGGGAGGGGACAGTTATCAGGTCAAGTCTGAGCTGCTTTGACCGCGGCTGTCGCTCCCTCTGGTCACCGCAGCCCCGGGCGGGCGCGGAGCGTGGGACGCACGCACTGCCCTCGCCCCCCGCTGGCACCGGCCCTCGCTAATGCCCAGCTGCTTCTCCGTGACCTTGAGAGCTGGGAATTGCCCATGTTGCACATCCTGAAAGGTCAGAGCGGATTCGCAGTGTTTTGCATCCATACAGACGAGAAACACAAACCCTACAATACCAGACCTGGTTTCTAAGAGCAGATTTTTTGGGAAAATGCAACAACGCTACTAGACTACGTTTTGTATCCGAGCACACCAGTGAGTCAACTGAGTATCCTTTAAATCGTTTCCAAGTGTTGTTTACCCTGCCCTGACATGTTTTCCCTAACGCATCGCTGTGCCTCGGCGCGTCGTCCCTGCCGGGCAGAAGCCGGGCCATGTCAGTGCGAAGGAAAGAAGGAAAGGACCAGCGGAGCCGTGAAGGCGCTGGGGTGCCGGGACCCCACGTCTTCCCGCCCTGCCTGCCCTCTCTCGCTGCTCGCCCAGCCGGTGAACGATTTTTGGGTGATGCCGGGGAAGGGGAGGCGGGGAACAGGCGCTGCGGTGCGGAGAGCCGGCCCGGCGCGGCGAGCCCAGCCGGCCGGGCAGCTCCGCTCGGCCCTCGCACCAGGCGGGGTGCGCGGCATCGCTGCGCGGTCGGGTACGGGCACGAAGGTGCGCCGGGGACGCCTCCGGCCGGCCGGCCTGCGCGCCTGCAGCCGCCGGGGAGGCAGAGGGAGGGGGTGGCGGCAGGCCCGAGGCCCCAGGCCCGGCCAGCGCCGGGGCCCGAGGCGCCGGGCAGGGGCGCCCAGCGGCTCCGCGGCGGCGGGCGAGCGGCTCCGCGGCGGTGCGCGCCCCTCGGCATCCGCGGCGGTGTGCGGGCAGCGCGCAGCCGGTTTGCGCGGCCTCCGGTGCCGAGCGGCCGCTATTTAGCCTTCAGCCCCCCCATCCCCCGCCTCAAATGAATGAAGGGCGGGAGGGGGACTGAAAAAGACAGGAAGGGGGAGATTTTTGTCCTTCGCCGATGCCGCTCTACGTGATAATATGTTTATATGATTAGCTGAGCCCAGGGGTGGGAGCGCAGGGAGAAGGGGTGGAGATTGGAGGGGGAGGAGGCTGGAGGTAACTCCAGTTCAGAGCCGGCAGAGTCCGTGTCAGGACTTGGCGCTCCCCAGCCGCAGACGGAGCGGTGCACGAGCACGGAGAGGCTGCCATACATTCATTGGGATTTTTTTTTTTTTTTTTTTTTGGTGTGTATGTATTGCGTTTTTCCCATTACCGCGCGCGTTACTTGCTCAGCTCCCGATCTCCAGTCGTTGGCGGGGCAGCAGCACAGGGAGGAAGAGGAGAAAATCTGAGGAGGGGCCGCCCCGCACTCCGCCAGAGGCCAGAATGTCATCCCGGGAGATGTGAATCCGGTCGGTGAGAGCGACAGAGACACGGAGGAGGGGGTCCATTGTAACATTCGAGTTGTTCCCCGCTGCCCCAGCTGCTGGCATCGCCTCCTGATCGCTTCACAGAAGGGACTCCCGAGGCTGGGCACACACACTGCACTGCGCCCGTCCTCCTCTCCATTTCGGCTTTTTTAATTTTTTTTTTTTTTTTTTACTGAATTTATTTCTTGTGTGCGTGCGTGCGGGAGCCTGGCTGCATCGAGCTTTTGCTGCGGAGCGGAGTGTGGGGAACTGCAGGAAAATGTTGACTTAGACCCAGAAGAGCCTCCCGGCCGGCTGCGTGGAGAAGAAGCCGCCCCTGCTCTGCGCTGCCCCAGCCCTCCGAGCCGCAGCGCCGGCTGCCGCCGGCTCCCGCCCCAGCCCACCGCCCGCCCGCCCGCTCCCGCGCCGCCGCCGGGGCCCCGGGACTAACTCCGCCGCGATCTCCCGCAGCCCCGCGCTCGGCGGGCTGACCCGGACCGCGGGTCCCGCCGGGGACACGGACCCCGGCCCGCCTTCGGCTCCCAGACATAGGTAAGCGGAGCCCCGCGCTTGCAGCCTCGCCGCGCGTTCCTGGCGGCGCCTGCACCCTGACTCCTGGACGTTCCCCCGCCGAGCCGCCGGCAGGGATGCCCTTACTTTAGGGTCCGCCGCGGCCGCCGCTGCCGCGGGGCCGCCGCCGGCGGAGCGGTGCGCCCCGCGGTGAGCCCGCGGCTCCGGGCGCGGGCAGCGCGGCGGCGCCGCAGCTCCGCACGGCCGCGCTCCGCCCGCGCGGAACGGCCGCGCTCCGCCGCCGCCCCCCCGCGCCCTGCGGAGGGACCTGCGGCAGCCGCGGCCGCCCCGCCCGCCGCCGCTGGCCGCCCCGCCGAGCGCGGGGGCTGCGGGCCGGGTCCGCCCGCCCAGCAGGCCCGGTGCTCCGCGGCGCGCCCCGCGCAGCGCGCAAAGTTGCACCCGCTCGCTAAATAATTACCTGTTGCGGGCGTATTTGTGTAACTCCGCCGAGCGCCCGGCTTCTAGCCCGTGCGGGGTGGGGGGTGCCTGTGGGAAGAGGAATAAATTACCCTTTGTCGGCTGTGGGGTGAGAACAACTTTTTTTCTTTTTTTTTTTTTTTTCTTTTTATTTCTATTTATTTTCACATGTAGAAATCTGGGGCCATCTGGAGACAGAAAACAGTGTGTCATGAGGCACGGTTGCTGTGTCTGGCTCTAAAAATAACATCTTGTTGTTAGTCTGCGCCGGCCCTGCTGGGATTTGAGCGCGGTTTGTCAGAAAGTAAAGAGCTCTGCTGGTGCTCAGGTGTGTTTTCTTTGCCCAGAAATGCCCCTGTGCGCGACGGAAGGAATCCTGCGGAACAAATGTTCTGCTGTTTGGCTTCCTCAGACGCCCCGGCTTCCTCCTTTTGTTGCTTGCCACGAAAAGAGGTGCCATTTCGCATCATTCTGCAGAAATTGTTTGAATTAATGCAAGTGTGAATTCTTACCGTTTGAAGGAGGGTATTAGCATATCAAAGGTTTCTTAGCTCCGGCTCAATTGAGAAAACTTCAGCTTGTCTTCCATTTGCTTCCAAGAAGAGGCCCAAAGGGCAGTGGGAATTGTAAAGGGGTAAAATGGGGAGGTGGATTTGGGTTATGTTTCTGAACTTTTGCTGTTTTGCAATTATGGGAGTGAAAAACAAGGTCCCTCCGCTGCAGAGCCTTTGCAAGCGCTCGGACAATTACACTCTATTGATTAATGGTTTGTTCCGAGCAAAAAAAAAAGTGACCTTTTATGACAGGCACTGTGGCGTGATTTCTGATTCCTCCTCTCTGGCAGGGGGATTTAGAAAGTGCTTTCTCCCGCGCTCTTGCTCTGGTATGGCCTACATGTTACTGCGTGGAGGGATGAATGGGGAAGACCTTCTAATTACTTCAGAAAACAAATGAAATCTTGTAATAAAAGACTTCTCGGTTCCAGGCCTTTGAAACAAATATGCTTCCTTCCTTAATGGGTGGGTAGGCTGGAATAATAGATATTTTTATGGAGAGTTTTAAAAGAAGTTTTTATCACCACCAGCCATATGCTTCCATTTCCTTTTCATTCTAGAAAAAGTGAAAATGAGAAATTCTTGTAATCTCATTTAATCAGCGATACTGTGTTTACAAAGATAACCTAATTTGTGGTTAGTATTACCCTATAATAAATAATTCTCAACCAGCTATGGCAGGAGTGCTGTTTTGGTGGCTGTGTAGAACATTTATCGCATTGCGAGTTGTTTTACGAGGCTACATATTCATAGTTTTTTATTCTTTTGTTAGTATTTTCTTGAGTTTGAAAGGGGATGTGGCCTGGCCTACCCTTTTATTACCTTTGCAAATCAATATTCATAATCCAGCAACCCAAAAGCCAAGCAAAATCCAGTTATCCATCAATAAGTTGGGACCTTTTCCAGGGACCAGATGTTTCTTGGTAACTGTATTCTGGTTTATATCTCTGGCAAATAAGAACTTCCTAAATTTTCCTTGCCTATTGCTTCTTTCCAAACCTTTTACTTGAGTGATACAGATACTAAAGCAGGTATTTTGTGTTTTTAAAAAGTTGGTTTAAGTCACTGATATGTAACATTTGGTCTGTTGTTTGGGTGGGTTTGTTTGTTTTATATTTTTTTTTTCTGATTCACCATTTGGGGTCTGTTTCTTTTACTGCCTTGAAAGTGATGTGCCTTTAGAGTAGGATATTCAATTTCAGGCTTCAATTTCCTTTCATGTAATGAAGGAACTGAGTATATATGGTATGTCTTGGTGAAAAACACTGCAGTTGATCAAGTATTCTGTTATTCTTAGATGGACACGGCTATTTGGGCATTTTGTAAATAGATGTATTTAGTGGTCCTAAAATTAGATAATTACTTTCAGGTAATTTCCAACAGTTTATTTACCTAATGTCTTCAGCTGTCTGAAGTAGTACCTTTTGGTGGTGTAAAAGGAACATATTGATGTAATTGCCATTATCACACTTAAGTTGCTGTTAACTAGTCTGCTTTGAATGCAGAGGGCTATAAAGAAAGCACATTATCCTTTCAGCTATTAGGGATAATCTAAAAATTGTCTTGGAAATGTTGCACTTTGGTTTATGCGACGGCAACCCCAAATTCGACAAATGTCTAAAGGTAAAAAAGTAGTAAAAAGAAGATTTTCAACATTCAGATGACAAAATTGGACCACTTAGAGAAAAATTAATGTGCTGCAGCAGCACTTCAGCTGCCATTTTCAATCACTGTGGGTTACTATGTGTTGGCAACAGTAAAAAAGCATAGACGTTCAGATAGCTCAGGGAGCTGGTAGTTGGGGGAATCAGGATGTTGAATCATGTGGGGTAGAGCAAACCAATTACTTCAGGTTTTGACTTGAGAATTTCCAGTAAACATTTTTTTTTCTGGCTTTTGGCTCCCCTGCTCATTAATAGACCAACATCAAAGCAGGCAACCAAACTTCCAAATGTTATAAAAACTAATGTAAAGATACAGATCTCACATGTAGTCTTGCAAGTCTTAATTTAAAACAAGCAGTTGGAGTTTTTATTGCTGCAATTTTCACAATCAGCAGAGACATTAACACCAGGCTTCTGGGTGTTTCCCTTCTTAAAATGAGCAAGAGGAAAGCTTTAAAAAAACCAAAGTGTGCTTAGTTAGTTCTTATTTGATCACTTCAGAAGCTTTCTCAATGTTTTATTTATCTCTTACCACTTTGAATGTGTAAAGTCAGGAAAGGGGGTTACTCAGGAATCCCAGTCTCTAGTAAGGAAGCACCTTATTAAAGTTTAAGTAAGCGAGGTAGTACAGTCTTAGGAGTTTGTAGTCTTTATGGTTAATAGTATGTAATAATATGGTTGGTTTTATTCTGGAAATGTGATATGTAGACATGGCATTTTGATGAATAGATATTTTTTTAAATGAGAATAGTTGTGATGAAGAAAATTTCCTACAGTTTTGAATTACAGCTTTTTTTAAAAGTCCATAATTTTCACTTAAAGATTTTGGAGATAGAAATCTCTAGTTAGGCAAAATATTAATCAAAGTTTTATTTGAAATACCTTTCTAGATAGTGTGTCATAAGTTCATGTAAATTGTAATAGCCATACAGTAGAAAGCATTTTTGACATCTAGAGAGCGCAGAAACACAATCATAAGTTTTTACTGGAATTTGGACTGAAAGTTTATGTATTTCCAAGCCCTTGCTCCTCCTCTGTCCACCCAAAATGTTGACATACCTATAAGAAAATACTGTTACCTTGTACTATGGCTCCTGCTGGGGATTGTGCCATGCCTAACATTAATGACAAATAACCTACCAGTAACACTTTCTATCAAAAAATGCTCTGTGATTCCTCTGCATTTCCATTAAGGAATATCTGTGGATGACTGATTATGCAGGAACTGGAAGCAGCAAATAGGGATTTTTACCTAGTCAGCTGCAAGTGAAGTTAAACTACGTGTGGTGTGTAGTGGAACTCAGATCCACGCACAGGTAGACAAGCAGTCAGTGATGAGCCAAGACGCTTCAGAGCACAGGCTGGTGAAATTTGTAGTCAGTCATGTCACTTGGAGATGTCATATTAAACAGACTCTTCCAAAGCATTCTTTAGGATTGATGTTTGTGATGTACAAAAGTGATTTGAAATTGAGAGAAATTTGACTCCTTAAGTATTTATGTGCAGCTTTTAAACTTAAAAGCTGTCTATTATTTCTAGAAACACCCTCTGTTTGAAACAGGTAAAAAATTTTAACCATCATGGTTGTAATTGGATGTCAAGAAAAATGGAAAAACAACGACCTATTTTAAGGCCACTCTCAATACTGTTAACAATCATGTTTAATATTTAAATAGTTTTCAAAGATAGCTGCATTTTGTTTCCAACAATTTTTAAAATAAAAGTAGCAGGTGATTCTGGAATATTGGTAACATATATGTCTAGTATAGGACATACTTGGGGTCTTTGTTTAGCAAATGTGATTCCTTTTAACATTCTTCATTTAAAAGGTGAAGGATGACAGGCGTAAAGCCCTCTTCAGTAGGTAATTTTCTAGGAGTTCATGTTTCTTTCAGCCTGTAATATACAAGATGTGTTTCTACAGCATGGACTGGGAAGATTGTGTCGCTTAATATCAGCAATTTAGTTATAGAAATACACTCGCTTAGTGAGTGCCACGATCTGACAGCATTCTCTAGATGCAAACTGATAGTTAACTAGAAATTGATTCCAAAGGGAGGAAGGAAAAAAAGTCTTCAAATTCAGAATAGTAGCACCTCCAAGTTATGGATTGTTACAGTAAATGGAGCATTTTATGGGTTTTAGAAGAATATGTAATATGCATATGCCATGAATTCATTCTTTCAGATTTTCATGAGGTACTCTAATGATTCAACCAACTCTAGCTTGCCATTTACCCAAATTATTTAGAAATGCCAGATAGTAAAAAGCATTGCAGCCTGACTGAAGCAAGCACAATGCTCAACACCTGCAGGTAGACTGCAGTCTCTAGCAAAATGCTGTTGATTGTTACTCTGGTGCAAAGCAAGCTTAAATACAGTTCTCTTAATTACAACAAAAATGCTTTTTTATGAGTAAGATATTCCATGTTTGGGGAATGTTTTGTGTGTTGTCTGCTAAGAAAAATCCCATCACACTTGTATACGTTCGTTCAATTATCAGAGCAGGTAAGAGGAGGGAAAAAAATCAATTTACCCTGAAAAGCACCAGAAATAAGATTACCTTGGCTAGTAGGAACTTGCCAGCACTGTCTAAATTGCTTAATATTATCAAATGTTGCTATTTTTCATGTTCAGTAAGAAAGATATTGACTATTCTACATGTCCAGGTCTGCTGTTTGTCTATTTCTTTATGAGGTATAAGCATGTCTTATTTTTATTCCTACAATAGCAGTTACAGATAAATCGGAGGATCTAACAATAACTTTATAAAATAGATGGAATAATACCATTCACTGGAGAAATAGTATTTACTTGAGATAAGTGATAACAACTAGTTTTTTCACTTGTTGTTCTCGTAACAGACAAATGTAAATACCTTAGCAGACATTTCAGAGTGAAAGACGAGAGATAAAATGTAATTACTTTTCAGGGTGGCTCTGACGATGCCCATGTTCTTGTCTGTAACAAAAAAAAAAATCTTTGCTCATCACCTCAGAATATGAAGGCCATTGTTACTTCTCAATATAAAAATATTTTCTGATTTCTAATGTTGACCTCAGTGTTCATCTTTAGCTCTTCTGTGTAAGCTGGAATCCTTATAGCCATGAATTCTAGTTGCTGTTATCCAACGGAGCATTTAATAGAGCACCTAATGGACTCTGCTCCTGTATTTTTCTTGAATGCATAGCATCTTGCTTCATTCAGTCACCAAAACTAACTTTGCTACAAGGACAGGCAACACGACAAGTTAGAATCAATGGACCATTTGTAGGTCACAAAGTCAGTTTACTGGAATTTCAGAGGAAACTGGTTGAAAAGAGAGGACAAATGTCACTTTGAATAGAGATGTTTAAATCAGACTTCTGCCTTAGGGTAAAATTTAGGTCTGTTGTAGCCTAGATGTAATGTCTCCCTCTACAGAGCACAGCATTAATCATGGCTTGACAAGTGATCATGGGCTGAGAGAAATAGGGCCTGTTTTGGTTGTGTGGTTATTTTTTTTTCTAATCTTAATCTCTTAGGAGCACATTATAAACACTAACATTTACACAAAAAGATTTAAGTATCAATGTCTGTGTTTCAGTAGTGAGAGTAGCTAGCTTCGGAGAAAATCTAGTTAGAGTTAATAAGAGGCCACTTGTGTTTCTTACGTAGATTCAGTATTAGGAATATTTTCCTTTTAACGTAATGCAGTGCTTTTTTTGTTTTAAGAGATTTATTTTATGCCATTTCCTCATACAAATATGGTAGAATCTCGGTCTGCCTGTTTTGTGCCTTGGTTTACTAGGTTTACTAAATAACTCTAAATCTTTTTTCTTTCCAATTGTTTTACAATGTGTTTATCACCCAAGAAAGATACTTCCTTTTGCAAAACAGGCAGTATAGGGAAAAGGGGGAGCAGTTTTTCTAAAATGTAACACAGATGAGTGGTTTTTTTGTGGGGTTTTTTTTTTTTTACTATGTTTATTTGTTAATGATGTGTTACTTTATTGCAATGGGCTGCAAAACTGGAATGAACTAATGTCAATGAAGAGTGCTATTTAAGATCCCGAGTTCTGATACTATACAAATTGTGTTTAATACTTAAATAAGGGACATCTTGATTCATAGATAGGTGTGGGAGTGTTTATACATTTTATAGTAAAGAAGGGAATTTTCCCATTTCTTGGCCTTTTTTGCTGCTTCCTGTGGGGGGACAGTGTGGGAGCAGCCAAGCACTGGGTGTGCACCACTGCTAGAGAGGTGCAGCTCCTTCCTTGGAGCATTTGTGTCGGCAACTGTTGGAAAAATAGATGGTATCAGTGAAGTAGCAGCAAAACAATTTATCACTGGAGAATGATGCTTTAAAAATTAGAGTACTTCTGTTTATCCAGTTGCCTGTGGATGTGATAAAATCCCCAATCTCTCGTTTAGGTTGGGCTGCTGCTTTCCTTTGAGCCCTCTGTTGGTATTTTCCCATCAGTCGACACCTCGCACCGATTACGGCTCTGAATCCAGATGACAGAATAATAACGCCGATTACTGCTAAAAGTTGTTTCTGGCAGCTGGGGAGGGGATGACCGACCTTGTTCCTGACTATCAGACTTGCTCTGCTGTTGATGGGCTCGGGTGTGCATAGAGAGCCTTACTGTGAAATCAGTGCTGCAGTGGTGGAGAGCGCTCACATGCCAGAAGGAGACTTTAATTCACTTTTCTATGTATTCTCTGTAATTTTTTACAGCATTGCAGTCTAAGCCGGGGTAAGCAGTGTTCGGAAACAATTCCCTCTCAGTAGGCAGTGTTGCTTTTAAATAAAGTGATGTTTTAAGAAAATATTTCTGAGAACAAGTTCTGCTGTTGACTCTGCATTTCTCTGGCAAATTCCCGATGCCTGTGTTGATGGTAGGCAGAATTCTTTTCCTCTGATCCAGGCATCCTTTCATTAGACTATTACACTATTTCTCAGACCTTTTCAATGTGACCAATGAAGTGACCAATTTGGAAAAACCTGCTTTCCCAGAATGAATAATGATTCAATCTTCATTTTGAACAAAATGAGTGTTCTACAGAAGACCAATTCATGACTATTTTGTTGGCAGTGTCTCCCGCAGCTTTTATTTGCTTTAGTTTAATAAGTATTTTTAAACGTAGACTGTCACTTGGTGAGGGTGATTCTTGTGTAAATCAGTATAGAGTGCTTAAAGGAGAGAAAGTGCCTAAGCAGTGCTGTATTCCTGGGTGAGCTTCTGTGCCAGGAGCACGGGTGTAGGCTGGGAGTTGTTTTGAAGAGAGAGGAGAGGTGCAGGCTGACATAACCTGAAATTGAGAAGAAATCCTTTTGCCCTTCAGGCAGTAATCTTACCCGTGCTTGAATAGAGCATCATCTCTCCAAAAAGTTGTTGGCTTTTTTCCCCCCTGCTTTCTTTATTATTTCCTCATTTGAGCAGGTGAATAATAATATCTCATAGTAACTGGTTGATTATCCAACTGTTAAAGATATTCCATCAGCAAAGACGAGCTCTATTTGCAGCAGTCTCATCCTCTTGAACTGAACACCCAAAATTTGTCTTATGTTTATCCTATGTAATGGCTGTAGCCATACTGAAATACCAGTACTGAAATGGCTGTGTCCTACTGAAATAGGAGTATTTTTCATCTCCTTTTCTTTTTTTTTTTTAAAGCTGATATTGAAAGCTTGAAGGTTTGTATTTTGGAGTTTATTTTCTCAGTGAAAATTAAAGTTGACACAGGGCACATGTGACTTTATGCCCAATGTGTATGCATTCATTTTATGAATGTTCTTCATCAGTCTAGGGCACTACTTGCAGAAAGTGAGATTACACTCTGCAAGAGAAGCAAAACCACAGGCATACATTTGTTCTTGCTGTGTGAGAAGAGAAATTAATGTGCCTGATGGCTTCCCAGATTTTTGGGTGTGCTAAAGGTTAGATAGGATGAAGGCTTAATTATGATGTACTTAATATTTATAGCATCATTCACTGAAGCTTTGTTCCATTTGCATTGAAGGGATTTTTATCTAGAAAGCTCATCCCATTATGACAAACAAACCTGAGACATTTTAAGGTAAGAGTAATGTCTTTTGGGAGAAAAGCAGTTTACTTCCAGTTGGATGAAAACTACATTGTTACTTCATGATTTGATTTAAATTGATAGGAATTTTTTTTTAATATATATAATTTAATTTTCAAGATAACCATTCAGTTCAATTGCATTTTAAACTTTGGTGGAGTGCATGTGTAATTGTATCCAAAAGTGACATTAGGTTTTTCCTTCCAGCAGTAAATAGAATGAAAGAATGCTGCTGCTTGGTTGGTTTCCAGTTAGACAAATGCATCAGATAGGATGAACTTGTTTTACTGTTAGGGGTGGTCTTTCATTTTTGTTTAGCTCTGGAATAACAGAGCCATTTTTAAATTTTCATTCTTTTTTTCTTTTCTTCTCTTTTTCCTCTTTTATTTTTTTTTCTGCACTGAAAGCATTTAGATGACTTTGGAAAAGGAAATTTTTGTGACTTGATATAGGAAAAACTAAAGCTGAATGTTTAACTTTTCTGAGGGATCAAGACGAGACACAGAGCTGGGAAAAAAAGCGGAGAATGTTTCCTGTGTTACCTCTTTATGCTGGATAACACTGCAGAAGGATTTCTGGGGGAGTTTCTTTAGAATGATGACAGATTATTTGGTTTCCTATGCCGGCTGTTGGCCACATTTTTCACATATTTTTGCTCATTCTTATTATTACCTGCAGAGGGAGCTTGTATATGAGATAATCAGAGTAATCAAGGCATTCAGGGCTGAATTGTTTCCAGTAAGTACAATTTCATTTCACTGTACCTTTTCTGTTATGCAGAGCAGAAAGGTTCTGCAAGACAGCTTTTAAAAAGGCTGTCCATCAGTAATAGCAAATTGCAGTGGGCAAAGATTTTAAAGCATCAATAAGCACAAGCCAACTTAAAAAAATACTTCATATTTCAAAGAAGTGCCTATTAATCAGAAGTTTAAAAAAGAGATGAAGAAAACAATTCTTGCCGCTCGAGGTGCAAGAGGACGGTTTTGGTATTCTGCATGACAAGAAGCAGATTTTTGTTGCATAAACTGTCTTCTCAGATTCTAAAAATGTCATGTCAGCATCAGAGAGACAGCAGAGTACTTTCAGGTCTTCGACACATCTCGTGCAGGGTAGTGTGGTAGCCCAAAAGCAGCAGGTAAGTATTTCCTATTTACCCAAGCAGTGTTATGGATCGTAATCAAGGTGACTGCAGATGAAAGGCTCACTCTTAATTTTGCTTTTTCTCTATTTAAAATATTATAAAGTGTATGAGTTTCATCCAAATTGAGGAATTGATACAGTCAGGTAGTAAAGCAGGCAAACAGTTGTAAGGATTTCTGTCATAAGCTTAAATAAATGCTGACAACAAAGAGCAAGGAATGTCTTAACCTAAGTTTATTTGTATATTGTAACTTAAAAAACTAGCTTGAAGAATCAGAAATTTGTACTTTAGGTAGCGATTTTTTCCTTAATTTAGCACAATGAAAAAAATAATCTGGTGTATTGCAGGCTTCATAATTTGTATTTTAGTTATCTGGATAATGAAAGTGTGTGATCCTTCAAAAAGTTAAGACTTCAAAGAAAAAAATAATTAATATATAATACAGTTTCACTTGCTGACTAAGAAGCATAATAGATGGTACTTAGATTTATTCTGTACTTATCTCTGGAAAAATGGTGGTAATCATTTTACTTTAAATATCTCAGTAAACTTAAAGATGATTTGCTATGATATTGTTAGGAAATAAAGCAGTAGGTATGCACATTCCATAAAACAGAAACAGCTTTCTGTAATACGCTCTCCTGTAATAAATCTGTGGCACAAATTAGTCAGAGTTGATTTTTTTCTTTTTTGTTAGTTAAAATGAAGAGAACTTTAAAATTAATATACATTCAGCCTAACGTGATCTTAGGGGTTTAGTTTGGATTCTCTTTTTAAACATCGGCGAAGATTTACCATATCTAAAAGAGTAGTAACTCTGTCTCAATTTATTATTTATACTGGCTAATCCTTTCTAATGTGAAAAGTCAGCTTGTTATTGTAACACCAAATGGCCCTCTAAGTAGGGAAACAGTTAAGTAGATCTCCTGTAATAGGTTGTTGTCTAATAAAGAGATTTATGGTATTGGCAAGGGCTATTGTATAGGTATTACCTCTCACAGCATGATCATGTATTATCTTAACAACTCAGTGCCACGTTTATGCTGAGCATTTTCATAATGGTAAGAATATTAGCCACAGCAATTACACCCCAATAGGATTATAATGGTAAGATTTACAGAAAATATATAAATTCTGTCTTTACTGGAGATTTTGGTAGGTGCTAGGAGTTGAAAAGTTGTACCGTCCTTTTTGCAGGGGGAAATACTGATGTGTAAGTCATTATGAAGAAAGAGAGGTTTGTTAATTTAATCTTGTTGAGGAATTGTGGAGAGGCAGGGACATAATCTTTCTTTACACAGTCTGTCCTTTTCTTTCCTGGTGAGGTAGGGATGTTTCAGAAGTTCCACTCAGTGGAGGCTGCCGTGCAATATGAAAATCCAGACGTGAACGTAACTTCAGTTCTGGTGTGAGGATAATGCAGCTGCGATTAAGATATATTTTTTAACAGCCTTGTATTTTGAAGGAAGAACAATGGTAATTTACATGCTACATTGGAAGAGCCTACTTGAATAAAATCATGTAATTTTTTTGTTTTAGCTGTAGCGTAACACATTTTCTCTTTCACTAGTGCCAGGTTTTTATGGTGATAAGTAACTTAGATAATTTTTAAAATTACTGCAAGCAACAAAAGTGACAATAATGTCATACTTGTACAATTTTCATGTAAGTGACATTCAAGCTGTTCCTTAATTCTTAAAATTTTCCATCTGTTTTTTAAAAAAACAAAAAAGTGAGACATTAATACTCCCTTACTTGGCAGAAGCAATGTTCCAGTCACTTTTAATAAATCTAAATTATGTTTTGTCAATAAAAAACACTTATGGGGACTAATTGAACAAAATGCATTAGGTTATATAGTCATTTATGAATAACTGCATTGAGTAGCACAGCAGTCTGCATGGCAGAGCGTGATGATATTTTAGGATGGTATCTTGAGCTATAATTCAGTAAATACTGAAATAATGTGTGTTTAAATAAACAAAATACCTGGTTTACTTTCTTTACCTGATTTCCTGTGCCAAAATTAGAATAAGGTAATTCCAAATTAAGAAAATTGCCATCTATATAGGTGGCAGTTCTTGTTGTATAAGAAACTTCGAGTACATTGTAGACATGCAGTGGTAGTGGGTTGGTTACATTTGTAAGACACATTTCCTGGATGCTTTGGATTAATTCTATGTGTAAGATTTTCTATAGAAAGATTCTCTACCCATCTGTTTTAAATTGTTATTGATCACCCGAGAAAAGATGTACATGTTTCTTTTGACATGATATATTCCACTTCTGAAAATGTGCTAGGAGAAGTTGCCCATGGATTTAAATGTGGAATTTTTTTGTGGTTTACTGCAAAATAACTGGGACCTCAAAGCTGCTTTAAAATTAATACTCAAAACTTCATTATTTATGTTATCATGGTAGCAGCATAGGTCTCCATCTGTGACCAGTAGCCCATGCATGTTGTATCTAGTGCAAAATTCTGGAACTTTGTAGTTTTGTGTTCAGAAGAAGAATAGCATTTTCTATTTTAGACAAACTCCTGTAGGTTCTTAGGTTGGCTTCACATTGCATTCATTTTGAACTGTGGAAAGCGATGGTATCTTTTGTCTGTAAGTAAAAAGAAGACACAAAAGGATGAATGTTACCCCCAGTGAAAGTGGAGCTCCAGCCGATTTAAGAGCGTGAACTGTGACTGCATTGTTGAGGGCAGTGCTTGGCTTGTTATACCCAAGCTAAGAAGAAGCCAGTACTTAGAATAAAAGGTTGAATAATGCATAGAAATTCAGCAAGAGGTAAAGCATTGTGTCCGCACTTTAATATTACAAGTATTTATAATTAATTTTGAAAGTATTACAATAGATTGCAGGGGATTTGTTTTGCGTGGATTTATCATTTTAGAAGTTGTCAAATGTTTCAGAATACAATTTCTACATTTGAAAGAGGAAAATATATGCAGAAATATTCTTACCAAATTGTTAGCCTTATGTGCTCTCCTGAAATATATTCAGAATGTGTATATATAACTGTGAGATAGATTAACCATTTTTCTTTTTGTACAAATGCCATAATGAATGGCCTCTTAAAATCGGTATTCTTCTGTTTGCCAGACAACAAATCAAAGCACAAATCCACACTGTAGTCATTTTACTTACAGCGTGCATTAGAAATGAAGCCACACTAAGTCATACTTAACTGCCCACAGACAACTAACCCTGAAGAAGGGGCAAGTCTTTTTCTTCTGTCTTTTTTATTATTATTTATATCTCTTTGTCTGTTTGGAACAGCCATGCTGTTATGACTAATAAAGCTTTTGTATTTGGCAAATGGGATGCAAGTAATCAGCAGTTCTTGGCTCACGACTGAAAAATCTGCCGAGCAGAGCACATAAACCCAATATAACCTTTCAAGTATACCTGTGAATAAAATTCTTCCTTATGCTTCTGTCACCTGTACAGTAATTCATCTATCCTCCCTACATCTTCACTTCTAATGGTATTATTTCTGATTACAGTGGTTTTTAGGTCAGTGGCATGATAAGCAAGTACTGCTTGAACAGATTTTAATTTAAAAAAACAAATATAAGAATATAGGGACCAACAGTGAAGTCAGCATCTTTGTGCTATTATCTAATTACCAGCCAATTGAAAATTTTGATTTATTTAAATTATATTTAGCTTAATATCCCCCCAGCATGAGATTTATTGCCAAGATTCCGTAGTCAGTAAATCTTAGTTCTTGCATATTTGCCACAGAGAATCACTCAATATATGAAACAATTATTTAAAACAATTTTTTTTGTTTAATACAATTTTACAGATTTAAAAAAGTTCCCAAAGTCCTAATGTTAATTGAATCAGACTCAAATAAATGAAAATGTTTTAGTAGGTCTGCTGGAAGATGTCCAGTCTTTTTTTTTGCATTTTAAATAGATACATAATAACCAATGCACCAAATAAAGCTGCAGCATTAACAGATTATTTAAACTGATTGGTAAAGGTTTACGAAAAGTACGTGGGGCAGTGAGAAAATTTGCTGCTATTTCAGTGCTGTGGTTAAGCAGTTCGCACAACTGCGTTCACAACCTCTGCAAAGCTGAGAGATAGGATTAATATACCCTTAACTGCTTAATTACAGCCATTATTTAAGTTACCTAAAAGAAAACTGCTCAGACCTTGTGCACATATGAAGTATTAGCTGCTGTTATACTAGCTGGGTGGGTGTGCTCAGTGGAGATTTTTTGGGGCTCACAGGTGTTCTAAAGGAGTAGCCCCTGGTGTTGCCCTGTAACATTCACTCAAGCTCACATGACCATTGAACAAGTTGTGTTTTTACTGCAGTGTTGGTGAAACTGGATGTCAATGTATGCAAGAGATTTCCACCCCTTCCCACCCTCCTCAAAAAAAAGAAAAAGGAACAGTAGGTTTTATTACTGTAGGGTTGTGACTTGTAGCTCTCTGGTGGCATGGCTGTGACATCCTGGGTGCAGTGCTGGTTTCTGCCACGGCTGCCACTTGGGTCTAGGTGAGTATGACTCCTTCTGTCCTGCAGGTCCACATTCTCAGCTTTATTCTCTCGGTTGCTTCATGATAAAATGAAGGTGTAATTAGGATTAATTTAGCTAATCATCATGAGCTGGAGGTGGTCCCATCTGCCCTTCCCCCTGAAAACCTGTCTGTGAGACATGAGTGCGATCTGTGAGAGTGAAGGGGGAGCTTTGTGTGTGCTGTCTGCAGATGAAGATCCTTGGAAACCAGGTTTGTCCTTTTTCTGTTATTCACAGTCAAAAAGTCAAAATCTCCATTTTAATGAAGACATTTCAAAGAACAGACGGGCTGAGAAAGATATTGTATTTCTTTACATGCTTCTTCCTCTTAAACGTGGAAGAAGCCTTAGGCTATAAATTAAAGTGTTTTACCCTGTGTAGTTGATCTCAGGCTGCCCAGTTGCCGTGAGGAGTTAAAGTTCAAAAAAAAAAGAATTGTAAATGGCTTGACAGTTTCATGTTTTTCAGTCTGTGGTTATCTTTTGTCCCCCTCATGTCCTGTTTTTGTCAATATTTTCCTTTCACCTAGGAACTATAGCAAGTGGGAGGAAAAGTAACTTGAAAGAATGTAGTCATGCCAGAGATGCATTTTCATGTGGGAACCTTTATAATCCCATCATGTAAATGACATTCACTATGGAAACAGTAAGAGCTTTTACGAGCAGAAAGGTTCATCCTGTGCTGGGTAGGAAACACAGATTGCCTTATCTCCCTTCCTGGAAAGGGCACACGTGTGCTGGGGCTGGGGGAGGCTCGGGCCAGGCTGGCGGTGCGGGCGCCCGGGGAAGCTTGCGGGAGCGTGTCGGGCAGTGCCCGTCTGGAGCCCGTGCTGGAAATGGAGCACCTCAGTGGATAGGTGTATTTTGCATTTTTAATTGGTAAAGTGATGTTTTCTTTTTTCTTTCCTTAAGTCGGGTTCTCAGGAGCTCTTCAGTTCTAGTGAATTTCTGGGGGTGTCCTCCCTGTGCAGCAGCTGGGGTCACAGGTGATGCTCTTAGTTTTGTGGGGGGATTCCAGAATGTTTCCTAGAGTCCATTTTCCTTTAAGCTGGAGTAAGAAGAGATGAAGATTTTTATTATTTCAAAAGCTTCATATTTGCAAGCTTTGTTGATGAGTCTTGTGAAATCTAAAATTATTTTGCAGTGTTTGTTACTATCTCTACCACATTCTTAAAAATTAATTGTCTGCTTGAATAGTGTTTCCCAATCAACTTGAATTATTGATGTTTTGGTCCTTAGTGGAAGAGCAGTGGTACTTTTCCTCCCACACCACAGTCTGTTCAACCCCTGTTTAATGAGTTGTACTTCAGTACCTGTAATAGAATTATAACACACACAAAAAAATCATAATTATGGCTTATTGAGTGGGGCTAAAAATGGGAAGTGGAAAACTTCTGTGTAAGTTCAGGTTTTCAGAAATTGGTGCTCTGTGGATGTTGAAGTAATCGGTACTAACAGTATGGAAGTTAAAACTGTTAGTGGCCATTGCAAGATAAATACTTTCCTAGACAGAAATGCAGCATATTTAAATATTTGAAAATAGTTAGATGAATGTATTTTTAATTTTAGCTATCTTAACCTGTTCTTAGACACCGTGTGTTTTACAAATATTTTCGAAAGTGAATTAAATAACAACAAAGTTTTACCAATCCTAAGTAAATATCTGCTCATGAATGTTTATATATTTGAGTACACATAAGTCTGGGTCTTTGTTGAAAGACTACTTATTTAAAAATAAAAAGTGTCCAGTTTATCTTGTGATAAAATTTGTGAGATCAGGAGAAGAAATGTGTGTCTAGAGTCATGGATGAAGGTCGCTGCTAGCTAGGAAGAGCCTGTTTCCCTTCATTCTGCTCTCAGCCAGCTGGGCTGTACAGTTACATGTTCTAGTTAGTAAATAACAACACCGTGGAAAAGCTAAAAATTGCTGTTGTAACGTAATACTGTCACAGTGAATTTGTTTTTTACTTTGGAGACGAGAAATGATTAGGGTGAAATCTTTAGCTGTTGAAAACTTCCACTGTGCTTGCTGCAAGCTCTTCTTGTTATACCATGGTAGTCTTGGACTAGATATTTTTATTTTTAAAAACTTATAAAACTGCTATTTTTAGGTCAAAAATGTCAAATCACCTTTTGACTGAAGAGGTATTAAAATAAAACTGAATAACTTCTGGAGAGAATGTTGATAACCAAGCAGTGTCAGGTGAAGTGTTCTGTCATGCCTCTGTCCATCGCTTCTTACATATCTGAGAAGATGGACCTTTAGGTTGACTTGGTTTTTTCCTTTCCATTCTCATCTGTGTCATTCATCCTCCTGTCTTACTTTTTTTCTTCTAGAAATAAAATCTTAGTTCAGCCCAATAGTGACCCATAAGTAAGCTGTACACTTAGTGTCACAACCTCTCCTGGATTTGATTTTAAACAAACAAACAAACAAAATTCCCAGAATGGGCAATGGATGTGTTGAAATTGTGGTCAGCTTTTTAAAAATTAATATTATTATTATTATGCCACTGTGAAATCATTAGCCACTTACAGAATATTGTAATGGCAGTGTGAAATCATCAGCCATTTATGGAAAATGATTACTTGCAGCATGGCAAGTGTTTCAAAATATTTGTGTGCAGGTAAGAGATGCAGACATAGATCCCATTGCACACTGTGCGTGCTGGCCCCTCGTAGCATCGAGTGTCCGTGGTCATTACTGCTTTAACTCAATTGTCCAGAGAGTTTCCTGGACTCTGATGTAGATTGGTGGGCTTTTCACGTGGATGCAAAAGCAGATAGTTGCAGTCCGTGTAGCTTGCAGCTGTGTCCTGGAGAGGAGGAAGTTCTGCACCTTGGGTCATGGGCAGCCGATCCTAAATGTTGGCAGTCTGCTTGAAGGAAACCGCATTGCGCTCAGCTGTCTCACGCCAGCGGGTCTTCCCCGTCTGTGTGCGGTGCCGTGTGTGTTTTCTGATCCCTGGTGGCTGTTCCCACTGTCAGCCCTCGTCCGCTCCCAGTGCTCCAGCCTTCCCTTCCCTTCCCTTCCCTTCCCTTCCCTTCCCTTCCCTTCCCTTCCCTTCCCTTCCCTTCCCTTCCCTTCCCTTCCCTTCCCTTCCCTTCCCTTCCCTTCCCTTCCCTTCCCTTCCCTTCCCTTCCCTTCCCTTCCCTTCCCTTCCCTTCCCTTCCCTTCCCTTCCCTTCCCTTCCCTTCCCTTCCCTTCCCTTCCCTTCCCTTCCCTTCCCTTCCCTTCCCTTCCCTTCCCTTCCCTTCCCTCTGCTGCCTTTCCCTACGCCCTACCCAAGGGCTTTCCCGCTTCCTCTGCACTCGAAACTACCTGGGGGAATGCCGTCTTCCCGCTCTGCCTGCTCACTTGCTTTTTTATTTTTTTCCCTTCCCTTTTTTCTTTTTTTTTTTCCCCTTTCCTTTCCTCTTTTTTCCCTGGCCCCATGGTGTGACTCTCACTGATTTCTGGTGAGTAGCTGGCAGCACGAGGGAGTCTGCCTGATGATGATGATGATGATTTCATTGTGCATCTGATTTGCAATCTATTGCAAATAGAATTGTGAAGTGCCTGTAATGCTGACTGCTGTTATTTAGTGTTAGGATTTTAAAATATTGCAGTGTACATAGAGCACAAGTTAAATCAGGATGGCTTGTTGAACGTGTGTATAAATGGCATAGTTTTGTGAGTGTGAAGGTTTGGCACGATATCTTTGGGCAAGGTGTGAAATATGGTGATCTAGGTTAAATTTGGAGTTTTTGAGACTGCTGAACAAGAAGCTGGTAAAATGGCATGCATTTCTTAACAGGGACACCTTCTCTTAAATTTGCTTTCTATCTGTTGAGCTGTCAGCCACTCTGTCACTGAAGGCTTAAAGCTGTATTCATGAAAACAAGAGTTTTCTGGATTTCAAAGAAAATGCTATTTTTGTTAAAAGTAGCAATCAGAGCAAAAGGTTAGACTGCCATCAAAGTGTCTGTAAAAATATGCTTAAGACCCTGTTCTGTTCTTGGCTGTTGGAAGAGACGATGACTTGTAAATTGCCTTTCATAAAAGTGAGTTTGATTTAAGGTATTAATAAAATCTAAATTTGTGCATTCTGGCTGTGGGGACTGAAGATTTTAATTTAGTGAAATGCCAGAACAATTTTTTTGTGCTCAGTTTGATAAGTGTTGTGTGAGAATTCCATCTTACTAAATTAAGGCAGACATATATATTACAGTGTTTACAACTGTTATGATTACAACCTGTTAAATTTCATATTTAATATTCAGTCATCTTTGAGCAAAAAAGTCACCTCATTTTTGTCTCAGTGCTGTTGAATTCTTGTGTTAAAATAGATTAAATTGCAAATGTTAATCTAAGTACTGTGGAAAGTTGTGACCTGGATTTGAAATAGCCATGAGACTATCACAGCAGCAGTAAATCTTCCAGAACATGTAAGGCTGGCACATGGCGGGGATATGTCTGATGTGAAATTTAGAGTGCGGGTGCAGGAATAGCCTGAAAAGAAAATCGTGTGCCAATATAATTTTATTCTAAAATAAATTAAAAAAAAGAGAAATTATCGCTTTAATATGAAGCTGTGTTCTGAAAGGTAGCACACAGTAACTTCATAAAACCATATTTTAAAATGGCAATCTAAAATTCAAGCTGTATTTAAGAAAGACTGTTCGTGGCACTGAGGCACCTGGTTCTTTATCCTCATGTGCTTCCTCTGGCAACAGTGATTCCCATCTTTGAAATATGGATGGGGATTTCAGGTGCAGACTTCAGCTTAAGAAACCATCAGTTTGAGGAAAAGTAGATACTAAATGTACTTCCCTTTTGTTTTGAGCTTTTTACCTAGTGGCCTTTAATAACTGCTTTTCTCTCAGCTCAGCCTGGCTTCAGCCCTAGTTCTGGGTACTTTTAAAGCCTGATATCATCAAAAGGCCCCGAGTGTTAGTTGTCAAGCACTGGCATTGCTGGAATCTTTTATTATCTTATTGCTTTGATTTTCTTCATCTCTCTTAAAATGTGTCAAATAAGAATGTGGGCGATGTCAGAAGAATATGATAATAGTAATTTTTAAAGCAATGTTTTGACTTAAAAATAATGTTAAAACAATCCCGTTCAAGCAAATCTTGATGTTAATCAGGGGACATGAAGTGATAATTAAACCTAGTGCATTAAATAATTTCTACATATGTATTTGATCTGGTTTGCTGTTCATTTCTATAAATGAATATTTTTTATACAAACTTATTCTTTCATGAAGCAAAGAAATAAGCTTGCAGATACTGGCCCACGTGTCTACACTACAAAATTATCTTGGGGCACTCTAAAAAGGTATTCAAAGTGTTATCATATCTATTATTGCAGTGTTGACTATTGACTCTTTTCAGTTTCTAAAAAATACCAGGATAGTAGGGCTTTTGCAGCGAGAGCCTGAAATACTTTACCTCTCTGCTTTTTTAAAATGCTAGAATATGACTTTGTTCATTTCCTTCACTCCAGAGAAGGGTGATTGGCAGGCTCTGGCATTCAGCTGTCCACAGCTGAACTGCAGGGCTTGAGTTGCCTTGGCAGGGCTGCAAGTAAAAGTTTGTGCGGCTTTTGCCAACTGTGTTCTTGGCTCAAGCTGATGTTACACGTCTCTCGACTCCAAAGCATGCTCATTTGCCAAATTCTACCTAAAAATGTATGCTGGAATTCCTAATTAAATAAACCCCCCGATATTTATTTTATTCCTTGGAAAGGCAGGCATTCTTTCACAGTAGATGCTGCTTTGGTAGAAATACAAATAAAAATTTAAAAAGCCCAAGGTGGATTAGAAAGTTATAACTGCTATTAGGAGAGAAATTTTCTCTTGCAAACAGATTAGCAGCTTTGGTTTCTTCTAGGTAGTGAAATTATGTGACTTTACCAGGTTCTTACCTGAAGTTCTTTGCATGTATACATTTTTTTGTTTATTTTCAAGTATTTTGGAAATTGTTGCACTACAAAGGATAATAGCAGTCCGTATATAATTTCCTTGGGTTTTCCAGCATTGCAGCTACTTTATTGCTGCCGTAAGCTGAAGGTAGCAGTTCAACGGTAAAGGTGCAATTTATGCCAAACCAGTCTGGAAGCTTTTTCAGAAGACTGATAGCAACTGCTTTTATACATATTGCCGTGTAAAATGCTTATTAATGTTAGCAGATGTTGCACTTTAATCCCCCAGAATGATTGTTTGGTAGCAGCAGGAGATTTATTAAGCTTGAGTTGTGTGAAATTGTGTGTGCATAAGCTGCTATTTAGATTGTAAAAATGCCATTGAAAACTGTAAAAAAGTTCTAACTGTAATTGGCAGAGAGGTATTAGCTGTTTTAAAAGAAGTATATGTGTACCACTGGCCCTTTTGCTATAACCTCTTTATCATTTATCTTCTTGTATTAATGTCACTGAATTATTAATTCATGAGCAGGGTTGGATAGGGTGAAGGCACTATTTAAATGTGTGGCACATGTATCCTTATCGCTGGAGACATGAAAAGAGTCATTTTGTGTTATCTGTAAAATGGAAAGGACATTTAAAAATTTCATTTACGGTAATCCACTTCACTTCCCAGTAAAACACCTAGATTATTGCTACTATAATATGATGTTCTTATTAAAATTTTGTAATCTTTCCACTCTCTTACTTATAAATACTGTTGATAGACAAATGTAGACTAATTTTTTTTCTTTAGTTGCACATGCAGTTCATGAACTGCAGCAGAATGTCTGAAGAGCGGGGTTTTAATAAAAAAAACAATTTTCTTTAATTTCTAGAAAAAGAATAAAAATTAAAAGCCAATAAGTATTTATAATCATGAAAGGCTAATTAAATTATCATCTAAAATCATGATGTAACCTAATTAGAGAAAAATAGGATATTTTCCAAAGTAACAGTGTCATTGTCACATTGAGCCATCAAGAGCTATATTATTTAAAAGAAATTGTAAATGTGTGGTTTGGTCTTCTTGATGAAACCACAGAATATCAGAGGTCACATTGCTGCTAAAAAATGTGTTAAAAATGTATCTTAAATTTCATCTGTGCTGTATGGATGATTAAAAAAAATTAAAATGTACAGGAAATATAATGTTTTCAGTCATTTCAACGGAAAGAGTTCTTTCTCTTGAATACTTTAAAAAGTGTTCATTCTTTTTAAAAATTCTTTGCATGAAAGCAATTTCAGGATACTTTGTCCTCAAGTGCTCACAGTGGCTGGCATGGCAGTGCTGGAGATAACTCATATTCCATTTTGTTTAATATTTAAAAGATATCACTTCACACTTCCCTTTTCACCATGCGTGCAAGAGACCTTCACCGTTTCCACAATACATGGGGAGTTTTTTTCTCTTCAGAAATTTCTCTGCAGAAGAGAAAATGTTATATAGGCTGCTAGAGAGAAATGGTTTAAACAGTGGTACGTGCAAGTAGAAGGAGCCTTCCTGCTGAATTGTAATTTAGAGTTCTTGCTTGTAACTTCTCCAAATGTAATCATTATAGTTTCCTGACTTAGACTTTCTATGAAAGGAATAAAAAATAACTGAAATAATTTCTATTTTTCTATTATAGTTTGAATAAGTAAGCCAAGTTTTCCCCAACTGAAAGAATGTTGCAGCTCTGATGAATGACTGGTACTTATTCAGCTGTCTTGCATAGTTAAGAATAGTCACCTGAATGTTCATTGCTTATTAAATTGTACAAGAAAATACTCTTAACTACAGCACTCTTGCACTATTGTACACCTTGGCAACTTGTATGTCCTTGCTGAGCCCATCATCCAGTAAGAGCCTTGAATCCTTTGTTTCATTGCAGAATCAGGCCCTTTCTGAATAGATCCTGTAGATTTATTTGGCAGATTTCTTGCACACATTTCTCACATCCTCGATGATGTGCAAGCAGTAGGTGTGTATTTCAGCAGTATGTTTGTGTGTAGGCACAAGGGAGAGAGTGGTGTGTGCAGTGCTGTCACACAGGGCTTCTCACCCCTGAGCTCTTGTCTTGAGTGTGTCTGAGAAAAGCCAGTTACAAGGGGAGAAAACCAAGGAGTCTGTTCATGGTTTTAGTTTTCAGCCCTCTAAGTGCTACTGGTATGTAAAAAGGGTGAACATGTAAGATGTGTCTTCTGGCACTGCCTGCTTTTTTTTGTGCTTAGGAAGTCCACACAGGAGTCCTCCAAAGGCTTACATAAATTCAGTGGAGTTTCTACCTGTAAGTCATACTTGCCTGGAGAATCTCTTGCCTGCTTAGAAAGCAGTTAAAGACTTCTTCCCTTCTTCTGTTGTCAAAATTAAAAATTTTGCTGTGGCTCATGGCCAGGTAGGGGATGGTAGCAAACAGCACTTCTCAGGTTTCCATGCAGGACATAAGCCATTACCTTTTAATAGCTAAATGGTTTGTAAATGGTTTGGAAAATCCAGGTTTATGGAATTACTCCTGGAAGTTTGTTTGGTGGTGGTGGTGATTTTTAGTGGAACTATAATGTGGTCTTCTAAATGTCCTGACTATCAGGTTGCTGGAAGGAAAACATACTTTCTGATCATGGTAATATTAATAGCACATCAGAGGAAAGAAGCAAAGCTGGGAATAAAGTAAGGAGGGGTTATTTGGAAGAAGAAGAAGAAAGCTTAGGTACAGCATGCTTTAAAATATGGTTAAAAGCATGCATTATTGAAATGGTCTTTAATAAAATGCATTGTCGTGATGCTATGATAAACTCTAATACTTGAGCATATGATGGAAGAAAAAATATTTAAAATTTCCTTTCTCCTGCTCTCTATATATAGTCACAGATTTTTCACATTTATTTGCATGTTCATCTGATGTATTTCATCCTAGATTATCTCATTGCTCCCAAGAAAACCCTTTTGGTAATATCGATAAGCTAATATATGACAGATTTTGGTCGTTGTTATTTCATTTAGTGGTCATATGTATAGACCAAGAGGGAATCTGAATATTGATTTCACTGAATGGCTAGTAACAATGATTTATGAGTCACAGATTCAGTGCAGTGAGCCAAACACAGCAGAGATTGCATCTTAGGTGCCACCATTGATTTTGATTCATATTTCACTGCACAATGATTAGGCCATGGTCTCACAGATGTTAATGTTCCTCTCCAAGCAAAGAGCTGCCCAAACTACACTCAGTGCAAAGTGACTATATCTATAGGCCCACTGCTTCTGACTTTAAAATGGTAAATATTTTTCAGTTGCTTATAAAGAGTTGGTATCTGTCTGATACCAAAACAAAGGGTTTTGATAGAATTTTTTTAAATAATCAAAAGTGATTTTGCTGCACACTCAAGCTTGTTCCTGAAACTAGAACAATATAATTTCTATTGAATACAGACCACTTAATATGATTATAAGTACAACTGATAGAAAATGGATGCTTTAAAATGAATGTTAAACTAGCAGCTTCATGAATCTTTTTGATAATATTCCTTGGCACGTGCCCAGAAAAGAAGTTTTCAGTGCAGTAGTTTCCAGGGAATTGATGCTACCAAACTGAGGTTTGTGCTTGAATATCAAATGCTGAGGCTGCAGCACAGCTGTACCCCAGGAGGTCCAGTGTATTGGGGCCATACAGCCCCCATTAACCCAGTTATAGCATGGATAAAAGTGCTGTACATGCATGATAAAAATGTGTTCTTGTCTGCTCTTGCCTGTAACTTGATTTTATTTTGGAAGTGAGTAACGTGTGGGTGTATTGCTGGCTCTGTGCTGGTCTGCGGAGCTGTCTTACTTCAGTGAAAGACAGAATCATTGTACAGTTTGGGTTGGAAGGGACCTTAAATTATCATCTAATTTAACCCCCCTTCCCTGGCTGGGGAGACACGCTGCCAGACCAGGTTGCCCAAAGCCCCATCCAACCTGGTCTTAACACACTTCCATGGATGTGGCATCTGTGACCCTGTTCCAGCGCCTCACCGCTCACTCTCACAGTGAGGAGAACTTCCAAACATCTACTCTAGATTTACCCTCTTGCAGTTTAAAGCCATTCCCCCTTGTCTTATCACTGCAGGCCCTTGTAAAAAGTCCCTTTCCAGCTCTCATGTGTCCCTGTAGGTACTAGAAGGCTGCTCTAAGGTCTGCCCAAAACCTTCTCTTCTCCAAGCTGAACAGCCCCAGCTCTCTCAGCCTGTCTGCATGGGAAAGGTGCTCCAGCCCTCCGATCATCTTTGTGGCCTCCTCTGGACCTCCTCCAAAAGGTCCACACAATTCATGTCTTGGGGGCTCCAGAGGTGGATTCCATCGTCAGGATCAGAGCTCATCTCCCTGCCTAAGCCCAGGGCCTGGTGGCCATCAAGCAGATCAGGTGTGTTGAAATCCGTGCAGTCAGTGAGAGAAACACCGTGTCGCTTCACAGGTACCAACATGTCTGACCACAGTCCCAGGACTTAGTTCTGTTTGTTTTGTTTTTCAGTCTACTTCCACTTCAAACAAGTTCTCGGCTGTGAAAAACAGTGGAAGGGAAAAAAAAAACCAGCTAAGTGGCATAACAGCTTTGAGAAATACGGGCCTCTGCAAAGCCTTGTCAAGGCTGTCAACAAACAGTTTCCTGTCTTACAAGACTGCTATGTCTTTGGTTGATGTTAGTCTAGTGGGTTTTTTTTCCAAGGGAAAGAAATGAGATCTTTAATATAAATAGATCATTTTGAGGATTTCTCTTCTCTGAGAAGTTTGAAAAGCCTTTGAATTTTCTTCAGCTGTTACAATTGCTTCTTTAGGTTTGTCATATGGTTCTCAGTTTGTAAAGATACTCATTATTTTCTTGTTTATTTTTGATGTTCATAAAATCTGTCCTACATAGGTTTGAAAATGAGAGCTATTTGTTTTGCAGTTTAATGAAGAGAATGGCAAACAGCCTCAGACTGTGCCTCTGGTGTCCACAGTGATCAGCATATTTAACATGCTCAGCATGACACTGAGATATTACAGGCGATAACGGTTGTAATTGACTTAGAGCATCCCTTTCCCTCCCCCCTTCTTTGGATGGTGGGGAATTATCTCTGAGTCCCCAGGAAACTGTAGTGACACAGAGGGCAGAAGTGGTAGAAAGGTTTTACCTGCACTGCTCGTGTCGAGGTGGTCTCACCTAGCAGTGTGAGGTGATTCAGGTGAAATACGGGGAATTTGCAATGGGGATTGAGTGACACGCCCCGTCCGCCCCTACCCCCCTTGATTCTGAGCATTTATCAAAGGCAAAAAGAGAAATTCAGACTTGGCAAAAGAAGAGTGCCTGGAGCCAAAAAAAGCCATTCTTATTAGCACTAGCAAAGGTTTACTTTGCTGGCTTATTGAATGAAAACTCCCTTGAGTGTCCAGGCTTTATCCTGTGTTAACAAGGGGCAAAGCTGGCTTGTTGGGAATGGACCGCTGTGTAATGTGTCTGTAAAACACAAGAGTGAGGCCAAGCTGAATTAGAGGGCTGATGAGAAAGGAAAATCTTTGTCTTTTCCTCTCAAATCCTATTTATTTTCTCTGTGAATGATTGTGGTAGACCACTGAGGTGATGAGGACTGATGGACTAAATTGAGATGTTCAGGTGGTAAAATAGTGTCAGTGCACTGTTTGGTGTCATGTCTTGCATAGGTAGATTGGATATTTTGAATGTTCCATTACACTGAAGAGATGGGAACTTGGGATGGGTGTTTCTGGGGTCTTTGTCAATTTTAGGGTACACATTTATTGCTCACTGTTTCAGGCATTCATCAGGCATTAGCACGTAACTTCAGAGCACAATGCACTGAATACATTGAAGTAATTTTTTTGTAGCAAGATTGGATGACCTCGGTCAAGCCTTGTTCTTACTGTATTATTCCCTTCCCTCATACTGTATTCTTTCCATGTAACTTGGGAAGAAATGTTTTGGGTTAGAAATCCAATGTTCAAGGTGACAATTAATAGGGACTGTTGAATACAGAAGTGTAGATAAGGCTCCCTGCCACCTTTTGAACATTAAATTGCTTTAATGAAAAGGAAGTATTTTTTAGCCATTTTCGATGGATCAGAGTAGCCTTTCCTTTCACCTTGCAATATGCAGCTGGTTTCATTGGAGCAGATCAGGCACTGGTTGTTTATCATAGTCAGTAGAAGAAGGCTTACTAGATCAACAGTCTTGATTGTTGTCAGAGGGTTTTTTTGTAAGGTCTCATAGCTAAAACTCATAACCAGATTTTCTACAATCTGGTACTGTAGCACTAATGTGGCATTATTAATGTAAATCAATTTTTGAATTAGCATATTGAAAACTTAGGAATAGCTCATGTTGAATGCATCTGAAGACATGTTCGATGTTGAAAACTAGAGCTGGATCTCATTGCAGATATGTAGAAAATGGTAGCTCTTGGATCATAAACAGTATTAGTCTCATTTGAGGATTTTACTAATGCGGCTTAGACAGTTTTACTAATCACACTTCACTAATTAAATTCTTGTGTTACAGATTATAGTAAGTTTAACTTTTTGGTTTTTTTAAATTGGGAAAGCCTCATGATGGGAAAGCACGCGGACACATGATTTCTCAGGAGACTAAGTAGTCTATTATACTGTATGAATATATATCTATTCACCCTTGCCTTCTCTGCCCCCTCCTTTCCTCTGCAGAATGGCTCATATATATTACAGAATTACTCCGTTTCATAAACTGGGTTATGGAAGGCAGTGGGGGTGCTGCTTGTGTGGCAAGGTAGGTCACACAGGATTTATAAGAAGGACTGCCTGGTCCTGCTAGTTCCTTGGCATGTACGAGCTGTGCAGCTATGCCTGATGTTCCTTACCTCCCTGTGCCTCATCATCTGTAAAGCTAGTACAAATTTGAGTTCTGTAATAGGGATGTTAAAGCTTCACTGAGGTTGCAAGTGCTCTGCGGTGTTTCTAAAATGATTTGGAAAATTAAGCGCTATACTCTAAAATACATCAGCATTAGTCTGAATGACTTTTAGCTAAAGAAAAACATCCTTGCTTAGCTGGAAAGATCTCTGTGTTCTCCTTTGTCTTAATTGCCTGAAAAGCTGCATAGAGCAGGAGGGAAAAGGCAGCTTTTGAGCATGCTGTGTCAGTTGTCTGGAAGCTCTTAAAAGACCCTTTTTTGGCTTTTGAAAATAAAACCTTGGGAAGGTTAAACAGAGTAGAGTTGGGACGCAGCAGTCCTTTAGAGGTCTTTCTCTTCCAAGATAAAAGTATTTCAAGGAGCATGCTTGGAGCAGCTCTCTCTTATCTCTGGGGTGCTCTTGAGCAATGTTGCGGGGAGCGGGGTGGCCAGCAGTGGCATGTATTCTGCTGTGGTCGTGTTCCGTCTGAGAGGAGTTTCAGAAGCGCAGAAGAACAAGGAAGCGAGGCGGGGGCACCGAGATATTGGGGACTTGGAGCACAGCTTGTGAATACGCTATGAAGAGATGGCCAGTGCCTTTGCAGTGTTACAGGTTTGAACATTAACATTTCTATTCCTGATCTAGCCTTCTTTGACAGCGCATATGAGAAGAATCTTAACAAGGTGAACCACTCTACTTACAGCAGGGGGTTGTTTTTTTTTTTTTCCTGTGGGAGTTTGCAGTATGGCCCAGAAGTAGGGATTTAAGTTACAACTGAAATTTTCTGGGCAGCTTTTATTGCACTCTGAAATTCAAGCAAGATTTTGCTCTAGGGAGATTCTCTTTGCTCCACCCACAGGCTGAAGCAGTCAGCGATGCAGAGAAAATGTTTGTTAAGGTCTGAGGGGAAATAACTTATTTGCGCAGGACAGCCGCTCGCTGTGGTCTCCTTTTTCTGTTTACAAAGAAGTAACTCAATACATCTTTTCCTGCTTCTACTGGTTTAGTTTGGGATTTGTTGTTGTTGTGAGATGCCACCGACAGTCTCTGTGTCACTGATAGATGGATGGTCAGAAGGATGTGGCTGACAGCAGTGTCTTTAGTCCGAGTGCTCTCTGGCTCCAGCTCATGTCTGGATGCCTTTCTCAGGTTTAGCTTTTGTTATGCTGATGAATGGTTGGAACTGCACGTTCTTTTACTTAGAGCCACACAGACATTCTCAAATACAGAGGCTCCATTAAAATTTGTTTGCTGTGAGCATGTTAACTTATTCAAAAGAAAAGAAGCAAACCCAAATCCAGTTGCATCAGTTTTCAAACACAGTTTCATTTTTTTCTTAGGTTTTTAGATAAACATGTGTTACTGATAATCTGGTAGGGGCTGGTTAGTTTGTTTTGAATTCTTTTTGCAGCAGCACACTGA
The DNA here is from genome assembly GCF_963513975.1 of Fringilla coelebs. NCBI lineage: Eukaryota > Metazoa > Chordata > Aves > Passeriformes > Fringillidae > Fringilla > Fringilla coelebs. Next base: position 13,334,282 of record NC_140067.1, read on the forward strand.
GTTAAATTCTATGTCTGTAGGCTACAGCAATCTAAAGAGAACAATATATTGCACAAAACACTTAATATTGTTCTTTAAAGTGCTTGCAATTTCTTCTTATTTGAACAGTTTGTGTTGGTTTTGGTATTTCGAAGGCACCAATATATTTTCAGAAACTGTAGGTCCTTATAAAAGTGTTTAGAAGGTCAAGAACTCTACTCACTTGAAAAAAAAAAAGACAACAAAGTGTTTGGCATACATTTTGCAGCTATTTCCTAGGGAGATGCTGGGTCTTACCACAAGTGATGCTTTGATTATTGGTTTTATTTTTGACATAACTCTTTCCTTCCCACTCCAGTTTAAAAAGGCCCACAAGGAAGTGATGACTGAGGATGATAAAGCACAGGGATGTCACTATCCAGTTGAAGCTGAAGAAAGATATTTCAAAACCTGAGAGTGTAGTGATATGTTATAGAAATAATGATAAAAGTTGAGTCTCAGGAAGTCCAAATCTTCTGGACAGTCTGGGAGCAATCAGAAGGCTGATTTAATTTCACTTTTAGCCATTATTATTCATCATCTGTTCTGGATTATTCTGATTGCTTACTGAAATTACGCTGATTAGTCTGTAGTGTGTGTGGAATAGTTTTATGATTTTTCCTTTGGGTACTACAGGTGAAAAATTAATCCAAACTCTTCCCAAGATTCTAGCTGAACTATCTCCAGGGCTTTTTTTTTTGGAGATCATGGTGGCAATTTTTTCTTCTTAACTCAGCAGGAGCTCCTTTGCAATTTTAATTTCTGCTGAATGCAGTGCATCCTTTGTGGACTTTTAGATTTATTTTCTTTTAGTTACAAAAGAGTCTCAGCCCGGTGTAAAAGATCTAGAGCTGGAATGTGACTGTGTCCTCATAACCACTTCGGGGTCCTCCTGTGTCACCACCTAAATTTAGGTCACACCTTGTACCTCAGGGCAGGTGCCAGGGAGAGCCGCGCGCTGCCCGTCCTGCGCTCCGTTTGCCGTCACCTGCTTTGTGTTGAAATATGTGGGGGGAAAAAAGAGCCTGTGACTGAAGAGCACCTGTCTGTTGTTGAAAATTGGAAAAAGGGTTCATTTTTTTTGTATCCATAAACATAAAAATCATATGGTCTAAGATGTCAGTTTTATTTCGTTTCCCTGTGTGAGGAATCACGAGCACACTTGTATCGTGAGAGGGATGCCTCCAGTTCTCTTAAAGAGGAGCCAAGTAAAGAAACCTGCTTGGCTATTTAATAATTTCCACAGATACACTGCCATAATTGAGAGCCAGAGAAATTGTTCCATAATGTTTTCTGTTAATTCCCATCTTTCTCTCCTTGTGGGAGAAAAATGAGTGTCAGTTTTGTTGCTGTTTGTGTGGTCAGGGAACAAGCCTTATAATTGATTATGAGTAACATTTCTACTTCTAAAAATTATCAACATTTCATAGAATTTCTTTATCTGGTATTTTGTGCTCTTCATCCTTTCCGCTTCTCCTTGCCAAAAGGGTAAATGTATTTTTAAAGCTGTTAATATGCTCTAGTACTCGTAAGAATCATAAGTGGCCCTTGGATCCTGCCACTTAAATTTTTACACAGTCATTGTTACATGGTTTTAAAGTAACATTAATTTCAGATATCTCAGCAATATGTCCTCACAGTCCTGTTCGTTCGTCCTAGAAAGACCAAGCCAATGTGACACCAGGCTCAGCCCTTTGCATCCAGAGTTGCTGCAGTGCTCAGTGTTCTCCAGAGTTGTTTCACATGTCTGAAATATGTAGAGCCAGCTTTCTACTTCAAAATAATCTGTTCTTCTATGGATGTTAATTTTTCTTTAGCTTCCCAAACTCTAATAGTCAGGGCTGAAGCATGACCCAGCTTCACACAGTGAGATATGGAAGAGGATGTGTGTAGTTACTCAGCTGGCTGGTGAGAGAATAGAGTCATTAGCAAAAGGGAGCACTCTGCTGTCAAATCTTCTACCACAGCTACTGCACTCTATCACTGTAATTATATTTTTCAAATGCAAATGATAGCTTGAAGAATTCTTCCTTTGGTACGTCGTTTACAGGAGCAGTTCAGTTCGGATTTCTCAGTAGGAGACAAATCTTGTCTGAGGCTAAGGACAGAAGAAGGTCTCATCCATTGTTTATTCCCTTTTCTCTGAAGATGTTTATTGTGTAGAAATACAGCTAACTGTGCAGTGATATGAAGAGGCTGCCTCACCAAATGGCGTATTTTGTCAGCAAAGCAGCTGTTACTGCCTCTCTCATCCAAGGAGAGCAATCTTTGTGTAGCATGAAGGGAACGCCAGAACCATGGCAGGGAGCAGACCTGCTCAGCCTTCCTGCTGAGGGGAGTTGCTGTGTTGTTCTCAGCCACTCCATGTTTCAAATCTCCAATAAATGTATATATATAATATACAATCCCTATATATAATATTATAATATGTACTATATAGTGCCCTAGATTTAATTTTTCTTTGAGGTAGAGAAATGCAGGTTGTGTCAGATTTGTGGAGTCAGAAAAGCTTAGCCAACTCATCTACAGGTCCAGTTTCTTATATTTGGTGCAAATGTTCTCCTGTTGTTTTTTTTTTTTTCATGTGTCTTAGTGCAAATACATCAGTAACACTCACACTTTCAACTTTACCACGTATCATTATTTGGCATTGTGCTTAGTGGTGATTGACCTTGAGAGATTACATCCCAGAACCCTGCCAAATTCCCAGCTACAGTGCAGGCATGCTCTCAGTTTTCACTAAATATTTCCATCTTCATGTGAAATAAAATTTGGTATTCCAAATTATTGGTGTTCAGGTACTGATAGATTTTTTTTTCCCCTTTTCTTCCAAATCCTCTGCTACTCCAGGTATGAAGATGAATAATGCAGACCGCTGGTTTCGATGATGCTGGGCTTTTATAACTGGATTCATTAAGGAATACAAAGAAAATTCTTACAGGGATCAATAATGGTGTCTTCTGGCTGCAGAATGCAAAGTTTTTGGTTCCTGCTCATTATCAGCTTCCTGCAGTGTACTGAAGGTAAGCTTTAGTTTATTTTTTACTTGGGTTTTCAGATGGGTTAAATGGACTGTACAATTCATTTCTGTTAGGTAACTTGAAGTTTGAGGATGACAAACTAAATGTAATATATTCTAGCTTTAATTAATAAAACTCAAATTGTCCCTTTTTAATGAAGGAAAGAAGAAAATAGATTTTTTAGGTTTGATAGTGTCATATGTTGAAATTGAAATGCAATGTTCAGGCAGGTGAAGTATTAATAGCCTTGATTGGTAGGTGCCTTACTTTTGGATTCTTCCTGTTTATCCTTCCTTTTCTATTCTCACTGCACAAGAAATGTATGGATATGTTAAATGTGATATAAAACAACTGAATGAAATGCCCATTTTACTTTTCTAATTTTGCTCACTGAAAACGAAATGGCAAACACTTCATTAAGATTAGTGCTATGCAAGTTAAATTTCAGGAAATAAAACTCAAAGTTCATACAGAAATAGCATCTACTTGAAAATATTTTTGCTCTTTTTGGAAAAAGGAAAAATGCTTCACTGCTATCAAATGTGTTTAAAATAGCTGTTAAATTAAAGAGATGAGGAAGGAAAAAAGATTTTTTTTTAAAGAAGTTGCAATATCTATTCTTCATCTGTTTTTTTTCATAAACTACACTTCATCCAGTTAGTCTGTCTCCACAGCTGTTCTTGTGGCCCTTTTAGTAAGCAGAGGAACACAAATGAATGAAAAGGAAAACATGACTTATGAATTTTTAATTGCAAATATTCGTATAGAACTTGAGGCTGGTTTTGGGTGTGAGCATTTTGATTGACTAGATTGCAGGGGAAAAGATTGGTTTAGTAATAAAATAGCATCTCCATGCCATCTCACATTATTCAGTAATTGATGTATAATATGCAGAGTTCCTTTCTCCGTCTTTGCCACGATCTCACCAGTTTTGAAGGCAGATATGCACGTTACTCTATCAAAATTCCCTGAATTTTAAGGCCAGATTTTCAGAAATACTTCTGGAAAACTACCCTGCTTCCCTCTCTCTTTCTTCCTAAATTTATATAAGTAAAAAGGAGCTATTACATAAATAAAAATTCAAATATTTTCTGCAGCCTTCCACGCTGACTGCATCGTTTCCTAAGCTTTCTTTCCAGCCTTGCCCAGCTGGGGCCGTGCTGGCAGCCGGGCTTTGCCGAGAGGGGCTGTTCATCTGCGCGTGTGAGCGCACACATCTCGGGGAGCGCCTCCTCGGAGCCCTCCTGCCCCTTTCTGAGCTTGGGCAAGTCTCATTTCACTGAAATAGCTTCCACAGCCAGTTTTCCATCCCTCCCCTCCTTCTTCAACGCTGCCAGGATGTAGTAGAGAAGTGAACAGATCTGAGATGGTTTCATGCCTGGTGGGGCTCCTGGTCTGGGAGCTGCTGTTCTCGCTGCCCTCGCGCTGTCTGCCCGGGGACTTGGCTGGAATCTTTCTTGTACAGGACAGTAATGCAAACAGCTGGAAGAGAAAATGCTTTCCAGCCTCCTTCATAGGTAAGAAAGGTAAATGTGGATTAGGAGATTGGAGTTATAAACTTTATGACTAGGTGGTTTGGTAATAGCTGGTGCTAATTATAAATGCACTTACATTGCAAAAGTGGTTGCACTAGGTGAAACCTAAGGTGTAGGAAGTTGAGACATCTATTTATGGGGTTTTTTCTGAAGTTTTAAAACACGAAGGTTTCTTTAAAATTATCATTATTGCAATTGTTTCAGATCTCTCTACTTAATGCATTTTACAAGCATTCAGGTGCTTGCAGTTTAATGCTGTGTGATGGTTGAAAACATCTGAAAGCAGAAAGGAAAAGCAGACGAACAACTTTCTGTGGTTTGGTTACGGTTGCAAACAGCAGGCTGTAAAACATGTTTTATCTGCTGAGTTTGGAAAGGAAAAAGTCAACTGAGAACTTCTGCAGATTGAATTTTTACCATTTGCAGAAAGTTAATTTTCATTGTCATCTGTAATACTTCAAGTTCATTTTGTTCTGTCCCTGTTTTTCTTGCTTTTAGTAGCCAGTAGCAATCTTTTGATGCTTCAGTTGTGAATTTACTTTTTTAAAGTCTATACAAGAGCTGCTTTTTCAGCTAAAAGAAACAGGGAAGGAAATTGGGAGCAGATAACAGAATCATACCAAATTAATTGTAAATTCTTAAAATAAATGAAATACTGTGGCTCTGTATACTGGAAATGAATATTAATATAGAGTTGGCTTCCAGCCACAGAAGAAAAATGAATACTGCATTATTACACTTTCTCACAAAATTACATTGCCTTCTGCTTCAGTAATAAGAGATGCCAAGTATAACATGCTTTAGTAGCACTTCATGCCTGGAAGTATGAACATGAACAAAGGTTAAAATAAGAGCATCTAACTTTTGCTAGAAATAAGAAAATCTTTAATTCTCTTGCTTGGAACGTAGTTTTTTTTATAGAAATCTGATGTGTACACGAAGGTTGTTGCAGTTACTGGGAGAGATAAAACCTGGCTGAATTCCCTGCTGTAACATTTTAATGTTTCTGTACAGTTTAATGGAGAGGAAGGGGGGGAAATGATCCTGGGTGTGGACAAGTGATTCATTTATTCATATAATGAAACATTTTCCAATCAAGAAAAGGCTTTATAACTCTCACAGCCTTAACTTTACCTCACCAGGGAATTGGCAAGGAGGCACAGTTATACAAAGGCTGTAATTTTCTTTTAGTTTGCCTATCCAAACAGGAATTATATCCTCAGATAAGAAGGTCTTGGTTTTGCCTTTTTTTTTTTTTTTTTTCCCCTGGCTATGCAGTCCAGATGGGCTTGCTTTTGAAACAGTCCATTCCTCCAGGTAAAATGCACCTGCAACAAACGAGTGCCAACAGCTGGACAGGAAAACCACACTGAGTTATTATACAGTGCTGGTACATCTGATCAACAAGAAGTCAATATTGTTGTGTTTGTTGTTACTGCCATCAACAGCGAGCATTGCAGCCCTAAATGAGGAAGAAACAAGAGGCTGGAAAGAGGAATGAAAAGCTCAAGTTTAATCTCATTTATGAAAGTTATTTTTCTGTCCCTTTTTCCAGCATGTTTTATATAGGCATGTCTTTCAAACTACAGTTCTGTTGCAAAGGCAGACTGAAGGGACTGCCCTGGGGAGCAGCTTGGCTCAGCCTTGGGCAGGTGCCTGTGGGAGTCCTGACCTGGGGGCTGAGGGCAAAGCAGAGCTCCCTCTGCACTGTGCCACCCCATGTCTGTCCCACCCCATGTCTGTCCTACCCCATGTCTGTCCCACACCATCAGGAAGGCATTCCTGCTCAGTCCCAGGCACCTTTACTTACCTGTTTCCTACAAACTCTAGGAAGTTAATTACTTTTGACACCACCTCTTTTTCCCCCCCTTTTTTTCCCCCTTCCTAATTAGGTGAAATCATCTAAGAAGTTAAAAATTATCTGAGAAAATGCAGAAAGCCAGAGAGTGAGATCACACACGTCTTGTTTCCATAGCAAAGCAGAATAGAAAGCATATTATATGTATTATTGGTTTCTCTTCAAGCAAGTTAAGACAGATACACTAATATGCATATGAAAAAAAGATGTCAGAGCTAAACATTCTGGTGAAGATTGGTTTTTGGACAGAGCAGGTTTCAGTATTTTAAGCTTTATCTTGCTTACAAAGTCTACCTTTTTGACTAGCTTTTGATGCTGTTTGTTTTTATTCTTTTCTTCTGCTTGAAAAGCGCAAGTGCCTTCGAAGTGCTGAAATAATTTTCTTTGCTAACATTCTATTTTAACCAAGGTTTAATACAATTTAAATCCATTTTATTATGAATTGTTATCTATGCTTTGTCCAAAGGAAGAAGCATCATGCTTTCATTATCTACTTAATTCTGTTTTCCTAAATGGAATTAATGTTATTTAAAGAAATCCAGCTTGTCTTTGCTTCTGAATGTTTGTTTTAATGAGCACTACACTGAAAAGGATATATTCCTGTAAATTCCAGCTATGCCAGCCAAAGAGCTGAGTGCTGAGTTGGAAGCAGTTCTAAGTGCATATTCAATGTTAGTGCATTTACTAAAGAAAATGCTAAATACAGATAACGTACTTTGGGCCACTACAAAGGTATTTGCTATTTTAGTGTATTACTCCAGCTCTTCAGCTTCCTGTGAAGCCACTCAGATGTGGAGTGTCTAAGGCACATGGCACAGGTACTGAATAAACAGTAGTATTAGTAGGACTTTGCCCAGGATAAAAAATACAAAAAACTTGTACCGTGGCCTTGAGTAGAACTTGGCTCCTGTTAATTAGTGGATTTAGATTCTGCAAGGAGTGAAATCCATTGTGGAATCACATCAGAGCAAAGAGGAGCACTGATGTAATTTCTAGCCATGGAATTTATCACAGTGGGTTTTGTCAGGCCCCCAGTTAGTAGGAACCCCTTGGTTTACAGAGGTGGCAAAGCATCCATAAGCACACCCAGTGTGCTGAGGCCAGACTGGTATTGCCCACTCTTTGGAGGATCACTCTAATAAGCTTAATGCTATCTTTCTTTGTATCATCTATACCTGATATGGTTTAGGATTCTTTAGCAAATGTTGGGGTTTTTTTCTTAATTGGTTAATGCAGATTATGCAGAATTTTTCTGAAGGAAGCAACTGCTGCTCTGGGTCCTGCTTTCTGTCCTGAAAGATCATGCATTTTTCAGTGGGATTTTCTGGTGCATACGTCTCTGGGACATCTCTCTTTTCTTTTCTAATAGAGGGCCAACATATCTTCTACAGAGAAAATTTATCTAAACAGCAAGACCAAACTTCTTAAAGGAGAATGTCTGTAAAACTTCTCAACTGGATTTCCAAAAAATAGAGACTGAAGACTGGCCAGAAAATCTAAAGATACTTTAACATGCTGGCAGTGAATAACTTTTATATATTCCCAGAGTACTGAGGTCTGTGGGATTCTATTACATTTTTGAAACCAAAGCAATGCCATCACTATTTCAAAATGTGGAAGAACCATGTAGAAGAATGGACGAAGAACCATTTTAAATACTGTACTTACATTTAAATGAAAACTTGCTAGGAAGTGTTAGTGTAGGAGTCCTACAAAGAAAAGAGTATAAATGCAGAATTACTATGAGATGAGTAATAATATTACTATTTTGATATGCTGTCTTCTCAGTTACTGAAAAACATTGTCCTTTATGAGGGGAGATTTTGCATTTTCTTGGGCTCTGTGTTCAGAAGAAGAAAAATGCTCTGTAATGTGTAAAGTGATGGAAGTGCAGTGTGTTGTGCTAAGGGCAGATGCTGTATTTTTAGAGCCCTCTAAGCTGCTGCTGGAGTTTACTGTCTTTGGTTGTTGTAACCGTGGTGGCTGTCAGAGGGTGAGGTGAGCTGTGCTGATGACCGGTGCAATGAGAGGGGATTTATTTAACCTTCAGCTGACCTGCACCAACATCATTGCCTAAGGGGCTTTTCTTTTGTTAAATGTAAATCTGGGAATGTTTTAGATTAGTTTATTATGATAAAGGGACCTTTGCAGGAATACAGTAGCAGATTTTGGACATGTCTTTTAGAAAGCAAATAGGCTTTATTAGTAGTCTACTACTAAATACAGGAAAACATATAGTTTATTTTTTATTCAGTTGTATTTTAAAAATCTTTAATTAATTTTCATTTCTGTTTTTTGTTGAGTGGAAGAATGCTGCTTGTCTTAGTAGCAAGGTTTTTTTATATAGTTTTCACATTGTTTTATATTTCAGGTGATAGCATAAAATGTAAGTATAACTGCCTGAAGCATCTGATATCAATGAATGCTTCAGCACTGGCTTTCTTATTACATTTAGTGTCATGATCAGATTATAAAAATTATCATAAAGTATAATGATTTTAGATTTAATATTTGTTGCCAAGCTCTACAAGCACAAAATGGGTTTTATATTTGCAAGATGCTTATGGTCTACCTCTGTGAGTAAAAGGCACAGCAAGTAATAGTCTGTGCTAGTTGTCTATTGCATGGATGGATGTCCTGATAGCAGGAAGCATATGTAGGATGAAGGCACTACAGAAAAAGACACTTAATGTCTCTAAAATATATTTCATATATGTGCCCACTTCCATGTTTGTGCTAGTGTTCCAGCTTGTGTTATGTGGGGAAGAGGAGATAAAACTATCCACAGAGAGAAATTCTTGGCTTGACCATCCATGCTCCCATTGTAAGGGCACTTAATAGTATAGGAGCTCCTAACAATGGCAAAGACACACTTAAAAATTGTCTGACCTCTTGCAGTGCTTAACTGGTGTCATCTTTATTCATCAATGCTGTTTTTGTAGAAGAATATTTACAGTTGCTCCTTTTGATTTTGTTTGTTTGTTTATTATGTTTGGGCTGATACTTTAAATGAAACTCAAGAATACTGGATGTTTTTTTCAATTACATATGTATATTTTTTTTTTCAGAAATACTAAATTTTTTACATTTTTAACACATGTATGTGTGCCTCTGTAGATGAGCCATACCTGAAATCCACAGACATAGCATGGTAAATTGAATATGCAGTTCTTTTTGATAGTAGAAGCTGAAAAAAATCCCTTTGTGCGAGGTGTTCGAAATTTCTGCTGTTCCAGAAAGAGTCTCAAACTACTCTGTTGGCTTGCAAAACCCAAGTGTGCTAAAGCTCTGTGTGTTTCTATAATCTCTGCCTCCTTGCTTTCATTTGAAGTATAAAGAACTGGAGCTGTATGAATGCCAGTTCTGTTTATGGCTCCTTCTTTCAGTCAGGGAGACAATTCATCCACGTCCCAGCGACATTGGGGTAACCTGTGTGAGTGCACAAGAGGGTGTTGCCAGTGTTAGAGGAGATTCCCTGCTTGTTCCTTCTGAGCTTGGACCAGTCCAGGTGGTTGGGAATGTTTAATTCTTTTTGTTTTCTCAATTCATCCCAGTGTAATAATCCCTGATGTTTTCTCGGCGTATCAAAGATGTGTGGGGGAGACTAGTTGGGAAGCAAAATGATTTTTTTTTTTTCATCTGTTGCCTGAGCAACCCATACATGTGAGAAACCCAGGGGGACCACATAACTTTCAGTTGTTGGATACAGCACTCGGCGAGTTTTATGAGGGATCTTGACGATGGAAGGAAGGCTGGCTTTTGTGTTCTCCCCTGTCAGGGGTTTTGATGTCTCTCTCAGGAGTTAGGTAGTTTTGTTCTCTTCCAGCAGAAAGTGCAATTAATGCAAGGTGCTGTTGGAGCGATTTTCTTGTTAAATTTGAATTAGGTAATTCATTTAGGAAACCTGAGAGGAACTTGACACTGAAACCAGATTCGCCTATGTGCTGAACAGTTGGAAAAGCAATGGGAAATGTTTGCCTTTTATAGGCTTCTGTGCTCTTTCATATCGCTTCTGTTTTAACCATCTTTTGAAAGAGCTTCACTCAGATTTTCCCGTTTGCCGCTGGTCCTGTGCCTGTGATTAGATCTGCCTTCCTCTGTATTTCTCCCACTGAGCTACCCTAGTTCATTTTGCTCAGGCTTGTGAATTGCCTCTAATTGCAAACTGTTACTAGAATTAAGTGGCTATTTATTCTGCAACATTGTAACATTTGCCATTGAAAGTCTCTTGGAAAAGTCTGTGTTCTAGCCGAGCGCCGATCGTGCTTTTTAGTAGCTCAAGATAAATATGCTTTTAGTAAACAAAACTGAACAGTTTGTTGCTTATGCTTTTGCATCATTTAATTTGCAACAGATGAAACTGGCATGCGTGAAGAGTGAAGCATGGAAAGTACTAGAGGGCAAACGGGTGGTTTGTGATGTGGATTATTACCCATAAAGATGGATAGGGTCCACAAAACATCACTTCATGTATTAATGCACCAGCTGGGGGGAAAAAAAATCTATCAGCATACTATATCATGCATAAACTGCTTGGTTTAGGCCTTCAATTCAAATCCTGCTCACTAATCTTCTCTATCTTTATGCTAGTCTGAAGGTCTAGATATGTATATAGATCTTCCTAGATATAAAAAGCATCTGTACATTTTTAAAAATTCACAATACAAAAAGGCTGGAAGTCATCCATATGTAAACTGTCTTGAAGGATTTGTGATACAGTGTTTTGTTCTGCAGTGTAAACTGAGTGCTGACAGAAAAACAGTCAGAAATACATCTAACCAGCAGTCTTTCCTTTATCAGTTATCAAGCAATCTAATAATGCAGCAATTATTTTATGCTTTTTATGTAACAATATAACAATTATTTTGCTGTACAAATTATTTCAAATTTCATGCTGATTAATCAGCAGAGTCCTGACTCAGTCCTGAGAACAATTCCTATTCTGATATTTAGTCTCATCTCTCTGACACATTATTTTCTGGCTCTTAGATTTGTTGTGGATCCATTTTAACTGTATTTCTATGTTGCCTCCTTTTTGCAAAAGGTTTTTTGAAGTATGAAGAGAGACTTTCTGAATATTTACTGTTAAAAATTCGTCATCATGTTAATGTTATTTGTAACAGACTCGGCGATTCTGACTTTATTTACCTCAGAGCCTCATCTGTTTTGATTCTTTTAATTCCCTTTTTTATATGGCTGATTAAAAATAAAATAGAAAAATCTAGTGACAATAACTGGGAAAAGCTAGTAAAGAAATTCTTTGGTCAAGGTATGAATGATTATGAAATAATCAAAATTCATTCTCTTGATCCTCTTTCCATCTGGAGTAAAGGATAAGGTTGTAACAGAGGAAAAAAAAAAAGTGCATTTAGAAGCATTCAAGGATGTTAAGCAACAATAAAACTCTGTAACCATTTAAATGACAGCAGCTGACTATTTGAATTAACTTTGTGTTTGGCTTAATTTTGGGGCCTAATTATTCCTAACTTACGTGAGTAGATTTCAATTATACAATACTGCAGGGATTTGTAGCTAAGGCAACTAAAGGAATCATTTTACATAAAGTACTTTTGTTCAACTGATTAGGCAGGTAAAAATGGAATGATAGAAAATGGGAACTCTTGTCTGATAAGGGCCAGTGAATTGTTACCAATGACACCATCAAGAAATAACATAAGGAAATATCATTATTAAAGATCTTGAAAATTTTTTGGCACCATGTTTATATCTTGATAGGGTGGTGTTAGTTAACTGTTCACAAGCAATTCAGTGGAGTATTAACAATATCAGTAAAAAGACAATATTTTGTGATGCCTTGGTTTGGCCTGCATGAGGTGGTTATTTCTAGAAGCTTGTTAACTAAAAATTTTGTTCTTAGAAGGGCTTTTTGATATATATTTATTTATGCCAGTTAGGCATTTAAATGAGCAAAAGATGCTATCTTGATTGTGAGATATTTAATGTTTTAGATATAAAATCATTTTTAGACATACAATATATCGCCAACATCCCACTTATTTAGAATTACTGTTCCATGAAAATAGTTCTCAGTTATGCTACATTCTTAAGATAACCTGGGGGAATTAAAAGAGAAGGAGGTATTGGAATAAAAGCCTCTGGAATCAATTCCTGTTTTAATGCCCACACACATATATAACCTTCATTGGAAATTAATTTTTCAACAAATTACCTGCATAGCTAGAGCTTAAACCTGGATAGTTTTATGCATATGTAGAAATAGAGACAGATACAGAGAGATATATTTTGACAGTGTGAACATATATGCTCAGTTAAAATTTCCTTTTTATTCTTGGAGGATTTATAAAATCATGCCTCCTAAATTAGATCTGCAGCACAAGTAGGTGTTTCCTTTTGATGATAGTAGACTAACTTCCCTACATTTAGATTGCTTAATTTTGCTTTCCCTCCATTTTTCAAGCTCAACTTTTTTAGTTTCCTCAACCAAAGTACTGAAGGTTACAAGAGTGCTTATTCTGCTGACAACACAATAGCATGTCTGCAGCCTGAACTATTAAGTCTGTTTTTAGAGCTGTCAGCTTTGCCCGTGTCACCTGAATATACACCTAGCCCTTACAGGCAGATACCTTAGGAGAAGCACTGCAGTTGTTTCTGTTTGTTGTGTTTAGGAGGTCAGAACTTGGAGTACCTCTGATGAGGGTAATGGAAGGCTTTGATGCTGTTTTAAGGGAGGAAAAAAACCCACTCATAAAGCATGTGTTAAAATGTATAAGGCAATTTCTAAATTGGATCCCAAATAAATGCTCAAAACAATAAAATCAGACAACAATAAGTGCATCTCTTTCCTCCCTCTTGACAAATGCCAGGTTTTGGTGGAAAATTCATATTTTTGATCGTATGTCTGCTGTTAACATTAATGTTACACGCTTTCAATTAGCACTGCTGACAAGTTATTTAGGAAAGTCTCTGGAGCATGGGGAGATGTGTACAGCTTCTCTGTGTCTGGTGTTTGCTTTCCAAAGTGAAAGCATTAAGATTTAATTATCAGAAGATGTTTGCAGTAGGCAGTGTGCCTTGGAAAGCCCGTCAAGGGCGAGGCTGCAGCTGGGCAGGGGGACAAAGGGGGACATTCCTGCCTCAGGAGCTGACATCACAGAGGGTCCCTGCACACCCCTGGGGTCAGCCTCAGGACACTGAGCTGCAGCATTTCCATCTGGTGCTGGGAGGAAGTGCTGACTCCTGCTCTGTCACCCCATCAGCTCCCTTGTGGTCTCTCTGGCACCCCTGTGGTGCAGGAGGCAGGACCAGCAGGAGACAGCCTTTCTTTCTTTTTTAGGAAGAACCTGCCCCCAGCCTCTTCCCTGACCCATGTCACCCAGACATTTGACAAGTGGGAGAGGTGCAGGTCATGGTGGAGCTGTCAGTGCTTCACCCTTAAACAGATGGAAAACCAGTGAGATCTGTGCATCCACTGAAGCCTGGGAAACCATTGTGCCAGTTGAATGGGCATTTTCTTTTCCATGTGGAAAACTGGTCTAGAATATACCATTCTTTGTTGGAATACAGTGCCAGCTTGACACCTAACATGATTAGTGTTCCTTTGTAGGACCCTGTCATTTAAAGGCAGAGTATCTAGAACCTCATTCTCCTTGATTTTGTCATGAAGATGGTGAAGGGTATCCCAAATTGTCCACAAGGGTTTACAAGTGCAAGCATGAAGACAGCCTATGTGTCTTTATATGGGTGTGGTGGGTAGATCCAGAGTCTCATCTGATTTCTGTCCTGAGGAGGGAAACAAGATTTTTCCAGAGGGTTATTTCCCAGATAAACTAGCCCTTTCAAGGCTACTTTAGGGATTTTAAGAGTGTATGTACTTTTACTGGAACAGAAATTGCCTCATTATATCTCAGTCCTTCAGATTTTTTTCTTTCACTGGTAGTCAGTACTGAAAGCCTCAGAGGAAGATGCCAAAATACTTAAAGGCACAAAGTAGCCTGCTTAGAGTGTACATTTCTTCATTATCCACTGTCTTTGAGTACCAATAGATATTTCTGCATTACTGTGGCCATGAATCTCCTTGTCTTTTGTCAACTTTACTTTTCAAAGACATCATCACAGAGCATATTTCTCCATCTCTCACTTCTCAATGCATTTTCAGATCATTTAAGGAGCATAGTAAATAATACTGCTGCCTTGTAAATTTTGCCATCCTGTTCCCTCCCTCCACCCTCTCCATCATCCTTTTCTGATGATGGACACCATTTCATAAACCTCAGCTGTGCAGAGGAAATCATTCTGCTTCTCTGCATTGTCTTCCTTAGCCTCGGTTAGTCACCTAATTCAGCAAACTCATCACTTCTCACACAAAAGAAGCTTCCTACTTTTGTTGTACTTAAGAAATTTCTGGTTGTGAGGTCATTGGAAAGCATTTTGGAAAAAAAACACCTGGGAGTTTAAGATGTGTACGGAAAACAGGCATGAAAAAACATACTAAAGAGTCAAGAGACAAAGCCAGTCATAATTTGCCAGTTTGTTTACTTTATATATTGGTACAAGTCATAGTGCCAGACACTTTCCTCTAATTTTGCAGCACAGCTATAAATTTTGCTATATCTAAATGCAGCAAACTTTTTCTGCTCAGCATTTTTATTTTATTCTTGCTGAGCAAGTAGTGTGTTTATATGAAAAATACTTTTATATATAAATTTGGTTTACAGATGTTTAAGGGCTCGTAATTTTCCCTTTAAAGTCAAGCTTAATTTTTTATATGTTTTTTTAATGGAAAGATTTTATGGCCAACACATGCCCCATGAGAAAAGGAAGAAGTTACAGATGGTCCAGAGTAGAGGGTCTGTTTCATACATAAAAACTTCATGTCAGCATTTCAACAGAGCAGTTTCTTAGGGTATCTCTGTTATCACTGACACTTTCACATTGACAAGCATATGGGATGTAGTGCTGAATGTGTAAATTGAAATGATCACATCTAGCATTTCCCTGTACCAGGTGCCAGCTTGCTGCTGCAGCTCTGCACTTAATGTTGAAGGAGGAGTGCTAGGAATAGTTTCATTTGCTAATTATCTCTTATCTCCAGCACATAGTCCTTGGGCAAACAGCTTACCCAGGTGTTTTTGAGAACAACTATCTGGACAGTGCAGGACTGCAGGTGGTCCTGTGGTGACAGTACAGAGTGCAGAACATGTAAGAAATCTCCATCCATCTGTGCATGAGGGTTTTTTTTTTCTCTCTTTTTTTTTAAGTCTTCAGTGAAGAACAGAAGATAAATTTGCGAGAATTTTTCTATCCTTATAAAGTTTGTGTGAAAAGCACAAGACTGCCATTCCACAGCCCAAGAAAAATGTGTGCATGTGTGTGTTACGTTTGAGGGGTTTGTGATAACAAACCTGATTGTCCTGTCTTGTGATTTCAGTGGAAAGAAAAGAGCGTACATGCCGGTGAGAGTTTTGCAAAGACCTGCAAGTTAAAATAAATAAAACCTGGTGGTTTAAGGAAGAGGTAGAATCTAAATTGCCTTTCAGTACTCCTTTTCCAGGATCCAGTTTAACAGGATTATATAATTTTACTAATAACACTTTGATCTGTCATTTATACAAAAAGGCAGGCTTTCCAAAGCATTTGCCTTACATGTTCTTTTTGGGCTAGACTTAATCACTTGCAGAACTGATAATATTTTCTCATTCTTTAAAAATTCACATTAGAGTCTTAAGCTTAATAGGACTGTGGTTTGAGTACAGAATGTTAAAAGGAACCATTTAATTCATAATCCAGTAATTCAGACAGCTAAATTATCCCTCCCTTTCCCTGATATTTACTAAAATGAATCCAAAGAAACTTCAGAAACGTTGCTGTCATCCAATTGCCCTTTTAGGTTTCTTTAATGCTGTACAGAACATTCTTTACTATGATTAAGTGCAACATCTGTTTGTTTATGATTTCTCCTTGCATTTTTCCACCCTTCCTATAGGAGTTACAATTTTCATTCTTAGGCATCCTCTACAGGCTAAAATTCATGGTGTTTGCCCATGAATCTGAGTGAACTGAGCATCTCAGTTATACATATTTGCCCAAGACAATTTTATTAGTAGTTGCACCTTTACACTTGTTTTATTTCTTGCCTCTAGTTTTTAATATTTACTAGCACTCAGAGGGTGTTATGCAGCAACTTGTTAATTAAAGAAAAGCACCCCACACCTAGCAAACAAAACCGAGGGAAAAAAGCCCCCCCAAAAGCAGCCCAAAGGGAAGAGAACCCCCAGCCTGCAGTCCCGCATCAAAGGAGGCTGGGGAAATACCTGAGCGTGCAGTTACTGCATGCAAATCGGGCTGCCCTAAGCTCGGGCTCTGGGCTTTGTGTCATGGAGCAGATCTCCTCTCTTGGCATGCCTGAACTGCTGCCAGTGCAGCCTCTCCTGGGCAGAGGTCAGTTTGCTTCGTGGGCTTGGGGTTGCAGTGTCCCAGTTTCTCACGGGGTTCGGTGCCAGGAGTTCTCTGCCCTGCTCTGGAATTGGGGTTTTCCTCCTGCAGCCCAGCCTGGACTGCTGGATCCCCCAGCCCTGTGCTGACAGCAGCTGGGGCTTGGCCCCGCTCCAGCACCAGCCTGGCTTGTTCCCAAGCCCTAGGAGTGGCTAGGCATTGATGGGGAGTGCAGTGCAGCTTTAGGATGGATCAAATTAACTCTGGAACTATTTCCTCAATCTCCCGTCACTGTTCTAGTTTTAACAAAGCTTCAGTTTTCTGTCCTAAGATCAGGGGTTTTAAAAAGTGTTGATAATGCTTAGAGATGGAGGCAGCTGCTGTAGGTGCACGCTGTGGGTTCCTAGGTGTTACTGAAAGTGTGTTAATGGATACCATTAAGCATTAGTACCTGTATTTTAGGTGCCTAAAACATAGTTTAGTGTGAGAGTGGTGTTTTCCAGCTCTTGTTTCTGCTGAAGTTCATTAAGCTGAAGGAAATGGGTAGATAACAAAGACCAAAAAGCATCTTGAGCCTAGGAATTTATTCCAGGCCTCTGAAGAACTCATTTACCTTGTTCAAGGGGTCAGTTCTTTCTATGACTCCTAGACCAGGAAAAACAGGTTTTTTCAGAGAATACCTCCAGGCCAGGTAGGGCCCCAGACCTTTTAACTCTGATTTTCATTATAATGGCTTTCCCAGTCCAGGCATGAATAGACATCTGGGAGGCTGATCTGTTCATCCTGGAATAGCCTGAGCAGAAAGTCAGATCAGCCATTTCTCATTTCTTGTCTTTCTGATATTTGTTGTAGCAGTTTCGTAAGTTTTACTGTGAGATTTTTGAGCTCAGCAGGGATTGATCATGTAGAAACAAACTGAATTCAGGGAAAACTGGACACTTTCACAAGACCACAGTTTTTTCACTCCTTTCCAAAACTCGCAATACAAAAACAGGCCTCTAAATTAAATAAATAGAAAATATTCAGAGTGAAATATTTTACATTGGAAAAATATTAAGTGATTTTAGGAGTAACATGACAGCATATTTTAAGAACAGTAGTTGTTAAAATTAAGAAAACATTCTAATCATATGAAGCAAATTCAGTTTCTGTATCCTTTAATTTAAATTTACAGGTTGCCTTTAGTACTGTGCTGTGTTATAACTCCAACATAATGATTATTTGAAGGCTAGTTTGGTTTTTTTCAATTTTTGCGCTGCAACGTGTGTTTCTTTTGGCTTTATACTTTCTTTTTGCTCTTCAGCTTTATTTCATGAAGACTATTTTGAAGAATATGTAGGAGGAGGTAGAGGTTGAGCTGCAGGAGTAAACTCTTCCATTGTTTTCATCATACTGGTATTTCCTATGGTCAACATGTAATCTCCTTTGTTCTGTCAACAGTCAAAAAGTATTTAAGCACATTGTTGTGCAAGTCAGTTTTATTTCAAGATGTAGCCATGACTATTCTCACCTATTTTCTTATGGTTTCATTATTCCCATGGTGAGCAGTTGGTATCGAAGGGATGGCGCTTTCTGTGCTCAGGTTGTGCTGCTCCCTGCAGAAGAGGCTGGATTCATGCAGAAGGCAAGAAATCAGCTATTTTAAGAAACACAGACTGTATTCTTTCACCTTTTAACAGGGCATATTTTCTTTTACTGAATCTTAGTGGATCTGAATCTGAACAAAGGAATTGGTTATTACAACTGTAGCAGAATCACAGATTTGTTTTGTTTACTGCTTTCACTTAAGTTTCAGCTGGAGGAAACTGCATTTTGTAGTGACAAGGCTTCCCAACTGGTATGAAACAGTAATGGACAGGCAGTGTGGATGCTAGCCAAAGCACTAAAAAAGAGGCATTAGGCAATATGTGAGCTATGTATATGCTGAATATTTCTAAATAGATGAGATTTATAATCTGAAGTTCTACATTATAGTAAATCTTAAATTCATTTGAATGAAACATGATGCCCTGTTTCAAGAAGTGTGGTTTCCTACCTAATTCATTTTTTTAAAAAATAAATTTTTACCTCAGAAAGCAGAAGGGGGAAATATAAATTTCCATAGCTGTATTTGATATGACTAGTTTTGGAAATTGTGAGAGGTAGAGATGCCTAATAGGAAAGTTTTGATGGAAGGGAGAGGAAGGTAGCCCTAAGCAAGTGCTGTGAGCAGCCCTGGAGGGACTCCATCTTTAACAAAGGAACAGAGAAATGTAGCTGCAAATAACTCTCTGAAGCAAGTCAGCTATGGGTAAAGGAGGAGCTCAAAAACCTGAGTGAACCAGGACAAGTGCAAGAACTAGGAAGGATTTGCTTGGGAAGGAAGCTCTGCTTTTCTGCTTTTGTATTTTACTGAATTCTTTTCAGTTTTCTAATCAAGGAAGTGGCTCTTTCACGCCTCTCAATTTTTGAAAATGTTTCCCTCCCTAACCTGTACAGGGCCTGTTCAGGACAGGGAACACAGCCCTGGGATGCATTTCCTGCTCAGCTGCCAGCCTGGCAAGTGGGATTACCAGTGTCAGACCAGAAAAAAATGTTCCCCTGGCTGATGCCTCACAGGCAGCAAGGTGTCCCGTTTGGCAAGAGGCAGATTGCAGGGAGGCACGATGTTCCTGCAGGGTGGGAGGTGGGAAATGCTCCTTGTGCAGGAAAAGCTGCAGCCTCTCAGGCAGAATAATTGCGTGCGAGAGGCTTTTGTAAGGAGTGACATGCAGTTTCTCACAGGGAACCTCAAAATAATGAAAAACAAATATTGCAGCTTTTCTAGTCCATTTTGGACTAGAATGTTTGGAAGGTGTCTGAGGGAGAAAAGCCTTTGTTCACCTACTCCAGCTTTCTCCTCAGCTTGAGTGGGGTTGATGCAAAACAAGCAAAAACACTTAGCCATATGAACACAATATACCTTTTAACAAAGAGTAAAAACTGAATTAGCTGTACAATTAAAATATGTCCGTAGTGTTTTTTACGTTGTCAATGCTCTAAAGGGGTTAGAAATGGTAACATGTATCTTGCATCTCTCTGAACTGGGGTGTTAGCCATAATAATCTCCTGAAAGATCAGAACCCTCTCAATTCCTCGTTGTCTTCAGGACTTTCATTTTCTCTCTAATTTTCCCTTCAGCTGTTTTTTTCTATATTTTTGGCTTGTCTATAATTTATTTTTTTTTTTTATTTAAAAGTCATGTCTACTTTCTTTTGCGGAGTTTCCCTTTAGGGCAATTCTTAATCTCCCAGAAGGATCAAAACGTTCAAGTTAATGTTGGTTTAGCGGCCAGTCCAGATAAGAGAGCATTCTTTAGTGCATATTCTTGTATCTTTTTTTGCCCTTTCACCCAGTAGGATTGTGCATTTCTAGCAAGGTTTGGAGTTTAGGTTGCAGATGTGTTCAACTGCTAGTCTCTGCCTCCCACTAGCCTACCCTATTTCCTTGCCAATTCAAACAGCACTTTCCAGATTTTCTTAATGAAATTCATTTCACCTTACTCAGCCTAAAGTGAGTACTAGAGGGATGTATTAATTTAGCCTAGAAACTTGATTTGTGAGTTATCTCAGTTCTATCAGCCTAGGTACTTGTTCAGACTTGGATCCAAGTTGCAGGAGAGAAAATTTCTTGCTGGAAATTTTAACTGCAATTTCTAGGCATAGCTAGCATTGTCAAAATATGAAAAATTAAGTCTTCTCATTACTCTTCACGTTACAGAGGTGAGAAGTGTGTCAGCGCCTGCCCAAAATGAGAAGTCTTTAAGATTAGGTTTATTTTTTTTATTGGTTAAATTTAATCTCTTCCCCAGGTGCTTATTAGTTTCTGCCTTCTTTACCTGTCTAAGACTCCTACTTAAATAAATAGGAAGCCATGCTGTGCATCTGGGGACAGTACATGGCCCTTTGGAACTGTTTTGCTGTAGGGTCTCTGCTGCTGTGGTACAAGTCCTATAATTTGAAATACATATTCTGCATTTTAAACCATAAGAGAAGTGAAAAGAAAAAAAGACATGGCTACAAAGTTGGGTTTTTTTTCATCTGCATGTAAAATGCGGTTCTCCTGTTAACACTGTTAGTGGAAAAAAGGAAAGGAAAAAACCTGGCTGTAACAGAGATATGTATCAGTAAAATTCAAAATAATTGGCATCAAGGTAGTAAAAAAAATAGTCAATGAGATGTAGCTTATTTTTAAAATTAAGGCTTTGAAGTTTTTTAAAAAGTGTGGTTTTTATTTTGACATAATTATATACATGTTGCCAGCATTTCAGTGAAGACGACATTTCCTGAAACAAAACACATCATTTATAAAGGCTGTTGAAAACTCAGCTCTCAAATTATTCTGACTTCAGTGGTATGAATTACACATATAAGCAGAGCCTTTAACATAAAATGACTGCGGCACCGGCATCATCTTTCATCTGCGTTGCCTGCCCTGTCTCACACTCACTCCATCGCTCTGAAAGGTCAGATCTGTTAGTGTAAATGGTCCTGTGCCCTGCACAAGCAAGGGAAAGGAAAGGCAAAGGAATCTCTGTTGTGGAGGATTACCAGCGTGTTGCTTTGTCTATGTTTCAGTAATTATTAATTAAATTACTCAATCAACTACTGAGTGTAAAAAACATCTGAGATTATACTCATTTGCGATTGAAATAAGCCAATGCGACCACTTAAAAAGCACGTTTCTCTTCTCTCCATCCCTGGGACCTGTTTTCTGCTTTAGGTTGCCCCTCCCTACAGAAATGTGGTCTGAACTGTAATCAGTTATGCAGCATGGGTGATCCACTAGCACTAAAAAAAACAAAAAAGTAAGCACACACCACAAAACACCTAGCCTAAACAAGGGAGGAGCAGCAAAGATGAAAGGCAAAGTCTTTTTTTTTCACCCTTTCTTTATTTATTTGTGGTGATTCTTGTTTATGCCATTTGAAAAATATGGCCTTAGTCTTTTTAAACTCCATTTGTAGTTGGAGAATCATATTTTTACAAAGCAACAGGATGTGAGAAGAAAAACTGAAGGATAGAACCCATGGTATTTTTACTTCCACTTTTGGGAGGAAATGAGAGATTTTTATGACTCTTTTATTTAAGGAGCAAAATAGAGCCCAGGTTGGATTTGATGTTTTAAGTATTCCCTTGCTTACAGTTTTGAGGTATTATCAGTTTTATAGGTGGATTTAATTTCCATGGAGTAAAATTGTGCTAATTTCAACATGTGGCAGGCTACTGTGATGTTATTTCTTTTGCTGTTTTACAATTTCTTTTTCTGTTCTACTGCTTGCTTACTTTTATTGTAAACCCACAAAACAGCTGGCATAATGCAGAGATTAAAATTACACTTTTACAAGAATGATGAAGTGTTAAACTACTTGTAGTCTGACATTTTGGGCGGCTAGATTTTAATTATTTGAGTAAAGTTGTTAATTCAGCTCAATAAAAGCCATATCCACATGATAGATGTAGATGTCAAAATGCCACAAAGGGTTCCCTGCCTTTGATTAGAGGTGTTACTATGAAGTTAAACCCAGATTACAAGAGCATTTTAAATTCCATTGATTCTGTCATCCTTTTTTCTAATGTGCTGTTCAAAATCAATGCTAAAAAAAAAAAAGAAAAAGGCAAAGAATGGCACTATATTCCCCCCTAGACCTGCTGGTTTCTCTGTGAGTTACCAGGAGACAGTCTCTACGTCTTTCAGTCAAGAAAGAACTCAATGAAACAGGGATTTACTCTGACTCGGCTGTCTTGCTTTAAGTTTCATTTTGTTATACATGCTTCACCCATCTTGGGACGTTGTATTGGAGTGTGTGCTTGGGGGATGCAGCTGTCAAGCATTATTTCAGATAAACAGAGCCCCAGCTACATCCTATCAGAGAAACTGTCCAGAAAATCAGATACTGCTTCTTTTGAGGTTGGCTTGACTTTTGCTTACACGAAGCACAAAAGAGCTTACAGAGAGGAAACACAGTCCTTGGCACATTTTGACTAGTTGCAAATTCATGAATACTCTGTATTCTGTCTTTGTTTAAGGCTTAGTCCTTATGACCCCGAGGTTCAGTTACTCCCTTCCCTTTCCATTACCTGGCAGCTGCTTTTCTCAGGGAGATAACAATGGTAATTCTCCTATGCAAATTCTGCAATTCTTAAAGGCAGTATTCTTTTAAAAAGAATACTGGTGGTATTTTAGGAATAAGAAGAGGTAAAGAAAGAAAAAAGCTCTCGATGTAATGGGAGTAATCCTGCAGAGGACAGGTCACACTATGTGGTTGCATCTTTTCCTTTTAAGTGTGTCTTCCAGTGTGTTTTGTTAGAACCTTAAGGGCATCACCTTCATAGTAGTAATAGTAAAGTTCACAGCTTATAGGATAAATATACCTATCGACCTTCAGCATTTGAACATGGAAGTGCAGCTAGGAAATGTCTACTGTATTGAGCAGAACATTTTACTTCTAGCATTGTGATTTTAATCTTAAAATTCTTTATCTTGCACAGCAGAATAAAAATTGAAACCAAACTTAAGCCAGTTGACCCTGTCCTGCTTACAAGTAAAACTTCCACCATGAGGTTTTTTTCCTAAAAGTAAATACTAAAACCATAATGATTTACTTATTTAAAAATTTCTTTTAGATAGGAATTCTTCAGAAATATAATGTAAATGTTATGTTCTGTGACTTGACATTTACTGCATTTCAAATTTTATGCCTCAGATGAATGGCTTAAATAGGAATTAAGACAAAATGATTTTTTTCCCCCATTTAAGTAGTTGCTGGGAAAGAGGGAATAGTCTGAAAATACCATCTTGTAATCTTGAATTAGAATGAGTTATGCCAAGTAGCTGTGGAGGCCACTTAGTATTTCAGAAACACAGCAGGGGAGCTTTTTTAAAAGACATAATTAAAAACAACGGATGATATAGGCTGTTATGGATCTTAGGTCCCAGCCTTCCAGAATAATTGTAAGTTCCTCTGAAATGCCTCTTGCTGTGGTTGCCTCTTTGTGTGATATTTCACTTTAGTCAGTATATTTGAATGTGGGGGTTTCAGTAAGTTGCGGTTGTGTTGGTCACTTCCACATTATTTTTGTTAAAAATTGTTTGTTTGGGTTTAGATAATAGACCTTTTGAGAGAATACTTCAATAACATGCATGGCTTTTGCTGTTTGGATAATCTTACCTTAACTAAGAGACTGAACCTTACCAGGGTATGTGAAGTTCCATCTATTGTTATAAATAACAAAGTTGTTCAAGTGAATAAAGGTCAGTATTTTTTTTTCACTAGTTGTCAAATTGTACGTGAGTTGTTTGCAATCAGCTCTGCTGCTTTAGGCACAGAGAACTGTGCTTTAAAACAATTCTGCATAGCTACACAGGGACATAACTGAAATTTCATTGTAGTACCAGCAGTTCTAGTAGTGACTGTAGTATTGGAGGAAAATTTCTTTGCCACTAGCAGTGAAGATTAATGGGTATCTTTAAAAGATAGAGAACATAAATGCATGCATAACATTTTCAATGGTATAATAATATTCCTGAAACGTGTTAAATGGAATTTTGAATTGGAGCCTTGTTTTCCTTATTGCAATGTTGATCTGCAATCAGTAATATACTGTCCTCTGAATTCCAGAGGCACATTCACCACTGCAGACGTGGGTTAGGAATGCTGCCACACTGACCACTGGCACCTTTAAACAGGATATTATCTAATACAGTTTATAGCTTCATTCCCTGTGCCATTAAATAAATAAAGCATTCAGTGTGTGCATCAGTGCCATCAAGCATGAATACCCCGGTGGACTGGGAATTAAATGCCAAGTGAGGGTCAGAAGCAACAAAGGCTGAATAACACTCAGCAAATGTATACATATTAGGTAAGGAACAGTGCCCCTGATGCAGAAGAAATTGAATAAGCACCTTGCAACGTCTAGATGGAGCATAAAGGCTTCTTTTGTTTGCCTGAGCTGCTATCATTGACCCAAGTAGAATATTGCATTTTTGAATGAACTGGACAATAGTTTATTACAGGTAAAAAGAAATCTTGGGAGCCCAAATTCGGCTGTGCTATTATACAATCAGGCCTGATCATTGTTCAACCTGCAGCCCCTCAGGCCAAGTGGACTAGTGAAATATATCTTGCAGTATGCTCTCTTAGCAGGCAAAACTAATTATCTCTTTTGTCAGATTTTGTTTTGAAATACAGTTATAATTGCATATTTTTACAAGGAATGTCCCTGTGCTAGTGGTGCTAAGTTTCCTTTTTTTCTAGTAGTTCAGTTTTGGTTCCGTGAAATACTCTGCTCTCTCCAAATATGAAATACATACATTAAGAGACAGGATTGCATTCTGGTGGACCAGCTTGAAGTTACTGCTGAAGCAGCTTTTCCTCATCTAATTTAAACTTTTTTTTCTGAAAATATCAATTATGTTTTATGTTATGATATAAATGTAAAACAATGTGTCTAGCTAAATTTCCTAGAGGCTGAATATAGTTGTTTCTTGATTGGGTTATATTTGAACAGTTCCAGAAAAAAAGATTCTTTTGTATATACTTAAATTGGTTGTTCTTCATTATTATAGTTTGGCTTGCTTCATATTTCCCTCTAGTGTACAAATATCCTAGAAATATTATTTTTGTTTTTAAGAATTAGCAGGACTGAGTACTTAGAAGAGTTACCCTCCTTGCTTTGCTTGCTTAAAGTATGAATAATGAGCTTTTTGGCTGATCTAACGTAGATAATTTTATTTTAGCATTCTAGAAGCCTCTCTATGCAAGTGAAGTGAAAAAGCAAAATTTGTATTATGAAACCTTTGTTAAAACAGAGGGGTGACTGTGTGGTAAGCTGAATCAAGGGATAATTATTGCTTTGGGTGAGTAGTAACCTGGAATGCTTGAGTACTGATAACTGTCTGTGTTCCCTTTTTTTTTTTTTCTTCCAGTCTTCATATATAAAATTAAGTTGGTTGTAATTCTGACAGTGGGCTAGGAGAATAATTGCCCATAGTTAGCAGGAAAAAGCATTGTTATGACAGAATTTTCTCCTCAGTTACTTTAATGTGCTCTGCACAAAGACATTCAACGGCCAAAAAAGTCTGTGAATTGCCTGAATTGATAGGAATTAAATAATGAAAATTAAATGAAATTTGTTTTGGAAATAAAAATGGAAAAAAAAATCAATAATGCATCAAACTGTCATAAGAGGCTATTCAGCTCCTTGCATAGTTTTAGTAACTTATCTCCTGAAGTAAATTGGTGGATGTGCTGATATATGATAATACACACTTACCAAATTCTGTAATTTAATCCACACTGTAATTCAATAGCCTTTTGCCTAAGATGTTGTAATCTCCTTAGGATGTACTTATCCATGAAAGTAGAGCCTACCAGCCTATTTGAGACTATATGTGAGTGCGGAATTTCATGCCCTATAAGTAGTCCGGTGCCCTTTTTGTTAGGTAGTTTAAAAGATATGATTTTGTAAGGTCTTGTTTCCTTAAAAAAACCTCTGGAATTATATTAAGGTAAAATAATAAAATTAAAACATCGGGGTAGTTGTTTTATTCCTGCAGGTGAGAGATTTCAGGACAGAGCCTCATTAAATGAGAACAAGTTTAATTGCGACGCCTTCGCTACCAGTGAATTCAGTGCTCCCTTTCTCTTATTAAGATGTTTTTTGTTTTCCTGGGAGTCTGAAAATAGACATATAAACCCTGGAATTGACAAGCATGTAGTGTCTCCACTAATTCCCACCTCTGTTTGTATGTTCAGAGCTAGCAGAAACATAAACAGGTATAATTCTGGGTACTTTAAGGCTTTCCTGTTATCTCCTTTAATGCTCTTTATTTGTGAATTGGATAACAACACAAAAAGGTCGAGCTGCTGTCCTGATTACTCAGTAGCACAGTATCTTTGGCCAGAGCTACAGTAGGTTTGCATCTGGTCACAGGAAAAAGGTAACAGGACACAGTGTTCATCAGTCTCATTATGGTTTTGAAACTTTGATTCAGATGTGTAAACCCAGCAATTTGTTGTAATGAGGGGTAAAGAGTGCCATAAATAAATAAGATTTTTATATGATTAGGCCTGCTCACTGCCTTAGAAGGAAAAAGAATTTTCCATATTAACCTATTTTAATGATTCTATTACAGTTTCCTGGAATAAATGAAATACTGAAATACAGACAATTATAACTACAATAACTGAAGTAACTGGAATACAGATACTCTTGTATTGGAAAGTAAAATCAAAGAAACTACATAATGAGGTTTGACTATTTTGAATCCAGTGAATAGTTTAAAAAAAATTACTTAAAAAGGTTGCAGTTGGAATAAGAAACAAATTGCCACTTGGCTGGATGTAAATGCAGATTGCAAAATCTGTAATATTATTTTTTACTCTGTATTTGTGAAGTCCTTACCTTATTAGAAGCAGTATGGATCTAATATCTTCTGTAGAAGAACAACATTGTGGACATGTTCACTGTCCACCTTTATCAGAGTCCAATGCCTCACACAAATGGACACAAATATTCTTAATTGTAAAAAGAAACTCTGAGGACAGACTATGAAATGTATTTTTAGGCTCAACAACCTTAGGTCAATAGCATTAAAATATATTCTATCTTCAGTGAAAAAGATCTTTTCATCTTCATTTTCAACCTCTTCAGTCCAATCTGTGTATAAAATATGCTACTTTTTAGCGTTCTTGTGGGGTTAATAACTACAAATAAAAAACTAATTTGTGTGGATTCTCAACAGCATATGATTTGAACCTATGAGAGTCCACACACCCCTTCATCTATCCACATCCATCTTTACCTGTAGCTGTTAATTTATAAAATGATAATTAAGATTTTGTCAAGTACTTTTTAAAAGTTGTAATAAGCGCATTGTATCACGATGATGAACACGTTCAATTTGTGCTTGTATGGCACAATTTCCTCTTAGGCATCCTGTAATCTCTACTTCATTATCCAAACAAGATTTCAACTTTCTTTTCAAGTACATCCTCATGATTAATTGGGCTATTAGCTAGAAGGTACCTCATGTGTCTGAAAGGGTAATGGAGCACTGATGTTTGGGGATGTGTGTTTCGTTGTCCAGAGACCAGAAGAGGCACCCCCAGGATTATGTCTATAACAGACTTGAGATACCCTGTTCATGCTTTAATAAGCAGTTGGAATGGGCAATCTGGTAATGCATCATTGTAACTAGTGAGTAGTAATTGCTAGAAAATAAACTGAGCTCTTACAAAACAACTGCATGCGCGCACTTGTGGATTTTCCCTGTAGGTCTGGAGCCAGGAGTTGAGGCAATCACATTTGTACAAGTACGTTTCTACTGAGAAAAACAGATTAAAAAAATGAAATAAAACATGTGACTAAGCTTTCTGAAAGTAGTGTTCTTTCAAGACTGATAGCCTCTGGCTAAATTCACATATCTTGTGGAAAATAATGTAGAATAACAGTTTTCTCATACATATTTTTCCCTTTTTTAGGAATAGCTGGCATGCCTGTACACACTTCTAAAAAAATAAAAAATACCACTAGAGTGTATCAATCAGTATTTATGAAGCACTGATTAGTACCTTTGAAAATACTTACAGTGTTTGAATGATGTGCTGTAGCTACAAACTGCATTGAAATATTTAATATGTTCAATGGCTAGAGAGAGGTATTTCTGATGGTCTTTCTTTTTTTTTTTGTCTTTTAAATTTTTTTTAACTTTATCATTAGGGTTGTTGGGTCGGACTTTCCACTGGAAGATCTTTGATAAATTACCAAAACAGCACTGAGGCTGTCAAACACTCATTCCCCAAGAAGTAACCTTTTTATATCCTGGACTGATCACTTGGATTGTTTGTTGCATACAGAAGTTCAGGGATTCATATCATACATGGATATGTCACAGTATATATCCAGGGTGGACTTCAAATTTCACAACTGGTCAGAAGGAGGAAGTGCTTTTTGTGTCCAGACAGCAATGAGTGTTTCTCTTTGCTTTAGAACACGCTGCTTTCACGTGTGCCCAGCTTCTTGGAGCTTTGTCCTACCTTCTGCTTGCCCTGTTTGTGAGCACAGTTGCTAGGGAGGTTGTCCCTCTTGTCCCTTAAACACAAAGCAGCTCTTCACCCTCTGTTGGGTTGATTCTGTACCCCACAGAACTGAAATTTGTAGACTCTGAGCCATTCCTTTCATGCTGTAATAGATGTTTCTCCTCGGAGGAGCTGCAGGGTTCACAGGTGGAGCTCTCAAGAGCCTCCAGACCCCCCTGAATACCCTGCACATGGCATGGGGCCTCAGAGCCCAGTGGTTCCCAGCAGAGAACACCCTGAAACGCTGTTCTCACTCACTCAAATCCTAACTCCTGCCTCCGTATGTTCAGCCTCCTCTGATCAGAAACTTCACTGTGTGTCCAAAACACCTCCTTGAAACATTATCTTGAACAAAACAATAAATTTTTTGTAACGTTTACAGTAAGTAACGTTTAGAGTAAGTAAATTGCTCCGGTGCCTGCTGCATCCACATGTCCTCCCACTGTTTCTCTTCCCAGGACAGCAGAAATGTGGCATTTCAACGGGGCTGGCCTTGCCAATGCAGACCAGGGTTACTTTGCTGTTGAGTGCACAGTTTTATTCTTCTTGGTTTGCACCAGGTTCAACAGCTGCCCGAGCACACCGTGGCATAAAATCGAGCGTGCCCAGAGCTGCCCAAGTGTGTAACTACTCACTATTGACATTGTGCTTCCTCACCCTCCCTCAACCTTGAAGACAGGCAGTATAGTATTTTACAAGCTAATTGTGCTTGGTCTTGCTGAACTGTAAAACAATAAAACACAAACACTGATTTTGAAATCTGAGCTGGAGAGCGAGCAGTTTAAATACTGACTGACTTTGAAACTGGAGCCGAAGAACAAACAGTTTTGCCCAGGCACACAACCTGGAGTGCTGCTTTAATTCACCCGATCTGTTCCCTCCCGAGGTGTTGGGGGCTCGTGTCTGTGTCATGCCAGCTGGTGAGGTACACTTGTTGGGTTGAGGATGGCTCCCAGCCAACCTGCATCGCTTCCAAACATGTTGAAGTGAGTAAAATTTGGATTTGAAGTATTTAGTTACTCTGAGCCAGCTCTTCAAGGTTTTCTTTTTCCCATCCCTGGTGACAGCCCCTTTTGTTTTTTTGTGCTGGAAGAAGCAAAACTTGCGGGCTGCTGCTTTGAGACTTGAGCAAAAGTTTCTGATGAACACCAGATGAAGAAATACCATCTTTTGTAAATGTTTATGTTACAGTTAAGAAGTAATTTCTTCCTAAGCACCTGTAGTTTTAGACAGTAGAGTCTACCTAACAGTTTGGGGATTTTTTATTTTTTAGTACTTATTTGTACTTTTGTTTTGGCTCTTGGGCTCTCATTAGTTTGGCAGATGTCTTGCTCTGAAACTGTGTGATGCCTTTCTGGAGATATAATAATGCAAATGGGACTGTACAGATCGATTGAGATACTCTATTCAGGTTGGTTTTAGTTTTGGCCTCTTTTCTTCAGCATATGTATGTATGTAGCTGATCTTTGCATTTTTTCTTTTCAGTATCAGTTTTTGTCAGTAAGTAACAGCTAGTTCTGGAAGCAGTAATCTTTAGACATTTGCAGTGTTGGCCTGGGAGGTTTGGAGATACGACATTCAGCCTTGGTCTTGCTTAACATGAGCTATGTGTCCCTGTACCCTTGTGCAACCCCCAGGCAGGATGTGAAGTGGTCTGACCTGGAGCTGTGAGCTGCTAGCCCACAGAGAATGAGTTTTTCTGGGACTGTTATCAGTAGCTCTGAGGACTGCTTGCAGGCCTCTTCTTCCACCTGAGATCTGGAGGTGAACACTGGTTCCTACATGTAGCATCTTTCAGAGGTCAGCCTGCCAGGAGTGGGTCCTCTTTGGCTGCTGGTGCCATCTCCCACCTCTTACACAAAAATACTCCCATGCAGGTGCATTTGCACAGGAGCTGGAAATTTGGAGAGTGTCTTCTGTGCTTGATAGGAGGCAAATATTTTTCTCTTCTCAGACCACCCAAAGCTCCAGGCTGAAGGGGTCCACATGCCCATCCTGTTTGCTTGGGGAAGGTACAGGAAACCCTGCAAGATGCAGTTCTACAATAGCCCAGTGCTGATGTTAGATATGCATCCTCCAACCTCGATCAAGTATAAATTGTCTGAAAGCACAAAGGCTTGCTGTCAGTGATCTCAGAGGAGAGCAAATGCTTCTAACTGGGTCACTCAGCTCTGGTCGTGCTTCTGATCCGATGCAATAGTCTGGCTCTGTCAGTTCTAGGCCAAGTTACTGCTGCCATTGTAACTTGCAGAATTATTTCTTCTGTCCTAAAATGAATGAATCCTCAACTGCTTTTGGGTTACAATTTTGTAATAGGTTTCTGGAGCAACCTGCTATTGAGCACTCAAAATGCTATTACTGTGCTACCTGGAAAATGCTAATTAATCCAGACATGCTCTTTTCCATGAAAAGCAAATGCTGAATGGCTTATTAACCTTTTTTCTGAGGAAGTGGAGAAGAAAATGTAGGCATGACCATTATTCCACCAGCCCAAAGAGATGGGCAGGGAAGAGGTGGAATTGCAGTTTATTATTTCTCCCCAGTAAGAGTGCCAATGCCATACACGGAGTTCATTATCAACTTCTTCTCACAGAGAAGCAGGAGGAAGGAAAAACACAGAAAAGGTCATTAGTGATGTCAGGAGAGCTGTTTTCATTCATCTGCCCGTGCATGGGCAGGGGGAGCCATGGGCGGGCACAGCCCCGGGCGCCTGCAGGTGCTGGGCTTGCCTTGCGGGCACTTCTCGGGTTGCGTTTCATAAGCAATATTCAAGCCCTACCGGTTTGCTTTCTCTGAGAGGAACGGTGAGAGCATTGGCTTGGTCTGGAACAAAAGAATGGGAGGTGCTAAATTAGCTTTAGGCACAGTGCTGTCCTCTGCAGGTGTGGAAATAGAAATAGGGATTTCTTTGTTCGTTTCTATTTATTCCGTTCATTTTAATTCTGTGACAAATATCGTGGAAAGTCAAAGTTATCTAGGAACAGTTAAGGTGGAATTTTTTTTTTCCTTCTGATTTGTTACTAGTTTTTATGAAGTGAGAGGATGGGCCTATCCTGGTTTTAAAATTTTGTGTGACCTGGTCATCAAACCCAAACAATTCAGTTTTTCATTCCAGAAAAAACGCTTTTTAAATATGTCCATTTGTAATGCGAACAAGTTGGATAACTTAATTTATGTGGCGATAATGCCCAAGATTTGAAGAATTGTGTGTTTAGTAGAATTCCAGTCTGGTTTTTTTTCCCCCAGAAAAGGTCCGACATAAATAAATAAACAGAATAAATTTGATGCTCATTTAATTAAAAGAATAGTACTTATTTACTCTTTTCAATATTACAAAAGAGGAAAAATGTAAAAATCTCCACTGAAATAGCGATAAGGTAGATCTACAAATTGAGAAAGAGATATGCAAATTCATTTTAAAAGCTACGTTTGTCAATGTGTTTTGTTAACAATCACTGAGTTATCCTTTATTTTATAATAAAAATACAGATAAAAGATAAAAGCAAATAAGGATAAATTGGCTATCTAAATTTAGGTTCCTTTCTGACAATTTAAATAATTGGACTTTGATTTAAATGGCAATTTAAGTGATTCTGAACAATTTGATTTACATTCATCATTTCTGTTTCCAGAGATATGGATGGCTCTGCTTGTCTCCTGCTCCTTGCTTATGCAGTAATTCCTTGGATTAGGATTTAAATTATTATTGTTGCATCAACAGACTCTTCTCGTGTGCAGCATGTAAACAAGCCCAGCGATGCTGCCTGTCCTATGTAGGGAGAGCTGTGGGGCAGGGAAACCAGAGACCTCTCTGAGCTTTACTCAGGGTTTCCACCTCCAAGAACCTGTAGAGCAGCAGAGCTTCTGTCCCTCCTGGGAGTCTGAGGCATCTCTCAGACCATCCAGTCTCACCGCTTGCTCAGGAATTTCTGAGTAATACTTGTCACCAGAAGGGATCTCTTTTATCTTGGCTGCTGCCTGTGTAGCTCCTTGAAGGAGTTCTGTTTTCCTGTCAAGTGCCCTTGGGAATTTGCTAAGCACCGTGGAAGTGACCTAAATATCTGCTTTTACCATACAATTAACATCATAACCAGGCTTGGAACATTCCTCCTTGTTCGGTTATCTTGAATTCATCTTTTAACACCAAAAGCTAGGAAAGACCAGTGAATGTACTCCACCAGTAGACTGCAGATTTACAGTAAGGAAAGAAAAACACTGCTTGTGTCTACCAGTAACTTAGATAAAAGAAACCCCTTGGAGTTTATCTGTCTGAGGCTAATGGCATTTTTGTGCAGCCCCATGTCTGGGCATCAGCTGCACACTGATGCTCAGTCCTAATGTTTTCCTTAGCAAAGCAAGACCTGTATTTAAGGATTTGAACTCAGACTGGGGGATGCTATTCATATTTACATTCCCTTCCCCTCTCCAGATTTCTGTGAGTGTAACTTAATTAGTAAGTTGATCTTAACCTTTTCCTGCTGCTGCTTAATTTTTAGAAATGCTAACAACCTTTGGGAATGGTTAGGTGGAGCTATTCCTGTCTAGACAGTAAATACAGCTTAATGACTGTCCTGGTCTTTAAACAATCTTTAACTCATTGTGAAGTACAGGCTCCCTTATGCTTAGTAGCTCAGGGGACACCTTCAGCATCCTTACCATTTTTCACACAGAAAAATCCCAATCGTATAAACAAATATGTGTATTTATTAGCAACAAAATCTTACTCAGACCTTTAAATGTGAATCCTGCACGTCATAGTTTGCTAATGCTCAGCTGAAGCCAGACAGGGTAGTAAACAAAGCCTCTGAATTTGCAATGGGTTTGTGGGGACTGACCCCAGCTTTGGTTTTCAGGGATACTGCGACAGGGTATTATGCTTTCTCCACCTGCTGACCAATATATGGGAGTTAATTTAGCATAATCTGCACAGTCTGCAGAGTCCTTACTGACCTCTATGTTTCAAAAGTCGCTGTTCTTTATGGAAGTTTGAAAGCAGACATCAAAGTAGTAATTCTGGCGGACACTGAATTTCACACAAATTCTGAGGGAGTTGTCAAAATGTGAAAGCAAACATCACAGAAGAAAAGCAACCAAATGCTAGTTTTAGTTACTTTAATCTATTCTGGATTTGTTTAACACATTTGTGATGTTGCTTACTGCTGGCTGTGTACTCTTTTGGCCATGAAGATGGCCTTGATTCTTGTCTCAGGCAGTGTTTCTTCTCACTTCATCAGAAACTGGTCTTGATTGACAACAGACATTTGTGTTTTTATACTGACTGTTAGAAATAGTCACAATGCCACAAAGAAAAATAGAAGACATATGTCCCTAGGAGTGTGTAGTGAACGTAATCTATTCAGAGGAGTAGTTCCCAGTGGGCTAACAGCAGGGAAACTTAAACACATGCATGGAAGGATTCAAGAGTCAGTCTTCATCTGTTTATCCTAAAAATGTGTGCTTTAACAAAAAAAAAATCATCTATAGAAATCTTTTGTACTTTTGTAATCTGTTGTGGATTTTACTCAAACCCTTACAAATAGATTTCTGTAACTCACTTTGCTGAGCTCATAAATGGTTGTGTCTGTGACTGTCTGCTAAGGCTCAAGATTAAGGTGCCTAGATTTTTTGTGCAAAACTTAGTTTTTAATGTAGATTAAATATGAACAAAGTGCATGCTGCACTTATTCATGCTCTATTACAGCCCACACAAAGAAAACACGAAAGTTAAGACTCAAGGTCTATTCTATAATTCAGGGTTTTTACTGAAATTTGAAGGCAATTTAAGCCACCTACTTATTTCAAAGGTAGTATCGATAGACCACCTGCTGTTGACATGAACTAAGAAAGAGGGAAGGATGTAAATGACTTTTAGTGATTTGCCTGCCTTTGAATACAAATGAGGCTAACAACCTCCCATCCTGCACTCTGGCAGTCAGCTACTGGAGTGTTTTCAGGGTGCTTTATTGGAAAGTGAGTGTTGTCACCATGAATTATCATTAGACTTTGTTGTTGTTGATGACTGCTTGTTAGCACTGGATAATTCAAGTGTAATTCAGTTAGAATGTTTAAGGTATGTCACTAATTATGTATTTTGTAACTTGCATTTGACAAGGGAAACTGCTTCCAGCTGAAACTTGGGAAGACTTCTCTTACCTGCACATTGACAGATTTGTGGTGGAGGGTGAGATTCAAGCTGAATTAGCTGGAAGAGAGAAGAGAGTAGAAGGGTGCCTATCCCAATCCTATTGTCATAAATCTAATCTTCCAAGCTCAGTCAGCATTTTCAGTGAGTCCAGGGAAGATGTGTAAACTTGTCTAACAGTCATCTGTGCTTTTTTGATGAGAACACCAGGAGATTTAACTTTTAAGTCAAAGATTCCAGAAATGTCTGTGTGCTTTTCTTCTAATGCGGATGCAGAGGCCTTTGTGATGAAGACATTTCTTCCAGTGGCCAAACAAAGAACTAGGAAGCAAACGATTCAGGGCAGGAAGAGCTCAGTCACTTTTTGGGTTGATGAGATAAAAATCTGAACAATCGGGGCTGTCCCTTCAGAATAGCTTAGCTGGCTGCTGGGGGAGGTTTTTGGACTGATTTCCATTCATTGTTTTTCCTGACCCTTCTTGAAGAGCCTGAAAGGCGTTTTTTAAAGTCAGTGGCTCTTTTCTCTTCCCTTGTAAGTTTTGAAAGCACACTGCAGTGATTCATCTGTGGTTGCAGACTGCTACTGGCTGTCTCCTCCCATGGCATCAAGCATCCCTTTGAATATTTGCTACCTATTCCTTGTTTATGCGTGGCTTCAAAAGCAACAGTTGTCACAAAGGAACAGGCTACCCTAAATGACAGCTTTCACTGCCTTTAAGATCACAGGTCAAATTGGAAAATGAAGGTTCAGGGATGATTTGATTGCACCAGATACTGTCCTAATATCTTTGTAAACTGATCTTACAGTTTAATTCTGCGTCATAAAACCCCAGCCAGAGAAATGTCTGCTTGCCCTTATATGGACAGCTATCATAGCAATAATTTGCTTATGAGATGCTTTTCTTTCTGGAAGACTAATGTGCCTTGGTTCCTATCAAAAATAAATCAATTTCCTGTGAAAACCAGCATTAATCAGATTGTTTCTTCATGTTTTTGCAGTGTTTGTCGGAGTTGCTGTTAGCTGCAGCTCAGTATTGTCTCCTGATGAATTGTAGCAGTGGATGAACAAAACAATATTAATCTGTTTTTGTTAATCCTGTTTTGTAATTAAATACATCTTTCATATAAATCCTGTTAAGATTTGAATGAAAGGGGATTTATGGAAACATGACTTGCTTTTTGTAAGATAGTTTTAGGATTATGAAATGAACACTGGGAAAAAGAAAAGTTTGACTTGCTCACAGAGTAAAAGATTTTCTCTTTGTTATTTTTGCTTTGCTGCTGCTATGAAAAAAAAATATAATAAGAGCATTCAAGCTGGGTTGCCTGTGGTTTAACTCTAATTCCATAGGCTGCACACTCTTTCTCCCCAAAATCCCCACAGCAAGTGACCTTGTCAAACAAAAGTGTGGAATAATGGGAGGCAGCCCAGGGACTGTGGCTCATTTACAAGCAGCTGTTTGCTACTGTCAGAACAAAGGCAAATCAAAGTTGCATTAACGGGGTATGACAGGCACAGTGAGCAACTCCCCAACAATGTTCATCCTCTCGTGTTGTTCTGGTTATAATATTGGTTTGCCTGAAGGAGAAAATAGTCATAAGGTCAAGTCAGACATCTATGTTTGCAAAGCCTTTCAAAATTGCACACATTATTCAGCTTATCAACTATTGATGTTTTTAAACAAAATTAACATAACAGCAAATAAATGCATATTTATGTGCGTGCTTGGGTTTTTGTATGAGTATTAGAGGCACGCAGAGAATTAACAATTGTACCTTCACAGCAAGTTTGTAGTCTTGGCCTTCTCTTGTCTGATTCAGCCAATCCAAGAACCAAGGCAACTGGAGATAATGTTTCTTTTGAACATCTGCAAGGCATCCTAGCAAGTTTAGAGGACCACTGTCTCCTGAATAGCTTTTGTAGTTTACTGTTTGATTAGAACTTTTCTCTGTACCTTGCAAAATACCACTAGATGGTCTCACCTCATGGTAAAGAAATTACATAAATGATGTACAACCTCCCTTGAATTTCTATTAAAAGTGTGCTCTGGATCCTGAGAAACATCGTGAGCAAGGTCTCTTTTACTTAATTGAAGCCTTGTAATGTGTGGCTACTGGAAACTGGACACTGAAAAAGAGCACAGGAAATTTCTTATGGAATAGTGGAATATTTTAGGGAAAAATATTTTAGGTCCAGAGTCCAACATATGAGTGAGCAGTACTCCCTAGCCAGAACTGAATGGAACAAACAGCAGGTGAGGTTTTATCCATGTGAATGAGGCTGTTGCATAACTTGAGCCTGTACTGCTCAACTCAGTCTGTCATCTAAAATTAGGATGAATCAGTTAGACTGGCTAGGAACATGTCTGAGAAAGGCTTGGGAAGCAAGGAAACTCAAACTGAAAGGACAGGAGAATTGCTGGACCTAAACTTTATAACAAGGCACACAATAGGCAGCACATTTCTCAGTGTTTATTGTACCTCACGTAGGGTGATAAAGGCTGAAGGCAAAGTGACTTTTAACAGTCCCCAAAGTGCAGTATTCCCTGAGAAATACAGTTTAAAGTGCCTTACTGCCGTTATGAAATTTATAAATAAAAATAAGGAAAGCAGTAAGACTTGCACATTTATTGGGCAAATGGATATGACCACTATGTCATTAATTGCTGATCAAAAAGATCTATTTATTCCATAAAACAGCGAGAAACTGTCTTTTATATTTAGCAAGTATTTTGCTACTGGTATAAATTCCTGAATTGCTTGATTGTTTTTTTCATAGGGAGAGAGAGACTAGGAGGAGGAACAAGAGGAAAAATGCTTTTAAAGTAAAATATAGTGCAGATTTAAGGCAACTGTGGAGTACATTTTGGTAAGGGCATTTGACATCTGCTATATTTCACAATTCAGATACGATAAACTCATTTAGAATTTAACAATTTGAAGCGTAGTTACTTTATTTTCAGCCTAATTTGCAGTTTAGTTAGGCATGTTGAGGAGGTACAGATGTGAATAAAGTGGATAAAGGCCAACTAAGATGCAGCCAGTGTATCTTCTAACCCTTCGAGACAGTGTGCTTGAATTCTAAACATTAAGGGTAAAACTTTCAAAAGTGCAGTGCCTTGCATGCATACAAAGTTGTACTGACAACATCTTTTAAAGTGCTAACATGAATGTGAATTTAGTTTAATTTATTCTCACAAACTTGCAGTTCTATCTGTATGTGTTACAGTATCATGTACAGGTGCCAGCCAAGATTAGGGCTCCATTGAGCTCTACTCATCCAAAAAGCTCTATATTTATCAGCATGGAGAGCTTGTCGAGTTTCCTCTTTCACTGCCGTTATCAACTGTTTTGAAATATTCAAAACCTTAAGTGATACTGAAAACTTACCCAGTGTCCAAAGCACGTTGTGTATTTTGAAGTGAGAAATAGAACTGTACTTGTAAAGCGTGCTTGCATTTAGTTTAACACTCAAAATAGAAGAACACAATTTGCGTAGGAAATTTGGTAATATTGATTTATTTCTTGGAAAAGTTCAGATTTCTTCTGCTGCTCTAGATGTCATACGATGTGCAGCAGTTTTATATCATCATCTTATAGTCAGTATATTTAACAATAATTTAAGAAATGAAGATTAAATTTTGTTGTTAATCAGTCTGTTAAACTCACATGACAATATCCTAAATTCCTTTCAGTTAATGGTCCTACTCTTTCTGGGAAAGGAGGACATTTTGTGCATTGCTTTGCTTGAATAGTGCTAAGAGACTAGCAGATGGTCACTTTCCAACTGGTTTCCCTTGGAAAAAAGAAATTAAAATATTATAGCGCCGGGGAGAGATGTTGTAATGTGTCCCTTTCAAATTAACAGGTCGTTTTTTCCTACTATTTTATGATTGTAAAATAGCTCAATGTCACATAAAAGGTTAAAAGCTGGAGTAAATGGCATCATGGGAAATTTGAAATAAATAGGGTCTCATATGGTTTATGGCTCTATACTTGAACACACAAGGAATATATTTCTTTCTTTGAAGAGGCATTCTGTGAGAGCTTACCATGTTATTATGAATTGTGGGCACAGCAGACTCTGTTTCAAGTACTTATAATTCACAAGTTAATTTCTTGTATGTTTGTTTACTAAATCACACCTTTCTAAGGCTACTTGTTCAAACTGTTGGCAAGCCTAAGAAAAAATGTGGTATTTTCAGACAAAGAAAAGGAAGCCAAGATTCCCGTTCATTGAATTATTCTGCAGGTGTCTTAGTGGTTACTTTTCATAAAGCTCAAACTTTCAGAACGGATCAAGTTTTAGACTCCAAACTGTCAGGTGTTTCATATTAATGCCAAATTTGTTTTTTCGCGGTAAAACTGCCTCCACTCTGATGTTCTTCAGTGTCCTAGTTCCAGCAGCCCTACTGAGCAAGGCTTGAACAAATTTAGCTCCTTTGTCTGCTCCACTGGCTGCTTTATTGCTATGCAGGGGAAGAAAGACGATGGGAAAGCCTGGCAAAGCTTCTCACTAGCTACTGAGGTGAGATAACCCTTGTTTTGACTTCTGATATGCCATCACCTGTGGCTGTTACAGCCTTGGTGTCCAAAGGCTAACGGGAAGTGCCTAAAACAGAACTTAAAACATTGAAGGGTTTCTGATTTATAAGTCTGTAGGATTGTCATGACAATGAGAAATGCTTTGTCTTTCAAAAACGTTAGCCATAGTAGCCTTTAACATTATCACTCCTGTGCAGCTCGGATAGTTTTATATTAAATCTGACACCAAGACAATTTTTGTTTTCAACTGGAGATTGTGAACTGTATCTAATCCTGTCAGGTACCTGGGAGGAGAAGGACCAGGACCAGGGAATGAAAGAAAGAAAAGAGTCGGTGGAACATCGTCCTGCATGCAGAGCCTTTTCCTCGAGTTAATGTTCCGTAACTTTCACAAAGGGTAGTACTGTGGTTAGCTGTTTTGGAGTTTCAGTCTCATCTTACTCTCCCAGAAAGAGGCCTATAAACAAGCATCACAACTAGTTTGTTTCAGAGTGCCTTTAATTTTTTATTCCTGTTTGGTTCCAGTCCTTTTTGCTAATACAGTTGGTATTCTGTGAGGAAATGCAGGATGCATTGCCTGTATTTCTTCATAGAGGAATGTCTGTGGTAATGGCAAAAAGAGGGTGTTTAGGTAGGTGATGACGCCTGGAGATAGAATTTCTCTAAAAGTAGCTTAGGCCAATTACAGTTAATAACCATTTTCCATAACTACAGCAGGAGACAACTGTGGATGTTTCAGCTATACAGGGACATACAAAGATTGCATTTGAGTTCAGGATTGTTCAGAAACTGCTTATCTACAGCTTAGTGGTACCACGCCCAACCTCCGAAAGCAGGCAGCGCCCAGCAGGCAGTGCTCAGCCCTGCAGCCCAGCAGCACAGCTCTTGAGTGGTTTGAAGGCCAGGCAGTGAGCTGAAGTTTGCAGAAGCACAGGAGCAGCATCCCACGGCTGCCTGGTGCAGGCTGGCACAGACAGAGGTGGGATGCCCTTGGTTCCCACAGCTGCAGGACAAACCGCCTCAGTTCCAGTTCATACGGTGTGAGTAGCAGGCTGGATTCAGAAGAAGAGCCAATAATGCTCTGCAAAAACTCCCCACATAATAGCAAAGCTTATTGAAGTCCAGAATTTAGTGTTATAGAGGATAAGAGGTTTGAAAGCTTTTGTTCAAAATTGCAGGAGTCTAGGCAAAAAGGTGAAGACAAAAGATAGTGGATAGAATACTGCTCAGAGGACATAAAAATTCTAAAGAATTGACAAATCAAATTGGCCACCTGGAAGATTGTTCAGAGGAGAAATATCAGCTTATTATGGCTTCCTACCAACAGAAGAAACAGAGGTATTTTTTTCACAGTAGATTATGATGGAGCAGGTCCTGGGTAATATTGAACTCCTTTTCCAGCATGATGTGTCACTGGGAAAACCAGTGATACCATTCTTTGAATCTTGAAGTATGTGAAACTCTTGGATGATAAAAACAGATTGTCACAGAGATGTTTAGCCCTAAAGGTTCAAGATCACTGAAATTTAGCAAGAGACATAAAAATAAACTGGTTCCTGTCATTGTGCTCAGGAATCCAGACTAATTTTTCAAATAAGAATGAAACAGTAGTAAGAGTGTGCCATAGTAAATTATCTGTAAATCAGCTACAGGCCTGTTTTTCTTCTGATGGATGTACATGTGTATTTTGCAAATGAATGTATTTATACTCAAATGGCTCAATCATTTACTTCTGTGTTATCTTTTCTGATGGAAACTTTTATTATCTTTTTTTTCCTGGTAAGGCAATCAACTTTTAGAGGCATATACAGTCATACAGAGAGTAATGTGCATTACTGTAATTGGTTGTAACTAATCCATAATTGTACCTTTTTAACTGGGATGACAACTAGAGGG
The DNA here is from genome assembly GCF_963513975.1 of Fringilla coelebs. Lineage (NCBI taxonomy): Eukaryota > Metazoa > Chordata > Aves > Passeriformes > Fringillidae > Fringilla > Fringilla coelebs. Next base: position 13,375,812 of record NC_140067.1, read on the forward strand.
GCTTCAGTTCTTAAATTATGTAGGAATAATTCTTCCTATATGTGATTTAAGTTTTATAGCTGTAAAAAGCATTTGAATTAAAGACTATTTTGAGCATATATAAGAGGCAGGAATCCACTTCAGCCTGAATTATCTCATGATACTCTGCAACTATGAATTGTTTTGGAACAAAGGTCAAAGTCTCTCTTAGCTACCAAACACCAGCATTATATTTCCTTGGAAGAAGAATATGGAAGGGATTTGGATTGGGCTTGGAGGAGAGTTTAGTTTGCTTCGATTAAGCCTGCTGTAAAACAAACATTTGTTGCTTTTTATGCACTGCATGTCTACAGATCTGTTGAACAAAGGATTTTACCAATGTCCTTAGTTAATGTTTGAATAGTTGAATATTACAGCAGAAAAATTGTGTCACACCATATGTTTTGCTGAGATGTTTGGTTTATCTACCAACTTAACAAAAAAAAGATGCCAGTTGCTAGAGTCAATAAAACTAAATAGCCATCTCTTGAGTAGTAGCTAAACAGAGAGAGGAAAATGCTGTTGGCATACCCCTTTCAGTAAAAATTGATAAAAATAAAGTAGTGAATTACCTTTACCCGAATGTGGTATCAAGATGAAGTTTTGGAATTATGCAGTGAGTATCCCCATTGAAACTTGGATCCTGAGCTGAATCTTTTACATTCTTTATATACTGAAAGAAATGAAGACCATTAGAATGGTGTACAGCAAAGGATTAAAATCACAAGGGTGGATCAGTCTTACTACTTTTAACATGTTTTGCTAACATTATAAAAATATATAAACTTAGAAAGGAAATTATTTTAGTGGCTATTGCTTGGAACAGATTAGGAATGAAAAGAAGATTTGTCCATTGGTAAAACAGCAAGGAACCAGTCTGCAACTAGTTGCAGAAGATTCAAAGAAGAATCTACAGGAAATTCTTCTGGTAGTCTTTTTTTCTCTGTAGTTCTTAAAGGGAGTTTTTATGGGTTTTTTTTCATCATTCTCACAATTCTTCCCTGTGTCTCTAGATTTTCTTTTCCTTAAAGTCAGCTGGGAACAAAATGTACTTGCCTGTTGTTCCTCCTGTTTCCTTACTTTGAAGATACTTCCTCTAAAATCTGCTTCAGGATTTCTTGAAGGATGAGATAGAGACACTAATATAGTTATCCTCCTTTTTTGGCCTTCCTGATGTTGAAGCACTGAGAATTGCTTATGCTCAAAGTTTGGTGCTTGTCCAGTTGCCATGTGTGATTACACCAGAAACAGAAGGAAAAAACAAGTTTGGATATGTTTATAGAAGGTAATTATCATCGCTGAGGAAAAAGACAATGATGCATTGAGCTATCTGAATGACTTGGCATGGAGTCAATTTTTAATCTGTTTTGTTCTGCTTTTGAAAGCGTATTTGTCTTGTACTTCCCTTTCCCTCTTCATCTCTTTCATAAGCATCTTACATGTCCATGAGTGAAACAAATGGCTGATTCCTGCTTCCAGAAGTGCTTAAGGGAGTAAGAGGGCAGGGGAGCTGGAAATACCTGGGACTCGTGACAGGCTGTGATAACCAGGCTGAAGATGTTAGCACCAGTAAATTAGGAATGCCTTCCTAGTAAACACAGCCGCTGTGGCATTGCCCAGCAGTGTCTGGCTGGCTGGGACAGGCTGTCTCAGGGAGGAGTTGATGGGGCTGTGCTGGAGCTCACTGGTCCATCCCCATCCCCGTCTGCGGCAGGGCGCGGATGGCGCCGAGAGCCGCCGTGTGCGGCCCCGCTCCGGCGAGCCCGAGCTCTGCCTGCGAGGAATAGAAAAGCCACTTGCTCAGTCTCTGACCAGAATGCATGATAAGGCTCGATGTCAAAAAGGGCAAGATTGGGCTCACAGCAATTATGGCAGAGGCATACTGGTTTCCTTGACAACCAGATTGAGGATTCTTTGTGATTTATTATTTACCACTTCAAACTCTCATTCTCTGATTTAATTAGGGAGAAGGATTTCCATAAGTCCCCTCCCTTCCAAATTTGAATACCCCCACATTATTGCTACGACCAGCTACACCTATCCCACCTTGATGTGGCTCTAAACCAGCTACAAATTTGGCTCTGTGTTTAGCATTTGGAACATTGGGCAGGTTGCTCATACAGCAGATAAGTGAAATTCAGTGGATGTTATGTTGGGTGGTGACTTGTTAATCTGCACTTACTAGTAGGAATACGAGACCTCCTAACCTTCTCCCCTGACCCAGTTCTTCAAGGGACTGCAACAAGTGCCACTTTTCAATTGTCCTTAGAGCAATGGGAAAGATAAAATATCTGCGAGTGTCAGTTTCCCTTGCTCGGGCAATTCACATTATTTTCTCCTTGAAGGCTTTATTAGCAATACATCAGCCACTGTTGTGTAAACAAAGAGTGTATTTTGATACTTAGGAGCTTTTTCTACTAACAGTTGGATAGCTATTTGAACAGGAAAATATCTCCTAAATTGTGGCTAAAGTTGGGCAGTACAGCTAGTCTGTTCTAACTTGGGATGTATTTCAAATATGTATTTCCCATGTTTATAAAGCATTGACTGAATAGTGATCTTCAGTGCCCATTCTAAATTTAGTAACTCTGAATAGAAGTCTGAACACAATAATATAAATAATAGAGATTTCTATTCAAATGTCACTGGCAAATTTGTATCATTATACATCAAGATTGAAATTGGGTCTTCCAAAGGGCATTTTTTCTCAAAGTACTTTCCTGGGTTGCATATTTTTTATTTCGTATTCAGCATGAGGAGTCTGCTGCATTTAATAAAATAAAATGAAGGTCACAGAAGATCACTGGTTTTCCCATAATGTGTCCCAGTAGATGACTGGAAAAAAGGCAGTGTTTGAAATGCATTGAGGATCCTCTGTGCAGACTATGTAGAAAACTTGTGTCATTTTTTAATTATAGGGAGGACTTCTTGGTTTAATTGTGTTTATTTCACTGCATACAGTCTTCCAGCTGTACCACTCCAGTTTTAATTTCAAAAGTGTATACACGTTTTAGCATCTCCACCTCGGGGAGTTCCTGAAGTGAGTCAATAGGTGTTGCTCTTCCCATGGTGGGCTGGACATGAAGCTCAGTGAGTCAATAAAAAGACTCACAGTGACCTAAACACTCTTTGTGTCAAGTTCTGGCTCACTCATGCACCAGTGCCCCATTAGGCTGTTGAGGGAGGCTGGCTGCTGAGGGAAGATGCTTCTTTAAAATTGAGCAGTCTAATGAAGCTCATTAATGCATTTTTCATTAGAACAAGAATATTGAGTATCCAGGTTAAATTCTAAAGAATCTGTCCTGCACTCACTGAGGTTAATGACAAAGCTCCCAATGATATTAGTGATGCAGGATGAGAACTTAATTGAGGTAATTAAGATTCTGCTTACCTAAAATTCCCTATTATTTTCAAGTAGATAAAATATTACAAAATTGCTACTATGAAGAGTTGTATAATGTTGGAGCTCAACACATCCTTCAGAGATGACAGCAATTCAGTGGGAGATAATACTATTTCTGTATTTTGCATTTGATTCATGAAGTGCCCTCGTAGTATTCTAGAGGCATGTGTATGTGAAAGCCATTGTGGGAAATAGGGTTCCTTTTGGTTTTGGAGCTCAAACATTGCCTTTATTGTGTATTTAAAGTGGGCCACACATTGCTGAATCCCAGTAAGGATTTGGAGGTCAAATTCAGCAGTGGCAGAAATAGAAAAGGCACTGCAGTAGTACTGTGGCATTGTTTAAGTTGCAGAGGATAGTTTAATTAAATGCAGCTCACTTTGCAGTACTGCAGACTTACTAAAGTCACTGTTTGGACCAAAAGTGACTTTGCTTACTGAGTAGAATAGATAGGATAAAGCCCTGTTATAAATGATTGTGTCAGGATGCCTAATTTAAATAGTTACCCTAACACCTGCTCATTCCTGCCGCCTTCGGACACCCCTAACCTTCTCCTTCCCTCCTTGGCGTCCCCAGCAGATTAACAATTCCCTCCTCAATTACGCTGCCATAATGGCCACTTTGATCACGCTCTGAGCTCGATATGGAAATTACCTTGATTAAGAGCACTCACCGCTGCAGAAGGCAGCAGAGGCAGCGCGGAGAGGGCAGGGCAGAGCGGAGCGCCCTGGGTGCGAGCACCTCTGGGGCACCTGGGCGCTGCCCCGGCCCTGCAGGGAGCTCTGGAGCATCCCTCCCCTCTGCCTGCCAGGATCCATCCCTCCCCTCTGCCTGCCAGGATCCATCCCTCCCCTCTGCCTGCCAGGATCCATCCCTCCCCTCTGCCTGCCAGGATCCATCCCTCCCCTCTGCCTGCCGGGATCCATCCCTCCCCTCTGCCTGCCAGGACTGCCTGTTTGTACACCTCAGTCATGCATTAGGAGAGCACCATGCTTTGGGCAGCAAGGCGTCGGTTTAGGTGGTGTGGAAAAAAGTGGAGCAAGATCTTCTATACTTCCCAGCTGTCTCCTGAGATACTCACTTTAAATATGTGGGGAAAGATTTTTTTAAAAAGAAAACTCTGACCTGGGACGGTGAAGCACCATGCAGATTAATTACTGAGAAAATTACCTTTCACATCTGTAGTCATGGTGCATCACTTCTATCTTGCTGGCTTTGAGTTTATATTTGAGTACCTAAGAGTTATTTCTTTCCTGGGTGTGGTGCAGGGCTTTCCTAGCCCTTGCCTTCATCATGGGTTGCATTAAGATCAATGCAGAGCTTTGGAAATAGTCTTTCAGCTATTAGATGTGTGCTTCTAAATTGAAGGAATTAGTAAATGCAAAGTTTTCCTTTTTGTGTTGTGCTACAGTGCCCGTTCATCCCTCTTGTTACTCTTTAATATAAATAGTATTAAATATGGAACTCTTATGCATGATTATGGAAAATTGCATAGTTACTCTCCTAGTACTCAGAGATTTCAGGGATCCTGATTTTTGCTAATTTGAACCTTCGTTAGCTGGTTCTCTAAAAGCTGAGAGCATTCTTGCCATACACATTGTGAGGGTTGGTGAGGAAGACACAAATTCCAGGACTGAAAACCAGAATTCAAACTCAGAAGCCCTGACTTTGAATCCAGGTGGAATTAAATTATCCTGTCCCCTTATCTCCCTTGTCTTTCATGTTTGCAATGAGGCATGTGGATAAGCAGTTCCTTTACAGGTGATTAACAGCAGTTTGATGGGTGGAAAAGGTATTTACTCTGGAAATGGTACCTGAGTTGCTATTCTTACTCCCTGCTGCTCAGGGAGCATGTCAGAGCTGCATATATTCCTTAGGAGTTCTTTAATTGCCTCGTTGTTTACAAAAAATGAAATAGTTTTCGTTTCTTCTTGCAATTTATTATTCAGAGGATTTCCTTAGGTATGTATGTAGAATTTTTGCGTGATTCACAGAATGTGCCACAACCTTAAGTACATTGTAAAGACTGTGTGGTACATCCCTCTCCTCTCTATAGTAGTATTTTAAAAATCCAGAAATATTTCATAGAAGGTGAGGTCAGGAAGAAAGCCTTTCACTCTGACAGGTATTTTCCAAGATTGCATGCTGCTCTTGTCTCGTATCTACTTGTGGGGAACCTTTAAAGTGATGGCACATTTACCTTAAAGCGCATTCATCACATGGCTCTTCTTGTTTTCAAAAGGTATGACTGTATATTTTGATTTCATCTGCAGGATCCCTGCCTTTCTGTTTCCAAGGGTTCTACTTTCTACCCCTGAGTTCTCTGAAATGTTTCTCAAGCTATACTTACAAGAAGGGGGTTGCTGTGCTATTTGCATGCTCATGCACTCTTTAAGCAGCTTGCCATCATTAAAATTAACCACATAACTTTTCTACTATGAATTATATTGTGACAGTTGACTCCACCCCATCATTTTACTGAAACAAAGGAGAGTATATGAACTCCTATATTGTTTCTTGATTCCATTTCTAATATATATGTATAATTCTATTTGTAAACAAGAAAATGCCCAATTTTTAAGTGTGCAGTTGTGATCTCAAAAATTGCCATGTGGTAGCAATTGTACAATAATGAAATTTATTATTTTTTTAGCACTGGGGCTGTATTTGGTATTTTCAACTTTGGCAATTGTAGAATTAAATCTTATTTAAAATGAGCCAGAATTATCAGGTATCTTAGTGAGATTAAATGTTTTACTTTCTTACATAGGTATAGCCTGCTAAGAAGGCGATGTACACAGAACACTAAGGGTTATTATTAGCACCCAGCATGTCACCTGCTGGGATGATTTGGCTTTCACCAATGCACATATTCCCAAGGAAATGATACATCCCTGCATGGCTTCCATCAGCCTCTGGGATGACAAGTCTTTGAGTGTCTTAACGATGGGAAGAAAATAGTTCTTTTGTCAGCTGGCCACTCTGAATACTGATGGTGGAAATTCCCCTTTCTTCCTCTTCCTTTGGCCCTCCTTAACTCATGGTTTCCAATCAAAAAATTATTGCAATAACTGGAAATATAAATTGTCGTCAAGATAACACTTTTATAGAAAATAAAAGCATATTTATTTTTATTCTGCTACCAGTATCCTGTGCAGAGGAAATAATTCAACGGGAAATCCTGTTGACACAACATTTCTGACACATCAGCCTTTGTGTGTCTTAGCTCCCTTTTTAAGAGGTTGTTTCTGATTCAGAAGCTTCTCCTTCCTGACAGGTGGTGTGCTCAGAGAGTTCACAGTAGGTAAACTGGAGATAACCTTCAGGAGGGTGGGTTTACAAAGACCATGGGACTTACTTGCCTAGAGAAATTTTGAAGATGCAATGTATTTAATGGCAAGAAAGAAAAGGGTAGAGTGCTTTTTGTGAGCTGGCAGAGGATCAAGTGTGTATGATGTGAAGGAAAAAAGGAAGGAGATTCTTGCAGCCTGAGAACAGACATCTGGCTGGCAAAAGAAAAGAAATATCATTGGCAGATGAATACTGTTTTAAACTGGGATAATTTTAGATCAAGAGGGCAAAGTTTTGCTCTCATGCATGCAGCTTCACTGAAGGGGGTGGGAAAGGTGCATGCATATGAGAATACAATGTGGTGTTAAGTGAGAACTGAAGAACATGTATTTTTACATTAGATATTTAGACTTTCATGTTTAGATCACATGGTTTCCATCTGCCATATGTAGGCATTGCTAAAACGCTGCCAGGAACCAGGCTCTGGTTTGGTGACTTTCATTAAAGGAATTAGTGGTTTCTCTCCAGTTTCAGTGTGGCTGGATTCAAAGTGCAGAAGCCCATTTTCACAGTTTAGCATTAATTAGCACTCTAATGGCAGCCTCAGCAGGCAGGTGAAGGATTAAATGGGCATGGAGACCAAACTATCTCTTTTCCCGTAGTGGCGATTCCTTCAGAGTAGGGTCGAGACATACTGGGCTAAGGTGGGGATGTGTGCATGGCTGCAGTCTGCCTGTTCTTGTTCCAGGTGACTGAAGGACTGTGGTCCCCAGGTCTGTCAGTGTAGCACTCATCCCTGCCCTCTGCTCTCCCCCGCTATTAAAGTGCGCACACTCCCCTCGCACACACCCAAAGCCTAACAAAAACACAATCAAAAAAAGCTCTTTAATTCTGCTGGCTCAGAGAGACACATTCTTGCCCTTCTGAATGAGGGGTGAGAGCTGTTTGGGAGAATTTAAATGAGATCCTTGCCAGCAGTACACAGGAAGGATCGACGCTGTTAGATTAAAAGGCTGAGATGCTGCTGCTCACTTTAGGTTTTGCTGAATCATTTAACAAGGTGCAGAAAGTAGGTAAGCCCTGACTCTTTTTTTTTTGCTGAAGAGAGCCTCACAGGGTTATATTTGAGAATTGCATGGAGACTGAAAACATGGAAGGAAAATTGTAATAAGTTTCAGTGAACCTGGAAGGCAGGACCCATCCTGGTGTGAGTCAGAGGGTGTAACTCTGGCTTCTCTCCTGAATCTCATTAGGCAGACATACGTACTTTATGTTTATGTATACTGAATATTAAGCATATAATTACAGAAAATTGCATGCTGTTTTAATTTTGCTGCTCACACTGAATCTTGAAAAACATTCAAACTTGTCAAAGATTTCTAAAATTTTGATTTTTGAAAAGGCTAAATTATGTTCAAATAAAATGTAGAAAAATTCTATAAAAAGCCTTCATTAGTTACTTAATATTTCTAAAAACTTTTGTTGATAGGAATTCATATATCCATTTTGTAAGAGACAGGCTTCCAGACTTTAGTTATGCAATTGAAGTATGAAATGTCTGAGAAGCAGAATTCTAGAAACCAGTGTTAGGAATCTCCCCTCACAGCTCATTTATTCAGTGAAGAAGTTGCCTGGCCTCAGTGTAATTTAAATGGTCAGGTCTGTTCCTTAGGACTGCTTTGTTAAAGTTCAAATAATGAGATATTTTCATGTACTTTGCTTTGAGATGATCCCATTTTTATGAATGAGTTTAAAAAAATGAGGGAGGTGTCTGCTAGTAGAAAATAGTTTTCCTTTACTAAAAAATCCCTTTTCTCCCCATGTCCGCTCCATTCAGCGTCTGAATTGACAAGAAGGAGTACATACATAAAATGGCAGAGAATCCAGCTGTAGGAGGGTATTTTTGAAATGATCACTTCCTGCCTAATTTGACCCCGACTGAACAGTGGGGTTTTGTGTGCTGGGCTGCAGCACAGGCTGGCTGTGCATGGCTGCTGGGTTTCCCTGAAAGAGGGGCTGAGTGCTGTGAACTCCAGACCTCTGTGCACTGTCAGAAGCTCTTACTGTGCCAATGTAATCTTTTCATAGACATGCTTGCCAGAATGACTTTTTCCTTCAAAGATAGAATGAGAAAGCACAGTTGTCATTTAAATTGCCTCTGTCTTTTGTAGTAGTTGGTAGCGTTCTTTTGACCAGGGTTGGATAATTTAAAAGCTGTTTAACAAAATAACATGCTTGTCTGTGTGAAATATACACAGTGCTGAGAGACAGGGAGAAAAGTCTCCCTTGACAGAGTTCATGGGATTCTTTAGAAACTGCAGGATGCTGAGACTTGTCTGAGGAATTACAAAGGCTTTGAGACGCCCATGTTGAGCATTTGCATGATTTTCAGATGGCACAGTGTGTTCAGCTGTCTTCGTGCACCCTCCCGTGTGTGCATGTATGCACTTCAGTGGAGAGGGAGCCTCAGCACAGTTTTCATTGGGCTTTGCATTTGTTAAACATATATTATTGAAATGCTGCCCAGCGCACATCACTTCATCTCGTGTAGAACTTAAATCATCATGTTGCATGATATGGTAAAATAAAAGAGATTGTGAAAGAGACAACTGTAAACATTCTGTTTGAAAAGATGTGCTCTTTTCAAAAGACCTTTCTGTCACAGCCAAATAACACAAGAAGCAATATTTCCTTGCTCACAGAAACATATATAGCTCCTTCAGCAGAGATTTGTTTTGGATTCTCAGTTCTTCCAGTATCTTCATTCTTTGAAATAATTTTAAACTTCCATGTTGACTTTCTCTGTGCTTTAAGTTTTAATCAAAGGTTCCTTGATTCCTGTGTTGAGTACTGATGTTAGCCTGTTTACATTCCCCTGTTTTCCCCCTGTATTCGATGAACATTCAAATGTGGTGGTGCCTTTTTGCTTTTATCTACCAAACTTAGCACACTCTCTTATTAGTGACAGCTCAAAAAGATGCTATGCTAGTGGGCAGGATGCTGTGGATTATTAACTTTTCTTTGCACTTTGACAAATTTAGGTTATCTTTGTAAAGAGAAATCGTTTTTCTGAAGGAACCAGGACAGTGGAATGGTAAATAAGGCTTTGCAAACTTGAATTAATTTTTTTTAGCCAGATTCGAATTTACCACATTTCCAAAACACGATTCTGAATTACAGTTCTTGTACAGGACTTGTACTTTTCATTTCATAGGCTGAAATACCAGAGGAGAGATTTTGATTGTGATTTTTCTTTTCAGTTTGTCTTTCTTATACGGATTGATCAATAAAGAATTAAAGAATGCATATTGCCACTAAACATCCCCTCTCCCTTTTTTTCTTAGAAATGCTATTTCACAAAAGCAGTTTATTTGCTCCTTTCAATAAAGAGCCTGCACTCACCTAATTTGTGAGCAGATAAAATGTGCAGGAAACATATGTTTGCCAGGAAGCTTTTCTGTAATCAAAATGGTCAGCAGGACAGAAGCAATGTTTTTTTTCTCATTAGGTGTTAATCTTCTTCCGTTAAAAAGAAAAAATAAATTAAAAACTGGCGTACAACACTGATTAATATACACAAGCATGAGTGAATCAGAGACAGCATATGTTGCATTAGGTAATAGACGCTTATTTGAGCTAATGTTTAGGTTGTGCTGGAAGTCCCAGCCCAGGCACCAAAAGGCCTTTGCAATGGGGGAGCATTTTGGGCGGCAGACAGCAGGAGCAGTGTCATCCAGGGCACAGTTTGCCTCGAAGCAATTAGCAGGAAGAGGAGGAATGTTGATTTCAGCTGCCGGAGGACAGCCAAACAAAGTAGGTTTGTTCGAGGTTCGGTAAGGCAAGCAGCAGGTTTGATGCAGCTTGGTTAAGAAAATACAGTGTTGGGAATACTCCTGCAGAATTGCTTTGGAGATAGGAAGTTACTGGTGACAGCAGTAATTATTGACAGAGCCACATACTTAGGTCTAAAAAACTCTGGAATGATACTGAAGCATTCAGCTGCCGGTTGTTCACACTTCCATCCCGTGGCAGTGCATCTGTTTATCGGGAATTATCTCCTGAATGTAAATGAATTTCAGTCCTAAGTCATTGCACCTGTTGCCAAGAGGTATTTATTCCAATCACTTGCCTAAAGCACAGGGAGTTATTGCTTGACGTTTTATAGCTCCAAAAAAAAAGCTGTCGTTTCAAAATCATTTGTTCAGAGAGGAGAAAATGGAGCAAAACAGTTCATTTTACCCTAAGCACTGCTATTTGGCAGTATTCACATTTGCACGGCACAAAGCTGCAATATTGATTTTTCGCTTACAGGGCCTCCCACAAGTTCTTTCTTCGATTGTCAGGATTGCAAGATGGATTGAATTACACTTTGCTTGTTGATATACTTATTTTTTCTTTGGTGATAGGAAAAAATTACAAATAAAGCTTCAGCATAAAGATCATAGCAGCTCTGCTAGTGGACTTTGAATTTATTTATTTTATTTAGTTAAAATTCTTTCTGCACCACAGAGATTTCTTAGAGCAGCATTCCCACCTAACACATGCTGCATTGTTTTGCTTTATTGCTTGCTGCTTTTGCAGTGTAGCCCCTACATTGCAATCTCAGGTGTGTCCTCTGTTGCCTGCAAAGTGATCTAACCTTGCTCTAAGATTTTTAATGTTTGTCCTGATGCAGAACTTCTTGTGGATGCCTGCAGGGGGAAAAACTGCAGGATAAAACACATTCATAGTCATTATAGCAGTCGCCATAGATGATGAAGATTTGCAGGCTGCTGATTTCTCTGTAGCAAAACTGCAGAAGTCTTGTGTTTGAATTTAGAGTATTTCCTAGCAGAAGTGGAGCTTGTGCTGCAGGACCCACAGCAGGGCTCAGTGCTGGTCCCAGGGAGCTGTGTGTGGCTTTGTTAGCCCTGGCCCCACAGCTGTCCTGAGCTGCTGCTGCAATGAACCACTGACACCTCAGCAGCTGTACCCCTTGCCCCTTCCCTCCTGCCCTGGTGCAGACATCTCTTTGGACAGCTGTAGGTGCTGTTCCTGTCTTACTGATGGAAAGTCAAAGAGTTTGAGAGGGGTGGACTTCCCCAGCCAGGCCATGGTGGTGCTGCAGGCCATGGAATCCCAGCTGAGTGCAGGAGATACGGGCACCATTACTGCCAGCAAGAGGGATGAGCTTCCTGGGGATGGCATTCGATTTGACAGGAGTGGTAGGATGCAGGAATGGCAGTGACCAGCAGCATTATATTCAGCTGTTATATAGCATTATATATATGGCTGTTTTGATGGTTATTAATGAAAGGAGTTGCTGCATTGACCTGTGGTGGGGACTCTGCACATACCCCTCCCTGTGCCTGTTTCACACCCTCCCTGAGCTGTGAGTGACTTCTGTCTTCGTTGTATTAATTTGCTGCATGGGAGGAGCATGCAGGGTATCAGTGTGATGGATTCATGGTTTGGCTCTTTTCACCTCTCAGCCCATGACCCCTCAGCATGCCCGTGATCACGGTGTTTGGTACTGCTCACGGGATGTACAGCCACACTGGGGGCCAGGAGTGAATCTGAGCTGGAACTTGATGCTTTCCACAGCACTGACTCCTTCCCTTATTAACAACTACTGAAGCATACTGGCCAAGTACTGGTTTCCTGTAGGATATGGTTCCACAAAATATAAAGACAGACCTGGTCACTGGGCTCTGGCCAACTGTTCTCCTTGTGGCTGGGCAAGTTCATGCCAGGGAGCCACAACCTCATACTTGCATGATCATTATAAAAAACTTTTGCTGTCTTAACAGATAATCATCTGCTTATAGTAGGAGTTTTAATACATAGAATTCAATAGAAAAAGTGATAGCCTCTGGTTCATGGGAAAATTTACTATCAAGGGGTTATCTCAAGTTGTTCTTGATTTTTTTAGGTACTTGCTTCTTCCAGTGCATCATACTTTTTAAGAAAAGTTTATTTTCTTCACTTTCAAAAAGCCACAGAGCTCCAACTTTCCATACTTAGCAGCTATTTCTCTTTGCTGTCACAACTGGCCTCCAACAGCCTGCACAGAAATATTAATGGCCTTGTGTTACTCTATTATGAAGGCATTTTTAAAAAAGAGGAAGTTCTCCTGAAAATTCAGGATTTACTATTTTAAAGGAATAAGTTTTTAACACCACCAGATCGCCCAGCTTGTCTTCCATGTCACACAATTTTGTAAGATAGAGAAATACCATTTAATAATAATCCATCAGTAACTGTGTACAAGAAACTGTAGTATGCAGATAGTTTTATTCTGATGTAATATATTCTTTTGTATTAAAAAATATTTCTAAAAGATTAAGCATTTGGATGAATAGCTGAACCTTGTTCTGTTTCTAAAGTATTTTATACTGCTTCATTGGAGAAGTTACTTACTTTTAGGAATTCTATTAAGCAGAAAAAAACATGTTAAAAATGAAATTTATTATTTTTGTGGGAGATTGGGAGGTCTAATGCAGTACATATCTGCAATTTTTGGTACAGGTAATTTCTGTATTTGTTTCAAAATCCTATCTGTATTTAGTTAAATTTATGTAAAAGACACAGTAAGGAGCGCTGGAGTTAACTAGGTGAAGTGTCAGCACGTATATTTGGATCGTGTCCATGCTGAGGTCACAAAATAGCTAAGCAAAAGTAACCAGCTCTTCCTGGAGAAAGGGAGACACAAAGTAAAAAAGACTAATGAAGTTGGAAGTCGGAGCTAGAGCTTTGGGCTTTTTTGTGGTTGTATTGTTTTCTTTTCTAAAATCACTCCTGCAAATCCTGCCTGCTCTGCTGCTTCCTGCTTCCAGACGCAGCCTGTCTGACTGTGCCCAAGGACTGGAGAGGTGGAAACTGGAACGTGCAGTGTAGCCATGCAGACAGGCACCACTGCCTGCCCTGCCCAGGCTCAGAGGCAGTGAAAAGGAATTGCCTCCTTTCCCAGATTAGGGACACGGCAGTCATGGTGTAGGGATGTGACAGTTCCATGAAAGGCGCCTCACTTTCCATGGTACCAGGTCAGACCGTAAAGGTGCACTTCCTTCAGCAACGAGAGCTGGTGCTTCTGTGGCAGAAAAAGAACAGTTCAATTCAGCGTGTCCTTTAGGCTCAGCCCCATTTTGTCCTTGTTTTCCCCAGGTTTCAGCCGAGCAGCGCTACCCTTTGGTTTGGTGAGGAGGGAGCTCTCCTGCGAAGGCTACTCCATCGACCTGCGGTGTCCAGGCAGCGATGTCATCATGATCGAGAGCGCCAACTACGGACGGACAGACGACAAGATCTGTGACGCTGACCCTTTCCAGATGGAGAACACAGAATGCTTCCTTCCAGACGCCTACAAAATTATGACACAAAGGTAAAAATATACATATATATACACATATGAGGACTAACTAACGAGGAAAAATGTCTGCATTAATGCAGGGAGAGGGATATGCTATAAGAAATGTTGAGTTGTGATTGCCCCTTTGCTATTCAGGCAGTATTGTTTCTATCTAATAATATTTAAAGGAAATAGAAACTACCAGTTGCAATTAGAGGTTTTTTAATTCTGTAAACAAATGTTAAAAAGCAGAAAAATATCTTCCAGGAGAATGAAACAATTCAGTTTTTTAGAGATTCCCTTTCTCATTGTCTTTCAGGGGGTCAAATAGCCCTAAGAATTTTTCCAAATGGCTGCTGTATTTTTCAGTAAATGCTGTAAGTCTCTGCCGTAGTTCCTAATAGTAGTTCCCTCCAATGGAAAATGTCAGAATGATTGCATGCCAGGATGATTATATGTCATTATACATGTGTGTACGAGCATACAGGTGCATATAAGCACAAGCTAGTGACGGGGCTTGACCTTCAGAGAAGACTGAAGAACCAACCAAGAATCATAAAGCCATTTAGGTTGAAAAAGATTTTTTAAGTTCATTGAATCCAACCATTAGCCTCGTGCTGCCAATTCCACCTCTAAATCATGTCCCCAGCTGCCAATAAAAGTATTTTTATTTCAAAAGGTGCATGAGAGCTCAGATTCACAGAAAGTCCTGTGCTAAAGCTGCGTATGGGCAGCAGCCACCCACTACTGACAGTTGTAGAAATGTCAGTACGGATAAGTCACTGGCATTCCTACTGGCTTAAACTAAAAGCTTGAATGAGTTCAGGATTGGTTGGAAGTTTGCCTCCCAGTGTCTTTTCCTAGGGTGAGGAATGTGAACAAAAAGGGGATGGGAATAACCTGGAATCTTTCTGGTGCCTCTACACAGCTGTGTCAAATGAAATACGCAAGTTGTCCTGCCTTCTGTGCTCCATTTCTTCTGTTCTGTTTGAACATGGTAACATCTAGTCAGTCCCATAGTCACCTCTTAAAAATAGCCTTCCATTTTGATTTACTGATTCACTTAAGTTGTCATGAGTGGGACTCTTACAATTTTTTATCATTTTAAAATGAAGATGCAGATGTTTTTTACTTCTGTAGTGATATATTTGGGATGCATCTCAGACTTCAATTTGAAATGCTGGAGGTAAATTTGGGATATCAGGTCTTTTATTTCTTGTTCTGTGTTGAACCTGTGGCTTGTTTTGTGATCAGTAAGGGAAAGGCTCCATTGCTACACTGTTAAAAAGGTAATATAACTTCTTTAAATCATGTTTGAATTATCCTCTTGTGGTTCGAGTTCGTAGTTGTTAATTAGATCAAGCCAGATTTCCATCGAGACTGCAGCAGCAGTGTCATCATCCTCTAATCTGTCAACTCCCTTTGAAACCACCTTCAATTGCTTTTGTAAATGTAGTGCCGCTCTGTAGACTTCCTTGTTGTGTAAAATGCATGTTGTGTTTTGATCAAAGTCTTCCTTATGTTCACTGCAAATATACAGATTAGGGTAGTCAGAGACAAATACAGAGGCACAGTCTTGCTTGAAGTGACATCAGACTGTTACTGAAAAGCTGAAATTTCAATCTTTCCCTTTCAGTTAATCAGCTGTAAAAATATGATAGCAAAGTGTATTTTTGAACTTCCCCATCTTCTACTCTTATGCTTTGTTCAACATTAAAATAAAATTGTGATCACATGGAGGATATTGGTTCAGATTATGCTCAAAGAGTTTTTCATTTTTGTTCTCTTTTTTTTTTGTCTGAACAAATGGCAAAGATCATTTGACACTTTGCTTTCTATTTTTGTCTGACATTTATAGCAATTTGGAAGTTTGCTTTCATAGTTTTCTTTCTTAGATCCTGTCATTAAGTAAAAAAGATGTCTCTTGTCTTGCTTAATTTTTTCCAAAATTGCTCAATTAGTGCTAAATTGCAAGCATAGAGGAATGTTGCAAATTTCTTTTGAAATATTAAAAGTTCTTATATCGCATTTATTTATAACTGCATCGGTGATTGTAATTTTTTGTTGTCTCAGGCAAATAGTTGCTGGTACTCAGCACATGTCCTTGATCTGATTTATAAAAGTAACACATCAGCTGTATTTTGATGGCTGCAATTGCATAGAAAAACCTAACCTGAAGGACCATCAGGTTCGTTGGTTTCCCTTTTTCATTTATTATTTAGAACTTTTCATGACAGTGAAATCTTCTCTACCTTTGGAAATAGGCAGCAATAGTTTCTATATTTCTACTTAAGATCTTGCAGTGTTTACTTTTAAGGAGCTCTTTCTATCACTTCAGTCAACTCTGTTACCACTGCATTTGACCACTCAATTCAGTTTAGATGTACAGTTAAATGTAGTTCTGCAGCAATTACTAAGTGCTCATTATTCATTTGCAACATTAATCCACAGCTTTTGCACAGCAAGTACATCTTCTGCAATTACAAGGTGAAAACACTGGCTTAATGAGATCAATACTGTGAAATCTGAAGGCTGAAAAATAAGATGAGGTTTCCAGTTTAACACAAAGCCGTGTAATCACGTGCCCTGCTCCCCTTCCAGAGAGTTTGAGATAGTAGCACACAGACCTTGCCAGTGTCCACTGATGCATCAGCTCCTCTTTCTCAGAATGAGCTGCTACTTAATCTTTTCTACCTCACCCTATTCTTTCTTTTCAGCAGTTCTCAAAAGATTTTTAACTTAATGCATTCCTAGGAAGCCTGACTAGAACACTAATGACTTCATTGCTTTGCTTTTACCTCTGTAAAGTAGTTATTAAATTTTTAGTCCCTGATTGAAATTACATCCCAATTATTCCAGAATAAAGTCTTTCAGAGGTATTTAGATTCTATGTAAACTTCAGACTGGCATGGTTGAAATTAAAGCTTTGGAAGAAGAGACTAGACCTTTAGAAAATCCTTCTACTCTTTCACACTTCTCTGATAATTAACCCCAGCGTTTGCATACCATCAAGTTTGAGAGATTCTACCACATGCTGCAGTTCAGTACAGAAATAAGCTGATTTCTGGAATATTTGGTGAGTAAGTGGCATAAGTGAGTGACAGAGGACCCATGTTTCAGGCACGTTTTAGTTCTTAAAATAGTCCAACTCCTCTGTGCTCTGCTGTCCTTTAGCAGGGACAAATCTCCTCTGTTTCTTTTTCATTTAAAAAGAAATTAAATGAACAGGGAAGCAGAAGATGCAAAGCAGCCTGAGGAAATTGCTCTAGTTGCTTGCTCATAAAGTGCATTTGCGTGTCTGTAGCAGAAACTGTCATGAAACTTTGAAGTCGATAAGGCTAATACTGCTTTTTATAGGCACAGCACAGATTTGAAAATTAACAGCATAAAATTTACTTATGACCTCATACTATCCATTTCTGTGGCAAGCAGATTGCAGGTGGATCTTGTGAGTTCTGTTCAAACCACCTGGGTGTTTATGAATATTTTCTGTCCCCAGTGTCTCCTATGGTCTGGACCATAGGTAAAAGAATAACAGATATTTAATAGTTGTTTCTAGATATGTACTTAAAATATATTTCAAATCAAAGGTCTCTTATGTATATAATATTATAGTGGAATAATAAGATGCTAAGATGGATTCTTGCATGCTGGACTATTCTTTTTGAATTACAATTAGGAGTTGGTTAATAGGAATCATTTTTCCTAGAAATTTTTTGTTTAGGAGAAGTTCAGAGTTATTTGTTGTCACAATTGGATAATGATCTTTGTGATTCCAGGACAGTGCAATTAGTTGGTTTTTTTTTTTTTTGAAATTGACTATGTATTTAAATATATACTTGAATGGTGTGGCAGATAATGATTTGGAATTATATAATTTTAAATCCTGATAAACCCCATAATTAAGAAATGGCGGGTCTGTTCCAATCTGTACACCTTATTTTTTAAGCAATTGTAGTTATTACTATTGTTGGGGCTAGTAGAAAATCAGTATTTTAGATTTAAAAAAAACGAACCCTATTCACTCGGAATCTATGGAATTATTCACATAGATGAAAAATTCAAACATTTATTTTTGACAGCTTTCCTAGGTTGACAGCCAAATTAAGTTCAGAAGGAAAACACTTTTTCCCTTTTAAAGCAGGCTAAAATACCTTGAACTTTTTAATAGGAATTGCATGTTCTTTGATCTGATACCAAGAGTATTGTTGTAAACACTGAAAAAAAGAAAATTCAAAATGTTTAGACTTCATTTGCAGACCATGTAAACATCTACATTAAAAAAAGTAGTCTCACGTTGGGATATTCAGTTTATTTTGGATTCATTTTTGACCTGCAACAGAAAGGCAGTTTCATCAGTTCTGCACTGAAATAGCCTTTAAATTCTGTTTTCACCTACAATTTATACTATAACTGTGGCTTTTGTGTACTTTGCTAAGCATATTTAATCAGTATAATTTTGCTTTCTAAATATGCACAAACAAGGCAAACCTCATTTTCCATAGGTAAGCTTAAACATAAAACTATGTTAGGTAAAATAGATGAACTTAAACAACTGTAATTTTTTTTTTTTAGATACTCTTCCCTTTTAAAACATTGCTGCAGAAAAGTAAAAAGATTGAAAGAGGAATAAATCCTCTTCAGCAGTGTTTGTTTTTTCCTGTTGCATCTATCCTGTCCTATCTATAGCAAAGTAACACATGTACCTTCAATTACCCTGTCCATCATGACACCAGTGAGGAGTTCACGCCCGGGGTTTTGTTACCATGAACTTTTCTCCCATGGCAATGCTCTTAACCTGTTACGTCCATCATCCCTCTGCAGACAGCTGCACTTCAGCAGAGGGATTTCACAACCCCTGCCCTGCTGAGTGACCAAGGCAAAGCTGGAGGAAGCAGCACATCCATTCCTTCTCCCAGGATTTCTTAATGCATCCCATGGGAGATTGGAAGACTGGAGATGTTCATTCTTTTCCGTCTATTCACACGTCCAAGAAATAGGTCATTTTGAAAACTCCTATATATAAAGGAGTGAGACATTTTTGAAAGAAAACAAAATGAGTTCTATTTCAAAGAAGACTCATCTCTCAAGCCCTCTTTCCTGTTCCTGCTTGTCAGGTCTGCAGAGAATGCACTGTCACACCATATTAGTGTCCTTTCAAATGAAAACAAGTTTGGTCTGTTCTGTAATGTGAGTGGATAAAGCAAATCTTCCACTGGACTCCAAGCTTGGGTGAAATCTATAACTGATGAATCTCATTCATTGTAGCAAAAAGGTGTAATCAAAAGGAACTTGGCACAGGGTGCTTTGCTGATAGAATGCAGAGCCTGCAGACCTGAATTCCAGCCTGTGCAAGATTTCCAGAGAGAAGCATTTCACAGCCTCTTTCAAAAACAGCTCCTTCAGCCAGGGCTCAGGGTTGATTCAGTGTTTAAACTGCAGCACAATTCAGATTGGCATTTCTTGGTGGTATGACTTACAGCCTTTTTCATGGGCTGGATTTCATCCTTTGCCATTTGGAGCTGCCTATAATTGAGGCAATGGCACAATGCACTTCGGGGGTCTGCCAGGCTTAGGCAAGGGCTCTGCTGACCCCTGCTGCTATCCTTGCTTTTTCCCTCGCTCTTCCTTCTGCAGCTGAAGGTTGCCTCTCTTTGCTAAAGTTACTATCAGGTGAAAAGTGTTTTCAAGTAAGAGGTACAGCTTGCCTTTTTCTGCTTTCTGCATGTCTTTTTCCTTTTAATGTCAGAGAGATCCCAGTGCTGGTGGCAGGGTACACAGGCTGTTGTGCAGTGGGTATGCTCTTGGAATTTGCACACAGCGGAAGTTCTGTCGTACTGATGCTGATCTCACAAACCAGGACCTTTTGCTTTGGCATGCCAGTGCTTTCTGATACAGCTTGCTTACAACTGCTTCACAAAACGTTTACCCATTCAACATCATCTACATTAGACGTTTTTTTCTTAAGCACACTTTTAAAACGAAGACTTCTATTAATCTGAAATAGATCTTAGTACAGCAGTCAACCCTGTGACTATTTTGATGTAGCAGAAGCTTAAAATGCTCTTTATTGTAAAACTAAGCTTTCCACGATATTCAGCTGTGGCTAGATTGATTTTTGTTTTGCTTTCTATGTGTTAGTCACAGACTTAGTTATGACTCAAATACGAAGAAAAAAGCACAAATACATGTAGTCTGTTTTCATGAGCAAGGCATAATCACAGAGCCTAGAAGGTTCCTGAAACACACTTCAGTCCTTGGTGTTATTACAGCAGAAAACAGTAATAGCCATGACTGAGAAGAACCTTTTCTGGCATTGTGTATTTTCACTATCATTAATTCCTAACATGAAAGTAGTAGGTCTAGTTTTACTCATTAAAAATAGGGGGATTTGTTAATGGGGTGTTCTATCGTGCCATTACTTAGTAAATGAAATAGAAATCCTCATAATACAAGGTTCTTAGCAGTCAGGTGAGGGGAAATAGCTGTTAGCGGTACTCGATCATCATTTTGCAGTGTGTTCTATTTTAATTTCCTGCAGAAGAAATTTTTTTACTCACGTGCAAACACACAGCACTGGACGCGTGGCTGTAGTCACGACATTGGACAGGCTGCAAAGGAAACAACAAAAGGCTCATTCCTACCAAATAATTACATTTAAAATTTAGATTTAGTTTGCTTCAAAAATTATGGGATTCATTATTTTACTAGGGTGTAGCTTGATATTCTATTTAGCATTTTCATATCTTATATTCAAGTAGTTTTCTTCCTTTATTATTGGCAAAACCACAATCAAATTCTTCTTAAGTCAGCGTATCTCTTATCTGGCAGGATCATATATACACACTCATCAGTCTTTCCTTGCTATTCATGGGGTGAAAATAAATGTAACTAACTGTATGTATTCATACATAAAATTTTAAGTATTATATGCTGTTGCTTGTGTATTTGAACTTCATATAAAATATATGCTTCAGCCTGTGATTTTCTTGTGGGTTTTTTTCTGTTTGCTGAAATGGGCTTTGCTAGGTGTGCACACTGTTTAGCCCAGTTAATGACGTACTATATGTTTTGGGTATGTAATTGCCTCTCAGTAATTTGCTAATTTTTTAGAGAAATTGTCTGAGACAACATTGCTTAACCTTCAGCACCTTTCAGTTGGATTTTCTGTCCTCTTGAATGAGTTTGCATGAATTTTACATGGTTTTCATATTTCTAGTCTACCCAATCTAAGTTCCTGGTTCAGTTGCAGTCAGAACTTTATTATTAAAATGTTCTAATTTACTTATATATTGCTGCACCAAATTTAGTTCATATAGAATAATAATGTAATAGTTGAAACCTATTAATTCCTCCCACCCCAATAAAACCTCTATAATACTTAGCCAAAACAGCTACATTATCTGATAAGTTGATTTAGGACTTTATACATGTGTTCATATAGCCATTTATCTCAACCCTTTCTGAGGAGACCTTTATTAAGCTGTGATGACTGCTGAATATGAAATGTAACCAAGATTATTTTTTTATTCAAATATAATTTAAATATTCATCAAAGAGGAGTTATGCTTGAAACTGACAGAGGCTATTAACATCAAAAAATATAATTAACTGCACTGGGTATCATGAAGCAGAGTTAGCCAAATAGCCGAGAGGTCTAATTGCTCTAGAGTCTGAGAAGCAGTAGTTTTATTTTATACTTTTGCTGTGGAATTAATAGTGATGTGGTTTCCTACGCCAGGCAATTAAAAGCTGCCTGTTAAGGTTCATTGCACTATAGGAAATCTGTTGAATATCACTTAGTAAACAGAACTGACATGGAAAAGGTGCATGAAGATGGGCAGAGCAGGGTATAGATCATAAATTAGGATGGATTAATATGAATTAAATATATGTAAGTAAATTATGAGTACTTTCTAGTGTTAAAAGTCAGCAGTAGCCATGAAAGTGAAAAGTTTTCATTAGTAACACAAAGGAAATGGAATTTAAAAATTATTACAGTGAAGATGTTTAATTCAGAGGAAAGAAATAGAAGAGTAACATGGGTTTAAAAATTAAAAACTACAGAGTAGTAGAGAAATTAGCAGATCTCATATTCTGTAAATGTCTTTCTGCCACAGAATAATCTCCTACTTACAATAAAAAGAACCTTCTGACCTTTGTGGCTCAATTAGGCTTTTAGTTGTATTCAACAAGAAAAGTCTTCTTTATTGAATCCCACAGATTCTGCCTGTGCCCAGAGTATACATTCTAAAAAGGGATGGCCATATTCGCGGTATTTTGACATTAATGAGGTTGCTGAAATGGAAGAGTTTAAGGATCAAAGATACAAGCAATGGTGCTATTTTACAGCATTTTTTTTTCCCTCTCTAATAATAAAATTGCGATTTAATTGCTTAATAAATGGGCCATGATTACTGAAAGACATAGATAATTTCCCTCTTTCCATTTTATCTTCTCCATATTGCAGAACAATAATTAATGAAAATACTACTAGCACAAATGAAAGAAGTTATTTTTTTCCCCTTTGTGTAATAACTATGAATGAAAGGAGTTTGCATGTGTGTCCTTTAGTCTGGTATGATACTCAGCTTCTATGGTTTTTAGGAAGCAGTCTAAACAACTAATGTCATACTGGTAAAATAAAATCACACAAAGAATTCAACTAGAATTCCTGCTTTATATAAAGATTGGCTGCCTGTTTCATACATTATTTAGCAGGCTTACCCTGTTTATATCAGTGACATAAGAGTGCGTGCTACTTTCTCAGAAGAGCACTGTCTTTGCCGCTTCACAGCACAGTGCCTTGTACTCCCAGGCTTGCACATGGTGTTAGCAGATATTTAAAGCACTTCAGCTTAACATTTTATAGGTCATGATGAACTGAGCCTATAAAACAAGTTACTGCAATGAAGTTAATGCAGTCTTAAGAGTGTTACATAGACCGAATACTCAATATTCAGGATATTTTTAGCCCACTGTAGACATATCAATGGGAAGGAAAGGTTCTTACCACGAGGAATTTATTTCCATGTCCAACCTGATTTACAATACACTTACAGTACAGAAGCTTTGCTACAAATTTACTATTGAAAGCCATTTTTTCAGGTTTACCTGGTAATACAGTAACTGTAGGAATCTTTGAATTTCAAATTGTTGTACTACACACACGCACATACACATACAAAGCAGAAAAACCAGAGAAGAAATTAGGCAGAAAAATAATTTCATTGGGAAGCTACTCTGACCAAAGTCATGCACCTTGAACACCTTGGAGGAAGCATCCTCCATCTTACTCGTCAGTGACACCAACCTGTACGATGTTTCATCTGGCAAGATGTGTATTTTGCTGTTGTAGGCGCAAAGGCATCTATATTCCTTTCTTAGTAGTAATCTGTGATCTTAAACCTTACTGTTCATTGCTTCTCAGATACCTTCTTTTGATATACATCCATATAATGAAGGAGCAATTTGGAAATGTATTTAATACACACATTTTTTGCAGCACTATAAAATTGTTTTGCCATAACTCAAGAGTTTGCACTCTGTCTATTAAATACTTTCTTTTAGGCTGAATTGTAAGTGTAGCAATAACGTGACAGTTCTGAACCCATAATCTTTCCCTGTTTACTGAATTTATTACAGACATTGAGTTCAACTCTACTGTTACACTCATGAAACTGTAGGTGTTTTCTCATCTAGGAGGTAGCAGCAGTGATATTACTTTCAGTATATTATTCTGGTGCCAGCATCACTGGTGGGTATGAAAACCATAATTTACTTTGTGTATTTAGCTTTCTTGGATAATTTTGCTGCCTTTTTGACAGAGATACAGCAAAAGAACACCTCCTGGAGTCACATTTAAAACAGGAGCACTTTGGGTAATGTACTGTAGACAGAACACATATGAGTTAGAGCTCACTTATCATGAATGCCATCAGCAGTGCCTTGTTGCTTTCTTATCAGCCACTTCCTGCTGTCAGCCCAGTGCTTATTTCAATAGTAAAGGATTTGCATCAAATGTAACACAGTATTATGTACGGCTAACATGCGGTTTTTAATTGTGCAGGCGCACGAGACTCCTTCAGTGGTAGACAGTTTCATAAAAGGATTAGATCATGAATGTTTTTGACACAATTAAAGATTATCTGTGCATTGAAAAAGTGAAGCCAGTGAATTTTCTGATGAATGTTTTACAGTGGTGAATCTGCTTGGCTAGTGTAAAAACCCACTGCAGAATAGACAGGATTTTTGCAGACGTGGGAACAAGCAAACCGAAGCAGTCCTCTAAACTTCATTGGGCTCAAAACTGGAAGTTCCAGGAAGCAGAGAGTGCACAGGTCAAATCAGTAACTTAATCCCTTAATTTTGGATTGCAAAGAAAAAGTGGAATTGTGCTTTCCTAGTTAGAACAACATACTTTTGCAGGGGAAGTCCTATACCTGGAAGCCCTGCAAGCTTTTCAGATGATAATTAGATCCAGACATCACTGGAATATATATATTCATATACTAATGAATAACAGTGCTTTTGTGACAGGCATTCCTCTCAGAAGAAAAGAAAGTACTTGTAGTGAGGACTCTCAGACACATTTTAATAGGAAATGACACCACTGTTACAGAGTTGATTAAAGATCTACCAAGGGACAACACTTCTGGAAAAAATCAGCAGATGAAATGAAAAAAAGTTGTAATTTATTATTACTTATCAGTTAAATACGTGTAACTGTAAGGCCATGAAATCTGTAGTAAAAATTATGAGAAAAAGGACTGTACCTTCTTGCTAGCAGATTGCACTTTTATAAATCTCTTAAAATAACCAAATTGTCTTTTGCCTCTTGCTCAGCATTTTGCTCTGAGTTCTGTTGAGCTGTATAAATGAGTCACTCTGCAGCCCTGTGGAGTTGGTGGATATGCAGCAGTGGGCACATGGCCTCTGTTGATGAAAATGATAACCCAAAAAGGGGATATTCCCCAAGGCAAGTTTACAAAAAACAATTTATTCTTTTTCACCCTGTAAAACTCATCTTACATGCAGGATCTCTTGCATTATTACAAACTCTAATCCTCTGAGTGGGTAATTAACGGGCCAGAAAAGCCATTTGTGGAAAGAAAGAGCCATAAGGGTGAAAAATATTTCTCTGCTGAACGATCTTTAAGGAGTAAATAATTACAAGAGTGAGAGGTTTGGGATGACCAATCTAAATCTGAACATAATTAGGATGAACACAGTTTGAAAATCGAAGCAGTTGGCATGTGCAACAATTCTCATTTCAGAAGACTAATTAAATATTTAAAAGCCCAAAACCCCTCACTATTCACAGAAAAATAGCCTGCCACAAAAGGGTCTGTAACTTTGCAGATAATTAGGAAGGGTTATAGGGGAAAAATCACGGATTGGCTCCAAGGTTCTGCAAGGTCACGTCTTATTATGGTGTATCTTTTATATGGTCGGATAACAAGATCTTGCTAATTTAATCTAAGTAGGGCATCCCATAGCGATTTCCCATTTCCCTTGTAAAAAATATGATCATTTTTCCATATGCCAACTGCAAAAGGTGAACATTTTTGTAAATAATTTCTCCTAATTGATACAGGCTATAATATTTTTAATTATTCAAGGGGAATGCACATGTTAAAGTTGAGTTAGGGTCGCGCCCACTGCATGCCCCATGTGAAGTTGTCCTCAGCCAGCCTGTTGCACAGAGAAACCAAAGGACTCTATGGAATCTGGCTGTCCCAGTGGCCAGTTCTGAAAATGACTAAATCTTAATTTCCTGTTAGAGGTAAAATAGGCTTTTTTGGTTGAATCTGCATTTCTGTATGCAGAAGAGATGTGTTAAACTCAGGAGACCGATAGCGAATCAAGCTGAATTTGCACTGCACAGGCCTGGAGGTCTGGTGGAAGTGTGAGCATTGAAAGTGTACAAAGGCTTCTATTTCAAAAGTTGCAGTAACAAATCATACCTGTCATCTAAAACACCTTATTTTAGTAATTAAAGTGGGTGATTGTTAAAAATGTATTTCAGATCTGTGCAAATTAACGTGAAGGATAAGGCTACATGTTTTCAATATATCCAACTTACTCATTTAATAATGACTCAGAAGCTGTCTTGAGTTACATAACTTTTAACTATGTTATGAATATGGTGCATGCCAAGCCATGGATAAAAAAAGATCAACTGTGCTGCAAAAAAAGAATTCTAAAGGGTTTTTACTGTTATCCTATACTCTCTGCCTGGTAGTCTCTTCTCCTGCAAGTCTGTTGCAGTGTTATTCCTAAGGATCAGACACTGTGCTTCAGGATTTTCTCTTGGATTTGCTATAGCTCTGCTCTAGCACTGTGCCTCTGAAATAAATGCCCCTTCATAAAGCTCTGGGTTTATTTAAAGCCCTACCTTTCTCCCCTGAAACCTGCTCAATGCACGAGGCATGATGCTGCACTCGTGCTCGTTCGGTGTGAATAATCTGTGCAAATTGCTTAGATACCACGATGCTGCACTACTAAAGTTTTCATTAGTAAGTAAGCATAGCTGCAGGCTATTTATTTTGTCTAAATGGTGAAACATTTAATTGGATCTTTTGAACTTATTACTTTTCAGCAGTGCGGATCTGCTCGGCTTAGTTGGTGTTCTAAGATGTACACTGCTGTAATCCCACGCTGCTGCTTGCTTGCAAATATGCATGCACGTAAATAATATGACAAGTATTATTATTATTATTATTATTATTATTATTATTATTATTATTATTATTATTATTATTATTATGAAAATTACTGTATTTCCATTTCTTATTCTTTGGGTGGGGTTGCATTAGAAACATTTTCTCTGAAGAACAGATCTCTTCTGCTTCATACTGTTACGGGGATTGGGTTTGCACCTACGCAGACCTCACCAGGAGATTGTTCCATTTACTTTGCGCACCTCATTGCATCTTTGATACTTACTTTTACTGTCCTTGATTTACAACCATCTCCCCACAAACTCTGATTGGTTTAGTAGGCCTTTGGTATATGTGGTAGAAAGTAGTAGAGATAGAAAAGCAGGATTATAAATGCACCTAAAAATATTGAGAGAAAGCAGGAGTTATGTATTCCACTGGAATCCACTTTTCTTTTTCCTTTTTCTTTTTTTTCCTCTCCCAGTTTTATCTGATGCATCAGTTTCAGGTTAATGATAACCCCATAATAATAGCATTTACACCAATAAGAAAAGTATTAGAACAAATATGAACTGTAACAAGAAAAACTGTTTCTGATAGCTTAGATGTGAGTAAGTGAGATGATTCCTCATTTTAACAGTGACTGCTTTGAACTTAGAGACATGAATACTAAAAGGCAAATGGGTCATAACTAAATGTATTAAAGTTGTAAGAAGAGGTTGAAAGCAAGAAATATAGTTAAATTACTTTGCCATACAAGTCTGATACACATTCATTGACAGTGAATCAGACTGAGTAATTCTAAGAGAAGGCCTATGGGAGTTGCATATTTTATGCTGTGTTTTATTGTCTATTTGGAGTTTTTATGATTAATGTGTACCCTTAGACTCCCACAAGATTCCATTGAAAGCACAATTAAATATCATTGCAGTTTTTTATTGGGCAAATGGAAACAAGGCTATGGGGCACCTTCACCCTATAATATTAATTATACACTATTTACCTTCCTTGTATGTGTTTACTTGGTAATTAGGAAGATTCAACAAATCATCAATATTATATTTTAAAAGAAAATGGAAGGAAAAAAACACCCTTTTTTTTTCCTCTTCACCTCAAATATTTTTCATCCAAATCCCCTAGATTTATTACTGTAATGGTCATGTTGCCAAGTGCATAGAAAATCCCAGGGCTAGTTCATGAATTTACAAACCAAGCTATAGGATGCCTCACTGCTTTAGCAGTCATAGGTGAGTCACCAATATCTAGACAGAGTTCTTATGGCCAAATTCTGCTATTATACCTGCTCCTGTATCTCCTTTTGTCTTTTAGATAATAAAAACTACCAAGCACAGCTCACTAAATCTATTTCCTCTTTGAGCTTGGTAAAATAGGTGTTATTTCCTTTTTGCATGCTCATTCCCCTATAATAGTTTTGGGGCTTCTAACTTAAAAATAATTTTTTAGAAAATCTTACAAATGAATAAGCAACATTGTCAGTGTGTCAGGCCAGTCCCAGGATTATAGATCTATCCTTAGGGGCGTGTGGCTCTGTAGGATGTGTGCACTCACTCATCCTGCATGGGAAGGGTAGTGCTTGAGCACTGTGGAAAGAGCAGTGAGGGCTGGCCAATCCTTCAAATCCAGGCTTTACAGGAAGGCTGGATTTTCTCAGCAGGTCTTTTTTCCAGGCTTTGGTTTGGCTTAAATTGCTAACTCATTAGATCTCAGTATGTAATAATGTATGGCTTGTGAGGTGAATTTGAAACTCAGAATTTAAATACATGCCTTTAAATTTATCTACTGTGGCATTTCTTTGTGCGTACTTATGTATCAAAACACCCCTAAAATAAGATCTCTGTTCTCTGTTTTATGTGTAAGTTTTGCAGTAAAGCATAGCATTTAGGTAGTATCTGATGTCTTCATACATCTGTAACTGCATTTAATGACAGCAGCAGAGGTTTAATGAATATTCATACAAAAGCAAAACCACATCTCACAGGGCAGTTGTAGACCATTAGGAATACAGCTGTAAAGACAGCTACTTACTCTGGGTAGTGAGGTTCAGGAATTTTTCAGTGTAAGTCATCCCATGAAGTGCATTCCTCCCGTATTCCCATATCTTTTCACTCAGAGTGCAGCTCACCCAGGGTGAATAAGGAACAGGAAGACCATATGGAGTTTGTGGTGCTGCAGCTCGGAGTTTACGTGCCTCGAGTGGTGTTTAAGCAGGTTGCTGCAGGCGATATGCAGGAACATGCCATCATGCTGGCTTTTAAGTGTTTAATCAATATGCTGAAAGAGAAATATCATCAGAACTGGCTTGAAAGTCTCAAAATATATCAAGATAGTTTTTTTAAGGTATCAACAATGTTACTGAAATTAATTTTACTTACTAAATGTGGGTTTATATTGTATCTTTTTCTTTTTAATAGTGAATTACATGTGTCTGTGTTTGCATTTCACCCTACTCATTGAAACACTACTTTCATAGAAATACAGCATTACCCATAATTATCTTGAGAGGTTTTTTCTGGCTATACATTAATCCATACCTTTTTTAAAACAGCATGATGTTTCTTTCATGTTACTATCTTTGTCAAAGTGGTGTATGCAAAACAAAAGCATTTGAAGGATACATTGCAATGCGGACATTATTGCATACATCCCTTATTTTTGCAAACTGCAAGAACCACTTGTTAAGGATCTGTTTGTATCTTTCTGTGTCAGACGTGGCTTGCCCACAGAGATGACCCCTTCCCTCAGTCAGTTGGTTTGATCCATGCAGTGCTAATGTCTTTCCAGAATGTGTTTCTCAGATCCCAGTGCTTCACTTTCTGGTCCAGTCATGATACACTGTGGTTTTCATTTTAATGCTGGAGTATTTGTTCAAGTCCATAGATTGTGCGTTTTTAATCTTCCTTAGAACAATGGTGAATAATGGCCCTTGGCAGGAGATAATGAAATTTTCTTAATTTATATTTTCAAGCAGAAGCTTCAATTGAAAATGGCATCCTATGGCCTGCAGACATAGCTCTAGTGCAAGTTTCAGGGGAGCTGTAATAATAATGCAGTGCCAGCAGTGACGAGGAATGATAGGACAGTGAAGAAGCAATTTAAGAAAGAAAAGAGAATGTACCAAAGCTTTATTGTAGCATATCTAATGATCTGCTGAAGATTCCCAATAGCTTTGGGAGCATGACAGGAGAAACTAATGTTATCTTGCCAAAACAGAAGCCCCTGCTTAATCAGCAGAACAAGATTATTGATTAAAACACCTCGCACAATAGATTGCACGTGGAATCTCATCTCCATACATTGCACATGAAAAAGTGCAATAATAAGCATAAGGTAATAATAATAATAAAAAAAAAAGCAAAAGCAATTTGTTGGGAATTGTACAAGTCAAGATTAGAGTTGAAATACAAACAAATTATCATGGAAAATGCAGATGTCCTTATAGCTGAGCAGAGAGGATGGATGCAGCAGGGACAGAGCTACATCAAGAGCAGAAGATAATACCAGCCCTGCTGGAGCTGCTTTACTTTCCTTTTTCTTTCTGTATTCATCTGAAATGTGAAAGGCCATTCCTCATTTGCACAGTCTTCTTCCTGAGGTGAAAGGAGTTCAGACATTATACTGTAACTGTTAATTAAACACTCCATTTGATTTTTAGATTACTCTAAGTGATGCATGTGCATTATGAAGATGTAACCTTTCTTCATTCATGCTAAAATACAGAAGAAACCTGTGTCAGGGTACACAATTGCTCCTTGCATTCATGAGAATAGTGAGAATTCCTGCATCTCCCCTTGCAAAGCTGTTGTCGCTGCTAGCACAAGAACCTGAATTATCATTCTTTCATTACTGCAGTTAGTCCTTTCCTAACTAGCATTTCAATTTTAATTCATACATTTCCTTTCCTAAGTTAACTGTTACTGAGTTATACAGACTTCTCTGCTGTACTTCCTTGTAAATGACAAAGTCATTGCATCATAAATCTTTGGGAAT
Organism: Fringilla coelebs; assembly: GCF_963513975.1. Classification (NCBI taxonomy): domain Eukaryota; kingdom Metazoa; phylum Chordata; class Aves; order Passeriformes; family Fringillidae; genus Fringilla; species Fringilla coelebs. The sequence continues at coordinate 13,406,518 of NC_140067.1, forward strand.
ATTATGAATTCTTCTTGAGTGTGAAGACATTTCTCAGTGTGCAATCCTATGAATTTTAAGATTGTACATAATCCTCTGAAAATGTCTGTATTTTAACATATGCTGGGGAAGTAGGCAGTTAGGTAGATTGCAAAACACTTGAATGGTATTTAAAACTTACAGAGAGCTTAAACACTAGATTACAAACACTGAAACACCAGAGTATTTGTGATTTGTCTTCTTAACTTTGCAGAAATTACAGCTGGTTTTTATCACCCCTTCATTAGAACAATTCTGAAAGAGTTTGGATAGAGAGACCAAATTAACAATATATCATGTAGAAAAAATAACTTTGGTTAAAATGAATGAGGGACTCCAAGTTATTCACCAGTTCAGGTTTTTGAGGTTTGGATTTTTAATTTTTTTTTTCCTAATGGGTTCTAGGCCAATTTTGCAATTTCCAAGGCACTTTATTTCTACAATAGTCTTGTTTTGGAGAATCATGTGACACAAAAGGTGTTTGCCCATTACAAAAAGAAATGGGTCACCAGATTTAAGGCCGTAACATTGGAATATCCTCTTCTTCAAGCACAATGTTTCTAAGTGTGAAGGTTTCTTAAAATACAAATTTCTGCTGTGGCAGTGATGAGGTAGCTTTGATAATCTGTAGCCATGTAGGATAATCTGCTGTTTAGTGCTATTTTGTGGAGAGTGGAGTCTCTTTTATCCAATGTGCTACAGAATTTGGGGCTTCTTGTCTTTAAGAATCTCAACTGAAACCGTTACCAATTCGGAAAATGGTTTTTTGCAGACAGTGGCAGAAGTATAGACCAATACCTAACAGAGAGGTATCCCTGGTTTTACAGAGAAAAACAGTGTAGCAGACAGAAGGCTTTCATTTATTCAAATAACAAATCACAGTAGTATAAATTCCCTGAATTACTTGTCTCAGAACTACCTCTACAAAATTCATCATTATTCTTCACCTCACCTCTCTCTGTGACCCATGAATTAGGATTGACAGCTGCAATAGTTGCTGGTTTTTTTCTTAAAAGTCTCACTCTAATGAAAATATGACCTCTAAATATGTAAAAAATGGTTGCCTGAATGTCAACTTTTTCAACTGTGAATATCCTAAACAAGTGTCTTTAATTTGAAATTTAGAAGTGTATGTAAATTAGTCAGGCTTTATAAAATACAGCCAACAGTGCAGCAAAATCAGCGATTTGAATGTGCAAACCTATAACTTAAAGCACAAATACACTATTCATGTAGTTATTCAAGAAATTCCACTTCTTGGGGAAGAGCTGGTGGGCCTGGTAGCACTGCTGCATACTGCAGCTGTGGACATAACTCATTGCTTTGTAACAATGGACTTGGCTTTGGCCATAGGGGAGCAAAAGGTGACCATTTGCACAGCAGGTGAAATTTTTCAGAAAGGTATTGTCAAAAGTTTTTGGATTGTTATCAATTTTCTGTAAACACCACTCAGTGCCGGAAGTTTGACTGACACTTACTGTACAAAGAAAAAAACCCTGCATTTTCTTCTGAATTATTATTATAAATCCTTTTGATAAAACCTGGCATGGAGTTCTTCTCAGTTTCCTGGCTGATGGCAGCATTATGAATCTTTTACTGGGAGAAAATGAAACTGAGGAAAACAGCTCTTCACAGGGAAATTTGTCTATCTTTTTCTCACCGCTAAGTATGACCTTGGTTAGCTTCATTCTCAAGCAATTTCTCCCAACATGTACTCGTTTTATTTTGTAACAAATAAATAATTCTGTCTTAATTGCTGCTCATTTGAGTATAAAATAAAATTTTCATACAGCTCAAAGCTGTGAAAACCATCATACTGAAGATGCACTAGGAGAAGTCTTACAGGAATTACTTTGGCGTCAGCATAAGATTTTTGCTAAAGAAATGCAAATTTAAAGAAATTTGTTACAAAATCTTACATCCCAGATTTTCTCATGCTGTTTAGTGTAACTGAGGTATGGCACATACAAACCCCTGTATTGGGGAAGCTGCAAAAAGGCCTGTGAGGTTTGGGGCCACATTGCCTGCTCCTGCTTCTACAGCCTCTATCTACACCACACGCAGCAGCAGCGCTCTGTCCTCCATGGGAGGGGCTGTGTGCACATTTTCACATTTTACACACTGGGTACAGTGGTTTTCCCAGCAAGCTGGGGGAACATTTCACCACTTCAGCCTGGGTCTGAAGCATTCCAGACTCTCTGATGTCCTGAGGAGCTGCTGCACTGACTGACTGAGCCTTTGGGGTGGGAGTGGGATGGCATTATTATGCAAGAGCTGTGCAGGGGACCTGGCTTTGCCCTCTGGAAAAGGCGGCAGCTGAATTCCCACCGCCTGTCCGTACCCATGGCTGTGTATATATCGGTAATCCCTGACTATTTCCAGTCACTTCTGCAATTATGAGGCTCGTGATATTAGAAATAAGCAGCTTGAAAAAAATTTTTTAAAAAAGTTTAAAAAAAGAGGAAAAAGAAAAGAAGAGTGAACTGATCTACTTAGAGAACTTTTGTCTCTGAGTTTGCTCAGCAGAGAGGCACAGCATGTCCTGACTGGCTCTGTGCTAGTTTGATTACTGTATAAAAAAGGAAGTAATTTATAAGAGAGTTATTTGAATATGTTTGCTCTACCTTTTATGAGGTAGCATGAATTATTCTAATAGCTGTTGGTGCTGTACAGCTGGGGAAAGCCACTGATATAAGGCAGATTATTTTAGCTTGGGTTATGTGGTAGTCAGGAGTATGGCAAGAAGCAGGGCAATAGAGAAGTTGATGTACAGCTGGAGTCAAAGGCTAGTCTATTACTTAAGTTCAGACTTCTGTTATTCAGTTTGCTGACAAACAAAACCAACCCCTGAGAAGATCAGCCAAGCTCTTTCCCTTTTAGTCACCAAACTCCCTGACCTTCCCTTTTTTTTTTTTACTCTTCCTTGTGACTGTTTTCCTGTATTACATTTTGACCATCTCTTCAAGGTTAGGTGACTGTTCACTTTTAACTTCCAAGCTAATATTTGGGTTTTTGGTTCTTTTTTTTTGTTCTGGAAAAAATAATAGTAGTATAAAATCTATTATTATTATTATTATTATTATTATTATTATTATTACCCTTCAAAAACATGAAGTTCAGTAGATCCTCACAATTAGAGGCATTGTAATAAAGTTTTTCTTTGTATGAAAATGCATTTTCTTTCATTGTTAAGCAAATAATTGTTATGTCTCTGTCTCCTCAAAAATACATCTGAATTAATTTTCTTTACTTCTTCCTGTAGCCTAACAGAGTCCACCAATTGCTCCTAAAATAATTAAAATGGAAATGCTAATATTCTTTGTCTACGATAGCTCTTCTAACCAAAATAATTTCCTCGAATCACAAGAAAAATCTCTCTGAGATGTAAAACCATTCACCAGGATGTATGTCTCTAAAGATGGAAGGAATTACTCATTGTTGTTATTATACATTATTCAAAATTGCACTTTTTTTTTCAATCATATCTTCTTTGCATTTTATTTTCATTTTATTGAACAGTAGTATCAAATCAGTCTAAACTTGGTACTTGATACAGCTGTCTCTACCAGTGGGAACAGTTAAGATAGCATCGATACCCAAATTTTTAAGTATAGAGCCTGAACTAAAATATTGTCCTGTAGTCTTCTTTTGGACTTTGGCTAATTAGTATTAATTAACTTTGTTGTCTTATGGATTGAACTGCCCAAGTGTGAAGAGAGTTAGCACTGAATGTAGTCCTTTAGTACGGGGTAGAAAATTAAATGTAATTTTAAATTAATTAGCTTGCTTTCTTTTCCCATTACAGGTGCAACAACCGAACACAGTGTATAGTAGTTACTGGGTCAGATGTGTTTCCTGATCCTTGTCCTGGAACATACAAATATCTAGAAGTTCAGTATGAATGCGTTCCTTACAGTAAGTATAATCTTTTTATTCTTGCTCACTTCCTCTGGCCCTCACAATTGAAGCTGGAGTGCTGTTACATGGAAAAGAAGCATATGTTTATGGCCCATGGACCCATTATGCATGCAAAGCACTTGCAGACTAGGGCCTCCAATTAGCTTCACAAAGTGTGGAAGGAAGCCATGGTGTGATGCTGGCCAAGTGTCTGTCTGTGTTCTTAAGTGTTTGGCTTTTAAGGCTACTGTTTTTCCAGAAAACAAACTCAAATTAGCTATTCAATAGGCCAGATAGAAATTTGTACTTTTGCCCGCAACCAGTTGCTGACAAATTGGCTTGGCTCGCAGACTTGTAAAGCAGGAATTGACTTCAATTTTAATCATGATCTACTTGAAAGGCTACCTGCTGCTGTGGTGACTTTGGGTGCACAGCAAAACCCAGCGCTGACATTCAGAGGCAAGTGACCCAGTTGGGGGACATTGTAAAAGGATTTTGTGCTTCGTTATAAATGAACGCAGATTCAGAGTGAATAATTCATTAATAAGGTGCTCACACTGTGTTCTTTAAAAGCAAAGGGGAAAAGAGTGAGAAAGAAATGTTTGCTTTTGATTGAAAGACAAAATATCAGTCGTGTCTTGAATCAGCTAGCAAAATAGAGTTTTTCACTGAAAACAAAGTAAATATGGAAATCAGGATGAGATAGAAAAACGTGAAGTTCTCGCTACTTCAGCAGTTTTGTACAATATTCTTTATAATGCCAAAATTCAGTAGCTTTAGACATTCTTCTTATTTCCTTGCAATAATTAATGCCTTTTTTTTATTGACGTGCATGCATGTTCATGAAAGTTCTGCAGATTCGACACTTTTAACTGGTTTTGCTTTCTCGTAAGGTCATTCTTTGCAGTGACTTCTCTCTCGTCCCGTAACTCAACAGAGAAATAGCTGTGCTTGCAATGGAATTTGAGCAGTGCACTGATCATTCCCTTGAGTTATTATTAGGCATGAATTTCTTGATCTGCAGTAATTCTTAACCGAAGTCGTATTTTCTGTTGGTACAGGAAACAGGCCAAGTCTGAGATGCAAAAACACTGTGGTGACAGTATATACTGAAAAAGGAAGGAAATGAGTTCTGGCATAAGCAAAGCCATGCCAAAACTGTCCATACTGTTTCCTGCAAAATTTAGAATTCTGAAACTGAAATACTACTCCGTACTGCTTCACCATACTGAACCTTCACTGTTGTTAAAGGCCAAGCACAGATCATCTGTTTTTTCTTCATTTCTGCTGTGTCATTGTGAAATGGTTGCTTGCTGGTTTTTTTTCCCTGTACCATTTGTAGGTTTGGAAGCCTACTGCAAACAGTGATCCCTAGTACCATTCCTCCCGTGTGTAGTATTGGTGGCTTGTTGTAACTTTTCTTCTTGTGCCACTTTTGAGGAGTGATGTCTTACCTCAATCTAACCAAAGTTTTGTTCCACAAAGACCACTTCTGCTTTAGCAGTATTTTCACTTCCAAATTCTCAGAAAGAGGGCAGTGCATCTGATTCCAAAACCTGAGGTCAGTCAAGTGACAAGAAGTTACGTTTCCAGTTCCAGTAGGCTAGCTCATAGAGGAAAAAATGTAATGCAAATAATGTTCAAACATAATTTCTTATGCTGTTTTAGGAAGAGAAGTGTGGATATGTTCTACTGATTGGGTATTGCTATCTGCAGGAATCTTTTCTTTTCCAGTTTCAGAAGTATAGTGCCACAGCGCGGCCTGCCCTGTACTCTAACGTGTAGTTACTTTAATTTTAAAGTGTTTATTTTTGTCAGTTGCATTGGCCTACCCTCTGAACTCTGTAATTCTATCATAATTCAGGATTCTGGATACTTTCCTGTTTTTCAAGTCTCTAAGTTTTGGAGTTTGTCAACTGCAGCATGTACAGTGATGACACTGCCCAATTCCAGAACTGTAAGATGCATCACCTGTCATTACCAGCGGTCATCAGAAAGATTGCCAGTTACTAAAATGAGTTTTGAAGATTGGTTTCAAATCACATTGTGCTTCACTAGCCATTTTGATTGTTGACTCTCTTTCTTCCCTGTCCCACAAAGGCTATCTTGTTATTTTTCCAAGTCTCTTTTTTTGATGCCTGCTAAACTCCAGTTACTAAATCTAAATTTTATTTCCTTACTTGTTCCAGAGCTCCGTACCTAAATTTACAGAATGACTGAAATCATCAGATTTGCAAATAGCAGCTGTATCAGTGTAAGAGACTTCTTAGGAAGGTGGGATAAGCTTTTGTGGGCCCAGGAATGGAGGAGTTTAGTGATCACAGCACTTCTAACCAAAGTTCATTTATTTCATGAATTTCATTTTCAGTTACTGCATGACTGAAAAATTTGCAATACTCACTGTGGTGGCTTTCAGTTTATGGGAGATGACAATTTTAATAGGTGTTGTGGTGAAAGGTGAGAGTTCTTACGCACTGGAGTTGCTGTCACCCTTGTACAAAATGCAGTTTATGAGCTCCTCTATGTCTTGCTGGCCTCCAGAAATACATAGCTGCTTTGCTTATTTGAAAGTACTTCATTTTGTAAATTTAATTAAGTTTGAAAGTACTTAATAAATGCTTCCTTTTTTGCATCTCAAAGTGAAAAAACCAAAAAAAACCAAAACGACAAAACAACTTTTCAGATACTCAGTTGGATCTCGAACAAAAATCCCAGACAAATTTGATAGGCATTGCTTTGTCCTGAAGTAATAAGAGTGGTATCAATTAAATCACAAAGAGATTGAGAGTACTATACTTGACATTTCTCTCACTTAATGTTTCACGATGTGTGTTGGCACTTTGACTAACAGAAGCCAGCCCTTTTATAAAGAACATCAAATGTGCTGTTTTGTATATCTGTGCATTTTTATTTTAAGCCTATTTTGGACTCAGGAATTCAATAGAAAACATTTTAAAGTGTTTTATTCTCTCTGTGTGTGTATTGATTGGACTTTGCAGAATTTGTTTATTTCAATAAGCCCATCTGTCCCTGAAAAATGTACAGCTGTACACCAATGCATGCAGAGCAGACATGCCAGTAATGATTTTAGTTATCCCTATCTTTTCCCCCATCTCCTATTACTAACTCTAAGCAGGTACAGTATCAATATTGCTCTTTGGTGAGAAATAAGCACATGCATAGAAGTTCACAAACAGAATCATCTGAAAGCCATTAATACTAATGGTGAAACCCAAGAATTCACCTCCGAATACATCTTCTGTTTACTTGGATAAATCCAAAATTACAAATTACAGAAAAATGAGTATTTTACCTAAAGATGTATAACGGTACAAAGGCTAGGAAAACTACTGCTCATTTTGAAAATATTGACACCCTCTGGTTCCCCTGTAAAGTTTTGGAATTGTTTCCTGAAGAAACACTAGATCAGATCAGCCAATATCATTCCCAGAATAATCATATGTAATTTTATTAAATGAAACTGAAAATTCAAAACTTTATATGAAACATGCAAAGGCATTTTTCAGGATAATGTAATACTGAAAATGTAATAGCTGTGCAAATAGTTTTGATACACTTCCCTGGTTTCAGCAGCTACTGTTCCACAGCTTGGTACATCTGTCATTTTCCAGGTCATTTTATGAAACCAAGGGAGCATACTTCAAAGGCCACAGAGTATATGAAATAGGTTTTATTGCAAATAATTATTGAAAAGCTATTTACTAGCTGGGCTTCAGCTATATATCTTTTTGTAACTTCCTTAAAATTTCCTGGGGGAAAAATTGCTATTGTAATATAACTTTATTAATTGGGTTCAGTTTATGTCTTCCATGTATGGTGGCAGGATGGATGTTTGTTTTAAACGCAATACTGTCCTTGCATACTAGCTTGCTGTTTCGGGCTTAATCGATGGTGCTGGAGAATATCTGAATGAGCTAATTGTTAATTTTTTCTTCTCTTTCCCTCTTGCTTACTGTGCTTTTGCTTCTTTTTTTCTAGATGTTTTTGCTTATTCCTTCTAGTCTGATTTTGCAGTTATAGACTAAGAAGTGGCAAAAGTTCTCAAGATTAACATTCAGGAAAACAAATAAAATACAGCCTAAGGAGACCCAAAGGGTGCAAGCTGCTTTTTTTACAAGAAAGAAAAGCAGGGAAATGTCTGGGGCAAAGATCGGGGAGGTTTAATAATCACATGTGCAAACCTATATAATTAATATACTGAATTTTGGATTTCTAATTATCAATTCATGCAATATGTATATGTGCACTTGCACATATATGATAAATTAATATGTTGCTTTTAAACCAACTTGATTAGCATTATGTTTTTAGAAGAAGAAGAGTATATATAGCATGTATTAGTAAAGTAATTCATTATTTATTCAGGTTCACTAAGTGAAACTACATGTCAACATATCTGTATTCCCTCCTTAATCTACTAAAATGATTGATCCATGTTCATTTGCGTAACCGTAGAATCTCTCTCCTGCTAGGTTATCCTGTTGTCTGTTTCTCTTTATCCAATATAGTGCAGTCCTTATTCTCCCTATATTTAGCGTCTGTTACTAATTTAATCTTTTAGTCTAATAGTCAATTTATGTTAATCTTCTTTCTTTTTTCCTTGCACTTTTTTATTTTTCTTCCGATGCTTAAAATAGAAGTGGAGCAAAAAGGTAAATAACGTATACAGTCCAAACCCCAGCTCCTTGTTATGTGCCTTATGGATGTTAACCTCTTCCCTTCCCCTCCCCACAACACTCTTATATTATGATAATCAGCAGGATCTCATAAGTACACCTCATAAAGAAGTCGACTGTTTGCAATAAAGTGACTTGGCTGCTTAAAGTAGGTGGCGGGGTGTAGTGTCTGAAGTACTTGGGCTGGAGGGAAGACTCCCTTGCTTTTTTCTCTCCCTTTCTCTTTGTCTTTCTTTCCCTCTCTTTCTCTCACCCTTGGGTAAATTCTTGTTAATCAAGTATCATCTTGCCTGGCTTCCAGAACCCTCTCCATAGCATGCCATGGTTACAGGGTTTCCTGGTCTGTTTCATTCATTGCTTTGGTTGTGTTTTGTTTTCTCTGCTCCTAATTGCTTTCTCTATATACCTGATGATTTGTTTTGTTCCTTCATTTTTAATCGAGGCACCTCCTTTTTCAGCCTCACCACTTCTTAAAGTTCTAAACAAGTCGATGCGATTTTTTTTGGACTGAAATGACCTAGCACACTGCTGCACACCAGTTAAAAGCTCTGGAGCGTTAATGTGTACTCACTAAAAGTCTGAAACGAAAATGCAAGAGTAGCTCTACATTTTCAGCTGTCTGTGTATGCCATTGAGCCTTGGTCTGTACTAGTGAAAACAGTTCCCATCCACTTTCCATACTGGTACAGCAAGAACATGGTAACTTTAAGAAAAGTGGATGATAAAGGGTGATAATTGCATTAATTGTAACATAAGGTATAATCTAGTGCCAATTAAATTGATTTTTTTTTTTCTTCCTGACACAGTCATTATGATTTACCTACCTTTTTGGTTTTTTTGTTTTTTTTTTTTTTTTTTAAATTTGTATTATGAGACGGTCTTAATTTGACATAATTCTTGTCTTACTTCTCTCTGTGACTGTTAGTTTTTGTTTGCCCGGGGACGTTGAAAGCAATTGTGGACTCACCGTATTTATATGAAGCTGAACAAAAAGCAGGTGCTTGGTGCAAAGATCCTCTCCAGGCTGCAGATAAAATATACTTCATGCCATGGACTCCGTATCGCACGGATACTTTGATAGAATATGCTTCTTTAGAGGACTTCCAGAACGGACGCCAGCAGACGACGTACAAGCTCCCAAACCGAGTGGATGGTACTGGATTCGTAGTGTATGACGGAGCTGTCTTTTTCAACAAGGAAAGAACTCGGAACATAGTAAAATTTGACTTGAGGACTAGAATTAAGAGTGGAGAGGCCATAATCAATTATGCTAATTACCATGACACCTCTCCGTACCGATGGGGAGGAAAGACTGATATTGACTTGGCAGTTGATGAGAACGGCTTGTGGGTAATTTATGCTACGGAACAAAACAACGGGATGATAGTGATCAGCCAGCTGAACCCCTACACTCTGCGCTTCGAGGCCACCTGGGAAACGACCTACGACAAGAGGGCAGCATCCAATGCTTTCATGATATGCGGGGTCCTGTACGTGGTGCGCTCGGTGTATCAGGACAACGAGAGCGAGACCGGCAGGAACGCCATCGATTACATCTACAACACCAGGCTGAGCAGAGGCGAGCACGTGGACATTCCTTTTCCCAACCAGTACCAGTACATCGCCGCAGTGGATTACAACCCCAGAGACAACCAGCTGTATGTGTGGAATAACAACTTCATTCTGCGATACTCCTTGGAGTTTGGCCCACCTGATCCTGCCCAAGGTAAGAATTTCTTTTTTTTCCCTCATTTTTGATCTCTTGGTGTTTCCATTGAGAGAAAGAAATTACGATATTTTTGGTCTTAGATTTAGCTCATGACAGAAAGGCAAGGTTTGTTTTGTCTACGCTTTGCTAAGCTGAGCAGCATTACAGTGGTGCAAGACAAACTTGCAGAACCTGTGAAGAGAAATAGAATTACTGTATTTGGTTACAGGCCCGTGCTCTTCTTTTTTTGCTTTTTTCTTTGCTTTTTTTTCCCTTTTTTTCCTTTTTTAAAAGCAAGTGCGTAGCTTTTCTGTGGTTGAGAATGAGTTGGGGAACTATTTACTTTGTACCATCAGTCAGTTTGACTCCAATAGCTAAACTGAGTTGGAGTTGCTTCATGCTGAGCCAGAAGCCTGTTCCCATCCGCTCGGTGTTACCTGCCTTCTGAATTGATTACAGCACACACACAGACCTTTTAACTTCTTGGCGCCAGCGGTGGAGAGCAATGTGTGCTGGGAGGTCCCAGAGGAGACATATGGGGTTAATGTGCAATACCAAGCATAAGTATTTTTCTGCAGCCTTATTTTCACAGTTTCTAATGTTGGGTTAGACAAGATTGTCTGACATCTTTTTAGTGGATTTCTCAGTAAGCCCCTTACAATTGCATTCCAGCTTGCTAGAAGTTAGTACTACTTCCTAAAATGAAAGATACTAACTGTCAAAAGGGAAAAGATAAATGGTGGGTCTTTAGATGCCAGAAATCTCTAAAAATGACATGAACAGGCACAGCCACATATTAACATCTACAGAGGAGAGTAAATACCAGGAGAAATGCTCTGTGGCGGAAGATATATGCAGCAAAAGCTGCTTTAGCAATGAAGGAAATACTTCACTTCTCTCATCTAACCGCTATGCATGTTTAGCAGCCGTTTTTTCTACTTCAAGAAAGTAGTAATAATGGCTTCTCCACATGAAAAGTAGCTGTCCTGCTTCAGAGAAGCTGATTCATGCACAGCAGTGCAAACTGCATTATGCACACAATTATAATAGCACACATATAGCTTTTCCAGGTACAAAACTGCATGTGAGGCAGCAGAACAGGGTGGTGTAGAACCAATACATTAGTGATCTTCAAAGCCGTGGATGATCTGTCCAGTCTCCTAGAGACCTCCCTGGCAGTACCTGGCCAGGCTCAGGCGGGTTACAGGTGTTTGGGGAACTGGCCAGCTTTGCTCTCTGTACATTGAGCAAGACCATTCCTCAGGGAGGCTTTGGGCTGCTCTTAGAAGAGAGATAAACCACCTGGGTAATTAAAAAAAATTAAACCTTTCATTTTCATACATTCTCATGCATGCCACTTTTCATTCAGTTCAGCTGAGACAAAGATGCATTTTAGATTCTCCAAAGCTTTAAGATTAAGAGGAGAAGATGGAGGTGCAGGCTCTAAGTAGCTTTTGCAGTTCAGGCAGCTGCTGTGAGCATGAGAAAAGCTAATCTTTAAGTCACTGCATAGAAGAAAAAGTGTAAAGGAAAAGCAGGGGCAGAAGAGGCTTTGTGGATTCCTTCGTTCGCATTAGTAAACCTCCGAACGTCTCCAGTAAGACATTTCATAATGCTTTATTATAAGAGAGTCTTCAGGATCTTAAGTTACAGTGTATGTGCTGGCCACATCCCATCTTCTCTCAAAACCGGATTTGGGCATCCACCAGCACCCTTTTCTCTTCCTGGGTTCCTTGCTGGCATGCAAGGCAGGAGCAGAAATCGTTTATTCCAGCAAGACCTAGGCAAGAATGGGTCCAGGGCACACTGCAGGGTGCTTGCTCTCCTCTGAGCTATTTGCCCATTCACCCATGAAGACAGAAAAGGAATATTTGAGTAAATTATGAGTTTGGGTTTTAAATGCATTAGGACATCAGTAAATATCTTTAGATTCTGGTCTTTTTAAAATATAGAAACCAAATGAAGATACTCATTTTATTTGAGCATGTGATGCATAAATTCACACATAGTATTTTCCTTAGATAAAGCCAATACCCGATATTTTAATTTTCTGTAGCTACATGTACATTGCAGATCTAAGAGCATGTTTCAGGTCATTTCCTCTTTTGCCTAAGCCAATTGCCTGTAGTTAGAAACTACTAAATGAAAGGAAAAATTATCTAGCATAATTGTCCTTGAGATGTACTGCTATATAAACAAGGAGAAATTCTTTATGTTATCTACTTCTATATTTGTTTCTGTTATTTTTCCAGTTTCAATATAAATTCTGTATAATTTGCAGCTCAGTCCCTTGACTATTATATAAAGGATTTACATGTGTAATACACATTTGGATTTTTTATTTCATATGGAATTAGATCACTTTTAAGCATGCTTGACAAAGAGCATTTTCATGCTTTTTTTATTCTAATTTGGTTTGGGTTTTTTGTGGTCAACTCAGATTTCTTAATCATCTACTCAACAACATAGGAGTTACGATAACATTCTGTAAGTCACCTAACACAAGAACTTTCTTTTAGTGTCCTTTGCAACAGTACTTTAATATCAAGTATTTAATGGTGTCACAAGGTCAGTGTCTCAAAATTGGAGGTCATGGCCCTTTCTTTTCAAATGGTTAACTTGGGACCATTGTGGAAAACTCAGTTATCTGTGTTCCCTCCGTTGCCAAGTGAGAAATAATGATAGATAAGACGCACACTGATTTTTAGTTTTTTCCCTATATATCTGTCTTGGCTATTAGTTTTTGTCTACACCATAATGTCCAGCTACCAAGTGCTTCAAAAACACCAGTAGTCTTTCTTCCTACATGAAAGATGAATTTGTTAGACTTGAGTTGCACTTTCCCTTCAAATTTGCTGCCAGGGCCAAAACTTGGACTCATCCATGTCCTGAAACTCCTGGCTGTGTTTTCTGTATTGCCTCCTTCATTTTTAAATCTCCCTGTTAAAACTTCTGAAATACCGCTGCAATTAACCTAATGTTGACCTTGCTCTTGCTGCAAACCTGCAGCATTTTCTCTTCTTGTGACTTTCCCAGTATCCTTATTTTCTTAGTCTTCAGGAGAAACTCTTCAGATTTCTAAAACTGTAGCTGCTAGAGACAGACTACTGCTTTAGTACTCAGACAGTGGGGTCTGCTGCCCTTAGTACTCCTCCCTTAACCCTTTTCTTTTTATGTTATTTTCTTTCTGCTTCTCTTGGAGATTATGGTACACGGATGTATCATAGAATGATGGAAGGATCATTAAGCCCAACCATAAAGCTCACCCTGCCGAGTCCCCCACTGAACCATGTCCCTGAGCTCCACATCTGCACATCTGATGCTGAGCAAATGGCCCAACTGCATTTGCAAGGGGTCCTCCTGTTTCTGCAGTCCCTGCTTGTCTCTGCCAAGATGGTGCATTTGCAAGGTGCCTGCCAAGACAATGCTACGTGTAAAACATTCAGCCTGCAGCTGTGCGTCTCTGGTGTAGATGTGGAAATGGTTTTCAGAGCTACAGCTGTCAAGTACTGCTCAGATGTTGCAGAAGAGCATGTTTTCTAAGATTAAATGTAAATTTAATTTAATTTTAAGATTTAAATGGAAAAAAGCATTTAAAAATCAAAACCGTAATTATAAAATGAAATCAAGTATATCAGGCCTCGCAGAAAGACACTGAAAAATTTGAGACAAACCAGAGTTTTTAAGTCCTTGGTAAATTTAGTGGATATATCCAGTTGCATTCTTTCTACAGGAGGTACCAGGGGTCCGAATGAATCCGTGGTGAAACAGGAATTTTTAAAGGAATTCTAAGTTAAAAAACCAGGAAGACTGAGGGAATTTTCCCTCTAAAAAGTGAATATGAGCATTACATTGTAAGGTTTCCTTGGTAACAAAAAGAAGATAAATCCTTTTGTTCTGTGTTAGTGCATTAGGGAGAGATTTCATCCACACTCATCCCAATTTGTGCTAACTGTTCAAACTGTAGTTGTCTCCCCTTTTGTGCCATGATACCCATCATTAAGTATTATTGGATCACTGCAGGAGGAGATGGATGTTGTGAGTATGGACAGAACAGAAACTCAGAGAATAGCATCACCAAGGGCTTGAAATAATAGGAAACTAGTGCAACACCAAGAATCTACAAATCATGCAGCAAATTAAGTAAATTGCGTCTGTACTAGTATATCAAATCTGTTAAACTACAGATGAATTAAAAAGTGGTTGTACAAGTAAAGACAACATAATGGGGACCAGATAGCATATTTCTTAACCACAGGTATTTTGCTAATTTTTTTTTGTCATGTGTGTTATCATTTTCAAGGTATAAATTTATAAATGACTGTGTAAACATTTCCCTTTAAATTGAATGGGCTTTGTCAGGGTCAATAGAGTACTGACTAACATAATAGCTGGAGTCACCTATAGGTAATTAGGTGACTCTTAGTACCTTCCCTGCTATTCACTGAAGCACAAAAACAGGTACAGAGCAGTAAAAAGCAGAAGGCAGGAAAATTGTGATTTGCACAGGTTTCTGATCTCTGTTGCTTTACATAGCAGCCCCATGTATGATACCTTTTGAGAATAAAGGTGGGCACATAGATTTTCATGCGTCCAAATAAATTGAAAAACCTGACCTATAAAAATATACATTTAACTGAAAAATCCATGCAGCTGATTTCTCAAATGACCTGGATGCCAGAGGGGAGAATGAAACCATTTTCAAAAGTGGCACATCATTTGGGCATTACAATTAACACAATTGTAAATCTAAGGTTAGAGTTGTATTTTGGATTGGGCTATTTTTTATTTGGCTTGGTTTAATTTTTGGGGTTTTTTTAAAACTCTTTTTATGCCTGCCTAGAATAGAAACCTGTTGGCAAGGAATACTAGATAGCTTGTGTGCCTCCTCTAAATCTGCTCTTCACTGATAGTTGAGGAAAGAAAGTTACTATTTCCCGCTGTCCTACAGCATTTGTGTTAGGTTTTTATAGACATCACACTGCTAAACAGGTGTTAAGTTTAACTCCAGTGGTGTCTTCATTTTTAGTAACAGATAGGAAACATAACTGTTTAAATCAGATGTTAGGAACTGCATGAAACAAATGTAAATTAATTACACCTCAATTTGAGTCTTTGAATTGCTCTTTTCTCTTATTTTCTTAATTTTAATGACTGTCTTTAGCTGATAATAAGAAGACCCTATTCTTAATAAAAAAAGAAGGCAGAAGAGGTTTTGGTTTTCTCCTCAGCATATCAAGCCTAGTGAAAAAGTCAAAATAGAATCTCACATTGTAAAAGTGTCTCTTTTGGAGTTGGACAAAAACTACATAGCTTCACCCCTGCTGCTTAGAACAAGAGGTTAATAACCTTGACAAGGAGTTTGTTCTTCTTCTTTGTTGCAGCCTATTAATCATCACTGCCATATCTCGTATTGGCAAAGTGCTCTGCAAGGCAGAACCCGCAGATGCCACCGCCCTCAGCTCTCAGAAGGAGGCACATCAGGTGGTGGCAGCTGTCATGTGTCTTTGTGCAGCTCAGGAGAATGGCCGAGCAGATTAAGTTCCCACAGGTCATTAAAGACAAAATGACCTGCCTTCTAAAAGCTAGATATGTTCCTTCAAGTGATGGCTTCGGTTGTTTCTTAGTTTTCAACCGCCTTCTTTCCCAGGCTTCCAGCACTATCTAAAGTTTCCTCGTGCATTCTTAAATATGCAGACTTCTTTTCTAAAATTTGATTGAAGGGAAAAGCTCTTAGAAGTTATCTGTAATGTTTTCCATTTTTTTTTTAACGAGAGGTGGTTTAAAGTCTTTCTCTTACAATGTGAGATTACTTATATATTTCTATGTAGTACTACCATGCTATGCAGGTCATTTTTTAATAATGGGCGATAGGCTTTGAAATTTATTTTAGTGGATAGCATGAAAATTGTACCAACTAAAGTTGTGTAATGACAGCAGAATTATTTTAGCTCAGGGTGCAACTCTAAATATGTTCTGAAAATTGTTACCTCACCACTGAACTTCAAAGAGTTTTATGAATTCTGACACTGATATTTTGCTTCTGAGACAAAACTGTCCTAAATATTACAGGGTTTGAGTAGTAATTACAATAATGCTAATACCCATTTTGATGTTTAAATATGTATTAATTAGCAGAGTGTATTAGGAGATGGATCCTAATAATTGGTTGTCCCCTGCATCATTCTCCATCCCCATGAGCTCCCTGTTCCCGAGGACCTGATTCAGGAGGCCTTGCTGACACTTGTGCAAGTGATTGCAAATGCTTTTGACAAATGTTAATTGGGAAGCACTAGAAGGCTGGATGCATTGTAATCAAAAGCAAATTAGAGCAGTTTCACAAGATGTCAGGCAAGCACTTGCAGAACAGATCTGAGGGTTTCAATAGTCGCTGGCTACACCACAAGTTCAGCACAATTACACAGGCTGTGTTCAAGCAGCCAAGAATGAGACTGAGAAGACAGGCTCTGCAGAAGTTTGTGAGCAGGAGAGGGATGATAGGTGCATCTTTGCCTTTAGTCTTGAAAAGACATGATCATGATGATCAAAACTTCACCCTAAATTCATGTGAAAATAAAAAAATAAATTAATATTCTAAACCTGTACTATAAGTGAAACATAGTTGAAAAGGGTTTTGAAAAAACTGTAATTTGCCAAATGGCTGAAATTTAATATTAGGCAAAACACTGATTTACAAAACAACTGCTGAAAAAAAGTGCTCCTCATTTTGGTTTTATTTTATTTATGATTTAATGATTTAAAGAGAAGCTACATTGTCCAGTAAGTCAAGAATGCAATGGCCTAGCAGAAGAAAAAAGAGAAAGAAAAAAGCCCAAAATATTTTTTCTGAGCTTATTTGTTCTCAGAGCAAGCCTCTGTACTTTTCTGTGCCTGTAAAGCATTTTGAACACTAATGAATATTTGGAAATAATGATAGCTATTGCAGTTGCTTTGCTCACTTGCACTGTTTCTCAATATACATGTGAAGGTGTTGAACAGCCATTGCAGACTCCACTAGCATTAACTTATATTATCTCTCCAAAGCCTGAAAGCCCTGGCATGGCTTGGGCTGTACCTCAGCAGCTCCAGCCATGAGTTCCTGCCAGGGGTCAGTGGCAGGAGCAGCTGCACATCCTGAGCAGAAGGGATTTGCCCTAAGCCTGTCCTGGTGTTTTAGAAGATGAAAACTCAGTCCTTGCCACTGGCTTGTATGAGTTGTGTCTTCCCACCTGCTCTATCCAAAAAGGATGTTAAGGCCCCAAATGTTCAAAGAGGAGAACGCCATGTACCTGCTGGCTGCTGCCTCTGCTTGGAGCTGATCGGGCATGCAGGTCTCTCAAAACTGCTGGGTAGGAAGATGTTATCATAATTATTGCCCTGGAAGGTGTGTACTGGGTGTCTTGAAGTTTTGGGGTCTGTTTTTCAAAAATGGTCTCGTTAGTTACAGCCTGCTGCCTTTGTTGTTAGAGCTGGACTGCATTGTTCACGGCACACTGATTCAAACGATTCTATCTATTGAGTTGTTCCTGCTGCAAATGTGATTAAGTAATCTTTAATTGCTTTGAGCGTGTTTGTTGTGTACTGATAATTCCCTAGCATGCCTTTCAGCTTTTAGAAATGTAACTATCAATTTTTATTACAGAAGAGATTATTTGGAGAATGTGCTGAAACATCATAACAGTATGAGCTCGGAGTAAAAAAAGAAAAAAAAAAACTAAAAAAATTTCAAAGTTATAGCTTAAGCATCCAGAATAGCAATAAGAGTAATATTAAGATAAAGGAAAGGAGACGCCAGAGAATCCTTGAAAGCTACATAAATAGCTTTTAAATAACTTTTTTTATATATAATTCTGAAGTAATTTATTTTATTATTACTCTGTTTTTTCCCTGTGCAGTGCCTACTACAGCAGTGACAATAACTTCTTCAGCAGAGCTTTACAAAACCACAGTGTCAACCACTAGCACTACGTCACAGAGAGGTCCCATAAGCACAACATCAGCTGGAGGAACAAAGGAAGGGAGCAGAGGACCCAAACCACCGCCACCCATTTCCACAACCAAAATTCCTCCCGTGACAAGTTTTTTCCCTTTGCCAGAGAGATTCTGTGAACCGACTGAGGCCAGGGGGATTAGCTGGCCTCAAACACAAAGAGGAATGATGGTTGAACGCCCTTGCCCCAAAGGAACACGAGGTATTGCCTTTAAAACTATGTCTTGATGCCAAGGAGACATTTCAAAAGCAATATGAAGCTCTCTCATGATGAATATTTTTTAATCTCAGGCTGTCTGTCCCATGATTTTTTTGTTACCCAGAGAGTGCAGTATCTACAGGCAACGGTCAAGTTTTAATCTGCAGTTGTCATTTGAGCGTAGCCACAGAATTACCTTGCGCTTGCACTTGTGTGAATCCAGGTCAAATTTTAGGGCATTGCTTGAGCACTGTTGTGAAATATGCTTACAGCTGCCTTTCTCATTATGAACTCCCCTCTGGATGAGATCCAGGAAAAATCAAGGGCTTTTTGTTTGTTTGCAGAAAACGTCTGGTATTTTTCACTGACTTTTTTTTTTATTGCTCTTTGTAATCTACATTATTTCCTTACGTTTTTGTCAATTATTGTCAAGTACTACCATTAGCAGCATTCAAAACTGAATGTTGTTTAGGAGCGCAGTGTAGCCAATTTCCTGAATGCATGCAGAAAAATGGTTTCCATTTCACTGTTGTTTTCTACATCTGTTCTAGGAACTGCCTCGTATCTCTGCGTGGTCTTAACAGGAATGTGGAACCCCAAAGGTCCTGATCTTAGCAACTGTACCTCACACTGGGTAAATCAGCTGGCTCAGAAGGTTGGTTGAAACCTTTTCATCTGGTGTACACTGGTGATTAAGGATTTTAACTTTGAGCATGAATATTTCAGTTTGTTGAAGTTGTCTTTATTACTCTGTGTTCATTAGAAGTAGAAGGAGTTATGTGTGCTCCATGTCCAAAGTACTGGCCAACAGTTAGGTTCTTGCGTGTGTTTTAGTATACCCTCTCTAAATTCTGATGTTGAATTTGTGATTTTGTGTTCTCATCACTGTTTAAAACAAAGTAGCTTGGCTTGTTTTCAAAAACCAAAAGCAATATTTGCTTAAGAAATCAAATTCTATACAACACACAGCAAAACCTCTGATATGCAGCAGGGGTTTTTTTGTTCAGTAAAAATTACGCTGTAATAAATAGATTTTTGTCTGAGTGCATTGATAACAGTATGATTAGACTGCAGAACCACTTTCTGTGTTTTCCTTCCCTACTGAGATTTACAAAGTTTATGAAAACTGGATAATTTGTTGTCAGTACAAGGCTACTTGACTTTCAAATGCCTCAAGCACTGGTATGAACAAACAGATTTCTTACTGTCTGATAATGGCAGTAAAATGAAAGTGAGGATGAATAGAAGATCGAGCCCAAAAGTCCCGCTCAGATTTCTGGTTTTGAAGGCTGTTAAGAACTGCTTTTGTGTGTCACGGATCTAAGAACCTTTAATCTTCTGAGATAAAGAGAGCGTTATTGGTCTCAATTAGTTACAGATTTCAATGTATGTGCAAACGGTTATTTCACCACAACAAAGGTACACGGGGAATTGGAATTAGGAGCCGCAAGCAGAACAAGGGACCCTGCTGAGATAATATAAACTGTCATTTCAGATCAGAAGTGGAGAAAACGCTGCTAGTCTGGCCAATGAACTGGCTAAACACACCAAAGGGCCGGTCTTTGCTGGCGATGTAAGTTCATCAGTGAGGCTGATGGAACAGCTCGTGGACATTTTGGATGCTCAGCTCCAGGAACTACGGCCCAGTGAAAAAGACTCTGCTGGAAGGAGTTATAACAAGGTACACACCTCCCATCACCTCCTCCTGCTGGGATAACAATTGCTCTTGGGTTTGGTGCTTTTTTTTCCTTTCAGAAACGTTAATCTATACTTTGTTCCCGCATGTGTATAGTTCTGGAATAAGCATATGAGAGAAAACAGCAGTAAATACACAGCAGAAAGTTGTAATTACCTTCTTTAGGGAATAAGATATAATTCACAATAGCTGACTGGTCCTAAAATACATAGCTGTGTCCCATATTAAAATCTGGAATGCATTATAACTAGTGTGAGGGAAATGAGTATTAGCTCTCAGAAATTCTGTAACAAATCAGCATGTTTATCCAGTGATCCTTTTAACCCCGAACATGTAATAAAATCAGTGGAATTCTGCATAGGTGCAGGGTTTTATTTTAATCCGACTTCCTGCAGAATAATAGCACTTTCTTAGACTTCTAAAGACACAAACATGACTTATAATTGATCTTTATAAAAAGGCCTTCCTGCACATAACTAAAACTTGAATTAATGTTTTCTCTGGAAACATGTTCCAAGAAACATTTCAGAGAAAATGTGTCTTTGTGGTTTAAATACAAATTATAGTGTTATTACCTTTCCTCTTTTTCTCAGAGGAAATGCTATATTTCTCAGCCTCTTCCTTGCATGAGCCTAGTCAGCAAGCCACAAATGAAATATTTTTTCATCCTCCTTTAGAGAGAGAGAGATCCATGCACTTCTCTGTTATTTTGGCAATAGTTTTATTTACAGTCCCTAGATGCCCTTAAAATACTTTTCCCAGAGACAGATCAAGTGCCCACACACAGATTTTTTCCTTTGACCTTTTCATACAAACCCCACCATTTGGGCAAAAGATATCTAGACACCTGAGTAAAGGTTGCCGTGCTGCTTTTGGCTGGGGTAGAGTTAATTTTCTTTAGAGTGGCTAGTATGGGGCTATGATTTGGATTTGTGCTGAAATAAATCTTCCATATCTTGGATAAAAAGATGTTTTTGTTAATGCTGAGCAGCTCCTTCACATCATTTTCTTCTTTTCCTACTGCCGCACTGTCAGGGAATTTGGGAGTGCATGGGAAGTTGGGAGGGAACACAGCTGGGACCTCTGAGCCCAGCTGGCCAAGGGGGTATTTCATACATATGATGTGACATCATATTCAGCATATAAAGCTGGCAGGAATTAGGAAGAACTGGGGGTCTTCGAAGCTATGGAATTTGTTTTCCCAAGTAACCATTCCATGTGATGGAGCTTGGCTTTTCTGGGAATGGCTGAACACCTGCCTACCCATGGGAAGCAGTGAATTAATTCCCTGGTTTATTTTATTTTGTTTTACCTATTGAATTGTGTCTGTCTCAACTCATGGATTTTGTCAGTTTTACCCTTGTGATTCTTTCCCCAGTCCTGCTGGTGAGCAAACGAGCAAGTGGCTGTGTGGTCTTTGGTTGCCAGCTGGGCTTAAACCACAGCTGGGAAAAAACATTTCCTGTGTGATGTTCTTTTGTAGTCATCATGGAGAGAAACTAGATTTATGTCCAGGCTGTCATTCAAAATCCGAATTTGAAACACCAGAGTATTTTTTTTTTCTCTTGCTGAAGTTTTCCAGAATCTTTCTAACTTCTGATTTTCTTTTTCCTTACTAAAAAGCTCCAAAAACGAGAGAAGACGTGCAGGGCTTACCTTAAGGTATATCTCCTGTGCTGTCACCCTGCTTTGTCCCTGCTTCAGCAACCTGCCACGCTTTATCATCTTGCTGCATGATCCTATGTATATCAGTCTTTGATAAATGTGTATTGTGCCCCATATCAACTTTACAAATGTTGGCTTTGCACAGGTATAACACTCAGGAAAAAAAAAAAAAACAAAGTTCATACCTCTTGTTCCTTACATTGTTTAAAACTAAAAGAGCAGAAGGGAGTATTATCTGAATTGGAAGTAACATCTCTCTTGTAATAAAATTTTGGGCAAGGGTAAAAAGCTTGCAAACTCAAAGAAATTAGTTCACCTTGGCAGAATTTTATATCAAAGACTGTTTAGAGTTAATTTGCTTGCAAGAAAAATGTACATAATATAGCTTGCTTTGTGTGTATTCTTATGCCTAGTAAAATCACTCCTTCTTACAGTTTCAAGAATTGTTACAATTCAGTGACTTGAGGATACAATGCAAAGACAAACATTTCTCTAACTTCACTAGTAAAATGTCTGCCACGTGTCCCATTAACCAGGCTATATAGAAGGCGTGTAACACATTGCTACCTGATTTCCAGTTCCTTCCATCAGCTGTAGAATAGTTTCCTGTAGTGACCAGCTCCTTTGCTGCAGCACAATGCCAGTAATGCCACCTTGCCCCTATGAAGGGCAGAAAAAAGTTCTAGAACAGACATGTCTGGCTCTGAAAGATTTTATTGCAGATTTTTTCAAAACTTCTTTAAAAATACTGATTTTAACTGTATCCTCTGAGATGAAATGTAAGAATTATTTTTGGAATGAATTTTGAAATAGTTTATAACATAATAAAAAAATTCAGACTCATACTGTAAAGAGATTTCTCTGTACAGGGCCCTTCTGTCATTTATCCTAAAGCCCTGGAAGTGCACGGGAGATGTCCAGTTAGACAGAAATTTGACAAAAAACACAAAGATCAGGAGAAAAATTTACTTCTCAAGCAATAATAGTTTTTATTAGAACATAGATTTTTATTAGAAAATAAATTTTAATAGTAAAGGGTAATCCAGATGTAGTTTGGGTAGAGTGGGTTTTTCTGCTTCCTTTTCATTAGCAAACAGGATCGTGAGAAGAGCAGTAAGCAGGCTGCTCCAACAGCTGTGTCAGAGGGGCTGTGGGGTTTTTCCCATCCATTTGCCTCTGTCTGAGAGGAGAAGCACTTCAGAAATATTACTGGGCTGGTGATGATTTTCCACAAGGAAAAAGCAGAGTTAGGTTATGCCATAATGAGCGAAAAGCGCACGTATCACTGAATGCATACCGTCAGTGCTGCATGGCCATACATGGGAAACCAGAGCAGAACCCTCATTTCCAACTGGTGTCATTTTCTGTAGGTCTCAAATGGGCTTCTCTGCTTAGATAAGACTAATAAACCTCTTGAAATTACAAATCAAAAGCTGACTTACACTATGCAAATGAAGCAAGTTCCCACTTTGTGACAGAGAATTCATTTGTACCTCAGATTAGAGGCTCCAATCTGTATTTCTTAGTGACTAATGAATCTGGCCTCTGCAGACCAATTTCGGTTCCACTCTAGTTAATGGCTGCAGCAGTATCAGTGCGAGCATTTTGACTATTCTCCCATTAGAGAAAGAAAAAAGGCTTTAAAGCCACTTCGAAGTATCTTCCAGCTGCCAGGAAGGTCGTGGTGGCTCACAATGCAGACAGAAAGAGGATATTAAAATGGATTAGGCTAATTAATCTTGCTCTGACAATAGCCTTGACCAAGTTTTCACATTCCTTTGTTTGCACAATATAGTACTCCAGACTGACATCTTTCTGTTTGTATAATGTGTTCTGTTTCCATTTCCAATGCTTTTAAATTGATCAAACAAATTATATACGTGCTTAATGACACATTAGGAATAGGTAAATGGGACAGAGTAAACAGGGTGTTACAGCAGTGCCTGCTGTACTCAGTGCACAGCACATTCGGTGCACAGCAACGCTATGCATTAATGTAAAAGCCTGCCTTCAATTGATTACCTGATTACTCTGATTGGATTATTTTGTAAAATAATGTAATCATGTCACTGAATTATTCTTCTTCCTTATTTATTACTACCTTATATGCAGCTCAGTAAACCTTAAAGCATGATGATAGAGTTGTTACAAGTAAAACTTTGTAAAATAGCAGCTTTTATTCAGCTTTGCAGTTTTGCCGTCACTGATAACAGGAACAGTCAGTGGACATCTTGTTTGCTCTATTGATTTCCTTTTCTAGCTGACCTTTGTGCAGGAATGGGAGTTGGTAATCCTTCTAAGTATCTATGAACAGGTACAGGAATAGGAGGGGGAGTGAGAGTGGCCAAAACTAATTTATATCCACTGAGTCAGCTTCATTTCATGCCTCCTGTAATAAAGAAGGTCTATTTGTCATAGACAAGTAGTTTATAGTGCTGTGGCTGCACTAGTGGGGCTCAGTTTCCAGAGGACAATTATTGTCATTTTAGACTAAACTGCGAAGTGCTAATTTTAGTGTTAGCATTTTTAAATAGAAGTTATACATTTTGACATTAGGATGAAAGCTTCAGGCTAGACTTCTGGCATTTATTTTTACATTTTTCAGCACATTAATAATACCATACTTATATCTGATACAAAACAAGTCAAATTTGCATGTTTACTGGTTAGAGACCACACAATGCTAGTGTGCTTCTATTCATGATAATTCAACAAGCAGATGGAAAATATTTTAATGTTGAAAATAGTGTTCTTGTGCCATTAAATCACAGTAAATCATTCTGACAGTTAAGTATTATAATTGTCGCCGTATAACATCGGGAATTTTCCCCAGCTGCCTAGGGCTTCAGACTTAATGATAGTTTTCTAATGAATGCAGGCAGTTGTGGATACAGTGGACAACTTGCTCAGGCCTGAAGCTCTGGAGTCCTGGAAGGACATGAATTCTTCAGAACAAGCCCACGCAGCCACAATGTTACTTGATACGTTAGAAGAAGGGGCTTTTGTCTTGGCTGATAACCTTGTAGAACCAAGTAGAGTCTCAATGCCCACAGAAAATATTGGTAAGTAAACTTCTCTTTGAGCATAAGTAAAGTGCTATGTATTGCTTTACACAAAAGGAGGAAAAAGTGCTCCAAATAGCGACATGCTTTCTGAAGGCTGAGCTGTGCAATGTTTGCTGGAAAGGTGAGTGCTCCAAAGCAGGGAAAGCACACTTTTCTTATTTGGTTCTTTGAAATTAGCCTTCTTCATTATCGTCATTAGTACATTATAAAATGGAAAGTAGTTGATGTTATAAAGTTGATTTATCACTGAAAAATCATTAACAGAATGCATGGATGTGAAGAGTTCTTAAAAGGCAGAGTATGGATTTTTCTGAGGTAACTGCTTTCTGTAGAGCTGCAGAAAATACTTTTCTGTTAAATATAAACAGTTCCTAATGAATTTAAATTACTTTTTTTGCAATGTGCTGTGCCAGTTAAATATTTTAGGCACTCAGCATAGGCCAAATGTTTATATTAAACATGACTGCCTTCAGGTAAAAATGTGTTCAGTGAACTACATCTCCCATAATGCAGAATAGCTATGCTCCAGAGACTGCAAAATAGCTGGAGATAGTTGGAGCGTAATTTAGAATTTAAGTGGTGACAGAGGAATGAAGGGGTTTGGTATTAGAGATGTGCAAATATTGTTGTGCAGGATGTGTTAAAGCAAAAATCATTGCTATGCATAAAATTAAAATTCCTTATTACAGAGATTAATGTAGTCTCAGGGAGGTACAAGGAACCTGAAAGTCTGCTAATATGCAGAGTACCAAGATAGAGACTTGGAATAAACTGCAGAAATGAGACTTTTCACGTTTCAGTGTCTGCATATTTGTAGCTGTAGAAGGTGATTCTGCTTAGTTTTTAATTGAGTAGGAAGATACTGGGAAAGCATGGGGAAAAGTCTCACAGTCTGTTATCAAAGGAACTGCACCAGTTGTTTTGAAGGAATGTGGGTAGAATCACAGATCTGCCTTTGGATGTATACAAGCAGTTCTATGGAGATGAGTAGACACTGAATATTGCTTCTTGTGATAAGCTGTCTTCATGTCATAATAACACTTCACTGGTGCCATGCAACAAGACTGAATTCCTAGTACACGTATGTAGGTATGACTTGGAGAAAGAGAAGTGATTTCCTAATTTCATACTTTTTGTCAGTCTGTAGTTCAGAGCTGTAGCTAGACTGGTTTAATGTAACACAGATTTTGTCAAGCAGTTGTCCACTGTCACCTATATGATTTTATCTATCCGAGGAAATCCGGCATTCAGTGGTAATCCCATGAAAGTTTCCCAATATGCAATGGGTTATAGAAGTAATAATGAAGTACGGCTGAGTGGCATCTGATTTTTCAATTTAAATGCTTATTAGCAGAACTAATAAAATGGTTTCCTATAAATATACAGAATTAGAGGTAGAAAGAAATTGGAAATAATTTTTAGCTACGTATACTGATTTAGCTAAATACATGGCATGAGTATACTTAGGTATTCTTTGCTGGCTGTTTAAAAAGCTCTTTATATCTAAATCAATAATTAAAGATCTAAATTTGTCAGCAGAGGATACTGCATAGACATTAAGATCTTCAAAACTAACATTTTTTTGCAACGTGTGTAGTATCTTTAAGTGGTTGTTTTGTGGGCACAAATTTGAACAAGGTTTGATGTCATGTTATCACTACTAAAGTGCTGTCATTTTAGCAGTGTGCATTGGATTTAGTTAAAGAAGCTAAGTCTGTGTGATTGAAGCATGCAGTACAAATCTGCCTTACAGACAGCCATGTGAGAAAACTAAATAAAGACTGGGGGAAAAAATTGTCGTCTGGCATATTGTAATCTGGCCAAGAGACTTCCTTTACATTCTCCTTTTTTAACAACTTTTTTTTTTCCTCTGGCCTGCTTAGTTTTGGATGTTGCAGTGCTTTCTACTGAGGGCCAAGTGCAAGACTTGCGATTTCCTCAGGCTGGCAAAGGAGGCAACTGGATTCAGCTCTCTGCACGAACCATGAAACAGAACAGCAGGAATGGTGAGCCTTGGGCACAAAACAGTAGAACTCCATTAACTTCTATAAAACCTACCTTACCTAGTTAAAACATCAAAACAAAACTCCACTAATCTGCTCTGTGGCTTTTTTTTTGATGATCAGGGGTACTTGGTCGTTTTTCTTCAAGTCCATGGCCTGAAAATACCTCTCAGTTTGCTGATGCTTTATTGTCATGAGTGTACAAGTCTCTCTCTTTCTGTAGACCTCTGTGGCGTGATGATGGGGTTTTTTTTCTTTTGTAGGACTCGCCAAACTGGTTTTCATTATTTACAAAAGTTTGGGTCGTTTCCTCAGTACGGAAAATGCAACCATAAAGTTGGGCAGCGACTTGGCGGGGCAGAACAGCACGATCGCCGTCAACTCCCACGTCATCGCGGCCTCCATCAACAAGGAGTCGAGCCGGGTGTACCTGACTGATCCCGTGCACTTCACACTGGAGCACATTGATGTGAGTTATGCTAATGAGTCAGTGGGAAGGTCACAAAATCAGCAAGAGAGAAAAGCGATGCAGAAAAACAACCTTTTTTTTTTCCATTTGAATTTTAAATGTTGGGCTAGGTCAGAGACGCGAGTTAAGTCTATGAACATAAAATTAAATGAGCCTGGTTCAGTGATTATTAGAACTTAAGTGTATTCTTAATGAAAGCTAATTCAGTAATCAACATGAAAATGTAAATGACTCATTTGTTTCTAACTGAAAATTAACTCTTACCTTAGTAGAAGGGTAGAAAATAGCTGTTAAGATTCCTGACGGTTTGATGTAGTAAGTTTTATTGACTCTTTAACTTTTTGCATTAATTTTGGACCAAGTTATGGAAGCTTATACAAATTTTTCAAATTGCATTTATTCAGCAAAGAATAAAGTATGGTATCTTGTTCTGTTATACTTTGAATTCATGTATATTTTCTTAGTGGTATTTAATTTAATGTGTTTCTTTGCTCTTAAGTTTGTCCCTTTCTCTTTTCACGTCTCACATGGGCAAAATAAACAATCACTACTGTGGTAGAGAAAATATGGTTAGATTTTTGCTCTCATTTTGCCTGTTTTTATAAACCTGGTTGGATTTTTTATCATCAAAATAGATAGGCATTGAGGAGTGAACT
This sequence comes from Fringilla coelebs, assembly GCF_963513975.1. NCBI lineage: Eukaryota > Metazoa > Chordata > Aves > Passeriformes > Fringillidae > Fringilla > Fringilla coelebs. The sequence goes on from NC_140067.1 coordinate 13,434,581, forward strand.
TTTTTGTGACGCCTAGTCACATGACTTTGGCCTGACCAAAGGTGAGAACCAAAGGAAAAACTTCCTATTTTAAAATTGTCAATTACAGAAAAAAATATCTTCAGAATAAATTCACAGTCCTAACTTTCCAGAAAGCAAAAATAGCTGTAATGTACCATCCATGCATAAAAATTGTAATTGTTTAAAATGGAGTCTACAATAATTGAGACTACATTTCAGAGTGCTTCAGACTATAAAGTCCCTTTTAAACTAGATGTCTTCCTTGTGCAACATAGTCCACAGTTTTGCTGATGAAAAACTTTATTGTCCAAAACGTGCAAAGTTTAATCTAAATTACCTTTTACACATATTAAACAATTGTTATTGCCATCTTAGTGTGTAAAATCCTCATTTTATGTTATCCTTTTATCTCCCAGCCTGACAATTATTTCAATGCAAATTGTTCCTTCTGGAACTACTCAGAGAGGACTATGATGGGATACTGGTCAACTCAAGGCTGCAAACTGGTTGACACAAATAAAACTCATACAACGTGTGCTTGCAGTCACCTCACCAACTTTGCAATTCTTATGGCTCGTCGGGAAATTGTGGTAGGTAACAATATTTCCAGCCATTAACAGGAACACACTTAACAGACTTAGCTTTAAATTTGTAGCAAGATCCAAAATTGTTGAAGTTTCTTTAGTATTTATAGCTCCTACCCACTCTTTCCAAAGCAATTTGCTTTCTGTAGCATTTTCTTACTCATCCATAAAGTTGCAAGCAAAATAACAGGGAAGGGAAAACAAGCAAGAGCAAGAGTTTCTACAAGCCATATTTTAAAGTTACTGACCAACCTTACAACCATTTTATAGACTCTCCCTCAGTACAGATGGAGAGTGTCTGTTGAGGCAGCTGTGCAGGCTGCTCCCTGGAAGCCCAAGTGCCAGCTCTCCTTGGCAAGGAACGTCAAGGAACTTCTATACTGGTTGTTTAAATACCTCTTCATAGTCATAGAAATTTTGTTGTCTGGTTAAAGCACTTCATGCATGTCAGGGGCCCAAGAGCATCCACTATTTGCAGGGATATGGGGCTTCTCATTAAGCCATTGTATTTGAGAAGTTCACTGTGAAGAAGTGAAGCAAGGAATCTCCTCTAGCTAAACATGAGATTGAAGCCAGAATTACATGGGCAGGGTATTCTGCATTTTGTCCTGATCATTGTGTAAAGCACTACTTTCTTATCTGCTGTGGAGTTGCAGGTCTGTAGGAAGTCCCAGGGAAAGCTCTCCTCTCTCCTTTCATCAGAGCCTAGTGGTACCTTAAAAATATTATGTTTCTCTGCTCGTATTTCCTACCAGTCTGCAGTGAGCCATAGAAAAAGTGAAAATGCTATCTGATCTGGATAAAATAGTCACATTTTTCTCTCAGACCTGCTCCTCTTCTACTTACCCTGATCTTGCTCTTCTGGGAAGCTGACCTGAGACTGAGAACTTACTGAGTACATTTTGCCCATCTCATGTAATGAACAAGTAACTTTTCTGGATACCTGTGAAAATAGGTTTTTGTTTATACTCATAAAGAGTCATATTAATTTTCTCCATTCTTGGTTATTTCTAGTACAAAGATGGAGTGCACGAATTGCTCCTCACTGTCATCACCTGGGTGGGAATTGTCATCTCTCTTGTTTGCCTGGCCATCTGCATCTTCACATTCTGTTTTTTCCGTGGCCTGCAAAGTGATCGTAACACTATTCACAAGAACCTTTGTATCAACCTATTCATTGCTGAGTTCATTTTCCTAATAGGCATCGATAAGACAGAGTACAAGGTAAGTTTTCTCTCTGTGTACTGATCTTGTTCTCTGAAATGACTGTTTGAAATGGATTTGAATTAAAACATGACAACACTGACAAGTTTTTAGCACTCCAACACAGCAAGGCTGAAATAAAAGCTCAGCATGAAAATAAGATAGATATATTCACACATAGTATTTACATCCATCCCAAAATATGCTTTTTATTTTCAGTTGAGAAACACCAACTATTAACAAAGCAGGTGATTAGACTTCTGAAAGAGGAGATTGAATGTTGACTATTAGGAACATAAATTCATTTTCTATATATAGTCAAATGTCTTAACAGGTATTGACTACATTTTTATATATATTAGGACAAAGCCTTTTCTATCTGTATTCACATTTTTTACATTTCACATTCAAGCAGGTATTTTGGTAGTATTGGTAAAATTAATTCTGACATCATTCGTGTAGTTGAAACTAATAATCTAGCATAGTTTCATCCAGAATTTGGCCAGTGGGGAAAGAATTAAGAACATTTTCTGTTACAACAGTAGAAATTTCCATACTACAGCAGACAGAAATCATGGGACAGACACTTCATGATTTTAAATATGTAGTATCACATTATGCATAGAGAACCAACTGATCATGTCTAGGATTATCTAAACTGTAAGTCCTCAAACCATATCAGTTTCAAAATTAAAAAGTTGTTTATAAAATTAAGAAGTCCACTCTGAAATCGATGGCTGGGAGATGAGGGTGCAATTTCCTTGTCTTCATTCATACTGTTCAGCTAATTCACTTTCAGTAGCTACTGAGCACATATTAGTGTTTTCAAATGTTGAGTATGTTTTGATGTAGGGAAGATGCTCCTGAATTTGTGAAATGTTTCAAATAAAACTATCTGCAGTTCTATTGCACACTGTTCAGTTGGAGAGGTAATGATGTGAAGGTTTTGTGGTTTACATTTCCATCTCTCTCTTTCTTTGCAGATTGCATGTCCAGTTTTTGCAGGTCTCTTACACTTTTTCTTCCTGGCAGCCTTTGCCTGGATGTGTCTAGAAGGAGTGCAGCTTTATCTAATGTTAGTAGAAGTATTTGAAAGTGAATATTCTAGAAAGAAGTACTATTATGTTGCTGGCTACCTCTTCCCTGCTACAGTAGTTGGTGTCTCAGCAGCTATTGACTATAAGAGCTACGGAACAGAGAAAGCGTAAGTAATTGCAAGTGACCTGAGTGTTTTTCAAGTGAATAATTTTTTAAAGCCTATTAGCTGTCAGAGGGTCCCTGACAGACTAAAATACCATCTGAAAGCTTTATTGGTAAGAGAATGGCAATGCTGTGCACAAATTACAATCAAGTCTTTTGTAATTCTCTAGGTTCAGGGGATTTGTACTCCAGAGAGACCAATTCTAAATTATGGTCTTTCTTTTAACACAAAAGATTGACCTGAAACAAATTGAAAAAGTAAATAACTTTTTGTACTCAGATGTATATTAAGCAAAATTTCTCAACTTAAAGTATCTGACAAGCCTAACCACCCAGTTTTAAGCTAATGCTTCATTAGATCTCTTTGTTCAGCTGTCCCTCTAGCTAGCTCTCATCCCGAAGTATGACAGTACAATATTCCAACCTGTGTGTTTTATTTTGATAATATTTCATCAGGCAAGTAGAGTGGGATTAAAATTAGCCACTGCCTTTTATTTACAAAATCACAGATGTATATAGGAAGTGACAGAAGGTAGACAGGAAACATTTCTGAGGATTTGAGTTGCTGGAGGCATGAATTTGCCTTTCAGTAGTGTTTATTTTGTCCTTTGATGAAATTAGTTACAGAAGGGGAAGATATTGTTGACTACAAGAAAGCTGCTTGATGTTGCTACTGATGAAAGACAAATAAGAGAATTCAGCAGGGAACTGGGCTGTAGGAAAAATGAATTGCTGAGTGCAGTTGGCCCTAATAGGTTTATACGTCATTTAGTCTGGTATCTTATGTATTCTTTCTCTACAGTTCAACTCCCAGATGGGGCATTTTATTTATGCCATATTATTATTCAGCAAAACATGGCATCTGAGCATTTTCTGTCTCATATTCCTCAGGCGTGAGCACTTAACATGGGATATAAAGTTAAAAGCAGGCTTTGAAGATCACATGAGGAGCCTGTGAGAATTATTTACTGATGTTAGTTTCATTAGTTCACGATAGCACCTGTCACCAAACCTTTTGACTGAAAGGAGAGCTTGCTTTGGTTTTGTTTCTCCTTATGTTAGTTATTCCTAATGATGTAGTTTGAGCTTCAGTCATGTTATACAGAGTTCATTAGAAGAGGTTCAGGTTAGGTGCTGTCCGTGGAATAAGTGGTACTGTGCAATCTTCATCATTGTTTACTGGCAAAGTGTTACCTTAAGAAGTATTTTTGCACTTTCCATTTATTGGACTGAGGTGCTAATGCAGCTTTTCACTTTTCATTCTCTTTCTTCCATAATAGTTGCTGGCTACACGTAGATAACTACTTTATCTGGAGTTTCATTGGACCAGTCACTTTTATTATTCTGGTAAGAAGTTTGGGGTTTTTTCCTTTCTTTTTAGGTTGCCTCACAGCAGATTAAAAAGATTTAAAATTTCATTCAATGCCATCCTTATTCACAAGACATTCCATAAAAATGCTTAGAAACTATTTTTAATGTGTCTAATGGTTATATAAACGTGTAGAAATCTTTAAAGAGTACTGACCAAATGATTAATTGTCAAAGCTGTGGTGGCACTTCAGCATGGCCATTTTTTCCTAATGGCGTGGATTCTGAAGGTCGTATTGACATGTGTTGTCACATGAAAGATCAATGAAGTACTAAACACAGGGTTTTTTTAAATAGGAACCATTATTATTGCTTTCAATTGAGTCACTACTGTGCACATTCTAGACTTTAACTGCTAATTATCCAACATAATTATCTCAAAAGGGTATTCTAATGCATTGGATAATTAAATAAATTTTTTGTTCCATTACACTTACACAGTATTTGCCTGTGTATTTGCATATGCACATTTTTCCATGATGCCTACTCCTGTGTGTATTTGTTACACGTAGTGCCTGTCAGACACAGAAGTTCCTCAGTTTTAGTACAAACAATGGGCTGCTATGTAAGCAGTAGAAAGCCTGTGCACACTCATTGCTGAAGTCACTGTGTGCCTGCACCCATCTGTGCACCCATGGCTGGGTGCCCCAGTGTCCCTTAGCACAGAGTGCTGCACTCAGACATCAGTTCCCAATTCTCTGAGCCCTCCCAGGTAAAAAGCCTGTGCCAACCCAGGGAGAGAACTTCTCCCATTTATTTCAGACTAACAATGCCAACACTACACAGTGCAGGAATTTGTGAGCACAGTGAGTGCATGATGTGCATTTTGGCCCACCTTGGTTTTCTCTGCTAGCTCTGTATCTTTAAAACCTGGCTTTACCTGGGAATGCTGTAGAAGGCTGGCTGGGGACACAGCCTATGTACGTAGAGGCCTTTTCTCATAATTGCTGATAGTTTGGAGGGATGAATTAATTTGTGTTCATGTGTTTCGAAATCTTTAAATAGTTGCATGTCTTTCTGCCCTTTCACAGCAGTAGAGTTGTGAAATGTTAGCAGAATTTGAGTTCACTTCAATTTCCAAATTCAGGAATTATATTTTTCCATATTCAGAAATTTTATTTTTTCAGTATGAAGCACATGCATCAGGCATAATTTCGAAATTTCTTTGACTTTTATAGATCTGTGTGCCAGACATAATATTTCAGCATATTTTGCACTTACAGTACAAACTGATACTTTGATTATGGAAATTTCTACTTAAAAATGTGCCTGGCCAATGTTTTGGTTTGCATTTACTCTGTTTATATCAAAAACTTTTTGAATCCTTGAGCGATCACTTAAGCAAAGATAGTTGTGCAATGTAGAGGTTGTTAGAGTTCATTGGCATATTTTCAAAGACATGGGCGTAGATGCCAAAATGTGTGTGTGTATGACTTGAATTAGAAAAATTACAGTGTTTGTAAGATTTAAGTGTAGACCAGAATAATTGTACAGAGTTTATTCTAACTACATTCAAATTAAATCATATCTCAGAATGATGGGGATTTTTTTTTTAATTAAACCTACAATTGCAATTGAAAGTCTTAGAAAGATAAACTTAGTATGTTCAATATGATAGACAGTATTTTTCAGCATGAAGTTGTTTCTTGCAGTTGTAATTATTCTGGAAATTGTTCTGATTTTCATGCTACAATAGTTAAGTCACATCGACTCTGGTCGTGTGGTGATAATTTTGCTTTTTGTTTGTGGCTCCTTCCTTATTTTATTGTTACTGGGGGTATTTTGCCAAGTCACCTATATTTCTCTCCCTTCCTTTAAAATAACATTTCACATAGGAAGCCTTGGGCTTTGCTGATGGCTTTTTCACTCCCTCATAACCAGGTCAGAGTGAGAATAGAGGTGAAGGACATTTAATCATATTGACCATGTACAGACATAGTTCACTGTTATTTACTGGCCGTGACATTATTATCCTCCAGCAAATCATTTAGACTGAGACGCAAAAGGCTTTTGGGAGCAGTATTCCCAACTTGAAAAATATGAAACAGCAGGTAGCAATCACAGCACAGTTCCTAGGAGTAATTCTTCTCTAGCAATTGCTTTGCCCTCTAATCGTCCCAGCTGAGAAAGCAAGAGAAACCAGAGGAAGAAGTGTGAGAAGTGTAGTGGCTGAAAAATAATATGTCATGTGCACTGTAACCAAAGAGCTATATCTGTAGTGTAGCTTACTTAGTGTCAGTAGCATGTGAGAATGTTGCCTTGGTAAGCTTTTTAACATGGTGCTCAAATCACTTCTGTTGTTTCTCAGTTTAATAGTTCTGCACATGAACTCTTTTTTAACAGTTTCGTCCTCTCTTCCAACTTACATTTTTTTCTCTGAATTTATAAGCATTTGTACTTGTGTCAGTGCACATTTTTGCACAAAACGAGAATGGGAAGTATGAGGGGGAAACATGAAGCTCCTCAGTACATCTTCTGAGGAACTTTTAACTTCACTATTTCTGTAGCCTGTCATGCCTTTGGGCACCAGGGTTATTATATCTATGAGAAAAGAGCATGTAAGTAATGAGCGGTGGGAAACCATTAGTATGCCTGAAATGGTTTAATGAAAGCTTGGATCATGATACGTCAGGAGCTGTTCTTATCATTTGGACAGCTCCATCTGCATCTTTAATAATTAATTCAGTTCAGTAAGAGTTCAGTGTGCACACTCATTTAGAAACCTTCAGAGAGCACCTCTCTTGCTGCCAGTCCCAGGGAGAAATAGGCTTCTGCATGGCTAAGAGCAAAGATCTGGAGATACAAGAGCAGTTTTAGAGCTGCATTTGCCAGGTAACAAAAGCTCCGGGGAGTTCAAAAAGGGTCAGAACATGTGCAGTTCAGCTAGGTTACTTCAGAGTGGTGTTTCTGTTCTTCTGTCTTATCGTATCCATGTCAGCACTGCAGGCTGTGTGGAATGAATTCTAAGCTGCTAAGCTCAGGGCGGACGTGATTCCATTGAGCAGGTTCATGGCTATAAAACAAACAGTGCACTTCTCTAATCTGTGGTCAGAAGAGCCTGAGCACTTTGACTGCTGTGTAGATCTGTGTTCATTCACGTCCAAGGAACCAGTGGCGTTGGTTTAATTTAGCCAGAGCTGTTGCAGTTTGCTTCTCCCAGCTTGCAGGCAGAGCCCATGTATCACTCCACCAAGGGTTGTCTAAGCAAAGATTACTAAGATGCCCCATTTCATTAACAAGGAATGTGTTAAATGTTCTCACCCAGGCTGAGGTATTGCTTACCTGAGTCAGTGGATGGACAGATGTACACATAACTTAGCTCCACAAGTGAAAATGGACTGGATTTGTAAACTTATTTTTTATAAATAATATGTGTTTATCTTTCTGTAGTAGACACTTGATAAATGGTATTTATCTATTAGTCACAGGGGAAATTTACCATAGTTTTTGCAAAATCTAACTTTATTTTGCTACTAATTAATTGTACCTGAAGCTAATTTCAGTTGATTATTCTTCTGTGCAGGTTAGCACACCCACTTTTTAAAAAAGTTGTATGAGTTGGACACACTCCCTGTCTCAAAATTACATAGGTTTCAGGGGCTAGAAAGTCACATATTCTACTTATACTTTCTTTCACGTCCAGTTCTTTCTGATTTCCACATGAGAAATGGCCATGTGTGTGTTGCCTGTGGAAGAAGCATGATCTTCCAGGGTGCTGCATTTGATTATTACCATAAAAATTCTTCTTATTTTCTATTTTAAAGTAGTAAGTTGTTATTTTTAAATATATATCAATTGTCTTTCACTTTGTTCTATCCAATTACACTTGTATTAAGAGATGACAAGGGACTACTATATTAGAAGATACTATAATTTTTATTTCTTTTTTACTTTACACAAAATTCTAAAATCAGGGTATAGATCAAGCTCATTCTTTATCCAGTATTCCGTCTCTCCCAGCAGACAGTAAGTTTTAGAAACTAGATCAGAATCAAGTATAAACATAAATTACATACTAAAAATTCAAATTTTTGCTTGCAATTACCAGCTAATGTTTTAAAAGATCTCATATTATAGCTCCACCTTCTGTAGCTGTGTGTTCTTTCATTTTTTGGTATCACAGCAGAGTCTTCAAATCCAAACCTAATGCCTGACCAGACTTTTAATTTCTTATTTTTAGCTTTCAAAAGAATGTTGGTCTGATTTGCAGACACGCAGCATAAAAAAGATTTTTCAGACATGATCAAGGGTATAATTTTAGGACTGTTTGAGATGTGTACATTGTGCATCTGTGTGTGTGTTTGAAGAGTATATTTATATTTTTTATTAGCATTAAAGAAGAAGGGTACTGTTCAGCTGCAGATTTTGGCTCATCTGGGATGGATGCAGCTCTGCTGTCAGGATGAGGTCCAGCCAGTTCCTGACCATTTATTTATGTTACATGAAGTTATGAGAACACCACTATTGTCAGAGGACTATTTTTTCCCATAGAAGATTGCTCTCAAAAGTCTCTCTTGCCGTTCATGTGGGCCTTTGTGTGACCTCAGAGTACTGCATGCTTGTGGTGAACATTTTCTTAAAGAAAGGTGTCCTGCTCAGACCATCTGTCAAGCTTGGAAAGCATCTACAAATTCATTTGCCTAGATCAGTAACAGTTGAGTCCTCACAGAAGCAATTCAGGTTGAAAGGAGCTCCAGGAGATCTCTGGTCAAGACTTCTTCTGAAAATAGCCTCATCTCGGGGCCAGACCATGTTGCTCAGAGCTGGAAAAGCTTTGCTTGTACAAATGAATACAAAAGTCCTAATTGTGTTTTCTTCTCCCTCCCTACATATTTCTCACCAAGAAAATTAATTCAGCTATTCCTTACAAAAGCAATTATTTTCCAGCAAGTTCCCTCTCCTCACTGCTTAGTGTCTTTCATGAGAAAAAAGAAAAAAAAGAAAAAAAGGCAAGATGCCCAAAAGTCTTTAACTTGTGAGTTCCTCCAAAACAATCAATTTCTAGATGAAAAACAATTAGGGAGCCAAAAGCAAATCTATAGAAAGGTTTGGTTACAGTATCTGCAAGCAAGCAAAATAGGGTTTTTATAATGATAAAATGTGTAACAGAGATGCCAGCATGTTTGAACAAGTGGCAAACCATGGTCTTTTGACTGCTGAAACTGAAAACTATGCAACATTTCACAGTGATGGAGAAACAAGTATCATATGTTCAGTTGTCATAGTTACTTTGTCTTCAAAGTACAGTATTTTTCCTTTTTTTCTTGGAAGGCCTTTTTGAGCTGCTGTGCTATGGCATTATTATTTCAGTGGGCTTGTTTTGTGGGTCTGTACATAAATTACAATTAAAATGTCACTTAAGAAACTGTTTTGTGCAGTTTCTCCCTGGTGTAGTAAGAGGTAGCCAGACAGAGCTGAGTACCTATATAAAATCTCTTTAATACAATGGAGCTTGGCTCAAGCTCTGGGGTAAGGCCATGTCTGCCCAGGTCACCAAAGGAACCTCAGTGTGTGAACTCAAGTTTTTATTTGTCATGTGGCAAACCAGCACTACAGTTGTACAAGGGATCAGAGCATAAAACCCTCTTGTTTCATAAGGCAGTCATTTATGGGCTAAGCCATATCTATGAGTTTTTGATCCAAGAATGATGATGTCAGTACAATACAGGATACTCTAGGGTAGCTACTTAGGGAAGGATTAGCTTCCAGCTGTGCTGTAAATATTATTCTGAACTGGATCGTGCACTCCCAGATGCATAGGTTGCAGACAAAGTTGGTGTACGTGTTAGGATTGACACAGGGCGTGTGTCTTAGCTCTTAATCTGTTTGTTCTCACAAAAAGCAAATTGAGGTTGAGTTTTTCAGTCAGGCTGAAGAGGTTTGTGTTATGTCAGCTACCAAGCTGCGCAAGAAACTTTTTAAAATAGAGAAAAATGAAATCTGTGTGCAAAGACATGGAACTGAAGGTCAGGTCTGTTGCAGAGCCCTGGTCCTGTCTGGTGCAAAGGCCAGGGAAAGAAACAATTTGTTTTCTCATCCAATGAAGTTACACTTACAGTGGAAACCTAGATAAGAGGAAGAGATCACAGTGATGGAATGAAATTTCCTATAAGAATCATAAAAGATAATCACCAAGATCATGAATTATTGACACTTCTGTTACATTGGAAATATGCAATGGAAATATGCATAACCTACACCATGTACGTACAACAGCCTAGAGATTAAGTATTTTCAGCCAGTTCTTGAAACACAAACAGAAATCAATCATAAAAGTTTATTTTTTGTTATTTGTATCGTAAACACCTGTTTCTATTAATCTCAACGTACAATTGTAAAAATGTTGTACTTTGCACGACAAGATCAAAAGTTGCCACACACTTTTCTGGTGTTGAGAACTGCATTATGGTTCATGCTGTCCATCCTGATTTTGAGACAGCAGCAGGAGCAATAATATGATTGCCCGTAGCAGTAGGAATTATTTCTGTAATATGTGGTCTTATTAACAGACTTTGATCAGAGCCTTCAAAATACTCATCTCTTCAAGATTAAGACCAGCTCTTTATTAGGATTTCAGTGACATTTCTGACCATTGAGGCACAGCTGCAGGAACACATCTAGCATGAACTGATATCCCCAGTGTTACAAAAATAATGAAGATTTTGAAACTGTCTCAAACCAAAGGCTTCCCAAATTGAGAGCCTGGGTATAATCATGCTCCATCAGTAACCAGTTGCAGATATATATATATGGGAGATTATAAGGACGGGGTTCTCTATCTAATGTATGTGCTATAAGGATGTCCAAACATATTCCTCCATCTTCTCTTAGCTTTTGGTCCAGCCCTTTGTGTGCACCATTGTAGTAGTAGACAAGGATGTGTGTCTTCTTGCTGAAAGGACGTGGCTCTTACTGGTTTCAAAGATACAATTTTGTCCAACTTTTCTGTGTGATATTGGACAGCACAAACTAATTACTGAAATTAATTGGATACCATTTTTTAGCCTGTGTTCTGCAGGCATCCTCGTATTTGGCTTGTCTGTGCTTTTCACAGGCTTTGAAATCGATAGGAGAAAGGCGCCCAGTAACTTTGATATCTGTGATTCTGTTTCACAATAAGAGAATGATAAAAAATTTCCTTCAGTATCTTCCCTGGTGTTACCTGTATGAATGACACAACAAGAATAAGATGCCACGGTCCTTCAAGTGCACACACAGTCTCGCTTCGACAGAATCCAGACTACAAAGGGAAAGAGGGCAGCAGGAGGGTGCACCACCAGCATATGTCTATGGCACTGTTAAGCTTGATGCATTTGCTACATCTTTGTGTTTCTTTTTCTTCTTTTCCTCTCTTCTTCTTTTTTTCCAGTTACATTTAAGGTCTTTTCAAGGCCCCAGTAGGATTGTGAGAACAAAAAGGAATTAAAAAAAAAAAATAAAGGAGAAACCAGCAAAGGTGAAAAATATTTCAAACTCAGGATGGGGTGATAAAAAGACAACTAGTATAGCCCAGTAAAGCAGTGACCATTGTCTTCAGAGAGTGGTATGGGGAACAGGGCCAGGGGTGACAGGTAAAGGTGAGCAGGTGATGAGCAAAACATGCTTGAGGACGGAGCTAAACTGACAATGGCAAGTGCTGGACATTAGTTAAATACAGTAGTTTATGATGATGTGGTGCATTTTGAAATTAAGTGAAACCAGGACTTCTAATATTTTTACCCTCTCATTCTTATTTGCAATCATGGTTTGCAGATCATCTGATATTGTTACCAATTTTCACTACGTACTTGGAAATAAACTACAGGGTTTTTGTTTAGCCTGTAACATCATCATTATTCAACCTATTACTTGAAGTAGTTTAATTTCATTCTTATCTGTTTTGACAGCTGAATCTTATCTTCCTGGTGATCACATTGTGCAAAATGGTGAAGCACTCAAACACTTTGAAACCAGACTCTAGCAGGTTGGAAAACATTAAGTAAGTGCTTTGTGTTCAAGTATGAGAACTATGATTATTTTCTGATTGCTGAACTGATTGAAAGCTACTCTCCATTAGGAGCACATGCCATTGTCTCCCAGCAACTGCAGATGTCAATTAGAAGCAAACAGAGCCAATCCTGCTTTCGTCACATTGTTGCTGTAATGTCACAAACGCCGGTCAAAATTAGATAATTTCAGCCTGGAACTAGTGCCAAGAAACTGTTTCACAGAAATGCCACAGCACTGTACTAATTTCATTTGCATTTAAAATGCAGTTCAAAAATGATGTTCCTGTTTGCATGGCTGATATGATTATATTAAGTTTGTTTTGTTAAATGACTTTTTGATTTAGGGATTCTGAGCAGTTTCTACTCGTAATCTTGTTCTCCCAAGAGAATTGACTCTATTATTATTATTGTTAACTTGAAGATTATCTGTTGTTTTCATGCTAATTTAACAAATGTTTACTTTATCATGGTGTTCTACTGTAGTGTCCCTTTTGCAGAGTAATATAAGTTTTTGATAACTAACAAGGCTTTGGCAGTTTTCACTTCTTTAGATAGCTTTTTACTGTATTCTGTTCAGCCTTACGTTGTATTCAAGGTTTTTGTTACCAACACTGAAGGGATGGTGCCACTTTCTAACACTGAGGGTTGGATGTGAAAGGGTCTTACAGATCTGCTTTGAACGTTGGAAATGGCAAAGGGAGACTTTCAGTAAGGATAACATTTTGAACTAGATGTTCTAGATAGGTCAGTATCAGCTTCATTGCATGTTGCATGATGAGAGAGAGAGCTAATCTTTAGCATCTCTCTCTTTTCTTCCTTTTCCTCTTTCTGTCTTCTCATCCACACCAGTAATTACCGTGTTTGTGATGGCTACTATAATACGGACTTACCTGGGTAAGATAGAACCCTACATTAACAAACTTCTAGCATGATTTTTAACTTTACAAACTCGGTCATATTGTGGATTTCCCTTAATTTTAATTAACTATTTTTGAGATACCTGATTTGCTAAAGACTTTTAAACTATTACATGCCTTTATACTTTTAAATTGCTTGCCTCTGCATTTTGAATTTCCTAATTTTGACTAATTTTTATAGACAATTAAAAATGCTCTTATTAATTTCTGTTTAAATTCTGTCTAATAATTTTGTTTCTCTTTTCTGCTTATAATGCTTTCTAGCTATGAAGATAATAAGCCATTTATCAAGTAAGATCATTAGTTAGATGTGGAATTCACTGACTAAATTCCCTTTCCCTTTCATTCTGTGCTGTTTGCTACAATTCCTTTTCCTTAACCTATTCATGATGGAATCTTTTTTAGATTGTTCTGTAAAGCAATATCCATATTTTTGTCGCATTTCAGCAGGGTTTCTTCATGCGGAAGTTACATCCTCTAGCTTCAGTTTAGCTGAGTTTATCGAAGCATTAATGATTTGGGCTCTAGGCTTTTAATCTGCTGTTTAACCTTTGTGCATTTGTGTAACATTATTTGGTGTCATATGGCAGCACCACTGTTTAAAATCTATGGTGTGATTAGTGGCTAAGCCAGATTTATCAATCTCTTCTCTAAAAGCAGATAAAGCAATGGAGTAGCTGAGGCTTGTGCTATACTTCTGCATTTCAAAATAGTTTTCACATCCTATGCTGTTCTTGAGAAAGACAAAGGTTATATCTATTCTCGCTGTTTTCATTGGAGTCTAAGAGTACTGAATGGAATTGTTCTTTCTTGAATAGACAAAAGGTTAAACCCAAGGAATTTTTACATTTGAATGTGAAACTAGTAAAAGTCAACTGCAGGAACTGAAATGTTAATATTGGATTTGGCGAAGTACATTCTCGTAAGTAATGTTACTAAAATTAATTTTCTTTTACAGATCCTGGGTCCTGGGTGCATTTGCTCTCCTGTGTCTCCTTGGCCTAACATGGTCATTTGGTCTGCTGTTTATAAATGAGGGCACCGTTGTGATGACATATCTCTTCACAGTATTTAATGCTTTCCAAGGAATGTTTATTTTCATCTTTCACTGTGCCCTTCAAAAGAAAGTAAGTTACCAAAACCACAGATGAACGTTCCCTAACTCCTTAGAGATGCCACACATAATTCTTAAGAAAAGAGAGATAAAATTAACAATTTGAAGAAGGGGAATATTTTGAAGTAGTTTGAGGAGGGGACTAGGATTCCAATGCAGTCCTTCCTGTATGTGCTAGTGGGAGTCATGTAACTGCTCTGTGACCCAGACAGGTTTGACATGGATGCAGCATTTCCAACCTGGGCTTGAGAAGTTTGAAGGTTTTGTGAAGAAAATGTAAAAGTTTAACACTGCTGTGTGGTACATATTAGCCTGGACTTACAGCCAAAAACCTTTTATGTCCACATGAAACGATCCTGCCTTTGCTGCAGTGCTACAAACAGAGGATCAGTTATGATATCAGCTCATATCAGCCTGGAAATGCTCTCCTTTTCTTAGATCAAGGCAGAGCACCTTTCCTGAGATCCCATTAAGCTGAGATCACATAAAGCTGTGGGTGATAGGCAGGGATTGTACTATGTGTGCTCATTCATTACAAAATTAAGTGGGATGTAAAACTTAATTTTATTATGAACTTTGACACACCTTAGAACAAAGCAGTCATTAATGCTAGACACCTGCTAACAGGAATAGTTTTCTGAAGATGGGAAAGATGCCAGCATTAATGCTTTTTTTCCCAAGTGTTTGCCTCCCCAGAAATCCCAATAGCATTGTGCTCTTCGTGGGAGCCTCTCTCACGAGTGGGATGAGCTAAATTAGTTCTGCTCCCTTTGACTGGATGAAAGCAGAAGGGTCCAAAAGGACCTGGAAGGAGAGAGAGACAAAGAGAGGCAGACAGAGAGAAAGCTTGAAGGGGAGAGAGGAGCAAGCAGGAGAGAAGGAAAGTGAAGGGCACGACTCTGTGGGACCCCTTCTCTTCCCCAGAGGGTGGAGATTGCTTCCAAGGATGCCTTAGAGGTGTTTAAATGAAGAGTGCATAAAATATGCTGAAAACCTTTGTTAGAAGGCAGGCCAAAAGAAAGTAATGAGAGTTGAGAGGGAGGGTGAACATCAAAAAATCCCACCCAAACAAACCTAACATGAAATGCAGTATGTCCTGCATTTGGAAATATCCAATTTGCAATATTTAGGTTCTAAATATTTCTACCAGTTTTAGGCTGAAGACCTAGCAATTATTAACTCCCATTATAATTAGCTCACCAGAGACATAATTAACTGATATTTACAAGATGGCTTGAGACCACTGGATAAAGTGTTGTTTAAATACAAAAATCCTATGCTCATGTTCTCAACTGTACCAACTCTAACATTAGCAGCACTCTAAATTTGGCTTAGACGGTGGCATTCAGAGGTGTTTTAGGAAAAGATCTGGTAGACAGAATTTTACCCAGATGAGCATGACACTCCACTCCTTTGGAGAGAACAAAAGCACACTTAGCAGATTGAACCTGAGAGAAGAAGATAGGGAAGAAAATGCAAACATTTCCAAAATGCAAATAATTTCTAGGTTAGGGTTTCAAATAATGTTTCCCTTTTTACTATTTGTATTGGACTTGAAAATCAAAAACAGATTCCTTTTTTATTTCTTTTTACAGCTGTACATTGTTTTTATATAAAGTGGAGTCAGCAAAAAGCAATATTAAAATACCAGTCAAGTGTGAAAAAACATAACCTAGAGCAATAAGATTTATACCTGAAAGAATGTTAAAGCTGCCATTTAAGATTTTTAAGTGTCACTGCCTTTGACTGGATATTGTCCTGTGCTCTGTCTGCATAGCTAATGTAGTCTTTTTATTCTGTTATTACTACTTGGTCACTAAATTGAACAGAGAAATAGAATTGTGGAAGTGAAAACTATTATGTTTCCAGTTCTGACGAGATGATAGTGCTGTTGCTTCCATCAGTTTCCAACAAGCTATAATTTAGAAATAATGACAGTGGAATGTGCAGTCCTGACAGATAATGTACATTCACTGCAATACAGGCATTAGGCAAAACCAGCCCTGGAGGGTGGTATTTGGGTAAAAATACAGTTTTGATTGCTATTGTCTCTACTGTGTAGTGTCTTAGAGCATTTAATATCCATTAGTGTTCAGGAGTGTTTTTTCTTAGGTGTTATACCATCTAGTGATGATGTACATAGACCTATGTTTTCCAGGGTTAAAAATTATAATTCAAAGTTCTTTCGTTTCTGTTTTCATTTTTTTACATGTCTTTTGTGCTGATACAGATAGGGGTTGACTTAAAATATGTACCATATACTTTTATAAAAAGCTGAAAAAGCCTAGCTTGAAGTTAAAGTGCAAATTATTAAACTTTTCTTCATCCTTGTGATTTAGAGAAACAGCACAGTAGTATTCTGTGACTAAAACTCCTGTAGCAAACAGCACATTACTTATGTAAATCCACACTATTAATTTTTTGCATTTTTTCCTCTCCCCTTTTTGCATGCACATAACTTTCTGTCTTATAGATTCATAGGTCAGGCAGAATGTCCAGATTAGCTGAAATCCTTCTTTTCACAGAAACTCATGGGTCTCATTGATGTAGAAGAGGCACTTAAATTCCCATGTAATCTGGCAGAAGATTTATGAGTTTAGATTTACACATCTATACCAATTCTATCCACTGTGTCCTTTCACTGGTGCAGTCTTGCTGCCAAGATATGCACACACTCTTCTGTTATCTGAAAATAAAAGTCAGTGAAGCAGTCATGGAACATAAGAGAATTAACTGCTCTGTAAAGTGATCCTGATTGCTTTTATGGCAATTGTTATCACACATAACAAAACTAAAGTTTCCAGTAGGTCTTTGGAAACAGAAGGTGAATAAATGTAGCCCAAATACTGAAGTCATTAGTTTTGCTGCTGTCAGGGAAAAAAATAAAAACATGAACATGGATATATTCAAATTTCTAGATTCAGCAAAGACAGGAATTAGATTTTTATGTTTTGGTCTTAAAAGTGAAAGGTGCTTCATTCCCAGCCTTTATGATTCAAAAGGTGACTCTGGAAGACTGGCAAGTGGCTCCACCAGCATAGCTGGGGCTGTCCCTGGAGTGGGGCAGTGGCGTTTGTGAGCTCTGTTCAGGGCCAGGGCAGGTGTGGCCATCTGAAGTTGCTGCTGGATGAGTTACACAAAGTAAGAAAATTCCTTTACAGGCATTGGAAATTTTGCACTCTTTATTGGAAATCATTGCATAAGGGGTAGTACTGAGCAGTGCCCAAGCCCTTCTTGCCTGCTAGGATGGGAAGACAGGCTTGCTGTGCTTTCTGCACCAAAAGCTCTCATAAAAACTATTATTCTCAGCCAGCATTCAATTCAGGTAAACTTAACTATATTAATCTACAATATGAAAATTGAATAAAAACAATTCTCTAAGTCAGTAATGATTATTCAGGGACATCTCTAAGGAGTGTGTGTATACCTTGGAAATAATTGGTTCAAAACTCCTGGGTAGCTGCTAATACTGCCACTAAGTAGAGAGAAATATGTGGGTTTGCTAACAGCCAGCAATTCAACAGACAAGAATTATCTATTTGCTTGAAAAGTGAGTAGTTTCAATGCAAGGTTCATGTGTTTTTGCCAGCAGCTATTTAAAACTATTTCCTGTGCTAAGCAATTTTTTTTTCCCCCCACAGGTACGTAAGGAATACGGGAAATGCTTCCGACATTCCTACTGCTGTGGAGGGCTTCCAACTGAGAGTCCCCACAGCTCAGTGAAGGCATCAACCACCAGAACCAGTGCTCGCTATTCCTCTGGCACTCAGGTAACAAAGATTTTGACAGCATCTTTTAATTACCTTGTTTATGAAAAGCCCACGGAGATGCCTTCCGATCAGAAAGACTAATTGTCTTCTCATTATTGTAATTTAGATGGTAAATACAGACTTCTGCATTGTGGGATTATTTCTTTTTAAACAGTTATTTTGGTGTAATACAAATATGTTATTTTTTTCTTGTAATTAGGGACTGATTTATAGGGAGGTTTATACCATCATGTTTCATTGAAATAAAGTTTAATAAATTAGAGTTTTAATAATAAAATAAGGGATTTTCATGATGTGCTAGAAAAATGGTTTACTTTGGGCTAAAATAAATACAAATATTCTACATAATAGCACATGAGTAGGAAAAAATCTTTTTGTAATCTACTGTGGTTTTGTCTCACTGCTTTGTGCTAACAGAGTCGGATAAGGAGGATGTGGAATGACACTGTGAGAAAACAATCGGAATCGTCTTTTATCTCAGGTGACATCAACAGCACTTCAACACTTAATCAAGGTCAGTCACTGGGAACATTTCAGTTTTAGAATCCATAAATTTATTACAGATTTTATATCACTTAACACAGAAGAATTGAAAATAATGTTAAAAAAAATCTGGAACAATCGTTCTCTAAAAGCAGATTTTTAAAGTTATCCACCAGCACTTTTGAAAACCATGTTCCCTTAACTGGCCCCTGCTATAGAAGTTGAATTCTTCAATTCATGGGAATGTATTTAAATTAGTTTCATCAATAATTTAGCTTAAAAGCAAGATCATAATTTTAAATCTTTCCTAACCTTTATAGGTTAAATCTGAAATAGAAATATGAGTGCAGTAACATTTTAATGCATATTTGACTGATTTTTAGGTGCAGAAATTTTCCCAGTGAAATCTAATTGATATCATTTCTATGCAAAAGATGTCTGTAAAGCATTTATCTTTTCTATTTCAAAGAGCATCATATCTGTAACATGGGATAGAATCCAGATTTGCAGGCACAGAGAAGTCAAAACTTCTCATCTCAGACAGACTTTGAAATATGCAACTTCATTTTCATGGCCACACAGAAGACGAGGGTATTTGCCAAGACAGATTGTCCCTGCCTTTGTCCCCTCCCTCTTGTGTTTTGGAGGCAGTTTCAGCCAGCAGTGGAGGGAGAACTGCTCTGTGCAAGCCGGGTTTGGAGCCTGTTCTTCCACCCTGTCCTTAAGGGAAGAGCAGGGAGCCCTGGTCACACTGCAACCAGTCCCTGCTCCACTCAGAAAGTTTCAACCAGAACATCCAAATTAAGGATTTGATAGCAGGAATGTGTATTTACATTCATTTTGGAAGTAAAAACTGTGGTGTTTGCAGAGCAAAAGGTATCAGAAAGCGTGATTCTACTTTTGCTGTTTGGTACATAGAAAGTGGGTGAGACCTGTGTGTCTCACTGCTCCTCCCACCCCCCTTATGAATCCTGCATGTTCTTTTGGAAAAAATCAAAATTAAGTAACTTCTCCTAGGTAGAAAATGTATATTTTTCGTGTCTCCTTCAGTGTCATACTAAAATTCCAAAAATACAAGCACATAAAATTTGGTAGTTACTCTAATTTGCTGTCTCTGGCTCCTGAGGTTTGCCCTAACTGTGCTGTACTGTTTGTTAATTTAGTGTTGAACAGAGGTCTCAGCAGCTTCTCCCTGTTTCAAGTTCCAGACTCAAGTCACTGGAGATGTTCTACCATTATTAGAAAAATTGTTATCAACTCTGTTCACTTATAATTTTGTCTCTATCTCAGTGATACATAAGTATTAGGGTAGTTTAATAATTAATGGCAAGTGGCATTTTTCCTTTAAAATAAAAATCAAGCTTTTAGTTAAGCTTTTTTTTTCTTGTGACAAAGAAATTTGGATTTTAAAAAATGATAACTATAAATTACACGTTATTAGTCTAAGATTAAATATAGTATGCAAAATTAAAAAAAAACCCAAGCAAACTATATTTCAGGTATTATTTCTAGTAAGAAGTACTTTACAATGGGAAAAAACTATGATAATATTTTTAGTTGATCACTAATACAAACTTTCAAATAAGATTAGCATAGTCAGGCCAAAATTCTCTGAGTGTTAGAAATTTTTTGCTCATTTTTAGCTGCTAAGTAGCTCTGGGAGTAGAAAAGCATTAATATTTGGAATATATATAATTACTTGACAAATAAAAATATTTATCCTATAAAAATAGAGCTGCTCTCTAATTGTCCTTGGGTCTGTAATACACTGATACTGATGTACTGCTTTGCGATGTAATAAAAAAGGAACTTGAATTTAATCTTATTGAAATGTTTAAATTAATTTTTAAATCACAGCACTTTTCTTGTAGTAGCTAGAAACCAGAGATTAATTGACTTTTTAATAATTTCTCAAAATATGCTGGTTTTTTATCTGATTATTCTGAGAGTGTTTAAATGGTGTTGTGTTAACATGTAAATTTGAGTTTACAAGAGTTTAAAGTCTGTTCGTGCAGTATTTTTCTCTGTCTTACGTTGTTTGTAAACTGATAGTTTAAAGAAATTTGTCATTCAAGGAATTCTTTTTTAAAACCTGGCAGATACGTTTGCAGCATGACTGTCCCAGGAGAAAATGTGAATGCTCTGATTTCTTAGAGCAAATATTTTGCTTTCCCCTCAGCATGCATACTTTTGCATATACTAAGATATGCTTCTTGCAATTTGTCATCCACTGTCTGTTTGAAAACAGCAATTCCCTTCCACTATCTGTGTGTTTTTAATAAAGTGAGTAACAGCTCTGATCCTGTCATGAGAGGTTTTTCAATGCCTTTCAGTTTGAGAAATTCAGTTCTGTCAATTCAGGACGGAAGCGATCATTTTTTAAGTCCTAATAGCTTTATGTAGTACCTTGATCTCTAAACATTTAATTGCTACTCTTGTGTAACAGTGGTTTTGTATACATTAGTAAATATCACTTTCACTAGATGTTTACTTTGGGGATTTGGACAGCACCTGTGAATTACTGGAATCTAATTCTATTTTCCTGCTCCCATTTCCAATGCATAGCTCAAATACATGCAGAAATTTTCAGCAGAGTTACATTTTAGAAATCCTACATGATTCATGATGACTAAAAATTACTCTTTATTGAAACTGTCAGTCTAAAATTAAGCAACTGACATTTTTTTTTCTGTTTCTTTTGCTTTAGGAATGACTGGCAATTACCTACTAACAAACCCTCTTCTTCGACCACACGGCACTAACAACCCCTATAACACATTGCTCGCAGAAACTGTTGTATGTAATGCCCCTTCAGCTCCTGTGTTTAACTCACCAGGTGTGCTTATACTTCCTGAATAAACTGCTTTTCTTGGCTCACTCCAAATTCCCTTTTTTCCCTAGATAGAAACTCAGGTTGCAATACCCCAGCCATACAGTCTGAATTTCTGAAATAAATTCAAGAAATGCAGTGTTGCCAATGTCAGCTTGTAAAACTGCACTATATTATAGTAATGCCTTTGCCCTTACAGTATTTACAAATAATTATCCATGTTTTTAACACAGGTGGCATAAATCTTAATATACTATTAAAGGACTGACACCACATGGTCCGAGAGCCCATCTTCAAGATAAATATCACTTAGAGGTATCATGTCTATGCAATATAAGGTCGACTCTAAAGCTTGCTGAGAAAACCCTGCTTATGGAATGGATGAGATACTAAAGCAGTGCAAGGCATCTTTGGATACCCCGGTGTAGAGAATCGTATCCAGCGTCAAACAGATCCAAACTATAGTATAGTGCAGCTTTATTGGGAGATCATTTTCCTACAGGAAAATCTTGAGATTAACAGTTAGAAAAGTTTAGTTCTGTAGGAATAAAGGGTGTCATCATTTACCTAACGTTTTGTTGTTACATTATCTACTTGCCTTTTTTAACGATGTTGCAGTTCATCAGTAAATATCTTGCAGATACTGTTTGATGAGTCCTAAGATCACTTTAGTGTAAATAGAATGATAAATCTTTGAAAAAGAGCTCATAAAACCTTGTTTCCAGTTTTTATTTCAAGTCTCCTTTTTAACTGAACTGTAGTTTCTATTTTCATTCTCTTGTTTTCTTACTTTCCTTATGCTTTCCTCTAGCAACCTACAGAGAGACAAGTATGGGAGTAAAACTTAACTTTGCCTATCAAATGTAAATTTTTTCAGCATGATTTTTAATGGGCACAATTAAAACATAACTAGCGGTCATGAAGTAGACTCAGCGGGCAAGTGGTTCACAATTTGCAAATAAAATGTTTCCACATTCAAAAAGTACTTGCAAACTGCTTTTTGGGAAACACCATGAGGTCTGTAGCAAACCCTATTGGTAACACAAGTTATGCAATGCTGAAATAATTTGCTATTTAAAACCAAAGCAGTGTCATGCCGAAATGCTTAATAATTTACTTATATTTTTACATTTTTACAAGATTCCTACAGTAATCTTGCTACAGGCTATGAAAGATTTCAAATTAATTACCTGATCATGGGCAACAAAATTTGCCTCATCAAACCAATTTGAATATATTCCAGCATGCTTAACTCTGCAGTATATCATAGAAAACTCATTTTGGATTATCAGATGTATTTTGATATCTCTTTAGCAGAGGAAAAGAAAATGAAAATTACAGAATTAAATCACTTTCATGAGGGAAATGAATCCAGCATGTGGTCCATGTGTTGTCTACTTTTATAAATGCCATATGTTCTGCACAGCTAAATCCATTGCAAGAAAAATCTTGGAACATACATGAAATTGCAAAACTACATAGTTGTTTAATCAAAGCTTAAAGAGGCCTTTCAAACAACCCTCATTCCTGTTAAAATCAGTACACATGGAGAAGAGTTAGCAGTAACACAAATGCAAAATGACTTGCAAATTGCTCAGAATTTATTTGGAAATGATTACTCTATTTTTCAAAGTTGAAGACAAAAATCTTTTCATGAGAAAATGCAATCTCTTTTTAATTGAAAACAACATTTCCAAGGAATATTGAATTTTCTAGGATAAGCTGCAGCTTTAATTATGAAAAAAGAAATCCACAAAATGAGAAAATGTAAAATCTTTTCCAAAAAACTTTTCCCTTATACTCCTCCAAGCCTTGCATATTATGCAGCAGCCTCACAGTGGTCAGTCTCATTTCAGTAAAGTCACTTCATTCTTTCTTTACTTCCAGACATATCTGTAGATAAAGTGCTTTTCTAGGAATGCTCTAACCATCTGATTTCCATGGTTCAGACTGTTTAATTTCTTGCAAAGTTTTTTTTTTCTTTTTTCTTTTTTCCTTTTTTTTTTTTTTTTGCTTTGCTTGGGAAGCACTGTGCTGTCATAGTTTACATGTCTTTGTGTCTATAGGAAAACCTTTTCTTTATCAAGTTATCGGAAAAAAAAGCCAAAACCCAAAGCATAAAGACTTTAATCATCATAAGACTTCATTTCCCCCCCCTCTTAAACTCCTTTTCATGTTTTCAGCAGACTTACCCAATCTGTCATTCCCTCAACAGCTATGAGATATCAGCCATGGCTGATTTCCTCTTCCCATTCCACAACTAATATTTATTCTTTGGTTTAATTTCTGTGACCCATACTTACAGAAATTCCTAACATTTCTGCATTTGACTTCCATGCCCATGGTAACTGTGGGCCTAGCTCTTAATTAACTATTCTGGTTCATTCAGCGCTGTCACTGTGACTGATGCAGACTGCAGGCAAACTTTGACCTTTAGGAGCCTGGGGCCTTTGTTGGCAGACAGAATATTAGTGCAAAAAAATTACATTAAGTGGGAAAAGAAAAGCTGTTATTGCTTAGTAATCTAATTTGCTGAACCCTTGCTCTGACTAAGTTGCTGAGAAGCTCAGTAATTCTTCATCATGTTACAATAAATCATTTTACTTTCTTTTATATATCAGCTACTCTTAGGCCAGATAGCCTGAGCAGACAGACATGATGTGAGTTGTCCAAAGTGAGTCATTCCACCTGCTGTCTATCGTGTTGTTGGATGGTGCTT
This sequence comes from Fringilla coelebs, assembly GCF_963513975.1. Lineage (NCBI taxonomy): Eukaryota > Metazoa > Chordata > Aves > Passeriformes > Fringillidae > Fringilla > Fringilla coelebs. Next base: position 13,458,757 of record NC_140067.1, read on the forward strand.
GTGGGCCCTGGTCCCTGTAGTGTGAAAGATGGCTGTCCTTGTTTAACATAAATTCTTTGTATTTATCCATTTTTTTTCATTCTTTTCTTTACTTCATCTCCAAAAAAAAAACCAAAACCAAAACAACAGGAAAAAATGTTAGAAATGTTGTTAAAGTAGTTGCTTGCCAGTTATGTGGGTTTATGTTGTACATTTACCTTCAGTTATGTCTGTGATCTAATTCCTTTTTAATTTAGTGTTGTTTAGGACAAATTCTGTTAATTTTCTTTTTCTAAATCATGGTGATGTACTTCAAAACATAGATGTTTCCAAATGAATTGCTTTGCATTACATATGCAAGGGCATGGAGTGAACAGTTCCTTGTGGAAAAGTCACATAATTGACACTAAATTACGAAATTCAAATGCCACTATTCCCCACAGGAAACACACATTACTATTTTTAGAATGCATCTTTCCTATAAGGTGTGCAACTCTTTACATTTGGGAATGTTCAATAAACTAACTTTCCTCAAGTTTTAAAGTTTTACTTCCAAGTACAACTTTGTCCTGAACTACATTAAAGAACTTTGTTTAAAAAAAAAAAAAAAAAAAAAGAGAAGTAAAGGTGATAAAAACATGTCAGGGCAATAACCAGAGCTGTCCTTTTCCATTTCAGGACATTCACTGAACAATGCCAGGGATACAAGTGCCATGGATACTCTACCGCTAAATGGTAATTTCAACAACAGCTACTCACTGCGCAATGGAGACTATAACGACAGCGTGCAAGTTGTAGACTGTGGACTAAGCCTGAATGATACAGCTTTTGAGAAAATGATCATTTCAGAGTTAGTGCACAACAACCTGCGGGGCAGCAGCAAGAACCACAACCTGGAGCGGGCGCTGCCGGCCAAGGCTGTGATGGGCGGCAGCAGCAGCGAAGACGACGCCATCGTGGCGGACGCCTCGTCTCTGATGCACAGTGACGCCCCCGGGCTGGAGCTGCACCACAAAGAGCTGGAGGCCCCGCTCATCCCTCAGCGGACTCACTCCCTTCTGTACCAGCCCCAGAAGAAAGTGAAGACCGAGGGAACCGACAGCTACGTCTCGCAGCTGACAGCCGAGGCCGACGACCACCTCCAGTCCCCCAACAGAGACTCTCTTTACACGAGCATGCCCAACCTCAGAGACTCTCCCTACCCAGAGAGCAGCCCCGACGTTGAAGAAGACCTCTCTCCCTCCAGGAGGAGTGAAAACGAGGACATTTACTACAAGAGCATGCCAAACCTAGGAGCTGGCCATCAGCTTCAGATGTACTATCAAATCAGCAGGGGTAATAGCGACGGCTATATCATTCCCATTAACAAAGAAGGATGTATTCCAGAAGGAGATGTTAGAGAAGGACAAATGCAACTGGTGACAAGCCTTTAATAGTGTAGCAAAGAAATATTAAAGGTCACGTTCAAGTATTAAAGAGACTTAATGCAGGCTCCCTCATATCTGCTCGAAGAGACAATTCTGTTGACCCTGTGGTTCCCCAGTAACAGGGATGACTGGACCTCGCAGTTCTGTGAATTTTTATAAAACAAAAACTTTGTATATACACAGAGTATACTAAAATGAATTATTTGTTACAAAGAAAAGAAATACCAACAAGGTATTTACGATATCTTCTGCTGCTGAATTTAACAAAATTGTGAAAAAAAAAAAAAGAGAAATAAACACTTTCCAGCCATTTTACTGCAGCAGTTTGTGAACTAAATTTGTAAATATGGCTGCACCATTTTTTTTTTCCTAGGCCTACATTGTATTATATACAAGGCGTGGGCTTTAAAATCCTGTGGGACAAATTTACTGTACCTTACTGTTCCTGACAAGACTTGCAAAAGCAGGAGAGATATTCTGCATCAATTTGCAGTTCACTGCAAATCTTTTCCATTAGGGCAAAGATTGAATACATGTCTAACCACTAGCAATCAAGCCACAGGCCTTATTTCATATATTTCCTCAACTGTACAATGAACCGTTCTCATGAAAAAATGGCTAAAGAAATTATATTTTGTTCTATTGCTAGGGTAAAATAAATACATTTGTGTCCAACTGAAATATAATTGTCATTAAAAAATAATTTTAAAGAGTTTGAAGAAAATATTGTGAAAAGCTCTTGGTTGCACATATGTTATAAGCTGTTTTTCTTACACTGTTCATAGTACGATAGTTTGTTTAAAATGCAAGTTCTACCTGTTTTCACTTATTTTTTCACTGTAAACAGTGTTCTGCTTTGACAAGTTAGTTTTTATTCTTAAGTTTTGAATTTTTATTGCCAAAAAAAAACCATAATTGGGGAGAAAGTTGTTTTAGAAGCCAATTATGCCAAGCCTTGCACAAATTTGGTGTAGCTAACAAAGATTGTAACTCAATTCCCTGTTCATTCTTTAATCAGGGTTGGGTGGTAAGGGGTAAAGGGGACACTGGACACTTCTCACAAGCTTTCTCGTGAATAAAAGGTGCCTGTCCTTCAAAAAAATAAATAAAACATAACTATAACTCATCCATATTCCTTCTGCCTATATTTAGTAATTAATTTATTTTATGATAAAAAATCAAATGAAATGTAAATGGTTTCAACAAAATTCTGCTTTTTTCATCCCTTTGTGTAAACCTGTTAATAATGAGCCCATCACTAATACCCAGTGTAAAGTTTAACACCTGTTTGACAGTAAATAAATGTGAATTTTTTTCCAAATAGGTAAAATGTGCATTATTATGTACGAAGCATAATTGGCATCAGCAGTCCTTCGACCCAGATGTGTCCTGCCTAGAATGGCATCTTTACATTTCATGATATAAGTGTCGAGAATTCAACAGAAATTGTCTATAGCTCTACAGAAGACAGGTCATCTTTACTATTCCTTTGTCATGATTGAATAGGATCAAACCCAGATACAGCAAGGTCATTATGAAAATGTACTGTAAATTCATATATTTGCATAACTTTTTAGTAGGCATCTGCACTGAAATTAAAAATAAGGTGGTAAACACAACTCTCATTTCTTGGCAACAGTAATTAGCAGTTAATTATTAGTGATGAAGATACATTGTTGCAGTGGGGAAAACACAAATAAGCAGCATTTGGCTAGCACTCTGAGTGCTATCTAAATAATTCATCCATCATGGCACTGGTTTGTATTAGATAAATAAGCACGACTGTCCCTCTTTTTATCAAGCTAGAGAACTGCAGAAGGCAGCTGATGCCCAAGATGTTATCCACAAATCAGTAGCTAAATTGGAAGTCTGAAATCTTTGTTGTGTTGATTTCCAAGCATCTTCTGTTCCTCTCATCCAGGGCCTTTCGAAGATAGCATCAAGGACTGCATTTGCTAAACTGAGTTCTTTAAAACACCTCTCCAAATAATGCCCTGTCATCACTGAGGCCACAGTTTCACATGTGGCCACTATGACTTCTTGTATGATAACAGCAAAAATTCACTTGAAAGCTGTATCATTACCTTCCAATGCATTGGAATATATAAAGCCCTTTTGGAAAATGTCAATGCATTTTTTAGAAGTTTGGATTTCAGAAGAATGTCTTGGGTGAGACTTCCCACTGTTCAAGCTCTATAAAACTAAAATCCAGGTTGAGATGGAACTGTGGGGTTCAGGTAACCTCAATATATCTATTCAGGACTGTGACACTGTAGCAATTGTCCATAAATAAAAAAGCATCTTCCACCATCAGCCACTGGTAACTCTTGCCAGTAAGTTCCTTAACACTTAAAAGTTACTGTGTTTGCAGTAGAGTCACTGTAACATACAAAATTTAATCAGAAGGGGTTCACTTCTTTAGTAGAGATGCTTTAAAAATCTGAAGTCTCTATGAAACAGGACTTAGTTCTTAGAATTTGCTGATTCAGGGTACACAGCAGACTCTATGGAGCAAAATTTATTCCCTTAGTCTGTCTGGCAAAAGTATACTTGCTGCCTTCTACCTAGGAAATCATGTTCTTAAGGAGTTCAAAATTATGGTAGTCAAGTAATTACAGTACACATGACCTAATAACATCACCAACTTTCTGCAGAATCTTCAACCCTATTTCAAGCAATTACTCCTTTGTGTCTAACTAAAGGTGGCAAAACTACATATTGGAGAAAGGTTTGTAGTATTGTGATCTTAAATACATATTCAATTGCAAATGTAACAAATAGTCATAAAACAAGAAAATGTAGCTGATGAACCTAAGATGAACCAGCTGAACCTAAGTATCATAAATGAATTCTTTTGTTAGCTTCTTTGTAATGTAGCTGTTGCTTTTTAGTGAGCCTGTTTTTTTTTTTTTTAGTGTTGAGCTAGTGAGTGTCCTGTGTTTAGCTAGCAGCCAATACATTGCCAAATTTCTGTTGGTGTAATTTCTCAGTGTAGTAGGTTACAGTATAAATATATAGTTGACAGCTTATTGTAATTTATGTTCTCTTCTAACATTCCTGCCATCTTGTCTTGGGATCAGAAGGACAGAAGAATTCAGAGGAAGAGTTCAAGAATAGCGAAATAATGGCAGCAGAATTAATGGAAACAAGTATTTCTTCAGGGTCATCAGTTAACCAGTTCCTCTGATGGTGCCCACACTATGTTGCTATTTTAGGCACTGTCTTTCAGAAGAGCTGTAATTTTCTCATGGCTGGTAATCTCCTGTTAGTATCAGTGTTAACCCTACTGGCTCAGTTCAATTCTTCCTTGTAACTTCAGTCCAGTTATAATAATTCCTACAAAAGATTGAATGGGATGTGCATTTAGTGAACTGTTGTATAATGGTGCTATGCATTGTCTAATATAAAATACATCTCAATTCTACATAAGTGAACCATAACATGAAGAAATGCAACACTGGTAATTACTTAGTTAAAACTAACCTTTATCTGTAAATTCTACAATACACCTTTGCTTATTTTAAATTTGAAATGAAGTTACTAATAAAGTTTACATATATTCACTTATGTAGGCAATAAAGGGTGTTTCAAATTGCCATAAATTATGGATAAAATATGTGTCATACTTGATGTCCTAAGTTTTAAGGATTTCTTTTTTACTACTCAGAACAGACATTAACAGAGCAACAAAAAAGTAAACTGTCCCTGTGTACTGTAGCTGGTGTTATCCCTCCTTTGCCTCAAAAATAACAAAACTTCTCTTCTAGATTTGATTATATGACAACATACAGTAGGGTAACTTTTAATCCCTGAATAAAATGCTTTTCAAAATCAAGAGAAGCTACAGGTAGACAATAATATAAATATATATAGACATACACACATAACATTTTAATTCACTAATGGTAGGGAATAATAAAGAACTTAAAAAAGATGGGATTCAGCAGTAATCCTTCAGTTTTTAAGTAATCCTGCAAAGACACCCCAGAGACATCACAGTAAAGCATTCATTTTTTTATAAATAAGTGGTGACAATCACCTCTCACATTTATGAAGAGCAGTCAGTGCTACCATTTCAGTAAGCAAGGATCTAGCTATAGGCTGCACTGTGGGATGAGGATCCCAGATTTATGGATGCCACTGGTATGCTGGGTCTCTATTCCACAGTGACACCACAGTTTTACACTGAGTTGGAGATTAAAAATTATCACTGTCACAACCCTGGAAGCAAGAGATCTGTGTCTTTCATTTACACAAACACTTTGTAAATTAGTAGGAATTCAGTTAATGGCTCCAGCTCAATCATCTGGCTCTGCCAAAAGTCTGGAGTAAGGGTTCATTAGGACCCCATCTATTTCCACAGTGTTTGGGGCTTTTTTCAGTAAAATCTTCATGTGGTTTTTAGAACAACAACTTCTAAATCCTTTTATTCATGCAGGATAAATTCTCAATGGTATTTCATTAATTCATGCCTAAGAGCATTAATATATCTTCTTAGTGTATTATGTCATCATTAATCTCAGCTGCTCCCCATCCAAGTTCCTGGCATGTGCAGGGGATCACACCATGTTGCAGCCTGAGTGGTTATAAATGCTACTGAAAATCACACAAGCCTCTACTCAGCAGCAAGGAGATTTTAAAGGACCATTCAGTATCATGCACCAGCTGCTGCAGACATCATTCTGGGATCCCAGATGGAGGAAATCACAGCTGCATAAATTACACTCAGAATAGGTAGCTCCATAAAGAAAATTTTTCTACAGCAAAGTTTGTGTACTGAACCATTTCTTCCTTGGGTGCACACCTCCTTTTGTATGGTAAAGTGGGAGCCCTGGCACAATGTAGACTCTCCAGTGCCAACCAGTTCAAAGTTTAGGTAGCAAAGCTGAGCACAAAAACATCAGTGCACATTAAAAGCTCAGGTTCCCAAATAGGAGGCAGCAGGTGAGTACCTGTATGGGCTTTTTAATGGAGAAGCTGGATCTCTGTAGATAGCCTTGGAATAACTGATCCAGTCCTATTGTAGCATTAGAATTGTTTTAGAATAACATAATGCTGCTGAACATTTGGCCTCCACGATTGCTTAACAGAATGATTCCTAAGGGTTAATGAGGTTCTCATGAAAACAATTCATTTTAATTCTCTTTAGATATACCACTTTTCTTTTCTTTTTTTTTTACACTAACAATATAAATAGGAGCTTTTTAACTTGTATTCTTAACACCACTCATTGTTTTAAATACTTGCCCTCTGTTTCCTATTACTTAACTTCTTGCTAAACAAACCCTTGTTTTCAGCGTCCTCCACCTCTTTAATTATTTATTTACCAGTCTTCAGAGTTACTTTTTGTCAGCATGCTTTAAGAGATGTGGCAAGAACAAAATTATGGGTTCATGTTAATTTATGAATGGGAGTTTTATCTTCTATTCTGTGCTACTGCCAACCCACCGTGGTCTCACATTATCTTTTGTTTTCATAAGGATCCCTTCACAACACACTATTCCACTAGGCTGGACATAGTAAGTAATGACCTAAATAGTTATGGTTAATTTAGAGCCCAGCAAAGCTACAAACACTTCCAATTATTCTTTTGAATGTGTGCCCAACCTTGCATTTCTCAGCACTGCATTTCATCTGCATCACACTGCCCATTTATTCACTTTGTTAACCCAGGTCAATCACAATCTTCCCTAGTTCTGATTACCTGCAGAAATTCTGTGCTAAGAGCAAACAGTGCCCTCTCCCCGGCAGCATGCTCATCCCCATTTTCAGATAGCACCAGTTGAACAGTGTAGGGGCACTAGACCATTAGCCTTTTGTCATGCTAAAAAAATCAACCATTTAATCCTGCTCTACCTCTTAGTTTCTAATGCACAACTACTTTAGTTCTCACTTCCTTAATACGCATTTGCTTTAATGGCTTCTTGGTAGGCATATTTTTATATGGATTTTTTTTTTCTTTTTTAAATCCAAATAAATTACATCAACCATTCCCTCTAGTCTCAACAGCTGCACGATTGACTTAATTTTAGTACGTTAGAGAGGCACAATTTTCTTGCTCTAAGCACTTACGTCTCTTTTGGCAATGTTTCCCCTGCAGTTTGTGCTTAAATGTGGATCTGCTAGATGTCAGACCCAAAAAGCACTCCACTGTTCAAAGTGAAACTTTGGTGGAATTTAGGCACTTAAATCCCAGGTACAACAAATGTTACTTCAGGGCCAGAATTAATTATAATCTGGAAGACATGTATGTTTTTGTCAGTAAAGCCTTTTCACCACCCCAGGTTGGTGACTCTGTGTGCAGCCCTGTCGTTGCAGCCAGAGGCCATGAGCAGTGTCACTGCCTTGCTGTGCTTACAGACCCTGAATGCCATAATCCAGGAATTATGTTACAAAGGAGCTCCTTCCTTCCCCTGCTGGAGCTGAAATGCTGACAGTAACTAGCCTGGAGTAACTCTGATGTAAATGCCACCCCCAGAGCTCTGCAGCACCCATGGATCTGCCCTTGCTTCAGCTGGATCACTGAAGCAGGAGCTGCATTTGACAGTCTTTCCAAATCTCTGTGAGCCTTTGTGCATCCCTCTGCTATGGAAAACAGACCCTAAAATTTCTCCCAGCTTTTTTTCTTTTTTTTTTTCTGTTTAAATCCCATGGAAGCTGAAGGCTCTGAGCACACCAAGTTTATTGTTCCTTTTGAGAAAGGCTGACAACTCTTGCCTGTACTCAAAAGCACCACGGGTTCTGGCCTGGTGTGCCTCCCTATGCTTACAGAAAGCAGTCAAGAAATTTTTCATTCCAATATATTGAAATTTTCAAAGCATGCTTTTAAATCCAATTTAACAAAAAAAAACAACTTTCTTCAATGGACCAAAACTCTACCACTCACAAAAATCACTGAAAATGAAGGAAACAGTCAAAACACCTAGCAAGAGAAAGTTGATTAGAGATTTGCCTTAGCACAGGGTTCCCATAGGTTATCTAGGCAAGTTTTCTAAGGTTATGAACACACCCTTCCCTGAGAAGGCTTAGTACCAGCAAGGCAGTGTTACCCGTGCAGGGGTGCTGTAAATATCAGAGTTCTGTGCTTCTCAGCATCACTTAAGGAATCTGGTCCATGTCCATTCTTAGAAGTGTATGCTAAAAGTGTATGCAGAGACAATCTTTGTCTCATATTTAAAGGATTACTGCCCTGACTGAATACTACAAGTAAGCAAAAGTGACACCAGTATATAGAGAAGGAGAGCCTACAGTTGCAGTCCTGCAGTGTAACTTGCTTTCATGATCCAGCTCATGGTGAGCACACAGAAATTTCTCTTGAGGCAGATGCAGAAAGTACATAAAGCTAAGTTCTGAATACTCTGACATTCAGAGTAAGCAGGTAGCTGCTGCAGGAGAGGTTCTTCTAGGTCCCAGCAAAAGTTTGATGCACATTAGCTGGCACTTATGGGACTACTTGGTCTCCCCATATCAAGTTAAGAACATGCTTAGTTATAAGTGTGCTAATTAGGTCAACTTGACTATTGTTCTGTGGTTTGACAGATGCTGCATTTAAAGTAATTTCAAATACTAATTTTTAGACCTTTTATGTGAACTGATAAATCAACTATTTATTCATGGAATTATTCTTTTCTTTGTTAATGCTTATTCCCTCTGGCTTGTAACTTTAATTAGAACCTGCTATCTGTTCATATTGGTAATAGTAACAGTTGTCACTAGAGTACAGATGCATAGATTGAGCTGATATTGCCCCTTTGACATGATACTTAAAGGCTAGCAATCCTCCCAGCTATGTATCTGAGAATGCCATCCATTAGTGCTTTTTCTCACTGCTACCCTGAACTCCCCACTCTGAACACTAACAATCTGATTGTTTTTTAACCAACCAATAACGCATTTTCTAAAGACTAGAAACTGTGCAAAAAATAGCTTCATTTGAAGATAAATATCTGCCTGAAAAGGTTATTCAGCCTATCCAGATTTCTTTTTTATTACCATAGATTTTCCCAAGGCAGTATTGTTTCTTGAATAATTACCAATCTAAGCAATCATGTGCTGAAGCAGTCTGATTCACTCACTAAACATACATAGAGAAAAGAACTTGGTTACCCTGGTGAAAACAAACAACTCTTCCTCTTCTTTTTGCCCTCTCCTCAACCCCTTCATAGAATATAATGACTGCATTGAAATGTAATCAGTTAATATTTGATTTGCATTTGTCAGGAAAAGGAAACATCAAATATATTTTTTAGAGCAGAGGAATTAGGATCTGGAAAATTGTTCAAATAACGCTAGTCTTGTTTGATTTGTGTCTTTACATACTGATTCATAAGTTTCAGTAATTTGAAAGGAGACTTCCAGCAACTAGTTGCAATCAGATAGGTTCTAAAAGCTTGCCAACATACTATTTAGATAAACTAATTAAATAAACTTTTCCTTCCAATAAAAACTAATTCCTTTTTCATTATTTTTCACTCTGTGATACAGAAAATTATATCTGTTTCACAAGTTTCTGATTAAACGTATCAGGAACAGAATAGCTTTCAAGGTCTGTGTTCATGGGGAAGAGACAGACAGACTGCTCTTAAAGTGGTCTGCATACCCTGTGTGAGTCAGCAACAGCAGCCAGAAACAGGCTTATAAAGTGTCCATTTGCAAATACTGCAATTCAAAGCACTTCCATTTGCAAATGCAGCAATTTAAAGGACTTTTTTTTGCATTGACTCATGTGCTCCATGGATGGCACAAAGTCAGATTGACCCTCACATCTTCAAACACCCAGCACCACTTGCTAGCAGGAAAGGTACATTCTGCTGAATGGATGGGGATGATGCTTAAAGCAGGCAAGAGATGATGATGATGCTTACAGGGCTTTGCATATCAAATATTTAGTCCTCACTTGTCCTCCCAAACAGAGCGAGGTATCTAAAGTTTCTCCAAGTGACTCGTAGTCCAACATGCTGCTGTGTGCCACAGAATGAAGAACTGCATCTTCTTGGCAAGAAAAACGTGTTAGCTCCAAACAAACAAAGGCTCACCTGCTGTGAATCTGCTCAGAATTCTGCAGTTTGTGAGTCCTGGGTGCTGGAGACATCAGGACTTCAACACAGCCTGGTCTAGTGGAAGGCTCCCTGCCCATGGCTGGGAAGGTGGAAGCAGATATCCTTAAGATCTCTTCCAACTCAAACCATTCTGTGATTCTGATTTACTGAAAGCATCCAGTTGAAAAAAAGTTAGTATCAGGAATGAAATTCAACTCTGGAATATACATTTGAGTGATCAGAAAGATACCTGGCAGACTTTGGTGAATTATGGAAAAATACTGTGGCCTCCTGATATAACTCTCAGTGAATATTTTTCCTGAAATACTGAAATATTATCACAATCAATTCATTGTAGCTACAAGTCGGTACACAAGCAGGAGTTCTGCTGCATCAGGAAGTGGAAGAGCACGCAGGATATGCCCAAATAAGTTTTTGACTCAATTTATGACAATCCAAAATTAGCATATTTTGATTGAGGCCTGTGAGATTATTCCAGTCTTGCACCAGTTAACGGGAACAGAGTAAGGGCTGGTGTCTGGTGCTATTTCCTGCCATAGCAGGAAAATTCTCTCTGCTGCTCACCCCCTCTGTTTTATTACCTTATCACAGAGCCAGAACTGTTCCTCATCCATGCACTTCTTCTTGTAGAATCATTGCTAAATTTAATGCTCACTACTTAATCAATTTTCTCTCAACAGGTAGCGAATAATTGAACAGTTGGGGAGTGGGGAATGACAAGATTTACTGTGTTACTTCCTTGTAGGAAGCAAGACAACTCACCCACTTATATTTAAGCATATTCAATTTCTTTCATTAGCCAAATGACCCTCAGAGAAAGGAATCCATGTCAACTCATCCAGGTACCATGTACTCCAAGCCCAACACTGGACCATAGTAAATAACATTTTCAACTGGTGAAAAAGTGAAGACAGCAGCAGACAGGAACTTTTGCAATGTGTTTCTTTGTTGCCATGCTTTGTTCTGCCAGCAGCACCAGATTGCTGTTCAAAGCAGCAAAGCCTGCAGTGAAGCCCTGGCCCCAGTTAAATCAATGGCAAAAGTTTTTGCTGACTTCAGTGAGACCATGATTTCTCTTTTGAATCGTTCAAGAATCTTTCTGTATTTCAGCTTGTTGATTCTCAGACTTGAATAGTAGACATTAAAAATCAAGGCAAAAAACCTCAGTTTTTCAGAATTATTTCCAGCCATGGAAAAATGCTTTGTTTCTTCACCTCTCATAATCTTGTTCCACATGCATCACCCCCAGTAAGTGCTATTTCACAAAGGAGAACACACACTATTTTTCACCCACTAGATCAATACCTGTCTAAAAGTATTTACTCACCAAAAGGGCTGTGATCCTTTGCTTTGTCACCCTTGAACTTCTGTTCTGCTCTTGAAATTTTTTGCTTTTTGACACAGGTTCTTCTTTTATTTCCTGGCTATTGCTAGCTCCTAATAGGATGTTTTTTAGTTCTTTGCTCTGACATTTATTATAGAGTATACATCATAGCTTTTGTCTAACCAGAGGGTTGGTCCAGCACTGAAATTGCAGCTGTTTTAAAATGCTACCTATAAACACACACTTTATCTTCAGTTCCTGTTCACAGTAGCTCAAAGGAGACAAGAAGATGATGATCAAAAAAAAAGGAAACGGAAAAGACTGATGGGAGACTTGTTTTATAGAAACAGAAGAAGAGTAGAAGGGCAAGCAAGACTTACAGGTAATCTACTCTCTATTGGAATAGGGCAGCAGTTATTGTATCATACTCTGTGAATGTATTCGACCAAACAACTTACATTCTGACTAGCGAAGACTAAAGTGATGAAAGAAGCTGGAATAAAAGGATATTAAATAAGCCCTGGATAGTTGACTGCAATATTCACAGCCTTTGGAATCCTTTATCTTTCCTGCAATTGGCTGCTGACACACCATTTGTCTTTAGAGAAGCTCATGCTTTCTCCCGACTGTTGGAAACACAGATAAACCATGCTCACTGTCAGGAGAGGCTGAACACCTGCATTCTTAAAGCAGTATCTGGAGCAAAAAGCAGCTGTTCACTCACTCCAGTCCAACTGAAAGATTGTTGCAGAGATGGAAGTACAGCAGGAAAATTAAAACAGTCACCCTTTTGGCATCCGGGGTTGACGTCCCCACTTTGAATGGTCTGGAAAGGATTTGACCACAGATCCCTCAGCTGCAGGAAGGATGAGCCACTCACAGCGATGCTGTGTGCCCAGTAGACACAGCCAGTGCTCCCCTCCTGGGCCCTGACACAAAACGACCACCAGAATGCCTGGTTTGGGAATGAGTCTCTCAACAGAGATGCTTCTTTTGCCTAGTGCCCCAAATACATTCCATCTGAGAATTTACCTGTCACAATTTTTTAAAAAAAGTGTGACAGGGTCTGATTTCACATTCCAGACAACATAATCTTTACTTATACCCTGACCTCATTTCTTCTTATGCTGATGTGCTTACAGAGGCTACTAAGTTCTGTCCTACTGCTCAAAGGAAGCAGCGACTACAGCCCAGATTTTGGCATGAGGCACATGAATTTGGAATAAAATCTGAAGTGAATCTTTGTCAATATAACTGAAAGAATAATACTTTTTTTTTTCTCCAAAGGGCAGCATTTTAGCCTATCTCTGAACTTGACAGAAAATGGGAAATTTGACAACGCTCTCTTACATAACAAATTGTTTTAATTAATTCACTTTCCCAGGTTTCTAGTGGCAGTTACCTGTTTCAACCTTAGCAACTAGTCATAGTGACATAATTACAAAGAGTACACAATGCACAGTGTATGATCAGAAGCATATCATGTGCTTGAAGTGTAAAATGCTCCAACAATAAGGCTGAAAAAAGTATTGTTTAGTTATTGGCAGAACTGGTGCATTTATATTCTCATCCAAATAGCGCCAACTCTGAAATTAATGCCTGTGCATATTTTTTTCAGGGCAACATATATTATTTTTCATTTAATAAGCAATAGGTTAAAAACCAGAGAAAGGAGCATTTAGGACTACAAAGATACTGCAGATTCTACTGTTTCAAGGGGTGGAATGGGGGTGGTTCTCAAGGTGTGTGTCAAGGGTGTAAGGAAAACCTTTTCCCTATGCATATCAGATATCACGATGCACAAAAACAAAAGACAATTGTCTTCCCAAGTAACTCACTGTATTTTCTGCTTAAAGCCTACTGAAAGAGTAGATAACTTGATATATAAAATCTGAAATGCCATCAGTTGGGGTTTTTTTTTCTTGCATCATCATTCTGGACTCTGAAGATAACAGCAGCCAATGAGCTATTGCTTTTGATTTAAACAGGATTTAGGTCATCACACTGCTGTTACTACTTCAGCCACTTTGTGCTCTTATTTGCTACTCTCTCATTACATCTCACCCAGAAGTGTCAACTGGGAGCTTTCTACACCTTTCTCTGTATGAACAGGAAGAACAATGGATGTTGAAAATGTAAACATAAACTATGATGTGCTATCATTTGTATTCATTGTCTGACACTCCAGAGCAAAGTCTGAACAGTGTCAGTATCTGCTCCAGTCATATTAATAGTCAAAGTTCATTGAATCAGTGACTTTGCCAAAAGAGCCGAGAATCCAAGAAGATTAAATGATATTGGTGTAGTTGGAGGTGTGCATAAAAAAGAGTTTCATTGAACAGTACTGTAGGAGGAGAGCATTTTATACAGCCTCTCTGCTAGACTGCTATAATTGCATGTCACAGCTGCTCTCTTTCCAAGTTCTCTCATTCATTCCTAAGCCAGCAGCAGACCCAGGAAAGTGGTACCAAGCAGAAATACACTCCTCTTTTGTGGAGTGTATTTCTTGTTCAGCAGCAGTGTCTAATGCAGCACAAATGACCCGAAGCACATAATACTACTTGCAGCCCAGCAGCTGCACAGGCCCTTTTCTCCTCTAGCAATAAAATTACTGCAGCTGACCTTGTATTAGCCTGGATTTAAAAGAGAATATCAATGAGAACTGTATCATATCAGGGTCCTCACTCTACTGCTGTAGGAATTAGCTGTTGAAGCCAATAAAATCCTACCAATTTGCTTAAAACTTGGTTTTCTATCACCTGTCTGCCACAAACCATCACACACACACACACACACCCCCACACACACCCTCCCCAAAGAAATATTAAAGAAATATTATACCTGATTCATGTCAAATCATGTAAGAGAGAAGTCCCTGGTTTCGGAATTAAAGGCAGCTCAACTGATTTGATCACCCAAAACTTGAACAAAAAAAAAAAAAAAATTGCACAGTCCACAGATGACTAAGAGACAAACTTCAGCCCTACAGTGCTTAGGACTACATTATTAATAGTATTCTGTATGTTACAAGCTGATTTGTCCGTATTATTTCAAGGTGACTGCATTTTTATGTAGCATATGCCTAACACCATGGGTACGATTACTACCACCACGTAACACCAGTTTTCATGGGTTATTAATTGATAAATGGCAGCCAACTCCTTTTCAGCTGCTCCATAAGTCCTTTATTAACACATTTAATCCAATAAAGGCTGGGCTAGTGCAAATCACAGTGAAGGACAGAGGATGAGTTTGTTCAGTCCCATGCCCTGACTTCTGCAGCGCTCAGCGACGGGGCACGGCTCATTGCCTGCTCTCAGCTGCACTCTGCAGACAACCAACTGCAAAATCAACAGGCACCATTCTTTCCCCAGAAATGCTTAAAATTAAGAGCAGGAAAGGACTGAAATCTCACAGGCCCGTCCTGTAAGGTTATTCACTGTGGCTGCAGTGTTATGTGAGGTGAGTGAATGCTCTGAGCATAACATCAGCCCCTGGAAAATAAAAATTTACCGGAATGACAACAGAGTAACAAAAATCACAGAAGAAGAAATAGAAACAAAAAATTGAGAAAAACTTGAAATAACAAATCAAAAAACCCAAACATTGGAGCATGCTGAGTAAGGACCATGAGAATTTTAATGATGGGAAAAAATAAGCACAAGTATTTGTCTAGTGAGATATTTAAGCGTGAAGACATAATGGCACTGAGAGAAGAATTCAAAATGGATCGTCTTTCGTGTGAAGAGCAAAGAGTTCATGGAAATCTTTATTGTAGCTAATTTGGTATATTTTAAAATAAACAAATCCTGACAGATTTCTAATAAAAATAGTCCATTTACATCAATATCTCAGGATCTCCTGTTTACTTTTTTGAATCCAAATTCAATCTTTAAAAGGGAGTACCAAAAAATATTTATGCTAACACTGTTGAGAAAAAGTTTCACAAGAGCTGCATAAAACTAATGCAAAATGAAGTTTTAAAATGAATATAGGCATTTTAAAAGTGCGTTAGAGCTATAGTCCTGACAATGCTAACTACAAGTTATGTCCTTCCCTGGAAAAATTTAAAAGAAAGCATCCCCTTGTTTGTCATTCTATACTTAAAAAATAATACAGAGCTTATCTAAATGCTCTTTATTATAAAATAAACTGAATTTGCTGACCTTCCGACAGGCTGCAAAAGGCATCTCTCTCACTGAGATTCTGGTAGAATGCCAAAATGAAGGAGTTGCATTTTAAGATGTGTCTTTAGGTAGCCAAAAGGGTTCAAAGTATTAACTGCAGTGAAAATTATCGGCTAAATTCTTGCCGGAATAATTACAGTCCTACTGCGAAATCATGACACTATTACTTAGAAATTATGGTAACTTGGCTCAGATTTAGGAATATGGTCAGGCAACTATCTAACATCAGCCTGCTAGAGCTCTTTACTGATTGTTACAATGTCAAATAAATAAATTGTAACTGAGGTCATTTTAATGAATTATACCTTTCCTGGTTTCTTTTTTCCTTAACAGTGTTTCTTTGTCAAAAAATGTCAAAGTTCTGGAATTCCTGCTCAAAGCAGAAGTAATACACGTTAGCTGCAATTCTGAATTCAATTTTGAATTCTTGTTTTACCTATCTTTATTGAGATATGTCAGACTGTCTTCTCATATACTTCTTCAAGTTGGCGGGAAGCTTCAAAAATCACAGTTTACCTGCTGAATTAGTCCAAGAATGCAGATAAATTTAGTGTGTACTTGGTGATGTAGCTCAGAAGTGAAGGCTTTTGGGAGAACACGGCCTTCGTGTAGCAGAAAAATCTCCCTAAAGACTTTTTTTCTGAAATACTTTTCCAGAATGATGAGACAGATGCTTTTACTAATGATTATTTTGTTTAGCTGTCCATGGTCTCTCCTCTGGAGCAATTTGTCTGAAGAAAGGCTCAGACAAACAAGTCTCTTGTACCCTTTTCTTGATCAAAGGCTGTTGGGCACGGTCCTTTAGCTCAGAGGGGATGGACCAGCACAAGCACTGGCAGCAAACTGGGGAGGAGGTGTCTGGGGCAGGTCTGCTCTCAAGGTTCAAAAGATTTCCCAGCAGCTGCTTCCCACCAGGCCCTTTGCAGGCTTCAGCCTCAGAAGCAGCTGGGAGAAAGCCCCAGTCTGGATCTGCATTCTTAGGGCAAATCTCCAAGGCTGTCTAATTACAGCTGAGATTTTTCTGCCCCTCTAAGACACGAGGAGCAGCCAAGCCATAAACAACGAAAATAATTCTGTGCTTAAACAACGGTATCTAGTGTCATTTTAGACACTGAGGGAAGACATCTGCCCAGAGAGCATCCCAGATGGGACTTTAGGGGGCCATTCTGAGACAGAGCCATTGCTATTACATGTCTAATTCCTTTAAACACAAAACTGAAGTTGACAATGTTTCCAGATTTATTATTTGAGGCCATGATCCTTAAAACATCACACGATATTTAATATTAATCACAGCAAAAAGATTACAAAGATAAGGGCCTGCACTCCTGCTGATTTGAAGACAGTAAAATGTGTAACAGTGTTTATGAAGTTCACAATTTTCAGAAAGTCCAGAAGACTTTCATTCATTTAACCTCATCTTAGAACATCTTGCCTCTCAGATATTTTTTCTGTTAGACACATAACCTTATAAAGAGGTTTAGCAGAAAAAAGTGAGATATTACAACCTCTGCTATTTTATATTCAAATACATTATCCTTCTACCAACTAAAGAGATAATGACAAAAATCCTTTTATGTTTGTATTTAATTTGGTGATTTAAATTGGAAATATTGTGGATTATGAGACTTCATCTTTGTTTCAACCACATATATATTCTTAAAGGCATAAAATTGTTACCATATAAATGCTATACTATACTAATGCAGTCAAATTTAAAAAAAAATATATTACAGCTCAGTATCAAAACTAAATGCAACATATATACACATCTCATATCTTTTAATATCCCAGCTTTTGTTCTCAAAACATAAGTGGCTTTTTTAATGTCCATATCTGCAGTTTGTAAAAGGTCTGGTACACAGAGAAGTAGGAACTTAAAGAAGGGTGATGGCAAGGTGTAAAAAGTGGTACAAAAGGAACAATTACTTTCTGAAATCCTAGTAGAAATGGAAGATGAAGCGTTTTAGAGTAAATCAAAATCTTATCATTTATCTGTCAAAAAAGACCAAGACCATTCCAGTCTCATAATAAAGCTATTCCTCTACAGAGTTGGGGGATGACAAGTATGAATGATCTTGCCTGTACTTTTGGAGTTCAAAAGCAGTCAGGGAGGAGATTTTTCCTCTCCTTGCAAGCTGCATCTTCCTGAGTTTGTCTGCTGTTCCATACAGACTCAGGTTACGTGCAAGTGTCAGGTGAGTCCTCCTCAACGAGAAGTGCTTGAACACTTTCTATTCCAATCACCCTTTCTAAAAGTAAGGGATCTGGAAAATGATAGCAAGACCTACATGCCTGCTCCAGAGCTTCTGCCAACTATGCCATGGCAACTATTTTCCTATTGCCAAGAGAACAAACTGGACGTTTTGGGCTGAACTAAAACTTTGTTATTCATCATGAAGGGGAGAAGAGTCCTCTGGAGAAAATTAGCCAGGTGTGCTATTGCCAACTTTCAGTACATTTAGGAATGAGATGAAGAAGGTGGACTTTAGTTCTCCTGATATCTTCAGAGTCTCAGTTTTCATTTCCATCTTTCTCTTCTATCCTAATTTTATCTATTACAGTGTGGGAGAAATTTTAAAGCCAAACTTGGGCTGCAAAATAAATCGTAGGTCAGAAGTATTGACTGCTTGGCATCCATTGCTGACAGTGTCAAACAGGTGAAGATGAAAACCTATCTTGAAAGCATAGTTACGAAGGTTATTTAAAATAAAATAAACCCTGAAATGTCAAACACAACTGTAACAGTAGAGGTTGGACTACATTCAACATTTCATTGCAACTGGACTTCTTGAACCTGTGTCAAATGCTAGAAATAAATTCACTTTCAGCTGCAATTGAAGATTCCATTTTGTTTCCAGATAACTGTGAAGCCAGCCATAAAAGCTGATCTGTCAATTTTGCAGATAGTAGGAACTAAAAAATCATTTCCAATGAGAAGGTAGGAGGCTGGACCTAAGTCTTCAGGAAGATTTTTCAATAGGGATCCTCCCTGACTGAAGGTATGCATCTATTCACGCACAGTCAATCATTTGGTGGTATGAACTGCAGTCTGTATTTTATATGACACTTCCAGAAACATATCAAAATACATCTGGTTTACCTATATATATGCATACATATGTGTGTGTGTATGTATATATATATATATATATACACACACACACACACACACATACACACATGAGCTTTGAATTTACCTCTTGCTTTTCCGGGAAAAAATTAAATCTATTACAACAGCAGAAGATAATTTTCAATTCCAACATCCATGGGGTTTCAACTGGCTCTGGTGATACCAGTTTGTGTCTGAAAATGCTATAGGCTGAGAACCCATTTCACAACAGGGATACACTGATTCTTAGCCACAACAGGCCTTACAGCATTGCCTAAGAGGTGATGTCCTTCTCAGGCTGTGGATACAAGTTTTGGCAGCTTTTCAGTCACCTGTAGTTCAATACAAGAGGGAAATTCATAAACCACATATAAGCTGCTTACACAGCACTACCTTTTAATCTGTGCATAAAACAAAAGCTTGCTGCTGAGTAATGGAAGAAGTGAAGGAAGAAAATGCAGCAAAGATCAGAAATGAGGACAGATCTGATTAATATAAACAAAAATGTAGCATAGCATACAAGACAAAATTGCTCTTTGGAGAGCGTGGATGCTGGTTTATTAGCAATGTCAGAAGTAGGTTTTTACACTTTGAGATATCAGCTCAATAGTCTCCAGAGTCAGGGCTTCTGCTTTCACTACTGAGCCGTTCTTTGGCTGAGTGTTACTGCTTCCCATTTGATCCTGCCTGAAACAGAAGCTTCCATGGTTGGTAGCACTGAAAACACAAATTAATACTTTGAAAAATTGTGTTAGTGGACAATATTCTCTCTCACATACCACAACATTGGTTTGATTCAGGCTTCCTTGAGCACTCTAATTTAACCTCTTTCATACTGGAATACTTTCTATTGTCCAGTACTTATTCTTTAGGGGAACTTTCACAGGTTCACCAGCTGGCAGACTCTGAAGGAACTAACAGGATTAACATAATTGTACCACATAAGGAGGATGTATATTCCTAGGATATCGTGCATCCTGCATTTCCATGAATAATGCCTACCTCTGAACTAAATAGCTAATAAATAGCTAATTGCTGGGAGCTGTGTAGTTGTGCTGCTGGGCACTCAGATAGATTTAGCAACTCTGATGAGGAACAGAACACATTTATTCTGGCAAAGGCCCACTCTACAGACTCTGTAGTATTTCTTATGCCAGCACTGTCTTTGTTATCTTTTTTATATCATCACACTGCAGCACCATTTTGTGTGATTATGAAATGGCATAAAGGTCAAGGGTTTGTTGATGATCAAATTTAGAGGTCAGTGTCAGACCTCACTTGTCTGACCTAGCACAGTCAATCTAATGAGGCTGCTTTATTTCCAGGGCAATTTCTTGAGCAATGGAAATGCAATCTAGCAAAACAACTGTCAGAGAAGGATGCAATAAAGTGGTGATAGCAGCTGAAGATGTTCCCTTAGTAAGATCTCTTCATCTGTCCCTAGGTTTCCTAAACTCAAGGTTGCACATAATTTTAGGTATTCGTATACAAAAATAAAAGATTTAATTATAGCCTTCATTTCCATTAAAAAAAAAATCTACATGAGGGGGATCACCAGAAACTCAGGAGAAGCAGGTGCTTTGTTCAGCTTTCAGCATTTCTAGAACAGGTTACTGGATCCCAGTTTAGGCTCTCTAAGCTTACTGGAAGCTAGGAAACCCAGTCTCCCCTGACCTGGGGATCAGAATAACCTTTCCACTCTTCAAAGTCAATATCCTCCAGAAGACAGAATTGTACCATTGAGAAAAAGAGGAGCTAAGATCTCTACATAGGCTGTGAAACCTTTGGGACTGTTGACACATTGATGCAGGATTTTGCCTTTGAAAATCATCTGCTCCTGGCTTCAAATCCAAACTGAACTCTGCGGCTGCTACACCTGATTTCAGGGCTAAACCCTCCTTTCAAATTCTGCCTCATATACAGAAAGCAAAGATCACAGAGCAAATAAAATGTTACACATCTAGCAGCTCTACTAATTTGGATCCTATTAACTTTTCTCCCCTCTACCTTCCAGAAGTCTTTTAACTCCTGATTTCCTCTCAGCTTGTAGGGAATTGTGCTGACACAGGTAAAGGGGCAAATAGCAGCAATCATTTGCTCTCTTGCATTGATTCTCACACAGAGAAGCACAAACAAAGCTTTCAAAGGGTCCAAAATCCTACTTCTCTTAGGAAAGCCACCACCATTCCTCACCAAGTACGTAAACAACACATATCTAAAGGAAGGTCAAACATCTGCACATAAGAGGTACATAATCCTACACAAAACCACCAATTCATCATTCTTGGGCAGGTAATTCAGATATTTTACTATTAAGGGTTTAATTTCTTAGTTCAGCTAGGAATTCACATAAGTTGCTGCCGGAAACCTTGGGTGGGGGGAGGTAATTGTGAAGGCAACAGCAGAAGCTGTGTGTGTTTAAAGCCCTTCTGTAAATCTCTGTACAAAGCTATACATCCTGAACGTGAGGGTAAAGCAACTGTGACAAAGAGCATCTGGTCTTTGAGTAGCTGTAACACAATGAACTCTTTAAAGTGACAACCCAAGTATGGGGAAGGGCATTGCTTAGATCAAGCCCACATGCTACTGCTCTTAGTAGATATGCTCTATGGAAAATGAAAATTAAACTGAACTGTTTGGCAGGGTGGAAGTCTTGTGAAAATTTCTTGCTTTTATACAATAAGGAAAATAAGTTTGAACCTGGGAGAAGAATGTAGGACCATTAAATCACTTAGAAAGAGATTTAATAGTCCTACAGAATGGTCCAAACCCTCAAATCCTCCAAAACGTAAAACATTTAGCATTGCATCATTCCAAAAAAATCATTTCCTTGGACTAGGGACCCAGCTTCATCTCCAAAGTCACAAATTTATCAGTAAGTTGCATGAAAAGGATGGCATTGCAATGGTCTAGGTCTGGGAAAAAGTTCTTTCTGTAATGTGCCAGCCAAGAGCACCCACATACAAAAAAGGAAAATTGAATTTGGTGAGATATAGGCCTGCATGATTAAGCAAAATCTGGTTTTATCTGTGATTAGCTACCAAAGAAGGAAAGAGAAATATGCCTTGGTTCTGCTGTCAG
This sequence comes from Fringilla coelebs, assembly GCF_963513975.1. NCBI lineage: Eukaryota > Metazoa > Chordata > Aves > Passeriformes > Fringillidae > Fringilla > Fringilla coelebs. The sequence continues at coordinate 13,480,926 of NC_140067.1, forward strand.
AAGATGTGCTGCAGCCAGGCTTCATAATTTATTTCTCTCAGTTTTTCTTGTAGCATAAGAACAACAGCAACAATAAAGAGAACAACCAGAAAAGACTCAGAAGACACAGCACTGGGGAAGGAGAATCAGGTGCCATACAGAATAAATGAAGACCAGGGAGGCAGACCACATCAATAATGTAGGTCAGCAAGAATGTCTAGGAGGAAGACTGTGTAAGGCTTCTGCAATTAAGAAAAGAAAATCCTTTGACTTCATGGCATGTCTTCTGAGATGAACATCCCATGGCTACAATTAAAAATATTGTTTGGGTTTGTTGACCCTCTCTGCACACATACCCTGAGCTTTTAAAGAATTTGTTTTTTAGGCTGAAAGGAATAGACCATGATGTGTGTGAGAGTGTGTCTTACACACTCACACCCACCCACACATACAGTTACACACCCACCCACATCGACACAATCACACACACACTGCCACATGCAGAGTTACACACAGCTCACACCCACTCACAACTTACACTCAGGGTTAGTTTTTACAAATTAAGTAAGTTTTTACAAATTAAGGGAGTTCTGTTTTTGGAAATTAAAGGTCTCTGCACAAACTCACCAAGAAAAGGCACCTGATGCTCACAGAATATGCATAATAATGCTGATTTGCTCATTTTATAATTCACTTTTCTAATCCCTTCATATTTCTGTATTCCACCAACCAAATGAACAGAATTAATATTATTTAAGATTTGAGAGGTGTACATTTGCAGAGGCCATGGATTTCCTATGGTTTATTTTATCAAAAATTTCCTCTTTTCCATTATTCTGAAAACTAAAAGAAACAAACAAATCAGGTCGATTACTGCATTCCACCATGTAAATACAGGCAAAAGAGAAACATCTGTCCATTGGTCTGGAGGTGTCTGGCCTTCCATTGCTCAGCTTCCCATGGCATGTGAATGTTCTGAAGTAATCACATTTTAGTTTTTCCTTGGCTCTTGGAAGACAGCATTTCATGACCCAATGATTTTTTAAAAGGAATTGAAAAAAGAAAGTCTGAATAGTTTTAGAATAAATTACTCCAACGTGAAATGAGCTCTTATTCACCAATACTTACAAATAGCTTTAGCGAAGATAAAATAATGTGTATTGTAATTAATATTTTAATTTGCTAAGAAAAGCTAAATAGTGATTAAACCCCCTTCCCCTCCCCTTTCCCCCTGACAATAATGAAGCTAGGCAGTTCAAGAGAAGCAGAGCAGCCAGGAGTTTAATGTCGTTGATTAAGAACATGTTTCCATGGTGGCTATTATGTCCCTCTAAGAGACGAAAACAAAACCAAGCCTTATTTCCTTTTAGAACTACAGGGTTTCTTCTGCCTTTATAGGACAGACAACAAGAAAATGTTTAGGGATAATTAAAGGCAATTAGGCTCATCAAGGCTCATTTCTGGTCTAGCTCCACTTCTTTTCTCTACAATGTGTACTAATTGCTGCTTCAACATATCAAGTAGCATGGATGACTTTTTTTTTTGTACTTTCACAAACAAGACTGCTTGGTCATTACCAGCTTTGACAGCATGAGTAAGAGACTCCTGATTAGGTTTTTGTTTGCTTTTTTAAAGATTTATACTACATGTCCTATTGAATCTGATAACAGAGAATAATAAATTAACTCTTAGCAATTGTGTAGTATCTTCTGCTAGAGGATCTCAAAGTTCTTTGCAAACATTAATGAATTAATTCACTGTACTCTTTCATTGTGTTTAATAAGTATCATCATCATAATTTTGTGGACTACTGAGTACAGACAAAGATGTTGGGTAGCACTTTCAGTGTCACAGTCAACACATTACAATGCTGGTCTCCTGTTCACACACAATTAGCTTGTTTGCCATAAACATGCCTCCTGTGTAACTTCTCCTACATCTGGCTTTGATTCATTGATAGTCAGGTCATTTCAGTTATTCAAATGTCTAAACTTCAAAGAGAGATTTCTAGAGGGAAATTAGTAAGAGGCAGAGGATATCCAGAACTATATACAGAAATATTCAAGGGCTTCTATATTGAATTTTGCAGAAGAGAATACAGGGGAGTTCTGTTTTTGGAAGCAGAAAAGGCTTGTTAGCAGAACTCTACAATTATCAATTCCTGACAGTACACTCATGACAGCTCCAATCCCACAGACCCCTTCACGTAAAACTGCAGTCCACTTACCCAGTTCAATAGCTCTCCAGTACTGAAAGCAGTTGGCTGACACACACATTTGATTTTTCCACCAGAAAATGTCTTCCTTTACTGGCTCTAAGTGCAGAACAGGCAAACAAGAAACTTTCCCTTAGAAGAATCACAGACTCATGGCATATTCTGGGTTGGAAGGGACCCCCAAGGATCATCACATGCATGTGCTTTCATGGGTTTGAATATTTATGAACATTAATCAACCATTCCTCCTCCAGCACTGAGAGATGGCTAAGATTGCTTGCATGTATGGCATGTAAGAGACTGCAGCTGATGTGGTAATTTCACTTCTTTGTACACAGCAATTTGTTCATGAATCACACATCTCAATAACCCTAAATGAAATAGATCCCAAATTTTCAGCAAAGTCCAGTCTGGATCCACAAATTAGACAATTATTCAATCTTCTCATTCTCTTGGCCTGTCCAGGAAATATAATAACATAGATTAGTCTTCTCACAGACTAGGCACGCTCATTCATCACATTTAAAACCTGGATAAAATTCTCTGCCTTGGAGGCACTTAGGCTTACATGTCCAACCTCCCTCCTCCCTATTTAAAAGCCACAAGATGGAGGAAAAGTTACTTAATTCTTGTTTAAAGCGTTTTAATATTATAAATGTTTATTAATTAAAAATGAAATAAGAGTACAGACACCTGCACAAGCTGTAGCACATCTGAGTTTTGCCACCTGAGAAGTGGCTGCAGTCCCATCTCTGCTTTTGGTGGCTGGAACACTGTTCTGAGAGACAAGAGAGGGGCTCAGCTCCACAGACAATGAGAAAACTTTTTGCAGCTTGCCAGATGCTGGCTGACTGCTCTGGGGACACAAGAACTGTGAAATGGGCACCACGGTGTCAGCCCTACTGCACTGCCCTGAGAGGAGATTTGGGATCCCAGCATTTCGGAGACGTGACAACACAGGTCATTCCAGGCGGCTCCAGGGACTGAACGGCACAGTGCTTTCCTAAATCATTTGACTTTGTGTCTTCTCTGAAAAGGAAAAGCCGAATAGCAGGATGGTGCTGCTACTTTGTGTCTTTCACATGTCCTACTCACAACAGTTCTGCAGCTTTTAAATGTCCTGATTCCTCATCTGCTCCCAAGTAACTATAGATTCAGGATTATTGCTGTCATTAGTTTAGCTAGACCTAAGTTTATAGTCATAGTTTATAGTTATAGTTTCTCTAGGAAAACAAAAAAAGGAAACAACACAGACATCAGGTGTTCTGCAAGTCTTTTAGGTCACATCTGAATGCTCATATGGAAATGGATTATATGCACTTTAAATGAAATGGACATTACCACTTCCTGTGGCAAACTTTTTCGAGTAGAAGTCCTCATTTAGTGCAGAAAAACATGCAGGATACCAGATACAGTGTAGAGAAGCAGTTTGGCTCGAAATTTCAACATTAACCTGTACATTTGTCCAGCTAAATAGGCAGGCTGAGAGCAGCAATCTCTGGCTCTAAGTACCTCTGTCTCTGCTGCTGTCCTCCAGTATTCACTCAAGGTAAGAAAGAAGGACAATCAGAAATGTCCTGCACAAACTTTATTGGCTCCACCAAATCCAAGCAGCAATTAAGTTGCTTAAATCAGAATGAATTTTCTACTTTAATTCTTCTGGACAATTATATTCCTAATTACAAGACATAAAAATGGAAGTAATTATATACATTAGTATAACTTCAAACTGCCCTTTTTTGAGGAGAGTGGCACAAATCTTGCTTTGTAAGTTTGCCTGGCCAGTTCACCCATTACCTACCATTGGTTTTGAGGCATTTTTCATAGATGGTTTATGTTTTATGATGATGACAGCTTGAGATCTCCTTTCACTGTTTGAACAGCCACATAAGTGTCATTCCTATTTTCAGAAAAATAATCATGTATCCCATGGATTTTCTTCTACCTAGAAACTTATTTAAGACTCAGATATTTGTCTTTTAATGTGAAATCTGCTACTGCACAGGACAAGGACAGACAGCTGTTGAGATAATACATGTCATTTTTGGGCAAGAGCTGAACACTATTTCTTCTTTTTTGTCCATTCTTTGAGTTATTGAATATGAAAAGGTTAGGCCATTATTACTCCCTGTGGCATCTTTCTGAGATTTCAGGCATAAATACACCACACTTGAATCATCAGTTCTGAACAGAAGGTGCAAGTGGTGAGGTACTGCATAAGAGTCTGTCATTTCCAGCGATGTAGAAATGTCCTGTTACGATTTCCAGTCCTAATCAAAGAGCTATTGATTTTAGACTACAGTGTCATGGATTATATTACGGGAAACCAGTTAGGTAGAAACCTCCTTCAATAATTAAACAGCTGAAAAAGCAGCTCACTACTTTGATTACCTGTGACTTTGCCTTCTGCTTCAGCTGTGATCTGGACAAGCAGGTAGAGAAAGGGTTTACATAGAAGGTCACATAGCTTCAATCACATAACACTGGCAGTCTGTGCTGCAGTTATCTATAGATACACATATATATTTCTGTTCATAGATATAAAAAGGCACATAAATTTATTTTTTTATATATATCTCAGGCATTTACCTGATGTTCACACTCCAGGCTTTTAACTGCATCCCAGGCAAGTCTGGAGTGCTCTTTAGCTCATAATAAAAGCCGCCTAGGGAAGAATTTTCCAGAGCCTACCTCTAGGACTACCTATCTATTTCCAACCTTCCTTTATCTGCTGATACTTTTGATCAGGGACAGCAGATATTTTCAAAGGCCTCAGCTGAGATGATTCCATGGTTTTTCTTCTGAGAGCATGAAGTTCATTAGTAGAATCCCTGTTCTCATGTATTCATTGAAGCTGATCTTTTCATCATTTGCTTAGAGCAAATATCAGCCACCATTTATTACAAAATAACATGGTCATGCTTCTAATATTAAATTTACTGGCTCCTAAATGCTTTCAACTCTATTACATAAAATGTAAAGCATTTTTGTTTTTAATCCCTCAAAAGTGATTGCCTGGATGCACAGAAGATAGAGATGACGTTTCCAGCTGGAACTGTCTACATATTGCAAAGAAAAAAGTGAAAAGGTGGGGTAATGGAGCATTGAACACCCAGAAGTCTAAATAAATGAAGCACTGCTATAATATTAATTTCAATTCTTTTGCCCTGCCTCTCCTCCCCAGACAAAGGGAAAAGTATTTGAGCACCCCAAACATGTCTTTATATCCCCATCCTTTCAGCCTGTGCTCACACTCACCTTCAGCAATGCCCCATCTTCACTGCAAACATTTTATTCTATTTCTTTGACATGGGCTCCCTATGGAAGTTTATGATGAGACATTTTCAAAACTTAACCTTTTGGAAAACATCACTTGAATCTAGTATTTTAAACATTTATCTCTTTGCCTTTCTCAAGTGGCCAAATCAGTTTTGCTTTTCATAATCTATATATTGGTGTCCCTCTGCAGGGAGGAGTCCCTGGCTGTCCCACTCTCCCCAGCATAGAGAGATCCAGCACAACTGGCACTGTCCACATTTGGTATTATTCTTTTAAAAAAATGAAACACTTTACATCCAGTTTCTCAAAACCAAATCTTTACGTAAACATGACCTTAGTACTTATGATGAAATGGCTTTTTTACACCTTTTCAAAAACATGAAATGGACAAGCAACACATCACCATGCTGTAATTAACAATAAAAATCCATATTTTACTTAAAATTAATAAGGATTTCAGAATAAAATCTGGTGCCTATCACAGAAGTCCCCCCAGTCTGGGAAACAAAGCTCATACTTATCTATCACTAGATGGAGGCAGTACAAAAAAGTCAAAAATTGTAATACCTGGGGAAAAGAAATAGCCAGTGGTTCTGATTTCTGATTCTAGCTCTCCCATAAGGTATTTCCATTTTTTATAATATATGTTTTACCACACATTTCTTACATTACAAATGAATGTACTCTAGGGTCACAGAAGCTGGGTACAATATGAGCAGGTACTCCTGCAATACAGCAGGAGTGATTCACAGCATGTAATTTCAGTGAAAGAAATTGGCACCTAACCTATAGTATCTATGTTTTTATCTGGTTGAAGGAGATAACATTGTTTGTGAAGTACATCACATTTGTTATCTTGCTCTATCTCAGAGTTCCCTTGAAATGACTTGCTCTTGTTTCACTTGTGAATAGGTGGAAGGAAGGGAAGAAACTTCTTTATTCTTTAATGTACACATAGTTTTAACTTGACTCACCTACTGCAACAGCTCTGATTTATTATTTACAAAAAAAGTTCTTGAAGAGATCCATAGCATTTAATTTTAAATTTGCCCTTAATTATGATTCATGATCCAGATTATGATCCATGATCATAGCGCTGACTGCTGAATTCACTGAAATGCTTTCAGTTGCAATTATTACTCAGCTGCACATAAGTAATTACTCATGAGTGGGAGAAATGGCTGAAATAATTTCCTTTAATCCTGAAACTTTTCTCTTCAGAGGCCCTTTCAGCCTTCAGCTTCTAACTCAGTTTCATGCTGCACTTCTATTCTGCCTCTCCTGTTTTTCCTCGACATTTTTACTCTTGCTATTGTTCTTATTCAGTAGACTGGCTTTAGGATACATTTAACATTACAACTGCAACATGGAGAAGATGCTGAAAGTTGTTGAAATGTAAATCTGTTAGGCAAATATTTTTCACTATTTTAATTTAAAACAAGTAAAGAAAAGAAAAAGTCCAGAAATGCCAAATTAAACTCCACTAAAATAAAATTAACTGAAACCAGCTGGCAAAACTTACGAATTTAGATTTCCTTCCCATTTGTTTTGTGATTTTAATTTTTTTTTAAAGATGGAGATCACCATCCCTGGAAAACAGGAATAGAATAAGTAAAGGGAAAAAAAAAGGAGTTCTGTCTTACTCTTTCTATTTCCATTCTTTTTCTTGGCAGCCTTCTAGACATCTATTCCCTCTTGCCTTGGCATATCTCCAACAGTTAGCAACAGTAACTTCTGTTAAAGACAGGTAGTTGTGCATCTACGTAGAATTTTTTACGTAAATTAAATGGGACCTATCAGCTTATCTAGAAAAGTTAGTTCAGAGATCACAATTTTACATTTCCAGCTTTTGGGAGTAGGAGTCCAATAAATAAGACACAAAATTTAATAAAATACTCACTCAAGTTACTCTGGGAGAATTCAGTTTTAGGGGATAGGTACAAACATTTAGGATACAAACATATCTGTGATTATTCAGGGATATTATTTAAATTTTCTCCTATAAGCAGAATATTTGTAATATAAATAGGTACACAGAATTCTGAGCATATCATGCATAATTAAAGAAAAAAAATGGCCAATCATTTCTTTCCTAATTAATTTCCCTAAAAACCAACAATCATAGAAATGTCAGTAGGAACTCCCATTAAAAATCAGACAAAAAAATTCTTCTAAAACTGTTTTGTTTTTCTCTTTCAAGAGAGAACAGGCACAGCTAATGTATTAGTTTTCTTGCTGCCTTTACTGTCAGGCTTTCCCAAGATGCTGTATCGAGTCAGAACCCATTAAAATCATCAACAAATAGAAATGTCTTTAACCTGGATTTAAACCCACAGCCTGATCCAGCATTTAAGATCTTGGCCAGGAATTTGTTCCACAGTCACCATCCATAATGACTGAGAGGTCAGAGGCTGCTTTGCTGCTCACAAGTGCAAAGGCAACAGCAAATGTTCTGGAGTTCACTTGCTGCCAATTGTAAGGCCAAGGTTTGTTTTGCAATAGGGCATGGAAGATTAAAACAACACAGGAAACTAGGCTAGAGAACAGGTCCAAGTGGACCTCGAAGGAAGTAATTACTTTGGACTACTGTACTCCCTCTTCCTCCCTCCACTCTTTCACTTCTTTATGTGCTTAATTGTAAATTACCCTCTCCTCCTTCCCTCACTCAGTTTTGCCTTGAGCCAGTGAAGCCACACAAAAGTGCTGGTACAAAATTCCTGCTGTAAAACCGTGCCAATACTGGATGTCTACAAGCTCCAGAGCACTTTGAGCACTGAAGCTGGTGACATTACAAAGCTTGTTAATGTAAAATCTTCTTTGTGTTACATTTTTTGCAATACATTTTACAAAAATCTACCCCAGGGAGCCAAGGGGCAGTTGCTTCTTTATTACATTTTAGGAGAGGCACATTATTAGTGTTCCAGTCTATATATTATGAAATTAAGTGGATACCCTTGGGGTTAATTCCTCGTTGTAATTGTAATGAAAAGAAACAATTTCTAACCCTCCATTTAGGATCTATAACTATTAAAATCCACTAGTCTTAGTGACTCCTGGGGGCCAGTGAAGTACTTCAGTGTATATGAAAAAAGGGCACTCCCACAGTGTCCAATATAAGTAATTTATAAAAATAACAACCTCCAAGTGGGAAAAGTAACAAATGAGTTTCCATTGAGCCCCTCCCTGCTGTTTACTATTGCATGATGGATTCATCATCTACGTAAAATTATATGCATATCAAAATCGTGGAGCTGGGTTCCAAGATTAGAGTTTGCCAAGAGTAAGAAAGGTAGAGCAGGAATCACGGAATACAATCACTAAATACAAGGCAAAATCATGCAATAAAGCCATAAAGAATCCTCCCAGGAAAAATAAAAAAGTTAAAAAGCAAGACTCCTTTTCAATGGCTTCTCTGCATCAAAAGATACTGTGTGCTTCAATGCATTTTAAGTGATAATACAACACATTTTAAATAATCAAAGATTAACTATCTGCCTCAAAAACTTCTACTTTCTTTTGAAACTTCTACTTTCTTTTGAAAATGTCTAATTTCTTTAGTCTAGGAGATGCATAGTAGCAACAATGCTATTGCCTGTTTTCAAGGACTTTACTGTTTATCTCGCTGTACTTTTTCTCTGAGAATTCCCCCTCAGCTGTGTTTTCCTGCTGACTTTAGTACTGCCAGCTTTCACCATCTCACCTGCACACTTCTACCCCTGCTCACTGTTCATAATGCCCCAAAAAGAGAGAGAAACATTTTCATAAATGAGATGAGAAAAAATGGATTTAAAACCACAGTAGCAAAAGGAATACTGTGCTCCAGGAACCTGCTATTAAATCATTTTTATGAACTGAGTAGGTTTCAAGAGTTTTCTACTGCTTTGTTAGAACTGCCTTGTGAAAAAGAACACCCCTTTAAGATTTCAGGAGTGGTCTGTCTTTTGATACTTGTTTAGCTGCAGTTCACAAAGCTTTATTACCATTTATCTCTCTGTTTTTATTCATCATAATATAAACTCCCTTAAAATAAAGGAAAAGGGTCTTCCCAGATGTGAAGGAAACGAGTAGCTGGTTATTTTAAATCAACCATTCAACTGGCTAATAAAATATGAGGTAAATTGCTCTGTACAGAGAAGTCTAGGCTGCCATGGTTATTTTTAAGGGAAATGTAGCATCATTTCATATGTTCATAGTTTAGGTATTAATTGCAAATTCATGTTAATATGTCACCTGTTGCTACTGGCAAGCCATGCTCATTAATGTCCTTATTTTTTCAGTGTCTTCAAACCATCCACAAGTGTGAGTACTCACAGCTTGTGCATTCTCTGCTCACCACACCAACCAGTGAAGCTGGCAGCACCATCTCAGGCTGGAACCTTAGCAGGACATAATGTGCCTGTGTGAAAGGACAAGGACTCTTGCCTGCTTTCAGATGATTATAGACCATTTAATACAACCACAGCAATAGAAGATGAAAGTGGAAGGCTGACAAGGAACCAGAAATATTTTCATTTTTACCATTGGCACTGTATGACATGCTGAATAGACGGGTCTTTAGCCACTGATGATTTTTAGACGTTACATAAAATGAACAGGTGGCCTCCATCTCACTGGACAGGTGTTGGTATCACATCTAATGAAGCTAAACAGAACCACTGTCAATAGAAGGCTGTGAGTGTAACACTTTTCATGTCATTACATCCCTTTCAATAAATCAAGAGCTGTTCAGAAAATACATGAATATCCCTAGGAACTGCAGGACTTCCTAATATTGATTGTGCAGATGGTAGACAGGGCTGCACTTCTCAAGGCCAGTTGCTAATTATCCCATATCAAATAAGGATAGGATGACTGCTGGGCAAATAACTGAGTAAAATGTTGATACTGGGAACCTCAGAAAGAATTGGAAATCATTAAAAATTAATCAGGGGGCTCCGACTTTTGAACTTCTGATTGTTTCTTCCTTATGCCTTCATGGAAATAGGTTTATTAAAATTTATCTGCAAGTTCCTGCAATTTAACTGCTGATCATGTACTGAAGGGAGCTTTCTTGAACTGGGACAGAGCAACACACTGGTAAATCTGGGATGCTTGGAAATCATTGTCCTAATTTCCAATAAGGAGCATATCCATTTTATTCTAGCATTAAAAGCAGTATCCATATACATAGTAGTATAGTTTTTATAGTAGCATAATTTTGAAATTAAAATGCTACCAATAAAGTAATGTAAGTGCTGAGAATGAGTGCTTTTGTATGTGAGAGAGCATGGGCACTGTGAAGAAGACAAAGATGATATAATGCCTCTGAGATGCTGAGTTTGTGTATTATGCCTATTTACTTTGATGTAGAGATTTTATTTGTACTGTGCATTTCATTTAGTGTAAGGAAGTAAAAATAAACCTAAAACATAGCACAGATGCTAATATTACATTTCAACTTGAACAAGTTGAAATGTGTATTGTTATACACTATAACTACCTAAAAAATTATTGTAATTTCAATTCCATAATGTACCCTTTACTTTTTTCTTACTCATATCCCTTACTTCTGCAAATATAAACATCACTGCATTTATGAAGGAATGTATATTTGCCAGCTCTGAATGGCAAATACCTACAAAATTATCAAAACTGCTTGTTTAATACTGACCAGTAAACTGAAAAAAGGAGTCAAAGCCAAGAGCAATACTGGACTATTCAAATAATGTAAAAACATGCTTACACTTAGTTATTATTTATGAAATAATGACCAAAAGTAGGAATTTGCTTCTCACAGGAAAAAAACTGACAAACCAACCAAACAAAAAGAAAAATTCTATTTTAATGGCTTTTGTTCAGTTTTTTAAACTTGACATCTTAGTTACTGATGTAGTTTCTTTTGAATACACTTCTAACATGAATAGCTATATTTTTCAGGCTGCATTTCATGAAAGAGGAAAAAAATCACATGGTAGAACCCTGTCTCAATGTTCCCTGTCAAAGCATAAATACAAGAAAGACTGCAATGCTCTTGGTTTGTGATGGGAGTTAGTAAAACATTTGGTCATGGTGAAAAGACCAATAAAAGACCCAGCATCAGTTGATTCAGTGAAAATCAGTACAAAATTTTTCTACTGACATGGAGTGAACCTATTTTCTTCCTCATATAAAAGGAAAAATCACACCCATATATTTTGCTGTTACATCCTAACTACAAAGTCATGGACAAAAAGCATAAAGTAAGAGCAAATATCACTCCAGAACCTAAATTTGGGCCTTTTCTTTAAGCTCACACATTTTCCATTGTGAACAACTTGTTACTTGTTAACGCATGGGGGATTTTTTTTGAAAACAAACAAACAAACAAACAAATAAATAAATAACCAAACAAAGTGTATACTGTGTCATCTCCTCACTGGTAGGTAAATTATTCTTCAGTGTGGTAGATATTTGGAGCTATTTACAATCAAGCTGAAGAGCTGGTGTGCTCAAGTAATTGCACAAGGCATTGCCTCTTTTCAGGCATTTTGTTTAGAAAGTTGAATTATCTGAACTGCTTTGTTCTCCACATATGTTAAAAGCAGATTCATCAGTGAGTTAGAGAAAATAACCAAAAACAGTCTCCACAGATTCTTAAATAACAGTTCCTCCCCTTTTACTCTTGGCATTGCTACAAATGAAAAACAGAATATTGGAGGATTGCTACAGATCTGGGCTTTTCCATTTGCAAAAAAATTTGAGCTTTTTTAAGAAGCATGCCATAGTTCCAGGAGAAGATACTTTGATAGTGAAGGTCTATTTCAATAGCTGAATAAACCCTTGGCTCTGACCAGGATTTGTTTTGATTTTTGCACTGTAGCTGTACAAGCAACTGAAGAAGCTGAAGAAGAAACTAAACAAGAGTGCTCTTTTTAAATCTGAAATTAAAAACAGTTAATTATGCTCTGAGGAACAGTCTGAAAAGAAAAAAGACTAACCAAACCATGATGCAGAAATATTTCGTCATACGTAAAAGTAGCATTCAGTTGCAAATGACAAGAGGGGTCATGAAAGCGTTACCAGCAGGTTCACACTCCGTGTAGCCTTGTTTCAGTGACACTTTAAGCAGAATGTGCATGAGATTTTCCTTCTGGCCAAAGCCTCCTCCTTGTCACTCGTGCGCCGAGGTCGGGGCAGGAACAGGCGAGAGGCAGGGTCGTAGCAAAGGCAAAGAAGACTTTATTCAAAAGAACTGCACGGTTTTATAGAGGGGTATGATAGATTCTCTTCTATTTGCTAACAGAAATATCTTTCTCATGCACTGTTCTTGAGAGGGACAGAAAAATAAGGTAGAAAAGCAGCACTTGCAAATTGTTTACAGTCAACAGGTTATCCCATCTTTCCAGCTGCCTAAAATTTCTCACAAGCCGCTGTGAGAAACGCTTGCCGTTTCTCTCGTTCTGTCTTATGGCATCCACACCTTCTAATACCTTAAACAAAAGTATTCAACACTTCTCTTTCAGACCAGTTATGGATTGAATTAACTCTGGAACCCTTCTTCAGGTTGTTAAAGTATTTACTCTTTCAGATTTCTAATGGCTTCAATCAGACTACTAATGCCTACAGTGCTGAGTTATACCACTTTACTTACCAGAGTTGGTTTTTTTCCTAGCACATACAGTATTTTGAGTACTCAGTCAGAAGTTTTCAATAGCAGGAAATGCCTAGTTTAGAACTCAGAGTTCTTAAAAAATTGAACAAGAAAAACACTCCCATTCAAAGCCAGGAGAAAAATATTGTGCTGGGATCACACACTGGTCAGTACATTCCCACTTGAAACCAAACCTCTCAAACTGGGTCAAGAGCAACTGACTGCTGGTAGAGCCCCAAACACATTTTGACACTCTTCTCCAGGCTGCAGGAAAAAACACGGCTGCACTTCATGTTTACCTGTACTGCCTGCTCAGATGCCTCCCGCTGGGCGATTTGTCCAGCTGAATTTTACCCCTGCACGGGCTCAGCCTGGTCTCAGCACTTCTATAGGTACTGGGAGTGATTTTCTTAGTGCTTGATAGATGTCTCCTGGAATGTCCACAAAGATGCAGCCCTTGTTTCAGCTGCAAAGTAGGTCCAGGTGTTCATCCAACGCTTTGGTGGTGGAGGAAGGAAGATCTCAGACAGCTCATTGAGAGCCTGAAGTCTTCTGCCAGCTCCTCACAATGTCCCACCATGCTTTCACATCTTTTTCAGAATAGCAGAGTCCAGTCTAATGAAGATACAGTTCAGTAATTAGTCAAAGTCTCTGCACTCTTGTTTATATCCCTAGCGCAACCTCTGGGTCATGCATGGCCAAGTGGAAATACAGCACATGCTGCCACTTGTTATCTGATAAATTCATGTGGATGATCACACTGTCTCAAGGCTTGATAGTTGCTTGGTTTGTTCTGCCCCTTCTTACATCATGTTCTTCAATATTAAAAAAAAATCAATATATGAACAGATTTTCAGCTATCATGTATACTCTGCAAACTACATCAAATAACCATTGAAATTAAACTCAGCCACACTTTCCTTTAAAGTGCATTTAGATTGTCATGATTTTGGATATACTTCTTACAATTTTACACTCATCTTTTATATATATATTTATCATTTCTTTTTTGTGCATGTAGATATCCTTCAAAAGCTCCTCCCTGGAGATTTCTCATCTTGTGACTCTTTTGTTAAGAAAACGTAACTCCAGGGATATTTGCGTTAAGATGCAGAGTAATGAGTAAAAAAGTATAATGCAGTTGGAAGAACACAATATTTAATTATTCAGTAGTATATTAGTTTGAAAATTTAGTTATTAAAACAATGGAAAGACAAAATAGATATTGTTCGGATTTCAATATTTAATTCCAAATTCTTATTTTGGCCATGTGCCCATCCTCTACCAAAGTTACTTAGAGAAAAATTAAGATAATTTAGGGCAATTTAAATATTTTAAGAGCAGCTTATATTTTTTCAGGATAAGGCCATTGATATCCATAACAAAATATACTGAATATTCTGATTATTTATTGCTTTCTCAGAAACCAACTGAGGGCAAGTTTTGCTGTGCAGTATCAATACCAAGATTTTTCAGAGAAGTAGTACATCATCTTTACCCTTCTCCCCATGTGGGTGACAATGAAATGCCAGAAAGTTTGGCATAAAGCTGATTTTTTACTGTACTAAATAAAGTCAGCTTACATTTCCTACAGCAAGAGGGTGACAAGGACAAAAGAAGAGTTTAATATCTTAAAAGTTCCAAAGACTGTGAATCCTTTTTAGTTGGTGGTAGCTTGATTTTTGTTGTCCCATCCTTTTTCATAGATTTTTTGATAGCTCAGAAGAGAAAGAAGTCTCCAAATATAGACCAGCACATCTGTAGGCCAGATAAGGAAAGTGATATACAGCCCCATGATAAATGCTATCTCAGGGAACCATACCAGATATTTTGATGACTACTAAAGAATTTCCATGTGGGGAGCAAACACTACCAGAAAAAAGGAATATATGATAAAATCAAAAATATTTCAGGGACAAGAGGAAAAAAGGGAATAGAAGGAAATGCAACAGTTGTCTTTGAAACTGCACTGATAGGGATTCTTTCCATGTTAGCAATTTTTTAGCCAGAGTATCTGTAGTTTTTATTGAAACGTTCACTATTTGCATTGGACCCTAAAAACAGTTCAGTTAAAATGGATCACAAGTGTTTTCCTCCATTGGAATTATGATATTCTCTGGGTGAAATTGAATATTACCTTTCAAGAACCAATAGAAATGCTTTTCTTTCAGAAAACCCCTCCTTCACTTTGTTTTTTCTTTCCCAATATTGGCAATTTTCAGTAATGCCTCTTATTTTTCAAGTTTTACAATGTAAAATTAAAAGGAAAATAGTTTTAGATTAACAAATTTTCCATCACATAAACATTTAATTCTAAATTTGATGGCAGTCTCTTTACTGTCCGCACTACACATAATTTCCTTTTAAAAAAGCCTTAACACCAGAGTTTCAGTAGAAGAAGCAGTGCTTACTTTAGTATTTTTTTCTTAATCCAAGATAAATCTCTATAATTAGAATTGACTGCTTTTTAAAAGAACAGAAATGGCAAGTGGTTCTATCTTAAATTAAAAGATCTATTACCTTTAGTCTTTTAATTCTTCTCAGCTATGTGTTTTCTCTGGAGGCACTTTCTCATCCTTATGAAAACTAACTTACTGTAGGTGTAGAGGGAAAAACACATTGTTGGATTTATGTTCTAAGTGTTTGAATAGGGAAAATATATACAAGTTTAGAGAAATGGGAAATAATTGCCAAGTTTTAATGTATGAACATATTAAAAATATCTGTAGCATAAGATATGCATCAAATATGACATTTTTATTGAAGGCTAAATTTTCATTCCCTTATAGAAATAGGACATAGGGAAGTAAAAAGTAAAGGCTCACCATTTCTGCATTCAGGAGTTGAATGCCTTAAAAGCATAGAGGCACCTCTGGAAAGCCACAGCTTTGTACAGCCATACCACAGAAACCCTCATGGCCAGCAGCTAAAAGTGGTGTAGGCTGTCAGGATATCATGGCAAGCATATTCAGTTAACTTCATTCTTTTTGCTCCCAGGATTTTATTTGTTTCCTATTTCCTATAAGCCTATCTTTTTTAGTTTCACTCTGTTAGTGCCCCTTTTCTGTCCTACTCTCTGTACAACTGTGGCTTCAAACCTGGACCTCAATGGTCCTGATTCTGTATGCTTCTCACCCATCCATTTCCTAGACAGGAAAGCAGCTAGATGATTTGAGATTTTCCAAGACCTGTTGTACCCTGGAATTAGTGAACACTGGCAGCATGTAGAATAGGAACAATGCTGGAAGCTCTCTGTTGGCTGAAGCTTGCATTGGAAAGTCCTTTATTTAACAGTAACCAATACCATTTGTCTAACCACTCACAGCACTCAGGGGATAGTATATACCCCATATTAAAAAGGCCTGGATTCACACCTTTCTTTTACCCTAAATAAATAAATAAATAAACAAACAAACAGATTAAAAAAAAGCTCCCCCCAAAACAAAACCCCAGCACATTATGAATTGAAACATTGCTCAAATGAAAAAAATCATTATTTCACTGGTCCCTCTTCCAAATGCTTAGTTTTATTCATTCTGAAAATTATTTCACCGGCACATTGTAATGGCTTCTATATTTCAATAACTTCTGCTTTTCAGACCTGTAGGTCTTTAAAATTGCACTTATGACCACACATTGGCATCTGCTGGAGGGATTTTAGGAGTCATCAACAGTCCAGATAGCTTATGGTTGCTGAACACAAGGTATTTTGACTCTCCTGGCTAATTCCATTTATTTCAGCAGAGCTGTGCCAACACTGAATCTGAGCCCTCTATCTAAATTTAATCTGTTCATTACCTCTGAAGACTATTGCAAATAAATAGGCAATCAAGTAGCTAGAAGGACAGAAAAGAGGGATATGGTGCATAATAGGTAACCTTACAGAAGAAAATCAAAGCACTGATTCCTTTCCTTCCAAACAGCAGACAATAACAGTTCAAACTAATCACATTTCAAATTTTCTTTTCTACATTTGATACTCTGGAGACTTTTTTCTGCTCATTCTAAATCAGCCCCTTGGTAATTGACTTCACTGATAACTGGATCAACCTGCAGGTAAGAGCTGGATTGGGGTCTGTCGAGCATAAAGCTCTCTGCTTTGCACAGCAGTGGAAGCTGCTCCCACACTTACACAGGGTAAGCAATTGCTAGGAAAGGCTTCAGATGCCCTGACAATGTCTTTTACCTTGAACTGGTAAAACAAGTCCAATTTTACTCAGTTCTTGGCTTCCTCACTCCTGCTACATTTAGAGTGACACTTACGAAATAGATATCTTTCCCTGGGGAATGAAGCTAAGAACAATTCGGTTTACAAACTCTAGGCTTAAAAGATCCTTTTTGATGATGCTTCCAGTGAGGACTGACTGGGATATCTCTTTACCTGGAGTACACATAGCACCTCTACACTCCTGTGGACTCCTGCCACCTGTCTGTCATTTTCTAGTCATTGCCAAATAGACTTCTATGGATTTGGAAAATTTCAATAGACATTGCTATTTAAAAAACTTTCCAAAAGCACAGTTGAATGTGTGTCTGGGTCAAAGGAGAATCTTATCTCACCATGGTTTCTAAATCTCTGAGATTTTCGGAGGAATGGAGTGTTGAAATCTGATTGCTGAGGCTGTGCAACAAGAATGAAAGATAAAGGGAAATGTTAAAGATGTTTAAAGTTCAGCGATATCATTACTACCTTTCTCAGCACATTGACATAGGGATTAAATACAGTTTCTCAGAAAAGTGAAAAAAATAATTTCAGTAGGCTCTAGTCAGAATTAGGTAATGTAAGGATTGCTATCCCCACACATAAAATAATGAAACAGAACAGTCCTTGAAGTAGGACATTTAATAATAATCATCATCATCATCCTAAAAATTCCTGGTTTTGATCAGACTGGATTTTTTTTCTATTAATTTATCTCTTTAAACTCTTCAGGTCAGCACGTATTGAATTTTGATGTCCTGGTGCTGCTGTCTCTGTCTTCAAACTGTTCTTCAGAAACTGTATTTGTTTTCCTCTGTCCTCATACTTAATATCTGTAGTGCCGTATGAAACCCTTCACCTTACAACAGCAATGGCATTCAATCTCCCCATGTGGGGCACAAACTCCTGCTTCCCTTGATCATCTTGGCCAAACCCTTTAGTCTTTGGGAGCTCACACACCTGCCTGACCTATGGCTAATGACCAAGGCAGGGTTTCAGTTCACTGGAAGAAAACCATAACTTTTGTCAGCCACAGCTACTCTACCAACTTACAGCAGAAATGTCATGAACAGCCCAGAGGAGAGGGGCAGGCAGAAGAACAAATGCAAAGTGCCCCAGGTCTGTACAGCAAATTTTTTTTTTTGGAGCTACTAAGACTTTTATTCATTAGGTTATTAGATAATCTAGTATGGGTATTTGATCCTTTGAATAGTTCTCATTTCTGCCTAATTATTACTAATGAAGTTAATTTCCTGCCTGTCCCATGACTGTTTTCAGCAGTTGAATACTCAATAAGAAAAGGTGTGGGGAACAATTGAGGAGGAAAGCAGTGAGTTGTAAAAAGGAAAGGGTGCTTTAGTCTAAAATACATTTGCATTTCAAAAGATTAGCATAAATCATGTGTGCCTACCTGGCACTCACTTTTTGAAATTTAATTAATTCCAGAAAGACACTTTAAGACATAGTGCTCTAAAGGTGCTTGGAAGAAAAAAAATTGTCCCCCAAGTGTCTGATGTGAAGAGCCCCTAGGTGACACTCAGAGTAATGCACTTTTTGAGCACTTAAATTTACTAGCATCTTTCAGTGCTTCATTAACATAATTTGACACAATTATAGATATAAACACTTTATAAGCACTTAGTACTAGGAGTATCAAAAAATTGTTGATCTCCATCAGTTTATACTGAAAACAAAAAGCTCCAGCACAGCACTTCAATAAATGCTTAGAACTGTTCCATGCTTATCAATAGAATTCAAAATGTGCCAGAAAGGAAGAGTCTTTTCCACATGATCCCTGGATAAATTCTTTAAAAGCTTTAAACACCCATGTAGCAGGCTATCTAAAACAATTAAAATTGCATTTAATGAACAATTAGATTTACTTAATCCTGCTGCTCCCTGACTATCTGCAGTGACTAGGTAAGTCAACAGTGTTTTTGGGAGAAGGAAAGCCAAAAATGGCGCCATTCAGAATAACAATCATCACCTCATCTATCACACTGACATGTTAAATCTCCTGGAAAAGGATTAGGAATACACAGGCTGGTATGTAGCATGGGCCCAAGTCAGAGTAAGGAAAGTGAAACTGAGTGCATGGATGGCATACAGCACCTCAGCTACAGATTTTTTGCTGTTTATGCTCCTAACTTACTTGAAAAACTATTTTGGAAAAAAATGCCCACATGAAATGTGCCGTTTGCTTTCTTGATGCAGTTAGTGAGTCCTCCACACGCCTTACACACTTCAGAGTGCCTCTTTAGCAGAGAAATGTTGTTTTCCCAGAAGGCGCTCTTGAGGACAGGCTCTGACAGGCAGAGCTTGGCCAGCAGTGAGCCCACGTCAGCTGCCTGTGCACACACTCCATCCCTCATCTGAGCCACGCGTCCAGGCGGTGTGCTGAAAGCTCCTGCTCTTCAATGGGGAAAAGAGCCACAGCACAAAGCTGAGCTCTGCCCACAGGACACCTCAATATCACCTCTCCCTCTCTTTTGATCCACGGATTTTCTTTTTAATGGAAACCATTTTCAATTATTTTTTTAATTAATAACTTCTGTGCAGTCCAAAAATTCAGATCAGGGTGAGGACTAAGTAAACACATACTAAAAGGATCTGTTTCTAAAGATTGATTTGAAATCAAATTAAAGAAAGAAAAAAACAGAGTTTTTTTCTCTTTTCCTTTCTCTTGATATTCATCATTTAGCATGCATTTACTCAAGTCAGAGGCTGCATTTTGCAAAGCAAATTAAGTACATAAACCTTGAAACATATTATCATCTCTTTTTATGTATGGTAGGTCAGCTAAATTTATGAATATTTCACCTGACAGTCACATTAATCATCCTAACACTTCATGATATTTTTAACAATAAAGTAGAATGACAATTGATTATACTAAAGACCAGTCATCACATTAAGAAGATTCTATTTATGTGAACTAAAAAACCCAAAAGACTGTGCAAAAGGTAGCATTTTTCAGGTGACAATTTTCAAAGTCTTCACTTACTTTCACTAGGGGTAGCACCTAACTGCTTTTGAAAAAAACTTATTAGCAATTGTCTCTATTTACCTTGTTAAGTGCTGGGAGTGGGTTCTTGCAGGATCGATCCATTTTGGTTTAGAGTATGTCTGATTTGCCTTGAAATTATCTCTGTCATGTGCAATTGCTGAAACATTGCTTGCTGAAATCAGAGTAGAAAATCTCTTATTTTGCTTTTGGAATGAGACTGGGAGTGGTGTATAACTGAGGAGCCTAAAAAAAAGCATAAAATTGCTCAGAAAAAAGGCACCAAAAGAATAAAAGAAAATTGGAGACAGTAAGAATTTAGGATTATCTGAAAAATCAAACCAATTTTTAGGCATCTACCAATAAAGACCGACTTCCTTTCTCTGTCTAAAATTTTCCATCTACCAATTTAAGACACTGTTGCAGCAAAGCACCTAAACATTGCTTAAATCCTCTTGAAGTCAGAGGGATTTAAGTATGTGAATAAAATTATGTGCATACTGAAGTACTTGGCTGGGCTGGGTTGCACTGTTGAATTTGGCCATGGCCAATTTTAAAAGATTACTCCAAGACTGAAACTTTTATCTGTAATTTCCTTGACAAAAGAAGATGTATTCTGCTTTCCTTTCTCTAATGCATTTGAGATAAATAGGAGAACAGAAACAGCCAAAATTGGTTATTTTACAGGGGGAGAGAAAGATAGTCTCCAAGAGAAAAATGCAAGCTGATTTTTACTTCCTTTGGATAAATATGTATTTCAGGTTCTCAACCCATCTTTTATAACACCAAATCTTCACAGTTAAGAGTTCTGTCTCTCTCAAGTTGCACAATATGCCTCTCAAAGTTTTGGGTGTTGCTGTGAAAAACACTCACTGTTAGAGACATTTGAAAAAAACCCCAACAACCCACCCTTTCTCCCCTGAATTTAACTGCAGTTGAGGAAAAGTTTAAAACTATGACTAAAAAAGCTTTATCCTCACCACCATCTAACCACAGAGGCATTTCTTTGTTTGATTTAGTCCAATTCCTCTAGGATCTAGGAGCCTGCTTCAGAGCATGTTCAAAACTATTCCAGGTCTAGCAGTTCATTTAGTTTGTCTTAAGCTTGATAGGAATCCAAAAATTATGCAGAGAATATCTTAAATTCTGAAGGGTGCAACCCAGGGGGTGGAAGAAAAATATACATAATATATGCATGCAATTTAGTCTCAGTGAAAATACAGCTAAATATTCTTTCATAATGAATGCAAGAAAAAGATGGTTCAATGGCCTAGAAGGGAGAGTGGTCACTACAGATATAAAACATATTCAATTCCTTTTCCTTCTGAGAGTGTTTACAGCAAAAAAAACCCACACTTAACCTTGAGGTTTCTTCTCCACGTGTGCATTTGAAAAACAAACTACCTTCGGGTCTTGAAAGAACAGTTCTAGGTGTGTAACATGGGGAGCTTTGGGGCTGCAGATCCCAAGGAGGTAGAGTTCAGCCTTAAAACCCTACTCCAGACAGCTTAGCTCTAGACAGAGGGGTAATTTAAAGCAGATTTCTGGAAATATATCTTGCCATATAGCCTTACATGCCTCTGCTGACCACACAAACAACTTAGGTTATATTTCCACCATGTTTTCTAGTCAGGTAATGTAGAAGAGACTAGATGACCAGGGATTATACACCTAAAACTTTGTTCCTGAGCAAAATCCCTTTTGAATTGTTATTGTTTATATCTAACTTAAGTATTAGACTCTAGAATTAGCTCTCCTTATGAAACAAATGGTTTCAGTTTAACAACTGTTGTGACTGTAATTTTACTATTACAAAGCAATGAAAGAAATGGGTTGGTTATTTTCTTGTTTAAACAAAAGCAGTGTGAATTTCAATTGTTACAATATACTATATATTCCAAAGAAAACCCGATGGTGGAACCATTGATTTAGATGACAACTATCTGCCTGTTTCTCCTGGGCTCCCACTATTTTGCAAAACACTCTGGCACTGTGGGACTATTTCAATCATGTGACATATAGGAGTCACTTAAACAAGGATCCTTCCATAGAATGGTCTGGGTTGGAAGAGACCTTAAAAATCACCTAGTTCCAACCCTCCTGCCGTGGGCAGGGACACCTTCCACTAGACCAGGTTCTCAGAGCTGGCCTGGCCTTGGACTATCCAGGGATGAAGCATCCACAACTTCTCTGGACAACCTGTGCCAGTGCCTCACTACCCTCACAGTAAAAATTTTTTCCTGATATCCGATCCTCAGTTTGAATCCATTCTCCCTGGTCCTGCCATCACATATACTTATGTAGAGCAGAATGCCAGATTTCTTAACAAAAGCAGTCCAGGAACAATCAACCTCACCCTTTTGCTCATTTTCAAACCCTGAATTAATTCAGCATACATTATAAATCACTCTTCTCCCCAGACAATAAGCATTTGGGATCTTCTGTTTTTCCATGGCCCTTTACTCACAAAAGGTCTCATTTTGTTCCACCCATGGGTTGTTTGGGGTTTTTTCTCATCACAGCTTTAGTCATAAAATAACTTTTTACCTAGAAAAAATGCATTAGTTAAAATCATAAATACCATTACATGAGGATGAGGGGACATGTAAATAACAATATAATAAGACAATCATCACAGTTAAAACTGCAGAGGCATAAAGACACCGATGGAATGATTATTCAAGTGCTGAACTATGTACATATCCACACCCTTCTGATGGGAATGATATAAATATTGCTTACTGGGTTGGACTCAGCATCCGGTGATTGCGTTTGTCTCAATCAATGAAAGGGTTAGAGTTCAGCATGGATATGACAACAGAACACAGTGCTCCAGTGGAAAATGTAAAGCAACCTTAATAGCAACACAATCAGAACCACTTAAAGCATCATACAGTCATTACATTTTGGGAGGCAAACACATTTGTTCAGCATCTATCTTAATATTTTGCATGTGATTAGCTTAGGTCTATCACGCTGTGTAAGCATGCCAATAACATACTGATGAAGTGAGAGCAGCATAAATGAAGCTTTGGGGTTTTTTGGTGTTTGTTTCTTTGGTTTCTTTCTTTATATTGTCAAGGACACTAAGAAGCACCCAGTAAGTTGTGCTAAACTGAGGCCTGCAGCATCAGCTACAGTCCTGGATAGTTATGAAAATAAGACACAGCTGGAGCTGAGTCTCAAATACCTTCTCTGTGCAACTGCATTTAATACACAATTTTCTTCTCTAGTTCTCTGTCCAGAAAGAGCACATCCAATGTCCATTGATTTTTTTTCTAAGTATACTTATATTGTTTTTTCACTGTATGCAGTTTTTCTTGTCATTAGGAAGTCCTGAAGACAGTCTTGACTAAGTATAATTTATTTTAATAGGCTGAATTGTGTTTGAATCTTCAGTTAATTCTACAGTCTGCTTAAATATCTATGCAAGTAAGTTGTTCCACTTCCAAAATGTCTCTTGCTTGGGTACTGACTGGCTACCCCAGACAAATGCCTGCTTATACCTCCTAGGGAGAAGATATGAAATTCCTGTCTGCCTTTTCCTTAAACCCATCATGCGTTATTAAAAACCCAATGGGGTTTTTTGTTCTTTGTCAAGAGGGAATGCAAATTTGCAAGAAAATACATTAAAAAATGCTCTGCTGCGCAGATTTTGTTTCCCCATTCTCAAAATCACTCATATCAATCTACTTGTTTCTTCTTTGTGCTGTTCCTCCCCACGGCCCTACTGCTCATCATGAATGGAGCTGCAGGCACTCCCAGCAGAGTGGCCAAAGCCAGTCTGAGGGAAGCAGATTTGCGGGAAGCACCACAGAGCTCAGCTAGGGAAGCATGGAGATGTGTGTCACTTAGAGCTGCTGCAGATCTCAGAGAAGCACAGGGGTTGGCTTGTACCCTGGAGCCGATTTCTGATTGAAATGGATGGAAAAAGCCTCAGCTGTGCAGGCGAGTGCCATCAGTTCATATGATGAGGGGGAGTGTGCCATGCTCTTTGGGCCATTAAGTGAGAGGTGGAGATCTTCTTGGAGAACCTACAGAAAAAAAAGAAAGCTTTATCAAAAAGAGGAGATAATTTTTGTTGTCTTAAAATGTTTGAAAATTTGTTAAATTATCAAATTTATTAATGTTTGATCTGTAAACTTGAAAAAAAATTTCTTCAGCTAAAAAACTTCTCCCATGGCTACTGTATGAGGAGGAGTATGCAGTAAGTAGTGTCACTGGGTAATTAGAATATCAGAGTAGGGGGAAGCACAGAACTAAAAATTAAGCAGCCTTAATGGCATGAAAAGCCACAGGACTGTGTTAACCAGGGCTGCCTAGGTACGTCAGGTTTTAAGAAATGATATCAAGATCTGAGAATTGTCTATAGTAATTTTGAATATTAATGAAGCCCCATTGTGTAGCTTTGCATATCCAAATGTGAATTGCAGTTTAGGCTTTTGTAGCTAAATGAATAATCTTTATTACGCTATAAAAAAGGTTCTGAGGTTTTTAACATTTACATGATTGATTCATGCACATAGGATCAATATATAGGTCATTGCTTTCTTTGCTTTTAACAGTTTGTTCCTCCATTATGAAAAATTGCTGGTCCAACCATTGCTCATTGCACTGGAATTTAGCTTTTGTGCCTTGTATTAGATCATATTTTCAATATTGAAAAATTACCCTGTGACTGCATTTCTGATGACAAGCCTGCTGCTGCTCTTTCACATCTATTTTCAAATAAGAATAACAATGGTCAGTTGTCTAGATGAATACTTTCTCAATACTCACAGGGTCACATTTGTTTTCAAGGCAAGCAATACAAAACATCATTAATAGAAAAAGAATGGCAATGGTATTTCTAATAAAGACTTTAAATCCTTGTCTCTTCTGTATTTGAGGCAATGAAGATGAAGGCCTTAGGAGTGGACAATTGCCTCTGTAGAAATGTATTTCCAATTACTGCCTCCCAGAAAGGTTTTCCATTGAGCTTTTAAGAGTGTTTGGCTTCCTATTTACATACAAGGAGAAAGATATAATATATTAAGGTCATGGCACGTACAGTGCCTCCACAAGAGTTTTGAGTCAAGGCATGCCTGAATGCAAATATCAACAAAAAAGGATAAATCTACTTAGTGGCAAATTATCATCTAAATCTCTAATAAAGCGAGCAAGACAATAATGATTCTTGGCACTATTTTTTTTTTTACCTAAATAATGGAAAAATATGCCTTGTCTACTCTGTGGCACTTATGTGAAATATGAAGGACACCATGCCCATATGGGAATCATCAGCAGCCCTACATTAATAAAAGCAAGATTAGCAAAGAACAAGGAGAATTCCACTCAGAGAGGGCTTTTCTCAGAGAATATTTTATGATGAATATGAAGAGATCTCATTATTGTAAATTGTTCCTTTATCTTGAAGAAAAACAACTCTAAAGCAGTTTATAAACCTTAAAATATTGACATGTGCAAGAGTCCAAAAAGACCACTTTACAAGGTATTTCCTGAAGAAAATATATTCCTTGTAAAACTTGAAAAAGTTTAGGGTAGTTTATTAGAATAACCAGGGATAGATAGCACTGCAATTGACGGCTTTATCTGGAATAAAAAATTTTTAAACATCAACGCAAATGTACTGAAGAAACAAAAACTTTACAACATCAAAATAATTCTTTTTCTGTATTGCATAAATCAATGTTCTAAATAGTGGAGAAACTCCTCCATCTAAAAAAAAAGTTCAAATACATTGTCTTAGCCTCTTTGAAATACACCTCATATACATTTGGATAATGAAAAATTCAACCAGCTATTTTATCCAAAATAATAACAATATTATTTTATCTGAAAGGTAAAGGATATCGTTTCATACTGAGTGACATGGACAACTAGCTGCTGTAGTGAATGAAGACAAAAACAAATCCTTTGGTTTTATAGGCGAGACATCATGAAAGAAACAGGACAAATTCCGTGAATGACAGAGATTCAAATTTTGAGCTTGAGGTTTACAGGCATTTTGGATTAGTTTTGCACCTTACTGTGTCCTTCCCTTCAGCTCTTGGAAATAAGGCTGTAACTGTGCACAGACAGATGAAAAAATACTCACTAATTGTGAAGCTGCCAGGTACTAAAGAGTTAGTATGGATCAAAGCATAAGGAAAATCTCAAGCCCTTTACTCACTCCATATTAATATATCTCCCGCGGGGTAAGTTATGACCTATCACTGTTCTTTCCTAGTTAGTTCATGGAATACACTATCAAAGGCCAGCAAAAGTCAACCCAAAGAATGCTTCATCTTAGAAAATCTTCACCAGAACTTCCGATGATTTTGAGTTGGGGCTAGTTCAATGGAGCGAGAATTAATTTTTTAAATCAGTGTAATTGCTGATTATGCTGCTTAATGCAATAGCATTATATGGCTTAATTTGCTTCCATCTATTTGGATAAAAATTTCCTATTTCATAAGAAGCTTCCTTTCCATAGTCCCTTTTAGAGATATTTGTCAGAAGATGTGTACACTGTCCGCTGCCATGCATTCCAAACAGGTTCAGTAACCTGTGGGATAGCTGGGAATATCTGTGGGTAGGGAGGAATTCAGCTTAGCCTAGGGAAATAGGAACAAAACCACCAAAACCAAGACTACCAGAGGATTCAAATTACAATTGCATCCAGTGCATGAAGTTTCTTTGTAGGAAAGAGGTTTCAGATGCAGGACAATTTATAGAAGAATATTGACTATTTTTCCAAATGACCATATTAATTTATGACCTCCAAGAACTCCTGCTGAAATGAACTGGGCAAAAATTTTTAAAAGTCATATACAGTGACAAGTAGGGCTCATCTCTTTCTCCCATTTTAAAGTTCTTCCTTCTCTAAGCTTTGACCTTAGTCCCATCACATTAAATGTAGCTATCACAAAGGCAATCAATTCACATATTCAAATTATTGACATTTACTTTACAAGGAAAACAATCAGAATTATAAACTTGGGTCATGAGTATATTTTTAGCATATGTTACAAAGTTCTGGGTGTCTTGTGATCACAGTTACACAATAACTCTGGGACACAAGAAACAAAGCCTTGTTATATTATGAAATCATCAACACACCTTAAACAATTGAATTAGACTTCATAGGTATAATAATTAATATGTGTAAAAAAGAGGAACAAAAGATCAAAACAACTTAATTAAATGCCAGACTTTACAAGCATATCCTCACCTCTGATATGCAGACTTAAAAGCATGTATGCAAGACTCACAGTAGGAACCATTCTTTGGTTTAATTAATTACTGGAATAGTTAAATAGCATTGACTGAAGAACATATAGGATCACTTAATAGAAATGCAGAAGTTCATAACAACCTCCAAGGTGCAAAATAAGAAATTATTTGATCTTGAACGAATAGCTGTTTAAAACATTCTTTTAAACTTCCAAGATTAATTCAAGTATATTATGTTTTTAAAGAAAAAGATTATGTTTTGAGTAATTTAAGAAAAAAAATACTACATTATTCTCAAAATTACTACAAAATTCTCCAAAAGTACAAAACAGATTAATTTTAAAACTGGAAAATTATCTCAGAGGTGAGCTGTACAGATCAGAGCGCTGTGGCAAGTTCTAATTCACCCGGTCAGCTCCTTACACATTAGAAAATGCAAGGTTGCTTTTTCTTGGCACACTTCTGGGATAATATTTTCTAAATGTTTTCATTTGGAAATCTTTTTAAAAATATCAGGCACAAATACACATTTCTTTAAAATATTAACAGGGTTTTGTAGAGCTGTGAATAAATTGCTTACATGTGTGAAAGACAAATGAAATTATTTTAGGCCAGCCAGGTACAGAAAGACATAGCCAAGACTCCTGCTGAATTCCTATCAATGGACCTCCACATGCCAAACCTTGGCTCCTTCAGTGAGGACACATGCAGATACACAGTCATCTATCACATCTATTGACTAAACCCAAGATCAGCTGGAATTCCAACTCACAAAAAATGCACCATTCCAATCTCTTAAGTAGTTGTTATACACCCTTATCACTTATAAGATTTTTCATGTGAAAACCAAAGAATTATAATCCTACTATAGGAATTATTCATATATAATTGAAAAAAAACCCAAAACAAAACAAAAAAACAACAAAACCAAACTAAACAAAAACAATGAAACATAACCAAACCTACTTTAAATTCAGGTAAAGTTCAGGAATAAAGCTGTAAAGGATCTTGCAACGCCAAATTCAGAGATAACAGAAATTCCTTTTCATTGTATTAGATTATATGAAGAAAATCTGAGATAACTAACCTCAGGACATGCAGTTAATTAAAGACTGAACTGGAACAATGGCTTTCAAATCAGAAGCTAATGTGTCGCCAGCTGGAATGCATGGAACCCCCATGGTAAGACTGAAAAGACATGTTTATAAACTGTGTTCCTCCCTGCTTTCTGTGCTCTGGAGAAACCCAGAACAGTAAAAGTTATATAGCAATAAAACACAGTTAGCCCAAAACAAAAGAGAAGGTTTTTTTATAATAATCTTTTTTTCCTCCCCAAAAAAGAAAGAACCCTTTCCCATGAAGGGAAAATGGAAAACTGAGGATGGAATAGCACTTATTTGAACAAAAATAGTCAGTAACCCTTCCCCTCCAAAAGTATCTTACACAAATAAATTGTTTGCTTCTGCAGTCCACCTTTTTTTTTCAATTTCTTAACCAAATTTGACAGGATGATTTAGTTTTTCCAGTTTCCTATAAAAAACTCAGTCAGAAAGTTAACAATCAGCTTTAGAAAAACTTAACAGAACTTGGTCATTGCTGTTCATTTGCATATAGAGATTTAAGCAAAGATATTAGATGGGGTTTAGATCAATTTCAAACAGACATATAACTGATAGAAGAAAAGCTCTACCTCATAAACTTAATATAATAATAATAATATTCAGAGAAATCTGTCAATAAAGCCCATTGCACATGTGCTAGCAGGGTGCATGCTCAAAACATGAGATGTAATCAACACATCATGTTACATTTGTGAAGGAATGCCTTCTTTAATCCCTGAAAAAGGTCCTTCACTGTGCCAGGAAAGAAAAAGAGATCAAGGAAACATAGATGTGCTAATTGTACTGCTTTCTACAATGAGATGCTAATTCCACATTTACACACTTTCACTTTAGACTACCTAAACTAGGAATCTACTAAAGAAAAAAAGAAAGCTGCTTGATAGAGCCATGAAAAACAACCCAAACAACCATTGTTTCTGCAATTCAATTTCAGCATTATTGGTGAGATACTATTGGCAAAAGAACTTCTAAGAGATTTGATTAAATAATTTTTTTATTGTCAACAAATAGGATTTTGAGAATGATACCAGAAGTTATAGCAGTAACAAATCACTCCAAAAGCATGTTATACTGTCTATTGTGCAGCCCAGAAAGAATAGAAATTTTAATGAACAAAATTCAATTTGTGTCTAATTTGATGGCTACAATCTTCATTAATATGTCTGTTCCAAATACTCTTTATAAATAGAGGTCTAACAAGTAGAATCCACTGATGTTCATCCCATTATTTAAATTAAACACCTTCAATTCCATTAGGTCAAGTCACTTGCATTTCTGCATTTACTAACTCTTAGCTAATCCAAAATGCCAGTAAGAATTTATCAATCCTAAAACTAAATACCTCTATCTCTAAACCATTGCAGTTATCTGTTATAGAATAAATTAGGAATAATAGGATTCTTGTTTCTGTAGACTACAACTATTTTAGTAATTTAGAGATAAAAGCAATTAGTATTAGATCCTTTTTGCATCTCATTTTATTTCTTATTCTTTATTGGATAATCTTATTCTTTATTGGATAGCTCCTCTACAGGATTCTAATATTAGCATGTCTTTTGTACCTTTTAACTATGTGAAATGTTTCCAGTAAGAGTAATAATAAGACCTCTTAGACATCTTTTCCATTTACTAGTCAGCTAACATGGTAAGACTAATATTTAATGTTATTAATAATTCTCAAGTCAGGAGTTCAGAATTAAATAAGGAATACAAAAGATTGCTAAATTTAAAGCACTGTTTAATTTTGGTAGAGTTATGCAAATCGAGAACTGGTGCCTGGGAGAAAACTGTTTAAACATGCTTGAATTTCTCTTTAGTTCTGTTTAACCCTCAGGTTTTTCTTTCCTGATAAACATTTTCCCTAATGCCTGCTGTGCAAAGAACAACAAGAAAATCACCAAAGCTCCCCACACTGTATCAGGGACTTTTCCTCAGTCATTATCTTACAGCTGCCACAAGTAGCATGAAAGCTATGATTTCTGCCACTCCCAACAGGGATCCAGGGCAAGGAATTCAGCATGGTGCCTCACAGGGAGAAAACATCATCCAGGAGCTGCAGCTGTACCTGTCTAAATTCAGTCTCCAGCCTCCAATGCTAGAAGAAAAGCATTCCTAGTGCAGTCAATGCATCTGATCCCTTTTCCTGTTCTCGAGTCAAACTGGGGCAACTGAGTCACTTTAGCTATTTTGCTGATGAGCCCGTTGATTCTCTGGTAATGCCAGCTCTGAAAGGGAAAACAAAACTCCTAACATAGGCTGATAATGGGGAGTCTAAGGGGAAATGAAGTGTACAGTATATGTTAAAAATGTATAGCTTTATGTAGCGCAACAAGATTTGTTACACTTTTAAAAATACATTGAAAGTGTTCCTTCCTTGACAAAACTTATATCTTCAGTATGTCAGGGCAGCGTTTGTTGGCTTCTGCATCCATAAAAACAATACTTGTGAGCTAGGAATACTTGGTCATTAAGGTTATTTACTTATTTTTTTAATATATTATTGATATTTTTAGCCTGAAAGAATTTTCAGGTCTAACATCAGAAAAAATATAACTACATTTAAAACCAGATTTCTTTTTTCTCTCTTTTTTTTTTGTACATACATATATATAAACAAAGAAAAATGGCTTAAAGAACATTAATCATCATTAATCTCTGCTTTACCCTCAGTTCTTTAAAATCCTGATTTTCAGGGAAAAATGCTGTCATTTTCTACAGCTACATAAAAAAATATACAGTAGGCTTAGAGACTACAGGATAGAGGGTGATTGTAAATACCAGTTTAAAGCAATACCATATGCACCTATAGTTGTTGTGGGCACTTTTTTTCAGCTCAGAATATAAAGTTTCTATCAGTTTTCAAATGGGAAAACCTGCATCAACATTTCCAATTAGCAATTGTGACATAGATCTATCCAGTATTTGCTGAAGATAAAGGAAGAGGTGTAAAAAGTCATATATAACTGAAAAGTAAAGACTACGTAAACATAAATCAGAGTTCTGTGGGACTAGATTATATCCATGACATTTTATCCAATTGTTTCTATCTCCCCTGTTATTTTTTGTTAGAGATCTGAAAGTATAAAACTTCAAAAGTCTTATGGGGACAAAGCTCATGGGGTGAGAGAGAGAAAAATAGTCTAGATAAAAGGTCAGAAGTTGTGGAAAAGGACATAAAGTAGAACTCAAACATAAGTACCATGTCTGATAGATTCTCAGGAATATTTCCATTTAAATTATCGCTGACACAAATTTTTGAAAATAACCGCACATACGTGCACATGTGCATAGAAAGAGACAAGCCAATAAACCAGTGTGAGATTGAACACCAATGCCACAAGACAGTGAACAAAATATTGAACACACACACACACTGTACATGCCAAAGATGTTGCAGTTCTTTTTACTGTAATTTTTTGAGATTCAAATTAATTTCATTTTTTTTTTGTAGTAGTAGAAATCCAAGGCATATTTTAGCTTATTTTTTAAAAGTTTGCTTTACGTAATACTAGCCAATATAGAGTTCTGGGATACATTTTACAACATCAATATTTCAAATAAAATAAAACAACATATATGCATATGAAAAAACAGAAATATGTGTATTGAATTCTATAATTGTCTCTCCATTTGAGTATGTCTCCTACAAATAATTTTGTTTGGAAAGGCAAATAGTGTCCACATGCATTTTTTCCTTCAAATGAAATCTAGGAATTGCCTCTGGTTTTCTTTACAGACTTTTCTAAATTGATCTATATATCTATGTAAAGAATACCATTTTTTGTGTACAATGATTGGTTTTGTCTTTATGCATTAAAAACTCAGTCTATATACACTGCATTGTGAACACACATCAGAAAATTTAATTAAACTATTAAACCTGTAACCTATTAAACTTGAACTAAAAGTTGTCAAATGCCAGGGAAGCCATTCGAAAAATGTAAGCACCCTTATACCACCATTAAGAAAATGTACCTGAAAGGAGTTACAGAGCACAGTTTGATAGCCACACGAAATAATATTTTTCTAAGTCTAAAAACATAATCAAAACTAGCCCATTAAAATCACACATACCTGTTAAGAGAAAGAAACCTATGAACCTAAAAGAGGACAAACAAATCCATTTATTAGTTGCACTGTGTAAGGCCTTAATCAAGCAATGATTTATGCACGTGTTTATGCACACAAACTACCTCACAGATAAATCTCACACATGTAGTTCAAGACAAATTAGCTGTTGCAGGATCAGGTCCTAAATAAGTGCATGCTCAGATGATTGGGAAGCTGTTCCTGAGATTGATACTCAGCCAACCTCAGTGTTGGCTATTTAATTGAATAATCCAACTGAATGCATTTGAATTGGATTATTTGTGGAGTTAATGCAACACAACATGAGAAAAATGGCAGCATTGCACCATTAGAGATGACAATTGTTGGTTGATCAACCTGAAGTTATCATGCTGCAACATTAATGAGAAGCCTGAAAAAAACCTCAGGGGAAAGAGGCAAAGAAATGCTTCCTTAATTAAATAATATGTTAAAATCTTTAGTCATTACTAACATCAATCTATTTTCATGGATTGTTCAGGAGAATTAACCAAGCCAAAATTGGAGGTATCATAACGTCTTAAAAACCTATAAACATGTAAGACAAAATTACTTAAGTGTGTAAAGTTGGCATGCAGAACAGAATTAATCCCATTAACTGAACTTTGTTCCTGCTTAGTTTCAGTCTTGCAGGGGCCAAGGCGATTACCTAGCTCATTTCACAAACTAATTCTATGAAATGCTAACAACCATCCCCAAGTCACCATTTGCTTTTACAAACACATCTATCCTGCCGTGCCATTGCCAGCTGATGAGTGATGAGAAGCATCAAAACAAAGTAATTAAGAGAAATATAAGAGAGACAGTGCATCTTAATGACAGGCAGTATTAATCACACCCTGTGAATGCCCACTACAGCTCAATGGTCACTGCAGGAAGGAATTATTAGTGGCAACTTATTCTGATTTAGTGAGTCAAATTGTACTCGGACTCCTAGAGTCCATCTAAACTCTCATATGAACTGTGAGAGTAATTTTATAGTTGAAAATGTGCAAAAGGCCCCTGTCCCAAAGGAGGAGGGACTTTTGGGGCAGGAAGCCAATGTGGGTTAATTTGAATACCAGGATCCTTGTACTGCTCCTATTTATTATTTACGTATCATATTAATTTTGTGTGTTTCTGCTAAAACAGGTGCAATCAAGCAGGAAGTGCCTCCCACAGCACACCAGTGATCAGCCACACGCCACACGCAGTGCAGTGCACACATAACCCACAGGCTGTTGTCAAAATACCGACTGAAAACAAACACACGGAAAGAAATCAAACCCCGTTTGCGGGAAACGCTCGCGGAAAACACCAACACGGCCTTCCAGGATACATGGGGTGACAGGGAAGGATGTTTGATTAGCTGTTCAACGTGCTGCTGATGACTCAGGGAATTACATGATGCTCCTCTGTTGGGGAGAATGATAAGATACAGGCTATGCAGGGATGAATCAATCTGGCGCACCTCCTTTTGACAGAAGGTGTGTTTAATTTAATAGAATTACATCCTTGTAGGGCTCGCTGTGAATGGATAAAAAGGTGATGGCCAACACTGGCAATGTGTCCTCAGACTAATCCAATATTTCCATATACCTGATGCTTGGAAATGGTGCCCTCAAACCTGAATTAATCTAGTTTCAATTCATGAAATGTTTAATATGAAATTCATGACTCTTTCAATGAGTCACTGAGAAGATGGAGACTTCAGTCAATTCAGGAGGCAGGTTCTGTTTAAGCCATCTGAGACAAACTAGCCTTCACTAAGTAAAAGAATGATGGAAGGCAACCTAGAACTTTGGTGTGGAAGTCTTGTGATAAGGGACTGATGCAAAAATCTATTTTGTGAATGAGAATAAAAAAAAAATAAAATAAAAGCAACTTAAAAACTTGTTCCCAAAAGAAAAATCATTTTAAGTTAATAGCCACAGTGAAAAAGAAAATCCCAAATGGAATGAATAATTTTTCTAACATGTCTTTTTTAATTTGGAATAAGATTTGTGATAAAAACGTTAATGCTGGGGATTTTAAGTGACAGAATATTATTCTAACACATTCCTTTAAAGTCTCAAAAAAAAAAAAACCTCACAAAAGCTCCTTTGTTAGGCCTAGTTTAGGCCACCTTAAAGCTCCTTTCAATCAAAGTACAGCTTCTCATTAAGGGAAAAATGATTATTAACATCCTCATTTTGCTTCCTCATGTGAATTATTTGCATTCAAAAATGTGCACGGCATTAGTTTCAGGGTAAATGCAAATATGACAGCGGGATTTCTCACCAAGCTCCTTTTTATTATTAGCTCTTTTTATGCCCTCCATTTATTATTCCCTCATCATTTTTCACAATGTATTAAAATGTTACATTTCCTAAAATAATAATATTTTCCTTCATTTAGTAATTGTCTCAGTCCAGTCTACAAAAGTCTCCACCACAGTGCCTACAGTCTATAATTTGGAACAGTTTATAATAATTGTTCATCACTTCTTAGGGGAGCCTTGGGCATTAGCTATCACAGTTACAGAATCCCTACTCTCCCACTGAGTACGTGATTATTTTAGGTGAAGTTCATGTAGCAGGGGGATAGGGCAGGGGCATGGCAAAGCTTATATTGTGACTGTCCCTGATAGAATCTCAGCTGGTGGTCTGAAGATAAATTGAGATATTATTCCGTTTTTAAGCTTCATCCGTCCCATGTCTGCCAGAAAAGAGGCCAGCTCCAAAATATATTTTGAGCTTATTTTAAATACAACAGCAAAAGAAAACAAATAAACGATTACTCTGACTCATCTTCCCGAGGTTTTAAGAGAAATGATCCTGGATGCCGAAGATTACTCAAAACATAGTGTGTTCAGTTAGAGCAAAATCAAGTTACCAGTGGCATACTCTCTGCCAGGGTTGTATTTGATAAACTGATTACAATTACTTCTTTTTTCCCTGGTCATATTAAAGAAATGAAAATAGATCTGACTAATAAAAGCAAACTAATAAAGTCATTTGATCATCCTGATTCACTGCACTTCATCGTGCCAAGCTTCCCTGTTGACTCTCAAATTGTTATTGTCAAATTCTCAAGCATTTATTAC
Source organism: Fringilla coelebs (assembly GCF_963513975.1). NCBI lineage: Eukaryota > Metazoa > Chordata > Aves > Passeriformes > Fringillidae > Fringilla > Fringilla coelebs. The sequence continues at coordinate 13,516,720 of NC_140067.1, forward strand.
ACTCAGGATGACTTACACATCCCTTTTTCCTGTGACTGCGTTGATGTCCATCATCGCACCACCACCACCATTTAATTGCAGTAGAGACCACTCTGATACCCCCCCAAAGAATATGAAATAATGCTGTTTCAGAGTACCAAATTCTCCAGTAAAATCATTTACTGTGATCTGTATCGACATGAACACAGCATCAAATTCAGAGATGTATCTGAATACATTTAAAAGAGTTCGTGGTTGATACAAATTTTAATTTTCTTCCAGAGGAGGCCCTAAGATTTACCATAATATAATTTACCACTGGATCATTGAAACATTGTTACTGAGTTTGACCTATGATGTTGAAAATTACTGAGTGGAGTAGAACCAATAAAGCAGTTACTGGCAGGATGTATGCTAAAAGCAGATCATATCCTATTTATATCTTTCCTGTGCCTTATTCCATCTCACTTACACAAAGGTGTGTGCCAATTTTGTACTCATGAGTGTCAGTGTGAGTAATCTATGCAATTGTGAGTTCAAGTAGCATAACTTACTGCCTTGGAATTTGTTCCTTTTCTTGAAGTGGTTTCTGAGTTATAGTGAATTAGTTTTCTGCAATGTTCTGTGGGAGAGACTTAGGTTACCTTAGGGATCATAATGAAATGCATCACAAAGAGCTAGGAGTGAAGAAAAAAGCGGAAACATCATCCACATCATTTGGCTGTGACCCACTTAGCCAAATTAAAAGCAGCATAATTCAACTCCAAAAATTGTTCTACCCATGTGAAATCAAGACAGACATGGATCATGGGGGAGGAATATGGAGGATGGATGTGGCAGTGAATTCAAGAGACTGCAGATTAAAATCCTTGCTCACCAACGTCTTATCAAGCCTGCTAAGTATTACAATGGGCATTTCTAGCACTTGTAACAGCCATCAGTGAATTTCACATTGAAATAATCTTTTGAACCTAAGAAATTCTAACAAGTGTGCTTACATGCTATTTTTCATCTTCCTTCTCTATTTTCCTACTCTGATATGAGGATATGCAGCAATTATTACTATATGTTTTTAAAGACATATTTGGCTCAGCTACATTTTTCTCACTCTTTAACCATAGATAATTAAATCAGTAACTTATTCCCTGTTCTTTCCAGAGGTCCTTCAGAGCACTGAGCCTTTCATCTGGGCAAGTAGTGCAGCTTATTAAAATAAATTCATTTTAATGCCATCTAATTCTGCAATGATCAGTTAATTATGGACTCTTGTTTATTTTATAGCCCAAGATGAAGAAATAAAATCATCACCTGACAATCAGAGGAGTGAATTTCTATGATTGAAACCATAGTGGAGTACTCAGACACACCCTGAGAATCTCATTATTTCAGGAATAGTAAGGACAGGGCCACAGGTTGAAATGTAAGGCTATATTTTGCCAGTCAGCTCTGCTTCCACTTCCTTCACCATATGGAGATGTTCTGAAAAATGGACAATTAAATAACACCTACAGACAGTACAGATAGGTCAAAAACCCAAAATCTGAACTCCTGTCAAGACCAGTAAAATGCTACCATTTTCAAGAACTTGTTGAAGGGCCAGTTAGCATTTGCCATAGAAACCCTATTTGGAGGGAATACCATAGACTGGATATTTTCTCTTAGAGGCAAAAAGCACAGAAATTAAGCAGGTCTTCCAAAACTCTCTCAGAGTTTTCTTACTTGGAAAGTGGTGGGTTTCCATCTTGGAACCTGACATTTCTGTTATATGCAACTATTCTCCCTAGTGGAGACAGCAAAGAGTTGTCTTTCAGAAGGGGCTGCATGTCAGAATGGTTACTCTCAGAGATTATAGTCTGTCCTGTGTTTATGTTCCCCAAAGCTGAACACCTCACATTTTTGTTAGGGAATCAAGAAAACTTTTCTGCTAACTGTGCCAATAGCTGCATTATAAATCTCTCTTCCTTCTCCTCTAAGCATTTGTATTTATCTGTTCCAAAGTCCCTCAGAATGGGGCAAGCATCTGTTTGGACCTGTGGTACATCTGGATCACAAGCTGAGCCCCAACCAGCCTGTCCTAGGTGAAAGGAGTCGTGATTCACTGAGGGCAGGGTCTGCCACAAGGACAAGATACAGACTGCAGTCTACAGAACACAAACATCACATACAGGCTGTTATCCTTCAGACCTATGAGACCAAGTCCTGACCTACACATCTATTGGCTTCCAGCTACATAAATACGTTTTTCCCCAGGCCCAATTTATAGAAGTAGGAAATCTTGCACATCTCCAGGCAGAAGAAGCAGCGTGGACACTGACTCAGCTTTGCTGAGATCATAGTCTTTACAGAGCCAGCAGAAAGGACTTGCCATTAATTTTCTCCAGTATGATTTCACTTTTCTCATTATGTGCAAAAGCATTGTTCCAGACTAGTAGGCTGTGGCTGTAGACTGGGGAGAATGCATTTCAGTGAGACAGCACTCATAAAAAAGTGCAACAAAATTCAGTGTGAAGGTTATCCTTGTTGCTAATGATAGCCCAAAAAGAATTCTCAGCCCAGACAAGAAGGACACTGACAGTGCTAGGCTAGTGACAGTAGGGCCCCTTGCAAACTCCACTGTGAGGCACAGCCACCAATGCCCAACACACTTATGTTGTAATTTAACCACAGCTGGTAACAAACTACCAGAGAGCCTCTGGCTCCTTCCATGTCCCCTGCCCTGGTGGGATGGGGAGGAGATTCTTGGGGAGAAAAACTAACAGTTTAATAATTTAAATTTAGTAATAGTAATAATAATGAACAAATGATAATAAAAGTAACGACAACAATAATAGTGAAAAGGAGGTAGAGAGGAAGGAAACCCAAGAGTAACAAGTGATGCACAATACAATTGCTCAACACCTGTAACCCACCTCTCTCCCAACTGGGAGTTGCTGGCCAAAGCCTTCCAGTTTATACACTGAGCATGACATTTTATACTATGGAGTATCTCTTTGGCCAGTTTGGGGCAGCTGTCCAGGCTGTGCTCCCCCACAGGTCTCTCATGTACCAGGTCACTGGCAGAGCATGGGAAAATGCAAAATCCCTGATTCAGAATAAGCATACCTTAGTGACAACTAAAACATGAGTGCACTATCAACCTTGATCTCATACTGAATCAAAAACACAGCATTGCACCACAAACTAAGTAAATTAACTCCATTGCAGTCAAAATCAGGACTACTTAGAGGCCTTAACACTTCTACTATGCATTTCAGAAAAAAACCCAAACAAATAACCTAAAAATTATTTTAATTTATTTAGCTATTTTAATTTACTTATTTCACTATTTGATTTTCTCATTAAAAAAAATTTAAAAGATCAAGTTCCAATGCCTTTCTAGTACATGGCGAATGACACCTATTCACACAGAAATAAACTACTTCAAAATATTTTCTAGGAGAAGAATATCTCCTTCATCCACTATGAGATTATCTGTATTCAGTTTCACTTGAGTTTGTCTCACTTTCATCATGTATGCCATTCCACCTGCCAGAGAAGTTGAAATGTCTATCAGAATGTAGCAATATATATAGGAACAATAGGTCTGGATCTTTTATTAGTAGTTTGTACTGAAGATACACTCTCACACATCTGCAGGCTGAGAAGAAAATGATAACTCTTATAAGATACACATTTTTCAATTCAATAAGATATGATTGGCATAGCATGATTTCAAAAAGATATTGAAGCAGGTACCTCCTGATAGGTAACTATCAGTGCCTCAGTTAAGCACAGCTCATCCAGGACAGAGAGATGAAGGTCAGGATGTTGATCCATTTGAGCCCATTCTTTTAGGAAAATATTTACTGATGAGACAAAGTTCATTCCTTTTTGGAAGGGTAAGGGGAGCATTTCATGGCAGAATGGAAAAAAGAGAGAGGAAATCAGTGAAATACGGAGCTGAAATGAGACCTCTGAAAGAGGAATGAGGAAGCACTTTTTCCACAAGTACTTAACAATAAAAGCAAATAATAAAAATAAAACCAAATACATTCAAAATACTGAACCAGACAACACTACTTAAATACTCGCCATTTACAAATTGGCATTTTCCTTCTCATTTTAAGGCTCTGAAACATTCTGGGAAATAAGAATCTATATGAATCAGTGGAGGTGTTTTTTGAGAGCAGAGATATAAGGCAAGTTGCACACTGTGTGGAACTCCGTTCAGCTGAACCAAATTTATCAGGCTATTATTGCCTGTAAGCCAAAATATGAAAAAAAAAAATAATACTATACAGTCCATTTCTGTTTGCATAGATGCAATGAACAATTTTCACAGTTTCTGCATCTTCCTGGGCACATTGAACCCTGAAGCTTTGTCTTGACAGTCTCTTACAAAAAAAAAGCATTTATTTTGGCTTTCATGTTAATGCCTTTATCAGATGAAACTTTTACTTACTCATATTTATATCAATTTACGTAGCAAGCTCAGTGACTCAGCTTTCTAGTGGGCTATTACCTGCTTTCTTTCCTTTAAAAAATGGGAGCAATTATTTGTGCTTATGAGAACAATGGGGACAGCAATGCACTAAAGACAAAAAAAAAAGAAATTATCCACACAAAAATTACAGAGAAGATATAAATGAAGTAAATGTACCCATTTACTGACCTGCATCTTAAATTACTTATTTGAGGGAATGACACAGCACAAGGACAATCTGAAAGACCCACTTGGCTATTAACCCATTGAAAATGATGAGCTCATTTGTTGAGGAATTCTGTTCGTATTGATCATTTGCTACAGCCGTCAGTGCAGTATGCAGTAGAAGCTTAGCAAGCCTAGAGATGAATTCAATGGCAACATTTATTTTTATAAAGACACAGATTTGCTTAAGCCTTTGCAGCATGATCCCTTAATTTGAGATTTAGAAGTGTCCATTGCACTGGAAAAATATAGCTTAAAATGTATAAAAATTCCACAGTCTTAACTGGAAAAAATGGTGTCAGGGACAGGAGATTTTTTCCTAGGTTTTACACAAACCTGTTGAAGCCAGAATTTAATAATGTAAATTGGCGGCTGTACAAATGTTATTTGATATTAAAACAAATCCAGATTTCTAGTACACTGGGCTGATAGATAATACAGACACACAATATATTAGTTTTCAAAACCACAATTTGACTTAGAGAAGTGAAAGCAGTATACATTAAGGGGAGAATAATGTGAGAAATTTGAATGAGAGTTCCTGGTCTTTTCAATGTTGTTATCCAGATGTTGCTGCTGAGGCAACTTTCTATATCAGTTATACTATTTGTACATGGATTAATTCTTCCAGCAGACATCTTGCATCTTTGCACTGGGTAAAAATGAGATGCTAGAACCATTACAATGTAGGCAGAAGGGTAGTCTTTAGGAAAGAGCACAAATTCAGCAGAACAGTTGTTCTAGCACTTATCAAAACTTTCCAAAATGTTAATTCTTCTCATGTCCCTAATTACTGAACCACACTTCTTGTATCCTGACAGATAAACCTGTTTAAAATTCTTGAAGGGGCTGAAGAGAAATGACGTACCCAGCCCTGAGCACCTTCCGCCACATCTCTGACAACAGGCAGCTCAAGGCACCCTGACCCCACAGATGATTATCTGGGCATTGACAATGCTGTCTACAAAAAAATGCCAGAAAATGAGCACTTCTGAACGCCTGTTTTGCATTCTTCAACTACACTATTAGAATTCTTTTGTCAAGAGAAGCATGCTACATCATTGTATTCATAATACATGCTCTTTGATTTGTATGACTTTGTGTTTGTAATAGACCCAAACAAAGATCTCATTTGTTCTGCTGGCAAAAGCTAATCTGTACAAGGATTTTTTTTATTATTTTCTGCAGAAACTGCCTTTCTGAGCCTAGAGATTGGGTTAGCTAAAAGCTTCACATTCATTATCTTTAAGGTACCATGTTAATGAAAGGATTTTAATCATTGACATTGCTTTGTGAATTATTATTACACAAACCCCTGCTGTTGAGTAAGACAAAATTAACCCAGTGTAAGGGGCATTAAAAAAAATCACAGCTAATTAGTAAGCTAACAGGAACAAAGAGAATGCATAACGAAGATGTTGAGAGGAAGACACGTAAAATCTGTAGCTTCCATTCCAACATTGATCTTTCTGTATGAAAATCTTTTTTCTGTCTGATTTGTTCCATTAGTCTTGAGCATTTTTATGTTTTGTAATTAGTTTTCTAAGCCACAATGTCTCACTTCTCTCAAACTGTAGAAATCCAAAGGCTCATAATAGAAAATGGAAGATATTTAAAAATGCGTTTAAATTATTTCCCTAGCGATCTATATCAAAAACATAAAATAAATCTCTGGATTATTCTGGGAAATTATCTCCTTATTCTCTGCTGTTTTCCATGAATTGCAGAATACTTTAACTAATCCAGCCAGGTTCCTTTGGAATAAGCCCTTCATTTTAATGGATTGATACTATTGTCCAGGTTGTAATTCCATATGGAGCAGATAAATGAAGCCATAGGTTTAAATCACTGCATGGCTTCCCTTCCACGCTCCTACTCATGCTGGTTTCCAATGGGCATCACATCATTGTGCTGATGTAAGAGCCAAGGATGAGACAATCAAATCACACAGAAGTATTCATGCTGGGTGCCATTTGCTTATAATTGCTCTTTGTAAGTTATAGTTTCAGATAAAGCTCCCAAAATGGAATGAAGACAAAATAATAATTAAGTCTGTTTCTCTTTTTGAGCCTGACAAAGGCTTTAAAAATTTTTTTTAACGTGTTTGCCCTTCTGTTCATTATTCCACACATCCCCCTCCCTTCTCTCTTTTGTTCATCAGCCTTTTCAGCCTGATAATTAAGACTCAAAATATTTGCTGCAGTTGTTTTTTTTCTGAGACATCAATTGGTTTGTGTTGTAAATGTGGAACAACAATCATCTAGTTCTCTTGTGTGCCAGTAATTTAGTATTTCAATAATGTCCAATTGTTGAAAGGTTTAAAACAAATCAACATTTCTAGCAATTTCCTTTTCTTTGTGGGAAAAAAAATGTGTGAACATAACACTTACAGCCTATAGTCTTCTATTTTCCTTTTTTCCCCTCCTTTTTATTTTGTGATCTTTATGAGGGAATTAAAACACAGGGCAATTGCATGGCATAAAACAGAAGACTCACTTCAATAAAAACATAACATTCTTGCACAGGGGCAGTTTTTACAACCAGTATCGTTGCTCCAGCTCTGCTAGTGCTGAATAATTCCATTAACTCTTTCTCAAAATTTCAATAAAATAAATGAAAGGTAGTATCTAATTTATTATGCAATGGGCAGTACATTTTCATATGTAGAATTTTCCATAGCAGGATATTAGAATGTTTTAAAAATATTGGCTAAGCAAGACAAAAAGCTGTAAGTCAAAATTTTGGTAGATCTGTGACAACGGATCCAGGAAGGGCAATGACAAAACTGGGAACTAGATGTCAAGCACCCCAGAAAACATTTCAGAATGATGAAATTTATTTTATTTCCATAATCTCTGGGCAGTGTTCCTCTCTCCACATTATCAAATATTTAGGGAAATGCCTGAGCCACTGTTTTGGGGAAATCTGGGGATATTAGTCAAGCCAATTGCCTTAAATGGATTTAGCTATCCAGTTCATGTAGCACTGAAACTGTTTCCCATCACTGGCCTGGTCAGGTAAATCAGGATTAACTCCCAGAACAGAACCAACCTCACAGTCCTCACTGCCAGTATATATATATTTTTCATTCACCATTGATACTCCAGGAACAAAAGACAGTTTTCCTACAAGTTTTCCTGTAACACAACTTTCAGAGCACAGAAAAGCAACACAGAGGATGTTCCTAAGATTATATCAAAATCCACAAAGGATTCAGCTGAAAAACTAGGATAGACTTTCAAGCTGGAGGCAAGAGAGAGACTGTAGGGTTCTCTGGCTCCTCTAGAAATTGGAAGCAATTCATTAGGACAGTTGAGAAATGACTGGCAGTCACAGAAGACGGAATTCCATCTCCCATGATGTGGCCCTTCCCCATGTGCAGCATCTGGCTCCCTAGTCCTGGAAATGAGGAACCTTCTGGGGACTGCAGGATAACAAAGCTACTCAGTAACACAAGCTCTGCTTCCAGTCACTATTCCTAAATGCCATCCACACTCCAGAGAGATTACACCTTCTCTCCTTACAAAACAGTGCTACACAGATGTGGACAGAAGTCCTTGGATAATCACAATTCACAAGATTCTTTCCAAATTTTAGACAATTCTGGCAAAGATTTCCTATCCTTTTTCCTAGCCACCAGAATGGTTCCTTTTCCCTCCTTGCACTAGGTCAGTTGGCTTAATGCTGACCTGCAGCAAATCCTGCAAAGTGGGAAACTACCAATAGGTGCAGCTGCAATAACCCCTGCTTCTAGGGGTTATTAAAATCATAAGATCATACTTCTAGAGTTCCATATGCTGCATTTGACTAAGCATGAACTGAAAATAAAGACACTCATGAAAGAACTGAATGTTTTCTTCAGATGTCCACAGTGAATCTCTGTTGTCTATTGAATGCCATGTTTTTACTTATGGTAGATGGTATATATTTATAAAAATTAGATACATACAAGTCTATTTATGTTTATGGGTATGGCTTCACATATAAGTGTGGATGTGCATTTGTCTGTAAGAATTGCATAGGAAAACTGATTAGAAAAATAAGACTATCAATTCTGGTCCATTTGTGCTTTTCAGTTTCACTAGCTACAAGAGCATTTACTCAGATTTCATACTGATGTCTGTAGAAACTGTATGCAAGAAATGAATGTATGATATACAATAGAAATTTGTTACTTATAGCAGAGATTTCTTCTCAATAAATATTTTTAAAGCTAGCCATTAAAATCTGAAAATACAGAGAGCAAGACAATACCTTATTTGAAAAACTACTTCATATTGTTTCAAATGTTTCTAGCTCTGTTTCTTCACAAAACTTATGGATACAGTTCTATATTAACATGTGCTTAAGTTTGTTGTTGGGTAGAGCTGAAATTCCACTTCTCTTTTTTTAAGATGAGCTCTTACTATTTGAACATTAAAAACAAAAAAGAAAGAATTTCACACCACTTCTTTACATCTTATACAAATGATTTACAAAAGTTTTTGAATTTTCATCTTGGCTCTGCTTCTCTACAAAGCCGTTATCAGACCCCATTGCGAACACTTTGGAAAAACACAGTCTGGCTGACAAATTAGTAGTATTTGGTGGTAATATTACTAATTCAACATTTGAAAAGGCTGCTCACTGGGGGAAAATGGCATGTTCTCTAAGTCACAGGAGAAACTAGGGAGATAGTTAATGGGTGTTGGCTGTGCTGCACATATTGTGCACGACACTGCTCACATTGCGGCTGACTGACTGCCAATAGACGTGGAAGCAATTGTCAGCAAGATTTATTGTTAGTTTCACATCTATACAGTTAGAGACAAAAGGCTGAAAGAGTTTTGTGAAGTTCAGTCCTGGCTTCTACTGAACAATAGCAACACACACTGATTAACATTTATGCTCTCACTGAAATAATTTTGCAGCTTTGGAGGTCTTAAAAGGTGTTTTCTTGAAAGAGCAAAATCCCCACAATCTTCAGTAATTTTTTTTTTTCTTTAGATCAATACCTGACTGACTTCAGTTCTAGCTCACAAAATAGCAATTTTTCAGTTTACAACTGGTTTTGGAAACCTCAGGCTTTCTTAACAAAAGAAGTAGGGCACGCAAAGTAATTAAAAAGTAACCACTGAAGAGGAGCAGATGTTTCTTACTCAAAATTACAGGTTGTAAGGGGTGAGGGGAGGGGGACTGGGGAGAGGGTTTGGAGAGGGGGCAGTGGGTCATCTATGTACATTGTAGAGTTAATTCACCAGTTTGAAAGACCACAACAAACTTGTTATATAAATGTATGAATTCCAGAGGCATCAATTTCAATGAATGCTTTTTTCAGTTTCTGTTCCTGCGGTTTGTGCTTCTAGAGAATGTTTTTAACCTAGCTTCACTAAGGCAAAATGGTATGATTTACATATATTTTATATCCATATACATTCTAACTTCAGAGGGATGGATTTATTTACCAAATGCTACAGAATTTAAACAGAAATCAAGGCTCAATATCTCAGGGATTTTTGTGTCTAGCCAGAGCAAAGGGTTTGCGTCCTTTGAATGATAAAAGTATTTTGAAGGATCTTAGGATTGTCTTGCTTAAATCTCTATTGTGTTTATTTCTTTGTCTCAGGCAGAAATCAACTGAGGTGATTTTAAATACATTTTTTTGTTGTAGAAGACACCTCTAGCTCTGGGGTCAATTCTTAACTAATAGCTTGAGACTATGATACATGAGATAGACTGACAGGAAATAACTAGCTGGATTGTTTCAAACAAAATTTCTGCAAAGACACCCTTACATGGAGGGGAGAATGTGGCTACAATCAGAGGACTTACCCCGTGCTACTGGATGTTGCTGCACCCTGCGTCAGGACCTTGGAAAGCAAACAGGAAAGGTATTTAGGCACACGCAAGAACATGCCAGCCAAACAGCTGACAAAAGTCTCTGTGTTCATTAGTTTCTCTGCCAAAGTGGGCACAGATTAGTGTAAAATCATAAAGTAAAAAATATTATCTCTTGTTGTCCAATTTCAGGTGGCATTTCCCAGCACAGATGCAGCTATTCAGAGAATCATCTTGGTAGTGAAGGACATCTGGATAACGGACAGCACAAGAGCATCAGAATATGTAGAAAATAGGATGGCAAAATTTTATGTCAGTTCTGGGTTAGAATGACTCTAAAGTGTCCTAACAAGTATTAGAAAAACTGACATTTCAGATAAGCAACCAGCTTATCTAAACATTATTTACAGGGCAATCACTTTTTTTTTTTTCAGGAAGGTAGCTGAAATTGTAATGCCAATTTAAAAAAACAAACCAATAACATTCACTACTAAGGAGACTATCAAAACAGTTTGAAACAATCTTCTGATAATTAGGCAAACACTATTACAAGGTACAATATGGGAAAGAGTCTGTACAGGTCCTTGTGCAAGGAATTAATTGCTACTTTGCTGTTGAGTGTTCCCAAAAAATGGATTTGACATTGTGTTGGGTTTGCATGGCCTCGTTTAGATAGCAGGGGAGGGAGGGGGGGGAGGCATTCTATCTCTTTATCTCTCCCTCTGGTTTAGGATTTTTCCTGTTTTCCAAAATATCTAGCATTTTTTATTATTCTTCATAAACTACTATGGTCAAATTTAGAAAAAAAAAAAAAAGATAATAGTGCATTTGAAAATAGTACTAAAAATATCATCTATGTATGGGAAATACAACTGCTCTTTTCACATATGCTGAGGCTTAAACACATGTGCATGCACACACACAAGAACTGCCTGTCCTGCTCTGCCTGCACTGGCTGTCCACATAGTCACTAACAAACAATACATCCACAGGGAAATTTAGTCCCTTACAGCCAAGTAGTTCCCAGAATTAGCAGAAATGTAAATGATGTGAGGTGCTGAGAAATCATTGATGACTGTTGTGTATCTGCCTGAGCCAGAATAAGAGCACTCACAGAGCTTTAAGAGAATCAAAAGGTATTGCAAGGATAAAGCACAGAGTATTAACAAGGTTATTTTCTGAGGAAATAAGGCCAGAGGATGAGGTACATGCTGCACTGAGTAGTGTCCAAGACAGAGCCCCTCTGAATCCTTCATTCTAGCAGTTCTGTGTTATGCACATGAAATAAATGAAAACTGGCTACAGAAAGATAGGCTAAGGAGTAGTAGTTAAAACTTAGTGAATTCTGATGGCAGACATTTCTGTCAATTCCTTTCTTCTGCAGAGAATAAAATCCAAAGCTTCACCAGATTTGTCTGAACAGTCCTGCAGACTGACAGCAGGGCTGAAGTGATACCTTTTTCTTCCTCTCCCTGGGAAAAAACACAGAGTACCACTTCAGTCATATGTAAAGCTTTCTCTCCCAAGGCTTAAAATCCCATCTTCTTTCAGGGCTCACATCACTTGTGCCCACAACATTTAAGCGTTCTTGTTCAAATGGGATAAAGGTTAATTCCAAAAGAAAAGACCTAAGGAGTCAAATCCTATCTCCTTGAACATTACTGTGAGCTAACGAGTAGAAACATAACTATCTGAAAAATAAGTTAATTTGTTGGACCATTAAAGATAATTTGTATGAGTAAAGATACAACTGGCCAATTTACAAAGAGGTCAGGTAAGGCAAGAAATTCTTTAGGAGAGAAAAACTACTAGGTGTTTAAACAACAAAAATATTTACCACGGCTGTTTCCAGAGATAGCATTTCAGCTCTCTCTCATCATGCCTGCTTGCTAAAAGCAGTAATGGAAGAGCTATTTTAATTACAGAGTCAGTGTAGCACACACCACGATTCGGCGGCTGGGCAGCATTACTGCTGAGTCACGCGGAAAGTTTCCAGAGATAACATCTTCATTAGTGAGACTGTGATGTCCTACACTGACTTGCTTATAGGTCCACCAGGCTGAAAAACAAATGCTATAGATTAACCCTTCAAACACCATGAACAATTTTGGTGCGTGTTTCCTGAAGAGAAAGAAGAATTATAAAATAATCTGGTGGCTGATGCAGACAGCCATGTGGTAGCCTATTTCCCTTCCTCCCTGAGGCACTCATCTGTTTGACACGAGCCCCTTCTGCCCACCCACTGCTCACCTTCCCTTTTTAAAAGCCAAGTACTGACAAATTAAGGTAGTTCAGAGCATATCTCTGGGTTTCACCAACTCCTCAGTTACCAGCCATAGGACAGATTAAAATTTCACAGATGTTAGGAGCAGAGATATTATGGCAAAGCAGTAGTGCCACTACAGATAAGGTTAAGATGGCACTTCCATTATAAACACCTATTCACAGTGGTTTATAACTTCAGGCTAAACATTTATCTCAGGCTGAAACTGGGCATATTTGAGCTCAGCTTGGTAATGGTTTTCCCTGTCTCTTCATACCATTTTGATTAGGTGTTTGTGATATGAGAATGCAAACAAATATGTCTCTGGTAGTTTCCAATGGCAATGAAATGTGTTTCTTTCATGAAAAGCGTGGAGGCCAAGGTGTTCCTATCATGCTAACAGCCATTTTATTTTCCATTATTTCTCCCAAAAATATAATTTTTAAAGTGACAAAATTTACACCATTTTTTCCAAAACCAGGGCAGCTAAGGGATGTGGTCCCTGGCACTTGGTTCTGAAGGATGTGCTGTGTCCCTCTGAGTCTCAGGAGCTCACAGTGCTCACCAGCACCATGCAGTTCAGGCCAGTTATTGCTTAGGTCTTGGATAAAAGCCTCCTTTGGAAAAACAGCATTTTTGGGAGTTCAGCATATTAACCAAAACTTCCATAGTGTGGAACGAGGAAAAAACAAGTGCCATTGTTCATAGCACACAAACTCATCATTTTAATGAGGCATTTATTCTAATTGTCTAATTTATTTTGAATTATACTGCATTATTAAAATCCTGCATTTTTGTTCTGATCTTTAATGAAGGATGTAATGAAATCCCTAAATACAGTAATGTCTTTTTTTTTTCCTGTGGCCTTTTCCTCGTATAAAGTTTAGAATTTTTTGCCAAATATTATAATTTTTCATCAATAATCCAAAGCAATAAAATAAAAAATCTTTCTTGCATATCTGTCTATCTGCCTGGCCCCATTCACAAGACTTCAACAGGTATTCAAAAAAATAAATTACTGTAATAAACCTGTTGAATGAGACAAACTTTTGTTACTTTTTGTTTGTATTTCTTATGCACCAAGATATCTGCTCAATTATTCTATTACAAGCAATGCATAGCCATGAAAGCACAGTTTTAATGAGCTGAGAGGACAAAGCATATTTTTCAAGAGTCAGACTCACAGTGGGCAGAGTACAAAAAGACAAAGAAATGAGAACAGGAAGAGGAGAGCAAAAAAGGTATACCAACATTTGGAGAGGGAATATAAAAATGATTGGACCTAGTTATTCTTGATATTTTTTCAAAATTTATTTCTAATTTCCCTTGTGAATTTAATATTTTCCCAGCATAGCCTGTGCACACTGTGACTCCTTCATAGCTCTGGAACACGTGTGGTGTGTATAATCTTCAGGGTACCAGGCTGCAGTGAGCCTTCTGTGCTGGGAACTGACACATTAAGGGAAGGAAATCTCCTTAAAGGCTGTGGGCCACCATCCTGCTATTTATTTCAGATGGGAGACATTCAGATGGGGCAGATATTGACTGCAGTGTGATGCACGTGGAAGGAGATTACATGTTTCTTACTCTGGTCACTCCATGTGGAAAAGTGGAAAGAAGCTAAAGGCAAAACCAAGTAAAAAGGGATTTGTTGTTATTTTTTGAAAAATAGACCAGAAAGAGGGCAGGATAAAAATTATAATTATAATGTCAGAGCAAGAAATATAGGAAATTTTTAGATGCAACATACTCACCAGGAAGCCACCCGCTGAAATAGGAAAGCCATGATTTGGGTGCCTGCATCCCTGATGCCCTGTGAGTCCATCAGGAGTGACAGCAGCACCTGGAGAGCCCCAGGGTGGCTCTGCCCCTCTCCCAGGACTCCAGCAGGCACCAGGGCAGCCCGGGCTCAGCAGGAGCTGATTTACTCACTCCTCAGCAAAGCAAATTGGCTGTGCAGAGCTCGGCGCTGCCTCACCAGTGTTGGAATTTACATCTGCCTCGGGTTTCTCTGCGTTACACTGCAGGCACTTGTGCTGGGTAAACCTACAGGAAGATTGTGGAAAGACAGTTTTGAGATAAATTACACACCTATGGAACTCCTTCTAAAAAATATTGTGTAAGTAATGTAGTGCAGTAAGGCTCCTCCCGAAATACTGGATACATAGCAGGAACATCCACAATTCTTTATAAAGAATGAAATAATTGCAAAGGCTATAAGGGAGAGATATTATTATGCTTCAGGGCATAAACCTCAATTTAAAGTTCCCTATAAACTGCTGGTACAGGTAAGATTTAGATGACAATCCTGTATGCTATATTTTATGTTCCTAATTGGATATACTGATTAAAAGCCCCTTTCCTGTTTGTTCTAGGAGAATAGTTTCAGTATATATTAGCATCTTTATAAACACTACTTAAAAACCCGAGTCAAATGTGGTGAAGAATAACTTTTTAAGTCAGCACGTATATGCCAGCAAAATAAAAAAAACCCAATCAAGCAATGCAAACCAGAACCCCCAAACTTAGGAATGTTTAGCATTTAGTTTCAAGTTCCAACTCACAAATCCAGGCCTCTATCTCAAATGTTATTTACTAGGGAACAGATTTATCCGTTTTAGTTATGTCAGATGACTCTATGGCTACAAAAAATATTCCTTGAAGAGATGGATGTTATTTCTTTTCTGTAGGAAGGATTGGTCATGGTTCAGCAAGACTGCAAAAATAGTCTTATTTTAGGTGTGGGCTGGTGATAATTGCTAGTGATTGAATGCCAATGAGTGAGAGAGAGAAAAAAACCCCATATAATGACAGATGATGGTGCAGGAAAATGCTGCTTACACTGACACTGTATCACTTCATCAGACATACTAAATTAAGGGTAAATTAAATTAGGTTAAATATACGGTTATTTAACAACACTCAACCAAATATTTCTTTGCTGGATAGCAAATAAGGCTTGTATTTAACCAAAGATTAGTGCATCCAATTCTAATACCAATGCAGTTTGTTTTTATAGGACGATCTAAACTGCACTTTATGTTGACATTTCTATTGCCTACTTAGTGAAAGCATATCAAATATGCATGGCAAATAAATAGTGTGTTCCACATAAACCTTCCCTGCATGCCCCCTATCTTTTATTCTTTGAAATATATTTGTTCTAATAAAAATGCATATCACTACAATGTAACTAAATCTTATTTTCATTTTTTCCAGACAAGAAACACAAATCTAGATGGTTGTAACTAGGGCTGTAGCACTGTTTTAGAACACAGCCCTGAGCTGTACCTCTGCTTCCCTCCAAAGGGTCAGTCTGCTGAGAAAGTACCCTTGTGACAGAACAGATTAAGACTATCTGGAACTCCTTAATCTGCTGCCCATGTAGACAGTGCTGCTGCATCTCCCTGGATGCACCCACAGAAATCAGAGCTGGCAGCACATCCTGACTTCATTCTCCAGCCTGCACAGCTGAGCTGCTCTCTGTGCCCACCTAGAGCGGGGGGACGCTCGTTGGATAGAGTCTGGTTAGTTCTAGGAATGGGAGCTGTATTTCCAGTACAGGGTTCAATTTGTCTGTTTGAACATACACTGTGAATTATGCTATCAAATGAACAAATTAAGACATTTTTCTATTGTGGTTGTCTTCTGGATACTTGCAAATCAGTCTAAAGATATGAGAAATATTGCAATTTTCATTTAAGCGATGCAATTAAATCTATCAGTTTCTTATTTGGGGGCTCTACTCAGCTTGAGCACAGAGCAGGAAACTCTTTTTTATGTGCAAATATATGCACATAAAGACATTTATTATTAATTTTAAATTTCTTTTTTAATTCACAGAGGCTTTTCAAATAATATGGCAAAGGTTTTTCTTTCTTTTTAAAGACAACACAAACATTGCATTTTTTTTGTATCCTCAAGTGCAGAAACTACAAAACCCAGATTCCTTAGCTCAATAGATTCTGAAATGAATGTATATTCCTGCACACCTTCAGGTTCTGTTATTTTATAAAGGAGCTTTAATGCTAGTCCACCTGGTAATTCACTTTGGGATGTCTTTATATACCACTGACAGTAATACAGCTCATTTTGGGTGATTAACTTAACCCCCAGTATTACAAGTGCCTTGCTACATTAGCATATCTTTCAAGGAATAGTTGCAATGTGAGAAAATTGCCTGTAGGATTATTTGCAACTAGGAACCTGTGAAATGCAAAATAAAATTGAAGACTATAAAGTAAAACTTCAAAGATACCTAAAATATTAATAGCCACTGCTCCAAAAAGTAATTTAGAAGACTTGAATGGGGGAGTGAAAATTACTAATTTAAAAGCAGATAGCCTTGGCAAAACAAAGTCAGAAGTTTGGAATAAACAATAGATAATATGAATTCAATGTATACACAGTATGAAAAGAATGCAAGTGATACTAGCAACTCTAGTAACTGAAGAAGGCTGCTGTATCTTCTTCTATTTAATCCCTTCTTCCACAAAGGGAATCTTCCTAAAGAGCACTAAAGTTCATTACATTGACAAACATGTGATCCCATCTATCCTGTATGGTTTCTTTGGACAACCAGCTACCAAGGATCATTCAGAGCAGCAGGAAGAACCTAAATCAGTGTGGGCTGGGGAGATTAGACCCATATTTCACCACTCTTGCAATGAAGGCATTTTGACTCTAGTTACAGAAATCATTAGGAAATTGCAATGCTTCTGTACTGGGCTTTAAGAACAAAGTTATTCTTCACTGTAAAATAAAGTTTGGCTGAGCCAAATTTAATAGGTCTTACTTAATGGTTTCCCAAAATTCTCTTCTATCTGCCTGCTTCTATGTATCATGAGCTTTCTGGCCAAAATTGCTTCACACAGTGAGAGCAAATGAGTGACCTTTGTAGTGAAATCTGTCATAACTACACTGTTTAAACAGGCCTTCTAGGAAAAGAGCAGGAAAAAAATATTCAGAGAAAATACTGTTATTAAATGAGAACTAGATGACCACTGGCTGTTTGTTATTAATTTTACTACTGATTTCTGAAATCAGTTACTTTATGTATCCTACAGATACTGAATCCTTTACTCAATGAATGTGTACACCAGGATTTCCATAACAGAGTTAGTGCTGATTTTTATAAGCAGTGTCTCATCTGCTATGAAATGGAAAGGAGCTGTTGAGCCAATTTTTTTTTTCTTTTTCTTTTCAGCTTTGCACTTAGTACCAGAAGTTTGGAGAGAGAGTTATGCTTTTTTCAGCTGTGAAAAAACTGTGTCTTGGCAGTCTCCATTCTGTGTATCCATGATCCCGAGGCTTGTTACCACAGATGTCATGAGCAGGCCCATGGAGGGCTTTCAGCAGATGAGTATTTGGGAAATGCATTAGTGTACTGATTCTTTCACATCTTCATTGGGAATGGTGCTTTTTGTGAGGCTACCTGGCTTAGAATGCTCTCACCTTGACTGGCACTCACATACCCACTAAACAGGGAGGGAAAGACAAGTGTCAGCTTTGAAAACATATTCAATACTTATACCAGTACATTAATTTTTTACCAGCTGGGGTAGCTAGCAAAAAAAGGCTTAAAATTTGGAACGGTTTTGTTTTCTTTTATTTTCTGAGTATTTCCATTCTATTCAGGACTATACATCTCTGTGACTGAAAGAAGTATTTCTTGCCAAAGTCCATGACACTTCTATCAGAATTTGCACTTGACTTTTGTGAGTGCATGTTGATAACAGAACTATTTATTACAGAAGCCTAAAGTGTCTCTTTGAAAAGAAATTACTAAACAGAGTATTTTACTTTGTACAAAAATATCCGTAAAAAGATTTTTTTCATGAATAGCAAGAGTCTCCTTCAATTTATATATCTGTTTGCAATTTCTAAAGACACTTTTAGATAGATCTCATTTCTATGAGGATTTGATAAGAAAACTCTGTGGAAATAATAAACAGATTCTGTTTATAAAGGACTTGCTAACTAGCACTCAAAAAAGGCTTTTATGTGTGAGGTCTTTTTCTTTGACTTGATCTTCCCTGAGATAAAACTATTATCATAGGATCCCATTCAGTCCATAAGTCTCTCTATACAGAGACTTGATTTTTTCTGAATCCAGATAAAAAAAGAAAAATCCAATGTTTCTTGGAACAATAGGTGATGGCACTATAGTGACTCTTCTATTAAAAAAACCCTCCAAAACCCAAAAAGTTTCTGTTTCCACTATTTCAGGGTTCTTGGGGAGATCTCATAATGTCACACCTACAATGTCAGACTGATTTCTTATTGGGTAGTATTCACACCTAGTGAATAGTGTGTTCACTAACTGGTTTATCAAGGAAGGAGGATCTGACCTACTTTTCTCAGATTTCCCATTGTCCTTAATAAGGATTGTAGGATTTATGTACTGAGACATGCTGAAAAGTTCAGATCTTCAGAATTACAGGAAGCCCAAACTCCAAAAAAATAACAGCTAATGTGATTGAATGGGTAAATTGATGACCTTCACATGCAAATATTGAAATACTTAATGAGAAGAGACTCCAGGAGTACCAGGCAAGTTTCCAGTGCCTAGTTCATTATGTTCAGAAGAAATGGACAGGATATTTTATTCTGAAATGTCCCTGAAAAAGTGAGCCAATATGATACTACAACTGGCCAGTTTTACTCTGCTGCCCATTCCCATTCAACTCAACCATCAAAACTATAATTTGTGCATTTGAGAAGATGATTTATCTAATCTGATTCACACAAAATTAAGGATTATGAAGCATCAGTCTTACTTTCCCATTGCACTTTGTATTGTAGAGCCTCCTGTAACTAGTTTAAAACAACAACAAATTCTTTCCTCTGCTCAAAGACCTGGAACAGGATAATGTGAGGCAGTGGGAAAGAAGAATCATCCTAGATTGCAGGTTCCTTTCCCACAGTAGGCAGCTGTGAGTAACTCTGAAAGATTCAAGCATGAAGTCTCCAGCATCAAAGGTTGCTGATGAAATCTTCCTGCACCGTACATCTGTTGCCATCTGATCTGGCTGTTCGGGACAGACTCAGGAAATAGTGCAAGAACACATGGCCCAAATATTTTCAGAGCTGTTATCTCTAAAATATTACAAAGGAATTGCAGTTCAGTGATATAAAGAATAATAATAATTAAAAAAAGCTTGATTTTAAAAGCCCATTTTTTTACCACCACAAATTGAGGAAGAAAATAGAAAATATAAAACACTTTGCCATTATTTTAATAGATACATCATGTTCCCCAGCATCAGAATTACAAAGGTAGAATTTTTTATATTTATGACCTCTATCCTCATTTGCAGTGAAAATCTTACACTTTTTAAAAGATATTTCCTTGGAATACTCACCTACCTTGCTATTATTTATAGTTATTACATACTTTATTCTATTTCTTCTATGAAAATAAATGGCAAAAGACTAACTCATTATACAGGATCTCATAAACCTCTCACATTTCTTGGGAAAAAATGGTTTATGCTAAGATTGCTACTGACAAGCTCTTTTTTAATTGCTAGAAATGTATACACAAAGAATGCAGCAGATCTTAGCACTGATATTGCTGCTGAGCCTACAGTAATCTTCTCTGTATCAGAAGTCATTGGCATGATTTTATTCTCTAGAGGGTATGGCTTGATTAGGGCAGTCCCATTGTTTCATCTGAAGTCTTAGCAGATTAATACTTTCATCAGGGCATCAATTTGTCCCACTTTTCTTTCTGCTGCTCTCTGTGAGTGACACAGCCAAAGGAATGCACCTCTTTAAACTGTCATTCAGGTTAACTCCTCCTCTGCAATTATACTCGCATGCATAATACATCATAACAAATTGGATTTTGCAAAGAAGCAACAACAGAAATTACATTTGCTTGTGGCATAAGATAGAAACTGTTCTAACAGAGAGGGGGGGGGTGAGGAAGAGATAAAAAAAATCTAATGACTTAAAATCACTTACAGGAAACAGTTGCCTTCTATTTTTCCAAGGTTTCTTCTTATTGTTTAGCACAAAGACCAGTTGTAAAAGAGGAATGAAAGAAAAAAAGGAAATATTAAAACAAATTAAAGAGCTTTTCAGTTATCAAAAGCTCTAAAAAATTGTACAATGTTGTGTGGTTTTTGCAGAAAAGTTTGCTTATGGGTTTAGAGGTTAAATATAACTGCCTTACTTCAAGGAACACTTTTCGTTTGAGTAAAAATCAAAACAGAGACAACACCAGGTGAAAAACCACATAGGAGAAATATCTTCACCAGATCTCCTGGCTGGAATAAGGAACTTCCATTTTCCTTTGATGAGCAAAAGCCCCTCCCTCATACACCAAACTCTGTGATGGTTTTCCAAGTGTCTCTAAACCTAGAAGACTCAGTGGTGGATTATTCCTCCTCCATGCATCTATTTGGAGTTGCTGAAGAGAAGAGGCAACCCAGAATACCCCTAAAGTAGCTGACTGGAGCCAAAAACGTATCCCCAGTGTGCATGGGACTTCAAGACAGCAACCAGATCAGTTGTCTGCTCCAGATCCCTCAAAAAAAGCAAAATATGCATTTGGCAGAACATCAGCAAAGAGTCTTTTGGTTTATAAAAGAATTTAGATGAAAGGGAGGAATGTTTCCAGTAGAACACTGAAATCATTCTAATGTTTTACCTCTGAGATTGTCTTCAAGATATCCTTCAAAACTTAAACCATGTTTTTTCCAGGCAATTTTTTACTAATTCTGTGGTAGGAGCTCCACTTCATTTGAAAAATAAGGAGGGATGGAGGAGAGATCAGCTTTGCTGGGACTATATCTTTAATCTTTAAAAAATAATGTATGTTTGGCTCAATATTTAGAAAAGAAAATTTTGTGGGTAAAATCTGAACATTTAATGTGGGAGTTCCTCAAACTTCAATAACATAAAAACATACAGGTATGCAAGAAAGATAAAAGGAAAGGTCAGGAAATAAAAAATTAAAAATACAAAAGCCAAAGCACAATCCTCAAAACTGGTAAATCGTGTCATCTTAATGAAATTCAAAGCTTTTTTTAGCATAGACTTTATAATGATAGATATTCCCTGGAATGTTTCACTTAGCTTGAAGATAGTAGCCATGACACAGGTGGCATGCTGAAGCTGTAAGTGATCTAGATGTAAGGGGTAACTGTGATAATTCATATGAGGTGGGAGTTTAGACAGGGAACATTTCAAAATGCTCATGTTAGGAAGATGGAGCATATCTGTATAGATAAGCTATTTATTCTTATTCCCTCTAAAGCTGTGTCCTATTAACTTTTACCTTAATGATGGATGATAGCTCCAGGACCCTTGCAAGACCTCACAACAAGGAAGCATTATACTGTGAATTATGTGGAGAGCAGAAATTAGCAGCAAGATGACAATTTCTAGACTGATCTTAAAATAACCAAGTACCTTCTTTCTTATAATTAAGCCAAGAACTTCCTTCTCAATTAGACTGGCAGAAAATCCTGCTCAATGACACTGGCAGGTGGATGCGTAGTTATTTCCAATAGCGTTAGTGTTTGTCACAGGGATAGAAAGGAATTAGAGCTGGGAAATGGGAGAGCCTTATGTGAAGAGGCAAGCTTGGCTGCCAGTTATTTAGGCTGTGTTGGCAGGCTGCTATCTGAGATACAGCCACAGCCAAAACTGAGAAAAGTCCTCTCTGTTCAGCACATACTGTGTTCGCCTACTCTTCTTATTAGGATGAGACCTTTGGTTGCTTACACAATTATTATCATATTAGTGGCTATTTTCAAGTGCCCTCCAGCTACTCTTTTCCCCAGACTAAAAGTGCACAAACAAACCACTGGAATTTCACTGTGAGTAAAGTAAATATCTGTGGAAAATGATTAAAGAGCAGGCTCTAAGCACGTTTCTGTATTTAATGTCTTCCTGTCACAACCTTTTGTTACAGTAAAACTACATTTGCTATATTAATCTTTGGCTTGCACATTTATTTTTATAGTAATTATATGACTATATTGTTACACAGGTAAATGAGGGACTTGTCAATTAAATTCTTATTTCTTTTCAAGCGTGATGAGTCTGCTCTTAGTACCTTGTGCACATGCACAGAAGAAATCTGCCTCTTGAAAACTACACTTTGCTTGATATATGCAGGTTTTTACAGTTTATCAGATATTATGCTGAAAACTTCCATTCTCTTCATTTTTTTTACAATGCAGTGCTGCATAAGAAGGTACTCTGTATTCATTTTTCAGACCATATTTTAAAGTCCATTTTTTAAAGTTTAAAAATAATCATGAAAAACTCCCACTGGATTATGTCCAAAGATCATAATCAGGTCTGTACCTGGATGAGAATTTTTTAATAATTTTTCCCTTCTGTTGAAGTTAGACAGCACATTTCATGGCACTAGTCCTTCATAACAAAAAGAAATTCATTTCTAAGGCTAGGGCAAGCAGAATACTTGCATGTTAACAGGTACTGCTGTCCACTACATAATAGGGAATTTCCCACAGGAAATGTGCTGGCGGATCTACCTTTTTATGATTTTCATACTAATCAATGTGTGCAACAGCATCACAGGTAATGATACCATTTAAAAGAATATTTTTTAGATTTTTGACATTCCTTTGCATTATATGTGAGCACAAACAGTATTACGTAGTACAAAAAATGAAAGCATACGTCCTTTCCCTTTGTCTAAATTGAAGAGGAAGTTGATTAGCAGCAACAGGTGGTGGAAAAATAAACTGCATTTAGAAAATTCCATCACTTAAAAATTTAGGGTGTAATTAATAATACAGGAAAATCGATTAATTCTTTTTATGAGTTTTAGCTACTGTGTCCTTCTAAATACATGGAGGATCTGCCATTGAAATCTAAGCAAGTCTAACAGTTCACCTCAAAGATTTCTAAGGCTTGCACATCAAACGTTATAAAATAGTGCACACACATATCTGGAGTAGTGGATACACAGGTTTGGTTTGAAAATTAAAGGCTGGAAAAGAAAGGGTGTATTGGCTTTGCCCCCTAATTCACATGTTACGTCATCCTGCATGGAGTTTAATTGCCCACAGACTGCAAAATGGTCCAACTGTTCCCTCATAACATACAACATGATATAGATATTTATTGGTCTCTGCAGTGGTGGAAAAGTGAGTCTCAGAGGACTGGGAGGTCCACTTGCTTCCTTAACTTTTCAGTACTTAATGAACCTTCTTGACGAAGCTAGAAATCATGTGAGACCAGGCTTTTAGAAAATACCCAGTCCTGTCTATTTCTATCCAGATGAGATGTATCAAGACAGCAGCTTATATAATTAGATCCATGGCTGAATCACATTTTTTTCACTCATAGGACACCCTTGAAATTTGTCAGTACAAGATGCTGTTATTCAAATGTTATTGATTATAATAAAGATTTGTTTTGAAACAAGAACTCAATAATGGCAAGGACTTGAATCACACCTATTACCTTGTTACTCTCAAAGGTGACATCCATGGAAAGGCCTTCCCAAATCCCAAGGGCTGCTCTGCCCAGAGCTGCTGAACAAATAATGTTTTTAGTTGTGGCATTTCATCACACATCACATCCTGCATTGCAGCACCTGGCTTCAGCATGGATCTTCCCTTCCTTAAGAAAAATGGAAAACATTGCAACCAGAGGACATTCCTGACTGAAGCAATGATGCATCATTGTAACAAGAACTATCACCACAGTCCAGCTATGTAGAATGAAAGCAAGGGTAGCAGGGCTGATGAGCCAAAGAACCGTGCCAGGAGTGCCAGAGCTGTGGGTGGGTGGTTAAAGGACAGAAACCCCTTTGATTTCTGGTATAACAGTTCATGCCTGTCAGCAATACAAAGTGGTCTCTTTCCTTCTTCAAAGATGCCATTATTTTCCAGGTGTCACTGATTAGAGCATCCTAAATATCCAATTAAATTCATCTAGTGATAATCAAGATATACTTTAAAAGGCTTAAAGATAAGATGGAAAAATCTTAACAGTAAATGTAGTAAAGGATTGATGCTATTCTAGACTTGAAGGAGCTATTAGTGAACCAGACCATGCCGCTGAAATTGCTTAGAGATTGAAATGGATCTGTAGCTGTAAATAGATGGAAGACATTCACCCTTATTGTACAAATGCATTCAACAACAGTTTCTCTGAAAATATCTTGGTATCTTTTGAAAGAGGTGACAAGACTACACAGCTTTTAATTCTTCTCAAACCGTCATAATGATTTCTTCTGCTTCATTCATTTGTGGCATCCCACACTACTTCTTTCTCTCTAGTAATTTTCTATATTTCTCTCAATCACCAAGGGGAATTTGTCAGATCATCTAGAGTAGTATGTTATTAAAACATTGATGATATTCAGCTCTTTCTATGTTTTACCACAACTCAAGTACACAAACTGCTTAGATAAAATCAATTAATTTATAAAACCATCAGGCTGCATTTGAATCTAAAAAGAGCATTGAGGGGCAGGGGGAGGAATTACAAAGAAAATGAAGGAAGGTGAATTGTTTGACTGAAAATGTGCCTCAAATCAACCAGTTTTATATACAGCCTGAGTGTAAATGGATTCCTTGATGCAACTAAGATATACAGCGTTATCCATAAGCAGCAGTTTCTATTATCACTGATTGCTACAATGTTCCATCCCATTTTGGCAGATGAAGCCCAGTTTTTGGTTATTTACATGTGTCACCTCTCAGCTGGATTACAGCCATGTAGTTCCTGGGCATGAAGCCATCACACCTTAGGAAACTCCAATTAGTACAACATGCTGTAATACATGAGCTGCCCTGAGCAAATCTATCCTCTCTTACAGTGACTTCTTTCAGACTCCTAAAGCAAGGGAAAATCTCAGTTACTACTTTCAAGACAAACAATAGCCTGGGGCCAAGATTTTTAGAAGACTAAATTTTGGTATCAACAACCTTAAAATACATCTTTACTCTTTCAGTATCATAAACTCAGAGTTACAACTTGTCTACATAGAAGACAGAACATCCCCAATGATGGAAGACAAAAGTAAATTCAATGGGTACTTCTGTGATCATACAATAGTTATGAAATACTTATTGTTACAGGAGAAGAGAAGAGAAGAGAAGAGAAGAGAAGAGAAGAGAAGAGAAGAGAAGAGAAGAGAAGAGAAGAGAAGAGAAGAGAAGAGAAGAGAAGAGAAGAGATAAAAGAAAAATAATCAACACGACCAATAACGCTATCAAAATCATAGCTTCCACTACACATTTTTGTCCCTAGGGAGAATATTTTGAGAATAAAAAAAGACACACAATAAGGAAATAAAATAATAAATATTAAACAGATGTTTCCTAATAATCTGCTGAAAGGCACTCTCATGAGACTAATGAGTGCAGCACAATGTCTATGCAGAGCTGAGAGCATGGAGTACCTGACCATGAAGTCATGTTCCAGTCATTTAGTTCTTTCTTTTCCTCCACATATCAAATCTAGGGTTTAAAAGAGACATTATTTTTTTAATGAGCATATTCCTCACAAAAGAGAAGGTGCCAGCATAGTGACAAAAGCTTAATTACTGAGCACTCACTATCATCTTTCGGAGAGGAGCCCAGCTCTTTACAGCGGACAAATTTCTGTCTTGAAACTGACACAGCTGCTGGCAATCTCAGATCACAGGCCAAGGGACACTGGCACCTTCATTTTCTCTCCTCTGGTGATTTTCCCTCCCGGTGGGATGAACAAATCTGTGCTGCTGCTGGAACAGAGGCTGCCAGGTTGCTGCCTGTGCCACCTGCACTGCACCTGATGCTGTGCCCAGCCCAGGGCTGCTGTCTCCAGGGCCCTATCCAGCACCTTTCTAAAGCACCAAAATTACTCCAAAAGACAAAGATTCCTACTGCAACTGCCACACATGAGAAAATCATGCCAGCTCTATCAATGATGAGTGTTCTGCTTTCCATGTTGAAATTGTTTGTCCTGTTGTGCGTATCCATAAATTAAGCAGCTGGTTTTTTACCAATTAAACACAGCCCTTACAATTTATAATAGGTCATTCAGAAGTCTCTAATCTGTCTATCCTCACTAAACAAAAGTCTAGAATCAGGCTTACAAACAAGGAGTCAGTTGTAACACATTAATTGGAAAAAAAAAGCAGAATAAAATGCAGGGGAAAAAAAAAAAGCTGTGGAGTTGTATTCTTAAAGGCTTAACACTGGGAAAATCTCCAAGCCAATAAAAGAAAAAAAGGACAAGTGTGTCCACACTCCAAACTTGATGGCAAAACTCCCTCTCTGCTATTTCAGGGGATAAGAGCAGTTTATGTGAAATTAAAAATAACCATGCATTTGCACTTGCTAAACTGACCTCCAGACCCCATAAGTTTTTTCAGTGAAGGCCATACAAAATGCTTTGTTAATTTGTCATCTCAGCATTCAGCTGGTATGCAGATTCCTGCAGACAGGTGAAGCTTGTGTCACAGGTCATTAATCAGATATCCTCCCCCTCACGTACAAGAAAGCACGGCAATTGATCAGTGATCCTTAAATCTTTTCGAAGTCACTGAACAGCAAGGGTTCAACTTTTCTTAGCAACTGAGAAGTTGAATTTCCTTACAAACAAACCCCTCTTCTGCCACTGCATTAAATAACTCAAAAGGAAACACTGGAATTCCACCTTGTGTGCAGAGTAAAGTATCCTTTGAAAATATTTATTTCTTCCCTCCATTCCACTCCCCTGCTTCTGTGGTGATGAAAAAACACATCTAACCTTTATAACCTTGACACTTGCCTGCAGTAATAACTTTTTCTTATCCATATAAAATGTGATTTTCTGTGACTCCTAAATATGTCATCAGTGACATCTTAGAGCAAATAGTTCAACAGACAAGGACAAAAGCAAAAGGTGTCAGCAAGAACAACCTCTCCAAACTGAATCCTCCAGTCCATGTGAGCTAGGCTCACTGAAGACTTAAGCAGAAAAGGAGGAGTTGAGGATAAAGTAGAGGATAGACTTGGGTTGCTAAATTCAATCTCATCCTAGGGAGAAAGTCACTTAAGTGCAAAAAAGCAAGTTAGCCACAGCTGTATCTCTTTATCACACTGGCAGTTTTGGAGGGTGGTACTGCAGTTACAGTGCAAGGAACATTTCCAGTCCTCATTTCTCCTTTTGCAGTTCAAGCTGAACTGGCAGAACTTACTCAATATCTGTATTATTTAATATCCTGTTTGGTTTGGAAGCCACTCACTCCATTGTTATGCAATGCTCTCCAGGGCACTGCCTGCTCCCTTCTTTGCAGGTTTGGAGAGGATCAGAGCTCTTGAGACCACAGCAATTCAGGCAGGATACAATGAAAAACATAAGGAAGACTGGACAGGTCTCAGATTTCATACATGGTCTTGGAGTAGTTATTCTTAATGGATGAATTCTGACTCATAGGATTTCATGCATCTTGAGTATCAGATTTATTAAAAATGCCAAAGAGCTGCCATAAACTGAAAAGGAACCATTCTTTAAAATTCAAAAAGTCAGTTTGGTGATATTTTCACCCAAGTTTGCTATTTCACTGGCTTTGCAGATGTAATGCTTTTAATCTGCCAAAAAAACTTTGTCTCCTGGTGGGGAGAAATGGGAATTTTTCTAAAGAAAAGAAAAAAAAAAAACCCCGAAGACATTTTCTTAGAGATATTTTAGTGAAACTGTTGGTAGCCTGAGAGTTGGTGACAATCGTATCTGAGAAAGTGTTTGGTAAAGTGTTAGATTGTTAGATGACATTTTTTTCTTAGGTGAAAATGTTAAACTATCTTTTAAGTGCCTTTGAGATACTAGAAAACAAAGAGTGAAGGGAGGATTCTGATCAGAGCAAACAGAGGACAAAGCCAAATGACTGAAGGTCTTCTCCACGAATCCCTTCTTCTGCAAATCGCCACTGTCTGTTGAGACTGCGAGGATGTCGAATGGGGATAGCTTCCTGCTGGAGCTGCTTCAGGGCCCTGGCAGGTCTGGGCACCACACCAAGAGCCACTTACTCTCGCCACTCATCCTCTTCCACTCTGATAATCACAGCAGCAGGTTGATTATTGGGTTGTAAAATACAAGGGATTTAGTGCTGACTGCAGCACTGAGTGCCTCGTCAAATTCCTCGCTGTAGATCATTTTCATAAAATTTGTCAAGGGTCTTGACTGAACTGTATTTTCACATAGTTAATCCACTGTCTGTACAGCAATCTGGCCCTGAGCTGCCTGCACTGCAGAACACGCCTGGGCTGACCTCCCTGCACTCCCTGCACATTCATCAGGATGCAACTGGCCCAGCCACCCACTCAGCAGGTCCTGACAAACACTGCCACAGGCACATGTGGACTGACCACAAAGAAAAGTAAAGACAGTGAGGAAATGAAAAAAGTCTAGAAGAGGTAATATGAGATTACTGCTGACAGACTTTCCTGAAGTACTCTGCAATGTGTAGGAACAGTCTGAGAAAGGAGTAAGATATCTCTGACTTCAGGCCCTGAACTTTGGCAGAGTTCACAGAAAAGTTCACCAGGAGCCAAGCTTAGCAGTTTATGATAAGGATGAGTTAATAAAATGGGAAATGGACTTAACCAGTGCCCAGAAGTAGCAGTAGAGCAAGTTCTGACTACAAGAAAATGGAGTATTAAAACAAAAGTTATCTGCTTGACCTTAATACCAGAGAGAGAAATAGCTCAATTTTCCCCTTCTGTTTTCTGGTCATCTGTTGTATTTCTGTTTTCCTTTCTTTCTTTTTAATTACAGGTAATGAACTCTTGCCACCTTAGATCCCACTTGTGACCATATTCCAGGTATTTAAGCCCTGCAATTAAAAAATAAAAAAATTCCTCCAATGCCTCACTCTTTACATTGTTGAAAATGACCATAAATATCTGCCTAGAAATAGGGAAGAAATAGGGGTAGAACCAGGGAAAGATAACACAAAAAATGCATTGTGTTTCATCTTGACACACAACAATAATCTCTTTAGGTCATGTTTCCATACTGAAAATTAAATACAGTGAAAAACAATGGAAGCATTTTGTAAAGGAAACCAAGATTATATTGTTCAAGAAGGAAAGGAAGTGGTACAAAAATAACTCAGGAGGAGAAAAGAAACAAAATGTCAAGAACTTTAGCATTTATTTTTGGATGCTCCATAATTTTGTTTTTAATTAATAACTAGTAACTCCTCCCTAAAAACCAGTGTTTTCTTCCATACTCCCCTTCAAACACAGGCCATTTCCATTATGCATGCATTTCCTAAGTATTTTTAACAGACAGTTTTCCTAGTAGGATGACTGATATGTTAAAAAAAAAAAGAGCTTGCTGTGCAGCTGAACTGAGAAACAGGATTTTGTTCACTCTCACTAATGGATCAACTGACAGGCAAAAATAGGTGTCATTTTGTCTGAAGGAAGCCACTTAGTTAGCAAAATTCAGTGACATTTTCAGGTGAATTCCACTGTAGTTAATTGAAGTCTGATATTTACAAAAGAACACAAAAACCTATGAGGCTTCTTGGCTCAAAAGCTGAGAGAAATGTATTAATACAAACATGGTTGAAAAGGTAGGAGAAAGGTGTAAATACAGACATTTAAACACAGACTATTTTTATTTCTGTAACAACATTAAGACGCCTGATGACCCAAATTTGAGAGCACTGCAGCATGCAGTGTTTTATACAGCAACATGGCCAACTTCCTAACACTTCTTTCTTTACATACATTTTAAATACTCTCCATAAACTCTGAAGTAATGCTGGTTTTTGCAAGCTCTTGGAAAGTGATATTTGTAAAGGTATGTTAAAATTCTTTCCTGTGTTCACATCGTTGCCCTGTGTTCACAGGAAAAAGATGCCGAAGACACCTTCATGCTCACATTTATTCATTTTGCCTGATTGTAAAAAAGTCTGTTAGTAGACTTTTTGAACTGAAAATTATTACTTTGTCACCAATGATCTACTTTACCATATTTCTAATATTTTGCTACATATTCACAAGCCCATTCTCATTTCTGAACTACAGGCTTATAACTTGTGATAAAAATAAGATTATATTCAATTTGAAATAAGGTGCATGTGAAATAATTGTAGTAACTTATAGGGGTGACACTCCAAACTTAAAGCACAATTACACTCAGGCTCCAGTACTTAAGTTTTTACCTCTCAAGGTTGTTTCTAAGTATCCAAGAGGTGCCCAGAGGAGAAAAGAAGAAGAAGAAAATAAAGATTCCTGTTTCTCACTTTCTTGAATTCAGTGTTTTAGTATGACGATGTTGAACTGACAAAATACGGTTAGGAATAAAATCTTTATATGCACTTTCTATTTAAAATGCAGTATTCCCTTTTCCTTCAGATAGCAGCTACTGAAAAAAACCCAACAAAAACCCCTATTGTAATACTGAATGGTGAACAATCACTATCACCCCGAGGCATTGTCTGTGTAATGCAGCAGAAGCCCGTGTTTAAACAGCTCCCCAACCTCTGCACGAGCAGCGTCTGGCAGGACTGGGCTGTCCTAGGGCCAGAGACTCTGAACTGCTGCCTGAACCCCCAAGCTACACTTTTTGAAGATCAGGATTGAAATACAGCAGCAATAAGGAAAAGTAAAGATGCTGTTATCCTAGGAATTCATTACTGAGTTATTCAATTGCTTCCTTTTCACAAACACTAAAAATTCCTTAAAAATACACACAAGCCACAAGAACAGAAAGGTATGTGGGCCTTGGTTGCTGGCTGGGGTTAGACCACAACAATTCCCAAGGCTGGGAAGCCTGAAGGCTCACAGCTTCTGGCACTTGGCTCCTTCACCTGCAGCTTTGCAATTCCAAAGTAGGTTCAGTTCCCTGGTAGCAGGCTAAGAGGGGGAAGTCCCTGTTTTGAGCAACATCACCAATAGGATGCAGCCAGGGACACTAGTGGGAGACCTGCTGCTGCAGGGAAGGGCACACCTATCTGCCATCAAACTCACTGTGCAGGCAGGTTTGCTGCTTACTGGGGGGAACTGAGCAAACAGCAGGGACCCAAGAGGCTGTGCAGTCTCCTTCCTTGGAGGTTTCCAAGGTCCAGCTGAGCAGCTTTGTCTGACCTCCAGCAGGTCATGCTTTAAGCTTGCAGGTGGACAAGAGACCTCATGAGGTCCCTTCCAACCTGAATTATTCTGGGATTTCATCAGACGAGGAGAACATACTGCTCAAATTGCAGGCAAAGTGTGCAATAGCATCTCCCCTCAGTTTTAGTGGCATTAGATCATGTGAAAGAAAATAGACTAAATTTATGCCAGCTATCAAGCGTAACTAGCTGAGAACAGGAACTGGTACAAAAGAGAGGGAGATGGAAAGCAGTTTCTTCTCAACACATATCAGTAAAATATGTTTGCTTTGCTGCTTCAGGCCAGGAGAGTTCAGGTACTGCAAGGGATTTTATGCTCTAAAATACAGCTGGGGTTACACATCAGCAACAAAAATCAGTAAAAAATCTCCTTACACTAATAAAATCTCCTTACACTAATAAAGTCAGAATGAAAAGCAAGACCAACTCTTATAATTGTGGCAGTGCATTGCAACTGTGAAACACAAGAGCAGAGATAACAGCAAATGCAGCAGCAGTTCTGCAGTTCTCCATCCAGTAGCAGCAATCACAGATGTTCTCTCTCACCTTTTACATCCAGCTTAGCAAATTCTCATTTCATTTTGCTCCATTAATATAACCCTTGGTTTACTCAAATAACTTCCCTCTGAACATCACTTCAAGGAAGGAGCATGGAAACCACGCAAAGACTTTCTAGATTCAGTTTTGAAACTTGCTCAGGGCTTGTAGCCAGGAAGTCGTCAGTGCCACCGTGCCCTGTGGAATGAACACCTACTGGAAGAGCATGGGGCAGACTTTGATGGATGACCAGGCTCACAAATCCCAGGTATAGGGAGCAGCAAACAGAGGCAATTGCCGGCACATGGTGTCAGACCAGTGCTTTGGATTCCCACCAGCCCTTTTTGTAACCTGCCACTAAGTGCTAGGAGGGTCTGAAACATTTCCAAAGGCAGTATTATTTAGTAGTATTTAAATGCCCTTTCCCCTTTGCTCTGCACTGGCATAAAGAAGCTGTGTTATGCCATCTAGAAGCAGTACCAATGATTTAAATGAACCTCTTCTGAGGATCAGACCACTTGATCTGCCTCTGCCTTGCTGATGTGAAATCCGCATGCCTGGCCCAGTTTCTCTTCTGGTGACTGAGCAGAGCTGTAACAGCCAGGCTGTTAAACAGGCAGAGTAAACATTTACTCATTTTTGTTAGGAAGCTGCTTTCCCTTCCCAAGGAAGGGCGCTGCAAGCTGGCTGTCTGTAAAACTCATTGCAGCAGTGCACCCAAAGAAGATAACTGTAGCCCATATCTTCCAAAAACTACTAACGCAGAGCCCTGTCCACACATAAATATTTATGACAAAGCAGCTGGTTTTAGTTGAAGATGTTTAACTTATAAGAGCTCAATTTTATAATCAAGGCTAACAAGTCCCATGAGCACAGACTGGAATGTAAACACCCATTTTGGTGATTCTGACTGAAGAATGCTCTACCACAAATTTTCAAATGACAAGAAGGAGGAAGGAAAAAAGAGTATGTGGTATGATGAGAAAAAAGCACCAATAGATAACTTATGTTGTTCAATCATGCATATAATTAATGAAACATCAATAGTTTTTATTTAGAGTTTATAATAGTTATGGTCATGACAGTGGTGGTTCCTTCCTTGGTCAAGAACATTAGTGTCACATGCTTTCATTATAGTACTTGTGCCTACTAAAAATGCATTAAATTTAATGTGTGAAAATTTAAGGCTTTTTAAGACAGGACAAGATCTCATACGATAGATATTTATCTATTTAGATATCTGTTTGTTGATCTAATGTGTGTGTTTACACAAAATGCATAAATGTTTTACAAAAAGTATATAGTAGCAGATGTTTTAAACAGATTAAATGTTATTTTTATACATTTCTGAAGTCTGTGCCTCATATTAATAAAATGAATTGTCAGAATTTTCCATTGTTCCACTTCAAAGCATGCAATTATATTACCTTAATTGGAAGCACTGATGTGTTTTTACCAAGGATGTTTATTTGTATTCTGACTACTGAGATATAAATATGGGACCATTTGCTACATTTAGTTTTCTACTTATACGATATTTTGTTCTCTGAACTTTACCTTTACAAACTATCATACTGAGTATATTTCCAATGCAGGAACTATGATTTCAAGATAATATAATGTAAAGTCCTTTTTCTTATTGAGATCTTTGCTTGATTCTCTGTAGTCACAGAACTTGTTAACTGCAAAGTGTTAACTTCAGTGAGAAGCATCACAAGTTTTGACTTGTGAATTGCAGCAGAATCCAACAGGTTAGGAATTCATATATTGAAGCATTGGCATATACTAATCCAAAAGCAAAGCTTATGTGTTATTTGTTATCAGAACAGTCAGCACGGATATCCAGAAATTTTTATAGCTTCTGCATTAGTGAAAATATAGTGTATCTGAGAGGTTCTGTACTGTGGGGATGAGAATGTAATCCTTCCAGTTTTCCCTTAGACACCATTTACCAAGTAAAAATATATTACTTTGCCTTGAGCTTTGTTTACTGTGATAAAGTTTTGCTTATCTCAATACAGAGAGAAGTCTGCTCATGGTTTGACAATACACCTGTGGTCAGTGGTGGTGAGAACTGTGTGTATTTATTAGAGAAACAGCCTTTAATGTCACTTAGTAGAACAAGCCATCTAATAGGTGTTTTTTCTCAGATAATTTGCTATTAACTGAAAAAACTGGCATTCAAAAACCTAATTCAAAATTAATTATCAGATCATAAAATTCTAGATTTATCATCTAATTAAGGTTTAGCTTCACAGAATGGTATGTTTTTGGGCTTTGCTTTGACTCATCTAATGTGCAATAAATGTATTACTAAGGGTTTAGACTTGCTTAGTTTTTGGTCTCCTGGTGATTTACACTTGAATTTGCATAACAGCACCAATGAGACTGTCTCAGAAATGCAATTCCCAACACAAATCTAAAAAGTGCACAATGAAGTTCCTAGCTGTAACCTTATACACTCACATCTGTTCACCTCAGAATTGTCTAATGTGACCTTTTGAATTTAGCTGGGTTTTTTGGTATTCACACAGTGTTCAGTCCAATGAGAAAAACATTTAAGATTTCTCACAATGTACACCCAGAGATGAAATGTCATTTCTCTGGGGGATGATCAGAACATGTTTAGTGTTACGCTTGCATTAGCTGACACATGAGCGCTGATTAGATGAAAAGGTCTGCAGCCATCCTAAGCTGACAGTGTACAACAGCAGCACAGGTACTAATCATGCTTCCCCTTTAGTCCTGAGCACAGAAATATGTGAAGAAGAATACAATGAAAGCAAACTATCCAAATTCTGAAGAAGAATAAAATTCCAGGGAGGTCTCTGACAGCCCCATAGTCCACAAATCAGTATCCATATTCTCAGTACTGCCCTGATGTTTTGGGGAGTTACTTTTCAGAGGGAACAGGAATGGAGTCAAAATACTGTGAGTCAGTAATCTGGACTTGGCAGTGAAACTTCCCTGCATGACCCCAAAATCTGCCCTCTAGGGGTGTTCAGAAGATTATGGCAAATCCTGTGACTTTTATGAACCCTTGTTGTACTGTCTCATAGCTTTTTACTTCCAGAGGAGACAAAAAACATGCACAAGAAAGAGCAGAGAAGCTTTAATTTTTCACAAAACATGGAAGGTAAGAAAACACTCCTTTAAATTTGGTTAGGAGTGAAATGCTGTTAAAGCCACAACATTAGGCTACCATGACTGAAAAATAAGTTTTGCTGATATGCAGATAAATCAGAGGCTTTTCCATTAACAGAGATCTCCTTGTTTGGAACGAGCATATCTCTAGCAAAGAGTTGGATGATTTTGTCCTTGCAATTGATAGTGACACCACAAGTGGAATTCATTTAACAAAATGCTCATATGCTCCCTTACTTTGCCCCTCTCTGAGCTCATCAGTGTTGTCACACAAGTACTGCACGAGAAGGGGACAGGATGGCATTTCTGTCACAGACCAACCTGGTACACACACATTTGGCTACCTCAAGTTGCCCCTAAACTGCTGCAACTGGACTGGGAGAAGGGCTGTCACTGAAAGAAAAGAAAGAATAGAAATGGTTTTGTAAATAAGAATTAGACCAGCTAATATTTGTCAGAACAGCTTTCTTCACCCTTTGCCAAAGCTTTTATGAATGAGAAAATACAACTTACACAGGGACTAAGCAGCTTGAGGGTCCCTGTGCCAAGGTACAAATATATCTAAAGGTGGGTAGAAATGTGGCAATCAGGTAAACAAGAGACATCCCTCTTCTAGGATGGTCCAGGCCAGCTACAGTGCACTGCCACTCTCTCTGCCTGGGGCAGAAACAAAGGCACCTCTCTTCTCCTCAAAATCAATATGCTTAATAAATAAAAATACTGACATGTAAAAGCACCTTGAACATCTGTGACCTGGATGAGACACTACAGCTGCCTAGTCTTTGTGAGATTTTTAGTGCTATAACTTTCCTTTAGCATGAAAGTTCCTCCCTTGGAAGAGCTTGTTCTCATTCTTTGTGCATCACTGATGGCTTCAGCTCACTGGAGAACTGATCCAATCCACTGGAATCAGCTTTCAATGATGCAAAATGCAATCAAATCAAGGAATTGCCCTAGGACATCAGCTAAAGAATAGATTATAAAAAAAGGTTTCAAATTTTAATTTCAGTTCAGCAAAGATTTTTTATAAGCATTTCTGTAGGTGCCCCTGCAGAAAACAGTTGATGTAAAATGATTACTACCAATCTTGACAACTTCCTAAAAAAACCAAAAAAACCTCACAATCAGACAAACCCCACAATGTTCTTTCACCATCTGTAAAAACTGAAAACATCAGTACACTCTATGGATCTAACTCTGCTATGCCTTGAATATTCCAGGAAGCCAAGTCATAACTCTCATCTTTAAAAGTAAATGTACTAGAGAATTTGCCATTAAACATACAATATACTGTTTTAGGTAAGCATGAGAAAATAATTTTCTTTTCTTTTTTAAAAGATTCTTTAATGTATACTAAGTAAGACATGAAAATGTGTGGCTGTGTGAGACTGCAACACCACCCACTTTATGAATTCTAGCCTGAAATACTAAGCCTTCCTCCACTTTAAATGAAACAAATAAAATAAAAAAAACACCCAACATTCCCCATGGAACAATGATGTGAGCAAAGGTCTCTGCAAGTTCCCTTAAGGATGGAACAAATCTTTATATTGCAAGCCATAAGGATGATTGAAGGGTTCCTCAGTAAAATGTGGAAAAATACATGGGAGGAAATATTTTAGACGATGCTACACTAAATTAGGAGTTTCATGCCTGCAAAGAAAATCCAAGGAAATGTATCTATGGGATAGATTTTCACTTTATTACAGTAGAACTAATTTTACATTCATTAAAAACAATGACTGTTTTATAAAATGGGATTCCTTCTGTTGCATTTTTCTCTTAATGAATCTACCTAATGCTAATTTTAATGACCTAAACATAAAAATTAAAAATAAAATATATGGTGCACGACTCCTTTTGCCTAAATTATTTGATTGTACTCACAGAATCAGAACCAATGTATATTTTGACTATACAAATTAACTAAATACAAATTAAAATTCTTGAACATCTCCAGGAAACTATACCTCATAGTACCAGTATAATAGCTAATTTGGTATTTCAATAAGGTTATTTGTCTGTTGATTTAAGTAGCAATTCTAATTATTGAAGAATTCATCAAAAAAGAGATTTTCAGGAACTTCCTTTTTAGGTGTTTTGCAACTAAAGTATTCTGGAGATTTTTTTTTAAATATTCTACAATTAAATAAATTTTTTTTCATTAAGATTCTCCTTTTTGAAAGGGAGATATTTAAATTGTGCATTTATTAGCCAATATTGTTCTATTTTTAAAATTACTGTCAAACTACATATGTCTGGTAACTCCCTTTGAAGTAAATGAGTAACATTTATTTTCAATAAAGCTTTCATTTTAACTAGGCACATTAGATATCATTAGTACAAATTCATTACAAATTATACTTCAGATTTCACAGAGAGTTATTTACCCAACCCTTTTTTATATTTGAAAGTTAACTAAGATAATATTAGTTTTAGTAAATGCCCTGCAGTTACCCAGATTTTAATATGAAATTATTTTCCTTGTTTTCTATTATACTCACAAGGCACAAATATAAAACCTAGGTTTATTTCCCAACTATTAAATTAAGTTCTATATTTATTTTCATTCTGATGATATATGTAAATGTAATTTAAGATGATGCATTACAAAGTACTATTTTGAATGTAAGTAATTATTTTTAAAATTACGTGTATTCTAAATTATTGCCCAATTATAAATGAGTCTAATGCTGCTTTATGTGATCCCTCTTTAAAAAGTGATTTCTGCTTAATGCACCTCTTTCAGCTCCACGTGTTATTGTTGCAGTGCCTGCATTTGGTACTTGGGGTAAATTGGTGGGACAGCTCAGCCCCCATGCATTAAACAAGGAAGTGGAACTGAGAAGAAATTACCCGGATTTTTCTGTCAGAAAGATTTATGACTTTTTTTTTGCCACAGAAATGCCAGGGAAGAATAATATCACTGAAGCAGGAACAACAGAATAGATGTGCAACATGACCCTTATAATTAAATAGAGGAGGCAAGTGGTAAATCTAATGAGGGGAGAAGTATGAATATGATCACTTTACCTGCTATCTTTAAATATTAAATGTTTGTTTTCTCTGATTACGTTTAGATCTTTTTCCTTTCTGCCCGCCCCAAATTAGATATGAAAGAAGGACCAGTGCTCAGGTAGGAAAGGTAGCCAGAACTCCAGCTGTGCCTGCAGCTAGAAAAGCAGTAGAAGAAAGAATTTTTGCACTCTTAAGAACAGCAAAACAGCACAAAGGACAAAATGACCTTTTCCCTTTGCCTCTTTTTTTCAGTCTTTGTTTCAAGAGGGCAAATCTCTTCAAAATGAATGTTCTCAAACAATCACCAAACTCAAAAGATTTTTTTTCTGTGCTCTGTAAACAGAAGGAAATATTTGGAAAGGCTCAATATGAAATGCTAGTCTGATCTTCAAAAGCTGTCAGCGGCCACAGTTTCTGAGATCTGCATGTGTTTACCAATTAAGATCTCAGATTTGTTAGCATAGTTATTACCTTTTTAAAAAAGAATTCATAAATCAATATATTCAAAGAGTTAAATCTAGAAATAAGGTGGGAAGACATAACCAAAGCTTTGTCAATTAACACTTTTTCTTCTGTTTCCATCAATATTGCAGAACTTCTTACCCATCCTTAACTTGGCCAATTTTTTATTATCCTATAAATCAGGACTGATTTGAATAAATCTTCCTACCAAGAATTAAGAACAACTGGGATATGACTGGACAGAAAATCAAAAGACAATGAACAAGTTTCTATGTGAAATAGAAGGTAGAACTCCCTAACATTATGTCATTGGCCCTCACCCAGGCTTTTTAGCCCTAGAAATTTTTACTGTAAGAAGCTCATACTATGAATTTTGGCTGCAAAGTTCTTTTGGGACTTCTACACTTCTGCTTCTGCTGGGACTTGCCAGATGAAGCAAACACAGAAAGCAGCCCTGAAATTACCTCCATGACAATAAAATAAGCATATTGATATCCACAACCGCAGTTCAAAGTCTGGACGATGTTACTTTCATAAGTCACATCAGAGCCTCTAAACACCACATAAAAATAGTTTTTATCTTCTCTTAGGCTAGTGCTTTGTTAAACTTTGTTTAAGTTCATCTCCTACACAAGCTCAACAATTTTATTATTTTTCACAAGAAATCACAGTGTATCCAAACAGCTCTTGATCGTAATGTTTCACTTTTACTCGCATCACTCTTATTTGGTATGCATAACTGTTCTATCAGCGCTTTTGAAACAAACAGGGTATTCTGTAACAGACTCTTATCCAAAGGCAGAGGATTCTCCTCTCAGTGCCTTGAATTATCTCTGGAAAAACCCACAACTGATAGCTGACTCATTCACGTATTGCTGCCAACTCAGATGCTCACTGCGCATCGTCACATGTGGGAATCAAAGTTCTCTCTGCTGAGAAAGTATTTATATTGCTGTGAGCCTAAGTCTAGATGCTATTTTCATTAAATCACTTTCATTACTGTTTCACCACATCTCCCAAGCTGACTGTGGCCCACTTTCAACATGGCTGCTTCATATGACCTGGAATAGTGACAGTGGAAGCTCATCTTCCTAAAAAAGCTCTTATATTGTTATAAAAATTCCCTCTGTTTATGAATTATTTAGTGTCGCAGACTTTTTAATGTTTATTTTTTTTTTCTAAAGGAAATTTAAGAGGTACCCAAACGAAATCATTCAAAAAATAACAACTTGGCTAATCTAAAGTGCCAGGAAAACATTAACCTTACTGTTACAAATTAACTTTATACACATTATAAAACACAACCATGAAAATAATGGAAAAAAAATAGTGTAAGATAAAGTAAAAGCAATACATAATTAATGCCATAATAAAAGAGCAATATGATGGAAAACTGTAATGGAACTAAATACAGCACTGTGAAATGCAGCCCATAAATGTGCATAAAATATGCATAAAGGTGCAACTGCTCTCAGCCTGGTCGCACAAAGGAGGATTTCATGAAGTGACTAATGGTTCACTCGTTCCTACCTGTAGCCTAGAAAAGTACTGAGAGGCAGGAGTTTTATTTGTCACTTGAACCATTGGTGTTGACTGAAGGGAGAGAAAAGCACCAGGGAAGTGGTGAGGAGAGGGTGAGCGGAGCAGGGCTGCTGAGGGAGCTGAGAGAGCACGCGAGGTATTGCAGCCAGCAGTAGAAAATTTTATTCTATCATCATTTATTCATACCATGGTAGTACCTAAGTACCATAATCAGGTTTCAATACCTTGTTGTGACAGGCTCTGGAAACATTTTGTTAGAGGTGGTGCTGCCGTTTATTGCGCACTTTGGTGCGCTCTCAGTGCCACACTAATTACTCTTCAGTGTACCAATCATCTGCCACAAAACACAAGGCTAGTGTTATTTGGAATTGCTGCTCTTTGGCATTTTAGGATAATATGTATGAGTACTTAGGCATTTCTTGAGTAAATGACTTTTAAAATTATTTCCCAATGTCATAAAAACATTATGAGAAAAAGTAAAAATTATGGTTTTAATTATGGCCAACATTCAGAATGAGGGCTCCACTGTATCCCAAACACTGAGCACTGTTTTCCCCAGACAAGGAAAGGACTTGGATACCCTTTCACATAATGAGCATGAGACTGACAAAAGTTGAGTTTTACTCAACAAGGAGAATGAAAATTTCTGAGACTCGTTGCTAAATATTCTGTGTTATGCTGGGCTTTTCAGCATTCAAAAGATAATTCATGACCTCTTTGAGATGCCTCAATCTTTCTTCTCTTTGTTTATTTGCCTGTTGGCAAGGACTTTGCAAAAATAAAATTGTGCTGCACATCTATCTGCCTAAATTACTTGAAGTCCTGATCTTAAATAATTTTGAAAACTAATAGCTATAGAGGAGAGCAATTTCTGTTTTATAGAGCTTCTGTTCCAAGCTAAGACTATGCTACACTGAATCATATATAACTGTTTTCTGCTTTAATCTATAGAAAATATTTATATTTGTCATAATCATAACATGACATATTTCCAACCAACTCAACATACAAGCTGTATGTTAGTTACCTTTGCTGAAGCTGGTGAATAAACAGAAACAGATTTTGTTTTAGGATGATTTACAGGAAAGGGGGCACTTGAAAAAAATGTGGGCAAAAAAGCTTTTTTGAGCACTAGAAAAATAAAGTCTATCATTGAAGAGGGTGTCATTTCCTTCCCCTTATTTTACAAATACCCTATGAAAAAAAGCAATTAAAATTAAATTAATTTAAAAATTAAATTAAAAAATAATTAATTTTTTTTAAAAATAAAAAATGCTGTAGAAAACAATATAATAAAAAAAGAAAACCTGGTTTGACTAGGATAATTTATTCTTCTCAGACCACTATGATTGTTTGAAATGGTAAACAAAAGAATGGATAAAGAAGCCGAAATGAACACGATGTACTTATGACTTTTGAAAGCTTTTGATAAAGTTCATCACAAGAGGCTATTAAGGAAATTTAGTAACCACAAGGTAAGAGGTAAATTCTTGTCAGTGATTAAATGCTGGCTAATAGGAAGGAAGCAAGGGGTAGGAATAAATAGCCCATTCTCAGCGTAGGAAAGATTAATAGTGGGATACTCTAGGGAACAGCAACAAGGCTAATATTGTTTAATATACTTAATTATGATGAGAAATGGGTCAAAATGCCCCTACAGGTCTGAATCTTTCTGAACACAGAAGGTTTAAAAACAGGATCTGGAACTCAATAGTTGTAGCTTAGAGTCCTTTAAACCAAGTGGTCAGAAGAAAAAGGGGAGAAATGTCACAGAAATAGAAACTCAAGGCACCTGGTCCAGAAAAGCCACCAGTAGGTGAAATACTCTATCCAAAAAGTCTGTATTTCAGCAGTGGCTGATAGTTTTAGATATGTGAAGTAAATCCCTTTAATCATTCTGGATGATATTCACTAAAGATAAGCTCTTCAAATTACACTGTCTTCTTGCCCTAACCATTCTGTTGCACTTCAGGACTATGTCAGGAGAAGAAATTTCTGTTTCCCTTCTCTGAAAATATAAGGACATTGCTTCTTTCTTCATAGGCATGTGAAAAATCCTGGTCCCCTCAGTACAGGGGACAGATATCTTAAACTGTTTCTCCCTCCATTTTTAGAACAACAATCCTTTCAGGCTCTTTTGTTCATTAATTTATTTATTTAGGGCAAACATACAGGCATACAAGAGGGACAGTGTGTGGATTTCTGTTTGATTTGGGATTGGTGGGGAAAACACACTCTTGCTTTTCTCTGTCTTTTCACCAGTTCCTTTTATGTTTTTATTTCTTTGCAGGCACAGACCTCAATAAAACACCCTCAGTTAAACCAGTGACAGCAGATACCATGTGCCTTTTTGGTTTTGAAGAATGTAATTGAGAAAACCATAATGTCTAACACAGCATAGCATAAGAAAATACAAGGAAAACCTACAATAAGTTAACAGGAAGTGAATAAATCTTTCAACCATATATTTTAAATTAAGTCTAAGTGATGAAGGGCAAGGGACAGAATTCAGTGGTCTTGATAGGCTCCCCAGCCCTAAGTTCTTGTTGCACTTACACATCTGACAGCAAATTTACTGTCTTCTCTGTCTCTGTGAATTCCTGTAATTTGTGTCTGAATCTTCTACAACAGTTCCAACTGCTGTATATAAGCAGTCTATGTTTTGCACACTTTCTGGACCAACACCAAGAGGCATATTCTATATTAGTTTGTTAAAAGTGGATCTTCTCTCTATTGATAATCTGAGATGAGATGCAAGATATAGCCCAGGTGAATATTGGAAATCAGTGAGTTGTATAACAGGTCCCACTTAGCACAGATTTATTGCAGAATCCTACCACTATAAGCTCCGTGCTGGAACATATCGTACCCTAATACATAATATTTTGGAGATGAATGAAAAGAATGAGGTGAATCTAATTCTTTTCAGCTCAAGAAAGCTCACTGGCATTAAGAATTTAATTTGGATGGCTGACTGGAAGGAATAAGGGAAAGCTGCAGGGCAGTACTGGGAAGTGTAATAAAAGAAAGAAAAAAGTCCTCATTCCTGTGCAGTGCACAGGGCTAAAGTTGGAGGGGCTGTGTGTGCCAGTACCTAAAAGCAGCAGAGAGTGGGAGCAGATTTTAGTAAGTGAAACTGCAATTCAATTCTTTGCTTGTCTTTTTCAACCAGAGCTGAGAGGAAGATGATTAAGAAAACACAGGACTTGTAGCCATAGCCTTAGAGATCTATCCAGAAAAGCTACTGAAAAAATAGTTAAGTATTTTAGGTTTCAATAGAGTATTCTACATAATAAAAGACCCCTTCCCAGTTTAGCATTGCAAGTGAAATTTGCAGAGAATTTTGATGTTCTAGAGAGATCAATGAGTGGATATACTGTGAGCACATTTACATGAGCTCAAGTGCACTGGTAAATAAAGGAAAGCTTTCTTCTTATATATACTAAAAAAGAGCAAGGAAGAGCAACAAAATCTGCAAAGCTGCCTCTTTAGATTTTAGGACTGCTGTCCGACAGAAGCAATTAAAAAGAGAGTGTTAATCAACACACAACCAATTAAAATTGACAAGTGAAGAACTGAAACATTTCTGAAAGAGATCCTGTTCAACACTGTGTTTGTGCATTCACGGAAAATTAAGTG
Organism: Fringilla coelebs; assembly: GCF_963513975.1. Taxonomy (NCBI): domain Eukaryota; kingdom Metazoa; phylum Chordata; class Aves; order Passeriformes; family Fringillidae; genus Fringilla; species Fringilla coelebs. Next base: position 13,560,895 of record NC_140067.1, read on the forward strand.
TAAGGAGACACCTGCAACCATGCAATTATTACAACAGTCTTTAGGACCAAGCTTCTTGCTTGATTACAAAATCCCTGTGCATAACAAGCTTTCTTGTTCAGAAAATCAATCACATACATATTTCAGAGAAAAACCTACCTGCTTGGAGGTGGAAAATAAGTTTTTATTGTCTTTTATAAATTCCTGTTCCTGTTACAGGAGCAAAACAGACAGGAGCATTTGGGATGGCATTTGTTCTTTGTATTTGTCTCCTTCTTTCATAGGCCATTGGGAAGAAGATTATTTTGAAACCCCTGCAAACACTTGCCCTGCTGTGTCAAACCTCTTCTAGCTGCCAAAAGCCAGAAAGGCTCTCATGCTAGAGAATATTCATGCTTGTGAATACTGAAACTGAGCACATGCAATGGCACAACATTCCTTTGGAGCTAGTAGAGTTACTTATTCCCTGTGTCTCAGCTTATTTGGCATACCACACTGCCATGTTCAGCTGGGGTGTTCACACCTAACATTGTTCTGTGCCATGGAGATACATTACTATCAATGCCCTTAGCTGAGATAAAGAATTGGAGAGGGAGGAAAAGAAGCACTGTATATACAGTCTACCTATTAACAAAATATTTTCATTTGTTTGGCACAATCCCAAGAAAAATACAGCTCTTCATTCTTGTTTTGGTACGTGCTAGAACTTAATTCAGACTGAATTAAATTGGTAATTTAAATCACTTTGCTAATTTTTGCATTTGAGTAGGAAGACTATGTTAAACAAAAGAGCTACTTTACTTCAAAAGTGTATTACAATTACCCATAATGGTCCCCCATTTTATGAAATGAAAGACAAAGCACTAAGCTTTGTGTGTCATCATAGTTAAGTCTGCTGGGAAATGACATACAAGCTTTCAACACCTTAGGAGAAATTAATTACATAAAATCTAACAGACCAAATGGTCAAGCATAAGGAGTAGCATCACTCGTATTGATGAGCTGCTGTATAGCAAAATTCTCCCATTACCTCTTTGTTCAGCTAACTATGGTATGTAATTTTAACAAGCTCTCTTTAATGTCATCATTGCATGTTGAGCAGCTTAAGGTCTTTCACTAATTGGAAGTCACTCCCATGGATCTCATGTAGGGATGACATCACTTTCAAGTGAAGATGATTGATGTAAAGCAATGGACTCATGCTGTTTTTCTAAATTTCTAATATTTCTGTCGATTTTAAATTGCTACTTAGATCAATTGATGCTTTCATCTATTATTAAGGATTTAATGGATTCTCTTCTGTCTGTTGATTATACTTGAGGTAAAATGCAGGAGGTTCTCAGGAGAAGATTTGTTACTCAAAAGCTCTCTATCATTAGTGGTTCGCTAGTGAAAACTTCCCAGTTTTCAGCATTTAGTTCAGTGTTCTCTGTTTAGGTTTGAAACTCAGACATTGCTTAGAAAAATACTTCTTTCATTTTTACCACTCAGTTATCCTTTTAAACGACAATTGCTGTTTGTACTTCTTTGGTAAATTTGCATTTGCTGAAAATCCTGTGAGAACAATAATCTGTAAGGATTATCCTTTTGATGGGTCCATATCTACAGTACTAAAAATTTAGAAACACAGTTTCTCAATTTTTGAAAAATTTAAAATTTTTACAACTTCTTAATGTACATCTTTCAATTGAATTTTAGCAAGAAAATGTTGTGCCTTTACATGTATGGAAACACATGCTCCCATTTCTGATTACATGAAACAAGTTTTAAAAGGAAGGTTTTACAGACTTTTGGTAGCTTTGCATCTGGTCCTTCTTGAGTCAAAAGGCAATTTTGATAAATTTTGGATGCAGCTCTCATGGTTTCATTGCTTTATTAATCTACATTCAGGCTTACCATCAAAAGAACCAACTTGGACTGAAACAGGCTCCCTTTTAAGTCAATAAGAATCAGATTGCACTGTCCTGGGGAGCTGTTCAGTGCCCAAACATCCTCTGGGAGAGGAACCTTCTCCTGATCTCCAACCTAAGCCTGCCCTGACTCAGCCCCAGGCCATTCCCTCGGGTCCTGTCCCTGCTCACGGAGCAGAGATCAGTGCCTGCTGCTCCTCCTCCCCTCCCGAGGAAGTTGTGGCTGCAGTGAGGTCTGCCCTCATCTCCTCCAGGCTGCACAGACCCAGTGCCCTCACTGCTCCTCACAGCTTCCCCTCGAGGCCTTCACCACCTTTGGTCCTTCAGCATCTCCTTCCCCAATGACATTTAACATCAGGCACCTTCTAGGACGATAACTGGGGGAGGGGGAGCTAATAGAAACACACTCAAAACTTGATTTTAGTTTCTATTCATCGACTTCACCTTCTTTGCATTCTCATTTACAAAGAGAAATTACCAAAAAAAGCAACCCAAAACACAACCAACCAACCAACAACCCAAACAAAAAACCCCTCATGCATTGCCAGCTGTAAGTCTTGCTGGGAGACCAGGACCAGCAGCCAACACTCCTTAGCATTTAAAAAAACCCCACAGAAGTATTTTTGGAGGGCCTGTATTTATCCACCACACTTAAAAGCTGCCAGGTGAGGAAGAAGAATGCATTTTACAAGAAATGGGAGCTGCTAGGAGCCCTGCAAATATAATTCTGTATAGCTCTTGATGGCACGTACAGCTCTATAGATTATTGTAATCCAGGCAGAGCCTCATACAGCTTTTCCTGGAACAATGAGCTAAACAAATGTTATAAGGAAAAAAAAGCCTCAGAAAATTATTTTTTTAGGAAAAAATGTAAATATAGCATTAATGTCCCTCATATGATTTATTCCTACTTTTTATCTTTAGGATAACACAAGTCCATTTTGTTGTTCTACTTGATGGCACTTTTTCTCATGTATGGTTGAGCATAGAATAAACAGGCTCATAACTGTCAGCACATAAGTTACTGCCAATGCTGCCTTGGGGTCACATTAACTTATATACCTAATTTTTCTTTTTCAGGCTTTTTTAAAATTTTTTAATTAATAGCTTTTCCTACATGTATACATTTAGCATTTTCTTGTTTAGCTGACATAGTATACTTTTGGGGTTTCCCCTGTGGGTGTCAGAGAAAAAGATTGATGAATTATAATTTGATGAAGGTAGTTATGGTAGCAAAAAGTGAGAAATAGAATATTTGCAAAATGCCAGAGGTGAAGGAATAAGCCACACATGATTAAAGTTGCTATAAAATCAAAGCTGTCAAAGCAACAATAGCAGTAAAAGAGAAAATATTCAAGCAATGTTGGCTTCCCCAGAACATCCAGTGGTGCCATGCAGCATATAATTTAGGCAAGTCTGTTAGGAATACAGGGGGATCAGATTGGTTGTTTTTATCACCAACTACCACAAACATGTTGAACCATAAACATTGTTTGCTCCAGGAATTTTGTTCAGGACAACTGGGGATTGCAATTTACTCATAGAATTCACAGTGCAAACATTTACAGCAGCCCATACAAGGACTAACGAAAAGGAAGAAAGGAAAGAACCTGGGGATCAGACCTGAGCAACAAAGTGCAGCAGAAAAACCAGAGAGAAACAGGCTTAGCAAAGGACTGAAGTAAGCAGGATGTAAAGGCTATCTTTAATATAAAGTACTTTTCATTGTGGTTAAATACAAACATTTGTCATATTGGTGTCTGAGTCACTTGTCCTTCAAGTAAGTGAGGGCAAAACAACTAGGAACCAACTTGTCTCTTAAGTATAATCTGGAATTATTTTTTCAAAATATCTATAATTTTCTCTCTTTTAATATTATTCCCAATTTTGTTAACAATTATAGATGGAAGCCTTAATAGAAGCTTATTTCCACCTTTAAGGTCTGGAATGATAGGGGCTTTTGTCCAAAACACACTACTTTTTGAACTCAAAAAAACCTGCCAAAAACCTAAACGAAGCTCTAGGTGTGCAGACAAAATCCTATAGGCAACTCCAAGACTGGGGAATCTCAGGAGACACACATGCTGCTACATGTCAGCCAGCATCCCTCTGGCAGAAGGTGGGTAGGCAATGGGGAGACAGTTCCTATAGATGATAAACTCATGTTTTTCCTATTCTCTATCTGCTATGAATAACTATGGAGAAAGAGCTGAACTATATTTTATATATTGCTATCAGAAGAGTTCTAAGGGGAATAGCAAAAGAGGGTAATGCCTGCACAAAGGAGCAAAGAAAAATACTAGAAATGAAATTATTAAATACAAGTGTTAGAAAGAAAAGCACAGTGAAAACTGCTTTACAGAGTTACTTACAGCTGTTAGTGTGAAGCAGGGGCTACAGAAGAGTAAAAGATACATGTTTTCAGAAAGAGAGCACAGAAGTGAAGTTGCTGAATACTTCTTCCCTGCTTTAGTTCAGGCAGCAGTTTTATCTGCTAGCCCAGGGAAGCAACATATTTCTCACAAGGAAAATCTCAAAAGGTGCAGGACAAAGCTGTAGAGCAGTAATGATGAACAGAGTTGGTGCCTAGTGTCACACTTATTGTTGAAAGATCCATGTCTTATTGCTCCTTTGTGCCAGTCCAGAGCTCTGACAGTGCTAAAGCCAACTCTGTTGCCAGTGCTTTTCAAGAAGGCTGCGAGAAAACTGACGACAAAATTTTAGCAGAACCAGATGAGATTTTATGTGACTCCAGTTTTTGTCATAAAACTGGAGTTCAGACCAGGTTTGTCCAAAAATGTTTTCAGTGACTCATACCAAATGTTCACCTTGCACTCCTTTTTCAGTGAAACACATAACATATGGACTTGTTTACACGGGGACTGAGGAATGGCTTTAGTTTGACTCAGAGACTCAAAAGCAAAAATAATAAGTGCTAAACCAGAGCAAGTACAAAACCTGCAGCTGCATTCAGAAGCACAGTAAGAAAGGACTCATGCCAAGGAGGACAAAACAGAGATTTCCTTCCTCTCTGTCATTTTCTAAGAGATGAAAAGCACTGGAGACACATTTAAATGTAGCTTTTACTGGTTTATTTTAACTTTTTCTCTCCATCTGACAGTGAAATAGAGGATGTCAGGTTTAGGCCTGGAATCAGCACAATTGTTCCATTGCCAGGTTAGTGGCTTACCTCTTCTCCCCCAGTGAAGAAATCGTAGGGAGCCTTTTGTTTCCATAGTGATGGGGTGTTCTGGAGGCTGGAAGTTTCCCTACTTCAAGGAGAGTTGGAATGCAATGGAGAAAGCCCTTAGCTAAAGACAGTGAAGGGCCTTCAGAGAATTATCTGGGGCTAGAATGTCCCTAGCAGTGCCTTGCTTAAATGTTGTCCTGCAGTAAAGCTGAGATTTCAAAGCTGTCCAGAAATACCTAATCCTACTGGGAGACTGGGCACCAAAGTTTCTTAGGGTTCATTTTTCAGTTTATCTGAACAGAAGAATAAAAGATCCCAAATACTAAGTTTTTCATGAGGGCATATACATTTCATTAAGCAAGTATATTTGGCTTTGTATTCAATGAAGTTTTTATCAACACACCAAAGTTACATTCCTAAACACATCGTACTGGCACTTTTGATACATGCTAGACTATTTATGTCCCCATCTGTTCAAAAGACACTGTCTGATCCTTTATTCCTTCAGGTTCTTTTACTGTGTCCTCATTATGTATCCCTGACAGTACTAGCTGAATTTGGACACTGAAATATTTCTCACATTTAATGCACTCCTCATGTTATCTGGTTTTTGTTTTCATATTCTCTGAAGTCTTTAGCAGACATGGTGGCCATCTCACTGAAAGCAAGGCCTGAAACTAGCAAAAAAGCTTCCAAATATATTTGAAAACAAAGAAGTTCCTATTGTTTATCTTTTTTGTTCAAGCTCATTGAATGTTATTCACTAGATTGCAGCGATTTTTATCAGTAAATTAAAATTAAATTTCTCCTATGAATTAACTTTAACTTTAAGAAATACTAAAGTAAAATAAAATTTAATTAGTCTTGATTCCATCCAGTCACCAAATCTGAGCTTCTAGTTTTGTTATGCAGACTCTAAGACCAGGCAGCACCTTAAAGGATTAGCATCTATCTGAAACAGAAAGCCTGCCAGGGTTTAGAGGGAGCAGACAGAACTATGCAACACTCAAATCTTTGGTATGAAGTTTACGTGATTTTGTACTTATAAATCCAAAGCTCTTTCCAATTTACTGCAGGCTAAAGGTTACGAGTAAAACAATGTTTGCAAGGCCTCCAGTCACCTTTGTGATAACCAAAAACAAAGCTATAGACTCTTGTTTGAGAACAGTCTTGATTTTTTTACTTATTCAAGTCCAACATCAAAGGGCAAGAGCTGAAGTAAAAAGGATCTCAAGTGAGACACAAAAAATGCCCAGCAATCCAATTCTGCAAACATATTAATTATCTGTGTGTGCAGGTGAAAGCTTTAAAAATACTATTCTAGAATCCACCACACATAGAGGCACTGAACGCCTGTGCTTGCTATCCACAAATTCTCTCCTGTGTTTTACAGATGGTATTATCTATAAAAGCCAAAAGAGATTTCTTATAAGAAAAAATGTAATACATGCCCTTGGATATTTGCAGACACTTCTGTATCAAAAAATGCCATAGAAGAAAGAGACATCAGCTGTGAAGGAATTATGCTACAAAAGAGTAGTTCCTGGTACCATAAAATTACAGCATCCATTCTCTACAGAAACAAGAGGGATACTTCAAAACTAAGACTGTAAGTTATGCTCTGCATTAGAGAAAGTGTGTAAAATTGAAAGTAACCCCACAATTCTAATGGAACATAGTGTTTTAAATGTGACAAAAAAGTCACTTCAAAGACCCAAATCTTACTTTGAATACTTATTCCCCAAAAGCAGGGAATGAATTTTAAAGTGGGATTTAATGTTTCTGTTATAAAATGCAATTTTCTCAATTACTGAATGTTTACATGTGCAAAGAAATGTAACTTTGTAGTCTTTTCTGTACTAGAGATCCTATTAAATTCTAATATCTGTTTTATCTTTCCAAGCAGAATCTTTTTGCTGTTCAAAGGGAGTAATCTCAGGATGAAAACTCTCCAAATGGAAATGAATTCAAACTGTGCATGACACTGGTTTCTACAAAACTGACCAGTTTTTCAATATCTTTAGGTCACTGTAGATCTGATATGATATTGTATGAAATTCCATCTGAAATAACAGGCTTTGGAATATATTTATAGTGTTATTTCTGTAGTTCTTAGTACTTCTGCAGTACTGAGGCTGTTCTTAGACAAAAAAGAGATCACAGCAGGAAAGAAATCTCCTTCCTTCTACCAACTCACCTTCACCAGAAGCTCTTTAGTCAAGAAAGACAGTCCAAGAATTTTACTCTAGTTTTATCTATCCCTAGTTCAATCTAAAAGTGTTCCTGCCTAGAAGCTGGAATGCAGTAGCTATTATAACCTAGATCTAAAACTGAAAACCTGGCTTTTATATTTTAAGAGAAAACTTTGGAGGTTTTCCTCAGGCACTCTAGTTTTGCTTTCATACATGCATTTAAGAAATGTCTGTGCAAGTTATAGAAGTGCTCTTTTTGCAGGAGATACATAATCCTTGCACTAACCTTTTTAAAGATCTCACAGTAAAGAACACAGACAATTATTCCCTATAAATAAACATTCATAACTATTCTTAAAATTAGTAAGGAAATAAATTTTACTCTATTTTACACTAAATATGTTTGTATTGTTGCATTTCCTGGATCTAATCAGGGCTGGAAGTAGATTTGAGGAATACAGGAAAAAAGCCAAAGAAGGGAGTTGAAGTCCAGTCAGAAACATAAAGCACCAGAGTCTAAAACCCAAGCTAATTCTGAGAATTGTGAATGCAATAATACAGACCCAGTAAGGTTCTGAGTGACCTCCTGGCAACTGTAACACCTCGAGGTTTTGTTGCAGCTACTGAGGTTTATAATGAGGGCAGGGAATCTCACAGATTAAAAAGTATCCTTTCATTCTGCTTTGGTTTTAGTGAAATTCTCCCAGCACACAAAAAATGCTTTCCCCAACATGTAAACCTGATCTCTTTTCCACCTGCACAAGGAAGGGAAGTCCCAGCCACCTGCCTTTCCAGATCCAAGGTGACAGGAGCACTCTGGGGAGCTCACTCTGGAGCTCTTTCTTTCCTAGAGAAGCATAACACTTTGTTTTGTGCCTTTCTCCTAAACAGCATGTTTGACCACAGGTTAATTCTGCTGGATTGATGACAGCACTACATAGATTAAATATGGAAACTCTCAAAGCACTGATTCACATTAACTCTCCAAGAACTTATGCACAGGGTGAGGGTGCAGGGGGTGGAAAATGACAAAACAAATTATACTAAAGGGACCACACTATGAAAAAATTTTTGGTATTTCTATAGAGGAGAAGTAAAAAGGCAGCTCATCAAAGGTTAAAAATTTATTATTGCTATTGCAGTTTGTCCTCAAACTAAGACTAAGTTTTTACAGCACAAGGAGACAGATCATTTGTGGTTTGGCAGCTGAACTGAAAGAGAAAATATTTACTCAAAAATAGATCAGAGCAAACAAAACTTAAAGTGATTAGGACTCTTGTTACTGAAATGAAACAAAATTTAAAAAACTCTCTTTTTTTGTGTCTGTAAAATTGCAAAGGAAATGAGAGATTTCCATAATAGAAGACAACCTCTTTTTAATAAGCAGACCAGTTGATAACAGCATGCACCTGGCACAAGGAAAGCATGGTATTAGCATTTACCTTCAGCTAAAGAGATCTGAACCCACATTTCGAAAGCACACGTTCTAACCAACCTGCTGGAGGGGAATTCTTTTCCTTAGATTCTCAGTGTAAACAACAAACAGAAATTTTATATATCACTTGTAAGATATGAGAAAGAGATGACCTTCCAAATGCAATTTTATTTCCATTACTCAGATACCCATTTTGACTTTCGAAATCCACTTTTATTTCTATTACTCAGATACTCATTTCAGAGCTAGGTATATTGGCTTGTATAATCACACACAGTACTGAAGCAGAAAAATATTAGGTTTAAGCCAGCCTTGTAGCTTAGTAACTGATAAGCACAGGCATTTGAAGTTGCATCCCTTCTCTTAGACTTGGTAAAGAATATTTAGCAATTAAGACAACAAAAGAATAAGAACAGTCTCCTGAAGTGCCACAGTAACAGCACTTAGCTGTGCAACCAAAGGTACTTCATCCTGCCCCTGATCCTTTCAATGTTCCACTCTTTCAGGTAAGAATAAAATAGTTTCAATATTCAATAGATCAGAGCGTGGTTAGTGTGCATCTTAAACACCACAGCATTTTCTGTGAGTTTTATGCCCTCAGACAGGTATATGTATGCTTATGCAATACATGTGCATATTTACATATATACACATAAATAAGAACTGACCTTTGATTTTCCCCACCTTCAGAAACATCTACTTCTGAACCATTCATTGAAAAGGCAAGACAATATTATAACTAATTAAAAAAATCCTCCCAGATAATTTTTAATTTTGATAATTCCAAGCAGATGTTATTACAACAGTGAATGCTTGAAATTCTCCACTTTTCCAAGGAAAGCTAGGGAGGAGTCAGATGAAGCTGATCCAACCCTTCACTGATTGTTGTGATTGGCTTTCTGGCCCTTTGAACCTTGGAGCAGCAAAACCAGGCTGTAATGCAGACCAGGACCTGGCTCTGAGCCTTTGTGTTTTCAGCAGCAGAAAATACGGTTTTCAATAAGCACAATGAACTTCATAGGCCTGACAGATCTCAAAAGTTTGGTCCAAGCAGTTTAATGTAAAGCCATACACTTCTGTACAGTGTCTAGATTCACATAACAGGTCTTTACAGAAATTTAAGTGTTGACAGATAAGATGGAATGCTTTCATGTATTTAATGTCTCTCCTGCCCTGCTAAATGAGAATTATAGTACCACAGTTTAATGTGCTTGTAAAGAAAACTACCTTATCAAAAAATTAAAATCAGCTTTATTTTTGAAAATGTGGGAAGAAATGTTAAATAAACATAAACTTGTGTTATCTAAAGTATTCAAAGTTAGAACAGTCTCTGTGGTTTTTTTGCTCTTTGCTCTCAACATTTATAACTGAAGTTGTTTGAAATGCAATTAGTGAGAAAACTTTGAAAGGAAACCTTGACAATTCTTTTCAATAAAAATATTTATTTTTACTTCACTGGTCTGAGAATGTCATGATTTTTCCTTTGGGGCTCAGAACTGCACTTTAATACCCTGATAGATCATAACTGTTAGTTTATTATAAAATGCTGACAGATGAGGCTGTGATTTGTGAAAGCTCTGTATGAATTTTACTTTTAATTTCTGTTAACATTTGACAGAGCTTCATGACTTTAGAACCACAAGGTTCATTGAAATTCAGCAGTAGTTGAGCACCTTGCATACATTTCTCATTTACAGATAACACTTGTACATCTCCTGACATAAAGATTCAAAATTAATCTCGTCAAAAGCTGGAAGAAATACACAGTGTTTTATTTCACAATAAAACTGAATGCATCAAAGGGCCTCTGTGTTGGTAAATTGCTCCAGTTGGGCATAGGGAGGATTTTTAATTGGTTTGCATCTTTCCTGTTCTGACAATGCTATATCAAACACATCAAAAAGAAAATAAATGACTGAGGTTGCCCCAAAGGTGGCATGTCAGCAGCAGTGTTCCTCAAAATTATTACCAAAATCATGAATGGCTCATACAGACTAACAGCTTCTGGAATTTTTTGATTATTTGTGTAATAAAGTAGGAACAAGCTTCATGAGTTATGAATCAATATTTAATGAAGTCTAGCTTTCATAACTGACATCTTTACTTATTAACATAATCAGCTATTTGAAGAAAAATATACTAAGATAATAAAATAAGAAGCAATAAATAACTATGCAATAAATATAGCAATAGTAATATAATCATTCTGGTTTTCTCAAATTTCATGTATTAGTCCTACTTTACTGACTAGGGTAAAATATTACTCAAAACTGCTTCTATATCCATGGTTGGACTGATGGAGTGGTAGCCTGTGCAGAAATTATGAGCAGTTTTAGGAGCTGCTTTATATCAGGGCACTTTTTCAGAGGTTCCTTAGAGGGAAAGAAACATATCAGGGAGAAGAACACTAGCCAACAACAAATCAGCTGTGGAAGCTGGAAATCAAACAGGTGAAGCCTGGAAATTTACAGACCCTCTCTTGACAATCTGCAATACAGAGTGGATAATCCAGTGGTGTTCCTGAGCATTCTTTCAGCTCTTAAAAGACCATTTCCATATTCTTGTTCAAGAGAGACTGCAGAAGTTATGAATGCTCTATTTTACTTCAGAAAATAGCCCGAGGTGTAACTCATCAGTTATTTCTTTGAGAAGTCCTCGAGATATTTCTTGAGGAATAACAGCATAAGAAAATGCCTAATGAGATTCAAATTTTCTTCATCTCATGGACACTATTGACCCTAAACTAGCATTGATTTTAGCAGAATATGCAGACTAATGACAAGTTTATAATTTCATATAATAGTTGCATCATCTTCAGTACTTTATTTCTAGTTAATTATCACCTGAACAGAACTGAAAGTGAGAATACCATTTTCACCTTTCTAGGTGGGATGAAGCTAATCCAACTCCATAACCTGCTTCACATTTGAAAATATCAGACAGCTGGTACTAAGATCACAGCAGAAGGTATTTAGTGGAAACAACTGTCAGATTTGATTTATTTAGCATTATTCAGATTTACAACCAAGGCTTTTAACTGATGTGTGAATTCTAGAGAGACATTTAAATGCCTTTTTATTATTTTGATTGTTTGTTATAAAATTTTCTCTTTAACAAATTTACAGAAGTGCATTATCTTTTATCAACATGACCAGGGTCCTTTAGGTTTTGTTGAGATGTACGTGACTTGGGTTCTATGTTTATTTAAACTACAGAGATATGAGACACTCTTTCTACAGCCCACACTTTACTAAGGACTTCCAACACACTTCTAATGTTTTCATTCCATCTGCACAAATATTCAATAAGACAGCAGGTAGCTATATTTATTCTGGTGATGAAAATACAGGGTCATTCAAGTACTGAATGTGGATTTTCAAGCGCCAGAAGCGTGGATCCCTTTCATTTCCCTAGAGTAATAATTTTATTGACTACTTCCATATCGGCAGGTATCTTTCCCTGGGACAGGAACTAACTGCAGGGAGTTAAACTGGTTCTTTATCCGGCAGTGCTGCTGGGCCATGCCAGCCAGGGGCTACATCAACACCAGGAGCACCCATGCGGCCAGGGCAGCATCGCACAGCCATGGGGATCTCGGCATGGCTCGAAAATTAACTTGGTCTGCTCTGGGACCAGCACTGGCAGTGGCCCTGTGGCTGGCACTGAGGGTGGCCCCAAGGCCAGGAGTGGCCGGGGCTGGGAGTGGCCGCCACTGGCCCAGTCTGGGGGTGGCCCCATGGCTGGGACTGCATGGCCAAGATTGCAGCAACTGGGGAAGGGCTGCACAGCTGCAGCTATCTCAGCATGACTTGCAATGGTTGGCTTAGCCACTTTTAGCCAGCTGTGCTGTGCACAGAAGGACAAAAGCAGCAGCAGCAGTTTTATTTCCTTTTGTCGGTGCCCCCATGAAGGAAAAGCAGGGGGTGGCACCAAGGCCAGCTTGGCTTGCGCAAGGCTGGCAGGGATCGTGTGATTGGCAGCAAAAGACAGCGATTCCTCGACTGCAGAGCCTGGATGAGATCAAACTTTCAAGGCTGCAGAACTCTATAAAAACTGTTTCAATTGATAAAGCTTGAGAACAAATGACCCTACAAACACCAATTCTCTCCTGAATTGGGAAAAGGAAAGGCAGAAGACGCGTAGAGAAAACAACATGGGAGACTGAGGTCAGTAAAGAAGGAGTCAAATTCTAGATGTGAGAGGATTGAGGAGATGCCTTAGTCTCGGGCTGAAATTCTTTTATAAGGCTATGGTGAAGAAATATTTGATATATCAGACTTTGTTTTTTCCCTGAAATTCATGGAATGCACTGGGGGGATGTAGCCTTCTAGCTATAGCCATGAGCAAAAGCACCAGTGTTGAAATAAGCAGGTGTTGCAGTAGCTGTGATCCAATGAGAAGTTTGAACAGAGAGAAATTAGAGGGATGAGAAACCTTACAACAGGAATAGAAAAAGAAAACCTCTATTTCCCAGAGATGGATGAAGAGAACTTTGGTTTTCATGCTAGAACAGCTCATCCTTAAATCCTTAATATACCCCTTAAGGTGACGTGGCCCATGAATGCAGCTATGAGAAAGCTGAAAGGCATGGGAGGGACCTTCGCACTGCAAACAGATTTTCCTTCTCTGGGTGGCTGATTCACGGCGACAGTGAAGCCACAAGAGAACTGTTTCTTATGGAGAAGTCTCCATGGCATGGCAAGAGAGACTCCTCTCCCTAAGTGAACTGAAAAAAGACTATTCTAGGGTTGGTAAACTGACTGAAAGTCACAGGTTTTGTCTCTTCACATCATCAGTGGGAAAGAAAAGAGGGTGTGTGGGGAATTCTGAAGGTTATTCTGATTTTCCTATTATTTTTCTTTTAAATCTGTTAAAAAGTTTTTCATTCTACCCTTTAAAGGTTTGAACTTGCCTACTCCATACCTCATAGCAGGTAATGAGTAAATAATTCTAGTGGGCACCCTGGCATTCGGCCAGCACTAAACCCACTACGATAATTGGTGCATTGGCCGGGAAACTCAGACTGGGGAGCCAAAAGCGCTACACTTACTTGGTGCTTCTGCCCAGTTTTAACTTAAACCACTACAGGATTACAAATGAAATGCAATAAATTGAGAGATGGACCAGTATATCCATTTTTTGGGTGCTGATCTGACTCGATCTTCAAACCTCCTGAACTTGTGTTACCGGTGTGAAATAGAATGTTGTGTAAAACCAGGCATTTGTTAAAAAAGAAGAAGGAAAATAGAATGAGTGTCTTCATTCAAATACCGCTCTTGGCATAGGGAAATTGTTGTGAATACACATCAATGGAACACCTCTTTGCAGTCTGATGTAAAATAAGAAGTTACATTTTCTTTGACTTTATCCTGATCTATTCCAGAGGTAAGTATCATAGTCCTTCATGTTTTCCACTGGAATAACAGCATGCCAAAGAGAAAAAAAACCACTAGATGCTTATGAACATGATCAACTGGAGGATGTTAAGATAAGCATCACAGGCAGAAGAAAAAGAGAAACACTACTGATTTTTGACAGAGCTGCAAGTACACCTCTAAGTGATTTATCTCTAGATAACCTATTTCAGATAAAAAAAACTAGTAAGACCTTTCTTTGAAACACACTGTAGTCAGATAGAGATGAAACCATAAAGGTCATGATGCATTCTGAAATTCTGACACATACTGAGGTGCCAAACACATTCAACTGGAAAAATTTATCCTTAATGTAATTCCCATTCCTGTTCCTGAGACCTTTGTGAGGAAGAGTCAAGTGATTCTTGTATTTTCTTATGCAACTAGACAGGAAAGCAAGAAAAATCTGTAGAGGTCTGTAAGTGTAAGAAATGCTCTTGAAGTGGGAATTATGCAACAATTACAGAATAAAGACATTAGAATAGATATATGGCTGAATTAAGACCATCATACCACTACTTCTACTCTCAAATCTGATATATCATATGCAAATCTTAGAGATGCAGTCAAATAAGAATGTATAATCTTTTATAACATGTGCAATAAATTTTAAACCAGGCACATTCTACACAGATTAAGTACTTTTTCTGCATGAATGAATTAAAAATCTAAATAAACAAATTAAATTAGGAATCTACCATGCTCTATTGACAGAATTTTAGATATAGTCACTGCAGTATCATGAATTCCAGGAACTAGAAGCATTCTAAACCTATTCAGGGGTACATTCATTATATTCTGTCATTAAATCCTTCCAAAAATAATGTCTTTTCAAGCACTGTGAAAAACAAGAAAAGTGATGCTTGTGAAGTAGTAGTAGGTATCCAGTTATGGTCACTCACCAATAAAACCGTTGCATACACTCAAGTATAAAACAGAATTATATAAACAGAAACAATATCTGACAGTGATCTATAGCCCCACTTCAAAAAGGAAATCTTAGTTGAGTGACACATCGAGAATTGTAATAAAAAATTAGCTCAATACCACAGTCACAGGCTACATCAATCTTTGTTTCCAATGACAGTTTCTGATTTTGAGTTAAACTCAAGAAAAAAAACCACCCAAGTTATTTTGCTCACCAATGTCAGAGAATCAATACTCATGCAAGACATAATTTTTTGAAAAGAAGAGAAAATATCTAGGTTTTTTTTTTCCCAACAATAATCAAAGGGTTAGTCTCACATGGACTTTGAAAACACCTGTATGTGACTCTTTCTATATATCAAAAATGTTGATCAAAGTTCAGTCAAACAAGATTAAACCATTGTGTAGTTTCCCATACCATCTCAAGCTTTTATGGTCTTACAGACCCTCTCAACACATGTGAATATAGTACTAAATTAAAGGACTTAACGATGGTCTCATGTTTTCATCTATTCCTATTGGGATCTGAAAAAACAGGTAGATATCTCTAATTTAAACTATAAGATTGTATTATTTAGCTGTTAAATTTCTATTTTTTTACAAGTTGATTATCAGCACAAAAACTAGACATAGAAAAGAATTTAAAAAATAAACACATTTTCCTTCTCCAGATAACAGAAAGAACAAGATAAAGTGTGTGTCTATGCATGAGAAATGTAATGAGGGAAAGCCAATTCAATGAGCTGAGTTTTGAATGCTGTGGTAGTAAGAGTAATTTTTATTTATTCCTATGGTAAGTTTCATAAGCTTAGTTCTCCTCTCTGTTAGTGAGATTTCCTCTTCTGGTCACAGTGTTGTGATTCCAGGGGAATGTAGCTGTCAGAGTTTATAGCAAGGAGTATATTTAAAATATATAGGGCTCTGAATATCAGGGAATGAAACAATCTACAATATATATTCACTAGGAGACTGCACGGAATTCAGAGCAGAGAAATGATGTTTTCAGTTCCTTGCAATTTCTACCACTTTGAACTTTCATCATTATTTGCAGTTTCTTTACAAAGACTGGATTATAATAAACACATCTGGGGATCAGAAACCATCATTGCAACAGCTGTGCTCAGGAGACTGAATTATACATTTCTGGAAAACTATGTCCCAAATAATAATAGAAATTTTTAAGCCATAATCAATCAGAAATCTGCAGTAATATTAAGGGATCTATGATAGCCATATAATATACCCATAAAATATATACAATATAATTTTAAAGGATTCAATAAAAAAAGAGCAAGGGTTCTGAGGTCACAGAGACATAAAGGAGAAAGATTTTCTAAGACTGGTTCATCACCATTCCTCTAATCTCTCCATCTCTACCTGACAGGCAACATTTCCTTCCTGCTTACAATCGCCTTTCCTTTTGTGCCTTGATGCTAATCCACAGGACCAGAGGAAGAGTCATTCTCCTGCAGCATAGTCCAGACTCAGGGCTGCAAAGGAGTGAGGGGGTCTGAGAGATTATACAAGCTACCAGGTGCCTTCAGTGGGAGCAGAAATTGGTTTATGCTCAGAAGGCAAAAAAAACCCCTCCTCTCCTGAAAACAAGTCACTCCAGCCTCAGTTTCTGTCAAGGCCTGAGCTAACAGAACAAATAATTTATATGAAACACATGATTTACTTAGGTGAAAATTAACTGCAGTTGACTTTAAATTCCTACAGATTTTTGAAAACTGTTGTAGCTGAAAGACACTGCTTTTGAGCACTGCTATTTAAGGCAAAAGTCTAAATGCCCCAAGACTTTGACAAAGTTTGAAAGACCCTCCAAAATACAAGTGGGAATTCTAGATTTGCAAGATAGGAGGTGGAAGATCACATCACTGTATGGAAAAACCAAAGGAAGCCCTTATCTTCTGGGCAGTGTTATGTTTTCTAGTGATACAATTGTAGTTGCTGGTCTCTATAAACAACTCCAAAAACCTAAACATGCCACACTGGCAAAATGCTCACTATGCCACTTAAGGATACTGTATTTGGTCAAAATCCCTACAGCTACCAGATCCCTACAGCCAAGAAAAAAATGTCCATATTCAATAAACTTACAAAGTCATGGTTGGAGAAGCTGGAGCAAATCATCTCTTTCTTAGTTTAGTAAATAGCAGGTTCTTCACAGGAATGCCCCATTCTTTATTTTGGAATGCAGTCTTTGAGGGTTTTTTCTTTTAAATTTTTAATTATGAACTTGGAAATAGCCACAGAATAAAATATAAGTTGATGCTGAGGTCTCTATAGCAACAAATCAATCAGGATTCAAACAGAAGAAAATGTAAAGATATATGTCTGATCAACTTCCTCTCCTGTAGTTTTTTTGTCTGTAATATTTCCATTAGCTCTTTTCGGCTGCATCCTCTCTATGAATTAACCTGGCTGTGTACTTCAAGCAAGACCTTAGAATTCTTTCATGTCTTTGCTGTTGTTTCTTTTTTTTCCTGCCTGCAGTTTTATATTTTGGTGTTTGTGTTCAGGAGGATTATATCTTTTCATGCTACTTTTTCTATTTTCATTTTCTTGTTTTTCCCCAGCTCTTGCTTAGATTTCCATGTTTTTCTTAAACATGTATTTAATTTCCAAAGAATTAAAATTAATTGATGGAAGTAGAGTTTAAGGAAGAGTTTTGGGGATTATATCAGGATGAATCACCTTCGAGAGGAGCACTCAAGGCAGCTCTAAAATTAAGGCATTGGATGGAAACTTTTTAATCACACATCTGTGGATAAGGCATTCATACAGTTACCATGGCCATTCATTTTCTATCTAATCATGAGGGTACTTAAACTTCATTGTCTCCACTGCAATTTTCCCAAAATGATTAGCGCTGAAAACTCAGGAATCAACAGAATATTTTAATCTAGACTAGATTCAACAGCTTGATAGGCTTGAAACCATGCTGATTAATATCAAATACTAAAGCAGAAATCTAACTAAGCAGAGAGAGAGCAGAACCCAAGACTCCTCTCCTTCTGGCAAGTGTCCTGATCACTGAACTACATATTTATGTTTCTCTGCTTGCCAGCTTTCTGTGTAATGGTACAGTCACACCAGGAGAGGGACACTGATGCCTAACTGGTTTGGTAGGCATGTTCCCCAGAGGTAGAAATACCAAATCAAATGTGCTTCACTAGAAAGAATAAATAGGATTGAAGTACTGGAAATTCTGTGAGGATGATGTCTTGACTACAAACCTGCTATAAAGAAGAGTTCTTCTGCTTTTATAGGTGTTTTAAAAGACAGCAATACCTGAAAGTCAGAGAGCGCAATGCATGCCTCCCAGGGAATTTAGCTTTTACAGTGCATGCCTCAGTGCTCATTGTAAATTGAATAATATCACTCTAGACAAATATAGAATAAAGTCTAAATATGAGTGTGCTTATACACAAGCAACCTAAAAGATGCTGGCATAGCTTACAGGTGCTTCAAACAAACTTGTGTTGAGATTATGATTTGAATTTCAATTCATAAAATCAACTCCATGACTTCAGATCTCCATATTACTTGAAGAACAAGAAGCATCAGAATTCAACCATCATTCTACAAGCTGCCCCTACAGTTGCCTAACTACCAATTAGCTAAACAAATATTCTAATACTCAGTTTTGGCCTCTTCTGTAACTTGCTAGGATTTAAAATTCCAATTGGCGTTTCCCACATTTTCCAAAATTTCCTACATTCCAAATGCTTTGCTAATGTCCATTGGCTTGATAACCTTATTCTTCTTGGTGAATGTCATCTGTTTGGTAAATATCACCAAATGTTATGTGTTTGGTAAATAACATTAATTGTGTGCCTCAGCAAAATAGAGAGGTCAGACTATTTACACGGGTCTTAAATTGTTTATCACTTGTAGTACCGACCAGCCTGACTGTGCTACAGTTAAGGGGGAAACTCATACAGGGTGCATGAGTAATTGAAAGTTTTGGCCATGAATTAAAGTATAAAGATTCTATAGAATACTGTCATAAGTCTTAAATGTCTAATAGGACTCCATAGGTAAGTTTTGGTCAGCAATCCATGACTGGGAAATTCAGGATACTAAAAGACTTTTAAAAGTCACTACTTTTGTAACTACTTTTCTTTAGTAAAAGTCAGATAACAGCTGTAGTGAAGACTAATTCTTTTGTTTAATCTGTTTTTTATTGGTAAAGCCAAGAACTCCGTAGGTGCTTGGCCAAGAAAAGATAGAAAGATATTCAGGTGTCATTGGATGTAATTTTGAAGTTTACACACTTTTTTAGCCTGGCAAGCAAAAATATTTCACCCAGGATATTATGCATGCACAGGGCTGCCAAAAATATGTTTAAATGTTACAGATCTACAGTGCCATCTGGCTCAGCAGCTTTTCAGACACAGTCTAGAAACATAAGAGAGAGAGAAAGAGACACTGCTGGATATCTCATTAGAGATATCTGTTATATCTATTTCCAAGGAATCAAAGATCTTACCTAAAATATAGCAGGCCACTCTCAACAGTAGCCACCATATTTTCCAAGAGAATTTAGGAAAGAAATTATAAAGAGTCTTCATAGCTCTCAGTAGTACAATGTACTCACATGTGCATTATGGATGTATACATCAATATACTGACCCACACACACCTTTGGGTTGGTCAGGGGTGACATGGCTCTTTACCATTTACAGGAATAACATTACAACTAACTGCACAATGCAAAAGATGAGAAATAAATACTGTTAATAAATACCATAAATAATTAATCTGTTTCTGATTGATCCTTCTGATACTCGAGATACTTCTAATAGCTCCACCTGTTTTACAGCTACCAGGTAGCATTTTATCAACTTGATAGCTTTGCATTTGAGGTCATTCAGTAATACAGCCCACCTCTAATTTTCTTCTTTCAACAGCATTCATAACCTTTGCAAAAAGAATTTTCTAAGAACAGATAATATGTGTTTTAAATGAAGAAAGTTTGAAAGGGAATATTGGCTATTTGCTAATAAAAGCAAATGCTTCATAACGGCAGAAATTAAAAGTATAACTACTAGACACTCATGAAGATTTTATAGAATCATTTAACATTAGAACAGAGGAGGAAAAAAAAAGACCACAAAACAATCATAGTCAGCAATATACTCAGCACATATAGTTTCTTCTCCTGATTCCAGAGATTGTCAGCAGACCTTGTTTTCACAAATGCATTCATATTTTGTCAATAAATTTTCATTGCTTTAAAAATAAACAATTTTTCTAAAAGCCTGAATTTTATTTAAAAAAATCTTAATACTCAGCATGAAAAATTCTGAGTGACTAAAGGTTAAATAGTATCATGTCAGGCTATAAGCAAATTTTAAAAATGTTGAACATTTTTAAAGAACTGTGATTTTAAGTCTTGGGGAAAGGCAAACCTAAAGGACATTCAATGCTAAAAAGTAGCAGGAATTTATGAATCATTATAATCTTAGCCAGGAAGAGAAAAAAAAAATTGTTTGTGTCATTGTACAAAAATGAGATAGATTACACTAAAATTGACTGGCTAAGGATAGAATTACTTTTCAAAGTAATTACAGAATAACAGCAGAGGGTATTATTGTGGGCAATACAAACAGTCCCTTCCCAGATAACAGTCTCCAAAAAGTCTGAATTTTGGGGGAGAAGCATTAAGAACCTTGTATTTCTGCTGTACTCGGAATAATGCAATTTATTAAAATAAATAAATTACCATCCATGTATTGTAACTGTCTGTCACCAACACAAGCTGATTGAGTAGGTGGGCTTGTTATAAACTCAGGAGGCAGTTCTCCTTCTGTCTGGCTTGCTTGGCTGTGTCTGTGCCAGAGCACCAAAGAATCTGTCACTGAGCAGAGGAAGCAAAGTCTCTCCTGTGTCACACACCTATAAATAGGCATGTATGTATATGTATGGGCATGTCTCCATGGATTTCATTTTCTAGTGCAAATAAACAAGCACATTCAAAATCCACTCCTGAGCATTTCTAACAATTAATTTTTGGCAATTTTCAAACAAGACAAGGGCAGTAGAATGCACAGCCTGTACTCTGTTTGCAAGAATATAAACTGTGTGCATGCCTGGCTGCTCCTCACTCCCTGCCCAACTTACTCCAAGACAGTGAATGGCTTTCACATTTTCCAGGCTTCCACCTTCACTGGTAGAAACAAATATACATGCTCACCATATTTGTGTGAAGTTATATCTTTATCTGTGGATGTCAATATAGAGTATACGGCACTAATCTGACACAATTAACAAAAAAAAAATTCAAATAAGACACACAAAAGAAACCCAAACCCATAATAAAAAAATTTAATGCTCCACAAAGTCATTGACCAAACAAACCTATAAACCAAAACAAAAGAATTCAAAATCACTTCTCAGCTATCTTTTCCACAGATGTAGTAAAAAGAAAAAAAAAATCAATATTGATCCACAAGCCCTCTCTCCTGGCTCACAGGTGGAAAATTCAGCTGCAACAGCCACTTGGGCCTCTACACTTGATGACTCTTCCTCTTTCCTATAACTATCTTATTAGAAGAATCTTGCCTGCAGCTTTTTTCAAGGGGCCAAAAAGAAATTTAATGTGATTATACTGAGGGAAACACAGCTCCCAAAACTCTTGCACATCAGCCAGGAAACTCTTCTGTTGCTTATGGCAGCCTCTCTCTTACTCTGCCAGCAAGAAACACCCTTTGTCAGGCCCCATAAAGAAACAGTAATCTAAGATAAAAACCTTTTCTTTCCTGTCAGGATTAATGAGAAATGAAGCTGAAGTATTGTGCTGACAAGGATGAGAAGGCAATATTTAAATCAGAGCAAAACCTAGTATACAGCGCATGTAATTTGATTAAACAGGAATCTAAGTGATCAGTGTTAACAAGGGTCTGCTTTGTTTTCTGATAAGCAGAGAAACGTGAAACAAACTCTTCCCAATTAAAAATGGGGCCAGACCACCTGCTGCTGCCTTCAGTGGGATGAGGGTGGCCTTCCCAGGGAGGGTGGCAGCAGCTGGCAGCCATCCAGCTGTGCTGGGGACGCGCATCCACCTGCGGGCACCTCCCAGCCCTGCGCGGGCACGGCCCCTGCACCCTGGGACACGACAGCTGGTGGCCACTCTCTGTGCAGAAATTACAAATCCACTTGCATGAAACAGAGCCTGCCCAGTGCCAGGAAACAGACAAAGCCTGTGCAAAGAGTCAGCCCTCAGAAGGGATAAAGCACCTCCTAGAGGAGAGACAGTGATTAAATAAAGTCCAGCAAATGATGCCAATAAACAAGTTTTCAATTATCAAAGGACACCCAGGCAGCCAAGAAGAGTCTGCTAAAAGCTGTAATCACACTATTCTACAGTACCCACTTCAAAAAGTAGAGAAACATATAATATATTTTGGCTGGAAAAGAACACATAGAGCAGACTATTTAAGAAAATTGCAACCTGCTACAAAAACAAGCTTGAGTGCCTTCTATTTAAGAGAGTGGGGCTGCATTTCAGATCCCATTTCTTACTTCAGGTGAATTATATCTCTGAATCAGACAGCAGTTATCTGTCTGCATATTTTACTTTGACACCATCATATCCTCCTGTCCTTGACCCCATCTGAGACTGACAATCTCTGGGGACTGCTAATGCAGCAAATTTTTCCATGAATATGTTTGTATTTATAAATTAATTTACTTGGGCCACACTAATGTAATTTGTGTATTTGCTTTCTGAAAAAAACTTTTTCATTTGGGTTTTGCTGGCTTGAATGTTTACTAAAGCAAATTCCAAGTATGTAGCCAAAGGTATTAGGATTGGAAAGAAGCTTTTAAAGTGTACTGCAGTGTGTCAGTGCATTTATATTTGCACGAGACAAATGATTCTTACTCAACCAGCCAAGGAAGAGAGAGAAAATTTGGAGGTTTCTTGGCCAGTCACAATTAACAAATACAGCCTGAAGGATAGGTGCTGAAAGCAGAAAATCTCTTGGTAATGAACAAAACCAGTTTCATGTGTTATCAGCTGGTATTCCAAGAGCTTTTTCAGACTGGACAGATTCAAAGATGAGATATGGTCATACTGACTATGCACAAAGTGGAAGCCTACAGAGTGAAAGTCTCCAAAGATGGGAGTTCAGAATCTGTAAAGCATTTACTTGTTTTGAAAGACAAATCTATATTTGCACATACACTGTGGTACAGCAGACTTCCTGAAGCATCACAAACTAACAAAGTTTTTTGCCTGACCTGTTGTCTCACAGTATTGGGTCCCAGGGAAGACCAAATCTGAATGTGGCTTTGAACACAGAGAATAGGGGACTCTGAACAACTATTTTTTCCTAACTAAAGTACTATTCAGTTCTCAAATTATTTTGCTTTAAATTCGATGTTCATGCAACAGCAGACTAAGAGTAAATTATTTTATTTGGTTTGCTCTTTTAGTAATTTGCCACATTGAAAAATAAAAAGTGCATATCAACTCAACAAATTAAAATCAATTGTGGTTTAATAATTTTCCCTTTAGCCAAGACCATTAGCATGGCACAATTAAGTAAATGCTAAAAGCTAGAGGAGGAGTCTGCAAGGCAGAGCTTCCATTCCTGCTACTGAACAGCAACGGAGGAATCCCTAGGAAACAAAGACACCAGTACCTTGCCCTGACTGATCTGACAGAACAGGAGCTTTCTTCTCTTGCTCCCACCCAGCCTGATCATGTCCTCACAGAGCAAATATCTGTCTAGAGTATTTTCTGTTTGCAGGATCACAGAAAATTAAACCACCCTCTTCCTGCATATTAGTAGCCTCTCCTGGACTCCCATGGAAAGAGGCCAGGGCATCAAAACCAAAAACCCTTGCAGAAATCAGAGACAGTGTTTTCCACCCATTTTTTTCCAGCATCATAGCTATTTAAAGCATTGAAAGCTGGTATAAGTGTGCTTTTTACTACATGATGCTGATTTGAACCTCTGCAGTCTGAAAATTAGTCTGAGTTCTTCCAGATCAAGTTTTATTATTACTTCACACGTGAAGGCAAGATGCACAACACTGCAAATTCTTTTACATATATTTAGTGTATTTTCCCAGGTCATTTGTGAGGAAATGTGAAATTTGTGAAATTTTCTCAGCTTTGAGGAAAGTCTTTAGTTTTTCTAGGTTATTGAAATTGATTTGCACTTCACTGCTCTCTTAAACCTTTAGGGACATTAGCATGAAACTCCCCCATCTCTCCAGGTATTATATGATCTTGATATAACATGTTGTGCTTCCCTTAAGTTGTGAATTGTATTTAAGAGGACTACAGTGGATTAAGTGACAGGTTAATTTAGGCAGAGGATGTTCTCATTTGAACTACTGGAGAACTAAAATGTGTTTTTAGGCATGGTTAAACTCAAAGCACATACCCATGCTATATCTGGCAACCAGAGTAAGCAACAATTTTCCTTGGCATTTTATTTATCAAACACACCTTTACAAGGATTAACAAAAGATCGCAGCAGGCACAAATAATTATAATTTTTTCATGGGGATTATTGTGCCCATTTGGAAAACAGTGTTTTCTTACATCATTTTTCATAGGAGTCCCTCTAAAAGGAAATGGACTCATGCTAAGAAACTTGGACACGATGAGCAAAACATTTTCTGGTGTATAGGCTAAAGACATTGCTGTGACAGGTTAGTGCTGAGCAGCTCCAAACTCAGCCTCACCAATGCTGCAAGGATTTCCTCAGCTGTCACATTCTAGAATCAGATCCCTTTCCATGTATTTTGTTGTATGCTGACAAATCGGCTCAGCTAAGAACTGTATTTTAAAGAACTATGTTAACTAATAAAGAATTATGTTTAACTACCTTAAAAGTCTTATTTTCATGAAATATGGGCCTTTTATTATGGAGAGAGTCAAGCTTTGTTCCATGTGTGTGCTGGGACAAACATGAGTCATGGGAATATCCCTCTAGGACAATTCCAATGGGAAAATGCTCTCAGGCATTCAAACAGACTCTGGTCCATATTTCTTAGGTGACAGAAATCTAACAACAGGGAATGGATCTGTATGTATTTTCCCTGAATCCCAGCTCTTCCAGGTTTACTGGAAGGGAACAAAACACAGGCAAACAGTATGGCTAAAAACTCTGCTCAAAAAGCCAAGGGTTAGAACTGGATCAAAGCCCTACTGAAAGCCTGTGATAGTCATTCCACTCAGGGCAGTATTTCCTTCAGCTTCAATTATCATTTTCCTGGAGGCTGAAGGCAAAAGGCTATTCTGTACTTAGTTTTATCCCTAAGTGTTTGTGTTTCCCCATCAGGTAAATCTGACATCCTGCATAGGCATAGCAGGGCACAGTTATCTTTCTCTGGGCTAACCAGTGGAAATTTCTAGATCACGGATTTATTCATAAATTGCAATATGATGCGGTAGTCTTTAAGATACATGAACAGATTTGTAAAATACATTAGTTACATGTAGAGGAACAAGTGAAAATTCAGTGCCCAAATATATAGCTCTGCAACAGTTTGTACTTAATGTAGGAAATCCTGGAAATTTGAGTGTGATGCTCTGTATTAAACAAAAGAGTTTACTGCAGAATTTATCAGGGTTTTTTGTTTTGGCTTTTTGTTTCGGTTTTTTGGTGTGTGGGTGGAGGTTTTTTGGGTGATTTTTTTGGTAGAGCAAAATGATGTCAATTATGGTCTTAGAAATTTTTGAGCTTATTGGCACATGAGATACTTTAAATATGTAACCAAAAATGCTATAATTCCTGAGGGAAATGTGTTAGTACTAGATGACTTTGAAAATCATCTGTCAACTTTGGGAGTCCTAAAATAGGATCTGAATTCACCTGGAAATCCATTTCAGTTCTGTGTGCTGGTTACCTGAAAACTAGAATGTTATTGAAATTTTCTTCTCATATGCTTCACTGCATGATTCATGCATAGAATTACTGTTGATCAGCATGGGCTGTGTCTGCAATGGGATTCCTGCTTATTATCCAGCTGTGAGAAATGCACAAGCTGTAAAATAAGTTAGGAAAGGAGTGAGAGACTGAAACCAATGTAAATGAACATACTAAAAAAGGAACAAAAGTGTAATACTATTTAAAAAAGGAAACAGCACAAGTCATGGATAATTTAGGGTTAGGATCTAACAATCATTTTCCCTCCAAATCTCTTGACCTCTTGGTGTAGGTGGCCCTTTCTCAGTTTCTGAAACTTTGATTTTTTTTTCAGGGATACTTCTCTGTGAGAAATCTTGCCTGTGTGTTAATTGACAAGTTCTTCCTTTCGGCTTGGCAATTTTGCCATTTTATTCCTTGTACAGAAGTGACCTCAAAATGGATGCAAAAGATGTTCCAATTCTAATCTCAGTTTATTACAACACTACCTGTATCCTATGCCTGTTATCTCCTTTGAAGAGAATTTATAGTAAGTGCTAATTCAGTTAATGAAATGAAGGTTAGAAATTTCCCAGAGTTAAGGAAATTCCCACAGTTTTCTAAACTTCAGTGTTTGCTAAGAAATTACTGACCCCAAAAGTATCAAATAATCATAGCTATAAACACCAAACATATACTGCCAACTGTACTTACACAGAAGCTAAGATACAGCTTTCTGACTTACTCAATACTTGAAACTTTATGATTTATTTTGAGAGAATATGTGTATGAGTGCACTCTGCAGACTACTTGACAGTATTTGTTCACTCCAAACTATAAACATATTATGAATTGTGAAACAGGAAAAGACTGGCTGCTGGCAAACTACCAACTAGTAACTTCTAAGAGACCAAGATATGATCTCTTCTTACAGGGTAGCAGCTGTTGTGATCATGATTTTTATTTACAGAGAAGAAATTCTTTTAAAGATTTATGCTTTAGAAGAAAACACGAGTATGTAAACAGTGTTAAGATTTAAAGTAAGGATAGCTGTCTATCATTTTGTTACCAAGGTTTTAAATCAGTAATGTTTCTCTTCCTGCAAACCTTTGGTTTTAATTCTATAAAAAGAATTCTTGAAAATCCTTAGAAATATTCTATGTTCTCAAATACAATGAAGAGTTTCTGCAACTGAGAAATGTTTCCAGCACATTTTCTTCCTTGGAAATTAAAAAACACTCAACTTTGCCGCGTCTTAAATGCTTTAATGCTTCTTTATGGCATTGGTTGAAAACACTGGCTGCTCAAAAATGCTATTCAGTCAATTGTGAGATGTCTCTAGCCCATAAATAAAATACAAACAAAAGGGCTTTTATCAGATCATCTTAATACACAGATAAACAGCATTAAGACATTGTGAATTTCAGTTAATTCGCAACATTTCTGTTGCAAAATTTTTCTTTAAATTTTTTTCTTTGAACAGAGTTGACAAGTTTTTAGCTTTAAGGGCTTAATGATAATATATTTCTTCCCAGTTATAAGATGATGTATAAGATAACATATCAGTTGGTAACTTGCCATTCATCAACACATGAATGACATTTCTTTGCCCATATAGAAGCTTCAGAAAATGTATATAGAAACCCATACATAAGTTTTAGAAATCTGCATTTTAAAGCAACACATTTTTGTCTAGAAACAGTGACCCCATCAGGTACATTCTCTTTTGAAAATTTGAAGAAAAAAATCCCATAAACCAAAATCATGTATAAAACATTGTAACCACAGATATCATCGTTGATCTCTTAACAATAAAATGCTTCATCTGTCTTGTATTGCTTCGTCTAGTAATAATTAAATTTTCCTGTCTAGCAATTGTAATTATTTTACTTTTCTTTAAATATGGGGCTCCCTTAAGGTGCTGTCACAAACCCATATGGCTAAACTACCGAGAACAGCTTCCCTAAATAATCACTGATGAATGATCTGCCAGTCTTTGTGTATGTTTGAAATACTTTTGTTAATTACTTGGAAAGCAACACCTTGAGCACTCTTCCTTACTCTCTCCAGATAATTGTACTGAATAATAAGAAGCATCATTGCTATAAATAAAAATCCACTTTCCCTTGACACCCTTAAATGTCTACATTTCTTTTGTGCTGAAAACTAGGGCGGTGTTAGGCTATGATATTTTTCGTGTTCCAGATCCGAGTCTTATTTTTAGATACGTTATTACTGCTGAGGAAACAGAGAAGCTCTGCAAAGAGTGTTTGTGTACCACAGTTACATATTTTTTCCATCTGGGGGAAAAAAAAAAGATTTTCCTCAGCCTTCTTTTAACATATGGAGTTTGTCACATCAATCATTGGTGGAGAACATGTAGTGGCATCCATGTCATATGGGTGACAGGGCTGTTTTACATAGTATCAGTATTTTAGATTCATGCTTTCCCATGCTACAAAGCACAGACACTCTACTTAGCAATATCATAGTTCTTCCAAAGAAGAGCTGTCTGTTGTCAAGTATTTTCATCAGAGAGATGTAAAAATGTTACAAACGACCCCTAAGTAATAATCTAGGTACTTCAGCATGCAGTCTTTCTTTAGCTTGTATAATAAATTTGAGCTGGATGCTTAACACTTATGGGGATCACAGTAGGAGAACCTTTCCCTGGGTGCCTACAGTCATATAGAAATGTCTTTTCCCTCTGCTTGGCCATGGTGAGGCACATCTGGAGTACAGGGTTTGATTCTGGTCTCCAGAGATCAAGAAAGACAAGGAGTGGAGCCACAGATATGATGAGGGGTCTGAAACATCTCTCTTACATGAAGAGACTGTGGGAGCTGGGCCTGCTTAGTCTAGAGAAGAGAAGGATTGAGGATAAATCATACAGATCTTTGGTGAGGATCTCATCAACACATACAAATTTAATACAAATATCTCAAAGGCAGGGGGCCAAGACTACAGTGCCAGACTCTTTTCAGTCATGTGCAGTGACAGGATGAGGAGCCATGGCCATAAACTTAAACTCAAGACATTCTACCTCAACATGAGGAAGAACTTCTTTACACTGAGGGTGTCAGAGCCCTGGAGCAGGCTGCCCAGGGAGGTTGTGGAGTCTCCCTGTCTGGAGATATTCAACACCTATCTGAATGAATTCTGGGTAACCTGATTTAGGTGACCCTGTCTCAGCAAGGAGAATCGGACTAGATGATCTCCAGACATCCCTTCCCACACTATTCTGTGAAAGTTTATAAAAAAATCTTGCCCCATTTATTTGTCCTTCAATTTTAAAAAGTGACATCTGCATTGCATCTCAAGTCCCAAATGTATCACAGTGGACCTTTACAGTCTGCCACTTTCCTGTTACTGCTCACCTATTATCAACATTCTTATGGCTCCTTCTCCATACAAAAAGGATTCCAGCTCTGTAGTATCCCTGCTCTCTTGTCTGCAGGCACCATAATATTGTCAGCAATTAAAATTTACCCTGGTAAGGCACTTACTGCCTGTTACTGTTCAGTACATTGGCTTCTTGACCTCTCTGCAAATAGCTAGATAACTAATTTAGGGTATAAATGGCTGTGATAATTATAATTCAATTTAATTTCCTTTCAGTAATTCACACACAGATGTTTTGATAGCACTGAAACTATTAGCTGAAGAGACCACACACTGTACAGTGCCTAAAAATTTAGTGCTGTGTCCTAGAGGACTTAAGCAGGATATGAATACAAACCTGCAGTTTCTGAAGATTATAATTTCTTAGAGTGGAATCCTAAGAAATTCTCAAACCTCATCCCAATAGGAGACTCAGCCTGGAAAACCTGAATTGTGATGTTTAATTTTTCAATATTAAACAGTGCAAATATTTATAAGGCACAGCAGTGCCTAGCATAACATAGTAGCACAATGGGTAAGCAAACCTGACTTGTTGCCCCTCTCGTGAAAAACCTGCCAGGACAATTTCCTGTCTATCTCAATTCTCTGTCCTGCTCTAGTCAATGTTTTCTAGGTCAGAGAGCTTTCAAAATATAACACCACCAGTGAAATTAGCAGGGTTCACTGTTTCCTGCATGCTTTTTAACTATGAATTCAGTGAATAAACACATTAGGACCATGTGATTTAATGTCCTCTTGCTTGTGAGAATTCAAAAAATTTATCCTAAGAAATTCCCTGTTCTTAGTGGGCATCCTCCAGTATTGAAGATGCATTATTACACATGGGCTTAAATATTCATTCAGGAGGAGAAAAATCTCCTCGCTTTTTACTACAATACTGACAGTGAGGTGCTCCTGGTTCTTTTGGTGAGATGGTTTCTTTGAAACAGGCCTATGTCTGGAAAGCTCTGCTGCCTGAATGCAATTCATTTCACAAAATAAGTTCATTTTTGAACTGGTCTGAAGATCTACCGCCTTTGCAAATAAACACCCAGCAACAGCAATCCCTACAATAACAAATTTCCAGCCAGTCAGTATGAGCAGCAAATTAAGTTTTTCCCACAGAATTCAAAATTGTAAGGGAAAGCAAAAATATAGTTTATCACTCCCAGAGACACGAGCAAAAATTAAGAAGTCATTGTCATTCCTGTCCCTGTTGGGTCTGATGACAACATTTGACAAAGCACTTATGTCATTAATGTCCAGGATAAGGAATGTATTCCTGTCACAGGACTTACTGGCATTAATGCCCCTGTAGGGCTCTGCTAGAAAAGCAAGTTGTCACTGCTGCCTCTGAGTGTCCCTCTCAAAGGAAATGTATCACTTTGCTTTTAGAATGAGACAAATAAAATAAAGCACCAAGCATGACACAGAGAAAACCAAGGAATCTCTAAAGCATGCAGAGTTTCAGGTTCCTTCCATGGGACTGGTACAAAAAAGGATCAAATGACACAGATGTCTGATAAAAAGCAAGGCAAAGCCACTGTGAAGAACATGCCTATGGCAAGCATGACAGGGGAGCACCTTTTGTTCAGTAGCTTGCAAATTTTGTGAGCACACAAGCACATAAATGTAGAAACTTCAAGTCTGTCTACATAATGCATTTTAGATGGTTTTCCCTGCTTGAAGAAATCGTAAGTAAACTGTCTGTAAAGGTGATTTGTATCCCTGGGTATAACTGTTTCATTGGGCTTCTGGCAGCAAGCAATTGTTTGTCAGATGTGATGCTCATAAGACCCTTCACTATAGTGATACTAGCAATTGCCTCTATAATACTTAACACATAAAACAAATTACAACAATATCCTTAAGATTAGCATATAAGTAATAGTGCTATATAAAAACTCATAAAAGCAAAATGTATGGCTACAATAACCATATTAAAACAACCATAGTTCTGCTTTAAATAACCATATGAGCCACGTTTGTAAGATATTATAGTATTTACTGGTTAAGCATAAGAAAAAGGCTATTGCTGTCGTCTTGGAGGAAAGAAATTGATTCCAGTTTCTGTTTTTCCTGTAGGTTTTGGAAGGCTAGCTCATGACAAAAGTCCAACAGAACCATCTAAAGAGCCTCAATGATATTTTGGTAGTTTTAAAAGAACTAAAACACATTCTTTTTATGCATCCTTTTTCTTTTTTGGGTGATTTTTTTAGGGGGGTTTCTTTGTTTGTTTTCCAAAAGGGTACAATCATGGGTTATAACAGAAGAACATGATATCATTATTTGAACAGTTAATAATCTCAGAGGACTGGACAGCTGGACTTCTGAACCACACTGGTGACTTAAAAAGTCAAATTGACACTAGTGCTAAGAAGTCAAATTTACACTGATGCTGAACTGGCATAGAAAAATTAATCAGGACAATATATGTCTTTTAAACAGTGACAACATTTAGGCCCTGGGAAAAGTAAAATGCAGAATGGGTTCCTCTGAATGAGCACTGGACAAGACTAAACATTGAGGAGATTTTCCTGTGTGTGGATATGTGAAGAGAAAATCCTTGCTTTGTCAGAGTACTGGTGCTTCCCCTCAGTTCTGCAGTTACATTTTTCACTTGGCAGCTGAAGTGCTGAAATCCAGTGGAAATGAAAGCTAACAGAAAGATAATGTTTCTGAGACCAATAAATGCTAAAGGAAAAAAGATGATCCCTAGGGGTGAGAACCAATTAAAAGGCCTTTTGCACCTCCCCTGGGCTGTTCAGGGATAGGGTGTGTGGAGGAATTGTGGAGACCCTTGGGAGCAGAGCCGCCCGCTGTCTGCGGTGCTCCCCAGCCCCTGCCCTTCCCGCGGCACGGCAGCTGCCCCAAGGCCAGCGCACTCCCAGCTGGGCAGTCTCAGGATATCCTCCAGTCCTGCCTCAGCACAGTGACCCACTAACACACAGTCAGGCAGAGCAGAGCCAATGAAAGAAACACCGGTCATTTTTCATTTGCCTATGGACAGGCAACTTATGATCATACTCCGATGATTACTTTCTATTGAATGAATCACCTTCTGACCCGTTCTGCTCAGTCATTTTCATTGTACACTAAATTCCGTTTGCCATGTCAGACCCTCAATTTTATCAGATCCACTAACACAATTTTCCAGAGCAGCAGCATTAGTTCAGCTTCCTCATTTTGTCTCTAGTGCTTTGTAGTTCAATTTGTAGGCGGAAATAAAGACTTGTAGGAACTTGTCTCCTGCCCCCGAGGGTAATCTCAATCCAAACCCAAGGGCAGAATCTGGGCCCAACCTCCAGGCTTTTCCTCCCAAGAGGTGATGCATCAGCTGATGATCCATACAAGTCTTACCACTATCATTGAATAAAAAGAAATTAGCACTGTCAAAAGAAGATTTCCAGCATCGAGATATTCAGACACCTGAAAAAGCAACACGCTGTTTTTCTTCCTGATAAAAATGGTAGGAGAAAACATGGTCCAAAAGCCTCAAATGAACAGAAAATTACAAACCAGCAAAGGAAAATTGAAATACATTTGAATGAAATATTTTCTGAATTCTCCTGCAGAGTCATATTTAGCAGCTATATACATCCTACAAAAACTAGAAATTCTTCCTTTTTCAATGTGAAAGACAAAATGTGTCAATTTTGTACAGAAAAGGGGATTCATACCATTTATTCCTCCCCCCCCCCCACCTAGATGAAAGTTTTAGATTTGCTTAACACTAAGTAGACTGACCCAGCACCGGCATTACTTCAGTTAGAACACTTGCCTCAGCATTGCCTAAAGCAACTTCATTGAGAATTAACCATTTCCAAGGCCTCAGAAATACTTACAGGACAATTTCAAGAGACTAGGAGCTCAGGTCACGACTGTGTCATCAGAATAAGAATGAACACTGCGCTCAGTGCACTGGCTTGTCAGTTCATTTGCACAGATCATAAATAACAATGGTCCAAGCTTAGATCCCTGAGGTACTTCTGTAATGACATCCATTAAATCTGACATGATGCTGTTTAATAACACAAGCTGTATGTGCCCTCCTAAGTAGCTAGCACCCAGTTAATTACAGATGATTCCATTCCTAATCCACTCAATTTATCCTATAAAGGAATATAATTTATGAAATAGACAATAAAAAACAAATTTAAATGCACTCCATACACATTCCCTGGAAACAGCTTGCATTTAATCTGCAGCGTTTGAAACCATCTGATTTTCTCTTTCTAAATTAAGCGTTCAAATGTTATTCTGCTCAAGAGTCCCTTATTTTTGCTGTGGCAAACTAATACAGCGTCCAGTCTTCATGCTGCTGAACACCAGCAAGGGGTGCTCCGTGGGAGCACACCCAAATTAGATTACTGGCGTTCAAACTGTGCCTCTTCAAGGCCTGCAACACAGATCCTGGGTAATCTGCAAGTCTGAGCAGGGCAAGCCTGGCTTTGGCCGAGTCTCACCGGCTCTGGATGCAGTCTGGGCTGCCACACTTCTCTCCAGGGAACGGTGAAAAATGCTGAAGGAACATTCTGGTGCTAAGAGGGCATCAATGCTTCTTTTGGAGAGGAAGAAAAGAAGCTGACGTGATTCCCAGTGACAACCAGAAAGTGTGAGAGAGGGAAAAAGGTGAGAAAGAGAGGGAGATCGGAGACACTGCTTTGGCTTGCTCTCTCACTTAAGAATGAAGGGAGAGTAGGATGTCTCCATGGCAACCAGCAAAAAGCATGGAAAAGCAGAGAGCAACAATGATTATAATAAGATTAGAAGAGGTCACACAGATCATCAAATAGTCCCCCAAAATCTCAAGCAATCATATAAAAATAGCTGCTTAGTCTGGAAGTTCTCCATGGAACAAAAGCTCCACATCCACACACATCATAAAATTCCTCATGATTTAGGACTTATTTCTGTAAGTAAAAATCTGTAGGTAAAAATATAATAAAATGAAATGCATTATAGTCTGAAGTAAAGGAGATTCAGAAAACAGGTATCCTATATCTTTGTGACAGGAAGGAATTTACTGGATCTAGAGGGCAATTTTAGGACAAGCATCTTACTTCCTGCTGTTGAGCAAGGCTGGCACAACAAACTCCACACATCTGACCTAAACAGTCTGATCTGCAGGAGAATTACTACATGATACCAAAATTAGGAACCATGTCAACCCTCAGGATAGAAGCAAAATGCATCAGTGATATTTCTAACACTAAAAGGAGTACCACATCACCTCTTCTGCATGAATCTTGTCTCTGACACTGCACCAGTGTGGGCTGGTACAGAACGCACACGTTTCTTAAAGGGCTATCTGTGAAACTGAAAACAGGCAATTGGACCCCCACACACCAGGCTTTAGTGCAACACTCAATTTACTTCCAGAAAGTGGCCAGAAATCACAATGAGGAGTAAAATATAATGCTCCAAGGAAAAGGAATAATTTAGTTCTTTCACTAGTGGGTGGATGAAATTTTTTTGGAAGACAGAGAAGGAACACATTCACATGCTTCACCATTAGGCCAGAGAACAGGAGATAAATCTAGATGCGACTGTCTAGACAGAATAAAATAAAGATACTCAGTCTGAAACTGAATGATGCTCCACACCTTTAGAAATATGCTGAGTCATGTCATTTGCCTCTGATATTGGAAGGAAACTAGTGAGGGAAACAAAATTGTTTGTACTCTAATGCACTTACACTTGTTAGACACCAGTGACTTTAAATTCCCAAATACAGTTTCATGGTTATATATTGTTTTCAATATCACACTGATCTAAAATCAGACAACGCACAGCATAAGCCTCCACCAAACTGACACTGACCTGAGCTGCAGTTCAGGGTGAAAATCTGTAACTGATGCCTGTATGCTCCATGTGACTGGGAACAGGAAATAAAGACTCTTTTCTTATCTATATTCCTACCCATCACACCTTCATAGAAAGGATACTTCATGTTTTGGAATTGTGTGTTTCATGAGATCCTGAAGAATTCCAGTGCCCAAATAAATAAACAGAAAATTCAGGTATATTATATATGCATTTGTAGAATAGATTTTGAATTGGCTCTCTTACATTGCATGATGATTTGTGCTGCATTTTGTTGCTGTTGCAACTGTTTTTTCAAGAGTAGGTTCCGTCTAATTGGGCAATTTGCATACCCTTTGTGCCTGTCACATTGCTACCTGTGACACTTCCTTCAGGAGTAACTTGAAAGTGCAAATTATACTCACGTTGTAATTTCTGACTACAGGACACTACAGAAAAGCAGCTTAGCTGAAAGTCTGAAACCAGTATGCACAAGATACAGTTTTCCCACTCTTGTGTGAAGTGCAGCTAAACTTTATGGCTGCTTTACTCCAGAATGAGATAATCCACATGGCAGACTCAATTTCAGCTGATTTGCCTTAACCTTCCTAAGTCCTTCTACAGACATGGATTTAATTTGTGTTTTCCCAACTCTGCCCTTCCTTCCTCTGCAGGTAACTGTCTCCAGCTTTTTTCTATGTTAACTATTTGTATCTCCATTCCTAAAGCTGTTTTCTTTCCACTGATACTTTCTGCAGCTGCGGCAGATTGCATTGTTTTTCCTTTCCTATCGAAGGGCAGGGGGTGATATCCAACATGTTAGCTTCTTTTCAGCAGGCCTGGCAGCAAGGCATATGTGCCTCTGCCTCCCACACTATTTTCTCCATCCCCTGTATTACTGTTTGTAACAGATGTTTTCTCTGGCCTTTGCTTCCTCCTGTCTCAGTGCCCCTTGATTCCACTGGGACATTTGTACCCTGCCATTTTGAAGTCTCTGACAGTTTCTTCTGCCAATACTAATGCCATTATATGTGCTAACAAATATATCCTACACACGTACAGGCATCTGTGATACGTGTCCGAGCCACTATCATTGCACAGAAGGCTTATCACTACCCCTGGGGTAGGGCCAGGGAAGTCCAAGGAGAGCATCTTTATCCCATTCATGCTTTATATGAGCCCTGGCATTACCCCTCAATGTTCATCTCACTAGAGTTCTTAATCAATCCTACAAGGTTTATTAAGAAGGAACTTTTTCACCTCTTTTCTAATATTTTTTCAGTAAGAAGGAAATTTTTCCAATTCCTCAGTGGCTAAGCAAGTGATAAGTCCACTAATGAGGGGCAAAAGCAGGACGCATAGCATGCCTGGACAACGAGAGAAGTGCTATGCCTCATCTCTCCCTTACTTTAATAATCTCTCTTTAACAGAAAAGCACATAGTTCAATACACAGCCTTGAGCTTTAAACTTCTGCTTGTCCTACAGGGGATTTCCTGCCCTGTCGGGTGAATTCCACTTAATAATACTGAATTCCTCTAACAGAACAATCCCTTCCTGTGGGAATTTAAAGACTTCAAGACTGTTTATTATATTTTAACTGGTGATTTTCCCTGTAGCTTCAATTGTATTTGGTTTAATTGCACAGAAAATGTTTATTCCCTTCTTATATTTTTCTTTCACAGTCTCAGCTCACTTCTACTTTTCCCACAAAGAGAAGCAAAGTTACTTTTAGGTCGTATTATTTAGCCAATATGCACTTAAGGATGCACTTAAACCCCCCCACTGAGAGGTGTTATTTGCAAAATGTATTACCTTTTCTTTTCTTCAAACACTGTGTGTAATCTCTCCCTTGCTCGAGTCTCTCCAGTGTGACATAGGTAAATTTCACAATAACAAAGCAAGTTCAAACACTACCTCACTGTACATTATATGCCCTCTGGGAGACTTTACCTCATATGTGGTTATTTTGGACCCCTCACAAAAAAAGCACCACAGCTCTACAGAAATAAATACGTGTACCAGTTAAATAATATTTTGCTTATACCTAGAATAAGAGATCCAGAGGCATTTTAATATTAAATTAATATTTCCATGCAGCCTAAGCAGCAGACCAGGGTTAGCAAACCTATGGCTCCTTAGCTGTGCTCAATTTACCAGCAGTTCACACAGTCCTAGCTCTCAGATACCTCAGGTAGCCAGCAGCACACCCCAGGAGCTGCTGGATCATGCAACCTGCCAGGATGGAGAAGAAACAAAACCACAAAGGGGAAGCAGTGAACCCAGTGCACCTAAATCACCCTGGGGCCTCAGTGGCCACCTAGCCCAGCTCCTGTCTCAGCCATCCCCGTGTCCAGCTGCCAGACCCCAGCAGGTGCAGTTTCATGTGCCATTTGCTTTATGGCTGTTTCCATTTCCAGCTGCTTGAGCAAGGAGCACAGGTACCTGGAACCCAAAGGTTCCCTTACTGCTGTGCAGATTATGGCACACAGAACCTGGGCAGGTACAAATCAGCACTGTAGGATCTCACCCTGCTGAGAATGTTACCTCCACAGGTGTTTTTACAGAAGGTTTTGACCTCAGACCGTGGCAGACAGTCTGCTGAGAGGGGACACCTGACCAGGCCACAGTGGGAAAGATTAGAGTCATGGGAATTAGTTGTAGGCTAATAGAACCATCCTATATTTGGTCAAGTTTCCAGTTCTTGTTTCCAGCTGGCTCCAAGCCTAGTTCAAAATAAGGTCCTATCCTGAGTGCACGCTGTGACTGGACCTGTGTCCCTATACCTGGCTGAGTGTTCCCCACCCTGGGGGCTTTGGAATCTAGCCTCTGCACCATGTTTGTTATTTTCATTATCAGAGTTCTTATTTTCCTAGTTCCATCATTCCTGTCCCTCTTTATTGGCCAGCCCCTCCCAGCTGAGCTGAGCTGGGGGACCACAGTGGGTGCTGAGCTCACCCAGCCCTGCCCTGAGAGCGCTTCAGTTAGAGCAGGAGAGCAGAGCAGAACAGAGCCTGCATGAGGCAGGACAGGACGGGAGCCTCAGGCTGAGGGAGATGCACTGGTGTGTCCTCTGTATCGGGCTAGTCCTTAGGGCTGAGACAGTTTGTGGTAGGACAAAGCATGGCCCCATAAGCAGATCTTAATGCCAGGCTTTTTGGATCTAATCTTACCTGTTATTAATTTAATTTTGAAAGTATGTTGTTTCCATAAAAAAATGTGAGTTCAAGGAAAATATTTACATAACACAAAGTGGTGTATTACAAGTGTAATTAGTGCTGAAATGCAAAGTGAAAAAGGTCCTCATTCTCTTTTCCACTCCACATGTAGAAATCTGATTTAAATGAACTAAGTTAGAGAAGTTTCTTTGGCACTGGTAATATTAAAGAGAAGGATTCAATCATATATATGATTTACATACCTCTAGAAATACATACGATAAGCACAAGTGTATCACAGCATTAATTTTTACTTATATTGCACTTTCTGTTAAAAATACTTTTAGATGATAAAAAAATCTAGTAAGAAATAAATATGTAGGCTATCTATTGAAACATATTTGAATTTCTGCTTAGACACTTTAACTTTTAGTTGAGACCTCAATCAAAGCCAAAGATCTAAAAATCCACGTACTTCAAAAGAGATTACTTTTTGATACTGATTCTGTAGCCTGGGACAGCCTTTGAGGTATGTAACTGAGTTCTCTGATGATATCTGTTAAAATACTGTTTGTAGCCAAACATTTGCACAATGCACACCATGAAATGGATTTTCTTTTTTCTTAAATGCATTTTTATACCCTGGCAGTTTGTTAAAAAGGAAAGAAAATCAAAAGTAAACCTTACTAGACCTGATAAACAAATCACAGCAATCTTATAAAGAGGTTAACACGTAAATTGTTATAGTACATTTTTATTCTTTTAATCTCAGTGGTAGTACAGAAATAATATGGACCACCTTGTTGTTATATAACATTACCATTTTAAAAGGGAGATGTGCTTGGTGATATAGTAGTTTTACCATCTGTAACCTCTTTAATTCTAATGAAAGCAATCATTTTAATTAAATGCTACAAGTAATAGCATAGTGTAACACCTCAAATTGAAGAAATAATTTCCAGCATATGGCATAAGCTTTTG
The DNA here is from genome assembly GCF_963513975.1 of Fringilla coelebs. NCBI lineage: Eukaryota > Metazoa > Chordata > Aves > Passeriformes > Fringillidae > Fringilla > Fringilla coelebs. The sequence goes on from NC_140067.1 coordinate 13,600,139, forward strand.
TATTTGGTCCAGACCAACAAAAAAGAAGTGTTTTATTTAATATTTGAGGTTGTAAGACACTTTTATTACCATGTAAAGTTTCAGAAATATTTCTGAACTATGGAAACCAGTTTCAAGTTAACAACTGAGGTTCTGGATCTACTTCAAAGCTAGCAAAAATAAAATAATACTTGAAGTTTAGACCTCTCTGAAGGCTGTGAAAAACCCTTTGATTTTTTTCACTTTGAAAATAGTTCACTTAAAAATTTTAACTACAATAGAGATAACCATCTGATGGCTGCTCAGTGGATCCTATGAAATAACATCAGCTTCAGTCCGTAACATTTAGGTAGTACTCAGGAGCAACATTTGTTAGCAGAAAAACCACAAGACTTTTTCTCAGTTATGGAAGTGCTCATCTTGATCTGAATGGCTCAGGTTTTGGAAGAATTTCCTTCTCATATTAGTCATGCCTACATGCTTTCCAAATTATCAGCAGTCTAGACTATGCAAACACAGCTTTGCCTTATTTGCATATCCATCCCCAGATATTTTAAGATTGCTCCCTTGGTAACTGTATCCTGATGGAAAATGCAGACTTCCTACTTACAGAACAAATAAGAAAACAACAGAGCTGTTGACATCTGCCTGCATGATATCATACAGATTACAGAAAAAATAAATATCCTTGGCAATGAAAATAACATGAGAAATGATAATATTTCATATGCAAAATATTAGTGCAATATTTTTAGCTATCATAAACACAAACCTTGTAAATCTGTGCTGAACTGTTGGCATTCATGATTTAGTCTTTGCAACCATAAAGGCTGGAAAAAAGTTTGAGGACAGAGAAAGCAAGCAAAGGGAAGTAACCACACAATTTTCCATTTCCAATAGCAGCTAACTTGATTATTTCACATTCTAGAGTTAAAGCTTGATTTACTGTTCCCAAGTTTCAGCTAATTACTCCATTATCAAATCTGATGTGATACTGAATGAGTAAGAGAAGGATTCTCTGAGCCTGACACATCTGACAGATGACATAGATAATAAGTCAGTTCTCCCATCACAATCCATCCTCAGTTCTTTGGAGACTGCATTCACTCCAAATGATCCTGAGTTTAAAAGTCACAAACATTAGATTTCTAGAAAAAGCCTAGTAAGAGAAAGAAGCAGGGTAAACCTAACAAGAGTACTTTTCAGATACATTTGCGCATCAGCATTAAAGAAAAGACAAGAGAAGCTGGCAGTAACACCAATGGTTTTCAAAAAATATATTTTTATCTTTGCCTCTGCAGGAGAAACCTTTTCATCATTCATGTGTTAAGCTTCATTTAGAGTCTAGATGGTTGTGTCCATGTACTCTTGCAAAAAAAAATGTTATTTATGGGCTGATCTAACAAATATTTACTACTGAACATATGGGTGAATGTTCAGCTGGTGTAAATCAGCAGAACCACCAATCTCATTTACATTAGCTGAGGCTACAACATGTTATGTTTATTACATTAGGGACCCATTCATATGGATAGGATTTACCCTGGTAACCATCTATAGGTTCCTTAATCCAATCTACATATTGATGATGATGGCAGAATCCCTTCCCTACTTATGCTTTATGCATTGCAGAGTCTTAAACCATTGCTTAATGAATATTTTGTTATATATCATATACAAATTAAAGATCAATGTTGTGTGCCTGATATTTTCATAGAAACCAAGTGAAAAGTTACAATATTCATTTGTGAACCCTTATAATAATTATACAGTCACATGAAGTACTCTGCAATGCACACCTCAGACCAAAAAGGTGTGAGCCATAGCATAACCCTGAGCACTTCCTGTGAAGGGCAGTAATCCTTTGGCTGCTGTTCAGGACACTCAACACCTCAGAGGATTCACTCAGCAAGCCTCAGTGTGGAATCAACAACATGTCAGAATATTATACCAAAATCAAGTGGGGTTCTGGAGTAAGAGAGACTGAAAGCACTTTTGCCTTACAGACCCTCTTTATCAAAAGAGAGAAAGGTCTTTGTGTCAAGAGCTTCTAGTGCAACATTCACAGTGATCCATCCCCATATGTCAATTAGCTTTACATCATTATTTTTAAAAACCAAACCCACAGGTAATTAGTACTTTAATTTTTCTTTCAGCTCAAGTTGAAAGGCAATGGTAAATCAAAAAATTACTACTGCAATTTGGAATAGAAGTTATGCAACAAGAGAAATTTCTTATACTTTTGTCACTTTTTACATAACCGCAGTTAGCAAGCTAGATTTGCCTATCTACTAGACAAAGAGGATAACTACATAGCAGGACAACTGGAGGTAAAACTGAGTTTTCTTCTTTCCACTCCAGCGTCTCTTTTCTCATTTTCTCTCAATTACCATATTTTCCGTATATACTTCCTGAAGCATTTATGGCTTTCATTTTGAACCAAGGATCAAATACTTAAAAAACATATTTCCCTCCAGGTTCTAAACTGCTTTACTCATTCTATCTTTTTCCAGACAACTATTCAAAGTTGTTGCTCAAGTAAGTAGTAATAAAAGGTAGCAGACAACTGACCTCTATATTTCTGGAAAAGAAATTAGTGAAACTCTCTGGAGACCCAGAGACGTGGGTGATATATTACCACCTGTAAGGGGTTTAGAAAGGCATATTTTACAACACCCACACAGTTATAATCAACTTACATATTTTAATGTAGAAGCGTTATGACAAAGTTAGACAGAAATCTGTTTTTTAAGCAACCTATTTCACTTTCTTTGGACTGATACTGCCTCCTTTAAAACATCTATTATTATATAGCTGATATCACAAAGACAACTGATAGTGGAGGCAGACATAATCAACTAAACTTTTCAACATTCCTTAGCTCATCCAACAACCAATAACCATCTCCCTGCTAGGATTTTGCAATAGAAGAAACAATGTAAACTAGGCACACTCATTTTTCATCTTCTCCTTAGGGGATTTTTGCTTGTCATCATCCCTGCATTTACCACTTTATAAGTGAGACCTAGAAGCTGTCTTCAAAAAAATATTTCAGGTAAACAGTCGAAAAGTGTGATTGCTAGCCAGTGATCTCAACTAGGACATCTTATTTCCTCTTTTAAGACTAGAACTAAATCTTAAGTATCATTGAAAACACATTCCTTTCAGTAGTTATACATTTCTAGTGCTTAATAATTTAATATTTTCCCCTTTAAAAGGAAAAGATGAGTTTTCATCTCAATGGTCTCATTTTTACATGCTTGAAGTGCTAGATATAGCAGTGCTACATATTGGACTTCTAGTGAAAACATTCCAAAAGACTACAAAAACCAAAATGCCAGAAGGAAAGAAATATATCACACAATACTTTTGTCCAATCAAATTATTTAGTTGGTCACCTGAAAAAAAAAAGTAAATAAAGTATGTGCTGGTTTTGATTTGGATAGAATTCATTTTGTTCGCAGTAGCTAGTATTGGACTGTGCTTCGATTTGTGATGAAAATTGTTGATAATTCAGGGATGTTTGCATGAATGCACTTCTTTATAGGTACATCCTTTGCAGTGCTCCTGTCAGAGTCCCTACAGGGAAAAAGAGTGGTTGCATTGTCCCTCCCTTAGTCTATTCCAAGAATGACTGAAAATGAGAAGTTGCAATTGCCAAACCTTTCTAGTTTCCTGTATCTGGTGCTAGACATGCTGGTGCATTAACAGGAACATCATGATGCAAACTTCACAGTGTTGCTCACTTCCTAGTTTAAGGGCTAGACAGTGTAAGAGGGGAGATGGAGATGCCTGGCATATGTCAACCAAGATTTCATTCAGCATCTTGTGCTGCTCTCACAGATCCCTGGATCTACACTCAGTGTACTTTTCTCGTGATATACTGCAACAGAACAACTTCTATGAACTTTTGTCTATTTTAATCAGAAATGGAGCAAGGAATGCAAGAAAAAAAAAGTACCAGCAATTCAAAGTTCAGTTCCAGAGAAGTAAAAATCAATTTCTGATTGCATGAACACAGGACAAAGCTTGGGAATAGTTCTTGATTAATAATGTTCATGTTTTGAATAGGCTTACCGGAAGGAGGAATGCAAATCAAAGATTCCATAATGATTCCTAGTAGAAGCCTTCATGACTAGAATCCAGAAAGAGAAGATTTAGAATTCATACAAAGGTATTAGTCTACTGTTTGGAATCTGAGGGCTATCAGTTTGCTGGCATTAATTATGTAAGAAATTAATCAAGAGAAGTCCTTTCTCCTCCTAACTGATAATTTTTTAAATTTATTTTTTTAATTGAGAACTAAACATGATATCTCCAGAAGCAATATGGCAAGGGAGATTTCTTCGTACTGGTGGCAATGTCTGTTTTGAACAAGTTTGAAGTGACATAAGCCAATTTCTGATTCAAAAGGCTTTATAACAAACACATTACAGTTGACCTGTTTTATTATGAAGTGAAGTGTTAAAGGAGCTATAGAGGTTTGGGGCTGACTAGAGCCTTATCACAGGAAACTCAGTCATCTCTCAGGCAAAGGAGCCTTCACTTCTTTATGTTTGTCTACCTTGACATAGGTAAAAAAAAGCTAAAGCTGGGTTGTAAAAATAGAAATCATAACCAGATCAGATGTCAGTGGAATCGAGCTGTTTTAAGCATAACATTAAGCTGGTTAAATGACTGATGTAATTTTTGGTTTTGTATATATTGTTGGGTTTGGTTAGAGTGGTTTTTATTTGTTTCTTTTAGGTGTTTTTTGTTTGTTCTGTTTTTTGATGGTGTGGTTTTTTGTGGTGTTGAGGTCTTCTTGTTTGTGGCTTTGGGGTTTTTTATGCATGTGATTGCAATTAAATTTGACTGCAATTATGTTTATAATGATACAGCCTGTTGTGAACTAAAGACCCTCAATAGGATTGTGTGCATCAGACGTTGCATTTTCTGATTTAGTTGCCTTATAGAATCATAGAATCATCAAAGTTGGAAGAGACTATCAAGATCATCAACCCAGCATTTTCACTGTAACCCCTAAACCACTCAGCTGTGTCACCCAGTGCTAGACCCAGACACCTATTGAAGCCCTCCAGGGATGGTGACTTCACCTCCTATCCCAATTCATGTTCATATACAACAGAAAAAAGGGGGGATTACCTATGGATCTTCATCTATTTTTAAAGAATAATGAAATTAATTTCCCACTAAGAAATACATTTTATAGAAAGAGAGACCTGATAAGAGAATACAGCATGTCTGTGGGCAACAAAAATAAAATCCGGGTCTTTCAGTTCTCAGAGCATGGGTACACTCTGACTGTATGTTTTAAGCATCAGCATAGCCCAGAACCCAGCAAAAGATAAAAGATTGAAGTTAGTTAAGCTTTCACAGTAGAAATTTGATGAGCCTGCAAGCCTGCAATTACAAAGGCACTTTGAGCCCTGTCTCAGTGCATCAATGTCTCTTCATCTGCTTTGTATGCTTTCTAACCTTTCACATCCATAACCCCAGTACTCAAAAGTAAGTGTTCAATGACACAGCTGAAAATTTAAAACACACCTTACATAAGCACATGAATTCCCCACCATGGGCTGATGTTCTCACAATAATTTTGTGCAAGCCTGCTTTGGAAAACTTGCTATGTAAGATGGCATCCCCTCAAATGAGCATGCATCATGCATGCTTCTGCAGGAAATGGAGCACAAAGACATGCATTTAGATATTTTTCACTTCACAAATATTCCCATGCAAAAATAACTCCTTTCTACCTCTGAAAACTGCTCTGAGTTCTTTTTATAAGAACAAAGGGAAAAGAAAAAATGTTTCACTTTTTCATGAAACTAAGAAAATAGGATTTCCCTGTATATCTGAGAAAACATTTCTGTTCAGCTGTCATACTGCTCAACTGAATAACTATAAGCCAAATGAATATTTGGATTTACATAACTCTTGCTCGTTTTAAATTGGTGACATCCAGGAGTAGAATTTGACCTAGTTTTTTCTCAAGAATATGAAAAGAAACAGGAAGAAGTGATGAGATCAATTCACAGCTGATTCAAATTTCTGTGGACCCACTAAATCTACCACACGGTCTCACAAACAGTTTCTTGACAATCTCTAGTGAAACAAGCTATCAGAAATGCCAAATATTGTTAGCTAATTCTGGAATGGTGACAGAGTTTTGCTTTGGTTCTATACCTTTTAATTTATCATGGCTTTGTATATTGTTTGCCCAAATAGAATTCCTCCATAATTTTGCCAAACACCACTAGAAGGAACTGCATGTTACAGTTATTCAAATCAATAGACAAATTCAAAGAGCTGAGCATAAAACTAACTTAACTGAATGTGAGTTTTGACTCCAGCTGCAGAGTCAAAAGTTTGGAGCTCTTGTTTTGATTTGTGCCAGAGACAGAGCACAACATCTTCACTCACAGAACAGAACTGCACTGAACCATGTGGTATAAGAGAGATCTGCATTCACTGGCACTGGAATAATCTTCTCCATTCAGTCACACACAGTTCTGGGACTAGCACAAAGTCTGGGCAGAGTCTGTAGCACCCTTTGATCTTCTAGAGCAAACTACTGCTTGCTGTATCACAGCAGCAGTTTGGTTGAAGCTGCTCTTTTCATTACACCCATTCTCAGGATCAGCTATGCCCTGGGGAGAGCATGGAAATGTACCCTGTACCCATCCATGCAGCAGTAAACTGCTGAGGAGAGACTTCAAGATTGAGTTTTTTATTTTATTTGACTGTATTACATTGTACCTGAACCTCCCACTACAAGAGCAGAGGAAAACAGAGTAGTTAACAAACCTGTGGTTTTAAAAGCCCAACTTTATCCTGCACTGCTAAAATTATGCACTGTTAAAAAGATTGTGAGGCAATTCCTATCAATGTTTCTAATAACAGCTACATTCTTACTGAACGAAAATTTCCTGCTCAGTGTCTTTTCCTGAATCATTCTTTTTTCTCCTACACATGTAGGAGAATTATTTCCACACCTCCTAGCTCTTCACTGCTAACCTGTCTGAAGGCTGTTCTCAAAAAGGCCCAGCAAAGACCTCACTGTTTCCCTAGCTCTCTACATCCAAACTCGGGGATCGAATGCATTTAATGCTGGTGTTCTGTCAAAGTTAATAGTCATAATTGCCTAATTATCAGCTTTTGTATGATGGTAAAACCTTTTAACATTTTACTTTTCCCTGAGGAGGGTGTATTGCAGTTTCTGGAATGCTGCCTTACCCTTCTTTTGGGAATACTTAGGCAAAGAATTCATTTTGCTCTCAGCTAAATGAACCTTATGCTCACCCTCTGTAGCCACACTGTCTCTTTGCAGGGCTGTTTTACATGAAGTGCATACATCTACATTGAGATATACAGTAAATTCACCAGCATGTTCTGTTTGCCAAATTCCCATCTCAGTTACAGAGATGCAAATCACATTCTGAGTAATTTTGTTGAGCTTTTCAGAATTAGTTTAGCTATGCAAAGTCATGATAGTTTAAATTCCCTCTGATTTAGTCACTATACATGCTGAGATGTTCAAGGCACTTAAATTAAAGGAGTCTGTGATGGCTCTAAAATACACCAGAACACACCTTCTGGTCAAAGTGACCAAGAAGAGTCACTCTGTAGGGGAACTGTTCTAAAACAACTAGGCTGGATTCTCCATCAACTTATTCATACAAAGTCAGGGACATCAAATCACAGTGAGAGACATCAGGTAGAAAAAAATGTTGAGAAGAATAACAGAGCAAGTAGGTGCTGAATTTTTTTGAAAAATAATTTTTCTTTATGGCAAATACAAACATATAAAGAGATTCAAGTTAGGAGCATTGAATATTCTGATGTTCTAATAATAAACCTAAAGTTTGAAGTATATCCAATGAGGATTACATTTTGTAAACCATGGCTTTCTTCCTTACAACTTAATTTTACATCTTATTGTTTGAAATGTAGAGACATGGTTACAATAAAATCCATAAGAGGCAGCTTTAAATGACAGAGGGAACAGGATAGTCGGAGCAGCACAGAGCCCTGCACAAAGGAGCTTCTTGTTTTATTGATCATCTCATGAGTAACCTGTCTAATGTTGTTTTGCATGCAATGTTTAACTCACTTCTAAAGTAGCTCAGAAGCTATGGGATTTGGGCACACAGATATACTGAAAATGAGATTTTTTTTCCTTCTGTGCCCTAAAGAATTGTAAATTTTTAAATAAAACAGTATATTTCTCTAATTTGGCGAGTTTCATGTTGTGTCCCCTTTATTGGAGAATTCAGCTTCTCTTCCTCCATCACACCTGAAAACTCCACTGCCACTTAACCAGGAAGATGGATAAATCAATTCCTAGGACCAGGATATCTGCACTGCACAGTTTAGAGAGGAATCAACTTGGAAAAACTGCCTGTCCCAGAAAAGGGCTCCACAAGAAAGACAAGTGCAGCAAGTGATCACACAAGGATCCCTTTTATTAGGCTAATAGAGGAATGACCTTGTGGGAGGGCATCCTTCCAAAAGCAGCTAAATCTGCTGATGACAGAGAGCTGAGAAGTAGTAAATACAGTGGAACAGAGCAAACAAAGTCATAATGATTTGGATAGAATTAGGCTTATGAGATGCTAAGTAGTTTATGCAGTTCCATGTAAAGAAGTAAAAGGTAATGAGACTAGGGACCAAAAATAATCACAGAGTCCAAAATCTAAATTAAAGCACAACAGAGAATAGAGACCAGGGAAAAAAAAAGTGAGAATTGAGATAGTTCAAAATGTTTTCCATGATCATACACAATATAGTGCAGCAATATTTTGCAGTGATTAAAAGGCAAACAAAAGTTCAGAGCAAGAAATTGTAAGGCAGAGGGGAAAGAATAAAAAGGGAATTAACTTTTTTCAATGGAAGGCATTCTGGTACCACATGAAAGACTACTGAGGCCACATGTTGAATACTGTATGCAATTCTGATCACCACATTACACTGCAGAAATGACAACACTAGGATGAAATAAAGAACTAGATGGACATCAACATATCTTACAGCTTGGGAGGATAGGTTATTCACTGTGAAGAATGATTAGACAGCTTCAGATTAGTCAGCTGCAGATTTTTAGAAATGATTTACAAATAATCATAGTGTTATATCTCATCTTTAGAGGAAGGGCATGGATTGATGACAGTCTGATAGCAAATTCACACAAAATGTTAAATTAGGTATTAGAAAGCACAAACAGTAATTCAGCTAGACATTGAAATACTTTGCCAAGGCACACTGTAGCAGTTATGTTTATTTTAGGTTTTCAAAAGCAGGCTGGATTAATTCAGTCTGATTCTGCAATTTTTAACAGGCAAACATCCTATTAATTTAACAAGAATTCTGTATGCAAAATACGTAGTATTGAGCTCATAGTTCATTAGACTTTGAAGGAGTGAAAAAATTTAGAGATACTGTTCATACTGACATCAAGGACAACTGTGTTGCTAAAATTCCTGCACAAATTATTAGAAATGCTGTTTTGAGAAGCATAAATCTGAGTGAATTATGTAAGTACATGCTTAATTTCATAGCCAGAAGACTTCTGAGACAGTCAGTGAAACCACTAATTTAATTACAGGTAAGCTCCTGTTTAGGTCATGGGGTAAACTGTAGGTAAATGCACAAGAGATTTGCAAGAAGGTTTTTTTAGTGTGCAGTCTACATTCTTCTCGTGTATTCTAAAACCTGTGTAGGGTCACATGCAAAAAGACAGAATATAAGTACCCTAATGTTCCTACATGAAGCTAATTCCAATGTTGAAATTTAAAGTGGGCCAAAATTTGTGTGACAACTTGACTAGGTCTTTGAAGAGTGATTTTTAAGCATTCAAAATATTAAAACTAGCACCTAGCAAGGATCAACCATAGAAATTAAAGGGTGATTAAATACCTAACATTTCAAGAAAAAAAGTAATCATTATTAAAAAAAAAACCACTTAAATAACTTTTAAAAATGTACCCAATTGCATTTACTTCATTTTATTAGATATCTTTTAACCTTGGGACACTTCAAACTAAAATATTTCAAAAAATTCTGAAAACATATCTTGATGGTGACATGCTACATGTTATATCATTAGAAGATACTACATTAAAAAATTCTGGTTTGCAATATTAATTCTAAATAACTACATACAAAACTTGCCAAAGCAACGTGGATCACACCTTAAGTAGATATGAATTAATTTATTTTCAGGGTTTTTAACTAGTTTCCACTCAGGGCATACCAAAATCTTCTATCAATAATACCTGGATTTAAAAACTAGCACTGGTTGGGCACTTTGCCTGGCAAAAATTCTGTGAGAACAGCAAGAAATAGACATCATAAAAATGCAGGGAAAAAATAACCCTCTAAGGCTCATAAAATCAATGATAAGAAAAAACCCCACCAACCAACAAACCCCCCTAAAAATTAAAGCTGAACTAGAACTGAAATGTATGTAGGACACACAAAGGAACAGAGAATCAAATAAAAGGGATGGTAATGAAAGGGAACAGAATTTTCTAGAGATATGAAAAGTAGCCTGGGGGAAGCCTCCAGAAAAAGAATTGCATGAAAGTGTTACAAAATAAGAGGAAAGGTGGACGAAGAAACCAGTGAGTAATGAGAAAGTAGAAATTTCACGAAAGCACAAAAGATGAAAAATAAAAGCACAAAGAGGAAGAAAGGTGCTAAAAACTGTTAAAAACCCCCAATTTTTCTTCCCCTTCCATATATATTTGCCCTTTGGGAATCCTTCTTTCATTTATTTTTATTTATTCAGAAATTGCAAGATAGGACTGCAGTGGAAAACAGGTTAAAATCTGTTTCATTTTTACCCACGTAAAAATTAAACACCCAAATACCAGAGATGACTCTGACAAGCTGTGAGGCTTTGCTTGAATGCTTGAAGCCATAACATCCAAAACTTCCAGTGGGGAATAATATAGTTGTGCAGAGCCCCTGAAAATCAGCTTCTACATGACAAGAAATGCATTTAAAGCTTTTCACTCACACGCACTTTCATCCCTTTGCCTCCCTTTCGGAATTTCCTGTGCATCACAGACAATGCTACATGTAGCACAATCTGCAGAAAGACTTATCGGTACTGTTGTAACACCCGATCAAAGCAAAATGAAAGGGAAGTCCTTGACAGGGAGGAGACAGTATTGCAAGTGTGAAAAACATGATCTCACCTTTCTGAAATACGTTTTCACAAATGAAATTGTTTCTCCTCTCTCCCACTCAGAAAGGCCAACTCTACTGATTGCTCTTTCAGCTTGGACTTTCATGTTCTGTAAAACATATATGTGTATGTAGCAACAGACAGAGTATGATGTTCAAAGAGAGGAGTCCAAGCTGGAGAGAACAATTTCTGTATTTAAAAGACTTTTTGGAAAGGATTCTAGAGGCACAAAAGTTAGTTTTAGGTAGTTCTCATTAGAGTTTAGCAGGAATATGGTTTTCTTCCACCTTAAAGACTTCCCAAAGCTCTCTATTAAAAATCAAGGGAGATCTCTAATGCAGAATAACATAGCATTTTGGATACTCCTCTGCTCTGTTTCTGACCGAGAACTCTCATCCCATTACCTACATCCCAGAAAACATATTAACTAGCAAACTATTATGTAGTCTGGCAGGCTATTTCCCTTTTGACCATTAGCTAAAAGTCTCCAAGTTCAGCCAAGAAAATTAATATAAAGAGCTACTAGACACAGTAAGGCAATATTTTCTCATGAAAAAATATGGTAGCTATAAAAGCCCAAATCAGTACTCCTTTATGATGCTGTGTGGTTCTCACACTTCTGTCAGTTTTTGGAAACTGAATCACTAGCTAAGCTACTTCTAGGTACTAGCAAAAGACAGAAATGGAGAAAATCCCCAGACAGACAGATTAGAAGAATGACCACATTAGCTCTAAAGAAATGATAGCTCATTTCAATGCACTTCTCTTGAATGAAAGTGGAAGTGGTGATACTATACTGAGTAAATTGATAACATGCCCCAAAAAGCCTCTTACATTTCCCAGGTATTTTCTCTTAAGGTATTACAGTGTGCTGCTTGGCTTCTGGAAAATTAAGGAATGAATAAATTTGCTTTATTGTTAGTGGTGTGTATTTTGCCATCTTGATTGAGTTCACAAATATTTATTTCTCCCATAGAAGGAGAGCTGTTTCCTGTAACAGTGTCAAAACTAAGTTGTCTAATGCAAGCCAAATAGAGCCACAGTGTTTTCATGGAAGGAAGAAAAACTGTCAGAGGGACCAGACAATCCAGGATTTTGTCTGGATTAAGAGTTACTTAGATGGCTAAAAGTGAAAAAAACAAACAAACAAACAAAAAAAACCCAACATTGGCAAGCTGTAAAATTTAAGAACACAAATAGTTATTTAGACCTGGAGCGCATGAATTTAGTAAATTTAGTAGACGTGATGAGGATTTAAATAGTTTCTCTCAATCAGAGTAACAATGTATTCAGTGCCTATATTAAAAAAAAAATTAAATAGTATGGAGATCATATACTTTTATCCAGTAAACTTTCTTCTAGTTTTTCTGAAGACAAAATGGTTTTGTTAACAGATCCACTCCTGGGAGAAAAATGCACCAAAACTAGCAGCATAAAATAGGACTCCATTTCAGCTGTACATTCATCATCTGTATGTGATGTATTCATTAAAGCTGTTCATCACATTGCTCTGAATCTCCATGGTTCCAGACATTTTCAGTAAGTGCTATATTGCAGAATGAATATTCACTATGCTTCCTTCTAAAACTCTAAAATTCAAAGTTTAATTTTATGAGATTTGTGACAGGAAAAGCATATTTTGAACACGCTTTTAAGATCCCAAGGTTTTTTAAAAGTGAATGGTCAGCGTCCCAGAAGGATAAAAGAGAACATTTGATGGTGGATGTTCTGTTTATTGTATGAAAAATCTACTCCTCCTTTGAGACTTCACAAGCTGGAAATACAGTTTCTCTGCTGTCTGTTACACTTGGGTACTTCTGCTTAAATTATCCATTCCATAGATTCCTTCTTGTCTTAACTTCAAGCTTGTCACATTAAGACATGATGGAACACTAATGCAAGCAGTTTTTATCTAACAGATACAAATGGTATTGACTGCTATCACCCTAAACTTTTTTTCTAGTGGCTTAATGCAAACATTTCTAGCTAAAACATCTAGGAAGTCAAAGACATTAAAATACATTTCTAAAGTTAATACACAGGCCATTTTCATTCCCATATATTAAAAAAGGATATTGTAATCTCACAATATTAATATCTACATAAAATAGGTCTCTGAAATTAATGCAAAAAAGTTTGCATTGGGAGTGTGTGTAGCTCACTTGACTTCCCGAATTGGGAATGGGGGCCATTAAAGAGACAATGATAGACAGCAGAGATTCTCAGTAAACAGAGGTAGATTAGCTGGTAAAAATTCCTTCAGGTTAGTAAACCAAGCCAGAAGTTCCACATTACTAAAAGTTTTGTCACAGTATAGGACAGCAGCTATGATTTAAAACCCCATGGATGGGAATAAAGACAGATTTTCCTCTTACAGCTATCATAGAACTTGTTCCTCTAGGCAAGTGGGCCTTATGAAGTTTTAAGGCATCTCACTGTGGTGAAAAGCATCCCAGTCTCAAATCTTAGTCTCAAAGATATCTCCAGCTCAGCCACACAGCTTGTCCTCTACATAAGCCTCAAGAGAATTTTGTAATCCCAGCCAGAGAGTGACAAAAAGGAGGAGGAAAATTATTGCATCAAATGGCATATGCATGAAGGTGCTGTCTCTTGACTTACATTTTACAAAATTATAATTTAAATTATTTCCCATTTTATGAAAAGTGCCTTGGTCTAAACATGGTACTGTATCTAATCTTCTGCATTTTCAAATCAATACAAAAAGTAGTGTTGGTGAAAGTGGAACGGAATAATTAAAAACATGGGGGAAGCACATATTCTTTTTTCTTCTATAAAAGAAATCACATTATGACAGAATTTTCTTAGTCCATGCTTTTTAACTAGATTAGCCCTTCCATGTAATTCAGTGTTACCCAGCTGGCCTACTGTTTGCTTTATGCTGGTACTACAGGACTTATGTAATAACTCCTTTTAATACAGGACTATTCAATTTCTCTCTACCCCACCTTCTCTTTCACCATTCTCCTGCTTTTGGTAGGTAAAGAATGGAACTGAAACTTTACAGTGAATATTAGAAATAGAAAATATATATTAGAAATAAACACAGTCAATGTCAATTACAAGAACAAGGTTATATATTAGTGACTTCTGTCTTGAAAATTGCTGTAAAATACATTATGCTTTACATTAGAAGAGAGGTTATGCTAAAAGTACCACTACATTGACGGTACTTTCCCATCTGGAGAGATGAAAAATTTTAGAAGCACTCAGACAAAAATCTAATTCAGATTTTATTGCTAAAACTGCCAGCCAGCACAAAGTACTTGAAGTTACTATTTATATTTTTAACAATTGTTCTTTTATGAGTAAATGGGTAAAATACTTGCAAGAAATAAGTTGCACAGAATAAAACACTTCCATGTGACTAGTGTGACTGGCTTTTTACTATGAAAAGATCTGGCACTTTAGCCCTGGCTCAGAAAGCACCATTCTTTATTTTGATATTGGTTGCTTTTTGGCCCTCATTAAACAAAACAGTGTTGTAAAGTGTCTTTCTACTTTGTGCGCATACATTCACTGACGTTTGCATGTATAACAGCAGCTTGTGGCTCAACAGCAAGGTATCCCAGATTGGAACATGCATACAACTCCAGATATCAAAGTTAGCTTTAGTTTGACTTTGTGAGATTCTAAAAGCAGCTGTGCTTTGTTGTGCTTCCTCAGATCCCAATAGTGATTTAGTTCTGAGGATTATATATTTGTCTCTTATGTGTCAAAAGTCTTATCCCTAGTGACATTACAACTCTGTTTTTGTATTTAATGTAAAAGCATGATAGCTCCACATTGATGATTGTCAGCAGTTGCTATTTATCATCTGTCAAAACTTTTCCTCATGGGAAGACAGAAAATCAAATGGATTATGGCTGGTTTTTTAGTTGCTTAAAGGAATCTTACATGACACAGGTTAAAAAGAATGGCGAAACTGCTCCTGACAACCATGTTAGCATTCACAGCAATATGCGATTTTATGTACATAGCAGGAGAACTGTCAGCCTCCTGACAAAGCAGCACATTTAAAAATGCTATGTCAGTTCACTCATCTGACCTCTTGGTTGCAAGATCACTGGATGCCATGGTGCGTATTTACCCAACCCAAAAAGAACAGGAAAAAGCAAGACTTCAAATAAACACAACAGATGAAATATCTAATAATAGATGTATAAATGTCTAATACTTGTCTTTTGGTTAAGATTTTTAGAACTAAGAAACAATGAGAGACAGAAACTGCAACAGGTCTGTGCTTCAAATAACTTACTTGCACTTACTCTATAACTAGAATGTATCCTCTCTCAAAAAAATGAGGAACTTAATCCCATTAAAGGTGTTTTCTCTAACAAGTCTAGAGAAGAAACTAAAGAGAAGATACTCCTTTAGACTTAGGCACTTGCATCTACAAAAACACACAAAAATATTTCATCACAGAGATAGCGATGAATTTTACATACAACTTGCAAAAATCTTTCTTGCTAACTTTAAAAAATGTTAAGCCACAAAAATTGAGGGAGGCTTAAAAATGTATTGATTTTTTCTTCTTTAATGCTTTAAAATATGTCAATATGTATACAGAAGTGTAAAATAATTAAATGAAACATACTGTCTGTTGTTTACGCAAAATGTCTGAAAAGATAAGGCATTCAAGAATTCGAGTTCAAGCCCCCAGAAGCACAGTGAATTTCAGAAAATTGTAAACCCACAAAATGTGGGAGTTAATTGCATTATGAAGAGATTCTTCATTCAGTCTGTATTCTGGGGAAACCATGAACCTGGTTCATGTTGCAATGCTGTGAAAAAGGCTATTTTAATGACATATCATTTGGCATGCAATCTACAAAAGTGGTGCGCAGGTCCATCATTCTCCATGCTCTCCTTAACCTGCTGCAGATTTGAGGTACTTTTATCTTTAATCAACCTACTGAAAGGGATTCACAGATAATTATGCCCCACCTCTAATTTTGATTAGATAACAGAAGATCAAGGAAAATTCAGGGAAGCAAGAGGGATTTAAATGAATAAAATAGAATAAAAGGTATAAAATTCAGTCTTTCTAGTTTCACCTTACACTGCCAGATAGAGAAACCAGCTTTATTTCAACCTTAATGGTCGCGTGGAGATTACTGGTCAAAAGTGCAGAGAACACAAAGCTCCTGTTATAGAAGCACTTCTGAAAAACCTGAAGCTTAGATCTGGGCTTCCACCTTCTTTGAAGCTTATTATGAAAACCTGTTCTATGACAAATGTCCAGATAATGAGATACTGTAAAAATACCCTGGTTTTCAAGATCCATCTTACAGACTTGTGCTGCACTGTCCCACCACTGGAATCACACCCTTTAAAATATGTTATGTCCTTCTACATCTGTTAAAAAGTGACAGAAGTCAGGGTATCTCCAAAGAATCTGAGTTGAAAAAAAGTATTGCATTCTGTACATAGCCAGAGACAGTAGTAATATCATGTTAGTGAACAACAAAACCCCAGTGATTAACTTAATTAGAAACAAAAGGATGTATACCATCAATTAAAATTTAATATCATAATAACATCAATAAAATGCTACCAAAAGCTAAAAAACCCCAAACCACACACATGGGATGGGTCAAGACTATTAGGATGTAATACCAGCTCTGAGTCAGTTTCAGTGCCAGGCTTTCTTTACATTACAAGCACAGAGTGTTGGAAGGAAAATAGATTTTTATACAAGATAAAAGGATACTTCTCAGAAAAGGCAGCCTTTTTTTCTCCACTTTAGCATAGATGTTCTGCTTTATTAAGGGATACATTAATTTTACTTCTCTGTGAAGCTGTGTTGAGTGTATTCTCTTTCTGTGAAGACATATTTTGAGGATCTAGTGGTAATGCATGAGGCATATAAATACTACGGTGATGAGTAGCATGGAGAAATGAAAAAAAAAGGTGTTGACTTTATGCCTTGTCTACATTTAGTAACTGAGCTGGAGAAATTTGTTTTCACTGTTAGGTAATCTAATACTTGTGAACAGGAAGGATGAGAAAAGAAACATCTAATCACCTTTGAATCTCTCTGGGTGCCCGTGACACAAGAGCATTTGAGAGATGAAAACACAGCCAGGCCATAAATTTCTAAAAACTTACTAATTATTTTCTTGTATGGATCAAGTTTAGCAATCTATTTAAAATTCTAGAATTGAGTTAGGCCTCTTCTTGACCATCAGAATGCACATCAAATTCGCTAGCTGGCTAGACTGTATTTTCACATTGTTCATATCTGCACATGTGTACATGGTTACATGCAATGCACAGATTCCCACACATTGGAACCCACACTTACAAATTACACTGAGGCTTTGCACAGGTGCATAAAATATCATTTCACATAAGGTCACATTCAACACACGGATGGATGAAATCCAGTGATCAGCATTTTTAAATGTAACTGTTGAAAGCCCATGGTTGCCTACTTATGCTCAATACTGATTTGAAGGGTTCACTCAGCTCACATGGTTCTCACAAATAGTGCCTGTCTTTCAGTAAAGATACAGGCAAGAGAGGACTTTTCTACCCTTGCCACAGACTCTCTGCACAGCAATAAAGCTGGGATGAGCACAGTGCAAAAGGCTGCACCAGTGGGTGCAAGTCTGTGGGAATTAGACCATTAAGAGAGCTACCCATGGGCAATTTTGTTTTCCAAGCTCTGTTTTTCATACTGAACAGCTCCTTTTAGTGAGCACTAATGTCCACTCTGATCAATATCTGTAGCATAAAGTATTAGTGTCACTTTCTCTGGTCATATCCAGAGTAAAGGAGAATTTCCATTGGATTTTTTTCGTGCAGCACAAGAATACCAGCTAACCACTTCTTGACAATGAAATATGGAGAAGGAGAATGAACTAAACACTCATGGATCTTTCTCGTTGTGATGGCCCTTCTTAATTTCATGACAGCCCGGTGATTGATACTGTCAATATCCATGACACAAGACACTTCTCTCCATTTGTCAAACTACAGCAGTGCAGCATCAAATTTCTGGGAACACACATATTCCTATCTGTAAGTATCACTCAGCACAATGGATACTGAAAACTTTTTTGGAGCAACAGACAAAAATGAGGATGAAAATTTACCCTTAGGCCGCAGTTCTTGTATGTTGGCATTTTTCTAGGAATTGGTGCATGATCATATCCCTTGCTAAAAAAATCCCTGATAATTATTTTCTAGTTCCTGTTTTTTCCCAGAGAGAGGTGTTGAGAGCAGTGGTGTATGATTCCCTATCATGAAAGAGCATCTGCCACATGCAGGAAGAGAAGACCACCATAATCCAGAAACTTGGACAACAAAAGTAATTTATCTCTCTCTCTTTCAACACCACCCTGCCAGTTGTGACAGGCTTCATTGATCACAGCATTACACATTTCTAATCCTGTTCCAGTTCTCAAGTGTTGACCCTGCTGAAGAGAAATGGGCATATGAAGAGGTGCTAAGGCCAGCTCAGCCCTGCCTGAATCAGAGAAGTGAAATACTTCATATGACAACTGAGAACCCAAATCTTCTACAGAATTCCATTTGTTGATGAAGT
This sequence comes from Fringilla coelebs, assembly GCF_963513975.1. Lineage (NCBI taxonomy): Eukaryota > Metazoa > Chordata > Aves > Passeriformes > Fringillidae > Fringilla > Fringilla coelebs. The sequence continues at coordinate 13,618,879 of NC_140067.1, forward strand.
TATGCCATGATCCTGGTACTTTCCACGCAGCTCATCAATCTCCAAGGCAGCAGCTTCTTTCTTGGGAAGTCTCTGACACTCACAACCTTAACATGAAATCAAATCAGCACAACAATAGAGAAAGAAGCTTGGTCTTACCCTGATTTATCCAGCCCCCTCTTTTGCTAACTTCTCTTTACCTAATCCAGTCCTTAATTTTCTTTAAAGTCTTCCAGTCTTCAAGTTCATTTGAATTAAAGAATTAATGATAGAACAGAGAGATGGAGGGTCCTTGAATCTGCTGATTACTTTCAGCAGTGAGGACATGACTTACAACAAAAGAAGGGAGTTCGGAAGCAAAAAAATATTAATTTTGCAGACTTTTTTACATTTTCAGCAAGTAAGAAACTAATATCCCAGCTGAATTTGGAGGAAGGGGAAAAAAATCGAGGTTCAAAATCTGGGATAGCATTGTCTCAATTCAGACCCAATCTACATTCTTCTATTTGGTGAATTCACATCTGAGGCATGTCAAAGGTGGCATATTTTATACTTTTGCTTATAAAAAGGAGGAATGGAAAATTTAGCAGATATCTTAGCAGCTCCAGAGATTAATAGCATAATCTCATGCAAAATAAAGCACACAACCATTTTTAGTTACTGAGTAGCTTTACCTCATACAAGTTCTCTATGTTTAGATTCTCTTTCCCAATAATAATGACATTCCCACTCTCCTAGCCATCAGTGCAGGCCAGTAAATTTATATGTTAATACTGAACAGCAAATTCATTCACTTGCAAAAGTAAACTTAATTCCAAAATTTTTCATGTGTCCTGTCTGCAAAGAATTTAAATTAATATAGTTTGCATAAATAAATATGAATGTCAAGAATTCTAGGCATGGCCTGGAATAGTTTTATATTTTTGCAATACATTTGTACTCATTGCTGCTACATTAGAGAATATAGACTGTTTTTCTCTGCTTCATTCAAGATCGGGGTTTTTTTCTCTATTATCATCCTTACCATCTTCAACTTTTAAAGTGTCTCTCCTGCAATAACTAGCAGTCAAGAAGGAAAAGCTTGCAGCCTTCTCCAAAGGCTGTTTTCCAGTATTGTTTTGAACAGAAAAGAAGCAAATAGATTTTATAATTGTCCCTCCTCTAGCAATCCCTCAAATATCCCTCAAGTAATGCTTGTCCCCCAGCCTTGCTAGCTGCTCTGTGGGTTCTGGCAGAGCAGACACACTGCCTTTGCACTCTAACCTGGTCAGCAGTTCCAGCAGTGCCCCAGACCAAGCTCTCCATCAGCCAGCCAGTCTGGTCTCATGGAATTCAACAGTCCCACTACTACTTGGTGTCATTCAACCATAAAGGTTTAGAGAAGCATCTCTCACTGGAACAGTCTGCCTATCCTGACACAACATGAAACTACAATGTGGGAATGGCAAAGTTTGGGTGGGAGGGAAAATTACTAGGGCTGGCTTCTGTTACTTGAAGCTTCCCTTGGGTGTGAAAGGACCAGTGCCAGCTGCCTGCAGGATGGCCCTGCCACTGGCACTGGTGAAGGCTGAGCCCATCAGAGCCTCCGAGATAACATCTGTGTTAGCGGGTAACAGGACACAGCCACAGCTTTGACTGGAGAGAGGACTGACAATAGTTCAGAGAAACAACTCTGCACACAGCACGGCCACTGAGGAAGAGAGGGCAGGAGATCCTCCATATGCCAGAGCAGAGATTTCTCTGCAGGCAGAGGTGCAGCCCATGGGGAGGCAGCTGTGCCCCTGCAGCCAGTGGAGGCCCATGATGGAGCAGAGAGCCACCTGCAGCCCATGGAAGAGACCCATACCAGAGCAGGGGGAGAGTGAGGGGAGTCTTCCTACTGAGAAGACATAAAGTATGATGAACCAACCACAGCCCCCAGTCCCCATCTCCTTGCACTACTGTAGGGAGGAGATAGAGTAAATCAACGGCAAAGTTGACTGGAAAGAAGGGAGGGATAGGGGGAAGGTGTTTTAAGATCTGCAGTTTTCCTCTCTTTACCCTACTCTGATTTAATTGGTCATAAATTAAACTAAATTAATTTTCCCAAGCTGACTCTGCTTTCCCATGACAGTAACTGCAGAGTGATCTCTCCCTGTCCTTATCTCGACCCATGAGCCTTTCATTTTGTTTTCTCTCTCCTGCTCAGATAAGGAGGGCAGTGATAAAGTGGCTTTGTCAGGCAGCTGGCATCCAGACAGACTGGATTCCCACCACAGGGAATAACTACAGTTATGCTATCCAAACATGACTCCATGCACAGGATGTGCTTATGCATTTCATACTTCAATCTATTTCCATACTAAATTAAGACAGGGACACAAACAACTCCTTAATGTCCGATTTTTAGGCTCAGATTTGAAGTTCCTAATTCTCTGCCTTCCCAGCCTCTGCAGTTTTACTCAGAGATGGCAAAAAGAGGTGCCTGCTTTCCAGTTCATATGGAAGCAAAGAATGGAAATCTGAACCCAGTGGCCACATGTAAAAAGAATATCTATAAGGAGAATTAATTCCTCATGTGCATTACTTAGAACAAAGCAAAATAATTCTTAACACGTTTTAAACATGCATTCAGTCAAAAAAAAAAAATTGCACAGCACCCCTCAAAACTTTATTATACAGGAAATAGGAAAACTGCAATTTAAGATCCTGAGATGATGATTTGGTCTCCTAGATGCATTCTGAGTCTCCCAAAGCTGTTTTCATTAATATTCATTTAAATCACAATATTCTTACTGGTCCTATGACTTAGCAAATACTTCTAGCCATAACAGTCCCCCCAAGTGAATTTAGATTTACTTTTTCTGATTCAGTTTGAATAGAGATAACTTTGACAGAAAGTAGGTTACTATTTCCAAAATTGTATTTTTATGGTTATAATTTATTAGAAGCAGTAGGGAATTCAAATTTATGGATCAGTTATATCAAGTATTTAACTAAACCCATGAGTGTACTGAACAGTATACTGTTAATCCCAAGATAAATATTTTAATCCACTTTTCAGCAGTCTTAAAATAACACTTCTTTCAATATGTATAATTTTATCATGTATTTTTCTCTGAATACAGTTCCATGGATGAATTAGTAAAAAAGCACAGCTTAGAAAGACAATCAATAATTCTCGGCTGAAGACCACTTACAAAATACAATTGGGTAGTAATTGATTTGTAGAAAAATTTGCTGCTTAATTCTAGCCACATGTAACTGGAGTAAAAGCATGCATGAGAGATTATAATTTGTCTGTGTACTAATGCTCCCAAGTGTATCACCTCTGCAGTGATCATAGTATAACTCCAATAAATTAAATAGAATTTGAAATTAGCTCAGAGCTTGCCAAATGCACCTATTGTTACTGACAGGAAGTTTGGGCTGGGATTTACCACTGCTGTTTATTGGAGAGCCATTCCATAGCATTCAAAGAATGAGGGAGAAAAATGATGATATAAATTGGATTCAGAATGTATGTGCATGAAAAAAAATAAATATTTAGAGTTACCTCAGAAACGAATGGGTTTTATATTGTATTAATTGATGTTAGCCATTGGCGCAGGGGAGAAATCCTCTGTGGTAATTCTAGAGGGAACCAGATCCCATTAAACCAATATTTGAAATTTAAAAAGAAAAAAAAGAAAACCAACAACAAACAAAACACCAGGTAACATTTTATCTGCAGTTTTTTGTTGTTCACAACAAAAGAACAACAGCTGACAAATGGGACTCTTAGAATGAGTTAGATATGAGGTTATCTAGGTGAAACTGCCTTGGCATGGGGGGTTGGACTAGGAGACCTCCAGAGGTCCCTTCCAACACTAATGATTTGTTGATTCTGTAAAGTTTAAGGTCACTGTTTTTTAAAAAATGCTTCATTTACCTAAGGTGCTGTAGTATAGAAAACACTCCAAAACCCATTCATTAAATGCAGTATTACATGCCATTATAATCTTTTGACCTTATACCTGCATATCTTTGATTTATACTTTGTGACTCAAAAGATGGCAGCTTATCAGTAAGGCCACTTGATGCCTTTAACTCAGTTTACTTTTTACAATAAATTAAAAACTGTATTGGCATGACTAACACTACTCCTGTAAATCCTGGAGGAACCAACATTCCTGCATGTTTCAGTACACACTGTTCTTCCTTACATATATTGTTATCAAACACTGTGTGTTACCAATACATTGTTTCTGAAATGAAGTATTCAAAACCAGGAGATAACAGAAGTAATTTGGATTTAGCTATTTTGTGTATTATTACTGCTTTTAATTATCTAAGCAGGATATACTTATCTGCTATTTTTATAAGAATTCCTGACTCCATGTTTACCATAATTGAGTTTATTTAGAAAAGTGTTTATTCTACCTTTTTCTTTTCATCTCTATAGCACCATGTTAAGACCACAGGCTAGCAAGACCTCATTAATTTATTGTCATCATCAACTTTCTAAGTTCTTTTCATCATTCTAGAACATAAGTTCTTCCCATTTTCTCTTAATGTCTTGACAAAGTGAGAGTTAGCACTCCCATTTTATAGTTAGTAAGACAAGGCACAGGGGAATTTATTTTAACATTTTTTCACTCGTCATTGAAGTCTGATGTGAAATATATCATGCATTTTAGAGGCTGTAGCACAGGGTCTCATGATACCTGTTTGCAACTCCTCACCTGGATTGTTTATAGGTAAATGTCACAACATACGGCTCCAGCTAACTAATCATGTCATCATACTTTTGCTCCACTAATTTTTATTTAAGTCTTAGATTTCCTCTGAATCCAGACCGGTCGGTCTCCTTCTCACCAGTTAGAAACTGGAAAGCATGGAAGACAGTCAGCTATGGGATATAGAGGTGATTAAATTAAAATCCCAAATAAATTGCATGCCGTTGGCTGATTGTCACTTCTCTAAGTGCTCACCTTCTGTTTGCATTGGTAGGAGCACAAACACACAATGGTGTGGTTCAGCTGATGAATGGTAACTCATCAAGCCAAAGGTACTGCACCATCTACTGTCATCCCCACATTACCTAAACTGACTGTTCCTGGTGCCTCCAGAGCCACTGAGAAGGGAGGAGACAGGTACTACAGTTTGCTGGTTTCACATACGTGAAGGCTGGCACTGATTCATACAGGTTAATCCTTGAGAAATTTACCTCCAATTCTCTCAAGGACTTTTAAACTGGATTTTTTTTGCTTTTAGCCAACCAGCTTTGGTATGTCTTTCAGGTGGGCAGCAAAAGATGTATTTGATATCATGAACCATTTTGCCAGACAGTGTTCAAAAACATGGAGGTTCAGAGATTCTTCCAGAAAAAGCTGTAGTTTTTAAAACCTGGGAACATTTTCTCTGTAATAATTTCTATCAGAAGAAATAATTTCTGCTGAAATAATAGTTAGTAACTATTAAGAGATACCATGAGAGCCACAAAGATAACCCCAAGTTAAATTAGCAAAAAGAATGCTAACATGAAAATATTTGGTGACTTGACTCCAGCTATAACCAGAAGAAAAAGGCATAAAGAGGACAGTGTTATTAATTTTATTATAATATTATAGTGATGTTACATGATACTTCACCAGAATTTCAAAACCCATTAGAAAATGGGTTCAGCTCTGAAAGTGTTTTTGTGACAACAGAGGAAGAAAATACTTTATAATGGTGTGAGATTTTGGCTTCATCTGACTCATTTAGTGTTAACTTCCCCCCAGAAAATAGTCTGCTATATTTTATAGTTAACTACAGAAAATCTTTTTCCAGAAGGCACTGGTTTTTACTTGAGGCAATGTTACTCCCAAGCAGTTAGGCAAAGTGCTCCTAAGAACACGTGAATAGAGAGACCAAACTTATTTTATGGAGCAAGTGATGTATAATAGAGAATTACTTTACACTGGAAACTTTCCTAATACTGCAGGAATTCTTTGAAGAAATTAAACTGAAAACATTGAGAAGACACAAATATTTTTATCAGAATCAGTGTTAGTGGTTTCTATGATGTGGAGTTTATGACAGCAGTATGGGTTCAGTTTGCAAATAAGGTCTGCCCAGAGGCAGTTTCGATTTAGGTGCCAACCCCTGGATATTTGTTCATATTTTCCAAAATGAAGACTATAGTAATAGTAAATAAAAAATGTTTGCCATTTTCACACAGAGACATGTATATGTATATAGGAAGGGCCAACATTTTTCTCACTTTCAAGACCATAATACTGCCAAGCTCTCTGGAAGGAGCAACATTTCCTCTGTTGAGCAGCAGCTTGTATTTTACCTCACTGCAAGACCTGCGTAGCCATGCAACCCATGCACCAAGAGTAATAGTCAAAGTTATGAAATGAAAAATAGCATTCACTTCAATACCAGGGGTCTATTCAAGGTTTTACCATAGGTTTCAGACATAGTCAAAGATAATGAAGTTACTTTTAAGAGAGAATGCAACCTCTTTGAATAGTCTGCATATTTTTACACTCACAGGTTCCCCAGTGATAGAAAGCAATGTTTCACCATGATAAAGGCACTTTATACATTTTCACATCATCTCACCTCTGGAACACTGCAGCTATAATTAGGGATTTTGCAAGGGGCTCCCTACATCAGTTCAATAACCCACATAGACTGTGGTAAAATTCCTTATTCTATGAGAACCAAAAAAGACGTAAGGGTTTTTCAGCCACACAAAAGTATGCTCTCACAAACAGTGGTAAAGAGGTTGGGAGGGAAAGGAAGGGACAAGGAGCTAGTTTTAGAAGAATTCAAATACCAAATTCAGTCCATTTTCTTGAAAAATGCTCTTTTGTTAGAAAAACTACTCTTTTCAATTCATAGAATTTGCAGTGTGTTGCCCAGTGTGCAAGTATATGTGCACAAGTGGAAGCTGACTAATTAAAAGGTAGTTTGGGCTTTTATCCCAGGATAAAAAAGTCAGCGCATTTGTTCCATTTACTTCAGTGAACTACATTCTGAAGGCAAAATACATCTCTTCAGACAATCACAGGCAAGGGTGATTTTTAGAATATCAAAGGGAGCAGTGACCTCTCCAGAAACAGTCTCCTTTGAGTCTTACACCAGGCTAACCGAGAAGTTTCCTAAACCACTGAAACCTCCTCCAGCATGTCACTGTGAAACTGTAATCCATTTCTCGGGTGCTTAAAGTCCAAGCTCGGTTTTCTGAATTGCAAATAAGTTCTTATTTAAAGAAACATTCCTGTATGTATCCAGCCAGGGTGATAATGTTGTTATTACAGCACTCTGCAATAACTCAGCTGTCAAATTCACTTGAGGCTGAAATTAAGTCTATATGGTTTCAGCTGGCCAGCAATTTCGTTTTTTCCTATACAGTATGTTTAAATTGTATCCAGACTGTTATGAGTCAAGAGGGGGCCAATAAAGGGGGAGGGGAGGGGCGGGGGGCAAAGAATTTTTTTTTTAAGAAGAAGAAAAAGGTGCCAGGAAATTTTAAAGAGGGTGTTATCGCTTTTTGCACCATTACATATTACATTAGAAGAATAGCTTTGTGGCATCATGTATTTCACTTGTTCCTTCTATTTTCTGCATTGATTTTAGGTCCAAACCTCTTTTCATGAAACATCTGTCTGTTACCCTTTCTATTAAGGCAGTTCCTCCCCTAATACAGCTTTAGTAAAGCCCACACTCTCGTATGTCCACAGCCAACAGACAAATTGTGATCGCTGTACATCCTAATAAATACATTGACATTAGTTTGAGACTGAGCCAAAAAAAAAAAAAAAAGGTTTGTTACTTGGAGTCTATACAAAAATTCTTCAAGTTTGTAGCTATCAAATTTTAATTGAATTTTAAAGTATAAGCAAAATACAGTGGAATCTGGAAGGCTCTGGTTGTTAGATTTTTCTTTTACCCTGAAATTCCTTAACAAATATCTGCCATGAAGAACTATTAGTGAATTAACAGAAACACTTCTCCCAAGATAGTTTGGTCAGATTCTTCCTTTGCTTTAAGAGCATGCAACTTTAACATATTTAAAAAAAAAATGCAAAAATGCAGAGACTTTAAACAGTATTCAATAGCAGTAGCTGGTTCTTATGCAATGTTATTTCATGTTAAGATCACCTTGAGCTTTACAGAGCACAGTTGATATCTGGGTTGACAAAGAGACCTATACAGTGAGTACCGTGGCAAAGATAAGTCTCTACCTTCATCGCATTAGAGAAGGACAGGAGAATAATTTTACTCATCAAATCTCATGGAGCTAGAATTTGCCTTAAAATTAAACTTGTTGGGCCTCAACAGTAAGAGAAGTTGCTGGATGAAAATGATGAAACATCACAGAAGGTAATACATTATAAATAATGCATTTAAATTTTTAAATACTTAAATTATTCAAAGTATTAAATAATGAAGGAAAAATTAACAGCTACATCTTATAAAATAAAGGTTAGGAAATAGTCACTGACTGCTCTATGTGACAATACAAATATGGCTGCTCCAAATGGAAATGACTCATAGGAAAAAAGAAATAGCAAAATGAAGCAGCAAACCACAGCTTACAGGGACCTTGGGTAAATCAAAAAGATTTCAAAGGCATAACACAAGATGGGTGACTTCCTGCTCAAACCAAAGTGTTTGAAGTGAAAGATCCAGTTTTGCTGCCAGTGTCAGACAGCCCATCATATCCAGGTACTTTCAGCAAAGTCCCGTTAAACGTGTTACCTGGTTTATCAGTCACATCTGAGCATTGCTACAACTTCATGGGGCAGAAGAACCCCCAAACTCCTTTTCTTCCCTCTCTATAATAGTGTGGAGGAGGCTGATTAGGGCCCACTTGACATCATTCTGCAGCAGCACTGCCTTGTCTGGGTTAGTTTTTTCTCATTGCAAGAATGAGATGTTGCATCTTTATGTTGTAAATTCTCCCATTAAATCAGCAAAACTGAGAGCAGCATAAGAGCCAGAACAACTGATGAGAACACAACATCATCCATGCCAAAACTGATTGGAATGGCAAGCCAGTTATGGAAGCATATTCTTAATGTTTTTCTGTACTGAAATATAGATGCAGGACCTATTATTATTATATGAGAAGAATTACCAAATTTTAGCAGAATGTAGCAGTACCCCCATCTCCTGATAGATTTTTACAGAAGCTGTCAGTTTTATATAATTTTGCCATGCTACACTAGTCACCTTTAAAATAATTTAAATTTCCTTTTAATATTCAATGCAGGAATTTTATGGCACCATTAATTACATGTAAGTCACAAATGCCAATATTTGATGCTAATGTCACTTTATAACAGAGCTGCTTATCTTTTGTCACTTAGTCTGAGGGCTTTCTAGGCTTGCTCTGTGAGCAGAACTGACTCATCAGGAACTACCTGTATTTTGCACCAAGGATAATTCACAGACAATCCCAGAAAACTTGTGAGAGGCCTCAAGCAGGATAACTACATAAGAATGATAAGTGAAGTTTGAAAGGGAAAAACAAAATCACCTTTGACCCTCTCATGTACTTGTTTCCATACAGCCAAACAGGAAAAAAACCCAATCCAATATCTACAGTAACTGGCAGTGCAATAGAAAAGCAAGAATGTACTTCAAAAAACAACTTTTATTTATTTTTAAATCAAGAACTCTCCAGTCCTTAGATTAAACCTGTCCGGAATGTGCAGATTGATGAAAGTTCTTTCGAAAGCCAGTTGGAAAAGAAAAAACCTATCAAGATAGATGCTTATAGTTTAGATGGGGGAATTCTGTCCAAATGGCAATTCAGTGTCCTTTTTACACTTACACAGCTTCAGGAGATAAATAACCATACTAATATAATGATTAGTATAATAAATTGGGATCATCTCCCTCTAAGGTGACTAATGAACAAATCTTTACTGGATACTCCAAATAATTGGGGTCTATTTAATTCAGATATATATTTTATTTGGATGTTACTTGAGTCTATTAAAACCATTTAGAAATTTGCAAGAAGATCATCAACACGTGATTTTTCCACCAGGGAAAAAACATATTGGCAGTAAATTGAGAAGTCGACCAGAGATTTTAAAACTCTGACTGGAGATTAAACTAGTTAGATTCCCTCTTTGGCACTAACTAAGTTAAAGGACAGTAATGAGTGTTGAATAAATCAAACTATACAAATCAATAGCAGTATTCAGATATTAAAATACTATTGAATTTCTGTCTCTGAATTAAGCTTCCATGAAGATTGACATAATGTAGTTGGACAAGTAGGCCCTGGTCCAGCCGTCCATTGGAGCCTTTCTACTCGCTGTCTGCAATTTCTGAACATAGTAGAAATAAAAGTATTTAAATATATGCCTGAAAATCCAGCATTATTTTAAGTTTCAGCTACTTTCTATACGCTTAAATTAATATTTCCAGGCAGTTGGATAAATTTACATATATATCAATACTAAGTATATATCTATACTTCCTACTGTACCTTTACAAGTATTTGTAAACAGACATGTAAGCATAACCAACCAATTTTCTAAGGTTTTCTTCCTAGAAGAAGAAAAACCTTTCTGAGGTTTTTCTTCTTAGAGAAGAAAACACCAACACCCTGCATTCTTGGTTGATATATCAAACACTTCAAAAGCAGAATCAGAACACACAATAATCAAGAATCTACTGGCCACAAAAGTTCATAAACACAGCCTAACATTTAATGTTCACAAATTTGTTTGAAAAATGTAGCAGATAGCTAACATTGTCATAACTCTAGTTAGAAAAAAAAAACCCTGTTTCTAATGAGCAGCAAAAATTACTCAAATATAATATCCAAATGCTTTTGGGTTTGGACTACCAAATTCTAAAATTGATCATGAATTAAATTTCATGATTTCAAAGTATTTTTCATGCTAAAACATATGTAAATAAGCAGATTATTCAGGTAATAATTAAATAGGATTTTATAAAGGCATAATTCTTTTAACATACTATACTTCTATTTTCCACCTGAAATGAACTACTTTTAGGCAGCTTCACAGTACATATTAACCACTATCTTCCTTGACCATAACCATCAAACCTCTGCATTGATTTACCTGTATGATATGCAGCTTTTTATATATTCCACACATCATGGTCTATTATTGCTGAGTATCAGTTAAGCTCTCCAACACTTGTATTTGAAATACAGCACACACTTGAAAGTTTTTATGGTCTTTATAATTGATTGCTTCTGACTTTGTCTTTTTCATTCTTTTATATACATGTCCTTCTATGAACATACTTTTAAAGTACTAAAATCCTCTTAACAATGTCACTTTAAAACAGTCTTTTGTGCCTTATCTCGCTAGCTGTAATCAATCAGGAATATTAAAGCTGCGTCTTGTGCTACTGAGCAAAATGAGCTACTATTGTGCATGAACAGCAAACTGGTGTAGTGAGAGCTCCAAAGTACATAAGAGGTTACACAGCCTGTCATCTTCAGTTCTGGGGTTAATGCTGGTGAGCAAGAAACTGTACTTTCAGATCTGACATGTAATGTCATGAGATAGATGAGGTAATCATAAAGTGCAGTTACCAAGACTAGGCTAGTCTGAGTATGGCAGCATGTAAGAACTTAATGCATCTCTCAGTGAGACTGTTAGTGCTGAAGTACGAGCTCCTGCTGGAAAGCCAGCAGGTGATCTGTTCATAAAGTGAAAGGTGGCCCGCAAAGTACACATTTAACAAGATTTGTTTTTCCCTCAGTATATGGGAGGGATTGCAGAAGGATGTTGCTAGTGGGGTAAAAAGAAGAAAATAGAATGCTGCGCCTTTCGCTAATTTCTTTGGTAACCAAGAAACAGCCAGGATAAGGCAACCAATAGTCGAAAACATCAGTGCGAAAAATAAATTAAAAAATGGAAAGCTATTGAAACACTAGAGCTACCTGACAATTTAATCATATGGTAAGATTCATTGCCTTAATGTACAAGCGAAGACAAGAAAGAAAACCAAAGCCAGAGTTGTTCACAGATTCTCAAGCAATCCAGGAAAAAAATAGGTTAAGTACCTTCCTGTTATAGAAGTATGTATTGGATTTGCATGGACAGATTTTGGTAGCAGGGGGGAGCACAGGGGCAGCTTCTGTGAGAAGCTGCCAAAAGCTTCCCTGATATCTGGCAGAGCCAATGCCAGGCAGCTCTAGGACAGGCCCGCCAAGGCCAAGCCAATCTGAAACACCTCTGCGGTAACATATTTGAGAAGGAAATATAAAGAAGCCATTGCACAGATATAATTTTGACCAGAGAAAAGCAGGGTGAGAATATGTGGGAGGAACAGCTCTGCAAACCCCGAGGTCAGTGGCGGAGGGGCAGGAGGTGCTCCAGGCACTGCAGCCCATGGAGGACCACGGGGACCAGAGATCCCCCTGCAGCCCCTGGAGGGCCCCACTGCAGCAGGTGGGTGCCCGAGAGGAGGCTGTGAACCTGTGGGAACCCCATGCTGGAGCAGGGCCTGGCAGGGAGCTGGGAGCCGTGGAGAGAGGAGCCCAGACTGCAGCAGGTTTCCAGGCGGGATCCGCGGCCCTGTTGGAAAGCCCCGCTAGGCCGGGCCGTGCCCGAAGGACTGCACCTGGTGCGGGAGGGACCCGGGGCCTCAGCTGTGGAGAACTGCTGCTGAGGGAAGGGCTGACACAGGAGGAGGGCATGGAGAACTGTCTCCATGGGAGGGACCCCACGCTGGAGCAGGGGGAGAACTCCTCTGCTTGAGCAGCAGCAGAAAAAACAACCCGGGATGAACTGACAGTGGCCCATTCCCAGCTTCCCTGTGCCGCTGGGAGGGGAGGAGGTACAACACAGGAAGGAAACATTTCTCCAGAGACGAAAAATTGTTGAGTAAACAATTATTCATAGGACTAGAGAGAAGGCCATAATTAATTGCTTTAGATCTCTGTTCTAAGAGCACTGGAGGAAAATGGTAATGTGAGTTAGTTATACACTTGCTTAACAGGCTGCTGCAAAAGAACGTTTGAACCAGATGCAGTCAAACTACAATTGAGAAAGTTCTTCTGTAATGGATTTATTGACGACATTTATAAACGCTATTTCAAAAGAATGTGTTGGGATACATTGGTAGAGAAGTAAAATATGGCTCAGGTTGGGGGATACAAAATTAGTAGAGTCATCGTGTATAATCCCTGTTCACTCATCCATTTCATTAATGTAATTATACTGTATTTTTCCAGATAAGGCATATTTTGGTTTTGTATGGTCAAGGTCGCTCAAATTCTACAGAATTTGTTCTACAGTGAACAAAAACAATTTGGAGAATAACTGCTTCCACATTGCAACCAATCATTTAAATAGATTGTCACCATATTAGTTGGGCCCTGCTAATGTAACATGGCAAAAGAAAATGTGTTTCCACAAGAATGGAATGCTTTAATTTGAGCATACCAGAGGAGTCCATCTGGCCATTTAAAAACACTGCTATGTGTAGATTCTTTCTAAGGCCTACTGGTTTCAAACATTCCTTCTGACAGTTAACTGTATGAACTACATAGTTATGGAAATATTTGAATTGTAAATATTGAAAATCAGCTACTGTTCATGCATTGCAACTTTTCATATATTTTAATATGCATATTAACACCACGAAGGCTCCATAGTCATAAAACTGATCTTGACAGATAATAATAATTGTTGAATATAATTGATAATACTACTTATTGAAAGTGACCAACCATTTAATAGTTTCTCTCTTTTTCACTTGCTTTAATTCTGGAGAAACATGATGATATTAAATGTTCAGTATGGTAAGTTCAAGATTAATAATTCAACTATGATTAAGCACAGATTGAAACAATAGTATCGCCTTGCCTTACAAAGTCAAGAGATTTAGCAAATCATTTAATAATGTCAGTACTCTTCTCGTACATGGATTGTCTGGGTTGACAATACCATGCAACAGTTTCTAAACTAACATTTGCCACAGCTAAAAAGAAGCTGTGAACCAAGATGTTTTACAGCTACTTCAGTGGGGGGATCTCTTTAATATATAAGTGCAGATGCTTCCTCAGTGTTAAAAAAAATGAGCCAAACTCACAGGACAGGGATGAATACTCCCAGGGGAAGGAAGTTGCTTTACTGACTCACAGTAGAGACATTGCCTTGGTATGAACACCAGCTCCTGGCAAAGAATGTGTGTTAGACAGGTGACACTAGTTTGTAACTGCACAGCAGCTCACCTCTCTCCCTGCTGAGCCTTTGCCATGGGGCCACATTCAAACCAACTCATTTTGCCTCACGGTAAAATGAATTAAACAATCTCCCTGTTTTCTTTGATTAAACCAGCTAAGGCAGGGAACAGGAGCCATCTCTTAATGTCATTATGGTCAAATTTCAGTAAGGATTTAATTTTCATAATAAAAGGGACAACTGCAGACTGAAGGATCATCTGAGTTTCCTGCAGAGTTTCCTCAGGTTGAAATTGCTCATCTTTCACTCCTGTGTGAAGTCTGGCTCTCAGACATGTGGTCTTAACACAGCTTAGGTGGACTTTTCTCTTCAGCTTTTGATCTTGCCAGTTTCTTCTTTACTAGCATAAATGATCAGACAGCATGCACAAACATTGCCAGTTGCATATCTTTTGAAAATATGGAAGTCAAAACCTGGGCTCCTGCCTCTTCCTTTTGATCTGAATCTATTCTTTATTTTTTCCTCAGATTCATAAATGTGAAAGCATCTCTTGAGCCATACATATGATGTCTCATATATATTTACCATTTTCATAGCAAATGCTTTGAAATTGTTTATTTTCAATGGAGGGATTTTTAAAAAACTTCAAACTTCCACTTTTTTTTATTAGACTGATCACTACTTCCTCCCTTAATCTGTTTAAATAAATTCTTTTTTGGAAGAAATACATAATCAGACACCAATTTTCTAAAAAACTACTGAATATACGCAATTTTAAATAAACAACCCAGAAATATAAACTCTGAACTCTACCTTATACTTATTCATAAAGCCCATCTTGACAGAAAGTAATAATTAAGGATATAGCTGATAATAAACACAGCAATGGTAATAAGTATTTTAATACCAACTCCTTAATTCACTGCAAACAGAATATGTGGCACAGATCACAAATTTTCAATATAATGAGCTCAAATTTCATAATTCAATTAACATAAAATGTAATTTATGTCAAAACCCTGTTTTAGTTGAATGGGAAGTAAATGTTACCTGATTCTGCATCATGAGGACAAGATGCTTTGATCCCATTATGGAAAAGGAAATATCAATAAAGAAGCAGGTTTTCATTAAACAAATACATTTGTCAGGAAAAACTGTCCTTTACACAGTCAGTAGTGAAATAATTGGGATTGTACTTTTGACTCCTACCCCATTTCCTGTCAACCTTATGGAGCTTTGAAAGGAGACCTTTGTGTGTTTGCAGTGCCCAGGAGACCTGGAGAGAAATTTCTGCTTCCTCTTTACATGTTTGGGCTGTCCTACACATTGGAAAATTATTACACTCATCAAAAGGGCAAGGGACTGGGGGTTCTTTGCAAGAGATTATAATGGTTTCAAGAAAATTTCCTAATCTCAGTTGAGTGGTCCTTATAATGTACTGTGAAGATAAATTCTTCCTCTATAAGACTGTTTATTCATACATTAAACTGAAAGATTTCTTTTACCTTTGAGCAGAGCCAACATCTGCCACCTGTGTCCCCTGACAGACTCCCAGTTGTTCCAAATTTGAGGAGAGAAGTGAACACTTATAGAGTTCCAGAGCAATATACATAATCCTTCCTCCACTGCTATGTAATATTAATTCTTTATAAAACCTGCACTTTTTTTCTTTCCTAACCACAAGATTGTGTTTAGGTTTAAGTTGTCCAGATTTTGTAGTTTGGGGAAAAGAGGAAGCTAAATGCAGCTTACATCTTAGAACTCCTACATGCAAAGGCAGAGCAACAGAGCGCACTCAAGACAAAGATGACTCAATAAGGAGGTACAAGTAATTTCCCTGTCATTGCTGATCACATATATGTAACAACCACACAGCTAAGTGCAAAACAGAAAGACTCCATGCCTCATAGGAAGTAATAGGAATAAACCACACAGTACCTACATTTATGACAATAGTGTTGAAACTTCTTCCTATTTCTTTCCCCGGAGAAAGGGGCTGAAATCCAGAACTGCAGCACTTTCATGGACGGTACCTCTGAGTTACCACACCCACTGCTCCTTAGTGCAGGGAATTGACCAACAACTTTACTCAAATAGTTACTGTAAATGACAGCAGCACCGGTGTAAAGCAATCTAACTGCAGACTGACATTCTGCATTAGTTTCTACTTCTAAATTATCTCAGGCTGTAGCCACATGCAAAGCACATTAGAGCAATCTTGTTTCAAGGGAGAAAAATGTGGCTAAATGTGGCAACATTTATACTGGAAAGATCTTCTCACCAGCTCTGGTGAAAGAGTGAACTCCGGGCCAACACTGTGGGCTGCGCATCTGGATGCAGCTTGAGATGAAGCAATTACTTATGCTACAAAAGCTCTGATTCTTCAAGATGATCTACTCCATGTGTCTCCTATTGTGTGAGTCTGTGGAGCACATGTACATAACACGTGTTTTCCTAGCAGCACCAACATTCAGCCTTGCTCTGCTTGTACTTTCTGCTCCTTATGTTCCCACATGAGAGGACATTAAGGCTTGGCCAACCACGCCCACTTATCCTTGCAGGGTTAACCCTATACCACTAAAATCTCCAAGCCTACTAGAAAAACTTTACTGACAGCAACTCTAATGGTATTAAATAGAAGTTGTGTGTGAAAACAAACAAACAAACAAACAAACAAACATCCCCCTCAAAACAAACAAACAAAAAAACCCCCCAAAACCCCAAGAACCCAACCAAAAAACCCACAAAACAACGGTTTTAAGTGGAGATCTCTACTTTTTATAGATGCAAGTGGTACAGAGGCTCAGCATATACACCTAGTGGAGTGCTCCTTGCCTTTGCCTGGTTGCTCTCACCAACTGGCCTGTAACTGTAGCAAGCACAGACAGTCTCTGCCAGCCAACAATACTCTGACATTTGGAGGGGAAAGAAGGCCCAGCCTACCAGCCAAGCAAATGGAGATACCCTACATAATGTAATTCAAGCACATTTATGCTGAAGTAATTTAGCTTTGAAATATAGTACCCAAAACAGCAAAAGGACTTCTGAAATGTTTATTTCCTGTTAATGTAGTAGAATAAAACTCAGTGGTTGTCAAAAATTCTCTTCTAGGACTGAATCTGTATAAGATCTAGTAACTTAGGACAGACTATTTTTAAATGCTAAATGAAGTGATACCCTTCAGTTAGGAGCCAGGCAAGAAACAAGTGTGAAAAAGTATAAAGTCTGATATTGAAGACAAACTGTATCATAAGACAAAACAGTTGATACTCAGCACAGTGGGTGGTATTAACCACACACTCTAGACTCTGTTTGGCCTTGCAGTCAATATAAAAAATAATTTCCTCACTGACTTTTTTGGGTCACTTGGTGCTTTATATGAGAATTTACTGAAGTGGTAGGGATTGTTCGTATTTTGTTTTATTTTCACAGACCTCTCCATAAAGCAGAGGTTAGTATTTCATTCTGATCTGGGGAAAGATGTAGCCCATCTTAAACCTAGCAAGCTAAAAGAAATAGTCTATTAAAACTAGCTTTCCAGGCCCAGCAGGTGTTATAATTATTTCACTCCACCACTGCTACAATGTCAGACTCTGAAGAACTGGAAAAATAGTTACAAAGATGAAGTTTCCCAGAAGTGTATATATTAGTAGGGCACTATTTTTCTCAGAACATACTCTTTTATTTCACTAGGTATTTATGTATTTTAGTATCTTAGCACCCAGTTTAAACTCAAGGAGGGTAGCTTGTTTTCCTGACCTTCACATGGCCCAAATTTAGCATTTTAATCTGCTGACCAACCGAAGCTGGAAATAGCAGAACAGAAGGTCACAACTGCCTTGCAGTGCAGGATCCTCAGTACAGGATAAATCACATCTTTCCTCTGCTATACAGCTCCTCTGAGGATTACTGAAGAGGTTTGCATGCTTTAAGGAGGCTGTTGGCAGAGTAACCTGCGCTATCCCAATCAACCAATTTGACTAAAATCAGTCCGAAAAAACCTAAGGGATTCAGAGGGATGAGGCTATGAGCCTTTTCCTACTTTGTTTTTGCTGCAGTTACTCAAGAATCCAAATAACTGTTAATCTACCCAGTTTTTAAAGTCAACACTATCAGTCCAGCAGTTATGTACATGTTGTCTTTTGAATAGCAAAGCAAACAATTTCATTAAAAGGCTTACACTTCATCTCAAAATCTGTGTAATTCCCATACAAGTTGTTTGGGATTGCACAGTGTAAAACCCTCTTTCCAGGTTGAAATATCTCTGCCTGGAAGGTCAAGGGAGAAAAATTCTTGAGGTCAATCCTGAATTTGATCTCCTGCAAGGAAGGCTGTACAACTATCAGCTGAGCAGTCTTTGTGCTGACCCAGAAACTGAAATGTCTTCATGTATATTCCTTTTAGATAAAGAAACTTTTTGCTTCCTCTTAAGCTTTTTAGAGTGAAAAAAAAGGCAACCAATATCTTTTTTAGCTCCATTTTTCTTTTGTGTTCTCTGTCCTTTGTAATCTACTTTGACTCACTGACAATACATGACTTTCTGTATTCTCACTGTCTCTTAATCACAAAAAAAAAAAAAAAAAAAAAAAAAAGAAACACACCACCCCAAAACCCTCTGACTGTCCATCCCTCATGATTACAAACCATCTCCTTTATCTAGTGGTCTGGGGAGGAAGAGGAGGAGGCAGCACAGCAATCCTTTTTATTTCATTGGCCTCTGCCCCAGCAACACTTCTTTTACTCCCAGTTCTTTTTTGTATTGTGTCTTCACACTGAGTGTAATTGTCAGATACGTCTGATGGGCAGCCAGGCACACATGCAAGAGTGGTGCCATTCCCTTCATGTGTATTTTAAAGCAGCTGTTGAGTACAGATTCTGTCTTTGGTCACACACATTTCCATGATTGAGATCTCTGCATTTCTGAATCTGTTCTGTGTGCTTTGATTCTTAAATTTGATGAAACCAGATTTACCAATGTGACAGTGAGTTGTTTGGGGGTTTTTTTGTTTGATTTTTTTTAAGGGGCTAAAATAATAATTGCATGATTTTTAAATGTGAGGCTTAAATGTCCATGCTGTGACAATGGCTGTGTTATCTGTGGATTATAGCAGTGCTTTATTTGTGTATATCCTGAAAAAATAGACACTGCAATTACTGTAGAACAAACAGTGTAGCTTATCAAGGGCTTTTGTCCAGGCTCTTCAATGACACCCACACTGTGATTTGCTTCGACTGCCTACAGATCTGTGAATGCACTGCAAGATTTTGTTTGGTTGGTATATAGACCTGTAAGTCACTCAGACATGGGAGAAGGCACGCCTGCCCTGTTTGTCATCCCACCAGGATTTTTTAAGCGTGTACTTGTTGAATGTGAGTAGGTGGCTATGTCTTGTATGTAACCTGTAATTGAAAGTCTGCTTTGCACTATTTAACTCCCAAGGAAGACTCAAGACTCTTGCCACCTTCAAGCACTCAAGTATGCAGGAAGCCATGAAGTTAATTGCAAGGTTTCTTTTGAAAACACTGATGAAAGTTTTCTTTGGTTTATAAGCTCCCATACCCCTCCTTAAATTCTCACATCTGTACATCTTAGCTGCTGGGGCTTTTTACTACAACCACAGAAGTCACAGTAAACCAGGCAGTGATTCACTTTCCAAATACAGGCTGGTGTTTCTGTCTTTACATTGTGCTCATTATTACAGTGTCAGGGAGGATAATGTGTTGTTTCCAAGAAGGAAAAAACAATAGAGTTTTTAATTCCATTTGTGACCTTCCATTTGTAGCTCAATATTTTGGTGTTTTTTGGGCAGACTGAAATAGGTTATACCTTAAAAACATGTTAAGAACTGCCATTTACAAAGCTCGCATTTTGAAAGGATTATCTTTGGGCACAGTGTCTTCTAGCTTCTCCATAAACCTGCCCTGTGACTGATCAGCCACTGACTTCTAAAGCTGAACCATACTATATCAAAGTCCAGATTCATTATCTGTGAAATGGCTATAATGACACTCACTATTCTGGCTGATTAGTATTGGAGGTGATAAATGCCACACAGCCATCTATGGTAAATCATTACATGTGCACACATTGAATGTACAGCTGTTTTTTAAAATGCTTTTTTGTAACCTGGCAGCAGTAAAAAAATTCTGATCCTATTGTTAGAGGTTCTTTCTGATGTTCTCTGTATAGCTAAAAGATGTGAGACATTTTGTGAACTCTTTATGTGACGTTACAGAAGAGACAGTGTTAACATGAAGATCTATTTAACGCATCTTAGTCATGAACATACCCTGATGGTAGAACTGTCACTTCCGTGCATTGCTGCTCTCTAATCAACAAAATGAAAGGAATACTGTGGGGGACACTTCTCCAATGCCAGAATATAATTTATATTATGAGCATTTTTCCCAACCAATGCCAGAGAGGAAGGATGCAGCTCTCATCGTCTTTCTTTGGAAGCAAAATTAAATTATCAGTCTTTAATTTAGTTAGTGATAATCTCTGCTTAAACATTCCCTCATGGTTTTCACTAAATATACCATTAAAATCTGCATTCTGTCTGGGCTACCAAGTGCTCTCTCTACATCAGAATGCTAATTCAGCTTTGAACTGGTTCCTACTGACGGCTGGGAAAGCAGCTCTTTGTTCCAAAATGAGTTTTTACATATGGCATGGCATAAAAGTGCAAATTGGTCATCTTGTGTCATCCTACTAGGAACCAAAAATTTTAAGTCAAATGCAGCTATAGCCATAGTGGGGGGTGGAAAAAAAAGGAAATCCTCAGTTAAATCCTTTTATCACTACAGAAAACATTATCAGTTTTGCAGCAAACAAGAGCAATTTCCTGAGTTGTATTTCAAGAGAAAGAACATATTTGAGTATCACTCAAAGACAAGGACAGCACAGGCAGCCATACAACAATTCCAATCTGTGGGAGAGCTCCTCCATTTGTTCTATTCATTAGAGACATACATGGTAGCAGTTTGGAACAGGAGGATGTTCCTGGATGACAGCACAAAGTAATCCTCCAAACATAAGTCCAAGAATGTAAATTACATGCAGGGAGAAAGTGTAAATTACTAGGGAATCCTAGGGCCAGATTGGAGCTCAAGCAAAGTTTAACTCAAGGAGTTTGAGGGTTCACAAAGGTAAGGAAAGATGGAAGACATAAATAAACATCTGTACGGGTACCAGCAGCATGAGAGTGATCCCTGCTTATGCTCACAGCAAACCCAGGCCACCTCTTAGATAAAAATTGTAGTTCTGATTCTCAACCACATTACCCTAACAGTACAATGCAGATACATGTGGAAGAGACATTCAACTACAGCACAAAGAGATTCCCTCCAGATTCAAATTATGTCAGCAGAAAAGTCCTCTTCACACATGGTTGAGGCAAATGTGTAAAAATTGAAAAATTATATCAGTTGATATTTTGATACATCCAATTTTCATTTGCAATAAGAAGCCAGATTTGAATCCACACGTTCAAGAGAACCTGGGCAGCCCGACTTGGAAGTGATGGAAGACATTGCATCACTATGACCAACTCAAGAATAAAACCAAAAAGCACCACTATCTCAATGGTGTACAGAAAAGATGGGAAAAGATGACAGTGGAGTACCATAGAGTAGTTACTCCAAATTTGGAGCTCCGAGCTTTGGATTTTTCAGCAAGCAAATTATTTCTCTCCTGGCCCTGTGACATTTATCATGCACCCAGGCAAATTACCAAACTGTCCCCCAAATTACTGTCCAGAAGAGCAAGAACAAAGTCAACTGATTCTCTCCCTTTTCAGTGCATTCTCTTTCACTGGTAAAGAAAGAAAATACAGTAAGATTTTAGATACTGAGCAGGAGCACAGTACAGGTCTTCCTTCTCTTGCTCCACATTACTGAGCTCTAGTCAAGAGTGCAGAAGATCAAGAGATAATCTGGAGTCTAAAAACACAATCTTAAATCATTCAGGACAGATCTGGCTCAAGGCTTCTCTGCACAAAACCATGTCTGAGGCTGGGCTATTGTCTCACAGAAAGGGAAGGGATGGAAATGGGAGAGAGGGTCTCTTTCCTGCTATTGTTAGAGAAGTGGGTACAGTGCGGCGCAGACTGGGAAGGAAAGGCAGCCCCTCCTACCCCTTCCTTGCCCCATCTCTCTTGCAGCAGTAATTAGCCCTAGCAGAGAGAGAGTGAGCCATGAGCTGCAGATATTTGGTCATATCCTGCCTGGTGTCCTGGACAGGCAGTTTGACTTGTCTTCAGCAGCCTTGTCCCAGGAAATTCCTTAACTGATTAGCTTTCCTGTCCATTCCCCAAGACCAGATGTCTACTCCTGAGTGAAGTAGTCTCATGATACTTTGCAAAATAGGAGCCCTGAGCCTCACATTGCGGTAAATTAATATATATACACACATATACATTAAGAAAAACACTTAGATTCTATGTAGCCACTCTACACACAAGAATTTTGATAAGAAGACTTCTTTTGTTCAACACTGTTGCACTAGGCAGATATTTTTCCATCTGATTGCACAGTTTCACCAAGCACTCACCTTTTTTTCCTAATCCCCTGACCAGCATATATGCTGCCATTTAAAATAAAAAAACCCACTCAGTACTACAGACAAGTGGTCTCTAACCCAGAAGATGTGATGATGCAGTGCAGATTGTTGCACTGCTGATCTCAGTGCCCCTCTCCACACAGAATGGGTTGCTGAGGCCACTGAGGGTGGCTGCAAAACTCATCAGAGCAGAAGTCTGAAACAAAGGTTACAGATGTTGGCCCACAAATAATGGGAGTTATGGTCATACGCCAGCTCCTGACTGTTTAGTGTTTCTCAGACATCAAGATGATGTCAGCTTTTTCTTGTTCCAGTTCCTTAATGTGGAAAAACCAAGGGCAACTACAGGTGTCAAAAATAAAAGAGTAAAATAAAAGATTAACATATCTACCAGTCTACCTTCTAACTTAACACATTAGTTTGCAGTCCTGCTATACGTTTTTCCTATGCAATCAGAAAAGCAGCTTGTTTTCCAATGCATCAGGCACAATTATTATTTCCATTCAAATTCTCTCACACATTCCCCCTCCTATCATGTTAATGCAGAAATTGGTGTTAAAAAAATTTTTAAGAAGCATAGCCAAACAAACCAGAACTCAAACCTATTAAGCTCTTGAGTTTAATTATACATCATGAGCTCATTATCTACCATGCAGAAAAAGTATACTTTTTTAAACACTTATATTTATTTTTAAAGCATATTCTTTTAACATTGGAAAAAACAAACAGTGTATCTAGTCATCAGTCATACTCCTAGCTTGCACAAACCTCTACCATGTATCTTCTCATTCATTTTCTTCCTGAACTATTACTTTTTCTCTTTTTCTTTTATTGTGTCCTGTCTAGAAGTAAATCCAGGCCCTTAATCACTTTCATTGCCATTTTGGACCAGTTTTTTCATTGTCTCTTTCTCCTCCCCACAAAATATTTCAGTGTTAGATAGATAATATAAAAGTGGCTTTTCAGTAATTTAACTTTCCTCACCTACATTTCTCACCATGTTTCAAATTGATACATCAATAATAAAATGTAATGATATTCATCACAACTGCCTCTGCCTGCTGACTTCAATACCCACAAACTCAGTAACTGTAGTTGTGCTGGAAAGTCATCAGAGCAGCATCCTTAACAGACGGTGGAGACAGGCTGATTGTTACCCAGACATTTTATTTTGGTTTCAACTAAACATAAAACAAAGGGCTCTGACTACAGATACTGTTCTTGATAGAAGATATTTCTGCCTATATAATGTTTAATTAATTAATGTTTAATTTCAGCATAAGGTGGAGGTCTTTTTCAGAGGTACCTAAATACACTTAGCTATGTAATTTTAGATAGACTAAATATTTGTCTTATGGTTTTAGGATGCTTGTGTTTTCTCCAGCTACATTTCTACTTTGTGTTCCTTTCTGGCTATTGTCAAAGAAATATAGGACATCAATCAGAAATTTTCTGTCTCCGGATGCAGTATATATTCAAGAGAAAGATGCAAATTTGAATTGGCAAGAGTTTACATAAACAGGTCTGGTGTCAGTAGATATGTATTTCTAGGCTCTGGTACCTTACTCATTATCAAATAATTTATAATAAATAGTAGAGGTTTGATTTTTATTAAATCAGTTTACCCAAAAATGGTATATCCTCTCCTATAATTCCTCAGCTATTTAAATTCTAATTCTGGGTAAACTTACTCTTAGCAACCACCTGAATGCAATAGTTGCCCATACAAAAGATGTCACAAAAACCGTGTAACAACTACCTGGACAAGTTTAGAATTATCAATTCTATTTTTAAGGCTGTAAAAAATAAGAAATATCAAAAAACCCAAACAAACGAAACCAGCAAAAACAAAACAAAAAAACTCCTAAAATACTTGGCCAGCAGAGGACAAAAGCAGGTTTCCACATCTGTAATATCTGTTTCTCCAGAAGAGATTGCAACAGCATGGTATAAAATTAAGGGCTTTTAGCTACAAAGCATATCAGTTTGCAAATAAAACATTTTTGCCTGAAAGATGATTCAACTCTCTTTTGTATCATGATGGCTGATGTATCAAGTATGGTTACTTTTGCACCAATACAGAAATCAACAGTATTGAATTGTATTCAGTGTAAGGAAATAAAACTGAAGTCTCACAAGAGTCAACTACAGGTAAATTGAGGCAAAGTGCTTACAACAGAGAGCTTTTTAAAAAGGTTATTGAACATAATTCCAAACTTCTAGATAAATAATTTGTTCAAATATATTTTAATCTACTCAGACTTAATAATTTTCCTGTATTTCTTGTAATATTTAATACATTATTTAGGACACATGATCAAAAGCAGTGTTTCTTCTTCCTGACTGAGTATCCAAACTTTTATGAAATGGAAAGAAGGAAGTCTGTCACATTGATCTCCAATTCTGATTTACATTAATATAATTTATGCCAACGCATTGAGATTAAAATAGCAATTCTTGCAATTGCTCCTGAAAACATATTTGAAAGAGCAATGAATATCTGAGCAGCATCAAAATTAGTACAAACACTCCATCCTTTATCCCTAGCAGTTTGACTAAGAGCATTGTGATGAAAAGAACACTTCACACCTGTCACAGAGCCACTGCTTTAACTCAGACAAGTATTGTGGATTTGGACAATACATCAGTTACTACTTCATTCTGTATGACAAGTTGGCACTGCCAGTTGCTCGCTGCCACAAATGTTAAGGACATTTTTCTTTAAATTATAAGTTAGATGTTATGGCTTAATTCAAAAGAATCTGCACAAAATTTGAGGAGCATGACATGCAGAAAAGAAGAGGACTTGCATGTTATGTTCAAATGGGTGTTGTGTTCACTGCATACTCAAAGTAAATCTACAGTCTCTCCACCTTAAATTATAGTTATTCCAGTATGTTACTTCCAGTAGCTTATAGATACCTGAAATATGGATGCTGCTACTCTTTCTGAAGTTACAAAGTAGTTAACCTCCACCCATTAAATCTCATTTAAGAACTAAACTGATCATCTGACAGTAACTTGGCAAAGAAAATAATAAAAAGGATTAAAAATGTGTAAATAGTGAAATAGAGTACTAGTACATGTAGTTAATTAAAAATACATGTCCTTGCAGACTTAAACATGTGAGTAGAGACAACACAAAGACTTAAAAGCAGCTTGTCTTGAAAAGGAAGATCCTACTGTTCATCAGTCCTAACAGTCAGCATTTTTGAACAGCTCCAAGGTAACTTAAAGTTAACAGTCAGTAGACAGTCAGGATATTTGAAAATTTAATCCAGTGTTTTACCAATATCTTTCCCAGTGGAAGAAGCATAAGGATTCAAGAGATGTGCAAAAATCACTTTTTCCCTTCGGTGCCCGTGTTCTACATATAAAAGTAGCTATCCCATTTTCCAGGATTTTCTAATCTGTCACATAGCACCTGGTGATACAGAAATCGTACTGCAGATCTTTCCTAATACACAAATCCTTGTGCCTCCATAAAAGCAATGCCAACTCCTCCCCATCCCCAGCAAGCAACGCCCGCACGTCTACCCCACCAAATGACTGCTACGGAGGGTATGCACCAAAACATGTCCCTGAAATTAAATGACTGACTGCTTAAAGAGAGAAGAAATGAGCTACCAGAACTCCTGAATTACATACACTGAAACCTGCATTTCAGCTGATTACAGTAGGAGAGTGTGGGGGAAAAAAACAACTCCAAGATCCAATATCTATATATTGCGGTTTATATTTGTCTTTTGCAGCTTTGTCCTTACTTGTTGAATTTTGTTATTATCTCTTTTTCTTGCAAAGCTTCAGTGACAGAAAGGAATATATTTGCTCAAGAGAAGAAAAAGCATTAAAGAAAAAAAGGCAAGGCAAAAAAAAAACAACCCAAAACACACCAAAAAAACTGAAGTCCTTCCCAGGTTTGATAGATCCCCATGCTGATTCCAGAAAAGCGTGTCTGCACACAAATGGCAGACCCACAGTACAAAGCTCAGTGATGTGTGTCAGCACAGCAGCAGTTGCCTTTCTGCCAAACAGGAACATAATGGACAAGCTGCAGGAGCTTACACATTTGGAGGGGAGCTGCTAGACAGAGCTCAGAACTCTGGTGAACATCTCACTGCTACTCTGCTGAACATCTGTTCTCGCAGGGTGCAAGCCACTGACAGGAGTCTTTTTTGAAGAGCATTATTCCATGTCATGTTGCCTCATTAAATACCCCGAAAAAGTCTCCATTATATTCCAAATAGGACTGTTTGTATCAAGCTGTGTTCAGACTCAGCCGTGAAATAATTGTACAAAGCAGGCAAGGGGAAGGGGAGCTGAGTTTGAGAAAGTCTCTGTTCTGTCCCCAATTTTATCTGTGCCTCACTGCAAGGAATATTCTATGGTTCACTGAATTAATTCATGACTCTCTCACAGATGAAAAATAGGATTAAAAATGGCAACTTGCTTTTATAAAGTACTCTCGTTAAAAGAAATCTGAAATAAAGCAAAAATATTTGGGGAAAAAAGAAACCAACTGATTTTGTGACTAGTGAGTAGCAAGATTGGTTCTGTAAAACCACCTGCCTACCTGTAATTTGCAAGGAGAAATAAAAAATATGTAGTAAAATGTATTAGGGAGATGCTGAAAATGTTTTATATTACTTGCATTCTTTTGTTTTATATTATTTGTATTCTTTGATACATGGCACTGTTTTTTTTCTATGAATTCCTTGCTACTGTTTCAATGCTTTCCTGTTGTGCTTTAAGATTCAGGGTTAAGATGATGCATCTTGTCTCCTGACAACATATTTTATGGTCAGTTTTTCAGTAAGATAATAAGCCTGTTGTAATAGGCCAGATCTATTTCCAGCAGTGTTCAATAGAAAAACGTGCCTTGGAAAGGGGTACTAGAGAATATGACCTGTAGTCTTCATTTATACCAGGAAAAGTGCTCCACCCTCCTGATCACATAGTTTAGTTCTATCTTGTCTTCGTCAAACTTTTTCAGCAAGAGTCTTCACAAGTTCCTGTAAGAACATGGGGCAAGAGACCTGGCAAGGACTTCCCCATTCTCTTCTCTTCTAATGCTACACTGAAAGTGCTTTAAAGCACAGTGTGAAGGAAAAGATTTCCATCTGCAGCCTATGAACAGACTCACTGATTTCCTCCTTTTAATTTATTTCTCATTTTTATCCCCCCTTTCCTCTGGCCCACTTGTTCTGTGATCTTTGTCTCTTTTTTTACAAAATGTCAGACATTTTTTTCTCCCCTCCATGAATCCCTTTGACACATTTCATATTTCCATCCAAATTCACAAAATCATGCACCATCTCTGAGATAGACTTAGGCTTTCTTAATGTCTCTGTAAAGTTTACAATACTATTTGGAAAGGTAGGAAATGCCACTGGAAGTTATTGAGTAGCTGTAGAATTATGCTACAAACACCTTATCCTTCTTAAGGATTCTACCCCATCCCAGTTTGTGGAAATGCAGTAAGTGCATAAAAGAAAATATCAATATCCTTGCCTAATTTTATGAGCAACTTTGCCTTAATGTTTCATTCTCTGCTATAAGGTTGATCCTGTACATTTCCTCACGTCAATCAGTTTCTTTTTAGAACTACAGCTGCTGAGATCACACCTCTTTTTGGTATTAATTGGTTCAATTCCTAGATCAGACAGATGTTTGCGTGCCAACAATTCCTTATTTACTCAGGTTGGTATTGCATTAGCTTTGCTACAGCCAGATTTGATCCACAACAGCCATTATTTCCACAGCATCTCAAAGGTTTCCAGATTAATACTATGGAGGTGTTTTCAGCCATCATCATAGTGTTATTATCCATGCATGCCTTCCTTATTATATGATGTCTTCTTTCCCCAGCATTCCTTGTTCTGATCATTTGTAGCATGGTCTTACTACAGCCCTTTAATCTTTTTGTCTCCTAACTTAGCTTGACTGATTCATTACAGGGACTTCTAGGCCTAAGAATTTTCATTTTCTCTATATGAAATTCCATCCTTTCTTTCTGATTTAATTTTGAGCAATTATCCTGAGTATATATAATTTAAAATAATGCCAATTTCGTCCCCTAACTTCTACACATATGCATAAAGAGCTACCTTTAGCTTACAGCTGCCCATATTCCTGGTTTTAATAATATTAAAAAAAAAAAAAGGATGAAAATCCCAAAATTAAATGATAAAAAGACTTTGCAACTGAAGCATGGTTCTTTTGTTCTTTTGCATTAAAACATTAGGATAAAAGTATATTACAGAACATTTCACTGGGTTTGGCATTTTACAAGATGACATTATTTCAGGGTTTTGTGCAGGGTTTAAATTGACACATCTGACACAGACAACACATATGGACAGCACACATGATTGGAATAATTCTTACTTAATCTTTCATTTATTCTCAGTTGACTGCTGAAATTGCCATTATGTTATTTTAAAGATATTACTCCAGTAATGAGCTCTTTAATTACGTGAAAGCCACACTGTACAGTTACTGGTAGGTTGATAACTAATGTAACAAGTGTTGCTTACTGTGTTCTTTTAATACTTTAACATAAAATGTAGCAAAAAAGCTTTTTTCCAGCAACTATTTTAATATACAAGACAGAAATACACACTGGAGATGATGCAAAAACCAGTACGACAACCTTGGCACTTTCTTAGAGTCTAATGAACTTTAAGTAATTTCTCTGAGACTGTCTTTTCATATTTGCTGTCTGCACTGAAGGAAGGCACTTGAAAACTAAGAAGTACTTAAGAGATTTATGAAAGAGTTGGACAAGAAAGCCCTCTGCACCATGAATATTGATTTTAGTTTTAAATAAAGCACTGAGATGATGCAAGATTAGAAAAAGGCACCTTTAATAATGAGGAAGTGACTCTGTCAGCCATTGTCTGCACAAACTTAATAAATGTCATTTAGGGTTAAACAGTAGGAGTTCAGCAATGCTGCAAAGTTATTGAAAATCCCAATTCTGAGCTGGCAATAATCAGCTCTGTTTGACCCTTGGTTCCAGATGGCTGCAACTGATATCCTCAGTAAATAGCTGCTTTCAGTAAATTTCTCAAAGCAAGTTCATTATAGTGCAGTAGTCCTTAAACTTCTTCCATATTCTGTGTGGTATCTGAATAATGAAATGCATGTCAGTCAGATGGAAGCATCTATATCACAGACATGATCTTCTTTTCTTTTCAGTCCTTCAGTGTCCTTTGGGCATCAACAGCCATTCCATACCTGGAACACTTATTTCACTTAATGCAGCTTTCTAGCTTCTTCTGATGCAAGTGAAGTGGTACAGTGAGATGAGATCACATCATGTCACAAACTCATCTCCATGGAACTCTATTAAGTGCCCCAAAAGCCTGCCTGGGTAGCCATCTGCTACTTCTGCAAGGACACAGAATATAAATCTGTACTAAAGCCACAGCAGTGACTTATACTCCCATTCCCATGCTTTTCAACAATAGAGAGAAAAAAGAAGGACAAATGTGCCTCATCAGATAACAGTTCATTGTTACATAGCCATGGTAAAGAGGGCTTCCAGGCTCACATCCTGAAATCTGGGGGCTGTTTGTGCCCTTCCAAAGGGCCCTTCCTTCCATCCAATGCACTCTCGCCCTCCAAGCCTCATTCACTGCATATTCCAGCAATTCCTTGGACACACACCAAATAGCACTTGCTATCTCTGTCACTCTATTCCCACTGACACCCATTTTCCTCTAGCTTTTACATAACTGCTTAGGAGTTTACAGTCCCATACATCAGTGAGACACACATCTGCAGAGGTCAAGACACTAAGATTATTCTGAGGGTCGTGACTCCTGTATCTTGTGGTTATTTAGCATTTACATAATGCAAGGTACAAGGCAATAAAATTATTTATTAAACTGATTATATCCCCTTATCTCACCTTTAAGCTTAGTTGCCTTCTCTGCTTTATTCACAATGTGCTTTCTATACTGAATTTATAATGTGGAACCACAGCAACAATACTTTCTCATCCCCTGGAGAATCAGGCAGTGCACCCATGGTTCAATGTTTTACAATGCATCCTTGAAAAATCACAAAACACTTGGAGAGGTATATGACAATGCATCAGAATTAGAACACCTAATTTCTCGGGAGGAAGAAACTTGTGAGTATAGTGCTTTAAGATAAAATAATATAAAGGAATTGGGTAAGTCTCACATGTCAGTGATCATTTTAACATGTGACACTTCTTAGTACAAAATATTTTGTTATATCTCCCTTGAATGCCAGTACTTGAAACACGGAAAAAAGGGTTCGTCTCAGTATGAGTGCTTGAAAACTATTTTTTGAGCAAAATGTTTGGGGAAAGAATCCAGGGAATGATCTAATATTGTATATCACCATATAAAAATATTTACATTTTTGGCAAGCTACATCAGAATTGAACATTCAGATGTTGCTGTAGCTCCCTGGAAAGTAGATCTGCTTCCCTGCTAAATGATACATCACTAGAACTCAGACACCATTGCATTTATTTGTATGGTCTATATTTTAGTAGTTGAGTTCCTCATCCCCATGCTTTAAGTGTGGGCATAGGGAGCCTTTCCAGGATGCAACACCTTTGACAGGTAGGTCAGATAGTTCCCTTTAAAGATGCAACTAGACTGCAGTATGTAAGCCTAGAGAAACTTACAGCTGCTTCTTCAAAGAGTCCATGGTTTCTCAAAACAAAAATTTTGATTGTTCATTACCTGCTTTCCCTGTCCCCCCAAGCCTTGATATTCATATTTTCACTACAGCACAGAATTACGTACATTGCTACATAGCACTAATACCTAGCTTATGCTTTTTCCATTATCATTCCCACAGAATCAACCTTTTTAACCTTTCATTAGGCATTATTTAATGAATCTGCATTATACAAAATTATCGAACCACTAAAACTTTTATGGCCGTGCTTTAGGAACTTTGTGTAACATCTCTAATTATCAACTTCTCTTCTATTTCTCTAACATAGAGGACTAAAGTCCTCTAATAACTTTTGAATCACAACTCCTGTGGGAAAAAAGCCTGCACAGTCCACTCCTGGAAGCATATTCTCTATTGACTTCCTCCTTAGAAGCACCAATGCAAAGTGACCCAGCATGCTTTTTAGTATTATGATTTTTTTGTAGTATTATGATGCTTAATTATCCAAGTGTAGCTATTCCAGATATCTATCTAGACAAATGCATAAATATGTGGTATTAGTGTAAGGCTTTAGTGAAGAGTCTTGAATGACACAGTTGCATGTAAAATTCAAGCAATATTATTTAACAGCCAGTATCAACATTAAAACAAACACATACACATTTCCACTAAGAGCCATAGAAACCAGAATCCATGGCACTATATGTCAGGGTTGTCTCCAGATGCCAGAAAAGCAATCCATACAACAGGGTAAATTTCAGAGATGCAGCTGAGCTATCAAGAGTAGAAAGCACAACATGCTTTGTATGAGTCAAACAATTTTGTTATTTCAGAGCTTTCCTTTAAGAATAATGCTGCTTGTTTTTTATAACCAAACCAGAACCTGGAATGCTTGTGGATAAGAACTGAGAAACATTTGGAGTCACTGAGTACTGTGGAAAATGACAGAGGAAGCTAATGCTGTCAGGGGTAATCACATGTAACAGGCTCAAACTGATAATATACAGTCTCTCATTATCATGGTTTCTGCATGTACCCAGACAGTTTTGTTAGATAAGAAAAGAAACCACAGCTAAAATCCAATAAAATACCCAAACACTTTCTTCAGAACCAACAGCCAGCTGTGGTGAAGCAGAGGGTACAACCAGGAGCATCCTAGATACAAGTGGACTGCAAAAACAGACAAAAGAGTGCCTAGGGAAAGTGGACAACTTTGATAGGTATTTGCTACAGCTTTTGAAGAAAGTGTTCTTAAGTAACTAGGTTTCAGCATAAGCAGTACCAGTGTTTAGTACAAGATAAAATCAGATAAAATTATACACAAATACAGATAGTGGATTACGAAGTGTTTTTTCCCTTCCACTCAGTCCCATGTTGATGAGAGAAATCCCTTCAGTTTAAAAGATAACTATGAGACAAAGTCTAATGCTTACATTTCATAATTAAGTACCTACAATTAGTTACCTACATGCTTATCAGGTTACTAATAAGTTTAGCTACATGAAGCTGTTAAGTCAGTTAAAACATTTCTGTAGGGTTATTACTTCTTGATCCTTTGATTAGACCAAAACCTTGTCTAAGATGTAATTTAGACACAATTCATTGAAATGTGGATACTGAATTACATAGGATAACCATGAAGTTTCTAGCAATATGCTCTAGTAAGAATTGGCCTTTCAACAAATTTTACTCTTCTTCATAGTCAGGAATGTCTTGCAAGTGAAACACTGACTTTTTCAACACATCCTGCTCCAGCCAGCTGAGCAAAGTGGAGCATTCTCTGTTTATACTCATCATGCCCACATTAAACACATTGTTCCCTGGTCTCACCCTTGCCACCTTACTACCATGATATGGAGATATAGAAAACATTAGAAAGCCTTGCCTGAAGCCACAATGGAGCATGGTTTATCACCCTTGGAGTCCAAATGAATACAAACAGCATTCAGGTCTTAAGCAAGAATTTACCAAACACAACCACCGAGCCTACACCCAGGCTCTCTACTTGTACGTCCAGGAGTCTGCTGTGGGGTATGTGAATTCAAAGAAGGTATTGCATGACACTTTCCTTCTTTGAATACATCACCAGTTGATTCCCCCTGGCTGAATTCCCAGGGCCTGGGTATCACATTCCCCTAATGAAGGCTTCATAGCATTCTTTTGAACTGAATCCTGCCAATATCAAAGTAGCGCAGCAGAAAAAAACTCCTAATGCAATGTTAAAAGTCACAGTAGTTAGAAAAAGAAACTTTGATAAGTAGATTAGAAAAACATGTAGTTCAAGGAAGAGATTGGTAAATTCATGGAAAACCTGGAAACAAATAAAATGGCCATTAGAGGATATAACTCTCCAGTCCTGCTCAAGCAGTGAAATGTGATTTTAAGTAGTGCAGGCGATAATGTTGTATTTAATCCCATCTGGTCCACATAAAGAGCAGGACTAAGAGAGCAACATGTGGACAGGTGCTTCGAAAAGGTAAGTCAGGCTGTTATTTCACAAAATGAAGGTTGAGTAGGTCTTATATCTTTGATCAGTTGTACTAAATATAAAAACAGTGTCTGGGAAAAAAAAATTCTATTTATCTGGACCATCTGATTAAATTTTCAAACCCCTTCATACTCTAGCAGGGCTGAAAAATGTAGGATGCTTGGATATGATCATGTATGTATAATACTACTTCCATTCCCTGTGCCTTGAGACTTCTTAGTTGGTTTGGGGTTTTTTAAGCCCATCTCATAGTTTTAGTCTAAAATAACTTTATTCAAATCTGAAGCTGTCCTGATTATTTTAATACAAGCAAATAACATTTAATTTAGGAGAAATTACTTTGAATGTGCAATTTAGAAATGGAAGAAATTGAACAGAGTTTCTCTATGAAGCATTTGGGATGTAGTTAAATTGTTTGTGTTTGTTCAGAAGGGTCGTGCAAATTTAAATCCTACAGGCAGAGCCAAACTAGTAATGCAAGGTAGTATAGTCAGTTAATCTTGTGGTGTTCAGTTTGTTGGGTTTGCACTGTGAAATTACTCCTGAAGCTTTCATGTGGAAAATGAGAATGTTCTTTAATGGCTGATGGGGGAATAAAGAAGTAAATACAAAGAAACTCCTACAAACTCTTAATATTAACTGCACTAAATAAGTGTAACTAACTGCACTAAGTTATTGATTTATCAGGGCTCGTCCAAATACTATTCTCTTTTGTTCATTTGGGGAAAAAGGATGAAAAAGCATGTTAGAAAAGCCAAATGCTAAAAGCTACTGGAAAATGCTTCTGTTTATTCGTCCAGCTGCTTCTGTAAACTACCCAAGGAACAATTATTAATGACCTCAAATAGTCTAAAGCTAACAAAGTTTATCATATCTCAAGTAAGATGTACTTTCCTGGAAGGCTGTACAATTTTCAATGAACTCCATCCTCTTAAAAGAAATGGGAAGTACAGTAAACAAGTACTGCACAGAACAAAGATGTTATGGGAAATCTACTTTGTTGCTATAATCAGATCAACACATCCGATAATTTTGTTATTGCCACATACTGCACAGACTGAGCTAACCATGTCTGTTTATTTACAATTGAACTATTTGAATTCTGTGTGCTTAGGAAAGAACAACTTGGAGACATTTGCTTCAGACACATTTGGGTATTTTCCACTCTGCTAAAACTTAGAGCTGCAGAGGCTTCGTTCACAGGGACATCTGACAAGAAGCTGCAGCCATGCGTTGGTCCCATTTGAGCTGCAAAATCAATTCTAGTTGGTGATTAAACTTGCCAACCATTTAAAAGGCAGAACAGTGTAGGTGTATGGAAGTTTTAGGGCTTTAAAGTGCAAGTCCCAGCAGTGAGTTTTGGCAAATTTGAATTCTGATTACCTTTCCTGTCCCAAATTAACAGAAAAGCAGGTTATGTGCACATACTGTAAAACTCACTAGAAGCATGTTGTTTCTCTAACTTGATAATAGTGGTGAACCTTCTGAATGTTACCTGCCAGGTATAGTATAGGAATATTTGCTCCATTTAGAGGAGAAAAAGTAATGAGATGGATGAGAAAATCTACTGAACCTGCTACTCTGTCTACACTACCATACGTGCATCCAAACTATATTTGTATGCAAGGATTACAAATTTCATAAATTACTGTATCTACAATGGATTTTAGCTATTTCACATATGCACTATAGTTCTGGATATAAACAAGGTTATTCAAACATTTTTCTATTACTTTTACAGCAGTTACAGAGTGGCACCTCCTAACCTATGTTCAGTTTAGTGCAATAGCTTTCCTATAAAGAGGAGGAATAAAAAAAGTTACACTATTTGCTGTAGACCAAAATGGTATTAGTAAGAAGACGAGTAAATGTTGCATGGTATCTAAGCATTCCCCATAGTGTCAACTTTTCTTAAATTTCCTGATTGTCACTAATCATAGCAGATATTATCCTTTTTTTTTTTTTGCTCCAAAACAACTGTCAGAGGTTAACTTCCTGTCTGAACCCAAAACTGTAGTTTCAGTTCAGGTTAGTGGACTGATGACCTGTCCTCAAGAGACATGTGGCTGAAATGTCACATCGTGGGCAAGGTTTTAGACATTATAACCCATACTAAGCACACATTTGGATTATAAATGGATTGGCCTTTGTGAGAATTCACCTCTCATTGGTTTTTTTGAAAAGAAGAGTGGCTTTGTTTCAAAAGCAAGCAGAGTATGAACAGGACACTGTTACAAATACAGTCACACGCACAGGAAAGAGCACCATCCCAAGGCTTCCCTCTTCTCAAACTGCCTGGCAAACAACCTTTTCACTAACAGAAGGGAGTTCAGCTGGACCAGGAACCAGTTATTTACTGCAATGCAGACTGACTTTCTACTGACATCAGATAATGAAGGCATTTACTGCAAAGTTAGAGAAGTTTGTAACAGCGGTTTGAACTATTTTTCTGTGTCACTACAGGTTTAATTTTCAATAAACTTGCTACAATTTACAACCCAGATTTGGAAACTTACTTTAGCAAACAATATGAGAGTCAAATTCCAATTTTGATGGCAGAGGTTGCTGTTTACTAATCCCTTTTTCTTCTGGTTGACAAGCAATGAGAGAAGGCAATAAAGAAGTATTTTTGAACCTTTTGAACAGCTGAGTGAGAAAGGTTTTGCCAGAAAAAGCAGGGAGACTCAGGTGGTATCCCCTGCTGCAAAATTTTATTAAGTTTTAAACTAGATTCTGTAACATTTCAGACTGTTAAGGAAGGAAAGAAAAGCATTCCAGCAGAGTTCCAGGATTAAAAAACTGTTATCTTAGGCTGGCAAAAAGAAGTGACATTATGCTGTTTACAAGGAGGTTTATGACCAGTGAATGGCAGCTCAGTGACAGAACAGGCTCCTGAGAGCAGTGTGATCCTCCTACCTTGGGTCTAGCTGCTGTAGAAGAACTTGGAGAGGATAAGACCCCTCACAGCAGCTCTGGTCAACATTTTCTTTTTTGAGTTTTCTGTTTTCCATTATGATTGGCATTTTCAAGTAGATTATCTGTCCCAGAATATTAGCCTATCACTGTGAGCTGCTGAAGACTCCACTCAGAGACAGAATACATAGTTTTAATTCTAAATGAAAACAAAAAGGATGACTGTATTTTTAACTGTCTGCTTGAAAGATATTTTTAAGTGATAAAACCAGGAGACAGATTTAATAGAACATTCCAGGCTAAAATATCTTTCTAAATTTATTTTATTTAACAACTGTAGGGATAAATGAAATTATTATGTGGTCAAATTAGAGCCTGACAGTGACAATAAACCCAGTTCTGCAGAGCATTACACTCGGGAGCAATACAACTGTAAAGAAATAATTTTGTATCTAACACATTAAAAAAATAAGAAAAAAGTAATACGGTAGTTAATAAGGGACAAAATACCAAGAGGAAGAAAAAAAATCTGCATTTAATCATTCTCTAATCATGTTAAATATATTCTCTTTTAGAATTGGGATAAATCTTATACAAACTAAGATTTCAATACCCTTCAAAGCACATGCTTATCTCCCTTTTAAGAAGTTTAAACTCACTTCGAAATATTTACTGAGTCAAGTATTATATGTATGATGCTAGAATAGGAATAAAGTGTCTGAAGAGTGCCTTATTTCAGGTATCTTAATTTCATAACTTTACTTGCTTATCAGATTTCAAGGGGACAAATTTTTTTAACAGCAATGTGAGTGTTTATATATAGTTGACCAATAACTACTCTAGCTGTGTTCAAAACCTGATAATGTAAGTTACTAAAAGTATATTATTAACTCATAAGAAAGACAGAAACCACAAGGTACTTTTAATTGATTATAAATAACCACAAAATTTTCCCAACAAAACTGGTAGAATATTGCTCTCTTTGCTGAGATAAAGGATAACTCACAAGGAGCTTATTTGCTCTGTATTATTTTCCACACATAGTAGTCAAAATAGCACCCAAAGAGGAGAATTTTTCTCAGTAAGATACTGCACGAAAAAGTAAAAAGTTCTGTGTCCACATTTAACATGTTACCTTTGCAGAAATATGAAGTCCATTTTGCAAGCAATCAAAGTTACACAGCTACTAAGCCAGCGAAGCATTATGCTTAAATAAAACACATATTTCCATATTTAAGACTAAGGGACCAAGGCAAGACCAAACAGAAGAATGAAGAAGGGCCTGTCTGCAGCAAGGACCAGCTGCCCCTGAATTGGTCACAAACTAGCAGTGGCTTCCTAGAGGCAGCAAACTCACAGCAGGTTAAAAAGTCAGTACCCAACAGTCACCCTACAGGCGTGCAGATGTGCACCAGGAAAGTGAACAGTATCACAAGGATTGGCCAACTCGGTGACTTGTGTCCAGATCACAGAATTAGCTATCAATTCCACACTTATTGTTGCATTCTCTTGTCAGTATGTATCCCTTCTATTATGAAAAATAAAAAGATATGTGCTAAAACTGGCTTCAGCTAGCAATCCTGTTGTCAGGCCTGAGGCAGATACCAAGGCCAAGACAAAGCATGCTAAAATCTTTGCTGAGCCCTGCCATGCATATCAATGTATGCATGCATATATATATATATATAAAAAAATAGATTGCTGTACCTGCTTGTGGATGCAGTAGGAGATCTTGTTGGCACCTTCAGCTGAGGAAGTGACACATCTAGGTTCCTTTCAGCAACAGACAGGATTTAAAACCTAATCATCTAATTTCTAGCTTTCTTTGGTTCTATAAAGACAGGATGAGGCTCCCACATATGGGAAAATCATTCCAAATGCCACACAATGTGAAAGCTAACAGTAAACAGCTGTAACACCCAACAAACAAGCCCTACTGGCCGCAAGAATCTCTCAGCCCATACTAACTCCTTGATTTCAGCTGCTACCCTTGGTCTCCTTTATAAGATCAAATCTATTGGCACATGTGTCTGTTTAACCCCTCTTAACCATCTCTTAATTACCTATTTCCATTCCCTGACAGGTTTTGGGTGAACCCATTAGGGGTGCTGCTTGCAATGCTGGGCAGTTCCTGCATCCCTTCAGACTGCTCCTCACTTGGGCTCCAAGGGCACTCCTTTGTCTTTCCAGTGACAATGTGGAGTGGAAAAACAGCACTTCCATGTCTGCCTGGTTTGCAGCACTCCTTAGAATTTGCAGCTTAGATCAGCAAGTGTTCCTTCTATCCAAAACAGGTGCCTGCCTGCAAAAACAGAAAGGGCTTGTAAAGCTTCACTTTACAGAAACAGAATTTGCTCTAGTAATATGATTGTTGCCAGTAGACTTCTTATTACTTCTTTTTAAAATCTAAATTAAATTAAATCTTAAATTAATCCAGAGATGTCTGATTACACAATGACCAATGATGGGAACTGCTGCTTAAATAGCCTGGCATTAAAGGACGGAAGTGTAATAAAAGAAAAGTTGGTTTATCACACAGCTATCTAGATTGACAGCAATTAAAGTGCATTTCTCACAATTAGCCAGCTGTACCTGACCTATACTAAAAGACTAATAAGGCTTACCTGACCTAAAACATTTGTTAATTTTACTTTTTGCTTCAAATTTGGATAGTGAAGGGAGGTTAATTAGGTAGCCAGACATTTCTTTGAGGCTCACTGAGTGTTACAGTTGGTCTATTAGCACGAGCTACCATGGCTTCATGTGTCTGCTCCCTTCTCTGAGCAGGTATACAAGAAAACAATATTTCTAATTTTTGTGTTGTCATATACAAGACTGATATGCAAGTACAAAAATGTGCATTTACCAAGAGCAATTGGGAAATGAGATATACCATGCATTCAACACCACACAGCCAACACAAACACAGGGTACTGCGTGTCAATCACACAGAGCATGAAAAAAAGCATGAGAGGGAAATGGAGAACCACAGAGAAAATAAATTACTTAAAGGACACAATGCTTATTCCAGAGATGTCTTCAATGCCAACAGTCTTCAATGTGGCCGAGAGATTCTGGGGTTTTTTTCAGAAGTTGATTACTGATCTTTTTCATATAGGAAAGCAAGGCAGTTTACCTCAGTTTCACAGATTTCTTCTCAAAATTTCCTGAATTCAGAGGTTTTTGCTACAATACCAATAACCTATTCATTCCTTGCATTTCTCACATATACGCTGACTACATCACAAGGATAATTTAAGATGTTCACATCTGGCACATGATATTGTCAATTATAGCAAAAGTAAACAACGTTCCATCCTGCATTCTGAAATAATTAACTAATTTTTAATGATTTGTTGTTTCAGCATGGACATTCCTACATTTAATTGCCATAAGGATAAGTTTTCAACTTCAGAAATAGGTTATGTATCATGTGGAGATTTAAAACAAAACTAAATATTTCACTTAATTCTGTGGTTCTCACAAGTCCTACATTCTGGAAACAGGTTTTAGATTGTTTCTTGCTTCTTGCTCTTATGGCTTCCAAATCCCTAATTAAATATACATCAATGATGTAACATTTTCTAAAATAAGACTTGGAAAATTTAAATTGTTTTAAAAAGTTTTAAATGTAGGCTTTTCAGAGTGATGGGATTCAGCACGTCACTGAAAGAATTACTGATTTTTTTTTACTATCACACTAAAAGTTATTGCTTCTTCATAATCCACTGGATTTACCACAGAACGTCAGCATGCAATTTTTGAAGAGCACTTCCTTCAATAAGGCAATTCAAAACTTCACTTGGTGCAATGAAGCAGTTGCAGCACAGACAGGGGCCCAGTTGTCTTTCAGTAATTTTATCTTCCATGGGATCCACACTTCTCACACTGGGAATGCTTGTCTGGATCTCTCAGCCTTCCTGGAAGTGGAAATGTGCTAAAAGGTAATAGATCTTTTAGAACTGCTTTGGAATACCTCTGCATGCCACTTTTTATTATGTAAGACTTCAAAACCAACAATTCATACCCAGAAGGTTCATCCAAAGGAAAACAGTACACAAAAGCAGTACCAACAATTTTTGAGGAGGAAGTGAGACCTACTTGAAAGTTTGAGGCTGTTATAAAATAGGCTGTTGCCCTGACAAATTGGTATTTTGTTTATTTTGATTCTATCATACAGCATAAACTCCTCTGACAACTGTGCCTAGGTCAGTTTTCAAGTTATTTCTACTGAAATTTTATCTGCATCCTTACTAGGAAGGGAAAAAACCCTCTAAATTACTTCAGTTCTCAATAATAAAACTTGTGGTTTTTCTTTTTATTATGTTTGTTCATTTCAACCAGATCCTAACTTCTGTTTCTTGCCTATTTGCATGTATGGGTATAATCCTCTGACAAGGATTTTGTGAAGTGACAGCTCAAGCTGTCAATTATTTCTTCAGGGTCCATGATTTCATGGCGAAATTTGCTATTGATACATGTGCAATTAAACATTTCACACAAATTTTGGGTTCCACAACCTTTATCTTACTCTCTTCAAAATTAATGTGCCAGCCTTGCTGTCTCATACTGCAAAGTGCACATGAGAGAAGATCTATCATTAACTTCACATGCAATTTGGGGCCCAATCACTAGACATTGTGCCCTTCAGTTTTGTTGTATTAAATATTTTAGCAAAAGCATAAAGAACTTTGCATTAATCTTCATTAAACATAAGTTGCATTTTTACAGCAGTATTTCTGCATTGTCCGGGACAGCAAAAATAGCATGCAACATCAATGCTGTTAAAAAAGCTTAGTCTCATCTTGATTTCTTTCTCCTTCTATAGGATTAAAATCAAAATAATAAAGCAGAGACTGAAGAAGCCAGGTTATCAGAGCATTTCCCCAGTTTTGTGCACAGTAAATGAGATGAGACACAATTCATCTTCCCAGATCTCCTAATAATGGGAGTTGCAAGCCTAACTCAAAGCCTAAGAAATTGAAAGAACTGACCTTCTCTGATTGTACAATTCCAATATTCTCATTTTCCAACTCTTTCAAAATAATCTTGTAGTGTTTCATGATGCCATAAATGATGATAAATTTATTGACAAAGTTTACAGCATTGCAAAGTACTTATTCAGAACTCTGTGTACAGATATCATAAATTAATCTATATTAAAGTAAAAGCTTTAAAATAATTATTAAATTTTGGAGTTATATATCCTTTGGGATACCATGTGGCACAATCCCTTTAAGGTAATAGACTAGTGTGTGTCTGAACACCACAAAATACTACTGAAAAACTCAAAAACACAGCTCTGGATTGTGGATGCTCTTGACTTCAGTGGTGCATAGTTTCTGCTGAAAATCAATTCTGTATAATGGCAAGCTGAGGAGGTCTATTGTTTAAAATACCTTGTGGATTGTACATTATCCTCTTTTTCTCTCAGACTGAGTAATAGCTCATCCATTCGAAATAGCACAAAAGACATAAATTCTAAACCTCACATCTTAAGAAATCTTTTTCTAGAGTTCTTACAACGTACACAATTTCCTGACTAGTGGAC
The DNA here is from genome assembly GCF_963513975.1 of Fringilla coelebs. Classification (NCBI taxonomy): domain Eukaryota; kingdom Metazoa; phylum Chordata; class Aves; order Passeriformes; family Fringillidae; genus Fringilla; species Fringilla coelebs. The sequence goes on from NC_140067.1 coordinate 13,661,181, forward strand.
TCAAAAAGACATGCAGCCTTAGACCACTGATCCTGTGCTGCAGCCCATAAGCTTCATGGCTGTGTCTTGTTTAAATGAGAGCATATTGAACAAAATCATCATTTACTAGGGGTGCAACTCTGAGTTTCTTGGTGGAAGTCAAGCAATCGTATTATTCACACATTTCTTTATTTAGAAAGCCTACAAGTGCTTCTGCAATAGTGCTACAAAAGCCACTGCATGTGGGTAAAACAAAGCAAGACACTGATTCCAGTTAGAATCATGAAGGTCACTGCACAGTCAGTGGAGTTAGAGATTATAACTTCCTGATTTTGCATATTTTCATTACTATAGATTTATTTTTCATTATTTATCAGACAAATTTCAGAAGGCATTAAAACTCTTTCAATGGAATCCTACCTGCAAATATCATGCTTAATATTGTTATTTCTCCAAATTCTTTTTCCATCAGGTCTGCAAGAGTTCTATTTATATGTCAAGGGGAATTTACTTTTCCTTTAAGACATACTGCATAACAACTATTTTACGTAACAAACAAGGTATTCATCCAGTGCTGATATACTGGTGTTTTGGGTGGTTTTTTAATTTTTTATGGTTTAAGGGATTAAAAAACATTCTACAGACAAGAATCAGTCATCCACAAGACCCTGGAAACCAGATGAGGTCATGACTTTGCAGCTGGCTAAGCTATTCATCTGGAAGTTCAGTCCAGCTGCAATTGCCATTTTTTCCATATTTATGTGGGATTGGCCATGGACTACAACAAAGAGTCCTTGCTACTGAGAGAAAAACTACAAAATTTTACTCTCTTTTTTTAAAAACATATGGAATTTCTATTGACGGAGTCAGAAGTAAGTCTTGTTCTACAGACATCTGCAGTAGTCATGTGCTAAATACAAAACATTATGTTAAAATGAACCAATATTTAGAAATTAACATCACAAAAAATTAGGCAAAACAACAAATAAATATCTGCTTGTATTTTTAAACTGTCCTGTTTTTAAACAGTGTCTGTTTCTGGGGATATCAATGAAGGCATGGACCTGAGAAGGAAAAGTAGATTTATTTTTTTTACAAGTCACAGTTTCTAGGAAGATTATTGTTCCCTAGTGCAAAATTTAATTTTGGAAGAATGTTTAGAGTAAGGAAGAATTATTTTTATTAGGCTGGTGCCAAGTACATTGCTAAAAGATTTTATACAGTTTTATTTGTACAAATACATGTATTACCATGTAAAGTATATGTTTCTCATAATTTGTTAAAAATGGGTATTTTTTCTCTCTCTAGAAATAAAGTCTCTTGAAGTATAATGATTTAAAATAGAGAAAGCTTTTTGTGGACAGAATATGCAAGGATATTTAGAAACTCCTCAAACCCACTTCATATAACTTTTAAAAACATAATTATGAAGAGATAATGTCCACATTAAAACAGGGTTTGGTCATGAAAAAGAGTTTTGAAAACACCATACACAGCTATTCTCTTCTTGTTACCTTTAAAAATGGGTGTCAAATAAAATATGAGAAAGTAGTAAATACAGTGAAATATCAAAAAGAGGTTGTATTTACAGTGAAAGGTAAGTTGCCTGTGTTAATCTGATCATACATTTTAATCAAAATCATTGGCAAATGTCTACTTATATCTATATAAGGGCATTAATTGATATGCCCTCTAAATAACCATAACTTTTATTCTGATAATTTGCATTTATTTATTAATAATAACTACATATTTCCTTTGGAGAAACACATATAGACTTCTGTAACACAAACACATATCCAAGTTCAATGTAGCTGCCCTGCTGCAAAATTAAAACCCCATGACATTTAATTGCCAGCAAAACCTTGTACGTAACAGCTATAGAACACACAATATTGTGGTGTGGAACATTAAGTGGAAAACAAAACATTAAGTGGAAAGATTTTCATAATATACTGATTGACATTATAATTTGAATTTTTTTGTCTGTAGAAAGCTGACTACTATTTCAGTAGTACTTTTAGAAAATATCTTTTTCTTTTTCCATAAGTACATTATGTTTGAAAATCATATGTCTGAATAGTGCCATCTGTTAGAAGAATATTCCTGGTTATATTAGGTATCTGGGAATCTTCCCCTCCTGATGGCTGAAATTTCAGTTTGTAATCTTGTGGAATAAATGAGTGTTAACCACATTTAGAGGCATGACATTTGAACATCTAAGCAAGCTGTCACTGGACTGACTCTTCCTTTCCCTACACTGGGGGGATGAAATCCTATCCCCAGTGGACAAGGAAAGGAGGACTCTAGAAGAATCTTTTGCAGTGGCAGCTGTGTGAACCTGCTTCAAGTTTTGAAGAGGAGGTCCTGGGAGGGACGGATTCATCAGCAGAGGGCAGGTAAAAAAGCCAAAGGTGCAAAATGAACTCGTGTATCACGTGGCTACACAGTTTACCCATGGTCATATGCACTATGGCCTGATGCTGTTATCACCAAAATCAGTTATAATTTTGTGTTTCTCATTAAAGTTCTTTAGAAAGATTTCAAGGGATTCAGAATGAGCAACAGTAAACAACTGGTTCACTTTGGCTTCATCGACCAGTGAGGCTCAGATAGTAATCTAATCACTATGGCAGAAGCAGGAATTTTGCTGTAAATAAAATTCACCCATTTATATTATGCTGAAATTAAAGCTAGGAAAAAAACCAAAAAATCTCTTCTGGCCTACTGATCAATTTTTTGCCCTTTTACCCATCTCCGTACAGACCATGTTTTGAGGACGTCACAAAGTAATGTTTGAAGTTAATGGGCTAACTTGTAAATTTTTATATCCACTTACATAACAAATTTTTTTCTGTATTAGCGTGGCAACCTGTTATGCAACTGCTGAGAAATCAGTCTGCAGTTTTGAAGATTATGTTTTTGGTGTTAAAGTAAAAAGACTATGTGCACTTAGTTAAATCGTGAACGTGGAAGACAGGATTTCCCTAGAGGAGGAGATGAAAAGGATGAAACATAAGCAAAAGTTTTGATCAAACCTTAGAAGTGTTTGATATTTTAAATAAACAAATATTGACTCCTTGATTAGTCAATGATATGGTTCTTCATGATAGTAAGCCTGGAGACTCTGTGCTCAGGCTTGCTTTGTAAAACCTGTCCCTTCCAGCCTTTGCCTGATATTCTGTGACCTCCATTATGTTCAGGTAGAGTCTTGGGACTGAGATTGATTAACCTCTTTTCTGATTTTCTCTCTTATTTTTCTTTACACAAATCTAGAAGCCTACATGAACTGGCTGGATTGGAACTACAGCTGGATCAGGCCACTAAGAAGAAAAGATTTCAACTTGCTGCAGCTGTCATCACTGCAGACTGATAATAGGGGAAGTTGTTGGAAAGTAGATTGTTTTTCACTGTTGTATGAAAACTGAATATTGCTGATATAAGCATCCCAAAGTGTATCTGAGGTTATTTTATTGCTCTTATTACATTCATGTCCCCAAAGCAAAATGTTGATATAACTCATTTAAGAGTTCTTATTTATTCAGAAATTTTCTTCCAGAGCATTCAGCAGGTGCCATTGCAAGAATGGTGGAAGTTGTAATATATTGTAATATCAGTGGAATTTTCCCCTTCAAATATAAGAAAGGAACTAAAATTACAGTAGAAAAGACAAAGCATCACGGCATGATGAATGTCGTGCTGTCTAACATCCTCTGCTGTGCAGGAATCTATTTACTTTCTCAATAAATACAATTACAGAACAGTTTTCTTTCTATGAAGCTGTCCCTTAACTCTCCCTTATAGTGCAGGAGACACTGGGAGATGTCAGAGGGCCAGGTTCCTTCAGTGAACATGATTATAAAATATTTTTTTATCTCCTCATTAGTTTCCTGAGAACTTTTTTTATCCCCTTAACTGTGACTGTCTGGGGTTTTTTCGTACTTTCTGGGCAATTAGTGAGAGAATTCTAACAGCGACATTGTCTCTTTCTTCCCTTCAGTCTTTATTAGACAAAAAGGAGGTTTCCTTTGTTCTCTGACTAGAGTGGCTGAAAGAATACAGCCTTTCATGGAGCGCCTTCTTGTCTTTTCCTGTTTCAAAGCTGCAATAAAGGAGAAGCTTAGCAGGCCTACTGACTCAGAGGCTATTGCTGTTAACTGTCTAGGGGGGGTTGTTTGCTTGTTTTGAGTTCAAAGGGGCACTAGACAAGAATGTGGAGGGCAGAGGCTTTACAGCCTACCAAGTCAACGTGTTACATCCACATTGCTGCTTTACCTGATGTCCTCCCAGAACGCCGCAGGGGAAGTTCCTTTCCCCCCTTCCTGCTTATATTGCACACAAACTTAAATGATTAAGAGTTTATTGCATGAATATGAGCATCTCTTTTTCACAGTGAACAAAAGCAGATTTATCTCAGCCTTGGGTGAAAGCAAAGAACTCAATCCAAAGCACTAAAGAAGGGAAAGAACTTTACATACAAAACATCTTTGGCATTTGAAAGCTTTTCCATAATACACTGTCGCTGAACAATGACTTGTGTGTCTGTTAGGTAAAATATCATGCTGCCATACTGATGACTATAAAGCCAGAAAATATCAGTCACAACAGCAATATTTACATTTATTTTATTTTGGGCAAATAATGCTCCAGTCTATGTGGCAGTGCAAGACATTTCTTTTCATTTTACTGGAAAACCATTGAGAATGGCAAAAATATGATGATGAAATTTCTGTACTCTAAGTTGGTCAGTCAATACAAAGCATTCAAAGCTGAGAGATAACTCAAGTTTACTTGACTTACCTAAGTTATAATGTTATATCCTTGATGCAAAACCAAAATATACTTTGCCAACTCACAAGCTGTTTTATTACAACCAAGGACAAACCAGGGCTTTCAAAACTCCTTTGAATAGGAAAAGATATATTCTAGTGACCTGACGTATTAAGGAACGTATTAGGAAAAGAACTTGTTCCAGATTCATTTTTTTAAGGAAACAATTTAAATTTCTTTATATTCTACCTTTCTTATACTGAGTTCTAATGTCAATGGCATCACTTTATGCTTATGAGAAGACAAATGACAGATAATGTCTACAGATTCAGATGCCAGGCTTTGTTGTGTATTATAATAATTGTTTCCTTTTCTTTTGATATCTTCTTCACAAACAGGGTGCCACAAAGTCAAGAATTTTGCAAGAATCTTAAAGGCAAGAGGAATACATTATCCCTACAGAGTTGGAGTGAATTTTGAATACTTTGTGTTAGAGGAGGAGAAGATAAACAACCCCTTGGGATACTTTTATACAGCACTTTGCCATGGGATTATGACTCTCATGTAATTAAAACCCTCATTGGACCACCCAAAGGCAGGAGCAAACCCTGACCAGCGGGTTCTATAGCATGTACTTCTACCTATAAGAAGAGTCCCAAGGGTCTTGTCAAGGACTCTCTTAGGATCTTTGAATTCTCTCAGTGACTGCTCAAATGAACCATTTTAAAGTTTAACACTTAAAATTACACAGCCAATGTTCTTCAGGATTTTAATTCAAGCTGGTGAACAGTTTCAAGGCCATTCATCTTTTCAAGCAAACACAGATTATGTGTTTAACATACACAATACACCTAAAATGCCAGCTCATGGTCTACAAGATGAATATACATATATATTTTTTTACCTACTTAATAAAAAGACACAAGCCCAAAAATAAACAAACAGCTTCTAAAAGCAATCAGGTACAGTCAAAGACAAAAATGTCTTATCCCCATAATTTTTATTTTATTTTTCTTGTAAATTTGGGATGAAAGTACAAAAGCTGATTTTAAGATCAGTTGCAAAAAAAATTTCTTTTCTTAAGGCTTAAGAAAACATACGTAATTTGAGGAAATTCAGTTCAATTTTCTTAACATTAGGAAAGGCAAGTTTTTATTCCCATTCTTTTTAATAAAATAGACTAGCTAGAGAGCTTCACTCCTAAAACCCAACTGTTTTGAAGACATATGAAATTTTTTCCTTAAAAATTCAGGAATTTTGATAAATTTGATCCCTGGCACGGAGATCAGCAATGCTAGAAGTAACATGGAGGCCAGCTGTGCCTCCATGTTACTTCATCTCACAGGACATGAAATAACATTAATCCCTCATAAAACTTTAACATAAATTCAACAACCCCTAAATCTTTATACTTGGGACTGACAGATCCATTCAAATTTGCAAATCTGAAAAATTATGCATTCAGGAAAAGATCTTAATCCCTGGAAAGAGAATACAATAAAGCTGTTATTTTCTGTCATTTAAGACGGATCCAGATTACAATTAAAAAATTGGTGTTACCCCTATATGCCTGAATTTTGATGGGAAATTAAACAGCTGAATCTGACCTCTCCTTTACAAAGAATTCCAAGAGATTTTCCTGAACTCACCTTATAAAATTATCTGTGGAAAATGGTATGTCCCTGAAAGAAGACACATAATTTTAAATGAAAAACAGGTTAAAGACAGTCACTCACAATATTATAAATATTTTTACCCACAGCACATGATACCAGAAAATTAGAACATATATCACTTTGGCATCATGGCTGAAATTTTGGCTTCAACTTGCCTTTTCCGTTCCCCTGTTCTCCACACAGCAAATGAAGAAAACACCTTTTTTGTTCTGTCTTATCCTGCTGACCTTTTCAAAACCGTGGCAGTGTCAATACATCTACAACACCTACAAGAGAGATTCTGCTCACTGGATTATCTCTAGGTTACCTACATGATAAAATGAGTAACAAAAATAAGACCCCATGCTGGCTGACTCTTATCTAATCTCAGAAAACTAAAACTTTAACAAAAATGCACTCTATGAAGTATGAGAAATGTACTACAAAATCTTACTTCCAAAAAAGTCATGTGTTTGCAATACGGAAAACCAATTTTTCTCAATCTTTCTTTTCACACTGACAATTATTTTTAGCCTAATGCTGGAAGCCCTAAGATTTCCTTCAGTGAATTTTAAAAAGGCTCATTATTTGATGGAAGAAGCCAAAGAGATTGTTCACATCAGGAGAATTACTTGCACAGGCTTTAATCCACTGTGCCAGGACCTTAATTTACTGTGCCATTTTCCAACTATTTTCATAGAACCTGAGCACAGAACTGCACAAAAATCTTACAAGTAATCTTCTATTACTTCCCAATAATTAGTTAGTCCCTCTACATTTCTTTCAGCATCTTCAAAGAAGAAAAAATATCATCCATGTTAAAATTTGAAGGTGGAGAGCATCAAGAAATTTCCAGCATTCCTTTTTATTTTTCAGCCAGAGACCTGAGAAAGGAGCTGAAGAGCTTAATAATTCTTCACACAATATTGATATGAACTTTCTTTCTTAAAAATAACCAGCTCACAATAAGGCTTTGCTATACTTCAGTTTTGCAAAGTACAGCATATTCACAGGTTTATTAACCAAGGTACTCGTGTTGGGGAATACAGGCTTCAATAAAATGTGCTTTTACAATATATTTTTGGTTGCAATTTGAAGGCAGCAAAAAGAATTCATTTGAATTTTTTTTATGTATGTCTGTGATATGAAAAGCTTTCTTTGGTATCACCTGTCCCTTGCTTGGTTCACTCAATAAAATGAACTTAGCAGTGTGACATTGTCTTATGTCCCTTCCCTCACTGTGATAGAAGTATATGTTGTTTCTTTGTTAAGGCAAATATCATTTTTTCTGTAACTTTCACAAGAAACTGCAATGTTAACATAACTCAGACAAAACTACCTGAAAGTGATAGTTATGTACTTTACAAGTGACAACCATTTAGAATCTGTCAGTCAGGAAGAAAATTATTGCTCTTTGTGCATAAAATTGCAATTAAATTGTGCTTCTTGGGTTTTGGTTAAAAAACAAGCATCTTTATACCACAACTTAAAGCATCAGAGAATAGACAGATTTCAGGAGATTAATTCACTTTTCAGGTACATCATTGCAAATTTAAAGTCTATTGAACTGAAAAGCTTTCAAATGAACGACAAACCCAAAATTTGGTCCCCTCCTGCTCATTTCTATATGCACTCCAAAAACCACAAATGAAACAAAGTCTCTATAAATTATAGAAAAGCTCCCTAAATGTATAGTTGGACAGTGTTAAAGATGTTTTTTCACAGTGTGAGCAATTAGAAAGTTACACTTCATGGCACTCAAACATCACATATTAACACCAAATGACAGAGTATGAATAAGGAACAAAAATAAATTTGTTCTTACTATAATTGCAGAAAGATAGGATTTGAACTTTCACACTGGAATGAAAGAAACATCCTTTCCTAATGGAAGATGATGCACCACCAACAAACAGCTGTCTAGCAAACAAGGGAAAATGTGTTTTCTTGTTGTCCTGTATTGAATATTCAAGTTTATTGGAGGACACATTCAGGACAAATTGGTAAGATATTATAATAAGGATGCAAAATATACTGACAAATCAGTTGGTCTCATCTGGAAAAAAATTACAAAATTAAATGTTATAGTATTGGTCATGCAGTGAAATACCACTGAAAGACATGTTTGCTTTTCAATGTACATTTTCTTATATCCCTTGTGCAGCCTGATAACTCTCATATGCCATGTTATTTCCACTCTCCCTTATCAAGGACAGATGCTCAAAGCAATGCTGCCCACCAAATGTCTTATGTGACATGCCACTGTCCTCCCAAACAGGGCTAAACTCTCTGGGTATCTCACCCTCCAAAAACCATCTCTTACAAATGATAATGCCTTTCATTGTTTAATATGAAAAAACCTGCTTTCTTTAAACCTGTCTTCTCCTTGCTCCACTGCACTGAAGAAGGACTTCTGAAATAAACATCTTTTCTATTTCAGGCATTCTTAATCACATTTTTACTTCAAATATTGAAAATTTGATTTTTTTATTTTGCTAATAACAAAACTGAAGGAAGCAAATATAATCCTGACAGTTTGTTGAATCACAAGTTCATAGACAATGAACATTCAGCAAAGCAAGATGGAAACAAAAGAATCATGTTAATCTTCTAAAGCTGCAGGATCTGCAGTTATTGTGTTGAACTAATTCTCAGTGCAGATGTAGACTCTGGTGAAAGGGTACATAGCATCAGCTGACCTGAGAAATGCTAGCCACAGTGGAACTCAGACATCATTTTAACTAAAAGTTTTATTTTACCTGTAAGACCCATGTTTTATTAAACTGGTGGAATATTAACAGCTTGTGAATCATTCTCTGTGCAAATCATCGACAGAAACCTTACAAAAATAGAGAAGATTTATAAGAGGAGCATTTAAGCTTCTTTGTGGCACTCAAGAGTTTTAGTTATCTGAAAACAGATAAGAAATAGAGAAAACAAATAGCATATTGCAAAGAAGAAAGAGAAGTATCAACATAGTTCTTTAATCTGTTGGTATAATCTGGATAAAAGACAAGGGACACAAGCAAAATGAACTGGGCAAGAACAGACTGGCTAGTGAGAAGAATCTCTTACACAAAGAATACTTTTTATAAGATGTAAACATACAATAGTCTAAGTCCAAAAGTCTCTTTGGAGCAGTCCTTGTGAAGAATGCCTTCAATAGTTCTGAAAATGTTGTATTTCTGTAGTATAACTGTTAGCAATGTTCTTTGTAGCTTTCTCACCTACACAAAATGTTCCAGTGTAAAGAAAAGAACCTTAAATAAAGAAGCAATTGACAAAATATATCACAAGCTCTTGCTTCAATTTACCCAAGCTATATAAAATATTACTTATACTTAGTATATTATTTATACTTAAATCTGGTGTATCATTTACTCCATAAGTGTATTAAAATACAGATTTTCCTTTTGCATTACCTGCCATCGGGGTCAACAGAGCTTCTAGGAACTACTTGAACAACAGGGAGAGCATTCACAAGTAAAATAGCCAATTAACATTCTGAGAATTCCATAGGGAGTTTAAAGCTTGATCATTATAAATTTGGAATGACATGTTCAGTTTAGGCAGATTAATTACAATACCCAGGTATGTGCTGTTATCATATTGAATTTACATCTTTTTATACTAAGGTTGCATTAACTTGATAAAATGATATATTATTCCCAAGAGATGCTAATTAGGTGTGAATAAATGTCACAATGAACTTTTCAGGGAAGCTCAATAGGACATTGTCAGTCAGTGTCAATGTAAATGTCTCTTACTGATAAACACACAAACCCTCCAATCCTGTCTTCAGAAAGGCATACTATAATTTCAATAGCAACAGGAAGGACCAATCAGTTTCTTGTGTTGCATTACATACTAATGTTTTTAGATTTGGTAAGTGTTATAATAGCATACTACAGGCTACATACACATCAGGCTACAGATATCAGTTCAGCTGATGGCACATGTGTCTGGTCATTCACATTAAGAGTCTAGTATTTGCACTGTAATATTATTCATTTTACAGGCAATCTGCCCCCACTTGCACAGATGAGGTAATTTCAGATCTATCCTTTTAGTGAAGCTCTTTTTAAAGCATTCTTTTTTAGGCAGTACGAGAAAATTTCTTTCAGGTATATCACATGTCTATGAAGTAGAAATCTACACTCTGTTTGTGTATTGAATTGTATCTAATTCTAATATAAATTCCATAGCTCCAGCTGGACATGTAAAAGACTACATGTGCTGTTTGAGCTACATCAAAAAAAGAAACCCCTGTGAAATGCCATGAGAAACAGCTGTAATAACTGGCACCTTGCTTTGTAAATGATCCCCTCACTGAGACTATATAAGAATTTCAGTATCTGGCATTCTCCAAGACAACGTCCATCAAATATAATACAGACATTCCCACATAATATATATATTTTTTACATTTGGGGTGATTTTTGTACTCAAGAAAATAAAGGACTGACAACATGAGTGCACAGTATAACATAGACAGGCACTGCACAGACTTCCCCACAAAACTGCCAGTGAGCAAGCCTTGACCTGCAGGCCTTCTGCTATTCCAGTTCTTGGCCTTTTGTGACTAAAGACTGCCAAGTGTGGTGAACTGAGCCAATTTCTGTGATGTGAATAAATATCCATTGGCCACAGGGATTTACTTTCAGCATGTTAAATACAGTAATGCTTAGAGCTATGGAAGTCAGTAAAACTCGAATTGACAATCCAGCTCTATTACTGTCTTTTTAATTTTTTTAAACCAAAAATTTCCATCTAAGAGGAAGTAAGGTAAAGGTACTATTTAATATTACACTTTGGAAATGCTTATTTGTACTCTATGGCCAAATCCAGCTGGTGTTCCCATTAAAACCTCCCCTGAGAGGCACATACATTAACTGAAAGCTGATATTACTGGAGGAGACTGAATGAATGAAGCAAAGTATCTCAACCTACAGATTTCATTAGACCACAAACATTCTGGACAGACCTGTCATTTCCAAAATTTCTTTGCTTGGCTGCTTCCTCTTTGGTGGTTCTTGAAGAGGCTCCCTCGGCATCTAGAAGCAGTGCAGAAATAAGAGCACTTTTAAAATGACAGGTTGAAGGAGCCACAGTTATATTAAATATAAATATTAAATGTTTATAGTTTTAAGACTGAATTTAGAAGTGAGATCATGTATTTTTCTTCCACTGAACTTCCTCCACTTCAAAAGTTTAGGCCAAGAATATGCAAACCTCTTCAGGCAGCATTAATATGAAGAAGGGAAACTCAGATTAAAGCTATTGTTTTAGTACTTCAAGCTCAAGAAAAATTTTGAAGTATCACTTATTTCACATACCTTAAGTAAGAGAATCTGCATTTTCTTCCCTACAGACTTCAAACACCTCAGACACACAGTTTTACCCAATCTGGCAACTCATGTGAATGTCTAAATGCTAAGTGGATTGTTAGAAAAAAAATCTAGAAATTATATCACAAAGAATTGTCACATTGTCACATGAACTTTCTGGTACATTTTCATCAGCTTCACCTTTCTTAAAGGTGATGAGGAAATCTTACCAATGTGATCCAAAATTAAATTGAAAGTGTTTCCCAACTGACTTCAAGAGACCTTTGAACAAAGCAAGGAAAAGAAAAAAAATTTGAAAATTTAATGTGTTTCTTCTGTCCCCTGCTGCTGAATCAATCACTGTTCATGAAGAAAAATGTGAACCCAGAGAGGTTATATATAAATAAATATATCTCCCTCAAAAAATGTTTTTTATTATAGCTGAAACACTCTTTAGGAATAGAATTGGCCTGACAAAACTTTCAGAAGAAACTAGAAAAGCTCTGAGATGAACAGCCTTTCATAATTCCTAATATGGGAAAGCAATTCTCTATTGTCATTTGCACTGATTTCATAAAGTAATTGAAATTCTGAAATCTTAGGAACATAATTCTAAAAATTCTGTTAAAATAAATTGTACTGCTTTTTAAATTGTATTACTGCAGATTGTGTCTTAATCTGTAATGTCCCAAATTTTAGCGAAAATAGAAATTAATTTAGCTGTTCTCATCACACTTGAATGGGTGAGAATTCAGAGTGCCCAGCCTAAACTGCATTCTTTGTTTCCATGCTGGGAGTAGGGACTTGAATAGACCATAGAGGAAGTAATGACAGCTTTTAATACTTACTGGTAGCTCTTGGACTTCACACTCTGAGTGAATATGGGCCAACCAGCTATAAAACAAGTATCATACCATTTTGCTAGAGGAAATGACCCTTTTGAGATTCAAACTTCATTCCAGCTCTATTTTGTACAATTTATTAGGTGAGAACAGCTTTTGGATAGTATAGCTTAGCAACTTCAGTGACAGATTTAATTTCCAGCTATCTCTGCTACAATAGTAAATAAATCTCTCAACTGACAGTTTTCCTGTGTGCTTCCATATTTTCCTAAAATGAAACATTCCACCATAACTGTTTATTGGCCATTCAACTTTAAGTGATCAATTTTTAGGCAGTTATCAGTTGGCTATTTTCTTTAGAGCAGATAACACTCCTGACAGTCAAACTCCTTTTCCTTCACTGTCATCAAGGAGTAAAATTATGTATTTGTGAAACTTTAAAAAACATTTCCTCCATCACCTGAAACATGGAATTGATGAAAAAAGAGAGCAATACCCTGTGACTGGGCTGCCTATTACCTCTTCCAATCATCAAGAAGTTTACAGCAAATTACAAATGGGTATCTTAAAAAGGAAACAAGTGTTTTTCATTATTTAATTATCTCAAAATAATTAAATAATTAAATAAAATAATAAATTAACAAAATAAAATAAAATCCCAGGTGTCTTTCACAAATCTCCAGTATCATTTGGGAGTACCTAAATGCAAATACAAAAGGATTGTTTACCAACATGACAACTAAGTGAGAAACAGACACTAAGAATTAAACTCAACTTGATATTTTCAATTCAGCCTGATTTTTACTTTTCTTTATGGTTGCCAAAATGTTTTTAAGAAGGTATCTTTCATGGAATTCTGCAGTCCTACAAAATGTCACTTAGTTGTTTAAATCTGTGTCACCAAGTAGGAAAAAATATATGCTTGAAATTAAAAGGATAAAAAGTAACAGAAATAGATTTCATTTTCAATCCACTGCCAAAACCCATCTGACAAATGCTTGGCCTTTTACCAATCACAGTTGAGGCTGACATGACGATTTGTCAAACTGGGTTGACATTACTATATGAATTCTATTCTTTTATTTTGGGAGGCTGGCAAGGAAAATTCCTGGTAGAGGTGGTAACATTCTGGAGACCAGCAGTTAGCTATTGGTTAATGCTTTGTGGAAATTAAGTAGATGGGAAACAAATACTAAGTTGTCAGATAGCCATCTTCACCAGAGCAAACACAAGCCCCAGTGAAACACTGAGATAGATGTTCCTATACGTGCATGCACATACACAATCCTAGCGCTGTCTGACATTAAGTCGCAAAGACTAATAATTTAAAGTTAAATAATAACTTAAAGTTAAATACTCCTTCTTCAGCCTTAATTAGAATCTGGTTTTGGTACGTTTTACCCTGTAACTTTGGTCATATGAAGAAACAGACTCTAACAAACTCCGTATTTCCTTCAGTCATGCCCGATCTCGAGAAATGGCACTCTTTCTGCCACATGCCACGACAGCAGAACAGAAGATTTAACAGGATCTTTGAATCCAGTGCCAGAAGCTGATGTATCACAGATTTTTTCTGAATATTTAAGACGTCTGTACTCTTCTTAGAAATTTGACCACATCTTGGTCATGTCTTGCCAAACTTTTGGTGTGTTGTAACTGTTACTTAGAGCTTTCTTTCCCTGGTTTCTTCTCACTCCCTCCTCCCATATGGCTTTCCTTTGCATTTCCTAATCCAAGGGGCACAAGGTCATACTACCCTATGCAATCATATCTGGGTTTTTAAAGTTAATTAGAGCATACTGGGTGATGAAATATTTCAAAGTTCAAACTGTGAGAGAATGGAATGTTTGAGGGGATTCCTATTCCTCCTGTTTGACCAAAAAGGACCAGTTAATTTACCCTTACATGTTCTTTATTCTTTGTTTCTGAATATTAAGAATAATAATGACACTGTTACACTCACAGTCCCTTTGCTTCAAGACAAATAATATGAAGGTCTCTCTTCAGCTAGGGGTTTTTGTTTCTGTTTACTTGCTTTTCCTAGTAGAATTTAAAATGCATGTCAAATGTTTGATTTGATATCATAAAACTAAGAGGTTTATAATGTTGTTCACCATATTTTGTTAACTTTAATGCAAATAAAATATAAATTTGAATAGATTTGAAAGACATAAATTTGAGAAGAAAGATACAGTCTTGATGCTGTAAATTGTTATATATTAACTTCCTCTATGTATGAGAAGTCCCAACAAAGGTTACTGGGCTTGTAATGCTTGGGCAGTTCTACACACAAAAGTCAGACTGAAGGAGTTCTGTAGGTTAGGGAAAGATGTGGTTCGAATTGTGAGCTCATGGTAGAAACCACTGAACATTTTTGCATCTGGGAAGTGGTTGTAGTTATAAATGATATGACTTTGGGAAACTTTTGTTGTGGTTCTTTAATCTTTCAGTTTTCAACTGAGACGTGTTTCATTAAAGTGGGGGATGCCTATTCAAGGGCTGCCTTTATAATTTGTGTTACTAGTTCAGATGGAGATCTGGTTTATGTGTGTGATTTCAGCAATGAAGGTTTATTGTATTTACTAAACCATATGTTTTTCTACAGCCTGCTTGGAATTTATGATGAGATTGTTTTGGTTTAAGTTGACAACTACAGTATGTTTCAACTTAACTGATTTCCACTGAAAATTGTAACCTCTAATAAAATGAAATTTTGAAATTTTCAGGCAATTACATTTTTCAGCTCTGGTAATAGGGTTCTGTTAAAGGGGTTAGTTGGAGATTTTTTTGTTGTTTTGTTGGGTTTTCTGTTTGTTTGTGTTGGGTTTTATTTCATTTTTTTGACAAATTGATAAAATTCTTTGAAAGGTTTTATTATTGCCTTTTGTGGCAAATTCATTATTTTGTCTTGGATCTAGAAATTGAGATCCTACATATATTCTACATTCTATATCTGTAAGTGTCCATTCCATTAATAAAAATAGCAAAAACCAGGCAATTTAAAAACACTTATCATGCACCCTTTACTTCCCTGAGTATTCTAAAATTGGAAATAAATCACATGAATATTTCTGAAAAATATCAGCCTAACAAGACTAGCACAGTAGTTCCTGAAAAGCAGGGGATGCACATGAAATGCAGAACAAGAAAGACCATCCAGATGGATAGAGCAGACTGGCTTCTCACTCACCTAATGGGACATTTGCTGAAGTCCTTGGATGAGTTGTTCAAACCACAGCAGGAATATCTGAATTCCCTAAGACCTCAGTTTCAAATCTTGATTGTGTAGTTGCAGGTCTACAACTTCCTCAGCTGAATCAGAGGTATTCTCTGGCATATCCTGCTGGAAGGTCTCTTAGGGGTAGTCTTTGGATCAATGCAAGCAGACACACTTTGCCTCTGATTTGCATGGATTATACAGACTCTGTTTTGAAGTATGGAGTAATCTGAGGGTGCATTTTTTGAGAGGTTCTTCACTGCTCCCCTCAATGCATACGCCCTGTATTGTGCACTGAGATAATTTCTTTCTAAACCATAGACATTATATAACAGTTGTGTTGTAAAAAATAGAAATTATTAAATATGCCTCAAATATTACATATTTTGGTGAAATTAACAATAGCACAATGGATGCAAATTTCAAACTACAAATTCCTTTAGTGCTTGCAGAATGAATGGGAAAAGTCAGTGTATAAAGCCTAGCCTGTCTCATTCCTTTTTACTTTCCCAAGACCATCACGGTTGTTAGCAACTAAATATAGTATTTACTAAATAAATTATATTATTATCAAATGTATCACTTTAATTGGCCATATGACATGTAAAACATATTAACAAGGAGGAAAGAGGAAATGTGTAAGGTGTACTGATAAGCACAGCCCTTATCTCCCCCCTACTCTGGCAAGCCAGGCTTTCTCTCTCATGTCAACAGCCTAACCTAAAAGGCAGCTCCCTTGAAAGGGCTCATCACTAGAAGTGCTTTACAATGAACAATTGTTCCCATCCTTGCAGATAATATTGGTCAACATCAGCGCACTGGCTTTGTCTGGGAGTGAGTTGGAGTTGGATTCTCAGTGGTGCTGTGTTTTGAATTTGCGGCTACAAAAGTGCTGACAGTGCCCCAGTGTAAAGCCACTTCAGAGCTTTCTCTTTTCTTCCCCCTCCCCAGTGAGGATGCTGGGGGCAGGTAAGAGGTTGGAGGGAAGTGGCAGGGGTAGCTGACCCAAACTGACCAAAGGGATATCCTGAACCACAGGACATTGTGCTCAGCAGTAAAAAGGGAAAGCAGGGGAAAGGAGGAATGTTTGCGGTTGCAGCGTTTGTCTTCACAAGCAACCATTGCATATGTTCAGGCTTTCCAGAAAACAGCTAGTCTGACAGCCTGGTGGTAAGTGCATTCCCCTTCTTCCTTTGCTTATATCCACGGCTTTTGCTATTAAGCTGTCATCGTTCTGATCCACAAGTCTTCACACCTTCCTTCTATTTTGCCCAACTTCCATGGGAGAAGGGAGTGAGTGAGTAACAGGGTGGGCATTTTGCTTCTAGCCAAGGCCAACCCACAACAGCTAGGAAATCAGGAATGCTGATCTGTATTAATATGTGTCAGTGGAAAAATTATACAAGGCAGTAACCAAATAAATCTCTAGATTAATTGCAGACTCTTCATGAAAAATAAAAGAATAAAAAGCTTAATATAAAACAAATTTTGGCTGAGGAGGTAAGAGATGAATAAAAAATTTCCATCCTGAGAAATCCAGTTCCCTTGCTTCTCTACAAAGTGATACAACTTATTAGGAACAAACAAAGACGGGTCATCTCAAATATTCAAAAGTCGTTCTCTAAAAATAAAGTAACAGTCTGAATTTATATGGGCTTGCAAACATGGATAAGGATAAGTTCCAGTGTGCAAATATGGATAAGTTCCAGTGTAAGAGTTTTAAAGAAACTGCTAGAAAGGAAGGGGTAGGTTTTAGGAAATGTATTTTCTAAGTTACCCTCTTCCTTATATTACGTTGTATCACTTCTATTAAGATTAAACAGTTTTGCAATTCAGAAAATTCTCAACCATTTAAAAAAATACTATTTATGAATTCTCAAAACTTAGCCCGAATTGACCAGTGGAGTAATTCTGATCAATGTACATACAAATACAGTAGGCAAAAGGTCTGAGTACTGGGAACTTCCACATCTGAGGAAAAGCCTAAGGGTAAAAGCCATTTCACCTACTGGCAGTGGGGTATGAGCTAACATGAACCAGTACTGCAGGAGACGACTACTCTTAGAGCTGTAAAAAATGAAACGAGGTCCTTATCCATCAAGTTTCAAATGACTGGTTCTTATATAAACAATTATTTTTTATTCCTATAATATTCTCCTAATGACTCAAGGTCCCTGTAACAATGTCAAGTCTTACTTTCCACCCTGTGCATCTACACTGCATTATTTCTCTGGTTTCTCAGAGATACATTTTTGCCATATTACCTTGTAGTGTAAGAAACCAAAGGTTCTTTGGCCTATGACCAGAAACTGACATGATACAATTCAGAAGACTTTTCAGAGCCACATAAAATGCTTTGAAAATAATTTTGGAAGATGAAGGCATACCAAATCTGGTTATGATTATTTTCCCACTGTAAAATGTTATGCGTCCATGGCAGGTATGTTACATAAAGGAGGCACAGATAGAGAATTAATTTTCATTGCTTTTTCTATGGAAAACATACTGAGCTCAGTAACCAGAAAAATATTGAAAAAAGAGTAAAAGTGTGTTTTGTATAAATTCTGCAGCAAAAAATGTACTTAATAGATTTTAACTGATTATTTGTGTGGTTCATTTAACTGATGGGATATTATGAAATACACATGGATGTGCTGCGCTGAGCCCACTCAATTCTTTACAAACATTTAAAACTTTATTAGCTGATAGAGTAGGAGAATTTTTTTGTTTTTGATTGTTGTTCCTGAAATTTTCATATGTTCAACATATGGTAAATCTCTCTGAAGCCTAGCTGACACTAGAAATCAATAAAGCCTACTTGCACTTCTATCCAAGCATTATTTGTGAATGCCTTTAACTGTACTTTTATTAATTCACATGCTATGATAAACTTCTGATCAATAAAGAACAAGTTATGAGATTGATAAATTCCATTTGTCACAATCTATTATTGGGTAGAGTTTTACAATATTTCATTCTCTTTCTTTCTTCCAGGGTTGGGTATTTCATTAAATTCTAAGTAATCAGTCTAACACAAAAAATAAGTCAGAACTTTGTTTTTAACTGGCTTTGACCTTTTTAAAAAATTATTCCAGTGCAGTGTGTCATATACAAAAAATTGTAATTATGCAATCCCTAAAAATGCAAAATGTTTAATGTACCAGCAAGTTATCCAATCCTTTCTAAGGAGGAAGTGTAAAAGTGAGCTTGAGCTTAACAGCTTCCCAACTGCATCGATTCAATTTTTCCAAGATACCTCCTCCAAGTTTGCCTTCCCTCTCTTGGATTTTGATATCCTAATACAAGCTTCAGCAGAAAATATAGTTATCAGATAATTAATTTCTAATTACATAAAGTTACTTAAAGGTTAGAGATAAAAAAAAAAGTATAACATTTTTTATAAGGGATGTAAATACTTAGTTTGCATTTCACTGTACATTTGCAACTTCACCATCATTTCTCACCCAACTCCTCTCTGAAACAATGGCCTCTATGAAGTTAAACACGTTCATTTACTGCATTTACTGTTAAAAGACTGTTCCATTCCAAATAAATGTCTAATGTTTTGTCAGGTCTGAAGATTTAGCATCCATTTTACTATCCGCATTTTCTCTTTATCTATCTTTAAATCATCTTTGTAGCTATCAGGCCCAAGCATTCTAAGTTGTATCACAGTGATACTGTGAACTTTATTTTGCCTTTATTAAAATCTGACTCCTTAATCACTAGTTATACTTACAATTTTTCACCTTAGGGGCAAAATCTTTTGCCCAAATACATAATTCTGATAAATGAACAAAAAGCTTGGATGCCTCTTATTTCAATGTATGGTTTTAACATTTCTTTGCCTACTCCCATGGACATTCAGAATGGAGATGGTACCTAATGGCATTTAACTAGAAGTATCACAAAATATCCTAGAAGGGGTGTGCAACTCTTCCTTTCCTTCACCCACTTAAGCATGCCAGTACCCACCTGGTTGATTGAACAATATTCCAAAACAGTTTTCTTGTTTTGATTTTGCTAGAGCTGGCAAGGTTATGCAACTGTTTCATATTTTACTTCTATTTTAAAATTTCGAGATCAAAGGCCTAGAAAGAGTTCAGTGGTTCTATAGCCTCTTGGAAGGGATGTCATGGGGATTCAAAGCACTGACTAGGTTCCACCTCACAAGAAGATAACATGGCCAGCCCTTTGCAGAATTGTTGGTAAGGTTGAATGTTACTTAAAAAAATTTATTTTCTAAGATAACTTTTGTTAAAACAATGTTAGGTACTCTTAGGCAATTAATTACCAAAGTGAGATTTTAGATCATGTTTAATATTTTATAATCTTCACCAATCCTCTCTGTTCATGCATTTTAAAAAAAAAAAATATAGCGCTTACAATGCTGTCACTTATCCACAAAACTCTTGGGGAGTGTTCAGATCACTACTACAACAACAAATTGCATAAATCCAGAACATGAGCATGATCAAAATGTCAAATACAGTGGACTGACAAGCACTATTAAAGGAAGATAGACAACTTACATATTTTCATGCAATCCATGAATGTAGAAATGGCTGAGACTCCTTGATAATTCTTCCTCTCAATTTTGAGATTTTCACTGCACTGGATAGAATTTAACCACAGAAAAAGAATAAATTCATATACAGTACTTTAAGTCTTGAGGTTTCTCTCTACTCCATTTTACTTTGAAAAAATATAGTTTGGTGTTCTAAGAATTTCCAGGCCTTTTTTACTTGGAAGTTTCATTTTCTACTATTACTGTAATCAACAGAGCCTCGCACTTCACAGCAACACAGACATTTTATACAGAACAAAGGATTCTGCTCCATATTCTTTTAGGGCAGAGGGGGTAGATGACAATAATGCAGAAAAATCTCTTCCTCTTTGAATTCTGTTTTACCAGCTCTCTAAATAAAAATTTATGACATCATCTTGGATATCATCTATTACATCATTTTGGATATGAGTTTCTCTCTAGACCGATATCAATAAATAGGAAATGTGATTTCTCCAGGTATCCTAAAAATGGGAAAATCCATAAACCTCTTTTTCTGCACAGCTGATTACAAAGAACAAATGTAGAACCCATAAGAGGAAGCCAACCCTTCCTATACAGCTCTGATGAGATCCCACCACTTCCCTTAGACTGACAGATGACAGCTCTCCTATCAAAAGGGCTTGTATCAAATATTATTGCAAAATTAGCCTGTGCTATATCTGAAGTACCACATCTGAAGCTGGTTTGCAATAAATATTTCATGAGGGGTTTTTGGTGGTTTTTAACAGATTACGTTATTCATTTTTAAAAATAAAGCAGTGCATTCAGAAAAGGTACTGCAAGTCAAGTTGCTTGGGTTCCACTCAGATTGGATTAATAAACCACATCTGACCTGAGGCAAGACATTTAGCCTGGTGTTGTCTCTAGCTGTTTGTAGACATGAACCTAAACGTTGCCCAGAGTCTCCTCAGTGTTTTCCCCAGTGAGGATGCTGATTTAAAAGCATTATTTATTTATCTGTCTAAATAAACACTACCCACGAACAAAGTCTGGCAGCAGGCATAGATGCTGCATCACCCTCATTCCTCTGCCTTCTACAGAACATTTGACTTCTGCCTACACTTTGGTCAAAAATTGATAGAAAATGAAAATATATTAATCAGCAAACTTCTCCTTGCTACATTTCAAGATTAAGCCATCGGTAACATTTTGTCTATTATTTAGTTTTGACTCTAGATTCAGTGACTTTTGCTTACAATTCAGAACCAGGTAAGGTCAGAACTTTAATGAGAAAAAGAACTAAACATGAAGAATGTTCCTAAATCCTGAATCCAAAACAACTCAGAGGACAAAGGCTAAAGATTTGCTGTAAGTTTTAGAAAGCAGTAAAACCTTTAATATAGGGGCCATGTAGTGCATATAATCCACAGAGGAGGGTTGTCATAAGGACACAAATACCATTGATTTCCATCTAGATGTAGAATGCATTCTGACAGTAGGTAAAGGGTATTTGAAACAACATTTTGTTTGTAGGTCAGCTACTTTGGCCTAAAGGAATTTGTTCCTGTATCACGAGTTTATACACACTGCTAGCGTATTAATCATGGGGAATATACTACTTTTCATTATTTTAATATAAATACACACACAAAACCAAAAAAGGGCTTGGACACATGCAACTGCCAGAAAAAGATATTTCTATAATATGTCAAGAGAGTGAATATTTTATTTTATAATTTCAAATTGCAGTCAAATTATGAAAATTAGACAATCCATGTGTTTTTCTAAAAACAACCCAACTTCAAATAAACAGAAGCCTTTAGTACTCGATATAAAATTATCCCTTTGCCACACCTTTTCTTTCACACTCAGCCAAAGAGAATAAAACTCAAAATGAAATTCTTGGATTATTAGAAATCAAACCAAATATTACAGATCTGGAATAAGGTGCAATGAAAATTATATTGAACATACAGCTTATTTTTGGAAACTAATATAGACCATGATAACATTATTTGAAACCTTCTCTTTACCTTCATTTTAAAACCGAGTTCAACAAAGGATCTCAGCAGGTCCTGCTTAATATCATTCAGTCATTCTGTTCATATGCCTCAAAACCACAGATTTTAATTTCCTTTTATCTATAACATGAGTAGCACAGTAAGATCACAAGCTGAATAGATCCTGAAATGTTATTTTAGGAGGCTGTAGGAAGTTTATAAATTTAGCATTGCTATGAACCATATTCCAGTGGTCTGGTTTTTTTCAGGACTGCTCAACATACCACTCAGTTGTGCTACAACTTATGGGGTTTTGCCCCTCTAGTAGATTGCTGGATCTGAAAAGTCTGTGTTTTGAAGTCACTTCTGGCCCCAAAGAAGTGACCTTTTGTCACCTTCAACTCATCAACTACTCTCTCAAATGGCAGCCAAAACAATAGTTTAGGACTTTGAAAGCACTTAGCACAAATGTTGCCTTATGGTAAAGCCTTTGTCTTTCAATGTCATGATTCAGTTTTCTTTCCAGCCTTCAAGCAGTTATGTTCAAGGGAGTCTGACTCAAAACAAGTGCTGTACACGTGCAGCAGCACTGGCAGAATTTCCCTTCTGCACCAGCTCCTGCTATTCATCCACTTCTGTGCTGATTAAGGTATTGCATTTCTCAAATAGTTTATCTATGATTTCCATTTAAGCCAAACTTGCCAGTTCTCAGTTGACTAGGGAGGCCTCCTAACTTTGAGCATTCTCCACCTTCTAGTCCAGCAGAAAAATCCCCTTCTCAGCAGTGAACACTTTCACACACTACAGTCTAGTTTCCTAACAACTTTAGGGCCATGGAGCCAAACTCCTGAGCTGGTATGAATTAGGTTCTGTCTGGGGCAGTGGAGCATAATATAATCTCAGCTCACAGAGTAGTTTAAATTTTTGGCATCCACCTTTTTCAGACTAAAGTAATCTCTAAGAAGTAAATGCAAGTCATCATCCTAACCATGCCCTCATGCAAAAATGATAATTGAAGGCACTGGGAAGTTAAGTTTTAAAGTTAGTGAAGAAGGTGTAGAACAGTTCTGCAAATATTGGCCAATGTGAGAAGCAGAGAAGTCAAGGACAGCCAATGGTCAAACTTGTGAGCTCCAGTGATAATTTTCAGGGGACTTATCTGACCCAAGTGTCCCTCTGACAGTCCTTTAATAAATTAAAACAAAATACAACCCATATTTTTTTATGTTAGTCTGATTCTCCATCAGATCTTGACCAGACATTTATCTGATATGCGCCTGCAAATTGAAAAAAAAAAAAATTTTAGGAAATAATAGGGACCCTTTCAGCTCAGTACTAAAGAAAAAAAAAGAATTGATACATGGATATCTTCAGCTTTCTTCAAGGCAATCTTGTACTGCTATTTAATATGTTATAAAATTGAGTAAAGTGGCTAACTTATACAAGAACTTAGAAGAATTTTGTGTCAACATACATGAAGAGAAAAAAGATTTGACAACTTGGAATACATTTTCAGATTTCACAGAATGGATTATTTTAATCAAAATTAACATGGACATTAATGTCTGTTTTCCCCTCTTTTATCACTTTTACAGTGACATAATTATGTTGAGTGGGTTATTTCTAATTTACAATATGGCATGTGAGAAGGATCAGATCGTGAGACTTAACTGTACAATATCACAATATAAATAAGCAACCTTCACTGTGAATCAGAAACCTCTAAAAGGGATAGGGAGCTCAGTACAGGAATATCATTATGTTGCGTGGGAGAGGTTTAGTACTTTTGTTCTTAAGAAAAAAATGGCAACAACAAAACCCAACCTTCAGCAATATTGTACATAGCTGTATTAGGCTTTCTGGATTCCTTCTTGGTATGCAATTTTAATATCCTTCTCTCTTTGACAAGGTCAGGTCTGCTTTCTCTTTTAGGCAGCTCACAACATTCAAGTTATAGCTAATTGGTTTGATTATTTGTTCTGTAACCTATAATTCCCCATGACCTTTTCAAAGCCCATTTCCAATTTAATGAGCCAAACTAATAAAGCTTATACTGGACTTTTGATGAGACCTGTCACAATGTCTTGACAAATTAAGTGTTCTGCATTCTGGGTTACTTTCAGACCAAATGCAACTTCAGAGTTAATGTTGTTAATTTTTCTTTTAAGGGATACCATTTGTCTGTACAGAACCATTGATTTTCACAGAAAAAAAAACCACAACCAACCAAAAAAAAATTTATTTTCTCTATACTACCCATACAGGCTGGTCCCTAAAGATTAAATGTGGATATTTATTTTCATGCATCCAACATTGTAACTTTAATCTTATTCTTATCCCCCTCTCTATTTGCTAAGTTACACTGACTTATACAAGAAGTCCACCAGGCTGAATATTGTAGCTGGGATAGAAATGTCCTTACAGAATACAAAAATTCCTAATTAAAAAAAAAAGGATTAAGAAAACCTGAACTTTTACCTTAAGCTAAGTCATCATTGCATATCATGAGCATAATAGAGAACTCTTAATACAAGGGAGATATAAGTGTTTGGTGTTCTGATTTAGACTTTATTATTAAAATTATTATAAACAGCATGACTTCCCTTTTCAGGAAAACAAAAAATAAAGCTCCCTTGCCACACCCTGTCCCATTTTGACAGTGGGATGCAGTGTTGACTTGTTTCAGGAAAACTGTTTTGTCTTTGGCTTTGAAAGATGTACATTTGTATTTTTTTTTTAATAAAATTGTCTCTCTAAAGTAAATCCCAACAACTCCATTATCTAGCATAATGAATGGTTGGGATATGCAAAATGGTAGGAGAAGAAAAAGTCAGGGTGGGGGGAAAGGTGCTACAAGCAGCTAGTTAACATTTTCTGGAAGGGATTGGGTACCTGGCAATCAACTTTAGTTCATCTACACCATTCTTCCTAGCACTTACGTTTCCCAAACCATGATACAAAGACATCTCTGTGATGTCATCCTTTGCAAACCACATGTGCTATCCAGCAAGTCTCTGAAGAGGCTTCTAAGTTTTGTTTCAGATTTTTTTTTTTGTTTTGTTTTAAATCTTTTAAAGATTCTTACTATTAAATTAGATTTTCTATTATATTGATTTAGAGCAAATTTATATTTAACTTACAGTGAATAAAGTTCAAACTAAAAACTGAAGCTTAGTGCCTTGGTGAGTATGAGCCAGACTTGTGTATGCAAAGTTAATCCTACACATTGGTTTTTAAAAATTTTTCTATTTCTTAAGGGAGGTATTGAGATTGTATTTAACCTGTTTTATAGAAGCCATGTATTGTGTAAATAATTTTTTTTCTCTATATTAGAGCAATATTTTTGTCATTCCAAGAGATGTTGCTGCACATCATTAATCAAGATAAGGAGATTCAGCATATTTCTAGAGCAGTTAGTCATGTTATAATTGGAATGAAAGGCAATTCAATAGCTGAGATTATAGAGTATCAAAGGATGGGCAGGTAGAAAAACCTCCCAGATGCTGACCTGTGGCCCAATAAAAGGAAAGTGACAGAGATATCGTTAATCCTACACAGAAAGAAAGATAAGATCATTCCTGAGAGAGCAGGCAAGGGAAGATGAGAGTGTGCAAAGTGGCAAGGATTAACATTGTAAGAAATGCTAGTACTGAACTGCAGCTGTGACCAAAAATCTTATTCTTTATATTCATACTCTTTTGTAGGTAAATTATTTAGCAAGGAATCCTGAAAATGGTGGGAGGATTACCATTTTTAGATGTTTACAGAAGCATGTGTGAAGGTAAACAATATAAAGCAAATTAGTGCAGTCACAATTGTGAGTACACATCCCTATTCCATGTACCATGCTGCTAGGGGAAGGAAAAAAAGTGAAGGGAGTGTGCACAGCCATCTTTTTTACTCTTGAGGTTATTCAGTCAGCGTTAGACAGATGCAATATAGCGACTACGCAACGTACCAAGGGTTCATCTGGCTCACTGGTGAGGCTGAAGCATAGTGCTTTTACCCTGAAGGAGCTGAAAATATTTGAAATCAACAACTTGATCTCCTGGGATTGTGACAGCAGGTCTGTATCTTTTTAGTGCAGCATGTCAAACTGAAGAAAATTGGGAAAGCAACATGGGACAAATGTTTTGACCTCACAGTACCATGCTACGGTGATGAGATACTACAAGTCTTATCTTTTTCCCTGTTAACATTTGCCAGGAGCAATTCCTTCTGCTGCACTTAGGACTGGTTGTGTTTATGTAGATGTTCTGCTATGCACCGGCAGAGGAAGTTTTTAATAGTAACTGTTTCTAAATATTCCCTCTATTCCATTCAGAAATATATAAATCTAGTAGTCAATATAAATAACTTTCTTTTCAGATCAGATAAAAGATAAGTAAACTTCAAGATCTTTTTTAATAGTAAAAAATTATTCTGAAAAAGATCTTGAGATATAATTGTCAAGGGAAAAATAACTCCCGTGCATTGTTCACATAAAAAAATCTCAAAAGTTTCCATAACAAAATTCAAAACATAAACCTCTGATAGTGCAGATCTTCAAGGGTCAGATAGAGTTTCATATTTTTTTTAAGATATATTTCTTGCTCTTGTTTTGTTAGTAATGGCAGAAGCCTGCTATACAGTGAAAGATGAAGTTAGTGAAATAGTGTTCTTGAGCAACAGAGAGTTCTTTCACTTCCAGCTCCTCAGTCCTAAACAGGCCTGTTTTATTTCCATTCTTCAAGAAAAGGGGAAGCAAAGTCCTACATAATGACCATAAAATAGTTTGAATTGGAAGAGAACTATGGAACTATTAAAGTTCATCGAGTCCAGCCCCTCTGCAATGAGCAGGGATATCTTTGACGAGATCAGGTTGCTCAGAGCCCAGTCCAGCCTGACTCGGAATGTTTCCAGGGATGGGGCACCCCCACCACCTCTCTGAGCAACCTGCTTCAGTGCTTTACTGTTTGCTATTCATAAATAATTTCTTTTGTATATATATATATATATATATAGTCCAAATCTACCTATGTCTCATATAGCTATGATCCCATTCTATAATCTACCTGTCATTTCCCAGTTGCATCTCTCTTCATCACAATTTTCAGTTCAACAAATCAAATAAACAAGAAAGAAATAATTCAATATTCAATAAACCATTAATTAAATCCATGGGATATGTGACTACAGGCTCCTTCAGGCTTTTGCAGTGAAAACATTCTGAACAGAATCAAAAATCATTTTTTCAGTTCATACAGTAATGCTTTTGTTAATTTCTAGGTGCATCAATGGAGTCAACAATAAGAAAAGGGATTTTAAAAATCTCACTATGTGTCTAAAAGAATTTTACCTAGGATTAATATACAAATGTATTATAGTATGCCTAATAGAAATTATTAACTGTGAGTACATACACTTAACAAGATGAAACCATTCTAAAAACTTGTATGTATGTATGGCACAAGAGTCTTAGTGTCACAATTGTACCATTGCATAAAGAATCTGGGGAGAAAAACAACTAATTTAGGAATTTGGGGGCAGAATAGTGGTTTTCTTTTACTCTCTGATTAAATATGTTATTTTCAAAATGCTTCTTATAAAAGATGTTATTCTATTATGTAGCAAGAGCACTACAATTAATGTGCTATGCTCAGAAACCTGAATCTATTAATGAAAATGTGTGTGATATTTACATCCCTTTTGGAGAATGATTTTGAAAGAGCAACATTCACAGAAGAGCAGGACTACTGAATATTAATAAAAATATGGTGCTCAGTTTTCTAGATACAAAGAGGGAGGTGAGTCTACTGCTAATTTCAGTGTGAAATAATTTGTTAATCATAAGCAGACAGCCAAAACCCAAGTACTTCCAACAAGAGTCTGCAAGGGCAGGAATTTATTTTCAGTTTCTGGGTTTTTTCTGCCTAAATTAAGCATGAGAACACTCAATACATTATTTGTTGTTTTCTAGCATAAAGCTGTCATAGTTTGTCACTGATCAGAAAACACACCAGTGTACTTTAGGCAATGAGTCACGTGTCATTGATAGCATCCAAACCTTAAAAGCCCACAAAATTAAAATTCTTCACCCATATCATTAGGTGTTCTCTGTGGAAGTACTACAGGAAGAATTTCCCTTGAGAATGCAGTTTTGAAGGGCAATGATAGCAGAATCTGTTTGAAATAGGAATCAGGGAATTAGCTCTTGTGTTTGGAAGTAATAATTGAACCTCTTCCCCTACAGAAGAACTTCATGCCACTTTCTGACAGTGAAACAATGCTTTGTCATAATTTTGCTATCACAGTGATATTTATGTGCCCTGATAATGTGAAACACAACTTTTTTTCCTTAGGAAGAGAGAGCTATTTTTTGCTATTTACCATGGGTTTAGGTTGACATATTTTATTTACATCTTGTTTCTCCCCATCTGAGGTCTCATACTGATGGTCCTTTGAGGGAGTTAAGTGCCCCAAAGCACTACCTCTTTCAGTGTTTTGTTGAATTTGAATCAAGCTTCCCTGTAGTAAGTTGCAAAATTGTTCAAAATTGACTCTAGGCATCCTAAGAACCCTAAAGCTTCCAAGGGACTTGTTTAAAGCTAAAAACTGAATATCTCCTAAAGGAAAACTACATGTCAGATTTATATTATAATGTGTTATTGTGCTTTTTCTTCTAATTGGGTTTGAAGCCAAAATGCTGTTGTTTTGCAAATGCTCCTGTTATTATTATTGCCACATAGAAAACCAAACAATGAAACAGCATATCAAAAAAAAAAAAAAAAAAGAAAAAGAAAAAGAAAAGACCAGAACAATAGCAATTCTGGAAAATTTTCCATTCATTATTTATGTTATTTAATTATACAGTCTAATGTGACATAGGAGTAAGAATTTTTAATATTTGTATTGAAGTACAGCGAGACATTACTTTTTGTACAAATGAAGTAAAATTATTTTGAGTGTCAAAGAGGAAAATAGCTTTAAAGTTTTAGCTTAGCCTCAAGAATTAGATAAGCAAGGTAAAAAAGTAAATAATATCTGCCAGTAAGGGATATGTGATCATCAGCAAATTTGAACTACTACTATGCGCTTCAGCAATAATAAAATACTCTTATTTAATGCTAACAATGAAAGCATCTAAATATGAGATGCCTAAATGCACTGTTTCTTTAATCAGAAATTAATAACCTGGCCTCTCAAGATGGTCCAGCCTTCTAGACTAACAGACTGGTGTGGCACCAGGACTGTGTGTACACCTGTAAACACAGTGGAATAAGGAGCTTCAGTTGAACACTATCTAGTGCTAAGGAAGTCCCCCTCCTGAGAGACATTTCACATCAATCCAGTTCCTTCATTCAGAAATTATCTGAGATTTGGGTATTCTCAACAAGCCTGAGAAGGTGCCAGTGCTGAGACAGTGAGACTATGCCATGCTTCATTACTTTGAGATAAAGCACAACACTCAGACCTTAAACACACAAAAAAGCAGAAAAACAAAGCACTCAAAATTCCAGTGTAGTAACTATTCAGATTCTTGAAACAAACATTTAAATTGGAGTTTACTGAACAGATTAAAATTCTGTTCTGTCAATGTCTACATGTCTGCACTACAGGAAACAGATGGCCTCTGACATCAACCAAGCTTTGGAAAGAAAAAGGAAGGGAGTTCAAACACAAGTCAAGCCAATGGGTATTTCAGGTTGCCTATTTACTCACAAATCCTTTACAAGTTTATATCTCAACCAAGTCTACACAAGAGGAATTCTTACTCTAAACTCATTTGGATTTTAATTCTTGGTAAGAAAATAACAGAATAAGGTTAAATACCTTTTATACCATAATAGTAATGTATTTGAACAGCATACAAAAATCTGCATAATAGGAAACAAACTTTAGTGCAGCCATCCACACCAGTTAGTTCACAGTACAGTTAAAGAATCCATGGAAGATGTAATTGAAAACATTTCTAATCCAGGTTATATCTCACAGGAACACTTATCAATATCACTTATCAATCATAGTGCCTAGCGTAGAGCCTGAGGATGCTTATCCCATAGGCTACCACTGTTTTCACCCCATTAATATGGTCCAGGATGTTTTGATTTTCAGTTTTGGCATTAGATGAACTTCATTAGGCACAGAAAATTTTTCAACTCTCAGATTTGTTCGTATTATGGTAGCTATATACAATAGTGGGCAGACTCTATAATGTGGAGGTTCCAGCATAAAAGGTCTACAAGCAAGACAACATGCTTTATGCATTTACCAATTACCACTGGGTCATTGACAGGTATATCTGTTATCAACTGATAACCTACACTGGAAACAGAAGATGGGTTTTAATTATTTAAACGAATATGTATTCATAACGGAAAAGGCTTTTTAAAAAATTATATATATGAGAGATAGAAATACCTTTGTCTAACCTGGGAACTTCTATAAAACACTTGTTATTTCATTGAGTTACCACAAAGCTTATCTTTCTTTTTCAATATACATGTCACTAGAATAAAGCATGATTTCTTAGGATGTTTCCTTTAATTAAAGTACAAAAGGACTTTTCTCATTCAGAAGCTAAGCAAAATAGGAAGAAGGAAGTTTACATGCTTGCAATTTCAAGCAAGGATCAAGACATTGTTCCTCAGCATGACTCATAACCAGGAATTCATAGCTGATTCCTGTTAGCTTGTACATCTGACTCATGTCCTCTCATAAGTTATGGTGCAGAAGATATTCCAAAATTTATAAGACAGTAATTCTCAAATATACCAAGGGGACTTACAAAACAGAGCTATTTCAGTCTCCTGGAAATGACTAATGAGAACTCTTTCAGCCATTACTTGCAAATATTTATTCTCCAAGGCACAAGGCCATAATTACCAAGGTTTTAACAATGCAAATACTGGGTAGGTACATGTCCCAAAAATTTTCGGTCCATTAATATTATGTTGAATAAAGAATAGACAAGCCACTACTGCTATCTCTAGGTATATATATTTATTTAACATATTTAAAATAAATTAAAAATCACTTTGAATTTCTAAGAAGGACCAAATTACTTTTTTTCTCCACTTCTTAAATTGTTTTCTTTTCTTTCTTTCATTTTTAAATTCTTTATTAGCACAAACACAAAACTTATGCTTTTCATTTTGCTGTGTTCAAAGTTTCTCTGGGAAATAAAACACTCATTCCTTGTAGCTTTAACCCCATATTTAACTCTTCCCACAAACAGTCACTTTACAATGAAAGTTCAACTCTGGAAATTGCAATCCAGTGCCCTTTCTTCGGTGTTAATGGCAGATTCACTTGACAAGGACTTGGAAATTGTCTTCCAGACAAAGTGAAAATATTTTCTCTACCAAACAACAACAAACAGTTATTGAATACAGATAAACAAAACTGTCTTGTAGAAATTTTCCCTACTTTCAATAAGATTATATAAGGTTTTCCTTTATTTTCATTGCCAGAATATGATCTGATCAATTTTTTTTTCTCATGAAAATTAACATTTGGCTCCTAATAGTCAATGGTGAGACTTCAAATCAAGTCAAAGCAGAAAATAAAGTATTTGTAGGAATATTATAACTTCACTTATTATATGACCAATCATTTCAACTCCAAAGGAAACTTCCCAGTATGACCATTCATGAGACTGCCACAGCTGGGACTAAAGGCCCTTTACAGCAATGGCTTGACTCCCTGTGCAGACAGAGTCAGAGCAGTTTTCCCTCAGCACATCAGCTGTATAGCTTCACAAACCCATTTATTCATGGCCCAGTGACACCAAAACCACCTGAGCTGGTGTCTCTGAGGACTCCCAGCAAAGGAACCCCTGGGCTTTCACCCATCCCCTCTCACCTAACTGTGCACAAGTCCCGCTGCTCCCCCCGAGTCTCTGGCTCCTGCTGTCTGTCCCAGAGTCAGCTCACAGTGCCCTGCTCTTTGTGCCCTTTGTGTTCCCAAGGGTTGGCACTTCACTGCCTCTTGTACCGCTGGGCTCCTGCCCAGAGCTCAGCCTGCCCCTCGAACCGCGCCACGCAAATCAAGCTCTCTGCGCCAGACGCGTTCTTCCACCTCAACCGTACTTTTGCAAACAGAATTTCCTTTCAAAAGATTCCCTAGAGAAAGAGATTTTCCTGACAGAGGACAATTATCATCATCTCTCCCTGCATTCAGGTAAATAGGCATGGGGGCCACAAAGTCCTTTGTGCTTTGTCCTAGCTTGTATTCGGAGGTCAAACCAATTGACTGAAATGGCAACTAGCAGGTCCATCTAATGTGGTTACAGGGTGGCCCAATGGTCTCCACGTGCTCCTCATTAGATCTAATTGCATTGAAGTGAACTGTAATTCACTGTTAATCTAAAACAGCCAAGAGGATGGAGTCCTTCACACAAAGTGCAGTCAGGTAGGTAATTTCAAGCATGCTTTGTGTCCTTGCAAATTACAGCAGAGTTAAGAGAAAGCTTGCATATTACTGACAAAATGAAAAGGCCAGTAATTGGTAGATCAGGCTGGAGAGAAAAAGGCTTAATACATAAGTGCAATACACTTTTTGCTGACAAAAATATCAGGGATGTGCATACATTAGACATCCATAATTTTGCTGGAATACTATTCAAACAATTTCTTATTTGTTCAAGGTCTCATCCCACTCCCCAGTCTTAATACTCCTGAAAAAACCCAAATATTTCTGCATATTCAGGGATAGAGTGAGTTTCTGCTTAAAACTCCCCTGTGTGTTGCACGATGGAAACTTTATTGCCAGCTATTTGTGAAGTCTTATGTTGCTGAAGATAGTTTCCCCTCTAAATTATGAGAAACAAAACAAAACCAAAAACAAAACCAACCAAACAAATCAAATAAGCAAGGTAAACGAATTGGAAGAGAAGTATAGGCATTTCAAGGTTAAATCCAAAATCTAGCCTTTGGGCAGCATAAATGTTTACTTCAGCTCACATCTGAATACTATTACCGGTTTCAGATTTGGCCTCTCATAACTGGAGCTCTTCCTGTTTCTGACCTATTAAGTCTTACTCTGCATGTCCAACACAAGGAAAACAATTTAAAAAGAGAATTAAGAAAAAATTAAATGCCATCACAAAAGCAATTTTATGTCAGACTGATAGGCTCAACCACCTAGAAATTTTAACCAGGCTAGTTGAATATTCATAACTCAGTTCCTAACTCTAGTACTCATTAAAACAGAGTTTTATTTGACCACATCGTGAGGCACCAAATCAGGGAGTGGGACTAGGCCATGCTGGGCAGCATGAGGACAAAAGCTGTCACTCCCCAGGAACTGCAAAACAACCTGGACAGACCAGTGGGATGTGAGCAGAGACAGGTGCACAAGGAAACTGGGAAAGTAAGAAATGCAAAATCCACAGAACACCCACCGCCTGACGTTTCTTCTCATTTCTTTCATAGGCATTAAAACAAGGGAGAGTTTTAAGGACTTGGATTTAATGAGGTCATCGTTAAACATTTATGGCTACTTTAAAGTACAGGGTCAACAGAGAAGAAAGCACAAAAGTGCTTGTTTGGAAATCTAACAAGTGGGCAATGAAGGTATAACGGGAGGCAGAAGCTGGCAATTCCACAGACAGGGAAGACAGACTACACTGAATTCTTACATCAATATATCAATTCTTATACAATAGCAAGGGAGGCTTTGTTGCAGCATTCACCTGGATGTGATAAACTTGTCAAGGCCAGGAAAAAACTCTGTTATGACAACTGACATGAGATGTTAGGAGCATGAACAAGAGTTGTAAATGTTTTCCTATCAATCCAAATGATCATCTGAGAGATGTTATTCAAAAAGAAATTGCAAGAATAAGATGAAACTTAGCTAGGAAGAGGTCTGAGGTTGTCATGATGAAACTGGGCCTCCATGAGAGGCAAGGTAGAAGAAAATGAAAGCTTAAGCAGGGAAGGCCTCAGGCAGGGGAAACATCTCTAATAAATTGTTCTGGTTTATTCATCTACAGCTGGATCAGTCAATTTCATTAACTTGGAGATAATGATAATGAGAAACAAAGATTATATTATGAAAAATCGAAAATAGTCCAGAGGTGACATCTTTGTTTAAATCCCTGGCATAGGAGTTTAGAGAGGATAGCTGAAACAGAGTTTGTACACAACTCAGAAACAATAATGGTTTTTTATTGTGCTTTTTCATTTCTGAATTTAAAAATACATATTATAAGAGATGGCCTGCACACTTATATTAAAGCAGAAGGTGGAGATTACATTTTCCAGCTTTCCCATTGCTTGGAATTTTTTTTCTGAAATCAGGGAAGCAAAAGATGTTATGTGAAAAATATTTCCATGAGCCAGCAACTACACATGTTAATGACTAAAATATTGTGTAAAAACAGAAGCTGTCAAGAACAATATGTAACATGGATGCATTTACTTGACAGGTAGCTAATTTAGTTTATAAGAACTGCTCACTCTAAAGCCTTGGGAAAATATTTCAATTTACTATACGCCAAAAAATATTTCTTTGTTTTACTTAATTATTTATGATGAAGGGATTTATTTGGAACTATTGGTAAAAAATTCTTCATCCCTTGTGGTGGGATATTTCTTGAGAGAAATTAAGTGAAGTTCTGCATGAAGCTTCACAAATTACAAATCAGTACTAAAAGCATCTGATGATAAATTTCTAAGTTTCATTCAGTTTTAAAACCCTAAAAATGAGAGTTAAATCCCAGTTTTCATTTGATCCAGGATGCAAACCCCATCTGTGTTTGTTTGCATAAGGTGTCACAAAATGTCCAAAATGTTTTCTCACTACTTTCAATCAGTCAAGTTAACACTGTCAGCTGGAGGTTGTTGCACTGGAGATAATCTGTGATGACCCCTAAAAAAAAAAAAGAGATAAATAGAATTAATTTCACTAATAGTAAAAGAAAAAAGAATGTAAGTGTTGGCAAAGCAATAACCACAATTGTCTGATAGAGGAAGGAGATCCCTTCCTGAAGCCCTCCCCAACTGCTTTCATCCACTGTGCTTCAACTGATCATCACTAATCTTTCACACAAGAGGAGAATCTTTAATTCCCTCACTTTATACTTCTGAGAGAAAAAGCATCCATATAAACTGAAAGGAGAATTCACCCTGAAGAGAGTCAGATGCTGATGGTGGGAGGTTGAAGTGGCTAGCATCACTTCCTGAACCTACTGCTTCTTTAATTCAAATGAGTGTCAATTGCATTACTACAGGAAGAACAGAGAGAAGAAATTTGATATACTCTTGTTGCATCATACTGTAGCTTCTATAGAATTTTCCCTGTTCTGATCCTTTAGGCACAGTGCTTTAATCACCAAATGTCCCTGAAGACATTAGGTTGCAAAATAGCTAAATACAGAGTTACTCAGGTAGTCCCCACTGAGGATGTGCCTTGCATTAAATGTTCTGATTACAACCTCTATTGTCATGATTTTGTTCCTTTGTTACCAATGAGCAAATTACTAATACACAGTAAGAATGTTTCATTAATAACTCTAGTTACATATAATCACAGGATCATATAACGACCATATGATTATGCTCATATAGGGTTAGCTGCTTGATTCAAAGTAGAACATTAAAGCACTAAAACACAGACACTGTGAAAAAAATTATATTTTAATTGAACAGACTCGTGGACTTTGGGAGAATCAGAAACAAGTTGTACCAACTGTATTTGCTGGTTGAGTCAGACATGGCAGCGAATGAAACCTCTCTTGCTTCCTATTCTATTCAAGATATTCAAGAATTTTAACTCACATCACATTACTGTCCCAGACTTTTTTCAAGGTTTTTTTTTACTGTCTTTGAAGGCTCTCCCACCAATTCTTTAGAATCCTTATTTCTTCACTAGCATTTCTAATGCTTCATTTTTGCTGTGAAGGCTTAATTTAAAGCAAGGAAAATCTATTTAATGGTTTGGACAGTGAATTTTTGATCAGACCCCTAAATTTACACACATCCTACAGTTGAGTATTCTGCATTCATATGTGCAGAAGAATAGTGCAACATATAACCAACATCTATGTAGAACAATACCACAAAGACATGGAGAGTGCATATATATTAATAGAAAATACCACAGTGCTCCAAATAAAAATAACTGCATGATCAGTTTGTGATTTACTTGCAAGAGACTGCTTTTTATAGTCCAAGGTAAATTCATAAATTCTTTGCTCTTTATGGCAAAAATTCTTTCAATTTAATATCTTTTACTTCTTTTTCTTCTTAATATTAAAGAAAAATTACCCCTGAAATGTCACTTGATTGATTGTAATGGCCAGCTGTTATAATCTCAATGGAAGTGTAAGAACTGCTGCCTAAGGTGCACTGAAGAGTGCCAAGCCTCATAGCAACTCAGCTCATCCTAGAAAGCACCAGTCTGGAGTGAAAACTGCAATTTAAAATTCTCCCAGAGAACCATTATTTGCAAACCATTGACACAAACAGCTCCAGTCTCCCCATCAGAGTATACCTGGGGAGCTCTTCATCCGCAGATGAGCACTGCATGCTCTGTAACTTTACATACTAGAAGTCCTAAAGAAATTTTGGCTAAAGAGATGTTCTTACAAATGTAAAATTATTTTTTTTCATCCTATCCCAAAAGATCATCAATATAATAAAATGCATACTCAGCTCATATTGATTTAGGATATTTTCAGTATAGAAAACAAGCCGGCTATTGAATAACAAAAAATAGAATATCCAAGACAATCTTCTAAAGTTTCTTGATAGCTTTAAAGAACAGTGCAATATATTCATAAATGACTGGAATTAAGAGTGGCAAATGAATCTATAATTTTGAATCCCTGGAAACTCAATCCCTAAGGATTTTTATTTCAGTTAGAAATCCTTGTGAAAAGGGTTCTACATGTAAACAGTAGAACATAAATATTACTGTACAATGGATTATTACTGTACAATGGAATATGCTGCACAATTTTCCTCTGTTTATACTCACCCTCTCTAGAGCTTAAAAAACACAAGCTATTAAAGACAGGTTGAATCTAATCTGAATAATTGATGGAAACCAACATTCAACATGAGTATCTGATGCTTCCATGAACAATGACTCTAGAAAATATTTGGAATACTGCATTTTCTCGCTTTTCTTACCCATTTTTAAATTAAATCTGTGTCTACCTCTCTAGATTATTTAAAACAAAACAAATTATAATAGTTATTGATATATCATTGATTTAAAATTGCAGAAAGATTCAGGTTGGAGAAGCTGAAGATGCTTGATAGTTTGCAGACTAAAATTACACTCTTCACAGTTTCACTCAGAGAAATTTATATTTCAATATCTATCCTAAGCATCCTCATTAAGACATCAGTTACATCTTTAGATAACTTTTCTCCTCTTTTCTGCTTTATTTTTCAAAAAATAAAAAAAGCT
Organism: Fringilla coelebs; assembly: GCF_963513975.1. Classification (NCBI taxonomy): domain Eukaryota; kingdom Metazoa; phylum Chordata; class Aves; order Passeriformes; family Fringillidae; genus Fringilla; species Fringilla coelebs. Next base: position 13,698,883 of record NC_140067.1, read on the forward strand.
TTACAAAAAGAGCATTTCAGTATTTATTTTTAACCTAATTTTTCTTTTCAAGAAAGAGAGTGTGCCTGAATGGCAAAACACACTACTTTTGCTCAGATTCTGCTACATTAGAAATTCGATATGGTCTTTTTAATGTACCCCAGACTTCAGCTCAGTTCTGTAAAAAGACCAGGCAATATTCACACCATATGGCCTGAAGATTTTGCATGTTACTAAATACAGGTTAAGAAATTCCCCCATTCTTTCTGATATTCTCATATTAGTGTATCAATAAGTTTCTCCCTATATGCTTTTATCAAAACCTCTTTTTTTTTTTTCTTTTGTATTAGTCACACTTTATCTTCTGTCTTTATAACAGAAATGCTGGAGAAAGAGGAACATAATATCATAGTCAGTGAGCCTCCAATCACTGCTCCTTCTAAAGAGAAATTGACTGTTTTCTCTACAATTAGAAAGTTTTCATGTCAGCAGCCAAGTTCCAAGAAAATCTGCAAATGAGCAGGAAAGGTGGAAATAAACCAGCCAAGATGGTGAATAACAAACAATGAGAGAAACATAAAACTCACACAGAGCCGAAGCACTGCAGCCAAATTCCACCAACCAGTGCCTATATGGCACTGCACACATGTTCTACAGCAGCTGCAACTGCAGAAAAATACCTACTAAAATCCAACTGTGAACAAGTGTTAACAGGCCCATTGCATCAATCCCATGGCAAAAGTGACACTGAGACATGAACTTGTTGCTAATTATCCACCAGCCATTAATATATCTCTTCCTACTGAGTCCTATCTCCTAATATTCCATCTGTGATGCTTTTTTTTACCTTTTTTCCAATTCAGCTGCTGAAAATTTCATATATAAGATATAATTCTTGGTTGAAGCAAAATGCAGCTCTGAGAAGACTTCGATGCACAGAACCGTGTAACAGAAAAGGAAGAATGATCATTGCAATCCTTAGCAAATACTTCATCTAAAAACCATCAAAAGATTTCAGATGACAGTGTGAAGCTTTGAGTTGTTTTCTCTCATCTTTTTTTTTTTTGTGTGTGTGACAGAACAAGAAGAAACCTGTAAAATCAGCAAAACAAAAAAACTTTTACTGGGCAGTAAAAAGTACTATTATGTTTGATTTTTTTCCTCTAAGGATGCAGTAAAAATGGTTATTTTTTAATACACAGACTTGAAAAAAAGGAATTTCCTTTATAATATATATATAAAACACAATAATAAAATTGGGTAAGTTTATTGTATCTTAAAGTCTTTGTTGCCACTTAATGGATTTTGCACAATATATTTAATATTTTTGCTGTGCTGGGAAAACAGAATAAATATTAATCTTTTCCGGCAATTAATTTACTTAACAGTCAGCTTCTACTAAATGGGCTTTTGCACAGGCTTACAACACCATGGCTAATGAAATAGCACCCTTGGTAACCTATACAGACAAAATATGTAAGTGATAATATAAGTTTTCTCTGAGGATTTTTTGGAGTGAAAGTTAAAGTATCTATGATACCCCATCTCCATGGTATGGAGGGACTATAAAGGTTTCTCATCTGTGAGGCCAAAATGGACCTCAGGCCATGTTGGTAACTTACAGAACCATTAAATCACTGTTCAGATACAAATGAAAAGAACTTAATTTAATTTTTTAGAACTCCAAACAGCTGATACATGAAGAATAGCATAAGTTAAAGATATTTGTGGTCCTTTTAAAAAGCTGACACATCTCCCATGCAGGAACTTCTTACAGAAGTTTGTAGCACTGATATCATGTACTACAAATTTGATCGTTCATATTTATATCATATGCAGTGTTTTATGTAACAGCTCAATTTAGCTTCTAGCAATGCTTTCCATGCCTCTAGAATATGTTCAGAACTTCTGTTTAAAACCATTGGAAGAGGTAATTTACCTTCCCTACCCTTCCTAGCCATACTTCCCAAATTTCCTACAGTCACTCTTCTTGTTTCATGGGCACCTCTCCTTATCTTTCTCCAAATGACTTACCAGTACTCTTCCCCCTCTCCTGGGTATATATATACACACACAAATATTACAAAGGATTTTTCTTCAAACATCTATAAGTTTGCTTTTTGAACATTAAAAATTGTGGAACACCCTATAAGCATTTTTAGTATCACTAATACGATTCTTTAATTTCCTTTTGAGCTTGTATGTATTTTTTCTTCTTGAGGTGTGTGGTTTTTTTCTTGACTACAAAGTTATTTGCAGGATGTTTTCAGAACACCCAGGCATGGCAACAATGCTCATAATGCATGAAGAAGCAGACATTCAAAACCATTTTTATATTTGGGACCATACCTTGAAAGTATCAAGTTTGTCAGAAAAATACATTCCATTGACAAGAGCAATGATCAATCAATTCTAAACCAGGTAATTTTCTCAGCTGGAGAATGAGGGAGTCTGAATATTATTTAGGTACACTATTCTAGATCTGGTATAAAAGATCAGCACTTACAATTGCAAACAGTAGTGTATTGAACATTATCAGTAAGGCTACCTAGGTGGTATGATCATGACTTTTACAGAATTTTTGTGGATCTCCATCAGTAAAGAAGCCTACCCTCACAACCCACAGGTAGGGATACTTATATTTTCCAGAAGCATAAAAATATTATAGGCATCAAGAAGGCCTATGCTAGACTCAACAAATAAACCCAGAATTTCAGAGTTCTTGACTCTTGTCAAAATTACAAGACCAGTATGGATCATTCTGATTTAGGGCTATCATCACAGAGGCACTGAAGGCCAGAATCAAATAAAGAACAATATTAATATATCTGAATTTAACATTACAGTATCTGTTCTGAGGTACTTGCATAAAAATCCAAAACCCAATTTTTCATGTGATTAAAAGCTGAATTTTACATTATACAATTTTATATACTTTGCTGAACTATTGAGCTATTGAACTATTGAATACACCCGAGTATTCTAATTGCATTCTACCACTAGGTTGTATAGTCTATGCTTTGATTTAACAACAAAAAAAAAATACAGTATGAAAATTTGGAGTGCTATTCAGAATAGAAGGACACTAAAAATCCTCCAGATTTTTAGTGAAACCCTTCACTGAAATTAACTTCATCTCCACTCCACTTCATCTCCACTTTATCTCTCATTTCTGCACTACAAATACTTCTTTAGAGAAACGTTTTCAGGTTTGGCCAAGGGAAGTAAACAAGGTTAAATTTTCTCTGTTTTGTCAGAGTCAGGAAGTCAATGCCGTTGTACAAACAACCTAGAAGAGAAGCACGAGAGCTAATGAATGCATTTACAGTGCAGAGCAGATATACAGCTGCAGAGACACTGTACAGGCAAAGAGGGGTAATCACAGCACCTCAAATAACTAAGTGCAGATTCCTTTTGAAAAAGAAATAATATATTTTTATATCAAGAGACACTGATGCTGTGGTAACCTTCTATTATTACTGATCATTGTTTTTACAGGGGTTGACAGACAAGAAGGATTTTGTTAGAATCCTTCCTCTTTGCTTATGGCACCACTGGTATCCTCACATGTGATTATAAAAACTTGCACATATAGATACATGACAAGTATTTCTTAGAGAATGAAGTAGCAAGGCCTTTTGTAGCTTTGCACATTATCTATCCTAACTTATTAAAGGCATAATAGACTTTCATAAAACCTGAAAAGCAAGCAAACAAATGATACATTGGTTGGCTTAGGGGTGAGACGAATCTCCCTGTCTCAGTTTTGTGCAGTTCCTTTGGGGCTGGTCACCAGTTGCACAGTGAGCTGGGTGTGTAATGAGCCATCCTTGTGCCCCACAGCCTGGTACACTCACATTTCCTTTGGAAGGAAACTTGGGCTCATTGGTATGGACAATTACGGCGCCAGGACAGCACTGACTCCTCTAGAGCTCACTGTTTCAAAATGTGGAAGCAGTGGAACCAAAGAAATCACTCTATGCTCATTTTAGCACAGCCAAATGGATTCTGTTCCTAAACAAAAATGCTGTGCATAATGTATATTGCAATATCACAATCCTATTGAAATAGATTAATGTCTAGTGGAAAAGCAATGAACTAAATTTAGCCTTTTAATACTCTGGTATATAAATGCTAACCAGGGAAAAATGACCTACTGAAAAGGTGGTTTTACAGGATGTGTTGTGCCTTCTGTAAATTTTTAGGAACCTTTGGAATTAATTAAATCAATAATTACTTGTATCTAGGGCAATAGTGCACATAAACATATATGTGAAATAGAAACTGTTAGCCTGTAGTTTAGATGGTGGACTAATTATAACCAGAACCAGTCACTATATGTACAACCCACTGAAAAACAAAAAAGATACTGTACCCTGACTTCATTCCCTGTCCCCCCAACTGCTTTATGTCCTTGGGAGTTGTAGGGGTTTTTTTTGCCTTTTTTTTTTTTTTTTTTAAATATGGGAAACCAAATTTTTCAATTGCATTCCCCAGCTTTCTTCTTCCTGAGTACAAACACACTGTGCACATGCAAACCTGAACCCAGACTAAGGCCTTTTTAGAAATTTGCCTTCTGCTGTTCAGTTAGATGCTGAAACTTCACTTCATCTCTTAATACAAGAAAACACTAAAGGGCACGACTTCAAACATTAGGAACTAGATACTCACCATTTTCTTTTCTACAATAGTTCCAATTACCTCATTAATATTTTCTTTTCATGCTACAGAGAATATACTTTGGAACATCTGTTTGTTGAGCTGGGTATCACTGAATCACAATTGGCTACTAATAGCTGCAACAAAGAAAATTATGGGAAGATTGTTTCTAAAGCACAAATGTTTGCAGTTGCTGTTTTCCAGCAGCGAATATGCTTTTGGAAAAAAGAAATAAACATTAAGAAGGGAAGCACTGTGGTCTCCCCGCTGTCAGTATCACATATTCCACGAATGGGAGCATCATTTTGTTACTGTGTAGCTAAACAACTGCTTAAGTGATCGATAAAGACCATTATCTTAAATCATAGCATGAATTCCCAATATCATACATAAAATCAATAAAACATACAAAGAAAAGGACTGAAATTTTCCACTAAAACATAGCCTGCTGCTTTGGAAAATAATATTTAGTAGGTTGGGTTTTTTTGTTTTACTAATTATGAGCTCAGTGGCAGTTTATTCTGCAGTAAATCTGCTGGTGTGAGATTAAACCTGTTATTGAACAGAGTTTTGAATCTACTGCAAGGCACTCATCACTGCTGGAGAGTGAACATTGCTGTTATCTCATTTAAAAGTTGGCCAGCAAAGCAGCCCATTTGTTTAAAATGCAATTAAGCTGGTGTCTTGAAGAGAAATTAGCAAGGAGTACTTCATTCTGGAGGCATAAGAGGTCTGTCCATAGACACATTAATCCTGTGATTTGGGACACCACTATGTCTTGGGACTGTGCTCCAAAAGGATGCGCAGTGCACACAAGCACAAAGAAGAAAAGCTGTTCATTAAGATGGGTCAGCTCTTTTTCACAAGCTCCTAAGATCTTCTTCACTAATTCATGCATCTTGCATGTGCCTGCTACATGGAAAAAATATTATTTTCTATTGCTGCCAAATTGAAATTATTGAGCATTTAGCAGTTCACAGCTCACTAGATTAGGTTAAAGAGAAAGTTTTAGCCTATTCTGTAGAAACATACAGGATTATTTCAGTTACAGTAAATATTCTAGTGTTACTTGATTTCTAAGACATTGATCAATATTATATGATAAAAAATTAATAATTATATCAGATAGCAAAAAAGCTAGAAATAAAAAAATAAGCTCAAAACAGTTCTGTTTATCTGCAGTCCCTCAGAAGCAGAGTGGGACATACAGACTCAGTATACTCTTTTGAAATAACAAATATTTTAGAAGCCTGCAAAATGGAGTAGTGAAGGACACATTCTCCTCTGTTGAAACTTGACCAAAGTCAAATGTCAAGTTCAGTCTGTACAGAAGTCAGCAGTGTTGTAGCAAGACAGCTTTTTTCCTACTGATCTGTGTAACATGAGAGGAGAGCCCCACTCTGAAGAAAAAAGAACAAAGGCAGGTGCATTTTCAAATGCTGTGTGTCTAAATGTACAAGCAATTCTTTCATAGAAGCAACACTGGGTTCACACTACTGAGTCTGTCTCTACGTACTTGGATATTCCTATGGTTTCATAGGAAATATGTAGTAATCTATAAAAATGATTAATTAGAAAAAAAAATTGATGTCATTTTTCTCATCTTGTCAATTACTGTAAAGCAAAAAGTATTTTTGGACAAAATAGCTTCAAAGGTATGCTAAGTTCTGTTCTTTTTTTTTACTGGAAACATCAGAGCTGTTTCAAATGCAGGACTGTAGCATAAGAGCAGTATTTTTATCACTCTGCTCTTCCCCCAGTACCAACAGAGTTTGAAGAGAAGGGATTCTCTATGCTGTGAGCTTTGTGCCAGCTCCTTATGACACTTGCATCCTCCTCAGACAAGAAAAGGAACTCTGCTGGCCAGGGTCTGCATTTGGTTTTTGTTCTCTGCATTGCTCCATAGGGTTAATTAGAGAAAAAGACCTTAGCAAGACTGAATGTTTGTTTTTATATTGCTTTGGTTTCAAAATCTCCTATAAGAACTTCAGACAGTATTTTCAGTACAGTAAGAGCAGTGGGATGCTGCTAGCAGAATCCAGATAGCATTTGCTGCTACTGTGGACAGAAATTTTTTTAAATTGTCAGCTCAAAATAAACTCAGTGATCTATTATTAGTTTCTGATACCCCTCTGCAATCTGGCTTTGGGCAAAATTGATGAAGAAACTGGATCAGCAGGTTTTTTGATCATTGCCATTCAGTCCCTCGTGGTCATAGAGCTTAAATATGACCACAGCAACATCTGAAGCACAGCACCCCTTTATAGCCTGTGCAAACTGTCCTGAGCAGTGCTTTTCAGGTGCTGATTGGAAAATACCCAGCACCAACAAAGCAGCAGTGTGCTCCTGGGATTTAAGCAATCTTTCCTCAAAATCAAATGTCTGCAAGAAATGAATATCAAAACACAGACTTTAGCTGTCTCATGATTTTGTCTTGCTGCTTCTGAGCTCAATGAGACTGAGGAACAAGCCCTGAGGGACTAGGAGCACCCACATGCTTGGAAAGGACTCCACTGTACTTCTACTTCTCACCATCATTACAAACTAACACTGGATGCAAGCTGACTGAATTTTTAAATCTCCAGACTTTCTTGTGCTTAGAAGAGCTCCTGTTGGGATACTTCAAAGATTTCAAAAGGTAGGAGAGACTCTGGAGAAGGCTGTACCCTTCCTGTGCAGCCTGCATGGAAGCCACTCAGCACAAGGCAGGGTGTTTTAAATACTAGACCTAATTCTACTTACAAGCAAAAATTAGTCTGTAGTGGCAGTGAGAAAAGATGTGGAATCAAAGCCTCGCCTCAGAAAACAACTGCTTTGTCTCTGCCAAGGGCGCTTTCAGCCCCAGCTGCATTTAGTTCAAAGACAAAAGAGTCCACAGCTGGGGCTCAAATTGAAAATGATACTTTCAAATGACACTGGAGGCTTTAGGTCCCCAAGGTTTTTATTCATTTAAATGAATAAATAAACAATAACAAAGCAGAAAAGAAAAAATGTTTCACTCTTTTCCTTCTACTTTTTCTTTGGATGTACTAATTCAGCTAGTCTGAAATAGCAAACAAGTTCCAGCAGCGTCTGTAGAGGCTGGAACCTTCATTAGTTAATCAGACCATTCCCATTTTTGTATTCCATAATACAATGATTTTACTGATTTCTTTACCCTTTCATTTTGGACACAATTAATGCAATCACACTTCCAACAATTTGGAGATGATTTCTTGCTAGCAAACTGCTACATATAGTGATGTGCTTCTTATTTCTGGCTTGATTCTCAAACAGCCAACAGAAATGGGAGTCTGAAGTTAAGTTAATTTCTTTTTAATTATCTTTTCTTTCTTTCTAATTATCCTTTGATCACAGATAAGAGGAACAAATTACAAGAGTTTTTCATTATCCTCAAAAGCTGATGATGTCTGCACGTCTCGTATAACATATTGGTGAGGCTTATTGTTTCTGCAAGATGCCTTAACAACATTTTGGAAGGAAAGTATTTATGCTACACTAGTACAAGATAACTTTTTAAAAAGCACATAAATACCAAGATCATGAAGCCAACTATATCCATAAAACGACTGATTGATTTTTTTTTAGATACAAGTCAGAAAAAAAAATATCTTCAGTCCTCGATGCACCATGCAAACAAGCTTAATGTGAAAGACAAAGTTAAATATTCCAGAGTTATTCTGGAGAAAGAAGAAACATTCTTATCTAAATGCCCCAGCTCCAAATTCATAACAAAGTCACCACCTCACTAGAGTAACACATCTCTACAGTATTTTTCTAGATTTCCTCCAGCCTCTCCAACATGCCAAGCAATTTGGCATCTACTTCTGCCTTCGGGAGACTACTTCACAATCTAATAGATCTCATTGTCAGGAAATTTTTCTGCACTGCCAAGTCATTCCCAAGAGTGCCACTTTTATTCAAGGGAGGGGAACTGATTCTGGCAATGGTGTAGTCACTCCTTCGATATTTTGAGTTAGTGGGTGCAAGTAGCCAAACACCATCTGGTACCCAGCTGGTACAGTATATTTAGAGGCACCTAAAATCTTTCCAACCCTCCCTGGCTCATCTTTGCTTTTGGAATCAGCTTCTTAATCATTTTTAATCATTGTATTGTTTTGCTATCTGAAAAATTCTTTTATATGTATACAATTATTGGAAGGAAGAATTTAATTACAGTTCAGAGACTATTATTATGAACAAAGCAGTGTGGCAGGTTTTTTTCTCTCCACTTCAGTTTAATTATCTTTAACAAGTTTTAATTGTGTATCTTTTTTCAGTTTACAGCATACAAAGTGTCTCATGAGATGAACAAATCTATGAAAGTGGGGCAAGGTTAGTGGCCACATTTGTACATAAACATGAGCAGCAGTAGATCTTTTATGATATTTGCAATAAAAACATGAAAAGGGGATTCTATATGGCAGCTTTAGCAGATAAATACTTTTAAGTATTCAGAAAGCATGTTTCAGAGACATGCTTTTGAACAAGACAGTATACAGTAAATTATTTTTGCTATAATTGCACGTAAGAAAAAGGTAGACATGTTAGTGTTACCTTTAAAAAGTACAAGGTGGTTAATGACTGACCTATTATAGCTCCAAAGGCAGTCCTTCACAGAGCACAGCCCTTATTTGGTATTTTTCTCAAGACTCACTACAGTGAAAAATGTGTTTAGTGGCACACTCCTGCAAAATAAAAACACGACCTATTCTTTATGACCTGATTCCAAATCCCACTGAAGTCAATGGTAGTCTTTGCACTGACATTAGACCCCAATGCTTAGCTAAATATTTTACAGTATCATAATAAAAATTGCAGTAGGAGATGGGGTAGAGCAGGGATCTGATGCAAATCTTCAGTAAACTCATTGGAGCGATGTATCATGTAAAAGTAAATGTGTGCTCTGTGCATCTGTTATTTATGTCACTGTGAGTTGTGCCTCAGAATTAGATAAAGGATGTGGGGCATCCTCAGTTGGCTTCACCAATGCAGGCAGAGAGGTAAAATCTTTCATAACAAAAATTAATTGTCTGTTTCAAAGAATATAAGAAAGCAAATATGGTCTCCATCATCTTCAAGATGCGAAATGAATATGCAAAATTAAGTCCAGTCACTGCTGAGAAAAAAGCTTATTTCCCCATACAAAATCATATAACACAAAAAATGGAAGCACATGAGGAAAACAAGATCTCATCTTTCATAGCACACACATCTTCACAGCAGAAAGTAAGTTCCAATGGCTGGGAGCAAACAAATATAATTCTCCACAAAACTGTCTCTGTAAAGGACATTTAGAGCAAATATTTTCGTTCCATCTGTGAAACTAGCACACAATAATAAAAAAAAAATCTGATTAAAAGATAAATAGTGATTTTTTTATCATCACTTTTCAACACTAAAATCTGAATTCCTTTTTCTGCCAGGCCAAGTAATAATCCCTGACATGCAAGCTTTTCTCTTTGGAAAAACTTCCAATGACCCTATTTGTACCTGTGTATTGTCTGCTATATTAGAAGGAATCAAATGGATTTGATAGACTTGTTAGATACAAACAATACTTCTGAGGGAGTTATGGGAATTATCTACTGGTAGTCCTCCAGATATTTTATCTAGAGCAGAAGAGACCTATTCTAAATGACAGTTCATATTGGCCTGGTTGCCCACAGAATCTGCTTTTCTCATGTTTTTTTTTCCTGGTCTATTTCTATTAAATGCAGACTAGCTGAGGACTCACTCACTTTCTCCTCTCTGTTCATTTTGCAGCCTCAAATCTGTCACTCAATAGGAATATTTACTGTATCATTCACTGTGGTCAAAAACAAAAGTTAAGGGAAGCCAACATTTGATATAATACACAACCCTTTAATCTATAATGCTTTATTAGACTTTCTATTAAATGCTCCATAACAAAGAAACTATTATTTGAAAGCAAGATACATTCTGACAATTCAAACAATTCAAACAATTCAACCATACCAAATGTCTCAGTCAGTCAATCAAATCAATCAATCTAATTAATAAATAAAATTCCTTGTGTCTGTTACAAAACTGACAGTAGAAGAAGAGTGGGAAAGGAAACAGCATTTGGGAGCTGGATTTACATATTTCTAAGTGATTTTTTCAGCGGGTACCAATAGTTTTGGTTTTGCAAAAATAAAGCCAAATATAAGAATTAAAAATGCCTTGATGCTGCTGAGTAGGTTTCCAAAGAATATAGGCCAAAACTGTCCTGACTGGGAGAACATAGAACAATAAAGCAAATTAACTCCTACGGAAATAAGTTGGGTATTAGTTGAGTAAGACATTTTCTGTTTGTTCATCATAAAGATTATTTGGGTTTGTAGCAGAAAGGGTTGCTCTACAGAAAAAGGCCATAATGAATATGATTCATCATTTAATGAATGCCTAATCCTTAGCCTTTAATACTCCATACCATCATCTACACACTAGACAGATGTTATTTACAATTCCAAGCAGGGACACTGAATATCTGCTTACAGGAAAGCAGCTCATCAAGCCTTCAAAAAGCAGTCAAATACCATAAATGCCATAACTGTCCTGCCTCTTCTTGACAAACTCTGTATTTTGAAATCGCCGACAATATTTAACCTGTGGTTCCAGATTAACTCTTAGGTGCAGAAGCTGAACTTTCTAAATGATACTTACCTATCTTTGGAAGTGTTTGAGGAGTTATTTCTGGAATTTTCTTTACTATTTAGGCGCTAAACATGCGCATAATAAATAACTTCACTGCCCAAACTCTTCTTTTCAGTAATGAAGAAAGTGGTATTACATTCATCTGGAGACCTTAGCACCATCAAAAATAATTTCTGATTTAGCCAGCTATAAGTCAGGTGGTTGAGTACTTCAGTTGCTTACTTTTAGAGAGCCCAGCAGGGAAACTACACATTTGCATCACAAATTTTTTTCAAGATTGGTTTATCTCTGTTTTTCTCCTTCATTGTCTGTGCATGAGACTTAGCATGAATAACAACAGAAAAATGTTAACTTGAGTTTCCATTTTGTCAGCATCATGGCAGCAGACACTTAAAACAGTAGAGTGGTTTGAGTCTGGAAAACAGCACCATCTGCACAGATCCATAGGAAAGATTGCATGCTCAGCAGGACTGGTGTTAACAGCTGAAGTCCACTTCTATGTGTGAATCTCATGGAATACTAGGAACATTGGTAATTTCATATTTGCAATTTATATTTCATGTAGCAATTTACTCTGATATGGAACTCACACTTTTTCTGACGATACTATGTCTGAATTGTCTCTCTAGAATGGCATTCCAGGCACAATCAGCAATCCATACATAATGCTACTTTCTGAGCCTGACAGATAGACATCATTCATCCTTGCTTAATCTGGAGGACCCATACATTCAATAAATATTCTGGACAAGAATGTTTTCCAAAGCAACCAACATTATTTTGCTTTAATCTGAAACAGATCTATATTGAAAACCTGTGTGTACATAATGTGTGTGAACACTGTCAGCTCGCTGACTTACCGAATTCTAAAACATAAAGCTCTTGGAATACACACACAGTAATAAGGACAAAACACTAAGAGTCTTTCACTTGTTTTCATGCACAACATCTACTTGCATGTAGATGCAAGTTTATGCATCTCGTTATAGAGTCTAACAGACACTGCGTATGTTAGGATCTATAATCAGATACATAAACTTTGGAAACAATATATATCACCTGAAATTCTGTTTCTACTTGAAAATTAGGAGCTACTCTGCATTAGCTGGTTTTATTGATCCAGTAGATTCTGAGTCAGATGATGTGAGGAATTTTCTATTTACATTCACCATCTTTGGCTCAGAAAAATGGCTGTACTCATTTAATATTCAGCCTCTGATGAATTTCTATTTGATCATTCTTTCACTCTAGAAAATAATTATATTCTATTTTTTCTTAGAATGTATGCAGGAAGGATTGAGTCCACAAAAACCATTCAAGCATTGTATTCCTAAAAATTGTTGGTAACTTATGAGCTAAAAGTTTTAATGATTCTAGATCACAGTGGGCCTGCCTCCAAAGTGAGGGAAATTGGGCAGAGGACAGAGACCCATAAACACGTAAGAAACAGAAATGTCTCACTGAAATCAGTGCCAAAACTCCTGGTAGTAGCTAAACAGATCTTATACTGAACAGAAGAGGAAGAAAAAGCTAAATTAAAAACTTGCATCAGGATAGGAGGACCTGACCAGAAATAGAATTGCTGTTGTTTCTTTGTTATGCACTATTTTTAACACCAAATTCTTGCAGAAATAAGAACATCAAGAAGTCTGCAAATTTTATGCAAATTGTTACTCTTTTTTTCTGTGGATGTGAAAAGAAAGTTTCACAATTTCAAGGCAGAATTTGTCATTTCAAGAAAAATGCAGGTTGCTATTTAGATTAAAACATAGTTGTTTCAGAGCAGTAGTTTCACTCCTTATTGCCCAGCCATCAATAGAGAACTGAAAATCCCATTGATTCATTCTGCATGTATCCATTCCTTTAATATTCTTTTGCTCTAACTTTTAATCAGCAGCAGGAAAGTCTCGTCTCTCCCTAGCAAACAAGGCAACATTTTCATCTTCAAAACCCCAGAGAACTTAAATAAGTTTTTTATAAAATTGAGAAGTAGAGAGAAATTCTCTCTGGACTGATTCTTTCTCCTATTTTGGCACCTGCATTATCCTCCTGGATTATCCTGCTGTCAGCTGCTTCTGAACAGAAAACACTGATATATGCACACCCCTGACTGAAGTATTTTGCTTTTTCAAGCCATGCTCACCCACTTCACAGGTGATGCTGCACCTTCAGCAGTATTTTAGCGCAGATAACAAAAAACCTTTCATTATTTAGGCTTCTGCAACAAGGACACCCTGTATACTGTGGCAAAACAGGTGTAGGATAGGAAAAAAAAAACCTGACTAGTGTGGAGGGAGCAGTGACAAAGGTTCCTGCCATTGTTTGCAGAGAAGTCTGCAGCTGAATGAATAATGCCAGTGCTCAGAGGCCTCTTGTGGCACCACGTGCCTTTTAACATGAGCAAGGAGTCATTGGCATCTGTAAACTTTGTTTATCTGGTCAAACTGATGGAAGATTTCATCAGTTAGAATTGTTGAGGATTACAGTGAAACTGTCCCTTTAACATGCACTTGAAAGTCTATTTCAGAACACAGAAAAGAGTTTTCTGTAAGTAGTGTATTATTTGAAAATAACAAGAAGACAGCCTGTGTTTGCAGAGGTCAAAGATATTAGTGAAAATATCTAAAATTTTAGCAAAAACACTAGGTGTTGCAGCAAGGAGAAAGTGTAGAAAAAGGAATAAGATGCTGAAAAAAAGAGTCCTATGGGGCAGAAATAGAAGATCTGACATTTTCTGACAGTTTAGATAAATCCATTGTAATGAGAAAAGAAAGATTCTGTATGAAATCAAATCTGTTTGCAATACTTATCCTTGGATGTTCTGAAAAACCATTTCACATCTCAGAGATGACATCCTTTTCTTTAGGGCCTAATCCAAAAACCATTTAAGTTAGTGGGCTGAAAAAGACTCAGCTCAACTTGGAATGATAGCATCTGCCATAAGATTTGTTTCACATCTTTACAGCTTCAAAAGCATCACAGACATATCTCCAGGAAGTGAAGAAGGAGGAGGCACACATCCAACTGCCCCCAAATCTTTGTTTAGCCTTTCCACTGTTTGAAATCTTTCCCATACTTTTTTTTTACGGTGGTAAAAAATTATCCATTCCATCACAGGACTCCATGAAAGAGGAAGAACACATATTGTTTTTGCAATGTCCAGTCTGCATTCGTATAGTTACAGTATAATTATTTTAAAGCTAATTAAAACACTTGATCTAAAATGTGTAAATAAAATAGAAGATACAATGGAAGCATATATAAACATGTCACATTAAAGGGTTTACTTGAAAATGAATAGACTGGAGAAAAAGGAATCTTGATGTGTGTGGAAAAAGATAAAAAGAGCAGAAATCAAGAAGTAAAATACTCAAGCCAAGCCTCCCTCACAAACAAATATAATGTGATGGAAGACAATATGAAGTTCTACATTTAGTATTTATTAAACCATTTTACTTTGTATATTTACACAATGAGGAAAGAGGAAGCTTCCTCCACAGAACAGTCTGGATGGCAGTTTGTTCCACTGAGAGGTAGAAAGAAGTAAGGATTTAAATACTGCCTTAGTGACAGTTTTACCCATGATTCTGTTACCAGACTGAAGTCCAGCAAATCAGAGGTGCATTTGTGAAGGAACTTATAAAAAGATCCCTGGAAGATTAACCAGGAATGAAGATAACGTTAGTTAAGAATGTTCCTGGATTTGATATTTAAATTTAAGTAAAATTCAAAAAAAGCCCTCTCCCTAACTTAATGTCAAAACACAGTGCTGAAGCCAGTGCTGCTTGACCCCAGGAACCCTTGCCAAAGCAGTATGTCAGATGTCCCATAGCTTAAGATAACAGAAACTTGGAAAAAACCTCCCAGGGAACTGCTGTAGGGAATAGGCTGGAGGACAGCCAAAATGGGCAACAAATCTTTACCACCACTGGTCTAAGTAAGGAAGGAAAAGAAAGATAAAGGACAGTAAACAGTGCTCTCCCTTCCCTCTCTGGCTTGAATGGGCAGAACGCTGCAATCACCATCTCTTTCCTCCTCCCCCCCTGTAACTGTGCCGTGTGTGTGCTCCAGCGACCTCCAGGGACAATAACAAACTCCTCATTGCCTTCAGCTGAGTGGAAATCAGGCCCAAGGGAAAAAGCTGAAGAACAAATCTCATCCCCTATACCTCACAGATTAGGCTTGTCTTTGTTCACTGCAAATACAGCAGGCTCTTCAGCCCACTTTTGCTTTTAAAGGGCTGATGGCATGGGAGAGGGGCAGGGATACATGGTGTGGATGGGGTTTTTACAGAACCCTGTGTCCCTTGCTTACGTTTTAAAATTCTTTATGTTCTCCATAAGGAGAAGTGGCATGAGCACAACTTTCTTTTGAGATAACTACTGCAGGAAGCAATTCAGCCTACTACTGTGTATGATACCTTGGTGATTAAAGTTCTTTCTCAGCAAACTGGAAATCCAGGTTCAATTCTCTCTTCTGCTTTAGCATATCCAGGATCACACCTTCTATTTCTCAAGTGACATACAATATGCCATAGGCTGCTAGATGACAAGGTGTCAGAAACATCTTTTGATAAAGCTGCATCATTGCACTGGAAGAAGAAAGTGAGATTATTTGGGTTGTAGATAATGAATAGAGAGAGGAAGATTTTAAATTTAAATGGGTTAAGACACGTGCTTATATTCAAGGGATGAATGAGAATACTAATTTCCTATTCTCATATTTAAGACTACTTGTTTATTTGATTCAACAACCATTTAAGCACTGAGACAATAAAAGAAAATTTAGAGAGATATGTCTTATTTTGTACTATATTCAGCATGTTTGTTTTCTACTTTACTAAGTCACTTGCCAGTTTTGCAGTATCTGTAGTATCCAGCTTTTGTCGTAATGATTCTGAGGTGAAGCATTAGATAATAAAAGAAGGAAATAATTTTTAATATCTAAGGCCACTCTGGGAAAGTATTTTGTTAGTAGGCAGCGAAGATACACATTCAAGCAAGAAAAACTTCAAAAATCAGCTTTCATTCCTATCTTTACATCTGCACTCAGTGAAATTCATATACCTTGTTGGAAATAAATACACACATTCAATTTCCCTTTCTGTTTTCTCTGCCTCTAGTATAAATTATGAATAAACTACTAAAATCACTTTGTTCAATAATAGTTTGAGGGTAGATTCCATGTTTTGGAATGCTTTTTCTATACCCCTCTCTGTTACTTGCCTGGTCGACAAAATTCCTCAAGGAAGCTCCAGTGTAAGATGCTTCAACTTCTTTTTTCTTCCTTACTCTTTGTTCAAATACAAGCTTGGGATTTTGTCTTGAACTCTTAAATTTCATGTGCATTCTTTGTTCTAAAAGTGTATGAATATTTTGTAATAACTAATAGTTTTAAACTAGCTAAAATGCCCAAACATACACAGTTTACTCATGAAAATTTGATGTCAATTTTTTCATATTTCCTGCAATCTGTACATATTTCATCTAATTATATTTGGAAGTACATCTGCTTGGACACCTGCAGAATTACTGCAAGCTGTCATTTTCATTCTCGAAACATTATTTAAATTTTAAATTTGGCATCTGTCAAAAACAAACAAAAAATATTATTGGAAATTATAATACAGCAGCTAAAATTTGCCGAATTTTACTGGATCACACAGAATGAAAGACAATGCTTTCAAACTGGATCTTTATGTCAGCACTGTGGAGCAGAAGAAATGTGTTTCTGTGAAGTGATATATTTCTAGTAAGATGTATTTTATTCTGATTAAGTCCCTACAAAACTGATTGGATGAGATAACTTGAAAGCAGTGACAATATGTTTTTTCCCCTCAAAGTAATGTCAAAAACTTTCACATTGGTCCCAGTAACAAGAGTCTCAGTAACAGGCCCTGTTTGACAGACTAGGACACAGAAAGCTGTCAACCTAAGAGCAGTCTGAAGATTATTGTTAAGGGGATTTGGTATTTCGTGTATTTTGCCTAATAGGGGAGCCTGTGCTCAGCATTTCCTGAAGCAAAAGAAGACAGATGAAATCTCTGGGCACTTCATTGCTGCTGTCTCTCAAAGATTTCCTGTCAAAATGGGCCTATAAGGGAAGAAAGGTTTTCAATAACATTTTTTTTTTTTTTACCTGGCAGGATTTCCAGTCTTGCTATGAAAGAGTTTGAAGGCGCTGTCTTTGTGAAAACACTGCTGCCAAACTACCATATCTAGTTGTGTTTAAAAATAAAAAAGCAATATGACTCACATTACCATAGTGTATACTACAAACCCGGGTTTGATTGACATTCTATCCATATTTTATACAGAGCTTTTTTTCTTCCGTCAAATGGAGCAAGTGACCTTGATGTTACTGTGCTTTGCAACTTAAACAGGGAAAGCATATTTGTTGTCAACTTCTTTAGGGATACAATTTTCAACAGACTACGTAGGGAGAAGGAACACAACTCCTATTATTAATGATAGGGAGTTATTCATGTAACTTCTTGTTCATCTCATGGAGACTTCACCCTTTATATCAAACTTCTCAGAAGGTTGCCACGTACATTTAAGCTGCCCAGAATTAAAAGGAACAATGAAAATGATCATTCTTTTTGGCATCAATTCTAAATAAAAAATATTGTGTATGTCCGATGCTATAATACTAAAATACTAGAACTCCCCAAGGAATTTAATCTGGGATGTCACAGTGCCCCACCCAAGTGAATCAGCTGCATTAAAAACAACTACACATACATAGCCACTGCAACCATAAAAACGAAGTGCTTTCCCCTCTATGAGTAAACAAAAATCTCCTTTTCAAAACTACCTCAGATTCTGGAGATTGTTTTGAGAAAAATAAGATGATGTCCAAAATTATCAAATCATACCAAGCCTGCAGGTTAAGTATAACAAATACTATTCTCTATTTAAGGTAAATCATGCAGCAGGGTTGAGATAGGGCACTTGGCTCTTCGTCTGTTGAACAGCCTCAGCTCTTTTGGATTTTTGTGGTGCTTTTCTTGCAAGGAAGAGGCTACTTAACCTGCTCTCATGTGAGCTTTCCTCCTAGAAGTGGAGCAGGAAATTTGAGTTTTGTAGGTCTGAGGTGTTAAATTAACTTGATTTATTACAGACTCAGCAGAGGATTTTACTTTGTGGCCTGAGAACCCCCTGCTGTCTGAGAAAACTCAAGTGATGCACATTAACTCTGTCTAAACAGACTGTGGAGGATAATTTAATTTGCTGCAGAATGATTTGCTCCAACAGGGGTCTTGAACAAGGAGAAGGGGATGTGAAGCTTGCTGTCTGTTATTGGTAAAGGCAGTTTATCTGATTGGAAAATGGGTAAAAATTACTGTATTTTTTAAAAAAAGAGGAAGCATTTGTCAAATGGGAATGATGGATACTTTTCCCAGGAAATGGGATCAGCAGATATTACAGAAAAAAGGATGAAGGGGAGAGGATGCAGCACTAAGAGCAAGAACTGAAACAAAGAGAATGCAGTGAACCTGGGAAGAACAGTTTTTTGAAGTAGGTGGCTCTCAGAAGGCTAAGGAAGACTTTCAGGGTCAGATGGGTGTATTTGCATGGTCAGACAGCAAGAGTTAAAGAAGGAAGCAGCTCTGAAAGATTGGGGAGGATCAATATCTTCAGCAACAAGTGCATGAACAAACTGATCAGCAAACTGAGCAGGAAACTTCAGCAGAGGCAGGTGCACCTGACTTAGCCCAGGTAGACAGGAGTCCTGCAAAGAATATCATGCTACACATGAATGACTGTGAAAAGCAGAGTTGAGAAGAGCTGCACAAATCTGAGTCCAGGAAGGAAATCTTGCCATCACTACATCAGGAGATGGGCCTGTTAGATGGAGTAGGTCAGAGGTACCATTGAAGGTGTTTATCTTTCCAGGACACAGCAAAGAAAGCAGATGCTTTTCTGCAGCCACAGTCAAACACTTAGTGCTCATGCAGATCTCTTAGCATTGTTTGTCCATAGTTCAGTGGGACTCCTAATGCAATGCTCTAACTTGGCAGGAAACCTGGGATTCATATTCCTCAAAGTAAGACTGTTTTAGAGGTGACTGCATGAAGTATTTTTAAATGCGCCCTCCAACCATTTCTGTGAGAATATAATATTTTTATATAAGAAACTACTATGTAATATTCCACTAGCCCATTAAATTGGGGTTGACAGTGGCCAGGTCTGAGCTGGATAGGTAACTTGGCCTTTATGCCTTAGTTTAAAAAACCAAACAAACAACCAAACAAAGCTAAATTAAAAAAAAATTGAACCTCATATCATTTTTTATACACAATTTTATTGTGTATAAGCACAGGGTCTACTTTTAAAAAACCCATTTGATTATTTTCCAAATCCAGGTGATGCAGTATAATTCATTTTTAAACCTTTTCTCCAGGAAAGACATACACAAGCCTTTTGAGGATTCCCTACCCTCATTTATCATGAGTAGAAACTTGTGAATCACAACAATGAATTCCACCATCCCAGAAAATTAAATTATCCTATACTACTATAACAATTTAATTCTTTTCTCATTACCAGGATTCTTCTTTCAGCAGGTATTCCTAACTCCTTTAATTTTCAATGCATATAACTCTCCCTTTTCCACATCATCTTGCAATATAGAGCAGCTGACTAGAACCAATCTTATAATTAAAAATTTCCATGCCAGCACCTGCTGAGATCTGCAACACTTGCTAGTGCAGGCAAGGGAGAAACAGGGGAAATACAAAATGGGCTTTTACAAGCAACCTATGTTTTGTATCATTTGAAGCTGTAAGGACATTATTCTTTTCAAGTATATGCACTGTTAAAAATTTTCATGTAGAGAGTCATTAAATTTGTGTCCATTTAGACACTCCATTAATTTTTCAGACCACTCTTTAGGCTTAAGATTTTACCTACCTATAAATTATAAGCAAAACTATAATGGCATGGAACATGAATTTCTGAACTGTGAGAGAACAAGAGATGACTGTGAGATATCCAGGGCCAGACATCACCTCAGATACCTGGACACTGGACAGGAGCTGATCTCACCACAGTGATGCAGAAGCATTTTTGTCAGATGTTGAGACCCTCTGATGGGGCCTCATTTAGAGAGCAAGACACCAGGTAGAATCAGACAAAAACCACTTCTATTCAGCATTAAGGAATTGCATGAAAATCTTGCCTTTTAAAGGTTTTAAAAGGGACTCCAATAGTTTAAGTTTAGAAAGTCCACAGTTCAAGTAACTTACTCTCTAAATGCAAGAAAAGATGAGAAGGAATAAGACTGTAAATCACAAGGGTTCAGTAATGTTCAAATTTGCAGCAATCTGTTCAGAATGCAATGATTGCAAATTCAGTCCTTTTTCTAGAGAGAAATATATACCTAACTATGCAAACAAAAAACTTTGCCTTCTTTATTTCTGTAGACTTTTAAACACTTTGATGATCTTCCTATATTTTTTTAATATAATTTCCAAGTACCATTATTGCTGTAGCTCTGTTTTGCTTTCTTTATTTTTGTACTAACCTCTCTGATAATCCATTTGTGGAAGTTGCAGTGCTAAAAACACTGAGGCTTCTTTAAACTCCAAACAAATAAAGCAGAATGTGGCATTGGCAGCTTTTTTAGAAGAATTTTGAAAGCCCTAAGAATTTAAAAAATAAGTAACAAACCAACTACTTCATCTTAAACAGCAAAAGTGGAGCTTCAGCAAATAGATGGGTCCAAATACTTAACACACTGAATTTTCCCCCATCTTCTGTTTCCATCACATTTATCTTTTTCCATTTGAATCTATGCCTGACTGCTCAGTAAGGCCCAGGTAGTCAAACTCTGTTATTAACTGCCCTTCTACACACATATCTACCAGCTGGTCTCAGCTTTTACATAAAATATGTTTCTGTAAATAGTAACTATCAGCAAATGGAATCGACAACTAGAAAAATATTTGTTGGTCTTCACCACTACGTCAAACAGGTATTTTTGCTAAGCCCTACTAGAATCATCTCCTCACACTCACAGCTTCAGTGTGGTCAGCAAACAAAAAAATGGCCAGTTTTGGGGATCACTCCCAGGTCTCACTCTTGAGCCTCTAAAGCCACCTACTGAGTGCAATGTTCTCAAAGCCCCGCACTCAGTTGATTAAAGGCATGTCTGCTGTGATGTAAACATCACAGCATCACCCAAGTGTCAACATCATCAAACGTTAATTTTGGAATTATTTTAACACAGTCTGACTACACAACAGTTCATCAGGGTGTTTGAACTAAAACATCCTTGCTAATTTGTGCAAATATCCTACAAATTAATAAAGTAATATACTGCAGGATCTGTGGCCCTTTTTTACACCATAAGCATAAACCACACATCATTTTCCCTATGAAGTAAGCCATTACTCAATTACACCCAAATTCCAACATCTGTTTTTTGAAAAACTGAAACATCTAAGTCTGTTACAGAAACCAATAAAATTGTTTCAGTAAGTTTCTCAAGACAGTAATGAATCATAAGTACCAGAATTCTCAAAGCTTTACTGTGAACAGCATGGGAGACAAACAGGCCCAGACTGATACTTTGACATCAGAGTACAAAACGACAGGGATGACAAGGTGAAGAACCCTCAGAATGAGCTGGCAGCAATTACAGCTGCATTAGACATCATAAATTTTCCACTGAACTCCAGTAGCTTGGTGGCCACTAAAATAAAGTCAGAGGGACAACTCCAACTCTGGCATTTCTGGGAAGAGGCCCCACAAAGAGCTATTAAGGTGTAACAGATTTAGGTCTATAGCCTGGTTTGGGTTGGAAGGAATACTCAGAGGTCATCCAGTCCAGCCCCCTGCCCTAGGCAGGGATATCTTCAATTAGACCAGCTGCCCCCAGAGCCCCATCCAACCTGACCATGAATGTTTCTAGAGATGTGGTATCTGCTGCCTCTCCTGGCAACCAATTCTGATGTTTTACCACTCTCATAAAAAAAAAATTTCATCCTTCCATGTAATCTAAATTGACACTCCTTTAGCTTAGCCCATTGCCCCTGTGCTATCACAACAGGCCCTCCCATCTTCCTCACAGTCCCCCTTCAAGGACTGAAAGGCCACAGTAAGGTCTCCCTGGAGCCTTCTCTTCCCCAGGTAAACAACCCCATGTCTCAGCCTCATAGGGGAGGTGCTGCATCCCCTTAATCATCTTTGTGGCTCCCCTCAGGACCTCGTCCAACAGGTCCCTGTGCTTCCTCTCCCAAGGAACCCAGACCTAGAAGTCATAGCTGCTGGAAATGCTGCTTTTGGTATGGACCAGAATGCACAGGCAGAGTAAAGGAGTGCTCCTCTGTTTACATGTTTTTCCTGTCCTCAGTAAGTTGTCAGGTTTTTTCCTATTTTCACGTATCTGATGCATATCTGATGTAGCTATACAGATACTAGGGTTCTTTAAATATTGTATGAACGGGTTGACGTTAAAAGAAATTGTAAAAGAACCCCAAACAATTAGGACATCTGCTCTGGGAAAGACTGAAATATGATTTCATCTTTCCATAGGCACCAGAGATTATGTGGGACAGAAGGGACATTACACATGCCCTAATTTCAGGGAAATCTTCAGTTTGAGCTGTGCCCTGCAAGTCTTCATGGAATCCCATCACTAGACACAGAGCTACAGCACACCAGGTTTCATTAGTTTCACTGCTTGCAAACCACATGTTTATTTTAATAAAACATGAGCAACTGAATACAGAAACCTGCCTATCAGGTGGGTTTTCTTGTTTGTTTGGTTGGTTTACTCAAAGAGCTTTAGATAAAGCCATAATATTAAGCAGCAATTTTGCCTGTGTTTCAAATCACACTACCAGCAGTGAAATAACAGATGAGAGAGGCAGCTAAAATGACTGCTGATGCAGAATGAGCTGAGCTTGCCATCCCTGGCCTGGCACAGGCTGCTGCCACACTAATCAAATTCTTCAGGTTATTCTGGATTCGTACATTCAATACTGCAGAACTGAGTTTCCTGGTTAAAGCTATAAAGCAACACTGAATAAATACAAATAGTTTAATCTTTCTCTGCAGTCATATCCTCCCACACTGGTAAGTGTAATTAGGAAAGTGCTACATTGCATGTCTTGAATAGTGAATGTAGCTGATTGTTAATCATTATATTTACATAGTTTATATGAAAAATATTTAAATTCATGAATGCTCCAAACTTTTCTTTGCCATAACATTAATACCGGAACAGCATCTGAATGTATAATAGTATATTTGTAGCTTATTGATTCTTTTGCAACATCCTTGTAAGAAAACTGTTAGACAATGAACTTCTGGGTGTAGAGAGCACTTGGGATTAAAAAAAGGAGTATTTTTTCGATAAAAGTAGCATATGCATGGAGGAAGAGAAGGGAAAGATGCACATCCTAAGTTGGCATGAAACAGTGTGTGCATAAAGAAATGGTGAACTGTAATACATTAAAAGAAAATTTGAGGAAGTGCCTTTTATAAAATCCTTTTTTTGTAGAAGTAATTGTGAATAATCTTTCATCTGTATTTAACACCCATGAAACAATGATTTCCACAAAACCACAGTGATAAAAAGGTTTATACGAAGCATGCAATTTCATTTTGCCAACAATAATTGTCTTGTGTTTTTTTACAGGGAATAGACAAAACAAAAATGTATCACATATTTTGAGAATATAAAAAAACTAAATACACTCTTTTAACAAATAACTCTTTAGAAATTTGACAAGTAAGCAGTGTATGCTCACTGGCAATACCTCTGATAGGATTTGTAAAATCATAGGATGAATGTATAGAGTATTAATAAAACATATTTAAAAAACTGAGCTGGGAGAAAGAGCAACTGTTATTCCATAAAAAAATTTATAAACCAGAACAATATTTCCAAAATCCCTCAACCTATTTTCTGGGTGCTCAGTCTAGGCTACCATCAACTGAAATTTCAGAAAGTGAAAAAATTTACACCTTTAAATATCTGTTTCACTTAGAAATCAAAATCTAGAGCCTCTCAACTGAAAATACTAGTCTTTTTCTAAATAAAATTGAAAAAAAAAAGCGAGATACAAAAACTGACATTCACATGAAGTTATTACCTTTTTCCCTTTTTTCCCCTTTCTATATTGTTCAACCACAAGAGAACTCTGTTTCTAAAGTATCAAAAGAAATCCTTACATTACCCTATTAGGAATCTTCATATTTAGAATATGCAAATACAAACTAATGCCCATTTGATTTGTGCATTCAAATCTGGACATGTTCTGAGCATTCTTATATGTATGCTTATCTAGTTAAATACGTGCATAAATGAAAGCAACAATGTCCATTTGAAATAGTCTTAAGAAAAGCTTCATTCAGGTAAACTGCAACTTCATGAAAAAAAGCTTGAAATAACTTTAGTCTTCCTGTAAGCATAACTATTTGCAGTTTTCTGTAGTTCTTATTGTGTGTTTAGCCCATATTCCAGAAAGGCTTATTCATTAATCTGTGATATTCTTTATACACATTTACTTGCTAAACAAATTACATGCAGCATTTCATGACCAAGGTACCCATGAAGATTTATTTCTTGATGAGAAGTAGAATAGTGGTAATGCTTAGGGAGTGATTAGGTAAAGTATTTAAGGCTCGCAAGTGCAGTGAGTGAACTAACCCCTTGAATGATTTAAAAGCTAATTTTTCAATACTTTCAGTACTTACACAGTGAGATCACTAGAACTAAAGTAGAAGATTTGAAACCATTTCAACATATAGACATATTGCACCAAAATAGTTCCTAGAAGAGCACATGACAATCCAGTGTCTCAAGGAAAATCAATTACTTTTTAGTTCAAGATCCTCAGTCACTGAAACAGGATATTATTTTGTGTCCTGAACAATATCTTGTTCCAGTTTCTAAGGAAACCAGCAGCAAAAACTAAGTTTACAGTGCTGCATCCTCCAGAAATTGACTACAACGTTAGTCTCTAGGGTATTATTACCAAGTGCTATTTGCATTTAAATTTCTATAACTCTTAAGCAACTGGATTGTTTGTTTATATGCACAGTTATGATCTACCTGGTATCTAGGTGCTACTCTTCACCTATTCTCTATGGGTTAACAACCTATTGACATTTAATGAATCAAGAAGCTCAGTTTCAAATCGGGAACACCACTTGAGAACCTTCATTTTAGAAATGTCTTTTTGCCACCCTCAGTGAGATGTCTGTCTGAGACTCAGAATGTGCTTCATTAATGGATGTCACTCATTTGACTTCATGCATGGGAAGAACCAGGCAGACATGCAGCTCTGTGCTGCAAATAGTCAGAGTCTAGAGGAACAGTGCATTTGTTTTGCACAGAAAGTGTTGGGAACTGGCCTTGGGAACTGGGTTACATGTTCCTAGCGATAGTCAAGGAAAACTCCAGATTTTTCTTGCTTCTTTTTCAGAAAAGCCCAACAAATATTCTGATGAGTTACTGATGCTTCTATAGATGAAAGCTCTCCAGACAAACCACTTTGCTGACCAGAGGTGACAAGGCCCTGACATCAAGTTTCTGTCTTCAGACTATACAGAATTGTTATAAAATCTGCTCACAGAGGATGTCACAAAAACCATTCACGGATTGTATTTTCCCATCGAAATCAACATCGATTTGTCATTTAGTGGAAAATCCACTTCCTTTCTGTTATGTTTTAAGGCTTTATTTTGTAATTATTTTCTCACAAGAGAAAGTCCTCTACGAACTTCTACAAGCTCTATGTGTATTCTGCATTTAGTGACAGAACTTAGTGAACAGGATAAAAAAGTGTTTTTCTAAACAAATCACTTTTATGACTAAGCAATCACACTTATCTAAAGAAACAGGTAATGAATATAAAAAGCCTTAATTTTACAGTCAGTTATACTTGAATCAAATGAGCAATAAATATTAATAATAAAAATATGTCAAAACCACTAAAAATATTTAAAAGACCATTTGAAATATTTAAATGAAAACTTTAAAAAAAAAGCTGAAGTTATGCTTAAAGGTGATAAAGGCCCATTTCTCATTGTTCGGATGCAAAACATTAGTTATAGAGCCTAGTGTGATGCATTTATTCAATGTTGTAGCTTCTTTTTGCTGTAAATAATTAGCACAGGATTACTTTAAAGGTGGCTTACTATTTGATGACTGATGAGTTCATTGGGCACTGCTGTTGACTTTGTATACTTGCTGAACAGTAAAGTAAAGCCCTATTTCAGTCTCAGCCCAAGTAGCACTAGGCACCTCTTAAGACACAATGAGACTCTAAATCAGTCAGTCAGTTAAAGAAAACTTGTGGCTTTGCATCTCATAAGATCAGTTTGCAGCTAGAAGTGAAAGGCCACGCATTGTACTGAATCATCCTTTGACTTTAATGAGCATCTCTCACACTGGAGTCAAAGGTTGGGCATTGAGGATGGTGTTTGACTACCCTGTGCTCTGAAAGCAGAGCAAATGCTGATTCATTTGCCTACCAAGTGAGAAGAAAAGGCAGAAGCAAAGGCACACCTTGACAGTATTATACCTGTTGGGCTCAGATTCCCAAGACTGCCTCCAGCACTGAGCCCCAGCAGGGCCAGGCTGCCTCTGCAGCCCCGCCACTTCAGTCATCCACAGGGAGCAGAAACAGAGAGAGCGCTGACACCACTAGAGATAAGACTGCTTGAAAGGAAACGCTACTACAAGGAGAGGATAGCTAAAAAAATAGAAAGGAAGGTCATGGATAGAGATGGGAACAAGACTAACCAGAATTTAAAAAATAAGTCTGTCTTAAACGGACACGAAATGAAACCCCTGGGTAATCAGCCTTATTTCTGTGTCACAGCTGAGCCATCTATAGGAAATATTGTATCACTGGTATTTAAACAAATATTAAGGGAAGAACAGGAATCTTCATTGCAGAATGAAGGGGCTTTTTTTTGTTATTTCTCACTTCTTTTTTATATCTTCCACTTCGATTTTTGCAGCTGTTATGAGGTAAGCTCCTGTAGCAGGGATATCACCAAAATGCAAAACCCTCTTCACCCACCACATTCCTGTAGTCTCCTTGTGGGGCTCCTTACAAATGCCTGGCTGTTTTACGTACTCATGTCAGAGCAAAATTCAAGCTCAGAAATACAAACCAAAATTGTTAAAAAGGTTTTTAAGATACTCCCTGAGAAGGGGATAATCATTCATGAGAATTGATGCAATCCTTTCAAGGAATAAGCTCTTGCCAGAGACTGAATTAATTTAGAGGGACAGTGTTGAAGCCTGCATCCTGTTAAGAATATACAAGCGGAAAATGTTTCATACATATTTTGCATTCATTTTTCCACTGTCTAATTGGGCTGGAGGAGTGAGATAACTCATGGCTTATTGTTCTGGCAAGCCACAAGTGTAAAGAGAGAAGGGAATTGTTAACAAGCTAATATTAGTCCGGCAACATGACTCGATCATTTTATTCCTATCTGTTGGAGGGATGTCACAAATTCTCACGTAGGAAATTTGCTCTTTTGCCACAAGGATTAGCTACAACCTGCAATACCAGTCCTTTGCTGGAAGGAATAGTAGAGGAGCTTCACTGCTGTGTTATTATCTGGGATCTATTATGTTTTACATTTTTCAAAAATCTTTAAGCTAGATCTTTGACATCCAACTGCCTGTAAAGACATACACCACCCGATGAGAAGCTTTGATGTGCATTTTGAGGATTAAATAATCTAGATGGAAGGCAGTGTGTTTCCAGCCAAGAAGAAAACTATGGAGGAAATTTTGCCTCCTGCTGTTCAGCGCTGCTGGCAGTCAATACCTTTTAGCCTACCCTCTAAATTTGATTTCATACATATTTACAGACTATTTTTCCTCTTACTACTAATTCTTTTGAGACCAAATTAAGAACAAAGATAGCAGGAACAGGCTTCATCAAATAAAAATGTAAATATGCTGCATCTCATTTTTGGATGAAGAGAGTTTATTTAAATATTTTCTCCGCTGGAATATCTTTGCAGTATCATTATTGCTTGCAACTGGAAAAGTAATAGCCTTACAAGTCAGACTAACCCATTGGGGCTTAAGCAAATTTATGCATTTAAATAATGGCGTTTACCTAAAAACCAAAAAAAATCCTATAATTTTCTGCACTTCCAGACCAGGAAAGAATAGTAATGATAAAACAAATAGATACTAAAAAAAACATAATCTCTCTTACTATTTCCACCATGAATTCTCACATAACTCAATAGTCACAGAACTATGAAAGACAAACTAAAGCAATTGCAAACCCACATTTTTTCACATTTTTTAAAAAAAGCAACTGAAAAATCTGAGTTAAAACTGAAAATTATAGCATTTCTGCAAAGTGACATTAATCTATAATATATTTCTAATTACCTTTTCCTTAAGCAGGTTTAAAAACCATAATTTTTTTTTTATTAACAGCCTACTCCTTCTGTCTGACTTCACAGCTAAATAGACAAATAGGGGAGATGTGTGATACTACCTCGAGGAAGCAAAAGAAGTTACAGCAATGATTTTGGTGGAGTAAAAAAATCTTACCAGAGATGTTTGATCTCTTTTATTTCCCAGTTTAAGTTCAGTAAGAAAAATTATTATACTTTGACTGAATGGGCTGGTACTTTTTTCCCTTGGTTATTTCCTCTACCCACAGCCCAAGTATTCTAAAAGAATTCTGAAAAGTCACTAGTAACAATTATTGCTGTAAACAAAACATTCCATCCTCAGCCTCATTGTTCTAGAGCTTTAAGATGTAGTTTTCCCCATAATGACACACTTCATTCAAGTTCAGTCCAAAAACTAAAGTTATGTACAAAGCAAGAAAGGAGTAACCAGACACGTTTCACATCTTCATCTGGCATGATAGCCATCTTAAGTAATTTTAACCTCTAGATTTTTCTCAGTTTTCAGGTTCTTCCATTCCATTGTACTCCCCAAAAAAACCTCAGAAAGTACTACAGGGGTGTTGCAGGACCAAAGTAGGTCAGGAACTTGTGATTCTAGCTTTAAAACACTCCTAATAGCTTATGGCATCAGCTGCTTCCCACATATCCTATCAGGCACTTTCTACATATGCTGTAGTTGAAGAGAATTAGTCAGAGCAAGCTTGATAAGGCTTTAAACGCCGTGTGTGTGCTGTAAAATGGTGTCTGCAGGCCAGTCTCAGGTTTGGATTGGACACCTGGGGGTGTTCTGGCAGCCAGCCTGGCCAGAGGAACGCTCTCTGAGAGAGGGGGCATCCCGAGTGCCACCAAGAAGTGTGGGAGAAATCAAAGGTTGCGGCAAGAAGCCGACTGGATTTTCTGGGTTGCATCAAACTTTAGCTTTCTCTGCACTCTCCAGCTTCTAAGGAGAGCATGCAAACCAAGCTCACCGAGCAAAGATGTCAGGACTTACGTGAGAATATGTGTATTATCCTTGCCTGCAGGTATTTCTTCACAGAAGAATATATTAGGCCCTGCTACCTTGTATCATTTTCTTTTGAGAAACTGAATCACACTTCTGCTACTTCTAAAGTGTCAGATGTTCACAAGCACAATATTAAACTGATATGTGTTTGTTATATAGCATAAAGATATCCTTTGTTGATGTCTCATGATATTTCTATATAGGGCAAGATAAAATCTGCTTGAAAGAAGAGCAAATATGTTAACTGTTTTTCTCCAGAAAACTCATGCAGAGAGGAAGGAGAGATTAATCTCTTTGTAAATGCTGGCAACATTTCAGAAATGTATCTACAAAGAATTGTGACAAGTTTAACAGTGACATTAT
The DNA here is from genome assembly GCF_963513975.1 of Fringilla coelebs. Lineage (NCBI taxonomy): Eukaryota > Metazoa > Chordata > Aves > Passeriformes > Fringillidae > Fringilla > Fringilla coelebs. The sequence continues at coordinate 13,728,964 of NC_140067.1, forward strand.
GTAGAATAGTGAGGAGACTAAGCACAAACCTAAAGAGCCAAACTTCCCATTAAGTCCCTGTCTACATCAATCAGTGAGCAGAGTGATGTTTGAACACAATGCCTTGAGCAGGTAGGCACGTTCATTATCTGCAGGCCTGCTCCTGTGAGCCTGCAAGAGGAGTCCCAAATATTCTTAGCCCAGGTATGTCCCTGTGATTTCACTTAATTTCTCTGTTTTTTCAGGAAAAAAAAAAAGTCTGCTACTCAGTGACTGCTGCAGCTGCTGTTTGCCCCTACAGGTTGCAGGGCAATGGAAAATGGACTCTGGGAATGTGTCCCTGGCTTGGCTCTGTTGGCAACTCTCATACAAACAGCTTGGAATTTCTTTATCTGCCAGACTCCAAGTGCAAAAAAAAAAAAAAAAAAAAAATTAACTGTTCACAAATCTTCAGGAAATTTTCAATTTTTTTCTGATGTCCTGGAGACTAGGAACACAAATTCTGAAGGTTTTTGGTGTCATGAGAAAAATAATTAGCTAAATCTAGAAACGGGAAAAAATCTTAGTTCTGATAGTGAAAAAGAAAAAAGCTGAACACAGAGGTGCAAGATTGAGCTTTAAACGAAAGTATTTCATGCAAAATAATTTTCTTCAAAGGCCAGGTAGTGATTTCCACAGATAAAATATGTTCAATGCCAGCAAGTGTTTTCTTAGAATGATATTATGTAATTTGTGAGAATGAAAAAAAACCCCAAATTTTTCTCATCTGCAAGATTATATTCAAGAGAGATGTTTAGCAAATTCTCCCATAAGGACTGTCTGCATCAGAATTCTACATATGAATGTTTTCACAGGCTCAGAGGCTTCACCACTGTAATTAAAGGTGATTTTTTTTTCCCTTTTATTTTGTTATTCTTGTCTCCTGGGCCTGATTTATAACTTTTGTTATACAATTATATTCATTTATTTCTTTGTACCGTGTTGTATGTTATTTCAAAAGTAACATCTAGGGTGTCCTTGCTTTAAAATGTAGATTTAGCCTCTCTGGATGAAACTTGGTAGAACATCTGTGTTTGAAAGTATGAAAAATTACACATTTTCTGAGAGAACCAGGCTGAGTGCTCATATAATACTGTCTCTAAGAGAAAATTAAAGTGCTGCTGATAGCTAAGGGACTGGATGGCTCAAGGGAATCCTAGTGTGACACAGTCTTTCATCTGATGAAAACCAGCATGAATTTAAGCCCATGCTGATAATGACCAAAAGTCATTATCATTTGTTCAGTAATTTATTTAAAATAAGTTAGGGGTCTGGCTCTCATCTTGCTGGCAAATTATAACCAAGCAAATAATGAAGAAATGTCTCTGTAAAGTGATTGTAGATCTTTAAATTAGTGTGTTAAAACTTCTTTCTGTTTATCACTTTCTTAATATTTCAACAAACAAGTCTAGGAGAATGGAGGTTCATGAATTTAAAAGATGTATCTGCAAATTCTCATGGAGACCAAATTTTGAATTTATGAAGACAAGTGTTTGCACCAAAAATAAATCTATTTTTCAGGATTCTGCTTATTCAACTAAATATATTAAAATATATGTCTTGTCTCTGTGCCCAGTCAAAACTAACATCTTCTATATTGAGAATCAGATGCTACCAAATGAAGCACTTGAAAGAAAGCTAGAGAATCACAGTTGTTTACAAAAAAAAAGCAAAGAAAAACATCCTACAAGTTAAATAGACAACACATGATATCTTATTAACCTAATATTTGGGATAAACTGAGACCTGCTAGAAGCAGGAATAGAGAATTTAATTCTCTGCAGAACTGAAAAAAAGACTGGTGTGTGATGACTTTCCCACAGCCCGGCCAGAGGATTAAAACAAAACCAATACACTGGTGTACAAGAGATAACAAATATATGAATAAATATGGATGTCCTGCAAAAGTACCTCCAGTGAAAGCATCTAGTGTGAAGGTGTATGCTAGTGAAAAGTGTAAGCATTGGGCAATCTTTCAGTAAAAGGCTGATCTAAAAAACCCCAGACAAACGAACAAAACCAAAATAAATCCTGTACAGGTTCAAAAAAACCTCTTAGCAGAACTACTAGGATGGAGGAATATATTACAATTAACAAGTGCCTTTACAATTTCTAAGCATCTCCATCATATACAGGTACTTCTTTGACTGAATGGGACTGAAGGCTGAAGACTACACTGCATATAGGAAACTTATCCTCATGGTTGGATATTCTCTGAAAGCAAGAATTGCCTGTATATAGGGATCTGGTAAGCAGGGGTATTATTAAGAGAGTCACAAAATCCCTGAGGTGGACAGAGAACTATGAACGCCATCATGTCCAAGATAGCTCAGAGCTATCCCCATCCAAGCTTTTAACACCTTCAAGGATGGAGACTCCAACCATCTCTCTGGACAACCCGCTCCAATGCTTGATCAACCTCCCACTGAGAAAGGTTTTTCTTACATTTGCATGGAGTTTCCTCTATTTCAGTTTGTGCCCATTGCTTCTTGTTTTTCACCAGACACCAGGAGAAGAGGCTGAGGAGAGGGGAAGGATCACCTCCCTTGCAATGCTGGCCAGGTGCTGCCTGATGCAGCCAGAGGTTGTCACCCTTCTTTGCCACAAGAGCACCTTGGTGGCCAATGGTCACCTTGGTGTCCACCACGAGCCTCAAGCCTTTGTCACAAAGCTCCTTGCCAGCAGGTCAGACCCAGCCTGTGCTGAGTCATGGAGTAATTATCAATTCCTTTCTAGTTTCAAGGCCTTGCATTTACCATTTTTATAAATTTTGCACAGTTTCTGTTTGTCCGTTTCCCAGGCTGTCAAGGTCCCTCAAAATGACAGCACAACCTCCTGCTGTATCAGCTGCTCCTCTCACTTTCATATTGCCTGCAACACAATTTTGGATTCTCTGCAACAGATTTCCAAAAGAATGCTATCAAACTATGGTGAAACTACAGAAAATGGAGAATCAGCCTCTGAAAGCTGAAGGACTTTTGCTGCAAGCAGGAAACAGGGAGAATTTTGTGTATAACTACAGGGCTAAGCTGATGGCTTTTCATGGGTAAACATGTGAAACAGACCCAAATTCCGCCCCTTTTTATTAACAAAGATATTATGACTTATGGACTCAGTCTTTAAAGGCAGACAAGAGAAGTTGCAAAGACAAGTGTTTTGTTTCCCTGTGTTCCACACTCTTGGCTGGGGTTCCTGCTTTCATGGGAACAGCAGGATTCTGTGCCACACCAAGTACACTCCAACTGTGACAAATTCACGGGCAAAGGGAAGCACTTCCAATAATTATATTTCTGTCTGACTAGCAATACGGCAGAAACCCCTCAAAGATCCCTTCACTGAGAAACACCATATTTCACTGGAATAAGTAGCATTACTCTTGATTTACATCAGCAAGCCTGAGAGGAGAAAAACACGTGGAAGAGCTCACCATGAGAGGGGCCACAGGCTTATTTCTGTTGTTGCTAAACAGAATGTCAGCAACAACAATCTGTAGTTTGCACTGTTCACTGTGTTCATCCTCATGCCACGGGGAAAAATGATGCTTAAGGCAGAACAATTACACCACAACTAGCCTGAAGGAAAATGACAGCATAAATAAACAGTGCAAGAAATAGCAATAATGACAGCAATGAAAATAGATATAAAAACAAAAACCAAAGTAGAACTGCCACAAAATAGTATATCTTCAAACTTATAAAACTAACTAGGATATTTTAGGATCCATTTAGAATAAGAAAGAGAAAAATGGCAAAGGAAAATCTGTTACAATACTTGAAATTGTCCTTTTGACCTTTATTTAAATTAGCAAAAGTTGCATGTTCATGCCCAATGGCAAAATATAGTCCTTTTCTAGCAAAACATGGGCATTTGGTATTAATACAGAGTATATAATACTTAAAAAGTCATCTATTTAAAATCTAAGTCATGACTATACTGCCAAGTATTGAACTCAGCAAAGAAATGTTAATTTTAGTTTAATTGGTTCAAAGCCTAATACAAATATTCAGTGAAAATTTTGGTAAATTGTCCCTTTGTAGACCAGCTACAATAAAGGAGACAGTGTCTTCACTTGTTGAATTTCATGTCCCTGTAAGTTCTGAACACAAGCATCCTCTAAGAATAAACCAAACGAGCTCTCAATATAAAATATATCTTCCTTCTCTGAAAATCTGTATAGCAAATACAGCCCGGGGGAACTTTTAACAAAATGTTATAAAACTGAAAACTGACATTAATAGGAAGTACTGATATATCTTTAGTGACAATGAGTTCAATTCTCCTGCCACTGCATAACAGAAACACCAATTGGCTCCAATTTGCTTCGATTGGATTTGCTCCTATCTGTGACAGAAGAATGAGGCCCAGTCCTGCTGAGACATCATTATGACAGGCAGATTTAGCAGAAAGTATTGGCTACAGCTGAAATATGTGACTCCTTAACACGACTCAGACTTGGGTTGAAATCCATGGGGGTGGATGGGATGCAGAAGTGGTCAATGCACTCCTTAGGGTCAATGACTATAGCTCGTACAATGGGCTCCGTCAGGGAGGTAAAGCACGTGATGTTTCTACCTTCCCACTGCATAAAGCAATCTCAACTCTCCCTCTGTGCAAATTTATCCTGTCCTTTATTCTAAAAAATTCCTCTAACATCTCTCCTGTCCTTAATTTTTGCAGTGACTTTTGCAGATCCTTCTTTTCTGTCTGCCTAAAGAAACTTCATTTCCCTCACATCTCTGAATCTTTCTTCCTTCACCAATCCCCATCAGCTCTCCTTTGCACATCAGAGGGTCAAGGTGGTGGAGTTCTCCTAGAACATCTGCCCAAAGCAGCCCAAAGTTTGCACTCAGCCAAAAGAATCTGTCCACTCAATTTCTTCCTCTTTTCTACAGCATGCTTGCATTTTGAAGGGAACAAGGAAGTAGTGCAGTCCTTCTTGTGAAAGCTAGCAAGGGGAAATGCAATCTGTCCCTTTACAAAGATGTTCAGGCCAAGAACAGACATATGCACCACAAGAAGATGCAAGAAGGAATTTATACTGCACTGGAGGTGTGTGATGAATTTCATACTGAATCAAACTTAATATTGCAATTGATTTTTTTCTTCAACTCAAGATTGAAAGCCTATTATAATACTACTTATCAATAGAGAATGCTAATTCACACTTTGAGTTGTCTAAAATGGGAATTTAATTTAGATTTACTAAAATGGCAATTGCATATTAATTAAATAGCAATTGATTACTAAAATATTTTACTGAGGCTTAACAGCTCTAGTACATAAGAAAATTTGCTAAATTACTGTCCAAATTGTATTTTTAGATGTAGTGCAGTGAATTCAGTGAGGTTGCACTGATGCAAATGAAAACAAAATACTTGTTTTCTCTTGAGTTAGTGTTTATTTAACATGGTGTAAGTCACTGAGTCTAAATTAAGTGGTTAACTAAAGCTATTTATGATGGCTAAATTGTTAAGGAATATTATGATGTGATATGTTTTGAAGCTGTTAGTGTTTAGTACCATTTATTAATTGCCAAAGTAATCTTTAGTTCAGAAAGGTATCAAAGACTTTTGATTCATCTGTACACAAGTCTGGCATCAGATATATGAAGTATAAATCCATGCTATTATAACTGTAATACACTTTGTTCAACAACAGTGTGGGAGTGTGACCTGGGAAGTCTTATCTAGAGAACTGTATCAGACTCAATCACCCATCAGCAACGCCTGGAGAATTAAGAACTTCTGCTGTTCCATGGCACACAAGCACTAAGCAGGTGCTTGATGAATTTTGTTTTCATTTGATGCTGAAAGCTGGGCTCAGGGTGTGCATGAGCATAGTCTGGGTTTTCTCTCTGCAGCTGAGGCAGTTCAAAGGGGATGCCATAATTTGCTTGCAGAATATTCATTACCAATTAACATAATCAATGGAGGTCTCCTCCATTTAGAAGGGCAAGATAAGCCACTAGAGTTGCATTAGTAGAGCCCTGTCAGAATCTAATCCTGTATGGGTAGATGTTTTCTCTGTATTTTTCCACCACTGTTTAAGAGGTTGACACTTTCGAGGAGTTAAAAAAAAAACCTTTTTACAGTCTTAAGTGGGCACACTGTGAGAGCATAACTGTGATTTTTATCATTTTTATATGGTCTTAGATTCTCCCCCAGTTCTTCCCCCTTAGGATAGCTCTTGTCTTCAGCAACATAATGTACTCATTTTTCCAGTGGGCATAGGTAGAATTCCCCTTTCTCACGAAGATTCCTGGATATTTTTAAGAAATATTATTCTATCTATTCACATTCAGCTTTCAATTCCTGATTTCAATGTTTTATCATCCTTCTTCATCCCCTGTTTTATATGCTGCCTTTCAGCAGCTCCAATTCTTCCTGGTCTAGAGAGCACCAGCACAAATTTCAGCAACACTGCTCAGCACCATTTTTGCTTTCCATCCTTCATAAACCAGAAATATAATCCTTGGATCTATTCCAAGTCTTGTGACACCAAATAAATCACCATTTTCTTTGGGGTGAGGACTTCTATTTCATATTTGTATGAAAAAACACAGTTATGAGAATGAGGTCTTTGGCAGTTAGATCCACTAATTCTTTTTCACTCCCACACACTGACATAAAGCTCATGGATTGCAGAGGCAGAGCAGTTCTCTGGATGCTCTCTTCCCCCCCACCTAGTACAAACCCCCATTACTGGGGAGAGAGGGACAGCTAAATCCCACTGTCACACCCAAGGCAAAGCTGCATTTTAAGTCAATATCCTTCCTTTCATCAAATGCTGTGTGTGTGAGACAGACATGCCTTTAACCTTTTGCTTTCATGGCAAAATGCCCATGTCCAAGGAACTCAAAACCTTCCTGTCAGCATCAGCCTCTGCCTAAATTTTTATTCACAGCTGAACTGACTGAAAAAAGAAACCCCTGGTGCCCCCCAGGACTGGAGGACTCACTCAGGGTCCCAGGCTCTGGTAACTGGAGTGGGGAGGAGTTTGTTCGGGTTTCCTGAGTTACCAGCTCTAGCTGGTATTCCTCCTCTTTCTAATGCCATTCCAAGGCAGATCCTGCCTGAAACACGACATTCTTCCTTCTTTTTTAATCCTCCAACAAGGATTAAAACCTACAACTGAAACTGTTCTGCAATGTAAGTTCATGCTCTCAGAATAAGTATTACTGAGTAGCCAGTGGCCAACAGTCCTAAAGAAAGGTAGCAAAATTTGGCCATTATTTTCTTAAAGTGAATTATTCTAGAACCACATTGAACAAAGTATGTATTTTTCTGCTTCTTCTGAACTTCATGTGTATTATCATCTCAAAAAAAGGTATTCAATTACTTACACTCCATACAAGTACTTGACTGTCTTTTTGGAGTGGGGGCAAGGGGACAGCTTAAGTGCAGCTGTACAATATTATGTTGAAGTTTTCATTACTAGTTCTACCTACTGGACACATTACTTGGTCTTCCTAGGAAATACAAACATTCGAAATACAAACCAAATATAAGCTGATGTTACTTTTATGCCTATTTCCCATTCCTCTGCATTCACACTTGTGTGACTGATTTGTGTGTGAAATGGTTTCCAAGTTTTCAAGCAAAAAGCAGTTAAGAAACAAAATATTTATACTCTTCTAACTTGCACTTCCTGTCTAGCTAGATCCAATACAGATGCAAAGTCACTGGTCCGCAAGAGCTTTCCACAGATCTATAATAAAATAATTAAATTAGTGAGTTGTGTTTAGATCAGAGATTCTTGGCTGCCAGCTCCTAAGAACTTGGGGAATTCTGAACCACAGAAGGATCATTTGGAGTCCATTTGGCAGAAACGTCAGAAACTTGCTGCTCCTGGGAACATCCTTTTCCAATAACATTTATAGCTCTAGATGGAAGTGAAAAGCACCATATGTTAAGAGTTTCCTGCAAAGCTTCCTGGTAAGAGAGGAAATAAATTCAACTTGTCACATCTGCTCGTGGACCAGTCAAGTAGGATTTTATCACAGCTTTAAGTGGTTTACAAAACTGTCCTGTTATCGACGGAAGGGAGCTTTACTTCTCAAGGCTTTTTTTCCATATGCATGTTTATATAATCTCGATCATTAAATTATTTATTTGTCAGTGGAATTCAGTAACATGTATTATTATTTATCTCTAAACAGCAGAGATTACTCAGTTACTCAGCTAACAGCAACAGTTCAGTTGGAAGCCAATTTGCGTGGTTCAGCTGAATAAAGGCAAGCATTCCCATTCTGCCCTTTGTTTTTCTAACCCCAGTTCTGTAAACTGTATCACATTTTCCATTATGAAATACTTTTAATTAGACAAAAGTCAAGTTTCTAACCTATAGAGAAATCTTAGGTCCTAACCACTGTAAGCACAATGCAAACAGCTGGTTTCAAATTCCCAGGGAGTCAAGGATCCCAAAGAAAATATTATGAACCACTCCATCTTGTCTCTGTGGTTGCTCAAGAAATCATTACTCCCCTTACAGAAAGCAGCAATTTATTATGTAAAGTGCAAAGATAGCACAAAACAAGACAACGATATTCTGTGTTAGGAACTTCTGCAGAAGTCACAGCTCTTTGAAATTCGGCGTAGGCAAACTCTACAAGTACACAGGCATTTTTGGCATCTTGTCCTGTTCTCATTGAAGTCAGTGGGAATTTTGCCACTGACTAAACAAAGAGGAGGATTGGGCCCAAACTATGCAGCTATTTGCCAAAATAATCAAGTAACAGGAAATTGCTCCCCAAAAGGTAGATGTGTTTTAAAACACCAGATGCCTACTTGGAGCTGATCTAATTTACACAGACCGGGCCATATTCTGTTCCCTGCCTCTGCACACAGCTCCCTTTGATGTTAATGGGAATCTGATGCTGCTTCAGGGCAGTGCAGAACACCTCCCTTGGAGCCCATTCCTTCCACTCTATCACTAAAGACTGAGCACAAAAGAGAGTGGCAGTAACACATCACATTACATCCAATATTCATGCAATTATTGAAGAACACTGTATGTATTACATTTGCAAACTGTCCATAATAATTTAATTTTCTCTCCTCAATTTATAATATGTTAATTAAGCATGAAATTAAATGCTTTTTAACATACAACTGATTATGCTATAATGTATCCAACAAAGATTGATTACTGAATAATAAATCATCATTTGCATAAATATTTATATAATTTATTTTTAAAAATTCCATAATGCATAAACAGATAACATGGGAAAACAAGTTCCATTACAGACATTGTACTTTGACTTTTAAAGACCTTTTTCCTTGAGACTTGTGAAGACTTCTCATATATTAGGAACCTCTTCTTTCTGCCCGGCTAGCTATCATTATCATATCTGACACTAAAAAAATTTTACTGCAATTATTTCAGTCTAGGTTTCTCTGTGACAAAGTTACAGTTGCACTCATTACTTTGCCAGGGAGTTAAAAGCTGATAGCTTTTGTTTACAAGACATCCAGGATAACTTTCAAATATGAGGAGAGATCTAAAGAAAATCCATTAACAGAGTTTCTGAGAACTTGTTCAGCAGATTTCCCAGCAATTCTGGCACCACTCACTCTGCCTGCCTGATAGCAAGAGTCAGTTTTTGTGGACTACAATGTCCTTGAGGAACCCTTCCTCAGCAACAGCTCAGATACCTTCTCACTCCTCCACAAAGGGTCTGCACCAAAGCTGACTGAAGTAAATGGAAACATTCCCCAAGAACTCACAAGCTTTGGATCAGGTTCACATTTTGCACAATATTCTTATGAACCAAAGATCATTTACAGGCAAATCCCAATGCTCAACTCAGTTCTTTCCACACTGAGTGGAAAGGGAGACTCCAAATTTATTTCAGTGGGAAAGAAAAGGCAAACTTCATGTAACTGCATGAGTGCCTCTACCTTGGCTAACTTTGCTTATGCTTCTTATTGGCCTAATCAGAAGTGTCAAAGATATTAAAAACCCCACATCCTTATTCAAAAAATGCAATCAGAACAATGGAGTTATATTTTTTGGATATACTGACTTGCTGCTTACAAGCTAGAAGCAAGAAAGAGTTTGGAATAAACCACACTGGCTTGAACACAGAATCCTCTTGTAAGAAAAAAAAACTGGATTAAAATGCCCGATTTAGGATGATCAATTAAAAATAATTTTCAGGTATTCAAAAAGGAAAAAGTTTAATGAGAAAAACTTATGAGAAAAGTACAACTGGGTTTTTTTCTGCACCTGCTTGAAAGTCACCAACTAGTCAGCAGGAAATGCAAAGGAGACATATTCCACACAGGGAGCAAGACTGAAATAGAGCCCAGCTTTGGTTCACTGCTGCAGGCTGCTGTGCACCTCTTGAGAAACACTCAGCTCTATACAGAAATCAGTGGGAGTTTTAGTAACTCAGACTGCTACAGCATCAAATTTTTGGATATTAATGGGGATTATGTTTAAAAAGTCTGTTTTCTTGCCCAGAAATCCTGTGATGAATTTGCTCTTCAGTAAGTTTTCAGGAAGCCCTCATCATTAGTGGAAGGATGTGGTATAATATAAGCTTTTTTGATAAGTTTGGAGATTATACTTCTCCTGGCTGCTACCCCCGTACATCTGAGAAAGGAGGTCCCTGCACAGCTGAGAGCTCTTGGGACAGCAGAGCCTGATGAGCTGTCCAAGAGCTCCTCCTGGGCTGCTCCCAGGGACTGCACAGAATATGCCATAAAACTCAGCCTTCCAGGCAGTTTCTGCAGAGGCACAATTTTTTTTTTTCTTTTACTCCTTCCCACTTCTCTTTCTTATTCTTATTCTCAACTACTTTCTCCTCTTTGTTTTCAAGGTACCGTGTAAGAGGATTTTGTTTTAAGAAGTGATGCTCTCTTTGTGAGTATTCCACCACAAGTAGAGAGCACCAGACCATCCATGTCTGCTAAACAACACTCCATCTCTTAATATTGTTGTTCTGTGTTTGGCACCAGCTTCAAACTCCATTTCTCATAAATGCACAGAACTCTGCAAGCTGCAATCCCTCAGATACAAACTGGTAATGCCACTCAATACCCTGAATTCTTAGAGCTTTCTTCCATGATCTCAAAATCCTTAGAGATATCAGTATTTCTTCTGCACACAGACAAGCCAGGGCATAAGTACATGAGAAGGCTCTGAGTGTACACCCATTCTACAAAGCTGCTCACTAGTCACACAGCTGGCCATCAGCTGGATCTTCCAATATCCCTAAAGCAACACTTTACTCCAACTTTACTCCCTTACAAAATCTAACTAACCAACCCATTATTTTTAGTTCTCTCTAAAATTGCTGTATATCTTACTGTTTAAAGATTTTTTTTGAACCCTTGAAAGCTGTTCTCACTGCACTCCCTCCCCCTGCCCACCATTTAATCCAGCTGGGTACAAGAAGGGCACTGTGCTGCCTCGGCTGCTGTGCTCCACAGTCCTGCTCTTCTGCATCCACTTTTTACTGACATATATCTTATATGCAGCACACTGTGAAAGGGATACAGGATGTTACATGAGGTGTACTGAAATACTTTATTATTAAATATTTTAAATTAATCATGTGTGATAGTTAATTATTCATTCAAACAAACCATGAAAAATAGGGACTGCAGCAATTTCCTCTCTCCAGTATCAGATTGCTACTAAATGTATGGCACAATAAAACACTCAAATTAAAACTTCCTGATGTGACACCAAATTACTAAATACCCAAACTGCTGAAAAATTAGAAGTATAACCCTTGCACTACATATTTATTATATTCATGTCCTACTTAAAAATGCATCTTATTTGGAAGAAAAGAATATTCATGATCTCTCTTGTACAAATTGGAAAGGAAGTTTCTTGATTTGCCTGAAACTTTTGAACAGCAACATAAGCAAACCTTAAGGAAGGCACATCATGTGCAAGCAGTTGACAGTGTATGATGAAATTAAATATTTAGATAGCAGAATGTAACCTTTTGAAGTCAGGCTTTCCACCTTAACAAGTAAATTTTTATTATTCCTAATTACTTAGAGCGCCCTTTACCAAGAAGGAGTAAGAACAAAAATTCAGTGCCTCAAAGAACTCAAAACTGAAAATCCCATTACATCCTTCTTGTGACAAGGTCAGTGTTGGTGGAACTAGCCCTTGTAAGAGGCAACACACAAGATACAAAAATTTTTTAGGAAAGAAACCTGGAAGAATAAAGGAAAAACAAAACAGGTAAGAAAGAAGTGTCTAAAAGTTTAAGATACAAAGAAAAAGTTCAGCCAAATCAAAATATGGTACATGCCCTGTTAACTCTCCAGTGCTATCTTTTTTTACACTCTCACAGGTCTGAAGGTCAGACTTAGTACTCCTCCACTACCTTCCCTAACAATCACTGAAGCCATTAAAAAAAATCCCAGACAAATAAAAGCAGGATAGAGAAGATGACAGAAGCCATATCCCTCTCCTATTTTTATTTATGATTTTACTGTTAATTTTTTCACACATAATCAGCTGTATAAGTTTACCTCCTATATAATTCCTAAACCCTGCAAAAAATGTAAACACAGGACTTTTGACTGAACTTAATGATTCTATTCTGAACTGCCTGGTTTCTGGCAGAGATATCATTATAGGATATATTCCTGAAGACTCAGTGTAATGATCAAAGCACTCTGAAAGTACAGTGATCAATGAAGAGCTGTTTGTCTGTCAATCCTTCAGGAGAAGCAGGAGTGCCCAGCTCAGCAGAACAGCAGGAGAGCACGCTGCCAGCCGAGGGAATTGTGGCTTGGTCACGTTCTCTCCAAGGTAATAATATTTTGTCAGTATTATTTCTTTCCTTACTATGAAAAAAGATCTGTCTTCTGTGAACCCATTTGTTAGATTGCAATTTACAGGTTTAACCTTTCATTAGTCTCTATCCACTTTCATTAAAGCCACTAATTTGACAAGTGAATGGCTTCTTTTTGAGAGGTTTGTCCTTTCCTTTCCAAAGAAATTTCTTTTCCCCTTGCCTGCCAGCCTGGCCCAGGCCCTGAGTGTCGCTGCTGCCTCCTCTGCTGACAGCAAGGGGACGGAGCAGGAGAGCAGGCAAAGCCTTGCAGAGGTGCAAACAGATTACACACATGAATGAATTTTAATACTGGTCACCTCTTAGTGTACTCATCCTCTGGTCATCCTTTCTTCCTTTCCCCTCCAATAAAAGCCCATATCTTCTCCCTTGTGTTGGTGGGATATTCCTAACAGCATCTTTGAATCCTTTTCGCCTTGCACGTCCTTCTTCTCTACTTCCTTCTGCTTTGATTCTCCTTTGCTTTCTTCTGTTTCATCTTTTCTCTAGTCAGGTCTCCTATTATTTGTTTCATCTTTTGTTGCTCTTTCCCCCTCTACAGTTGCTCTTTTTCTGTGCTGCTGACTAAACTTACTTTCTTCTTCCTTTTTTTTCCTCTCCCCCCCAAACAGCTTTTCCAATCTTTCTCTAAAGTACAGCAGAAAAAGCAAATTAGAGAATCTTGTTAATTTAATCTAGCACCTCCTCAGTGTTGCTCTTTTCTTGATCATTCTGTTCCCTCTTGCTTTTCTACAAGCAAGGATAAACAACTTCTAATGATAAAGGGCAGACAGAGAGGGAAAGATCATGCACGTGCTCTTCTAAAGCTCTCACGATCCTTGCTGGAGCCATTTGCTAATTTTCATATCTATTATCTATTTGGTTGCTGCATAAAAAGAGCCTTCTCCTTTAAGCCTCCAAGTGAGCCAGATACAGCCTTTTAACGTTCTCTATCATTATATGGCTCTTCAATCTTTTTATAGTAAGAAACTGGAAATATATTCTGTGCAGTGATGTTTGTTAGCTTCTCTCTCTCCTCATCCCTTTCAGTCCTTTAAGTGTTATTTGACTGTCAAAGTTTAGGACGTTGTATTTGAAAAATACTATTCAGCATCTCTACACTGGCAGACCTGCGAGAGAAAAGGAAATAAACCCTCCTGAAAGTATTTGTGTTCCCTGAGTAGCAGCACATGGAACGTCTGGGAGTCATCAGTTTCCTTCAGCTGTTACAATATGGGTGAACATTAGCCAATACACAAGAGCTGTTTGGAAAGAGCCAGCATTAGTGGGGTCAGAGAGGAATGGGCTCCATTCTGTACAGTAAGCTTTGCTCCTGTGCTGCCTCTGCTTCGTACTGCCAGAATCAATGAGCTGCGACAGGTTGTTTCTTCTCAGGTCAGACTGTGCACGAGGTGAGCAGTGCATGAAGGAAAAATGGTAGGGAGTCCTGAGGTTATTATACAGACAAGGCATAAGCAATTGGAAAAAGGAATGAAATGCAAACTGCCATGAAAAAAGGAAAAGGATGGAAAACATAAAATGAGTTCAGGCCAGACAATCATCACCAGGGATGAAGAGAAAAAGAAGGGAGAGGTGGGAGGTAAGACATTTTAGCTCCTATCTCCTCAGTAAATTTCCTCAGATTACTCATAATATATGAAATTATACATAATTCTCCTCAAAGCTGTTGACAGTGAAGCTACTTCTACTTCAACAATGTCATTTACTCTTTATAGACAACAAGTAGCAATAATTTTTTATCTATGATTCATAAAAACATGGTATGATATACACAGGTATATAGCAACAGTATCCAAAAAAACTTAAGCCCTTCCTAAGAACACACACCCAAATCTCTAGGCAGAGACAATGCAGCTTTTTTCTCTTGTTACATATACAGGTTCTTTCAACTGAAAGTGTTAAGTCTTAGACAAAGGAGCACAGAAAATCAAAAGCAAAGCTAGGAACAGAGATGAGTCCTGCTGGCAGAGTCTGGCTCTGAGCACCCTTCAACCTTTTTCATAAGGAAATTTTGAAGAAAAAACTAAAAACTATAACAAACATTAACACAACTGGACAGCATGTAGGTCTTCAAATGCTCCTGGGATGAGAAACAAGACAAAGAGATAATCTGTTGACATTTTCTTGATAATTTCTGGATATCGTTTTTCTCATTACTATGGTTAGAGGCACTTGGAATCTTAACTATACATTTCTCCACCTGGGAAACTTAAGTGTCCCAAACAGACATGCCTAGTGCAAGCAATCTCAGGCTGCTAAAATACCAGAACAACAGAAAAGCAACAAAACACTACCCACACCCATGGGAAGAGTACCAGGAAGTTGCTTCACTCAGTATCTAACAACCCCCTTCTCTCACTAGATTTTGGAAATCAGTTTTTTAACAGTCTAATCCAGAGACTTTAGCTATAGGCTGATTAGATTCATTTTCTAGATGATCCACATACAATCTAAAAAATGGAATATGGTGGTCTGCATTTCAGTAAAATGCAAGATTCTGACCTTGAGCAAATAATCCTAAATGATTCAAGAGAAGTTAGAACAATCTTCAACTAAATTAGAAAAGGAACTTTATGATTTATGCTGTCATTGCTGTCTTTTCTAAGGAGAATAAGGTTTTACCTTATTTTTTTTTTTAAATTATCAATTAAGGAAAAGTTGACTGGTGACAAGAACTCTTCTAATTACTAAGTTTTCACAGTATTAAATACTTAAAGTTAAATCAACCAGCATTTAGCAAACTACTGCTCCCTCCTTTCTCCCCCTCCATATAGACACTTTTTTCTTTCTAAAAGCCCTCTACTGAATTAGCTGTTAGGTACTAATTGCAAATGATTAAGCACTCACTAGTCTTACACTTCTTGCTTTAATATTAATGTGATGTATTAGCATGGAACATGGCTTGTATTAATATTATAAATGGAAGCCTGCATGGATCACTGCCTACTGTTTTGCATTACAAGGAGCATGCAGCTAAAAAAAAAGTCCAATTTAGACCACAAAAAGCCGAGTACACCATATATTTCTGTTGGCAAGAAAGAAGTAAAAGGACTGAAGAAAATAAAGTTAAATACTATCTATTTATATAAGCAGCATATCATTTTTTTCATAAGCAGCAGCAGCAAACATATAAAGAGATGAGATGAATTTCTCTCATCCATCTCTGAAATAACTGGAATATATGAAGCTAAAGTTAAATTTAAATTACTCCATTAAGCAGAGCCATGCCACAGACAAATATATTTTCTGCCCCGCTCTACAGAGGTAACAAAGTTGTTCTTTCTGTATATATCAGGTTCAAGGATTCTACTCCATTTAAACATCTTACTTGTGATCTCATATTCATAGGATGCCAAAGAGTACTTAGTGTGTTTTTAAAGTTTGTATATTTGTAATTATTTATCCTTCCCCTAAGGTAGCTTTGCCATTTCTTCAGCCACCATGGGCATGTAAAACATAGGTCTGCTAGATTGTACAGCTTAACAAGCTTGCCTTGTATTTGTTATACAAAATAAGCCGCGTGCTAAAATTGAATCAGTTTTTTAAAAACAAAAAACATTGGCTTCATTCTTCATGGCTTTGTGCAGCTTTAAATGGACATAATGTATTTAGATGATAGGCAAATGAAAGCTCTCTGCACACGAACTGTGTCAGTTCTAAAGAAAAGCACTTTGTACAAATTTATGCATTTTCTCAGGAGCCTAAAGAGTCTCCTCCAAGATGAAATTTTTAATGCTAGTTATTGGAGAAGTATGGAAAATATGACATGCACTTTAAAAATAAATGACAGGTTTCTTCATCTGGAAAACACAATAAATCTCTTTTTTAGTCTTTCTCTTGAAGTTGGTTATGACAAAAAACTTGTGGAAGGAAGAGAAATTATTTATGCAGTACCCTTATAAATAAGTTGGAAGGATCAATACAAATGCAACTTTAGAAAGAGAAAGCCTGAGAGCCGAAATGTGAAACCTGCAGCAGAACCCTGGGATACCTTTGCCACTGCAGAAGCAGCAGAACTGGGCAGCAACAGCTGAAGGAGTGATGTCAAAGCTCTGAGCTGTAATGTCCCAGAGACACACATTGCTGCCACTGAGATCAGAGAGGCTTCCCCAGAGAGCAAAAGGAGCATCCAGTGCTGAGATTACTCTTAAAGAGAGTGAGCAGCCTCAGCCACATCCCTGCTCCTGACACAGGACAGCACCACACATCAGCCAGCTCCCAAGGGCACCTGGTGTCCCCCCTCATTCAGAGCTGGCCTGGATCAAGGAACATCAGCACACAAACACGGCAGAAGTAAAAAGAGCAGGTGCTAATGCAACAGGCAGGCTGTAAAGGGCCAAGGAGCAATGGATGGGAGGGATCCTGCCTGGCAAACACAACCACTTTGTGAGCTCCTGTGCACTGCCTTCAGCTGTCACTGTGGGGACCCTTTAATCCCACGCTGGTCCCACCACAGAGCCCAGCAGAGAGGACTGGCTGAGCACAGGAGCGAGAGCTGGCAGCAGCTGTGAGAGATTGTGAGTGTGATCGTGTATTGGAGTCAAAGACACATTTGTGAAGCATTGTGATTAGAAAAATATTCCTTTTCAACAATGAAAAGTAGGATTTATTATTTTTTAATCTCTACTAGATTTAATGAGGGAAGACATGCCTCTAATTAGTGTAATGAATTTTTTTGTTTTGTTTTCTCTTGTATTTCATTTTTAAAAAGCAGCAACATTGGCCCAGTGTAGCTTTGCCTTTTAATGATTTCTGCTGTCATCATCCTTAAGCACCTTTAGCATAGGGAGACTTTCTCCTAATATTTCTCATTCCCCACCAGCCACCTGAGAAAGAGGCAGGAGCTGACTGAGTTACCCATGCCCAGAAAGTGATGCTGAGGCAGGGTCAAGAGTTAACCCAGCTCACATGAATCCTACTGAGTCACTCTTCTGTCACAAAAGTTGACATAAACTTGTTCATCTAGGAGGATGGAGAACTACCTTATACACATAGCAGACATCCACACTTTTCTGAGATGGATGTCAGTGAAGATTCTGTGCCTCCCTGTGAAAAGATGAGTAAAGGATTGTTCAGCTTTAGCTTCTTCATTAGTCCAAGAATGCAACATTTTTAGGGCTAAATTTATGGAGATATATCTCTACACCTATAGATATATTTATAGAGAGAGAGGGACATAAATATTCAAGAGAGGAACCTTTAGGAAAATAGTAATTGGATTATTAAAAACACTATCAGATTACATGGATTCTGATACAAGACTGGTATCAAGTTCAGATTGCTCTCTAAACCTTGAATTCCAGCTCTTAAATTATTGAATTTACAACCTTGATAATGCTTGAGCTTTTCAATGTATATCTTTGTTTTGACTGAATATACAAAGAACTGTTACAGAAATGCAGTGTTTGCCTATATTTATCACACACTGTCACAGAAGTTTCTCAGTCTTCTGTTTTTAGAATTGGAAATAAACCTATTGCTAAGAATATAATTTTCCATAGGAACTATTTCCTACCAGAATCCTAATGCTGGTAATTCCTTGGAGAAAATACTGCCATTTCTGCCATGCAATCAATGAAACTGAGCAGTTGTTTCAAGTCAGATCCATATCCGATTATTATTCAACTCAGCTTTAATTTCTAATTCAGGACAGAAAAACACAAAACCAGGTTCCCATCTCCACTGAGGGCTGTCCTTTGGGAATTATGTATTTCTCACTAGCAGTGGCTAAATCCTCTGAAGCTGCAAGACAACCACTTATTCCATAATACCTAATGTAAAAAACGTGTTGAGCATCACCCAGACACCATCTTATTGAGTGCCACAGCTCACTCATACAAGAGTCTGCCACAACTCTTCCATTTCTTTCATTTATGTACCTGCTGCACTACAGTGATTTGGGATAATTGGCAGTGGAATACTGCTAACAGGAACTTTGGGACTGAATTGTTTTCAATTAGCAAATGTTCCTATTGCACATTGGTGACTGCCAGTGCAAGCATTCATTCTTCAGAAATACTACTGAGGTGCTCCCTGAAAAAGAGGGTTTGGAAAGAATTCAAAACAAAGGAAAAAACCCAACAGTAAGCAGTAAACACAGGAATTCTTGTGGCAGTAAGAGAACCAGAGAAAGTAGAGAGGGGTTGATATTTGGCTATACAAACTACTCTGTCCAAGGATTGTGCTGTTACTTTGTATTAAATTTCAGTTTCTGCTAAACTTTCTTAGGAGTTTTCCACTTATTTTGCTTTTGGAAAGAGTGGGTAAAATTAGCTGCTAGAAGAGATGGATGGTAGAGGGATTGTACAGTGTATGTAGGTCCAAGTTAGTAAAGCTTGGACCTACATCTACATCTAGGAATTCATCTCCATGGTGTAAAACACTTGCCTGATTCTACCTCACAGTATGGCAAAGGAATCCTGCCAAAAATCCTGTGTTCTAATCCATGGGATGCCAGGCTCAGCAAATGTGCTTTCAATTCCACTATTCTTCCTTTTACACAGCACTGACTGGATGAAAAGTTAGGGTATCGTTCTTGTTACCACAGTTCACTTTCAACAGCAGGAGGGTTTTTTTATCATTTTCTTTGCAATTGTCTATTAATGCTGAAATGCATCTCCTCCCTCAGTATATTTCATTCCTTTTTCAGAGGAGTAAGCAATATTGAAAGGTGTAAAAATCCCCCTGTAAAAGTGCCAGCTACCTCACCCAAGTGAGTAACAGTCATTTTAGCCAATGCGTGTCACAGAAAACTGAAGATATTTCTACTGAATATTAAAAACAGCCTGACAAATTTCTCATATAAATTACAATTCTTCAATTTTCAATACACAAAACACCTCTCCACTGCTCACTACATTACTCTGGATAGCAGGACAGTTAGAAAAGAGATATCAGCCTTCCCTACTGATGGCACTGCAGTGTAATCACCCACGCACTGTTGCTTTAGCCCTGCTGACTTCTGCAAACAGCTGGGGACATGGGAACAGAGTCTCTGCAAAGTTTTGTGTCTACAAATATTTGGTAACTTGATCTGATACTGATCTGAAACACCAAGTCCCAACTCAGGAAAACATGTCATTGTTTAGCCATAATTCAACAAATTACCTAACTGAAGTCCACTCACTGAATTACTTTGCTGCCTAAAGTACAATAAAGCATTTAAGCATGCACAGAGAGAAACTGCTCGGCACTTTTGATTCTTGTACTCTTAACTGAACACATCTTAACTGAGTGTCACACTTCAGAGTTGAGGAATGAGACTCTCACCCATTTTACTTCCATTTGTCTGTAGTCCTTAACAAGAAGCATCTTATTCAGTCACCTCTTATTATATCGTATCAGGTCTGCAAGCACTATAGCTTCAAAGAGGCAAAGTGCTAAAAATGAGACAGGCTGATCATATGAGATCAAAAATATACAAGAATTCAGATAAGGAGGTGGGGGAAAAAAAAAAAAAGAGGGAAGAGGAATGAAAGCATGTGCTTACAATTCCTGAACAAGAACAGTTCTCTCAAAGACAATGTACTGTACATATGTTATTTATATGCCACCATTTTAATGGCCCTTCAATGAAAAACATCTTGTTACCATAGTAACTGCCACATTGCGTGCTGTCTCTGAGACTCCTCCATCATCACACAGGACACGCACAGCGTTTCACACCAATAAGTCACGGGCATGTCTGGTATTTTATGAAAGAACAACATGCACATATTTTCTCTACTTTAACCCATTATCTTGCCCACACAATATTGATGTGAGTTTCTCAACATGGAAAATGAAAATTGTGTTCTTGTTATTTCTCTTATTGTATTGGTGGAGAGTAACATGTGCCTGTAATGGCAACTCACAATAGGAGAAAGCACCCTTTTATTTTCAACTATTATCGTACCTCTCCATGCATCCACAAGCTATTTACAGGTTGAAGAAGAACCTGTTGAAGGATTTCATCTCATTGTAAAAGTGCCTACTTAATTCCTTTTGGCATTTCTGTAACACTGATTTTTCAGGATACTTTGCAGGGAGTTATGCACATTTACAACAGAAATTCCCTGCAAAGACTCTCTGTGTGAGGTGCAGGTAAAGGTCTATCTTCATCCTCCATTCAATCATTTATATATATATATAAGATTTTGTACATCTTACCTAAGACATTGCACAAGAAACGTCTGTTGCCCCAGTTGCTACCACATTTCTATCCCATGCTTTAATTTTTTTAGCCATAACTATCTTAAAGATTTAAAACTCCACAAAAAGTGGATTAAATTTTTCCTTTGGGAATAGGCACAATAAAAAATGTTTGGTCATTACCCTGTTGGGTGTCTGTACAGAATTTCCACGGGTAGAACTTCAGAATAAACGATGCGAGACTTATCTTCACACTGCATGCAACAGCTCTGAATCCTGTGAAACTACATCTATTCAGCAGTACAGCTGAAGAAAACACAGGTGAACAGTCTGCTGGTTCTAATTAGATGAGTGTAATATCTCCAGACAGTTTGTTCACTTTAAACGGGCAGGTTTATTCATTTTGAACACATTATGACACAATAACTTTTTTTAATACCAAAGGATAATAACCCTGGAGCCTACGTGCAGGAAATATACTGTCAGTATTGTTGGTTACCTTCAGGATGAAATTAGCAGAAACACCAAGCTGTTAAACTCATACCATTACAATACTGCTAAACATAGTAGGTACCCAGTGCTTGAAGATTTCTTGAGATGGAGGAAGAGTAGGAACCATCATTACCAGACTTAAGGCCCCTGTTCTGCAGCATGGGGTAGATACAACCATTTCTTGTAGCAAAAAAAGAAAAAGACACTAAAATTCAAGCCAGCTTCTTGCCATGCCTCAATATTAAAAGACCCAAAATGCTCCTAATTTGGGAGTAGATGAAAGTCAGGAAAGTTTACTGTGTAGTCCAGGAAATGACTACAAGATGATTACAGAGGGCTGAGGGGAAATCTCACCATCGAAGGATTGCTGCTAGGTCAGCACCAGGTCCTTCCTAGGGCTCTGCCTCATAACACAGGCCCAGCAAGAAAGAGAGATTTTGAATATGTGGCTTATAACCACATTAGTTTTCCTGAAATTATTGATGCCAACATGATTTTTTGCCTTTTCCTTTATATATCTTTTACATAAATTTTATGCCTCCTCAGTGTTCTTAGCATGCATATTTGTGGCTCCTTAAGTCTAATAACTTAGCACAGTCCTAGTGCCCTGTTAGGCCAGGAGAGCAAACATCTAAAGGCCTTGTAGTAGGAGGCTGGAAAACCCTGCACTACCTTGGAAAACCAAGGTCCTCTCTAGAACACATCCTGTAAACTGGAGATTTGGCCCATCCAGGGGGAATTCCTCAGATGGGGGAATATCATGCCATTCATCCAGGCCTCCCATTGGGGATAAGCTAATTTGGAAGGTCTATAAATTGTAGACAAGATCTGTTGTGTGTGTGCATTGGGTCATATCCCACCTTGGCAAAGTGGTGCACCGGTAATGATCCCTATCAAATACCAAGGTATATATATACCCCTTACACCTTAACCCTGTCTGGCTCTCCATTTCTAAGACCAGGGAAAGGCATAATTATAGAAAACATACCTGACATACATTAAAAATGTGACTCATCTGGAGAGATATTTTTCTTTGAATATTCCAGGGTATCCTGCATTGTCACTGATAGGGACAAAACTTGTTCAACTTAAAACTTTTTAATTGACTAGAAAGCATGGAAGCCCCGAGGCCACAAATACACATTGCACAACAGAATGTTTCTGGTTTCCCACTAAGAATCAGGAGAACCCTTAGAGTATTTTCCTCTTGAAATTGAAACTGAAAAAAGCCAATGAATTTCTCACACTGTACGGAAATCAGCTCGGTCCCAAGACAGACACCATGAGCTTTAAACCCTCACACCAGAAGTTATTACAGACCTGACAAAACATACTTGTTTATAATATTCAGCATTGTTTCTAGTGACAGGAGTCACCATTTTTGCACATTCTAGGTCACACTGCTGAGCAAAAATGGCGGGGGCGAGGTGAGTGGGGTGTTGTTGACATTTTTTTTTCTGTCCAGATTGCGAGGAGCCTCTTGTTACTTGTATCACAAAGTCTGTTATGATGTGTTTTTCAGTGAAAAGACAGAGGGCATGAAATTAGAGGTTAACATAACAAAGTTAATGTGTCCATATAACCTATTTCTATTACGAGGTTTCAGACACAGAAAAAAGCCAGGTAAAATTCTATCTGTAACTGAAAATTTTGCCAGTTTTGAAAAGAAGAGGATGAAATAGCATCAGAGATTATAAAGCAGTTCAAACCCTCCTGTGGGCACAGAAGTCAAGAAGAATGAAACCAAAATTTTTAACATTTAAAAATACACAGATATTACATTAGTAGAATTTTAGGTTTTATAGCTTACTAACTTCCCTAAGTTTGGCCAAATGTTACGAGCTTTGGTTTGGTTTCATTAGTCGTGATTTTACTTTGTATTCCTCAAATTCTTCAATATCCTCACACTCAAGTCCCTTTTGTAGCTCTCTTCTCAAACCTCCTACTTCCAATTCTATTGAATCACTAAGAGAACTTCAAATGGTTATTGCACATCTAATAGCATGAGCATCAATTATGTGGGTTTTTGCTATTGAATATCCTTAAATTCTACACTTTAGACCAAAAAAACCCAACAAACCGAAGCCACTTCTGCTTGCTCAGAAATCATAATCTTTACTGTGATTGATACTAACAGTAAGGGACCAGGCTCTGCAACAGCAAAGCACAGATTTGTGGTAGAGTTGGAAGAAAGTGAAACAACCGGATGTCATTTTGGATATTGCTTCTTTAGATTTTCAAATTGTCCTGCATTGTGCAAGAGCAATATGATTTAAAAATAATAAGAAAAGACAAGTAAGAGACCACTATTTCCTGCGCCTTTGTTAATTTAGTACATAGAGTTCTTTCCACCTATAACTTACCCGTCGTGTAGGGAAGAAATAAAGGGAATGTGGGAAAGAGATGGGGAGAGGAAATGTACTTTGATTATCTTATAAGGCTCTTAATAGCTGCTAGCAAACTATCAGGGAAAAAAAGTGAACCCATTCCAAACCTTCGTCTGTTCTAAAGCCAACAATTTTTTTTTTCTCCAGCACTGGAGAGAATAACTCAGTCATTCAGACATCTGAGATCCATACTAGCAAGACCTAATTGTGAACTCAGCTACCTATGCATCTGAAGGGGATTTTTCCACATCTCATTGCATTGAGAGAAAAGTGTAGTTATGATTTCAAAACTTGCTGAAGCAGCACTTATTAAAGCATGCACTCAGGATTCATTACCTAAATTTTAATGCCACCTTTCCAGGCATCACTCATTATCACCTGAAACCCAGGAACCACAAGCAAAAAAGACTGTCTGAACACATGGTTACAAGAGAGTGATTTTTCCTAGTAAAGACAGACATGTGAAAGCTTTCAGAACTTCTTTTCCAACTCTTGTGAGTTTTTAATGATTTGGATAGCGTGGGTAGTGGAAACAGATGCTATCGTCTCTACATTTTTGGCAGAGGATAAAGCAGCAAAGGCTAACATATTCATGCTGTTTGCAAACTCATGTATACCACAGATCATCTTTCCAAAATACATTTGGGCAGGACAGAAAATTTTCAGCTTGTGATGATATAAAATTATACCATTAATGTCTAAATATATCATTACATTTTAAAAGAATATACCCCCCTCCCGGAATGTATAATCTTTGCCATTCTTCAAGAGATCAAGAATAGATATCTGGGTAGCCCTTTAGATTCTTTCCTCTCCCATGAAAGAAAATAATGCTTGCCAAGTGCTTGAGGATCCTCAGATGGAAGACTCTTTGTATGAGTGAATTCCTTTATTTATTGCCACCACGCAGCATTCAGTACACCCAGAATGCTTCTTGCAGGCTGAAGACTATATTAAGAGCCAGTGCAAGCAGATGTAACTCCACTGACTTCAGCAGAGCTACACATACTTACAGCAGGCCTCAGCGTGGTCTAAACACTGCTGCCTGTGTCCCATACATTGTCTGTCCTTATCAGTGAGGCCTTTTTAATTGAATGATAATTGTCTAGAGCAGATCCAAAACTTAGGATACAGAGAAGAGAAAGCGAACACAAAGGGAGGATCTGTCTCTGCTTCATCTTAAGCTTTCCCCTGAAGAAAAGAAGCTTGTTTTGGATCCTTAAAAGTTAACTGCTATATTGTTTTGTGATCTTTAAAGATTAAGTATCAAGGAGAGCTGATAAAGGGTTGGAAGTATTGTATCTTTCACACAACACTGCGCCAACAGCCTCTGCAACTCATACGTATTTGTCCTTTGTGTTATCCCCTTTTACTCAGCTGTTGGCTGCAAAGCTAAGAGGCACCTTGCAACATATTAAAAAAAAAAACAAACCCAAAGCATTTATTATGCAATAAAATGAAAGAATTTAAACTGCCTTCAAAGCGATGCAAGAAGAGGAAGGTAATTCCAGAATACAAGCAACATGCTATCATCTGAGATGTTAATTGCACTTTGCACAGGCTGAACAGTGTGCAAGTGTACATCCTCCTCAGGGTCAAGGGGACTGTATAGATAAGGATGCCCAGGAAGGGGATCTGGTTTCAGAATGACATTTTCTAAGCATTCCCATAGTGCTGAGTCTAAGGAGAGCATCAAGTAAAAGGCCACTCAGATATTTTGGGTCGACAATTACTTGAAATTGACAGTAAAATGCAGGATATTTGGGGGGGTTTCATGACAGAATAGAAACCTCAACTCAAGATTCACTGTCTGACCTTTGATCTGATTTTGATCTGTTGCTAGAGAGTACTCTGGAAAGCAAGTGGCCTGGAATCAAGCTGATATCACTGACAGCACTGACAGGGATTATGATGAGTAGATCACACTAATGCTGGTTTGAACTGTATGAAAAACATGCAAGAAGAGAGTATCAATACTTTTCCCATTGTGAGAAACAGAGAGAGAGACACACAAAAAAGGAAATGGTGTTATTTTCTGGCTTCTATTAGTCATGTCCAGTAACAATTACAATCAAGACACTTGCTATCATTTCTCTACATTGTGGTCAAAATACTGCAGTATGCTTTGTATTTTGGCTTTTAAGAGTGAGAACAATTTCATTTTTCTGATTCCTTTATTTTTAGCAAAGTAATGACATGGGCTTTTTATACATCATCTTTTGAAAACAGTGTTCCATGTTTTGTGCACTCCAGGTAATTCAAAATCAGACACGCCTCATACCAGACTGATACTTAAATAGGTGGTAGAAAAGAAATCGAGTGGGCAAAAATCAAGCCTCAGTTGTATATTGTTTTTTAGTTTAAAGCTACCAGGAATTTCCCCTGTCTCTTTTAAACTGTAGGCTATTTCCATATACACTACAGGAATAAGAATTATTAGGATAATCTATCATGGATTTATGATCCCACTCAGTTACACTAAACATTCTCCTTCAGTTCCTATGAATTATACCAATAATTAAAGAAGTTAATGTGTTAAGTATACTTTGAATAAAAACATAAACCTATTTTTGGTTTGGATTTTTTTTAAAATACTTGCAGTGAATTGCTGGAAAGAGAAAAATATGTATTATAGTGAGGTGTTCAACCCAAAACATTCACCTTTCAGAATAAACATTAAGGCAATATATACAGTATTTCCTTGTTTGCTTTTGCATGTGTAAAAGTGGTCAAAACAGTCTGGAGTCATGGTGGCCACCCTCCACGTGCAGAGTGCAGCACTTCATCGAAAGGCAGTGACTACAGCCCAACGTTGCTGTGTTTTTATCTTTTAAAAAAGCTGTTTTGGTGAAAGAATGGTTCAAAGAAGGTACAGCTGTGATGGAGAAGAAGGGGAATAAAAGATAATCATTTTTTGCAAGGATTACTGTGTACCATATCTAATGCTTCTTATTCTATGTATGCTTGAGGCAATAAGCCCTACCAGTAAACCTTTCACCTTTCACATTTTCTATTCAAAGACTGTTAAGACAGATGGCAGTAAATGCCATCTTTACTGAATTATGATCCATAGTGCTTTACCAGAAATAAGCAAGTATTAATCAAAGTACAAAGGTTTGAAAAAGGTAGAGCTGAGAGAGCTTTGGGAAGGAAACAGCTTGCCAGGTTTGCTGTCATATCTCTCTCAAAAATTAAAATAAACATCACAAGAGTTAGAAAACTTGCTAGGTACCAAGCAGGGTTGAATTAAGCATTTTCAGGCTTCCTATAAATTTTCAGAATATTCTGCCCTTTGTTCTGTGCCTTGTGTATGTATCTGATGTGTGCATGACTGTTTTCCTGGGTAAAAGTATAATTTTTAAATTCAGTTTTGTTTCTTTTTAAGTGAATTCACCAAACCTTTTAAATTACATATTATTATCTTTGGGCCTCTTATTGGTTTGGGTTTATTTATGTCTTGGTTTGGGGGTTTGGATTTTGGGGCTTTTTTAAACCTCTTTGCCTGCTCTTGTGGTCTTGCTGGCTTTTTGTCATCATAAGTTCATGCTTCTGCAATTTGCCTTGACCAAAGGACAAAATCAACACTGATCTCTCTCTGAGCAGTCCCATTCTTCACACTGCAGGTGGAGAGGGGACTCTGCAGTAAACCTGCACTCGTGTGCTCAGCAGAGGGCCAGAAACAGTCTGTGACTTGTTCCCCACCCAGGAGGAGTTGTGAGCTAGCAAAGAAGCCAAAAGCATGTATTAGATTTGGAATCCCTTAGTACAGTACAGCTCTGCAACTGCCAAGAAACTACTTGGAAAGATCCTTTATATCTTTAATGGCAAAAGGACTACTTTTTTGCAGTATAACAGACCCTCTGAGGCAAACAGATATATGATGAGGTACACCTACGTGCTGCCTAGGTCTAGCCATGACAACCAGGGACATCCTAATGGGACACTACAGCCCTTATAGGCCTCTCACTGCTCCCTATAAAACCAAGCCCCAGACACAGCCCCAGCCATCCCAGGGAACACCTGCTGTTAGAGCCACAGAAGCAAAATGAAATACCTGGCTATAGATACATGCATACATTAGAAGCAGTACCCGTGGATGGCCTTTCCTTATATTACCTTATTTTATGAGTGTGATTTAAATACTAACCAGCAGGTAATTTGTTCATGCACTTACATGCCGAATACCCAGAATCGAAGACATCAGTTAAATCATACCAGGCTTTGAGGAAGAAACTCAGACTTAAAAATTCTGTTTGGTTCAAGCTGGAACCAAAAAATGTAAACATCTAATGCAGATGAAAGAGTTTTCTCTAGTGAAATCCCACTAGGTGTTTTTCCAATAGCAATTCTCATTTAACAAGTGCACTCTGCCATGCAGGTGGGACCTGTTACAAGCAAAAGAACATTGGAACACAAGCCTTGCATAATTAATATTTATTACTTACGAATATTCATTTTATTTATGTCTTTATTGCCAGCCTCATGCTCTACTAACCATAGTAGGAAAGCAGTAAAAGTTTTCACTAGTTATATACATCTTCTAATTTCTAAAAATATCTCCAAACACCTAAAACATACGTTTATTATGAAATTATTTTAAACTAAATAGAAAAAAAACAACTGATTTATCACTTGTCATAAAGGAAACCAAAAGTGAGTGACTCCAGATGATGAATACACAAAAATGCCAACATGAAGCAAATTACTGTGCGAAGGAGCAGCTCGCAGAGCTGATTTGCCCATGGAGCTGATATTACTTCCCAATAAATTTGATGCGAGCCTGCCTACCTGCTGATGAAAGGGAAGTGAGTCACCCTGTGAACACAGGTGGGCAAAATTACACACAGCTTATCCACCGAGGTCAGAGCAGCTGGCAGGCTGCTAATTGCTCCCCAAGTTACCCCAAGGTAACCCAGCCATGCGTTCGCATTCTGCACTCTGACGCCTGAGCAGCTCAAGGCACCACAAAGCCTCTCCACTTATTAACTTGTAACTCAGGGTGGTGATTTACAGTAGAGGCTGGTTCTTTTAATAGGGAGCTAATACAAGACCTGAAGACACTGTCATTTTATATGACCTACAGTTCTGAACCTAATTTAAATATCTAAATAGCCCCTTAACCTCCTTTGTATCCTTATTGTACTACAGTAATTGCTATTCTTCTCTTTTCCCATGCAATACTCCATGATACTTTTCATGAAAAAAAAAATTGATTTACTTGCGGTTCACTGTTTGTTGTTATTGGTAGCTTCCTTTCCCAGGTAGCATTTTTGGTTACATTTGCCTATGTGGTTGGCATTTAAAGAAACAGTGGTTTGACTCTGTAAAGCACTTAACTGCTTAAATTTGGTTCTTCTGTAATCAGTGAAGTATAGTACTCACACAAATGCTTTGCTGAACTAAGGCATAACTAATATCATGAATTCTGAACTCCCAGATTTCTATTTCTTTTCCAAAAGCATATCACTCTCTGAAAGGCCAAAGTAAATCTAAAGTACGTCCTATTCCAGTGGATGATAAATATTTTTACTTTTTCTCATCTACATGTAAACAAAACTATATAAAAAAATTAATTAATACTGATATTTAAGAACCGACATTGTCATAAAACATGCAGCATTTGTTCTCCCACTTGCTCAACTATTTTTATTATATTATAGTTTTGAGGATATAGAAAAAGCTCTAAAAAGTAATGCTACTGATTTGTTATTTATTAATACTTCCTGCATATTTTAATAAGGTATGTAAATACAATTTAGACTTCAGAGCAATTTTGGATATCAAGCCACCCAGAGAATTTCTGTATGCTTCTGTGTCAGATGGCAAGTTCTACCATGTTACTACCAGTTTTAAATTGTGAACAATTTCTATCAGCTATCCATATTTCTATGATTATTACTGGTTGACTTTTGCCAGGCCTGTGCTAAATATAGAAGGAATTTAAATTTGTGTTATAGTCAAGCCATGCTTCTGCAGGTTTTAAGAAAAATATAGCTTTCAGAAATTAGATAACACCATTCTATTAGCAAGATTTGCAAAGCTGTGATGTGATATAGCACTACACATGTAAATCTGTTCCATACGGTTTTAGAATCTGTCATCATCCTTGGGTTTTTTTCCCAGGACATTTTTATCTGTTGGAGGACGATGGGTCAAGTAGCAAAATCTAAGCAGTTACTCCAACAAAAACTTCTCAGTCATTTGCCATCTGCATTTATTTGCATTCAAGGCGAGGAGAAAGGAAGATTAGAATCTAGTCCATGGATAGATTGCAAAATAAATTACTTGGGAAATCTCACATCAGGACTACAAAAATTAAAAGTATGGGGAAAAAAAATCCAACAGTAAGAACTTGAACAAAGTAGTTTGAAATGTATATTTTTTTTAATTTGTCCTCCTATTTCAGTCCCAAGTTATTTATTACTAAATATGGAGCACAAAAATCTGATGCACCACAACTTAAATTCAACTTTAAAGATACACTGAAAAATGTCCTATTTTACCACAATCAGCATCTTTCTGGATATGAGAATTTACTGGGCACTGAAATAAAGCCTTAAATCCATAATACTTTTCCTACATAAAGTAAAGGCTGATTGCTGAAGACAACAGTAACAGTATTTTGCTGAATTACAGACCCCACTTGTCATTAGTGGTCAGAAACCAAATTAGATCTCTAAATATATTTTTTCTGTATGTATCTTCAGCAATCTTCTTGCTATTTGACCCATGTAATTTGAGAAAATAAGCTGAACACCGGTAAGTTTGACAAAGCTGCAGTAAACCAGACTGCCCTACAGCTTTGGTTCTGATATATTCCTAGATTAAAATAGCTGATAATTTACATCCAAAGATGTAAAATAAACAACTTGTGAGGCATTCAAGTTGGAAGCATAACTCCTTCTGCAAAACTATGAATAACTTATTCTCTAGCATCAACAGTAATTTCATCTAGATTGCAGTCTTTACATCGTAAGCACTGAGGGGATATTAAATACAACAATATTAACTTCAGCCTTTGTCATCAAGCAATATCTCTTACTCTTTGAAATTGAAAACAACAGCACACAAAAATAAAAGTAAAGAAAGGACAACACAACCAAAATTAATTCTTAAAATCCAGAGAATATGAGTAAATATTTGTGAGTCTATTGAAATGCTTAAATGAAAACCACTGTAAGCCTTAAAAATACAGCTAGATTGTAGCCCTACTTATAAAGGAAGAATGACATTTCTGATGCAAAATGCTAAAGCATGCTGAGTGAAATATATTACACAGTTGTTCCAGGTTGAGATCCATAAAGACTGTTTATTCTATACTTTGCTCAGATAGTTTTGAGAACTCTAGAAAAAAAAACCACATATTCAATATTTTACTATCAGCTCCTTGGTTTCATTTAGTGCTAAGGCATATGTGCCTTGGTGCTTACAAAGAGTTCAAGGAACATTGGGTGTTATTAGATTGATAACCAACTCATATCCCCAGCAGGTGGCTCATAAATACTTAAACATATGCAAATGTGTTAGGAGAAGGTAGTCTTTACTTGTGGGTTTTAGGTCATACTAATGTGATTTTCTCTATCAAACAGGACTAAACAGATGTGTCAGAAGGGGTAAAATTCTTAATGGAAGAGAACACAAATAGTTTCTAACCTGCTGGTAAGGTTAGAAATGTCATGGGTTCTGGTCATTACCATGGAATGGAGAGTTCTTCATCATTTCAAATACCTGTTCATATCCACAGGTAGTCAGATAAGTGGCCATTACCACGTGTAGCAAAAGGACAACAGATGAGATTCAGCTCATTAATTTTTGTCTCTCCTTTACATTTCTAATGTTTTCTAAGTTTGCAGTTGCCTATTGACTTCATGGTGGGGAGTAGTTTACTCTTTTTTTCCCCTGAAAAACTCTATTTATTCAACAAAAGGTATCATGTCTTGGAAAGCTACTTTCTCCAACCTTAAACAAACTTTGAGTCTGTGCTTGGCACACTACTGATGTGAGCACAGTTCTGTCAGAGACTGAAAGCAGAATCAAAAGGAAGATTTAAAAAAAATCTTTGATGATGTTTCCTTACATTATTATTTTTTAAGCAAGACAAAAAGTAGAACAAAGTTAAAATTTAATAAGTGTAACAGTGATATAATCAGCTAATTTATAACACTGACAAATCATAGCAGAATATCAAACATGAGTCATGGTATGATGAGGGCAACTGACCTGATGTATCACTCAGAGTATTTTTAAGGAAACCTATCACATTCAGTAAATCACATCTATTAAAATAATTCCTAGCAAAATAATATTCTATTGGATATGATTTTATTCAACTTTTGCCTTAAATTTATTCAATATGCCTCACATATATATATATATATTGACCTCAATGGCCTTTCTAGTGTCAAACGTAAGACTGCAAAAGATCCATCTCTTTGCACATCTGCTTACAAAATTATAGAGCAGAGGAGTCTGGTGTGCACAGTTCATACCTATGGTTGTTGCTGCCTAAGGCAGACAAAACCATCTCTAATCAGACAACTGGGTTCCTTTAGGCTCTGGCAGCATGTCTTCATTTAGTTTGATTTCAGTAACTGAGCTTTCAACAGTGACTGCAGTGCAAGGTTGTAATTACGTCTCAGGAGTGAAAAAGCACCAATGCTCAGCTCTGGAAAGCCTTGGAGTTGAGCTTTGTTTTGTGTGCTGTAAGGAAGCCCAATGATCTCCATGAAAACACTGCTCCCTGAGCACACAAATACATTCACAAGCCCTTGCTGGGCTGGGGTGCAGGCTGGGATTATCTTTCTGTCATTTAACTGTGCACACTTGGCATTTTTGATCAAGTTTTATCAGTTTTGTCACTCCTGGCTGAGACTAATGCAACAAACCCCTGACTGTTCTCAGCCCAGCAATAATTCTAGCCCAGAATGCCAGGCTTCACACCCCTGAAATGCCAGCTCAATGGAGTCATAGCCACATTGGCACAGATGGCCAGAGAAGGGCCTGGTGCACTGTACTTGCTGGGCACTGAGGTTGGGCGTGATCAGCTGTTACCAAGAGCTCACACTGAGGAACATGGAGTGATGGGCACAGAATAACCAATCTGTCAGACCTGCACTGACTGACAGAAGGAGCAGGGGAGGGACTGCGTAAAGGGACAAGCATGTGAAGTCATGTAGGGCTTCCTTCCCAACCCAGTTTAATGAATGACTGTTCCATGAATGGTGCAAAGCAGTTCATCTTTCAAACAAAACAGCAGATTTTTAGGCTAGGATGTAATCAGGGAAGAAAACTGGTGATGGTTCTGTTTTGTCTGTGCCAGAACCCTGCTGCTGTTGGGACATCAGGAGAAGCAGCAACATTCAGGAGCTGGAAGTACTCCTGACATCAGCCCTTCCAGTACCCATCGGGGAATATTCCTAACCTATCTCTTCAGATTTCCTCCTTTATTCCAAATGGGCTTTCCACCCCAAATTTATTGTTCTTCATTTATTCTCTACACAAATGGTGCAGTAGCAAGTACCTGGGAAGTTCCTGTGTGTGAAGAAAAAAGGGAGAATCTTCTGCATCAAAACATTTACTGAGACAAGAAAGAAACTACACTATGCTGCTTATGACCCTGTAGCTTATGATACTTTCATAAACTCAAAAAAGTGGTCGTGTTTCAAATAAAATCGCATCTGCCTTCCAATCATGTTGATTCTCACTGCTGAGCCTCTCCTTAGGCCTTTCCTCCTTCTGCACAAGCACCACACATACATCCTACCCTTCCCGTGAAGGCAAGTTACTCCATCCTTCTGTGAGGATGTGGAATTCCATCCCTAGGCTTTAGGAGCTTTCTCTATAGGTCTGGAGTGCTCAGTGTCCTGAGTTCCTCTGTACCATTACTATATACTGGGGAGCAAATGGGAAAAAAAATGGGAAAACTTTCTCCTAAGGAAACTTTTTCATTTCCCCAGAGCAGCAGCTGATTTCTACCCTTCAGACACAGATGCCTCTCAGTGTCCAGGAGTCACTCTGGGAACTCTGGTCTGTTAGGTGAGCCTGACACTGTAGGAGCTCAAATAGTCATCCCAGATCAGTAAGAACTCATCATAGTCACATATAAGTGAACACTCTCCTAACCAAGCATTTCACTAAAGGTGGACATAGAAACAGAATGATAAATACAAGATATTTTTAACTGATTGTGTAGAGGCTGTTCAAAAAAATGCCAGTTTTGAAATGGGAATTGCCTAGCAAGGGCACTTCTCTTGCAGCCAGGCCCCTTCCATAGCCAATGTATTACTGATATACAGCAATGTAAAGTTCAAATGGAATTATTATCCCAGCTTTCATGGCAGACAACCATATCACTACAGTCTTCTCTTTAAAAGAGAACTGTATATGTGTAAAAGAGAACTCTGTGTCATTATCAACATTGATAATTTTCTGGGGAAGGTTATATGGGGGTAGGAGAAGAGCAGCGGCAGGGAGGGTGATGAAATTGTGATGCTTTGCCTGTAAGTAAATTACTTAAATTTTTGGTCTGAAATACATATTTTACAACAGCTTTATTTATGACTTCACAAGAAAAGGATAATTGCTCCCGTTTCCATTCAGTACCCCATCCTCCATTATACACACTACTATTTTAATTTTCTACTTACGGAGAGAAATAAAGAAAAGTTATATAATACAATAACAAAGATAGAAAATAAGGTAGTTGGAAAATGCAAGCAATTTAGGGGTCAGGTATTGCAGTATTACACTGTACCAAACTGTCTGATGAGAGCCATGTGAATTTAATATTCACACAAAGAAACAAGTGAAAGTTAAAGTTTAATGCAAAAATCTTAGCAGGTTCTCAGCTGCAGTTACTAGTAGGTTGTCTTTATCCACACATTCACCTTTACAATTCTCTCTCTTTATTTTCCTTCTTAAGTTATATGATTTCATGTAGGCTATAAGGATAGAGTTGAAGTTCTGCTAAAACAATCAAATGTCTTGTAAGATGCTCTCCTTTTCTGTTTTACCCCTTATTAGTAAAAATGTATTTTATGCTGGTCATGTAGAACACTTCTCCATTGCACGTTTCCTTCTTTTCTTTTTCTAGCTAATAACTTGGAGAAAGAATTTAAGTTAAATGGTTCTACACCTTGACCTCTATCTTGACGAACCACAGGTGGCAGAGACTGTATTAGAGCTGTATTGGGGATGTTATGCACAAGACTTCAGTGCTTATAAAGTAAAGAAAATTGTGCTTTAATGTTATCCTGCTGAGTATGCATTATAATTCTCTAACTATTTTCAGCAAGTTATTTTATGGTATTCAGTGTTTTCAGATGCCATATATTTAGTGCAAGGTGGCATTAAATTTTTCATGTAGGGTTCATTAACAAGCCATCCATGTTAAACCCTTAAACTAAATTCTCTTTTTTTTTTTTTTTTTTAAGAAATTGTGTAAACAGTATGATTCATTACTTATGTGCTGGGAAATGTATATCATAGGGAAAACATAGCCTGTTATGAACATACAGACTGTACAAAGTCAGGGAAATCTGTTAAAAACCGTTGCTGTTTTACTCAAGATCAGTTTTACAATATTGTTCCAGACTGTTATAGAGCAAAGACCTCACTTTTACATAATGGATTGCGGGACTGGAGTTACTCTTAATAAAAAAGAAACCCTTTTTGAGAGCTTAAACTTGTCTTTAGAGAAAGAGCTCATCAAGTCCAGCATTACCTCATCAGAACTTGTTTCAGCCATACACAGGGTAATAAAGTCAGCCCTTTTCCTTCTAGTAATTTACCTTCAGTCTGTCATTACATTACATAATGCAGATGTTTTCTAGAGCTCTCTGTGTAGACATATGCAGTCTCCTGTCCTGTGGTCTGTGTGCATATATATATATATACACACACACTCACACACACACATGCACACACACACATATAGATATCCAGCCAAGTACACACAAGTACTTGGAATCCCATCAAACAGCAGTTCAAAATCAGGATTGATTATAAATCATTATCAAGAGGACTTCAAATTTGACAAGATCCTTTTCCTGAATACAGTTGTGTTTCTTTGTCTTTTCACCCTCAGCTGTTGTTGTACTGTTGAAAGCCCAAAACTTCATGTACACCATCCATACAGCAGAGCTGTTAGTACTCCGTCAAGGAGCAAGCACCTCTGCTTGCTGTGGCGTTCATAAATTTTGTAGTTGCTTTTGATTCTCAAACTTTTGAGAAATGAAAACAAAGAAATTCAGTTTAAAATTACCTTAAGTTAATATTGATTTTACCCAGCTATGGGCATGGTAGTATTAGGTCAAAGGCTGGACTTGACATAGTAGGTCTTTTCTAACCTTAATGATTCCATAATTCTGCTAAGATAATTCAAGAAGAGAAATAAAGAATACTCCTACTTTGTTTGGAAGCCAAAATCATATTTTTTTTGCAATCAGAAATTTTAATGTTAAAAAAATTATTAGATAAAACATTATTAAAATGAATAATACACATAATTTCTTTTACTATTCCTTTATGCAACGATGAATGCAGTTTTATTTGCATGTGCTATATATGACCTACACGTACCAATGTCCTCTAGGTTCATTTAACACACATTTAGATAGGAGGAAAAAGCATTGCAAATACAGCAAGGTGGTGTATTTGGAGCTCATACTCAAACTACCCAGAACAAGTGTTGAAATCTATCCCCAAATGGTTTAAACTGAGAATTTAATAGAAGGACAAAAACTCAGGGGTGAAAGAAAAAAATTTGTCTTAACATTGATGGTAGCTTTGTTCAGCTGAAGTATTGTATTTTCAGTTTGCCTTTGGTACATTGACTCCCAACATACATTACCCTACCAATCTGACATAAGGAAGTGGGATTATGAATCATTCCTAGGGAATTCTAAATAGTCATCTCCACCCTTGGCCATCCATAGCACAAAAAGACCTTGGTTCAGATGCTGCTAATTCTTCTTGTATCCATATGATTCTTATTTCCAAGGAACATTACCTCTACATTAATGCTCTTCTGCTTTGTCAATGGCATTTTCCACCTCTCGGTTATCATTGTTTGCCTGCTTTTATCAACCTTCCCTGCTTTTCCCATGTGTCCACTGTGTTCTTTCAACTACTCTTTTTTTAAACATGATTGCTAGTCCAGAACATTTGAGTGTTTTATATCTAGCTCAGCCAATTCCTGGCATATCCATTTCAGAATTTCCCTGTGTCATTCTTAACCTTTGTTCAGCTTTTACTGCCGGGACATAGGTCTCCATGGGTATCAGATATTTTACATGCCATTAAAAAACCATACTATGATATTAACTTCCTTTATCTGAGTGTACCATTGTTTAACCGTATTCCCCATGAACAGTAGTTTTTGTTGTCTTCTTACTCACTCTGACTAACACATAAGAATTCCCCTCACTCTCCCAGAGTTACTGCATCTTGGGTTTGGCTCAAGTACATACTTCAATATTATATTATCACATTACACTGCAATGCAGGTACTGCACCAAGAGTGGGAAAAGTAATTAAACACCTTATGCAAAACAATTAATAGTAAAAAACACCCTAAATTAATATCCAAGATCATAATGAGGCGGATCACTAAATCCTAGTCTTTAAGGCAGTTTAAGATTATCTTTCAATACCTCCTAATGACAAGACATCCTGTTTCAGGGGTGAAATTGGAGAAGGGAGAGAGAGAGGAGAGGCATTTAAGTGGATGCATGCCAGTGACTCAGAACAAAACAGTTTCTAAAACTATCAGTTTTAGAGACATAAAACACCAACCATGACTGAGATACAAAAAAGGAATTTCTAACCATTTCATAACAATAATTGCAAATACTACACATAACAATTTACTATAGTTAGGGAAGATCCTTCAAAGCTCTTAATAAATGAAGTTCATCTGCAGTAAGTGGCTTGGTACGACACTGACATTCCTAATCAAATTTGGGACAGTTGAGTTACATAGATTCTGTTAATTTAATTAACTTACAACTGCTTTGTACTAATGGTAGATGGGCAAACAATATTATTTCTGACAACACTAAATAAAATAAATAAAAGCAAATGAGGCACATGATGTATTACCAGGATAAATCATACCACAAAATGTAGGGAGATGAAAGCCTACAGCAACAACACTTAGCACACTCCATTTGATTCTCATCCGTCAGCTACAGTGCCAGTGGCTCAAAAAAGAATGCAGACGTAAATGAACACCAAAATATGATATACAGCACTTGAAAAAGAATCACAAAGAAATAAATCAAAACTTCAGTATTAGTTTAGGCCAACACATCCAAAATATAGGACTTTCATAGTTAGATGCTGCTTGCATAGAAGAATCATAGCATAAATACAGTAATAAAAAACCCCAAGTAAATAGAATAAACCCAGTTCTAGCTAAGCCATAAGCTAAGGGTCAGAGGGAAGAGTTTTGGGGGTTTCTTGTTTCATTTTTGGTTGGTATTTTTTGTTTAGTAGATAGTTATATTAATTGCATCCTAAAGAGGATGATGCATAGTCATCTAAAATTTCAACTGTGGCTCATTATGCTGTCTTCTTATTTGCCTGTGTTCACAAACAAGTGGTTCTTTCAACTACTTTTTGTTCTTTCAAGAATTGAGACAGCCTTTTGATGGGCTTACATGTTGTATGCCCACGGGTCAGAGTTCAGAGGGATGCAGTTAGAGGGACTTCACCAGCTAGTGAGGTTTCTTAGCCCTTGCCAGGTCCTGCACAGTGTGGTGGCTCTGCTGTTCAGCAGCACTTCATGCCAGACACAGCTTTTTGGCAAGAGTTGCACCTGGCAGCAGAGAAAGCAGCGGGTGTTACCCAGACTCACAGAAACCAGGAGCCATTTGTGCAGAAGCCACTCCATCCTCTGCCTCGCAGGGGACACCAGCTCCCGCTACTGCCCTAGAAAAGTTCTTGCACATTTGCTCCACAATGCATGGGGGATGTTTTCTCCATCTCTTCTGATACTTTTTATGAGCCACTGTTGGGACATAGTACCCTAATTAAATGAATAAAAGCTTCAGTAAAACCGCCAGGTCTGACAGAAGTCTAAGGGGAAACACAAATGAGACACGTATTGCAAGTTTGACCGATGTGAAATGGGAAAAAGTGAAAATGAGCCTTTGTATGCCATGCTGTCCCAAGGTCAATCCTACCCAGACAATCCTCAAGCAGTCATGCTATTTAATGGTTTTGGACTACTAATGTTGAACAAGTATATCAGCACTCATTATCACACTAAGTTTACAACTTTGATTGGTTTTGCTTTCAATAATCAGACCTCTTTCTCGAGGTTAACTCGTCTATGACTGCAGCTGGAATGTTTGATTTCCTTTTTACTTAATTGCATGTAGAAGAAATACATTGGAATGATTTTTGACCACCTACTGCTATACCTCATAAGATTTATATCAAGTTCTTTTATTAATAGTCTGCAAAGCAGCAGTAAAGAAAATCTTTGATGATAATAATAAAAAAACCCCTAAACCTTATTTCATACCTGTATCATTCCCAGAAACATATTTTCCTAGTATTTGCTCCACAAATGCTTTTTATATTACTGAAACTTAAATTGTAATACTGTTGCAAGTAGGGATGAAACATTAACAAATTTAGGTTCCTAGAGCTGTATGAAGTTAAGATTATACATTTCAAAGGTTTAAATAGGTGCTTGCCTAAGAGCAGCAATCTCCATGGAAAACAAGTTTGAGAAAGAAAACACCAGTTGGATTTTCACTCTATTATCATTGAAATGGCATGGGGCTTTTTCTGCTAATGACTGAATAAATCAGAATTTCAGCTTTATAGTCACAGCATTTCTCCTAGTTATTCTACATTTGATGCAAAACTGAACAGCTGCTGAAGAAAGAAGTGATTTTACAATGGAATGCAGCAAACTTGAATTGGTCACTTGGACTAGATGCTCAAGCTAGTCCATTCCAACTAAAATCTTCCATTCTTATTAGCTGAATTACTTCCCAGGAAAAAAACAACCCCCAAGTAAATGTGATTTAATTTATCATTACAGCTATAATAAGAAGATTCTGAAGATAGTCAATGTTCTTGTAAAGATGGTAAGGATGATCCAGGGAATTATAAACTCATGATCCTCACTTAAGTACTTAAGAAAATTGTTGAGAAAGTCATTAGATATCATTATAAAGTACCTGAGGCGCAAAACAGCATAACTTTCTGGAAGTGAAAATTTTGTTTAATATATTGGAATCCTTTGAAAAAGTTAGGGTGAGTAATAAAAGAAATTTAGATATACTGAGACCTAAACAGTTTATGATGAAGAAACTCTCAGCTTTATTACAGTGCAATAAGGGTAAAAAATTAGGAAACAAAAACAAAGAATTAGAGAATGACTCTTACAGTTTTGGCATGAAAGCTATTAAGTAACACTTGGGGCCTGAATGCACATTTCTTCTCTTTCCCTTGCCATCCTGCCCTTAAGCACTGTATGGCTGAGCCATTAGGTTTATCCCAGGTCTTTGTAACCCAGACAGCTTCCCACAATCTATCTCTAGCAGAACTGCAAAGTCTTTTCCTGCTCACTATGAATTTCAAGTAAACCTTAATACAATGTCTCTCCCACCAGCAATAGCCCTCATAGGTTTTTTTAAGAATGGGGTATAAAATGTACCCTATGAAAACACACCAGCACCACACAGAGATATAAACGCTAATTTAAAGCTCATGACTGGTGAGAAAATCCAGTATTGTTTCCTGCCTGAATAAAAATGCTGGAATAAAAGCCTAATTATGATTTGGTAGTCCTGAAGTCAGTTGAGCTGGCAATTAAACATTGCATCCAAGAAAAATGATCTATATATACACACAAGAACTAGAAGTAATGATGTAGGTGGGTAAAATGATAGAATTGGAAGAAAAATTTCCTGAGGTGGTTAATGCAATTCTTTCAAAGGTCTGCAGGCTGAAGCTCCTAAAGCCTGAATCACAGCCCCTCCACAGCTTTTGCAGTTATTCAAACCTACATGGCACAGGTGTAAAGCTTAGATGTGGCAGCATTTAGACCCACATAGCATAGCTCAATGTCAACAGAAACCAGCTCAAGGCACTGTCTCATCCAGCTCGTCTCTCAATTCAACATACTGCTTTAAGACTGGAAAGCTGTAAAAGCCATCAACTCTATTGCCTCAAAATTCAATGTCTGTAAGAAGTTCAGAATATACTTTTATATCTATTTTAATAAAATCTATAATTACCTAAATGGGGGTCATAAACGTTATGATGTTTTACATAAAATGTGACCCGATCGATATATGTAAATGACTTGACCATTTTATTCTTGGTGAAAGCATCTGAGCTCCAGGAAAGTATCAGTAACACAGTAGCCTCAGTAGAGTTTTCAACAGAGAATTCTGAAGGAGGAGAGCTATTTTATCATTATAACCATTAACATGATTTACAAGCCCCAATAAATGGGCAAACTCTGATCTATTTTAATCTAGTGCATTGATAGTCTGAACCACACTCAGAAGCACGGCAGTGACAACAGGAGAAGCAGAAAGACTGTCAGGTTCCCAGGAGATATTGTTCTTTGATGCTCCTCCTGCAGCTTCCTCCACACAGCTGGAGCCACTGGTGTGCTCCTGCTGACACCAGCACTACAAGAAGGTGGCCATGAGATTTCATGCTTTCCTAAACCTCTCAGCATCCTAAATTGTACCCATATATGAAAAACAAGAAATGAGGAGGGGAAGAAGTGGCAAACCAGGAGAGCTCATTGAAAACCCCATAAGTTTCACCATCAGGAGCTGGAAGAACGGGGCTGAGCACAGGCAGAGAAGTGCTCTTCCCAGAGCCACACAAATGATCAGAATTTAAATTGATGACACCTTCAAGATTGTGAGGAATGTGTTCCCAAACACACCACAGGCTGAACTAATAACTCATAAATTTGTCTTAGTCAAAATTTTTATCTATGTCAGTTCAGAAACTTT
Organism: Fringilla coelebs; assembly: GCF_963513975.1. Lineage (NCBI taxonomy): Eukaryota > Metazoa > Chordata > Aves > Passeriformes > Fringillidae > Fringilla > Fringilla coelebs. Next base: position 13,770,816 of record NC_140067.1, read on the forward strand.
TGCACACAGATTGGTATGATAACTATTTTACTGATCAACACCTGTCACCTAGACCTTGCTGATAATCAACTGTGTGCCCAGACTTATTAGTCAGGAGTCAAAGCCACCTGTCCATCCTTAGCACGGCAGAAAGAACATTAGTCTCAAATGCCTATTGAGAAGACAGTAACTTGAAGGCCTATGTCAATGTCTTCAATTTTTTTTTACAGTAATTCTCTGAAACATTCAAAAGGGGAAATAAAGACCAAAAACAGCAATGAAATAATCCTTATGAAAGCAAAAGAAATATTTGTAGGTTACAAAAATTAAAGGTAGGGGCTGCCCAGCTCCAACAGGAAAAAAAAACATCAACCCCACAAGTGTTCCTATGAGTGGGAGAGCAGGGTGCAATAAAAGGAAGGGAGTGAAAAATGAACAGTAAAGAAAATATTCATTAATTCTGCTCACAATTTTGGAAGGGAGGGAGGGAGGGAGGGAGGGATCTGACTATTTTAAAATAAAGAGATCATAAGGAACTGTTATTGACCCCAAGGGATGGAGAAGAAAGCAGATCAGGAAATGTTTACACAGATAAGAGAGGTATGTAAAATGGCTGGTCTATTGCCCAGGAGAGGTTTCAATTACTTCTCCAATTGGCACAACAGTTGGATTACAAAGAAAGCATTCATTTTCCTGGAGTTGGGACAAAGTCAACACGTTTGAAAAGACATTCTGGAGTTAGTTTAAGGAATTAAACCAAATAAAATGGGCAAATATCTATAGTTAAGTGTTGAGAACAGAATTTCAAACACACATGGCTGAAAATCCCTCAAACCGAAAAGTGCCTAAGTAGTAGTAAAACTTTAACAGATAAAAATACTTGTGCAGATTAAGTAATTTAACAGAATTCATATGTCAAATTTACTTTCAAAATCACTGATAGCATGTGCAATTCAGTTCCAAGGTAGTTTATAACTTGTATTTTTCTTTCAGTTGTTCTCATCCCTGACAGTATTTTACTTAAATGAGAAACAATGCACTGCATCGAAAATCCTGTGAAGCTGATGAAACCCTGTGCACTCTGCAGCAACACTAAAATTGTGCTACCAACCTTTCAATGCTAAAATAAATGAATGGAAGACACTGTTGCCCTAAGGTCTCTGCACCTAAGAGACTTAAACATGTAAATGTTTCCAAGAGGCTCCTGTGAGCACCAACCTTTACAATATTATGGTAAGGTAACACGTGGGTATCTCAGCTGAAGGCCACAGTGATATAAACTGAATTAGTTAACCTCATGCTAAGAGAATTAGGGGCATTTAAAAAATGCAGTATGCAAGTTGAGGGTGCTACTTTGCAGGGAATGACCAGCACTTTCTGCCATCACTTCCAGTTGAGATTCACCACTCTGTCTACACTTTGCAGATCTTTCAAAACTCAAGTTCGACGGTTCTAGAAGGTTTAAATTCCATTCTTTTTCTTTATTATTTCACCAGACTTTCATGTAGCCATATTCTTAGTCCACTTTTCTCTTAGTCTTCTGCCCTCCACTCCTATTCTTCTTCATCCCATTTCCAGCCTGGATAAATCAAACTTGTACAGACTTTCCATAACTAGGGTTTTACTGCATTTGGACACAAATAAAGTGCTCAGTATATTTGCTGAAAATGACTGGTAGTCCCAATGGGCGTGTCCTCCCTAATTAACAGGCTCAGATACTTTCCCCTCTACATCCTACTGCCTCCAGTGGCATTCTGAATGTTCATATTTTAAACTTAACTTCAGAATGAGCAGATACCAACTTCTGTCTCTTATTTCCTGCTTGGATAAACTTTAAGCACTTGTCATTCCTAAACCTTCAACAAGAGACAGTTCTTTTGTTGTGGTGTTTGGCTGTTTACTACATGAGCTGGCAAAGAGTCAGAAGTCCATCAGTGGGAAAAGACAAGCATAAATGACCAAAAAAACCCCAAACAAAATAATATTTTCTTTGGCTGACACATTGATACTTCATCTCTGGCAAGGTTTTTCACATCATAAACTGATCAATGGCCATCAGCTGAGGCACTGTGTTGAATTCTAAGTTCAAGTGGACATCTGGTTATTGCAGAGGGAGCAATGCAACATCTTCCAGCCTTTACACCAGATTTATTTACCTTTTTTTAATACTAAACTGGGAAATCAAGGAATCTGGGTGTAAGAAGTAAAGAAAAACATCCACTTGTACGTAGCAAAAAAAAAAAAAAAAAAAAAAAGAAGAGCAAATAGAGCAAATCCTGTGTTGATATGAAACAATCTAACTGGTTTAATTATTAAGTGTCATTTTCCTTTCAAAGTTCAAGGCCAATTCACAATTTGTTTTGCTAAAGTGAAATGATAAATTGTGTTCTCAGGGGTTGAAAGGACACATCTGCAGTTACTGGCAATCTTGTAATTTACAGTAACCAGTACTCAAACTCCTTTTGCCTGAAATCCTGTAAAGTGTGCTTAAATGGGGCTGTCAGGGCTTTTCACTTGGCAGCTCCGGGGCCACATCCTCGCTGCAAAGGACAGTTGAGTAAAGCATGGACAATCAGAGAAATTAAAAAATTAACCCAGCTGGAGCCCAGGCTGGGTTGTCTGCCAGGGCTGCAGGGGCTCTGTTCCTGCTCCTGGCTGCCGCTGCAGTGACACTGGTTGGTGTGACAGCAGGGACAGGGCAAAGCTGGGGGAGAGGGTGTTCTGCAGGCAGGTACCCAGAAAGGTACCCCAGGAGCCTGTGCAGAGGAGCCAGCCTGCACAGGATCCTCCAGCACAGGATGCACACAGCACAGGGCACAGTGTACTGTAAGAAGAATTTTGGGGCTTAGTGTCCTGTTATCCTACTGCCTTCTTGCTGTGCTGGTGATAGGGGAATGGGGGGCAAGACTCCCACTTAAAAATGTGCAGAGTTAGATATTTGTGGCCATTTGCCCAATTAAGGAAAAAAAAAAATAACACAAAAGTTAGGCATTTAGAATGCATTTAATCCTGTTCAGATTTTAAAACATCATGAAGATTTTTAAGTCAAGTAAAATACATTCATAAGTTTTTTGGGGCCCAGACAATGACAATAAGCAGATTCAGATCCATTTCTTAGATGTTGCCAGAAAGCTGCACATACACAAGAAGGCATAGGATGAGAGGCATACGCTATTTCTAAACTTTTTTTTCCAGACATTGCATTTTTCAGAACCTAGATCACTTTTCCAGATGTAGATGCACCACAGGCAGGATTGACAAACTTGCTACTTCTGTGTTGGAGCGCTTTTAGACACACTGACCAAAACTTAGAGGGCTTTCTCTGATCCTAGTGCTCACTGAAGGGTTACACAGAATCCTCTGTTTATAACTGCATCCCTCTTTTTTTTCCCTCTTCAGTATTGCAGGAAATTTCCTGCTTTTCAAAATTCTTCCTGCAAACATATTGTTTGCATATTTCCAAGAAGAACCTAGTTTCTATATTTATGGGGTGGGTTTGATTATCTGTAGAGGCTATTTCATTATTTCTTTGTCTTTCTGTTATGTTTCATCCTTCCATTTTAGCATCAATTCATTAAGAAAATTTAGATTTATTCCCCTGTCTCTTTGACTAATAACAATATGGAATATGTTTTTGTAAGCATGAATGTTGTCATATTACAGAAGTATAATTGTACAAGTATCAGTAAGAAAAACACATAAGAATTGACAGCTTTTAATGTGTGTGAGAAACAGCTTATAGAAAACAATCCATACTTCAGGATATTTTGAGGTACAGTGCAAGCTACTGCTATAGATGGGTAATGAGATGATTGTGCCTATTCTAGCTGCTCCTTCCTCACTCACAGCAGATTTTCTGTGCACTAAACAGGACAAGGGAATGCAAATCCTTTTTAATAATAAGAGGTAAAAACAAAATAAAAGTGAAGAATGTATTGTGCTTGCCTCTTCTATGAAGAGGTGAGGAGTTTGCTGGTGAAGGAGAAAGATTTTTTTTTTGTTCTTAAGTCTCTAATGGTAGTGGTTTTACAAAAATGCTTAGGCAGTCTTAAAAAACATGGCCAGACAAATATCCATACTTGCTAAGGAAATGGAGAGAGAAACTAAAGAATTAGCAGGCACATTCACAAGCTCATTTAGTTCAGAAGAGACCCCTGGGGACTGGAAAGTGGCTAACATAACAAAGTTCTTTTAAAAGTGCCTGGAGATATAACAGGAAACCATAGACCAGTTAACTTGATATAAAGTGGGGAGAAACTCCTAGAATATCAAATGGGAAAACACTTGAAGAAGCACAGCTTGATTAAGGATTGGCAGTATAAGAGTAGAGAGAGGAGAGAGCTTGGGGTTCATGGTTTGCTCACTTGCTGGGATTCTTTGAGGAGATTTCTGCCACAGTAGTCAGGAAAGGCAGTAGGCACCACCTATATAAACCTTTCTCTCTATTTAAGAAAGCATATGCTCTACTTCAGGTAAGAATTAACTCCTCCCTTAATGGCACACCACCACAGCCTGTGCCAAGAAACCTGATCATGTCCAGACACACCAAAATATTTCCTGAAGTGTACCATCTTTTGGGGAAAGCCAGTCTTTCATAAATACATTTCTCACACAGAAATTATCTAAACCAAATCTAATTAACAATTTAGTGCTACTTTTCATCAGTTGTGTCTGGCAATATCAGTAGCAATGCTGCTTATCAGAAATCCTTATTAATGTTGTAAAATACTTTGCAAGAAAAAAAAATAGAAAAAACTAAGAATTGGGTCCTGTTTTTAAATCCTCAAAATGGAAACAGCTTGAAGTTTGATTTCTTTATACTTTACATGAAAGTAAGCACATTCTCTTGATATGCCACAGTCTGTAGATAATGAACCAGGCAGAAAAGACAGCCCTGAAATTCTGCTTTGATTCATGGGCGAGACAGGACAATAAAGGCAATGAATATGAAACCATCTACCACTCAGTAAGCATTTCAAACCAGTTTCATGATTATAAATAATTGTTACCATATTTGTAAAGCTGAACACTAAATTCCTCTTTTTGTTAAAAAGATAATTGTCCAATTCATGTGAGCAGAAGTTGATCTCTTTCCTCTCTCCCTTTTTAGTAGCTGTAACTTGTGCTAAGTTTTATTTCATGAAATAAGAGACCCAAGATGCTGATCAGTACAGTTAACTGAAATGGAATGTTACCCAAAAATGAAATGTTGCTGCAAAGGAAACGTTTGGCAAATGCAAAAGTCAGATTGTGGTCATGCAGAAGCATTTTACGATTAGAAATGTCTTGTTCTATTCTTCTGCCTGTCCTTGAAGAGCCAAAAGTAAGTTGGATTTTTGGCTGTAGGTTGTGAGCTCCCAGACTGGGATGATTGCTGCTGTGTTTCGGAAGATCGAGCTGGTTGACAAGACGTGCCATCTTCAAACAGAAATAACCTGACTGCTACAGCAGTTCCAACACACATGGGTCCACATGCAAGAAGTATATCTGCATTACCAGCAGGAAGGCTGTAAATTATGAACTAAAATTGTTTATTTAATGATGGATTTGGTGCTATGACTCCCAAAATCAAGAACTTACACATTTAGGGAAAATAAAGTTGCAGAAAGGCAAGATAAGCTAGACATGTCAGAGTTATCCACTGAAATTCCACTGCTTTGAAGAAAACTGATTAAATTTTCGGAGAAAAATAGAACCCATAACAGAAACTCAACCAGCAGAGAGCCATAAAGAGATCCTGGGTTTTAAGACCAGAAAAATAGCAAGAGTTGGAAACTGCTGATTTAAAGGATCAGTTGAGAAGAATCCTGTGAGCTATTTTCTGTACTGTCCTTAAAAAAAAAGAACAATGAGAGGGAGTGGATGGGTTTCCAGCAATTACATGCAGATAAACCAAATAAAACTACCCATGTGGCACCTTACTGAGGGCTAAAGAGCATCAGAAGCTTCACATGAGAGTTTATATGCCTTACATCATAGCTAATAAACACTACTTATCTTAGAAAAAAACAATTAAAAAATGGCAGCACAATCTGGGATTAACTTCTGTGTCTTAAGCATTGTGAACACAGCAAACGGAAAGACAGATTTGAATATAATCTAAAACATGACATTCACAGCTACTGGTATTCATGACTTTTCTCAGATTTTCCTTATTCTTTCACCAGCCTGAAGAATATCGGGTTTCCATTCACAAAGCGTCATCACCCTCTCCATAGATATCAACAGCAAATTTGCACGTATGATAGATTTGGAGTGCCATGGTGTGCTTTGCAACAGCTTTTGCAGCCAAATATTTTCTGCTTCGTACTCTATAGCTGCTTGCAAAAGTTCCAACATGGTGTTTCCCCCTTTCCTTTCCTCCCTCTTAAGTGAGGAACAAAGACTCCATAGAGTTTTTTTTATCATCAGTATAAATCTGTTGTCAAGCTAATATCTGCCAGACAAATCTTTCAAGTGATGATCTTCATGACGGACTTAAGTCACCTGTTTGTCTTCTTTTCCTTTAATAATAGAATCATTGAAGTTGGACAAGACCTTTAAGATCATTGAGTCCAACCACAAATCTAAGCCTGCCAAGTCCACCACTGGACCATGTCCTTAAGTGCAACATCTACCTGTCTTGAAATAAAAAAAGCCAAAGGAGTTGGGCTGTACCTGCTCCCAGATCTCTGGATGTCACTGATTCTAGATGTTGCTCAAAAAAAATGAGAAATCTACTTCAGGCCAACCTCCTTAGAGCATGCAGCCCACTCCTGTCATTCCCAAAGACAGTTTTTGCATTTTCCATTCTCCACTGATAATTTTCTTCAGGTTTAGCTCCATGCAACACTGTGCCCCACCAGAAAAAGCATGCCTCTGTCTCTTCTTTCCCCTTACATACAGAGATGTAGCCAAAAACTGGTATCCATAGCATTGCCTGCTTGCAGGTGATCACAAGCCAGTGTCCAGTTCCTATCACTGTCTGCACATTGACACAGTCACCTCTTGTCACCACCTGCAGAAAAACAGGGCAGCAGACAGCTCCTAAATTTTCCCTTCTCATGCACATGACTTGCTAGAAGCAAACTCCCAGCTCTGCCCTGTATCTTTCTGGGATGATTCACATAGCTCAGCCTGAAAATCTGTAATTACAATTACTCCGAGCCCTGGCGAAATTGCTAGTTTGAAGGTTTCTCCCCCAGTTAAATTCCCACAGCTCAATGTCAAATTACACTATATTATCTGAAATGTCATCTAAGGCTTTGGAGGCTTATCAGAGGTAGCTTAGCTGGTTTGTATGAGAGCTTTTTAATGAGATGATTAGCTACATAAAACAATGAAAAACTTTGAACCCTTGTATTTGGCTGATAATATATATAAAAAACATTAGTAAGAGTTTTAGTCCTGGTAAAGTGGTAAGTGGATAAAACTGGCTGCTGCTCTAATGAGATAACCACCTAGCTAAGACTTCTAAGGAACATTTAAATATGGACTATGAAAATACCTCCTTTGTTTCCTCACTTCTTTCCCTCTTTTTGCAAGTCTTTGCTTTCTGTCAAGTGTGATAGCATACAGCTTTCCCTCCACAGAGATCTTCTGCTTATGATCTTCACACTGTACAACTCTGAGAATAGCCAGACAGTCTTCCAGATAGAGCAAAAGGCACCCATCTTTTCACAGCTATATCAAAATACTCCCAGGGTTGATGGGTCAGGTTGTTTTTCAACTGCTATGTAGTAAATAAAGTAGTAAATCAAACAATATTCAAACAATGTAAAACACTGCATTTTTTAGACTGGCATGTCTCATAAACACCTTGTCCAATTGATTTCTCTCACCATCCTCTCCTAAAAAAAATAAATACAAGTTCTTCTGAGGAAGAGGAGAGCACATGAGAAATGTCTTGGCTGCATAGTGAAGTTGAAAATGAAATCAAACTCAGATTTATGGCAAAAAAAGGCTAATTACTGGCTTAAACATGGAAACAATTGTCTCATATAATATATGGTGATGAATCAGCAGAGCAGCCACAGGTCACAGGGGACAGTGCGAGGAATTAAAATGCTGCTTCTATCAAGGGGTCACACTTCATCAAAAGACAGATTATTTGGGGGAGATCAAACAATCCCAGAGCAGCTGCTACAAGGAGCTGGTCAGTCTGGAATGGGAAGAAGAGAGACCTCCTTCAGAAAGCAACAGGCCCAGAGATCAGGGAGAAACGTGCAGATTCACGTGCTATTGGCACGACTGAAGAACAGCCCCAGGCCTGCCCAGGCTGTGCCAAGGTGTGGGGAGACCTCCCGAGACCCCCAGCACCAACCCCCCCAGCAGATGTGGTGCCTGCTCATCCTGGACAAAGGAACATGGGGAATAACCAGCCCTTGGCTGGCTTGCTGGATCTAAGCTGGAAATTCATTTGCAGCTGTTAAATCTAGCAAGATAAAGTGTTCCTGCCGCTCTACTTGACTATCTCTCCCATAAGACACATTCCAGGTAATTCCCAGAGCCCAAAAGGCTGTTGAAGCTGCAGGCCACCCAGTTGCTTACCCTGGGACACAGCACACATAGGTGCTCAATGAGCACATGAGAAAAGGTCTGCTGTGTCCCACCAGTCCATTCTTTCTTTTTTCTTTCTTTTTTCTCTTTTTTTTTTAATATAAAAATCAAAAAACCCTTTCTCTACCAGTTTGTTTTCTTTCCTAAATCTTGCTTATGCTACTCTCATCTCCAATGCCAGGGGCCTTTTTGGGGGCTTGGTTTCAGAAGACGAGTTGCTTTTTTACTGTTTGTAATTGAATAAAGGTTTGTCATTTGTCAAGGTCTGTCACTGGCTTCCTTTTTTTTTTTCTCCTACAGGTGTGGTACTGAATGGCAAGTAAAACTTCTTTCTACTCTTAAATTGGTTATTTTCTTAAGAAAGTCTGCACTATTCCATAAATTATAATTGTTCCTGTAGTTGTATAGCATCATGAGAGATCCCACTGATGTCTAATGGCATCTGAGCCTTCCCACAGTGCAGCACAGAGAAAGGCTCTGGGGAGAATGGGTGAGAAGCTCAAACCTTACAGAAAGAAGAGTGTCACCAGGAGTGCACACACAGCCCTGCCACCTGAGAAGAGTCAGGTCCTATCAGATAGCCCTCAAAGCACCCAACACTTCTGCCCACTCCTCAAAGAGCTGAGCACACCAAACTGCCTGGAGAGCTCTGCAAGCCTGCACAGCTTCTGCCCCCCTGCCCCTTCTGAAAATTATTTTCTCTTTGTTTCTTTTTTATTAATAATGCATTTTCATCCCTCTTTTATATTATTTTGTTTTAAAGTCTGCATAGTTTATGAAACTCAACTCAAATTTTAGACTTCAGGTTTTTTCAGGCGAAGGGACAAAAAAGATAAATCCAAAGCTGCAGCAAGACCTCAGGGAGCTAAGGAGAAGCTGTGTAAGCAGTATATTGGGTTTTTTCTGCATTGAATTCCTTAAATCAACCTTGACATTATTCTTCCCCATTCAATTTTATAATACCACTTAGCTTTCTTGTCACATTAGCCAGAAATTCCTATGCCTCATACCAGCATAACCAAGAAGAAAAGCTGCACTCCTCATTTGATGTGTTCCAGAGTGACCTCCCAAACAGAGACCAGAAACTCTGGACCTTCTACCTAACCAGACCTTTTTGGATATTTGTGCTATTAGTATGAGACAGAATGTACGAGACAGAAAAGCTTCAATATTGCAACAATTTTTGGCAAAATTAAAATCTCCTAAGATAAATTTTAGCCATTTCCTTACCTTTCAGTAGAAAGTCCAATGTTTTCTAAAGAAAAGTCAGAAGTCAGACTGACAGAAAAGTCAGTCTAAGTGTGCTCAAAACTCTAGACTTGAAGCTTCAAGCTACTACTAATGTGAGGAACAGCTGCTCTCAATCAGATTTGTCTTAAGTGCATGATTCAATGCTGACTAGCACCTGCGCTTGAAACAGGTTTTTTCAACCTATTTAATACTTTAATTTTTTTTTCTTTACTTTTTTCAAGAGGGAAAAATGTTTAGAGGTTACCATGGAATTAAACACATAAAGATTTCTGAGATAGAATCCTTTATATTGTTTTAATGCCCATGTATAACATTTTTGGCTTTGACTGTTGAAGCTCATTTGGCCCATGAAATTTAACACACAGACTTCTACAGAAAAATTCCAACTGTTACAGAAATACAGAAGTTTAGCTGATGACTTACTTTAGAAATCTCTTGAAGAAAATTGTACGCCAGACCTGAGTTTGGTGCAGCATGCGATTGGAAACATCAGCTCCCTGACAGGATGTCTAAAATCTAGCAAAGGATTAGATTTTTCCCCTGTGCATTTCAATACAATAGCTACCATTGCTCTTGACTGCTGCAGAATTAAGTCTGTTCTGGCATGTCCACTAGTATATGAGCAGATGACTGTTCTGCACTCCCACATTTTCCATGCACTTTCAATCAGAAAGGCTGAACTACAAGAAGGAAACAGCTAAGGCATCATCTTTCTAGCAGTCCATAAACTACCAAGTAAAATAGGGGAAGAGTTAAGAAGGAAATAAAGCCCTCTGAGGAAGGATATGGAGAGGACTGAACAATTCTCTGAAGACATATTTTTATTGAAGTACGCAGTTATTGATACAGTCTTGGAGCATACAGCAAAAAAAAAATCATACGTGTTGTCTATGAACTAAAGTGATCCTTTGAAGGGATTTCTCTATGGTATCCAGCATAGAGGATAAATTGAAACAGATGCCAAAAAAAAAATTCCTTTTTTACTCCACCTACACTGTGTGATTATGATATTACTGAAACAAGTTTTTATTTGAAAAGTTTCTGTTTCTAAAAAACTCAATTTTATATAACAGATTTTTCTTTATGGTATTACATTCCTTCTCCTTTCCTTTACTCATTTCTTTTCTTCCTTTGACTATACTATTTTCTCTATATTTTTAACTTGCATCTTCTTTCCTGCTTCATTGCTATTATTGTGTGAATACCATGATTTATTTTAACTAAGCCCCAGCATCTGGAATTGACTGACCACAGGATTAGCTCAGTTTCCACATACTATAAATAAAACTGATTTCGTACAGTTTTGTACCCTTGTCTAATTCCTACCTGCAAAACCCTTTAATAATCCCAAGTTCTTCTTTAAACCTGAAAATATGACTGGGGAAGAGACAGCAGGGTTGAGGCTACTTTCAATATGCAAGCACTCACTGGTCAGCTAGCTAATATCCAGAAAAATTAATCAGGCTGAAGTATTCCATAATATGTGAAGTAAAATTTTTGAATAACTGGGATTCATAGTATCACTTAATTGCTCTATGGACTTGCTTGTGTGTATAGGGACACAGATATCCCCTTTACTCACTCTTCCCCCAGTATTAAAAATATTCTTCTGCCTCTCATTGTCTCATAGAGAGAAAACCCACTTTCCCCATCACAGGTGAGTGCTGTTACCAGCTCAGCCTCCCAGCAAGCAAGTGGAAGCCCCCAGTACAGGGAAGGCATAAAATGGTAATGGCTCTGCAGGCAAGAGAGGCAGGGTTCCTGCCCATTTGCACAACACAGCAGGGCTAGCCTGGATCTCCAGCAGCACTAGGAGCCCAGGGCAGCTCAGTGATAAGCAGTGTCACAAGTTCAGCCAGTGAACACTAAGTGCCCCTTCTCACCCCTCTGTCAGGCAGCTCATGCCTTTGTCCATCTATAGATCCAAATCTAGGGATAAGTCTCAGGTGAAGAGCAGCTCCACACTGGAACACAGGATAGAAATGTACCCATCATCTTGAATGGTGATAAAAAATTAATCTGCAAAATAAACTATTGATTACCATTGCTGCCATGAAGGTTAGTTTCTCTGTATGAAGAATACTTAATAAACTCAGGAGTACACTTTGATTGTCATAAAAACAAAACAAAAGCCTGCATGAAGCTGATTCCCTTATGCTTTGGAAAGCACAGTGTAAGACAAGTTTTACTTGTTCCACTGCATGGATTTTCAATGATGAATTAATTACATCTCACATAAATGAAACCAGAATTCACAAGGGAAATCAAGTAGTTCTTAATTTTTTTTTTACTTTCCCCACTGACTATATATATAATATATATATTCCAATGCTATAATAATTCTCATAATCAGCTTGTTGTATTTTCCAGGCAAGAACCATCCTCAGTCTATCTTGGTCTGAACTGGAAAAGTAGGGGTTTGTTTGGGACTGAAAATTACTGCAGAAAGAAGGGAAAACTCTAGATGATAATTCTGAGCAAAGAGTACAGGGAAAGCAATAATAGCAGTAATAATCTTTCATTTTTAACACCTTTTACCTTGAAACTTTCTAAAGCTCTATGAAATCTATGTATGCAGCAGTAGCTTTGCCAGCTGCTGAACAGGAGTGGCACCTGAAAAAGAACACAGCTACCTGCAAGAGACGGACTTGGTGTTTTCTTCAATTTCCACTTGTAACCTTCCTTTCACCCTCCATGACACTTACCCCATCCAAACACCTTTCACAAAGCATATTTCAAGGCTGCTATCCCATTCTCTAAATTTGCTTTCCAGTCCCTTCCATATTCTTTGCAAGTATTTGACGATTCGAGACCGTAAAGAGAAAAAAGGAGTCTCTTTCCCTTTCCCTCGCATGTGCCAACATCACAGTGCTGAATAACTTCCACAGAGCAGCCACACCATCTTTCACATGAAACCTCCTGCTCTGCACAGAGGCCCCTGGCAACAGCAGATTCCCCCCTTGGTTTGGAGTGTGGTGTTTGTTTGGAGGCCCACATATGCTCTGGGGTCTCCAGATGTTTTCACTGGTAAGGTCGAGTTTGCCAGCTTTTCAGGGTAGGACTGATCTCCCATCTGGGCATTTGAGCTCATTCGAGATTGACATCAGATGTGATGAAAATGCAACAAATATACTAAAAAAATGGATTAATATTAAATTAACACATAGCTAATATTTATTTAGATGAAGTATTAAAGCAAGTCAAGATATTTATTTATAGAAAAGACAGTCCTGTCATTCCTTTGTCAAAAAGAAAAAGAGTTAATTTATGGAATGAATTACTTTATAAAAGGTCTACAATAATACTGACATTCCTTTTGTGCAGAACTATTAATATTTTATTTATATTCCTGTATTGCCTTCAAAACTCAGCCAAGAATCAGGTTCCCATTATGCCCTTTCAGAAAACAAAGAGACAATCCCTGCTAGGAATATGTATCAGGTAATTAGCTTTTTAGGGACTTTCTCCCTTTTTTTTCAGGGTGCCTTTGTAGACGCAGAGTTTGCCAAAGACACCAACCTGGATTTTCTCTAAAGCCACCCAACCCTTTCTGAAATTCAATTCACTTCACAACTAGAAATACATCATTTGCATTTTTCAAACTTGCACCCAAGGACACTTCTCTTTTCCTAGTACTTTAACCATGTACAGCCCATGAAGTCAACATGCAAGAAGCACTGCATTACCAGCCAAATGCAGGTATGAAGAAAGAGTAACATAGATGATCCTTCATCTCCTGTTCTGCCATCCCTGCCACAAAATTTTGGACCTTTATCGATTGTCATCAGCAGAGAGTAGTGTGAGATATAAAATATACAGAATCATAAGCTAAACTAGTAAGGATCAAAAGATAAATCCTCTGTAATTTTTTTAGGGTCATGCTTGGATGGAGATTCATTACATAAAGGAATCCCAATCCAGAGAAATCTTTCTGCCTTGCAAAATGCTTTTAATACTCATCTCTCCCACAGCACTGTACAGGATCATTTTTCAGGTTATAAATTTGAAAGGAGAGAGCAGAGGGAAATTTCACAGTTCTTTCACTTGCCATAAACTTTTTGGGGTGTTTATAGATCTTGCAGCAGAAACCACAACTCTCCCACTGGAATGTGACCTGTCACTTCTTAAAGTAGAAGGGAGTATGGCAATTAAAATGTCCCAATTTCCCTTTTTTTTCCAGCAGTGGCTTTTCACACCTTTCTTCATAATTGCACATAAATTACATACTCCCTTCAAAGTAAAGCTGTCCAAAAGACCACATTAACAGCTCGTGCATCTTCTTCTCTTTTACCTGCTGTGCTCTTCTTTGGACCAATGTTCACCTCCTAATGTGGTGACTTCACAATGTGCCTCTCCTGGATTTTTGTTTGATCCAATCTCTGCTCCCTACAATGAGATTTCCTTTTCATTAATTATCATTTCATTAATGGCAAGCAGTCAGACTGTAGTACCCAGGATCTATCATCAACAGTAATAGCAGGAATTCTGACTTCACAGCCCTTCCTCCTACAAGATACAAGAAACCAGAAATTTAAATACATTCTTTTGAAGTTGTGGCCACATGCAGCACCTCATGGTGCAAAGACCATAAGGACTGAAGTCTCTCTACAGTCAGTTGCTGCAATTACCTTTTCATAGTAAAATGTTGCTTAATTTGACCTTGCTTCTAAGATACAGTGGAGTCCTGTCAATATTCCCTACTACTGTTGACTGCTGATTACTTTTTGAATCACTGAGCTGTCTCCATCATTGGTTTATTAGATGAAACAGTGGGCAGACAGCAACTCCTCTTATGTTCTCCTACTCCAGTCTGGAGGTCCCTCCCCAAGCCTGTAACCAGGGCTATGCTAGCTGTGCCACCTTTAGCTTAGAATTTCTCTGAATTCCTCCTCCAATGAAGATGGACTTCTGCTTCCACACTTTTTACTGCTCCTCCACTGAGATGGGACTTTGCCAGTGCATCATCTACTGCAGGGCCAACATACCCACCATATATTACCAGTATCACACAGGGAGGGAGCCTGTCCAATCTCATTATCCTGCACTGCATCATTTCAATGGTGAGACATAACACAGACAATGAAAGCTAAGGATTTACATGCAGTCATAAAGGCTACTTAGGCTTCCTCACGAGATACTTATGAATTGAAATCTGTAACTTTGGAATTAAGAGTTGCTTTGAAATAGGAGCATAGCCTGGAAAATAACATAGGAAATATTCTGATAGGGAAAAATCAATGATAGTTACCACACAATCATGCTTTCAGGAAACCAGGACTCCATCCCCTGCTGCATGTAATCAACTGTTAGATATGCAGCAACTCTCTGCTTACAACATAGCAGCCAATATCAATACTAATTAGACTTGAGGAAACAGCTCGCAACAAAGAATTCATTTTTTGGTTTCTACACATTTTGCAAATGTCACTGGTCTCCTAAATTTTTAAATTTTCACTGTCTCAAAGAATACATATTTTTTTGCCAGCTAACTAATGTTGAAATTGTTACTTGATTAATTTTGGTTTGTCACAGAGATCATCTAAGAAATAGTTTCTTTTAATTTTGCTTTGTATGCTATAAACAACTCTCACAGAATGCAAGTTTTAAATGAGTTTATTACGAGAACAGGAGCTTTCAAGATGGAAAGGAATACTTTGTGAAATTGTGCACACACATATTTTGAGTAATTGGGGGAAATGCACAGGGAACAGAATGATATGACTAAAAGCAATAGCTGTGGAACATTTTGAGGAAATTTTGTTGCATTTAATAGTTCAAATTTCAATCACATTCTGATATATAATGTTAATTATTAATTAAATGCCGAGGAAAATTAAATGCCAAGGAGAGAAAATACCTGCAAAATAATGCTTCTCAATTGTTTTACTGCTTATAAAGTCTTCCACAGCCTCTAAAATCCTACCAGGGAATCCTAGAGATCACCAGGAAGCCAGAGCAGCTGCAGAGAAGCCCCTTATCTCTAGGCCAGCTCCTGGTCACTCTCATTTGCTATTTAACAACACATTCCCAAGCCATTCACACAACAGATTTTGTAACTGAAGTGAATGTAGCTGTTAAATCACGCTCAAACCAGAGAAGTACTGTCAGGCAGGACTTGGACAAGCATGAAAGCCTTTTGTTGCATACATCTCTGAGCAGACCTCACTCAGCAGAGGATGAGCACAGCTCTGGCCTCTCTGCCTTCTCCTCTAAAAGCTGCTCCTCTCCCCACACTTGGACTTAGGAGGTGTGGGGAGATGAGCACGCTTCCCAGAGCAGTATCCATTAAACTTGCAGAGGGCGAAAAAAGGAGAGAAAGACAGTATAACTACTAAGACTTCCACTGATTTCAAAGAAAAAATCAAATTAATGCCAGCCAATTGTGCCAGAGTACAAACCCTTTGGAAATACAAAGTCCTGAAATCACAGTCCCCCTTACTAAGTATTTGACTTGTTCCAAGATTTAAATGAAAATATCAATACTGAAAATTTTATTTTCTGTTTATATTTGAGAATACTCAGAAGCACTTTAAAATTTGGAAAAACTAGTTTTCAGACAACTTTAATTTTAAATAAAAATCATCACTCAGCAAAGATTTCTCCTGAACTATGGATAAAGTTTTTCGGAAAAGACAGCCACCATTTATAAAAAATAGACTCAAATATATGTATTCTTCTCAACTCCTCACATCCTAAAGCATTCTGCAATTTATTTCCCCACTTTCATCTGCTGAGATTCAGAGCAGCCATGGTGTGATCATACGTTTTTTCAAGAATAGCTGATGAATACCTGAAAACTCTCCCACTGTGGGACATTCTGTTTTCTCAGAAATGAAGAAAGCAGCCAGAATGACACATTTTCTATTTCTAAAAATAAACTGAAAGGCCAGAGAAATCAATGAAAAAAAAAAATAATCACAGCACAAAACATAGAATACCAATTACATTTTGGCAATCTGACTAATGAGATCGTCAGCTAATTGCCTGATTCTGATAAACTTTTTAGCAAGTAATCTTATGGGTAATGCTTCCTTCCTTTCTAACCCTGACATTTTTCATCATGAAAAAGCATACAGACAACACATGATAAAAGGCCTCCCTACCTAAGTGAGCATTTGGTTTATGCTGTTAACCACCTAAAGACTCAACTAGCTAAGCAGATTATTGCTGGATAAAAAAACTGAAGAAAAGAGTTTGTCTAAGAACAGGTTGATCTTTTCTCTGTATTGCCTTAAATGAGAATGTAGTTTATTTTATGAAACCTTCTCTGCAAGGATTTCTTACATTTCCCTGCTCTATTTTCTGGAACCCTCCAAGGAGTCAGGAAAGGGAAGGATCTCTCTGCAAACTCAATTTTTATTTTTTGTTTCCCCACAAGAATTCGTCTGCATATCCAATGGTTACTTCCCACTTTGATAATCAGCAAATACTACGGGATGTTAATTCAACCAACACATGCTGTTTCAGAGAGATGAGAATAAGGGTAAGTTCCTGGTTCTTGTTTGGTGGGAGGTTTTTTTGTTTGTTTGGGTTGGCTTTTTTGTTTGTTTTGTTTGGGGGTTTTCCTTTTGGTTTGGTTTGGTTTGGTTTAGTTTTTTGCAGGTTCTTGTGCACTGCTCTAATCGATGAACTCAGGAATGCAGAAATAGTTCCACCAGTTGGGAGCTTTTTCAGAGACCTGTGGATACCCACACTGATTTGTTGCCTTCATTTCTCCAAGTGTTGCAGCACTGTATTATTCTGATCTTCAAAAATACCTGTTATCATGTGCCCTTCAAAAGATTAATATTAATTCTTCTGACTAGTTCCTCTATCATAGGGATTGATTCATCACTAATCCACAGGGAACTCCTTGTCCTGGGAATGCTGTATATGGGGGAAGCAGGGGGCCAAGAGAAAAGCAGAATGAAATCTAAGGGCAAGCAGGAGCTCTGAAAACCTCAATTGCAAGAGGCTTCTGCATGCTATTAGCATTCAATCTAACTCAATTTTCAGAAATGACATACAATACTGCTGTGCATCCCTCTGTCTGTATTCCATTGCTGTCTTTTGGAAGTTCTTCTGCATGTTTGTACAGCCTACAGAACTCCAGTATAAGGCAGGGAGATCTAAGTATTTTACTGGTACACATCATATCATGGCTTCTTGGATGTCTAAAGGATGCTTCAATTTTCTTTTATTTCTCTCTGTCTGATACTGTACTGAGCTGGCAATAACAATTAAGAGCAGATATTACGGATCTATATCCTTCTGTTTTCTTGCAACAGAGACACCAAACAACTGTGCATAAAAGGTAAGGAAATTCTGTAGAAATCTTGCCCTGCACAGTAAACAAACAGCTGTTTATCATTGGTCTAATTACCAAGCTAATGAGATCTAATTTCTATATTCATAAAGTATGCATGAGCAAGCATAAGCATATACAAAGCAGAGCACAGTGACAAATACAATAAATAAAATAGCAAAGTATTGGTAAATAAACATTAATGATCTTTAAACCTAAGAATCAGGTAATGCTTTATGGCAATGTTGCATGGGCAATACATAATTCTAGTAAGTCTTGGTCTTTCTGTATTAACAGCATTGAAAAAGTATAAAGTATGTAATTTAGAAAGGAAAAACAGCAAACATACAAACATAAACTGGGGAATTACTGTGCTGGCAGCAGCACTGAAGAAAGGTTTGAGCAACAACACAGCAATAAAATAAGTCAATTTGATAATATACAGGTGCTGCAAGAAAAGGAGCATTGTCTGAGATGTCACCCATGAGCACAAGCAGTGATTCTGTTTTCCTTGGACAATGTCGTGGCTGAAGTGCTTCATTAGGAAGAACTAGAGGAATTTGTGAGAAACTTAAGGTGAACAACAAAAACACTGAGGGGTTTGGAAATTGCTAAGCTTTGGAGAATGGAAGGGGAAAAAGCTGAATTCTTCCATGTAGAGACCAAAAATCTGAAGACTGTGAATTCTTCAATTACATGACATATTGCAGTGAGGAGTATAACGACTGATTTTCCTCATGGTTCCTTGAGGAATTATGAATACTCAGTGACAGCAGTGGGGGCTTAATGTATTAGGAAGCAGTTGTCAATGGTCAAGCTCTGGACAATTAAGCACTGGAGCAGCCTGTGTATGAAAGCTCTGACATCCTTGCAGCTGGCAGGTTTTTAAGAAGCAGTATGACAACCATCTCCCAAGAGACTCTTGCTGTAGAGCAGGAGGATGAGATTGAATAGATGATGCCTGCATTCCCCTTCCAGTCTTTTACTTCTGACACTGGCCATTCTTTGCTGATTCTGTATACATGAAAAGTGAAGTGAAGTAGCTCCCTAACATATATCTTCTACAAAGAATGGAATACATTAGCCTCGTCACCCATAAACCCTTGTGTCCCACCTCTGAGGAAGGTGGGAAAATATTTTTTAGGAATACTGTTTGTGAGATACAATCTACTCCTTGCAAATATACATGCTTGCATGAGCCATGTCATTGAGAGAGCAGAGATATTGATCCAGAAGTTGTCTCTTGCTGACTGGTACATCCTACAGATGTATCTGTAGGATGGTCACTGTATTTCTGCAATTATATGGAAGAGCATGAAAAATTAACACCTTGAAATCAAATGCTCAAGATTATGGCAGCTCTGAGAATGTTCAGCCTGGAAAAACTATGATAAACAGCAGTTTAAAAATAGTTGCTCTTTCTGCTTTCTATTCTATTCCCCCTAAATTTGTTCTAAAAGTAATATATGACAAACTTGCACTGTGCACAACGTTACAAATCCTGGCATGTCAACATAAGCCTGACGACAGCTGGCCACCATATGCCAAAAACCAGCCTGGAGTTCTAGGAAAGCACTTCTAAACTGTGGCTGGTTTCATCTTTGTAGTTGCTTTTTTAAGGAAGGATGGGCAGCCATGGGTCCTGATTGTGTGAAGATGGTAAATGTGCATCCATCCACCCCCCCCCCCCCCAAGCTAGTTAACTAAAAATGAAAAATTTATTTAACTAAAACTGAGATTCCAGTCATGTTGAAGTAAATGGCTTTGACCTGATTTTTCTCTGGGAAATCCAGAGTTCTGCATCATTCTTCTCATCCTCTGCCCAGGCTTAGCCTCATTCTCTATGACAAAGTAAATTCAATTCCCTCTTCTGCTCCCAGGGGATGGCAAAGAGAGAGTAAGTCTATGTCTCTTATATCACGCTGAGGTGTTAATGAAATATCAGTGGAAAATTTCATCCCCTCAATAATCTATTTCTGTTTTATTTGGGGTTTTACCATTTTTTGCTTTTGCTGCTAAACTGAAAAAATTCACCATGCACCCAGACCTGAAAACTGCAGGACACAGCTCAGCTCCTACTTAAAAGTAGCTGGATTTTTTCAGAAGTTAGGTTATTTATAGTAGTTAATATTGGGGTGTAGGTAGTTTCTTCACAACTTCAGATGAAAGAAGCTTTGTATTAAAAATCTTTTTTCTCCCTGTCAAATTTTCCCCTTAAAAGGGCATTGCATCTTGGAAAAAATCTGGAAATCAGTCAGGTTTATTTTTCTAACCATCATCATCATTTCAATCAGACTACTATTTAAAGTAACACCCAGATAGGGATTTTTTCCTAAAAACTTAGAATTTCTTTTGCATACTTATCTTGAGTCAGATAAAAGTATTTCAATGCAAAGTCCTGATACCATCCAACAGCTTACATGTTTATTTGTGCATCAGAGAAACCACACAAATTTCTTAGAATCACGTCAAACTTCTAATCTTTATTTCATCAAGGGCCTACTGATGTAAAATTTTAATAGAAAAGTTTCTATTAAAACTATTGCATATCTATATGCAATATTTAGTCAGGAAAGTAATAGCTGGATAAACACCAATAAGCTATTCCAAACACTTTCATTTCCCTTCAACCTTTAGGATGTTTTTATCCTAAGAGAAAAAAAATCATACGGAAACACTTTTTAGATCCTATCATGCTGTTAAACAAAAAGATTTTATAATTTTTAAAGTCCAGTTCTGGTTTCAATGTCGTGGTGTTTTATCATGCATGGAAATCTTGTTTTCAGCTGTGCCACTGCTTTAGTGACAAAAGTCACCAGAAAACATTTATGTGCATTACATGGCAGATATGCTGATCTTCACCAGTTGTTTCAGCTGCTTCGGTCTGAGGGATTTCTGCATTTTTCTTCTCCTGTTTCAGAATGTTTCTAACTAAAGGCCTTTATTAAAAAACAGCAAAGATTTCTTTTTCTATGGCTGATGATTTTTTTTTCATGCTTTACACTGTCTCTTAGAGACCAGAAATTACTCTTCTTGCCCTAGTCCCTTCAAAACATTAATATTGTTTGCTATAACTCCAGCTTAACTGAAGTTCTAGACTTGAACATCACCTATCACAGTGTTTCAACTTTCTTTTCTCTTTCATTTAGTTGCTTCTCGATTATAAAAAAAATGTTGAAATTATAGGGACAGTATCATTTTAAACCAAAATGTCTCCCAAACTATTTATAACATAATTAGCTTTCAAATAATTTGTCTACATCATCTTCTGGCAACCAAGATAACAGAAATTTTAGAGTAGTCACAAGAAATTTTAGAGTAGTCACATTTTCCAGTCATTTTTATGGGTCTTGCATTTCCCAATGTTAATTTTCATAGTTTTACTTCCTACTTGGAATATCATGGGGAGCAGGCACCATCTCCCTACTCAGCAGCTGTAGCTCATTTTTATTCAAACTGTTTGCTTTCAGTCTCTAAGCTTCCTGCCTCAGCTTAGCACTGCGAAGGAAGGCTCCTGCACAGCCTCACTAAATTCCTCCCAGCTATTAGATTGCTGTCTGCTCCTTTTATGATAGTAAGGCCTATCACCAACCCAGCACCACTTCCATTTCCACTGTTCTCACCCTGCCTTCCACCAGCTGTCAGTCTGCTGCCATCACCCAGAGCTTAGGTGGAGCTGCCATTCTTTTCCCTATTGAAAGCCCTAATTAATCAACCAGAACCTGAATACAAGTCTTGCAGGGATGGTAAGTCACTGCTTAGCATTGTACATTTGTTCTGTATGCAATGGTCTGTACCCCTGAGAGTGACCCTGTGCCTCCACGAGGCTCCTGGCGCTGTGAATTGTCCTGGGAGCGCTGGCTGGCACCAGGACTGGGCTGCAGGCGCCTGCTGTGGGTCTAAGCCCCTTGTGCCCTTCCCACAGTAGCTGGCATGAGAGGCAGAATCCAGCCTGTGGCTCTTTGCAGGAAGCAGCTGCAATATTCCAGATCCCTGTGCCAGACTCTGAGTGCCACTTTCAGCCTGCCTCTTATAGCCCATAGATTTTGTTGAGAAGTAGAAAAGAAACTGTGGTGCTGAGCTGACATGCTGACTGGAGCAGAAGAGGAAGGGATGGAAATGTGTAGACAGCCCTTCCCTCACCCCTGAGAATCAAGAACTGCTAATGTTAAAGCGTGGATCAATATGCAATCTGCCACAAGTGACTGGTGGTTTATGCAGACCTTGGCAAGCAAGAAAGAATTTCCCTCCCTTGCTCCAGGAAAGTGTTGATATAAAAACAATTGTCAAAACTTCATCATCCAACCATCTGATATTGATCCTTCCGTGTCAGCCAGTGCTCGGGATGCTGCAAAAAGTCAACACTCCCCTTCTAGCAATTGATCCTGTGCAGCAGCAAAGTGCCACACCTGCCTGTCTGAAAACATACCTCTTCCAAAACGCAGTGGAATAAAAATCCAACTCCCTGTAAAGAAAGATGAGGGGTAAGACACTTCCACCTCCTCATGCAATTTTGTCCAGAGAGTCTGATCATGCTGGTTTCTCCATGGAGCACAGGAGAGGCCAACGAAGCTACCAGGGTACACAGGGCTGAAGGAGCTCACACAGCTACAGCCTCTGACTGCAATCCTATTCCATGAGAGGATCCTATTGATCAGCTCTTGTAACACATCTAGTTTTCTCCTCTTATCCAACAAAAAATTGCCACTAGTCCTCCCCTAAAACCACATTAAGAAATTGACAGGCAGTTTCCTGATTTTAAGTCTGAGACCTCCATACAAGAGAAGGAGAGGAAAAAAAAAAAAAGCAATGTAGCTCAGTCCTCAAAATCCTCTGTCATGGTAACACAAAATTGGAAAATTCACAGACTGTGAGAATTCTCATTCTTAACCATCTCCTGACAAGAGTTAAGCTTGATGACCCTGCTGTACACAATCACACTTAATAGGTATTTGAAGTGAAGTCTAATTCCAAGGGCTCAGGATGGCAAATTTCAAATCAGATATATTTTTCTGATTTGTTGGAGCACAGGAGGGTCCATGTATGTTTTGTCTTTTGATGTCTGTTTAGCTGCAACGTTAAATATCCTCTTTTCTCTCTGCTTTCAGCCTTTTTTCCATTTCTTTAATATAGCAGTGGATTTTTCAGCCTTCTGCAGGTGAAATAGACTTCTCTGCTACTCCCTCCATCTCTGGTAATCTTGTTTCACTCATATTACAATAATTAAGAGTTATACTGAAAATATTCTACTAAATTCTACTTTGACAGCTGAGAACAGACAACACCATGCTACTAAAAAGTCCCTCTAAAAGACACAGAATCTCTTTCTGGTGTAACAATTACCATTAGTTACTGATGATTCAATATTTTTTCTAAAATTGTATATCAAGGTTTACTGCCAACCAATCAAAAGACATTCAAAAAGCTGCTTAATTTCCCAAATTTAGTGAGAAGCACCCACAAAATGCAAAGAATAGTATCTGCAAATCATAGGTGAACCACAGAGAAAAATGGTACGCACAGATCAGCTGAGGGCTTGTGTTGGTAAAATGCCTGAAAATTCTCATTAAGTGAGAGGAGAGTGAGATTATCAGGCAATGTGATTTGGTTGTGATAGAAAGAAGCAGTCAGAAAATGATGTAAATCTGCAGGACTGCAGGTTTTCCTCCCTTCAGCAGGGAAAGTTCGGAAGTTCATCTAGAGGACTAGTTTCTGAAGGGCAGGAAAAGGCTTTGATAAAAGAGCTACATAAAAATGTCTGTTTACCTGGAAAATGAAGTGGAAACAAAATAAAAAACAAAATTTTAAAAAAATTATAAAAAAACCAAAACAAACACAAACATTAGGGTTGCAATTTTCCTCCTTTGATTCATTGTTAGAGGTTTTTGGACTCAGCAAGAACACTTGAAATCACAGGCTGCCACGACTGCCACAGGCAGTGATACCTCCTGGCCATGCCTGTAAGTACTGCTGCCAGAATCTCCAAGGGCCCAATTATCCCAAATGATGAGTAAAAACGGCTCCCAGTGAAGCTAGTGGGAGCTACAGGTGCTTAATCCTGAACTGAAAGTCTCTTTGAGTCACACATGAACTGAGGGGCTGAACTTCAGGTAGCTATATCTGAATATATGGGGATGGGCTCTTTCATGAGATAAACACCAAGGAATAAATTCTGGCTTGAACAGATTACAATAATATAAAAGCTCTTCCCATTTATCTTTTTAATAATAGGAAGTCATACAGTTTTAAAATCATCTCTATTTATTTTTTTTCCTTGACAGACAATGCTCCTTGGGGGCTTAATAATCTGCAGAGAAGGTCTGCCTGGCAGTGGCAGGCAAGCAGTGCTCTAGAAGACACAGAGCAGAGAGTTGCTGTGGAATGTGGCAATTCAAAGCTCAAGCAGAAATAACTGGCACAAGGGCACTGTCATGTGCCAAATCCCAGCCCATTCTAGGGAAGGCAGGTTGTGTGCAGGTGTGAATTAGTCAAGAGGAATTTTCTCCCTCTCTGCTAAAAGCCTCTGCTGCCTTGTAAACTGCTTGCACTCAGAGGCCTCCTGGTGGCTGGCTCTGTGGTGTTTACCTGAGGTACAATTTATATTCTTGCAAACCAGCCACTTGTTAGTTTGACTTCATGAAAGCTTCTTATGTTACAGTTGTCCACTAGAAATTAAGTTAACATGAGGAAATCAAGTGCATCAGCAACAATTTGGCAGCTGGTCAATACGCAATCCATGCATAAACCATTTCTACCATCTGACATGACCCAGAGATGCTGGAATGCAGGCAAGTCTATTTCCATCATTCTTCAGGAGAGCAGTAGCCCGTCATGGTAGAAAATTGTGGTGAGTGCTTCCAGCCACCCTCTCTATCAAGCAGGGGACTGCTCCCTACCCCTTGGGCACATCAACAGGGCTGCCTGGGCAAACTCTTTTCTCAAAGACTGTTTATAGCCTGTCATGAGAAAAACAGCTCTTTTTCCCTGGGGACTGTAAGAAAGAAAAGACACATCTTAGCAGCCAGAATGTGAAAAATTTTTGGCTTATACATAAAGTTTAGGGAGAAAATGTTTCCTGAAGTTGTCCCTTTTCCCTTTTCTACCCATCATGCCCATCATATCTTAGTAAGCAGTCCCGTGAATGGAGTTATATTAGAAATGTTTAGGTAGACATCTATTCTGAATGCTGCCTCATGGTACACCTGGGCATCATTTAGGGAGTATCCTCTGGCTTTATAGTATTTTTACCTGTTGCCATATTTATAAGTGAATTTTAAAAGAAAATTATAATTAGTTATAGAAGATAATGGTTTGCCTTTTTTTTTTTTTCCCATTTACCTTCCCAGAAATCTTGAGCAAGTTTGTAAAATTGCTTTAGAGCAAGCTCTGGCAGTGCAGTGTTTCGTATGGGTTACCTGAACATTATCTCAACAACAGTAGGTGTCTGGCAAAAAGCCAACAAAGGTAATGCAGGCTGAGTCTGTCTGCAGAGTAGTAATGATCTAATGACAAAAACTGAGAAATGCAAGGAAAATCTGGGGCCCCCAGATACAATTAAGGAGTGAGCAGGCTGAGAAGCAGAGGAGTAACCCCAGGGGGAGACAGGCAAAAGAATGATGATTAATATCAGTATGTGTCATGCTTGATAGGAGCAGTCACAGCAATTACACCAGTGGCTCAGAAAGGGGGGCAGGGGCGTATGGTTGCACATAAGGCTCAGAAGAGCTATTATATCCAGATATCACCTAGATCATTGTGAAATAGTACCTGTAAGGATTGCACCATGAGCTGTCCCAGGATACACATGCATGGAGAGCACCACAAAGTTTGTTATGCCAAAACTGCTGAATTACTATTAAAAATGCAATCTTTAGAGTCCAAGTTCCTCTCTGGTTGTTACAACAAAAGCATCTCCTCTGTGATGCTACTCAAGACAAGACTGCCAGTCCTTCAAGTGAATGGGATTTTTGGAATGAACAGTCAGGATGATTGTGCTTTCCACTGCTGCAGGGATTTTTATTTACTTCTACAGCTTATTAATACAGACAAGAAAAAAACAAGATAAACATTTTTTGGTTGTACTAGATGGCAAAAGTATATAATTACATTGCTCAGAATCTCATCAGCTCCCATCAGTCTAAGCTACTTTATGAACATATTTATAAACTGCCAACTATAGAGCAATTATGAGAAAACATTCTCCATTCTGAATGCATCTGCACATTTAGCACGGTCTGATCTAATTAAAGTCACTTCCACTAAAGCAAACTGAAGTATTTTCACTCCAGGTTAAGGAAAAGACACAATAAGAACAAAAAGACCCCAGTTCCTACAGCCAAAGCTTCAATTTTAACCAAGTAAGGATGCTTCTAGAAATTATCTAAAACATGACCTGAATAAAATGCTCAGCTGAGGCAGAAAGTTATTTGGCTTTATTTGATCAGGAAGAGTCAAAAAACATCCTACTTAATGTGGAGTACAATGCAGGAAATTGCACTCTAAACAAATAGTACTGGGGAAAAAAAAAAAGTGAAAAAAGAAAGAAGTTCAAGTATTTACAGACAGTTGAAATCAATCTTAATTTTTTTCTCCAGTAATTTTTTTCTGAGACACACAGTGAAATATTTTAGGGTTTCCTGTACCCTAAAAATCTCTATCAGTGCTAGTATCAGGGAGACATCGGAAAAGAAAAGAAGAAAAAAAGAAGAAAAAAATGTGCATGAGGTTTGCTAAAGCTATTAAGATAGACTATTTGGTTTTAATGGAGAAAAGAGAAAATATCTGAAGCACTTAAAAGTGAAAAGTTAACATGACATGCAAGTTTAACAGGCTTAATTCATAATTCCATATTAAATTCATATTGATTTTTTTCTCACCAATACTCCCTTTATCTAAACAACCTTTGACTGTCAAAAGCCTGGGGAGACTGCCAAAGACCACTTCATTAATACATTCAATGGGAATCGTTAAGTCTCACAAATATAACTAGGCTATGTTTATTTCAGGACAAAAGGCACAGTTAAATATTCCATCTTGAGCCAGCCAGGCAACAAACTTTGTTTTGGAGGTTTGACAAGTGGCAAAAAGCCTCTGCTCACATGACTGAGAATACTTAGCAGAAGTTTTTAATAGCTGAGCAGAAACTACACACCGTGTCATTGACTTCAAAGGTTTCTCACCTATATGGAAGGAGAAGCTTTTTCTAACACACTGAATTTGTTTTCTTTAAAGGAAAACCCAAGGAATGTGTCTATTGACCAAACAGCAAGAGAAGTACAGATGAAGATTTTTTCTTCATATTTTAAGCCAGATTCTTCAATGATAAGCTTAATTCTAAGTGTAATTAGAGTACAGTGGTTAATTTTGAAATTAAGAAGGCAAAAAGCATATACATATTGTGTCACAGACATAGTGAGCTTTTCTACTAAGCTGAGCACAGATATTAAAAATTAAAAACTATTTTTAACCATACTAAGGAATTCAAAAATTTAAAGACTTTTGTGACACACCATTACTTTTGAGGACACACCACTATCTTCTATTTTCTTTCTTTGTACGTTACTAATAAAACATTCAGAACTTAAGTACACAGACAGAATTTGAAGGATGTAATTACCTGCCCAGCGCACCAGAAAAGGCTGTTTCCCTGATTTCTCCAAAAAGAAAAGGGGTGCACAACTAATTATATAAATAGAAAACAATGAGCATGAGAAAACCACTTTAGCCTGGAAATCACCACCATGGAGTGAACAAAAACCATCACGGTAATGGCACAGGTGGAACCTGTCTAAGAGCAACCATGTATTTCACAGGGAACAAGCAGGAAAAGAGTTGGCACATGAGCACCAAGCCCCCAAAGGGATACAAGTCAGTATAGGGCTTTTCACAGCAAGCAGAAAAATTCCTCTTTCTTTTCCTACTTTCCTACTTATTTTACATTTGAAGGGATTTCTGAGTTTGGGGTATTTTGCCTTTCCTTCTCTTTAGTAATTATTATGTAAATTAGGTCCTATCAACAAGCATTATGTACACAAATATGTAAATAAGATAGTGATGAATATGATTTGCATTCTTACACAATTGCACTCCATAAACCAGATTCACATTTAAGCCCTTCAAATAAATAAATCTAAAGAAATGTGAAAAGACACACAAGTAAAACTGGAAAGCTGCCTCCCTGTTCTATGCAGACATATACACAACCTTCTACACACTTAGTTTCTTAATAACTGAGTCATAACTTCCCAGTAATTATGCTAGCATAATTATTTTAGTTACAAACTACCATCGAATTTCCACAATTTCTGAGAAGCAGTGAGTTGCTGCAAATTTCCACCAGAACAGAATGTGACTCACAAGTCTTTACAGAAGGGAAATATCCTACTGTGACATTGTCAAAAATTACTTAAGACAATTTTTCTCCATGAGGAAGGATATCTCCTGCTTAAGACTGGATTGATAAAAGAAACCAGGTTATGTTCCTTACTATTTCACAGTCTTTCATTATGGCCCGAGGCAAGTGGTTTAACCTCTGTGTACCTACTTGCTATGACTAAAATGAGTATGATAACATTTTTTCCCTTTATTTTTTTCTCTGCCTTGCCTTTGGGTATTCTCCATCAAGGTATGTTTTTTCACTTTGAGTTCAGTCCTGCTGAAGTGCACACACTTCAACAGAATTACCCGTGTACTTACTGTTGCACACATTGAAGGCAACCTGCTGCACTGGGAAAAGCAGCTACCACAACAAATCTTCAAAAAGTCTGTGATGTATATAAATAAATAATACTTGCTTATCAAAGCCATTCATGTTTATTACATATTCTTATGAAAAACTTTATTAAATATTTATGCCAGTAGTATTTGTATATTATAAAAAGGAGTCTCGAACAACAACAGAGAGCTGTGATAGTTTAAAAGTACTCTTAAGCACAGTTTCAATGGTTTTGCATCTTGTAGCAAAGTTACATGAGCTCAAAGTATGCAGGAGCAAGGAGAGTATGAAATATCTTAGAGAATGACCAAATTCAGGAGGTCTAAAATGCTCTGCAAAAACAACTATACCTTACAATGTAAAATCTATGATGTAGTGTGCTGTCAACGTTGTCCTAATTTACCATTTTCTAGAGAAAGCACTCTAATTCTATAATGCAATATTTAGCTACTTACTGTTACTGAAATACTGTTACCTCACTTCATTGGCATGACTCAATTAACGTGTGAAAACAATGCATTGTAAGAATCTTCAGATTCAGATCTTGCAGCAGAAAAAAAAAAAAAATGTTTACATGAAGTACATTTTTTTCCAGACCAACAAAAAATGAATGTGTGGCGTGTCTCAAGCCTCTGGGTAATTCCTGACCCAGAATGTGCATTACTCTATTTTTTTCTCTGTTTTTCTTATAATTAGCTTAGCTTGTAAAAAACCTGCAATATCATTATGAACAATATTTATTAAATAACATACATTCACAAAACTGATTTCCTAGTTGACAGGGACTCTATCACTGGCCACCACTGCTGTTATTATTTTATTCCTCTAGTTTTTCTCATGGTTTAAGCACAATGCCCACAGAACCATTTTTTCCCTCACTCTCCCCCTCTTGTGCTACCTCAGATCAAACATCTTTTGCCTCTCCATTTTCAGAGCTCCATAAAACAAATCTGTTGTCAATCTGAGGACACCTGGCATGAACTTAGCAGTGGATTCTTTGACCTTTTTAACACATGGGGGTCAAAAATCACCATCAGCAGTTGGAGAGAAAAATGTGAAAGATCAAAGTCTTCCACTCCCACTACTGTTCTTGTTTTCCTTTGTTGATATGTGCACTGCTGACTGAAACCAGCATTTTTTAGCTCAGAAGTGCAAATATTTGATAGGAAACTGAGGCCAGATGTATAAACCTAAACCAAACACCAAATATTTCTGTGATTCTTTTTACAGCAGTGGAAAAGGTCCTTTTTAACAAACAAAATCTTTCTCCTGGAGGGAGATGTTTGTAAATCAAAAACTGCAGCTTTTATTAGTTGATAGACTGTTGATACTAAATAACAGCTGACTTTAAGCCCAAGAGCAACTGAATAGACTCCTTTCATTGTTGAGCTGAGCTATGCAAAAAGTAAACACCATAAATCATGAAAACTTTGCTTTGTACCAGTATTTCATGCTTGAAATATACAACATTTTGGTAGAGAAGGCAATGTTTTTAAAAAATACTTTTTTTTTTTTAAGCAGGCCCTCTGCAAATCTATATCTAACAGAAAATTATTCATTTTCAATCACTTTGCTGAAACAAAATTTTTCTTTTTTGTTTTCCCACTATTACTTTTCTCTGATGACCTTTATGTGGCCCAAATTTTAGAGGAATGTAATGAAAAAGCCTTCAAGCATCTTAACAGTTACAAATTGTTTATATTTCAAATGGACTCTATCTCAAATCAAATGTCAATATACATTTGGTCTCTTAAAAAGGCACAACATACTTTTTGAAGTATGTTCAGAGAAGTATTGAAGAAAGAAAATAAGAGTACAGAATCAAAAGAACATGGTTTTGGTCTAAAGTGATTCCTAATTTGTCTTGTAAAGTCAGACATCAAGTTCTCTCAGCTATTCCCATTTTTTTGCAACCCAACACAAAACTGAATGAGTATAAAGTGTGAGGGCACCACTGAGGAAGCAGCAGATAAAATTTTACTTCATTCATCAAAGTATCAGCAAAGTCTGATGCAATTCTGACACAAAGCCTCTTATTTTCTTGAAGTGTTTTTTTATACCACTGTCACATGGAGTGCCACAGTCTCTCAGTGTGCTAATAATCTGTGAATCTTATTTAACAGAAATCTACAGATGTAAATACAGTTAAGCTGCCTGTATATGAAAATAATACAGTTGAGTATAGAGGTTCATTGTGGATGTATTGTTTGGAGGCAAAGAACTTTGGAGAAGCCAAAGCCTTTGTCCATGTCCCTCCTGGTACAGGAACTAGAAGGATGCTGCATGTCATCTCCTGCACAACCTAAGGGCTGCTGCTAAAGACCAAGGCCTCTCTCTCAAGTGGACCCAATACTCACACAGGGGTCAGAATGAGTGTCTAATTCCTGAAAAAGGGTAAAATCTAAGAAATCATCCAGTTGTTGAGTTCCCTTTATGCATACAAGACCAGGCAGGTACATTACAATGCGCTAACACGTAAAATCTGTGGGTTTAAGTCAAGTATCAAAACATAGCACATGTTGAAAATCACTGGATGATTTATCAACTAACCAAAATATTTGAACAAGTCCTTGGAGGATTACAATGCAGAACCAATTTCCACACCAACCTAATCAATCCCCACTACAATTTCCATGATTTTATGTTTTTAGAGAATTTTGATGCAGTCTTAATTCCCATAGCTTTACGATCTGCACAGCATTTTTATGAAAGGTAATTTTATCCCCTCTACCAACCTGTTAAATATTGTCATGGGAGGATTTTTTCGTTTCTATGACTCCAGACAGTATTTTATTCTTCCTCTGCTGTCAGCTGGCAGACCCAAGTTCCTAATTTTATCAACTGAAAGCACTGAAACCGTTTATTAATAACATACTCCAATTTACCTGCACTGTGACTCAAGAGCAACACTTGCCTTTCAGCCCAGAGCTGACAACTTCTGTCACAGAAAGAGATTGAGAAGAAGAAAGTTTTTTCTGTGTGATGCAAATCTCTGCAAGTTTAGAACTCTAGGTAGAGCACCCCCACTTTCTAATGAGAAAATCCTTCAGAAGTATGATCATACAGAAGTCTAATTGCTACAATTTGTTGGAGAAATGTAACATCCCATTAAGGTCTAAGCCTTTTAAGGGCACTAAACTCACTTTACCCTTAAAATTCTACACACACTACTGATGATCTTTAATTATTATAGTGCAGTGATTAATAAAAGTAGCAATGAGCTCAGCAGTCTGAGCACACGTGAACTGTTTCTCCTTTAGGGAAGGCTGAAACGCATGACAGTGGATTCCTTCCAAAAGTATTTATCAGAAAGCTGCTTGTCTTCTGCAGCAGAGCTTGATTCATAGTCATTCCATTTGTGTCAATGAATGCAGCACAAGGCCTTTAATACTCCCTGGTTGGGAGCTAATGCCTTTAGCTTTCCATTAGGTAATTTAAAAGACCTATTCATTTTTTTTTCACAGTCAGCTAACTAATTCTTTAACACTTCATTTCAATACCACTAACACTTACTAAGGGATTGACTTCACTAAGTGAACAATCTCAGCTGTCTCAACATTTCATCACTACCTGACATATATAGCTGTGTTTAAATCAATGAATCACACTGAGGTAGGTCTATCCCCCCAAGCTTTTTTTTTTTTACTTCTAGTCCCAGTGCTCCTCTTTATTATTCAACATGAAATTTCCAAGATCTGTGGAGAGGATGATAGAAACTAGCATCTTACCCAACTATACTGTCCTTCTATCAAAATGAAAAACTATCAGCACTGCATCTCAGGATCTAAGATTTCAAAATGCTTCCTCTCTGATGCACCTTGTGGCAAAGGTGGCAAAGGAAAAAGTGGGGTTTTTTTTTTTGCAGCAAAGACAATCACATATCATGATGACAGGCAGAGTGCAGGAAAGGTGAACTGGGTTTCTGTTTTACCCCAGATTTGACAGAATTCATTCCCTTCCAGCACAATTCTATCAGGCACACCAAGGAAGATTATCAGGCATAAACTCATGAAAAGTTTTTAAGATGAATCCATGAACGCAGAGTGAGTTTAAATCTCTCTTGGCATCAGCTTAGACTAAAAAATCCAAATGTGTCAAATATTTTTTCCAGGTGAGCTTTAAATAAGAGAAAAATTATAGAATTTTATCTCCTAGCATGTCTGCCTCACACACAGCAGCGTATGAGAATTCCTAGTAAAAGATACAAATGCACATTAGAAATAAAACATCACTAAATTTAAGCTACTTCTTTCAGTGCCTTCACTTAACAGTAAAGAAGGGCCCTACCAAGGTGCAGAACACGTGGTTTCTGTTGCCAGCGCCAACTCCTCAGTGTCTCAAATGCATCACCACAAGGTGTTGCAAGAAGTTTGAATCTTTTAGAATCTCTTTGTAATTGAATAATGACAGAACTTTAATTTTTTAATACTAAATAACTCATTACTGGCATGCACAAGTTGTATGTCATTATTTTTGGCATTACCAGGTTTGCATTACACTGTTTAAAACAAAGAAACAAACACACAAACAAACAACAACAACAACAACCAAAAAAAACCACAGGAGATAAAATATCCGACCAACTGTCAGGTGTGTCCTGGAAGGAAAATAATCAGATGAGAAAATACTGTTTCTGGAAGCTTCTTAGTATTAGTTTAGTGATCCAAAACATCAAATGAGCTTTGTCTTTCCAGAGGAATGTCAGCTGAGGAAGAAAAGCTGGTGTTTGCCTGTATGATGCCTGTCACTGTGGTCCCTCCAGGGCAGCTCTAAACTCCTTTGTAAGTTTCATTTCTATGAAAAGCAGAAGGAACAAGTCTCAAATAATCAGTTGGTTTTGTGTGCTGAGGATCAACAGTCACCTTTCTGCCCAAGTCTGAGTGAATTCCTTTGCCAACAGAAAGCAGGTGTCAACTTAAATTCTACATTAACAAATGTTATAGCAGATATAGAATACTTTGATGTTTTACTGCCACAAGAAATTATACCTTTATGAAATTCAAAGCTGACTTCTCCACATTAAGAGTTACAACACGCTATTATGATAACTAAATAATTTCCAAACTTTATATTATAACTAAAACCTCATTTAGGTACCTAAAGGCATTCCAGCTTTCAAAGTATAGCTAAACCTGACCAGAAGCGAGAAAGCAAAATGCAGAAAAAGTAAATAAATGCAAATAAATTTCATAAAGTTTTTTCTGAGTACAGAGTAAAGTACTACAGTACTGAAGAGTGGGTATATAGATGTATTATCTTGGAATCTCGTCATTATGAAGATTTTTACAGAGAAAAGCAACGAAATCTTGTGTAAATCAGAACCAATTCACCTCCTTCATGACTGCAAAGCCTCTTGTTACTTTTACTGTCGGAAAAGAGGATCACTTCATAGGAAATGGTAGAACCAGCTACACATGTTCAGCATTGGAACACAGAAATCCCATTATAAGATTACTATTGAGTTCTTTTAACTCAGACAAAGCCCTCTTGTTAACAAATGATACTTTGTATTTGGCCACGATTGGTAAAAGCATATAATATTTTCCATTTGTATCATAAATTTCATCTCTGGATATGAAAGTCAGCTAGTGGTTATTGGCTGCTTATGTACAGTATGATTCTTGAGAGATTGTCTGGTTTTTTGGGTAGAGAGATGGAAGCACCAAGTGAACTGATCTAATATCCTCAAGGCCTGTGGAAGAACAGGATAGGAAAGCCAGCCTTCCTGGATCCCAGCTCCTGTACCAGAACACCTTTCCTTACTTTAAGCACCCTTGTTACCATTTCTTAGATGAAAAGGACAAGAGGAAAAAGAATAAAGCAGAGTTAAAAAGAGAGGTCATACATCAGTCAGAACACTAAACAAGCCAGTTTTGAATGGGTGTTGATTTCATTCTCTCTCTCCTAGTTTTCCAGAGTACATTTGAAAATATAGAAATAAAAGGAAAATCATTATTGTGATTGTCTTTGGGGGCTAGGCCTGCTTCAACAAAATACACCCATCTGTAGGATGAAGAATTAAAAGTCACCTACATTATTTTGCAGAAGTCCTACATAAATAAAATAGGTTTGGAAGAGAATGTGAAACATCAAACATCCATCCTCCAGTCTCAAATAACTCTGTTCAGTAATTTTTAAGGCTTTCATAAATTCTAGAAAACAAAGCTGAATCTCAATTAAGGACTGCTGAAGGGAGAATAGTATCCTATAACACTGACATCTGGATCCCTGCTAGCAC
Source organism: Fringilla coelebs (assembly GCF_963513975.1). Classification (NCBI taxonomy): domain Eukaryota; kingdom Metazoa; phylum Chordata; class Aves; order Passeriformes; family Fringillidae; genus Fringilla; species Fringilla coelebs. The sequence continues at coordinate 13,805,820 of NC_140067.1, forward strand.
GTGTAATGTATATCTGTCACTGACAGCTTATCAGGTTATATATCATTCTGAATCATTAGTCATGTCTTTCTCAGCAAGCTCAGGAATCTGCAAAACCAACACAGACATAGAAGAAGTACCTCTGAGAGGACAAATTCACTTACATGTAACAATCTTAGAAGGTAATCATAGCCATTAATATACTGCAGACCATAAATGTCAATACAAATAGTCAAGTGTGTGTCAACAAGCAGGGTACGGACATGACTGATCTAACAATAAACTTATGGGAAATGATAACTTTGTGAATATCCCCAGCTATGGATACACATTTAATCTCCATGTGCTAAGGATCCAAGAGGAAAAAATTCAAAGTGATTTCATAAGGGAGAGGGGAAAAAAAATCTGTTCCTATTTCCTTAGCCTTGTAAAAGAGCTTCTGAAAAACGTCCAAGAAGAATGTAGTGTGCCCCAACACAAACTTATTCAAGATGTAACTAGCAGATAAAACCCTACACATGACACCAACTGGTTAAACAGAGGCAGGCTCCACATGCCTTGTCATTTGATCATGATAGAGATTGATCATTCCTGTTAGTGGACTAGACTGTAATGAAAAGCTTCATGAATGTGTTAAGGCCATTTTAAGAGCTCACTAGAGACCCAAGTGTGGAAGGAGCATGCCTGAGCCAAGTTCTACATGCAGTCTATACACCATCATGAATAATGAACTGTTTCAGGCAAAAAACAAGACATTAAAATATGAATTTTTTTCTGACACAGAGTTTTTGGAGGAATTCTACTGACATGACAGGGTGGTTTTGGACTGGGAAGTACATTTAACCATTTGGTTGAATCCATAAACTGAAGAGTAACTTAATGGAAGAGGCAGGAAAAAAGTACGAACAAGCCTTATAAAAGATTCCTTTGAGGAGCTGATGTTTGCAAACACTTACCTAGCACAGCCATTAATTACTTTTAAAACATGGCAGGTTTGTTTGCTTGCAAAAACACTGTGAAATTGCTGTCAGGAACTGTACAGCACACAGGCTTTCCCTGACTATTGGGAGCTTGACAGATATCCATAAGTTTAGGATAATATTAGAAAACACATACAAAAAACAATAACTCATTTATTTTCATAAGAAACTTTAGTATTAAATGCATTAATTTTAACTATTATAATTTCCTGCTAGCATTTGAACACTCAAATTTTAGAAACTACATACCATTGTAGGGGGCTATAGTTGCAATTAAAATTCTGCTCAAAATTCTGCTTATTTTCCCTTCTCTACTACATGCATTAAAAATACAGGAAAAGAGTTTATCAGAAAAATTAGACCTCCCAGACTCAATTCTCTCAGTGTCTTTATTAGGCCATGGCAATGTTCCTCAATTCTGCCAGAAGAGACAGTCTCATTATCATGGTGGAATAGTGAAAAAAAACAAGACTATGTAGGGACCATTGAAAATTCTGAAAAATAAAAAATTGTTTCAGTGTGAATAGTGTTTTATTTAAGTGCTCAGAATGTGCTAGTTAATCTTTATTAAACAAAATTAAATGTTGAAAAATTATTTCAAATGTAAGTAAAAGCATTTTAAATAAAAATAAGTTTTTATACATTTGAAATGGGCCATTGTACGGGAGTAAACATTATTTTATTAGATAGTTCATTGTAGCCAAAACTATTTCTTATTGGAAATGCTAGACTTGTAAAATGTTGTCCCACTCCACTGCTATATGGGGGGAAAAGTGGTGAGTGTACAGATAATACAAATTTTGTGATGCATGTACAAATGTGGTCTATTCCCCAGAATCTACCAGATTCGTAGTACCATTTTTTGTGACACAATGTGGTGTAACTGATGGCTTTTAAGAACTGACCTATTGTGATTAATGATCCTTATCACACTGTTGCACATTGGATGTGAAGCAGCATGCTTTATTTGCTGATAGCATTCAGAGCTGAGATTATGATTTAATTACGATCAGAGATCTTTCCATTTTGCTTAGAACGTCAACTACAGCGACAGAAATCTTAAAAGGAAAAATAGCATAGGGCTAATTGACTGGCTGAAGAAACAGCTGCCCTTTCCTTTACAGGGCCTTCCACCAAATATTCAATTGATACTTGCTAGCAGCAGGAACTCACCGAATTCTGCTCACGGCATCAAAGAGAATGCAGGAAACACATAACACTTGCCTTGATGCAGGGGAAGTGCCATTCTCTTAAATGCATCCCATAATATCATGTGGATTAAAACAAAATTGGATACATTTTCTTATCCCATGAAGAGAGTCTAAACCAGAAACAGAGATGTGGGACTCAGGCCAGCCCCCTTTGGTGAGGGATGTCTTAGCAATGGCCAGTCAGAGTAAAATGTGGGTCCTCTCCAGGCAGCAGAGTCATTCATTAGGGGCCTTCAAGAGATAAGGGAAGCACTGACACCCCTGGAGAGAGCAGCTAAAATCACACACTCTGCACTCCTCAGACATTTGTCACCCTGAGATATAAACATTTATGGCAGTGAGAACAAACCACTTCCCTTATCAGACTATTTTGAACACCGGTGGAATTTAAGGAATATCATAGCAGTGTGATATGTTTCTGCTAGAGAAAAATGATATCACACCTGCAGTGGTTTTAGATGCTGTAAATCAAATTGTACAATCTCTCACAACAAAAGTGCAAGACTCACAAATGCTACGCAAATATTCTTGATCACTGCAGAGTAATCAGGTGACTATAATACAGTAATTAACTTTCTGTACAGTGAACTTGTGACAGAAAATTCAATATTTTCACTTTAAAACCAGCAGGAGCTGGTGATCAGCACTTTAGTTGTGTCTTTTCATTGTTAACTCCTGAATAATTCTTATGCTAATTCTAATTTTCACATTTGTCTGCAAAACAAAATCAACATGTAAGAAATTGAGCACATTGCAGCTTAAGTGAGAAACTTTGTCTAAAAGTGAGGGAAGTAAAAGCATATTTGAGTGACAAGGTCTAAAATTAGAATCATAGCATTTGGCTTCTCACATTTCAGAAAGGATTTCACCTATGAACACCAAACAGTATTCTTAGCCTTGCAGGATATATAACAAACATTTATTGAGGAGGTTCATTTTTCAAATTCTTACCTATAAAGCAAGTTTGTTATCACTGTGAACTTGTATTTACCAGAAAAAAGTTCACTTTCAAAAAATCCTTTCAATTCAAAAATAAATAATGTGAACACTAAGTGTCTGTATGGTCTGGAGATGCTCTATGCCTTTAGTATTTGGGTGACATTTCCTGTGTATTTGCTTACTCCAAAGTATATTTGAATGTTGTAGCTTCTACTGTGTTCTCTTAAAATGCCACTACTCTGAAAAGTGACTTCAAAAGATAGGATCATTTGATGTTTGTTGTTTCTTAGTGATTTTGGTGCCAAATGTGTTTCAGTTCAATGTCAAAAAGATTACTCTCTCTCTGATAGTCAGATCTGCAAATTGATCCTAATTCCAAAGAGTCAAGAGGCTCTCATTGCTAAAATTCCTGTAGGTTTTTCATGTTCTGTTGCAAATATATTAATTGAGATGCCAGTGTTCAAGGAATGTGCAGTCTATCAATATAATTTCTTGATGATGCAACATAAAGAATTTAATCTTCTCTATGCTTTAAAGGTATTTTTTAAAAATAGAGCCTATCTATTCTTGAGCAGGCAGATGAAATCTTTTGCACTGTGATTTGTGAAGTGAAAAAGCCCACCAAACTTTGAAGTAACTAAGTGATGCTAATAATTTTAGGGATCTTTTTGGAACCAGTTTTAGGCAAATACACTACAATATTATGACAAAGTTTCTTACACTGCTGGTTTGTGGATCAGACAGAGGGATCTTGAATGAAAAAGCCAATTAACAGGTAAGGGTGGATCCCACAATGACAGAGAATATTTTTTCTTCACTTTCTTTGAGGCTGCCCCATGTTTGCCCAACCTTGTCTGATTCCTCACGGCTTAAGTGGAATACACTTCATTACAAAACATTTTTTTTTTGTACTTGGACAGAAGCTTTTTAAACACAGTGAATTTCTGCCTGTACAAAGAAAACAAAGTATGACTCATTTTTCACCTTGCAACTTTGATTATTGATAACTGAAAGAAAATGTATCGACTGTAGGCTGGGCAGCAGATCACTAGGATTGTGCATTACCTCATTTGGCTTGGTAACAAGCAAAATAGTGCCAACTGATTTTACACTGCAGATGACTCTAGATCTGTCCTTGATAACTATACCTTATCTATCATTAATGATCTGTTTACTATTTGAACAAAGCTAAAGTCCTCCATTTACATATATAGCAAATATCTCTTCCCTTAGCAAACAGATGTGACAGTCTGTCCTAGGCTGCGCTAGACTCCTTAGTATACACAAGACTCAATTTTCTCTTCAAAGAAGGTTATCCTCTGAAGTTGATATTTCTACTACAAAAATACCTCTCTGTTCTTTTAAGAACTTAAGTACTTCAGTCCTTACATATTCCCAGTTCCATTTTCAATATTTCATATTTGGACTCTTACAAAAGAAAAAACAACCAAATTTCTATTCAAAACTCATATTAATAGCATACTGCTTAGCAGAGTTCTGTGTCAGAACTCACAAACAGACATTCAAACTAAAATACTCTTTAATGATTAATTCTGCTCTCCCGGCACCTGTAGAGTCCCCTTAACTTTGCTCAAATCTCTGTGGCAAGAGTGAAGGCTATTCCTTGACCCTTTCTTGTAAACAGTTAACCCAGTAATCAGTCCTCTTCCCTGTTGGCTGCTTTCTAAATTTTGGTGTCTAGAAGCTATTAGATTCCTCAGGTACAGCACTTCCAAGTTGACTAGATGAGTTTTAGATGCTTCCCACCTAATTATACAGGGATTTACACTCTTTCTTATGAATGCCAGATATCCAAGGACATCAAGAATTCTATACAAGAGAGAAGTCAATATGAGGCAGGTATAATCAGATCCAAGTACACCTTCCCCCACAAAGTAAAAAAAACTGCTGAGATAAGTCAAGGCAGTTTATCAGTAATTTAAAGATGGAAGTGCTTAAGAACAGTTGAATCTAGAGAAAAAAAAGTCTTGCAGGGCAAAAAATGCAGAGTTAAACTTACTATGTATCAGTATTCCTATCATCTGAGCATTGTTTATCATTGTCATGTACTTGAAATTAAAATGCTAAAGACGAATCTTAGAATGCTCAGCATTTTCCAGAAGATAAATCCAAAAGGAGTGAGAAGAATTAAATCAACAGGTGAGTAACATTCATTACTGCTGGCACAGTTACAGACTGCACAGCAGTACTCAAGAGGATAAGAGTGGATGGCAAGAATATGTGGTTTCCCAGTGAGACAGCATTTCCTGTAGGGTTACTCTTAACCTATCCATTAAAACTCATGCCCACAAAACCAAGATTATGGTGAAATAAAATTCTTTTAAATCCTTTCTTATTTTATGAACACGGGTTCAGTTTCTTTGTTAGTGTACACTGTGATATTGCTACTGACTTCAGTGGTACTATACCACCCCACTTATCTTAGGCTGGCTAAGTATTAAAACTCTGTAGATTTTAATTCATTAAAACTCTAAAGGTTTCCCCATATTCCCTTTTCATTTGAGATAATTGAGATAATTCTTATTATTTGTTTTTCTCTCTAAAAGCTGACTCAGCACCTCTTTCATTCCCTGCAAATTAAAATTTTAGTGTTGTGAATGTTGACACAGAACGTATTTCTAATTGTTCAGTAAATACCATGCCACACAGAAAAAACAGAACAAGTTACTTCTGGGAAAGAAAAAGACTGAGTCCTTTATGGAATCTCATCTAAAATGGATCATGACATCATGTTGTATCCTGTTACAATATCGAAGGCATTATGCTCAAATTAATGAAGCAGAAATAAGGGAAACCATTCAGACAAATGAAAATTTGCTCAGGGGATTAGCTTTATTCTAATCCAAAATTGTGTGTGTATATGTATATATATATTAAAATCTTCATTATCAAATACAATACTAGATGTTGTGACAAGGCTTACTCTAGTAATCCACAACTGAAAATATTTCTGGTAGTCCTCTGGGTTAAAAAAAGCCCCTGGGCCAATGTATGTCACAGGAGTATGATCCAGAAAGAAAAAAAGACTTTGAGGATTTGAGGATTCACACTACTTTAGTAGCTATACTTTTAGCTTTGTTTTCCACGTCATCAACTTCAAGAGACTAAGATTCATTACCCTCTGTTCCTTTATTAACTGTGCTATCAAAGGCTTATGATCCCTGCATGACTTCAAGATCTCACTTCAACATCAACTTGGTTCAAGATCGATTCCACTTTTTGTCAATATTATTCAAAGACTCTGGATGTGCATCTCATCTTTTATTTAAGGCATCTATGAATTTAGTCATGCCATGATAAGTAGAGCTCTGATAAAAGCAGGTACAGCTCTAACTTCAGCTGAACTGAATGTACTGAAACTAGAACTGAACATGATCAGCTAGCATTCAAATAAAAGTCCACCCATGCAGGTAAAATCCATGTTTATTCCATTGTCACCTCCAAATAATATGTCGTCAAGTAGATTTTATTAGAAAACTTTGTGCTATGAACAATTTTAAGATGCAATCCTAAACCACCCTAAGAATTTCAGTTAATAATCTTTAATGATTGGTGAATCCAATTAATTCATGGTCTTCTGTATTTACTAGCTGATCACAAATAAATCAAAAATATCTACCAGGATGTATTAATCAGCAATTTCAAATCCTTATTGGCGTTGACTGTATGCATATGAAATTTGTTTCATATACAAAATAAAAATCAGTCAAGAGGATTTTGACTAAATGTACCATTCACAGTACATTTTAGTCATCTGATTACAGAGCCTGTGAGTGAAATTCCCTGTGCCCTCATTCCCAATTGTAACATCACCCTATGTTCTTTCAAACTGGCCACTTCCATTGCTCTTCCTGTTAGCAATCACTGTTGCACTGTCTTTCAGCAAAAGGTAAGCTATTCCCCAAAATAAAAGCAGCAGGTATGTCAAAAGAATTTTTAAAAAGTGGAATGAAATCACCTTAAAAATTGAATTAGCACAGTTTTGTAGCATTTGCTCTGTTCCAGCAACTGACTCTGAGGATCACAATGGAGAACAATGTGCTCTGAAACTTTAACAAAAAGAGGGATTAAATTACACAGATACTTAGATGGGAATGAGCCCCTCGAATTGATCTAGCAGGCTGTCATTAATTTAGTAGGTTTCATTCTCTATCAGCCTGACCCTGGTCTACCTCATCTCAACACTGGGATAACAGAAGGTGTGAGGTAGAGGGCTGAACATCCACACTGGAGACCTTTTGCAGCCACCCGCTCCCTGCTCGCTCCCACAGGAGCCTCTTCACTTCAGCACGCAGATGGAGCACGTTCAGGACTGTACACTCAGCCCTGGCAGATGGAGCACATTCAGGACTGCACACACAGTCCTGGCAGCTCTCCTGGACCCTCAGCTCTCCCATTGTGCTGAGGAATAAACCACCAACGTAACGAAATCATTGATGGCATTTCAAAGGTTAAAACGGCAGTGCGAGTATTCCCTCTTACTTTCTCTCATCTCTCTAGAGAAGACACCACTAGTTCTTTGAAACAGTAAATAAACCTTAAACCTTTACGTGTTCAAAGGAAATGCTGGCTTGTCTCAGAGAGCATTCCTTTTGACACAGCCTCCAAAAGCCTGCTCCCTGGCAAGTTCATCCTGTTTCTCAGGCAAGACCTGGGTATTCCCTGCTGTGACAGAGCAAGCCCTTCCTCCCTTTCTCCCTCAGTGGAAAGTACATCTTCTTTCTAGCCAGGTTAACCTTTGACTTTGTCTCGAGCATAACAATATTCTCTCTTTTGAAAGCTTCCTGGAGGACTTCTTCCTTTAAAGCCAGAATTGCCCTAATTGGACCTCCAAGAACGACTGTCATCTTTTTTTCACACTACTTTACAAACCCACTATGCTCCCCACCTCTCCACTCCGTGGTGTTAGATTTTGTTAGGTTTCAGATTAAAATAAATTAAAGGCAACTGCATGAGGTTAAAGGCACTTTAGGGTTTAAACCACTGTTATTGCAGTAGCTCTCTCTCTAACGTGGCACTATCATGCATCCATCACACTGTCAGTTCTCTTTTCAGTGTACAATTGACAGAGAACAAGATGGAAACAGTCCATCAATCTGGTGTCACAGCTGTAATAAAAGCCTGCAGAAAACCTGTAAAACTGCTTACACTCAGCTAGAGCACCGGTGTGCTGGCTGGTGTAAAGTATTCAAGGGACCTGCAAAGAGGTAGTGTGTCAGATGGAAAAACTGCCATTGGAGGCATTTTGCAAGTACTACGTGCTTGCAGATATCTCTCTGTCACAACAGGAGAGAATGAGAACTGCACAAGCAAGCAAACACTTCTGCAGTTCCCACACTGAAGCACAGATAATTTAGCTCTGCTTTCATCTGTGTACCTGCATCTTTTGTACTCATTACTATGCAGAGGGACAGTCACTTGAGCCACAAAGTAGTTCTCTAAGTAAACAACTAATTCATAAGGATTAAACATGCAACTCTTCTCCATGAATAGATAATTTTCTATGTGTTTTCCATGTATACAACGTATCTGCCACACTTAGGAAATTATAGACAGCACACCTGAGGTGGATTTCTTGTACAAAAATACTGAATGCCACAGTAAAGAGAGGATTGAAAGCTTTCAGAATAAAGAACATATAACATGTAAATCTTTACTTATAGTTTTACAATGCACAAAAAATCCATGGAAAATATCTCAGACACTCTGCTCAAAAAATGAAGATTTCATGAGAAGAAATATGAGACACAAACCCTGCTATCTACCATTATTCACATTCTTGGGAACAAAAATGCTAACAAATAGGTAAGTGAAGAGATAAGTCATCACGAGGGTGTAGGGGGTGTTTTTAGGTGAATAGAGAAGCATAAGAAACCAAATACACAATATAAGGAGGACACTGGCTCGTAGGAAAAATACATGGAATAACTTCTACTTTAGAATACAGTAGATATCTAGAAATATATATGCAAGTTATAATATTGTCGTTTGATGTTTTGTTTTTTTTTAATTAAGCCTGATAGGAATTACATTTAAAGAACTAGTTACATTTTAAAGAGGATCAGGAAATACCCCCATCATCCTATTCACTCACAAGAAGAAAGCTGTTGGTATATTAAATTGCAGCTTTGCAAAATGAAAACTAATCACAGAGTATCTTTAGGGACATTCTAACAGATTACTTTTACTAATAAAATAGAGACTCAGTCTTTAAATTTTTTCTTATTTGTTTTTTAAGTGATTGGCTCTTCTTCAGTACCATAATCTACCACCAAAAGGTGGTTAAAAAGCAGCTAAATTCCACAGCATTTTCAGGCTTTCTTCATAGCCTCTTTGTAAAAAATTCACTGGAGGAAAGGTTTTGTTTATCAAATCATAATCAGATGTTTGCAGGGTGACCCAGAATGTGAGCAATGGCAGATGTGTCTCAGACTTTGTGTCACAAGATAATGATTTGAGTTAACAAAATTTGTTTTGGTGAGGTCACGGATCTTTCTATCATCAAGTAAGAGTTCAGCAATCTGAGTAATGAGGAGCAGCAGGAAAAGCAAGTGAGAGAATAGAATGAAAAATAAGATTTCTGCTCTTTCTGGTTCATTGAGACTAAGCCTTTAACTGTTGTAAGAAATAAAATTTTTCTCAGTTTTAAATAGTAGTTTCACTCTGTCCTTTACATGGACACCAAAAAAACTGTCATTATGCCAAAAACAGAGAACTGCTGAAGTCTGGGATTTAGAATCATTCTTATCACATTGGAAATTGATCTCCTTCTGAAGATGTGAAGGCTTTTCTGACACAGGATAACCAAGAAAGGCAAGGGGGAAGTTGAAGAGTCTTTTATCATCCCAGCAAACAAAGTGGTTGCATGTTAAAAGACTCTCAAAGCAAAGGAACCCTATGCAACACAAAAAACCACTTGCATTATGGAGCTGACTTCTACACAAAACCCTCTCCCACCAGAGCCACACTGGAGACTGTGCTCATGGCCATGCCCTGGTTGGTTTGCACTGCTTATCATTATTTTGATTATTTTGTCCCTGCCCAGAGAAGAGAGGAGATGGAAGATTCTCCTCCTCCCTCCTCCCCTCCCCATTATCAAAAACCCTTAAGTGCTGCAAAATCAGCTTTATGTCACACCTTCAGCTACCTGAATAAGCATGAATTTTATGGAGCAATTTGGTTTAAAAGGAATTTCAATGACTTTATCTCCCAGTATGTAAGACCACATGAATACATAGCTGTGCAGGATCCTACTTTAAATAAGGGTGGAATTTGCCCTACCTTATAAAAAAGATGCAGTGAGAGAGAGAGAGCAATAAGAGCAGAACACCACCTTGTTAATAAATATGATGGAAAGAGCCCAGTAGGTTATTGCTTCCAGAGGTGAAATAACACTCACGTGGCTCCAAAACAATGGATTTACAAAAGTAATGCACATTTTCTCCAATACTGCTGCTTAATGAGACCATGAAAGCAGGGCCTTCCCAGGGGCAGGAGGAATTATCATGTCGGGGCTTGCAGAGCCTCTGCCCAACTAAAAACCCTGCAGGTGCCTAAATTTGGGAGCTGGTGCTAGAGTGCTGTGCTCTTTGAAGTCCTCTTGCCTTGCTTGAAGTCCCCTTGCTGTGCCTGGCCCCAGCCTATCCAGCACAAGAGATCCCCTTTTATTTTAAATTCAGAGGATCAGTACTGATCTCCAAGATGTAGTTTGAGCTTAAGCAAACATTTTCTGAGAAAATCAGTACCAAGAATTCCTGCTTTTCTATGCCTCTCAGAGCTGCACCATATCCAGATATACATGTGCCTTTTACATGTTCTTTGTTCCAATACTTTTTCTCAGATAGCAAAAATGTTTGGTCTAACTCTGAACAAGTGGCATCACTAACAGATAAAAAGAAATATTAGCCCTGAAAGTGGTGACTATTCTTACTGGAAGTAATTTTTCATTACCTCCAATATAAAGGAGAATCAACAGCAATTAGTGGATATTGCAGATTGTGTACACACATTTTGCATTATTTGGTGATTTTAATTGTTAAGTCTCACCCAAACAGGATTTTGCAATTAGTCTTTTATCTATCTGATGCATTCTCAGCACAGTGTTAGGCAGGACAGCTTTGGATAAAGAATGCTCAGATGTTTGTCTTAGATTAAGTAGGAGGGTGTTAATTGGCAAAATAGTTCATGGTTTTCATATTAAATATGAGTATGTGCGGCATATTTTCATGTAAGGAAGTGGCAACTATGTTCTGCATGCTGTGTTTTCTTTGCTGATCTTGAATGATATATGTTCTTTCTAGTATACAGATGGTCATTCATTTCCATGCCAAAGTAATGGTAGGGTTTTTTGCCTAGATTTTAACATTGGCCCTAGATTTGTCCATTGTTATGTTACACTTGGCTTTCTTAATTAAAGAGAGAGAGTGTAGTTTGAAGGCTCTGTTGAGATACATTTTTGAAACTACCCCATAGAGTCTGAGTCATCCTGACTCTTGAGAAATACCAAAACACTGATGTTATTTTGGCAGCTCCTGTTTTCTGAGTTTCTTACTTTTTTCTCAGCAGACAATGCCTTCCTCCACGTCTCCCATACAGACAGTAAGTGGGATGCTAACATCCCATATGGTTTCTAAATTCTACTTCATTGAGTTCACTGAACTCTCCTGTTCACATGAGGACACTCTCTTGTTTCCATGTTTTCAATGGTTTCTGTGGCAGTTCTTACATAAGGATGTAAGGACTCATTAAATAGAATTGTCCGTGATCTCCTCCGTCCATTATTTTGAAGATTTACATCCTATGTTTGCCTGATTATACAGATATAGCTTTTGCTATTTCTAGGTTTTCTACCTCTGTTGATATTTTTTAAATGGAGTTTAGTAATTCTCCCTATACTCCCCTTTAGAGCATTACCTGGCACCTACCTGAAAGTTTATGTTGAATAACAGCTCCAAGCTGCTGTAAAAAATCACTCTGTGAGGACACACTGGTGATTCATGGAGATCTGCATTCTGCAGATCGTTCTGTCCTGATCTTTCAGAAACATTTTCACGAACTAGAACTGTATTAGAAAGCTCACTCTCCACTGCAGCAAATTCTTTAATGCAAATTATCAAGCTATTCTGCAACATTTCTAAAAAATATTTAAGGAAAAGTAAAGGCTTTCCATCCAGCTTATAAAACATTGCAAGGTCTATTCAGAGGTGCAATAGACTTCTTGTAAAGTCCTGACACCAACAGATTTTGATCATTCAATCCAGTTCACATGTCACAATCTTAAATGCAGGGATTTTGATCTTTGCAAAGCCAGTCCACTCTGAATTACCTTAGAAGTACTAAAAACGTTCATCATACGTGTCCATTTGCTATTGCTGTTTATCATTTGATTTAGGTTTATTTAGAGTGCTCATCCATAGCTCTGTTACTTATTTTGCTATTCATTTGCCTTAATCAGAACATTCAGTAAACAGTGTTGCTATGGCAATACTGCAACTTTTCATGTGACCAAATTATTTCTACTGCAGCCAGTGCAAAATAATTTTAAAATTTTACTATTAATAGTTAAAGTGGTCCAGAGGTGCACCTAAAAAATCACCTCTCACTCCAAGAGCTGGCTTGCATGCTGGTATCAATTAAGGGTACACACAAAATATACTTTACTATTCACATTGATATTTGATGCATTAAATGGAAGGCTAGGCATGAAAGGGGTTTCTCCACCCTCATGCACCACAGAGGAGGTTTCTTAAACTCGGGTCTTCCAGGAGCAGCATAGCCCAGTGTTAAAGGCTGGAAATAGGTCAGAGATTCTCCATTAAATATGTAGTGACCCAAATTTCTATGCAAGTGGCACAGTGTAACAGTCCCTGCTAGTCCTGAGTAACAAGCAATGCAGAAATGCCCCTCTTTGCATCTTGGTTCACAGAGTAGAAATTTTTCCCCCCCATTTTCCTTGTGCTTGACCCACATAAAGTCCTCTCGATAAAGATTTAGTGCTTGAATTAAATTCACTGATCCACAGTTGTATTTCTCCAGTGTGATTTAGGCTGACATAAAATGAAGTGACGAATAAGGCCCTGAGGGCTTTAGCAATGATGGGGCCTTTTGCAGGCCTTTTGGTGTGGGATGAGTTTTTGCCCACAGTGAATACATAAAATAACTAGCTAACTCTCTTACTTTGAATATCAGTTACAAGACCAAGGATTCTTCATTACTCTACTGGCTGGGGATTGAAAGTTCCAAAATTGGAAATCTACTCAAGAAAAAAAAAAATCTGGGCATACTATAATTGAACTGGTTATGAAAAGAGCTGTGAAGAGACTGTAAAAGTGAGGCAGCAAATGTACTACTCAACAGAACAGCAGCAGCAAGAGGAATAGACACTGCAAGTCATTTCTAGGCCAACGAGGCACAGAGGGGGATAGCAGCCAAAATAATGAGAACAAAGGAGAATTAAAAGTGCTTTACCAAAAGATTAATTTCAGATGTCTATAATAAAGTTACACAAATACTTCAGTCAATTTATTCTTAAAATAACACAAATTAATCATACTTTAATTTGAGATTAAATGCTCTCTTATAAAGTTTGTCAGTGTCTTTTAAACAAATTTATCTTAAGAAAGATACTCATATTACAGCTTTTTACCTGTGCCCTTTCTTTCTAGTCAAAAAGTTGTACTTCCTATTTCTGCCATGTAACTCACTGTCAACCCAAATTTCATTATACTGGATGCCCTGACACGGACTCCATTACTTGCTTCTCCTATGCACTGAAGGTATTTACAATGCAAAAGCAGAGCAGCATCTGAGCACCCCACAACTGGCATAAGGAAGGAATCTTTTGTAAAATGTGAGATCAGCAATCAGCACAGAATAACAAGCTCATTCTGAAGCATAAATGTAAAGCCAATCCTACAGAGACACACTAAGAGTTGTTACATCTATCAGTATGCATGCAAATATACAAATATCCCATTATGGTGGATCGACATTAATATTAAATAGCTCTCTTTCTTCTTATCAGTTAAATCAATACTTCTTTCCTTTTTCTGAAACAAAGTATTCCATAGCCCTGTAGTTAGTACTTAGCCTAATTTTATGAAAATCTGACAAAATATGTTAATTTTCACCATGTTCTGCATTCACCCAAGTCTTTGGGCTATATTTAGAATGGCAACCCTTCCCCATCCCCATTGATACACTAATCTGTTTTTTTATAAATCTCGTTGCATAAGTACTGTAAGTTCATTATAAATATAACTAATAATGAATCCAGCTCCAAAAGTATGAATAAACTATGCTCTGGAGTTTTTTCAGTTTTCAAAGAAAAATAATTTTGTCTGAGAAATAGCTGAAGAATCAACCATTTAGATGTGACAAAGAAATTTAATATTGTAATAGGAAATTTCTAAAATCAATATAATAGACAGCCTCTGCTGGATGCACATAAAACCCCTGAGTTAAACAACTGTGTCACTGAAGCATTCAGAGACAGGGGATGGTTGGAAGCCCAGCATGTGTTTGCTATAGTACTCTGCTGAAATCAAGCTTTTATTAAGCCACATATCTTACAGAAAGTTTCTTTATAGCACTTACTTTTTATTTGTCCTAACTCTGTTTTCCAGAAGAACTTATCCTCAGATTTCAGAGGCTGAGACAGACTATCAGGTAGGAAAACAGGGAAAGCCCTACAAGTCCCTTAAGCAGTATCAAATGAAGCTTTGTAGTAGGGAATATTTTTCAAAATATATTTAGAAGGGAGTTTTGCCTATTTATGTTTAAAACACCTAATTTTGTGGGAGCCTAAGTTATCTTGCAATGAATGAAAAAAAAAGCAGACGATTTTGAGCGTTGCATTAGCAAGTAACAAGCACAAAGTTTGCAACTCTAGCTCATAAGTTTTTCCTTTCCCTTCATTCAGAACTTAATAATTACGGAGCTTGCATATAGTTTATTCTGAACTACTACACTTACTAACAGATTCTACAAGCATTAGTATTCGTGGACATCAAACAAAAAACTGGCTGAGGATGGCATATTTCCCTTCTAACAGGAAAATTGTTGTGTGAAACTGTACATAGTTCAAACAACTTCAAAAATAATGTTTAATATTTAAAGAAAAGTACTAGTCAAGGGTTCTATAACTTCAGTAGATTTTATCATGTATTATTTACCTATTGGAGACTTTGGAACCTGTTCCATAACAAAAATGTAAAGATGGGTGCTGAAGTAGCCCTTCTAATTTTGTGAGGGAACCTAACAGAGGGGTCTGAGTTTATGATACCCTGATGAAAACTAAGTGGTGGATTAGGTTAGCAAAGAAAATATTTTATGGCATTATTATGTTTTTTATTCGATTAGATTTAATTATTTTCAGTCACACCAATCTGAGTTAGGTAATTCAGAACTGAAGCCTAAAGAGAAGAGGAAAGAAACAAAGCTGTCTCTCCTCAGTGCCCATGTATGGTCCTTCTCCCTGCTCTGCCTAGGCACCATTGTGGCAGACTGGAACAGAAGCCCAGGTGGGCAATTCTAGGCAGTAAAAAAACCAAAATATGTTGAATTAAAATTTATTTTAAATCCACATATAAAATTATCCAATTAAATAGTACTACATTTCAGAGGGTACAACAGAATTTCCAAACACTCTGGTCAGAGTTTTGTGATAATGAAAAATCAAATGGGACAGGGGTACATGTTCTCAAGAGCACAGCAAAAACGAAATAAGTTTAAACTTTTCTGCATGCAGTTACAAAGGCACAGCCTGCACACACTGTCACTGAGGGAGTCTCAAGGTACATGGGCCAAAAGACACACCTGAAACAAACGGTGTTCCTGTTTGCCTGCAGATTTCCTCCCACAGGCTGGGTGTTCCTGGCAGGTCCCAAGAGCTGTCCCAGCTGATGTGTTACACACACAGCCTGGAGCAGGCAGCCCTGCCCAGCCCTGGCAGCACAGCTGATGCCAGGGCAGGAGGCAGGGGCACTCCCTGACACTCAGGCTGGGTTTTTCCTGCTGGTGAAGCCCTCCTGAGCACCTCTTTTAGCTGCCATAGGAGCATGAGGGATACTGAAAACAGCAGATCTATCACAACACTAAGGTACGCTAATCCCACCTGACTCGAAATGTTATACTTTGTCTGAAGGGGAATCAATAACACACATTTCACTTGCAACTAATCTTCAGTACAACATCAATAAAGAGTAGGAAGCATTAAGAAAGAAATGGATTTGCTATTCTTAAAATTCTTCAGAAAATATCAAATACAGACTAACTTTAAATACTTTGCTATTTGTTCATGGTCATCCTTTAAGCAGAAGATTTATTCAGCATTTATTCATTGAGTAAACTGCTGTGATTATTTTTTCAGTCATCAATCTCTTTTGCTTGAAGAGTCATTCAAAGAGCATGTACAGTGAACATTTTATGAGTCCCTTTTTATATGGCCAGGAAGTCAGACAAGAGGAAGATGACCTTGCCTGACACAATTTCTTTATGAGACCATCTTCTCACTGATCTATGGCTCCACCGAGTAGAATTATGGTTTCAGTGCTGCCCTCGGAGCACGGGGCAAGTCATGTCACGAACATACATTCTTCCCTGTCAAACATTTTACTGATCCCATGGTTTGCAGAGCCAGTGCTATTACTTCCAAATTTGATTTGCATGTTTTCAGCAAAGAGGTGGCTATGCCTGTACATGATAAGTAGCTGCACCTGCCTCCAATTTGCTCTACTACATCTAATTTCCTAAGTGAGCAGTTCAAACACTATAAGATGGCAGTCAAAAACCAGCAAGATTTCAGAAGCAAAGGTAAGGATTGGATTACTCTCAGCTTTCAACTTGTGTTTCCCTGGCCTTGTCCAATTTCTTGACTAAAACTGGAAAATAAAGACTCAGTTCTGCTAAATATAGTTGTCATCTGTTCACTGGGAAGCTGCAGGGTAGACAAATGTTTTATCAAGACATGATGCTTTATTCTGGTAACTCTGAGCTTTATGACCATTGTTTAAACACTGACAGAGAATTTATTCTAACTTATAAATATAGGAGTGTACAGTTAATTTATATTTTTGTAAATCCCAGAAAATATTTCCCCTGTTTTAGTTTTAACCATTTTTCTGTTTGTGGTTATAAATAAACTTGAGAGAAATGAAATAAATTATATCTTTTGTGCAGTTCATGTTTAATACTTGATTCAGTCACTGCTGTCTTTTTGGCAGAACACCTTTGAGTCCCAGTTGAAAGCTGTTTCAATCACCAGGATGAGCATACCTCACAGGATCAAGACACCACAACACACTCCATGCTGGTACACTAAGCTTGGTCATCTGAGGGCAAAAATTTACATATGTCCATTGCTTTCAATTGGAGAATGAAATCAGACATGTATGTGAATACATTCTCACAAAATGAGAAAAAAATTTCTTAAATTGTACTTGTAATTTGATACAAAATTATTCCAATGAAAACAGAAAGTTCAATAAAGCTTTCCCATATGAATATTTAGAAATCACTATTCTCTCAATATTGTGCTGTTGCATCTATGAATTGCTATATAAATCATATGTTCTTCATTACAAAAGAAAATTCACTCTGAAATAGTCTAAAAGATATTATATAGAGAACAAAAGCCATGATATAACTAACTAGCACCATGCAGAGTCCATAAATAGAGGTTCAAATATAATTTCCTATTATTTTATATTAATATATTTATTATCTTTTTTTCTGTTACACCATGACCTTATGCTGCACTTTCTCAATTTTCATAATGTATTTATGTAGGTCTGAGCCTATTTTTCTACCTATTTTTCAAATCCTGCAGTCTGCCACTCCATCACAAAAAAAGAAAACGATAACAGTATATTTTGGTGCTACTGAAAAGTAAGGTAAAGGTTGTTAAATCAAACCACCTTAAATCAAAGGAAAAGATAAAATTTGGAAAAAATAAATTGGATAGTTTATCAAATATGATTAGATATAACACCAGGTAAAAATGTGCCAGTTTAAATACACAAATCTTCTGGAAAATGTAGGCGTGCAATGAAGAGAGAGAACATTTAATACAATTTTGTTAAGAGAATATTCAAAGTCTTATTATTTCCAAGTAATTACTTGATTCACTTTCTTCATTCCATTTAGATTTGCTTGGGCTTCATCTTCACCATGAAGAAAAGTGACAGACAGTATGGGTGAATAGATGGGGATACTGCCTGCATGAGCGTATCAGCTTTTCAAGACCATGCTACCATTTCTAAGCTGGTGCTAGCCATTTGTTCCCCTCTAGCTGGATTGCAATATGCAATGCTTCTCCCTTAGAACATCTCATGACTTGCATTATATCACTTTCAAACTTACAGCTGAAGTCATTTTCAGAATAGGGTCCGTAATGCAACCTCAGTGCTGATGAATGGCCTCTCCTAGCAATTAGGTCTTTAAAGATACATAACGCATGCTTGGACAGCATTGTCTTTAAGGGGCCTCATGAGTCCTCCAAGTTAAGAGAGCATAGAAAGAAAACCCACTTTTTAAATAAAGTCAGAGTAGCAGAATTTATTACCTCCTAAACTAATACTCTTATTCTTAAAAAGATTCATTTACTTATTTCCGTTATAAGAACTGCACAATAGCTGAATATTTGCTAAAAATATTTCCAATTTGACAAACTTAAAAGTTCCATCATCAGATACCTCCCACAACAGAGGGGTACCTAGTGTTTCCTTGCATGTTTAAAAGATAAAAGAAACTTTAGTACCCGGGTAAGCTGAAATAAGACTGGAGAGTCCCCTGAGTCATTAGTCTCTAGAAACTGGTCCTAATCAAAACATTTACAGAAACGATCCAACCTAGTAAATAGTTTCTAAGCCCACAAAAAACTGTTTGCTAGTTTCAACAGAATAATCATCACCAAAAACTGGCATTATCTTTTTTATCTCAGGAAAGAAAATGAACCAGATAAAAAGAAACAGCAAACTCTAGCCACAGCAAACCTGCAATCGGCTGTGCGGTGCATGCAGGCTCCACTTCACTTTGGCAGCACAATACATGCTCCAAGAGAAAAAAGGTGTAAGATGCATCTCAGGAACTGGCCCAAACCCTGGTGGTTCAGGGTTTTGTTTCTAATTAAAACTTCATAAAAATATATTGATATTGCTTTACTAGCAATTTCTTCTGGCCCACTACTTTCTCAAATGTCAGTTGCTTGAAAGAGACAAACTTTACACATAATCAGCTCTTTCAACAAATTAGAAAAACAAATATGAACATAGTATACCATATTCCTATATAATGAAAAATTGATTATAAGCAAAGAATTGCATACTGTGCTAGTGTTGTAAATTACTTCCTCTGTGGCTTTTACAGCATTGCCTATGAACATAATTGAATGTCACTAGTTTATGTTTGCAAATACAATCCCAATGACATTGCACCTGGGAGCGTGCACGCACAGTCATCTGTTAGAGAAGGATCTAAACATATGGCCTGTTGATTAGGGTCTGGCCCCAAAGCTATCACAAAACCCTCCAGCCAGTTTTCTGCCAGACTAACCCATCACAATAATTCAGCTCTATCAAATAGGAGCTTCTCAACAACAACAGAGAAAGTGTACGGCATTTGAAACAGCCACTTCAGATCTAGACACTAAATATTTGAGAAAGCAAAGGTCAGAGGCACTCCTCCTACTGAGAGAAAACTATATTGGGTCCTATCCTACATTTTTATTCATCTTACTAGGCTGGCCTGTTAAGGTATAGGCTTTACTTTCTGCTTCAATTTTCCAGCAGCACACTTCTAGACCAAAATTGTAACAATGAGATTATAATTTTGAGTATTTGGGTAGCACTTTTATGTTCAAAGTTAAGCTGATTCTTTAAACATAATTGAACCTCATGTGCATGGTTCCCATCAGCTGTTTTGGGCAAATCTTCTGTGGCTCACAGATGCAATGCACATGCAATCACTGCACAGGCAAACCATGCCTCTTCTCACTTCTGCACGTGTTTTCTGAATAGGATAGTAATTAAAATACCACAGAAATCAAACTGCTTGTGAAAATGAGCATGCATTCCTGGGAATTCAAACAGGATAAGATATTTAAACTTTAAGTCAATAGCTTTGGAAAAAATATTTTCCACTGCTAAATACAAGAGCTTGGTGTGTTTGAAATGAGATACAGCTTTTGACAATCACTAAGGCTTACTGCAGGGTTCCACACTTCAAAAATAAAGGTCTACTTGTACATTTTTTGAAGAAACAGCAATCAGACTAAGAACTAAGCACCTGTTGGCAATGCCAGAATCCATAAATTAGGGCAGTGCCTGTTAGTGTCTGTTATTACATTTGAATTTGAAACATCTACCCAAAGTAAATTGCAGCATTTGGGCTGCTACTTTTGTCATAACTTCCATGAAAGCTGGCTTAGTTTGATCCTGCAATGCTTTTAAATTAATAACTGTAAGTGAATGTGTGCAATGGCCATGGCTCACACAATTTTACTTTGTAGAAAATAAAATAGTCAAACTTGGTACTGTGATAGCCTGCTGTTAGAACATATTGAAAGGGGAAAGACATCCTTTCTAATGAACCCTTAAAGTGAAATGTTCTGGAGGACAAAAATATTCAAGTTACTAGCTGACCTTTAGAGTCATATAGGAGAGGATGTGCATAATGCATTATTCTGTCGGATATGCATTACTTATTATAAAATAATGGAGGCTTCAGTACTTTACATGTGACTATTAGAAAGATCAGAACATATCCCAGCCTTTGTAATATAATTGAGTGCTGCAAAAATATCTCTAATGATTAATATACCAGACATTATGCAATGCTCCTACAAGGTAATTTTGTCCTGACACAGAATAATGATTGTTACAGAACTTCTGCAGTTTAAGACACATTAGGCCTCTGGGCTACAAAGCCAGTTGTAAAGCTGTATGTGGGTGGGAAAATTTCTCATTAATATCCCAATATCTCCAACACGTGTTTACGTTAAGCTACCAAAAATTTTAAAAACTTGTCTACACAAAACTACAATTCTCCCTTCGTGTGCAAGAAGAACATCCTCCAAAGCCAACACCCTCTTTCACACAGTGCCACTCACACACAGCCAAGGCCCTGGCCTGACATAAGTGGGGGAACAGGCACAGCAATTTTTTCTGCCTTATTACTTCCCTGGGAGAGGACTAGAAAAATCCCATGGTTTATAACACCTGCTTCAGCTGGGGCAGGGCAAAGTCACTGCAGAGCTGAGCAGTGAAGGGCTGCACGCCACCCTGGTGGCATTGCCTTGTCACCAGCTCAGGCAGAAGCAGAGCTGGGGCGCTGTGCCTCGCTGTCCCCCCACAGCAGCGCTCTGAGCCCGCCAGCCCCTGCCACCCACCGGGCTCTGTCTGTGCTGAACGGGCAGGCACGGAGCGACAAGGACGTGGGCTGATGTGAAACAGCTGCAGACAGAGAAATGCAGAAATGCCTTCTTTTTGTTAAACAATCTGAGAAACAATACAAGCTGATGTCCAAATCTGTCACCCAGCTGAATTGTTCTGCTGCTTGTTATGACACAGAATGAATTCTTGTGGTTCATATGAGGACAGCTTTTCATGAACAGAAGTTTGATACTTGTTCCATGGTTTGGGTATCTTTTTCTGGGGTGCCATATTGGGCTATCACTTGTTTGCAGTTTGGATGGTAAGCATTTGCAGGGCACACATGGCAATCTGCTGTGACTGGCTGGAAGGTATGGCAATGTTTATGAAGGCAGCCCTCTGAAACAACTCATAACAACCAAAACCACTATTATAGCAATAAAATTTGAGCTTATATTACTTCAAAACAACATTAGAGACCATTTCAAGTCACAAAATTAAAATTCTTTATTTATAAGCACCCAAAACTAGGTGAATTCTAAACTCTTTTGCACCCATATACGTAAGTATTATAATTAGTGTTTCATTTGCTTCTAGCAAGTACGGAAAAGATTGCTATTACTTCAGAAATTAGGTGTATACCATCTTGTCATTCATTTTCAGAGACATAATCTTAAAGAGAAAGACAGACATTATTTGTGCAAACACAGGAGCTTCAATAAACTGAAGCAAACTTTCTTACTAAAGCATACAGCAACACAGGACAATCATTATAAGAAAGGAGCTGAGAACCAATACCCTCAGACAGCCCTCAGAACTGAATTCTGAAATCAGAAAAGAAAGAGACAAATAATAATGGATATAATCTTTCCAATGATAATTAAGATATTTAAATATGTTACAAATTTAAATTAAATAAGCCAAGTGACTCCTTCACTCCTAAAGCCCTATATTTTTTCAGCAGAAGACATGTTTCTCTTCACTCTCTGATTCACAGTGAAGACAGAAAAGCTGGTGTAATCTAAGGTAGCTTTCTCTAGAAACCATAGTTGGAGGGAATTATTTAAAACCAGCTTAACTTTTTTTAAATCCTCCACTCCCATACTTTGGTATTAGCTAGCAAGCACAAACATCAGATAATAAAAATGAAAGGACAATGTGTTTCACAATACCAGCCAAACAGAAATCAGAAGTTTAACATGTTGAAATAGGAAAATATTATCAAAATCAAAATACTTTATTTTAGAAAACACTTAACAAGATCCTTTGACCAGTTGGGGGGTTTAATTATTATTTAGAAAATCAATAGAATGGAAGAAATCCTTCAAAAGGAATGAAGAAACCTTTTAGTTTTGTAAAAAATAAAACCTCTGTTCTCAGCCTCCAGGTCTGTACAGTATTCCCAATGATCAGACCCAGTAATCAGAAGCAGGAAAGGAGAGCAGCCCTCCATAACCTAGCCCTTCATATCTGGATCAGCAGCACTTGTAGCAGACACTCCAGTATTTGGATTAAATCTACAGTTCTAGAAATATTGCCTTTTGGGTATGCTTTGGGAATAGCATTTACAGGTTGTGAAATGAGAAAAAAGTTACACCTAAAGTAAAAAAAAATAGAAACAGAAATATTTAATTTCTCTTTTTCTGGAACAAATCAGAACATACTGAAATGTTGCAATGTGGGGACGAAACAAATAGCTGAGAGGCAGGTGACAGATTGCAGTTTCAGTGATGGCATTGCAGTATGTAATTAATTCACTCCTAAATTTCTTGTGGCAGTAGCCTTTGACAAGACTTTCAACCATGTCTAATGGAGATCCTTTGTACTGAAATTTCAAAATTGCCAATCCAAGAAAAATTTAAAAATACTGAATAAACTCCAATCACCTTCTTCCTGGCTGATGGGACAGCATGTCTAAATGTTAGTATACTTTGGCATAGAAAGTCTATTTAGGGAATTTTGAGACATGATTTCTCTTTCTTGTTTGTCATTTGAAGATTTGATCCACTTTTCCCTTTTTCTTGCCGTTGTAATGTAGATGGGGTCTTTCAACTCCATCCATGGGCTTAAATCACTCAAAGAAGCATCAACAGTTATGGATAGAAGTGCAAAGGAAAATGTGCAAGTGATTCAACAGTAGAAGACTTAAAATAAATACCAAATTCTGTATTTACAGAAGTCACCTATGAGAAGCAGAAAGAGCTCGGGATGCTCTGCATAGCTCTACTTTTATGCGCTTCTAGTATGGACACAAATTTATTTTATCACATTTAACCTTTTCTTCATTATCTACAATTCACAATGCCACGGTTGTTGATTTTTTTGAGATTTATAAATAAAACAAAGATTAGAAACTTGCAAAATTTAGCATATTAGCAAATTAAATTTTAAATGTGCATTTTAAAGTACTGTTTTGTTGCATAACTAATGCAGAAGATGCTATTAGCATTTGCTTTTCAAGTCTGCAGTTGTTACCACATAAATTGTGGCTATAGTGTACTCCCTTCTTTCATTAGCTTATTCATAGCTTCCTGTGAAAAAGCTGATGCATCTCTCCTTCTTCAAGTAAATATTTTATAGAATCAGAGTCCTAAATTCAACTCCAGTATTGATTACAAGGGGAATTACATTTTAGTTCAGTATGCATAGAATAAAACCAAAAATCTCAGAGTGAGAGTTTTAAACTAAGAGACTATCTTCCATCATGGTGACAGGGATGCAGACACTAGAATGCACTGGGAATATAGAGTTTTATAAGAATTTTACTGTGCAACATTTACAGATTAATCCATTTGGGTATGTTCACCTGTCGTCTCCAGCTTGACTCCATTTCCACAATGGAAATGTATGGAGAAAATAGGATTATATATTTACATATGTATTTTCACCTAAAGCAAGAGAATTTTGCAAATAAACCAGATTACTAAATATATTTACAAAGAAATCACATTAGTAAAACTTGGACTACAGCTGTCATTGCTGTTGCAGTGCTAAAACCATCATAGTCCCTTCACCGAAGAGAGCTTCACTGTAATATAATTTTCAGTCAGAACTGACAGGGCTGAATTTTATTTTATGCTCTCAATGCACCCTTTTCTAGACAGAGATGCTAAAGAATATATGGAGAATTGAGAAAGGAGCCACAAGACTAAGCAATGTTGACTAGGTCTTGAAAAGCAGGAGTGCAGGAGAAGCAAAATAACCAACAGAATGCAATGATGCTTTAGCTAATGCACAGCACAGATGAATGCAGAAGCTCCAAAAATCACTGAGTCATGTATCACCTCCTAAGAAAACCAGTATTTGTGTTACCACATCTTTGTTTCTCACTTAGTGCTACACACTGTAGAATTTACAGTGTGAAATACTAAGTGTGTACTTCACTTTCAATGAAGTGTTTCTAGACTTCATGGTCAAATAAGTGCCGGGGAGACGTAATACAGTTAGAGCTTGCCAAACCCCAAGATCTCTACTTCTATTACTCCTATTGCTTCTGTTACTTCTGCTAAAACAAAACAGACAAACAAATAACCCCCCAAAACCTAACCAAACAAACAAAAACAAACAAGCAACAAAAATACTTTGTAACATTTGGGAGTAAACAAAACAGACCACAAGAATCAGAAACCAGAGGCAGAAAAAGATAACAGAAGACAGCCAAGTATCTTATTAAGTTGGGTCACTCATTGTTTTACAGGATCCAATTATGTAGCTAATCTCTACGCTGCTGTTTTATCTTTGTTATTTATGGACCACAGAAAATCTCCCAGTGGAAAATTAAGATCAACAAGAGTATGCTAAAATTATAAGTCACAGTTTTGATCAATAAAATAGTAATTAATAGCAATAACAACAATGCCTTTTTGTGTCATTAAGAAAAATAGTTAAATATATCAGAAAGTTATTAAGGTATAAAGAATAAAAACACTGGTCATAAGACCTTAAAATTCAGCCTAAGCAGCATATGTGCATATTTTACCACAGAACACCACATTCTATATTTACAGTAGAAATTACTGAACAAAAGAGAAAACTAAAATTTTAAGTGAAATTTAGTAGAGAAAAATGTCAGAGGGCAAAATCATTATTTAAAGTAACTCCAAAGTGAAAAAGAGCAATCCAGCTAATTTGAAGACTGGGCTAGCTCAAAAAGCACTACTATTCAGTAGTGTCTTACTATTGCTTAGCAGATGGCTAAGACTGTATTAGAGCTCCAGAACATTAGACTGAATGCCAAGTACCCCAAACAAAACACCAAATGCATTTATTTACTAATTTCTAGTCTCTGCCACAGTATTGCCATAGTGCAGATATTCAGTCATCCTCCATGGAGTCACAGGCGGGTGAGACTTTAGAAACTGACTGCCACATGCACTTAGCTACCACAGAGGCTCAGCTCTTTGGTCACTACCACACCAATAGTATAAGCAAGTGTTTGAGATTAACAGAAAATAGCAGTTACTAACCTTCCCCTCAGTGAGCAAAGAAGGAAAGAATGTAAATTCCACTGGAAGTCTGCTTCTATTGCTTTTTTTTCTTCAGGCTTTACGTGGAGTGGCAAACTCTGCCAACAGTATTCCACCCCACCTGAAAAAATGTTATCACATCAGAACAAACATTGCAATATTTAAAAGTTATCTGTAACACTACTTGGAACATTGGGAAAATATGCTTTTACCTATATGTGTGAAGATAAATAAGGATATTACTTCTTGAGACTATAGTTGCTGCTTTGGGTTTCTCTGAGTTCCTACATGTTCATCTCATTTTACCTGCAGGCAGCTCAAATGTTCCAGCTTTTCAATGCACCCCTTCATCTACTTACATGCACTGACTTTATTAAAAAAAGAACCAAAATCATCTTGATTTTATTCAATGTCACAGAGTAAAAGTGGTCCCTCAGATGTTCTGACCACTTAAAACAGCATGCATTATGCATATGTCATGGATCCTACCACAAAATCATCAAATTAGGGGATACAATTCTGTTGCCCCACTGAGTTCAATGAAGATGTAACAACATGTTACAAGAATTAGCAAAGAGCAGAAACAGAGTGATTTTCAAGTCTTGTAACAGTGCCTCTGTTTTGAGAGAGTATCTCCAGATTTTGGAGAGTGGAAAGAGATTTCTAAAGGAAGCACATTTAAAACCTTTGAGATTCAGAAATGAGGAAAAGTGAAGTCAAGATTTTTAAGGACCATCATAACTGTCAGGGCACTGGAAAACTCATTTGTTCAGCCCCTTCAGAGCATCACTGATAACAGTTTAGAAAAGACTATGAGTGAAATGCAGACTTAGACTATGAGTGAAATACAGACTTAGACTATGAGTGAAATACAGACTTTGTGAAGCGCCCGCCGTACATGAATTTAGATTCACTGATGTTCTCATCACAGAGTTCAGTGCATTTACTGCTTATGAAACTAGTCTGATGAATTCAATTACTGAAGGAAGTCTGGTTTTAATTCTTAGAACTACTACTTTTTCAATTTAAATAGATTAATAATAAAAGTTACAGCATTTCAGAGGAACAGCATATAAATTAATTATAAATTGAAGCCCTAGCCCATGGCAATAAGATACAAAGCTCTCCTTCAAGTCAGCTCAGATGCAGCTTTCAAGTATATTCTAAAGGTACTTCTTCTGGATAAATATTTTACGTTATAGATATAAATTACAGTTTATTGCCAGCTGTTTAAAATATCTATGATTTGGTAAGATGAGTCTTGCTAACCCCCAGCTGTCTCCCATTTAGCTGAATTGGAAAAACACTGGGTAAATTGCTGCCCATGGAGCACAAACAGAAGCAACTGAAGTACCCATAATTTGTTGGAGTTTTAGATCATCCTAATTTAGATATTTTTCAAAAGACATAATGTAAAGTAGATGCTACTTAATCGCCACCCTGATAAATAGCTCTACTGGGAAGATAATACAGTTAGTGGAAGGGTAAATTAAAAGCAAGCTGTAAGAGCCACGCTGCATCCGTGACATACCCGATGTGTTTGGAACGAAGCCGTTTGATGCGCTGATCACAGCAGCGCGCACTGAACCACCACCATACATGGCACAGCTGCTTGTTATCTTCAGGGGACTGCCTCATGCTCCTGAATTGATATTTACAAACTGCATTGATATAATCAAAGAAAAGCTACAAAGTTTCTTAATTCTGTGTATTCTTGGGTAGCAGTATAAACGCAGCATTCATGTGCTCTTAATGGGACACTTAAATATCTTTTTTTACAGGTTTTATCATATGAAAAAATACAATAAGCAGGAACGCAGTCAGGAGATATACCTGAGCTATATGCCAAGGTAGCCACAAGAAGGGACCCTCAACAGAAGAGAACTGACAGTACAGAAGAATCTATTATGTCTCAGTAAGTCTATACCAATGTCAGACCATTTTCAACATTTTTTGTGATTTTTCTGTGTGTTCAGCAGAGAAAACATATGGGGTGAATACTAGTTCATACTACACTCTGTCAAAGGCAGCTGTCGACTGCTAGATACTGTCACCAATAAGCAAAAGTTGCAAGCTCAAGAACCAAGAAATACATAGATTTTCAGTGTCACATACAGAGCCAAGTATTTTATTCTCCATTAAAAGGAAAAAAAAAAAGTATTTCCTTTCAAAGTCTATTTATAACCACAAATGCAATTTCGTCCTCTTTGAGTAGTTAAAACCTTAATCTCTGGCTTTCTCGTTCAGAAGATATTCTCCACAGAGGGATTTTTAACTGTTACGGTCCCTTTCTACAACTCTTAACGGGGCCTTTCCCTCTTTTACAGGGTGCAGCGATGTCCTGATTAGGAAAGAAACAGAAGGCAGTGGTGGCAAGAGAGAAGCAAAGGAAGGAAAACATGCAGGGAAAGGAGACAGAACTGCAGAAGGTAGAAGTGTGGCTGACAGCCCTGGAATCCCCCAGGACCACAGTCAGCAGCGAAGAGAATTACCTTGCGGAAAAGACACAGCTGGCAGGAAAGATGTCAACCGCAGGAGGTAAAGAAAAATGCAGGCAGGAGGAGAAACTGGTGAGACACTCTGTGGACAGGAGTGCCCTGGGAGAAACACCACGGGGGTAAAATGGCCGATGACTTACAAATGTGCACGCAGCCCGCAAATTAAAGTAACATTTGATTACCCCTATCAATCCAAAATGGTTTCCTTGGACACCAGTCCAAGAGAACATGGAAATTACCTCTTCGCTCACTGACAGGCATGGTTCAAGAGCACATACCTTCTACCCTCACGCCCAAGGGTATTAACCAGTCATTACCTCACATTTTCTTGTTTCCCTAATGGGCCCCGTTTCATCTCCCTGGGTAGTGAGAGCTGCTTCACAGCATATCCATGGCAGCAATCTGTAACAGTGCACTTAGCCAGGCAGCAGGGCTACTGAATAATGAGCCCATCTGTACCGTCCTTCCAAGCCTGTCCTAAAAGCATCCGTAAGCTCCAGAAGAAATATTCTCCAGGTACCTCCCTCTAACCAAATTTCTAAGTAGCAGAAGATTACTCTTATTGTTAGGGTGCTTCTAGGGTACAGTGTAGAAAATGAGGTGGCTTTTGCTTTACTGTTTAGGCAATAAAAACTATTTCACTCATTTTTGCATTGGCAGACAGCTAATAATAAAATGTCTGCTCGGAATAACACTGTTATGAAAGGGAACATTTCCTCTTCCATTTTATATCATAGGACATACCCAATTAGTGGAAAAACACTTGATAATCCCTATGCTTGCCCTCAAATTAGAACAAAAAGATGAAATTTGGTGAAAAGCATTTTAATATAGGCATCCAAGAGTAAGAGCATTCTGAGTTCTACAATGGAAAAAATAAAAAGAAAAAAGAGGGAAATACATTCCTCTGATTTCCTCTGATGCTGCAATACCTTTCCCTCCTCTGTTCCTGTAAAAAGAAAATAGAGTTCTTTTTCATTTAGGAGTACTGGAGCTTTAAACAAATGAAATACTTGGGAGTGAAAGCTATCTTTTATTCTTAATCAAGACATAGGTCAAGCAGCTTTCTGACCAATGGGAAATGACAACCATATTTTTGCTTGCCTCTGTTCCTTCTAGCTTGAAGGCTGTCAACCTTAATTTCTGCTTAGATATTTAAAATATTTCCAGTATAGTTCTGTGTTTTAAGGAGTTGCCACTGAGCAACCTGAAATTGTCTCACTGTACTAAACTATGGCAGTATTTTTTCCCATCAGATACTAGTTCAGCCATCCTCTTCATGTCTAATTCTTTGACAGCAATTCAGTTTTAGATGGCTTATAATAGGTGCTTCCTGAATTCTGCCAAGATTGAATTGTTATTGATTGGTATGAGGCAATGGTGTAGAAGGGTGCATTTCCACAGCTTGTATTTGGATGGGTCAGATCTTTCGACAGCTGATTTTGTTAGAAAACCTGGGGTCATTGTGGGCACTGATTATTACACACCCTTGCATTTCTTCCATGACTGCAAGCTCAGCTTCTTACTCTTAAAAAAACCAAGCAATTTTCTTTCAAAGGTCTATATAAAGGCACTTTTATTTAGGAAAGGACATTATGACCAGTACATTAAAAATTGTACATAACAATTATAATTGTTGTGTTCATACAATTGTATGAACAATGCAAGATGCCAAGTGCAGTTTCCTACCAGGGCACAGCCTACTAACCTGCATGAAGCTTCCTTGTAAGCCTATTTTTCCCCATCACTACAAGCTGAGCTTCTCACTCTGCAGAATATGTTGCAGATCTCGGCATTGTTGTGTAAGACAAACCCGTTCTCGTTCCTTTTCTACACTTATAAATGCCAAAATATACTAAGTCAACAGAAATTTATGTATTTGACTTCAAAAGATGAAATTATGTAATTAGTAACATTACACTGATTTTATTACTGTTTCTTTGATTTAAATTGTTAGTGGTTCAAACATCTTAATTTCAGAGTGAATTATATAATTGTTTTTTGTTGCTTGTTTATCCATTTTTTGTACAATTAGGATGCAGTAATTTACTTTATATCTCTTTAACTTAATTGAGTTAATAATATCTGCTGAGAAGCATGATGTCACACTCCCAGCTACTTGGCTGGAAATACTAGGAAAGAGCTTTCATTGGATGTAAGAATTTCAAAGGGCAGCTTTTCTGCTGGACCTGTAACTCTGCAAAAGTTAGTTTTGCTCAAATGACACAGCTGCTTCCATATTTTAGTGCTTCTTTTACTGCTCTTGTGATAGATCGTATTAAAAAATCATGTATCTAATCCTGGCTTCTCAATGTCCACTCCATGTATAATCCTTTCTATCCTCAAAGTTTTGATAAATATTAACTTGCTGATCTTTATATGTCACATAGAGGGAAAGTTATGTAATTGCCATTTTCCAGCTGTAAAATGGTGATGTTAAAAATAAGACAATAATGAAGGAAAATGCACCAACCACTAGTGTAGCCATGGAATGCTATTTATAAAATGGCCTGTGATAATAAAAGGAAACACCGCATGGTAAAAACGAAACATTATAATCTTAGCTGGGAAACATGGCATTAAAAATGTTAGTTTGTGGACGGACCAATTCATAAATGAAAAGTCAGGGGGAAAAGATTAAGCTACATGAGGTGAAGAAAGAAGCTCAGTACAATTTCTGTCAAGACAGAACCATTCTCACAGCACCTCAGACATCAGTCAGCAGATAATGCTTCCACTCTGCACCTGCAGCCCACGATGCTCCCTGCTGACTCTGACTTGCCAGCGTGGGACACCCAGGTCCAGTGCTGTCTGTGTTCAGAGCAGGTACAGACACACTGCATGGCTGCTGGTAAGAATTCCAAAGGATCCAGTAAGTGTAGTTAAGGTAGTTCTAGCAGGTGACTGGTTTTAGCCCTTTCTGCCCCACAAACAGCTGTAAAGCTCAGAACTAGAGAGTGTCCAAGCAGAAACAGGACTCATGGGAAACTTGGAGGGGGGGGGAACAACAAAAAAGGACAAAAGTCTGTAACAACATGAAAATGAGGGTACTCAGAGCAGAGCAGCCTTAATCTAGACCAATCTCTTGTAGAAAGGAACAAGCAGTTTACCCCTGAAAGAGTTGTGGCTTTTGAAAATCAACATGACCACAGTCTGAGGCTGAAATATAGCCATTAAATGCAAGTGAATACTAAAGTCCTGTATTCTGACTCACTGCAATATTAATTTTGAAAGTATCTGTACAATTGAACCTTCCAGTGCCACAGCCAGCAGCAAGACTTCCCAAATTAGCAGAAGTAATAAACAGGAGCCTCATTAAATCTTCTTCTTCTTCCCTGATTTTTTTTATCCTTCTAATTAAGCTCTCTGTCCTGTAACTCCCCTCATTTCCCTAATTCTCTCTTCATCACTGATTTCTTTATCCTTTGATATGACGGAGTGTCGTGTCATAAGAAAAGGTAGAGCTCCGTTTTCTAGAGGGCAGAGCATGAAAAGGACAGGAAGGCATGTTGTTCTCAAAACTGTGTCCCAGCAAGGCAGATGGCTCATTAATGTACCAGTCTTGCCCTCTCAGCAAGAAAAAAACACACACTCACTTACACAGAGGGGTCAGCCTGCGAGCCATGCTCCCTCTGGCAGCTCGGCTCTGTCTGCTTCTGTTCAAGCTGTCTTCTGTACTAGTTAGGTTCACCTTTATGCAGCAATGAAGGGAAAGGCTCTTTAAAAGATGTCGGGACAGCTCTTGATGCACTCCTTATACCTTTGAGTCTCTAGTTTGAAACACTTGAGAGGCCCTTGAGAGTAGAAAAAATACCCAACCCCTTGGTATCATGCTCCTCTGCAGACATCATTACCTCAATTAAACAAAACAGAAATAAAGTAATTTACTGAGTGCTAATTACACAGGGGAAAAAAAAGAGTTTAACACAAACAGGCAACAACAAAAAACTAATATAATTCACTCTGAAATTCAGATTTTTTACCAACACCCCCAGCTTCTACCAAAGCAAGCAATAAAATAAGTGCATTGTTACTAATTATAGCAGTCCATCTCCTAAAGTGGAATACATACAACTGTGATGACCATATATATTTTGACAAATGAAACTTGAGAGAACACAGCTCATCAGTTCAGTTTCCCCTACAAGGAAACAGTGTCAACAAGGCTATAGGCTTTTAGCTTTTCCTGCTTTTCTAACCTTAAAGAAAGTGTCAAAAGCGTATTGACAAAGTCTGACAACCACAAAAGATTCCAGGAAAGACTTTGCCAGTTTTTTTTTTTTTTCTTCTTATTGTCATTTGAAGAATTGAAATAAAATTCTGTTATGCCAAGGATTGCCCCATCAGGACTCCACTGACTGTTTGCTAATGGAAAGTGCATTGCTCCCTGCACAGCTGCCCCAAGCTCTCCTTCTGCAGTGCCTTGGAAACAGGTGAAATACTTCCATAATCTAATACCACCATTTTTTTACACAGGATTTTTTTCCTTCAATAATGAGCCTAATTTGAGGTAAGCTCCTACTGCTGTCACTCTCCTACCTCTGTACACAGTAGGTACTTCAAACCTATTTCAGTAGTGATGAGGACATAATGGCAAATTGATCTATCCCTGCAAAGCAAAAGAGCGCATTATCAGGGAAAGCACAGGAAATGTGGGGAGGAGAAAATCTCAAAGTTTTCTTCCCTTTGCAGTAAATTCCTCGATCCCAAAATTGCTAGTGGGCACCCCAGCACACCCAGACCCTGACAATTGTGATGCAATAGCACTCTGTTTACTACCCTAAACACTGTTAATTACTATCTTGCATCCTGGTTCACAATATAATTTTATACCAAGGTTTTTCTAGATTTTATGTATCTTTCAAATATTCTACTTTTCACAAGTTCAGCTTTTATTGCATTTCAACTGAAGACAAGTTCCTATTTGTTATGTAGGCTTCAGCAGTCATGGCAGTTCAATGAATGAAGTTTTTGCAAATGTCTCAAAAATCAAGAGATCTTGCTGAGCCTTCTCTGTGATTCTGGGGCCTTTAAAAATAGAAAGAATCGTTCTAATTTCTAATGAGAAGTTCTTCTGAAGACCTAATGAGAAAAGAAAGGAAGGTATCAAGGTCTATGATCTGTGTTTCTTACAAGTTTCTACAGATGCATTCTCTGTGGGCCTGATCTCAAAGGGAAATGCTCAGGATCACCTGATTTTCACAGGAACTGTGAAGTTTTCCAGCATTTTGCAGAAAATGGCTTATTGTTTCTCTCTTTATTTTTAAATCAGTTCAGATGACTAATAAAATCTATTCTGTCTGCTGCAGATCAGAACACAGACATGTTGATAGTGCTCTGGGGGGGGAAAAACAGAGAAAAATGGAAGTGAGCCTGCCCTCTAAGGTCACACAGTTCCTGCGGTCAGTAGATCCCTGCTGAGACACCCCTTCCTAATTGATTGTCTTGCCCAGGAGGAAGCTAAAGACTCTCCAGGAGCTAATGAAATGGGAACTGCACTTTCCAACAGAAATAAGTGCCATTAACAAGGCAATTCTACCAAGAGGGTTGAAGGCATCTGGTATTTTGCAAAATACTTTGACGGATGCTATATGCACTGTACCTGTTTAAGTATCTGCACTGACTATTATGGACGCAATGTATCAACGCAGCAAAATTACTTGGCAGAATTCTTGAGCAACAAGAAAACTGATCTTATTTAACTCTGAGTTAAGCATAGGTGACTCTTTGTCCATTAGTGTAGCTTTTGATGTTGTAGTGTAATTAAATTTGAACCCAATACACCCAACTTCTGCAGCAAATGATACATATTTCTCTTTCTTCTCTTTGTGTTGGAAATATATCCTGGCTAACTCGAATCACTGTGGAAAGCTGTAAATGATGTATGAAATGAAAAATCCCTGCTCACTGCAAGGAGAGGATATAGACAGGGCTCAGCAATTGCTGCTGGGCTATGCTATTTGCTGAAATATTCAGCTCAAATGCAGTCACACAAGCTTGTCAGTGCTGACACTGGGCAGCAAGCTGCATATATCATTTTTCAATCTTACTCAGGACCAAATGACTAAGTGATAGATGGTATGATAAATTCAGAAAAAAATTTACAAAGATTCTAAACCAACTTCAGTTGGTTGGGCTATATTTTTTTATTCTTTTTTTTTTTTTACTTAAATGACTGATGTTCAACTGTCTTTGTCTCACCAATGCTCTGAACTTCAGAAACTCATAAAGTGACACAAAGAGCAGCTAGACTGGAAAATTATTAAACAACAAAGGTTTTTACGACTCTGGAAATATTTATAGACACTATTCAAAATATACTGAATGACTGCCATGATTATTATAGGCTGCACCTTAATCAGGAGGGTCTACTGAACACCTTTGACCAAAGTCTAAGGTAAAGACTCTCTCTGTGCTTTGGTATAGAGATACAGAAATACATCTGCATTTCAGCACAGTAAACTTATTTGCATTCCTGCACAGGACTGTTGGTACATCAGAGATATTTCTATTAACTGTTGGGACTGAGGGTATAATTTAGCATATACAGACTTCTGCAGATTATGGAGTTCCTTCTAACCCCCCCTTTGCTGTCGTTCCACAGCTCACAGTTACCCCTGTTTTACCCAGGCAACTGAAGCACAGACATGTTATGAACTGAATCAGGAATCTGGCCCAACTTTAACAAACTATATCTAAAAAAAGCAAAGGAAAGGAGTATTTTTGGTAAGCTAGACAAGTTCTCCCTAAACATAGGAAAATACAAGATGAAATGTGAGACCCTACACAAGATTAACTTGAGGCAAGGCTGGGGCTCATTTTGTCACTAGACACATCCAGGGTGGATACCCTAAAAATACCACAAGCTGTTTAGAAGAGCTGTCAATTACAAACCTAAGAGCTGGGAAGGGGAAGAGAAAGATAAGGCAGCTGAGAAGAGGGGTGACTGTGCTGGCAGTAAATCTGCATCTCCTGTGGCAATTGTAAGCCTGACTGACAAAATGCAGATCATGTAGCACCTATGGGGTTCTCTTTAAAAATTTTTATTCTTGAAGCCCTTCAAAGATCACACAAGAAGATGAAATTTGAGATTTCTTTCTGCCTGTGTGTTCTTCCTTCCCTGTCTTCCATTGAGATTGTTGCAAAGGTTAGAAACTTGTCTCACCTCCCCTGAAGGCAACCAGCAAAAGGGAGCCTCAAAAAGGCTTTAAAATTCTCGTACTTTAAAATGTATCAACTGTTAAACTTTGGGTTTGTTCAGACATTTTTTACATACACATTTTCATGCATTAAGGAAGTTTGGAAGTCTAGCTTTACATACTTAATGTGTAACCTTCCAGGCACATTTTTGACTTCTTACCCCCTCTAAGTGGGTGTTAATTCAAACTAGTCAAGAGGGCATAAGCTTAAACAGAAGATCTCCTTTCCAATGTTATTTTCTCCAGACCTTTCAAAGATAAGGTTAGATAGATGTGTCTGATCCAAACGTGGTGCAAGCAGTTAATGGCCCTCAGAGCACTGGTATAGCACCTTGAGGCCAGAGTTGATGAACTGAAGGAGCAGGGAAATAGGGATGTCTCCACAGAAGCAGCAAAGCAATCCCACATCAGAGCTGCCTATTTTTACCATGCAGCAGGGAACACAGCGCATATAAGGGGAGTTGGGGGGAGATCACTATTTTTAACATATAGAATTTAACAAAGAGAGAAGACTACGCTGTAAAATCTACTTAAATCAATTACACCTGTATAGATATAAGCCCAAATAACAGAAAACAAAAAAGTTAGAAACATCATTGTGTTAATTGTCTCTTGATCAGGGAATGTGTCTTTAAACAGTGACTAGTACAACGACAGCATGGTCTGCAAATAAGGCTGCTCTGCATTACTAGTCTGAATATTTTCCCTACACATTATTTACTCAGAGCACTGTTCTAACATTTCCAATCCCCAGCCATGGGGCAGGACCCCACTGAGAAAACAAAGTCTAATAAAACAGCAGTAACAGGCAACTACAGCCCTCTGTATATAAATTAGATTTCTTAATATTGTTACAGCCTGAAGAGCAGCAGAGCTCCATCTGTGCATGGCTTTCTGTGTGTGTGACCAGGTGCTCAACGCCTGAGCCATCCCTTGCTGCCTTCCTGCAGCAGCGAGGGCCAGCTGGGAGCTCCCACTGCGACTTCAGTGCGGCTTAATGGGGAGATCTAAAAACAGACATGCAGCCTCTGTGCTTAGCAGTGTTGGGCAAATCCAACTGAATGTTCTGAGAGCCTAGGAAAGTTTAGAAGAGGGATTTTTGAGCTGACTGCTGTAGGGATATTATTGCCTTTATTCAGGCCCAGCAAAAAAAGAAAAAAAAAGAAAATAGTTCATTCAGAAAGATGGACCCAAGGAAATTAAGATCAAATTTTGATATTGAAAGAAAAAGATGCAAAACAAAACAAAATCAAATTAAAATATTAAAATATTTAGTTCTAAGACTCAGCAAGAGGAGGAGACTGATACATTAGAATACTAAAAAATGAAATGCATGAGAAATGAGCAGAAGGTAAGTTCTAAACAACTGAATTACTTTTGGCAGGAGTGCTGCACTGAGGCAGTACCTGGCCAACTACCTCTCCATAGAGTACCTGAAGCAGGGTGCACCAAATGTGGGGACATAGGAGGTGCATCTGCGGCTGTGAAATGTCTCTCTCCTTTTCTTCTCCTGCAAGAGCAGACATTTGGCTACACAACCCTTCCTGGACAGAAAAGATTCCCAGAGGCTCCATGAACCATTTTAGATTTTCTTCCTCCCTGGAGATGACAGCACTGTAACCTCCCTGTTAGCTATAGCACTGGATATGAAAGGTCACAAGTAAAAGCCAATTTTAGACTAATCTTGCTTCAACTAAAGTTTTATATTTACTGATGGAATACTTCTTTAATTGCATACTCTCGATACAAGGGATTTCAAGAAGTATTTGACACACTGGATGCAAAGGTTAAGGTTAACAAACATAACCTCTCTCCTGAATGTCACTGCCAGTGATCAGCAATCTTACCCTGGCCTAAGAGTATGCTCACTTTGAATTTATGTCTGAGATTCAAATGTAAAAGTTCTTGCAGGCTCTGCTGACTGACTGCCTTGAGTATCATCTCCTCTCTGTTACACCTACCAGTCAGATTTATGGACTCTCAGAAAATGGTGAGTGGCTTCTTCCTGACCATTTTGGGTGTAAAGGAGTTATTTCCTCCACACACCTGCCAACTGTTTACCCCCAGTCTGATCTGTTCATAAAGTACAGGTTATTGATTCATTCCTGTTAAGTATCATGAGATTTATGATACATTCTGTTTGTTCCATGACTTATTTCACTAGCTTATTCTACAAAAAGATAAAAAAAGCATTAAAAGTGCAGGACAAATGCATCCTGCACTGAGTCCCATAGTTCTGGTCCTTGTGTTCCTCACAGACTCCTCACCTACAGAATGGTGCATGTCTACTCTCATTATGCATCTGGGACACAGCTAACATTCTGCATCCTCTCAGAAGTAGCCACATCCTCAGATTTGGCCTGGTTACAAGAGAAAATACATATTAACTGCAATAACACATGGAGACAAACTAATCTTCATGCAGATATCCTAAGGGAATTGCAGAACGAAATGGCTGAGTAGCATGCAAAAAAAGTTATCTGCCTAAAATTATCTACTACTGCAGGGGACTTGGGGGCATTTTAATTTGTGTCTATCTTTCAAAAAGGTATTGGGGTGATTATGGAAGCCAGGCTCTAGTAAGGTTTTTTAAAAAAAAAGTGCTGAAACAACTGTAACAAGAATAAATTACACATGTAGGGACAGGCAAGCACAGCTCCTACAGTAGAAGACATGTCACTGTCATCTATTTAGCACTTTGGAGATTGTAAACAAAAGTGAATGAAGAAGAAACAGCAAATATTTATATGGGCTTCTAAAGCTTTTGACAAAATAAACAAGATCTTGTAATCAAACAATGTCATAGTTTAGATACTGACTTGAAGACAAGAAACTATAAACAAAAGAACAGTTTTTAGTATGATAACTAGATGAAATTGAAATCTACTTGTTATTGTGTTAGTGGTTTTCTTAATTATCTTGTGAAGTCTTCAAACTAGGAATATTATTCTAAAGCACCTGACTAAAAACATCTCCTTCTTGAAATGCTCACATGAGTGAAATTTAAATAACTATATTCAACCTAAGATACTGAATTTTTGTGCTGACAAGGACAGATCTCCTCTAGCTATGAAAGTCAACTTTCTGTTTTTGGAAGTACAGAGATGATACCTCTTACAAGTAAAGGGTTGAAGGAAATAGAAATGAAGAAGTACTGACACTTAAAACCCCAATGAACACTGAAAAACAAATTCCCAGGTTTATTCTTAGCCCTGAATATTAGTGGGGAGACAAACACCCAGGTAAAAGCAATCTAGAGACATCACAGTTTGAATTAATTGTTTTGGACTATTTTGCTAATCTGATGATTTTTAGTTTTTAAGGTTGCTTTAGGTGTCTGTTTAAACATATTTTGGACAATGGACTTTGTGAGGAAGGAAATAATGCATGCTTTTTTGAGGAAAGAGAAACTTTCCCCTTGCTGCTGTGTTTATGCCCTCTTTTAAACACAAATCATGAGAATGCAGTGACAAAAAGCCATGTGCCAGTAGTACAGTCTGATTATTTACTAGGCCTTTTATGATAATTGATCATTTTGGTCCCTTCAGGTTTACCATTTATCAATTCATTTGCATAAAAAATGACTTAAATCTTTAAAGAGTTTTTAAAAATCCAAGAAACATTTGTCAAAACATAATAAATCCTAAGCAATGAAGTCTTCTGTATCTCAAGCAAAGCACACAGAAAAGCTATTCACTGGACAAAAAGAGCAGAGAAATCCAGGAACTGCACAGAAACTGCAAAGGTAAATGAAGAGTAAAACAGAGCAAGCAGCAGAAGTGGCATCTGAAGGAAGGAGATAAACAATTGGGGTGCTCCAGTGCTGTTACTATTATTGCAGCAAAAGAAGATCTATGTTGTATCTTTTACTACAAGAATATTTAATCAGCATGCCTGAAACTTTCACACCAGCCATATGACCATGCTACAATTACCCAGACTGTGCACTGCTTCACAAGAAAAGTTTTAAACAGTCAGGAGTATATCTTTCTTCTCTATTTATGCAACATCAAATTTTTTTTAGAGCACGGTCTCTTACTCAAG
The DNA here is from genome assembly GCF_963513975.1 of Fringilla coelebs. Taxonomy (NCBI): domain Eukaryota; kingdom Metazoa; phylum Chordata; class Aves; order Passeriformes; family Fringillidae; genus Fringilla; species Fringilla coelebs. Next base: position 13,845,525 of record NC_140067.1, read on the forward strand.
ACAACCCTCAAGACACACCACAACCATACTCCCAAAATGGGCAAAATTGTGGAAAATCTGGCAAACTCTTTTCTGCCTCAGTATTTTGGCTTGTCAGCTCTGTCAGCAGTTGATACTGACTTTTGAGAAGAAGCTAACTGCTCATTACACCTCTGGGCTTTACAAAGATCACATAGCAGAGCTTCATGACCAAATTAACATACAGTCTATCCCCTTCCCTAAGGCCCCTTCCCTGGTATTGTTATTGCTGGTAATATTGTAAGTGTAGTGTGAAATGGCCAATTCACACATACCATGTTTTACACATTGCCTGAATCTGCTGGAACATGATTTTCATAAGAATGATGAGAGTAATAAACATCTTCTGGCAGAGACTTGCAAAATCTGCACACAGTTTACTCATGCAGTAATGGGCCATAGAACTGCAGGAGAAAAACAATGTACATACACATGAATAAATTAAAAGAAGAAATGTGAACACAATGGAATGCTTTTCGTTTAGATATTTACAAAAAGCATGTACAGTGTGAAAAAGCTGCATACATTCTCAGCTGCACTCACAATAGTCAGAGAAATTAGAACATATTAGTTTCTAAAACAAGACTTTATGGGCAAGCTGTCAATGATCCAGTCTCAGCAGTCGTCACAACTGATCCTAGGTTTGAGCTTTCCACATGGGCTGTAGGCAGAAAAGGCCTTAAAAAGTACTTTCTCCTACTAACCTATTACATGGATTACTTCTAATCAGAGCAGAATAAAACATCTGTGGATTTTCTAAAGCTGAGAGAAAAAAATTCAGCTTTTATGCTTGAAGAATTCTACCAGCTGACCAGAAAGGTAACTATTGTGTAGAACACAAACAAGAGTGGTGAAAATACTTCAGATTTTTTAAAGTGAATACTCTGATCTCCTCTCAGTTATTCAGATGACTTATTTGCATTGTCAGTGCAGCAGGGCAAGGTTTTCCTTACCAAGTAACCAGTTTAAGCCCGAAATTGTAAATTGACATTCTGCATACTCCTGCTGTTTCAAAGAGAATGGAGAACTTCAGCTCCTGGTGCAGCCAGCAGCGTGTAGCAAGTATTTCCTGCATCTGCTGAGATACTGGACATGCAGAGAAACATGGCTGGATGATGGCTTAGGTAACTGGTGGAAAAAATACCGCTTTGTCCTGAAGGTAATGAGAGCACTCTTAAGTGCACAGGAAAACCAGCTGGGATTTTTTGTTTTTCATTTTAGGAAATTTGTTCAGATCATGAAAGTAATGCTTAAACTGGATGAGCTCTGAATCAAAACCAATAAATTAAAGGGAGAAAAAAAACTGAGAAAAAAACACGTTTCTGGCACTGGCAGTCAACAGGATTTAACAAAACAATAGGATACAACCTGTTGTCCCATTCTCCTGTTCTGTGTTAGAAATGTGGTACAGCCACAACTTTCCTTCATTGCTTTCAAACAGCTTCTAGCTCTTGCTGCTTCTACAGAATTTTGCTTTCAGAGTTTTTATCTACTAGTCACTTGTATCAATTCAACTAAATGACTAATTCCTGGTGTAAAAACAAACCAAATATGCCTTCTTCAGTGAAAAGTCAGGTGGGACATAAAAAGGGTTTGATATGTTTTTTATCTTGTCCTTCCTTGAATGTCAACCACATTAAAGTTCCATACCAAGCTTCACACTAGGAACTTGTAGATGAAGGAACTCGTAGATGAAGGAACTTCTCCACTCATCCATTTTCCAAAGTTCCTCCAGCTGCCCCATGGCCTGTACACCGTGGACTCTCACAACGGCCAGCTACTGAAAACTAGATATTTCATTGCAGCTTTGCTGAGATTTTCTGTGCCTGGTTTCCATTTATTTATTTGCACTTTCTCTTGTATTAAAATAGAGGGCCCTGCCATATAGCAGAAGCAACACAATGCATTCCTGATTGACACTAGCATGATCCTGAGATACTGTCAGGTTCCTTCATGTCCACATGAACTGATCATGTCTTTTATTTCTCTATTACATAAAAGCATTCAAAAAGTTTAGTTATGACAACTGCAAAATATTTTCTTTAGATCTGTGAAATGCAGGGGTAATTTTTGTCTTTCAGAGTTCTTTTCAATATTATTCTTAGAGTAAAATTGAATTGACATATACTTTCTTGAAGTCCAATATCTCCTCCTTTAGCTTCTCCTTAAGGATTTTTCATAGTTCAAGATGATATTACAAAGAAGAAATTGCAATAAAAAGAACTGCAACATTTCTGCAATCCTATAACTTGGATCAACTTATATTCAGTACTTTGACTACAAGGACAGTATTTCATTCTTAAAATAACTATTACCAGTCCCTTTCTTTATTGAGATGTTCTGGAACTTAGCAATGATAAAATTATCTCCAAAAGTAAAAATTTTCCCAGTGAAAAGTCTTCACCTGCACTTTTCTACAGTTTTATCTTTTTATTGCATCTTACAAAACCAAGCAAACAAACAAAACCCTGTTGGAAACCAACAGGAGTTGAAAAGTAGAAAGGTTGGCAACAGTCCTCCAGAGAACACAGTTTCTCTTTTACACAACAGAACTGCTCTGTAATTTATGAGTTTTGCATGTTCAGATATCATTTCCTCACAAGTTTCAGTATCCTTACCTACACTCCCCGCTTTGGGGGAGTTGTGAAAGGTAGTGCCACACACAGGAGTTTCCCAAAAATACAATTACAATCAAAAGTTATCTAAAGGTAAAAAATAACAAAAATCAACCAGGTTTGAAGACTTGGAGGAGAGAATTACTTGGTTATGACTAAAAATCTACCTGATAATTACCGATAATACCAGAATAAAGGAGAAACAGACTGACAATAAAAAGAAGGAAAAAAAACCTTCACTTTTTTCAAAATTTTCCAAATTTTCTTGCTATTTTATTAATATTTAATAATAATAATTACCATATTAATAATACACAGAGAGACTATTCTGAACTTTAGGAGAAGGGGGGGTTTTGGTTCTCATGCCCTGAGCTTCTCAGTTTCTTGGTCTTTCTACTCCAAAGTGTTCTGCCTCTGAGTCTCACATTCCATTTTGTAACACAAGAAAGTTCTGTCTAATGGAATTTCCAAAAGAAAGGCATATATTATTTACATCTGTAGCTACCATTTAAAAAACGGTGCGGTTTTTTTTTTCCTGATATCTTTTTTTTCAGTATTTCTGGTGCAAAGTTTCATGAACAAGTACACACTATGAAAAAGACCCCTACCAGGAAATACCACAAGAAAGCAAGAAGGTCTTTTCATGTTAACTAACTGTTAAGCATGTTCAGTCAAAAAAAAAAAAAAAAAAGAAAAAAAAAAGAAAAATAAAAAGCCCACAGGAATGCTTTTTGTTGTGGCATTCATTAAGAACAAAGGCATAAGCCAGTCTCTCAGGCAGCCCGTTTTGACAGATTTGAAACCCATGCAGTTTCATTAACCCTGGCTCTTGTGAATTTCCCGGTGCAGTAATACAGACTGCAGTTAGAGACCATCCATCAAAATGATGATATGTTCAATACTGAATCATAATTTCTCTAGATTAAGAGGTTCCTTTCTACTGCAAAGTGTTCCAAAATCCAAAATGTGAAGTACCTTTGCAAGTGGATTTGTTCTCAAGTGCTTTTAAGTATACACTTTAATTATGATTCCTGCTTTATTTAATCATCACCAGAATTACTGAATCTCAACACACTTGATAAAACGAAGCCTTGTGGCAATGAACCTGGGTAATGTTTCATCTAAGTAAGAAAGCTTGCCAAAGGGCACTATACTTGACCATTAATTTAACTACAGGGAAGTTAAAATATTTTCCAAATTTGCATGTACAAAAATAAACAAACAGAACCCTCAGATATGCGGGGTGAAGTACTCAGTAAAAGTACCTTTGATCAATTTCTACAGATGTACTGAAACAAAAATACTTTGAATCCATATCCGTAAGTGTGAAAATACAATTGTCTAGCTACGGATTGAACACTAAAATTGAGCCAGCTGCAAACTTTGTGCACAGGTGTCAAAAGTCCAAGAAGCAGCATTGACTAACCCAACACACTACTGCTCTGTTCAACAATGGCCAAGTTGAACTGGAAACCTTAGAGTGGCCTAAACTGTGGGGCTTCACTGGAGTTATACCAGTGGCTGCGCAGGATCAAGCCCTTAATGCTGCAAAATGGTAATTTCATCTCACAAAACAAGAACTGCTGTCTCCTTAGAATTGCTGGGAAGGAGAATACTGGGTCTACAGTATGTATGTAATAAAGAAAGGCCTGTAGTCATATGGCCTAAATTCCTTTTAAGTCATTGTATCTAGCATTTCCAATGGGTTCAGCACCTTTTGTGGTCTAGATAAGAGCCAATAGGTAATGTAAGGCACAGGGACAAAGTGAAATTTAAACTGTGTGAATGTAGGCACTATTGAAAACAGGTGATATTATTATCTTCTTTTCACCTGTGTAATAGAAACATTTTCTATAGCTTGTTGTTTGACATTAATAGATAACATGTATGAGAAAGCCCACTCCATCTGTTCAAGAGTTTTATTATTATCTGCCCGAGAGGTAAGAACTGAAAGCTACAGCATTTACTCATTACAGCTGCAGTGACTGGAGCACAGTGAAGTGACAAATAGAGATTTAAGAACAGACTCCTAAAAAAGAGATATACTGGAACTAAACTACAATATGGCCTAATTCTAACACTGTTGAGTAAAAGATTTTTTTTTTTTGCCATGAGACAAATAAACAGAACTATATACAGGCACAAAACCAGCCAATTTTGAAACATATGTCTAGTATTTTCTGAAGCTTACAAACTCTGTAAATTTCTAAATATATCTGAGGAAAAATAAAATTCACTATACATTGCTTTTTGCCTAGTAAATTTGCAAGCCACTACTTTTTATAAACTTGGATGCCTTTCTCCAGACAAACTTAAAATTGTTTAAGTTTTTTGCCTGTATACTAGTTCCTGAGAGAAGTAGAGAATACTTGAACTTACTTCTGCAAAGGGCCACCCTAGGTTTTTGTAAGTACTATTTACTGTAAATACATAGCATGGTTTTATTTTGCGGTTTTTTACAAAACATGAGTAAGTAGATTCTTGTTTCAAAGAAAATATGAATTACTTACAAACTTTTCCTGTATATAAACACAGATCCCAGACTATAATGATGAACGTTTGCTTTATGGCATTGCTGGTTGTATGAGCAAAAAAACATTTTGGATGGAACTAGAGATATAATTAAAACATAATCACAAAAAAACTTTCATGAATTTATGAGTATCTGATCAAATCCATAAAAGTGAACCAATATCAGCAGCCAGCTTCTCCCTGGCAAATCACTGATGTGAACACAACAGCCTGAAGTAGCTTTATGAGCCTTAGGTCTCATACTGGCAAATCACAAAAATACTACACTTACTTACTGTGAATAATGCCCTCCAATTCACAAGGGACAATGCATAGTCCCTAAAAAGGGATGCTATCTCACTCTTTAAATCCTTTGATTATTAAAAAAAAAGTCCACACCTTGCACAGTAACTACTAAAATCTTTCAGTATTAGTCTGCATTGCCTCTCATATCTATGTAATGTTTCCTTAACTTATCATTTTCATTTCATTTTAACGTTATTTTTATTTTAAGCACTATTTCTATGGCTGTACATTTTCCTATGTGCTTAAAACATTAGCAGGTGATTGATTCCCATCATCACGGGACTCTCTCTAAATACATTTGATATTTAAATAGGAACTAGCCATTGACTCCGTAATCCTTTGTGCCACACTTGTCCTGTGAAAGTATAATGACAAAAGGCAAGTACAGTATTTGTCAGGATACCCTCGCTGTCTCCTCTATCCCCACAGGCAGTGACTGCAAATGTCTGTGACTTCAGGTTGGTGTTGTGATATTACTGTGCACATTCCCAGAGGGAGCTCTGCAAAAGGACATTTGCATTCATGTTAAGACAGAGAACCCAGCTGTCTTCCACAGGCACTGACTGCCCACGACAAAATGCCTGACTGCTACATGGAGAGAATGCTGAGGGACATAACCAGAGCAGTCTGTTTGGTCAAAGACTGAGGCTCTTTTCACAGGGCATTCAACACAATAAACAAGCAAAGTAAAGGATGCATGTGCTGAGGCCTCATTGCTCAGGTAAATGCAGGTTCAGTGTTTCAAAACCTGACAAATTGATAACCTTGATTTCCTTTTTTTTTTTTTTTTTCCCAAATCATAGACTCTCAAGAGTTTAGACAATCAAGAGTTTAAATGTGAATTTCTAGACTACTGATCTTGATACTGTTGAAATTCTGGGCTACTGTGGTCACAGGCATAGGCACAGTTCTGTTTGTCTCCAGAGAGCAGTTTGGTAGCTGAGCTACCAGATATGAGGACACATTTGAGTTTGCAAGGCTGATCAGACGGGAGGATCAGATCCAGGGTCCCTGGACTGCCCTCATCAGGGTCACAGTAGATGAGAGCTCAGCATGGCAGGATACAGGGAATTAGACTGTTTTAGCAGGACAACTTCTGCATGCAGTCAAGGCCTAAATATCTTAATTTTTTCATATCTATGAAATCTCAATAAAACAAACACCTTATTGAGATTTTTTAAAAATATCACAAACAAAAAAACCCAAACAACCACCTAGCTGATGAGTGACAGAAAAAACCAACACATACATTCACCTAAAATCACACACCCAAACACCCTCAAGTACCCCACTGTGTGGAAATAACCAATATGTTAAAATAGTACAACCATATTCAGTTTTGATCCTGTAAATGCTCCCAAATCTATTTATATTTTACATGTAAAACATTTGAAGGAAGAAAATCCTTCACACTAAAGTTGCAAGCACAGAGCCAGTAATAATTTCCATGATCATTTGATATTTGTTTCTTATTAGGAATCATATCAATATCTGCCTTGAATTCTGACTCACTATTTAGCAAGATTCCATTTTATTTCCCTATAGAACAAAAAGACTGATGAGAAATTGCTTGAAAGACCATGTCCCTCAGTAACCAATTCCAGACAGCTTGTATGACATTTCCCTGGGAATGTAAAGAAAAAACTGAGAAAGAGAATAAATTCACTTGGGGCCTCTCCTTCAAGCTATGAGCAAATGAATCCCTGTTTGTGGTTCTGCTGCAGGCTTGGAATATGGTAAAGTTGTGGGATTAGCAGAAATCAGACATTCCTGTCTCTGAAATGAAAACTTTACTTACTATATTCAGAAGGAGACGCAAGTAAAAAAAGTTATGAAAAATACCGTTTTGTAATTTAAATCTGTCTGGTGTGTGTCTAAATATACAGTTCTGGCCATTTTCAAAGAATGTCAGAATGGATATTTACCATGGGCACATCTGCGTAAGATTATACATAGACAGAACATCTTTCTTAACTAAAAAATAAAAAGTGTTATTATTGTCCTTTAGATAGATTTCTGCTGTTTATTAAATGAATGTAATAAAATATTTATGCAAGCTTAATAGACATCCATACTTTTGATATAGACAAAAAATATTGTATTAATTAATATAGTAACATAAGCCTGTGGAAGAAAAAATACTGCTTTGGAAATTGTTTTCTGAAGGACAATCAGCAAGTCATTACTGTTAAATCCCAAAAAGTACTGTTAATACCGAATACAACTGAATACTGAACAGCACAAACGACACTTCAGAGAACAAACAGGAGCATAAAAAGCAGCTTTTACCAATTAGTCAGTCTACATAAAAGCTTACACTGTGATATGGCAATTACAGAAGTACTTCTGGTGTGCAAGGCATGCAATAGGGAAAAAACTAACTGAAAATGTAGCACTAGAAAGTATGAGAAAAACATCTTAATGTGTACACCTACAGAGAGTAAAATATAAACCAGAAGTATGTAATCAAGCACTGTTTCCTTGAGACAACATGCTGAATACACCAAGGAAGAAAAAAACCAGGAACTAGTGTGTGTAATCTGACTATACAATAAACATAATGACTAGTGTACTCGAGATTTGCTGTTATTATCTCTAATTTGCTAGCCAGACTGTCTTTTCTCTAACATGTTCAGTATGTGACGCTACACTGGAAGTATGAAATATTGAAAATCCTTTCAATGGACTTCTTGAAAGATTCTTATAAAATCTGAAACAGGCAACTTGGGCTTTAATTAATATAGCATAGGTGGCATATCTTTCCCAAAGATTCAAGCATTGATAGGAAATTTAAGATGACATCTGGCTGAGTTGGATTTCTTTCAGTTCAAGCTCTGTATCACTGACAATACCTGTGTCACAGAAGCCTCTTTTTCTAGACAGCAGAGAATTTCCTTTAAAATATTAGTTTTAAATTCTTCCAAATAGTTGCAGCTAAGAGAAAACATGTTTTGATCATGGCTTTCAGCAAGCTAAGCTGTTTTGAATTCTGCAGGCTTGGTATGTCATTGCAAAGACACATGAGATTTGATTATGTTGTCGTGTTGCATCCAGGAGCAGTTCATTGACACACTGCAGGCTCTTGATCCAGTTCTTGTGCTTTTTTCTAAGTTTCTCTTTGAAAGCTCTTAGGGCCAGAGATCTGTGGATCCTGCCATCATTTATTTTCATGTGACCACCCTTCACTTTAATTGATTCTTACCCTGTTTTGTGGAAGACACAGGACGGGTAGAGCCAGCCCTACAGCACCACACGATAGTTACATTTTTCAGTTCTGCCAGTATTTGTTTATTTTGTTCACATCAATACTCAATACAAAAAGTCAGACATGAAATGTTGAGGGTGAACCCCCACATCTCAGTTAAACCAGTAGTATAAAAAGCCTCTTTAGCTAAGGATTTTTATTGTGACTTTCATTGCTGTCTACAGAAATCAACCCTCCAACATGCCTGTGTAGGCTATTTTAAACAGTTTTGAAGTTGCAGTCACTTTATGGGGAATTAATTTTCCAATGCCTTCATATGAAGCCAGTGGGGATCACCTAAACATCCACACTGATCTCTGTCTGGGACATCACTGAACTGTGATCATACATAGTCTCTTTGTCCCATTTGACTTATATGACATAAAAGAAACGTACCTAGATTTCAAAATTAATTTTAGCACAGTCAGGGCAGAGAGTCAAAGTGTTGCATGGTCCTGGCATGGGTGAGACTATTTTAGCCATGCCTCAAACACAAGCATACTAAAAATTTAAGACACAATTTACTCCAAGATAATGTCTCAGAGGCTACTCAATAGAAATTAAGGACTGATACCTTCCCTATGTTTCTTTTTTTTACTGGAAAATGCAGCTGATGGTACCATATCAATGTTATTTTTAAGATCATTCCATAGGAAAAGGTGTTGTATATCTCCCAAAGATTTTTCTATTATAATATCCTGGAACAAAGAACTCAAACATCTTGAGTTTTCCCTTAGATTTTAAGGTCATTAAATGAGTGTGGGATCCTCATACACCTTCCTCTGTTGATTGGTAACAGGCCCTAGGGAGATTTTCTTGAAAGGAACTTTCAGGTTCCCTCCTATGCCCAAGATTTACTCAGAATCTAAAGACATAAAAGCATAAATACTTCAGTTGAGCCCCTGCTACATGGCCTTAAAATGTGTCACTTTAGCATTGCAATGTTATCACACTTATGTTAGCACTTACACTTAGACAACAGGATATTGTTTTCTGTCTGCTATGGCCTGGAGATTGTTTGTGTCTGTTAAAAATAATTTTGACAAAATTGATGTTGAATCTCAAAAATTCTTAGTTTTCCTCTTCTTCCACATGACAAGTTCAGTTCTTAAGACATAATGTTCAAGAGAGACATAGACCATAACATTCTGCCAGAGTTCACTATTACTGCAGAAATCTCTATTTTTTTCTTTCTTTTTTATTTTGACTTTTTATTTTCATTTTAAGGGCGGGTCAGCATATCAAAACCGATTCCCAGCATTGTGCCTTGGACCACTCTGTACTCAATGAAAACTAAAGTACTGAGGCTGGAAGCACAAGTGTATGTTATCTCTAGAAATCATTTAGAACGCTCTTTTGTTGTTAAGCAGTTCTAAATTGCTTAATAGATATTAAATTAATAAAGAGGGAGGGAAATTACAAGTAGAAAAATTATGAAAATATTGTTTTGACAAAACTCATTTCTTCTGCCAGAATTTTGGTGCTCAATGTGTCAATTTAACTAAGCAAACCATCCAATTCTTTCCATTGGGATAGAACATCTGCTCCTCTTTATTTGGGAGTCTCCTATTCAGCTTCTCCACCTCTTTGCTATAAAGACTATGACTACACTCTCAAACAGGTTAGGTCAGAACACGTGAATGCAGGGAGTCCAAATAAATTTGAGTTCATCTCAGAGAAAATGGTTTGGAATTGTGAATTCATTCAGGTAAATGGTTTTTGCAGGCACACATTTCTATTTCCATTAGTAATTATTTCAAAGTACCCTCTATAATCTGGGTTCTTATCCTTCTGCTCTCCATATATTATGGCAGAATAAATGAAAACAAACGCAGTTAGAGATTTTGAAGTTAAAACATGTAGCATCCACTGATGGGAAATAAATCCACTTTAGAAATCCCATATATGTGTGTGTATGTATGTGTGTTTGTGTGGAGAGAAAGATGTATTTATACATGTATTGTCAACTATGAATACTGAGCTGGTATGTCACACGTCTCAGATCCCTTCTACTTTATGCACTATAAAGAGAGCATTTGAAATACTTAGTGCTTTGCAAGTCCTGACAAATAACAAGAAAGCATGTTTTCTTCCTGCTTCATTAGAGACACTTGTAGTTAATGTTTGTAGAATATCAATAATGCAGTTTGCAGTTCTGCATAATTAAAGACACCCTATGTTAATAAAATAACTTGGAAAGAGATGGAAAACACAAGACATAAATACTCTGATGCCTTTGGCCTAAACTTAGATAAGTTTAATTACAATTTTGTTGCTGTACTCTACACTACAAAAAGATTTTTTTCATCACTTAAAACCTAGCAAATTGTACACACATTTATGACATTTGTGAAGAAGAGAAAACAATATAATGGCCCACAAGTGGATACTTAAAGTTTATGGATTACAAGAATACACATTTGCTATGGAATCTCATGAAAAGGGAGGAAGCTTTCTGACAGGAAAAGCTACAATCCCTTACTTTAAGGATCTTCTGATAAATGAAAGAAGCCAGTGTACTGCTACTATGGAGAATAATTTAATGTAGCTTTCTGGATCACAAATTTAATTATAGTTGGGGGAGCTCAGTGTTGGCTTGGTGCGTCTTTGAGGGAGGAGAAAAAAAGCAAGAGAACACAGGTTTCTGCTCTCACCTCTTCTCTGCTTCTCTTAAAAGAAATGAAAAAAAATCTCCACAAATTGTGCACCTGAAAACCAGTTCTTATAGGCTATACTTTGTTCATGTAGACCTCAGTGTACAGTCTCCATAAATACAAATAATCAGACTTCACTGAGAAAGCAGAAATCAGTTCTAGTGGGAGGGGTCCTTGCCTATGCTGTGGGGTTGGAACTGGATGATCTTTAAGATCTCTTCCAACCCAAACTAGTCAATGACTCTATGAAGTGTCACAGGTCCAAGTTATACAAAGAAATGTGATGATGATAAAAAGGTAAAGCAAAGGTAAATACTGTAGCAGTGTCACAATCTCTCACATGCATCACCATCAAGAGATAAATAATAAATATTGTCAAAATAAAGAAAAATGAGATGAAGAAAGTTACAATGCAGATGGAGGAAGAAATGAGGGACAAAACCATGAACAAAAAATTAGTTTTTTACTCATCAATAGTTGGAAGAAATTTACTGAGGAAGTATAAAAAAAAGCTGCCTTTTGGTACCTTGCTCTCGTAACCCTCTAATTGTACAATAAGTTGTCTGTACAGGCCATCAGTGATAAATTACATCCTTATTCTCACTTTCCATATTTCCTCTTACTTTTTTTACACTTACTTATTATACTTATATTGAGTTAGCCTTGGCCCTACAGCTGAGCTTAACTCTGCCTGCTGACTGCCAGTTGCAGGCTCTTAAGCCTAGGCTGTGAGATCGAGGTAAAAACTCAGGTCTCCAGGAAACTTGCACAGTTTGGGCAGTGCTGTGATGTGCACAAGGATAATGCTGATTAAGGCCCAGGGGCTGGGAGGATGTGTTGAACCCGAGGTTCCCTACCAACATGGCTCCACAGAAGACAGGCTTAAACTGTGGCTTGGGGGTTTCTGTCATTATTCCACACAATTAAAATCTTGTCATAATGTAAGGGTGGAATAAAAAATTCCCTCTAGAAATTCTGGACAAAATTTCACCCTGGCAAGCCTTAAGGATTTAAAACAAGCCCTTCTTAACAAATCAAGACATGGACATGGGAAGTAAAAGGAAACAGACTAAAATAAAATAATACAGGAGAGATATTTAGTAGCTAGAACTCTATTCTGACATAAAAATTTCTACGGAAGTGGGGAGCTTCACTCTCTTTATTGGTGTGAACAATCTATGGGAGTAATACAATTTTTTGTATTTTGGATACTACGCAAATAGAAGAGGTAGAGATTACAGAATCGCTCATTCAGGTCAACGTCAAATTGTAACTTTTGCCAAACAGTCTGTTTATTTAACTTGAAAAAACTGGCAACTAAATTGATGCTCCTTAGCAGATAGGTCAGATACTTTTCCTCTTAAATGCAGGGCAGTCTTGAAAAGGTGTTACTTTTGGAAAGAAAAATCTATAAATTTATGCCAAAAATATTAATACAAAACTTTTATCATTTCCCCCCATTTGCAATTTCCTAAAACAATACTGGGTATTATTTCCTGAAAAAAATAGATGAATTTGGGTAATATTTAATACTAGGTTTATCTACCTGAAACTCCATTCTCATTTTACTTTTGACAATTTAATACCTGCTGAGGAAGAAAATTCTCATACCTGTACTTATGACTGGGCAATGAAGGTAAGTCTTTCACATTAATCCACCCTCCTCATCTGCTTGCTGTTCATAGGTAGCCTTGCTTTCCAAGAAGATACACAATTATGGTGGAATACTAACTTCAGATTAATTAACCTTCTATACCACAGGTAGAGCTACATAACTTTTCCTGCTGATTTCTCTGAGGTTTGACAGTGAGAAGAGCAGCCTTTGTTTTGGGCTGTTGGTCCTGGCAGCCTTAGCTCAAACTTACACATGGCTTTGAGAGCTATTTCTGAGCCATCTCCAGCCCCATCCCATGGTTCTGTCTGTCCACCAGAATGAAGCTGCTCTGCTCCACCTTAGATGGCCTCATCTAAAAACTCTCTTCAGTGTTTGGAGGCATTAGGCTGAATATAGAGTTTATAAAATACCCCATTCCAGGAAGGAAAAGGTTACACATCAATTAGTGCTAAGCTTGTGCCTTCACCTTCAGTGAAGATTTAGTACCATTCCTCTATCCACAGCATCCGCCTAGGCTCAAATGCTATTGGGCTTTGTCTTCAGCTTTGTGAAAGAAAGTGCCCAAAACAGCATTAAACATTCTTAGTGTCTGACAAATACTGATAATATTTGTCAAAGTGTTTCCATATTCATAGAGTACCTGTGGGAAACATAAGTATTCCCCAACAAACACTGATGAAAAATTATTTGCTCACTTGAGGCTTCAATTGAGTGAAATGATATCATGTCACAGAAATGTAATATATTACAAGAAGACATCCCTTACCTTCATTATATATGTATTTCTAAATCAATTTTTACCAGCCCTTGAATAAATTCCTGAAAATATAATATAAAATAATAATATAATATAATAATTTATCATATTATAATTTAGCACTTCAAGATTTTTTCTCTATTACATCTCTGGGTATTTTTTCTGCAGTGAAGTTCATTTGCATAAAGCACAGTTCTAGGGAACTATCCCTTTCTGACATTAGATGTACCAGTAGTAGTGATGCTAAAACCGAAATTAAGGACAGCTGCATTTTTGATAGGTGGGAAAAGTGAGCTTTTAAATGTTTGAGCAGCCTTATTTTCATTGAGAGCATATATATAAACATAGGAAGGGATTAGGAAGATACATTTCCTTAAATTAAAATTAGCCTAAACCAGCCTATGTCAGTCTAATACTAAACAATCTAATAGCAGTTTTTCTATTGATTGAAGGAAAAATTCAAATTTAGCTCAACTGAACTGTGTACATTGCACTGAAGTGATATGGTGCATAGATCAAAATGCATACAATAGCATGTAAAGATCAGTGGAATGTTTCTGTTACTAGAGAGGTCTTTGTATCGCTCCTACAAAGTCTCATGCAGCTAATACAAGAGTCTGTCGTGAACCAATCAGGATAAAAATGCAGACTTAGAATCCTGACCTGGGATTTTCTCAAGGGTGATTCCCCCTTGTCATTTAAGCACTGCATTAGATGAAAGCTTAGCCCTGTGCTGATCTAAATAATCAATGTGGCATTATTCAGAGTTCTGTCACAAATCTGTATGATTCTTTGCCAATTCTTGTTCTTTTCCATGCATGGCATTTCAGGCTGACGAAGGAAGGCTTGTATACTGGGAAAAGATTTTAATTAATTGCAAGATTAAAGTATTGTCATGAAACAGATGAATAGTTCTCATGAGTCCTCACTAGGCTTCCAAAGCAGCAGTGTCAAGCAGAAGCTTTTGTATCTTCAGGGCTTCTGCTGAATTTCCCAGAAAACAGGACCTAGCAGCACATCCTACTCGTAGTGGTACCCGCCAGCATCCTGCAAAAACCACCAGGCAGGCTGCAAGCAGAATCATACCCTCGACCTTTTCTGGACTATTTGTGACAAGAAACAGCACTGAATTTTTCTTTTAAAGGTACAGTACACCTAAAAAATACAAAATCGGAACAGCCAGTATCCAGATGTCTTGTATTACAGTAAGCTTGCTCTAGCTACATTAATATAGTTCCCAGAAAAGCTTTTTTTGGATTTACACTATCTTCCTGGACATATGCCCTCTTCTGTAACATATGGATTTTTGCCATTTTTTAATCCACCTATTTTATGTGCTTTATTATTACATTAATAACTCAATTTGATGAAAAAGCAGAGAGAAGAGAATTTATTAGAAAAAAATCATTACATCAATTGTGTGACACAAGACATTGATGAGAAGGATGGAGCTTCTGCAGATGAATGGAAAACAGCAGAGCTGTTACTTCATTACTTGATATTTTTGTCAGGGGTGTGATAAAGACTATATCAACACCTTCTTTAATATCTTGAGCACAAGGAGAAGGATATTAAATTATAGCAAACAAATTATTTCATCAATTCTTCCCTACTGTGGATAAGCTTAAGAAAATCAATGGTATCAATGAAACCTGTATTTTATTTCCTTGTAATTATGTCTAAAAAGATCAGAGCAGTTCTTGGATTGGCTATTTCTGCTAGACCTATCAGCTGTGAAATAGTTAACAAGAATGCTTTCACTAGGCTCCCTCAGCAGCAGCACCCACAAGGAAGGGGGCAGCACATGGTATCATTTTCTGGAAGCTACTGTTTCAAGCTGTCTGCAGATGCAGACAGAAATCAAGGCAACTGCTTAGGCTCATTTGACATTTTGAAGGTTATCTTTGTAACCATAAGAAGAAGAAGCTTAATTACTTCTTCAATGAAAGCTCAGATTCTGAAGCACTATTATATGGCAAATTCAAAATGAACTGTAATTGTGCAGCAATTTAGGTGACTGTATAATTACATTACACATTGGCCCCTTGCAAGATTCTGAATGTATGTCTAAGGTTGGAGATAAAAATGGGTGGTGCCTTTATGTGGAGGTGTGTGCAGGCCCCCTCTCCACACATTAAAATACCAAAGGACTGTGGAGCTAAACATGCTGCATTTTGCATTTTTACATAAAAGTTTGTAGAGCTAAACTTCCAAATCAGGACATCTCCATGTATTTTAATGTAAAAGATAAATTTTCTATGATTGCAGCCTTTCCTACAGCATTTAACAGAAACTACTTCTGAGACTCATTCTTTGGAAACCTGGCAATGCTCAAGAGGACTCTTAAGTGTTTCATGACAATACTGTAATTGTGCAATTAATTAAAATCCTCTCATCAAAATAAAACATCTTCAGCATGTTTTCTGGCTGCTGAGTTTCCAAAGTGTGCAGGAAGGCTTTCCCCAGCCTGTCTGCTGGACCCTCAAACCCTCTGAACTTTTCTCCCTTCTTTCCATGAAGACTTTGGGTGCCAAGTAACAGCTCAATTCAGTCAAGCCCTAGGGAACAGGGACCCCACTTCAGCAACCTGTGCATCTGTTCCCTGGCAGCCTCTCCCTTGGGCACACATCCTTGGCATTCAGAAAACTGCTTCTGTGACACACTTGTCTCCATGGCTGACCAGAAGAGTATGATCAAACTGTATACATCATTGGGAAGTCAGCTGGAGTTTTCCACAGTCCTCAGGCGACTGAAATCTACTCTGTGATGGGAATCAAAGCACAGGAAGTGGGGATAATCCGGAAATTCCATTCAAAAACACACCAAAACTGAAATCTTATCCAAACTGAAATGCTAAAATAGGCACACCTGTTCAGAGGCTAAAGTCTGGAGCCAGATTGAGGTCCTCTCCCTACTTAACACTTGGTGTATTTTTTCCCAAGGATGATACTACTAGTAATAAAATATTAATAAGATGAACAGAGACCAACTGAGATTTACTGTAGGACAAAGGCAGACATTGTTTGCCAATCTGTAAAGAATACAGTTTCTTTCAAGTTGTATCCTTCCAGCTTTTTTCTAGCAATACTTTCTATACGATTTTTTTTTTCTCTGTATTGATTGTACTCAAATGTACAGCTATTGGGTTAATAAATTCTCAAAATTTAAAAGTAAAACTTGAAAAAATTTCTACAGAAATGAAGAGGGACATAGAGTGGAAACTGTCATACAATCTGATTCTAAACAGTTCCTGGTGCTCTTGGTAGAAGAGGAGACACTATTGATTTTGAAAGCTATCATCTCATATTCCCTTAGCGTCACTCTCAATGTTCCATAAGGAATTAGGCCTGATGCTGACAAGCCACGCTTCCTGATTGTACTAAATGGGTTACCAGGTTTAGCCACAGGCTTCTCAGATAAGCCCATGATCTTTCCTCTTTATTTCATTTTCATATTAACACAAGGTTTTCTAAAATTAATACCCACAATCCATCGTATCTCAAAAAATCCTAAAAGATGAAACAGCTGAAGTTGAAATAGAAGAAAGTATGAGGAAGAGATACTGGTTCTCTTAATTCTTGTATGCACTGTTTTGCTTTATACAAATAAGTTTTAGTCCTACATTTTTTTACGCAGAAGTCATAAAACTCCCACATTCATTTACAACATCTTAGTAAGTAGTAGTTTTCAGTCTATTCTTTTAACTAATGAAATTATTAATTACATCAAATTTACAAGTTACAATACTAAAATGGACAGCAATCTTCTTCTTAAACTGGATATATTTTTAAACTTTAATTTTTCATTTAGTCATAAAAATTAATACCTAAAGGGATGGTGATGCAAACTGCTATTTACCAAAATACAGTATAAATATCAATTCTCTTAAAGTGCATATAAACTCTTTAATTTAAGTGAATTTTTACATAGAATTAAAAACATTGCACTTTTATATAACAATAAAGAGATGTCCAAATTTAGCAAGTTCCCACATCTTGGCTGAACTTTGACTGACTCTTTCATTCTGCTACGATATCAGCAGAACAATTATAACAGCACAAGAAAGCCATGTAAAAGGCTGAGAAGAAGATCAAAGGAGGCTCATATGTAAAATAAGATGGAAAGCATCTAAGGTTTTGTATGCTCTGATCATTCATCAGTATTCTTAAATTTTTTAACATTTTTTCAGGTCTTTTTGATTTTGTGTATTCTAGTAATTTCAACAAAATGTGCTATAAACACTCCACAGGCATTAGGAGGGCACAGAAGTATTCAGCCTGAAGCATTTGCAGGGAGAGGAGCATTTCTCCAGGTTCAGTGTGCAGGTCTAGAACTACCATTTCTTGGTGAAGCCAGAATGCTGCTTTGTTTGATCTTCAGCTTTGTTATAGGTGAAATAGAGTACTAAAATGAAATACAAACCTTCTACCTTTCAGAGAGCATCTGTGAAAGGTCTGATCAAAGCCTGTTCTAGTCAAAGCCAGGCCTCAAAACATAAACACAGGGTAAAAATAATTGACTGTGTATTTGGCCAGCTGTGATATTAATATTATTTAATGTTCCTGTAGATGAAAAATCCTTTTGGGGGTTGCCCTGTGATTTTGTTCTCAGTCCATGCTTTCCTTCAGACCTTCCATTTCAGTTAGCTTAAACATCTCTGGGGCTCAAATTTCCATTACCTTGTTCATTTTTACAGCATATCTGTTCATCACCTTCCCCACTACTGGTTCAAGAGCCCAGGTTCCTCAACCCATTCCTCATGTCCTTTAGAAGAATCACAAATGTCCTCTTATGGCAAAATTCTGCGAGATGCTGAGAGCTTCCAGCAAAATGCTAGATGCCTTCACAACATTTTGAAGAAAGAAATTTTTTATTATTGGTGTTTTGGGCATTGTACACTTTATCACAGAGAAAGGCTTCTATTCTGGAGGAAGGAGAACAACTCTTTCATTCACAGAATGACCTATTACTGAGGTATGATATTTCCTCATTTTATTCCTTGTATGAGAGAAATTCTGGATACAAGCTTTCCTACTTCATGGAATCCAACACATCAGTTTTTCAGAATATGGTTCATTACCAGCAACAGCTCAAGAGAGAATGGAAATGTTATTGGGAAAAGTAAGAAAAATCACAAGATTTCAGCTTGACAAGGCTCTTGTAAGTCAAATTTATTTTAATATAAAATCACTACATTTTTGGTAAAAAAGGGCATTCAAAAATAACCAAAACCCTGCTGACTTCTAAGCAGACTCTTAGATTATGGAATTTACTTACTTTCACATGAAGGTAGAAGCAAGTATTTCTTTTCATGCTTCCACGTTAGAATAACTAAACTCTAAAGTGACCTAAGGAGTAGGCATCAAGAAAGGCCAAAAGGAAAGTTTTGTCTTTGAGGAAAAATTACACAAGCCTGAAAAAGCAGCAAATAAATGCCCCAGACAGGTCCTATACCTGTGTTCCACACAGATTATCTTTGTGGTTTAGAGATGTAGCTGCATCTTACTCTGGTCCCATTCTACAGCAAACAAGATAAAGGACATCTGTTACTTATTTTTGTTACTCCCCAACATCCCATGTATTATAACTCCACAATGCCAGGAATTGGAGCAGGTAAAAAAAATAACTGGGGATCCTCTGTGATTCCCAGCTGATATACTGGTCACTGCAGTGGGTTGGCAGTCTAATCCAAGAAAACATATTTTGCACCTCTGGTGAATGAAATCTGAGACATCCATGTTTAAAGACCATAACAATAAAGTACAATCTGATCATACCAAGTAAATTCCTTGTATGCACTAACATCAGTAGAAAGAAAATTGAAACAGCAGGATGTGCTAGAGAAGACTCGACTTTAATTACAACGAATGTAATACAGGGGAATCCTAAATTACTGCATTATTACAAATTTTAACACAACCTGCTATCTGACTACATAGCCTTCACACTGATGACTTTTAAGCCTTCAAGGAAACAATAAACCCCATTTCCAAAAAATTGTGATTAGACAGTAGTTTAGCAAAAAATTCTGGAAATGGGCTACTTGATTGGAACATGAAATTATACAGATTTAAGGACTTGAATTATGGCCTAAGACACTCTTTTCAAATTACTTTAGAGGGGGGTTCTGTGAAGAGCATCTCCTCAATTCCTGTAGGCTTTCGAACTGCTACTTAACAAGGTGCCATAACAATATACAGCAGCCAACACAGTATGAGCAGTTGCAACAGTTCAGTGTGGCAAGGAGAAAAGGAGAATGGGGAGGCAGCTGTACTAGAGGTGGAAAAATTCTTGTAAAACCTTTTGAAGGCAAGAGAGGCAGGTATCAATTAGCCTTTGTGAGGAATGTAGGACACTGTTATAGATCTAATGAAAGCACCAACTACTTAAAAGGGAGAACAGACCAACAAAACCCATTACCTATGCAGTAGGTATCCTACTGGGATGGAATGGATGTTGCTCATATGAAGTTACATTCTTTTCCACCTAGCAATGTAGGCTTTTGTCAGCACTAACCTCTGAGCATTTGAAGAATTTGATCGCTTCTGATACCCATCTGGAATATGAGAGGAAGGAAAGCTGCCTTTGGATGCAAGATGATCACCTTATCTTAGGATATCCAGTAGTAGTCTTGGTCTTAGGAGGTAAATCAAGAACATCAAGCCCTGCTACTGCAATGGTTTTGTTCAGGCAGAAGCTATACTGATAACACTGGAAATATCTTGTCTGGTCTTTCACAGCAGCTTGGAAATTGGAGGAACAGATATCAGCATGTAATAGAGCCAAGGGCCAGTGAATAAAGAAAGCTCCTGCCAATGCTCCTGGGTCTTGAAGGAAATTCAAGGCAGTAAAAACACAGGAAACAAAGACATGCTGAAACCTAGAGTGAAATGGAGCACAGTAATGCACCTTTTCCTTCAGCTGCCTCCCATCTAAATACAGGCTTTGCCCTTTGGACCAGAGGTTGAAGGCAAAATTAGAGTTGAAGGAACATCCTTTACAACTGCTGCAGCAGCTTCCCTTACATAAGCCATGCATATTGCACAACATCTGCAGGACCCCAAAGGATAAAAAGGCAGAAACCCGTACTACCTCCGACAATTCATGAATGAAAGAATTACAGAGTTGGTGTGGAAACAGCTACACTGGACCCATTTTACAGAAGGATAAAATTTCTGAAAGGACTTCCTAAAACTAAATTTACAGTCGAGGTAACAGAAATCACAAATATTTTCTAAGTAATGGCTTTTAATTCCCTGAAAATTTAGAATGTAAAGATTTACTATGTTTCCAACTTAAACTTTGATTTTTGCAAATATTTACTAGATTCATTCTTGTAAATTCCATATCATGGAATCTGTGGACGTTTGGAGTAACTAAAACACGCCATCACCCAGATATAAAACTTGAGTGCTTCACCTGAGCTTGCTCTGTATAAAACCCCTTTTTTTCTGCACTAACATGACTTATTTTTTTTATTAGTAAAAAGGTCAGCAAACATACAGGATACTCTGTCCAGTGACACTGAACAACACAAACACACCAGAATTGATTGGTAAGGTGTCTCATTTACCAATGTTCAGTGAACCAGAAACATCGTTTGTTAAGTGATGGATATTGACAACTCCACAAACGGCCATGAAGATGTCATTTCATAAGAGCCCACATGCACAGGGCATCACTCACTCTGGAGCAGCCCTCTGCCTCTTCCCCTCAGCGAGCTGTAAATCATGTCATTAACCAAGTGCTTCCAAAGCACAGTGATCTGTCATGATCCAGTGAAGATACCAGCTATAATGTGGCCACTTAATCTGTCAGAGCTTGTGGTGATGCATTTGAGAGCGAGGATCCCCATGTTTAGCAGCCCGCCCATAGGTATTCAGTGACAGAAGTTAAATGGCAACATGAATTAATTCTTTCCTCATGTGGATATATGGGACCTTTACAGGCATTATTCTGAAAAAAACAGAGGTTGTTCTCAAACTAACTTTCCTCTTTCACCATGAAGCCCATTTAAACTTTCTTTAAAAAGTATAATTCCATCATTTCATGTGCTCAGATTAGATTGTTTTATCACTGTAAGAAAGGCATATTCCTTAAAAATGCTAATATCTGGATTTATTTTTGTAACATTATACGAAGGTTTACAACTGACAAATCAGGTGTCTTTCATAATTTTGGTGGTATGAGGGCATTAGACAATTCATTTGAAATAAAGAAAATTCTGCCAGCAGTAATCTTCTTTTTTAGCTATGTCATACTCCTGCCTCTCACGTCCTGATAAAGAGGGGAAGGACACTTGTCAAGGCAGCAGCTCAGATAAAGCTCCCATTTAGATGGGACCACTAGAGGGATGAATTGGAGAAGCATCAATAAACACTCCTTGATTCTCATCTCCTGATACCCCATTTAGTTTTGTCAAACCCACTCATCTCAATTAAAAAAAAAATAAATGCCAGAATAAACATAAAATACATCTGCCCTGTATAATATTATTGTGTAATGAAAATAGAAAATTCTGTTAGGTTACAGTGCATCCACTGATATTACTTTTATTACTGTTACACTTTAAATCTGTACTCTGAAGAAGCAACTTTCTGCCCTGAAACATGTAGAGCTGCTTTTTATCAAGAACCCTGCTGAAAGATAAAATAACTAACAGAATTTGGATTTATAAGCATTAATATACACACTGAAATATGAAGCAGAAAAGCCATTTCTGTCCAAATTAAATTGGTATAAGGCAAAAAAGAATGTGTACCAAGTATAAGAGGAAATCAGAATTCAGGGAGATGTAAGAAGTATTATATTATATTAAAGTATTGATTTTCAGAATCCTAGATCTTTAAATCCATGGGTACTGTGAAATGACATTGTGATTCACAGAATCACAGAATAGTTAGGGCTGGAAGATCATCTATCCAAACCCCAAATACTATACAGTTGCTACAGACTATGGAATCCTGCTAGGATTAATCAATACAGAGTATTTCTTTCAACTAATACTATAAAAATATCCTAAGAATTCTATAAAATTATTCTGAATAATTAGGATTACTATAAAATTGAAGTTCAACAAGCATAACAGACAAATCTTTTATGCCATAGTAACTAAACTGTGATAACTGGAGAATCTATTTTGGCATACAGAAAAGGTAAGCCCCATTTTAAAATATAATCTTTAATTTGGACGTGGATTAAATTAATTCTGTAGATACACTAAAATTTTTTTCCAAACATTCTGCAGGTGAAATATAAACATACATTGTTATTTTTGGAGCGAGAAGTTCACAGTAAGTGCATTTGGGCAAGCATATAATCATTGCAAAGTCAGGACTATACTTCCTGTAAATTCTTCTTAAATGTAAATTCTTCTTAAAGCTATTTGAACTATTTTTCAACTTCTATTTTCATTTTAAAGGATAATTGCTTACACTCATTTGAATGTTTCACTACATCAAAACAGCATTTTCTAAGAAGGAATTCCCACAGAATTGAATCTGGGAATGAAATTGCTTGTGGCCAGTACTGCATTTGGCAAAAATTTTTGACTGAAGGAAAAAATAATCCCAGAAATAAAATATCTTTATTTTTTTACTATTTTTGTATGTTTTATTTTCAAAATAAAGACTGTAAATACTTAATTCATTTGAATTAAATCTTACTATACATAAGAAGGCTGAAGAAAGCAAAGAAAAAAGATCAGTTAGTAATTTGAATGAAAATGAAATTCTGGAGTTTCTATGTAGATGAAAAATTCTAATTACTTTGAAGGTGACCACAAGCAAACTTATTTTAAAGTTCTTAATTAAGCTATGAAATTAAAATTTAACCACTTGTGTTATTCAAGTTGGGAGACTTAGTTACTGATTTAAATTTTTTTTTAATTTCGTGATGGTTAAGAAATTCAGTGCAGAAGCTTTTCCAAGTCATATTTTCCGCCTCATCGTGTTCTATCAGAGTCAACCAATTTGAGAGAAAACAAAAGATCAAAATTTATTTTTCAGATTCTAATTCCAGCCTATGTTAGGGATTTTCCAGATTTTAACCCCAGCTCACTCTCCCATGCAAAGATCAACAAAATTGCACAGGATAGTTGTTAGCGGGTTTTTCCAGGAGTTCTACAAATACTTCAAGCACACAGTACATGGCTTTTGCATTAACTCATCCATCTGACTAAACTGGAGGTGCAGCATTCCCATTTTGAAACCTCTCAGCACGTTTCTAAGCCTTTCCTGCCGAGGGAGACGTGAGGCACACAGCGGGTGCGCGGTGCCATCCGCTCCAGCACACGAGGCTCCTCCAGCCTCAGTGGAAGGGAGCCATCCGCTCTAAGCAAGTCACTGTTTCCTCTGTGAAGGTGTGGAAAAAGCAAGCGCCTCCAGAGGAGCAGGTAGGTGATGACAAAAGATCAGCAGGAGGACCCTGGCCTCTCCACTGACCACAAAAGGTGCCTCGGTGACAATTGAAGTGCTGCCTTTTGATGGCTAATGACTGGTAAGGTGAACCTAACCCTGAGCATCTGAATCAAACCCAGTGCAGCTTGGAAAGGTAACTGCAGAAGTTAAACACAACTTCAAAGCAGCTGGCATTCTCCTGAACCTTTCATAATGTTTCTGGTTTTTTCATTCTGCCCATCCATAAATCAATAGTTATAATATATTTTAAAATATTTTAATAAATATTTCCAAGGCTGCATGGTTTTTATTATATAGAATCAAAGACATTTCACCATTAGAAAAGTTCAGCTATATCATAATTGCCATGGCCATAGATTTCTTTTCAACAAACAGGGCTTTGCCTTGTGTGAATCACTGGCATAGTGTACTTGAAATCTGCAACAAGCATCCACACATGCTCTTGATTTAGATAAAAGAAACCCACTGGCACGGTGTGGATGACTGCTAAGCAATATGTACCTCATGTGATGTCCTTTAACAGAAAGAGCACTCTGTAGTAGATAGACACAGAGCAGGTATAAAATTAGAGACAGACTGGGGCTGAAACACTAGACTATAATCAGAGTTCACACAGCTCCAGACATCAAGTCCCTGCTTCCGAGACCCCACAGTCTTCCCCAGTTGTCCACATATTTGTCCTAACAATCCATACTGACTTATCAGAGAATATAAGCAGTGACTGCAAGAACTTACAATGACAATACAGCTTCAGGATTTGATATACAGTCTCATGCATCTCAGTGAACAGCACATCTAAACAAACATCTTCTCTGTGATTTACTCAGTTGTCATTTTCTAATTTCTAGACAAACCATTTTTGCTTTATTCTGGATGAACCACAGCCAGGCCATATCAGAAGACTTGCACAAGAGGTTGGTCTACGAATCAGTAAGACTTACAAATTCAGGTACAATCAAAAGAATCATAAATATTTAGTCAAAATAAAACAGACTAACCTTTGGATTTTTTTACTCAGATATGTCACATCTTTTACAGAAAAATTTGTCTTGAATTCTGACAAGCAAGTCTGGTGCCAGATGAGAACCTGCGCCTGACTGTTATAATTGGGCTAGGGATGTGACAGTCAGAAGGTGGGTTATATAATTCACCTTCTGCCTGTATTAGCTCTAGCACAACATGAGAATAAAATCTGAGAGTTAAGGAGTATCTACTTCTTTCAGAGAAAATGGGAAGAATTCTCTTTGTCACATACTAGTAAAGCAGTCATTAGCTATCACGGTTGTGCCTGGGGCAGCTCATGAGTGAAGACCTCATGAAATCAAAGTGTCCCTACATAATGTTTTTGCATATGATATACTTATCTAATTAAGAAGGAGGGAAAATTCTTGCTTGTTACTTAAACCAACTCAGTAACATAAAAGCGAAATTATAAAGAATACTGTTGGTAGGGAGTTTGTTCTGTTTGAAAGCAATTTTCAAAGACAAGTTTTAGAGAAAAAATCTACCCTTCATTTCTTCCAGATACAACCATTTGTTCTTCAGGCTGCTATTGTCAGTTTTTCCTGCCTCTGCCTTTCAGCTACCCAGTTGGTGTCTCTTAATTCCTTCAAATATGCCCCTGAGAGTATTTCATTCCATGTGTTAAGTTTTCCTAATACATTCTCAAAAAACATTTGATATTCTCTATGTTTTTCAGTCCCCAGACAGTTGTCTTTCCCTTATCATACATCTATGTTGTCCATTCTTAATCACCCATTCATGGTACTTGGGGTTCACCTTGGTGGTGGTTCATGGATACATCTCCTGTGTTTTGGCTAACACAAAGATTCTGTAAGCTTTGCAGATGAGTATCTCCTTTACTCACGCTTTTATTATTTCTGCCTCTTGTCTTTGTCCAATAGGTTCATCTTATTTGACCCTCTTTTACTCTGGGTAATTTGGGATTTTGTTCTGTCCTTCGAAGGGCACTGGCTCTTATCGTTTTTTTTCCCCTCAGAGATTTTGTATTTTATAGTACTTTTTTCTATCCTTTTTCCTCACTTTTCTTCTACGGACTTTTTTCTTTTAGGACTTTTATTTTCTCATTCTGTTCTTGTATTTAGTCTTAATACAGTTCTTTTAATTTAGCCTTCCTTCTTTCTCAATTACCTCATAACTAAAAATAAAAATAATTTTTAAAAAATCAGGAATTCCTAACTATACAATTTCTAATCTTAATCCAGCATGTAGACTGACTGTGGGTTAATGATACAAAGAGCAGTATCATCTTATTAAACTCTGAGCTCACATAGCTTCATTTACCACATGGGGCTCATACAGCATTGGCTGCCCAACTGAGTTTTCTTTAAGAACCTTTTCGCTCAAGAATTATGAAACAGCATATGTCAGGAGAGAGGATTTTATTCCCACATGAAGCAAGGGCTGCAAAAATATTTAGGAGCTAATCATCTCATGCACACCTGCAGATAGAAATCTCTCTCCCAGATGCATGTGGTGGGCTATTGGAATGCTTCTTTCCAAGTGAGCACATAAACAGATTTCAGCTACACTCATTCTTTTGAAAAGTGCTTTTTTTTCCCTGTGTATTACAACATCTGATTTACAGATTTTTTGACATACAAAGGACCATTACAAACAACTGTTCTTTGTAAAAGTGACTCACCTGTGGGTTTGTTTTGTATTTAGTTATAGTACTTATGTTTTAGTCTAACTGCTGGGATAGTACATGCAATTTTTCTGCTCAGAATTACAGATTCTATTATTTAGGGGAGGATAAAAGGTCAAGCCATATTTGTGCTCCCGTTCTTTTCTTTTCAGCAATAGTTTGCATGCTAGGATGTCCAGTGAACTCTGTGCCTCTTGTGAAGATACAATCTGTTAAGTACTCATCACTCTCTCAGTCAACCAGCACCCAAATTACTTGTTCTGTGTAATTTCTTCCTCCCTTACAAGCACTGACACATTCCAAGTCTTTTTAAACTTGGGAGCAATTGTCTAGGGAAAAGAGTGATTTCTGGTGTTGTTTCAGCTACTTGCAAATGAAACCTTAAGAGGTCCCTCTACCACTAGTGATAAGATAAACAATGTGACCTTGGAAGCATTTTTATCAAGAGAATCTTGATGGTTACTTCATGAATCCTTAAGATCCAAGTTATTCTGATAAGCTTTTTCAACATTTATTGCTATTTCAGGTCTCTGTTACAAGTGGGACATCCTAGTTTATTATTCTGTCTTTTTATCTCTCACATGAATAAATTACAGGGTTCTGCTTCTTATCACAGAAAACATTCCACTGATCATCTGGGGAACACAAAATATTTTTTTCAGTCTATAAATTATTCTTATAGAAACTCTCATAACTAGCAAGACAGTTGGTTTTGAGTTTTGTGTGCGCCTTTTTTGACAGCATTTGTCTAAAATAATCACATGTGGTCTATCAAATTTTAGTTTTGTCATTAGAGCTGTCAGTCTTTCACAAAACATATTTTTAAACACATATGCACACACACAATAAACCCTTTGCAGTGTCTTGGCCAAGGAGTGTGAATGACAAATATACCTGGCTGTTCTCCTACGGTGTTTTCTTACTGTTCATTGGCAGAAAAAGTGATTTCATGGTAGAAGGTTGGAAAATGACCTCTTGTAATGATGAAATTTGCATAAATAAATGCTGATTGCACAAAACGAATAACGTGCAGTGAGTATCATCACAATAAGTTCTCTCCTACTGACACAGAGTCTAAGTTAGAAGCGTACAATTATGCAAATCAAACTAATGCCAGTTTCTCATTACTGTCGTGGTGGAGGCAAACGCATATCCTCCACAGACAGCTTGATGCTGGGACACAAGCCAAAATGTTTGGTTTTGCTGACACAGCAACTGAGTCAACAAAAATAGGATATAATAGTAATACATCAGAGGAATCCATATCAGGACAGACCTGAAACTTAATGGACCGTGAATCTTTTGTCTGCAGAGAGGCCTTTCACTGGTATTGACCCATAGTACGCCTGCTTCCACTTTTGCCGGTTTTATAGAAATAGATTACAGAAGCAATTGCTTTTTGGAGCTGAAATGTCTGCAAAACAGTCTATTAGCTTTCCTTATAGCAGATGAGATGACATTTATAAATACTTTAAAAATGTCATGTATCCCACGTTTTAAAAACTTCCTAGAATAATTCACAGGCTGCTTGTGGTTGCTTGATCTAATGTTTATGTGAAGTCTTGTTATGACACCACTGGGATTTTCAAACAATGCCACTTTTCTTGTGCCATTTAAAAAATATTCAGACAAAGATATTCTATTTTTATAAAAAAAAAAAAAAAAAAGCAGCAGCAATTACCATTACTATGAGGGACTGAATATAAAAAGGGGTTGATAGCTCCTTGCAGAGTGGTGCTAACCCTTGAGAACATGTACAGCATTGGTACTATGAGCCACTGAAGAAGAATCTAGTGCTTTATCACTTCAATTTCTCACCCTTCTTATCCAGGTAATTACTACTTGTTCGAACTCATCTGCATGTTTGTCTTCCATATACTTGCTGGCATGCAATTCAGAAATATCAAGTTAAGGCTGAGTTCACAGTTTGAAATTAACACTACCCAACGCACACACAGTTCCAGGAGAGGAGTTTGGTGCTCAACAAAATTCAGCATTAGGGGACATTTCAGAAATATGACTTTTCTCAAAGAAAAATTGAAAAAAAGGAAAAAGAAAATTAAACAAACAAACAAACAAACCCCAACAAGAACAACGCACAAAACCCCCAGTAAAACCAACAGTCATTTTATAAAACAATAGATCAGCCAAACTCAACTGAAATACATTGTATTCTGTGAAAGCAGTTTCTGTGACCTCTCCTCCATGGAAGAATCACTCCAAACTACACAGCATGTCAAAAAATTTACCTTAAATTTCAGCTGCAGATAATCTCCTGAGACAGAGCAATTAACCATACCTGTAAAAACTGACAGTTCAAACACCTCTGAAAGTCCTCCAGAGGCAGGACCTCTGGATTGCTGTTGCCACTGTTGCTGCAATAACAGCGCCAGCAATCAAAAGAAAAAGGTTTAATACAGACAAAGGAGTCAGTTCCAAGTTATTTCAGGGTACTTGTACAGGGTCTGCCACAAAAAGAAACAAAACAGGTCCTTTCTTTTGTACTTCCTCCTTGCTAATTCACTAGCGCTTCCAGTTAAGCACACTGGGAGTGCTGATGAAGCCAGAAGGTTGGCACAGCTCTGCACAGCTGCCTTTGGAGGCACAGATGCTGGACATCACCTTTTAAGAAATCAGTTAAGGGATATTTCCTTGCTGATAATAGTTTGGTCACTTCTGAGATACTCCTCAAATTGGAGACTCTGACCTTTAAAAATACTGTTGGTTTGCTTTGGGAATATCAAAATGCATTCAATGCTGAGTATTTTAAGAAAAAATCTGATGAAATGAGAACACCTTTCAGAAGAAAAGAGAGAAAATTTTGAACTGTCTTCACACATCATGCTTCTTTGAATTCACTCAAAATGAACAGGGAGCTGTATTATCCAACTATGACTAAGGACAAATTTTCTCCAAAGCAAATTATTTCTAGCAAGACGATTCATCATACATTTATTGCTCTATTACTGATGCCTCATTTTATGGCTGCAATTCCAGGAAAGCAGAGCTATAAGTGAAAACATACAAACATCTGGTTCCTCAGCCTTTCTTCAGCTGTGAGTCCACAGTTTAATGGGTTTCATCTCAAATTGAGAGGTAAAACATAGACGGTAAAGCGCAAGGTAAAAATTGGTGCCAAACTTGTGTAAAAATGGAAACTTGGTTTGATGAGAGACAATATTATACCTAATAGCAACAGAATTTTATCATACTTGGTGTGTATGTGTGTTCCCTGACAATCATTTTTCTAACTGTTGCCAATTTCAAGAAACTGAAAGGAATTTCATAGAGATATTTTGAATATTTCATGAAGCCAGGTTCTAAGCATGTATTCCTGTGAAGGAACCAATATTAAAGGAAACTTTCATATGCATCGTAATTTCATGAAAAGCTTCAAAGTTAATTCTATATTTTTCTGACCCTAAAGGCAACCAAAGAGCTCTAGGAGAGCCGCCTTCATAGGCAGTGCCTACAGCCCTGGGCAGATGTGGTTTGTGGTGCACCCAGTAATCTGTTCCTGCCAGCACCTGGTCTTACAGACCCACACAGCTTTCCCTCCTCTACAGATCAAAAAGTAGCCCCAGGGTATTTCTTTATTCTGTTGGACAGCTTCATAGGAGAGATTTTATTATGGCAATTTCCACCTGTTCTCAGAAGTTTTGAAGTCTCCTCACAGAACCCATACTTTTCTTTATTTTTATGCTGTCAGTTTAAAGCTGTCAAGTTTTACCTTGGCTTACAATAAAGTTTATAATAGAGCATGCATACTGCAATTTTCTCTTGTTACAGTATGGACATGTCATCACTCCCATCTACTGTCTCTTTCTCAAAGCAACTTCTATTCTCCCCTTTCAAATCTATTTTCCTCAATTCAATGATGTTGAAGGGCCAGGAGGATCTCAAAATAAAAATGTTCAGGCAGTAAAGTTGGAGAGAAACTAAAAGGAAGCTTGGGTTTACTTAACAGGAAAGTAGCATTTATGAGGCTTCTGGTGGATGCCATATGCTTTCTATCCCCCAAAAAATGTTTTCTAACATCCCCAGCTTATAATAGACATGTACATCTAGCTGACCTTTATCTTGCTTGTGTCATATTGATCTATCAGTGAATCCATACTAAAAGATAGCAGTCTGGAACAGTAAAAAGTAACAGCCATTGAGATGGATAGCTGCAGCTAAAATGTAGTTTCATGGGGACACTTAGTGCAAAGAACTGTACATTTGTGTCAGGCAGGGCAGAAGTAACCCCTTCAGAGCTCACTGCTGTAAGCACCCCATTCACAGACGACCTGCCTGCAGAATATATGGCTCAGTATTGATTTCCATAGTTTCAGAACAACAGGAAAAGCAAAATGAAAGTTTCTTTGCAGAATACTAAAAGTAATTTATGTTCTTCTTTTGATTCCATCTCTGTATTTTGCTTTATGGTTCACAGTACAAGTGCTTATTTTAAAAATTCATTCCTGACTCAGAAAGAAAGCACAGAGTTGAAGATCTTTGGGAGTACAGAGCAAGAAATGAGCCACAAAATGAAATGAAACAAAACAAAAATGCATTAGGATTTAGTGGTAAGTCATTACACAGCAAAGTTTGTATTTTAAACACAGACACACTCGCTGTTCTGGTAGCTTATAATGCTATAAATCTAGCAGCAATATGAAAAGGAAAATAAGTGGTGAAGATACTCTTATTACAACATGATAACATTGGCTTCTTATGACCTATGTTCCTGAAGTCTACCTAAAATAGTTTTCCTATGGTATAATAAAATCATGGTTTTAAGACCTTCAGGGTTATGACCAAAGGGCTTATCTAAGTGATATAAATGCTAACACCCCTCTCCTTCAGATCTATGCTTCCAGGACCATACTTCTACTTTGAGCACATAGTTTTCCTTCTCTCTTTAAAAATGGAAATTTCAACAGAAGGGACACAGCAGCTACTCACTGTGAAACGCCTACAGGTGTCAAAAAGTCCTGTCTGTCTCTGCCTCTCCTCTGGGAAGTCACTGCAGCTTTGTGTTGGACAAAAGCAATCAAGTAGTGGGACTTGGGAATTAAATCTGAGCTGCCTGGAAAACACACTTTTATTCAGAACTATTATTTCAGGCTATCTC
This sequence comes from Fringilla coelebs, assembly GCF_963513975.1. NCBI lineage: Eukaryota > Metazoa > Chordata > Aves > Passeriformes > Fringillidae > Fringilla > Fringilla coelebs. Next base: position 13,877,447 of record NC_140067.1, read on the forward strand.
AAGAGTCAGGCAAATACAACCTAATTTCTTATAGTTGCTTTACAGTTTCAAACATTCTTCCATTCTCCTTCATTTGTATTTAATTGTACTCATGGTGTTTTGGGTTTGGTGGTTTGTTTTTTTGTTGTTGTTGTTGTTTTTGTTTATTTCTTTAATTTTAATAAAAAGATGAGACAATCTTTGGATGTCACCAGCTGGAATAATAATGTCTCATGTCATGACAGCAATCCAGTCTCCCTTAAATGCTTACAAGTTCTCCAAGAGCTGAGACTGTATAAACAAGCTTGTGTTTCCTCTGCCTACCACCAGAAGCTGATTTGTTGCAATAACAGAGCCAGTTATATTTCATAGCCAAAGGACTAGCTGCCATCTCTGAGCAGAAAGATGACTTTTCAAAAGACAACATTTGAGGAAAATTTTGCCGACCAGTTCTCAAAAGACTGCTCAGTGTGCTGATCTGTCAGCAGTTTTTGCCATGTCAACCTTATAGAACAAACTGAAAACTTCAGAAGAGCAATTTCTCTTGAAGCTGCTAAGGGACAGCATTAATAAAATGTCTTCTAAGGTTAAAAATGGTGGGATTTTCCCTCAGTTCCTGCTCGCAATGGCAGAGGATTGTATGTTAAGCTCCTTGTAGTCGTTGCAAGCTAACGTTTTTACAGCTGTTCTCGTTCTGATTGCTTAGCCTTTAGCACTCAGAAACACTCAAACCCATTACTGCCACTTCTACACCACTGAGATCTACAAAATAGCTTCAGAAGATGTTCATACAAACTGAAACTCATAACCTAATCACAGATCCAGGTGAGACACTGGTTATAGCCCACCACACTCTTCTGATACACCTCCTCCTGCTCACAGCCTCGCACTCCTCTGCTCCTCCTTCCCTTCTTTCTCTGGCTGTCCAGCTGGCCCATGAATGGAGGAGCTGATGCCATGGACTAACCCCACAGCCACAGGGCCCGAGGAAAAGCCTGAGCTGGCCTGACCCCTGTCACTGCTGAAGCTGCCTTGCCGTGCAGGTGCCCTGCTCCTTCCCCACCGCCCCTCCTGCCATCCTCCCTCTCACTGCCTGCAGGGCTCACAACCATGCAGGGAGCCAAAGCAGCTCAATAAGAGAGAAAAAACGAACACAGTCAACCATCTAAGTATTCTTCTGGCACTAGAGTGAGCTGCCTCAGCTCACTAAGGGGTTCAGAGGAGCTGAGGAAAGAGGCAGGGCCACATGCCAGTGGAGGAGGACAGGACCTGTCCATGCCAGCACTGTAACGCTGCCTCTGCCAACAGTTGTGTCTAATAATACTTCACTGGGGAATTTGTTTTGTTTCCTCTTTTTCAGATTTGATAAATAGTTCAAATAAAACCTATTAATTCTCCTTAGAACTTTTATTTCTCTGGAGTACTTCAGAACACTTCTCTAATAGCACACAATTGTTGGATATTTGGAGATTTGGCCATTACAACAAATTCAGCATCTGAGAGCAGGATGAGGGAGAATGAGCCCATGCCAAAAGCCTCCTGGGGTAGTTTTTGAATTTACAGACTTTTATGGCAAGCTGTGATGGTATGGGATGATATTTTACCATCTAGTGAACTCTATACTGATGAGGACAGTGTCCTCATAGCAAACATTTTTAAAAAAAATTCATATATTTTGTGCCGAACTAAAATCATATCATCATTAAAAAGAACTACAACTATTAGCAGAAAAACATTTTCACAAAATGGCCCCTCCCCAATGATCCTTCAGCCTATACCCACACACAAGATTTACTGAAAACCTTCCAGAGCTAATCCAGGAATTCAATAACTAATGGATACTAAAAATCATGGACTCAATAAAGACATTAGTTTTATGGCCCATTACAGTCCTCTTACTGTACATCCTACTGATCTCTCTCCATGCACTGGTGCTAAATTGCAGTTTCTGTCTCCACTCCACAGGAATTCTCTCCAGCTAACACTCATCCATACCAAAACCCCTTTCTTTCAAGTTGTCAAATCAATTAACATAATTAAGTTACACTAAAACAATTGTTTCTGTCATTAGCTGGGAGTTTACTGCTTCTACAGTCATACTTTTACAGCTACTTTAATTTAGTGCAAAAAAAATGTTGTACTAAAAAGAGATTTTTAATTTTTTTTTTTTCCTCCATAATTTCTTCTCTTTCTACTTGCACCACAAAATTCAGCTGCTCTGGATAAAAGCTCCAGGAGAAGATGAGAGGGTTCACAACAGCGCAGTCTGGCCAGGGAAAGACAGAGAGACCAGACAGCTGGTCAGACCAGTTAGAGAGCACCCTGAGCCAGGGAAGGGAAAGGAAACTCAAAGCAGGCAAAGCAGTGACCACAGCAGCACTGCAGGCCTCCCACTGCACTTGGAATGCTGAGGACATCACAACCCACACCTCCCTCCCTGGAGGCTTTCCCCACTGCACTGGCTCAGAAATAAATTACACAAGTGCCCACTGAGAAGGACTGTTTCACAGACCTGGATACTTGAAGTAATGCCTTCTCTCTAAATGACATATTTTTATTGATTTTGATGAAAGTTTATTTTTCATATCTCCTCAATTTGAATTTCAGGCTGTTCTATATCCAATTCTTTCTCTAAGTGCCTCTCAATCAAAAAATTGTCCTGATAATGACATTACTTCTCCAGTATGTTTGCCACCAAGGTGAGCTGACCATGGTCCTTGAAGGTAAAACCCAGAACCCTTTTTTTAACAGATGTATTGTGAAAGGATTGTGTAAAGTATTTAAGGTAGCATGTACTCACATGGCTGAAACATACAAAAAATTTTAAAAGAGGGCAGAAGGATGGAGGAAAGGGAGTGTAATTTTAGTTGTGCAAGAAAAAAATGAAAATTTGAATTAGTTTTTCTAATTAAAAGGGGACTGGCTGAAAGAATAATTTCTGAAGGCATAGCCTTCAAGGTAATGAAATAATGTCCAAAGCATATCAAATCATAATATATTGGCAAAATCTGTGTCTAATCACACAGGTGGGACCACTACCTTAACATTCAGAGAAATCTGTCAAAGGTCAAGATGTATTTTGCAAAAAACGTGCTAGATTACGTCTAATAAAACCTGAAAGATGACACACAGAATCACTAGGTTTCAAAGAGACCCTTAAGATCATTGTGTCCAACCTATACCTTAACACCACCTCAACTAAACCATGGCACTGAGTGCCACATCCATTCTTTTTTAAACACATAGCAAAAGTGGCATGAATTTAATTGTCATTACTTTTCTTACCAGGTCACAAAAAATCTCTTCATTAAAAGAAAATATCTGACTGATATATAAACTGGTGTCACTGTGACTGAAGAACAACTAAGGAAATAGTTGTTGTTGCCTATCTTCACTTCTATGAATAATTACACAAACATTAAATTTTTAGCATTTTATTCATGACAGAGGTACCACTGACTTGTGAGTTCAGCACATCAACAGAGAAAAGAACAAAATTTTTAAAAATATGGCCAAAAAGGTTGGGTATTTTTTTAAATTACTGTACAACTACAAAAAAAAAAAAAAAAAAAAGAGTACTAAGGTAGCAAGATATGCAAAAAAGCACACAATTGGAAATCCAACTTTTGGTGATAAAATATTGTTAATGTCTCTCTTTCTCAGCATTCTTCTCCTCTAGGGAGGAAGCAGAGGCCACAGAACAAAACATTTTGCATGTTAAAGCTACTTAGGGACAGAGCATTTTATCCTCTGTTCACTGCTTTCTTAGGCATCACACGCAAGTACACCTACAGCATTTTCCAATGGAAATTAGGAACAGTTTTTTTCAAACTTGTAAGTCTGGGAAGTGCACTGCCTAAGACCAGTTAGAAATTATTCACAGTACAGTCAATATATTGTCAAAATGAGAATTAGCATCAACAGAGCTTTACGGCTAAACTCGGTGCCACTCCACGTAAAAATATTTCTTTACTGCTTTAAAAGACTCAAGAGCATCCAAGCATATCTATCAACATCTACATCCAACATATTCTGAGAATATTACTGAGAGCACTGGATTCTTGACAGCAATACTGAGAAGAGCAGCATCCAAATGACCTTTTGTAAGATAATGCATTACACCCTTCATCATCATCCTCACTGCTGGGATTTCTCTCAGCTGATGCATCAAAATAATGAGTCTGTGTCTCCCCACATCCATGTTATCAAGCAAGTTAGTTAAATTATTTTCTTAAAAAATGAATTTAAAATTTAGGAGAAAGAAAGAGACCAAGAACTAGAAGTACTGCTCAAAGCACCGAATGTGCATATTTGCATGGTGTGTAGTGCTTCATTATTTAAATTATTTCCTTGCAGCCCGAGCACTCTGAAGAGGTGGTGCTATAACTGGCATAATTCAAGCTGTATTAATGAAAGAAGCTTTACGTGATACACAAAATCCAAGCAGGGATCCTGAGATGGAAGGAAGAAGGAAACAGAGACAAAGAATACTACAATTTTTTTCTTCAAAATAAAACTGATTTGATCATGTAAGTGTAATTTTTCTCTTTTGAACGGCCCTGGTAATCAAAGTATAGCTTAAAGGACAATAACACAACCTAGCAGAAAAAGAATATCTCAACCCTGTACTGCTTCTTCCTCTCTCAGTTCTTTCATTCCCCTCTCTACCAGCTTTCACAGTCACCTGAATCCTTCTTCCTGACTCATATGATGATGTGTTAGTCAGTTTTCATTAAACGAACTTCTTTTTGCTATTCCCATGGTCCATTACTTTCTGCCTGGTTCCTGTGAAGTAATGATGAGTCAGTAGGGAAAGAGGAAATAAGCAATCAGAATTAGAACTGCAGGCACATGATGAGCATCATTAAGAGCTCACTTCTTCCTCTTGCTCTCCTGACAGCTCTATTTTCTCAAGTTCTAATATCAGTGGATGATCCAGAGAACATATATTTAGTTAGCACTCAGGCCACTGTAGTCCTGAAAATCCTTGATTCCATTCATTTCAGTCCTTCATAGAATTCATATTAATTTCACCCATTTCCCTGCACATTTTCCCAACCATCCCATTGTGATGAAGGCAGAAAAGGGAAAAAACTATCTCTTCTAGAGTTGTTACACATGCATAATGAAGAATTAAAGATTACTTATGCCAGAGCAAAGCAACAAGAAGGACCATGACCTCCCTCTGTTTACAGTACTCATTTAATACTCTCCATTCTAGGAGTAGAGACACCACCTAGCAGCTTGTGCTCTGGAAATGACATGTATTTAACAAGTGTCACATAGTGCTGCGACTGCCCTGGAGCAGAGACTGAAACCAAGAGGTTCTTCTCTTCCTGGCAAGATCCAAATCCCCAGGTAACAGAGCTAAGCTCTCCTAGGCTCCCTTTTATTCACTCTTTTAATGCCTTTTTTGTATTTTTGTTGGGTTGTTTCAGGGTTTGGGGTTTTTTACTTACTGTAGCAGCCTTACTAGATATCTGTCTCTGGAATAGTGTGCAGTCTAAAAGTGTCAAATTACAGGTATGCAAAAAATCAGATTCACACCCTGCATATGTGCATTAACCAGTAATACATTATTTAAAAGGGAATAAGTGACCATCCTAGTAAAGAAAATACATCTTGAAAGAAAAACATAGTCATATATCTTACAGCCAGTATTCCAAGCTGTGAAAACTATGGAAAAAGAGGTGCTTGATACATACCCAGCATTAATCAATTCCCTTATTGGTTACTTTGCATGAGTTCTTGTTCCCTCTGCAACCCTTTTTAGGATGTGTCTGACTCTGCAGTAGTACAGAATTTGTGTACTTTCTTAGAAGACTTTAGTTAAGGGGATCTAAATGGCTTATTGCATTTCAGCTTGGGTGTTTTGCTGCTGTCTCTTCATCGGTCTGCCTATACTTAACTCTTTTGTGGTTTTATTGGTATTTTACAATCTGTGCTTCTGGATGTCACTATGTCAGATGAAAGGTGCTGAAGTCCTTGCCTCAATGAAATGATTGCAAATTCCACTTAGGAGGCTTGAAACAATAGCTGAGAAGATATGTCAAAAGGATAAACAAAGATTGTAAGGAAAATAAACTTGAATTTGAGATGCAGGTTTTAGTTCCACAACTTAACACTATGACTTGAGTGCAACTTTTCTTGGTTTATAACAGTATAGGAAAGACAAGATATCATCTTATAAAGGTCTTTTGGGGCAATATTTTTAGGACCTGAAAGCATTTCAGGATTTTACCTCATTAACCTCCATTCTAAACAGAAGATCTTGGCAGTACGTCATAAAGAGGAAATTACCTGTACTGGCTTGTGTGTCTGTGCTTCAAAACAGCCTGACAGCTGCAGAGAGAATGCTGATCCATTTGACACACTGCATATTAGGTTGGTCAGCTAAATATGTGAACCATGAAACACTGATGCCTGTTAAAAGAGGCAAGTGCTTCAAATTAATCAGCTGAAATCTGAAATATTGTACTTTTTAGTATTAACACTTTATAAATAACAGCCATTATTTCTAGTCAGTTCCTTCATGCAAATAGAAAATGTCATTAGCCATGTTCTGGCCGGGTTCTTTGTCTAATTTCTACAGCTAAGGTGGCAAAAAGGTTATTACAAGTAATAGCAAATTTAAAGTTTTATTAGTAGTAAACTGCAGAAGCTAATGGTGATGCCAACACTAGATAAAATCATTGTCACAGTTAATTTTGAACTCTTTATTTCAAACTTAATAATAGGAAACTCAATGGAGAGGATATTACACGGCCCATATCACTCATGAGTGCCTCAGGCTTGAGTAACTTGTTATTTTGCTCATGAGTGAAATAAAATGCAGATTATACTGCCTGCTATCAGGGGCACTGCTTTAATTGAGGGTACATGCATGGTGATGAAGGAGCACCAAGTAGGTTTCATTTTCTTGAATGTTAGAGGAATGGTCTTTGTGGTCCTGACTGTGACTTGTCAAATCTCCTCTCCTCTCCACTACTGTTGCATTTTTGAAGATCTTTCTGTTCCTTCTTAGATCTTAAAGACTGGTTTTCATTTTTGTCAGAGATTATGTGAAACTGCTCCTGTAGCATGCAGGTGCCTGTAAATCTCTGTTGTTCATTTGCTACACAAGGAGAAAACAACGGGGTATCTGTGACTTAGTCAGTTATTCACGTATGCCAGCCAATACAAACTACTCCTGCACCCTGAGACATCCTCACAATCACAAATAAATAATACAAGATATACTCCTGCTCCTTACCTATGATTTATTCAGAAAATAGGTGTTTCCAAGAATTCCTATTCTTTTCCCAAGATAGATTTCTTTTCTATTCAACCATCTTTTGTTCTACTGCACTGGATGCCACAAGTCACAGTGTTCCCTATCTGAATTTGGGAAAGTTTTCTTCATAATTATCTGAAAGCTAATTTTCATTTTTATATCCTGTACTACTGTTCAGGAAGGTCTGGCTTCTAATCAGATTATATTTTTCCAATACTTGCTAAACCTTCCAACTTCTTTTCTTCAGCCAAAACTACTTGGGCAGTTACAAACCAATTACTCACCTACCACTGAAATCAACAGAAGGATTTTTACTGATCTTAGCAGGATTTAGGTGAGGTCTTTCAATAAAAAGGGCTGTAAAGTTCCTTTTTTGTTTATGAATGTGTAATAGAAGAAAATGTCCTACAAATTTCAATCAACCATAGTCAGGACTATCACTGTTGCACTTCCACGCAATTGCATTCTTGCAAGATTACTAAAGATGTGTTTATCAGCTTTCATTGCCAAGCTCCATATCCAGCACAGAATTAATAGTAAGAGCAGCATTATGTGTTTGACAAACTGAAATCCTGACAAGAGGTGACTGTAAGCACAATGCATGTCCATGTAAGGTGCTCAGACGAGCTTTTTCCTCAGTAGTACAGCTAGATCAGGGTGGTGTTCCACTGAAGCTGATTTAGTCAACCAGAAAGAGGCAATAGCTGCAATTGTAACATTGCATTGCTCAGTGCAGACATATTGTGAGGGATCATTTCTGATGTGCTGAGAGGGAAAACTGAAGTGCTGAGCTAATAAGTTGTTTTTTTAGTTTCAGAGTTTCCACCCAAAATATTTCTCTAGTGCAACCAACAGGAGAATTTAGTGATCAAACCTCACACAATACCACTACCATAATAGCTACCTCCTACATCTCTGGGAGCCTATGTTAATCCACTAAGTAATTAAGTGATAGCTAAATTAGTCCTAAAATTACAATACAGATTTCTCCTGAAATAACTGCTATAAAACTATTTTTACTGAGGAGACTATTTAAATCCCTGTACTAAAGAGACCATTAAGGATTTTCTACAATCCAGCACATGTGCATTGACCCAGGCTGACCATCATCCCTCTAAATAAAATCTTAATATTTCTAATGGAATAAAGGACCATCTTTCATAGCCATACCACAATGACTCTCTTACAAATGCCTCAGACAAGATGGGTCTATGCTCATAACACAAATGCCACTTCTCTCTACTAGATGGCAAAGAGGTCTCCTTATCAAAATATCTTTCTTCTAAGAGGAGACAAGACATTGACACACTGGAAACCAAACTTTTTCCACCTTCAAAAAGAGACAGAATAGAGTTTTAGAGGTTACCATAGATTCATCTCCTTAAATTAAGAGAAAATTTAGTCAAGGAAAAATTTAATCCATTGTGAAGAGTTCATTTTACTTTTCTTTGGTGATATGTGCTTTTCTTTGGTGACAGGGCCTTCATGCTTGCAGTGTTTCATTTCTCTTAGGACCTACTGTAGGCTTCAAAAGATAAAAGAAACCTATTGTTCAGTAAGCTACTGAACAATGTAAAATCGTATTGTAGTATAAGTTTCTTTGACAGGTTGACCTCATGAAGAGAATTTAGCTATTTCTTTTCATTTTCCTTACTGTGGCTTTGGTGAATTAGGCTAGGATATTGATTTTGTGGCAACACTGAAATCACAATGGCTTTTAATTTCAAAGATGCCTGTTTGTCTTATTACATGTCTGTTTCTGAAGAGTTACATGAGAATTTAAGCCCTACAACCTTAAACTTTACATCTGCTTCCCACTTTCAGGCCTAATAAAGCCTTTCAATTTGTTTTCACGGGTTTTTTTTTAATCTCACTTAAACATGTGCTCAAGCAGAGGGCTGCAGATCATTTCCTCTTAGTTCTGACGTGATTCAAAGCACTTGCCACATGCACCTATTCAGCACCAAACACGCTGTCCCCAGCTTTTACCAAAAGATTCAGAGTCTTGGTCATCAAAATACACATGAAATGCTTAACAGAATTTTCCAACCACCTTTGATCTATATGCAGCTCAGAACATGGATGAGGGGAGAGAACAGAAAACACAGAATATTACCAAGGCAGGATTTAGAAATACAATGAGGAAAAATTCTGGGGGTAATATTCAAGCACACTGATTGCTATGCCAGCATTAAAAGCTAAAGCAAGGGTTACTTTTTTTCAGAATTCCTCAAAGCAGTTCATATTGCAATTCATAAACTTGAAAATCCTAAATTGAATTGAAAGAATAATTCCAAGTAAACAAGAAAATACTATATGGCATTCACTAAACATGTCTGCTTCTTCTTTAAAAATATTTCTTATTTTGCATTATTTTTATGATAATAGTGTAGCACAAATTTTAAAATTCTAAATGCTGTGTTTTTTACGAGAAGCATATACTAACTGGAAAAAAGTTCAAAAACATAAGGCAACTAAGAGAAGAAAATGAAACCAGCAAAACCAACCTGCCAACCAAAATCCTCAGTTCACTGCTAAAAGCACTGAAATTCTATTTCTGACAAGGATATTTCTGCTCTCAAAGATTCAGGAAGTGACTTTACCTCTATCCATAAATGAATGGAATGATTATTAACAACAAAAATGCTCATAAAGGTCTTCAAGTTGGCAGTAAAAGAACAAGGGAAAAGGACATAATTTTTTCTTATGTCAACAATTACATTTAAATGCAATTTAAATGCATTTAAATGCAAGTAAAAGCCATTAAAATATATTATTATTTGGTATTTTTTATTTATTATTATTGCTATACAATATTTGTAAGCAATTAAATAAGACAGATAAATATGCTCAAAGTTTTAACCCATTTTGGACTGGAAACATTTTTCTTATATTTTTCTATTCAGAACACACACACACAAAAGAGATAATTAAAATACTAGCATTACTTATGTTAAAAGTTAATTTGTTGGAGGTGTCTGTCTTATCTTTCAATTTTAAGTACAAATTATTCCTGGTGGAAATTCATTAAATATTTTAATCTAGTCAAAGAGATAAAATGAGCAAGAACTCTTCCTGTAGTTATATAGAAATACTATAAAATAGATTTCACAACCAACTATTTTTTAAATCAATGCCTAATTTAATTACTATAGTGAATATTTTATACCATTAAAAACAGGGGAATATCTTTAAATGTTTATGTCTGTATTTCAGTTAAGTTCAATGTGTATTATGATAACTTTTTTTGCCTGAGGTACTTCCACTGCATAGAAAAATAAAGTTTATTTTTATTTTATCACTATAGTTCTTCTGTATCTTTTTGCATTAATATTAAACATAACTGTCCCAGTTTTCTCTCTACTATTTTCCACTTGCCAATTTCAGACTAATAAGCTAGGACTTGGGGACCGCTAGAGGGTTATATGAGCATTCTACTGAATTTTAAGTCAAGTTAGTCATACGAATCTTAATTATCATGTGTAGGAAACTGATACCTCCCTAAGAAATCCCGTGTGATAGAAACAAAAAGGAAAAGTCAAAAGAAAATTTTCCATTCACAGATCATGAAAGCTTTTCAGTTCTTGACAGCAAGCATTTTACTATTTACTGCCTTAAGTTACCTAGATGTGTTTTGAGCAAAATAAATATACTCTTCAAATAAAATCAAAACAAAATAAACAAATAAAAAAGAAAAAAAAAGATTGGGAAAAGAAAGAATCATTATCATATCCATTTTTCAGTTGGGAAACTGGGGCAAAAAGTTTGGAGGATATCAGCAACAAGGCAAATGTGCAGAAAAAGAGTTGAACCCTCAATTCCACATCTCACATTTAAATTTGGCCCACACTTGTATACATGGCCAAAACGTGCCTGATTTACAGGGAAAAAGACCTAAGTTTGCAATAAAACACCTGGGTTTGGTTTAATGTCTAATGTCAATGAACAATCAAGTGTCAACTGTTTAAAACAAGATGTTCACAGATTCTGGGAACACGTAACATTGATGTACTTTACAGAATGCTGTGTTACTGTGTTAAGCAGTAGCTGAGAAAAATGGCCAGGTTTCCTGTGTTCTCACAAACAATCTTTGGGGCCCATTAACTTGTTGCAGCAATCCCCAGTGTTAGATATCCACGTTCTTTATACTCAATTAGAATACCCTCTGCATTCCGAAAGTATATGATTTTATTCTCTGCAAATCAAACAGTTTCTGGGTTTTCAGGATACTGTGCTTTCACAGCGATAGGCACTGCTGAATTTCAGTCTCTCTCAGACTTAAAAGCATCTACTTTATTCAGTCATCAGCCCCCGGGTAACATTTGTGGATTGGAATCCTAACAAGTAAGAAGCTGATCTTGCTATCCAGTCTGGTCATTATCACATCCTTTGTCAAGAGCCGAGAAATCACTGATTCATGCTCTGATTTTCAGGCAGGATTGGTTCTACTCAGACATCAACGATGGCCAATTCTGTGGCAGTTTCAATCACAGCTATCCATCTAATATCCAGCTAAAAAATACCCAGTTCTGCCACTAACACAGTTCTTAAGTGCGGCTCTCTGCAAGGTGTCCAGACCTGGATCCATCTTCAAGTGACTCTCATCTGTGCTCAAATACTGCAGTTGACCTCTTGGCAGTGAAATATCAGGGAGTCAGCATAAACGATGCTCGGATACTCACTGAATGGAAACGCGAATCATTTGTCATGATGGAGGAGTCCCTGTGCATTGCTGCAAGTTCCAAACAATCCAAGGTCAAGAGTCATCTCCCCTCAGCCCACTTCAAAGGGTGCCTTCAATTACCTTTGATGCATGACTTTGCTCCACCTCAGATCTGAGCTAGATGCCATTTAAATTTATCATGCCTCTTTTTCAAAAACGAGTTTGCTGTTTTTACATTTCTAAGGGTATTGGTCCACTATCATTTAAATCACTGATTTTTTTTTTTTACAGTTCTGGCAGGTTTTATTTTTCGATTGCAATTTTTGAACAACAAAATTTAATACCTAATTATAATTGTCCCTCACTCTAACCAGTCAAAGCCACCATCATTTCTAAATATTCAGCTTTTTTCTGTCTTCCCTGTTGAGCTCCTCAGCAAGTCTGGAAATACACTGCCTTAGAGTTTATATAAACCATGTATTTTCAAGTATGGTGAGGGCAGTAGTAACTGCATAAAAAACTGGTGATAAGCAAGGGAATCTCAAGAAAAAGATCATTCAAAGAAAGTAATAAAATCAAACACCTATTTTTTTTTTTCATCTGTTGACTTTAGAATTACTAGGTAATGTGAAATTTTCTTATTGAAAATTCAGCATTTTACCAATTTTTGAAGACCACCTTTTCCACCCATTTCTTTTCCTTCTACTAAGGTAAACTTCAATGTGAACTTTAGTCACTCCTCCCATTTTCTCCCCCTCACAAAAAATATTCATTGAGCAAGGGAAAGAACTATGCCCACAGACCATTTACATGATAGAACAGACTCAGAAGGACTAATAGCAGCAAATTTCATTAGGAACAGTCAATCTCAGCGACATATAAATGCTGACAAGTCATGATTTAGGCACCAGAGCAAAGCCAATACCTACACAAGAGCTTGTACCAGGACATCATCTTGGTGCTGGGTTAGTCAGATATGCTAAAAAAGACTGAAGAATACACTGCTGCAACATGAAGTGTTTGGCCCACATGAGGAGAGCCGAGTTTGCTGTGTTAAGGTGGGAAGCAGATTCTTAACTGTTTACCTTAACTGGACAGAATGCGTTCCCCCACCCCCCCCACCCCCCCCAAAAAAAAAAATCCAGGAATGCCAAATTAGCAATGTTACTTCATGCAAAAGGAATACTCAACCAAGCTCCAATGAATAGAAAGAGTATGTGCAAATATTGGTGGCCACCTTGAAGGACAAGTTCTTGGTCTTTGGGAAACACAAATTCAGGCCCATTTGAGCTATTAATCTGCATATTTAGACAATGGGCATTTTATGAAGTTGCTACTGCACAGAAAGATATGCCTGCACAATATTACAGAGAAAGCTACTCCTAAAAATGCCAAAGACCTTCCTCTATTTAAAAAGTGTTATTAGATTGTTTTAAGCAGTGTCATTGGAGCTACTTCTTAGCTCTTCCAATTGGTGTTGTGATAGGTGCGGAGCAAAAGACAGTTTTAAGATTATAGCCAATAAACTTTTGGGATCCTTACAGGAAGGAAAAATTATGTATATGTGAAAAAAAGAGAATGAGTAAGACTTAGCCAGTCCCTCTGACTTCAAAAGTTGAAGCCCAGAATGCATTGACAAATACATATTTTTTCCTCTCTCCACAGATACCACTTTGTAATGACCATGGTATATCACAGAGACTCTCCCCATCATTCTGCTTTATGGGATACTGGAGACCAGCACAGCTTGATTCCACTCCTCAGTTCCTGGGCGATTTACTATGCAGGAGCAGAACACTAAGTTTAGTTTCACCCAAAAGTAAACTTTAGCACAAAGAAAAATCCTCTGAGTGTTTTAGCCCCTTTCAGTTTTTCAGTGCTTCAAGTGCTAAGTTTAAAAAGGCTATAGATTTCTCCAGACATAATAAATAGTATGCTGTATTTCACTACAAAATTCAGTCGCACCAACAATTAGATATTAAAAAAACCTTAAGAACCAAAAATTTTATCCTCTCTTCATACAGAAGAAAAAGATACATTCTCACACAATAATAGATACATAAAATTTAACTAGTAAATATGAATTTACAAGGATTCATTTCCAGCTTCTCTAGGTTGACTTACTCCCAACAGGGATTTCTTCCCTACACCACATTCACTGTTATAAAAATTGCTCTCTTGCTATATTTTTTCACAGAGCACTATCATTTAGTTTGTCCAGTAGGCTTTCCAGAAAACAAACAAAAAAAAAAAACAACCCAAACAAACAAACAACAAAATACATCAACACCCCCTTTCTGCAAACACTGAAAAGTAATGTAAGCTGTTCTTGTAGTTTGGTCTTCCTGCATACATTTTATATACCTCAGGCACAACTTTTAGAAGAATTCAAAGTCATCCAGAATGCACACTTTTAGCATCATGATTTTGATTCTAAAACAGGCCCTACTGCACACTTTCATTATTATTCTATATTTTCTTTTTCTTTGAATTTTTTTAAATAAAAACTAGAGAAAATCACTATTTTACAAATAATGAAGAACAAATTATACTCATGGTAGGGCCTGCCTTGGTTTCAAATGCAGATATTATAAAGATAGTACCAAAATTTTCTAAAATATGTCAGAACATTTTCAAGCTGCAAAACCTTATTTGGATCTGCACAGTAGTATTCTGCGGATTTATTTCAAGGCTTTTTGCACAGACTAAACAATATTTGTATTGGCAGACTTCATTAGTGAAGTAATGGACATTCCTTTGTGGAATTGTATATTTGAAGATCCAAATGTTAACACTATTACATTAGACAGAAAAAAATTAAATTTAATTTAATTTTAAGAATTAAATTAAATTTAATTAAAATTAAAAAAAGCAGATGCTCCCCAGAGATAAAACTTTACCTAAATACAATTGTGTCACTTCCACAACATTTGAAGGTTAAGTGGAAACTGTTTTCAGCATCTTTAGCAGGAATTGCTCCTCCAAAATTTTTCTCTCCCTGTATTTGAATGTAATTCTTATCATAACCTAATATAAATTGTAAATCATGCTGTTTCCAACTGAACTATGATGAATACACATTCAAATAAAAGAAAAAAGTGGTGCAGCAATATAGTCCCTGGAATTTAACACTCTGCGGTCAGAAGGTCACATATGTTAAGTTTCTTATTTATATCCCTATTAAAGCTCTGATCTGTGGGAAGCAGGATAGAAGCAATATGGCCCATTTGACAAATAAAGAATGCATTGTAGTTGTACTGTACATGTTTTCTTTCTGGGCACTTAATGATAACAGTGCATGAAATGCACATGACTATAATAAGTGGAAAAAAGATCTTCATCAGGAGACATAAATATTTGTTCCTACTACTTCTCTGGTAAGAGCTTCATTTAAAAGTGTAACTATTTATTTTTTTTTCATGCAAATTAATATTCCTCATTAGTTTTCCTGGCTTCTATATACTTTTGGGCATCAAATTATATACAAGCTGGCCAGATATTTTCACTGCATTTATGTTGAACAAGTAACATATAAAGTAAGAATAGGGACTTCATCTACATTGCATCCTGAAATTCAAAATAGTGGGTTATTCTGGTCTGCAGATCAACCCATACAATTGGAAATCAATGTGGCAAGAATTTATTCACTAGATAAGCCTTCTCCATAAAATTCAGCAAAAACCATGTCATGGCTTAGTATTTGTCCCAACTAATTTGACCTGTGATATTAATATTATTCTGCTATACATCCCATCGGTACATTAAAAAATGACATACTGACAGTTTTCCTTCAGCAAGGTATTAGTCTCCACTCCAAGAACTTTTCTTTGAGAAATTGTAAAAGAGCACATGTTCTTAATGATCCAGAGATTATGCAATAAAAACAATGGTAGAGAACAAGAGAAGATAGACAAATGATAAAGTGTTGAGCATTTAGAAAAACAAAACAAACTAACTAAAAGCTGAAGCAAAACCAGAAATGCAGGACTCATTTTAATGAGTGTGAATTATTTGGGAATTTGGGGGTTTGTTGACTTGGTGTTGGACTGTTCTGAGGCAAATGTTCCACTTCTGGCCCAGGATACTAAAAAATCACTATTACATAATACTTACACAGACTTGTCATAGCCAAAACTCTTTCCAATGTTGTTTTGGGTTTTTTTTAAATATTGGCAATGGATGCTGATGAAGTGGGTTTTTTTCCCTCAGTTTCCTACCCTAGTTGTGAATGTGCTTGGATGTTTGATAGGACAGCATTTCCCTGCTTATGGCTTCTTCTTTTTGGGATAAATATGTTCCCTTTGAGCATCTTTCTTTTAAGTTGCAATAAAAAGTGTGTCTTACTGTTTGTTTGTTTGTTTTCTTTAGGAGAAGCAGCTGGAAAGTCATAATTATGTTCACTTTCCACACTGGCAAAAACAAGCTTCATATTTTCATGCATTTTAAATTATCTATAAGGATAGACTAAGCCACTACTACCTTGAGGCTTACAAGTTTCCCAGTATCTAAACCATATTGCTATTAAAAAGGGGGTATGTTTCATTTTTAACTATATTGAGAGTAGCTAATAAATCAGTTTGCAATATGTTACATAAGTAAAAGTGGAGTATCACTGGAGAAAGACAACAGTATCATACTGCTATCAGCTCCAATATTTTGATAAAGGCAAACTCGAAACACAGCGAACAGTTGATGATTTCTTTCTGGACATCAGGAACAAGTTAGTGGTACCTCAGTCAACAAACGGTTTTTGAAGAAAGTAAAAGAGAGTGGAAGAAGGAGAGGTTGCAAAGAAAAAGAATGGTGTCAGAGACCCTGGAGGGTCAGAAATGCTGTCAAAGCTTCAATGCTCACACTTTTTGTGCACCATATACCTCCTTACACCTTCTGTTTGTCTTGCCCACATAAAACACTGTTTTGGAACAGGGCCCATCTCTTGACAGAGTACCTAATAAAAGTTTGTGGCCTGCCTATTCCTTTATCAAGATCCAATAAGCAAACATCAGTATTGAAACAAAATGCCGTCACCTTTTTGACCCGAGCATCTATGCAAAATTCAGGCACTGAGTCCTTGTTTCTCTCAAGAGGAGGAAATGATGATGGAGTTCAGAATTTCTTCAGTGCAATCTGCAGTAAATTGCATGTTAAAGCCCAATTTTCTTGAGCACAACGGGGATCAAGCAGCAGGAGATAGCTTCCTTGCTCACAGCTTTGCTTTTTAGCAAGCAGTTTACGTAAAACTCTTTGCTTTCAGTATAACTGCTTCTTTGGTTGCACCTGGAGCTTTCTTGTTCCTTTCCTGTTCACTCCTGGAGCATATCTGCCCTTCTCCTCACATGTCCTGACACCTGGTTAAACCCAAAATCCTTTTGCAAACCCTGTATTTAACTCTATCTTTCAGCCCATTAAGAAACTGCTCCAGCAGAATAATGAACAGCACTAGACACAAACTGAATTTTTAGGGGTTGTTTCAATATTTTCAACTATCTCTAAACACAGATGCATTTAACTGCTCCCTTATACAGCTTGAATAGGAGGGGGTTGTTACATTTAGCAGCTGTCCCCAGGTTTCTTCCCATCCCTAACACAACCATCACAATACCACCCCTCTATTTCATTCTTTGCTGAACATTAGTGCATTGCCTTTATATTTTCTGCAAAGAAGAGTACATGTAGAATATTCCTTTTATACTCATTTTCATAAGTGGAACAATTTTTCAAAAATGACAGGGTTTTTTTCTTCTGTCTTTTTCTGCGTGCCATTAGCATATGCAGAGAAGCTCAAAGCATTTTCTGAGTGACTAGAAATGGCTTAGAACAGATCACCTTTTTCATAGGATAGTTCCACAATCTATCCATCAAATTATTTTTTTTTTTTTTAGTTTTTTGGGAAGTAAACGGTCACCCTGTGTCTGATCAGATTTACACAACTGCTCAGGGTGTCTCTCCAGACCACCACCCCCCTGGGCCTTCACACTGCACACTGAGCACCACTCCCCAGCTGTGAGTGCTCTCACTTGACAGACAGGCCTTATCCCTCTCAGGTACAGATTTTCTAAATTTAGAAATCAAACAATGGCAAAGAATCAGTGTTTGGTGAGAATTCATGATCTTGCAAAGAGAAACCAGTCTTGTTTAAAATCCTTCAACCTACATGTGGAAGCCAGCCAAAAATGCTATAAATCAACATTCTTCACTTTTATAGGGGCTTTCAGAAAAGTCAAAATGGAGCTACATTATTTATGTTTTATGGGAAGATGTATTTAATGTTTATAAATCCATTTGGATAATAACACTGACTTTAATGCACTGATAGATGCCTCTTCTAATGTACATCAGAAGAATGATCACCTACAATATATGAAACCTTTAACATTTCCATGTTGATCAGTCTTTGCAATTTAATAAAAAGTTTTCTAAAACTCATTAAAACTGTTTTTCTTAAATGTCTTAACAATCATGATGTCAGAAAAGTACTTTCTCTTTGAGCTTTGAGAATAACATATATGAAATGGCATCTTCAGTCCTTTGGCTTCTAATAGTTCTCAAGAGAATAGCTCTATAGTCACGTAACATAGCAGGTTTTGGCAGCAGCAGTTTCAAGAAATCTGTTACAAAAGGGAGTGTCCATGCTGATGACATCGTGCTAATATGAAAATGACTTCTAACAACTCTGAGCTCTGTGTGCTCTCTGTTTTCCACAGTAATGGTCCCATGAGCTAGCAGATCAGGAAGCTGGTAAACACTGCAACTTTAGAGACATATCTAGAGAGAGGCTTGCAGAGTGCTAAAAGCAGCCAACTCTAAGCTTGACCGAGAAGCTGCAGCTCAGCAGGGTGGGACTGTAAATAAATAAATAACGCCTGCCTTTGCAGACCATGCTCCAAGCAGGACACCCAGCACCAGCTCTGGCCCAGCAGACAGCCCTGCCTCCTGGGTGCTCATGAACTGCAATAAAAGTGGAAATTGAAATCTAAGTTTCATATAATGAATAGGAAATACAAGACACCTTTATTGTGACCTCAATGGTGTTGATGTCTTTAAAAGATCAGCAAACGTGCCTATGGGACTGCTATTTATAGTACAGTAAAATAAGGATTATGAAGAAGGATGTTTGAATGTTGTATTTAAAATATGAGAAATGTGAAAGATTTTGAGTATTACAAATTTCTTTCAACTTTGATACACTGTATATGCAGCACTACCGCATGGTATTACCAAATAGAGAATGAAAATTACCAACAAAACCCACAATGGTAGCTATTAGGAGATACTAAATCTCATTGCTTGGTTTATTTTATAAGAAAAAAAAGCATAAAGCTCACAGACTTTGAATTTAAAATATATAAAGTAAGACAAAAAGAGATGTTTTTATCAGAACTGGAAACCAGACAGAAAGCTTGGTCAGAACATGTATAATCTCTGCTGTCATAACAAAAAACTACTGGTGACAAGCAATCTATACCAGAAAAGAAACATGCTGCAATGCATGCTGTAAATACATGTCAAGAAGGATACAAACGAATTGCAATTTTAAAAAGAGGACAAAATCTCTGCAAAAGAGTCCAAATTGTCTCTGTGCTAGGAGTGACCCTTTCTACATCTGCTAGCAGATCTGACAGCTCCAGTTGCCAGTGTAATATATCTAGCATAAGGAAGGATTTTCAGAATCATAGTAATAATCTTTTCACAACTATCAACACCCACAGAATTCACTCTTTGACATCCACACAGACAAACATAAAGGAAATAGGATTTCCTTATAAGTAAAATGGTAATATCTCTAGTTATTTCTGATTCCATGCTAAAACCATGCTAAGAGAAATTGGGAGAGCATTATAAAGAACTCAAAACTAAAGAAAAAGGAAGTTTGTTCTGTAATTTGACAAATCTTATTCACAATATATCTTCTGGGAAACACAAACATAACATTGTTTCATGTCAATTCCTGAAAAAACTGTACCTAAAAGTTTTGAGATGTCTAAATCAGGAAATTCTCTGTACAAATGCTAACTCTTGGTTCCTGCATACCTTTCATTATAGTAATTACACTGATATGATGACTTGGCTTTCTCTGAAAAATATCTAGTGCACCTTCCATTTCAATTGTTATGCACTGTCATAACAATTCTGTTGCTATCATGGCCTTAAAGAGTATTTTGAGACTACAAACAAAATCCTAAAACCTGTTTTATATTTACAGTACGTCTATCACTCCCAACGAGTCTCAGAACTTGGTTTCAACAGCTCATTACTTACACACAAACAAAATATTACCTCTCTCAGGCAAGCAGTCACTAGAATCATTCATCAGTATGGAAATGTATGTATTTATTTTCAAACAGGATAGACACAAAATTAATAACATTTTACTACAGCTTTGTTTTTAAAGTAGACATAATTTCTTCAAAAGGGTACTAGTCCATTTCTAAGGCAAAATTTACTGTTCAGTGTTCATTATGTGTTTTTAAGACAGCAGTCACTAATTAAAAAGAAACCCAACCAACCAAAATAAAACAAAAACCAGCAAAAAACCCCAAATTGCTGTTGTTATCTAAAGTCTGAATTTTTTTCAGTCTTCAGTATAACTTGTACTGTAAATCCAGAGGTACCTTCAGACACACATAAAGCCAGCTTATTTTCAGCAAGACTCCTTTTTAACACCATGCCTTTGCCTTGTGGTTCCTAGTGTTCCCAGACTAGAACATACATGGAAGAAGAAGTTCCTTCACAATGCAAAGGGCTCAGGAGTCTGAGGACTCCACAACAAGAAGAAAACCAGCAAACCATGGCTACTTTAGTGAAGACTTGTCTGAAATAATCAGAGCCAAGCTTAACTAAATAAGGTCTCCTCAGGAACTAATCAGTTCAGTAGATAACATTAGTTGTGTTCTGGCAGACTAAGCTGGAAAAGCCTTCCAGCAAGATACTAACACAGTAGAGACATGGTGCCACTCATTTTGGCCAAGGCAGGCTTATTTTCATTATTCTGCTTAGACTAGACTTGACACAAGGAAAGATTGGGAAGCTAAGTGATTACCAAGACAGCCTTGAATACTCTGGAATGTGTGATTCCTCTCTCTGGGACAGAGAAAGCTTCTAAACAAAGACAAATTATCTTATGCCAATTGAATATTTCCAGTATGAAGACTCTTGACAACAGACAGTCTGAAACTATTAAGCAGACATTTTCAGGCACATTAAGTGTTTGAAGGGACATTCACTGACCTTGGGAGAAGTAAGAAGGACCCAGAAAAGCTCAACATTTTGCTATTGATTAAATATGAAATAGCCTTCTGACATCTAATATCATAAAGCAAGAAACAAATGAACACAAGTCTCTAAAAGAGGCATTTAAGTAATTATCATGTAGACCTTAAAACTGCTTAACATGAGATTAGTCTACTTCAAATTAAATTAATATGCAGGCCCCTTCAAAATTAAGACTTCCAAAAACCCTAAGCTATGCAAGATCTACCATACAATGAGCTCTTTACAGTTTCAGCACATGTTTTGCTAATCTATCACAATTTCTTAACCAGTAAAGAATAATTTTAAATCATGGATCTTGAATGCTGTTTTCAAGGACCTACATAGTGGGGGTGATCACCAAGCTGGTTTTGTACAAGTAAATATGAACAGATGAAGATCTAATTGCTTGTTATCCACCACCATTCCATTAAAACACATGTAAGTGGAAAGGATGAGAGAAAAGACAGGAGAAGAAACAGCAGCTTAGAGACACAAAAAGAGTTCATCTATAAAGACCAGGAGAGATTTAAAAACAGTGCAGTTTTTCAAGCCTGTATACACTGACTAAACAGGTACAAGTGGAGAAACTGATGAAGTTAGGGTATTTTTGATTTCTTTCAGGGAAGCCCCAAGTTCTCCCATGGGAGCTCCAAATTCTTTGATGACCTCTGTAGAGGCTATGAGGCCAGACACCTTTGAACTGTAGCCTGTACATGCAAAGAGTGCTCCTATTGAAAGAAGCATAACTGTGGACAAAAATAAAAGCTGTGAGTATTCTTTTCCAAATAAATATAAAAAACAAAATTTAATAAAATATAGCTTTCATAACTTCCATGGAAACAAGTATGAAGTATTCACCTCAAAGGACCTGTAACAAACCTTTGTGGCACAGTATCCAGCACAAATCCTTTACTATGTCATATGCATATCTCTGCCTGTATTTGCACAGCATGCTCTTGTGTTAGTCTTAAAAAAAATACTTATTACAGATGTATACAGAGATTAAAAATTCTTTAAGAAAATTAAAATCTCATCCATTCAGAGATTCTTTAAATTAAATAGAAATCTGAATTCTTCCTCTATTTTGGGAGGGTACACTGAAGATTTTGAGTCAAAAAAACATGGAAATTATTAAACTGAAACAAAATTGCACTACATTTCCTTTCAAAATAATTACAATTTAGGTAGTGCAAGAGTGACTAGCATTAGGCTTTTCTATAAATTAAAATATTCTGAGGGAATAAGTCACCACAGATTCTTTCTGCAGAAACAAAGCCTCTTTATACAAGAACACAGAATAAGAAATGCACAGATACAGCCCACAAAGATTAAGATATGAAACTAAATTCAAACCTAACAGAAGAAACATCAGTGGGATAAAACCATAGGAGAATTAATTTTGTTGCAATAATTTACAATGGGAAAAGACAGCAGTGACAATTTCAATGTATTTCTCTGAAATAACTGGTCCCTGAAGCCACAGGAAGGACAGATGCAGGTGCCTTTTTCTTCCTCAATGTATCTTTCTGTAAAGAAGCTGATCTATGTCATGTCTGCTCTCCAGAAACAGGTATAAACACAAGACATATGGACAAGATGAAGGCAGCATACACACACAGCAAGGTAACCTTGAGCTCATCGTGCCTTTGGATCCCCAATGATTGCATTATCTGAACACATTTGACAAGAGGATATGAAGGGAATAGAAGGTCGTTATAAAGCTAAAGTGACAGATTCACCAGCTAAAACAGAGATTAACATGGGTCACTGGTCATCAGACAAAAACCGTTCACACCAGTTTTCAGCTGAACTAACAAGAAATACCTGAATTTTGGGAACCTTTTCTGCAAAATTATACTCTATCCTGAAGAGGTCTGTTAAGAATAAACCATATTAGAAAGCTGAAACAGTGACCACTGAGAAGAATCTGGGTAACTTCAAAAACCTTGGGAAGTACCAATTAGGTGCACCAAAAACTGAAAAATTACTGTGAAGAATAAAATACAGATACAATTAAATCTAATCACCTTGACGTATGTTACAGACATCAGACTAAAGAATGTAAAAGTAATTCAGACTTTAAAATCTGTACTCAGATATGAATGTTCAAATAATGTAAAGCATTTCCATTTAGAAACTAAGATAAGAGAGAACCCACTTGCACAGAGGGTACTTTAGAGTGGCTTACAGATCACACACATTCACAGTGAGCTACTCTCATGAATGTGTTTACAGAGCACACACTAGAAGAGAGTTTACAGAAACTAAGATTTCAGATCTAAATTTAAAAATATGTTTATTGTTATTCAAAGCTAAGTTATTCATTACTCAGCCAACATATTGGAGCAGACAATATTCTCTCACTTCCTCTGGGTTTTCTCTAATCTTATCTGCATTTCTTTCTATGCATTTTTGAGTAATCAAAGGTTATAAGCTTGATATCTCTGAGCTAAAAACATCCCTAGTGTTCCCACTGCTTCGTTTTGTATATATTCTTTCTTTTAGTGAGTCTCTAAACCAAGGATAAAAGAAAAAAATCAAATAAGATTATTTCAATTAGAATGAATCAGCAATTTGATTTTTTCCAATGTATTAAGCAAACATTCCTCTTAAGACACCAATTGATCCAAGCTGGTGTTAATAAGGATAGACAAGTCGATGTTAGGCATTCCTTCAGTAGATGTGCAAATTCAGGACTGTGGTAATGAAGCAAAACTCAAAAGCATTTACATCAGCTTTCCATAAGGAAAATTATTCAAAAAACTTCATTTAAGTTATATACCAAAAGAAGCCTATAACCTAAACATACTCACAAGACATTCATAAATAGAACTGTTAAAGAATTTTCTGACTAAACTGAAAAGGAAAGTGTGTCAAAATTTAAAGTGTATTCAGAAATATCACCGATCCAGCAAACTTCCATCAGTGCACTGGGACTTTCAGGCCTGGTGGGCATGGCTCCTGGCTGGGACCCAGGCTCCTGCGGCCCTCTCCAGCCATACTAAGTGAGGTTTCCCAAGAATCAGAGGCCTGAAAGTCCTCAGAGCCCTACAGGAAAGTGCCAAACCCCTGAATGGAAGCTAAGCTGAAGCATCAGAGACTCCAGACGGAAGAGTGCAGAGTCAGGTGCCTGGACAGTTGGATACGCCAGCCCCAGCGCCAACGCTCTTCCTGCGCCTGAAGTGATGCAGAGTGAGGCCCCAGGAGCCCCAGCTGAATTCATTGCTGTCAGAGCTTTCACATTTCTCGTGCCAATCCTAGAAGCCTTGGCTTTCCAGCTGTGCTGGTAACCCAGGCTGCACAGACATGTAAATTCACTGGGAAATTTCTTTACAACAGGAATGTCTTTTTTGGAGTTATGCTTAGAAACCTGTCGCGTCTTGACATCGTGACTCCATAGCATGGTCTAAGTGTATTTGTATTTGATTTAAACTACCCAGCTCAGGAATTGCTAAGCAATATAGCTATGGTGCCACTAGCTGATTGTGGAGTTAACTACCATCTTCCTGGATACAATTTATTCTGCTGCATATCCATGAACTCGTTGGTTAACTGCTGTAACACTGATTTGACCAGATAACTGCTTCTTCTGGGCTGGATTTCTTTCTCTTGCTAATTAGCACAGTGCAGCTAAACTAAGAATACATCACACTTACCAATAAAGGCAAAACCTTGATGTATAAAGGTGAGGATTTTCTTTTTCTTGACAGAAAAAAAATACAGATGGAAAAAACATGGATTTTCAGACAGGTGTGAGGGGAAATGAGTGGTAGCTGCACTGTTTAGTGCAGAGAAATATATATGATGTGTCAACACATGGCAAAGTGTGAAGAATGTACGCCTGCATGTATTAAAAATATATGTATTCACAGTACTAAGCAATTTGCAGCTAAAGTCTGGCTATTGTGGTGTCTATTAAATCCATAAGAGAATCCGCAGTTGCTGTAAGGTTTGGTGAAATTTTAATTTCAAATTAGTCTGCAAAGATACTCCTTCCAATCCTACCAACTCATTTATTGTAAAGAAAGAATCATAAACTTATATTTGTGTTCTGTGGGACCACTGCTAATGCCCTAAGTACTTCTGGTTTCCTAGTAGACCGATTTACAGCTCTTGCTTAGGACTTGAAATTAGTCTTTATCAGTGAGACAAATAGCAGGCATGGAGAAATTCCCTAAAAATTCCATTAATTAGTCTATGGAAAAAGAATGCCATTGCATAATAGCAAACAGAATTTCCTACTTAGCCCATGCTGCTTCTGTACATTTTCTAAAAATCATACATTTAAATCAGTATAGCAACATAAAACTTGATATCTTGTTCTGATAGGAAAGCTAGGAGCACTACAGTAGCATCTGGGATTTAAGATTCTTTTATTATTTTAGGCAGGTAAGGTTTGAGGGTTGGTTCTGTTTCATCGAGTTGCTTTGTTTGTTCTTCCACTTTACTATTTCCTAGGACCTTAAGAGCGTGACTGCTTGACAGAGACACTTGGTTCTGGGCACTTGCTTTCTCTCATTATCTCTGAAGAGAAAAAAAATACCTCTTTTGTTCCCCTTATCGGTTCACTACCTTATCCAAATACTCATTTCTCTTTTAAGAAGGAAAAGACAACTGAAATCATGCAGAAACTATGCCTTACATATTAAGAAAAACATTATCATTCAGGCAAAGTGCTAAGTACTCAGATAATAAAACTGAATAATTCTATTTCTAGGGTTTTCCATTTCATGTTTTTTCATCTAGAGCTTAACTTAAACAATTTAGGAAAGAATTTTGTGACATAAAAGAAACATTTTCTGCCCAAAACTTTGGGATTATGTTACAAATAATTTATCTCTATTCCATTGTGATGTTTTTATACAATATCATTAGCAGAAATAAAATAAATTGTGACATTTCAGATGGTGTGAACCAACAGAACTCTTCTAAATCCTATGGAGTTCTGCCAATTTCCACATTGGCTGACAGTTTGGACTTGAAACTTATACCATAAAATCAGAAAGAAATAAATTTCAAATTCTCTCTCGCTAAATAATGAAATCCCAAAGAAAGGAAAAGCCTTTTATCCAAACAATTTTAAAAGAATGTGATAAATTATATGTATTTGCCTATACTGTATCTGAGAGACATTACTGGCAAGGTATACATGTCAGAGGTGAAAAATGCATATTGCAATAAATGCAATGGGGCTTTTTGGTTTGAGAAATATTTTTTTAAACTTGATTATTTGATTAATTTTTCCTTTCCTCTTGTTCATAATGAAGTGAAAATTCTACATTCCCATAAAACACATACTTTTTTTTCTTTCCTCATCCCTGTCCATATGGTATGACAAGCTTGGATCCAAAACAATCTCTCATGAGTGAGGGTAAATGCCTGATCATTACTCTGAGCATATGGTAGCATTTTTCATTGTCCTTCTATTTATAAATACATTTTTAGCATTTATTAAAAGATATAGAACAACTATCCAGCCTTGTTCATATATAGAGTGATCAAACATTCTATGTGCTCTGCTTTGCCAGATTGCCCAGGTATAACAATCATTAGAGTGACTCACAGCTGTAAATTGTTCAAAATAAAGTGTGTCCTACAATCCTAATTCCTCATTAAATTTTAAAACAGGAAATATAATCATTTTGATTTCCAATTCTGAAATATTTCAATACTTCAATATTTCAAGCAAACACTGCATGATGTGCACAATTCTCCACCAGCTCTGTTCTGTGTCACTCATCTTCTCCTGAGCTCATCACCTTTCCCAGGAAAGAACCTGGCCCAAGAATACTGAACCATGGTGTGGTAAAGATCCATGTGACAAAAGGATATCAAAAACAACAAGCTGCATCCTACATTACAATGAAAAATAACAAAGAAGAAAACCCTACACTTAAACCAGCAAGTACAAGTTGTTTTTTCATATAAAAGTGTATCAGGACTCCTCTTCAAGGGTGCTCTAGCCAAACTGGTAGACAAACAACTTTTGAGGCTTTGTGTTAAGGCTCTGAGATGATTCATTGTAAATTCTCAAATCAAGTGATATTTGTCAAATGCAAGAACAGAAGCATCATAGGATAATCTGGAAGGATGATAATCAGGGTTACTGCACATCATTAATAATTAGGCACCTGCTTTAGCAGGAGAAGACTCCTTGGTTTCCATACAGTCAATATAAAGGCACTGGTAGGCCCCTTGGAGACTGTCATTTTCTCTCAGCTGGCAGTAAAAGGAACCTGGGGCACAGGTTAGCCAGCCGAATTAGGTGGTTCACATTGGTTGTGATTTTCCCTTCA
The DNA here is from genome assembly GCF_963513975.1 of Fringilla coelebs. Taxonomy (NCBI): domain Eukaryota; kingdom Metazoa; phylum Chordata; class Aves; order Passeriformes; family Fringillidae; genus Fringilla; species Fringilla coelebs. The sequence continues at coordinate 13,904,910 of NC_140067.1, forward strand.
CATACAAAAATTTACAGATTTTAATTTAAAGAACAGCTGCCTGTTTTTTTAGAAATCAGGCAGAAGGCAAGCAAAATGGTTAATGGCAATGGCTTGGGAAAAGCGATTTTGATGCTGCAGGCAAAATTGTCAGCTCATCTAAACCAACATAGCACTTACTCTTTCAGAGAGCTCTGCAGACTTGTGAAAGCCCAGAATCTGGCTGTATACACAGCCAGGAAAAACTATGATTAACAGCTAATCTGGGAAGATAGTTATCTGGAAGAAGTGCCTGTAGAGAGGGTAGATCCACTTTAGGTAAATTCTAAATTGTTCCTCTTTAAGATAAATGAGTTCAACATTTCTAGCATCGAGGACCAGTCAGTAGTTTCGGGGCTGTTCTTCCACATCACTTTTCTAGATACGTTCAAAGTGCAAGTTCATTCACAAGAATGGCTTTTGCCTGATGGATTTCATGGGCTGCCATTCTGTATCTATGCCTAAGCAAATAATGCTGCAAAAGAAAAACTATTATAGGCTCAATCACACCCAAAGAAAAGCGTCAGAATCTGTAAATAAACAAAATGGGGATATATCCATGCCTTTTTTTTTTGCAGGCCTGGTGTAAGTACTATGTATCAAAATGCAAAGATACAAATGGTCTGTACATGATGACCCATGCAAGCTTCATCAGAAAAGGAAAAAAATCTAGAAGTAAAATCAATTCAGTATAACGAGCAAACATAATGCTTACTCCCCTTTCCCAAATCCTCATCTGCTCTCTGCAACAATGCAATGGCATCAAATCAAACTAAGTCACATAGAAGGTTATTTCTCACCCCTAATTTCCATCTTTTTTTCTCAAGTTAAATTCATGTCTTTGGGAAGTATATCTCTATATCAAAGGAACAGCAATTTCAGGAGGCATATTATAGATAAGTAACAAAGATGTTGTTAAACATCTCAATCAGAATGGAGAGAAAATTAGCTAGATCTTTGAAATAATATTGTTAAACAAATAAAACAAAACCAGTTAATTTTTCCAAGCCCACAGCAATTTCAGGGTAGCTGCCATCAAGAAGACTTAGACAGGCTGTCAGAAAGTAAATGTACATTCTGGCTGTGAAGATTGCTGGTCCCTGAGGAAGCCATGACTCCAAAATTATTTATATTTGAGAAAGAAACCCTTTTTTATTATTATCTTTCATTAAAACAGCAATTTATCATCGCAACATAACTGTACAAGTCCTTAGTGATTCATTTTCCTGGATCTAAGAAGGAAAAAGCCTCCAGTAGCAAGACAAGTTTTACAGGGTGAATTTCTCAAGAGCTTAGTTCACTGGTTTGATATCTGCAAGCCAGAGATATTTAGGTTTACACTCAGTGTCTGACATGTTGAAGATTTTATTGCATTCAGAAACTGGCAGAGTACATACTGAGAAAAATGTGCAAGAGGCAAGTGGAGAGTGTGTTGGCAGATTCTTAGTTCATTTAAGGCTACAAGAACAGCACTTAGACATCCCAGTCAACTATGCAGAATTCTTAACTTTCAATTTAGGCAGTTATTAGGAATGACCAAATGTAAAAGGCTTAAGAAAGTAACTTTCTTTTCTTTTTAAGTATGGGCTTTTTTCTCATCCTGTTTTGCTTTAAATCTCTATTTGACTTTGCAAGCAAATCTTGCTATAGTCTACTGCAGTTCTATACATAAATGCTAAATATACAAATAATCTTAGGTAATTATGTTAACCACATTAGAGCTGGCACAGGAAAGGAAGGAAAATTGTTGTAAATAATTTTCTTAAATTATAAACAATTTCTATTATTGCTGAAATAATACCTGAAGACTTCTATTTTTGCAAAGAGTTGAGCAGTATTTTGACAAGGACAAGTTCCCTCTTAAGTTTTGTGAGAATTTTTTCCTTCTAAGCAGGCCAAAATATACCACACAAATATTGCCCCTCTTTGGTACAGAACTCCAGCATCACATAGCTCACATCTTGGACAGATCCTGAAAATGAAAAATAATAAGGCTGGGTGGGGGAAGGAAGCATTCCAAACTTTTCAAGCTTCAAGAAATGTTAAGTTTGGGTCCAGTTCAAGTTTTTCGGGAAGATTTAACTCAGTTTTTATTTTCTTCAAAATGCCTGAGCACCCTCAGGGAGTATTCTCTTCCTAGAGAGCTCTTGGAAAACCATATTTTTTCACTGACAAAAGGATCAGCAAATGAACCCTGATGCCAAAAGTTGGAAGTTAAACCAGTTACTGTGGCAAATCCCATTCCCATGTTTGTTCCTCAAAAAGGTTTTTTTTCTTTACAAGGATTTTAAGAGATTATGCAGAACTCGTATATTTAGTGATCCCTCATATTTCCAAATGAAAATGACACTTTTCTATTATACTGCATGCAACGAAGCAAAAATTACTTCTCTATGCTTTAGTTCCAAAGACTCTTACACACTGAAGTTGTTCCTTTAAAACATATTTTCTAAAGACATTTACAGCTAGAAATGTGCTGCTGATCCAAAACATCAAGAAAAGGAACAGAGGAAGAGGGAGGATCTCTGAATAATTTAAAGCAGCCTCCTCATTCAAAAGTCATTCTCTTTTTAATCTCTCACACTTTGTAGCCAGAGACTTTATGCTGGGTTCTGGCAGAAAGTCAGGAAACAATATATCTGCAGCCTTAGAACAGGATGAAAAGAAACAACAAAAGGACAGGAGAAACACTACATGCTGTACTTCTACACAAAGTTTGTTTTCCAGATATTTTTCTGCATCCACAGGTAGAATCCACTGCTTGAGGGCCGAATCTCTCTCCCCCACATCTTTACCTACACAAGGCACGAGTATGCAGGCGCACGCATGCGCGTGAGGACGCACAATCCGTTGTGCTGGAACAGATGTCTTTGATTAGCCATTGGTATTTGTGTTATTATTTATAATGAGTTCTACTGGAAGAAAAATTGAATGAAAATAAATTATCTGCATCATTAACAAAGATAACAATTAATAAACAACTGAGCTGGGCCAAAATTTCCCTATCCAGAATTTATGAAAATAGGCTTTTCTCTAACAAATTCTAATACTTCCTCTTTTTTTCCATAATCACTTTTCCAAAGTCCAGAATGGCCCATTTTAGAGGATCTCCTAATGAATCCAATAAGGGAGGCCACTTGCCATCTTCCTCGTGAAGGAATACTTCACAAAGACCCTTGGAAGAATCAGATAATACAGAGAAGAAAAACTTCCCAGACATTGTGTATCTGGAAGATGAATACAGAAAACTCATCCAGTATTAGCAGCTCATTAAATTATTGATTGTTTCAATCCTTACGTTCAAAAGTATTCTCAAAAATTTGGCATACTATTTATAATTTTTAAAATACTTTTTTTGTGCTCCCTTGCTTCCCCCTCAATTTTCCTCTTCTTCCATGATATTTTTAAAAGTAACTCCTGTGAACAAATGCAACATCACAACCACAAATTATTTTCTTTTGCTTCAAATTAGCACTCGGAACACAGCAAGATCTCCTCAACATTAAGCTTCTGAGAGACCACCAACATACATGAACCACAGTGCAACAGTCATTAACACCTTCAGTAATTGTTACAGAATTCTGTTTCAGTACAGAAGTGATCAGATAATTATTTCCCAAGGAACCTGCAACTTTATTCTCAAAACCTATATCTTCCATTAGAGCTTTGGTAAATGGCTAACTGTGAAGTTCTAAGCGCACAAGTCACTTCTGGCTGTCATTGCTCATGACAACAACCAAAGGCTCCTCCAGACAGCCATAACCAATGTGAATGAAAAACAGAGGACTGGATTTCAAATCTGTCCAGATGTCATTTACATGATACAGTTATGCCACAGGAAAGAAACCAAGAGATTCAAAATACAAAGGAGATAGATAATTGTAGAAAAAACAAAGTCTGGGCAGCTACAAGGCTTTCATAGGTATGTCAGTGGTTGCTAAGCACATACCTGAGCCCAAGAACTGCAGTATAAGGAGATACTGAAGGAGAAAAACAAGCTTGCAACCTGACAAGCCTTCCTTTTACAATAAAGTAACTCTGATTGTATCCTTCCATAACACTATACCCTTCTCCCAGCCACCGGTTTTCTTAGGCACATATGTATATTTTTAATCTGAAAATTCAGGGCAAACAAAGCTCTACAAACCAATATAGAAAAGTGCATTACAGTCAGACAACATATTCTCCTGAAGTCATGGCAGTCTCTAATCCATGTGACTAACTTGGAGCACTCTCCAGCCACACTCCAGTGGAACTTCCACTGCCCAACACAACAAACCAGTAAGCCAGATGTAAGAACTGGGAGAATAGTTTAATTGCTCATAGTGCATGCTACTTTTCACTGCACGGCCATTGAAAAATAAAAGTCAACCAGGGTTATGTAGTCTCAAAGAAATATATAGTTGAATTGAAAATATAATGTTATGTAATCACTTTCACATCCTCATACATTTTAAGATGGAGACAGTCACTGTGCATGGTAAATCTATAAACAAAGAGGAAAAGAATAAACAAAAAGGCTTGTGTGAGAAACAATCTCCAGTGATGACTCAATTGCTGTATCAAATTCAAAATATTGTACTGTTTTAAAGTGGCTCACTCAATAAAAAGCCAAAAAAGTATTATATTGACAAGAATAAAGATTACAAACTTTCACTCAATATATAATGGAAAACATTGTGTAGAACATAAAAAAATGATTCCATGAAGCTCTTAGTCGCTACATTTAAATCTAATATAAAGCTGAAATTTATAATTAAATTCTCAGTAATTAATGGCACATTTTGGGAGAGGAAACTGATAGCAAGTGCAACAATGTAGGCACCAAATATCCAAATTATCTTGCAGATGCCATCTTGTCTACTCTTTTATACTAACTTAATGACATGGTATAACAACAAAAACTTCTTGAAATCATTTAAATAGCAAATAGCAAACCTTTGACATTGAATTAGTACAACTAAAGCAAGCAAATCAACTGCTATGTGTAGTGTAAGCAGTTGCAAGAACCCCATTTCCATAATTGGGGAATACTTTTAAACTTGTAAAATACTTTCTTTCATGGTGAACTTGCTGAAATTTTAACATATTAAAGTTTTAACACCACAAGAAATTCAGGGACAGGAGAAGGTGGGCTGCACATCACGAATTACTATCAAGTATGAATAACACTACCAAAAAATCCACACTAACAGGGGGACGTCATATGGTAGCCAGTAACCATCAAAGAGGGATAGACAGAACTCTAAATTTCAGTTGAAATTTTCAAATAAGTTACCTCCAAAGCTGCATACAACAGTGAGATACTCTGATCCAAAGGGCAATTTTGAGGTTCATTCATTTTTCCTGGACGTGTTCATCCCTTTTGCACAAAATTCCTCTGTGTTGAGTAGTTAAGAACTGTATTTTTGTTATTCTCTGAAAAGCAATAGGAAACAAAATAAAACCACAAGCTGAAACAGCTTGAGTGTGCAGGGGATTTTGTGGGCACTTGAAATCTGAAACTGAACAAAAGACTAGAAAGAGTTCCAAGAGGTTTGTACATATTCTTCCCAAAGTAGTTCCAAACACTAGAGTGGTGCAGAGTTGGGCCCACAGTCAGGAAGTAAAACTAAAGTAGTTGTTAAAGACTTACACGAAGAGTTAGCCCAGTAAGACATACTCTACTACACAAGTTCTTAGGTTCTAGAATGATTAATACAATGAAAAATAATAGCTCCTTCACTTATAGCCATGCTACTTAACCAGACAACTCTATGTCCCATTCATCTTAAAACACATAATTGGTTTTTCAGGCCCCATCTGTTTTGTCAAAATCTAGCTAAAGGTTTTACAAATAGAGTATTTAGTTGTTAGCTGTAAGCACATCCAGCTTACAGTTGTTAAATGTAAACACAAATTTCAAAATATCTGTATAGCAAAAATTCAGGAACTTAGTTATTAATTTTCCATTTCTCTTTAAGTGATCATGGTCTTATATGTAAAATGTAAAATCAAGTCACACTCCTGTAACAGTAAAAAGATTGTCTTTTAAGCAATTAATATCCATCTCACATTGTAGATTCTCTTCATCACAAAAAATTTTGTCATATAACATTAGTCACAAATTTTAAGAGCTTACAAATGAAAAATTGTTAAAAGTAAAACTTCCATACTATTGGAAGCATGCAGATGAAAGGAAACTTCATTTATTTTTATTTTATGCTTGAAACTCACAAGTACTAAACAAGTCAAAGTGCTTATTCACAAGAAAATAATTTATTCATTTTATGTATTGTTTATTGTATATTACTTTTATTAAATCTCTAAGTGACTTTTCCAACACCTGATAGGATTCCTGAAAATACTCAAGGAACTTCCACTAGAAATACTACTGGACTTTTCAATGCTGATTTGCTGAAATTACAAAACTAAGTATTTTCTCTGTAATACTCTTTCTCCCCACATATCACTTCTGTGTATAGATGATATAAGACCAGTATTTATGATTAATATTTTTATAAACATCTATTTCTAAGGTGTATTAACACACCTTTTGGGAATCTGTGGCTTTCAGAAATACAAAATGAACTACAACAAATAGAAGTGACGTGCAAATAAAAAGTCATCCCATCTTGAGAAACAGACCCAGACACAACTGACCAAATAACAAAGATGCAAAGGAAATCTTTATTTTTGTGTCCTCTTCTGGAAACACTACCCATCTACCCCTGTCAGACTGAAAGAGAAGATCAGAATGTCCTGTGAAATCCCTCTTCATGCTCCCTATGGAGATAACCCTCTTCCTGTCCAATACAGGTTACTATTTCTAAACTTTCTCACCCTACATTATCTGACAACAGGTGAAATTTAACTAAATTTAATTTCCTTGTGTCTTTGGGACTGGGATCCATCAGCAAGATGTCAACTCTGCCCCTCAGTTAATGCATCAGCTAGCCACTTTTAGGAATACTCTACAGATTACTCAGAGAGGAAATAAGAATAGTGAATTCACTCCACTTTGCAGTGGTGAAAATAGCTGTGTGTGAGCACGACAAAGGGGTGTGATCCAGGATCTGAAAGTCACAGAGTAAACATCCAGGAGGAGTATCTGTTTTTTATTACACCAGTTTGAACTGCATTATTATAAAAAGCATTTTGATTATGTCCAGCAACTTTTATATTGAGCAAAATAATTTCTGTTTTGTTCAGCATTTTCCCAAGAAAGCATCTGATCGTGATTTGAACACATGAAGCACACAGAGATACCATTCCACTTAGTAAGTTGTTTCATGGTACAGTAAGTACCATTTAACATTTGTCTCATTTCAGTTGCCAGTCCATCATTCCAACTGCACCTTACAATGTTCTGCTTTTTCTGCACAGTGAGTGCCTTATAAATTTCTATTTTTAAAAGATTATACACATTAGGCTTTCTACAGCTTTTGTCATAGACATTTTCTTCACTATTGGTATAATCTTGGTAGTTCTGTATCATCTGTTACCTTTATACATCTTTTAAGTAACTGATTTCAAAACAGTATATGAGTACTCTTCTCATGCCATTTTACAGAGATTAAAAATCTTCTGTATTTCCAGCTTGTATTTTTATGGATGACAAGCCTCCTTATCACAATTCTGATCTAGGGGCTCACAATCCACCAGAAGCCCCAGTTTTCAGACCACTATTCTCCACTGTCTCACCTTGCTCCTAAGTAGAAACAGCATCAGTTGGTAGTAATGCACATTTGTTTTAGAGTATTGCAATTGAAAATTACACTAAAGATTCCAGGTGATTCTCCTCATCCTGCTGCTTTCCCAATTTGTCAGTGTTTTAGCCATCATGTATTTCATCAGCAGTTGTAGCACTAAGATGCAAACACAGCTTGTGATTTGTTCCACTGTAAACTTATTCCACCATTCTGACTGCCCAATTTAAATGTAGGAAAACCTGTCCATAAGCATAGTCAGATGGTCTTACTGGTTAAACCAAAGCAAAGCCACGTGACATTAGTCATCAAGCCTGGAAATAAAGTAGAGGCAGCAGTGAACTCTCATTTTTTATTTTTAATTACCAGGTGAGGAACACAAACACCTATTGGTTTCGTGGTTCTTGGGAACAGTCACATTAATAAAATTCTTTCATTTGGGAGTCCACTAGGTCTTTCCTTCAGTACCTGGTATACATTGCTCATTTTGACAGTGCATTTGTTTCACATTTGCTTTTAAGCACATAATAATCACTTCCTCCTCTGCATCCTACTTTTGTAAATAAAGCAGAAAAAGCAGTTTTGCTTGACTGAAAGAGAAGTTTTTCTCAGTAAATTTCTTTAGGCACATATAAGAAAATAGCAACACTTCTGTCCATGCCCTGATTTTCTGTTGTATGCAAATTAGTTGTTTATTTAAACTATATATCTGAAATATGATATGTAATTAAATAACCTGTAACAATAACTTAACTTTGAAATTCCTTTCTGAAGAAGTTAGGGTAAAATTAAAAGAAAAAATGGGGGATGTCAAAGCCAGAGTCATTTTAAAATTCTAGTCTCAAATAAAGAGCAAATAATGAGATACAGAAGTTTACACCATTTATATTTATGCAAAATATGTTCACTAACATAAAAATTAGCACAAAATATGTTTTTCAATGGCTAGAAATATTGCACAGTAACACTACAATTTCACCAGATGTTTAAGTCAGTCAATGTATGGGTTCCCAATGGATCAATCTGCCACACCTACCTTTTCCTCCTGCCCCTTGCCTTATGTAAGCTCCACTGCATATGGCCATGACATCAGTAAAACCATCTGAAAATTATTTTCTCTTCTTTTTGGCACAGTAACTTCGATAGATCAGTGGATATTGATGTAGCCCACTCAGCAATAACGTGACCAATGCAGCAAATTCAGGGGAGCAGCTGGAGCATCTAGCTTAGAAAATGAGTGGCTACCCCTTGGCAGTGGGGTCTTTGGTCAATAGGTAAGCTAAAGCTTACTGGGACCCTGCATTTGAGGAGAAGGAAAAAAATTATCTTCTTTATAAAGAGAACAGCAGAAGTATCTCCTGAATAACAAAAATGCAGGCGATTTCAAGAAGAAAGATTAATTTCATTTAGACCCCTTTGTGGACTCCAAATGAACAAGGTTATAAAAACAAATACATTTCATCATAAAGAATTTCCTCCAAGAAATGAACTGTATAAGGTATGAAGAAAGATGTACTCACTTCACAAACTAAACAACATAATCCACTTTCCCATAACACTTTTGCCACCACTCTGCACTGCCATCCCACGTGATAGCTGCAGTGCCTACAAGACAAAGCCAATGCTGACTTCTAGCCCCAATGCATTATCAAAACCATATGCTATACCTTCCTCCAAAACATCTCTCAGCTTCCTGTGTTTCCTCTAAACCCAACGAACAAGCATAAGCACCAAAACTCTGTTCTATCCCTGAGTCTCACAAGAAAAGCAAAATAAGCTCTACGCTTGCCCCAAACAATCTCAGGACATATGAACAGAATCTTTACTATGGGGACTAGAATGTAGACTCCCTCACTGATCTCTATCACAAATTAATAACTAGTGTTCAGTGTCCTCCATCAAAATAGCCCTTGGCTACTTTTGCATCAACATTTTTGAAGAAACAAAACAAAACAAAGGCCATAATGAAAAATCAATATATACCACACTCTAATTAACACATTTCTTCAAACAAAAAAGTGAGAAAAAAACCTCAGCACAATACATAAGCAAATATTCAAAGAACACATCTCCCCTGATGAAAATACCAGTCACAACACATTCAACAGTCCAAACATGACGTATGCCCTTTCTGCAGTAAAACTATCCCTCAGTGATCTAAAACACCTGGTTGTCACAAAAGGTACTGAAATTTAGACATAAAATTATAAAATATGTAAGAACTGCATAAAGATCAAACTTTGAATTCAGTCTTCCCCAGACTCTACTTGCTTCTGAAGAGTGACTCACCAAATAGCATCAGAAATGGATAAACAAATAGAGTAGAAGATCAAAGCAGAGAATCAGTGTGCGTGTGTTGGGCAACTATAGGATCACAGCAGGTCTGAGAGGAAGTCTACAAACACCTAAGTAAAATACAGAAATTCCAACATGGTGCATTCTGAACCACAGCTTCCTTGAGAATAACTTCATTTACTTTCCTTTTAAGGCCTATGCTGGAAGTGAATGTCACCACAGCAAATGGTGAATAAACTGGTGCAAAGAAAGTCAGGTCTGTGCATTTCAGATCTTTCTGTAAAATGTCTAGCTTGGAAATCCAGCATGAAATGGTTTCTGATGCAACCAAAATATATCAAGCCTAATCTTGTCACATTGCCAACATGCACAAACCATATCTTGCTCAAGTTTGCATGGCTAATTTCATTAATTCCTTTGTAAGCAGCCTACAAAATACCCTCGTTACAGAATGTGAGTCTATGAGAATATGGAGTAAGAAACACAAGGATCACAACACAGGTTGTGTCACAGCTAAAACAAACTGAGCTGCAATGGTAGAGAAGGATAATACCTACTTAAATTTAACAGGCAAAATTACTGACCGCTACTTAATAAATAATAAATAATAGTGGATTGGCATTACAAGGAATTAGCATAGTTCATGACTGACATAGCATAGCTGATTAATTGTCACTTATGTACAACACTTCAGTCATGTTGGATGATTTTTTGACACAAAGAATACAGTAAAAAATTATTTTCTTCATTAAAAGGGTTTCATTTCTTAGGAAATTTTCTTTTACCCAACGAGTGACCTACTTTCAAGAGACTTTTGCCTCTTAGTGTTTCAGTTATTTTTTCACCAAATTCAGTTACGCGACATCAAATTGCTCTCTCAGATGTTTTAAAAGACTACAGGAAAGCACTGTTAAAGCAAGGTGCAGAGGAAAATATAGTTAATTTCTGGAATTCATTGAATGTGAAAAATGTCATTTATGAATATCAGACAGCATGAAATAATATCCAAGATACAATACTGGTACATAAATGAGAAATAAGTTCATCATAAATTCAAGCTAGATATTGACCATACAATTCTTCTTTGGCTATGTAGCTAAGACTGCAAATAACACAATATTAGATATTAGAATGCTTTCATGTCACAGGCCTTGGTGATATAATAGAGGAAAACAGCAAAGAATGAGTGCAGTGTGGTATCTTACAACTGAGTCATCAATTTCAAAATTACTCAAATTATCACTGCACTGAAATAAAAAAAGAGAAAGTTAAGATATTACAAAATTATTAGAAAAGGTTTGTACAGAGCACAGAGTTAATGAAATGTGGCACTTCCAGCATGCAGCTGAGGTCTTTAACAACATTAACTGATATTTGAAAGTTTGTATGGCTCCTAATAAGATCTGGTGTTAAATTTGACCAAACTGCCACTGCAAAAACAAATAATTTTTCTTAGCATAACATCTTCAGATGTGTACTGTCCAAAAGAGCATTGCTATTTATCAGTTACAATGAAAGATCATCAGATGATGTACATTCTAGCACATTTGTGTTTCAGAGACCATATAGTTCAGCTCAAAGGCATACTCTTCCACTAGTTACCTATTTATTACACTGGAATATTTGTTACACTGAAAGTTCCCTATTTATTTGCAATTACTTTGCAGACACGTTAATTCAGGAATAACCTTCCTGCAATATATGTGAATTCAAAAATATCACAAATATTAGCAACTTAATATTGTCAAGGAAAAACAAGATATTTCTTCAGCTCCTGTTTTGCCCCCAAGATGAAATTTTTTCATGATGTTAGGAATCTTTGATTGTTTCAGACCTTTAGTACAAATCATAGAATACAGATTATGTTATTATTACAGCATACTGCTGGATGAAAATCCGTATTCAAGGTTCAGTTATAAATGTGAGACATCCTCATCCAGACATAAACACTTGAATCCCTTTCACTGTTTCTGGGAATTACAATTCTTGGGAAAAACCTCAACCCTACAACAGTGTGATGTAACATGCAAATATGGTAAGAGGAGTCATTTATTGAGATGCTGATTAGCAGAATGCTGCATGGATTATTCATACACACTTTACCAGAGTATAACAGAATAACAGAGTTATTAAGGTCAAAATCACCAACAGACTGTGGTGTGACCAGTACAAAATGGGCATTAGGGGCCACCTTATACATACAATTCTCCCAGAAGCCGTAGCCTATAAAGCCTGCAAATCCTTATTCAAAGCCAGAATATGTAGGTTATGACATACAATTAGATCAACGTGTCTACAACACTCTTGCATTAAAGTTGTTCCCAAATGGCTCAAGATTCCTTGGGTAGTTTCAAGCTAAAAGTAGGATTCAAGTGAAAAGAACTACCATCAGTTTAAGGAAAATGCAATTGCTGACACAACTTAAATAGCCATTCTCTTTCTGAGCTACATATGAATACATGAACTGAAAGAAAAGTTGCATCTAATTACAGCATTTTATTGAAATTTTTATCATCTGGAATCCATATGGGTCACAATGTCTTAATAAACAATAACACATTCTGTTTTGGTTTACTGAAAATTAACAGGGCATTTGGGAAAATATTATTATTGTAAACGCCTGTTTCACATTTGTTTGGCAATACCAGAGCTATGTAAGTAGAAAATGAGAGAACCTTTTTCTTTCTTTTTTTCCCCCTCTGTTGTTGATATTAGGAGAAAACAATGCAGCTGGTAACATTAATATATCCTATATCCTCAACAAAGATGAAAGAGGTCAAACCAAGTTGTAATGGGCTTAAGCACATGAAACAGCCACACTGGATTGATTAACTTAGTATCCAGACATGGCAAACCCATTTTTTTGAACAATATTCCATGCTATAGTCCAATAGGTCTGCAGAGTCTCAGGGCTTTGCATAAGGCAGTTTCCTTAACACAGTCAGCCCTAAAGCAGAATGCAATGAAGGGCTGTTTCTGTTTTTTGCCTGCCAGACTTGGAGGGGAAATGGGAGAGGGGAAAGCAGACTGGATAATACAGCAGCTAGCACAGCATCACACTGGCTACTCTGTGGCAAGCATGCTGGCAGCAACGTTATAATAGAGCCCTGTTTTCAGAGATACACAATTAGAACTCCATTATAATAATATCTTCTTGGCAGAAATGTAGCAAACAAGCCCTTTCCAAAAGGGATTTATATTTTAATTAGAGAAAAATCAGTTCAGCTGGCTTTTTGGAGAGTCAGAGGGGCCGGCTAAGGAAGACAAACAAAACCAGATTTTTGGTGGTTTCTATAGTTCTTTTGTTCTTCTTGAGGAATCAGTACCATGCCAATGTAACAACCATCATGTAATAAGATCCATACCAAGCAATGAGGACTTCATTTGACAATTGATCAACACTGTCTTTAAACATAGTTAACATTATTCTTCTGAAACTCTGTAATCCAGATCCCTGTCTTTCATCTCTTACATTTAATAAAAATAACAAATAAAAAGTCTGTATTCCTAGATTTTTAGCTTTCTTGGCCTATTTAGGATGTTCAGACCTTTACTGTTCCCACCAGTGCTCTGGTCATCAGAGCACTGTAGATGCTAAAGGGCATGAAATCTCAGTAATCCTTTCCTTTAAAATCACAAAATTCCTTTGCACTGTGCCATTATAGTACAGTACAGCTGATTGCACAACTGACCAATTAACCAGAAGATAACTCAAGAAAAAGGTGATATATAACATGTAGTGGTCCAGAAGGACAATGCCAGAATTTTTCTCACATAGTAGAGTACTGAAACTAACTTGGCTCAGCTCTGTTCTTGAGACACTTCCCCTTACCCTGCAAGAGAAATTCATGGCTAGATGGATTTAAGAGCTTCAGATAAATACTATCTTGTACACAGAACAAAAATAAGACAAGAAAAACACAGGGAATGCAGCTTTCATTTTGATGTCATTTTACCATGACTTATCCCATGTCTAGAATACAATCTGTGCAGTACCTCCACCTACACATCCATCTATCTAGAGACCTTCTCTGAGACTATTAAAAACATCATGAGAAATATAACATTACACTGTTCAATTTGCAGCTTGCAAACAGGCTCCTCTTCCAAAGGCCAAATGGTCAGAAAAGTCCATTAATCATCAACACGGTAACCCCAAAAAATGAAACATTTTCAACAGAAACTTCTCAAAGCTACCAATTTTCACCACTCTTTTTAAAAATACTTCTTTAAAGTCCTCCTGTAAAACAGCAATTTAGCAAAGAATTAACTTATCTTTCAGCGAAAGCAACGTACACAGAAAAAAAGGCACTGAGAGCACCAAGAAAGGAAATTTTCCTACAAAAGATGAAGTTTAATTGATAAATAGAGGAAAACCCATCATTGACATTTAAAGAAATAACATAATGCATCTTCTCAGAAGTCCAACCACCATAACCTGGGTTCTCTTTTCACTGCTAATAATTTGAAAGAAAAAGTGGGAGGGAAGGTGATATGCCTTCTAATCCCCTCCAGTAATATAAAGGTAAGAGAAAAAACAAGGCAATAAAAACTCTTGTGGCCTAGTACTGAGGAAAAGCACCACCTTACTTTATTTACAAAATAGCTAAATATATTCAAAGCAAAAGCTGACAAATTACGAGCAAAACTTTCAAAAATAAATGTTCATTAAAAAGTTTTAAGCTGGAGGGGTTTCTTTAATCCTTTTGTCATTTGAGCAATATGTGATCAAAGCCATTTCAGTTTCCCATTCCTCAAACATTAAGTAAATACGCGGGCTTAGAAAAGAAATTCATGTAATTCATAGCAGGACAGAAAGCAGTACTTGTTACAGAAAATAATTAAGGCTAGAGTATTAGAGGTGGGAATGAGGGGCACAGAGCCTGATTTTCTAAACAAAGACATGATTAATTTTTTCAAAGACTGAAAAAATATTCCCCAAACCATTCCTCTCTGTGCATCCATATGTGCCAACTTTTCATCACATTCATTATTTTTATTTGCCAGCATGTTTCCCATCTACTTAAGAATAAGCAGAGGGGAACTAATTAATCTGTTTGCTCTACTTCTCCAGCCCACCTGAATAATGCCACCAAAACTGTCCTGCTTCCCACAGGGTCTGAAGAGAGACCCTCTTCCTGAACCAGCAGCTGCTGGGCATCTGTCCAGCTGCCTTTTGCACTCAGGGCCCTTAGTGGCCCTGACCAGCTGCCCTGAGCTGGGCTCCAGGAGGAGCAGCGTGTCCTCTGCCCATAGCCCCAGCACCAGCCCAGCACAGGCAGGGCTCAGTGTCCACTGGGACCACTGGGAGTCCTTCCTACCACACAACCATGAAAGGAAGAGTGGCTTTCACTGGGGGTTTGAGACTCCCTGACCAGAAAAGAAAACATTAGGACAGTCAGACCATCCTTGGAGAAGCATCAGCAGGCCCAGGCAGCTCTGCCTAGCTGCGAAACGACTTAAAACTGTTCCTCCATGTGAATATAAATGAGATTTACCTCACTTGCACCTGCCAAGTGTGCAGGCTGCTCCCTCTGAACAGGAGAGCAGAGGTGAGACAATGCATGAACTAATGCGGCACCAGAACTAGTCATAAGTCAGCTACATCTGGGTATACTCAGCTCTTTTTGTTCTGGTAATTATTTCACTTCTGAATTGCAAGAGTCCTCATGTGCTCTTAACCAGGCTCCAATTCTACTTCTCCCACACCAACAATACTCAGCCTGTTTTGGCTATCGCACAAAATGCTTCAGAAAACCAGCACTACACAAGAGACCGGAGGAGTGCCAGTGGCACAAGAAGAAATCCCAGGCTGGCAGGGCATAGCAGAGCATGCACCACCAACAGGGTATTAAACCTATAAGTCACTGATACCCAAATGACAGATCAGATCTGTAAGACCTGGAAGAAAAGGGAAGAAAGGTACATCAGGACATTATTTCACAAGTAACCCCATACTGCACATCTCAGCAGATCCTGAGACTGTTCCCACACGACATTCAGTGCAAAACTTTGACTGTCAAAAACTTTCAATTAATGAAATCCTACAGATTTGGGGAAAGGAGACCATCCAACTACAGTTACTCTCAAGAAGTAGCCAGGGAGGAGCGTGTCTAAAAGCAAACCCAAGAAGAGATTTTAAGAATTACTCTGAATAGGATAAACACCTATTGGACCAAAGTGAGATCAAAAACCCCAACTCACCAGTAGAAAAACCCAACTAGAACTTTAGCAGAAGCAATTTCAGTCAAAAAAAAAGGGCTGGTCACCAAGATGGAAGAGACCGAAAATGGAAGAACTTTGGTTTACCAGAGAGGCGCTCACAGCAAGAGTTGTGAACGTGATGCTCAGTGAGTTTGGGTAGTAACCTAGGACAGAAATAGCAGGATAATTGGGAATGCAGAAAGGGCTTCACCTATTGAGAACAAAAGAGCAAGCTACACCTATTTTATGATAGGGAAAATCCAAAATAAAACAAGAAAATTGAGCAAGACTGACGCCAGAGAGATCAGATAGTAAGCCTGAATGCAATCTTTGGCTGGAATAAGATCTACAAATTAATGAATAAATTAAAAACAGAGAAATCTCAAAATTAGTAGTAAGGTGAAAAAAAAATGCTGCAGAAATATTTCATGTCTGCCATCAGCACAAAATATACAGACTAGTTACAGCCAGAATATTAAAAGAAGCATCATGTCAACTATAATTAAATGGCAATAAAGGTAACAATAGGCAAAGGGATAGTAAATCTGAAAAACAGCAAAAAGAAGAAATAAAATTTCTTTTTAATTAAAATGGATTCATAGTGTCACCAAGTAACTTGTTCTTTAAACTTTACCAGCCATGCAATAATAAACTGCAACACTAATAGATCTCTACTGTGCTTCAAAACTTTACTCTTCCTGCTCGTCATTACAACCTGGGAGAGAGCTCGAAACAGACCATTATAGCTGAAGTATTTAGCCATGTTTTCCTTTAAGCCTCCCTTTTAGACATAAAAAAACCTACTTCTCCTAAATTCTAATGTAATCAGAATGTCTATTACAGGCATATATTCTCCTTTGCTGCTGAACAGACTGAATGTTTTCTAGCTTTCAGCTTTTACAGATTTGTTCTTCCTTCTTATTTTCTCCCTGAAGCAATATTAGCATTGTTTTCATTTCCTAGCCAGCCTACTCTTGAATTCTCAACACCTCCTTCCCAGGCAACACCTCACACTGTTGCCTTCCACAACGCTGCAGCATTAAGTTATTTTGCTCCTTGGCAAAAGAAACACTGGAGCTCTCTGGAGTGCCCTGATTCACAAATTTGCCATGTGAATGACTTCTTGGGATTCCTAATTATGTATGTTGAAGTCACTGACATCATGGACCTGTGAGTCCCAGAGAAAACCAGACCACTCACTTTTCAGACCACAGGAAAATCCCCATGAAATCCCAAAATAAGCTGCTCAGACAAAAAGACTTTTTTTTTAGCCTTGTTTGGTTGGTTGGTTTTGTTTCTTTTACTACAGAGATATGTAGTTTAGGTTGTTTGGCTAATACAGCTGAAAAATAAGATGAGAATTCAGCTGAATTGAGACTGACAATTTTCATAGTCCTCAATGAGTACTTTCGAAACCATCACGGAGAAACATTAGGACATTGTGTACATATTCTGCATTAAAAGATAACAGAAGGATAAATATGACTCATTTTGCAAGGAAAAATGTTGACCTTTTTCTCTTCAATACAATAAGTTCCTATAATTTCATGGAAGCAATAGGGTATATGAACACTCAAAGACTCAGGAGCTCAAGCTGCTACCTGGAGTTATTACAAAGAAGAAAATTTTAAAGTAAACAAGCTACAGTACAGCCAGTCCTGTTGGAGAAATAGTGCAACAGCAGTTAATCTCCTGAAAAAGTTGCTCTCCCTGAGACTAATGCAAATGGCAAAATTGGGCAGTTTCACACAGAATTTACTATAAAAAGCAGCCATTTCAGGCAAATCTAAAGTTACTGCACAAGATCAATCTTTTTCCCAACATCACCCAGGAAAACACAGGTTAAACTCATGCCTGCTCATGCAACACCCTTAGTAGTCTTGTGGCTTACTCCATTTTTCTTTGTAAGCAGATTAGGTTTTTTGCTCCCACACACACTGATAGGGATCCCGCTTCATGCTATGAGAAGCTGGTAGGCCAAAGACAAATCTTTGAATCTGTTCCTGGACAAACTGCATTCCCTGGCTGTTCCTAAAGCCTTTGGAACCTCTGATTAATCTTTGAGCAAAACTGCAGTCAGCACTTGTACCTCAAGGGCAACCAACTGTTAATGCACTCTTTCAAGAGACATATTATAGCCTGAAATCTCAAATCACAGACCTTCTCCCTGAGTGGCTCACATTACTTTCAGCCTTTCAGGATCTAAGGGCGTGGCTTGGGGATCAATTTAAATTGATCTAGCTGTGGACTACTGCCAGACAGACAATCCTGTATTTCTGCCTATCAGGTTATGCAATGAGTTAGTATAACTGAGCATCTCTTGTTTGTTGGAATAATTAGTAGTCAGATTATTTCCCAGTCGAAGCTATGGCATGACAACAAAGAGAATGGCACAAGAGAAGAGGCAGAAATGTACAACTTGGCACATGCAGCCCAGACTTGAATCTGCTTGAACTTCCCATCAAACAGCACCCTAGTCGGGGCATCTGGGAGGATTATAAATATGAGATGGAACAAAACTTACAATAAACACTAAAATCTGTGTGTCTCCTTCCCCAGAGGATCCTTAATGATTTCATAGAAGCTTTCAGCAAAATGATAGTATTATGAGCTGACAATACACACCTGGCTTTCATTATATGCTTCTCAAGTCAGTATGAAAAATGCCTTAAGAATCTCTCTTCCATGACAACCCTGAGAGAACTTCTGCCCACAGAACAGGATCACACTACAAATCACAGCAAATGGTACCCAAAAGTTCGGCTGTTTCGTGGGTTTCCTCATTTATTTGGACATACCATCTTCTTTTTACTTCATGTAACATTTTTTTTCTTATTTTACCATGAAACAGAGTCAATACAGTAAAGATCTTTAGTCTCTTTTCTACCTGGGACCCAGTAGGACAAAGATAATAGGGAAGCTTTTGAATTATCTCTTTGCTAAACTTTTTCTTCAAGTTTATAGAAAATGTTCACACTATAACTAATGAATAAATGAGATAATATATATGTCTGCTTTATTCATAACTAGACCATAGTTACCTAATCAGCAATTATGCAAAAAATAAAGTTTATCCATATTTTATACTATTTATTCAGTATATTGTCAGGATTTTTTGGCTAATGCAGCCAAATTATTCCAGAAGCCATTGCATATGGAGTTAACACATTGCCTGACAACTGAAGAAAGAGAAACAAGTAATAAAGCTCCAAGAGTTTAGTTAAATTTAATTTACAACTAAGCAAAACAGTGTTTATTGGAATAAAAAAGGTCATTAGTGTCTTACTAGGAAGCAATTAAAATAACAGATCAAAGCCATTCATCAAATCACAAAACAGATGCTAAGCTTTACTGTAAGACATTTAGAAGCAGTTCTGTATAACAGTATAAGTCCACAAACTATGCTGTACCCTCTGTGACCACAGAGAAGTTGCTGAAAAAACAGATTTATCACATACTAGATTTAACTGTGATTCTCCAGCTCCTGACGTGTTCATCTTACTGGTCTGGAGACTCAGTGTGAAGGCATTGAAGCAACTGATATGCAGTCTCTATATTTTTAAGGTTAAAATTATTTAAAACAATGAAAATAGTCATCATGCTCTTGGCTAACCATTAAATCCTTATTACTTAGTTCTGTTTTAACAGTACAGTGAAAATTTCAACTGTCACTAAAAAAAAGGATGAAATAAAAAAAAAAAAGAAAAGAAAAAACACATTTTCAGCAGTTTGAAAAGTAACCTGTAGCTTACATACTCTCTTCAGTGGACTAAACTGAAACACTCTTGGCCTCCTAAAATTCAGGTATACCAATTCTCTCTACAAATTTTTAAATAAGTAATGAAAAATAGTTGCATTAAAAGGCAGGGAAATGTGGATATGAGAATTCTGTTCATATTAGTTTCTTTGCTTCATAAAGGAGTTGCAATCCATTGTAAAAAATCCCTGATAATTAATTGATATTCTCATGTCACAAATTTAGGAAATATGTCCATAAATTCTTGAAATCTCTGCTTAGATTAACACAGACTCTCCATATATGTACACCCATATCAGACTGCAAACCCTTTTTTTTTATATGTAGCTCATCCATTGTCTCCTTGCCACCAGACTTGTTCAGAAGTTACAGTGTCTACCCAAGCTGAACCAAGTCAGAGCTGGAACCAGAACTGAGTTGCAATAAAATAGCCCCAATTCACTGTGACAGAAGTAGAGCTCCCCAGAAGCCTGCAGTTGTTTTGTTTGGTTTGAGTTTTTTGGGAGGGGAGCAATTTCCAGCCCAAAAGCCCTGATACAGCAGAGGTTCAGCTAAGGTCCTGTTAACAAACCTTTATGAATAAATTTCTGCATGGCTCAGTAGATATCAGGCCAAATTAGTGACAGATATGCCAGGAGGAGATTTGATTCATACAAAGCCTCCCAGGGTTTGTTTTCCACCACTGGTTCTCTCTGGATTCTTCCATTATCCAGCATATCCTAGACCCCACCACCCTGGATACACGGGTTGACTGCCTAAAAGGAGAAAGAGACTCCAAAGAAGCAGTTATTACACTTGAGGGAAAGATTTTCTCTTAGTCTGTGATCAGCACAAAGTCAAAAGCAAGTTTCTTGACTGTCCCTGCATTTATAATGCTAAGTGTAAATATTACTACTGGGCATAATGTTAAGTGATAGCAACTGTCGCTTCTACCCTTAGGGCAGCTCCTCTGCCTGCACCAACAACCAGCTCAAGGCCCTCCCAGTGATGATTCCCTACTGCTCTTCACCAATTCTTAAAAACCAACTGGGAACTTGTTGAAGAATGCCCTTAAGCACATCAAGTGGGGATTCTCATTAACAAATAACAAAGGCAAATGCCATATGCTCTGCAAACAGCTTTTAACCAAGCTCAGGATTACTGACTAAGAGAAAAGAGTTGAAACTACCTAATTCCAAACATTGCCAGTGTTTCACCTCTGTTTTCTCTGAGTAGTTGTCATCTATATTTGAGCCCTGCAGAAATGAGATTGACCAACTGGGCTACACACACAGTATAATTGAAGGACACATGACCCAGTCATGGATATCTGTGGGAATTAGCACATCAAAAGTAATCTAAACATGACACTAAATTCCATATAAGCTAATGTATTCTATTTCTTAGAAAACTCAATTAGACTATGCTAAACTGAGTGCCGTCACAGGCAGACCACTTATGGTATATGCAGCCTGCCTTGCTTCAAATTAACTTGGGTATCTGTATACTAAATTGTGCTGTGTAGCAAGATGAACAGGTAATATTATCAGTGTAAGAGATATTGGGCTTTTACATCACAGGTTCTCAAGAACTTAATAATAGTCACCGTTTTTTTAAATTTCACTTTGTAACAGTAGGATTTAATTTTGGCGTGCATTAATGTAATCCATATGCAGCAGATATCCTTACCAGTGTATCTTGTTACCTGTGAAAGGAGAAGATGATACAACAGAAGAAGAAACACCTT
The DNA here is from genome assembly GCF_963513975.1 of Fringilla coelebs. Lineage (NCBI taxonomy): Eukaryota > Metazoa > Chordata > Aves > Passeriformes > Fringillidae > Fringilla > Fringilla coelebs. Next base: position 13,926,598 of record NC_140067.1, read on the forward strand.
GCAGTAACCCAACTTTGGTAATGATCCACTGGAATAAAAGCCAGTGGTGAAGGGAGATGCTAGAATAAAAGCCACATAATTTCTTTGTACAGAATCTAGCTTGACATTGCACCCCAACTCCTCACTCCAAGATGTTTTTCGACCACTCATATATTGTTTCCATGTAGGATTTGGCAGCTTTGGATAAGAATCCTGTAACCAGAAGATTCAATAATGTTAACAAAAGATGGATTAAGAAGAACAAAGTTTGTGTTGTTCTTTTAGAAATGTTACTATATTTCAAGTTTCTTAAGGGTTTTGGTGTTTTCTGGATGCATCAGAGTCATCTGAATTACTTTTTTTTATCTATGGGAGTTCAGTCTTTTTGCTTATTGGCTGTCATCTTGCATTTCAGCACACTAACTGACAGCAATTAGAATATAGAAGCAAAAAATCAATAATTCAGGACCTCCAGACCACTGCTGCTCTTAAAAGTAACTGGTTTACCAGTTGCAGTGCCAGTCACTGATCAGAAAAAAAAAACTAGCCAGCCACAAATAGAAACAATGTAAAGACAGATGCACTGTTTCTTTGCATAAAAGGGGTTTTATATTAGATCCCTGTGTTTAAATTCTTCTATGTTTTTTTCTAAAGGCAAACTGGGGAAAGGATGAATGGAAAAAAGTGGAAGGGAAGGGAAAAGAAAATTATTTCTAAAGCTGTGCAGATTTTGTGTGCTCTTGTTTTTCTATCACCATGCTAACCTTCACCTGTCCTTAAGCTTTAGGGATTCTATATGCACATTTATTCTTTAACATAACACTTTACTTGTTCCTGAATGAGTGACACTCCTGTAGCATCCAGACCTACTACTTAGAGATATGGCATTTTGCTGTTAATACATTCTGTCACACTCTGCCTTCCAGTTTTTACGGTACTCTAATTGCAGTCCGTGGGCCATCAGTGATGCTCTGCCACTGCAGCTGGAGGTCAGCTGCAAGAGGCCTCTACCTACTAAGAACTCCTGCTGAGTTACTGGTTCTTAAGGTAATGGAACTTTGGTATAGAAATAACATAGAAGTAAAACGTAATGAATAGCTTTCATGGAGAGAAGACTACTTCACTCGCTCCAATGCATTTTCTTTAATAATGGTTCTCAAATGTGTGCGTTCCTCACCTCCTCTTAACTAAAAAAATTATCTGTAGTGCTTCATTGAGAACAAAAATTATTTTTTCAATGAATATTAAAACAAAAGGATAAATGCAGAAACACCTTCTAATTTTCTGATATAAACATATTCTCTACAGATTGGTATTTAGCAGTTCTCTTTTATCGCTTTATAAGGTAACATAAGCAGTGACCTTGGTATTAATAAAATATTATACTTATAGATATTTAATATGTGTAGCAATGAACAAAAGGGATCAGGAACTAGGGGCCCTTTACTGCTGAGATTGAAAAAACAACTCTGCTCAATTAGAGTAGCATTTCTGACTTCACTCTGTTAAAGCCCATGGAAGGTAAACCATCTATGAATAGCAAACAGGAAATTGAATTTGTAGAAATTCATGGCATGTGTTGCTTTTGCCACACTCAAGTAACAATTACTTGTTTTAGTTAGTTACATGCTCATCAAAATCATCAGTTTAGCTGCAGCATCACAGAGCTCAGCACTAATCCATACATCCCTGACACATGCATGGTTATCTCCTCAAACTCCAATAGAGTTATGTTGCTGACAGTGAGAAAACATTTTATCTTATATTACTTTTTATTTTAGTGCCATTTAGTGCAGCTGCATAGCTATACAGAGTGCTCTCAGCGCCGGATTTAGCCAACAATCAACCACAGTTAAGATCTAGCCAGGAAGTCTTGAGGGTCTGAGGTGTCTTACCAGGAAGTGAGAGCCCGAGTGTCTGTATTTTCTTTTAAAAACCCACCAGACCATACTTCTTCAGGAGAAGAAGGAGGGCACTTCTAAATTTCAATCAAAATTTCATATTTAAAGAAAGAAAATGCAACTTTTTATAACTTTTACTAAAACACACACTAGTATTTCTTTGTGATAGCCTATCTCTTCAGAGAAGGTAAACTTCTCTGCATCAGGAGGGTTTAAATGCATATTTGGTTCAATGTTTAGACAAAAGAACTATTTACATATTTGAGTATGATAAGCTGAAAGATAGAAGGTCAAACCGCTTGAAATAATAATGGCTTTTGGAAGACTGCTAAATATTAACCTACAGCCATATCAAAATACGGATGATCACATCTATAGACCTTTAAGAAAATTATGTACTTGCTGCTCATTCTAAATTTTTTCCTTATTAATCCACAATACATACCATCACATTGACCACAAGTTGAATACAAATAAGCAAAAATTATCTAGAGATTGAAATTCACATGACTGTGGCATATAGTATGGTTGAAACCATTTTTTAAATGTGAAGACCCATTAAATCACTTCTATGATAATCGCTAAGAGTTAAAAATATTGCATTAGATGCCACGAAATCCATAATCAAGGAAAAATTAATCAACATTAGTGGAAAAAGACTTACAGGGAAAGTAAAAGCATGTGTAAAAATAAATAATTAAAGTAAAAAAGGGAACATTGATAGCAATTAATATAAATTAAGAGTCAGGAGATTGCTAGAATGCTTGAGGCTACTGTCAATGAGAAATCAATGGCTGACACAATTAAGGACAATAAGGATTTTTCAAAGTACATTAGCAACAAAATGCATTCTAACAGCAGTATTAGTACAGTAATAGATTAGTACAGTAGAAAGGCCATTAAAAAACAAACAGTGCTGAAAGGCTCACAAAGTAGTTTCATTCTGAATTTGGGAGAATTCCAATACGATTCAATACTGTCAAGAAAATATACTACCAACCAGAAGTGATTTAGGGAAGTAATACTGAGAAGCTACCACACTAAGATTTCTTTTCAGATCAGCAAAAATAGAAAACTCTGATCCGAGAGCTGGAGAAAAGTTTATTTTGTTGCTGGTAGCTCATGAAATTCAGGGAACTTCCTTAAGAAAATAATGGAGTACTTGTAACTTTAAAAGTTGTGGTATGACCTGATGGAGTGAGTTAATATGACTACAGGCACAGGTCATGTTAAAGCTGCTTGTGTGTCACTTTAAATAAAGATTTAGAAAAGATCAGTGGAATATTCAAAATTTATTAAATGACAGAACTCAAAATACATCTGCAAGTGGACAATTCACTGTAGATGTCCTCTGAAGTCCTACAGAGACCAAATTTTGCTCATATTAGAATTATTTAGCATTTTTATCAGTCCCTGTAAGAAAATACAGACTCTTTACCTATCAAGCTGACAAGCCAAGAGGATTTTGGCACAAGTTCATAATGAAGAGAAGAGCCCAGATCACTGTAGTGAAGGAGGCACAAATTATATTAATTTCAACGTGGTCAAACATAGGGTAATAAACCTAGGAACAAATAATTATAGGATATCTCTGCCCACTTCTGTTGAGTAGGCAGAGGTACAACACAATCCCCAGCTGGAAGCTGAGAGGTAAACCCTAATTTAAAATAAATTGCTGATCTCAACTGCCAGGTAAAAGAAAAGAGGGTCACAGTCTTCTACCTCTGATGGTAGATTCTCCATTTCTAGAACTAGTTAAATCCCAGCTGGACACTTTAAGGCACAGAGTTTATTCACAATGAAAATTAACTTAGGGAACATTTATGCTGTGCTGTCAGCTTACATATAATCCTCTTCCAAAAGCAAGATGCAGCCATGAGCAGGAGGACTCCTTGCTATTCCTGGGCATACAGCCAATTCAATGGTCTTGATAGGATATAAATGGTCTGCAGCTCATAGCACTGGGCCAGCATTTCCACTGCCAGTTTTACTTATAGCCTTGCCACATTCATTAAACAAAGTCACAGAACATCTCCAGCACAAGGAAAAAGGAGAGAAGAATTGAGTGTTAGCTGATGTCATTCTGAAAGTTTCTTTCCAAACAGTTTCAATGCTGTTACTCTAGGGCAAAATCCTGCCCTCTACACTGACTCTTCCCTGAAACAGGGGTCCCCGTAAAAATCTCTCTAAAGACAAATGAGAGCCAGTGGTTTATACACAGCCACCCAGAACCCAAACACAGGTACTGTGAGTGCTGACAGATGTGAATGAGGATTGCTGCAGATACAACACCCATACATGAAAACCCACTACAGCCTTAAAGCTTGCAAGACTTCTTTGAAGTAAATTTGTTATTTGGTAAGATCTCTTGCCATCTGAAATCCATATGACCTATAAGCTAGTCAGTAGAAAACACTGAAATATCCAAACCTAGTAAAATATGGATCATGACACATTCATTAATGAGGAGCAGCAAAAGAACAACCTTGCATGGGGTAGAACAGTAGCTGCCCTTTTCCAACAGCAGTATTAGACTCTTTACTCGGGCAGCAGCTTTGAAAAATATAAATTGACATATAGTCCACTGTAATGCTGAAGTATATTCTGAGGTTCACAACTGGAAAGTTTATTAACTGTTTGAGGAAGACAAATTTCTTTGTTTTGCAAGGAGATGTTATTCAGCAAAAGACAGTCTTCAGGGTAAACACCCTCTAATGACACACATTTCAGACCTGTTGCTCCCAGGGCACTCTGGAGACAATCACATAGCAGCTCAGAGAACCAAAATATTCTTTAATGAACAAGAGTCATCTGATTAGATTCTTAATACTAATTTTCTGTTTCCCACACAATCATGAAGCATGCCTAATCCAAATATCCCTTTTCTTTTAAAGAGCCATCACTTCAGCCACTCACTATTCTTCAACCTCTGTTGAGCACCTTGACATTAGACTACATCTATGGGTATGTGCCAATCAGAATTACAACATGGGAACAGATAAATCATAAAGGAAATACTCAAAATCCTTATAAGTGTAATTATTATTGTCATTGTTTTAACACATGTTAAAAGCAAAAAACCCAGTAAGAACTAGAAGAGTAACAAAGATTAGGTTTTCACAACCATATTCACAAGACTTACATAATAAGTAGAAGGAAGGCAACAGGGGATATAAAAAAATACAAGGAAATAACCATCCTAACTCCTCACTGAAAGAGAAAAGGGCAAAAAAGAACTATCCTACTACAGCTTATTTGTACCTGTCACAAAACTTTCATCCATTTTGAATTCTTCTTGACCTCTTCAAATAGCATGACATTTTTACCATTAACTGCAACAGACTTTGTTCAACTGAAGAAAGGAAGAAACAGCCAGCAAAAGGCTTCCCAAGCATTCTCCTTTCTTAAACAAGCCCACAGGATTATTCAAAACTATTGTACCATCCTCACTGGCTATGGTAACAAAACATTTAATTCCCCACAGTTGTCAAACAACATGTTTAAGACTCATGCAAGCAACGAATGTTAAAAAGTTCTTTGCCAACAAAAGGGAAAGCTCAGCTGTGAAGATCTTTGAAGGAAATGCTGCACCTCAGTGCTACTATCTTTGATCTGTGATTGGTACCTCTTACAGAGGTACACTTGACACTTTAAATATTGATGAGATATTTGCTGAGCTGCCATTAAAAGCCAAGGATTCACTTTCTAGTGAAAGAGAAACACAAGCTTCAAAGACTCTGTAGAGGTCCTGATCTCAAGAGCCTTTAAAGAAGCTGAAAGTATATCAAACCAAGGGAAGAGGGATCACCCTGTCTTGGTTTGATATGCCATAACAACACTTGTTATACACAATGGTTTGAAAGTATTATAAAGTATGAAGCTGCTTTTGTAGTTACCATTCCCCTACCTAGGGGGCTGGAAAAGAAAACCTTCCTCATTTTATAAAGATAATACACAATAACAAATAGTAGGTATACTACAAATAACTTTGTATAGTTTTGTTCTTTTAATGTGTGGATAACTCTGATTTAAGGTTTACTATTTCTGAGACACATGAAAAAATACATCTGAATAATTCTCACAGATTAAAGTTCAGCAACCAGGCTACATTGTATCTGAAACAGCCAGTGAAATGGGAAATTTCACAGTCAAATGCATCAGCTCACTCTGTACAGATGAATTAAAAGTGATTGTCGGGGCCAATAAAGCATTCAGCTAAGTTTTCTTGCCTGTTCCACAATTATTTCATCCATATGTCCATCCAAGCTTCATTATTAGTGTAACTGTCAGGAAAGATATGCTACAAACAGAAAGAACTATCAAGGATAATGAACAAAAATTAAGCTTACCAGCTATCTTTTTGTTACATTCATGTAGACAATGGCCTTAATACATAAAGAAAACACACAGAGGAGCTTTTCATCTTTGGTCTCAACTCTCCTAGAGTCTGTAAGTCTCTTGAAAGAAGTCAGGTGTGAGACACTGCTCAAAATGTTACTTCAGCTGGACTTCCTTATTGCTGGCCTGGGAAGGTGGAGGGCTACAGGATGTTCCATGGCTATTCAGCATTCTGATCAGGTGAGCAGTAAGAAGGGTGAATTTGTGGCCATTGTCCCTGCTTGTGAACTGAGCAGGGAAGAGTTAGCAAAAGAATTTTATGAGGGAGGAGAAGGCTAATCCAGCTTATTTCTCTGAAGAGTAAGGGGAAATATGGGTGATCTGTAACTCTGCTTTATGAGAACAATGCAAGGTGCTCATTCAGCATGCATGATTTTCTTTAAAAAGTGAACAGAGAGCAAGTCTCTTTCAATATCAAAGACAAATCTGCAATCAAAAAGCACAATTCTAGTTTTTTAATTAGATACAATAAGGATTTTTTTTTAAATAAACAATGAGAAAAAAACAAACCACATTTCAAAGCCAGTTGAAATATTGTGAAGTACTTCTCCAAGCATTGCAAAGTATATTTGGCCAGGAGAAAGTGCCATTTTCAACACTGAAAAAACGCAGTAAAAATGTCACATTACTTCCCAAACTTTGCTTTCACATATTTTTTTTTTCTATCTCAGTTTTAAAAGACAAAAGAAATTAGAGCATTGGCAGACAGTTAACTTAGAGACTTGTCACTTTACTTTTTACTATAACTTTAGGGGAAAAAAAAATGGAAAAAAACTCTGAAAATAAGATATATCTGAGCAATCATAGATGGTATTCCAAGACTTCCATCTGATACTCTGCACGTAAGCCCAGACATTATGTGTGCTCCTGCCAGCAGCAATTTGCCCAAGTGCTTATGCATAGCACTGCTGTATATTGTAGTCATGTTAGGACAATAAATCATAAATAAAAATCCTGGCTTCACCATTAGCATGTGCTAGAGGATAAAAGTATGAAAATTAAATCTTCTTTTTGACTGTCATTAAATTAGAGGTGAACTGAGCAAAAAAGCTTGAGTGCAATTAATAATTGACTTGAAGATTAAATGAAGATTACAACTTATTTAAAATCATACTGAAGAAGAGACAACAATATTATCTGCCTTTGATATCACAGTGCTACAAAAAGTTACCTGAAAGAGCCACTATAGTTAATTTCTCTGTAGAGTGGGAGAAAAATATGATTTAGTATAATTAGAACAATATATTATGAATCTTTGCACATTTAGAAGTGAAGCTTGTTATTATGTTTTCATATCCATTTTATCCCTAAAAGCATTTTCTCTAAAGATATTGCAATTTACACTATGTATGAGAGCATATTCCCATTTACAAAAGGAAACAAAGGTATGTGTTATTATAGAGATCTGCCAAGACATGTTGAATGTTTTGTTCACAATGTAAACCAGCTGCATTTTACTCTGAGTTACCCTGAGAATGGCTACTCACAATAAAAGTTTCAATAGACACATCTTAGGATTTTTGAAAGGGCATTCATACAAAAAGCTTTTCAATTCCAATGGTGTTTATAAAGCCAAATAGCTTTGGTGCCACATCCTCGCAGACAAGTGGGCAAAACTCACTTTTACATACTAATCTTATCAGCTAATCTTATTCCAACAGAAGGCTATGCATTTTGGTAAAGAGATTAAGATTTTTTAAAAATCACATGCTCTACGCTGAAGAACTAACTTCATTAACTCCGCTTAGTGGAGACTTCAAAATTTTGTCTCATGAAATGGATATCAGCCATTAGGTGAATATTAGACAATATGTGCTCAGCAGTACTCCAATCTAATAGCTGCCCCAGCTGAATCAGTATATTGCTTCCTTTTCACTGTGTTATCTCTTCAGTAATATTACATTATTATGGCCAGATCATCAAAGAGTAGAAACTGGCAGAGAACTATTGATTTCAGGAGAGCTATACTAACTTGCACCAGCTGAGATCTTGGCTTTCTTAACACAAATGCATTGTAAACTTAAAACCATAGCTAGAATTGCATGGATAACCTAGGTGTAGACATTATAAAAAGTACCAGAACAATGTCAAGAAATACATATGATGAGGCTTACAGTGAAAAACAGACAAAGCAAATCAGGAAGGTGCTGTTTTGCATACAGGGGCCATAGTTGAAATGGCTGAATGTTGTTTCAGATTGCTCAAAAATATTATCTTCAGATAAGACTGATTCAAAGTCACATTCACCTGCAGCAACAAATTACAAAGCAGGCAACAAGCACCATTGATGCAGATCATTCAAACAATAAACACAACTAAAACTACCTGAATGCCATTCAAATACAGAGAATAAGCATCAACTCTGTTGATATGGAAGAATTTAAATACAGACATTCAAAAGAAAAGTTGCAAACATTTTTTTAAAATAAAGGTGTACACTATGCAATTTCAGAAGATGACTCCATTTCCATAGTAATTTTAAGTGATTTGGTGGAACTCACACAGTTGAATGTCATTTAGATTGCATAAAACACTCAAACCCTTCCTGAAATAAGCCATATTGTTCAGCTTCCTCTGTGATCTAGTCTAGCACCTTTGACCACCTTAATACTCAGTTTTGCAGGAATTTTTCTGGTGACCTAAACTGACAACTCATATGCATCAACACAATACACAAATTCCTGTCACTACTGCTGGGCCTCTAAAATATAAATAAAATCTGTGAAGTTGGTGGGCCCATTTCCAAAGATTTCTAAAATGCTGGATTTCTCATTATATGTTTCACTCTCATACTCATCACAGACTTTATTAAACATTTACTGGATATACATGAGATTCATATTTTGATACTACAACATGATCAGTGTTTTAAAAATATGCTATTTACAGAAATAGCAGTAGTTATGAAAAAGTTATAAGTATAATTTTGGGTCTCCAGTCTCAAATCTGAATCACATAATCCTGGGTGACAGGAGGCTTCTTCCATTCTTTTGCAACTTCCCTTGTACACGTGAAATAGCAGAACATATTTTATGCAACTGATAACATCACACATTTCAAGAGCAGCATGTGAGGCAAGAAGCCAAAAGATGAATCAGAACCACAGTAGCCACATAGCAAAAGCACGGCCAGAACTTTTCAAGGTTTGCTTTTTAAAAAAGTAGAATATTGTACTGGAAATAATGTACTGCTCCAGGTTTCTGTATTAATCTGAGCTCTGCTTTTGGAAGCACAGGGAACAGACTCATACAGATACCTCTTACACATACCTAACGTAACAACCCCAAAAAGTCCAGAAGCCAGCACAAATAATGATCCTTCATCCTTCTACACAGACATCAGAAAGATTTGGCATCAACTGTTACCCAAAAGTTCAGCTCAGAATGGCCACATCTTAACATCATTTTGAAACAAAACAAACAGTTCCATTTTGCAGTTTTTTGGTTTGTTTTTGGTGGGACCCCAGCCTTGCCTTCTTTTTCTAAAGGCAAGGAACGTTTCAGCACAAACACAAATGTTTTTCAAATACCCCTAAGAAAGGGTTTGTTGTTATTTTATTCAAGTATATTAGGCTCAGCATTTTGAACCTTGGCTGTTTATTCCTTCCTTTAAATAAATATACTTCTGTCTTGAAAACAGGAGATGAAGTCAACTGGTTTAAATGTTTCTCATTTCCATGCAGCATATACAGTATGATAAGCAGTTAGAGCTAAAATTAATATTTGGTATGTCAACAACATCTCTTTCACTGCCAAATACTTCAAAGTCCAACAAAACAAGAAAACTTAAATGGGTTCCAAGATGTAAATATCTTGGGACAAGGTCAAACAAGGTGGCAAATATTTGTGTGTACTACACATTTCCACCTGATGAAAAACAAACAAGTGTGGATTTTTATTTTTTTGTCAATGCAGTGGTAAAGGGCAAATGTGGAAATCCATCCTATACACAAATATTTCTAGCATTAAAAAAATCTATGTTCTTTAACTGCTACTCCAAGGCTCCTTTACGGTTAGTTCGATACCTACTGATGTGCTGACCTACCTAATCTGATATCTTGTCCACGTCCAAAACGAAGACAGGCAAGGCTATATGCAGTCTTTTAGTTCTCAGATTCTGGGAAAGATCTATACCCCATTAAAGTCCACAATAGTAACAGCACCTTCAATGGCAGGGTGAATATTGACATGCTTTAAGAGAAACTCCTGTGTATACCAACATAACGCTGGGAGGGACTGCATCATGTCCAAAAAAATTCAGGCCATAAGTTTTTTTAACAACATAGCAAAAACTCTGTGTCTAAGATATCTAGTACAAGTGGTGGAATCCAACAAAGGAAACTAGTCGGTGCCTGCTGTGTGATCTATGGATCAAAGAGTTATTTATTCAGCAGACATAAAACAAAACTCCAGATTCATGGTCCTTTGGTAAAACTACACTGCAACAAATACAATTCTTGCCTGAAGTAGGACAAAGCTGAGCCCCGTAATCTTTTGAAGCATGACAGCTTCTACATGATAAATACTTAATTTATAAACTGGTGGACAAAATATTAATGAAATAATAGCGCTCAGTATGCCTTCAGCCATACAGTCTTCAACTATGATCCCATAGGTCATGCAGCTAAACCAGGTGGCTTTAGGTGTGTTTGAATGCAACACTTCCAAGAAGAGAACAGGAGTTGCAGAAGTGTTACTGTGAATCTGTTCATCCTCAAGATCTTTGCTTTAAGTCAGGTTCCATATTCACAGTAAGTTAACCACACCTGAGTTAACCCTTCTTCAATTAATTTATCTTAATCAAGATAAAACTAGTTTCTTAAATGTTGCCATGTTGTAAAAATAAATTTTATAATCAAAAGCCACAGAATTAGATTACATTATTCAACTATTAGAGGAACTAATGTACTAGAAGAAAAAAAAATATTATTTTATGAACTGCCAAATTTTTCTAACTATAGCTGTTGTGTTTACTCCCTTTCAGTTGGTTAACTCAAAAGAAAATTATTAGAATATTCAGCATCAAGGTTTCATGTTAGACTAAACTCAAATTAGAGTTAATACACAGTAAATGGAGTCTGTATTCAAGGACAACAGTCTTTAAGTAATGAGGCAGTATCTCTAAGGGGAATGCTAAACAAAGTCAAAGATATCTTCATGTACTCCTCACCAACACCATATTGGTAAAAATTACACACTATATGTTATGCTAAGCCTTTCAATCTGTACCAAAACAGAGAAGAAATAGCCTGCTGAACAAGTTCTCTAATGTGTTTCAATGAAAGCCAAATCAAAGCCAGGGGGCAGCTTATGGAGCTCTTTCCTAATGCCTAGCAGACACGAAAAAACACATAAATCTCTGCAGACCCAGAACCACCTGCTGGCATGCATGTCCTCACTGCTCCTGGGACATGGCAACCAGTAACAGCCACTTGGGGCTGGTAAGGAAACCTGCCAGGAGCAAAGAAAGGAGGCACACTGAAACAGCTGGTTTTACACATCCACCCCAAAAGGCACCCCCAAATCTAGCACCTTTCAGCAGAAGGGCAGCAATACCACCAGCAGCTGCCTCTCCAGAAAGCTGTGCCAGCATAGAGGCATGGTGCAGAATGGGTTAGCAAGCTCAGCTTGTCTGGCCAAACCCCATAGCTCAAGATAAACACAAAATCCCATTTACTAATTGCCAAAGGAAGAGGACAACCCTCAATATGAATGGTCTGACAAGCAGTTACATTTAATTTTCAAACACAGCACAAGACCACACGTGTTGAGAGAAACAAATTACAGGTAATTTGGATTTACTGTAGCCAACCTCATAAAACACAGACTAAACCCCCAAAGCAAGAAACACTACTAGACCCAGCTAAACTACATGGTCATGCTTAATCATTTAGCAAAATTTGGTAATTCATTTCTCAATAGAAACTGTGATAACTATTGGCAAGGTGTCCAAGATTCATTTATGTGATACAGTTTTACTTTGGCATGAAAAAGAAACTGAGTTCTGCTGCATCATTCTGGTTACAGTACAACCCAGACTCTAAATTGCTTCTGCATGATCAAAATACCATGTTCTCACTGCTGCTGCAAAATGCTAAACACAAACCAATAGTGCCTTTTATAATTCAATTTATAAGTCCATATTCTATATGAATTCCAAATTATACATCTATTAATAACTGACTTCCCTGCATTTACAGGAAGATTAATAAAATCCTCCTGATACTACCCTGACAGGAAAAGGCTCTTTATTTTTTCCAGACAATCTGTTTACAAGTACTGTCCTGTAGTAAGAGGAGTTGCAAGTACATTTGTCTGAAACTATGTGATGGCAGTTTCATTTAAAACAGTATATTTTTCTTGGATTCACTTTACTATTTCTAGTTGGAAGAGTCCTCCTCTGCAGAGGGCAGAGAACTTTAAATTCGGTCAATACATGTGCACCATTTGAAATCAATATCTATAGAAGATATATTAACCTGCACTTGAAAAATGCCAGTAAATAGAACCAATTATCAAATTAATTTCTCTTTTATATTCATGAAATAGGAATAGCCATTGTCAATATAAGCAATCCATTAAGTGAATGACTAGTAGCTGAAAAGTTTTAATCTTTAGACCATAGGAAATCTATAAAAGCTGCAAAGTCACCAATATATGCTGTCCACAGAAATCCATTATTTTTAGGGAGACAGCTATTCCACAAAATAGCAGCTCATAAAAGCATTCTAGTTCACTTTATTAATTAAGGAAATCGAGCTTGAGATGTTTATGATGTCCCTAAACTGTGTTCTAAAACGGGATATAAAGTAACAGGCTACAAAAACAATAACCCATAATAATATAAATAATAGTGCTTAGATTTCTTGGGGGGGTAAGTGGCATCCCCTAATTTTAGATCATTAGTCTTGCTTTTCCAAGTGTTTTGTGACAAAAATGTTGGGCTGATAACAGTAGTGCTGGTGCCAGTACTGGGGAGAGAGAGAGTCCAAGCTGCAGGAGATACAGCTTATTGTTATTCACCCTCTCAACACTACTGTCCTAAATCTACCAGCCAGTGGAGAAGCCTCTCTAAGAGGACTTTCCTTATTTATCTGGTTAAGTGGAGTGCATTTCAAATTTTTACCAGTGCTGTAGAGAGAGAAAGGAATGAGACTTTTCTTTTAGTTCTGTAAGTAATCAGCTGCCAAGTGCTACTGATTCCACTACACCAAATGCAACTGAGCAGCATTTACCCAGCGTTATAAAAAGTTGTGATTCTCAAGAAAAATGCTCCATATATACTCACAGCTTTAAATAGTTTTAAAGCCCTCTTCACTACAAAAGAGCTGCAGTGCTGCTTACTAGAGTCTTCAGAGTGACTGAAGCATGAAGACTGGGCTCTTGCATTGTAATGAGTTCTTCTGTACCAGCAATAACAGCTAAATATAAGTCACCCGTGAGCCTGAGGACAAAGGGTGGGTAATACAAACTCTCCTCTTCTGTACAGTGCTAAACCCAATTCCTTCTGGGAAAACAGCCAGTATTTCCAATTGTGCCTACCTGCAGTAAGGACTTACATTTTTGAGGTGCTGAGCAAGCACAGTTTCCTTTGAGTCACCGAGCACAAAAGGTGCTTAGCACCCTGGAAAATAAAGACCTAGCCTGCATTTTGCAAGTGCAGTGTGCCTGCATTTCCTATTGGTTTTGCTGGAAAAACTCTTATGGAACCATTATATCAGAAGTTAAAGGGGGAAGAACACACCCTATCCCTCATCAGATGCACCTAAATATGCAGCATGTACTCACTCACACTCCAGTAATGGAATGATTTGTTCAGACACTATTGCCCAAGACTGCAGTATTATACTAAAATCTCCAAAGATCACAGGGATTTTCTATTGAAATCTGGGATCAGTGACAAGAGTATTTCTTTTGAATTCACCATTATGATTCTAACAATGTCCTATAAAGCTTTTTTTTTTTTTAGTTTACTTTAGCAATCCTTTATAGTTATCTGAGAAGTTGTTATAATATGTATTTTAATTGATGAGATACTACACAGTACAAAGAAGTCATGACTTAATGAATAAATTCAAGTTTCCCTCACAAATTAACTGAATGCAAAGATATTTTCTCTTATTATTTTCCTGAAGTAACAGATTTTTTCGAAAAATGCTACATCATCAATTTGAGTTCCAGATACATGACCCTCATACACAAGAATTGCATATTAGGATTTTTTAAGAGAAATTAAAAACTTTAGCAATCAAAACATTTAAAAGGAGTATTCAGAGATCCTGCTGCACTGGAACTGTTTTCCCTCATAGGCAGAAGGCAGATACAAAATGATGAGACACATTCAATTCAGCTCCTACTAACATGCAAGAAGGAAGAAAAACATGACCAAAACAAAAATTCACTTATCAGAAGCACCTAAAATTCCAGTGCTGAAAGTGCATGACTAATGCCTTGAAAGGAAAATGGAATAGGATCTCTTTCACTGCAGAGATAATTGAACAGAGCATGTGAAAAGAGACACTGTAATAGAGATTATTAACTCAGTATTTTAAAACCTTCAAAAAACAACACAACAGCCTTATTCTATTTGTGTCAAAGACAAATGTTTGAGCTCTTTCAGATTGATTGACCCACTCTGGCATACCAGATCATAGCAAAAGCTGTATTAGGCCTGTGGGAACTGCAGCTCCCTTTCTGATGCTTATAACCATCTTTGATGTAGCCAGAATTTCCTTTTTATAAAAAGTGTTGCACAAGTAGAATGGGCCTATTTTATACACAATTGGATCAGCAAGATCCTTCCCAGTAGTTCCAAGAACATCATGTTTATTTTGTCAACCATAACTGCATAAATACTGAAAATGCCAAAAGTATCATGAAGTGAAACATAATATTTAAGCACAATGATCAGTATAAACATAACATATCGAATACAAGTTTTTATAAGAGTTAGGGCTTAAAAAATTCCAACTTGCACTTTTTTTAGCTATGTTGAGCACTGAAGTCTGATAGCTGATTTGGTTCTCAGCACTGCAAGACTCCAGTCTTGGCTCACATCTGCCAGGGAACACCGGCCTGTAAGAGCTAGCACAGATCCTACTCGACCCTCCTTCTGCCTCCAGCAGCATCTCTGCCTCAGTCCTTCTACAGACACTGATTTTTGTTTACATTCATTGTAGAAAGAGAATCACCTCATAAGCCAAAGCATTATATTCTTTAATATTTGGACTGACATTGTCCTGGGAATAATTAAGATATATGTGACAGAAAACTACAGCCAAAAATTTGTTCAGTGCTCCATATGCCAGCTTCTTACCATTACTGATATAAGATGTTTTGTAATTCAACAGCCACAGCAGATAATTTCTAAATGCTCATTCACTGAGTTACAATGTTTTAAGACAATACACTCACAAATGCATTACATCCTCTCAAAAATGTTTTAGGCATGGCTGATTTGCCTAATAGTATGATTTTAATATTATTCATTAAGTGGGGGACCCACATACATTCAGTTTGCTGCATCCTGCTGTGAACATACAGCTGAGCCCTAGTAGCTCACCATCTGCATGCACTTGGAAAATGTGAAATAACATGTAGTGTCTTCTACTATTTTCCAGAGAGCTTCTCAAAAAAATGAGCATGCTGCAGTCCAACATGTTTTACCTTGCAGTCAGGAGAACGCACGTAGCTCCTGCTGCTTAGCTGGCACATAACAATTTGTGGAGGTGAGGTATCTTGGGATTATTCACACAATATAACTTTTCTCTGTGAGTGCACTTGTTTGCTAAACGTTATCAGATCTCTACTTTGATAAATATTACTCCATGATTTAATTTTAAATAAATTGCCCTTTTTAGACAATTAATCACCTTCTAAGTGCAAATTCCACAGGCTGTTCAGATTTCAAGAAATGCTCCCTTCTCAAATCCAAAAAGTCTGTGGTGGAAGACCAAACACATACCTAATGAAGGCCTTTCTGTAGGTGCAGAGCTGAAATAACCATCATTTCTACCCACAGAAATACAAGTATCAGGATTCAGCTCACTCAGCAGACACATCCCGTGGTAATGAGTTCACAAGTTGGCCTTTAATGCCTGCATTTATTTTCAGTACCTTGAGTACTCCTTTTCTAGAGACTGACAGACTGCAAACTCACAAGGCAAAAATTGCCAGTGAAAACTTCAATAACTCTTGCCAAACCAGTCTCTCATCTACTACACACTACTCCTGGCTTCCTCTTGCTAAATTGCTCTGCAGACAGTCTTCAAGCCAACAGAATGATTCTTTCCCATTGCTTCATGGAATCAGTGCTGCCATAAAAAGTATGTAGGTTACAGTTACATTGATTGCAATGATAAAAATATTCATATCTTTACTCTTTACTGTTAATCAGGCTAAGCAAGATTTCAGAGCAATAAAAGTCATCTCTAAAGACTAAGAAAAAAGCTGGTTTTACTCCCAGCACTATTTATTTCTATAAAAGCCAAATAACCAGGCACTTCACACAAGATATCCTGCTCAAGGAGAAGAGTGCAAGGAAGCTGATGTGGAAGTGGCTGTAGCACCCCTCTTTGCTAGTGACTCTGCTTAATGCAATGTACAGCATAGCATCAAGGCCAAAACTTAAATTCAATATCAAGAGCACATCTATGTGAATAAAATTGTAACACAGAAGTTGCAATCCAGTCAGTGTGTTCTGGGAGGCTGGATGAAGGATTTTTTTTTTATGGGCAGCCCTATAATTAACATCTAGAAATGGATTTGTGTTCTCCCTGATTCATTGGATTCGAAAAGAGATGAATGTAATGTTTTTTACCACTTTTAAAAATACTCACATTTTACACAGTCAGTTTTGAGTGCTCCAATCATTCAGGATGAAAAAGAAATAAAAACAGTTAGAATGGGGGGGGGGTGTTTCCTTTTATGGCTGGTACATTCTCAGATAATCATGGAGAATTTTAGATCTGCACCATCAGTATTTTGACAGTGTTCTCACACATGTTGTCCCTCTCCTTAAATGTGACAAACATTGTGCCACACAATACAGGACCAGAAAAAAAATTTAAAATAAAAATAGAAAGAGCAGAACCCACTCATTTGTTTTATTATTTTTTTTAAAAGAGGTTTTCTTAACTGTGTCCAGGAAGGAAAGCTGAACCCCAAACAAATACAGATTATATTGAACTTCTCCAGGAAAAAGTCCCTTTGCTCCTGCAGAAACATACCAAGTACATTGTTTTTCACTTTTAAGCTTCCTAGCCACTGACCATCAAATTTTTAAAATGCTGACTTCTGAGGTGAGGGCTCATAACCTTGTTTTCTGCTTTTGGACCTGTGCTTAGACTTTTCTTAATCTATCACCTTATTTACATTGGCCATTGGCTTTTCACCTGTCTCCACAATTTGCTTTCTCAGCTATAAGGGCAACTTACCTCTGCAAGAAAATCAAATGGGAGTTATCTCTATTTCACAAACTATTCAGAAAAAAAAAGTTATTTTATATACCTTGCAGTTAAAAAACCTGTGTTGGAGGTTAAGGACAAATTTCTCAAAGCATGCTCTCGTGGTTCTGGGATTCCAAGAGACAAGAACAAGCAGTTCTTCTCACTCAAATGTGATGTGTGTAGTTGAAATTAAAAGTTCTCTGTCACTTCAAGCTGGGTTCACAAAAACAGAAGGGCAAAATGAGAGGCTATAAACACTATACAGTTTCTCTCACAGACTTAACAACGTTGCTCAGGTGCAGGTCAAGAATGGAAACCTGAATCTCAGATGTTCATTTTTATGTCTTTTTTACACCAAACTATCAGGCCAAGAACAGAAGAAAGCATCCACAGAAATGCCTGCAGCAGAACATAAAGCTTACATAAAGAATCTATTTCAGATTGCAAAGCTGCTGGATCCAGGCAATGGGAGACACAAGTCTGGTCTGCTTCCTTTTGGTGATTCCACCCAGCAGAAGAGGTGGCAAGAGTGGGCAAAAACCCCGAGAGCTGCTTTGGCTTATGCTAAATCCAGCATCCCCCTTTGTCAGAATAAAGCTTTTCAGAGTGTGTGATCGCAGCTTCCTTCTGACTCAGCTCCTGAGGGACATTTAACTTCACAGGGGCATGTAACTCAAAACCATAACTCTGCCCTCTTGCTTTTTTTCATTTTAGGAAAAACCATATAGCAATAAAAATGCAAACCCTATTCCTCTATCTCCACTCCAGCAGATAAAAACTTAAAAGTCAAGAGAAAAGGGTTACCAATTTTTTCCTTTGCTTTGCATAGCTTAAAATCCTTCAGAAATTCCCTAATTTCATTTTTCTCCTCTATTTTAGCCATATACTTTCTGCATGCCAGATGGGTTTTCCCCAAGCTCTCACACCACTATGAAAACTGCTGCATTGTTTGTTAATTTATCACTGTATTAAAATATAATAGGTGAACCATACCTAGATAAAATGAATTATAGGTATACCTCCCATGCATTCTGTACATCATGCTAAGCAAAAGCTGTGTTGTGTTAACTGTCAAGCTGAGAAATAGCTGACATTTGTTATTTTAATTGTTTACTTTGCTGAAATAAGCTTATATGAGAAGCTATGACTTTTATTAAATCTTCACTACAGCACTATTTTCACAGATTGGGAGGCAAAAACTAATTTTCAAAACTGCTTTGCCCTACAAGGTCACTGCCAGCAGCTTGAATGCACATGTCAAGGAGACATCTGCTTCAGAGATACCACTCTATGTTAAATGTGCATTATTTAAAAACTTAGAGATACTTTTCATTTTTAAAAGTGCTTATTCAGTAATTATGTCATTTTTAACTGGTGTTTATTAGCAAAGAATTTTATCCCCTGTGGATTGTTCTACCATTTCATAATAGACCCCTAAATTAAACCTCAGCATTTGCTCTAGGAATCCCAGTAAAGCATAGCCATGGATGAATTCACAGACAAGCTGTCTGTCACTGATCTAAATCATTACAGAATTACACAGTAAGTTTATACATTTTCTTTGCCCAAGTGTTTTGAAGTCATTGATGAGACCAGAAAATGTCTCATTTCTTTTTTCTTTGAAATGAAAAATCTTGTTCTCAGTTAATCAATTTTTTTCCATTTCAAACAAATGCAACTATGCTTGGCAGAATTGAAAAATTCTTGGTACATTGCCCCCATGTTTCTCTGGCTGCAGTTCTCAAGTTAGCAGTTTCACAGCACTGACTTGAGAAGAGCTTTATGTGTAAAGACACAATGTTCTGGACAGACAGACCTTTTGTTCATCTTTCCCCTTCTGTTTCTTCATCTCCTTTGTAACAGGATACAGTTAAAACCATAGCTGGTTTGTTCTGTTTTCTACACGGGTGTTCGAGGATCAGTGCATCGATTGATTTCTATGAATTACCTTTCACTTTATTGAGGTCTAGCCTTTCAATTAATAAAATTTGTGCTCTCAGGATTGGTCTCTCGCTTCATATTTATGAAGAGATTCCCACTGACTTTGAGCTCTGAGTGCTCGAAATAACAAGCCTAAATGTTTATGACTATAGAGTGTAACAGCTCACTCTGCCTCCACTCTCAAGTGATTAAAGTTTCATTGTCAAGATTAAAATAGGCTTAGAATTTTTTTATTTGTTATAATATACATATTATGCTCTGAATTTTAGAAGATGGAAAGCTCCACTTACCTACTTTTTTTTTTTTTTTTAAGAAGGGATGATTTTTAACTTTTTAGCTGCTCAAAGTATAGTAAGTAAAGTTGCTATATCCAACTTTGGTCTTAAGGATCCAAGAGCAGCACAGGTTATGGAGAGAAAGAAAATTAGACCAGTGCTGGAGAAACAGAGAGGTTTGGGGCTAAAAAACTTTCACTGGGGCAAATACATAGAAGAAAGGCATATAGATTTCCTTGAATATAGACTCTCTTACAGACATATTCAAAGGATTGCCTCTTTCATGCTTTCCTTCCTGGGCCATGAATTCTGCTGATCCTGTGTTCTCATTTCCCAGGGTCTTCAGGATTCTACACTGACCCAATGGGCCTTTCCAGCAGCTGTCAGTAGCCAAGACTGGGACATCTTTTATGTCTGTTTATAATTTCTTTGCTTACACCTGTCTTTCTTTACGCATTCCATAAAAACAACTTTCAAATTATTCTAATTAATGCACCTTTCAATGCACAGGATTATTCACCAGGTATTACCCAATTCCCATTTGTGGGGGAACTCTGGGTTAAAGGAGCAAGCCAGATGGTGCAAATTGCCTGACTGACCTGCAACTGCAGAGCTCTGCAAGGTTGGTGTAACATCCCCGCTGGTGGACGAACCACAGTGGTGACAGCCCTGACTGCTTCTGCAGGAGACACAGCCCTGACTGTTTCTGCAGGAGCCACAGGTCTGACTGCTTCTGCAGGAGACACAGCTCTGACTGCTTCTGCAGGAGACACAGCTCTGACTGCTTCTGCAGGAGTCAGCTCTACTGTCCCACCCCAGGCCTGAACCCGCTGCAGCTGAGTCAGATATTTGCTGAGCCCAGGGCTGTAACCTGCTGCTGCTGCCTTAATCTTTTATTTGATAACCTCCTGATGCCATCTGTCTACCCCACCTCATACAGCAAGTGGGACCAGAATGCCTCCCCAGAAAACTGGAAATATGTGTCCCCCCTGGTGTGTTTATAACTCAACTGATATTTTCTTGTGGAATTGAAGAAGCACAAAAATGTTTCTATCAAAGCTCAAATGGAACAACTTTTTTTTTAATTCAAATACCTCTGGAAGGGCAGAGAGATCAGGTTTCCAGCATAGTAGGATTCATTCAGCTGAGTTAGATACACCCCAGGGACAAAAAAGCCATAGAATTTCCTTCCAGCCAAAACTGTATGACAGTTTCATCGTTTCCCATTAGAACCTTATTTATCATATGTACTTATTGCATGGCAGCAAGGCAAAGAAGGAACTCCTGAAGAAGGTGGGATCGAGACTAAAGACTTGCTGAATCCCAGCAAACCATCTGTCCTGACCTCATCTCCACAAAACCAAGATGCACCAAAGAAAGACTGCAGGCCTGTTAAATTGGCCAGCCCAAGGAGTTTGGAGCAATAGTTGTACAATTCATTTTCTATTACATTCCTAGCCTACATTCTACTATTTTCCACAAATACCACGTATTATAAATTATTGAAAAGCCATGACATTTTTAATAAGAAGTCAGAATTCTTTTGTATTAACAAGGTCAACTGATGTTTTATTTAGATGTGTATGTTAAACTAAAATATCCCAACTTACATGGAAACACTGTATTGTTGTCTACATTCATATATAGGGTGAAAAAAATAATAATTGAAATTATGAAGACAAAATAAAAGTTTCTGTGACTTGTATTAATTATAGATCTAAATTTAGAATCCAGGATGGGGTTTAAATAAAAGGAAAAAAAGGACTTTATCATGCAGGGAAACAGTTACTCTAGTCTTTTGGCCACTGAACAACAACATATATATATTTATTGCCTATTAACATCTGACAACAACAAAACAAGATTATTTCAAGAATTTTTATAAGGTACATAAAGATATTTATTGAAGTTGTGTCATTTTGTATCTTTTGGAAGCTCATTTTCAGTTCCTGGCATTTTATGAAAATTCAAACTACACATCACTGGTTAGTAATGACCCCAAATACTGGGAAACAAATAATACAAACCAGCACTAAAGAAAAGATAAGTCTAATAGCAAACAATTCTGACTCATTTTTGTATAAATGCTGTGTGCTTTCTAATAGGATTAAAGGCAATGTACAACATATAACCTTTCTATAAAAAAGCAATCATCTTTTAAGCTTCTCTAAGAGAAAACAGAGTGGTAAGAAGTATATAGATGCAAACTGGATGCTTACAAGATAATAGTCAAACTGAAGAAGGGGAAACAAGCAGCTGTTGAATGGTTAATCTCACTTATTTTTAAAGAAAAAATACATTTACTGTGGTTTTTTCTCCCCTTCTATTGGCAATAATGCAACTCTGCTTTGTTTACATATTCCTTACAAGTGACCTGGGCTTTATTCTGCTTCCCATCCCTGCTTCACCCTAAGCTTTTTTAAACTCATTTGTTTGGAGGGGGGAAAAAAACCAAACATAATATTAGGATCTTTTATGGCTGAGAAATATTAGGATGAAATGTAACAGATATTAAACATAGGAAAGTTGTTAAAAATGTGCTAACATAAGTGAAATCCAAAAAAAAAAATTCAGCATGTGAGAAGCAAATAAATTTTTTCTACACATGTCCTTCAAAAAAGTTTAATACATAGTCAGGTCACATTATTGCACATCAAATTCTCTTGGTCTCTAGCTGCCAGTAGCAATTATCTGTAAGAGAACATATTTTCCCTCGTGACTAGCTATCGGGAATTTTTGACTATACCTAAGCGTAGCCCTGAGCAAAACTCCTACAGGGCATATTTGGAAGAGAGTATTTCATTTGGATGAAATATTAAGATTTCTGTGCAATATGTCTATCTATATATTTATACATCTGTTTCGACATATTGATCTGTTTATCTGTTTACTTTAATTACATGAAATAGTTGTATTAAAATGTAAATAGTTCTGAATCTGTACATTGCTCTGCAGAGTTTTCAGAGCAGCGTTCTGTTTCCTGAGGCTGCTGTCTGTAACAGCACATGCCCACCCATGGCTCACCCCGCAGGGCTCTGGGGGGGCACCCCAGGGCTGGCTGCACCCCTCACCCTGAGCCATCCCTCAGTCCCCACCAGCTGATGGCGGTGGGATGTGCCAGTGCTGTCATGGGGTGCCTGATGGGCAGATAGGGAAGGGTGGAGTCGCTATGGAGTAGGAACAGATTCCACCACTGCAGAGGGAATGTGGAGTCGTACAATTCATTATCTTTAAAAATGCATGAGGCAATCCAGCTTGCTAGAGGATTTTAAACAGTGCCTGCCGTGATGGTTTTCAAACCTTTAGATGACAGAGCACCGAGTTTGCTACCATGGGTCTTCAAACAAGTTTCCAGTGTCAGGGTGCTGTAGATGGACAGGAAATGAAAACTGTGTAGCTGGATGATAATTGTCCATCCCACAGCATACAAGAACCACTGGACTCTACTAGCAAGAAACACAATGCAAATGTGAAGTAGAGTTAATAATGTATGAGATTAATTTAATTTTTGTCCTGTAAACACAGATGTAACCCCTGTGTTCAAATGAAATTATGTTGGTTTCATTTTGATATGAAGTGGGTCTCAACAGTACATTAACTATAAGAATGATTACTTGGTCCCATACTACACCCTCTGCTAAGTCTACAATAATCTTTTCATTGATTTCTAGGCAGTCAGATCAAATACTTTACATTTATGCATTATGCATGTGTATTTATTGCATAACCACACTTAAAGGTATGACAATATAGAGGTAAAAATTAACAGATTTTCTTCAAACAGAGTGAAAGAACTCCATCAGCAGGTTAGGGATTAAAAAAAAAAATCTAACAGCAAAAGACAATCACTAATTTTCATTAACACACAAGCTTGAATGAATACAAGAGCAAGCACAGCAAAGGCTCCAAAAGCTTTCACATGCACTTCTATTACTGCAAAAGGAAACTAACATTACAGCTTTGACAAATGGCTTATTCTGTGAGTCTTTATGGACCTGGTAGAACAAGAGTTGATGCTATTTTCAAATGACCATGAAATATATGTAAAAGCAAAATAGCATAAATTTTCATCTCTCCTCTTAATAATACACTCCGAATCTCAAATTGTATTCTTTCTTCCTGGATTTTTCCAGATCTATCCTATTTATCTGATTGGATTTCTGTCCCATCGTTCCACATATTAGAGCTAATTAGTACCCCCTGATGAGAAACAGTCCACCGATGGAAAAAGCAGTTGGATAAGATCTACATTAACAAATGTAGTTCATTTAATATCATTTGTACTGCTGCATTATTAATAATACATAATTACCCTGTGCAGGCTTCAAAGGGGAAGAATAAAATCATTCATTAATTTCTTGGCCTTTACAAAAGGAGTGGTATATTTGCCACAGGCTGAAATAAAGGTATTGGACTTACAGACTTACATTCATCCGTTTTCCATGCCCCACTAAAATATTAACTTTTTTTTTTGTATGGAAAGTACTGCTTTATTTAAATAAGATCCTTACCCAAGCCCAAGATATGATGTGCCATCAAGCCACTGGAATTCTCAGTTGTTATTCTGAAAGCAACTGAACAAAGCAGCAGGACAGCCAGCTATCTGAAAGCTGAGATTTCCAGAGAGCTACTGAAGGTTGTTTTCAATGCATACAAATTCCAGACAAAAACCCATACAGAATTTCCCACTACCCACACATGGCTGCATTTATTGTACAATCTATTACTTATCTATTGATCAACCTAGTATTTTTTTCATTTACATGTGTAAGTTACTCCAGAGTTTGAACACTGCAGAAAGCAAACATAGAACTGCTTTAATTTTACCCTCACTCTTCAGTCCAAATCAGTACAATAACACTTGACACCACTTACAGAGCAATGTCAGATCCTCCTAAATTGCAGGCTAAAAGTACTTTTTAGGATATAGGATAAATTAGTCCAACCATGCACAAAAACCGGTTGTTCTCACTCCAGTACATGCTGCACATGTTCTGCCTAAGGAACCAGTGGTTCTGGGGGGTTGGTTTGACCCTTGCAAGAATGTTACCAAACATACAAAGCCATCCTGCCTAATGACCCCTCCTAGAACCCTCACGTTCTTTGAAAAGAGAGAGGGCATGCATGCTAAACCCCAGAACTGTGGTCTTTATTTTTCCTGGGAGCAAGAGCCTGATTGTCTACTACTGCTGTGAGTAACAGACATGCCCACATTTATTCAAACAAGAAGGGTCTCCAAAGCAGTTTCCCCCTGAACAGGAGTGGGAGATAAGAGGCAGGGACACACAAAGCCTCTGATTCTTCTTTTACAGAATTTTGGATGACAATCATACTTGCTTTCAGAAATGCTTAGCTCACCTCTGACAGTACCTCAGAAATTTTGGAGAGTATTCCTAGTACTTTCTACATACTTCCTACAATAGATTGTGATTTAAAGAATCAATTCAGCTGTGTCAAACTGCTTTTAAAAAAATCAAGAAATAGAACAGTAAAATGAATGCATGAAATAGAAGCTTGGGAATCTCTGGAAACAGTACAAGAAGGACTGAATAAAGAGTTGAGTCCAGAAGCCAGAGCTGAGCTCATCTTGAAGACAGAGGGGAAAAAAAGCTCATTTTATACGAATTGAATCAACATACCTGCATAACAGAGCATGTGGGAAGGGGCCCAGCACAATTAAATACGATCAGCTGGTAAAAAACAAAGTGCAGTGAATAACTGCTTGTCCCCTCAGTTAACCACAGAAAAGGAGTCATTGAGTCTGCACTCCTGTAAGGGAGGGGACAATTCACATTCAAATTCTTAAATGTTAAAGATTCTTTAGTGGAATATTTAGAAACTCACTGCCAAGCAAAACACTACAGTGAGACTGTTTTTGAAAGGAATGACTGGACAGTGAGCACAAGGTCACCAGAAACTGTTGTTATCATTTGGTACAAGCCTGAGGAAAAAGCCCCACTAGTATTTATTATAGCAAAAGGATGTGTGAGGGTCATGCTTTACCCTGGGAAGTCAGGGCACTGTCCTCAGGTCCCCAGTCAGAAATGAGACGTACAAGAACAAGGAACATATCGCAACAGCAAGGACTCACATCCATCTGGACCCAGTAAAAGTTGCACATTATAGTTGAAATTATACTCTTTAGAGACAAAGTCAGCAGCCTTCTGTCTGACAGCGCTTAGAAGGGAAAATTAGCCCACCTTCTGGAGGTACTGCAGACCCTTGAGCCACCTGCATCCTCTTCAAGTGTCCTACATCACCTCCCTCAGAAAGAACAAAACCAAAATCCTCTCACTCACCTAACAGGGATATCCAGCAACACAAATGCACAAGAAACTAAAAAATCCTGTCAAAGGACATAAAGAAATACTTCCAAAAGATGAAATGAAGAGAAATGGGGTAATAGAAACTAACTAAATTTTGAAGTACAACATGCATCCCAGAGAGATCTGAAGGGCTCGACATCAAATTCTTCTTTCAGTTGACTTCTCAAGCTATTTATTTTAATCTTACGAAGTGTGAGCAATCCTAAAGGATTTTCAAGTAAATATTAAGCTTTTTAAAGAAAATAATCTTAATTAACACGTGATGAAACAGAACTTCTAGGATTGCTCAAATTACTGTGTGTATTGTAATGGTCATTTATTTTTTCTAAGAACTAAAATATTAAGACATTCCTTTTGTTGTTTCACAAAAATCTATACAGAGATATGTGTGTGTCTGTAGCTCCACTTTAAATTGATGAAACAAAAAAGTCTTAAATCTGTAAATTAAGAATTTTCTATATGCAAAGACTACAAATTGGGAATTATTTGAATGCCATTATCTCACCAACATAACAAATGAAAAAGCTATATTTTCTTAAGTAATGTAGGAAACATTTTTGTGATGCATGTTTCAACCTTAATTTTGAGAAGTTATGAAGTGTCAGTAAATCCCAATATATTTTCTCAAAACATGTTACATTCAATATACTATATATGTTCAATATAAATAATATATATTTAAATATATGAAAACAATATACTTATACATAAATAATGCAATTCTAAAGGACCAGAAGAGACTCCTAATCCATTTTTAGTCATACAACAGAACTGAATTCAAGGTTAACAGCAATTTTATCCTAAATCGTTTTTGCTGCCAACAAATCCTAGTTTTCCTGTATTTACTACAGGATGCCACACTGAAGATATATCACAATACAAAATAGATGTTAACAAATAGAAAAAGCCAGAAAACAAGACAGCTAACACAAAATGGGAAAACCCACAGACAACAACAGATATTAACTTGACAATCAGTCCACATGCCTGCAATATATCTGTCCCATAACTAATCCATCAGGATTCACTGATTCAAGGAAAAGCCTGGAGAAGAGGGCAGTACCATCACCAATATAAGTTGCTTGCTCACAACCAGGGCTTCCAGGCAGCAGAGGCTCTTTTTCCTCATTGGAAAAACCAACAAACAAAACAAATCTCTAACATAGCTGGGTATTTCCCACCACATTCCATGAAGGGTCGGAGACCTTTATTCAGCTTAACTCACTTGTTGTAAATGATGATCACAAATTCTGAGAGAGAGGAAACTCATGAGTATAAACTTAAAGAAGCTGAACGTAGCCTATTCTTATCTACTTGATTAAATATTCCTGAAGAATATTCAAAGGCTAAAACCGAAATTATTATCTGCTCCCTAATGATCAGAAAGGCTTTGGAAGAAATTCAGAGCAACGGGGGAAAAAAGGGGAGAAAAAAGAGGTTTCCATAACCCAGAAGTGTTTTCCACCTCCCTTATTCAAGAAAAATGGAAAGAGAAAGTCAGAAGTTATTGAGCAATTTGAGATTGTCTCACTCTGTTCATGCTCGGCTGCGTTGAATGGCTTGCAGGTTTTTTAACTTAAGATTCAGGTGGGTTGGGTGCACCTCAGGAACACAGATCATATTGCAGCTTATGATCCAAAAGTTCCTGACAAAATGGGTATGTCTGTTTCTACAAATTGTAAACACCCAGAGCTTGACACAAGCAGCTCTAATAAATATTGAATATAAGATCCATCAACCACTGCTCAGCCTTTGCTTTCTTTCAAAAGACACAGAGAGCACAGAGTCATTGCTAGCCCATCTATATTGATCAGATTTGGGGCATCTGTGCTGACCTCTCAGTAGTGATTATACCACAGCCCTGCGTGCCAATGAACTACTCTCCCCACTAAGCAAGTGTGATTTGTTTCCTTCATTGCAGCTGCTGTAGCAATGTACACCAGCAGTAACGCGCTGCTGAGGACCCTGCAGGGAGCAATGCAGCAAAATGTCCTACATGGATGTGGATAATACGGATTTGCTGAGCCCACAGAGCTGGTCTCTGAGCTATCATCTATAAGCCCCTGTAACAAGTTTCTTCATTCTCCTGTCACTGAGGTACAACTAATTCCTTCCTAATTTGTTGACTGCAAATGCTTTCCACCTGAGTTTTTGTTTTTCTAAAACCAGAAGGAATAAAAGCAATGCAAGACCTAAAATTGCATTAACATAAGTCCCATAACACATAATGCAAAGCATTCACATCATGAAGTCAAAGCTTTTGTACATTTGGTCGTCTTTTTTTAATTCAGGCATTAGCCAATTGGGATGACAGTATTTTAATGCCCTTCAAGTTGAAACATGTTTTTCACTCAAAATTTTTTAATCTGTCACATATCTGACACATCAAACAGCCTTGGTCAATTCATTTTCCCTTCCTCCCCACAATCTGAGGGGCAGTGCTCAGTGCTCTGCCTCCAGCAGCTCTCTGCTCCCCCTCTCATCAACACCTGAGAGCAGCCAGCATCCTTCTGACTTAGGCTTCAGACCAGGGCTTCTAATTCTAACCTACCACACTGCAATATCATTTCAACAGGCAAACTATTACACAGAAATATTTAAAATGACGGAGTTTTAAAGAAGGGCAAAAAAATCACTAAAGTTTGCATTTAATGAAAATATTTCAATAAGTGAAGCATAACAATGCGATATTATGTCTAATATTGGTGACATCTCAGAAATCTTGTTAAAAGCTAGAGAGCAGGCTTTATTTGAACTTTGCTGCCCTTATATTAGATTCCTTTTTTAGAATTAATTTATTTCCTTGTAGTTCTCATTATGTTTTATTGCATTCATGGAATAGTGCAGCGTTTCTCTAACTAATTTAACACCTGTAAATTCCCACAGCTGCTAATGAAAGACTGTGTAGACTACCAGATAAATTCCTAATTCATATTTCAAAGGTTGCAAGTTCAAATCCTATTGAGGTTGTACTTATTAATGTTTCTATTAACTCTTTTCCATCTCTGAATTTGCAGATTGAATTAATACTGTCAGTTTTTGAAAAGAAGGAAAAAACATCTGCTCCAAAATGTCACACCAAGTGGGGATGAGGCAGGACAAGGAAACAAACTTAGGACAATTCAGATGCAATCTCTATGCTTTTCAAAGTGATGGCATTCTTGCAATTAAAATAAAAGGCAATGAACTACACATTGTGACTCCTTCAAGAAACACTGAAAATCCAGAGGTTTTTCCATATAGTGCAACTGCACTGACTAAAGCTTTGGCTTCCATTCCTGTCTTTCTAACATACTTTTTTTTACATTTTTCATTTATCTCCCACCACCTCAGTTTATTCATCTCTAAAATGAATGCAATGCTGACTGACCTCCTAGTTAAGTAATCCTTAATCCTTCGGACATCCATAACTACTTCCATTAGAATTTTAAAGCCAATAAATTAAATGCATCTCCAATGGGATTTTGTCAGATTTAATTCATTAATTATGAGAGTCTTAATGGAACAGCCATAGATGTTCAAAGGATTAATTATAGCTAAAAAACAAGCACTTAGAAAACTATTTAGCTATATCAAAAAAGAATATATCACTGAAAATAACTCTGCCCAAAGAGACACCAGGAGCCAAGCAGCCTCTAATATTGCCCGTGACTGACATAACTTTAAATGCAACAGCTTTCTGGAGCAATGCTCTAATTTATGCTTCTACACATATACATCTGTTATCAGAAAATATTATGCAAAAAGTTCATGGGTTTTTTTTGCAAATATATTGTTTTGCATATTAGATAACATCTAAGAAGCTGTGTTTTGTGCAGCCATTAAAGAAAGCAATTTGACTGGTGTACAAATACACAATACTTGATTAGCAACCAGTACACAAAATTCCCTTCTCATTTCTTGAGTGGTAATTACTTTTTTCAGAAACACATCATTTTCTCAGAGTAACATCCTATTCTCCTCCTGTATTTTCTATTTACAAGTATTCACTGTACTCTAATGTTGACCTTCAAGTCACAAAGCTAAAAAAGTTTCGTTTAGCTTGCTTCTCGTTCTATTCTTATATAACTGCTACATATTTCCAATTATGCACAGCATTGCATTGAAATTTAAAAGAATTCATTTGGTCCCACAATTCTATATCCACCTTATACATGGATTCAAAAACCCAACCAAAAATAATTCACAAGAAACACACAGGAATTTTTGAGCCAATCTGAATAATTAGTTCAATCTGTTTGAGAAGAAGTGAAATTTATCAGAAACACCATTCTGATAATTTAAAATGAAAATTGGTCTCTTATTTGGCTTTCTCCAAACCAGTGTAAAACTTCTCAGACATGCTGGACTCCAGCTCTCTAGCAAAAACACCTATTTTTCTCACATATGCCATGCTAGCAGGAGTCACCAAAACTCCCAAGGTGTGCAGTCTCTGGTGGAAAGGCTCGTGAGCAGTACACCATAACTGACAGTAAGCTCATGTCCTGATTCACAAAAGTCACTGCACAAGGGCAGAAACTTTTTGACCAAGTTCTTTCATTAACTTGAGCACTGCTTTACACTGTGCCTCACGTTTGGGCCACAGTTATACCCTTAGCCAAGTGACAGATGCAGACTCTAGCTTCCCTGACAGAATTTGCTTTCAAAAAGACTGACTGACAAGTCCCTATTTGTTCTTTTTCTGGGGAAAAAATAGTATTTTCATATATATAACTGAGGGTCATGCTCTTGGTATTTTCAGAGCTCTAAAAGCTCCAGAGACACAAGGGAGAGAGCGCTGACTTCTTACTGTTGATCACAAACTCCATCACAAGGAGAAAGAAGATTGAGACCTTGATGTAGGCTGTCAAGATTTATACCAAGGGGGGCTGTCTTCAAAAGAAGGATAAATAAAAGCCAAATAACAGGCTCTTCACACAGAGCTTTAGAATCAGGGTGCATGGGCTGAGGAGCCCCATCAATAGTATTTCTGCAACACAACATGCCAAGAAAACTAGGGAGGCTCTGAAAAATGAGTGAACAGGGAATGGGAGAGTTTATTTATCCATATGGTAACAACATTCAGGCAGCTCCTAGTAACATGCAAGATGCAGTAATGTACTTCAGAGGAAATAATTTTAAAATACATTGTCTCCAAATTCTTATGATTCATACTAGCTTATACAATCCTCCAGGCCAAATACCACAGTCCCTCCTCAGCTCTCATTCAAGGAAAATCTGCTCAAAATCAATGGGAGTTTGCTTATATAAGGAAAAAAAAGTGAAAACTAAGGATAAAATAAGGCTATGATTCGTAGTACACATGAAAATTATGTTGGTTGTTCAAACATGCAGAGTATAAATCATAATAAAAAGATGCTGTACCACTGATGACCTAGTTTTCAAAATCTATACACAGTTAGTAATAGAATTGAACACAAACTTCAGCACACAAGAAAAGCCAAAGTCTATCACCTGACTGACAGTTTTCACTTCTGGTCTGTTCAGAAAATGTCAGCCCCCTGCATTGCACCAGCTTTCTTGTTCACACAATTATGTATGAGTATTTTGAGAAAAGACTACATGCTACTGGGATGGGAAACATTCTACTTTACTTATGGTGCGCCTCTGCATAAAAATAACAGTCTTATAATTTCTTTTATTTTACCTTCTAAAAACACAATCTGGGATTTATTTTGGAAGATTTGAGTGCTTTGGAATAACTTATCTCACACAAAAACCATTACCATGACAAATATTTAGCTATTATGTAGGCCATGTTTAATTCATTTTACTAACTAAAAATGTTATTAGTACAGACACTTATGAAAATAAGTAGGTTTTATTATTTAAAATTATATAGTGAAATTTTACAAACAAACATGAAATGGACAAAGACATTTCACAAGATATGTGAATCAAAAGAGAAATTATTATTTATTCTTTTTTTTTAAGGAGGCAGAAAACTCTCTTCATTATCAAAGACGTTGATGCAACCTTTAGGGTTTGCCACATTTAATCATCTTTGTTGGGAAGAGTGAGCCAGTGGTCCCCCAGATTTCAGCCAGTCCTACACTTGCCTTATTAAATTTTCCAATTTTTTACTCATTTTAATATTATTATTAAATTATTTTCACTGTTATCAAGTTCTTGTTTTAGACTATGAAATGCATGTATACATGCATCATACAATAAAGCAAAGCTGCCTTAATTTTAGTTGTATGCTTGATTTCTTTTCCTCGTCAGTTATACCCCTTTATTTTGTATTCATGCTCTTCTCTCCGTCATCATTTTCTGTTCAGACACACCATTGCAAACCCCTCCCCACCCAACCACTTTCATGCTTTTAATTTGCTTATACTCTCAGTTTCTCCTACCAGATCTTTCCTTCAATCTGTTTCATGATACTTGGGGCTCTCCTTCCCCCTCTCTTCTCCCATCTTATTTCCTCTCTTCTTTTTTATTCCTAATAGTCTTTACATCTCCATCACTTGCATTCAACATGACACATTTAGGAATTTACCTCCTCTGTCCTCATCTTTCTGTCAAAGTACCTGTTCTCTCCCCTCCTGTAAAATGTCCCCAGGATGTTTCATGAAGCCAAAGCATTATTTCCCACCAGCTTCTTTGCTGACACGTTAGCACATTGCTTCCTCTGCTGTGCAGCAGAACAGGCTGTGTGTGCATGATGGGGTGTGTACTGCAGCAGATTGCAAGGATGAGGGGTGTTAGAGTGCATCAATGTGTCTATGTCTATGTGCATGATAGTATATGTGGGCTCATGTATAGGTGCCAGCTGCCAGCTATACTCCTAGACCCTATGAATGACTGCAACTGGAACTTGACCATTATTAAATTCTACTTCCAAGTCATGCTGTAAAAATATTTTGCCTTAAGCAAATTAAAACAGATGCAGAAGCTTAATATGAAATAGGAAATGCTTCCACCTCATTACCTTTGAATCTTTTAGAGAGTCTGAACCAAATTAGAACATGTGGGCAGTACAAGTGACAGCATGATTATATTTTTAAGTGTAAAAAAAAAAATTAGAATTGCTGATTCTCACAATATGATATCCAAAGGAGCAAGGGAGCTGCTGTTGTACTGCAGGGGGCAGAGAAGTAGCTCTCTGCAGTTATGGGGCAGCCAAGAGCACAGGGAACAGGAATCCATGGGAATGATGCAGACTCTGGATAAGAGGAGAAAAAGGAAAAAGAAGTCCAGCTGAGGCAAGGACAAGCATGTGAACATTGAAATCACCTGAACCTGAGTAAATGTCTAAACTGGAGAGCCCCATGTGCACCTGTTCTCTTCAGATAAACAAAATGTGTTTTACTTATTTAACTGTTTCCTGGAACCAGAAACTGAGATACGAGCACACACGCAGAATTTCATTGGATATTTCTAATACACACATATGAAAAAATGTTTTTTTCCTGAAGTTAACTGCAATGAAACAGGAATTTTGCATGTCATTTTATAGATTCCTGAAGCTCCTTTAGAAATTTCAAGCAATGCTTGAACCACCTAATTTCTACAAAAGTACTGACATATCTGTTTTTAAGAAGACAATCTTTTGATGTAATTTCTTCACAGTGAAGCACTGGGACTGAGGACACTATGCCTGCTGCTAACTTCTCTCCTCCAAATTTTGCTGTTGCCTCTATTTCCTTGTACACCTGCTGTTTTTCAGCACAGATTGGTAACCCAAAGGTCATGTAATCTGCATTTATCCAGCCAATTGCATTGCATCTGACTGACCAATAAGGGAGGAACCTGATACTGCACCTCTTTAAGTTCCTGGATGGTTCTCTGCATGTCTAAGAGGCAGCACTTCACATTCATTAAAACCAAAAGCATGCAGAAAAATCCTTAAAAAGAAAATCATACCTAAATCCAGCAGTACACTGTTAAACACCTGCCATGTCTCATGCTGAACTGTCATCCCTTTGCTCTCCAAGAATTTGGCAAGGCAAGTTCACTTCACAAACCAGCTTGATTTGAAAAGAAATAAAACATTCACCTTTTGAGCCCTCCAAGATTTAGAGGCCAAAGGTCTATAGTAGGCAAACAGATTAAAAGGACAAGAACAGTTTTCCAATTAAGATACACTCAAGTGTGTTGATTTTAATCTAATGCCCCAAATACAGAAAAATTGTTTTAACTCCCACATCTTATTTGGAAACACACTTCTCTCTTTGTCTCCTCTCTCTCAAGGAACAAAAAGAAGTAATGACACTCACTGATGACACATTTCAAGATGGGTGTGATAACAAGAATTAAATACAGGACATTGGCAGAATAATGCCAACAACAGGAATAATTTCACTAATCATCTCACTTTTGCCTCCCCATCGGTTCTACAATTTGGAACTTCTAGCAAAGCTTTCTATATTGAAATAGCAGGTCTTTGTTTCAAAAAGAAAAAATACATACATATAGAAGCAAATCAAACCTCTCTTTTAAAAGATATATATACATATAATGGCAGTTTTTTTCATTACTACAGCTATGTGCTGACTATATTCAATTTAGTCCTGTCACCCTCCTTCAGTTTCAGAGTCATGTAATTGTTATTACATTTTCATCAATACCTCATTTACTTTGAAAATAATACACTCTCTGTCCACCTCAAGCTAGGAAATTATTTTTTGTTTCTTATCCACCTTTGCTGCAATAATGAAATATCTTCAGAATTATTGTTAGATATGTTTCTTTTTTGAAATGCCATCCTTACACAGAGCACCCTGACAACCAGAGACAAAAAAAAGGAATAACTTTCCAGAAGTCACATTTTTCAGTCAGCACAAGCTTATAATTTGAACTGTGCCATCAGTCAGATGGACACAGAAGTGATTGTGTATTTCATAAGGTTTTAGAACTACTGTCAGCCAGCAGTTATATGTCACATCCATACAAGAAAACTACTGGAAATATAAATTTTCCTTCTGTCTTCTGTAATATATTTACTAGCACTGTTGAGCAGCATATAATGAAGAGACTTGTGACTAAGAGAATACTAACTCGTTCAGTATGTGGAAAATCAGGCAGAAAAGCGTATTTTTGTCCTTTTCAGAAGTAAGGGGACATCTAACTTCACCTGCCAGTTTTGCCTATTTTGTCAGACCTGAACAGAACACTTCAGGCCATTTAAATGGGCCTCCTTGCTTCTTCAAGCCATCAGCAATGTGTCACAGTTCAAGCAGAGGACACAGCGCAAGGAGCGCACACCACAGGAACTGCAATCACTCAGCCATGTCCCTGCCACGGCCACTAGAAACTCTGGTGGCTCAAGGCCAGACAGCTGGTAGCTCTAAAAGATGAAAACATCACATCAACTGCTCCCACGTACCGGGTGAAATGAGTCTTGTCATCTTGATGCATTTATCCACTGTGTGTATTTTGCAAGTTACTGCTACCAAGAGATGAGTGGTGATAAACACTCTACGAAATGCAGAAGTCAATATAAACAGTGGTTAATGACTAGCTCAAGATGAGAGTTGTTACTATGTTGGTGAAGGTCTTGGCCCTTTCTGAAACTTCTCTTGCACACTCTGTGCCTCTGCAAGGGTTTGCTCCTCTAAGCACTGTAAACAGCAGGCAGAAAACAGAAGAATTTCTGGAGACAGCAATAGAAAACTCTGCGTTACATGATACAATTTCTACATCATTCCTACCTGGCCAGGACTTTGACCATAGTGCATTAACCCATGACTGGTCTCTAGGATGACCAGGGCCTTTCCCCTTCACACACATTATTTATTTAGACTACACAGAGTAAATTGCAGGATGTACACGGTAACATCAATCACATCAAAATTAGTATTTAAAAAGACCGATTTTTTCCTAGAAATAATTAATGGAACTAGTACAACAGGAGAGCTTTGCCTATAAAATACTTAAGTGGTGAAGATCCCTTGTGTTTTGCTTATCAGAGGAGTGATGGCTGAATGGTAAAAATTGCTTTATTTCATACTTAGGAAGTATCAAAAAATGTGTTTTCCCCCGAAATCAATATCTGGATTTCCTGCAGGAAAAAATATTATGTGTGCCCAATGCAGTTCTTTATAGTTGCCTGCAGAGAACTAAATGTTGACTTTTTTATTAATGGAAGTGAAGGAAGGGCTTTTTCCTTCATCTTGTTCTTACCTAACTTATTGCCATTAACCTTGCAGATAACAAGTCTTCCATCTTCTTCTCAAATGACAGAAATGAAATAAACTCAAGCCACTTCAGCACTGCTTTGAAACTCTCCCTTCTGATGTGGCATCAAAGCAGTCCTGAACAGGCTTTAAAATGAGGTGGTTAAATGAGCTGCAGTTCTGCCACGCTCCCTCCTCCCACCTGTTGGATCCCATGACCTAGAAGTGAAGTAGCCACCTGCATCCCTCCTGCCAGCTCAAACTGCTCCATGTGATTACTGCAGCTGTGTTCAGGATGCTACAGAGGGATGCAGAATCACAAAACATACTACTGAGACAATAGCAATACTAAGTAAAATTCCAAAAAGAGAGCCCTCTAAGTGGGGGGAAGCCAACTGCCACCTGGACAGCCAGAACTACCTTCCTCAATGCACTCCACTCTTAACTGACATGGCACAGCTACAGTCTTGACCTGGGGGCATTTCATTTTATTAAACTATCACTGTTCCTAAATTCAGCCAGAATGATCCCAGATCTGTAATTTTTCTTCCACTCAAAAGCATACTGCTGTTTTGGAAAACATCCCAGTCTCCAAGAAGATTATGAGTAATAGCATTCCATTAATACTGTTCCTTAGGAGTAATTTCATCACTATGTAAGTCTATAAAAGGGTTCTTACAAGGAGGGCAATAGAGTTGAACTAAAGCTGTGCAAAATGTACAAAGAGCCACATGAAACTATATAAAACTCACCAGGTCTAAGGAGTGCACTAATAATTTGAACCAGCAGGGCTTTGCTCTAAATTTTATTGAGCCAGAAAACCTTTCATTAAAATCAGAAATGTAATTTTGGTCACTATCTGGAATTGTACACATTTCTGGAAGCTAATTATTTCTCTTTCCTCCCCTTCTCCCCCTTGCAGGATGAATGCTGTGACTGTTACACAAAGCCACAGGTATAAGTTTCATGGTTAGACTTCTGGAAGGCTAATTGGCTCCATGTGACCAACATGAAACCTGCTACAGCTAAGCAGAGAGCCTCTCTGTACCTGACTTACATAATTCTGAATTACAAAAAGTAAGAATTCTGAAAGAAACTCTTTAAAGCACTAGCTGGTTGAGTTGCTGCCTCCTGCTGCGACTGGCCCAAAGAGGAGCTCCCCCACCGCTGCTCTTGGCCAGCACGTCACTCCTGTGGCCCCTGCTTCCGAGGGACAGCTCTCGGCTTTGGTCTCTCTGGCAAAGACATTGTGGTGTTACAAATCTCTGCTAGCTTCCACGTAAAGTTTCACTACCTATTTGTGTACCCAGGGAGAAGGAAGTGAATCAGTGTTAACTCCTTACCTGGGCTTTCTTAGAAAACAAATTACTAGAACAGAGATTCAAATTTGAAGCATAAAGTAATCCTTAGATGGCTGAGCCACTGCCACATTCGTGTCTCAAGTCAACAGTAAATCCATTGGCAGTGAGCTAGGAAATGCTGTTTTGTTTGTCAAGTCTTTTGTTAATAACTCTGTCTAAAAGTGTTTAAGTATAACATATACTCTCCACTCTCCTGATCACACATACAGTAGGAGCAACTCAACACCCCACAACATTTACAGGTATGCAAGTTCCAGTTCCACACATTCTGATGGGAAAAAAAATTCAGATACGCAGTGTATTTGGGGAAACTAACGCTTCATCAGTCATTAACATATATAAATCCAGTTTCTATAGCACTTACATGACCAGAGGTATAAAATAACAATAGCAGAAGCAACTTCTTCTATATAAAAAAATAATGAAAGTGGAAATTTCTCCTTAGAAAGGAAAGAATTTACACAGAAACTGTAACCAGACCAGATAAAGTGTGAAAGTCAGGGGGTGAGCTTGGCATATTCTCAACACTGTAATTCTTATTTAAATTGTCACAGTTGAAATTGCAAGATTTGTTCTGTTTAAGTATGTTGAACTAAAAATTTGGATAATAATTGAGCCTTTTATACAAAACAGGATCAAAGACTTGAAAATAGTAGAATTTATTTTAGTGATTAAAAAATAAGATATCATTGAATTTGATGAGGGCAATCAGAGCAAAAATATGCAAGACCTGAAAGAAAAGAGACATTAAAATTTAGTAAGAACTGGATGACCTTAGTAACTCAAGTAGCAAGAGAAAGGTGAAATTGGATAATAAGATGCTATTAAACTAAAAGCATGGAAAATAATAACTAAAAATAACCATAACCAACAGATGACCCTTGGTAAAGTCAAACAAGCATGCTGTGCTGCAAAGGTGTGGTGTGATATATTTTCAAAATTCATATATCAGAGTAAGGTTTGCTTAAAAAAAAAAATTAGGAAGTTTGTTGGCAAATACAAATAATGACCTTTATCGATCACAGCCTAACAGTAGATACATAGCATTCTGTCTTGCCTCTTGAATATTTGGAAGTAGCTGACATCAGAATTTACTTTCCTTATCTTAAGGGTAGAACAGTCAGCATCTGTTTAAAAGCACAAAACTGTACTAGTAAACAGTCTATGATCAAAAAACTCCCAACCATACTGTACTGTGAAAATGACCCTGAGATCCACCAATGAAGAATACATAATTATGAAGAGTAATTAAATTCTCTTTTTTGTTAGCATTTGGAAATTGCTTCTTCCCCACAGACATCAAAAACACTGAACTAACTTAATTTTTGGTCATTTCCAGTGTTTCTTTTTTTTTTCTTTTAATGAAGCCTTCCTTTAACCTGAACAACTGCACGTAGTCACCTTTTGAAACTGGGTGTTGTTCCTTTGTTTACCAAATACCCCCTGAGACATCAAAAAAGCAATGTTGAGAACCAGGCCCGAACAGCATGTGTGTTAACCATCATCATTTCTACCCCTTCACCATCCAGAAGCAGATTTTTGCTGTAAATCACTGAAAACCAAACTCCACAGTGTCTTCTTTTCATTTCAAGCATCAGCTCACAAAAACATTTTGCGGGGGGGGGGAAAAATAAAAATCAACTTTTCCCAGAGCTTTTTTTTCCAGTTGATTGCTACTTCTTGGCACCAATTATAAGCAACTGCTTCACAGCTGAACCAAAGCAGCGCAGTCAGCAGAATCACAGCCTCTCCATTCACAAGCAATCAGAGAGACTCGATGCAAAGGAGCAAAGGTGAGACAGACACCAGCCTAATAGGCCAAGGAGGAATATGGCCCTTGCTCCGCTCAGTCCAGGCAGCCTCGCTGGTCAGAATGTAAATCTCTGGTAAACAACTTCACTGCCTGTCTGATAAAGAACTGCAAACTCAGTAGGAAGCACAAAACTGCTGGGACAAGGGGGACTACAGATCCTGCCACTAAAGCCAGTGTTAAAAATAAAAGCATATAATGAACTCGCTGCCCAGCTGGAGTGAGGCATTGGTCAATAGTGACAGAGGCAACAGAAAACAAAGACCATATTCAGTGTCTCTTCCTAATGACAGGAGACATCAAAGAGCTGTCTTACAAGCAACCTTGTGGGAATTCACAGTCTGCCTCAGTATCATGCTTTACACCTTGATTCCTGGCTCTAGTTCTTGATCCTGCCTCCCACCTGCTGAACCGTGGTTCTTTATTCTGTCCTACCCGTGCTACAGCTTGTCCCTGGCTGGTCTGCTTGGCCAAATCCAGCTCTGCCCACTGGCCACTGCCTTGCTGCCTAGAATCTTTGGCAGTCTGTCTCAGACCGAAATTAATCCCTCAACCCTGAAATGACCCATTATTTAATTACTGTGGGTCCTCAGTCATGACCCCAGAGTTGATTTGTGAGTCTGTCATCAGCCTGGTCTATCTCAGAAGCACAGCCATCTTATCCAGGTGAGGAAGGGTGTGGTTCTTCAGCTCAGAATTTCTTTGAACTCCACTAGAAGTCAGCACAACAGCACAGGGGTCTCTCTGCATCTCTACACTTTGCCAGCTTTAGCAGAGAAGTCAGCTTGATTAGGTTTAACTCAGTCTTCTGGAGAGTGCTCGGTCATGCATGGTCATGTTTTACTAATAAGTACCACAGAAGGTGAACAAAGAAGCATGATAAAAACAGATATGCTTAACACTGAAATTGGCTCTTATCACTTTGGTACCACACCCTGCAAGCTGTTGGCAAGTGCTGTGGCTTTAGCAGTAATTTTGGGTACAGTTGGGTGACTTTTTGCATTGATCACTGCAGAAGTGTCTGGTTTTACCATTAAGTAATTTCCCTGGCTGATCCAGCAATAGCATCATTGGATACTGAAGTAGATTATGTTAACCTAGCTCTCTCTATTCATAATGAAGTCCTATATGATCTGTCTTAGGAGAGAGAAAAAAACGG
Organism: Fringilla coelebs; assembly: GCF_963513975.1. Classification (NCBI taxonomy): domain Eukaryota; kingdom Metazoa; phylum Chordata; class Aves; order Passeriformes; family Fringillidae; genus Fringilla; species Fringilla coelebs. Next base: position 13,967,315 of record NC_140067.1, read on the forward strand.
TAATCAACACACCAAGACAGAGCACAAGCATGAAAATCTGCCTAGAGCAGCAGGCTAGTACTGGCAACAGTCAGAAGCTGAAGTGAGAAACCCTCATTGCTCCCACAGAGGCACAGGTCTCCTCCAAGCTGGCTCTGCAACAGTAAGGCAGAGTCTTGTTGAAAACATGCTATAACTGTCTGAGGAAGGGATGGTTATCAGCCCTCAGACCCAGTGCTGCCCCACAGAGCTGCTAGGCTAAAGGGGAGAAGGAGCTGACAGAGCAAAACAAAAAGCATAGCCAGATGTGGGGTGAATACTGACTTCTGGGGAAGGATCTGCACACCATACAACCAGGAAACTTTGAAACCATTTGTGGAAAAACAATAATCAGGGCACAGAATGGATTTTATCAATAAGAAATCACTTCATTGTTGGCCAATTCAAACTACATTACCACTAGCCTGTCTTTGAGTGACAAAGGACCACAAGTTCCTTTCTGGCATTAGGACCAGCCTGCCCTGCAATCCTTCATCTCTTGGTTAATAATGTTACTTTGTGGGTGCATATACAGGTCAGAAGTCTCTGATTGTGTTCGCAGGGGTTCGCAGGGGTTCGCAGGGGTTCCAGGGTGAGGGAAGAGATGAGAAAGTTGAATCTATGTTCAAAAGGCTGATTTATTATTTTATGATATATATTATATTAAAAACTATACTAAAAGAAAGGATTTCATCAGAAGGCTAGCTAAGAATAGAAAAAGAATGAATAACAAAGGTTTGTCTCTGACCAAAACTGTCAGAACAGCTGGGCTGTGATTGGCCATTAATTAGAAACAACCACATGAGACCAATCCCAGATCCACCTGTTGCATTCCACAGCAGCAATCATTGTTTACATTTGGTTCCTGAGGCCTCTCAGCTTCTCAGGAAGAAAAATCCTAAGGAAAGGATTTTTCATAAAACATGTCGGTGACAGAAGTCCAAGAGCAGATACAAGTTTTTGTCTTACTCACTTTCTGCTTACACACTGACTTTGCTGACTTTCCTTGCTTGCTCTGCTACATAAAGTACTAGCTGTGAACTGCTGCAAACTGTAGAACTCCTCCCATAAACACACAAGAAACCCCTTCTTCATTTCCCTGTTTTACACTTGAGCAGACATAAAAGCCACTTGCACTACTCCCCAGCTTGTATGTACATAATTTTCCTGGACTCCTGCCCCAAAGTTAAGCAGGAAACTTACCTAAAGCCTATCAAAGGCTTTTGTCCACAGACCAGATCCATCAACAGAAGTTCAGGGATGATGAGTAGAGAAAAGCAGAACTGAAGCACTATCACAGTAGAGACTGAGAATACTCTGAGAATCACACTTCTTGCGAGGGTAGCCATTTGTAGAGGACATGCCTTCAACCCTCTGAAAGGCAGCTGCATTCAATTATTGTAATTTTTTTTTTTGTCCTACAACTCATCATAAGAACTGGATTTGGAAATCTTTTTAAACATTCATATCATTTGACAAAGAAAATTCCCATTAATGCAGAAGTCATAAGGTCTACTGAAAGTGATGCTCTCTTTCACAGGTCCTCATTTTTCAAAAACATGCAAAACTACATAACCACCAAACTAACAAACAGTATTTCATCACTTTTCTTTCAGTTTCAATAATTCATAGCCTTAATATTTACTCTATTACCTGTGCAGCGTAAATATTAATGACATGCCACTACAAACTTTGAGTGCCTTCTGACTAGATCAACAACAGAGAACTCTTGCCCTTGGCCTAAAGACAAAAGATTGTCACTGTGATTAATAACAAAAGTGACAAAACCTTGTAACTGCAATCAAGAAACATATTATTCCAGAGAAACAATTCATTACTTCCTAAATGCATTTCACAAAGGTTTGAGATGTGTTTTAAAAAACATCAGAAAATCCACCCTGAAATTACTGTATTGCATGGAAGCTTGTGCAATCTTTTGTAATCTTTTGTCTGCATTGCAATGTTCCAAAAGCTCTGAGTCTCATATTTAACAGGTTTTCCATTTTGCGTGTTTAATGTTACAATGCTCTAGTAAAAGTGAAGGTTATGTCCCAGTTTCCCTGAATGATTAATTTCAACATACTTTTAGAGGAAAGAAAATTTAATTCTTACTTAAGGAGGTAGAATGGAATGCACTGTGCCGCCAGACTACTCACCTAGACAAAAATAAATTAAACAGGGCTCTTTTCCCCAGTTTTCCCTGAATGCAAAGCAACACTCATTTATGGTTTCACAGAATTAATCTACTCAAAACTTAGAAACTTCTGATGACACAAGTCTGTTAATACATTGAAAAGGTTCTTGCACTTTCCTAATGCTACTATTACTAATAAAGCTTTTTCTGAACCTGCTTTAATGCACAAAGGTTTATTCAGTGCTGTTCCGCCACTTGATGAGCCAAGGTTGACATTCCCACTGTGCTGATGCAAAAATAGATAATGCAAGTAGGAATCTGCAACTCAGTGTTCTTTAAAGAGTCATAAGAATCTGGCAAGAGACTGTCGCTGTGTATGGGCAAAGACAATCTGGACTCCTTGATTCTGAACTAATACTTATTCTACTTAGTACAGAGAGAGCTCCTCCCCCCTCCCCCCATACCCCCCAACAAAATTTTCGCAGTTTACTTCAGGAAAAAAAAGGGCACTTACCTTTTTTTCAGCCCATTCCTTTGGTAAGCTATAAATCTTGAAATGCATTTCTGACATCTTGACAACTATTGGCACTATTAACTGGGGACTGCCTGAGATGGGGAGAATCCTATCATCTCTCTAATCTACAGCCAACAGGAAGAACTCAAAAACCAAATCAGATACTTAGTTGCAGATGAGTGAAGTGCAGTGTTTTGGCAACCTTCACCAGCCTTTGTTCTTCAATTCTGTTCAGCTTTTCTCTCCTATGTTTGGCTTGCTGATCAAAGTCCAAAATGTGAGGGCTACAATAAGCCTACTTTATCATGCAAATGCAAAGATCAAAAGCAGCCCTCCTTTTTACGAGTGCACACGCATTGTCTCAGTCAACAACCATATACATCCCACTCCTGGTATTGCCCCTGGGAATATGAGATCTGAATTAGATTCGGAGGACAGGAGAGAGAAAATTGGTGATACGTCATTTCCACCCATTCCAGCAGAGTTATCTACAAGTTGTAGCATAAGCAATAAATTACACACTATGAAATTTTGAAGAGCCACAGTCAATCCACGTGAGATTCCAGTGTTTGCTTGTTTTTTTACTTTGGCCTTTATTTGATTACTACTCTGGGTATAAAACAATTTTTGTGGATTGCTCAATCATATGGAGCAGGAATATCTGGACCCACATCAGGTAGAGAGACTTGTGCTCCAAACATAGACGGGGAGCTCACTTTGAGCAGAGAGAAGGAGATAACCAGTGCCATCTTCTATCACTTAGCACACAGACTTAAAACCTAGCAATTCAGATGCGAACAAGAGGAACTACTGTACCACAAGGACAAGACTTTTCTCTTTACTTCCCTATAATTTATAAACCATCCATAACAGTGGCCCCTTCCGGTTCAGGGAACCCATCAGTAGCGCTCCCCTGGTATCCATCAAATCTACCCAAAGTTATCTTCAGTATCAGTGTTTGATAGCTTTTCCAGTAACATCAGCTCAACCTTGATCCTGTTCTTTCACAAGGGCTTCTTTTTTTGCTTTATGCAAACATTGTCTCTGTATTGCTAGTGTGACTGCTTTTCCTCTCTTTAACAAAGAGGAAATAGAACATAATATTTCCACTTCAGTGATGATCTAGTCCCAGTGCCTGATCAATTCAAGGCTGACCAAAAATTAAAGTATGGTAGTAAGGGCATTGTTCAATTGTCTCTTAAACACTGACAGGTTTCAGCCATCCATCACCTCTCTAGGAAGGCCTGTTCCAGAGTTTGTCTACTCTCTTAGTAAAGGAAAGCTTCCTAATGTCCCATCTAAAGCTTTCCTTGTGCAGCTCTGAACCATTCCCACACATCCTATCACTGACAGCAGGGACAAGAGATCCACTATGATGAGAAGACTACAACTTGGAGCAAGTGAAGAAAAACATTAAAAAGTGCAAGATGTACAGTAATCAACTATGGAGAATAATATGATGTTTAGGTGTTTGGATCACATTTCTGCCCTCCTTCCCTGCCAAACGAAATTGAGGGAATAGAGCAGAGCTCCCCAGCTGAACATTTTCACACGCCCTGAGTCAGAGCTGATACTTAAAGAGGATGATACACAAAAGAATTTTTACAGAAAAGCTGGAGACTCACTGTAACCTTAATCTTATGATAAAGCAGGATGGATTGTTCAATATCTTCTACAACAGAGCCAAGAAAAAGAGGCCTTAGCCTAGTTTACCATTTAGTGAATATCTGAATGAGTAAATAAGAGGATCAAATCATTGGGGGAGAAATAAGGACAGTTTCTATTGAACCACCCAAGGCTATTTAATTATTTATAACCTCCTTGATTACTAGTGAGAGGGGTCAAATCACTTTTGTAACACATGATTTTTTTTATATCATTTTTCAGCTGGCAAGGTAAATGATTATGGCTTTTTCCCTCTAGCTCCAGATGGGCTATAGTTGTTAATGCCTGTTATGTTAATAGAGTATGCAATATTAAGGAATATAAGATATTTATAACAAGTTATAACAGAGCTATGACCCAAACAAATCAGATATAAAATTTTAATGAATTGGTCCCTCAGTCTATTAATTTAGTTGTTGGGTAGAAAGTTAGCAAACATATTTTCTCTCTCAGGCACTACAACTGGAGAAAAACATTAGCCAGGGTCAAACTCTGTTGCACACTACTAAAAGAGAAGAGTATGTTTGAAAGTGAAATAGAGTTTAATTTCAGGAAGATTTCTTAGTAACATCACTAATTAGAAACAAAAAGTAGAATTACTTTTTCTACAAGTTGTTTCTCTATTGTTGACAATACACATCTATAAAAACCAAGAGTTTAAAAATCTAGAAAAGATCCTTGAGGAATTTACCATTATTTTAATTGAGTAATGTATGCACAATGTCAGTGTTGTCAGTTTCTTCTGGAAACCAAAGAATATCCTTTTGCATATGTGTACACATGCATGTATAAACACTTACTGGGTTACTGATCCCAAGGAATATTGGAATACATTCTTCACAAAATCTTCCAGACTTTAAAAACTGCTTAGAAATTATACCGTGGTTTTTCTAGAAAAAATGCATTCACTTCTGTAGAATTTTTCTACAGCATTTTTATAAAGGTCTTCTAGAAAACACCTAAAGAAATTAATACATTAAAAATACATCATATAAATCATATTGTATACTCTGACTTATTCTCAGAATCAATAATTTAAGGGGAGTTTTGTCTGAGGGTTTTTTAAAGACTTGACTTGCTATCTTATGTCCAGGAATATGTAAAGTTACATGCAAATTCAGTTACCTAATAAATATCAGTCCTGGCTTGCAGTTATGTAAGTCTCCAACCCAGATGTTTCATGTTGCTCCTTTCTCTCCATCTCCTTTACTTTAATATTCAAATTTCTCATTTCATCTTTACCTGACTCAATTACCCTTCAGGATAATCTGCCCATACTTATCTATATACCCACTTAATTAATAGCACTGCCATTGACTCCCAGAAATGTTACACTGGAAAGTGTTGGAGGGTATTTAATTACACAGCATTAACCATTCATTCCCATGATAATTATATTCCTATGCACCCCCATACCCACATAAACAAACACTGAGAATTTAATTCTGTCTTTTCACTGGCCCTTGATCACAAACATCAGTGCTGCAGAACTGAAATCAAACTGACCCTGATCCCTCCAGCTCAGTTCAGCCACTGGTCTGAGCGACTCACCTGCAGCACCTGCTGCTCCTGCCATCACAAAGGCTTCAGGAACAGCTCTCCATGGCTGCTGGGGCACAGCATGGCCAGCCCCCACCTCTGGGGCCTCACAGAGCAGTACAAAGTAAACGCTGTGTAAGCAAAAGCTTACGCGGACAGTTGTGCCTGTTTGCCTTGTAGTTCTGGGTGCTTTTTCACAGAAACTATATGGCAGAATGTCACATCCAGACCAAAATGGCTTTCACCTTTTCTTCATGAGATTCTAGAAGCACAGCACATTATACTTTATAGCCTAATATATTTTTTGTCCTTTGTGATTCTTGGCCATCTCCAGGATTTTAATTTTTTTTATGTTTCAATTGCCAAATAAACCATTAACAGCTCCAATAAAAACGAATATTAATGTACTAATAATGCATACTCCTCTACACTACAGAATAACTTTTACTACAGTTCTGCTTTGTATAGGGTGCAATAAAAACAACATTTTGCCATTTTATATTCACATTATTTCAATTATTTTAATACCATTAATTAAGTTTAAAGTTTTCAACTTAAGTGTTATTTACTTTTCTGCTTGCCAACATGCAAATACAATACCAAATCTGAGAGTCAAGCTAGGTCATCTTCTGCTTCATGAATAACAGCCAACAGAAGCTGAATCTCTCAGCTCTTTGCTAAATGTGATCTCTGGAAATTCACAGAGAATTTCCCAGTTGGGAACACTATGCTAGAGATATCTGTTTGGAGAAAACGAAAAAGGCAGGGGGAAACTCCTAACATCTACTTTTTCACTTGGTCAAAAATGTATTAAATAGATGCCACACTTTACAAGATTTAGAAGCCTTGTGACTGCTTTCTGTAAAATAATTGCTTATTGACATCTCTGTGCTCTGTCTCCTATTTCTCTTCAAGTATTTCCCCAAGAACACAAAGGATTGATCCCCAGTGCAATCAAGTTAAAATCTTCTTAGAAATGCTTGGAAACAATCTCTCAGTCACTCAACATGGAGAATTTTTTGGGGGGTGGAGGGTAGATCTATCCTTATTTTTACCTTGTAATGACAATTCATGAATTTTTTTCTACCATAATATTTGGAAAAATATGAGAACAAGGGAGATTTCCAGCAAACTGTCAGTCAAGCTTGTTGTCTGTCTGCACCACCTGTAGCCACTACCTTGGTGAAGGTGTAATTCAGGATGCCAGGATCCAGACCACTATGAAGAGATTAAAAGAAAGAGAGAACCAGAAACTAAGGAACATGGCAGGGGTCTGGCTCATATTTTAAAAACTGCTATATAATAAAAAGGCCTCTTTGGAGAAGCTTCTGGCAACAGCCACAACACAGAAGCACAACATGACCAGCAAGGAGAATATTGCCCTCTGCTCAGCACACTCCCTGGTCTGTGGCACACAGGACCAGGCTCAGAGCACCACACTTAACTCCACTGCTTCCACACAAAGAGGGAGCAGGAAGTCAAAAGTCACCCTTAAAATACTCAGAAGGAGCAATGAAAATATGTTCCTTATGACAAAACCAGAGCACCTTGGCTCATGCTGGGGCTAAATTGATAACATTACACACCCCCTGTTTCACGTAGGAAATTTTAAAGTATCTTGTAAAATCAATTTCTCTCTAAAAAATACCATAGAATTCAAAACACTGCCTATATTTCACAAAGAGTTTACTGCAAACACAAATATTTTTATCATATTACACAGTTTACATTCTTCACCATTCTGAGGCAAGACATTTAGGAAGGAAAAAATTAATTTTGTGAACAATGAAACAAAAACAACAACGAGTTGCATTAAAAATCTCATTAAAAATTTTATACTGTGATGAAGTAGCAGAAAGGGAAAACATCTGGATGACAATTAAATTTATCCACTGCTTTCTACCCATTAATCTCAGGGCCTTTGAAATCTACTATAAAGTAAATCCCTGGACATTATCATTTTACTGAGAGGTAAACTGAGATACAGAGATATTTTTTCTGTCTCAAGTCTCTTAGAAAAAAAAAAAGGAAAAATAATGTCAAGAAAAAAAAAGCAGAATGAAATCAACAGTTTCTATTATCTTTGCCATCCCACCACACTCTCCCTCAGGTCTCCCCCAGCTTTATCTGAATGAAACAAAAAGGTATTTGAAGTTGTCCTCCCCAGCTACAAAATGATGCATGCAGAGTTACTCCTGCCATCCCTTGTTCTCTTCTCAGTCGTACAAGCACTAGACCTGCCACCACTAAGTATATAAAGGCTGCATAATCTGTACTGGTTTCAACAACCAGAAAATCTTCCCACTGAGAAGATCCTTCCAAATTACAATAATCTTTTGTCTTTTCCTTTTTTGTAAGTACTACCAAAGACAGCCAGTGTACCTTCAGATCTGCAACCGCCTCTGCGTGACAGCACACACAAATACTGCTCGTATGGAAAAGCAACTCCCACATGCACAAAGCTAAGCCACACTATAAGCTCTACATAAGGAAATAAATAATTTTTTGTTGTTTTTATTATGTTAGTAAAACACTGAAGAATTTCAGGACTGTTCCTAATGCCTGCAGATTTAGCTCTCAGGGAACACAAACAAAAAAAGGGCAAGGAATTCTGTTTACATAAAATTTTCAATATAGGTACACAAAGATTTCCAACCTCTTTTTGATAAAAGGCATTACACAGGTAACAATTAAATGAAAACTAATAAAATGCTCCCACATTAGGCATGAAAACCTAGAAAAGCACATCTTTACTCCTACAACTGTTTAATAGACCAAACACTAGTCACTGAGCAAGTGGAAAAAAAGAAATGGATGCACATGTACTAATGAGAAGCTGAGAGCCCCAGTGGCTACCCAGGAATGCCAAATGCCACAGCTGACACTGCTTTTCCTCTACCATCCCAACCCAGGGATAACCCTGATCACTTGGTAAACTTCCCCTCTCTGGGACTGCTGGGGTATGGAATAAAGAGATAAAAATAAAATGCCCTTTTCTCTTTTTCTCCACTCAGCACTGCCTCATATAATCACTACCTGCTAGACTTAGGTTTAATCCTAATCATGAGCAAACAAAGACTCATAATCTAAAAAAGCAATTTTACCATATTAATGCCTATTAGCTCAACAGAGTCCATTCTCTTTTCTCAAAAAAATAAACCAAAACAAATAAACAAGCCTAAAGACTATGGGATTTCTTAACACCTCTTTTTTTCACACTTTACAGGAAAAGAGTACAATGCTACAGAATATTTCATTTTTTAAAGTTGTTTTGTGGAAAAATGGTCAGGAAATTCTACATTTAATCAGCAGGGGAAAGGATTTAGAAGCTGTATGGCACCTGTTTCAAATAACCATCATCTGCAGAAATATAACAGATTTTTTTATTTTACGTTGATAAAGTAATCCAAACCTTTCTGAACTGTACACTGTTCATTTTGGACTAAAGCATTACAGCAAGAACTTTAATTCAGATATAGAGAAGACGGTGAGGCTCATTTTTAATTCTCCATGCACCAGAAAGCACAGTAAACAGTGCTGGATAGAAATTCAGGCTGGAAGCAAGTCACAGAAGCATGGCCTTGCTTGAGTACAGTCCAGTACTGTGCATGTAGATAGTGCGGCTCTGTATTTTGAGATCATCATTAAGTTTTATGAGCATGACAAGTCTGCTAAAAAGCTGATTTTTTTTCTTTAAGAAAAACAGACACACATTTTCCTTCTGAGCAGGTTGCTTTGCTCGTTTTTTATACAGCCTTTGAGCCCATCATGAGGGTACTGCATGATTAAATACAAAGTGATAGCTCTCATTTCTCTTGTTTACATTGATGATGCCACTTTTTAAAAAACAGTTGACTTGCACTTTACATCACTCTTTCATTAGCTCATCTTGCTCCTCCAGGTTGCCCTACCCATTCATCACCCTGAATTGCATGCAGAAATAGTCCTAAAGTAATCTGATTTTCTATCTTCTCATACTTTCCCAGCTTCCACCACAAAACATGTGAGTTATTCTTTTAACTATTAAGGCAGCAGAAGGGGAGGGAAGACATGGGCTCAATTCTGGATCTACCTAAATCTTTCACTCTTCTTGCCATGTAAGGGAATCATCAAATATTTTAAGGTACTTGTTTACAAGTGGCTTGTATATGTGTGTTAGAAAATTAAGAAGAAGTTAAAAGTTATCTAAAGTGATAGATGTTGTACTTCCATCTGAAGCCTATTTCTATGGCCTGTGTTAGCCCTGAAAAGGGTGAGCTCCATGCTCTGACCCTTGCTGGCCTCTGGAGCCTTCCAAACCTCTCAGCAGGGCAGCTGCCAGCAGAGTCAGGCTGGAGAGCCCAGCTTCACCTCTCAGGCAGCCACAGCCGCAGCCACGCCATCACCTTGCCCATCAAACACAACAAACCCTCTTGAAGCCCCTATCCATCTTAATAAATATTACTGAATGAAAAGCTGCTTCCAGCCATCTGAGCTCGCTGAATGCAGATCAGCAAATGATCCAACTGCCCACTGATGCCTCACTTGCAGATGAGCTATTTGGCACCTACCCTGTCAACATGTGATTTCACATTTCTACAGAGCTGGTTTTAGTTTTGAGATGCTCAGCCTTTTCCTCCTAAAGTTTGTCTTTAGTACAGGAGGTTTTTAATGTATTTTTTGCCAGATGTTATAAAAGTAAACTATTTCAGGCAGCACCATGACTAACATTAAGAAAATACTGAGCATATACACCATGGATTCCAGTCTGGCTAACTTGCAAGAGACAGAACATGTTTGCAAAAATCAGCAATGTCTAACAGAAATAAAAATATCTTTTCAACCAGTGTTAATAAATGATGCATATTTCCTCTGTCAGCAAGCCGTATTTTCTCCTTTTAAACTTTCATAATATTCAAAAGGATATCTAAAATGTAACTCAAGTTAGAATAAATGATGGGACAAGGAAAATAGTCACTGTAGGCAATATGGTGACTTGAAGTTCATCACCATGATGACTGCCTAAATGTAATATTTTTAAATTCAAGTGTTCTGCAACTGTTGCATATTTTTCACACTTTCAACAGCATAGATTTTTAATGTGTTTAGTGATTCTGTGTAATCAGAAAAATATAATTGAAGGTTATGGGATAAGTTAATTTACACCACAGTAACTACGATTTCAATAGATTTTGCGTTTTCAGGCTTTTTCCAACAACACTATTTTAAATTTTTGATAACATTAATGAAAATAAAATCACACATGTAGGAGGAAATAAAGGATGAACCAGACTATCTCTTGCTGAGCTCATATAGCCTCTACAGATGCACTTACCAATGATACAATGATCTTAATGATGTCTACATTTGCTGAACTATATTTCTCTTCCAAAGATATACACATTGAGATAAAAATTTATTAAATGTGTTTCTTGATTTTTCAGAGAGATATAACAGTTATATTAATATTGACCATATTTAGAGGAAAAAACACACCAGAAAGTTATTTTTATTTGTTGCTCTAAAGGAAACTTGGAGCCAAGATCAAAGGGCACTTTGATTTGTTTGAAAATTGTAAATGATCCATTTCCAGATTTTATAAAGTTAGTGTGCAATCTGTGAGTACTTGTGCCATAATGGAGAAGGAAGACTCTTCAGCTTCACATGTCAATGCTGTAAACATGTAAATCTGGAAAATATTTTCCAAGCAGGCAGCCATGTGTAAAATTTACAGAACCTGTCATGAAAGAACTGCAGCTGCAGAAGTGCAAACTTCTCACTGCATCTTGAAGAATCCAGATGGGGGGATGTGAGAGATTTTTTTTTTCCACCATGGAGGGTTCCAGCTGGATTGAGTTGTTGGTGCCATCAATTTTTAGAGCAACACTTCACCAAATAATGAAACACTGATTATCCAATCACAAACAACAGAACAGAGAAATCTCTTTAAAAATAAAATAGAAAAAAAATCTGAAGCTAATTACACCAGTATGTGGAAGACTGTGGGCTAATTTATGACCGTTTTGCAACATGTCCAGATGTCACTGTGCTGAGACCACCAAAGTTACATTGCATTAAACCAAAACCAAAAAAAAGTAAGGAAAAATACCAGTTCAGAATTAAACAGAAATCCAGACGTGCTATTGAAAAGCAAAAGGTACGAACCTGAGATTTGAACTATATGGATATACTATATATTCATATTGTGTATGAGGATACATACAAACATGTGTGTATGAGGTTATATAGAATATATACACACAATCCCACTCAGCCACAAAATCACATTCACTTTACAGTCCTTCTATGGGATCTTAGATGAAACAAAACTTCGAGCACCTCTTCAGCCAAGTGCTTTCACCACTGCAGAGAAATGGGAGAGTAAAGCCATGTTCCTCCCCTCCCAACAACGAAGCCTCTGCCACCCCCAGCATGTCTGAGAGGACAGCACCACCAGTTGCTGTAATTAGACACAAAGGAGATTTCTGGGAAGAATGGAGAGGAGTGATAAGCAAACCCCACCCATTTTACTGCACATTAACTGCTTGTCTTTTCCAGCTCCTCTTCTTTGAAGATGCCAGGAAATAGAGACCGATATGCAGCAAAAGCCTTTGTTGCTGCTTATAGCATCACTGTACCACACTACCCAGCAAAGCTCAGTGCACTAGGAAGAGTTATGAATTAAGAGTTAATTTTCAGCTGAGAAAAGCTATCACAGCCACAATGTTGTTTTACATAAGTGAGAACGTTGTTGAAAACACACCAAGGAGTCTTAAATAAAAACCACTATTAAACCACATAGCTAAAAAGATACAATTGTCAAAGCTAAATCCATGACCTCCCTACAATGATTCAGAAAAGGTTTGGTCTTTTGATTTAAGTGCATCCCTTGATGCTGAAGCCAATTGTGGGAGATCATCTGCACCAATCATCTTTTAAAATCTCCAAAGAACTCTGTGGTATTTGCTTTCTATTTATAGATATATTAAAAACTTCTTAGGATATATTTTAAAATGACATGTATAAACTACCAGATGGCACAGAAAACAATGACAATTTGATGAATATAGAAATCAATGCAACTATTTCTAACACCACCAGTATGTAATATTTGTGATATGCAATATTCTGGTATAATAATATACACTATTTCAAAATGAAATCTGCACTTAAATGCCAATATCCTCTCCTTCTGGCTTCTCACTTTATGACACTAACATAGGATCTCATTCACCAAGCCAATTGAAATTTTAATAAAAGAAAGCTGGAGTTTCTAATAAACTCCCGCAGCGAGCAGATAATACTAAACATCTTTAGCAGCATGCTGTTTTTTATTATTATTTTAGCTGTATATTAATATGCTAGTATTTGTAAACTCTCTAGTGTCACCAGATTTATTTCAAAAGGCTTCTCCACATTATTCTTTTGTGAGAAGTGTGTGTGACAATGAAATAATTTCAGTGGGTCTTTACTATACAGATGCATAAACCGAAGAAAAAAATACATCTTACCTTAAAAAGGACACTTTCAATATTACTTATTTGCCATTTGGGAAGATGGTATATTGAATTTTCTTGTTAAGGGTAAAATTTTAACAGGAAGACTGTCAGAGCTCACTGTGTGAAGATTTATTACCAATTTTGATACAGATAAATACACATGCTTTGTCCTGCCTCAGTGCTGCATGCACAGCCAGGTGAAATGCACACAGGATGTGGTGCCCAAGCGCTGGCCAGGACCCACAATTGTTCCCAGCCAGCAGCAGGCCAGGCAGTTTAAAGAACAATTGCTTTAAGCCTTTTTTCAGACCTTATCAGCTTGACTTGCAGCCCTACAAAAGCTTCCACCAAGCTTCCACTGGAAGGCATCACAGCCAAGACCCAAGTTTTGCTTTCCATCCTGGCAACAAAGAGCCTTTTCCTATGGGATCCAGGCTCCTGGTGTGCTCAGGCTCCTTTCCTGGCCCAGAGGCTTCCAGGAGTTTAGTGCCACTGGCATTAGTGGTCACAAGGGACCCACTAAAGCCTTTGAAATTGATCCCAAAAAGGCTCTTTGTCCTCAGAAAACATAGGGTAAGACATCTAGGAATCAAATTCTCTCCTCTTTTAGCACAAAAGTCTGTCTACAGTGCCTAATTCAAGCAGGTTGCCTCAAGTATTTGTGCGGCAAATCAATTAGCAGCATGTTTAACAACATATATATAAAACCTTGTACTAATTTTCATAGATATTAAATTTAGCTTTCAGATGCTGAAAACACACATATGCAGCTTTCCTATCTCATTTCAGGATAATAGCTGTAATTTGCAATGACAAAAAAAAATTAGTTATTTGATTCCCAAACTGCCTGTACACTACCATTAATTCATTATCTCTTTCATTTTATTAGTTATGTTCTCAAACTCTACAGTGCACAAACACTAATTTGAACAGTAACCTACCCTTAAAATGCCAAAGTTTGTATTAATTTTGGCAACTTTAAAAAAAATGCATTCATTGGCTTGCAAATGAAATGTATTCATATGAAAAAATTCCTCCCATACGCTGAAGCAGCTCATTATTAACATTCAAGGAATGTGAACACAGGCTTCATAGAAAACCATTAAAATATAAGACAGCTTTCAGCCTATTTTAAGAATTTCAGAGAAATTTTGCATTCTCTTTCCCATGATGCCATGGTGATGTCAGGCTGCATTTCAAATAAAATGACAATGAAATCATTTCATTTCCATGCAATGTGCAAAAAAAAAAGTCAATTTTTCTCTTGGCAAACTGAAGTCTGAAGTAATTAAGCACTGCTGTGTGGGTGGCAGCTTCTTCTCTGAAGTCAGCCTGAGATAATTACCATGTTAAAGTCAAAACATCATGTGCTGTGCTGATAGATAGATGGATGGAGAGATTGGGCATCTATTAAATGATCCGTTTTGTTATGCTCCCTGGGAAATGTGCCATTGATGCCAATTAAAAATATATATTCCAAGTATTTCTAAGTGATGAAACTTCTATTCAGTAAATTAAATTTATTATTTACTGATCATGGAGTACTTAAAGACATAAAAAATCTGGACAGATAATATCTAGGAGGGGAATTACATACTTTATGAAGTTTACAAGCCCCTCTTTACGCAATTGCCAGTCACAAAATGTGCTCTATAACACCGCTTTTAGCTAAGATACTAAGCTATTTCCCTTTCAACATAAAATCCCTAAATAAGGTGGAAATACAACAGATAAAAATAATTTAAGACTTCTAAATTCACATATATTCTATTGCATAAAAAGGTCTCTTTCAATGCTAATAATAAACTCTCTCAGCATAAATTTATAATTAAATGTCTTCAAGTCTACATTTTTGGTGTCAGAAAAGTAAATGGACCAAAACCAAGGCATTCCAGCAATGATTAATCGGTGCTATTTGTTGAGATGGCTCACAGTGAGGCTTAGCATGATAAAAACACCAAAAGAATTCCATTTGTAACAAGTTTTACACACGTATTACCAACACTGTCTTTAGTGCCTACTCCCATCACTCCAACAGTGAAATGTTTCCACACTAAGGATGTGAAGGAAATGCTTCCTCTGGCATTTAAAGGGAGCAGTTTTTATGCTTTGGGTCTGGATTTCATTTGCAGTGACTTCAGAGCACATCCACCTGCACCAATACCAGTTTAGGGGCTATTAGAAGACATTTGTGTCATGCTTTAATAACCAGGGGCTAAAGGCAAGGGTTTGCTATCAGAAGCATTACAAAAAGAGATGACTTTCCATTCTACCTACTCTGCAGGTTATGTTTGATCTCATTTAAATGCTTTGAATAAGATTTACTCTTCACTGTTGCTATGATAAAGGTCACAGAACTGAGACTGTGTCTTTTTAAAATTAAGGACAGGAATTTCTGAGACTCTAAAGAAGGTTTTTTTCATATTCACCAAACATAAAAGAATGTCAGGAAAAAACATGTGCACTCATAATAAAATGCTAATCAGTTTTCTCAGCAAGAAATAAAAGCAACCAATATTTTATCTCTAATATTAGATTTAGGTCTTGCTCTGAAGCACCTTGTTCAAGGTACTCAGATTCCAGAGAGGCCAGCATTTGAGTAAGCCCAGTATTTGTGTTACTGCTGACAGAAAACTGTGATAGACAATCTTAAGACCTTTCTGTTTAACAGATTTAAGCTAAAATCCCAGGCTGAGTGGAGCTTAAAAATTATCCTGAGAAAAGTTTAAGAATCTGCAAGGCCTCAGCCTTACAGCAACTATAATCCAAATATATTATTTGCAACAGCAGAATTTATTCAGAGTTTGCATAGTATTTTCAACAGATAATTTTCAATACCAGCATAATTCAATTTTTAATGTGTTTATAAAACATGTAGCTTTCATCATACTAACATGCACATATCCTTCCTAGCTCTTAGGAGATATTAAGCACAATAACACAGAGCTATGAGAATTAAAAAGAATCTACATGTTAAAAAAAGGGGGGAAATGGTTCTGCAAAACAGTATAAGGGGGGAACACACCCAGCCTGACTTATCCAACTTTTACCCATTCTCCATAAACACAGCAGTCTTGACAACAGGCCTCTGGAAGATAATCCTGTAGCATGCTATAAACACAAGCACAGACACTATCCAGCTCTTTTCAAAGGAATGCTACCTCATCTCTAATAAAGCCTGAACCCTGGTTTCACACCCCCCCCCTACCTGTCTCCCAGCTGGGGCTACACAG
Source organism: Fringilla coelebs (assembly GCF_963513975.1). Classification (NCBI taxonomy): domain Eukaryota; kingdom Metazoa; phylum Chordata; class Aves; order Passeriformes; family Fringillidae; genus Fringilla; species Fringilla coelebs. The sequence continues at coordinate 13,983,896 of NC_140067.1, forward strand.
GGATGGGGTGTTGGGAGACCAGGGAGTGCACAGACACCTCCACAGCTCAGGTGTGCAGAGTGGCCCAGGAAGAAGCCAGGTTTGCAAAACCTTCCTGGAGCAGGGTACAGTGAAGACAGAGATCGGGACAGCTCTAAATCAGAGAACTACTTGCTCTCTTGAACAGGCTTGTTTTCTTTTTCCTTGTTTTTTCAATAAGCACAGCTATTCATCAGTTACTTGAAGTGCTATATTCTCATATGGTTTTAGAACAAATGTAATATGTATTTGGTAAATCATCACCATAACTGATATGAGGACTTTATAGTGTCTGCACAAGTATTCATTCCTACAGCATTCTGCCACTGAAACATCTTTTTTTAAATGCAAAAATATTTTCAATTTGTAGAGGACACCGAGGCTCAAAGAAATAGGATCATTTGTCAACTGTCGCAAAAGAGAAGTCAGTACATGAAGCAGGCAGACTGCAGAAGTGTCCTAAATGCCAACATCCATGACCTCTTCCAACCTCAGGTCAGGGTTCCTTCCCTCATTTATCCACCTGACACCCCTCTACAGTCACACCAGCTAAATGAGCATCTCAGCAGATCCAAGGATCTCTCTGTGAGTGTTGCAGAGCCCACAGACATATAACTTCCTCAGCTGCCACAGGCACAATTTTACTTTATTCTGTCTTACACTGCAACACCTTTTTGAGAGGACTACTTCACAAAGCAGAGTTCTCCAAAAACCCAGGGATTGATTTCAACCACGAGAGTGGAAATTCAGGGCAAGTAACAGGTTACAAGGTACTAACTTGCCTCTAGCACATAATTAACCATTTCAGCGTTGAACAAGAGATGAGAAAACTGAGGCAACAAGTGTTGCATGTCTGGACTGAAGACTGAAGAAATTCTCCTGCAAACTAAAGCAGAAGACCAAGAGCACAGCACGCATGGCAAGAAAAATTGAGAGCTTCAACTGAATGTACTTTTACAATATCCAACATTGTACATTAGTAGTTCTATTTATAATAACAACACTACAGGTGCTCAGGAGAGTGTTACTTTGTTATGTTACTTGCAATTATGTTTTGTTGTAACCCATAAATCTGTCAAAACAAAGAAAGCAATTAGGAATTTCCACATGAACAGGCAAGGCTGCTCCTTCCCACACAAATGGTGCAAGTAAACACCTCAACCCATGTGCCTGGTGGGGATTAGGCACCGAAACCTCCTCCTGCCTACTGCTGCCAAGTTTTGTGCCGCTCCGTGTGTAACACTTTTATGCCAATTATCAAATGAATGGATTTGCGGTTACAAATAATCTGCATATTAACTAGGAACTTTAGTACAGACTAAGCAATAAAAGAAGTACCAAAATTAAAAAAAAAAAAAAAAACCACAAAAATGAGGGAGGAACATATGCTTTTTACAGAAAATCTAAGGGCTAGAGGTAGCTGGGAGGAAAAGGTCTCGAGGGGAATCTGAGGTACAGTCAGAGGTCTGTCACCATCACCATCCCTCTCATGAACAAAGTCCCTGCTTGTCCTTGGTGCCAGGTTCTTCTCCCCCTGCAACGTTCAGGGGAGCAGCAAGAGGAAGAGCAGCAAGAAGTGGCCATATGGCTCCCAGCACATCGAGCATCAGTGAGCTCCCGATGGCAAGCTGCAGGGATGGCAAAGTGGCCAGCTCATGGGTTCTCTGCCACAGAGACAAAATGCAATTTTCTGGCAGCCCAGCTGCAGGAACAGAAAAGTGATTATTTTGCTATTGATAAAAAATAATACATATGGAAATGTGTGCAAATTTTAAAAACCTGACAGCCTGGAAGCAGGGAAGGCAAGGGGCTTGAAAGCAGTAAGAGGCCAGTTACAGAGAGATAAACAGAAAAATGTTGTTTTGCGTCCATTTTCCAGGTATTTTTTAAAATTTCAGTTATCAGATAGAAATACACAGCCAGGTAGAATGAGTAGTTTCATCTGGTTTTAGAAAGATCCATATCAGTTCAAACAGTCAAATTTTCATTTTAAAACATTTTAATAGTTAAAAAAACTGGACTCAATACAATTCTATTTCTTACAATTAGCAGTTAAAAATCTCAATTAAAAAAGCATTTCATTTTGATGACTATAATTTAGCTTTTCCCTTGCCATAAATAAGGTAAGTGCTCAGAAATGTTTAGAAGTACTGTACCTTTTGTATAGTACAAGGCACAATATTTGTATTCTTGAAGACAGAGTGACATCTAAAGGGATTCTGAAATACTCAAATCTTGCACACAGAATCCAAACTGACAAAGTCAAGGGCATGTCATATTTTTGAAAACTGATGAGTTTTCAGGTTTGCTGTGGTTGATTGTCCCAAGTAACCATGAAAAGAGGATCAAATTCCAATTTTAATGACATGCCTCAGGGTGCCCTCAGGACAACTGCCATTTTTATCTTAGATTCTGCAGGTCCTCAGTGAACAAAAGAGGGAAATCAGCTTTGAATGGATTCCTTGCACTGTTGTCAAAAGTAATCCAACTGTTCTAAATATCTACATCCTAAAATATTTTCTTACAGCAGTTCTTACTAACCTGAAGTATTAAGAAAGCAGAATATGTAAATGGCATTTTTAGCTGCCAATTCTCCTAGCAGATCCCATGTTCCCTAACCAATAGGTATTATAACTAGAGTCTTTCAAAACTGGAACTTCTCTCCAATACACTCACACACAAACAAAGAAAAGTCAAAATAAAGAATCTATGTCTAGTTTTGGGAGCTGGGGTGGTATTTTCATGCATACAAATACTTTACTCTATGTTAGAAATTTTTCTTAAATTATATCTTTCTGTATATATTCCTGAACATAAAAATCAATTTAGGATTTAAAAATCAACATCAGTTTATAATATCAAAGACAACAGTGCAGCAGAAATGTACAGCCTGCATGTGGGAATGATGAGTTAGGTACCTTTACAATGGGCTTTTATTTCATTCTCCCACTAAGCATCTTCCTGAACTCAATAACTGGGGGGAAAAAAAAAATCCTACATTAAAAACATATTTTCTCCTCTTGAGCTGAAATCAGAGTAAACTCTTGTGAATTTCTTTCTAGGAACTTGCCCCATGAACTACTTAAATATGGCTCAGCAGCAAAGCACTAGCAAGCTGACTCAACTCTTTCTAGCTAAAAAGAATTTACCTCAGTTTTGAAGACACGTATTTACTGCAGGAAGAAAACCACGAGTATTTCATCAGCAAAAACAAAATGGTCATAACAAACTTAAGTTTAGACAACAGCACAGAAAACAGCTCTGGAAACCTGTTTGAAAGAATTTATGTATCAATTGTAGGCAAGTGGGCTCTTCTGCCTTAATCATACAATCACATAATTGATTTCGTTTTCTGGTTTGTTGTTTGATTTTTTTTTTAAATAAACTCAGTTATGCTAAACTTTACCACAACTACAGTATTCCCTTTTCAAGTCAGAAGTAGTTGGCAAGGCTAATGTAAAACAAAAAGTGAGACCTGAGGCTCTCAGACAATAAATAATGACAGATCCTTTCACCAAGTCTTAATCAAGGAGATTAAAGCAACATGTAACTCTAGATGCATGTTAATAAAACAAGTGGTGAAAAATAATAAATGGAACATACAGAAAGATACCTATCTCTGTGCTTCAATTAGTCTTTGTGAACACTGTCTTTTTTTCTTCCTCCCCCAGCACTTTTAAACATATTGTAATCAACTTAAATTTTTGATGATTTTCAAAAGACTTCATACAAAGAGGAACATTTGAGATTTTTTTTTAAATAATTATTCAATCCAGTACCATTTTTTTGGAAATATATTTAAAATGGCCTGTGGCTTGTGCTGGTTTTGGGCCCCATTCAGATCCTGACCAACTTTACAGGGTGATGCAGGTTTTCGCCCCATCTGCTGCAGTACTGATAAGAATTCCCAGACAGACAGACATGGCTGTAAAGCCTTGAAGAGAGAACAGAATTAGAATGGTCTTTATTAGACCATGGATCAGTGTCTATAGCTGCAAAGAAATTCATTTGCACTATATCTACAATGCAGTTTGAACTTTTCCTTCGTTTGGCAAAGCACATCAAGTCTGATTTAACAATTCTCTTTGTGGCTTTGCTTTTCTGTCTACAGCTTCATATATTTACAAAGGATAGATACATGAAAACTTCTGATAAAGTATAAAAAAAAAATACCACTATACATGCTTGTAGACAATTGAAGATAACTGTATTAATAGAAAGAAAAAGTTATAAAAATCTCGCTGCACATTAAAGTCAGTTGGTAATATTTTATAAGTCATGGTCATTTATTTCAATAAAGAAAAATACAAACCTCATTCTGCATTAAGACAGCAGCATTTAGCTTTCCAAGTATTATTGTGAAAGTAAAAGTTGGTATCCACAAAGCTGAATGAGAAATGTTTTGAACTGCTTACAAGTAGCACACACTGCACAATTCACCTGCTGTCAGTACTGACATGACATTTCATTCCTGAAGTATTCCAAGCTAATAATATTCACAAGCAAAACAAAAGTTCTGCTTGTTTGGCAGCAGCAAACTGGAGTCTTGATAGAGAACAGGACTGCACTGGGAGAGGTCCTCTCCAGACCACCTCCTTAGAACACTTCAGTGTGGAACAAGAAGCAAGCAAAGAACAGAAAGCAGAGCAACCCAGATCTGCTCCAGCTCAGTGGAGCAGGTTCCTGGCTCCCCTGTAGGTCACACAGCTTCTTCCTGAGCCCACAAAAAGCAACACAGGGCCCATCTGATGGAGGAAGAGAAGCGGCCATGTGGACAATGCAAAATGCATTAACATTGCATTGAAGATACAGTTTGAGAATATTTTTTCCAACTCAGAACTTTAGTTTGGAAGATTTATATCTTAACCTTTTTTTCTTTGATTGTTCTTTCTCTATTAACATTTAAAGGAATTAAGTTGCTATGGAGTAGATCAACTGGTGTTCCTGTTTTGATTTTCATGAGGATGTCTGCAGAAAAGTATCCACCCTTAATTCCTTGCAAGTACTGAATTTTGAAATGTAAAGAAATTAGCTGCAGGTTTTTTTTTTTTTAATCCAACATTCTTTAACCAGATGTGGGGTTTCTTCATTTAATATATTATATATGCATATATTTAGCAATTCTTTTGCAAAGGGTAAAGAGCCTAAAAAAATAGTGTATTCAGTTCACAGTAGAATGAGTCCCAAACAGGGTTCTACCTAGGGTTAGGGTTCCAGCCTAACCAGCCCTAACCTTAGGCAAAAAAGCAGCCTTGGGCTAAGGCTGGTTGAAAGGAGAAAGCTGTGGGGGTAGGGATGTTGTGGCAGCTCTGTGTTCCCCTGGGCATGCCTTTTGCAGCTGCAATGTGCCTCGGGCTCCAGGCTTTGTGGCTTTCGGAACCCTAACCCTAGGCTCCCTCCTCACCTTTCTTCTTGGGACCTGCCTCATCCTCATGCACCTTTTTCTGTCTCAACTAGGATTAGGGTTTCACCTAGGGTTTGGATTACAGCATTTTCTAATTCATAATAATGTCATACTTTCGGTAGAGCAGTAAAGCATTATTCTCTCCAGTTTATGAATATGGGAACTGAAGAACATAAGTCAGCTTACTCAGTGTCACACAAGAAGATGTAAAGAGGGAAGAAGCAGACCCCAGTTCTCTTGATCACAAAATCTCTCATTTTCATTCATTCTTGACTCCCAGATGCAGAGACATATTATACTGCTTTAGGGAAAATCCTGATTTTTATAACTAAGCAGAATGTGGATAAAAATGTATAAGGAATTGTTTCCTCATTAAAACTCTTATTTAGGATTTAAAAGTGTAAAAACGTTATTTTAAATGTCACACAGTTTGGAAAAATTCCTTTGTTTAGCAAAGGAGAGGAGTTTTCCTTCCTACCTCACCCTCTACCATCTCAGTATATACCTTCAAGATGAGGTGCTAATTTGGGTACTTGATATTTTATAAATTATGGAACATGCAGGAAACCGGCAGCATGGGAAATCTGGGTATGTGAAGCATAAATCACTGTGCACTTTCAATATTTATGCAACTAGAAACATCTTCAAGAATGGCACAGTGGGCTGGGCAGGTGAGCCCTAACATGGAAATACATGGGAGGAAAAAAGTTGCAGGACAATTTCCAAGCCACATGTCATGGGCAACCCTGTACTTGCAAAAGGTGTCAGCACTGTTAATGGTCAAGAGACATTAAGGCAAGAGTGAGCACAAAGGAGAGCAGAAGGCAAAGCATGATGCTGTCCACAGCACTTGTTCAGCACTGCCACCAGCAGACCTGCAAAGACTGGAAAAATACTGCTCTGCTTTCATTTGGCCCACTTGAAGATTTGGAGGAAACAGAAATACAGCTTTATTTAATGTTCTAAACTGCTCTCTGTGCATGAGGAGATAGGACAGCCATGCCAGTTAGCGCTCCATCTGAAGATTATGTTTATGTGAGCTTACATCTTTTTAATGCAGCACGGTTACACTTACAGCAGTTTGCAGCTTCCCCAGGAAACCATTGGAAATGGGACCTGTGCCCAACTGCTTTTATCCCAGTTAAGTAAATAAATGAAATATGCTAATTAGCACCCTATTAGTTCACAGCAGGGAGTAATCCAGGGTACCTTTATTGGAAATTATTCTGTCATTCAGGAAGCTGCTCTGTAACAGAATGCAAACTGGCCCAATTTCCTCTTTTTAAAAATGGTGGATGTCATCCAAACAATGGGAATGCCACTAAGCACAGTATGTAGGACACAATGCTGTTGCACGAAACCCCCTTTCAGTCTCCCAAGAGTCTGGCCTAGAGATATGCTGGCAAATCCCCCACTAGAGACGCCGTCCGCATTTAGATTGAGGGGTTGTTTTGTCAAGCACACTTTTAAGCACATAGCTTATTTTCCTCCCTACAACTGGCATTTCAAATACTGCTCCAGAATACTCTCTGAACTCATTACAAATCCATATTAATGTTGACTTTTTTTGGTCTTATTTGCCAGAAATACTGAGGCTGGGACATACCAGAGGTACATCTCCACAGAACAGGAAAATTTGACATAAAAAAAGTCATAAATTCCAAAATCAGTATTTTCATATTGCAAGAAAAAAAAAAAGTTGTTTTTTTCATAATTTATATAAAATATACAGTTTAAGTGGATGTAATTATAGCTATTTTACCTCTTTGCTAACAAAGTAGAGTTACCAGCCTGGTTAGTGCAGATCTTTAAATCAGCCTGGCAACAAGATGACATTGGAAGTAATGCAGGCACTGATAAAAAAAGCTTGATAAAAAAGTAGTATGTTTTCCAATCCAGTCTTTCAGAAACACCCATTTTCAAAGAGCTTTGGGGCTTTTGGGGATTAGACACTGTGACACATCTGTCAGGCTGCCAGTAAGCATGTCAAAATCTCCATCATGGTTTGACTTATGCAATGAAGCTTACTTATGTTATAGAGATAGCAGTAGCACACCTTTCTTTTGTTATCAAATTTATATAAAAAGTTACAGGGATTACCTTGGATTTTCTGACTGCCATTTAAAGCAGAGAGGGACTTCAGTTTTTATTCTGCTGAGCAGAAGGGCAGTTTTGAATGAGTTCCCTGTAAAACTTCTAGGTCTTCCTTCTGAAAAGGGCTACATCCAAACATTATTATATTGCATAGATTTAAGGCTCAAAATAATTTTTTTTTGCATTAAAAATGTCACAATTTATGACAAGTAATTTTGGTTTTATTTCAGCAATTGAATCTTTCAATTGACAGAGGATCCAGTTTTGTTTAGTATGAATTATAGTCTTAATTCATTAATAAAGTTGTGCTGCTCATGTTCACTATAGATCCTGCCACAGTTATTTAATCCTGATATCCATTTACACCATAATTGCAGCATTTATATACATGAGTGCTAGCCACTGGAACCAGTATTTCAAATTTCAAAGGGTCCACTCTAAAATTGGGAAATTCTGATTAAGAAAAGGAAAGCAACAAGACCTTGAGCAGCACATCACAGTTCTCTAGCATTTCAAATCTACACTAAATACTCCTTCAAAATGGAATTTTTCTAACATAAAGAGAGGACCATACTACCATACAAGTGGCTAATGTAATAAGGGTCTCCTGCCTTCAGTTTAGCAGTGCCAGTTAGGTCATCCAGGTCTTGCTGATGCTGCCAGGAAGGATAGTTTTACTCTGTATGCTTGGAATCCCTGACACAATGTGGCTCCAATTCTCAGGGATCCTCTACTTTAATTCCTAATAATGTTGTGTGTTGTGTACCCAGGACTGTTCACAAACATGCCCAGTGGGTTTGGTCCAGATAAATTTATTTTATTTTTATTTTTCCTTTATAACTGAGATGCTAAGGTCTTCACTGAAAACTAAAGAGGTAACATCAGTGACTTGCAGCATGATGTGTCTGGACTCAAAGGACTATTTACAGATCAATAGAGAAATTATAACACATAGATCTTTCTTTTGGGAATAACCCTTTTTATCATTAGAGTACATGCTTGCCCTCATGCAGAATAAGACTCTGGGATTTCTCAACAGAGAACAAAAGCTCAGAGCCCCTGCAACATGACACAAAAGAGGGTGGTATTTAGGCAAATGGAGCAGTAAAGGTAACTGCAGCCCTGACACAGAACCTGCTGGTGCAAAACCCACCTGTGAAGTACCCTGTGAATACCCTCACTCCACATCTGAACTCAGAGCAGATCAGAGCCCATCTGTTCCTTCGCTGGCAAATGCTCACCAAGGAAGGACTAAAAGGCTGCATGTGTCTCACCAGTAGTTGGTATCATTGACTCAGCATCAGAGAATACCAGAACATCCCCAAAGTCAGGAGGACTGAAACACTGCCCTGCTGGCAAGGAGACACCACAGTCAGTTTAGTATTTATCTGCTCCAGTAACTGTGGAACATGTACTTGAGTACGTGTGCTACATACATTTATTTAACCTGTTGAAAAGTCATGTGGAGAGGAGAATGAGCTCTGAATGCTTTTACACATTTACAGTTGCTGGGAAAAACATTTGCCTTTAAATCCACATGTTCAATATATCCATCTCACTTTGAGTCTGGCCTTCTGAAAGGAAAATTCACAGCCTGGCATTGGGGATGAAAAAAAACTGAGAGAAAAATCCCTATTGACACATTAAATTAGACATGTTTGCAGGGCCGCCAGAGACAGCAATTACTCTGCTGCAGCTTCTGTGGACAGATTACAGCAGAAAACACTGACTGCTACCAGGTAATTCTACCTGCTAATTACTTGGGAAGACTCAGGTACTAAACTGACCTGAATGTTTTCACAGGTCCTGGGACCCATTAAAGGAAAGAACTTTCAAAAGCCACATAGTGATGCTGACAGGAACTCTGGAGCTATTGAAAATCCATCAAAAATATTCTTACAGTATAATGATTAGAGTTTCAGTCAGCCCCAATCTGTGCAGACATTCACATTTCTCAGCAGTTATAACAAAGAGAATTGCATTAATGGGGTGGTGATTTTTCCCCCCCAATATATTTTTTTCCTTTTTTTTTCTTCCAATTCTGACTAAAAAGTGCCTGCAGCCCCTGATGTGTGTGCAACACACAGAGCCCCAAGCACAAACCAACCCAGCACAGAGGTGGCTTTGCTCCTGCAGAATGGCCCGGCTTGCCTTGCACTGGCAGGATGGGGTGTCCCCAGGGGCACAGTGAGCTCTGCACAACTCTGAGCCTCCAGGACTTGGGCAGCACAGAGCTGGAGCTCCAGCACTGCTCCAAAGGGCTTGCTGGGAGGAATAAAACAGATTGTCACATCCAAACCGTTAACTCCCCAAAGAGGGGATGACTTGCAGTTTTTTCACCGCCGTGCTGGAATAATACCTACAAGGGTCAGAATGGGGAACCCAAGTTGCAAACAGCTTTCTCCTGTGGCAATAAGCTCCCTAACCCTCCTACCAAGAATGTTCTGGTCAGAACATCTTCTTTCTTTGACAACTATTTGCCAAAAGAACTGCCAACCATTGAATATCCAAAAAGAACCCCAGACCAAGGTGCAAGCATCTTTTTATCTTAAAAAATGGTTCTGCATGCAATTACCAAGGCAGAAAAAAACACACAGAAAGCCTAAGGAAGCTTTGTGTAAATAAATCTGCCTCTGCCACCACTTTCCAGCAAGCACATGTACCCCATGGAGGTCTGGGACTGTCCAGTGTCAGGCAATAAATCAGGCTGAGGTATCCTCAGGTCAGGAGAACACAGCAAACATTAGAGACACACTGTTAAGATCACATTTATAAGCAGCATTTCTTTCAGCGTCTTCTACCATACAAAGGTAAGTGGAAAATTTTGTCAGAGCTCCAATACACAGGCAAAGCCCAGATAATCCAGGACCCAGAAAATCTGCATTTCACATCTAAAAATTCAAATCTTCTATGACAAAGACAACCTGCCATTTGCCATTCTGTAAGAATTTGGGTATAATTAAATACTGCTAGAGATGCAAGGAAAGATGTGTTATTTCCTGTGAGGAAAAAAGGGTGACTTAGAGGTTTTTAATATTATAGTTATTGCTTTTCAGAAAGTCTCCTCAGGAAACACCAGAAAATCCCTTCTCTCCAAATAGACAAGCCTAAAATTACAGATTCATTAAATCAGTGTGTGGGTAAGAAGTTTCTTCATAGAGTATCACTATGTTTAAAACAGAAAAAAAACCAACCTCTTTTCATCTGGTGAGGCTGAGCAATCTGTAACAAAAAGAGAATATATAAACAAAGCACACTGCTCCCTGGCACAGTCTTTGCTGTCAAAACTTGCTCCTGCTCAGGGTCCATTTCCCAGTCCTACCTGCATTTAAACTACCACCATCCCAAACTGCTATTCCAGGGTTACATTAAATACATGAATGTATTTATTTAGTCAGCAGTGATGCCACCAGCCTTTCAGCTTGACACCAAAAACATCTGATCAAGGCTCTGATACAGTATTTAATCCACTAGGCAGCTGCCAAACGTGAAAATATTCTCTACAGTGTGTCTTATGAAACTTCTGAACAAAACTATTCTCTTTACTATATCCAACAAAGAGACCATTAATCTGTTTTTGAGATTATAGCACACATGAAATTATTAAGAATGGTGGAGCAGGAACATTAAATAAACAAGATGAGAATTGTGAGATATATATATGTGTGTGTGTGTGCATATATATATATATATATATAGTTTAGATCAACCTGGTTATCATCAAGTGAGTGTAACAAAACAAAATAAGTAGGGAGTAAACACTTCCATAAATACTTTGAACTGCACTAATCTGCCTATTCCATCAAACTAATCTAATTTATCTGAGCCAGTAAACCAACAAAAAATGCAAGCTGCTCACATTTTCCCACAAATAATATCCCTTCCCATTGTCTGTGACCGCCATAACTCTTAGCCACATTTAACCAGATTTTGGTAAACATCACCATTAGGAATGATTTTTTTCTCCCCCAGACTTTGCTTCTCTTCTGTAAAATGAGCAGCAATTATCAGCATGTGAGTTCTCCAGCTAGAAAGGGAACCAGGTGTCCAAATCAGGACTCAATGGAAGCTGATAATTATGTATGCCTAGAGATTCTCTGGTTTAGTGGATTTTGCTACCTCCAGAGCCAGCACACAACTCCTGATAACAAGGCACAGAGGCAGCAGCTGCCCTCTGGCTCTGTACTTCTGTGGAGATGCAAACCACTTGATGACAGCTTTGTTAAAGCTGCATTTTTAGATTCCTGCTTATGACTATACCTTGCTTCAACAAGGTGCTCAGATCTGTATGCTGTTTTCAACAGGACAACAGTCTCACCAGAAACAAAGATCACAGGGCCTTGAAGTCAAAGCTATGCTCGAGGCCTTGCTCGGTGGCTGCTTCTCCTGACAGTGATCTGCATGCCAGAGCAGCTCCTGCAGGGGTGCAGAGAGCTGCACATGGGCTCCTGCAGGGGTGCAGAGGGCTGCATGCACATGGGCTCCTGCAGGGGTGCAGAGGGCTCCATGCACATGGGCTCCTGCAGGGGTGCAGAGGGCTGCACATGGGCTCCTGCAGGGGTGCAGAGGGCTGCACATGCAGTGAGCTGCACACTGCAGATATGCTGAGGAAACAGAATGATTCTCGCGATGCATCTGTGAGTACAGGACAGGCAGATTTGTTTCCCTAAAAGTTGCGCCAAGTTTCAGCAGTGATCTGTAAGAAAATTATTTTGTTTCTAGGCTCTGTTGCTGATATATAACCAGCAGATAATACTTGCACAACATTTCACCAACTTGTGGAATATTGCAAACATTAATATCCATAGAGCACAATGAGCAGGGGACTTAGAAGACTTAGTAATGCTACTTCAAGACCACCCCCAGTGGCTCATTAGCAGTTGACTTTACAGTTATACATGCAATTTTCCACACGGGCCACCTCCTAGGGAAAACAGATGGTGAGAAAGAGCCTTCTTTCCCCTTATCACCATCCCTGCAAAAAAGCAACTTCTCTATTCTGACAGGTAGTTTCCCACAATTAACATTTAACTTCATAAAAATTAAAAATATTGGCGTGGCTTGGGCAAATAAACAGCTATACCCAGGAGAAACTAACACATTCAAAACAAAAAGGATTTTCTGTATTTGAAAAAATTATATACCTATTTTTGGCCTTTTTAAGCTTGCAATTGTTAGAGACATATTTGGTCAGTGCTTCAGTTGGATGGTAACGTTTCTGTACTAAAACAGATGAAATTATCTTTTATATCTCTCGTTGGTTTATGTATTTCTTGGCTTTACCAATTTTGTTCTCTCAGATGTCCGGGAATGCAAACTAATATGTGTAGCTAGTTCCAGCAGCAAAATCCCGCCTCTGACACAGCTCAAATAAAACTGTGTCATATATAAATATTTTACTGAGTCCATGGATAACTTCTGTTCTACATCATGGCACTGGTCCTAATGTCAGGGAGGACAAGTAAGGCTCATGGTCCTCCTTTCACTATGCAACATTATTTATCTGTGAGGTAAAAACCACATCTGAATCACTGAGCCTTACTTTCACCTGACACATAAATTTAGATAAAGCCACAAAGACAAAGCTTCCTCCTTCAACCTTGAAACAAAATATTGCAAAAAGACATTAAAAGGACATATCATCTTTTTCTGAAAGACAGAAATGTTTTTCACAAGTCAAACATGTCTCATAATTGTTTCTGTGCTTGCGCTGTAACTGATTTAAAGGTAGTTTTAAAAAGACAAAGATTTGGATATTTTATTTACAAAAGCTATTGCAGTTTTCAGCAATTCTCTTCTGTAAGAGAGGACGCCTTGAATGGAAGGATGCAAGAGGACCATCACGGGTCTGACACTCTAGAAACCCTCTGCCTCTAGCAGCAAAAGCACATACACTAACAAACTGGATAGCTCTTCAATAACAGCTGATTTATATAAACTACAATGGTTTCTACTGAGTTAAATGTATTTATAACACATTGCAAGATATAAATATGCAGCAGGAGGGGACCCCATGCTTTGCATGTCTTTTGATCAGGCACTGTGTTTATTGTCACTCATTTTAAAATCAGATGCCAAAGTAGAAGGGACTTCAATCACAGTAACCCTATCTCATGGTGGTTTCAGAGAGCACCCTCCAGCAAAATGCCTAATTAGCAGCATTTTCTGAAGATTTGGGGCATCCAACTTGAGACAATCTGTGTCTGATTTCCAGAGATGCTGAACATTCATAGCTCTTGTTGGATCAGAAACAGCACAAGGTAGCTTGCCTGAAGGGCAGAGATGCTTCACAAGACCAGACATTACAAGACACAGGATGGGTGGTCACTTCAGTCTGAACACACACCCAGAAGCAACAGAAAACATCACATGTTGCCTGATCCCATCAGCATAAAATTAAACTTCTTTTTTAACAGACAAGCAAAATTAAAAAGCTCTGGTTCATATTTGAATTGCTGTTTTGAAGACTGTGACATCTGTTGTCGAGTTAAGCATAAGCAACATCTCATATACAGACTCACTTATCTTGGTGTGTAGCCTCTATATTTTAAGTTGTTCTTAATTTCTATATCTTTGACTCAGATTTTGTATAGAACTGTGATTTTGCAAATATAAGGTACATCCAGGAACTATCTGAATGTATTCCTTGCAGAAAGAATGAAACTCAAGAAATTTAGGTACATTTACCAAATGCCTCAATAACAATGCTAGAATTAAAGAGACAGAGGAACAGAATCTCCTATGCCTCCAGAACTAAGAATATACCTTTCTCTAGCTTTTTCTTCCTTTTTTTTTTTTTTTGAAAAGAAGGAAAATAACAAGCAAGATGTAAAGACAGCTACAATGGACTACAGAACAAAACCAGTCACATTTCATCTACTCAGAGTGTCACACAACACACAGAATATTTATTCCACCAAAATTTAAAAATTTAGAAAAGTCAGACAAGAAACACCTTGGTTTAGAGAGTGGGCAACTTCTTCCTGGTGAAAGAGTAATATTTGGGTTTGCAAAATCTAATGAATGGTATGTTTGCTTTGTAGCTTCTTTTACTGCTGGTTATGTATCTGATGTGACTGGCATCGATAGGAAGATAGTGTACTGATTTTTATTAAGGGCAACAAGTGTCTAAAGGCCAACCTAAACAAAAATGTCATGTTGGCAAAGCTTTGAACACATTTAAATTTAAATGTTTTCAATTACTGAAACACATTTTTACTTTTTGCCACAAGGTGATGTGGGCACAATGATAAAATAGACCAACTGATGGGGCTGCAGAACCAAACCCTCAGTTGGTGGTCTCCAGCTGAGAACTATTTGAACTGTTTCAGATATGTGCTCTAGGGAAAGCGAAACAAGCTTCAAAATTCAGATAAATGTTTCTAAAGCTATTGCTTATCTAGCAGAGTTATTGCTTTACAGACAAACATTTTCAATCTATGGAAGGATGTGGACACTGAAATACCAGAAGGGATAGCTCTCAATTCCCTTGAGCATAAACTAGTCCAGTTGAAAATTTTGCACAGGGAAAATTTTAGCTCATTGTGATTAACAGGTTTCATTGCTACAGTACCTGGCAGTGTATTTATCTGCTCCACAAATTATTAATATCCTGTGTGTCCACTGCAATATGCTGTTACCAGGTATGCCCTTTTACTCCCTCTAGAAGGGGCACAGGAAGGATAAGCAGCATTGCCTTCTCCAATAAATAAATTTGAAAAAAATAAGCTGCCAGCACACAGAGGCATTAATCTCTCCCACTTGAGAATTATGAAGAGGAAAGGAATATGGTCTGTAAGTTGGGCAGGCAGCCCAGGAAGCTTGGTTCACTGTCACTCCATACCATTGCTGTGGTCATGGTGTGACTTCTTAACAGTCTGCAGCAATCTTGGAGAGGAGGGTCAAGACAAGGGGGATGACTTGTTTGTGGAACTCACAGTCTAAAGGCATTTGGCATTTCATTCCCCATGTTAAACAGATACTTTATAAACATGCCTGCCCCACCACAGTGGATTTTCTCATGAGTTGCTAACTATTTGTTATAGGTTAATTCTTGCTTAGAGAGCAAGAGAATAGAGAGGGCACCCATTCCAAAGGGCTGCCTTAGTACAGTCACATAGATGTTGAAGTAAAACAATCAGGGTCACACAGAGAAAAAAAGGATCTGCAGTCAGCAATCTCAAACAGATAAAAACAAACCTGATCCCTACAGAAATGTACAGCAGTCTGAGAGGTACCCTACAAATGTGTCTCCCTACTTATGGCTGCATCCTTCTTTGGAATAATTCTTCAAACGGACTTCAATTTGACACTGCTCCTGCCTTGAAAAATGTTTCCCTGTACCATCACCCTACTAAAATGAGAACTATCCTGTTGCTCCACAACTTCAGAGGAGCAAAGTCTGACCTAGGGCAGAATCTTCAGGTTTAGAGTCAGTAGAAGTGCAGACTATCAAATTCTGCTGCAACAGTTCTGTTCTGGGGTAGCACCAGGCTTTGCCTTGAGAACTGATCCACAGAAGCACCTGGGGTGCACTAGAGAGGAAGCCCAAACAATGGGATGAACATGACACTTGCTGTTCCTTCTCATAAAGACTAGACACAGGTCAATTCTATTTGGAGGGAGCAAAATATTTTCTATGTTACTACTACAATTTGTAAAATGAGTGCTTAGATTTCACATTAGCAACTATGTTCTGAAAGAAATCAAAGAATGTACAGTATCACCCTCCATACTGTACAGATCCAGGAATTATGAAGAAGTGGAAAAATCCAGTCTGCATCACTAGGAAAGTTTATAAAAAATTCAGAAATATTTAATAATTTACACAGTTGGACGACTGACCTTAAAAGTTTATGTTAAAAAATTAAGAACCTTGAAAAAAAGCTCCTCAAAAATAAGATTACACTTAACACAGATTATTTGTTCCCCAAAATTATTAAACATGAGTGAATTTAATAAAAAATTACATATGAACACAATTACATGCATAAGTAAGTGTGATCAGATCTGAGAACTTCAGAGCACAGCTATGCAGCATCAGGCTGAGGCAGTGAGTGTGGTACCTATGAAACAAGCCTCTCTGAGGCACTAACAATTCTCCTCTGTGCTCAGCTGCTGCCTGGCACAATACTGAGGACATTTGCAGCCTGGCAAAATCTTTATTGTGAAACTCATCTGAATTTAGATTTCATTGCAAATCAGACAACAATCCCTTTCTCTACCATACCTCATGTATGAGAAATTATCTCTAAATGTCAGATCCTTCCTTCCATCTTATTATACCTAATCCATTCATCACACAAGCCATAGTAAAACAACATTGGAACAATGATTTAAGAAACACAGCTATGATCTGAAACCTGGTATAAAAGAGGATGTGCTTATTAAGTGTCACTAACATGGCATTCAATAGAATAAGTGTTAACATCCTACTTGAACAAAATTCATAACTTAATTAAGAATGACAAACATGTTCTTCACATCTCATTAAAACTATTATACAGATTTATTGGTACAGAATACCAGTAATTTGGTCAGTTGGCCAGCAATTAATCCCTAGGTATACACTCTGTAAAGCACTTCATGATTCACTGTGAAGAATTAAGTACACACTGCAAAAATAACAAGCCCTTCACTTGACAGGAACCTTTTTGGTTTCAGTTTAAAAAAAAAAAAAGAGAAAGAAAACAGTGTTAACTTGCATGCATGAGAAGTGTATCTTTGATTGCCAGGTGCTGAAATATCTTCTCAATTTGCCTTGACTTAGGAAGTGCTCTCTGATCTCAAAATTTTCAATGCTAAAAAGAAAGAGTATTGTCTTAAAAGAGCAAAGCAGACAGTACTATAAAAATAATGAGCTGGGAAGACTCTTAAGCCTTTTACATAATAGAACCTCTCACTGCACTGAGGAAGATTCCCTCAAGGCCCAGTGTAGCTCTTTACTTTTATTTTGGTTTAAACAGGCAAACACCATAGCATCAACTAAAAAGGCCACTTATTTACTAAGCATTCAAAGTCTACAGCAGTTAAGAGGATTAATCGTCTTCATGCATATGAAATTTAAACAGAGGAGATTAAAGACAAACCTACCTGGTCACACACAACTAACTTCAATTAACCTATCTGCACCCCCTAAGCATTTTTGTTAATAAGCACAGACCACTGGTCCCAGTTCAGTTGCTGATCCTGTGACAAGTTTTCTTCATGTGAACTGAGAGAGGAGCACTGTCAGAACACAGCTTCAGAAGGAAAAAGAAAAAAAACCCAAAAAACTCTTGGAATAAACTGTAAAGCAGCAGCTGTAAGAATATGCCAGCTGGACCACAGTGGAAAACATACATGGAGACCTCCCTAGCCACCTTCCAAAATTACTGGCATTTAAGCATCCAAACACTAGAAGCAACTTAAATGCAATTTGAAATTTGAAAACAACTCTGACTGCAATTGATGGGACAGGAAATGTTGCAATCTATAGTTGCTCCATTCACTTCAATGACATTACAGTGATGAAGTGATTTATATCTATCACATTAAACATCTAATGGTGACTACAGCCATTTTATTCTTACATAATTAAATTAATAACAGTCAAACTTCAGCTCTGCCTGGTTATGAAGCTGTGTTCTTTCTGACCTTCACCACATAAGAGGTTGCCAGCAAAGAGCTGCTGCAATACTAAGTCTTGAGTAGTACTCACTTGTCAATATTGGTTTTCACTACTAGACTCAAGTCCAGTTCTTCTTAGTGATGCCTTTTTCATAACAAAATACTATCTTGAAATCTTCCTATACTAATTGCAATCATTGCAATAGACCAGTGGCTGAGAAGGTGGGGGAGGGAGGAAGCCTTAAAGACTCTTGTTAAAGACTGTCAGTGCTGTAACCACGGGGTTTATTTACCCAGAATGTACAGGACTTGCCCATAAAAAAGTAAAAAAAAATTATTTAATCATATGAACAACCTATTTTTTGTCCTGTAAGGGCAATTGAACACTGGAACACATTGCCCAGCCAGACTGCAATGTTTCCATCCTTGAGGATGCTCAAAACCCAGCTGGACATAGCTATGAGCAACCTGTTCCAGCTGACCCTGTTCTGAGCAGGAGGGTTGCACTTCAGGATCCAGTCCACCTCAACTGCTCTCTGATTCTGCAGCAACTGTTATAACAGCGGTACTCACTGTTCAGTCCCCCAGCAGAGCAGAAGCAACAAACCCCCCCTCCACAAAGTCAGAAACCTCTGTAACTCACCCATGGTATGGACATTTCCCTGCTACCTATCTTCTGATACTTCTGACTTCAAACCACAACACCACTTCAAGCAGCATCCCCCAAAAGCATCATAATACAAGGCCCACGTTCCACATAAGATGTCATGGATTTTTCAGGGTTTTTTAACAGTGGTACCACTGACACCTGTCACACCACATGCCTTTCCAGTGAACAGAGCAAAGTACATGGAAATTAGGTAACAAAGAGTCACACAGCAAAACTGAACCTAGGATCTCTAGCTTTTCTGATTAATAGTTCATTAGAATGGGTCTTGAGATAATACCAGTTTTAACCACCAGTTTCATTTGCAAAAGTGTCTATTCAAATGGATAATTTTCCTACTAGCCCTTTGTAGGTAATTGCCTCAGCCAGCTGCAAAGGACTGACTTTTACTCCTCCCTCTGAAGCGCCAGCAGAATTATTGTCTAATTTTGCTAATTTCCAACCCATTACACCTGCACAAGCCCACGTGCTTTTCATAGAAGCAGCAACATCAGAATTTGGCCTGATCTGCTGTGATGGCACATAAAGAGCACCCCACAGAAATTGTGCAGGATTGCCAGTTCAGAAGGGAATACCTGGCTGACACAGCTCCCCTCCCCTGAAGTCAGGCCTTTCCTGCTGCACACCCTTCCTACTAAGTCTCCACATAACTCTAGGCACCTGAAGGAATCCATAGCTCTAGATTAGGCATGGCTCTAGATTAGGAATGCTACTTTTTTTTTTTTTCATCCAGTTAGGGTAACATACCCTCTTCTAAATAAACTGTAATTAGAGCAGTGCCAGATAGGTGCTCTAATGTCTGGTCTCAAGTGCATCACTTTGGCCGCAGGAACAATTAGTTCACTAGTAAAAAAGTAAGGAGTTTCAGTGTGACAAATTTTATGTATTCTCTCCTGCAACATTTCATAGCCAGACAGCTGACTTCATGATTTCTGGGCATCCAAATTTTGGACATAGAAAGAAAACAGCGAATCTAACTGGTGACAGGTGAACCATGGCATATTTCAACAGTTTCTCAGTGACTGTAACCTTTCTGTGAATAAATAAATGCAGTAAACCTGTGAAAGTTCTTTAAAATAGAAATTGTTAAATATCCAGTGAAATACAGACTTGAGGCAGAGACAAACCCTATGTACCTCTTGCCTGCAATTTCCTTAAATATTTAGGCAGGACCAGTGAGTTTCTTGCCCCATTTTTAAAGGAACAGAATGATATATCATGTGAAATAATTTTCAAGTCATCTAGTTATATTCCCTGGTTTATGTTTCCTTTTTGAAGGCTCCTCACTAAAGAACCATATAGGAAAACATCTGGAAGCGCTATAGCTTATTTTGTGAGGTTTTCTAAAAATATGGCTTCAACAACATAGCAAACACTTCACAAAAAAACAGCACTCATTTACACTAATTCTCTCCTATTTTCAAGCAGAATATATTTAGTGCAAATATCACTAGCAGACTCAAAAAATCAGGAGCCAGAACCTTAAAAAAAATTTTTTTAATCATGTCATGATTTTTTTTTTTGCAAAATTGAAATTCAGTTATAGAAGTAAGAACTGATGTGGTTCAGAAATGGTATCAAAATATATATCAAAATTAAGAGGACAGAATATTAGAAATTACTGTGTGATAGCTACAGAGGAAAAGAAAATGCAATTATTCATGTAATAATATCTTTCCCTAGCATAGATGTATTTTAGACAGAAACAGTCTGACTTTGTATACAGTCATGAAACTCAGGCCGGTTGCAAAATTTGGGCATTCATCAAGCAAAACCAGCTGGTTTTGAATAAAGATCCAAATAGAAACAGCAGATTAAACTAGAACTAAATTATGTGGAAATCTGACACCCCAGTGCCCCTCTGTAGCTGCCCTTGCAAAGCCATTTCTGCCTTGACTGCAATGCCTGCATGGACCCCAGCAGTGCAAGGCAGTACCCAAACACCTCCTGAATCTTCCCCCGCCACGGTCCCCTCTGATTTACAGGGGGAAAGGAGAGGTGCACAGAAATGAAGGGCTTGATCCACAAGAACAATTGGCACAGCTAATCCCAGGCTGTGCAACTCCAGGCACAGGGCCCTCAGAGCAACACCAGCACCTGCAAAAGCTCACCTCTGCTTAATTTGGGGGGGAGGAAAAAAACCACCAACAAATCTAAAATACCTCATAAGCTTGAGTGAGTATTCAAACCATCAAGGTGAAGCATGAATTAAAACCTCACTCTATCAAATATTCCTAAGCAGGAGGTGTTTCTTTCTTGTTGAAACTCCTCTGCTTGATATAAGTAAAATTTACAATGAAAAAAGAGATCTCATCTACAGTTCAGTATCTAGGATATTATCCTGAGACACCAGAGACCTACATTTTGATCTGTCCTGCAAGCTAAAAAAACAAAACAAGAAAAGAAAAAAATTTCTCACTATGCAAGTATTCTGACCACATCTCAGCACACCACAGCTCCTCTGCTTTTGGTTTCAGCTGCTTTGTGCATGAGCACCATTCAGCTACTGCCTGCTCAAAAGTGCCTCTGCAATTCAACTTTGCTGATCTTGTTGCAGAGCTCCGGTTTCAAACAAACGATTGGCTATGAGGTATCAATAACAGGTTGAGGTAGCAAGGGCAGGAGGATTTTAAAACAGCCATTGCCGCTTAAAAGGAAGATCAAATGCCTAACATCTCACATAGCTGTTATGTGTGAGATTCTGAGCCAAAATTATCAGTCAAAAGTCACAAAGAAAGTCCGAGCCTCCAAAAGTCAAAGCACTTTAATCACAACCTGTTATTTTAGTATATTCCATACACGAGCAGAAGTCATGTCTGTTACTCTAGCAAGACAACAAAATTGAGCAGACCCCTCCCCTTGTTATCTACTGTTATCTACGGTGTCCCCTTAACTGGGAAACTGCTAGAGTGTTCCCAACAACAGAAAAAAGTATTAGCCTTGGAGACACATGCACTAGGTCAAACTGATCAAAACAGCTGCCTAAGAACACACAGCAGTGGTTTTATAAGAGCTCTCCAGGCTGGCGCTCTACACCCCAGTATCACCTAGTTTGTTCCAGAGGGATTAGGACAGTACCAAAAGGACAGGAATTATAGAATAAACAACCATTTCTGGCATGAAGTGGTTCCATGAAAAGGTAAATCCTTGCTCCTGAAAACTCTCACTATTGAACAGACAGTAAAATTAACATCAAACCAACCAACAGAGGTTTCCCTTCCTTCAGATGGTCAGAAAGGGAAAAAAAAAAAAAAACATTTCTCTTCTTTCATATTCCTCATTCTTTACAGACCTGTACAGTCAAACCAAGCAAGTTGCTGTCAGATTTGCCTAGACATTTATACTGTATCGCTGATTTCCCAAAGAGTGCCTGTCAACATTGAGACAAGTGTCTGAAATCCACAATCCAATCTCATCAGTACAGGAGAAATACACATGCTGTAGATTGAGCCCAAATCTTCAAGTGTTCATCAAGATTTCCTCGATATACACACAGTAATTAACAGCAAACAAAAAATCACAGAGAGGTGATAATTTGACAATGATCAATTCCCTGCAAGAAAAGCAGAGGAAGCCTGACTCCACAAGAAGGGATGTGCAATGCCTGGAGACCATCTTTAGACAGCACTGTAATCTGCTGGGAAAAAAAAAAGCTCTTGTCCATAATGCAACATACGGCACTTAAATAATAAAGACATCTTTTTTTAACCTTGTATTTCACATTTGCTAGACTAGCAGAACCACTTTAACCGAGAAGTCTTTGTGTATAATCTTCATTTCTTGTCTGTCCTCTTCTGTTTTTATCTGGCATTCTGTGTGTATACAGCTGGTATATAAAAAACCTTAGCATGAGCAAAACTAAAAATCACTTAGAAATCCTCACAGTAAAAAGAAATCACTGCATTATAGGATTAATCTGTTGAAAAACTTTTTTTTTTTTTTTTAAACCTGCAAAAAATGTAGAAACTGGCCATGTGTCAAGGTTAGTCAAGGTTAGCTGCTGAATTCATGAAGAAGACAGACAGGTTGCTGTCATCAAACAGGATGATTAGTTTCTCGGTCCCAGAGTGTCATTTCACAAATCATTGATAACCTCATCAGGTGAGGTAAGTCAGTTCACATTTCAAAGATAAAGCCCTAAATAATTGCCTTAGCAAAAGTAATGAGGATTATGAAAACCAGAAAGCTGCAATTTCATCAAAACAAATATGAAAAATATTTTTGAAATAAATTCTAGGCATTCTTACATATTCTAAAGCATCATTTTTTACCTACACATTTAAGACCACATTTCAATTTTGCAGTTGTCAAAATCCCAAACAAGTCAGCTTTTCTTCCTAAATATTTGCTTCAAGTTTCAGTACAAGTTCAAATCCAACACCCATGTAATAGTACACTATATGATTTTTTTTTTTAATTATGTAGAACACAAATTCATGGCAAATGGTGCATTAGGCACAGGTATTCTAATGTTTATTACCAAACCCCAGTTATCTAAAATTCCTGGTAGCTGAAATAAGGTCGTATGCTGCTGTACCTAACTATCAGGGGAACTTATTTAACATGATTAACTGAAACCCTGATCCTCTGAATTCATATTCCCTCTGACATTTGGATTATTAAAGCTATAACTGCTCTGAAAAAGAAAAGGCTAAAATGAGCTAAGAGGCAAAGACTTTTCTAATGACTTTGTTATTTTAAAAAGAATGCCAGGTGATTATCCAGGCAAGAAGAAGCCAGAGTCCCCCAGCTGGAATGGCCTATGGTGCACTCGGACAGGATGCTGGAAGGCACAGCATGGCCTGAGACATGAGGTACAAGAGTTACAGTAATGTGATTACACGGCTGCACAGTTCAGGAATGTGAAAATCCTGATGGTTCAGTTGCAATTCTGCTGGTCATTTTGTGTGTGTAATTATTATTGATTTACTTCTTGACTCAATCTCAGAGAAAGCACAAAAAAAATCCAGGTGTAAATGTAGGTTTTAAATGGTATTTTCATTGGGCATTAATTGTTTTAATGGTATTTTTAATTCTGCTGTCTAAGATATAATTTTTTTTCTCTTGACTTCAAGTTATCACATACTGTGCTTTAGCAAAAATGAAGCGATCAAGTGTGGAATGGGCACTGAAGGCAAAGACTCAATAAAAGAGCAGCATGCTTTTCAATCTGGCTTTTTAAAACATCCACTATCAGAGGGCTTTGGAGGTTTAAGGGATTAGATACCATGACACATCTGTCAGATTATTATGTAAGAAAACCCTCCTGCTGTTTTCTGTGGGGAGAATGTCTGCTGTGAAATATTTTTTAAAAAATTAAAAAGAAAAAGACACAAAAAAGGCAATATTTGCTTCATAGTTTTTTTTTTCATGGAGAATAAAAAAGGTAACTTATTTCTCCTGGCCTAAAACCAAATTATATTTAGCACTCCGACTTCAGGCTTCTATCTGAATATGGATTAGCAGAATGCACATGCTTTTACTGTTCACAACAGAGATTATGCAAAGATATCAGGATTTGTAGGTTGGCCTAACTTAGCAATAATTTACAGAGCCAGGAATCACTGACAGCATGCAAACAATTGCAATGAAATGTGAAATGATAATTCATGTTACATTCCAGTTACATGCTTAAAAGCTCTTGAAATGACTGCTAAACTTAGGAAGCTTTCTGTCTAAAACAAAAGCCAAAATAATTTTATGAAAAATACCCAATATCATCCCACCACTCACATGCTTTGTTTGGGTAACACAGTTACATCTTGTCGGTGGTGTGGCAGCAGTGTCCACATCCTGCTGCTGAGGGCACTGCAGAGCAACAACCAATCTCCAAATTCACATCACACATGGCTGGAAAGCTGCAGCTTCATTAAAATTATTATGAGAGGCAGAAGTCTGAAACCATCATCCACCACCAGTTGGATACTACAGATTTAAACAATTATTGTAAGTTCTGTATTGGTCCATTCTGATCCTCAAGTTCTGCAATTGCCATGCCCCTGCTGAGTTCTTTTAGACATCTCGCCCTTACAGCAGGGGACCAGATGATGCAGGGCTGTTTAGGTGGTAAGAGCTACAGTGCTGTGCTACACAAACAAGTCACAGAGGCAAACACAGCAAGAGCTGAATTGGATGTTTCTCCTGTTCCAATAAATTTTCTCTCTCCTAGCACCTGAAATCTACCTTTGCCAGGAATTCCATTACCAACTGCACAAAGTATTTTAAATTCTGCTTTGCATAGACATGAACAGAAAATAGTTGTCAATAGATAGAAGTGAGAAAGAGGCAAACTAAAAATAATCAAAAACCTGGAGTACCACTACAGATTATGATCAGGGGAACAGAAAGGGTTGTTTGTTGATTTTTATTTTCTTTTTAAATAGACATGTGCATAGATATAGATATATAAAGTTTCTCCCAAACTTGACCTTCACAGGAGCACAGTATGACCCTGAAAAGTAATCCCTGCTCAAGGATCAATCCTAACTGATTTTTTTATACTGACATTATCACAATTTGGAGCTACAGGGTTCCAGT
Organism: Fringilla coelebs; assembly: GCF_963513975.1. NCBI lineage: Eukaryota > Metazoa > Chordata > Aves > Passeriformes > Fringillidae > Fringilla > Fringilla coelebs. Next base: position 14,009,224 of record NC_140067.1, read on the forward strand.
CTCAAGCACTATTCCATTACTCTCAAAGGGTGCAGGCCAAAGCAAGAAACTCCTGTGCAACTGCCCAGAGAGTAATAGGACACTTCCTGAGCGCAGGAACCTCTCTGCACTGACACACCCATTTGCTTAACATTTCAAAAACATCATCCCACTCACAGTGGGATCCTTGTTTCTTCCTCTTTTCCTCACCCTCTGTGAGCTGGAATGTAAAGGAGGGGTGTTCTTGCCCACACAAACTCATTTCACCAAAATTTCCCTGAATTTATACTTTACAACTGGCAGTCCCATGTTTTCAATCTTGGCATTTGTGTAAACCAGAGCAGAAGGCTTACAAGGACCAAAGAGCAGAGCAACAAGAGCCATGAAAATACACACTTCATTCTAAATAAGAATGGTTCAGTTGCAACATGACAGATTATTTTGATGAATATATAACTTGCTAGTAAAGGATGAGCACCTTTTGTTCACAGAAATTGTACAAACTTACTGTACAAGTACACAACCCAGTCTGGAAACACTGGGTTGTGTTTTGTCTCTGTGTGTACCACTGGCATTCATACTGAAGTCAGTTCAATTCACACTGATAATTTAACACAGTTAAATACTTAAAATACCATTCATGGCTGATGATGTACATATATAGCTACTATAGTGAGTTTAAAAAACAGTTAGTTCACTAACAACATTCCTCACAAAAAAATAGTTTCCAGGAAACTATGTGCCAAAATGTGGATTCAGAAATCCGTGAGGGTCTCTCGTTTAGATATCTCTTGTGCAAACGCTCTTCCCTCAGCTGGGTTCCCTAGCCCGACTTTATAAACCTTGATAAATCTCATTAATCAGGAAAGGGGGAATACTCTTTCTTCATGTTGCAAGTCAGAATTAGGAAAGTGAGTTCAGTCTATAAAACCAAGTAATCCATAAGGTCGCACAGCAGCATTCCTAAATTCAGCTTTTTAAACTATGCCAACAATTCTCATTTGGACAGAATCACTGTACCCCGACTCTGTAGAAAACTAGCCAAAATTTTGTTGCAAGACCCCATACCTTTGCAACAGGAGCTTCAAAAATGCTCTGTTTCAATCTGAGATGTGAAACATCCAGAGTCCTAAGGCTTGAAAGCTTCAGCAGCCTCAGTATTACTAGTCTATGCTTCTTTCAAATGATTATTTAGTCTGAAAATATTTGGAAAAAGGATGATGCCTTGGCTCACAGTCAGAAAACCAGTCTTTATTGAACACTCTAGTCTTCCAGAAATCTGGATTTAATTATTTTGAGCAAAATTCATGTGTACATGCTTGCAGCTCTGTAGAGATATATACATTTTGTCTTATTTACATGCAGTCCTTGCATTTAGACTTTGGGCAGCTTATGCCGACATCTTTTCTAGTGGGATTGAAAAACAGGTTCAATCCAATGTTTATAAGCAGCTGGCAAAGAGATGTGAGCATGGCTCTTCAGGGGCAGAGTCTGCCTGGCACACACAGGGTCACTCTCTGTGCACAGAGGTCTCAGATGAAGAGTTACTTATTCCAGCAGACACACCACAACAAACAAACACGGGCTCAAAGCCTCTGGCACAGCCAAATCTTTCTGCATCTTTGCTCAGCTCTCCAAAGCCCAATGTACTCTCACTCCCACACCCAGCATCTATCAGGGCTTTCCTTTTGTTCTTCACAGGGAACTCCTACAGAATACTGAGGTCTGAAATTAACTATTTATTTATCTTTAAACAAAAGTAAATAAGGCACATATGTTCAAAAATCCAGGCTATAGTAGACTACAATTTCCTTCCCAGTGACACACACACACCTGGCATTTCCTGGCTCTAGCATGGCTTTCATGCAAGGTTTCTACTAAAAACACCATCACTTGATTTGCCTCTGGCCACATTTAAATTTAAACGCACTCCTATTTTACATACATCTCATATTTCATTTCTGTTACCATGCATCATCCACATTCCTAATGACCATGATGGGATGATGGTTTGTTACAGCAATTCTTCAGGATTTTCTTTTCCTCTTTTCCTGTCCTCTGACTCTCTCCATCCGGCCACAAGACCAAAGATGTTGTTCAGCTGACTTTTTTCTGGACTCTCTTAAGTGAATCCTAGTAAAGCCATTTGGACTATGGGATCTGTTCAAGAGTCTTTGTGGAGCTCAGGACATGCTGTGGAGTCATGGGTGGCCACTGGCACAAGCAGCACTTTGGAACTCTGGCCCCATCCCTGCCTGAGGACCCCACGTTACAGTCTGAGAATGCCCTTCCAAACATGGGTCCACTGTGTGCAGCCAGTGTCTATTGAAGAAGTGTCTATTACTGGGACACTGGAAGTGACCAGAAAGTTTACAGATCTTAGTTTCTAGTGGCTTAGCAAGAATATAGCTGAAACTAACCTGGGTCTCTTTTAATTCAACCTCTGAACTAAAAAGGAAAAAAGTCGTCAAATGACTCTTTCCCTCCTGCATACAAGAAAGAAGGAGGAGAAAACTTTCCTTCTCAGCCTGGTACAGGACAGATTTGTTGCTAATGTTTCCCTTTCCCACTGCAGTAAGATCTCCCCTCATTTCAGCCCAGGAAGATTGCCAGATCTAGCTCTAAACAAGGTCACACCCCAACACCTTAATGCCAGCCAAGGGCCGCAGGGTGCACAAGTACATAGACAATGTACACAACCAACTCGATAATAACCAACCCCCAAACCCAAGTTATGAGAAATGACACAGGCAGACACTCCAGGCAAGTGCTTCCAAAAACAATCTTGTGCATTACAATGTCCTTGTTCTTTATTTTGAGGATAATTGATCTTTAGTTTTGCTTTAAAAAATTCACAGCTGCTAACTCAAGATGGACATAATAGTAGGAAAGGGACTTCAAGGGACTTCAAAATGCTTACCTAAATAAGTATTTCTGAGGGCATTATTAGCTTTGGGGCTAGAAGGATTATTTAGCAAGATGAATCTGAATATTAAATAAAGTAGTCTACATACTCAGGATGGTGACAAATACTAATGCAAAAAAAAAAAAGCTCATTTCTAGGCCTACAAGTGCTTTTTTTTCCAAGTCAATCAAACACATAGCTGATCCCATGCCAAAGCATTTAATAAAACTAAAAATGTTAAGCACATTTTAATGACTTTAGCCAAAAAAATTTCATGAATACAAATTGTGTTGTTGAAAAAAGTTTCTAGCAGGAAAGAAAAGCAGCAATGTTTCAGTAAATGTCTTAGCATGTATCCTAAATGCAGTCATAATTAATGAGGAAACATATTGTACATAAACATTTGAAAGACAAAAATATGATCCATAAAACATACATCATCAATAACTATAAACCTAAATAATAACTGCACCACATTCATCACTTTCAGAGGCAGGTAAAATATAGACTAAAACAGAGGACAATATGTTCCTGCTTACAGTGTAAAATGGCCCCTTGCCTGTAGCACATACAGTGTGCCTATGTTGCTCTCTTTTGGTGAATGTGCAGCACTGACACAAATTTCTCTGTGCAACAATTCCAGCCTTAAAAATATTTAGTCAACTCTGATTCCAAAACTCATCTTACAAATGACCTTTAGCTTCTGATTTTAATCCTATTAAAATGCTGATTATTTTTTCATCATAATTATGATGAAATAATTTTTATATCATTAGCCTCAGAAGAGGCTAATAATGTAAAAAGTTAGCTGCTCTGGTCCTTGCCTCTTCACCAGGCTTACACGCCACAAGCAACTTTACTAAAGTGCCTCAAATACTTTATAATACCTTATCTACATGCACAAAAATATTAATCAAAATATGTATGTTGAAAGGGAAGAATAGTTTTGAAAAAATATTATGATAAATTGCTTTGGTTTTTTAACATGGCAATGGCAGCTGTACTGAAGCAAAGGCCAGCAAACAGTAAAGCATTCACTGAAAAATTCAGTGTAAATACAGTTGTTTGTGTGCAGTGGCAGAACAAACAGGATATGAAAATTAAAGCAAATGGATTTGTTCACTTCATGCTTGTTGAGAGACCCATATCACAGTTCATAGAGCAGAGACCTAGCACAGCACCAAAACACAGTCCTTCCCACTTCCTACACTCTCCTGCATCTCACCCTCTATGGGCCTTCCTACCCTCCCCATCCTCCTGGTTTAAACTCTTCCTTAGCCAACACCTTCTCACCAGTGATCTTTAGATCCTTGTTTTCCTCATCTTTTGTCCTATTTTGTCTCCTCTGTGTTCACTTGTTTGCTTGTACATATGTTGCACTATAAAAATGTTTAATAGTAATCCCTGTCCTTTCCACCTGGGCTGCACAGAACTGCAGTAATAATGTTTATAACCAATTCTGTGTGGTAGCTATACAGAGCCCAGTAACCTTCAGGCTATTTCTCATTCAGGACAAATAATCTAAATTAAAGAGATTAATCCTTAGGGTACACATGGACTTAAGGTGCTAAAGGAGGGCAAATACTTTGCTCCATTTATTTCTGTGAAAAAGTCTAATCATCAAAGGACAGTCTTCTTAATTTAAGCACCTAAAATGAAGCTTTCAAACCTATATGCATTAAAATAAGCAAAAATAATTCCTCATTAATATGAGAGGAAACTTATTGGTTCTCCTGGATTTCAGTGGCACAAAATGAAGTTCTCAGCATCTTTAAATCCGCTTTCTTTTACTGAGCTGCATTAACTGTGGTGACATATAATTTTAGCCACCACAGTTTGGAAGCTTTGTTCTTCTTCTTCTGTGAACAACGAACAAAGAAATACATAGATTTTGCATAAGTATAAAAAGAATACCTACTCAAGGACTTAGTGATATTTAGAAAAATCTTATCTTTTAACATATTTCAAAAAGCTACTCATCCCACTTGATCCAGATGCACTCACCTAACCTGTAAATCAAAGAAATCACACATGGAAGTGTGAGAGTTAAATCAATGAAGGTTTCTGAACCTCTTTAATACCTCCCTAAAAACCTGTGAGGAAGCCTGTATAGCTAAATTGCTGCATCCATACACAGAGCACAGTAATAGCAGGAGAACTGTTGTGACCATGCCTTTTGATTAGTATTCCCACTACAGCTGCTGCCCCAGGAGTAACTAGAAGTTATTCCTAATGCAGATATCATAATGAGTGAATTTTTAAACTAATTATTACATATAAATAGAAAAGAGCGAGATTAATGGAGCCATACTTCAGTCAAATGATTCCGCCAAAGTCATGAATGGTAAGGACAGAAACTGAATAATTCATAAACAGCAACACACCTCTGGGGCAGAAATTGTAGTGGCTGTTTTAACTAATGGCCCAAACATGAATCTTTGCAACACACAACGGAATCAAGACAATAGTGTAATTCAAGGGACAGGGTATCAGATAAGCTGTTATAATAGAAGCTGGTCTCAAGAGGAACAGAATGACTCTAAAATCATAAAATCATCAAGGCTGGAAAAGACCTCTATGATGAAGTCCAAGCACTGCCAAATCCACCACTAAACCATATTTCTAAGGGCCACATCTACATTTTTTTTAATACTTCCTGGGATGATGATTCCACCACTTTCCTGGGCAGCCTGTCATAATGCTGTTCAGCCCTTTCAGTGAAGGAAACTTAAGTAACATCCATTCTAAATGTCCCCTGGAGCAATTTAAGGCTGTCACCTGGGAGAAGAGACTGACCTACTGCTCTCTCCAATTACCTGTCCTTTCAGGTAATTAGAGAGTGCACTAAGTTCCCTCCTGAGCCTCTTTTTCTCCAGGCTAAACACCCCCAAAACACGAGATGTGAAGAGTTGAGAGAACCCTGAGAAATTATCTGCTACAGCACTTCTCAGCCCTCTCCATCCTACTCAACCCTAGCATCAGACTGCTGCTACTTCAGAGTCCCTCAGGGCAAAGCGAAGGAGGAGACACCGGGGCTCAGCACAAGAACAAACCTTGTGGGTAAGTGTTTGATATCTACACTCCCTGGTCACATGTTCTCCCAGGGTGCCCTTGCAATTTGTTATACAGCCATAATTCTTTGTTTCTCACTTGAACACTGCTTGCCAGCACCTCGATGCAATCACTTGAAGCTAGGCAGAAGACAGTGCTGTTCAAAAGGAAAAGTGCATGAATTCCCACAATCTAACACAGAACAATTTTTTTTTTCCTGCTTCCCTCAGAGAGTGACTTGTCACTTGCGAGCTAAATTCCAAAACAAGGAAGAACATTTTAAAACCACACTGCGATGTGTAAGGACTCATTTTCAAACACTTGACACAAGTTTAAGTCTAATGCTTGCTTAACGTGGGCAGAGTCTCAGTGATGTCTGCTCATCCTGCCCTGAGTTTGTCAAATCCCTTGCTCCACTGAATGCCACCCACTGCTGTATCTCTCTGGAAACCAGTCCCAACAAACTGCAAGGCACTTTTCTGCACAACCCTATTAACTGTCTCTTGATCCCCACCCCATACAGCTCACCACCCTGCGTGTCTTCCTTTTCTGCCGTCCTGCAAGCCAGCTGTAGAGAGCAGAAGAGAAGCTGTTCCAGCCTGGAGAGCAAGGGGAAGGGAAAAGAAAGGCTCTGTACACTCTTTAGGCTGGAGTTCTTTGCAGCTGGTGGGATGCAGCCTGTTACACCATGACCCTTCACAGTTCAGACCAGTCAATTCGCTGTTGCTGATTTAATAACTCCTTAATTGGAATTATTTCAGTTACAGTTGAGCCCAAACATGAACAGAAGGCAGAAATCTGCTAGTTACGGTCCCTTGACACAGCTGATATATCCAAGAGCAACTTGCTACCACTGAGGCTTTATTAAGGGTCACAAATAATATTTTGCCTTTTAATTTACAATTTATAGAATAAATGCAAAGTTAAGCACCAAATCCCAGTAACCCATAGTAAATGGGGAAAAAATATCCTGAAATACTGAGCTTTAAAAACTCAATTAAAAATAGAAATAAATAAATAGCCAATTGGTGTTTTTGCAATTATTCTAACTTTGATCTTTAAAATCTCCAAGTTGATTTGTATCCTATTACTACAGAAATCAAATAATTTTTACAGCTGATAAGCACTCAAATTTACTAGTTAATTAAATCCTTTTTAGATTTCCCCCCTTTCTTTCAATTTTAATGGAGCAAAAGTTTAAGCTTTTAATAGCAAAATCGAGCAGCATTGCAGCATTGTATCATTCTTTTAGTTGATATTCTTAATTGCAATTACTGGTTTAAACTAGAGAATACCTTTGGGAGCAGCTCAAAAAGGGGTTTTCTTTCTTAACTAGAGAAGTAATTAGAAAACACTTTGCTTTTCTATACCTCTGATAGTCTACCTTTTTCTCTTCCAAACAACTGCAAGTTTACCACATCACTATGATGACATGAACTAGGCTTGTAAACTGATCCCCAGATTACATCTGACATACTTAGTTCATACAAGTCACACTTCAGTGATATTTCAGACTCCTGAATAACATTATTTTGTGCTGCATTATAAGATACTAAAAATGCAAATTTTCTGTAATGTCACACGACAAAAACATACTAAGAGCAAACTGCTTTTAAAAAGGAGAAAACGTATGGAAAGCACCTTTGATTTGCATTTTTGTAGGTATGTCTGACAACATCTGATTGCACAAATACTGCTGTTCCTCATATCCACCTGATAAAATCACACAAGATCACAAATTTAAAAACTAAAATAAACAGCAAACCCCTTGACACAGATTTGTAGAAAACTACTGCTATCTTAAGAACTGCTTCTCAGCTACATAGGGGTAGGGTCATTGCATTATTTGATGAAAGAGTGTTAACAGGAATTAAATCTTCCAGAAGAAAACTTTCCCAGAAACAAAAAATACCAGTACAAAAAGGCCAGGGTAATTATTACTAGACTGTTCTCCCACTTGGCTTTGGCAATAAGAAAACATTAATTTGGGGAAAAAATCTCTCCCAAAAACTTTGAAGAAAATAATTAAAATAATAATACATAAGAAAACTCATCACTGGTAGCGCTAAAGTAATTCCTTTACTGCCATTGCACCAGAAAACCTTAGTCCTCTGTTCTGAGGGGCTTGCAGCTGGAACTGGATTATTTCACCAGTGTTTTGAAGAAGCAAAATCTGAGGTTGAGAGAGCCCTCCCTGCTCAGAGGATCATTGGTTTTTTACAAGGTTTCTCATGCGGACTTACAAACATAAAATACAAAGAGAGGAATGTCAGAGGCATGGGAGGAAGAGGACGCAGACCCTGCTCGCAGCACCCTCGCTGCTGGACGCGCTGGTTCCAGTGGCACAGGTGACGCTCCTGACACCTGCAGAGGATGGAGGCAGAGCTCAGCACTGGCAGCGTGAGAGCACAGCTGCAGCGCCACGTGGCTCCACTGCTGCCAGATTTCCACATGAAGTTCCTCAACTAGAAAAATCTCAGCACTCAGTAGTTTAAGACCAACATGACTAAAACGCGAAATCCTTTCTCCGCACAGAACAGTAGACCTTGCTACTGAATTTTATGGGTGTACAGACAAGAAAGGAGCATTGCTGGACTACAGTTACTAGACAGAGGAGGCTCACTAGTAGGTGTGCAATGAAAGGAAAGCTGCTTCTGAAAAACATGACACTATTTTAAAATAATAAAATGAGATAGCACTACACAGGAAAGTACAATTTAGTGTTGATTAAATAATTAAACTGTTATACTTCCTGCTAAGGGTCTGCAAGCTAAGCTGCAACTCAGGTGAGGTACAAATTTCTAAATAACAAAAATGCTGACATGACAGTATGCATGTTAGAGCTACTGGATGTTGTTGTTGTTGATACAAGAAAAAAATATATATATACAATTGTCCTCCTAGAATCATAAAACAAGTTATATGGCTGGCAACTCGCAGAAATGTGTATAGCAACTTTATTTACTTGAATTGACTATAATAATCAGTAAAGCTATCCTCACCATGTTGTTCCAGACTGCAGAAGAGAAAAAAATTACTGTGAAATAGATGCAATCACTGCAAAAGCTTGACTGAGAGCCAAGTCTCTTCACAATATAGGTGTTTTTCGAGTAGACATCCAACTACTTCAGTATTCTAATCCTAAGTAGGCTTTTATTATCATTAATAATACCTGAATTGGTGTACTTGAAAGAAAATATACAACAGGCAGAGGTGTTGCAGAATATGCTAACTGGATACCATTTGGGCAACTGAAACACATTTTCTGTAAAAGAGGTGTATTCAAACACAGCTAAGCACATATACTTGGATAGTTTGAACATTGTTTCACATCAGATGATGATTCATATTTCTATTAAAGCTTTTTTCTCAAACCCAGATTTGTTAGCATTTGGAAGCTCTAAGATAAACAAAACTTACTCTTTCCTCCATTTGAGTGAGCTGGGGGAAGGAAGGAAGGAAGGGAAGAAAAACTGCAAAGTTTAGGAAGAAGAGTCTGAGTTAGCAACAACTTCCTCTACCACAGCAAACAGCCACCCTACTCTGACAGCTGCAACAAACCATGCAAGAGGCACCAACAGCTTGGAGGACAGCAACTACAGAACTACTGCACTTACCCTGCTTTTCAAAAAATTCCCTTGCTACCTGTGTTCCCATTATTCACCACTTGTGACCAGTACTGTCATACTCAGCAGCATACCTGCGGAGCAACGCATTTGGCTTCTCAGTTGGTCAAAAGGCACATCACAGCTGAAGGGAGTTAGGGGTTCCTCTGTTTCAAAACAAAAGCAGAGGCCATGGTGACAGGAGAGGAACATATAGGCTGAATCAATCACAGACAGAAATAGAGGAAAGCACCAACTCTGTTTGGTGTGCCATATAGTCAAGTTTAGTGAGAATAACCCACACACACAGCTTTAGGCAGTCATTCTGATTAATCTGGCAAACCACCCCAGAGAATTAAAGTTTGGAAAGATGCTGTCAGGTCCATTTTACCAATACTTGTAAAAGTTATTTTAAGTGCCAGAGGAACATATTTTTCACCATGCCAGTAAGATTTCTCTGTTGCTTCTGGCTGCATAATGCAGACCAGAGCAAACATCAGAGCAAGCAACAGTGTGACTGAAGGTAAACTGCCCCACAGCACACTTGTCTGCTACTGTGCCATTTTGATGCAGCTACTTTGTTCAGTCTCTGAATCAGAATAAAAGAAATCAGATGGCTTGAATCCCACACAACTGTGAAAAAGCACATCACACCCACGGAGAGTACAAGCCCTGCATGGGGAGGGAAGAGACCTGGCTCACCAGAACACCTGCAATCAACTAATAGGGCTGAATGGGAAAGGATAGGTGGGATGGAATAAAGTCCAACTCTTCCAACACTTACGTATCTCTGAAATTGCCAGCTATTTACAAACATGGTCAGTTTCAAAGATGTGTCTAGACTGCACGGTGCCCCCAGTTCTGTTTTAGTTAACAGAAAGAGTCCAGATTTCTGCACAGGACAATTTACACTACTTCTCATTGTCTACGTTTAGCTGTTTGACAAGTTTAATATCTTTTTAAGGGACATTGTAAATCAGTTATTTTACCAAATCTTTGTAAGGGACATGGTAAATCAGTTCTTTTACCAAACAAACACTAGAACTAATGAAACCTGTAGCTGAATGTGACCCACAAGTCCCTGGACAAGCAAGCAAAGTCAGAGCTGTAAGAGGAACTTCAGTTATGAGCAAGCCCACTCAGCAGAGAGATGCTTGCACACAAGGGCCGCTCAGGGCACAGGTGCATTTGCCTGGAAACACATTTTGACTTTTCATATTTGTCTATTCTTGTGCCAGATGCACCTTTGCTGAGTCTGTTTGCATCACTCAGAGCTGTACTTCTCTTCACAAAGTAAATTAACCCCATCCCTCTTGTGCATGGACAACCAGAGTGATAGTCTGATACCTGGGTCAGATCAAGAAATCTGTGCACTACACAGACGTTTGAAATAAAAGCACTGAATGACTTTTTTTTTTTAATCTTGAAATTGAAAGCTTCTATGTAGAAAATAAAGTCCTCTATGTCCTTCTGATAAGCTTCCAAAAACGACAGCGGATTGTAGGGAATTTTGTAAGAAACAACTGACTGTGTATTAATGATATAGGATAGTCAGATGACACTATACCACTTAGTTAAAAACAATATATAGCATTAAGTGAAACCATCTGTTCAGCCATGGCAGAATTATTTGCCATAACAGCAAATAATTTCTACAAAGGTGGGCACAAGGAAAACTTTTAATATGAAACCATTTCCAGGATAATGGTTTTTTCTCACTATATCCCCTTACTTCTTATACTCTTTTTGGGCTCCAATCCACCTCATGGCTGCCCCCCTCAGCCTTGAGGGCTTTGCAGCGAGCGGGCTGCCCGTGCTCACACATCCCTCCCGCGGTACTGCGGGCGGGTGCTGTGTGGGCGGAGCTGAGAGCAGCGGTGTTGTGAGGGCACGGAGCAAGGGCGGATAGGGATCACTTCCCTGCGCTGCCCTACCCTGCACAACGCTGCTGATCAGTCCTGACAGGGGCCTCACAGACGGGACCGGCTGCTGAGCAGTCACCTGAGCCAGCAAGGCACGCTGAGGCTGCTCTGGGCACCCACGCCTGCACCAGTGCAGCCAGGCAAGGGCTGCACTTCACTCTGTGCTGCTAAAAGCAGGCTGACCCACGCAGTGGGTACTTGGAGCCATACACAGTAGCCTTCACTGCATTATTTTATAGCATCTGTGTTGAAAGGAGGGCAGTGTTCTGTTCAGTATAAACAGATTTCCTTTCTGCAAAATGTTGCCTTTTGTTTTAAAGAAGAAATGAGGATATGTTAAAAACATCAAGAATGCACCTGCTTTGATTCCCCACAAGCAGAGTCTTCTGTTCCATATACATAAAAGGTAAAATTACCCCCATTTCCTTAAGAGTCCTAAAGTGCTACAGGTATTTACACACTAACAAAGACTGCTCTATGTTAACAAGAGATTTCAATAAGGTAGGGAACTGCACAGAGGCGGCTGGCAGAGAACAAAGAACACAGATGCAGAATAACAATCTAACACATGGGAATTTTACCACATACAGACAAAATTACCAATGTTTTTAGCAAATGCTGAAGTGAAAGATTTGCCAGTAAGAATGCCATTTAACAGCAAATTATTTCCTCCTGAAAATGGATTCCCATTGCAACACCTTCAAGTTAACTGTTTAACAATGCATGCAAAGCTAACTTGCAAATACTTATATTTGCTAACACCTAAATTAGATGCTATAACTGTCAATGCAATTCAGTCTTTTTACAGAATCATTGAGGTTGGAAAAGACCTCCGAGATCAAGTCCAGCCTGTGACCAAAAACCACTATGTCACTTAGAGCATGCTACCAAGTGTTTTTTAAATACTGCCTGGGATGGTGACTCCACCACCTCCCTGGGCAGTCCATTGCAATGTCTAATAATTTCTCTGAAGAAAGTCCCACAAATGTCCAACCTGAACTGCCCCTGGCACAGCTTGAGACCACGTCCTCTTGTCCTGTCACCAGTTCCTTGGGAGACCAGCCTGACCCTGTCTGGCTACACCCTCCTTTCAGGAAGCTGCAGAGAGAGATAATACCACCCCTGAACCCACCCCCTCTCCAGGCTAAACCACCCCCGCTCCTTCAGCTGCTCCTCATAGGACTCATCCTCCAGACCTTTCACTGGACACCCTGCAGCACCTCCACGTCCTTCCTGCACTGAGGGGCCCAGAGTGCACACAGCACTCGAGGAGCCTCGCCAGTGCCAAGGACTGGGGACAATCACTGTCCTAGTCCTGCTGGCCATGCTACTTCTCCTATAAGCCAGGGTGCCATTGGCCTTCTTGGCCTGTGCTGGCTCGTACCCAGCAGCTGTTGGCCAGCAGCCCCAGGTCCCTTTCTGCCAGGCAGTTTCCAGCCACTCTGCCCCAAGCCTGTGGCACTGCAGAGCTTTGCTGTGACCCAAGGGCAGGACTCAGACTCAGCATTTCTCTTTGTTGAACCTCATACTCTTGGTCCCTTCTGATGAGTACAGCCTATACAGATGCCTCTGGGCATATTTTTAATATTTTCACTTGAATATGACAGGGAAAGTCATAACCATAAACTATAAACTTAAGGTTTTATATATAAAAGTGAATTTGTTCTAGAGCTCCTAGACCAGATAATAAACCTTTAAAATGACAGTCTTTCAAGGCAGGACAAAAATCCAAGGCCAAGGTCTACAAATAGATGTCCTTATGATGTACTTCAAGTAACATTTCCTCCAACATCCTTTAAGCAATGGTTCCAAAAAGGTATTTTCCTTGCTCTGGTCCTCAAATAACCCGTGAAGTCTCTGTAACTTTTAATAACTGGCATTTCCGAGCCCGTCTCTAGGCTGGGGCAGTACGAGCGCCGGGGCACGGTTTGCGCAGCCCCGGAGCCGGGTGAGCGCTCCCGCCGCCCAGCCCCGCCCGGGGCCGCCGCTCCCCGGCCTCCCCTGCCCGGTCCCGGCTCCGCTCCCGACTAATTAACTGTAAAAACCGTGTAACCATAATAACCGCGGGGAATAATAATAATATAAAAAAGGGCGATATTTTTGCCTAACCGTGGGCTCCCCAAGCCACCGAGGCTTCCGGAGGTGCGGTTATCGGTAAGCGAGGAGCCCAGCGCTCTCCGCTCCGCTCCCAGGGCCCGGCGGGCCGGGGCTGCGGCCTCAGGCGCCGAGGGCTGGGCACGCACCGGGCGCGTTCCGGGCGCTGTGATACCCCGCTCCAGAGCCCATTAATTACCGCATTCCAGCCGGGTCGGACCCGGGTAAAGATCTCAGTGCTCCTTTGCCCGGCATCACACGGCTCCCGAACACAGAGCCGGGGTCTCGCTGCGCTGCCCGAGGCATTGCGGGGCTGCCCTCACGGCCGCGCCCCATGAGGCGGCTGCTCCCTGGGCAGAGCCCGGTGGCAGGGCCGGGACGAGGGGCAGGCAGACCTGTGCTCAAAAGGCTGCAGGTGCTGCCACAGCAGGGCTGGCCGGAGCTCAAGGCCACTAATTAAGGTTTATTAGAACCACTGGTCTGATCACAAAACAAAATTGCTGCTGTTTTGCAGAGGAAAGGGGTAACTGCTTCCACCTAGGGCACTACCTGGAGCTGGGCTACAGGTGCGGCCCGTAATTCACCCGCAGAGCACACACGCTGGTTCTGAGGAGCTGCAGCAAAGTGTAGCATGATGTTTATTGAAGGTATTGATTCACACATTATATTAAGAACACATGACCACTTTAGGAAAGGTTATCAGAAATACAAATATATTAAGTCCTGTCAGACGTAAACCACCATCTGGTCCATATTTGTACATGCTAAATGAATTTTTTTCCCAGATTTGTCCATAGGTATTGTTAGTAGCCCTCTTTCTTTTGGCAGACTATTCTTTACAGATTGACCTGGCCCAGCACTGGCATTTGAAAACAGAAATCATATAGTGAAGTTTAGAAAAAAATAAAAGGAAAAAAAAAGACATGTGAACCTCCTATCCTAAAGCTCTGTTTGAGTCTGGCAAGCTAAGCTGGAAGCTGATCTTATCCTTATGGCCAAAAGTAGAATACAATGGAAGCCTCCTCCAAGAAGAGAAAATTTAGAGCTTTTATTAGGTGTTACAGATAACCAGAGTATGCTTTAATAGTCACTGTATGGACCAAAAGAGATATACAATTAATGTGAACATACTATATTCTTGAACTAGTATTACCACAAAAATTAAAAAGACTTTACCAGACCAAAAGACTGCTTTGATCTGGTAATCTCAAGAGGGTTTTTTTATTTGTTTACAAATATTCTTGTCATATATTCTGCAATTCTAGAGCTGAGGCACTACAGCACAGGCATCAAAAATCTCAACCAAATTCCCAGTTTTTATATATCCTATGACTAAAACTTCTTAAAAAATAATTTCCATACAACTTCAATCTCAAATCTCTTAAGTCTCTTAAATTTGTCTTAAATTGCTGGATATCAAAAAACACTAACATACCTGTTCCTGAGGATAATTAGCCCCCAAATTATTTTTAAAGTATACCTGAAATACATTGATAATTTACAAACACGCTTCAGGGTTAAATGATTCATAAGTACACAAGTCTTTGGTAAATAATAACTACTCTGTTCTTTACTCAAATAAAAAACTTATTTTTAAATCTAGAGTAAGTGATTTCTTTAATAATTATTTCTCTAATGAGTAAGGCTCACATGGCACAATGCTGAGTGGGATGAATGGCTGTATGTATCAAAAGCCAAATGATGTTTTCAGGCTACAAATCCTGTAAATACTAGGTTCCTGCTCTGGCTCATTTTGGTTTTGTGCTGTTCAGCCAGCCTCAGGAATCTAGATCTGAATGAGAGCTTTCTAGTGAATTAGATTTCCAGCATTTAAAGGTGTCAGCAAAATACTGTCCATTGCAAAGATACATTCTACAGCAGGTACTGGATTGCATGCTAAAAACTACAACAAACCAATTAGTTTAAGTTTTAAATAATACATTACAGCTGCAGTATTTCCTAAAAATGTCTGCTTTACCACTTAGGCAGTGTAACAGAGAAACTATGCACCATGCATGCGTGTGGAGCTGAGGATGACTGCTTGCTCCCAAAGGAAACCTAAAGGCACAGGATACAGGTAATGTGAATGAAAACCTGGAAACAAACACTGGCTTCCATTTTATTACGAGAATCCAATTAGGAAGTGGATGCTAAACTGATACTTTATTGTTTGTGTACTAGATGCCTTTGCTTTAGCTAAAAGATACTATATCATGTCCTTTAAGAAAAATAGCAGTATTAAATAGATCTTGTCATTTCAGAGGAGAAACAAAAATATGTCTGCTTTAGGTTTGGCTTACAGAGTTTTGGGGTTTATTTTAAACATATCCAAGAACTGATCAGATTATTTTTGATAACTGTTACAGCTTTACTGTTCTGCAAGAGTTTTCTAATTATCTGCTTTATTAAAGGACATTTGAGACAATAAATAATATAGTTTACAATAAATAATTTTCAAGTCAAAGTATTGTACTTACAAAATAATGTAATACTGTAATAGAATCTTCAAGAACAATTCCATTTTATATATTCTGCAGCAAAAATAACATTTCTATTAGGAAGGAGTTGCTTATAAACCTAGGAAGATCTACACATTCACATGTGTGTGTAAACAACTTAACAAGGTTTATTATGTTCCCAGAAAAGCTATGCTTTTACAGTAGGTTTTCAGCTAAATTTTATTATAATATGATGGTAGGAAATATATAACAGTGCTTATGTTTAGCTCCATCACAAGTTAAAAAAAAAGAAATTAAGCGCTATTATTTACAAACAGCAATTTCCTTTTACTTCACAAGTGACTGTATCTGTGTGTGAACAAAATGTTAGGGCGAGGCGATCCAGATGGACTGCAGCTAAGTTTGGATGAGGATGGTTTCAGGATGAACAGTGAAGGTCTTGGCAATAAATCCCTAGAAAGGATATGAAAAACACAGCAAAGTTTACAGACAAAGCAACATTCAAGAGCAAAAGAACTAGTTGTTAATGTGCCAGACTTTATAATTGGTGTGTGCAGGAAACTCAGTACAGTAAATGCTATTTATGAAACACAGAGGGCAATAGGCACAAACTAACTCAGAAAAGGAATCTAAACTCCATTGTATGAGGATCAAACATCTTTCCAGTCTTTTATGTTTCAAGCCATTAAATAAATAAACAGTGGTGTAATCCAGTGTAAACAACTGGATTCCACTGTATTCATGTCTAGATGAAACATTTAACTGTAAATTTAATCAGAGTTGTCTTGACACTCCATTATTGATATTTAGGATATGGAGGGCTTAGATTCCTCCAGCCTATGAAGTTTATGAATAACTTCCATTCAGCATCCAAAAAAATACAGAAACTGGAGACAAGAAAGTTCCCTTGGACCATCCCTTTCATTGCATTCCAAAAGCAAGCCTGTTAGTTGAGTACATTAGAGTGATCTGATCTGCTTGAACAGCTTGTGGTTGGTCATGATGTAAAATTTTCTGCAGTATTAACTATAAAGGCAATAAAAACTTTGATATTTTCTAGTCTTAGCTAATCCAAATTACTTTACCATACTCCTGCTATAACTCAGTAGCTGTTAATATTGAATATGATTGGTTTGTGGCTAACATACTTCTACTTTTGCTGTGATCAAAAAAATTTAGTTTCTGGTTGGCTTTAAATTATGTTAGAGTGTCTTAAGATCCACATGTTGATAATTCATGGGTCCAGTGAATCAAATAACTAATTTGAGCTATATCAAGTAAGCAATTAAGTAATAAGTTTAATAGATAATATATCAAAAATTTGTTTTTCACATCATGCTTAAATCACAAAGCCCTCCTATGAAACAATTTATGCAAGATCTTTTATATAAACAAAGCATTTGTAATTTTTATATACACAATAATTAAAATGGGATAGAATTTGGATCTGAAGTAATTTAAAACTGACATTTAATTCTCTATCTATGACTGTTTAATTGCAAATTATTGACTGCTGTAGTTGGAGCATTCTTAGTAAGCCCTACACTGATAATATTACAACCCCTATTGTATCCAGTTGGGGAAATAACTAGCCAATGGAGAATCAGGTAAGTGCCAAATAATTCTTTTACTATATGATGCTGTTTTGCAAGGTTTGAAAATATATTTATGCTCCATAAGATGGAATAATAAAACTTTTGGTCTATAGATTTTGGAAATCAACTTTGCAAAACTGTGCAATACAGTAAATCAGATGGCACTTACCTGACCCTTGGCTGGAGCTGTGCCCCTATAGCAGCCCACTGCGAATGTGAAGCCAGAAGTATCTGACATGTTAGGATACCTCTAGGAATGCAAATCTGGAAACACTGACTTTGAGGGATCTGAGAAGGGGAAGAAAGGAGATTTTCAGTTCATCTTATGGAAAGCCTTTGCTGCAGCTAATTAGGCAGTAGGCAATCAGGAGTTTAATAAGTGTACAAGATGTACACAAGTTTACAGAAGTTTAATAAGACGTACAAGATGTGTATGCCAAGTTTTCTTTTGGTAGCACTTCATGACTGAGGTAGTGAGATTAGAGACTAAAAGTCAGGATCAAGGGAAATGTTGGGGAGTTTGGTGGGGATTATTGTTAAATACAGAGGGAACCAGACTTAAGAGAAAAGTTTAGTGGTAGCAACATGGAATAAAACCTGTTCCAGTACTATCCTTTATATGTATAACTTAGGAGGAAAATATTCAAATTTTTACCTTGTATCATCCCAGTGGTGGCTCATCCCAGTTGGGGATCCTCTTGAATCTGATGAATGTTTGTAAACTACCAGCAGGCAGTGTTTACAAAGCTGTACTATTCGCTGGCAACACTGGAGCTGCTCCGGAGTCAGTGCCTCTGAGCCTTTACTGAATATGGTTTCCCAAGAGCTCCTATTATGGAAAAAGAAACAAATTCGTGGTCTCTGTCACAAATTGCAATCTAAGAGTTTTCTTGCTTTATATCAGATTTAACAACAGAGGAACAAGAGAAAAAAACACAACCTTGCAGGAAAGGCACAGGAAAGGTATATACTATTTAACACAAATACTGGCAGATGCTGAGTCCAAAACACAAAGTAAGAAGTCAGTCTTTGTATGGGAAATGTCCACTGCCATTTTTCATTTCATTTGTTCCCTGAAATGTTTACAGAGCCATTACTTAGGTTTAGCACATAAAGAGTTACAGTCACAAAATTGTATATTTGTCTTACAACAGGAATAACACAAGACACTTGTTCTTTTTAACAGGCTACCACCTGAATGAAATTATGATATTAAATGAATTAATAAAAGTAATAAATTATTTCTAAATGTCAACACAGCATAATAATACTTTAATTTTAAGTACATGATATTAAGAAACATATATGAAATTAATTTACAGGAAATTAGTATGTGTTCTCCTTCCTTATCCAAAAAATCATATGAATAGAGTCTCTCAGTTTAGTCATTCGAATACTGCTTATTATTTCCTCTGGTCACATGGATTGGCTATCTACACTTAAGTGCAACTTGCAGAGTACATCAATAGAAAAATTCCTTTTGTTTTCTTAAGAAGACATTTTTCTTTGAGAAGAAAAAAGCCACCAAGGCCTACCACATCCATATAAATCAGGTGTGTTTCAGCGCAGAAGACTACAATAAATAGTTCTTTGCATACATCTCAGCATTCTTGTTTCTGCAAAATTCTGAGCAAATGATACATAATTCAGTCTGTTTTAAAAGGCAACGTGGTGCTTGTGAAGACTTTTTTTGGACAAAATTATTATCCAGTAGCACAGATGGTTTGTAAGCTTGAGCTTTTTGGTTTGTGTATGAAAGAAGCACTTCACAGAGGGAGGAAAATTTGCTGCATCTGGCTTCAACATAGCATCCAGGCCAATTTAGCCTTGCCCACAGAGAGCAGCCGTAGATTTTACAATGCCCGTGTAGAAAGTTCATCCTTCAAACAACATCATAGAACCAGCAAGCTCACTCCTGCCTAGTAAGATTTTTTTAAACTAAGCTGTATTTCACTGTGAGGGTGGTGAGACACTGGCACAGGTTTCCCAGGGAGGCTGTGGATGCCCCGACCCTGACGGTGTTCAAAGCCAGGTTGGAAAAGGCCTTGAGCAACCTGCTCTAGTGGGAGGTGTCCCTGTCCATGGCTGGGGGCTGGGTCTAGATAATCTTTAAGGTCTATTCCAACCCCTTAACATTGTATGAGTCAATGATTCTATGATTAGGATGGAATTAAGACCATTAATGACTAAAAGATGAGCTGTGTGTATAGCTAACTGATTTGTCAGTCTGGCTCCTCTGTCTAGATGGTATGTTCCAGCTGAAAAACATTCAGTCCTACAGAATTTTCATAGCAAACATAAATTTCAATGATACAAGCATTTGTCTGTAATTATTATTCATACAATTATTTAAGTATTGTTTATATACATCAAAACTTTAATTTCACAAACTAAATAATCATAGAATCATTTAGGTTGGAAATGACCTCTTAACATCGAGTCATAGTACTACTTTTCTTTATTTTTTCTCAATTGTTTTCTGTCTGGGAACTGTCCACATGTATTTTTTTATAGAAATTAATCTATTGTCTTCAGTCTTTCCTCATGAAGTCATGTTGGTAGAAAGTAGCAAGATGACAGTCCAAGTATTACATTCCTTCAACAGATTCACATTGCTACACTTAATTATATTATAATTCACTCCATTCACTCAGAAATCCTGTAGAAGAAACTTTCCTGATAAATTCCTTAGGTTCTGGACTTTGTGATAATGTTTCTACAGCCAAGTGGCGTTTTTTCAGTGACAAATAATATATGGCCTGCTGCAACTGTGGCTGACTATGAGCTAGTACTAAAGAGTTACTCTCATAACAAAAGCTGAGATTCAGAAACATACACATGAATTTTAATGAGCTTTCATATAAATGTGCCTGTGCAACTTCCTCCATGTGTTAGACAGATTCAGTTTATCCTCCATTACACTGCAATCAACACGGATCAGAATTCTGTTTCCCAAATTTAATTGGTTATGCTGTAACTTTAGCTTCCATACATTAGTAAGAAATCACAGACTCCTCACCAGATACAAAAAAGAGTATTATACTGGATTGTGCAATGTCATCAATCATGTGTTATTCTTTTTATAATCATCTTAAGTCAACTGGTTCTTCTAGTTTTCTTCTATTAGTTTTAATTGTTTATTATGCAGTAAAACAAATGAACCTTTATGAAATCCTTTACATCACCTTTTTTTCACAGAGATTTTATTTGTTCTTTCTTTTCATTAAAATAGCACATACCTAGCAGAGATCTAACCAGCAAGAGGAAACCTTAAGGCCATCAGCTCCACTCTTCTCCCAAGACATCTATCTTATGAATAGTGAACACACTACACTCCTTTATGTATTTTCATATAGTAATGTTGTTTCTGAATCAGCACATTATTACCTTTTTCCCAACATGTTTCTCCAGATTCTACACACACTCTATGTTTATTCCAATCTGTTCTTTAAAACGGCAAAAAGAACTCTTGGAGAAGAGTGATAAAAAGTTGACCTCTCTGCTACAGAGGTACTGCCCTGAGTTCTCAGTTGTGTGTAATGGGGCAAGAAGGATGCTTCAAACTGAATAAACAACATACTGGCAAGGTGCAAACAGCCTTTTTGTTTTCTTCTACGAATTCTGTATTATCTGTAACAAGTGTTTTACACGCAGAGTGATTGTTATACATACTGGATATTTATATATTCTACAGTATTTTTAGAATCTTTTATAAAAGAACTCCTCTTACAAGGAACTGGATCTTTGTCAAAGAATAACACCACTTATAATATTTTATGACAACAAAAGAATTGAGCTTGTACTCAAGATTTTACACACCTCTGCTAGCATGAAGGAAAGAAAAAATTGTAAAGAATCCTAACAGCCTGCACAACAACAAGCCTTCAGCAATGACATGATGAGAAAAGACCTGTTGATCTTTTGGATCCCTCAGATCCCTCTTCTTCTTGTTATACATTTTCTTGGGAAACAGTTACCAAGGGTAATGTGCAAGTTTTCCACATATGATAAATGACTATGTGTGAACAACATATTGACCTGATTCCTTTGTACATACAATATCCAGCAGCATATTAATTGTTGTAGTTCATTTTCAATACATCTCTTAGAACAACATATGCAAGCTAACAATTAGAACAACTTATGCAAGCTAACAATTAGAACAACTTATGCAAACTAACAAACCCCTCTACATTCTTTATACATTTTATATACTAACAGAGAAAATGTTCTTTTTTGTATGCAATATATTCCATATTTAAAAATTTGTATTCTTATTTTATTAATAAATTGGTGGGTGGGAGCAATTGTTTAATACACTTGATATGATCCCCCAAATCTATATTTCTACCAATGCCTTTGGTGTCAGGAATGCAGATTCTGAAGTATAGGTTATTGAACTTGTTTATATGTCCAGATCTTTTTTTTCCCTGTAAAAAACTTGTATTTGCTACCCAAACCAAAAACACCTGCTTACATGGACATTTAATATTCTGCATATACTTAACTTTCTACCAGTATGGGAAACAGTGAATGTAATCAAGCACAGAAATTTGAACTGTTTATTAGTAAATCACAGGAGTGACATTGCATCTGGCATGAGATGTCAGCTGCACTTGTGACTGAACTCTCCTTATGAGTCTGGAGCACAAATAGATACTGTGATTTCTGCTGATGGCAAGTCCATGTTTGACCCAGTGGTCTGGCTTAAAAATCATGCACCATCCAGCAAAAGAATTGACTTAAAGGTAAAATATTTTGAATATATATTTTTTCCTTAGATTATTAAATTTGTAAATACATTACTAAATGTCTGATTCCATTTCTGAAAAGGTTGGCCTTGATTGCTAGATTTAATTCTACTATATATATCAAGGTGCTTTTAAAACAAGTTCAATGTATTACGTCGTTCTTGTGAATGAAAATGAGCAACAAAGTATGCCAGCATTGATTGTAATTGTGAAGTTATGAAGAAGAACAGAAAAATAGGCTTACCCTGAATTACAGAAACAGTTCCATAGGCCTTGACCGTGGCTCCAAAGTAAGCGATTAAACAGACGGTTAAAAAGACGGTAGAGATGTAGATTTTCAATGTCCGGAGCTTTCCAGACGTGCTGTAGAACTGCACGGACACTCGTCCTGACTATATCCAAAACCTGGGAAAGAGCATTCCAAGTAAATCAAAGACATTTTGCAAAACCAAAACCCGGCTGATGGCTGATGCCCAGCATGCATACAGACAACTATTCCTGTACATATGACTGCATACCTGTACATCCCTACAGAGGTCTGGAGTTCATTTCTGTGCAGTCATCAGCTAACTTTTATTATACGTTCTTTCTGTTGGTAACATTTTGCAAAGCCAAATCAAACTATTTTATTTTTATTACTGAAAAGTTTATTTCTATTTTTTCAGTCTGTTCAGTACTAGCTCGTTTAAATGGCAGAAAGGGTAAAAAGAAACAAAATTGACACAACTAAAGACTAGAAGCAACTTAATTAACCCAAGCATTGTATGTCTTCTTTTCCCACTCCCTTGTAAAATACCATCTATTTTATAAAGAACGAAAATGTCCTTGAAAACAAGCTGTCTTTGGTTTAATGTCTGTTTAAGCTCTGTGTTACCCTGTATCAAACCATATTAGTGCACCTGGCAAGAGACAGTGGTGAAATCAGTAAGAAAATAATCAGCAAGATATTTAAAATACAAACATTTATCGGCACACCATGGATTTATTACATATGGACCACATTTAAATGCAAGAGCATAAAGGCTGAGCTGCTTTCAGTATAGTGCTAGACAGCTGCACATCCAACTTACCAGAGTCCTGGATACACCTTTGCACATCCCACTGAACTGGGGCACGGAAGGAAGGTGGGATTCATCGTGCCTGCTTTTAAATATCTGGACGTTCTCTTAACTGAGTCCCCTATGTTCCCTTCATAATCCCTGGAGAGAATCAGACTCCAGTGTCTTGGATTCTGTCCATTCAGATACTATCAGTAAGTCTGGGAATATTTGTGTGACCAAAGTAGTATTTAGACCCCATATTGACACTCTGAACAGTGTAAAATCTGTCCTATAAAAAAACCTATGGTGCATGTAAACTATCAACAAAAAAGCCAGTTAAATCCATGAAATTTCCTTTAAAGGAAACACCCTCCCTGCCTCTTTTTCATAACAGCATCTTCCAAAAAAACAGTCACACTCAAGTGGGTGGTAAACAGATGGAGATATTTGGTAATTTGGTATAAGATTTTATAAATTAGAAGGTACAATGCTTTCCCTGGAAACTTTCAGATATGTAAGACAAACCTATTCACGTTGTGAATCATGGTTCTCAAAAGGTGAAAAAGATTTAGTAGAACAGTAAATTACAGAAGAATGGTGTGGAATTGCAATTTTTAGATCCTACATAACAAACTGTTGTTTATAAATTGTCTGACAATGAAGGAACAAAGCTTAAATATACAAAATGCTTGCAATAGCACAAGGAAGCTGTTTAGTACACCTAATGGGCAGAAAATCTATAGATACCTAATAATGAGAGCCTTGATGAAATATGATGTTTCCCATGTTATTTAAACTCTTTTTGAAGACCCGGGATTAGTCTGCATGCACAGGTCTTGCAGTAATTCCCTGTACATAATAGCCCAAAGTAAATACAATACTGTCCTCTCTGTTGGGAATCGTTATGAATGCAGGTGTCTAAGGCACTAAAACCCACACCCATGGCCTGCTCCTCCCAAAGAGTGAGATAGAAGGAGTAAGATATTAAAATCTAAGGGTGCTGATTTTTTTAGTGACAGCAGGAGCTAAGCCCAGGTTCTGGACTGTCCCATGCGTGTGGGACAGGCTCAGACTTTCAGACCCTTCCTTAGCAGCATTAGCCTTCATGCTTCCCAAGCCCTTTTCCTTGTGTCTCACCTGTCCAAGGTATTCCCACACACATGGCCAGTATCTGTGGCCAAACACACATCTGAAACAACTCAGTCCCTAAAGCACATAAGAATCAGCCCTACATTTCTTTGCAATGTTACATGGACAAATAGTGTCTCCCCATGTGAAAAAGAACAATACCACCCTGTATAGACTCTCTCACTAGTCCAAAAGACATAAGCTAAAAACAACAATGCCAGTCTAGAGCTTTTCTTTTACTGTAGTACCTGGAGTTGAAGAAAACTAAGAACCGAACATCCTAGAGCAAGTCACAGACTGCCAAGTGCTCTGGAAAAAGAAATCTTTCTTGCTGTTTTTACTGTGCTGATATTGCCAATATGCCAGAGCAGGAAATGTGCTGGTTAATTGTCCTTAATGTGCAAACATGGCAAAAAAAATCACCCATTTAAGAAAAGAGACAAGACATTGCACAAGGGCTGGAACTTCATGAAACCTACATCTTCATTTTTCTAAGTTAATTTCTCTAGCTTGCCTTCATTTTTCTCTTTAATTTACATCATTTACTTTAAGAAAACAGATTATCTAGGTATAACAGAACAAGATGTTATGAAAGGGCATATTCAAAACCCTCTGGTAACCATCAAAACACTTTTAAAGAAATAATGTAAAGTGATGCAACATAAAGCAGTCATAACTCCTCCCATACCAAAATCTCTTTTTATTGAAAGTCTTAGAGTAGAAGTTAAATTTCTTTTTAACACAAATTGATTTAATTGGTTTACTCTCACTTACTTCTGAATACCTCCTGTACCCATGCTGTAATGCCAGAACATTACACACTAAGAATATAAGTGTAAGTTTAATTTTTCTATATCATGTTGAATAATTGTTAAGCAAATAGAGCTGTCAGGTACGAACATTGTGCCATCTAGTACATTGCCCAGGTATTTTCTTCTTGTATGTTAGAATTTCCCAGTAAGTAAGAGTGAAGGGGACTGAGATTCTGTTTTGTATTTCACAAAGTTGCGAAAGGTACCTTTGAGACAGATTTCTTACTTGCATAAATATTCTCTACCTTGCTCATTTCTCCTTCACCCACCTCATTGGAATATAAAACATACTTCTTTCAAATCAACAAAAGACATTTGGCAGTCCTCAGCTGCAATGTCATTGTCAAAGTTAATCCGTTTTTATAAACTACCCTTCTAAGAATAACTATCTGATTGCTTTAAGGGATTGAGGTTAAAAGCAGTTTAAAAAAAGGCAAATCATTTCCAGTGCAAGCAAAGATGAAGGGCTCACTAGTGCTTCAGGAATTATAAGTCTCCTAAAGTTGTAAAAGATGTCCTCACAAGAAAAGCAAAAAGTCCCCATTTCTGATTGTGCAGTTTTTGCAAGTAACAACCTGGCACATCAAGCTCTGTCGTCCTGGCTTTGTACACTTGCCCTTGGTTTAACATGACTGCCCATCAAACAAAGGGCAGAACCACCCTCTATTGGAGACTTTCTGAAATAATGCTTAAAGGGGAAAATTCTTTGCTTGGTAGGTCCATTTTTTATTCAGCATGATCTATTCTAATACTGTGGGTCAAACACTCCAACAGCCAAGTACAGTATCACTACCTCTAATGGAGTTTTAATATGCCTGGTCTGAAACTGCTGACTGGTGTAGCCCTTATCAATCAAATCTGCCAAGTGAATACCCTTCTAAGAACGTTAGCTAGAACTTAGGTATATAAGCACTAATCATTTATTTGTTTGCTTTTTTTTAGAAGACTAATTTTTTGAGAAATAGATTTTTAAATTATAATCCAGAAAAATCATGCTTCTCCAAATATGGAGCAATATAATGTCCTTTAATTTAATTAATGCATATCTATATTAGTACCAACAGCCTGTGTTTTGGCATCTCAAGTCACTCCCAGCTACTGCTAAACACCAGCAGAAACACTGCTATGCATCTACTTTAGATGACCTTCTGAAAATGAAATATGTCACTTACTTTTCGTTGCTTTGCTGAATCCAGTCTTACCAACCAATAGGATGACACTTTTGTTTTATGATACTTCCAATTATCCATAATCTGTGGTCATTGTAAAACACAAGATAAAAAAAACACATGAAAACAACTGAAAGCTGGTCTTTTATTCATGAGCCCTCTTAACCCTTAAAAATGTGAGCCTCTTAAAGACTGTTGTGAGAAGTTTTTCTCTACAAGAAATAGCAAAATATTTGCAAATTTATATGGGGCAACATTTGCAAATATGTGTGTGATGCTTCAGTTTAATACCACCCTCTTTTCTACCTGATTCTGACAAACTACAAGGCAGTTAGAAAGTTGTCTTGACTGACTCAGCTCAGATTTTTTGAAAGTAGTAAGTTCAAGAATGTATAACTGCTGATCTATTTAAATAGTGAGGGGTTTTGCTGCAAATGGGAAATTGGACATACCTGGAAGTCATCCTTTTTATAAATAATCACATATTAACTGCAACACTCTCCTTTCACAAAATCTAAGTGCTACCAGAATAGTTCAAGCTGCAAACATACATTTTTATTCTCGTTTTGTTATTTTATCTTTCTACCCTACTCCAGACCTTCAGCAAGTTCTGTCTCGCCAGTGCCTGATTTCCTCCGTGATGAACTCTTCCCCATCAGGAATTGGTTATGGCCAGATGAATTTTACAAGAGCTCTGCCCCAGGAAGGCGCAGGGCTGCCCAGGCTGGCGCTGTGTGAGGAAGCAGCGCCGATGAGCGCTCGCAGCCGGCTCGCACAGAACCGCGCACTCGGGCGTCAGGGACAGCGGCTCACGGAGCGTTCCAGCTCTGCTCTGAGAAACCCAGCCTGCTGGCTGTGAGCACTATCTTCCACCAGCACCAAATCAACCATCACTATATTCCTACCCATACTACCATTCCTTCCCACTCCAATGTAGCTGCAGAGATTGCTAGAAACATAATCAACATTCTGGAAGCTCACAGAGCTCAGGACATTTCTGGCCAGATAATAAATCAGATGAATTTTAACACATCAAGGACTGTGCTCACTACATCAGAGCACAGATGTTAGTTTGAATCCTTTCATTTTCCTTCTAAAATGAGAACATCCATCTTTATTTTTTTTCTTTTCCATCCTATTAGCTTCTTTGCATTAAATATTTACAAGGTATTTAGACACCATGCAATTTCTGCTTATATATCAAGTATTGGGGTTTAATTGACCTTTATTTTGGCATTGTTTCACATATCTTTGATACCAAGCTACAAGGCTTAGGACAACATTAGATGTGAGAAAGGCAAATCTGGTAGACTACAAGAGCCAAAAAGCACATGACTGGTGTTCTTTATGACCCTCAAACCTCCATTCTGCCTGCAGCATACCGTTCTGAGCTCTCTAGTATGCCTGCTTGAGAGCAAGTTAAACAGGTCAGGGTCTGTTTTAACAATATCAGATGAAATATGAATTGTAACATTCTTCTTGGCTTAGTTAAAAGTTTGAACTCTCTCTACAATGAAAAACTGAATTTTCCTAACCCTCCTGATTATTTCTCACATATTTTATAAGGACACAGGAATGTTTTCAGTGCTGTGCTTTTAAGGTCAGAAAGGATGCAAAGCTCCAAGCTTTCAAATTCTTTTGAGTTATCCTGAGTTCTGGAAGTTTTAAGGCCACAGGAGCTAATGAATCATAGATTGAGCTTTTTACTTTCCTTCATTTCAGTAGCCTAAACAGTGTCTGGCCTGTTCTTCTTTCTTACTTATAGATACTTACATCTTCTATAATTAATTCAGATTCTTCATTTGTTTTTCCTGGGAACCTTACTTTCAAGTCATTGATACGGAGAAGAGTCTCTTTTGTCAAAGCAACTTCTTGCTCTTTTGTTTTCTGTTGCAGCAAAGACTCACTCTAAAAGCCAACACAAAGCAGAGGAAAACATTTTAAGCGTGCCATTAAATCACATTACAAAGATGTTTGCTTGACAAAAAAAAATTCTAGAGTGACATAAAATATATTATTAAAGTGCATAGACGTATTATCTAATATAGAACTAATATATATCACAAACATTAATGCATCACCATTACTGAGAGTTGTCAAGAAAGCCAAGAAAAACAGTTAAAATGTTTGTTTGAAACAGAATAAACAAACATATATTCCATATTTATGGTGCCACAATCTAAAGCATAAATTTGAAATTGAGATAACAGACTTTGAATTTAAATTCAACATAATAAAAAATATTATTAGTCATAAAAAGCATCCTTTCCGTTTGTCACTTCAACAATTCAACATAAACGGGCAATATATCACAGGGCCAACATTTCAGGAAGCATTAAAAAGGCCACTTTTCTCCTGTTTTAGTCAGTAAGGGGTCTGACAGGGCCTCCAGTTGTCCAGAGTTTTGTTTAAAGTATCAATGGTTTTTACACCAACACTGATCTGAACCCCTGCAGGGTCAGCAGAAGACCATCTCTGGAGGATTTGGGGGTCTACTTTAAAACATCACACACTAGTTAGAAGTGTTTCTGATCCTCTTTCTTTACTTTCACATACTTTTGCATACTCACATTTGCAAGACCAAGTCAGTC
The DNA here is from genome assembly GCF_963513975.1 of Fringilla coelebs. Lineage (NCBI taxonomy): Eukaryota > Metazoa > Chordata > Aves > Passeriformes > Fringillidae > Fringilla > Fringilla coelebs. The sequence goes on from NC_140067.1 coordinate 14,038,325, forward strand.
TAATTTTAACATTTTTCAAGAGTGAAATTCAAAATTTTTAGGCACTTCTAATCTTTGTATTCTGTAACAACTACAATACTTAAGGATATCTTTATTTAAGTGACTGAGAAATATTTTCAAGTAAAAAAAAATACTGTGGTATTTGATACATGTTAATATGGCTGAAATAATAAGATAGCAAAGATTTTGAAATTCACTTTTGCTTATAACTCCTATAAGAATATGTCTGTCATTCCCAACTGTAAATTATTTATTTTAAATTTTGTTTCCCTACGTTTAGAACATTTGGGTCTCAGCAGAATCCAAAAATGGCAGTGTACCGCTCTTTTCTTGCCCAAAGGATAGATAAACTAACACTTTATCATGCACAAATGATTTCTTCTTAGTAAGTCACAGTTTATCAATTTTAATGTTATTCTAGCAGTAATATATATTATTCTTAGTTGCAAAAATAATTATGAACAGAGTTCCATTCAGAATACAGTGCTAAATTATAAGTAATTCTTATCCATTCTGTAAGTAATTTTATTCACATCATTTTTAGGAAGCATGACCTAAGCTCTATCACCCAAAGTAATTGTTCTGCACATCAGATCAAGATCATTTCTGTGGTGGAGCTTTCTCAATGAAAAAGAGAGTATGCTATCTAACTAATGTTAATTTAAGCAAGTAGCCCATTTTTAACATCAGATGGTAAAAGACTGCTTTTAATCTTTCAGTAATTTGTATTTGATATAAAGTTAATGTGAATAGAAAAATCCATATTAGCACTGTCTCATTAAACTCTCAGGGTACATGGTGATGATAAAAGGGTACTTTTTAAACTTGAGATAGCTAATGCAATAAAAAATACCTTTAACACGTTGTTGTGAGGACACAATCTTAATGTCTTTCCAATCCTATTAGCTGACTTTAAAGATGGAAAACCATGTTAAGGAGTATTTCACAAGATGTCAGCACACAATTTGAAAAGGACCCTTTTTCATCATTTAGACAAAGCCTCACAGGCAAAACAGACAATGAGCATTCTACTGGATAAAAATGATGATTAGAGATAGTAAATACTATGAAGCAAGTTAATTAGCATTACAAAGGGATTGCTCACAATCAAAGCCCACCACAATACAGAGAGGCAGCAAATACGGGTTAAAAGTGCCAATTTGTTTTGCCCCATCTCCGCACAAATTATTTGGGTGATGAAATATATAGGTCAGGCATCAAAGCATGAATGGAAACACTCTGGCACCAGCAGGCAATGTAGTCCTGAGTGAGGCTGGGGATTGATCCCTGCCAACACTGCCTAGGGATAAGTGAATATGGGCTCCATCACCCCAACACAAAAGAAGAAATGTCTGGGCAGTGAAGGAGATAGCAAAAAGGATGACAATCTGCTAACAAAAAGAAAAAAATATACATGGTCCAGAAGTACATTGTGAAAAGTGTAACAAACCACCAATATTCTAAACAATGAAAAGTGTTTGATCTGACCTATTAATTATTTGGGCCAGTTGCTGGTCTGTCTCAAGGAGAGGATTCAAATGAAAAATACTTTATCTTCTTTTTCAAAAAAGAGAATGGCTTCTGAATCAGTTACTTCAGTGGCAAATCCCGAAGACCACAAGCATTGCATAAATTTTCAGCTGTTCACTTTGGAAGTAGAGCTCTACTGCAGTGGTATAGCATATGCAAAAGAGGTCCAGTAGGTCGAAAATTAATCTCACCATCTTCTATAATGGACAGCCATTCAAAAAACTCCCTAATTTTTTATGCTGGCACAATGTATTTACCCTTGGACTATACACTGGGTTTGAAATCTGGATGTATTTTTGTTACTGTAAAGATTTTGAAGGTTGGTACAGCCTTACTTCAGAACCAGGAGCCCCCAAACAAATCACAGAACATTTTTAAGAGAGGTAATGATCCTTTCTATCCTCAAAAGGCTGTTTAGGAGTTCCCATTCACAAAGTGAAGGTTTTCCATTCTCTTAAGAAACCTATTTCTACAAAATGTAACATCTGTATTGCTGCACCACAAACACTGAGGCATCACAGCTGGCACTCATCCCATTTCACATACAGGTCTAGAGATCCTGTATGTTCAAGCGCCTGTCAAAACAATCTTGACTACAGTACCTCAAGTTTTCTGATGTTGCAAAAATGACTAGTGTATTTACTGAGTTTTAGAGAAGAATGGAACACCTTTTGAACACAACAGCTGTGTTAACTCACCCCTGAAGAGTTCATAGTTCCCGAGGTGGCTGTCTGAGAGAATCTGGCTGAAGATGGGCTCCGACTTAAAGAGTGAGACCTGTTCACAGAGGCTGTTCGCTGCATGTGGAGAGATGCTTTGGCTGAAAAGGGGCGCTGCTCAGCTCCCTGGGACTGCATAGTGAGGATTGATATGGAACGAGGGCAGCTCACAGAACGCCTTATTGGACCTGTGGATGGTGTGGGGGACGAATATGATGGAGACTTTACATTTTTATTTGAAGGTTTGCAGTTCATTCTACCTGCAGACAGATCAAGTGAATGATGTTATTACTTATTATTTTCTTAATACCCATTTTTCAGTCTTTGTAACTAACAACACATATGATCAATGTGTGCACAGATGTTGTACTACAATGTGTATTGACTAACAACTATCTATGTACATGTCAGTTGTGTCAGATCCCCTAGTAATACAGAATTTACATACTTATAGGAACATTTATTTCTTCCTCATACTCAGCTTTAACCAGACTCCAATCCACTATAACATGCATGAGATTTATGAGAGAGGGCAAGTGCTCCTTATGTCAAAATGTATGTGAATTCTGTGTGCGGTTTCCTGACTATAAAGGAATGGAAGCAGGAGAGTAAAAATTTGCTCAATGGATCCTATATTTGCAGATCAGTATCTTTGACTTGTTAAGGCATAGTTACACTAATTTTTAATTCAGTTTTCAGCTAAATAAATGCTGCTATGAAAAATAAAATTTTAGAAGCAGCATTATACTTATGCAACTACATTATAAAATTCTTTGAGACAATATACTAATAAAACAAAAAATAACATGGTACATCTGTTAATTTAGAAAACATTTTAAAGAAACTGAAACAAGCAAACGAGTGTTTAACCCTGAGATACAAAGCTGACACGTTCTAAAAGACTGAGGAATTTAATATAATTCATTGTCAGTGCCAGACTTCCTTGGAAAAGTGATCATTTAACTTACCTGATCGTTCCAAAGATTTGTATTTATTTTCTTCAATATCATATGAAACTTTTTTCTCTTTTTTTTCATTGTGATCTTCCTTTTCAGTTTCTTCTCCCGATTCTGACACACTGCTGTCACTATCACAGCTACTGTCACTGCTGTGGTTCTTAGATTTCCTTAAGGAATGTGCACTTTCTGGCATTGAACACAAGGGCTAAAAAAAAAAGAAAAAACACCTGAGAAATTTATTTGAATCCCAAAGAAACAGTGGGCTATCACACCAGATCCCCGATTCAGGCAGGTTCAGGCAGTATTTGCACAGTTACAAACCTTCCCAAATTAGTTGGAAGTTTGTCCTAAATTTTAGAATAATTTCTTAAATATTTCATGACATTAATTCCACTGTAATTCTAATCTTTGTCACATGAAGAGCAGCATAATATAGTAAGAGTGGGGGGGAGGGCATTATTTGAAGTATGAATTGCACTACCAAACCATATTGAATTATGGTTTGAAATCATAAATCAATTGATTCAGAATACCATTTACAATCAGTTCAGTTTCCTCACTGATATTTGCAGTAACTGAAACTACAGCTTAACGATGATCAACATAAGTAGAAAAATACATCAGGGAACTTTGTTTTACTTTTAAAAAGAAAGTGATTAATCTACATCCTGCAGAGAGCAGAAACCAAATCATAATATAGCAAGCTGTACTGGGGGTCTTGGTGCCTCTTATGCACAAGATTCAGTGTCATTAGCTAATTAATCCTGTGCTATTATCAAGAATAATACAAGACAAAAACCAAAAAGGTGGAGACAGAGAAACTGATCCAAGAAGAGAAACTACAATTGAAAATTTTTCCTCTTCAATCTACCATTAGTCATACACAAAAAATCCAGTACCTTCCATCACATCTGTTCTCCTAAGTAGGCTTATGTGGTCACCTTTTTTTCCTATACACTTTCTTTCCAGTAACTCTCAGCTATAAGAAGCTATGCTGATGGCCTCATCTACTGAATGGATTTCAATTAAAGATCAGATTTTTTTAAAAAATTAAAACAATATCTTCTGGACATACTTTGAGTATTAAAATTTAAATTAATTTCTCATTTCCTCTACAATATCTGTTATTTTAGTTCCTTAGTCCATTGTCCTGCACACATGGGTAACTCTGACAGTGTGTAGGTGTCAGGAGCCCTCTAGAGGCTATAAATAAACTGGACGTTTCCAGAATGCCCTTCTCCATCCATGCAAAATTCAGTGATATTTTACGTGCAGGAAATAATGCCTTCATTCTGTGAGCTTCTTGATTTCTTTTTTCCTACCCATGTTCAAATAAAAATAAGGCTGCAATTCCTAGCAAATACGGAATAATTGTTAGATGCAAAGCTTGTATTTATTTATACACGCACTGCCCTCAACCTCTCCTCAGCAGAGATATGGATGTGAAAATGTAGATGTTTATAAGTTTCTGTGTGTGCATGAGGAGGAACACACTTCTCTTTCCTAACTATTCTAGTTGTCCTGTTAGTTTTCTGAGTCCTGACTGATGGGTTTTTTTCAAGGAAGGGTACAACCCAAGGCAGAGCATCTGACCTAAGAGTACCTTCAGTCAGCAGGGCAGCCACTGAATCTAAGGGGGGACAAACTCCATGACCTTCTCAAAGAACCTTTCATGTTGGATTACATTACATGAAAAGTACCTGTCCTGTGGTCCTTTGGTGGGTTTTTTTTTTTTTCTATTAGATCCTGTATATGCAAATAGTTCTTGATTTGTAGGATTTTATGGTTACAAGATGAGGTTTACAGCTGGATTATTCTCTTACCTGACAGATTGACAAGCAATAGTACTTTCTACTGCCTGCTTCACTCACCAAATTTATGTGTAGATATATATTTAGACATTACATAGCTCATAGCAGCCTCTTTACAAAGAGGTGGCCAATTAAATGCATGTGATTGGCCATATGCACCTTAACCCTCACAGGGAAGAGGTGATGCTCCTTTGGAAAAAGATACCAGGACCATCTGCATGGTCATCTGTATTTGAAAGGGAGCACATAGGACATTATACAACCATTATACAACTCTGCTTACATGGCTTCACTGTAGGCAAGTTTAAATGATTGAGAAATGTATCAGGGCCACAAAAAAGATGCAGGAATAAGAATCCTGCATAGCATGAAGTGCGCACAGTGCAAGGAAAATAAACAGTCTCCCTGGATAAGCTAGTCTCATTGTTTTCTGGTTTGATTTCATCAGTTTTTGGGTGGGGGGGAAATGAAATTTTGATCATAAGCAATTTTTTCTTTCTCATCTAAGTGCAAACAATATTGGACCAGTAAGGCAGCTATAAGCTACACAATCTATTTGCCTGCTATTAAAAAAGACCAAGGCATATAGTCTTAGTCATAAATTAATCAAAATTCATCTTAAAACTAATTGAGATAAGTTTCTCAATTTGGGCTTAGGACCCTACTAATGTTTAATTAAATGTTACAGTCTCCAGCCTGGGAAAGCCTTGTGAGCAAAGAGTGTAGAGGTAGAACAGAACAAGTCAACGTGCATTCAGGCAACCACATAGCTGCTCTCTAGGGTTGCTGGGAAAAGACAGGGTTCTGGAAAAAGGGAAAAATGTGATGGAGATGTTAAACTTGAATAACTGACTCCATGTCAAAGAACTGAAAATAAAATTTCAAGGAAAAGAATCTCTGTAAGAACGAGGACTGAGTGTATGCTAGGGTGGACTGAGGTTTTTTTCTCTTGTTTAAATGAATCCACTGCTGTTAAAGCATGAGCTTACAAAATCCCCATATTTTAATGAGGTCCCTGCAAATCTATCTTAATACCAGATTGGGCATGTAGATCCTCTTTCCAGAATGCACGCCTGTAATAAGATGTAGCTCTTTGGCTTCTTGCACATATTTAAAGTACCTCTTCAAGCTCAGAACAATTGCTAGCATTCATTTTGTACAGATATCCACAGATTTGTACACCATGTCACCAGAAACACAAAACGCTGTAAAAAAATTTACATGCATCCATAAACAAATCCATCAAAGCTCAGAACAGAGATGGAGGCTCTTCTAAGCAGACTTGACCTAAAATGTTTACAGGATATAAAAACATTCTTATTCTAGTCAAGCCCAAACTATTTATCTTTTCTGGCTTAGAGATATGCAGTTTATTTAAGGCAAAGATTCACATGAACTATGCACACAAGCAGAAAGCATTAAGCTAAAAATAATATACATTCACATTAAAAGCAGATTTTGGATACAAAATGCGTTCCAAGATATACTGTACAACCCTCTTAGCAAGGGAGCAAGCTACAGATATATCAAAATTATAATTTATTCTTTGACTTTCCATACTGCCTTTTATCCCATGATCTCAAAAATCCTGATTTTGGCACTAATCAATTAGAGATGAAAGCATTCTTTTGAGATCCACTATTGATATGAAATCCTTTCGCACACTGAAATCAATCTCTCGTACAACAGTTGTTGCCATGCATGGCAATTCCTCCAAATGGTTTAGAGAGGGAAAGAAGGATTGCATATCCCCTTAAAAATTTAATGGGATTTCGTCGGACAAGTGGTAGTCATACCTCTATTTATACTTTAAAAATTAAAAAAAGGTTAATGGCAGTCAGAGGAAGAAAACTTCCAGCTTGATCAGATAACTAGACTCCCCACTTAAAATTCTCAGAAAACCTGTCTATAGAGTGAAATTAAAAATTGGTATCTAGAAGTGAAATACCTTAGGTCCTCGCTGCCGGGTGCATTTTCCTGTTAGCTTTTCATCATCTATTTCACACTGCTCCAGAAGATCCAAAATGTCCTCCTCCTAGAAATGGGAATTTCATTACTATTAATTCAAAGCAGGACACACCCTGTCCTTCAAAACTTCAAGCAGAAAGTGGTAGAAATTTCAAATTACTCTGATTACTAATTCCTGAAATAGGACTATGAATTCCTCCGCAGGAGGAAATAGAAATATTTCTTCTCTTGCATGCATCTCTCCTTGCAAGCATCATGAAATTGAGGGTTAAAATAAAGCCTTAACATATATTTTTTTTTAAGTCTGAAGAAAGGATTGAACAAAGATTCCTGTAAAACTGCTGGATGATGCCAACTACAAAGATGCAAAATTATTTCTCAGATTTCAAATTACATCATGTTAGCTGGGTATTAATATAGCTGTTTTCCTACTGTCTCAGACTAAATAAATAGGCAAATCAGGTGAAATTTTTGGATGCCTTAAATCCTTAAACTAGTGGAGCTGGTTTTAGGGTACCTCTTGTTCCAGTCCATAAAAGTGGATGAATAGGCTGGGAACATTACTGGAGGAAGAAGGAGGCAATTACCAGCTCAAAAGCAGTTTCTGCCAACCTCTGGTTTGGCCAGGGGTAAGGCTGAGGATCAGGGATATGGAAAAGTAGCTTAAAGCCATCTAGCCTGTCTCCACCCTGGGTCCACTGCAGTTCATCCAGATTCAAGGATCTGGCCCACAAGCTGCACAAAGAATAATAATAAGATCATGGAACATTATCAAATGCTATTTATCAACCATCATACATGATTTTAGTGAAACTAATCCATGAGGTCATGAATTCAAAGTAACTCCTAAAGCCAGGACTCGGTGTACTTCAGTACCTTCATTCTTTTTAAGGGGTTATTCATTTCCCGCTGAAGTGAAGCTGCTCTTCCAGCAAGAAATGTCTGGAAAGCAGTGGCTAACAAACTCTCATACTTTTCAAGTAATGTCTTATCATCAGGAGGGTAAATTCGCCTGAAAAAGGAAAAAAAAAACCACTTAAGATAGAAGCTGAGGTACTCATCACACAAAAGTAATGTCACTAATACACAGTCTCTTTTTTAACATGTACACTTCCCATCTATATTAATTATATAATATCAAATCATAAAACATATACTCTGACCATTGCTCTCTAAATCTACTTCTAGTTCAGTGAACATGTTCATGCTTAAACCAGCAATTAGCCAGTCAAAAGAAACACCATGTAGATCATTCCAGAGGTATACCAAAACCCAGTTTTGCAGTGCTCAGAAATTTCGGTGGGTGTGAGTGATGCATACAGGTGTGAATGATTTATGAAATATTTACAAAATATTGCATGTCAAATTCAAATCCACAAGATAATTTTTATTAGCAATAAAAATAACAAAACAATTTGTATTAGCAATCAAAGGACACAAAACAGTGAAAATCTGAACGATAGCTTTGATCCCATGGGCAGGATATGAATTAAGGATTGAGTACGTAGTGCACTTGAATGCTAAGTCCTTCAAAAAATTGACAGGAAGAAATAGGTGCTACAAGAAAGAAAAAAGAAACTGGTACATGGATATAAACAGTGACTGATTTTCCATTTGAGCAGCTATGCCATTACTCCCTGAAATCACAGGTAAGGAGATTATGACAATATCAAAAGCAGGACATGGTGATTTATTCATGTCCATCAAGCAACAATGAGCTTTGAAGAAAACCCCTTCAATCCATCTGTCATGAATACCTGAAACACAGCCAGAACTATGGCTAAGATGGAAGACTAGTTTTTAATGTATTGTAAGGAGTAACCTGTAATTTTGCCTGCACTGTGCAAGGCATGGACACCATTCATACAGTGCATGACATTTTGTGACTTCTTTGTATTTGTGAGTCTTTTCTGAACTTTTTACAAGTTTTTTTTTCTCATTCTTCCATTTTAGACATTTTCTCCCTGAAAAGGTATCTGTCATGAGGATTTTGTTGCAATGAAAAAAAAGGATGATTTGACACCATTAGTCTCAGGGCAGTTGTAGAACCAAATGAAGATGCTTCCAGTTTGCATTAAACACCTGAAGGAGATTTAGGTTCTAATTTCGTTTCAGTCAATACCTTTTAATGGTGTTGATTCTGCTGCAGAAAAAGAGCCATACAAGAAAGGGTAATATTCTTAATGTATTTAGAAACAGACTGCAGTTAAAGGCCATTTCAAAGCCATGTACATCCTTTCCAGTTCCTCATGATTTCACAAGAGCTCGAAAGTGTGCCTCCTACTTCAGCTGCCCCAAGACTCCTGCTGAAGCCTGCTGCACTTGCAGATAGACATGGACTAAGCCAATTGCTGAGCTGATATCCACAGATTAAATCCAAACCTCCTGAGTTTGGCTGAGGTTTCTCTGGATTTTTATTCAGAGTGCAATATTAATCCATTCAGCAATCCTAGCATCCAGAATTTCCATGATTCTATGTTAAAGCCTGACACAAGCTAGTCCTGCTCTACAGATGAATATCACATGGACAAAATACTGCATAACTCTCAGATAAACTTCCTCTCTCTCCTCTAGCCAAAATTACTTTCCTTCTCATGGTCTGCTGATGCTTCAGCCTTTTCTTAAAGACATGGTAATAAGAAAACACAAAGCTATTCTGCCTTTGTAAAAGTGCAGATTCATCATGAAGTGACACTTTACTTTTCCCTGAGGAAAAGAAAATTTTGTGTTTTTACTGATTTACATTAACCCAAAAGCTAAATAAAGAGAACATGTGTCTGATTTTCAGTCAACAACTGAATAAGCAACTTAAAATGTGATCAGTTAATAAGCTAGACATTTAGGTTAGCAAAAAGAAAAATGTGTTAAAGGATTATGGTGCTTTTCTTTCTTTTAATAGCACAAAAATAAACACTTTGTCACTTCATTGTACATCTAGAGGTTTTTTTTACTTCCTAGTTCAGCTCCACACATGAAGAAAATATGTAATTAAAAGTTACAAAGAAAGATTCTTTGTAAGCAAAATGTTAAGTCATCAAAAATGTGAATTTCACAGAAACATCTATCTGTTTAAATGAGACTTTTACTGGGAAATATAGAACATCTGCTCAAAAAAAAAGGCAGCAATGAAGAACACCAATAAAGGCATTCTGAGTAGTTCACAATAAAATATGTGAATGCAGACTTCTCATATTCTGGATGAATGTTAAAAAGAGTGGACAAATATTCCCATCATATATTGCTAGCCATACTCTGCTCTCATTCACCAAATATTCCTAGGCCATGCTTTCACTTCTCATAACAAGAAATAAAGATATCACAAAACAAAATTTTTGTTTTCTGGTCAAGGCTTGTTGTAACTGACAATGTAAAGCTCTCTTTTGAACATTTTTTACCAAGGAATCTGAAGGAAACTTACATTTCAGCCTACCAAGATCCAAAATTCAAGTGGAAAAATAAAAGTAAAGTATTTTAAATGTCACTCTATTCAAAATGGTGGAAGCACCCATAATTTTTCCGAAGTTTTGGCAAGCCTCAGAGATACAATTCAAATATGATATTTTTACAGGGGAATGTCACACTGCACCCCCTGGCACCATGATCAGAATGATCATATGTGATTAGAGAACAGGTCCATGACAACAATCATGACTCCTGGTACACTGAATGTGAGCAATCATGTCTTTGAAGCAAATGTCTTGCACAAACAATAGGGTGACTGATGCCATCTAAATTCCTAAGTGCATGGAAAAAATTGGAATCAAGAAAAGAACCATCTGAAAAAAGATATCTGATGTGTATGTATATATTTTCTACAAATGCCTGCATGTTTTTGGCAGAAAATTATCATCTACCACAAACACTTGTTTCCACTGTTCCTAAAGAATACACTGAATATTTCCTACTAATACAGTCAAAAACATTCACCTGTAATTCCCCATGTGTCTATTTTCATGCTCCTCTTTGGAAATCTGTTTACGTACTTGTGCAAGTCTTTCCTTCTACAAATCAAGAAAGTAAGACAATTAAAACAAAAGAGAATATAAACCATGAGCAAGAAACAGCACTTTTTTCCCCTTCCTACCAGTTCTTGTTTTCTCCTTTCCAGTGTGTGGCGCTGCTTCTCCCAGTCTGAGGAACCTGGCAGCAGTTTTTTCATTGACCCTTGACCATACAGTCTTTTTTGAGCCTCAGCCTTCTGTTGGGCTAAATTTTTCCTTTTATCACTTGTCCTGAAACACAGATGATATTAAGAAACGTCAATTCAATGCAGCTGAAATGAGATGAACTTTCATATCAAGTAAATAATCTGCATTTTTTAGTCAGTTGTGTGTTTATCATATAAAATTAGAATTGAAACATTAAGATTTTTTTTTTTAACATTCATGGCTACAAAATTTTAACACTTTAAGGGATACTGTATTTACTCTGTGCTATAATTTAATGGACAAACATGGTTGTATCTACTTTCTTAAGGTGTAGATTTTTTTTTTCAACATATCTCAGCTACAAAGTTTTCCTCTAAAGGGGTATGGCTTTTGACTGAATGTGACACTATGACTCAAGCATTTTTCCTTTATGGCCATGTCCCCATGACTGCACACATATGCCAACTTCAAGATGTGTTTGAAAAATTTTTAAAAAGAAGTACAAAAATTACTATTACCATTCATTTTTTGCAAGCACATATGCATGAAGAAAAATTAAATTTAGGTTAATTTTTATAGAAAAACTGACAGCAAGAGAAACATTTGCATTTTGAAAATATGAAGGTGGGAAAAAAGGTTTGTCATTTCCTTCAAGTCCAATTCAAATTAAAAAAAAAAATCAAAGCAACAGAAATAGAGCCAGACTGAAGAAAAGAGGACAAGGTACCGTATATTGAGAAGCTTTAATGCATTTAGCAGAACACCTTTTTTTACAACATAGTCTATTTTTTGATCCGTTCCAAAGCTTGGGGCACGATTAATCTGAAAAAAAAACGAGACACAGAAGACTCAGGAATGTTCAGGTTCACTGGGAACACACCTATTGTAACAGGCTTTGTAGAAATGGCTCTTTCAAATACAGCAGAGATTAAGAGAATACATGTTGAGAAGTTCTTTCCATTTGTATATTTTTTAAATAGAGTACTGAGCATCACAGATCCAGGGAGCTGGGAAATGTACCCTTTCAGTCACCAGGTTATCCAGACATTTACAGTGAACACCATTCAAGTCCTGCCACTGTGAATCCAGTCTAATCTACTCTTGGTTGCTGCCACTGGAAAATTTAGCACACAAAGTGCTGTTAAACACATCATAACAGATGATGTGCCATGCTACGGTGGTCCAGCAAAGAAAGAGTCAAACTCTTTTCTAGTTCTCAGTCTGAAAGAAACTTTAAAAACTACTCTTAAAAGTAACAACTATACAAGGACAGAAAGAGGCTCTAATCCAAGGTATTTTTAAGCATATTTAAATAACTTTTAAGATATACTTGACAGCAACACATAGCGATCTAAGCTATTAAATCAGCACATAGTGTGAAAACATAAGATAATTAACAGTCTCCACAACAAAAAGCGTATAAGCTAAGTACAAGATCAGAGATTAAAAATTGTACCATAAATATAGAGAAACAAGGAAAGTGCAACTGGGAATCTCATAGTGAGACTAAATCACAAACTTAACATCCTATAACCCCAACAAGTTTTGGACTCCCTGCAGAACCTCAGTTTTCAGGAAGATTTGAAGAGGAATAATGATTTATTCTAGGAACTCTTTCCAAGCTGGTGTAAAAATTTATACTTGGGTAATGGGTACTAATGACAAGCAGTAATCTCGCTTGGATAGTGCATGAGCAGTGCTGGTTACAGAAGGCACAGATAAAAAAGAGCAACAGAAGTGAAAACTAATGCCTTGTGCCCCACACAAAACAGAAATGGGAGACAGTTGGCATGTCCAAAGTAGAGGGCAAAACCAGTTTATTTTGTTTTAGCACTCTAAAACATATATCACAGTATCTTAGAGCCTCTACAGTTGTAGGACAGAGCTATCATGGCCACTGTGCCACCCAGTGTCCTGTTGCTGAGTCCCAGCTGCCCCATCACTTATGCCTTTGGGAGTCAGCCCCTTCACTGCTTTTGCAGACAGACTGGCAAAGCGAGCAGCGAGATCTGATGTTGAAAGAAAAATCTTGAAAATTCAGCAGAAATAGTGAGAAGATTTATACATAATCTTTTTTGGAAGACTTTCTTCCAAATATTTAATTGACCAACCTCTTTAGACTGACCTGTTCATCTACTATCATATCACAAAGAAGACAATAAATACGGTTGCTGACTAATCTGTATGACTGTGGCATTGTAATCTTGATAAAGTTCTAGTGATATGCCGCAGCAGCTATTCACAATAACAGCTTACCAAACCATTGTCTGGCATCTGCCAGCTGGGAGATGGTTATTTAGAGTTCAGTGACCCGAGAACCAGGACATGCACAACTAGGTTGTGTTAATATAACATCAGTAATTTTATCAGCAAGGCATGTCTTGAAGATTGTTGTCAAAAACAGGATTGTATGAGGGACCCCAAAAGTACAAGCAAATGATGACTGTAAAGGCCTTGAAAATCTAGACACTGATGCCAGTGGCCAAATTGTGTTCACTACAGGAATGCAGTCCTGTAAACTAGATAATACTGGGTCTAGAGGTAACAAAGAAAGCACATGGCATGATTCCAGGAGATGTAAAAGACTCGTGGTAAAACTCGGAGACAATGTGGAATTGCTGGCCAGTAAATGAACCGCCAGTAGGTAGATCATGGCAGCAAACAAAAAAAAAACCAAAACCCCAAAGTGAAATTAAGAGCAAATATGAAGACAACTTCACCAGCAAGAGTGTGTTCTTCCTGGTGAAGAACATAAGACACTGAAAATTTGGTATAACCACCTACCATCTCTTTTGGAAAAGTAGACTTCTCCTACCCCATGGTGGCCTTTGGACCTCCAGGGGTAAAAACAGGGCAAGCATAGCACAAGAGAAACAAGTAGATGCCAGAAAGTTTGTGAATGTGAACTTTAACTCCTTCATTATAAGGAATTACCAATAATTGATTGGTTTAAGATGTTCACATTCATTTCACTTGGATTGATAACAAAGTTTTGAACAGATTTTGCTAGCTCAGTGACAATAAATAATAAATTTCTGAATGTGTATGTAAGGTTTCCTTTGCCTTGCCCACATAAATCACAAAGGAAGTTAGGTACCCTACACTTGAGGAAGTTTTTAAAATGCAAGTTCTCTTTTTCTCCAATGATCACAACTGTGTGATCCTAGCTGAATATAATGAGGGTGACAAGGCTGGAGTCCATCTAAGAACTTCAACTGTATGGTTTTCCTTCACATGAAAGAAACTAACTTGGAAAGTTTGGTCAAAAAGTAAAACTGGATTTCCTAGGAACCGAAGGGAGGTCTAGGTCATTGTTGCTACTCAGAAAGGATGGAAGCTGCACAGATCCTTGCCAGAAATACTTGGTGCCACAAGATGGCAATCCTGCATTTCCTACAACCCTCACTACGGTAGAAGGTTCCGGAAGTTCAGTAGCATCAAGGAGCAGGGGAGCTACAATGCATCAAGGCAATATAAACAAAAGTCAGCTCAGGAAAGCAGAGACATTATAATATGTTGCACAATTTATTTCTTTTAATAGTTTGTTAAACTATCTTTATAACAGAAAAGCTACATGAGGCATGGAAACATGAAACTAATCATCCTAATCCTATTTTGGCAATTTTCCCATAACACTGGGAACATTCAGGGCCTTGTGATTAGGACTCATTACCACTGTTAGAAAGAATGATTCACTCCCCTAAGGGGGTTTTGGCAAGAGGGAAATGGTGGAAAGAGATAAGAGTGGAAATCTGTGGAAGTAGCACAAGTGTTTTAAAAAAAAAATTATCTATATATGTGCATGTGTATATATATATACACAGAGACTATATATATGATGTATAGTCTATGTATATACACTGCAGATTTGACCTTTACTGCACTACATACAGCATACATACATTGTGCATACATCTACACACTCCGTTGGAAGTGCTGCAAAAAAAGCATGAACAAGCAAGGGAAAAAATAGGAAATGAGTATGCAAAATTAGCAAGTTTCAAAGTTTGAAATTTCTGTTAGCTTTGGTAAATGTCTGGCAAAACAAGCTAAAGGATACATGCATTACCAAAAGCAGAAAAGGAAATACTTGGACTTTTGCTTTAAAAAAAAAGTAATAACTAGGTACACAATTCCAAGTCCTGAAGTATGCTCCAGCAACTCAAAATACCAGGAGCATTTACTCCAAAACAAGGAGTTTGGGATAATATGATTCTCCTCTGAGACCCATAAGCAGTGACTCAAACCCCCCAAAATCTCCATAGCTCATGGAAACATCAGAGCAGACAGAGAGGTGTCCTTCAGAATGGACTCCCTATGCTGGCTGACTCACCACCTCTCACAGAATTGGTCTGTCAGCATTTGTTCAAGGCTGAATGAAATGTTACACAGACCCTTCAGTCTGCACTCAAAAAACTACACACAGTTATATGCAAGCTACAGGCAACCTACAGATGATAATCTGGAAGTGCAGTGCTAAATCAAAGGGACAGCAAGCTTCACTGGACAAAAACAGAAGATGTTGATGTAGCACAGACTAAGTTCATGTCATGCGCTGCTGTTGGCGAGAACATCAAAGCCGCCAAATATGCTATGTCTGCATGGCAACAGTGGAGGAATTTTATTTTTCTAATTAAAATTACAATGAATCCCTGAGAGAAATAAGCACAACAAAACAACTGTTGACAGTATTAATGGCCTACAAATGAGGTTATAATTCAGTAAGTTAATTGTGTACAATTTGTTCATCAGTAGCCAAATCATATTCATGACTTGCTGTCAATAGAGGGATTTTGAATACATTTTGGTTTTTTTTCCCCAAGCTGCACAGCCCTCCAACCAGTTAACAGAATGAAATAAGACAATCTGAAAAAAGACAAGCGAACGTCATCTATATGTTATTAATAGGGCAATAGAAGAGACACAACAGACAAAATTCAAACATTTCTGGTTGAAAATGTGTGTGACCACCACTTAATTTAACTGTACACTAACAAACATATCAGAGAAGAAATGTTTCTTCCAATCCCATCATATAGAATTTCCTGTATATCAAATTCGTTTTCTCTGTTTACAGCAGTGCTCTTAAAAAGCAGAGGAGAGGAAAAAAACATATATCCACAAAAAGGAAAAGGTTAAGGGCACACATTCACAAAAGTTACCAGAGCCATATTACATAGCCATACTCATGAAGGAAATCTATGCAGCACCCACTTGCTATCATCAAGGTGCTCCAGCTACAATAACAACTACAATAATGTTACATTTCCCATTAAAACTTTCAAAAACATCTGAAATGCAACATCAGTCTAGGAAAATAATTACCTTTTTTTCAGAATCAGAAATCACTGCACCGCAAAGGTGATACTGCACTTCTACAAGGATGCTGCAGAAAAGCACCATTTATGTACTCAACAACAGTGAGCACGTTTTCTTTGCAGGTTTTCTTACCTAGATATGGATTCAGCTGGGGCTCAGTTAACTTTATACCTAAACATTTATATAAATATAAAGAGGTTTACCTCTAGGAGCCATGGTTTTAGTTTTCTGTCCAGCAGAATATCAAATCCCAGGACTTCGAAGCAGACGCTGTCACTCCCTGGCGCCTGCCCTGGCCGGCACATGCGGTAAGCGTGAAGCACGTGCGGCTCTGCAACTATCAGGGTCTTCACCACCAGCTCCTGCAGGGATGCGGTTCAGAAGAATTCATCAGGAGAGAAAACACCAGCACATACTGAACTACAGTGTTTCATCTTTAATAGCTCAAATTTCATTTACTAGAAATTTCATCTACTAGAAAAAATGACTTAAAATACCAAATAAATAGTCTGTAGTAAACAAACTATTCCTATGTAGTACCATATATAACTTTATATAGTTCTTGGCTATTGCTGTACTTTCCATGGTACATACAAACTTTGAGACTTGCAATAAGTTTAATAATAAAAGCAAATTGGTAAAGTAACATAGTGTAGCCAATCTTCATCCATTTCATTTTGCAATATAATTTTGATAAGTGTTCTCAGAATCATACAAACAGCTAATAGCTTTAAGCTCTAACAATCTTAAGCTTATTTCTCATCTAAAGATACCTGTAACACAACCAGTTCAATGGTGCTTGACTAAGTACAAAGATATATGCAACACTGACTATAATTTTGTAAATATTTACACATAAAATTCACTTTATACACTAAAATAAAGTCTCCAAGAGTTTAAATGGCATGATGATTCCTTTGTACCATATTCCTTATGTGAATAACTGCTTGAAAGGACTTTTGATCCTCAGAAAAAAAGTCAACATTTAATTTGTAATCAGACTATGAATTTAGAATTTTTAAAAAACATAGTAATAGTTTATAGTATGTCCTTTGTGACATCCATTGCCGAGAATTTGGGTTAATAAAGTTTCAAAAATCATTCTGAATTGCAGTAAAGCAGATGGCAGAAGCAATAATTTTCTAAAAATACACAAAATAAAGTGCTTTAGTCTATCTTACGGAAATATCACTCCAGAATTTGGAGACATCAAGATTATTTGTTTCTAGAAACTCAGTAAACCATTTTATGGAGCGTTTGCTTCCTTTGTCTTCTGTTTCATCCCGTTCAAAGTGTTCATTATGTTTATTGACAGAGTAGTTAGTCAGATGCATATACAATTGGCTCTAAAAAAGGAAGAAAAGACATTTTAAAAACTTTAAAAACAATTCTAAAATAGTGTATTCAAAATCATGTAAGGAAAAGCTGACATTAAATCAATAAAGACATAATCAAACAGCTCATATTTGCAAATACACTATGAGCAGATTTAGTTTTTCTGATTCCAGGAGATTGCATGACTGAATGCTCCACAGCCTTCTTACAACAAAACCTGGGCTTCTACTTAAGCCAGGTGCAGTGAACTCATCCACCACTCTACATCTGGTTAGACACTGTATCTGGCATTTTTACAGGTCTCTATATAAACAACTACCTAAAAAAGTAAAGAGCAATTATCATAACTTATAGAAAGATTACATTCCACAAGAAGTAAACAATAAAGTCAGTATTTTGAAGTGCTACTTTAAAAGTGCTAAAAGACACTGTGGCATCTGCTTCATAGACAATCCCACATTTCAGTTTTCACTGTGGCTTATTTATGAGAAGTGTTCTCATCATAGTGATACTTTAAAATATCTTTTACATATAAACTCATCTGCCATGCTGATATCTGCCAAAATTGCTCATTTTTAACTGGCTGGTAGCCATACATCAGAGGGAGGTAAATTTCAAAACATACGTTACATAAATGACTGAGTGCTACAGTTCCTTTATGGAGCAAAATGTCAGCAGCAATAGACTCACGTTATCAGTTGAATTTAAAGAAAGCATTCCTTTTCCAAGGTCAATTTATAAATCATGATCTGTACATTTGCATTATCTCCCAGAGATTAATTCAGCTTTTCACTTACACTGTGGTGATGCCTGTTCCCATCCCAGTGACAGTTCTCTGTCATGTTTGATTACATACATGAGAGTAGATGATATTCTAAGGTGACCATAAGCCTTCTGTTCCAATTCATCTTTAATAGATAACCCAAGCCTTCTGCTGTCATTCATCTTACTACACTTCCTTATCTTTAGAAAACTTAATGAAATTAACAAAACCAATCAATTTAATTACAAATGAGTTAACAGTATATTGTAGTAGCACTAGAAGCAGTGAATTTCTCCCATGGCTTCATTACTCCTTTAAGAATCATTCTGAAATCTATTGGTTTTGAGTCATCATTCCATGAAATTCAAATTATTTCACACAAAAGTAATTATGTGTTAGACTACCAAAAAAAGTGCTTGGGCATCTGAACTGATAGTCTAAAGTTATTTGGAACAATGTCACTGTAGAAATATGTCATCCAAAGAACAATGTCATTAGTGACAAGCAGGTTATTTCACACAATAGACAACCTCCAGCATAAATAGTTCTGAGAACATAGAAACAACTGCCTGCTCTGTTTATTCTCTCAGAGCATATTTCAGTGCTGCTAATGCCGAGATTAGCAGCAATACACAAATTGTAAAAGCAAACTATTCCAAATATAGTACTGGAACACTTCCAAATATAGCATTTGTACTGGGCCTCAAATTGTACCTGCATTTTTTAAAGGCACACCAAGAGAAGTCAGAATTTTAAGTTTCACATAGGCAAAAAGGCTGTATGGTGTTTTCAGTTGCATAATTATATGGAAGCTGCTCTAAAAGCAATGGAGTACAGAGTGAGGTATAACAAACCTAATCTACTAATACCTTCCAATGCTGCAAATCTACTTCTTTTTTAGACATCTGCATTTTAGTCAGAGCCAAAAGAGAAGGGTTTACACCCCCCAACAGAGCAACATGCTATACAGTGGAAAAAGAGGAGGAGATTGTGTAAAATCTTTAGCATGACCCTTACTATTTCTCGGTTTTCTCGATGTTTACAGGCAGCTCTACTGAATCACCCTAAAGCTGCCAAGTACATACTCCTGTCCCTGCTGAAGCAGTCACTGACAAACAGCAGCAGCAGGAGATTCCCTCGTGTTCAGGGACTGCAGTGAGCACTGGGCCCCTGCAGTGCTGGTTCTCTCCTTTCTGCCTCAGTTCCCAACACAATGGCTGAAACCTAGCACGACCCCCAGCAAAGGCTCCAAACTTCATGGATGCTAAGCAATGATCTAGCAGGGGATAAAGCTTATTAGCACCTGCCATCCCAGCCCCAGTCTCAGATGAATACAAAAGCAATGTGCCTGTTCTTGCAGTGATTTGATTTTACTTTTTGGGTTGTTAGCTTTTGCTTTCTTCTAGAATGTATTTAAACTCTTTAGCATACATACATGCAAAGTCATATAAAATTTTATACATAAGCAATAATGTGGCTATACTTGTGATTTTGATAGAAAACCATGCGTTAAGTATCTTTCACATAAAATTTTTTCTCTTCAATGACAATGCAGAAGTTTGTTCAGATGAACTCAAGTCACAATTTATTTAATTTTACCACCTGCAAACACTACACAGGTTAAAGTCTATACCATAAGCAATAAATTGGAATGAACTCCAACTTACCAAATTTGAGTCACTGGGGGGGTGATACTTTTCCGTGCCCATTCTCACCAGTCCATCATGATATAAAAATATTTTTAATGGATCACAGGAGGTGACAAGAATATACACACGTAAATCAAACTTGTAGCCTTCCATAAGAAATGGTTTGTCAAGATATTCCTGAACAATTAAGTGATCCTGAGCTTGTAACTTTTCTCCATTTCTTATTAAAGAGATCCTGGTAAAAACAAAAGTTTTTTAAAACTTGGACATTACTCTTTGAAATTGATTATCCTGGTCACCTGGCCAAGTAGTGAGGCTAAAGTCTACCTAGAGAAAGAGACTTAGATATCTGATTTTTAGGGCAGAGAAAAGGTTCCATTCCCTTACAAGGCTTTTAGTTTCCTGTCCTTTATTGTGGTTCACTAGATGGAAAAAGGCAACGAGCCATTTCAGAGTAACTTTCTGCTTGCTTTGATTCAACAATTTGTAATAATGGGTTTGATCTACACTTAGAAATTGTTTGGCAGAACGACCAGTCTCCAGCTTCTGTGATTATTCCTCATGCAGCTCTAAAAATAGACTTCCAGTCTTTGTCACAACTTCTGCCTGAGGCACAGACTGCAAAGAGCTTTCAGTGCTAACCAGGTGATGAAGTTTGCAAAGCAGGACACTGATCTGTATGACTGAGGATGGCATAGATTAAGCTCAGTATTTCTGTATTTCCAGTTAACTCACACCAGATGAAAAAAAGGTTTATATATGAATTATGAACTTCCAATTTCTAACAACATAGATTTTTAAATAACTGTAAAAGCTAATATTTTCAGTATTAACCTAAAATTCCCAGAACCTTAAGGCTACCTTAACCTTATTCCCTATAATTCATTATACATTTCAGAGGTTTGATACCGAATAGTCCTAATAGAGTCAAGTACTTTGCAGAAATTTCTCTGAACAATGCTGGTACCTTTCCCTTTACCTTATCTTAGCCCTTATCAAGAGGACTAAAAAATGAAGAAATTTAACAGTTTGGGAGCCTTACTTTTATAATAATTCTAACATATGCTGAAAAATTAAGAGCTTTACTCTATAGTATAAATCAAATTGATACTAAAAGCAATAAAAGCTAAAATCAAAATATCTAGGAAAAAAAAGAACTAAAAAAACAATTGCAATATTTATCTCACTGGATTTTTACTGTGTGGCCCTGTCACAAACAAAACTTCTTCAACTCAACTGCAGGTTGCAGTCTTTTCAGTGGTGTGCCCTGCTTCCAAGAGTGCACATCCAGCCACATCCCCAACAGCATCTCCTCTGTCTCTCCTATACCTTGTGGCTGCTGCTCTCAAACACTTTTCTGCTTCTCTGATTGGCTGCAGTTTGGGAACACAATGGGGTGTTTGAGCTGGTTTTAAAGCTGTGAAAGATTCTGACCTCCCACACACATCCCTTGCAGCCTCCACCCACCAAAACCCTGCCATTTATGCCCAATATAATCTCACCCTATAAATCTAAGCACAGCAGAAAAATTCACAATAAAATAACTGTGTTCATAATAATGATTTGAGTTTATTTAATGCTTGTGAAGCCTTCACCCAATGCACTGACTTTCACACAGGTCGAAATGCAATCTTCTTATTAATACACAGCTTCTGTTAATGTTGTAAGTAGCACTGGATTTCACCTTTAACAGGTAAGAAGACTGAAGTTAACTCACAACTCACCCATGTCCCATTGCACCATTAGCTGGTTTGACTATGAAAGTTTTCTGTCTACGTTTCTTCTTCAGTTCTTTTACATAGTTCTGAAACTGTGTGTATTCTGCAGGAAAGATCCACGTTCGAGGAATGAAACTGTACTCCTGAGGCTGACTCTTGATCATTCTGCACAAAAAGGGTAATTGAGTTAAAATCTTTTGACTACTTTGATGTTTCAATCCTCAAGATTAAAAAACACTCATGACAATTTGACAAGGGAGCTTTTTCAGCAAAATTCTGTCATATGAAAGCAAACTTTTGCATTTCTTTAAGAATAGTTAGCACTGGATTACATATTCATATGAGTGTGAATATGTTATATTCAAAAGCAGACTATCTTGAGCATTTTTGCTTTTGTGCTTATTGTGTTACTGGTAACCATCTCATTTCTCGGCATCCATCTCACTCCTGTTACAATTTTTGGCCATTTACTCAAATGACTTAATGCTATTCTTATTCTTAGAAATATTGAACTTCTAACAAATTATGGATTTTTTTTGGGGGGGGGGGTGGACATGGTACTTGGGAAGTATTTTAATTTTCATATTGGTAGGTGTCTGGGGAGCTATGAGGATCAACAGACACAAAAAAGAGGAGTTGGGCTATTTGGAGTTTTTCTTGGGTGCAAAAAAGACTAAATTTAACATTAAAAAGCAATTGGAAGCAATTAAGGAAGAGTTCTTTGTTCCTTTTGAAAGAATTTTAAAAATAAGGAATTGTAGTAAATAGACTTTGACACAGGCCAAGCAACTAACTCATTTCCTATATAGGACAAATTACACAAGCTTTGATTAGTCTTTGGTCTCAGTATATTTGGATAAGGATTCCAAGAGCACCTAATTTAATCAAAAGAAAGCAAAGATAATCAAAGCAAGATCAAGCAGGAAGGGAGTAGAGTGAAGGGGTGGAGTAAAAGAACTAAAATAAAAATAGGGACTCAAACTCTCAGTCTGGGGAAAGGATGCAGCAAGGTCCTGATCTCCCTGCTTTAATAGCTGTGGCAGCTGAGGTAGTGAGTGTCTCTCACCCTATACCTCTGTTACACGTGAACAAAAATGAAAGAAGAAGAATGGTAAAGGATTCAGGCAGCAGAAGTGTCCATCACCCAGAGCTGTGTAGGTGGCAGACAGGAAGATCCACCCAGCCCACGCTGTGGGTATGGCTGAGGTACACACAGGTTGCTTTAACGCTGGCTAGCAGCCAAGGTAGGGGACTTGGTGGTACAGTGCACACTGGCACCACAGTCCCCAACAGGATAAATTTAGCCTTTGCTGAGTTACACTGGTGTAGCTAGCTTGTTTCGGGTACTCAGAGTACCTGAAACTTCCTTGATACAAAATTAGTTCAGGTAACTCACAACTACTCTGTAGCATAGAGTGAACACATCTAAAATACAAATACCCACAGACCAACAGAAAGGAATTGAAAGTTTAAAAATAAAGTGATACAGGAAGTTCCCCAACTTTGATTTTTTTTTTTTTTTAATGCCACTATGGTGAAGTTAAATATTTTTTCATTAAATACAGATTTAGGTATATTTCTCCTTTTGCATTGAAAACTAATAGCATCAGCATAATTAATGTTTAAAAGAGGAAATATAATTTCTATTTTTCATTTCTACTATGAGCTTACATAATACTCTTGGGCAGATACTTTTTCTTTAAGTGGCTAAAACACTAATGGAAAAAACAGAGCTTCTTTTGAGCCACGCGCCTAGGGCTAGGACCGTAGCCAAACCCTACTGGTATAATGGATACACTGTCACCAAGCTGTGTAGCCAACTACCCAACAAACACTCTGCAGAAACCACAATAGCTACAGCACTACTGCATGAGGTTCAGTGCTTCTGCAGCTTCATTGTAACGATGGGTCTTACAAATCTAGCTCAATGAAAGCCACTAAATATTCAGGAAAACTTTGTGAAAACAGAAGTAGATATTTGAATTCCTGATTCATTCATGTTGTTAAACTACTCTCCATCTCCTCTGTCTTTATGAATATTATTTCTTTGCCAATTGAGTGCCTTATCTAAGCAAAAATTATCCTATTTTTAGGCAAAAAGCAATTTCTGTGTTAGTTTAAATCCCTCTCCAGATTATCATATGCATCCTGTTACATGTTAGAGATCTGCTGTTAAACTTACTCAAGGGTTTCAATATACACACTCCCTACTCACTGAATACAGCTTCAAGCTATTCCTGATATATTGATACGATTTTTTGACTGGAAGTATATCAGTTCTATATGCTTTATCTTTTTAATGCATAACTGGGTGGATTACAAACACTTAATATTATGAAGTGGGATACTTCAGCATTGTTTATAGGTTCTGGGGCTCACTAAAACTTTCAAAAAAAGAATTCAGCTCTGTTCTTTCCCTGCAAGGTCCTATTCAGAAAGGGCTTAGGAACATCATTAAGTAGCCTGTGGGATCAAGGCCTATTCCATTACAATAGCCCTATTTTTCAGCACATGGGCTGTCCACTATCATAAATAACCACTTTTTCACTGTGCTGCTCTATCCTTTAGCTTTTGCTGTCCTTATCAGGAGGTCTGAGAAATAAACAGCGAATTATTGTTCTTCTGAGTACTATTTTAGCTCACAAATGTGGTCAGTCTGTGCTCTTGATTTCAGAGTGCTTTCTGTACAAAAGAATCAATGGTGTTGAACAAAACATAGCTCACTAAAGGCACAACCTTCAGTCTAATAAAGCAGATTCCACTGCCTAAATTTCAAAATCCTCTGACTTTTCACATATGAAACGTTAGTGGATATATATGGATGAGAATGACTCTTGGCCCATGGATCAGTTCATGAACTTTTTAAATACAATCAACAAATGTGCTACAAAAGACAATATTGCCTAGATGGATCCGTCCCCTTCCCACTCATCCCGTGCACCTTCTCCCCCATTTACTGTATTCAATTTGTAACCACACTTATCCTTCACACAAGGAGCTCTCATCTAAGAGACCCTTCACAACCATCTCTTAAGATCTAGTTGGCCCTACCAGTTGGCACTTCTATTGTTACATTTTTCTTTTCTGTGTTCTTGTTATTATCCTTGAAAATTATGTTCATGCCTGCCTTTTCTTCTCAATTACATTCCTCTTTCCATCTGTTCCATTTTTCTGTGTTCCTACACTTTCTTTGCTGAGTTTTCTTCTTTCATAGTACACATGTTATGTATTACACTGCTCCCTTTCACCTTTCTGCATGTGAAAACCACATGGTCCTGTGATCCAGAGTGCCTGGATATGGCCTGAAAAAAGAACTCCTGAAGTGCATTACCTCCTGAATAGTATTTCCCTCTCAAAGTAAGGTAGATTTGTTCTTTCACTTTATTCCAAACAACTTGCATAACATGGAAATCAGTACAACAACAAACATGGAAGTAAAAGAAAAAAAGTCTACTCTCTACCAATTCTCAATATAGTTTCATTATCTCTCAATGACAGTTGAACAGTAGAGTCAGTAATGGGAATAGAAAAGATGGCATGCAGCAGTAAACAAGAGAATTAGTGTTTCTACACATGCAAATTTGAAGACAGACCAAGAGCTGTAGGAAACAAAATCCTGCATTCTACAGAAAGAACCTGCTCAAGCACACATCCCAACTGACTTAGGATTTCACCAGCAATCTCACACATATCACTTTGATTTTTATAAAGTATGAATACTAAGTATTGAGTTGTGAAGGCCAGTATTGAGGAAAAAACCCAACTGGATTAAGCCCTGCTGTATCTACTGATATTAAGTGAAGTCACAACATAGATGTTTGTGCCAGAGTTATAATGTAAGAGAAATTATTCCCATCTTATCTATATGTGCAATCTCAGCACTGAGGAACTTTAAACTGTGTTTTGAACTCAGAATTCAGTAGGTTGAGAGAGGTATCATCAGACTGTATTTGAAAGAATGAGTGCATAATGACAAGAGCCTTTTGTCCATTTTCCATATTTTTTAAAAAAGATCACAGAACTGCAGCAATACACAGAGGTAGCACTGTGTACAAGTTGACTGAGTGTTTCCCAGACCTCTCCAAACAGCTGTTTGCCTCCATGTGCTATCTCTGGTTTTACTTTCAGTCTGAGAGGGGCAGTGAAAAGTGCTTGTGCAGCACCACTGACACAGGGGAGCTCTAGTCCACACGGAGGACATGGAGACACCACAGCAATGCACACAGTATTTGCATCATAATAGTTACATACATTCTACGTGTTATGTGTTCTAGTTACAGAATGGAAAAGGAAAGAGAAAGAAATTGAAAGAGAGAGAAAGAGAGAGAGAGAAGATATCACATCAATCACATTCATATGAAAACAAGTTCTGTTCTGTTAGCAGTTAAGTTGTGTAAGTCAGGTTGAGGGCCAAAAGATTAGCTCTATTAATAACTGATTTACAAACTAATTTAGATTAAAATAAAATATTGACATATAGTTACCCTCAAACCTTTCCTAACTAGGTTATCAGATCATTATTTAGTATTGTTTTCTTACAAGTCTTACTCACAGATTTCAGCTAGGATAATTCCTCAGAACCCAGTTATTCCACTAGAGTGAGGAGAATTTGTAATTAGACAAATGAGCCTCACTGACTAATTTCTTATATAAACAGTAAGATGCTTCATATTTTTTAAATTTGAGATACACAAAAATATAGCCATTAATTATTTTAAACAAGTACTAGCACAGAATTGGTCAGGTTGGAAGGGACTTCAGTGGGTCCTCAGGTCCAGTGTCCCAGATGAAGCAGGGCTATCCTACAGCACATTGCACAGGACAGTCCAGATGCACTATCCAGCCACATACAGTTCTTTTATTCTGTTCTACTGTTATGGGATACACACGTGGGTGTAGTATGCATTAGATTTATTGTACAATAATTCAAGACTCACCCACATTCTTCAGTGTTTAGACAGAGAAGTGAACCCACTGTAATACCCCACTGAAGTCAATTGGAGAAATAAAGTAGGCCACTCCAATGCTACAGATCCAGGACCAAAGCTAAAGTTATTAAAGAACTTTGAAAAATATTCTTGGTCCCTTCCAGTTTCTTAGCAAGTATAAACAGGCCTCAAAAGCAATAGTTCTGTATATTATTGCATTAAATGCCACAGCTGGAAAACTTCTTAATATTAAAAGAAATATTACTTAGTCATGTTTCTTGCCAGAAAATCCTTTCTGCATATCTCCCCCATTCCTGGAAAATGGTTGATTCTCTGAGGAAGTAGAAAAAAAAAAGGAATATTAATTGAAACTTCTTCGTTTTTCTTGCATACCTAATTACAGTCATTTAAAACATTCGACTGCATGCTTAGGCAAACACAAGTACCGTTAAATCTAAATTATTTAAGATAATATCTTACACTACCTATTCTTAACAATGCTAAAGATGCTGCAAGTTGTATTCTCTTCCATCCATATAAGTGCCCATTGATTTAATTTCATACATGAGACTATCATACTTTTATTCACAAAGCTATGTAGAAACAAAGAATGCAAACACAAGATAATGGTAAAAAAAACAAAATATTTATTCACAGGGCTGTGGAGAGAGAGCTCTGTTTCTTAACTTACTGCTTCAAAGCTTATGAGAAACTTATAAATGATGTTTTGTATCTTCTTTACATTGATCATTCACAACACTCAACTGGCAGAAAAAGCATGAAAGAACAGCCCCAAATATTTATACACCAGATCCCAAGTGGAAAGAACAAATAATTCTGGAAAAGAGAATAGGATTTTAAGCTATGCAGTGGTACAGCCTTAATGCAGCCTGTCTGGTTGTGGTTTGTGTGGGGCTTTTTTCCCCCTCCACACAAACGGAACTGAGCAGTTACTGACAATTACTGAACATTTCAGAGCAATGCAGTTTATGGAAACATGTCAAAAATCTTAACTACCACTGCACCTGATAGTTCTGCAGCTCAGCAATCTTCTCTTGCTGCACAGCACAATCACTCCAGATCAGATTTGCTGTTTCATCCTCATCACGCGTTTTCACAAATCCCATCTCTTGTATTACTATACGCACTGTGGAGAAATCACACTCAGGGACTATTTTGAACCTCTAAAATAGATTCATTTTCAATATTTAAAAAATCAATTAAGATTTTAAATACTTCCAATATAGAACCCTTTGTCAGAGAACAATGTTAGCATGGCAAGCTATTTATCTTGTAATATTTCCACCAGTCTATTGCAAACCTGCCCTTACAATGTTTCAGCACCTTATAGTGAGGCAGGAATCAGCACAACCACTGATGGGAACTGAAAAGAGCTTCAAGGTATTCCCCAATCATTCAGCAACAATTCCTCTTGTCCAGCAGTTACATTTAATCTTGGTTATGCCATAAGTTAACTTTAAAACAGTGATAACTATAAGTGTCACTGCAGACAGGGACAAAAATGCCTCCTTAGAGAAGGTACAGTGTTGCAAAAGCAAATGCATGCATTATTTCAATTTTTAAAAAATCTGATTACATGCCATGCATAACTCTGATTCTAGGAAAAAAATATTTTAGCAATAAACATGAAAATACAAAACCTTAACAGATTTTACTGAGAAGCCTCTGTATAACAATTAGAGTATTTAACATTGAATTTACACTGCTTATCTTTCAAGGCTTTAATAAACTTCCAAACACATACATAACATGTATTTAGAAGGCTCTTCCACAGCTTTCTTGATTACTTAAGTTTTTACAAGGTAACAAGTGGGAATCAATATCAGTAACAAATGGGGATTAATAGATGCACAATATCCAAAGCTATGAATTAAATGTTACAAGAAAACCCCAGGTTTCTTATAAAAGAAACTCCTTCAGAAATGTCTCACTGTCAGCTTGATACAGAGTCCATTAATTCACTCCATTAATCAGTAACTCTCTCACATCACAGGCTATTAGGATGAAAACAAAATATGCAGCTTCCTACCAATTTCATATTTTGTGCCAGCAATATTGGCAGTGATGACTCCATTCTTCTTCTTCTTTCTGACTTTTCTTTTAATTGTGCTCTGATAGGGTAGTTCCGAACTCAAAGTCAGAGGAGCAGTTCCTTGGTTATCTTTGAAAAATAATGTTGTAACTATTAACATTTTTATATCTCAAATGACATATACAAATTAACTAAAAATACAAACAGTACTCCATCACAATTTCTAAGTACAAGCATACTGAATAATTCATAGGGTATATTAAAAATCCAAGACTAGCATACCTCCCTCATTAGGAAAGGATGGCATTATAACCTAGGATAGTGCAGAAATAAAGTTCAAATTCTGTTCCAACTTCTCAGTAAACAGTGAAACTGTCAAAGCCAAATTACTTAAAACTTCAGTCATGCCATTTCAGTCTCTGGCTGTAGGAAAAATTAGTTCTGGAATGGATAGATACCTGTGTTAAAAAACAAGAGAGACTTTGTCATAGACAAATCCTGAAAAAAAAAAGTAAATAGCAGGCAACTAAATATGAAAACACTTTTAATTGCATGTATAAAGAATTGCTTATTTTAGAAGATTGATCAAGCTATTGTATTGTAAATACAAAACTTTGTTCATTGCAGTTCAATTATTTTCTTTCTGGAAAAATCATTTTGCAGTGATAATTTTCAAAATGAAATTATATTACCTCTTTTTCTGATTTTTATTTGGGTATGGGACATTTTGGACATGAAAATGGGTAACACCGAATTCAATCAATAATGCCACTTTCTATCTCCATAAAGCTCAATGAATCTAGACTTTTATATTTTAAACCATATTTTAAGTAAAGAATTAAAATCAGACACACTGTGTGATAGGTTTGCAGTACCAAATGGGAAATAACTGAAATCACAGTAACAATCTGTTTCCTCTTTTTTACTTTTCACAATTTTTTTTTTTTTAAAGCAATTGTCCAATAACCATGTGGTAACGTGGGTGCAGTTTAATGACTACTTCATGACACAACAGATATGATTTGAAGACATTTTGGGTTGACAAACATTTAAATTTTCAGTTTTTAAAGTGAACATTTATTTGCATAAAATGCTATTTTTTACATCTACAGTCATACAAAATTCCCTTTTCTTTTTTTTCCCTCATGAATACAGCCCTACATGAAAAATCACACATATTAAGAAGTTTTTTAGGCCCAGCTTAAGCACATAGGAACAATGGGTTAAAATATTAGGGAAAAAACCTTGGGAATACATCACTTCTAAACACACTGCTACATGACTTCGGACATGCAGCACTATTATACCAAAGTCTGCAAGGAAATAAATGCTGTCTTTGGCAGGCTGCCTCAAACAAATCTACAAGCTTTCAAAACATATATAATATGTTACTGATTTTTAAAAGCTTTCATTTATTTTCTGCAGTTATATGTGTAGTTAAAGTTCCTCACACTAGCTTTAGATCAGTTTATATTGCTGCTTTTGGTGATTGCAAGACTTATTTAAAATAGCTTATAGAGAGCAGAAGGGATTTCTTCTACTATAAATAGCAGAAAATTACAGCAAAGTCAAATTCAGCCATAATTTATGATGCGAAATATATGTGATCATAAGACTGGACAAGATGTGCATTAACGAAATTACAAAAACATTACTTACAAATCCATATTTTTTCTTTTTCTGTGCATGTGCACACACAACAGAGGAGAGATGCGTGTTCTGGACAAGTCACCCACCTTTTAAGAAACTACAAAAGCAGATATTTTGAGCTCCAGTATCTAACTTCCTTTCAAGACAGACATTTACCCTTAACAGCCCAGTAATGCAAAAGCAAAAAAAGAACACATTATGGTTCTTTTACCATCGTCACAAATATACCAGGAGTCAAATTCTGCTTTGTAACAAGACAAATCTCCCTCATGTCCATTTAGTGCCCCTGAGTATTTATCCACAAAGAACAGGAGATGTTTTATACACAGATACAATGTCAGACAGCACAGCAGTAACACCCAGCCATTTTGAAGTTTGAATGTTTTGGATGACATTATCTGAGAAGGTGGCCTGAAAGTCCTTGGGCCCACTGGCATACTAAAATTAGACACAGACTTGGGAAAGCAAAGCATTTGTCCTCCTTCAAACCACTGTGAAGGAAAAGCAGTGCTGGGCACAGTGACTCACTGGCTATTGCATGTTATCTGTTTCTCAGGCTAAGAATACCACCAGAGTACAAGACATGTTTAGTTCCTGGGAATAATACTGAAGTATGTCTGTTAGCCAATTAAGGACTTCTATGAATGTACAAAAATGCATGGCAGTTGTTTCTTCGCTGTACTGACTAAAAACTTCTAATAAAATTGGAAGGATGTTAAGAGAACTAACATTGCCCTGTGAGAAACACCAGCCCTTTACTAACACAGAATGATTTACAACCTATGATATGCTAATAAAAAGCGAGCAGCTCATAGAACTTTCATTCATCTTAGAATCACAGAAAATTATCTGCCCAAAGTTACTGTAACACACTGTGTTCTGAAGGTGGACCATAAAATTCCAAACTGCACCTCACTGCTGAATTACTGCTTTTCTTTAGATGGACACTATTCTTTTCTTCTCAAAAGTATACTCTTTAGGGTCTAAATAGCATGGACCAACACTCAAAGTCTGTGACCAGTCAAGTTTTAAACACACATACATGAGTTGATGGTAAAGATTTATGGCTACCTTTAGAGTATTCTAAGGACAAAGAGTAGTTGAGCCATATGGAAAACAAAGTAATGGGACTGTACTCTGTACTCAGACTTACTTTAGGATTTTAACTTTTCAAAAGCACCACTCCATATCAATAAATATTTGTATTCTGACCTAAGCTTGTATGTAATAATTAAAAATTGATTTACAACTCCTTGACTTCTCTTCAGTAGTCCATCTTCAACCAAGCGTTTCACTGAATACCAAAGCACCAGCAGTTCTAAACCATTACTTTTCCAAATATTTTACATAGGATGCAGTCCTTCTCTTTGTTCCCTTCCAAAGGCCAAATAAGGTCCAGTGAAATGGGACAGTCTCAGCATTTTTTCCCACCATGTCAAGTGACAGATCAAGAGTCATGACATGACATGTCAAGAGACACTGCATCTCATCTAGGGGGATACATTCCCCAGAGCAGTGAATTGCTGCTGTGAATTGCAGGCTAAGCCATGGGAGAAGTAGACTTGCCCCTGTTTAGACTTCCCTGCTTTGTGCATCCCCAGTAAAGTAGCATGAGATGCTCCAATTCTGCAGCAAGAAAACCTAGCACCACCCTGCTGAGGAAGCTGCAACCTTCCCAGATAAACTGCAACTGTTCCTCTAATTGCCCTTAGACAACCAACTCTCTAAGCAGAGGAATGGATCACTTGGGAGAGACAGGAGTACACCTCTCAGCAAGGTGTACAATGAAGCAAGACATGAAGGGCTGCTGCTGAGGGGAGGGAGCTGGAAGGAGGAGAGCTCACTCGGACAGGCAACATCAGCAGTGTACAGGCCCTGGCAGCTACAAGCTCCTATAGCTCTTTTTTTATTCTATACAACAGAAATCATCCCAAAGTTACTTCATTCTCTGACCCAGGTCTTTCCCAGGCATCTTCTTATAGCTCACATCTTCTGATTTGTTAGTATTGCCAAGCCCTACTCCCAAGTCAGAGCACAGCTGAAGGTAAAGACTTGCAGCACAGACTGCTCTGCGGGCAGCCTTTGCCAGTTACAGGCCAAAGCTGATTGCAGGACTCACCCAGATCACACACAGTAACAGCAGCAGCATCGTCAGGTAACGACTACATCAAATTCTGAGTCAGTTCTCATACCTGGGACAAGTTTTTGCTTATAAAATAAGCATAACCTATAACCCACGTTCAGGTACAATTATGCAGAGGCACATCTCGCACATAATCTACCTGAGAGAGCTGTTTCCAAGAGATTGCTTTTAATAACATAGGAGAAAGCATTCTATTTTCAAACTGGGGCTTTTGGAGCAAGTCAGCTGTCAGAAACCTCTGAATTCACACTCAAGCAGAAAAGGATTGCAGTTCCTGCTGCATATGCCATTTTCCTCCTGAAATCCTCATACAAATAAATTAGTGAAGGTTTGTTGCTCAACCATAGAGATTCAAGGGTAGCTGAACAAAAATGGTTAACATATAAATGGAGAAAGACTTGTGAAGAAGAAATTAAAGTATCTTCATCAGGTTAGCACACTCTTATATAAACAAGCACTTTGACTAAAAGTGCTCCACAGAGAAAAAGAAAAGATGAGATGTTATCTTTACAGCTGCCTGGCAAAGGTGTGAGAGTAGGAGAGATACATTTCTGTCCTAGAAAGGCACACAAGACAAAAAAGAAAAAAGTAAAAGAAAAAAAAAGAAGAAAAAAGGATCTTTTTTCCTCCAGGGACAGGAGAGGCAGGATACTCTTGCTGGAGAGGGAAGTGTTGCACATGGACAGAGAACATAGCAGATGCTCAAGTCCATTTAAAGGAACAGTGCCTTGGTAAAGAGGAGGGGACAGTGGAAAGAAGTGGTTTCATAGTTAATAAAATTATTCTTTCACAAGCTGTAATATATTCTAGAAACTCAAAAATTAATAGTATTTCATGCTGTTACACAAATTAGGTGCATCATAAATTAGTAAATTGAGCTGAAAAATACTCTTCTGGCCTAGATTATATGCAGGTATTTTTTAACAAATCCCTCTCTAATTTCTTTGGTTTTTTTCCTCCAGACTACTCACAAGTGACCTCTGCCTTTCATGAACCTTCACTTCATGTCTTGATGCAGTCTGGAAAGTTTTTAATCTCTAAATAGTAATTGTATGTCATTAGACCCCGCCCCGTTTTTTTTTACCCCAACAGTAAGTATCCCAGAAAAAGGTCTGATTAATCAGATCAAAAAAGAGCAAGGAGAGTCAAATTCAAACTGAAAGTAAGGTAGTGCAATTTGAGAATCTATTCCAAACAAGTGAAGGAGATTCTTCAACCTAGTTTGGATCATACCAGTAACTTTGAAACCACAACTGTGCACCCTAAAAAAGAGACTAGATTGCATATACACATTTAAAAATTATTTAATCTGATATTTTAGTCTCTGAGAATGGTAGAATCACCTGCTACAAAATACTCTATGTTCCACACATCACTCAGTGTACTGTTTATAATGAGAACTTCCTTCCTTCTAAGCAATTGTGATACTACTGGTGCCCAGCTTGAAAAGCTCCATGGGTTTAACTTCACATACATGAACAGAAAACAAGACTTCAGGTCATAAACCATGGTACATATGACAAGACCTCTCAAAGACAGCTAACATCCTACATACCTAGGTGAAAGGCTACAAAAATGGATTGTCAGGGTAATTTCCTGAATTCTTTGGGTACAGATAAGTACTCACTCATCAACAGTGAGCTGGAATATTTTAGAACTAGCAGACTGCTTTCCTCTGAGCCCATTAGTGCAATTTACTCAGTGCTGTCACAAGTGTCTGCAAAAGCAGAGGAGCTGGAAGGAAACACACAAAGCTCCTGACATAAGGAGCTTTCACAGTGAAATGGAGACACACTGGAGACAATTACAGGACTGGGCAGGTGACCATAGGGATGGAAGGACAACACCACAGTGCTGCAATCCCCACTCTTCATTTAGCTGGAAAATCAAATTAACAAAAATTTCACAGAACCAGCTAAAAGAAAGATGTGAACATAGTCTTCAGAGCATTGACCTAGCAAACATCTGAGCTCTGGGATTTTTCAATCTAACATTTAAATCAATTACCCTTAGATCTTAGAGTGTGGAAGTCTGGACACACCATAGGGAACGGTGTGCTATTTATTAAAGTTATGCAAACCTATAATATACTGTTGATCTGGAATTAAGATATAAAATTCAGATTCAAAATGAGATAATAGAGAAAAATGTCTTTTTCAGGACCCTGCTCAGCAAGATAATAACAATTTTCAGCAATGAAGCTGCAGAACTAAAAGCCTCCTACCCTTTCATGATTTTTTAATATTTGGCCTTATAAAATGTACATTGAAGTGTTCCTCCTACAAACAAGCATAGCGACCAGTTTTATTGCTACATGTTCAAAGAACAATTTGGTGGCAAGTTCTCTCTTACAGAGAAATTCTATATGCAAAAAGTAGTCTACATTTTGAGGCTTGATATGTCAAAGTGACAAGCTTGTTTTTAAAAGGCTATCTGTCAGCTGGCTTAAAGTTGCACGTAATTAGGGCTTGGTTCAAAATATTCTGAAGTCACATGAAGTCTATTAATTTAAACATTCTTCATTCCCACCATCAGAGAGATGAGATGTTTATTCAGCAGTTCTTTAAGACAAAGAGAATGTACAGAGTTCTCAGGTGTTTGATTTGCTAAATGGACAGGTACAAGCTACAAAGGAATCCAAACAGCATGATTTACACCACTTTTTTCAAATCATGCAGTCCTGTAAAACAACTGTCTGAAGTAGTTTATCCAAAAGGCCAGCATTTCCATTTCCCTAAGCCACCAAACCAAATGACCAAGCCAAGCTACAGTGCATTATTTTAAATGCCAGGAGTCCAGCCAGGAAAAGACCCTTCAGTGCCAGCTCCAAGGCTCAGCAGCACGCAGTGGCACAGAGCCCCAGGAGCTTTGCAGTGTTAGTTCACAGATTTTACTTTGGTCTTCCCCTGACTTAGCACTTCACAGCTTTGGATTGAATTTTTTTATTGTTTAATAACACAAAACATCTAAGAAATGGTAAGTATAGAGTGCCTGATTCAGA
This sequence comes from Fringilla coelebs, assembly GCF_963513975.1. NCBI lineage: Eukaryota > Metazoa > Chordata > Aves > Passeriformes > Fringillidae > Fringilla > Fringilla coelebs. The sequence goes on from NC_140067.1 coordinate 14,074,019, forward strand.
AAACAGGAAATGGATTAGAAGCTGTTAAAATGGTGGAAGTTTCACATCAAAGTTTCACAGGCATTAATCACTTCCTACTCACAAAATACAGAGATCACAACTGAGCATAGAAGCAATTTTTTTCAATTTCAGTGTTGTCTTGAAGTAATATTGCTTCTTTTTTCATTCATCCATTTTCCAAACTGAAACTTCAAAACACTGGCCAAATTTAAAACAATGTCAAATCTTTCAAATCTGAAGATTGATTTTCTGTTTAAAAATGACCTCCAAAGTGACTTTCATAGCAGAGCACACAATGTGACTATCTGTTAGATCATTCTCACCCTTCAAAAGCCCTCTCTAATGTGATAACATATTTCAAACTGTTAGCAAATTGAGTACTATAGAGTTTCATAGTTATGGTTTGTATATTGAACAAGGACCATCAAAGAAAGTGAGACCAAATTAGAGAAGTACAGAAAGGCCAATGGTTGAATCTTTTACTTGTTCAGTAAAACATTGAAAATATATTAATTGACAAGGTAAGATAAAAGAATCTGCATGACTTAAAAATCAATAATGCAAAAATAAAATGTAGTGAACTTTAAATAAACATTATTTAGCATTCATAATGGCAAGGAAAAATGTTGACAAAATAGCTCAAACAAGTAAGTATAACAATACTTTTATACAGTAAAATCTAAATTTCAGAAAATAGATATCTCTATCACCTGCTGCTAAAAAAAATCAGATTTCATGTTCTACTCTCTGCCAGCAAAAAGCAGAGACAATGCATAGGTCTTGTATTACTGTTCACCACTTCACTAAGTGTCAATAACATCATAAATTTGACAGCAGAACATTTCACTAACTCTGGAACATAAAGTATTCCTACCCCCTGATCACAGTGGGTTCCACTGAACACTGCTGAATGGAAGCCAATCTCTATTTATTATAGAACCATTATATACCTTTTTTTTAAGATTTCATATATATATATATATATATATATATATATATGAAATGGTTTTATATAAATATATTATACAGAACCATTCCACCTTCATTTAAAACAGCATTGGTGCGCTGTAGGCATTTCCAGCCTAGAACTGCACACATCATGAGAGCCTCAGCCACATCAGCTGCGCAAGCCACAGCTGAGTGCCTGGATACCCATGGCCACAGGAGGGCTGGAGCCCTGACACCTCAAATGAAGCATTTCCCTGAACCAAACAGCACAAGGACATTTGTTTGCTTTGTGTTGAGGACAGAGGCCAGGAAGCCACACTGACTGATGGACACACACACGCTAAGGGTGACACTGCGGTGAGACAGCCACTGCCTCCAATGGATGAAGCAGAGATGACAGCATTCCATAATGATCCTGTGTTGTAGTAACATTGAGGTGGGACATCAGCATTGTGGGTTTGGTAGAGGGAGAGGTAAACAAGAGAGTTAGAAGAGGAATTTGAGTTGTGGCACCGGCAGGAACATCTCTGCTCTTCTTTTGACTTCGCAGTGTGCCATCTATGCTCTTGATTACAGCACGTCAACACACACCAACAGCTACCACACGGTGCTTCAAATTGTGTACACCACACACTAATCACTGCTGGAATTATACAACTCCTTTCTTTTTCAATCATTCACTTCTCAAAAGATTTATTTCTCTAGTAAGAGCTAGAGGCCTTAGGGATCGACAAGATAGGACAATTTAACATTTCACATATATCAGCAGAGCTGTCTTAGCATAAAAAGCACTGATCCTTTAATGAAGCTGATATGTTTGCAGTGATTCATTATATTATAAATAGACCTTGGGGAGAGATTTGCTAAGGATCTTGGTGAAGAAAAAAAAAGATAAAAAGATAAAAAGATATCTTTAGACCATTCCCCCTCACACATCAAATTCTCCCTCCCTTGCTTCAAGCTGGCAGCACTGACTTAGTGTGAAAACAAGCTCAAGATCAGGAACACAAGAACACTAATATGGTTAAATTCATTTCTACAGAGTTCTGTGTATCACCAGGGCCACACTTCAGTCCTGTGCTGGTCTGCATAATTTCATCTCATATTTTACAAGCCTGCAATTCATAGATTCATTTCAGCATCACTAGACATGGGCTGCAATCCTCACACACGGCCCACGACAACTCTGATTGAAGATTACATCACCCTAATTCACATGCTGCCACATAACATTGTTTTCTAGTTTAACAACAAGGATGACACTCCCACAGCAGTCTGAAATTTAAATTGGCAGACATTAGCCTGTAGTTTCAGCATCAGATGTGCAAATGTTAAGACAGTAGTCAGGTCTTGAATAAATCACAAAAAGAATCTTGCAATCACAAGAAATATTTATTCAAAGGCTTCTTGACCATGAAAGTACAAGAAAGGTGCTCTTATATGATCAACAAGTTCTTTATCACATTATCTTGACATTTTCAACTATGAAATCCGTTGCTCAGCTCCACTGGCAATACCTGTATGCTTGTATGATTGTTGGTAGATCTCTACCATTTTAATGACTGTCATATACTTCTACTCTGTAAAGAACAAGTGACAGAAATATTCACAGCTGGCCTACAATATCACTGAGACTACTGCAGCCAACACTCAGTGCTAGTAAGAGTTTGCAAACAGCTGATAAATGAACCAGAAACCCCAGCAGCTACAAAGCATTTCACAAAAACATGCTTTCCTCCCCACAGCTTAGTACTTGGGGCTCAGTGGGGTACCACTGATTTGAAAATATTTTTGCACATAAAAACAGGAGAACATCAAGCAGTTTCAAAAGGATGTGAGCCCTCAGAAGCTTCTTTAAATGAATTGACCTGATTTATAGAAATTCCCTTAAAAGGCTGGATTGGCTCCAAACCCTCTGTGTCACACTATTTTATCCATTGCAGGGGATCTAAATAGAGTGACTATCCTCATTGGCAGCAAGATGAGACTCCATTATCCTACCATAGGAATATTTTGTGCAAATGCTGGTCACCTGTAGAGAAATACAGCATGTAGTCACAAAGCCTAGAAAAATAACGTCTTAAATATTGATCCTAAATGTAATACTTTGAATACCCAAAATAAGAGAGATAAGTGAAGTGTACCAGACTTTATAGACACTAGCTTCAATTTTTACTTAAATCATGAGAATGGCCTACAAAAAGCAATTTCCTGGGATTTGCTTGAACTCATAGGATCAGGATAATGTATTTTCTGAATAAGTACAGCATTACTGAGGTAACCCTGTAGTATTCAGTAGTTTATTTACTGAGTAAACATGCACCACCTCTGAGCTGCAGAGCTCCTACTGACAATAGCACCACAGATTTTTAAAATAGTTTAAAATAGTTCCTAAACCTGAGGAGAAAACTGCCCTAAGCATGACTATTGCCTCCATTGCTTTAACCACAGCCAAAGCAGTGTTCCAGGTTTGGAACAATATCACAGTTAGTCCTGTCCTCATCCATCCTGGTCAAGTCCCAAAAAGTTACACTTAAAAGTAAGAGGTTCTGGCACGAGTGTATTACTTTTTTTTCTTCCTTTTTTTTTTTTACATTTTAAAAAAAGTGTTGGGTAAGATTAAGAGCTACACTTGAAAAGTATTCTGAAATAAAAGTCCTCAACTAGAGGCTGGAGAAGTGAGATATTCCATTCATTTAGCAAGGCTCAATTTTATTTTCCATTGCTTTAATCTTATATTTCTTAAAGGTGCATTCATAATGAAAAAGAAATGCATAAACTTACACAGTCAAATACATGATGGCTGCAAAGCTAACTGCTTTTCATGCTTTTCAAATATTCAAAAGAAACAAATACATTAATTTCTTATTATGTTATAGCAACATACATCACTGCCAGCCAAAATAAAACATGACTGGGAACGGAGCCACATACTTTTTTTTTTAATCATATTATCCTAGGGAGAAAATTATGAAGTTTTTTCTTTTGTACTTCTGACTCTCTCAGGCATATGATACCCTTCATACTATAGAAGAATATATGTAGCCAGAGAATAGCATCTTTGCCTTATAACCACAGATAAGGAAAAAGGAAATGCACCAAACTGAATCAAAGGTATTTTAAATCCAAAGGTATGGAAAAGGTACAACACATCTAATAACTAAAACAATAAATCTTTCAGAAAAAGTTTCATGCAAAGTTTCAATACAAATGAGTATGGAGACAATCACAACTGACATAAAAAATAGGAAAATATAGGATAATAAAGTGGCATTCATAGTTGGCCATTGTTGCAGGGCTCTGATATTACTTCACAAATATGAAATTTCTTCCCAATTTTTTTAGCTCCTTTGATTGCTCAAAGGAAGAAAAAGCTTTCTTTGGGAAATTTCCTAGTCCCATCATTCTGAAAATATGTACAAAAATGTCAAAATTTTTCTCAAGTCTATATAATGTAAATGAGATCAAGCCTACAGGATTTTCTCTGTAACCCAGTGAAGTAAATATAGATATTTCTATTGACTTTTGAAACTTTATATCATGATGTTTCAGTTCCAGGACAGACCTGCTGATGACACAATTCAGAATTATAATTAAGACTCTGGTCTCATCCACATCAAAACTAGAATCCATTTAAATCGAACTTTTCATCACAGTAGAAATTACATCTCAAACTTACTGAGTTGCCTCCAAATTTCTTTCTTTCTTGGCAAAGATTACAAGCTTCAAGTATCACTTTCAGAATTGCTTGTCTGTCTAGAGGTAGGACTTCATATTCCACAGCTCATGCAGGATTCGCATGTTTAGAAACAGGGATTACTGTGATATACAGAAACACTGCCACAGAAAATGGTTCATGCTGCTCTCCACAAGTACATTTTGTCCAATTAACAGCTCACAATTTACTGCATTCGGTAGATGCTCCTGAATCCAGTTCTCTTTTATAAGGAAAGACAAACTGCAAGCTCAAGGATGGATGAGGAAAAGCCAAAAAAATATAGAAAAGGAACCAGAATTTTGGAAAAAGAACTCATTGCAAAATATATGTGATGGACAGAATGCATGAGCATTCAAACTGAAGGCAACGGATTTCAATTAACATAGCCTGCAGTAGAGTCATAGTGAAAAAAACCACAAACAAACCGAACCTTTGCAGCAGCATGTGCCAGGGTGATATACCAAATTCTTCTGCATGCAATTATGATAGTGCAAAACATTTATTTATCATGGATTTTGCTGACAAGATTACATACTGCAGAATACACAGTCATACCAAGACCTCCCACTGATATTGAAACAGATTTTAAATAATTCTGCAGTAGAAGTAGCAAAATGAAATCACTTACCGTTAGTATTGCATTGCTGGAACTATCTGAGGAGTCAGCTCTCTGGAAACAGGTTTTTCTATCAATAATTGACAGCTGATACAGTTTCAGGCAGTAATACACCAGGGAAAGACCGGCTGCAGCAGCAGCTCCTTCCCATTTAGCCTATCTCTAGCACTTTTTAGATCTCTTTCTTAACCCTTTCTAGGTATTTTCTCCCTATGTTTTGGGTGGCAAGACAAAGGCACGATATATGCTATAGGAAAAGAATGCATTATTTCCCACTTTACTTAGTGACAAGAGTTGTGGGAAGAAAGTCAGTAGGATTTAGTCATAACAATAAGCTAAAAAGAAGTACAATCTAAAACCAGAAAATGACTCAGTGACTGGGAAGAGATATAACAGGGGTATGAGCTACTGTAACCAGGACAATGGTTTCTCCAAACATAGAATTAAGAGGTCAAGATCACAATAACACAAGACACTGGTACAGAAGGCTAAAGAAGTTAGTAATTTGCAATAAGAAAAAAGATTCTCATTCTCTTCTAGGCTTGGACCAATGAGATCTGAGCTTTGGGATCAAACCTACCTGGTTTCAGTGAAGCCAGCATTACAACCTTATAGATCAATTTTTAAACCAAATGAAATATTAAGTGTAGTAATGGAGAGAGAAAAGGTATATCCTTTACTGGAATAGCTGTTTCTGCAGTATTCTGAAACTATTCGTACTCCTCAAATGAGGTTGTTTCCTTTTACAATGTCAATTTATACCAATAAGAAATTGTTTTCTGACATCACTTCAAAAGATGGCTTTTCTTTGTCATATTATTCTTTTACATTAGGAAAAGATTGCTCTGATTTGACAGCTCAGTACACTTTAATGGACAGTGGGCCACAAAGGATAGCTGACAATAAAAGGTTTGGAAAGTTCCTTTGTTCAAATGGATTACTCTTCCCCCACAGAAAAAATAAACAAACCACAGGCACCAAAAAAGAACAACCATGGAAGAAAACTGGAGATACCAAGTGCACTCATTGTTTTGCATTAGTTTTATAGGAGTCAGGCCCATCAGATGTGCCAGACAAGACTGCACCACTAGTGCCATACCTATCCTACAAGGATATGATGCCTTAAGTTTTAGCTTTTATATTATCCAGATTCTGTGCTGCATTAGTATATAACTCTGAACTTCATATAAAGGGTTTGCAAGTTCTTCTCACAAGTTCTTTATTTAGTTAAATAAAACAATCCTTTTCCAGCCCAAAAGGTATAAACAATTGAGAAGAGCAATCTGACAGGATGAGACTTCATAACCTAAAGCTATAATTTGGACAATTAACCCCAATATGTAAATGGAAAAAAACTTATAAAAGTGTGAAAATGTGTGATCTGTTGTTGCACTTGGGTGTGGCCTTGGCCAGGCTCTTGTACTGCCCAAGGTGTATCCTTTGAAGGCTTTTTAAATAAATACCTACTTTATTCCTTTAACACTGTCTAGCCTCTGTTCTAGGCAGCCTCTCAAGGCACCAGATGAAGTACTACAATAGATTCTAGTGAGATGGGAAGGGATATATTCACATAAACTGTTGGCAGTCCTACTAGTCCAAATGCCAGCCTTTAGAAATCAAATGCAGGGAGAACGCAGCTGGGGAGCAGAGTGTGCAAAGGCTGCAGTGTATGTCAAAGACATTTCTCCTTACTTCCTACCCTCTTAATTTGCAAATGATAGGAGCAGAAGCTCTCTCTGAAAAACAGAGAACGTCTCTCACTTGCCCATTCAAGAGAAGGATTAAGGCCCCTACTTCAGTCATGACTGGCCAGGTACATCTTCCAGAACTGAAGAAATTACTCAAGGACTTCAAAACAATAGGAAATTATAGGAGAAAACTTAGTGCAGCAATTTCATGTGCAAGAATAGAACAGGGAGTGAAATCTGGACATCTCTCCTGAAGTCTCTTCCCACAGATGACTTTTCCCCATGGCTCCTTATACTGCCTTGGTTACAGGTGTCATACATCCAGCTGCTGTAGAAACTCAGCTTCAACTGTACTGTTGATCTGTTATCCTCAAACAACTGGAACTGTATTATGTATGTATATTCCATGACTGAGACTTTTTATTTACCAATGAAACTAAATTGTGTGTTGACTATCAGTGTAAGACTTTCCCAAACACACATTCACAAGTATAGATCTTTTTTATTTTCATTTCTAATAAATTTTATTTCATTTTCCCATAAAATATCAAAGACTTGCTTCCTGTATGTGCTTGTATTCCTGAGTGTTGCTTTTGGCAAAAAGGCCAAAACGTCCTCTCAATTTCTCTTCATACCTAGAGGCAACAGAACAAAGTAATATACAGGCTTTTTTAGTTGACTGCTCAGGGTCATTAACTGCATAATTTCTCAACTGGTGTCCAGACTTTTAAATCTAACTCTGTGTTGTTCCCTTACTTGTCTTCTATTTCTGCACTTGTGGATGCTGCTCTGGGTCAATATTTGTCACTGTCTAAGCTGAGTTGCCAACTAAGCGCCACGCTGCCACTTGCTCCCTTTGCCACCACCTCAATCTCCCAGCATGGGTGAGAGAATCAGAATCAAAGTAAGAAAAGTCATGGCTTGAGATAAAGACAGTTTTATGGGGAAAGCAAGAGCTGCATGCACAGGAAAAGTAAACAAGGAATTCATGAACCACTTCCCATGGGCAGGCAGGCATTGAACCATCCCCAGGAAACCACGGCTGCATCATGAGTAACAGTTCTTTGAGAAGACAAAAAGACACCACTCCAAACATCCCCCCCTTCCTCCTTCTTCACCCCTCTTTATTTGCCAAGCATGACTGTCATATGTTCTGGGACACCCCTTAGGTGGGCTGGGATCTGCCATCCCAGCTGTGTCCCCTCTCAATTTCCCATGCATCCCCAGTCTCCTTGCCAGCATGGCAGTACAAGAAGCAGACAAGGCCTTGGCTCAATGTCAGCCCTGCTCAGCAATAACAAAAACATCTCTTATCAACACAATTTTCAGCACAAATGCAAAATATAGCCCCCAACTATGCACTGTGAAGAAAATTAACATTTTCCAGGCCAAAACCAGCACAATATCCTACAAGACTCCCAACTCTATGGATTTGAAACAGCACCGATTCCTGTATCGCCATACTTTATTTTATTCACTGCAGATCTCCTTTCCATCCTCAGAACCATTATTTTCAGTAAATGCTCCCATTTTTTAAGTGGCACAAAATGTACCAAACTCATGTTGTCAGTTCATTCCTGCTCATTTTTAGGAAAAAAAATCTTTTTATTCAAATTAATGCTTAATTGTTAATGCTCACTAGTAATTTATAGTCTTTCAAAGACTTCAAGTTGACATAAAAAGTTAGGATAATATTATATCCCTCTAAAAGCCCCATAAAATACAATGTAATTCAAAGGGTAGTTGTTTCTGGGTGAGTGAATTGCACATCTTTGAGATTTCTTTCGCCAATAATTCACATAAAGTGTTTTTGCGTGTTTCTCCCACCTTCCACAGCACCAAGATAAGCTTGGAAGGATAAAACACCATTACAAATTCACAGAAATTTCATGTTCAATGAACACTAAACACTTGACAAACACCCACAAAAGCATAGAAAGCACAGTCTTCTATCACATAGCTCTATTCTATATTTTTCAAAAGAAGTTCACTCTGACCAAGCACATAAGAGTGATTTCCCCAACAAATCACACAATATTCTGTCCTGTCAGCCCACTTCTTTTTTGTGGTCATAATCAGTATCAAGATCTTTGCCTCTTCACCTGCAACAATTCAGTATTAAGCATCTGATTTCATTTTCTCATGCTATATTCCAGTGCTTCCACTGCACCCTATAGGGATATAACTGTGTTGCTTTTCAAGTGCTAAAAATAAAACAAACACATGTCAACCCAAGGACAAAGTTGAAAGGAAACATACTTTAATGTAACCAAAGAAGAATATATTTAGCATTTTGCTACTAAGCAAGGATGAAAATAAACATGTCAACACATTGCTGTGTCTAACTGTGAAACCCACACCCTACTCAACTCTTTCTGCAGCATTTATTATATATGAAAAGTGGATTTAGTCTTCATTTTTTTATTCTGAAGAGTGACTGTTAGTACTCTGTTACTACTCCTGGCCACAAAGGGCTCCTGAACTGCAGTGTAAAGCACTTCCATCCTTTTAGGCAGTCTGTTTTTCTATCAATTAACAGTAATGTAGCCATCTAAGGTGCATTTGGACAGTAGCACATATTAAACTTCAATCTGGAATCCTTCCAAAACCAAATACAAGCATCAGTGGGAAGTGGCCTGACACTCACTCCACTACAGAAAGTAAAAAGTGATCCCTAAATCAGAATATTTTCTTTTGTCTTTTTTTCACTATTGCTAATTTGGGCTCTCTGTAAAGCAGTACTGTTTCTCTGTCCCCAGAAATGAATGTTCATAAAACCCCCGTGTGATTATACTTTTTCATACTGCCTTTTAAATAATATGGATCCATATTTTGACATTTTCAATTATCTGAACTTTAATTTTTAACGCTGGGAAAATAAATAGTACAATTGTATACAGCGGTCTTCATTTTGGAGATCCTGTATGTATTCTGATTAAAACTGATATTGAAAGCAAGAACCATTATGTCTGTTTTACTTAACCTTTCAAAACACAAAGCCAAAAATTTATTCTAATACATTAGAGTTTGTTTTCAGGCATATGGAATTCAATGTTGGTAAATGGGTATAAACTAACATGGTAGAATTGTGAAACTATATTGTACAGTTATATTAACACTTCAGTGAGAAGGCAAGGAGGAAAACTGGGAAATGCTCTTAGCACAAAGCTGTTATTTAACCCCTACAGAATCTGTAGGTTCTTGCCTTCACTGCCATGAACAAGAGGATTCAGTAGACTGGGGCACTATGGGATCTCCTGGTGTGAAAGATTCTGGCTCCAAGGAGTTGCAATGCTGGAAAAGGAACATCTGCTCTAATGCCCACCATGTTCCAAGGCTGACTCCTTCAGAATGTCACCTTTTTTCCTCACATATCCACACAATTTCAAATTATTCTTTTACCCACCAGTGTAGTAGACATCAACAAATTCCATTCTAAATTTAAAAATACATTAGTATTTTAAATATTAATGTTAAAAAGTTGACTGGTTCTGGTAAGCTTTCCAGGAAGCTCATAATGTCTGCAAAAGGAATAGTTGCAAAGTATCATTCTGGCAGGACTTTAGGTAAGCATTAATGGACCTCTAAAGAGCTCCTCGTGCTTAATAAGGGCCATTTGACTTCCATCAGTAGGACTCAAATGGCCCCAATTAACTTCTAGGTATGTAAAAAATAAAAATTAATCGAGGGCTAAGTGTTCTGAAGTTCACAAGGGAAAAACAAATCCAGCTAATATGCTCCAATATGAATGCTGTGGTACTTACAGTGAGATTTCTTAGCTTTGACAGTTTGTATGCACCTTTCCAAATAAAATGAACTCCTTTCAAGCAAATCCAAACTATTCCTTTCCCACTCAGATCATTGTAGAGTCACTGTGTCAGCTATGGATGATGGAAATACCTCATCAAAGAAAAAGACTGGCAAGCATTCATCTTTTATGTCAGGGACTGGTACAAGGCCTATCAAAAAAATTCAGTGTCATCATGATTTAGGATTGCCCCAAAAGCCACAGCACTTCAAGGCAGTAATAACACTTGGAATTTTCTGAAGATTTGTGGAAACATATCGAAGTGAGAAATTAACATTGTTGGTTTCTACAAGATATCTTCACACTGACAAAATCGTAGCACAAAATTTGAAAAACTTCAGTAACTCATATCAGAAAATTATCTTGTAACATGCTGCCATGTGCATTTTTTAAGACAGGTGCATAGGAAAAGTAGATGCAGGGTAGCTTGGAAGATGTTAGCCATTTCCCTATTTCAGACATTAAGATTTCATTTCAATTTCTTGTTTCCTAAGGATTTACATACTTAGATTAATGTGTTCTCAATTAGTATGAGACATCTGCAAGTAGCTAGTAAATGCAAAAATACTCCTTTACACAACACTAAAATATAGGCAAGGAAAAAATGGGAAAAAAAAGCACAGAACATTATAAAATGTGGATGTACAAGAAATTTGCCATATGCATCCTACAGAGACTTTAAAAATTTTTAATAAATATCCACAGATGGAGATTCAAAATCAAGAAATCATACTTCAGTCATTCTTGATGTTGACAATTCAGAGTGAGCACATTCAGCAGTCAGCATCAGTGTGCCACTTTTCACCTTCAAAATTCTATTTATGGCCTTCATAACCAACATACAGCATTAGAAACAACTTAGAGAAAAATCCGAACTATACAAAAAACTGCAAGATGGCTTTGTGTCTAACTGCTTCTTTGTCAGTTAATCTCCCAGTTCTTTAGAATTGTCCACAACTAAATCTATGCTGCCAATTTACCACTACCAGCTTTGGAAGAACATGGGAACAAATTTTATTTTGATTGCAAACCTAAGCTTCAGATTACTAAAATGACTGCTAGATTACTGGAATAATTACCTAATAACTGCTGACAGGCTTGATCTCCCAGCCTCTTGTAATACTCCCAAAGTGCTGGGTAGATCCCCTTGGAAATATGTGGAATGCATCCAAACTATAAGAAATCTAGAATAGGGGAATTTTTCTAAAGAAAATAAATAAATAAATAAATATGACAACTATTTTTCTATACTTTCTTGCATAGTATGGTGAATACCTGCAGGTAAAAACATATTTTGTCATTATAAAAGAAGTCACATATTCTGTAATAAATAGCTCATGTAGTTTTCTGAAGATTTGTAACCTTTTTCTCCAGAGAATCTTGTTTCAGAAGTAATAGCTCCATATGTCATCACAGACATTATATTTTCTCACCACACAGGAAAACCCATGGCGTAATACCTGCTTCTCTATTTTTTTTTTTGTTTGAACTGTCATTAGTTCAAACAAGAACATGTCTTATTTCTACTAAAACCCCCATCGCAGCACTTAAAACAGGGGTAAAAGCTTCTACAGATGCCAAGTCACTGTATATTTTGAGATACTCTGCAGTATTTGGGGGGACAACCAATTCCCACGGAGCAAAGTACTTTTAATAATTTGTGTGTGAAAAGAACCAGCATGATTTCTCTGAACATTATTTAGATAGGTACTAACACACTGGTTAATTAATGAGAGATTTAGACAGAAAAGTATACTGAACTAGGGGTGGGTGGCATGTGTGTGTTCTGTTGGTTTAGAATGGGTTTAAGAAGGAATAAAGTCTAATTTTGGTACTCAAACTGCAAATACATAAGAAAGGCACAAAAGCGATCAATACTGAGACCTTAAGTCAGTTTCACAGAATTCAGCAGTACGTTCAAATTCCAGCATCAATTGCTTTTCCCTTTTGCCTACAATTATGTGTGGTTTCAGCAGCAGAAATTCAAAAAGATCCCACAGATTATGGGCTTCCAGCTAAACACAGAAAGCACAGGAAGATATTTGACTTGCATCTCCAGAGATTTAACTTGTTCTACATTTCAGACTCCACAGGGTACCACTGCCAAAAGACGATCCCATTTTAACCTTAACCGCTTCTGAGGAGACCTGAGCGTACATGCGATACGACCCGCACAGACGATGGGCTTCGCATGCAGAAATTGGGGGGAGAGGGGCGAGAAGAGGAAATGAATACCTTTAATCCTGGAACGCCTCTCGGTTCCCTGTTCCTCACACTGCGACACGCGCAGTCATCCTCCCTCCCAGCGCGAGGGCTGCCCGCTGCATTGAGGAAACTTCCCGAGGGGCCGCTGCCCGCGCTCCCGCCGCACCTGCCCGCGGCCCCGGGCGGACAGCGCTGCTCCGCGTGCCCCGGGGCACCGGAGAAGCGGCGGGGGTGCCGGCACTTCCCCGCGCTCCCGCCCCGCAGCATCGCCCCGAGCCGGCGACGGATCCCGCTCCGGCAGCCGCCGGTCGCCCAGCACCCCGCAGCCTCCCGGCCGGACACGACTTCCCTTCCCCGCCGACGATGCTGAATCACGGCGGGCCGCTCCGCCGCCTCTCCGCGGGGGTGGCAGCCGGTCCCCCGCCGCCGCAGGAGGAGGAGGTGTCGCGCCCCGCCGGCCCCTCACCCTGACCTCACCTGCCGGGGCTGTCGGGGCGCGGGCGGGAGGTCCTGCAGCGCTCCGGTGCTCGCGGGCGGCGCGTGCTGCGCCTCACGGGCGGCGCGATCCCGGGCGGGGCGATCCCGGGCGGCAGCATCCGCGCCGGGCACGGGCGGGAGGAGGAGCGGGAGGTTACGGCGGGGAGCCGGGACAAACCATTCCCTGCGAGGGGGCACCGCCGGCGGTCGGGCGGCCGGGCGGGGCGGGGAGCGCGGGGCCTCCCACACAGGTACGTGCGAGTTTGCGCCTGAGGGGCGTCGGGCGGCGTCCGCGGAGCGGGGCGGGCGGCGCGGCGGCCAGGGGCAGCGCTGTCGGTCCGCCAGCGTCCCCCCCCCCGGCTCACGGTGGAGCGGCCCGCGCTGTCTCGCTGTCTCGCTGCCCGAGGACGCGAGCGGACCCGGCGGCCACGCGGGCAGCGCCCGGAGCGGCCCGCGGCCGCCGGGAGGAGCGAGGCGGGCCGCGCCGCCCTCAAGGCTGGCTGCGGCCGTCTCCGTTCTGCCGCGCCGAGCCGCCGGAGCCGAGGCCGGCTCCGGCTGCTGGGAAGCGCCTTAGGAATCCTGCGGAGCGCTCCCCGGCCGCTGAGCCCCGCGGGCGCCCCGAGCTTGCCCCGCGGTGAGGCGCGGGCAGCCCCCCCGAGCGCCCGCGGGGCCCGGCGGCGCGTGGGGCCGGGGCGGGTGGAGGCGCCCGTGGGCCCGGAGCCGCCGGCGGTTCCCCGCGCACAGCCCGGCACCTGCCCGATCCACAGAGCCGTGCCCCCTGCCCGCGGCTCCAAACAGGTTTTTTTCCCTCTTCCCCTTTGGAACCGTAGCCAAATGTTTTCCTCCCGTGTGCTCAATCGCTGTTTGCCACTCTGAAAGAGCCATTTCGGCCTTTTTCCTGAAACACTTTGCATCCTCACGTAAAGGCATGTGACCTAATCAGATAAATGCAATAAAGATTGAAAAAATAGAGAAACGCTTGTCAAACAAATTTTTTTAGGAATTTTTAGAGGAATAAAAAGTTTTACAAAAAAGGAATACTTACAGAATAAATCATAAAACCCCAACTGAAATTTAGTCAATTATCTCAGTAGGTTATGTATCCTCTGTGTTTATCAAGGTTAGGAGCCCAATTCACAAGCAGTGGAAGTCACCATGGCATTTGACTTTGTCTGCATTATGTTTGCTATGGAAGTAGCAATAATCTTTTATCTACTTCTGGCTTATTAAATCATGATGTTACGTTGTTCATACTATTTCATTCTTACATCACACATTCCTCACTACTACATACCTTTAAAATCAATTCCAGTCTAGTCTTTTCTGCACAATCTCCTGGCTAAAATAAGGCCTTCCTTGAGAATGTCTACAACTACCTCTTCAAGGCAGTTAGAAATAAATATATTCAGTAGGCTTATTTTCAGGTTTTCTATGTTTTGGTCAGAAAGAACTGGAACAAAGTTGATAATGTTAAATGAAAATGAAAATTTAATTGCAACTTGATCAGCGTTCAGTTTTTTTAGCATCTTTTGAAGTAAGCTGATACTTTCATAGGAACAGATTGTGGGCTTCTTGCAAATGCTAAAATTATTGTTAAGGACAGAAAAACACATGAAAAATCCTTTAGGAAATCCTAGAGAGATATTAGACTGTTTTCTCATGTGTGGTATCAATTTGTACCTTGTAAAGTTGAGAATTTACTTTTTACAGACATGGTATTTTTCATTGGGTTGGACGACAAACTATATTGTGGTTGCTACTGATATGCCAAAATTATGATTTATTTGCCACTAAAACCTTTGTTGGGCTTATCAAAAAAAAAAAAAAAAAAAGCAGAGCTATAATTTCTGGCCACAAACATGTAATCTGATAGAAGCTCCCATGCTTGTTTGTGTAGGAGTTTGTAGGAACAGGTCTGAATTTTAGTGATAGAAAACCCATGCTCAAGCAATGGGATCTAAGCTCGTCCCCATGTAAACAGTCATTATTCCCAAGCTGTGCCAAAGCTGTGTTCCTGGATGCTCCTGAGGAAAGGTTTGATTCTCTTTCCGTTAGTCATTTGGAATGCTGCCACTGACTGCAGATGAAGCCGTTTACAAGGCTGACATGCGCTGCACATTATCTCTGGGTCAAAGCTTGGGTTGGTCATGTAGCAGCTCCTGCCTGCTTTGTTTTAGCGGTGTGTCCACATTCCACAGCCCAAACCGGGCCTCTCCACCCCAAGTGATGTGCACACCTCTGCTGAGCAAAGTAGATCTTGGGAAGAGCAGCAAACCACAAGCAGGAGTTTGTGATGAGATTGTACCCAGCTGTTGCTTTGTGATTCACAGGCAAACCTGAAGTTTGGGAATAGAGCTGTGACCTGCTTGGCTCCTGGAAGGATTTTAGGATTAGCCTTCCCTTCCAGGTGCAGCTAATGCTTCCTCTTTTCAGAGGGCTGGTACCAATGGGTGCTGTTCTCAGCTGGCAACACATCCTCCCAGCAAAGGCCAGAGCCTCGCAGCAGAAACTCTTTTTCTCCTCTCCATTCCTGGGAGGCAGGAGGCATTAATCTCTTCCTGAATGTGCTTTTAGTTGTTGTTTCCCAGAAGCAGATCAGATTTACTCTTTTTAATGCGATCTGCATTCTGAATCACTCTGAGAGTAAATGGTACTCGCTACCTCCATGTTGAAACATTAGAGCAAACAAAATGTAGTAAGGAACCAAAGCAGGGTATTAAATACACAGATGCTTAATTAGGAGCATTAAATAGAGTTATATTTTTAATATTGAGCTAGTTTAAATATTGAATATTGATGCACTTGGGAACAGATGTGCCTCTTACATAGCATGAAGATGATGATGATGATGATGATGATGATGATGATTATTATTATTATTATTATTATTAATTTCAAAAATGAACAAACAGAAAAGACAGAAAAACAGATCAGGAAGAAAGTGCTTTCTCAGTAATCTACATATTTCTAAGAATTTTCTTAGGTTTTTCCAATTTTTCCATACAGAAGTTCTGGATTCCTTTATGAATTTTAATTGTTACAGTTGAAAAATGGTGAGGGCAATCAGATCAGTTCTTTCTTCAAGAGAAAGAGTTATGATTTACTTGAACACACTTCCTATTTCACTCTTCCTGTTACTGCGAACATATTCCCTGAATTATGAGCACTGTGCTGATGTATATGTAATCCATCTCCAAGTCAGTAAATACAATGTCCTGAAATTACGAAGAGGATAATTAAATCTCTAAAGAACACTGGCATTTGAACAAAGTCACAAAATAGACTTGGAAGTGCAGACCTATTTCTCCTGCTCACTCAACTGCCAGCTTACAGGGCTGCCGTAGGATGCACAGTCTGATGTGGTCCAGTGAACTTGAAGTTGCATTTTTCCCCTGCTGTTGAAACAGGCTCTATCCTTGTGCAACTGTTAGTACTCACAAATGCCAAAAAGATCTTCAAAATATTAAATGTGACAATCCTGAAGTTCAAAAGCTTTGAAACAGAATCGGCATATAGATTTATAACAGGAATAATATCTATTCCTATTAGCTAATAGCCACAGTGTGTTTTCTTCTGTTTGCACAACACTCAGAATATATTTACTAAGTAGATAATTACACTTTTCTAAACAGGTGCATTTTCCCACTTGCTATGAAGCCATATCCAAACATAATCTGTGCTGTCATAAACCATCCATTTCCTAGTGTCAGCCTAGAAAACATTACCAATGAGGAAACAAGGCTCAGCTCAACTTCCATCCCTACACTTTATATTCCCTTAGGATTCTTGCTACAATACTTCTCAAGCCATACATAATTTTTGCTTCAAAAAGCAACACCCATTTCTTTTATAAGCCATCTGCTCAGCGTGTTAGCAAAATCCATGCAACAGCTTCCCAGCAGCACCAACACCTGCTAACAGGGGATGGTGTTTCAGGCAGATATTGCCAGCCTGTCACAGCTTCTTATCTCCTCTCTCTCTAATCTTCAGAGTACTGTCTGGGATTATCTCCTGGAAATCAAATGCCCAGCAAGATGGCTTGTTACTTTTTTATGTATCAGCAAACATGCACTTGATTGAGTTCATTAGTGTTGTAAACATCTTTTATTATACAGATCAATGTGAATTTACAAGCTGTAGCAGTATGATATTGACATAATGTAGCATTTCATATACAATAACTTTTTATAGTCCTCAACACTCCAAACACGCTCTGGATGAAACTCAGTACTGATGTAAGCAGATACCATAGCACCAAGGCTATCCAGTCAATTATCCTCAAGCTTAATGAGGTTCCTTTGGTTCAGGCATGATTTTGAACAGCTTTAAGATAGGAACACTTCTATTTATAACCACACAAAATATCATTTTGGAGCATCTGTATCTGTTTAGTAATCAAAGCTTGGAGATTCTTCTTCAAATATCTTCAAGTTTCCATCTGCTGTCTGCCTCTGTTTAAGAAAGGAAGTCCCAGAATTTCAGCAGTTTGGAGAAACATTTCCTTTTGTTGAGCAGCCATGAAGAAAAAAATTATTCTACTGTATGAAGGCTGTAAGATGAAATAAGGCACAAGGTGAAGGAAAGTGGAAACTTTTATCTGTTGGTCTGCTAAGTTACTATGGCTATCCAGGAAATAAAACTAATTTTTGTAAAGATTCCCAAACTGGGGCAAGTTCATATAATGTTACTAAATACTTATGCTATTGCTGGCATGCAGGCCCAAGTAGAAAGAGGGTGTGAGCTGCTCCTCCTTTGCAGTTGGACATAGTAAGGAAATAATTATTTTAAGCAATATGGTCAAATATGAGAAAAGTGGGCATGAGACTTCCACCCCAGCAAAGTTGTGCTTTTTCCCAAGCATGTCCTTTTACAGTGTAAAAGTTCTCAGTATCTGTTCAATCCATACCTTACCGGATATAAGTGGAAATTCCTCTATATAGGTTTGTTGAAATAAGTCTGAAGTGATTGGCTCGTTACTTTCATGTAACAGCTAACAAATATTTAACCCCTCTATTTATCACATTTAATGGCAAAACATATTGCAAATGGTAACTTTTTCACCATTATTTGAATTTCACTAGTACTTTTAATTGCTTTCTAGAATGAAAATTTTAAAAAAATTTAAAAAAAATCATATCATCAAAAAAAGTCATATCAAAAAAGGTAAGTGGAGTTGTCACTTTTGCATAGTCAAAGTACTCTTTCTCATATTCTTCTTTCTTTACATATAAATATTTAAACAGTATATATTTATGTCACAACAGAAAGCAATATAGAAAAGAAGAAGAAAAACTACTGCCAGAAAACATGTTTATTTTTTCCATATATCACGAATTAAAACAGACTATAAGAGCATGAAGCATTCAAAAAGAAACGTGCAAAAGAAGTCTGTGAAAAATCTATGTCTGCTCATATAGGTAAGGCTACACTGGATCTGTCTGTCCCCAAATGACCTCGTGTTTCCTCAAGGTCCCCAGCTTTTTGAAGACCACACGTTGTTCCACTGATGTTTACAGGGGTTGTCTAGGCAACCAGATAAAACGGAGATTTAAAGGGGCCTGCCTTGACTGTGCTAGGGCTCCAAACTCACATCAAGGAAAGGAGCCCTGACTGTGGAGAAACAGTCTGGGGCAGGAGAATCCTCCAGATTTTAGCCAATCCTTTCCTACAACTGCTTGCTGTAGCAATGAAACAAAAGTCTACTACAATTAGACTTACATAGACATGGTGAGTTTTGATTCAGACTATGGATTGTAATTTTTTGACTATAATAGATAATATTAACATAATGTGCATTTCCTTATGATCTCATTGGATTTTTATGTCCAAGAAGTGACAGTGACAACATTATTGAGTGACTATGATTAATTATTTCAATTATGGTAGAAAACAGAGACCCCATTCAAAATTAGTCCCCCATTGTGATGCAGCTGTACAAACATATATTAAAAGACTGTGTCTGGACCAGAAGTCTGCAAATTACTCCACTCAGAGTCATCAGGGAAAAGACAGCAGCACACATGGAACACACACAGGCTGGGATGAACCTGGACAGTGTGTGTAGTGCCAAGATTGTAACAAAGCCACCGTTTCTCCTAATTAAAGCAACACTTTTTCTCTCCAAATGAGATAGGTTACCATCTCCTATTATCTTTCTTAAAAGACTATATTGCCTATTTTCCTGTTGCATGAGGCAACATAATTATTTTATCTGTTCTCCCCTCTCCTGCACATGTATGTGCTCCAGTTGTCCTGCCTTCATTTTCTTCTCTCTACCATTTTCAAACATTCTCTTCTGTCCTGCAGCCCAGCCTTTCTCTTCCTTCCTTCCTTGAAATCCCAGCTGCCATGGAAATCCTGCTCTCCAACACCACTGAAACTCTCAGAAGCCTTTTACTTCTAACTGTATAACCCTGAAATTTGTGGATGAAAAAGCCCTCTATAACTGGTAAGTATTGATATTGATTATGTTATTAGTATTTGCATGTTAAAGGATTCATATACAAACTATTTAGCATCCCCTTCAAACAAACAATAAATCGAAAAAAATATTGCTCCCTTCTCATCCAGAGGGAAAATGAACTTTAAACTGAAGGAGAGCAATTGTAACCTGGATTTAGCATTCCTAAGAAATTCTAGCAATCAGTTATTTACCCAAGGACCATTTCTAACATGTCTTTTGTGCCTATTCAATATGCTATCCTATGCTAACTTTGAGGAATGGATATGGCCAATTATACTCTTAATACAATGTTGTTGCAAAAATGAAAAAGAGGATGCAAGAGAAGTATGTCCTTGAGATAGCATATGAAGAGTAACAGGCACAAAACTAGAAAACACACCCAGGCCCAGTGTTGCAGGTAACATCCCTGAGGTCACCAGTGGCAAAATTTCATTTCAGTATGAAGAAATCAAGATTTCATTTGAGACTTCAGAAAAATAATGCCTTTTATGGCCTTTGCCCCTGCTTGTGTGTGCCCAGGGGATCAGAAATCTGGTTTGTCTTCTCATTAATGATGAGGAAAGGCCCTGACTGATTTAAACACGTCTTCATTTTTGTTCAACACTATCAGTGAAAACTGAGATCTAATGTACCAAATATTTGGAGGAGGCAAGGGATGCCAAACACCACCAAACTGTGCTACTGAATTCCATTGGTTTTGTGAACTCTTACAAAATAACAGTTCTGGTTGTAAATCTGCAGAACAGTGAAGGAAAAGACCAAGTAAATGGAATAGAGTGGCAAACAAAACAAATGAAGGCCAAAAGGGATAGGAAAGAAGGAAAAGCAAAGTGTGAAAATAAAGGCATATAGAGCCTTTGGAGGATAGAAAAGAGGGATGAATGGAAATGCAATTTATTTTAGCAGTATAAAAAAATTAAAACTAGGAGGGACAAAAATATATCTGATTAAATCATGGAATAACTTTTACTGTGATAAAGTAGATAGAAGGGAAGATTTCTGAGGAGAAATATCAAAGGACAAGCTTTGATATCTAGCTGCTTCAAGTGATCTACACATATAATGCCACCACCTCTGAGTTAAAATGTTGCACCTGAGCATAAGAAATAAATGCAGATGTTATCCCCAAGACAGATTTCTATACTTCCTCTGTTAGAGACCTTGATTGATTCATTTTACCTGAAATTATTTGAAAGGAATTACAGCATTGGAAATCAGAAGTGCTTGAGGATAATTTTTATATGTGGACATTTATTGCCTAATATATTACTTGGGGATGCATCTGCTCTTTGCACAAAAAGAATGGAGTTCTTTCTTGTAAATGTGATAGTTAAAATCATAATACTTCATACCAGTTTCAAAGCCCTTTCTGTAACATTCATGTGAAAAAACTGTAGTGCGCATGGTTACCGTCTCTTAAAATGGATTTAAAAATTAAAAGCTTCACTGGAAGCATTACAATTATTTCAGGTATTATTAGAAAATTACCTCTATATGTGAAACTGAGTTTAGAGAAAATCTGGCTTGGGCTAAATGCAAATAGAAGTCAAAGTTCTGTGTTTCATGAGATTAAAGCAATGCTTGAAAACATTCAACTTCTCTTTCGTGGTGAATCAGCCATACAACTATCAAATATACAGAACATCTACTGATATCCAAGTATAGTCTGACAATGGCTTCTCAGCCTCTGGAGTTGAGGGAAAAAAACTTTTACATTGACATTTGCATTACAACCACTTGAAATAACCACTTCTTCTTTGTGCTAATGAGAATTAATAAGTTCTTCTTGGCATGCACTGTAGATATTTCTCCTTTTAGCTTTGTGAGTCAAAGACAAACAAAAAGAAATCCAAAAATAGTAAGTAAACTTTTAATCCAGTTTTGGCTGCTTTTTTTTTTCATATGGAAAGTGGCTAAATTTTACTATTTTTTTCTTGCACGGATTTTTTTTTTCAATAGATTCACCCCTATGAATATGATGTTATTATTGGTTTTGTTTATTATTGCTCCTAATGAAAGGCTACTGGTCTAAATATTCTTTTAGCAATTTACCTTCCTGGCTTGTATGTGTAAGGAAAAGGCACTGCAGGCACCTGACTGAAAAACATCTGCAGAAACCTTCTGAGCCTGGAATGACCACTCATTCATGGCACTAGCAATATTTAAAAAAAAAAAAAAAAAAGACACCGAGAAGAAATTAAAGCATTTAAAGGCTCAAAGTCTGGAAATAGCAGAAACTACTGGAAAAGAAGGCAAGAACACTTCAGTGTACATCTGGAAACAGTAAGTGTTATTTAAAAGCAAGTCTATCAGAAGGAGGTTTTCCTTCTGAAAATAGCAAGTGCTGATGCATTTGGCATATTTAACACTTCTCACTCACAACCTCCAAGAAAAGGAGGATATTCATGAAGCTGGGGCAAAAAATGAGGAGTATTGCATTCTAAATAAAAATGAAGCATATTAAAGTTATATGCTTTGGTGCTGAATGTTTCAAATTGTATTTTACTTTATAATATTGGGGTGACAAGATTTTAAGATTATATTTACTATATAAGATTGGGGTGCTAGAAGTGTATGATAAAGTGTAGCATTATGTTGCCATGGGGTAAGATCTGTTGAAGATTTTTCGATTAAAAAAAAAAAGTAAAACACTTCCAACTTTAAAAAGCCACTGGTTTTCAACAGAAAGTGGAGCAAATAATACAGAAATAGACTCCTGGGAGAAGCAGACTCCAGATGAGGCAATTTAGAATCTGCCAATAAACTAGTACTTGAATATTTAAGTGTTGGACTGGACCGTACTTTGGAACCGTAGATGTTACCAAGAGCTGAAAATACCATCATACAAAGATAGCAGAGGCAGAAAAACCCAGAGCTGGAATTCCTGAGCAAGGAATAATAACACAAATAAAGCAGATGGAAGACTCTGAACATTAAGCAAAACGTGGTATTTGTCTTCAGGTGCCAGGGGTCTGAACCGTGAAGAAATTGCATGTTGCTGCCTTGGATGATTGTTTTATGTAGAATAAAAACACTTGCAGCAAAAGGTTATGTGTGCAGAAGAAATACTAAACACAAGAGCAAATGGGACATATTACCTTCATTAGGTATTTATTTCTTAGTATTTCTAGGAACTGTGCTGTAACTCTGAGATAAAAACAGCAAGTTTTAGAAATATAAAGGGGTAAAAATACAGGTTTATGAAAGTGATTTTTTTTCTATTTAAAAAATCTTCTAGAAATTAAAAAAAAAACCAAACAGGAAAACCATCTTGGACTGCTTTCCTATTTTTACATGGCACTACTAAAGATATTACAGCACTAAAGCTGATTATGCATTAAAAACTTTTCTCGCTAGACTTCTTTAACCAATACAGTAATATGTGACAGAGGGACACAATTTACAGGACATACATTTGAGCAGAATACAGTGAAGCCTAGACTTAGATGTGACACTACTAGTTCCTCATCATTCCTCACTTATTGGGTACAGAGTATGTAGGAAAGCTTGCTAAACTGTTTGAACTTTCCCAGCTAGAATTAAAATGACCTTCAGGTAACCTAGCATATTTCCCTTCCAAAGTGAGTTAGGCTAAACTGAATTAAGGTCATTTTTAATTCTGAGGAAAAATAGATACTGAGGCATTTAATATAGCTTAGTCTACTTTAAATTAACAGTTGTAATTAACTTAGAGATCTCTGTAGAAAAGGCCTAAAAAGATAACTTAAAAATACCACTGTTTATGGTTTTTTTTTTTAATCTTCTTAATTCTATAGAAGGTGATTCAGAGTCCTAATATACAGTAAGAACAAACAGTATAATATTGATCACCTCTCAATTATGGTAAACTTCAGTAATTAAGGAAGCTATCCCAAAAGTGGCTTACTATATAGTTTTTAAACAGTTATGCATTTTTTAATAACTTTGACTACACAAGTAGTATTTCTATTCAAATCTGTGGGAGTAAACTAGAATCAAATATCAGACAAGTATACCATCAACTCTGACTTACGTTTCATTCCTTCTATAGTTCATGTGCAGCAGTACAAATATGTTGCTAAACTACTAAAAATACAAGAAAAAATGTGAATTTTGTTTGTTTGCTTTCCTTTACTCAATATGTACAAAATCAACTTATATGGAATAATCTGCAGAACAATTATAAGCAACTGAAAAAAGTGCTGCTTGGCTGATAGCAAGAGACTACACCCAAATGATCATAGGAGATAAAGGCCAAGAACTGAGCAGCTGGACTTGCCCATTAAGGCAGTCTGTAGCTTATCTCTGAAAAAAACATGTCTTTTCTGCAGGACATTGACCTCAACACAGCACCTGTCACCTCCTGTGGTGAACTAATATGTAGCCAGTATTCATAGAAAATTTGATCAAATGCTCTCTTGTAGGGGTAATAGTGACAGCAAAAGCATAGAACGTGTTTTGTTAAATTAGGTCTAAAACATAAAAAAAAAACCCACCCTGCAGCTTTGTGGCTCTTGAGAGGGTTGTGGTGAACTGTAGTTAAAAATCAATATGGGAATATATAAACTCTTGTCTTCTATGTTTACATGGGATTTTTTTGACCAGTGGCTATCTTGGGAAATATTTGGGAAACATCTAATGCCGAAAAAGAAGGGGTGGCAGTGGTGAAGTATTAGCCGCTGGTGTAAACTTCCTTTGGAGCTTTTTGCTTTAAGTCTACCTAGTCACACTGAAGGCAGCCCAAGTTGCCCTTAGTTAAGACTCCTTCCAAAATAAAATGTCCCTCAGAATTGTAACATCCATGGTGTGACAAAGACTTTCCTGAGGCTCCAGATTCCTTTTGGATTCACAGTTGGAAAGCATCAAAGAACATTTTCAGGACATCTGAAACTTGCAGAGCAAGTTCTCGGCCAAGATGCTTTAGTTTCATAGTGGATTCAGGGCCTGGCAATCTCAGATATTGTAGAAATATGATGTAAGTCCTTTCACTTCTCTCTGAGTGGGTGGGTCCTCAACTGGAATGAATTTGGCATCAGTGGATTAAGCCTTCCCTGCAGAAGGATGTAGTTTTGCTGTCTGTATATCTAGTACAGGGAGCAGGGGAAATTGCTGTACTCCTGCTTTCATCCTTTCCCTTAGCACATCTACATGACATAATTGATATATTCTTGGCAGGTCTGAAATTATGCTGCAGTGATGAATATTCCTGTTTCTGGGTCAGAAGCTGTAAAATTTGGAAAATATCTTCCATATTCACAAAGAAATACATATGCTTCTTGGCACGTTAGCAACCTGCTAGAAAAGCATCCCACACTGGCAGAACAGGGGTTAGCTGAGAGCAGGAAATATGCCTGTAGCCTGGAACAACCCAAGAGGAAAACAAGGAGTTAAATGACAAATATATCATTCTGTTTAGGAGAGGGAAGGAGGCTGTCAGAGGTATTCAAAGATGCAGGAATGTGGGATTTTGGGAAGAGCAGTCTAATTTGGTATTCAAAGCCCAACGTTTACAAGCACTGCTTCAATAGTAAGGCAGGCTGGCCACAGAAAGAGAACCCCAACTGAGGCAGGTACCCAATCATAACTCAGGCAGAGCTTACACCCTCAAGCTAAGGATGATCAGTATGGATAGGCTGAACCATCAATCTGTGTATGCCAACCCCTTGCAATGCAGGCACACCTCAGATTCAAGAGAAGAAAATTAAGATGCGTAATGATTTAAATTTAGTGACTTGTTTCAAATGTGTATTGAAAACAGCTGCTGTAGTTGCTACAGAAATGCCACTATCTCATCTAGAAATCAGAACGATTATGGAGTGAAAGAATATGTGGCTCCAGAGGTAATTCCTATATGAACAAATGATTTCTACTAGAAACACCTGAGAGTCTTTAATCTAGAAAAAAATTATCTTTTTTTGTCCTGAAATGACCCTCTCATTTTTAGTTCTATGTAGGGTAAAATATGTGAGTTTCATGAAGGAACTCTACATTTGATACAGAGCTTTAGGCTTTATCAGAGTGAAGGATTGGTCTTGCTAGGATATTCCTAACTGATAGTTCCCAAGAAATGTGTTTAAAAATGGATGAAAACCTGCTGGAAGTCATTGAAACAACATCATCAAATCCATACTTCTAAAACTGCTGAGTTGACTTTCTTAGAGTACATTTTTTAAAATGTCATATAGATGAGCAAAACAAATCAAATTTGAATTTTCAGATTGGGCCTTTAGTGAAATATATTAACATACACAAACAGAACATTTTTCATATTTGCATTACTTTATTTTTTCAACCAATTGTATTGACAGAGAGAAGCCAAACTGCTTGTAAATAAGCAGTGATATGAGGCATTTCAGCATAAAAGGATTTTATATAAGAAAGTTAAGGAAACTAAAGATAAGGACTGGAATACGAGTTGACAGTCTGAATGCTAAGAGATTGTATACACATAATATCTATAATCATCGGCATATTTTGTAACTAATCAATGGTTATTAGCTTGTTAATACAGCATAAGATATGTGAGTAGTGTGAATGTGAATACAAATGTCCATCCCTCACTCTTTATTTCTGTTATCTTTGCCTACACATGTAATGCTAGAACCATGGATATGGTTAATTTAATATTTCACATCACTGTTGAATTATATTTGTTAGGTTTCTGATAAAGAGAGTATTTGGGTAAGAACATTTATGCAAATCTTAATGCTGCATGTGCATTAAGAGCATGTGGTTATTTGAGAACCAATGTCATTGCATTGGTAAACACACACACATATATATATATGGTCTGGGCATGTATATGAAGGATTTTGCTGGAGTACATGCAATGACCAGCTGATCCTTGTCCACCAAGACCCAAAGGGCAGTAATGTTTATTGGAGCTTGGTGGATTCCCACATGTGCAGCCTTTGCAGCATAATTTGCTAGCAAAGGGATGAGCTGTAATGCCAGGAATATGCTAAAGATGCTGCAGCAAACCTCATTTGTTAGTGATGCCACTGCTGTCTTCTCAAGGATATCAAAATGCCTGTCAGCACCTGGATGAAAATCAGCTGACTCAGATTCAATCTGGCCAAAATGAAAATTATGATGGCTGGAGCAGGGAAAACATTTAAAACTGGGATAAGATCTTTACCTGAGATATCATTTTCAGATATTTAATTAAATGCTACAGCACCTCAGAGTTCTATTTTTTGTCATTGTATGAATGAACGAGACGACAGATGGGAAAAGTACGCTTTCCTTTTCCCGTGCTTAAGTTCTCCTCCTGGTGCAGATCCAGCCATTGCAATCTACATGCCATTCCTCAGCAAAGGGAATTACTGATAACTTGCTGAACCTCTTTTTAAGTGCATAAAGAATGCTTGGCAAAATGAGACAGCCCTCTTCAATAGTAGCTGCTTCGCTGCCCTCAATGGTTTGCAGGTTATTTCCTCATGATGTTTGAGTCTTGTTTCTATCTTCAAAGCAATAGAGACCTGGCTTCCTCAGAGACAGCTTCTTTAATCATACAAACACAGGTACGCCCCTGAAGTAAGCAGTATAACACACGTCAGGATAATGCAAGGGAAAAGGTGAAGAAAATCAGGACAAAGTCCCTTAAACCAAATAGTTCATTGATTAAACCTCAACCTACAAAACATCAAGATAATTCAGGTAAGTGTTCCCAAAACACACTTACTTATGGCTTTGCAGCCCTATAACCGAGGCAACTTGTACAACCGTCAAGGTAGACCACACACTGGCTAGATCTGCCCAGTGCTCCCATACACTGTACTCCACTGCACAGGCCTAGGAAACTGGAAATTTCCTAGAAGTATCTACTTTGGTGTGCATTAGTGTATATGTATAAAATCCTGTCTTGTAGTAAGGTAATTCAGTATTAGGCTGTGACAGCATGCGCTTCACCAGTAGGCAGCCCATGGTGCTGAGAGAGGATTTTGATAACCCCAGAGAAAGATGGTAGCCAGAACAATTCCTGCAGCCTTGGGGAAAGAATGCTGCCAGAAGAGACTGGATATCACATACATTGCCCTGGCAAAATATATGCAGTTTGTGATCCATGAGATTAGCACTTCTGCTCTCCACTCTCTCCACTTAAAAGCACATAAAATAAAGCCTTTTTTTGATAAGCATTTCCTTCCAGAGCTAAAACACTCAAAGTGTTTCACATGATAAATATATAAAGAGAGCTATCATCAACTTGAAAGTCACAATACCGCTTGAAAATGTGTAGCTGTAGCTATTTATGATGGGTGGCAGCAAAAGGGGGGGAGGAAAAAAAAAAACTCTTTCCTGGCAGCCCGCTTACTTTCTACGTTTTTTTTTTTTTCCTATAGTCTGGTGAGCCGTGTAAAAACAGTCACTGAACAGGCGGCAAGTGCGAGTTTCCTCCCGTCGGCCGCCGGGATGCAGGCCCGGGCGGGTGTCCTCGGGGATGCTCAGGGGCGCGGGGCGGGCGCAGCCGCAGGGCCGCGGCCCGCGCGGCCTCCCGGGGTCACCTTGGGCAGAGCGGCCTCGCCCCCGCTTCGGCCGCTGCCCCGCGGGCGGGCCGGGCCGGGCCTGCCCTGCGGCAGCGGGGGCGCTCCGGGGCCGCTGCCCGCCGGGCCGGGGATGCGGAGAGTGCCGAGACCCCGCGGGCGATGGCCGCGGACACCCGCCGCCCCCGCCCCCCCGAGCCGCTGCCGGGCGGGGGGCGCCGCCCGAGGCTCCCCCAGCCCCTGCCCCGGGCCAGCCCCCGCCCGAGGCGGCGACAGCGGCCCGGCCGTGGTCGGCTGCGCCCCCGCGGGCGGCGCAGCGGGAGGAGGCGCCGCCCCGGCCGTCATTTCCGCCGAGTGCGGGGCGGGGGAGGGGGCAGAGCGCTCGCCTCCTCCTCCGCGGCGGCCGGAGACACAGAGACCCAGAGCGGGGCCAGGGCAGCTCCGCCGCCGCTGCCGCCGCCGCGCCCGCGGGCCGCGCCGCCCCGCCAGCCGAGCCCGGCCCGGCCCCCGCCCGGCATCCCTCCCGCCCCCCGCCCCGGCCCGGCCATGGGGAACGCAGCCACCGCCAAGAAGGGCAACGAGATCGAGAGCGGTGAGTGAGGGGGACGCGCCGCCGCCGCCTCCGCCCGGCTCCGCTCCCGGAGGAGGGCTCGGGGCCGGGCCTGGCGCGCCCGCCCCGTGTCGACGCCGCCGCCGCAGGCCCCGCGGCCTCGGGCCGAGCCCTCCGCCCCTACAGGCCCGGCCGCGGCCTGCGCGGCGCCGCGGGGAGTTCGCCCGACCCCGGCCCCGCCGCGGGGCTCAGCGGGCTCTCGGCAAACCAGCGGGAGAAACCCGCCCGCGGCCGCCGGGCCGAGGCCGCCGTCGGGCCGCGCGTGCGGCTGTCCCGCAGCAGGTGTCCGTCCCCGGTGGAGGAGGAGCCGGCGGTGGGGCCGCGGTGTCGGCGGGCAGGTGTCGGCGCCTCCGCCAGCCTTCATCCTCGCCCCGGCCCGCTCGCTTTCCCCACCCCCGAACACACCCTGCCGGCGGGGGAGGCCGCCCGCCCGCCGCGCTCCGTCTGCGGCGGGAGGGTTTTTATCCCGCTGCGGGGAATGTAGGTCAGAAACTCCCGTGTTCGCCCGGATCGTGCAGCCCCGGTGACCCCGCGGCCGTGCCCGCGCCCCGCGGCGCAGCCCCAGCCCCGCGGCGTGTTTACATCGCTCGGGAGCGCGCTGGGTGAGCCCTCGGTACGGCGTTGCTCTCCTGAGCCCTGAGTAAAATGGAAGACAAAAGCATTGATCTGAACTCGTCATGGCAGGGAGCTTTCTGCTGGTGTTTCTGTTCGTTTGTTTGCTTTGTTTTTGTTGTTTCGTCGGGTTTTTTTCCCCTCTGAGTATTTCAGCATAACTTTGAACCGTATAAAGCCGATTCAGTTTTTGGGACGAAAACCCTAGACTTTATTTTTTTGCATATTGACTGACTTACTTCGTTTCTAGTGAAAAACTTTGGGTATGTTTGTGATGGATAAGAGTAAAGACAAGATGTAGTGAGCAGGCAGTTGTGCAAGCTCAGTGTTGTGACAACAATACCCTTTGTTACTGGAAAATCCTAGGGCATTGAAATGGAAATAACTTTAAACGTCGAAGTTGGGGGGGTTGTTGGTTTGGTTTGGGGGGTTTTTTTGTTGTTGTGGTGGGATTTTTTGTTGTTATTTTGGGGTTTTTATGTTGTTGTTTTTCTGGTGTTTTTTTTTTTTTTTTAGTGTGTGTTCTTTTTGTGTATTTACTATTGAAGTCTGGAGTAGAACTAGGTAACCCGATTTGCATAGGCCGGGTCCTGCCCACACAGCATTCCTCTGGCTTCCCAGGGATCTGCACTGGGTGCTTCCAGCTGTGGGAGCAGAGGCTCTGGCTGACCTACCCAGTTCTGATTGTTGGTTTCACCTTTCAGTTCTTGTGTCTTAGCTCACTATTATTTTAGACTTCACAATCCAAATCTGTTATGAGTGTTTGACCGTTATTGTTTAGTGGTTTATTTTTTACTTGTGTGAATTAATTTTGATGGGAAGTATTTTAGCCTAACTATAAAGATACATATGGAGAGGGTGGATTGTTTGAAGTACTTCAGATGACAAAATACTGCATTTTGTACTTTATGGTAACTGTACTGCTATTAGCTTGTGCAATTCAATAACAGTACAACACACGGTGTTTACTTTCATTTTAATGAATTCTCATATTACAAAATGCAGTAATTTTTAGGTTGGAGGAGTTTCCTTCAGAACCTCTCTCTCAGTTTGTTAGTGTTTAAAAATGAAATGCTGCTAGACCCATCAAGCTCAGATGTTTAATTACTCAGTATATTTAGCAGCAAAATTCTGTAATGCTACAACTCCTGTAACTAGGAGAAAAAAAATGGTCATTATTGACATACTGCTGGGAAAGACCAGGATTCACTTACCATGGAAAATTGATAAGATATGAATTTTATACAACTAATTCCTTATTAGAAACAACATTTCATTTACTGTCAGTGAATATTGATTGTCATCTATTCATATGATACATGGCAACCAAAAACTAAAGAAATATAAAATGAGATGGAGCTTTAATATTTCTGAATTATTTATTCACATTGTTGAACCAGTTTTCTAGTTTTGCATGTCGTGTCCTCAGCAGCATGTGTTCCAGACTACAGGACACTAATAATAAAGCTGTTTGAAGGGCTAACAGAAGAATATCCAGCTTAGAATTCTAAAGGTGATGTTATGCCTTGATTCATGCATAGAGCTTATGGAATTGTGTGGATCAAGGGCATGCTAAGGTCCCTGGAAGAACAATGAAGGGTAACGCAGCTTCCCCTGATAACTATACTTACTAGTTCGTGAAGTGTAATTTGAGACCTCTTGCAGTGTCTATGGCCAGCACAGTAAATGCTGTTCACCCAGCTATGGCCCTTACATCCTTCTCATTTATTGTAGCTTTCCCTTTAGAGTCAAATGTCTTTGGTACTTGTTACTTCACTTAGGCAATGAAGTGGAATAAAACCATGAGTATGTGAACACCAGCAGCAGATGAGAGGAAATGTTTTGGAGTATTTCTGGGCTGAAGTTGCAGGTGAATGAAATCTGAGTGGTGGTGTTTTCTTAAGCTTGGTCACCACAAGAGTGAATTGGGCTTGTGCAGCAGGGAGGGTAAGATACATTGTGTATACAGAAGATGGGAAGGAAAACTTCAATGTAATCTGTTGGCGTTATTTCTATGGCCTGCTGTTCCACGTTCTCCTAATATGCATTGGGTTTTGACTTGGAGAACCGAGTTGTCCTTTGGTAATGAGAAGCGTCAGGGTTCTGGCTCCATTTTAAACTTTGTTTTAAATGTTTTCATGGTTTTCCACAGCAGCCTACAAATTCTGAGGGCCTTTTAGAATAGTAGTATAAGTATCTTTCATTTGAAATCTGGAGAGACACAATTATCAATTGTCATAAAATTTACTCTGATTCCTCATCCTAATATTAATTAAGTCTTTGTTATTAGTTGGGTTTTTTTCAGCTGCTCCATTTACAGTAGTTGAGAACTTTTGCAACCTAGAAGTTAAAAATATCAACATGTAGTAAATTTCATTTTTTAAAAAAGGTCACAGGGAGTCCTCCTTAACTTGTTGCAATTAATGTGGGAAAATATTAGCTTTATTATTATTCATTATCTTGGAATAATTTGTGGAAGTAGCATGAAACATAACTACAACACATCTGAGGTTTAAAAAAGGTCACATAACTTTTTAGTTCAGCAAGTGAATCTGTTACTTTCAAAATCATTATGAATTTTACACAAAACAGGACCGTTTTAACTTTACTAGAACTGCTTTCTAAACTAGAATGAATGTCAGCTCTGCAAAACTATATACTTTGTAGAAAATTTTGTGTGTGTTTTACTTCAGATAACACAATAATACAGATTTTTAAAGTAATTATGATGTATGGCTCTGAATTATTTGCCCTGTTAGATATGCAGTGGAATGTCATACATGATAGCAAGAGGTTTGGCTATAAATTAATAGTAATCCCACGTGTTGTTTTGTTTGTGGTTTTTGTTGGGTTTTTTTTGTTTCCCCCATTGCCCATTCCCCTTAGGCGTGATGTTGTCTGTTTCTTCTTAACCACCAAGCTGCCTGAGAGACCAGGTCCTTACAATACACTCTTAGGGACTGGAAGATTTGTAAACTTTCTCTTCTTTCAATAGATCTTGATGACGTGGCCTTGGCCTCTGCGTATTATTTGCTGGGATTCACACAGTCTCTGCTGCTTTTTCTGTGGCACTATGTGGTAGCAAATTGCTCTTAAAATGCATTTTAAAAGGAAACTATACATGATTTTCAAAGCATAATTCTGTACATGTGTCTTCTTACCTGGTAGCCAGATCTCTGGTTCTATTAATCTGGTATGGTTTTATTAACTTTGATTTTTGTGGTCTTTAAATAGCCAAGTGCAGCATCTGTGATGTGTATTCTGCATGTGAGTTTCGTGTTCATTCACTCCCACTTTTCCTCGAAGTGTTCCCTACAGTATCTTCAGTATGACAGAGTTCCCATTATACTCAATTCTTTGCTTTTGAACTCTTATAATTTGTAGAAAGCTTAAGTAGTGCTCCGTTGAAGTGTGCTTGACAGGAAGATGCAGCCTTCTACTTTTTATTTTTCCAGTAGATTTTAACCTCCTCTGGGGACATTTCTTAAAAACTGAGGGTATTTTTTTCATATATTTCATGTGTATTCACTGCTGGGTCATTCTATTTTCTTGCTGAAGACCAAAAGAGACCACAAGTGTATTTCTGGTTAAGACTAGATGAGGCAAGGCTTTATTTATCACTGCTGACCTTGGTTAAATTAAAATTGGTGAAGTAGAGGTGGAAAGCTCTGTATCCATTGCTATCCCAAGGTAGCTGATTCCCTGTCACTTTTCCAGAGGCTGTTGCTTGAGTGTTTTTGATCGGAGAGTGTCTTTTTTCTTTTGCTCATTATGTTTAGCACTCCAGTTTTGAAATGGGTATCTTTTGGAGCCTTGTTCTTGGATCAGAATTTCAGATAAAATATGTATTGTATAAAGAGCAATTAAAAATATATATTGGAGTGATGCTGGAATGGTCTGCATGAATAACATCTCTGAACAATGTATAATATAATGCTTCTTTCCCACTATGCTGGGGTTGTACCATCTATTAATCAGGTAGGTTTCAGCAATAAGAAATAGTTGTAATTACTTGCTGAAGAAATACCTGAAAATCCCTCTGCTGTAATCACCAATGTAAGACTACAAGTATGCATTGTGTGAAGAGAGGTGCCATCTGAAAATTCTGCTTTAATTAAAAACACAATGCTTGTTCACAGCTTGGACTAGCAAAGAGAGAGGTTATCACTCATTAAAGATAGCCACGTGATAGCATAACAAAAGGTCAGAAGGGCCTCCAAGTGATAAATTGATTTGTATTTAGCTGTTGTGGTTAGGCCTTTATTACAGGCTCAGACTACTTTAGAGACAGAATATTTTAAATTACTTGGCATTCCCTCCTTGCTGGGTTTGTTTAATGTTGGTTCATCTACCCATCCACATTTGTTTAAGTGACATAATCAAAAGTAATATCTTGAATGATGCTAGGATTGCTCGTATTCTTTCAAGTCACTTTGTTCCTTAGCCTAATTAAGGCTATGCTGTGCTACAAAAATGTAGCCTGTCATTGGTACAGAGAGCGAATGTAAGGGTGTGGCAGTGAGGGTATGGTGTGGAGTGGAGGGCGCTGCTCTGTTCCACGCCAGGCTGGCAGGGAGTCCTCTCCAGACAGTGAAAGTTCTCCTGGAGCTGACACACCCCTCCTTTGGAAAGGCTTTTGGACAGCTGTCAGATTTTGTGTTTTGCCTGCATCCTTTCTAGACATCATAAAGGACTTGTTTGTCCAGATGCCTTTTTTTTTTCCTAAACTACAGCAGTTGGTTTAATAAAGAATATTGTTTCATAGCAGGTGAGTTCCAGATCTGATCTGATCTAGACTGGTTCGTTTTGTTTTATTTAATTAGTGCTTCTAGCATTTAAGCTTACAAAGTTTTCAGTGTTAGGAACCTTGAGTCAGTGGGGATTTTCCTTATAAATTTGTGAAATTTAGGGCTAGAACTTGGTAAAAAGTCTACCCTGCAGTGCTGCTCTCAAGCTTTGTCTTTGTTTGAAGTGCAAGGTGCTATTTCATAAGCATTTCTTTAATTTGCAGTTCTGCTATTCTGTCCCCTGCTACTTATTTTCCTGCCTCTGTGCCCTCAAGTGTGCTGGAGTAACTATTTATGAGACAACAAGGTGAACTGAATTTGAGATTGATCTAGGTTAAAAATAACCCTACAGAAAAGGGAAAGCAGAAGGGACTTCAGTTACCTGTATTTGGCTTCCTGATCCAGTTCACTGCAACCACACAAACAGTTGTACCAGTGCAGGTGGAATATGGCACAGACAAGAGAGTGGATAGCAGGCACTAAATAGGAGCTGCCTGACCTACTGCTGTTGCCAAAAAGAGAGCTATGGTTTCAGGCTGTACTGCAAGGATTTTCCTACCATAAGCAGTTTCTCCACTGTGAGGTAGAAGTGCTTCCTGGGAAATGGGAAAGAGAACAAAGTAGCAGTGGACCTCTGAGGAGGTAATTGAAGTGAGGAGTATGTTGTCTTAGAGTTGCAAAACTAGAAGATAAAATCACTTTGTTTCTGATTTTGGTTTTGGTTTCTTGGAGGTTTTTGGTTGGTTGGTTGGTTTTTTTACCCTCCCCTTCAATGGTTGGGAAAGGATTTAGACACATTTTATTTCTTTTTGTTATGCTGGTGTTCAGGAGGGCTGGTCATGAGCTAGAACCCCATTTTGTTTGTACATACATACTTTCTTCTCTGAAACTCTTTTGGCAAATGAGGTAAATACTGACAGGAAATGAAGGTGAGACTGTTAGTTTGTGTAGCAGGAGAATTGGGATGCAGCAGTTTAGAGGGTGTGCTATGCAGGGAGCTACTGCCCCGCCTGTGGTGTTGGGATCAGCAGTGGTGAACAGGAGTCTCTTCAGGGCTCATTTGAGCCTCTCTTTGGCATCTCCCTTGCTCTTTCTTCCACATCTCAGCAGAATCACATCCGCTAAGAGTAAGGTTTCACAAAACAGCTGAGCCCATCTGGTAACTTGCACTGTTGAAAAATCAGGTTTTATTCCTAGACCCTTCACAAGTCAGGATTCAAGTATTTCTCCAATCCATTGTTAAGGCATTTTACATAGGCAGAAAACAATGCAGATTTTATTTCTTTGGGTTATCCATAATTATTTTTACACACCAAATCAATTCACTGAGGTATCAGATGGCAAAAGACAGATTCAAAGGAAGCTTTGAAAGCACCATTGGCAATGAAATGCTCAAGTGGCAAGAAAAAGGAGTCTATATATTTTTTACTATTGAGCTCCTTAAGATCTCACTCTGCCAACTTCTTAAAAAAAAATATTGCTTCAAACTACCACTTTCTCATCTGCATTTGTTTATATAAGAAATTCAAGACTTCAAGTTTTTGGTGAGAGCTGTTAGCACCTAGAAGTTGGACATCTAGAGCTATATGAAGGTAGAGAAAAAATAGAGCAAAAAATTGCTTGGTTTGTTTGCTTGGTTTGGTTGGTTTTTGTTTGTTTTTGTTCCAATTTGCTATTCAGAGGAAGAAATGTAACAAAGTCTTTATTTCTTCCATTAAATTACCTTCTGATTTTCCCTGCCCAGAAGGAAAAGGTGTTTGCTGGCTTCTGGTAGAATGAGTTCTGCTATGTATTCCTTGTTAGACGTGTGTAAGGGTTAGGCTAACTTCTTAGCATTATGTTACGCAGTGAAGGTGTGGAAACACCTTGGTGTTTGTTTTGTCTGGGTTTTTAAAGCCACAGGTTTTGTGACTTCTGAATAAACAACCAGTTTCTCTACACTGACCTGTCATCTGTCTGTAGTTTTGAGCAATAATTTTGGTTTTAGAAACACCTTTCAGTAAATCAAGGAGGCATATAAATATGCTCTGCATGTAGGAGCTAAATGGGTGTCCAGATTCTGAGAAAGCAAAAATCTTTTCTATGACATAGCTGCTCTTTACCAGAGAAAACCTGATGAGCATTCTGAGCCGAATCCTCCCCTTAGGAAGGCTTGGAGAGGTGCTGTTCTACTTGCACTGACCTTTTTTCTTTAGAGAGATACAGTATTTCTGTGATAGACTAACCGTAAAGTAGCAAGGTATCTTACCTGTGTGTCCTTTAAAATGTTGCTAGCTGAGTGAATGTATAAACTGCTTAGTGCTTTGTAAATGTAATTGTTAGTTTGTTGTTCCTCTGCCTCTTGTTAACTTGTATCCTTTTGCTAAAATACTGTAATATTCAAACTGAGGCCATCAGGAACTTTTTGTTTCTTTTGTTTCATTCGGGTTAAGCTGCTTCCAGGAAGTATGTGCTCATTAACATACTGCACTTGCTGCTAGCACTTGTTTGTTAACCCACAGACATCCACAGCTGCCATGTGGCTCCAGAAATTAAAACAAAGGAAAGTGCTTTTTTGGCAAGAAGGTGGAAACTTGAAAGATAGAACTTTGCCTGTGCCCAGAATCAGTTTGCTTTTCCCTCTCACAAAATGACATAATTAAGGGTATGTACTCTGCTACTTCGGTAGTTGCATTGTTATTGTGATTAAGGTTAGTTTTGATTACTGTAACATTAGGCAGTTTGAAATTCTTTGTCTTGGGAAGCAAGCAGCAGTAACAGTTTCATTGTGTATGTAAATTCTGATTGTTAAGCATATGATAATCTAGCCTTACTTTGCACAGGGCAAAATTGTGATTTAACTGCTCCAAAGTCTATCATTAGATAAAGTTTTTAATGCTAATTACCTATAGTCAAGAATTTTATTTACTGCTCCATAGATTATTGTGGAGGATGGAGATTTTGATCAGGGTTTCTCATTGAAAAACTGGGTAGATGGTGAGAGAGAGAGAAAGATCATGGTATTTCCCTCTAATGGCTATGATGAAAAAGATATGTTTTCATAAACTTGTTGAGAACTATTTTATATTGGGCAGCTTTGAAAAATTCAATGCCTCAGTTGTATGTTTGTTCCTTGTGAAGACTTGTGTAGTGAGAAGCACACCCTGCAACTCCCAGCACTGGTCCTCTGCTTTGGGAGCTCTGGGTTAAGCATTCTGTAGTAGTAAAGTGCGACAGTGCATCATGTGTTCAAGCTGGATTCTCTCCATTGGCTGAAAAAGCTACATTGCAGTGGTATGTGTGTAGTGAACTGAACTTCAGAGAAAAATTAGGTGCTATATCTTTTAGCTTAGTATAATGGCTTGTATGAATAACAAATTGCAAAACAAGCAAGTTTTGAAATTTGTTTAAGTGTACAGCAGCTTCATGGGATGTGGAATTGCCTGGGAGATTGTGGATGTGTAGTGCTTTGTAGTGGTTCTTAGGGTGTTTCCTGGTTCTTTTGCAAATTGGCAATTTCTTTTTCCCTTGAATTTCTTGAGGATGATCAGATGCAAAACTGACGCTAACAAAAATTAGCCTACTTTTCACACAGTTTGCACTAATACCTCATAAAGTTCAGTTTCTATCTAAATTTGGTCTATTGTTATGACCTGCTTTCTTCCAAAAAGATTGTTCTTTTGATACTACCTATCTCATAATCCAACTGTTTGTTTAATATTCAAATGCAAAATTTATTTCATTTGCATATTAACTTAGGTTTTTTTATATTGAACTCCAAGGTAGGGCATTCTTGAACTTAAAAGAATGTATTCAGAGTTTGGAGTTCTTCAATTTCAATTAAAAATTTTTGGTTTTAAGCAATACGCACTATCATGTGTTGGTGATGAACATCAAACACCTTGCATCTCAGGTGAACACTCAGGAAAAGGTTGTCAAGGATGGAATGATGTTCATGTGAAGAATTACTATGTAATTGCTATGTAAGTGACATCTCTTTTCTAGAATAGCTAGAGGGCATGATCTGTAAAACTGTGTGGCACGGAGAGTGAGGAATGTCCTATGCTTGCTTTTTTCTTGCCTTTTTTATGTAACTGCTTTGAGTCATTGCTTCTATTGGCTTTTTCCTTAGGAACAGATATCAATTTATTCCTAATAAAGCATTAGAGGTCTCCTTGAGAATGAGAAACTACAGAAATGAGCATGGAGGAAAAACCAGACAGCTGGTAAAAGAAGGAACGTGAGTCGAGAAATGTAAAAACAAAGGGAGCTCTGAGCAGAATATGGTCTGGGTCTTGTCCACATACTCCCATCCCAGAAAAGGGAGTTGATGGATGCTGGCCAGAGATGCTCTGTCTGAGGAGGTCAAAGTACCACAGGTGTCAGACATCCTGGAAAGCTTCTTCCACCTGGTTGCAGCTTGGTCAGAGCAGTAGAGTCTTTGACAAAGAGATCCTGAATCGTGTGGAGACTTAGAGAGGAAATGTATAAATATAAAGATGAACTAAGAGCATCTTAATAAGACGTTTTGGAGAAGCTGAAGTCTAGGTTGCCATTAATCCCACTTGGGCCATGGCAAGCTTTTGTTCCACCTTATCCCAGAGGGAGCTAGCTTTCAGGACCCCAGGCAGAGCGTTATGGGTGTGCTCCTATCTTTTAATGTATTTTTCCTGACTGGGCTCTGGATTTAGCCCAAAGTACAAGCTGATCCACCTGGCATCGTGCCTCTCCTGATGGTAGGAGATCCCATCCCCTGCTGTCTAGGCAGGGCAAATGGTGAGAAAGTGATGTATGAGGGCATAATGGAATTTTCCAAGATGAGGTGTGAAGATGAACAGGATGCCATGAAGCC
This sequence comes from Fringilla coelebs, assembly GCF_963513975.1. Lineage (NCBI taxonomy): Eukaryota > Metazoa > Chordata > Aves > Passeriformes > Fringillidae > Fringilla > Fringilla coelebs. The sequence continues at coordinate 14,113,244 of NC_140067.1, forward strand.
TGCCGAAATACTGCATGGGAAAGACGTGTATCTCACGGGACAACAGTCTTCTGCTGGGGTTATTCCTGCCTCAGTCTTGTAGTTGAGTTCAGTTCTTGCTGCAGAGGCAGAGGACATCCTTGACAACCTTCATGCCAGGTGCCCGAGGATACATTCTGGGGTTTTGTTCTGCCAGTGGTGCCAGGTATACTTGGCACATTGTATAGCCTCAGCCACTTCTTATGGGATTTTAGGGAGTTGTTGGTTTTTTAGTTTTGTTTTGGTGGTTTTTGTTTGTTTGGGGTTTTGGTTGGTTGGTTATTTTTTTTGTTTGTTGTTTTGTTGGGTTTTTTGGGGTTTTTTTTTTTTTGTTGGTTGGTTTTTAAAATGGAAGGTGTCTCTAGAAGTTTGGTACTTTCAGGAGCTAAAATGGTATTAGTTATTCACTTCAGAAGAGTTCGGATCTTTTGGTGGTGGTTTTTGGGTTTTGTTTTGTGTTTTCTGTTTTTAAGCAGATGCTTGAATCTATGCAGTTTATTAAAGAAAAACATCTGCTAAGTAATTGTCAGCAGAAATATAGAACATAGTTTGGTCAAATAACTTGTTCTTTTCAACTATAAGACAGTGATGTATGATGATTTGGTTGAATTTTCAAGCCAGTTATACCCCCTATTACTTGTCACTGTTACTTTAGAGTGTTTTTTCAGTACCTATTTTAGAAGCAATTTTATAGTGTCTGCTGGGCAAGAGTCTTCAGAGTAGAACCTGATTTTTGCTGGTATGAGATATTTGAAAAAAAAAACAAAACATGTTTCTACTGTCTTCAGCTTGAAGTTTGAGGCTATAATTATGAACCATTCTTCAGCTTGCTGCTTATGCAGTACTTACATGACCAATTTTCCTTGGCAGTAAAGCTGACTTGAAAAATGCCTGCCCTTATCACCCCTGCTGCTCTGCTCATAGCTACAATTCACTGCTCCTCCTGTGCTGATTCAGCTGTTCAAGGACTGCTCTGTGTCTCACCGCAATGGTTAAGACCCTTGCTCCCACCTGTTTTAACCCTTTGTTTCATGGACCTATCTTAAAACACCACCCCTCCTTGTGTTGGGCTGTTACAAAGGAGAAATCCAAAATGAGGAAATGGTGTTGCAAGTGGCTTTTGCCATTGAAGAAAATAAAGGTTTCACTGAGGGAAAGAAGAAAATGTTACTGTTGCATAGTGTCAATATCACCTTTTGGATATGTTAACATGAGATTGTTTTTCATTTGAGGGACTCTTCAGAGCCTTCCCTTGATCCAGAGGTGCTGCTGATTGACTTTGTTGTGCTATGCATCACCGTGCCATTCTCAAATACTATCTGCAAGAGTTGCCCCATTTTTTGCTTACGACTGAGACTAAAATAGTGTTTGTATCATTTTAGTTCTGTTAAATGTGATTACCCTCATGGCTGTCAGCATGATTTATTTTGTCAAAGGTATCAAAAAGATCACCAGCCTTCCTCTTCATATTTTAATTGCTCCAGAATGTACTCAAGTATTTGTTAGGACAAATAAAACTGGAAAATGACCAAAGCCTGCACATTCCTTTTAGATACAGCATGTGAGTAGGGAGTAGCAGGAGGAAGAAGAGATGTACAGAATTGTGCAGCAGGACAATGCAATACCAAAGTTAACCTAAATGGTATGGTAAAGCTAGAGGTGTAAGCATTGGAAATGTAGTATGATCTTTGGCAAAAAAAATGAAGGCATCTCTTGCATTTATCTTTTCTGCAGTTGAACTGAGTTCTTACTTAGTGGTGAAGATACATCCTGCAGAAAATAAGTATTTTTAATTTAAAGTAAAAATAAAGTTTATAGCCTTTCTGTCCCTTCTTTCAAAAATAACTTGTGGTAGTTCTGCCATTCTTTGTGTGAAAATAATTCCAAACAGAAAATAGTAGTTGGCTGGTTTTACACAGTTCTATTCACAACACTATAATTTTCTCCACCAACTAAATTGACTCATTCATTTCCACTAATACATACAAACTTGACTTGTTCCACTGCCAGTCTAGTTGTTAAGAGGACTAGCCCAACACACAGTGGCTGAGAAAACAGAGCAGTAGATGTTCAGTGTGGAAAGCATGAAAGTGCAGTCCTGTCAAATGCAGTTCCTTCGGACTTGGACACAAATTTTTCACCATGAAAATTGTCAGCCACTGGAGTGATCTCCCCAGGGAAGTGGTGGACTCACCAACAGCAGGACACTTAAGGTTCAGCTGAATAAAGTGCTGGGCCATCTTGTCTAGGGCATGCTTTTGTCAAGAAAGGTTGGACCAGATGAGCCTTGAGGTCCCTTCCAACCTGACGTTCTGTGATTCTCTGTCATGTTACAGAGAAGCTGAGTAGCAGAGCATGTTTGTTGAGCTTGAGATTGTTTGGTACTTGTGCAGCACTAGAGAGGGGTTTGTAGAAAGTGACTGCTAGCTGGGAAGGAGACAATAGATAGGTACATTTTTAAGAAATAAAGCTAGGATGAGAATTTTGATTGCTCTCAAATGGTGTGAACACAGTGGGATAATCTCAAGGCAAGAGTTATATGAAAACACTTTTGATTTCTTGTTGAATGCACATTTAATAGTGAAAAGGAGACATTTAGTGAGGGAAATACATTTGGGGAAAATGTATGCTTCAGTTGTGAAAGAGGGAATATATTCAGTATATGGGTGTAAGCCGCAATATTGGCAACTTTCTGAGTCGAAGTAATATTAAATACTGAAGAGGGAAGATGTCAGAAAATTAATAGTATTATTGGTCCCTATTAAGTATTTGCTAATGATACAGGTATCAGCTATAGCATTATAGCACAAAGAGTATTTTTCCTCTTGCAAAATATAGAAGTATATTAGTATTGTGTGTTTAAAAAAAAAAAAGAATTGTTGACATGTCTGTTGATGTTACTCCTCTTTGGGACACTTCTTTCTTTGCTGAAAAGAGCCCAGGGGACCTTTATTGCACTCCAAGGATATGATGAAGCACTAGATCTCCCTATTTGTGATTGATTGCATCAAGAACTATTCAATGAAAGGTAGCATCAAAATTTTTCTGGGTTTCATCACATGGCAGAGTGTATTCTCTCATGACCGATTAAACTGCAGATGCTGCTGACATCTGTTATTGTTTGGGAGGTTCTCATTTCTTTGTGTAGTTGCAGGAGGGTTATCTGAATCAGAATTACTTTCCTGCTGCAGCAGCATCAACCTTGCAGTATTTTATGAGACAACATGTAACCGCAACAAAACCTGTATTTCATTTTTATAGATGTATTTACTGAGGTGGTTTTGTGGTCCAAACACAGAGTAATTGTTACAGATTGGATAATTTAGAACTGAACATCGAGGACTGCAATGTGAATTACCAAAATACTATGCTTAGACATCATTGCTGTTTAAAAAGTACTTCCAGCTAATCATTCTGTTCAAGTACTTCTTCACTGGTGATAGTGTTTAAGAAGGAATGGCAAAATTAGAACAGTTTTGAAAGATGACCTACAAGCCAATATAAATCTGGTCCTTGAAATTTTTAAAGGCAAAAATATAGTCCTAACAGAACCCTAATATTTTTAGATGCTTTATACTGAAGTATGCATACTTGATGTATAGATGGAATTCATTTAACTGAAGGAAGAAAAGCTCTGAACAAGGGCAAGAAAACATTTGCTACCATTACCGCTTCATGATTTTTCAGGTTGGAGAAAGTGAGGAGAAGGATAACAGTTTTAATACAACAAATATAATTATGCTCTAGGCAAGATGACTGTTTGTAAACATTTTGTTGTATTTTGACAATGATGATGTTGGTGAGAGATACATTGGAATTGAAGTTAGGAAAATGGGAAGAAACAGTAGTTAATATATTGATAGTTGCATCTTAAAGCATTCATGTGGTAGTGGTTTATTTATTTATATTCTGTGGACATTGTACATGACATACTATATGAGAGCAGATATCAGTTCATCTTTTTACTGGTAAATGCACAAAAGAGTGGAGATGATGGCCAGCTCTTGTTCCATTCCCATCTTACTCACCAATTTTGATAAAGTGGCCAAAGTAAGAAAATAAGAGGCCTGTTTCAAGAGAAGGTCTTTCAATATATTGTGGGGAGCTTCCTTAAGCAAATGTATTTGATTCATTTAAATAAAAGGAAATAAAGTATATCTGAAGTATTTATCCTCTTAGAATTTTTTTTAATTTTCTATTTAAATCTCAGAATGTGGGGGTCATACTGCTATTCCAAGTAGCATTAATTTTGATCTGAAGATAATGATATGTATAAAAGCCCCCTGTAAATAGGCCATAAATCATTTGCAGTCTATAGTGGTGGTGTGGCAGTAATATTTTGAATTTGGGCATCTGGTTAAGGGTAGAAAAATTTGGACATTTATGTTCAAAGTTGATTTTTTAAAATTAAGCCATTAATAGGTAGGTGATCTGCTTTTCTTTGGTTCTTCTATTGGCACATACTAGCATGGTGCAATTAACATTTTTTCGTACGTTAATGAATGCTTTAACCTCTTAACAAGAGCATTTTTAAGAAGAATTTCACTTTAAGAAATTGAAAATCTTTTTGAAGTTAACTCTTATATTCTGGTCCTCTGTTACACAATGTAGGTATTGTATTTTCATTAATTCAAGCTACATGTTGCAGTATTACTTGTTGATTTATTAACAAAGACAATCTAGCTTAGGAACAAATTAATTTATGAGGATCAAGACAGTTTGTCTTAATTCAGTGTTTCTATTTTAGTACATGTAACAACATAAAAGATGTATTTTCCTTGCTGTATTTTCTTCATATTCTTTTCTTTGAGTGATTTTTAATGACAAACACTGTTAGGATTCTCACTAAAAGAAAATATTTTCTTGCCAGCCAGTCTTTATACACCATGCATCTGTCTTCTGTTTTGTCTTTTGTCTTTTAAAGTCTGGTATAGAAAGTATTGTGGCCTATGAAATTGTCATTGTTAATGAACTTTACCCCTCAAATCCTGCACCTGTTCAGGTAATATTTAAAAAAGAGAAAGGATGTGTACACCTTGTTGAAACAAGGTGCCATGGGGTGCTTTCTAACACCTTGTATTTCAAGAATATATTTTAATCTCATCTTACAGGATAATTAATAGTGTTTTAAATAGTAAACAGTGATGACTATGGCATATTAAAGACTATGCATTTTAATATTTTTAGCTACTTGATATTAGTTTAATTTTGCTTTTCTTAGAACTAAAGGTTACATTATTTCAGTATATATATTTTCAGTATCACTATATTCAGGTCGTTTTCAGTATCTTACTTTGCCTGGTAAGAGTAGAATTATTCAAACACTTCTTATGCTGTCCATTCTTACCATCATTTGTGATATTTGTGATTATGGGCTGGGTAGATTTCTAGAGAAAATGAAGGCTGGAAATGGAGCTTTCCTATTCTTGGTAAATAAACCAGAAAGTCCACCAAAACTCAATGCAGCCAAATTGATGTTTTCAAAATAAAAAACTGGGCAGCTCACCAGTGGAATACTTCAGGAAGGAGAACCTGTGTACCTGTATATCATTTGTGGAAGATGAGTGTGTGTTGTTTCTGAGGGGAGTCAAAGATACAGCAAGAATACGCCACAAAGAGTTTGAGCAAATAGTGGAAGACGACCCATGAAAAGCACAGCAAGGCATTTTTAGACTGAGCATGGCTAAAGAAAACTTGTTATGGGCTTCTCACCTTCATTTCTATGTATAGGTAGATTTTTATACATTCTTTATAAATATCCGGGGTTGAATCAAGACAATCTGCAGAGAGCAGCATTTCACTTACTTCTGTTCAAGTGATGAGTGGGGTGGTGGAAGCAGGTAACCTGTGCAGGTGAAGTAGGTGACAATGTGTGTTTGGGTGAGGAGCATGGGCTTGGTTGGTTTTTTTCTTGACTGGCAGAGCTCTAGTGATATGTACTGTCCAAAGGTTCTTTTGCTGTATCACCTAGGTCTTTGCCTTCATTTTATGGTTTAGTGTTTCTGTCAACAGGCTGAGATGTGACTTTTCGGGTGATACATAATTTTCCTTTCCTGGGCAGTTAAAAATGAGTATATGTTTTCTCTATAGAAACAGCTTCTCAGAGTTTGTGATCACACTCCACCAGACATAAAGTGTGCCACTTTATTTTGCAAAACTGATTCTGTCTTGCTGCTAAGAAAGTTTGTAATTCTTGTGTAAATCTATAAGCTTTAAAAAAACTCAGGTGAAACAATTCCAGTTCTGTCAGTCCTCCATTGTCCATAATAAAGAGTCATCTTAGAATGAATTTTTATGGTTCTGTAGCTCTTATTATAATTAAAGAATTCCTTGCTCAGGCGAATTAAAATCAGTCTCATGATGGGGGCAAGGGGAGAGGGTTTTATTAAGGAGTTGAACTTATTTCTCTCATTTTATGTATACTTCTTGAGTTCTGTTGAACTTCTTTCAGCTGTAATTAACATACACACAGACGCCCTCTCTGTTTTTTCATTACACCTTTTTCCCAAGTTGTCTTTCCACGTAGATCTGTTACAGACAGATTAGTTTTATGTCTCCATTATGGTTTTGTTCAAATTGGAGTTTTTACAATAGTGCATGCACGCATTATTTTCTGTTGAAGGTCTATATGAAAGTTATTTGATTTGTTACTAAAAGTTAACCAATGCAGCAGGTAGAGAATAAAATAAAGCCTCATTTTCCTCCCTGCTTGTTTTCTTCCTGTTCTAATAGTTTTTATTTCTTTGTGAAATAGGCACCCAAGTAACATTTCATCATCCTGGGGATAAAAAAACAACAGTACCTACAGCTGAAAATCATATGATTTGAGTAACTTGTCACAGAACAAGGACAGGGTCTACTCTTCAAGGATGGTATTTAGTAGCCTTTGGCAGCAGCTTGTCCTGATACTGCTAAAGGCTACTTCATCCTGCTTCCAGAGTTCTGTAGGTCTTTCCAAAGGGGCACAACTGATATATTTCCTTCTCTGCCTGATCCTGAGTGAGTGCCAGGATAGTTCCATGCATTGTTCTGCAGGAAGTACCAGTCTGTGGAAAATCGAATACATGCCTGTATCTGTTGTTACAAAGAATGTGTAAACAAGGGCTGTGCAGAGGTTATGAAAAGAATACTAACTCCAACTTTTTTAATGCCTTTGAATGCCAAAAGGTGAAATATAAATCATGTCTTGGAGACAGTTTTCTGTTCAAGTTATGTAGACAAGTACTTGTTTATATGGTTTGATTTGTAAATGTCTTCCTATGAAAAGGCAGTAAATTTTACTAGTCAGTTATTGTCTTTATTCATAAATATTCATAATTAGTATGACTAATTTAGTTGACTTTATCCAATATCACTGGAATTCCTGGTTTTTTATTTTTAGAATGTAAAATAAAGCTAAGAGGTAATGCGGTAGCTCTTTCAGTGGCATAGTTTGTGGTTTGCATATTTTTATGTTCAAGTTAGAGGAATTTATTAAAAATTATGGGAAGAAATCAATCTGTATATATATTATATCAAGTTTAAGACAGACAGTTTGGGATCATAAGAAGGGAATAGGTATTGTGGTAAGCCTCTGCTGTCTGGATCTCTGTGGGAGTTCTTTTTTCTAAACTCAGAAGTACTCCTAAAAATCTCATTTGAAGCCCACCCATCAGTGTTTTGTACAAATAGCAGAAGTGTGTCATGCTCTGGTATCACAGTATGAAAATTGTTTGTAGATTCTGTTCAGCTCCTATCCGAGGTCAAACTGCAGTATTTGTTGACCTTCCTACTTAGGCTTGATGCACTGAAAATCTGGGCTGTTAAACTTGGGAGTCATATGATTGTCTAAATCCTTACTTCTCATTCGCGATGTTCCAGAAAAACAAGGCAGAGGCAATGCAATCAGGCTTGACAGTCCTATTGCTTTTAACCATTTCTGAATTTCTGTTAGGGAAAGTATAGGGAAAGTAACAGGGAAATTATTTTTGGAAAATAATTAGCTTTTAAAATTAGTTGGCACTATTAAGCACCTTTCATCTGGCAAATAACTACAAATATTAATTTAACAATTAACTCTTTAGAAGACCTAGGCATACAGCAATACAGTAAAGTGGCTACTTATAATTACCCTAGGCTTGTAGTAACACTTCTAGTAACTTAGAATAATGTGTATCTTCATTTTTTGACAGTCATACATCTAAGTTGGCAGTCTGTTACAGAGAGAAAACTATACCTTATTTTATGGCAATTAGTATATCAATTTACTTCACGTTCTCAAAGTGCTTATTAATTTTAGCTCAAAATAGATCAAATGTACCACATGTGACTGCTGTATCATAATACTACATTTCTATTTTTAAACCTAAATGGACTCTGGGAAAGTACTTTGCAAACTTTTGGCTTCTATTGCAGAGCAGGTTTCCCATGTGTTCCTGCATAAAGTGCCTCCTAATGGGGTCCTGGAATAGCCGTTTGTCTTTCTGGTCATGTTTCAAGTTTTTATGTTTGTTAATTAAAAAACCCTGAAACAAAGTCAGGTGAATTGTGTAAATTCTTCTTCAAAATAAGGAAGCTGGGGAAACTTCATCTTCTTCATTTCAGTCCTGAAAATGTTCAGATACTGCAAGGGAAAATGAAATGTGTGCTGGAAGTCATGAGCTCAGAATCATATCAATAGTATTTTGTTTTGAAATTGTTTTCTCTGTGAACTTACATTCAACACCAAAGAAAAAAATGTTTGTTTCCCTGTAAGTTACAAGCCTTCCCTGTAAAAGCCTTCCCTGTAAGGCTTTCAAAACTTATTAATCTCTTATTAAAAATAAGTCTCATATTAAAAATATGCTAACTATTGGAAAGCAGTCTTTACCTTTCTTACTCTGAAGTCATGGAGTCATGGTTCAGAAGTCATGTTTAGGTTAATATTTATTTTGTAGTGGCCAGTCAGGATCTCCTTATCTCCACTGCACATGGTCCAAGTTAAATGTTAAATCTCACCTCACCAAGCCATCACAGTCATGAAAATGGATAAAGAGAGAGAGTTGCCAAGGCAATAAATAATTTTAGTCATTTCTAGGTTGAAGGCAGCTGTAGAATGCAAAAGATGAGTCTTAGGAGAGCAGGTAAAATGTTACTAAACTGTTGGTTCCATGGCTCTGTCAGAGCATGCAGTGGTGTTGTACACTAATTGTTGTTGGGCTTTTGAGCATAAATGTGTGTAATCACCACTTGTAGTAATTCAGTCTGAAAGTTACAAAGACAAAAATACCAATGACAAGCAGCACCGCAGATACCAGTATTTAACCACATCATAAAGGAATATTAATTATTTTTGAAGTCTGGGCTACATCATAATTTGGGGTGTAGGGGAGTACCCTTAGGTGATCCACAATAAACTTTGGATGTTTTGATTGCTTAGCCTCTGAGCCAAGGAGCAGAAGTGCTTTTCTGAAGTCACTTTTCATGCTCCGGTCTTGGCTCTGGCTGAAGAGATCGCACCCCAAGGTCAGATTTTTTAAAATTATTATTTCATATGAAGATATCAACATATTAATGATGCTGCAGCCACTAAGTTTTACAGCTTAAATGTCTCAATCAGTATCTGTAGCAACATCAGATAGAAATGGAAGGAAGCAGAACAAGATCTACCAAACTTTAGTGTTTGAGGAGTTCATTTTTTTAGCATGCCCAAAGTGTATCTGTAGTTTGGTATTCATTTCCTAAGTCAGTTATAGCCAAGTCATAAGTTGCTAAAATACTGAAGAATATTTTAGAAGTGGGTATTTCATCTTTCCTTTATGCCCAGTTGGCACTCAGTAACCAAATTAAGCTTCCATTTCAGTTTGAGAACTGAAAAGAGTTGAGATAATGAGATTGTGTTAAATCAGTTTTTGGCCTTTGACCTTCTAAAATGAATGTCTAAAAGAGAATTAAGGGTGAAGTTGTATAGGGACATGGAGTATTGTCCTTTAAATTTAAATGGCTGAAAAATCGGTGCAGCAAGGGGTTAGGCTATTTTTCTTCTCCACGTACAGTGATAGGGCAGACCTTTTTATCTAGAAAAATTTTGGCTACACTACACTCTTGGCGGCTTGCATTGTGCAACTTTTATTTTTTAATAATATAAGAGAATAAAACTCTTCTAATTGTTTGACACTACTGGTGAAGATGCCTTTTCCTGCTCTTTAATGTACCCTCAAGCTCAGGTTTTGTCTTCACTCACTGTAGTGGTTTCAGATGCAGAGCCCTCACTGTGTCCTTCTTTAGCTCCTTGTTTCAGTTTTACCTCTACCTTGTGCCAGCTCCCTAATGCAATCTTGCATCAGTTCTCAATTCTTTGCCTGGTAGCCCTTCCTCTGATTTTTTTTTTTTTTTTGCCTTTCCTCCCCCTCCCCTCCAGTTCTGTTGTGAAATTCTAATTTTTGACCGAGTGTTGATGACGTTCTGGTATATTCTAATATTGTTGTGTTCCCAATGCTTGTGTCATACTTGTTCCTGAAATGGACACTTACTGGCAGAAAAAAAAGTATTTTAATTTTAAACTGTTTTAATGGCTCACAATTTGTTATAAGCAAAGAAGCAAGTGTAATTTCCTTTATCTTTCATATTTTAACCTGTTTTAGCAATAATTAAAGTTGCTGGTGTAAATATGTCTTGAAAATATCTATTTCACTCAATATGTTTTTTTAGGAAGCCTTAATTTGGGGTTTATTTGATTTAGGACAAAAATTATATGTGTCTTTTTTATGTGTACTTATAATTCTCCTAATTTTTAATGTGTCAGCCAGTTTATGTTGTTTACTGTCAAAAGTGTGATATTAAACCATCTTCTTGTCCAATGCAAAAAAAAAAAAAAAAAAAGTGTTTGAACTTGAGGATGCCAATTTAAGCATGAAACATCAAAATAAGTCCTATTTTTAATTTAAACAAAAACCAGTCAATTTTATTTGAAATTGTTTCCATGTGTATGGCTGAATTTTCTGTTGAATTTCAGGCTACCAATTATTTTTAGCCTACAGAAATTAATAAGAACAGATGGAATGTATGATTAGAAATTTTGGCATATTGAGCAGTCAGGCTGAACTGAAAAATACTTGAATATATAATATGTGGAACAGAATTATATCAAAGAGGTATTTGCAAAACCAGAGGTGCAAAAGAATTCTGTGAAGAAAGGCAGAGAGAACATCTGAGCTCAGCTTCCACAGCACACTGCCCAGGACATGAGTAAGTGGCCTCTTCTCTTGCAGGTGGCTGTGTCCAGTTGTGTGTGAGGTAATTGTATCTCTAGATGTGTGTTCACCCCTTTAAGGGAGTGAAACAATTTCAACAAAAACTGCCCAAATGAGAGGAAGGAGGAGGGCAAATTTTTCAAAATACTGTGTAGTGTATATATTCATGTAATGATGGTCATATATGATTTTCAGAATTAAAATATTTACCTAGAGAGAAGAATTGCATTTTTAATAGTATTGGGAAAAATTTGTCTTTGTAGAAAAGGAGAAGAATTAAAGGTTCATGCTGAGTTTCCTGCCCCTGCTATTTTCATACCTATTCTAGGTGACTGCAAGCCTTTTGTTATTAGGGTTGTTAGTTATGGATTTGTTTGCAGTTCTTCTGAAAGTATGCTTTGCTTATCTATATTCCTTGAGCTGGTTGCCTTAAGTAGAACAAAATTTGTACCCAGAATATCAGCCCTTCTTTCCTGTTTCTTAGAGTGAGTATATATTTACCCATTTTTCCTCAGAGCAAGGAAGGAAGATAAACTTGTTGTTTCAACATGAATGGCAATGAGGCTGCAAGTTTTCCAGCAATGCATAAATGCATTGTTAGCCTTGCACAACTTTACAGAAAAATCATGTATCAGCAATGTTTTCAAAAATTGCAATAATACTTTGCCTTATTTGGCTCATAAATGAAGCTGATATTTTCTTCTGAAAGTGTCAACTTCACAGAGATAAAGGAATTCAAATGTCATATGTTACCTAATAATAATATGTAAGCACTCATTTTCACTTCAGGTAAGTATTCATTTAGGCTTTTATTTATTATAGATTTAAGTGCTGGGCTTTTTTTTTTTAATTGTATTAGAAAGGTGAGGAGAGGGCTCAGTTACTGCAATTACTAAGTTCATTATTTTGATACTTCACTTAAATGGGATGCCATGTGTTTCCTTCCACCCACCCTCCCTAGAGTGGAGGAAGGTGGATCTTATAGTGGAAATAAGTTTAGAAAAATTGCCCAATGTAGTGCAACTGTTACCTCATTTTGGCAGTTGGCAGCTTTCTTGGGTAGATTTTAACTTGAGAGGAATTGGAAGAAAACCAGAACCTTCCCACATGCCATGTGACTCCCAGAAATAACAATTCTGTATTGAGCTTGTTAGGAAGAGCTATGAGCATCTGAGACTGGCTCCCAGTGAAACATGTTTGTTCTTCCAGGAGGAAGAAATGGAGCCTCTGGCTAGTTACAAACTTTTAAGCATTTTTTTTCTCAAAATGGTTCAAGTAAATTAAGATAAAAACTCAAGAGATGTCTTCAAGCTCTGCTAAATTAGAGAGATTTTTATTTCCCAGAAATAAGATGGGCCTGTACGATGCTATTATGAGACAGACTTCGCCCATTCAAAATAGAAATCGTCAAAACATTTTCTTTATTTCGGAGTAATCGTGATTAGCATGGCCTATCCTATGATGTGACCAGTGCCAGATGGAGGATGACATTCCCAGTTATTAGCAGGAAGGCCCTAGGTGGTGAAGCCTGTTTGGGAATGGATCTGCTCTCCCTGTGTGCAGTCTGCAGTGGAGGTGGGCGCTGAAGCACATGGTGCTACACAAGAGTCAGTATCCTTGTTCAGGAGGGTATGGGGTTGATTGTCACTGCTTTGAGAAGATGCTTTTAGTGGCAGTTCACGGTATGAAACAGTGATTTTCAGAATGCATTTTTAATTACTCTTTGCTCTTATTTCTCTTTAGAGAAAATTAAAGGTAAATACAACTTCAACTAATGGATGTCCTTGTATCTAATTAAAAAGTAGCTTTGAGGTGATTTACTGTGGTTAACCTGTCAGTTAAAAGTTTATATTGCACTAAATTTAAAAATATTTCTTTATTTTATTTTAATAGTGTTACTGTGGAAAAGTTTATACTTTGTGAAATCTGATGGAGTGAGCTCAAATACAAGCAGACAGCATAACAAAAACCTGTTTCTTAGAAATATTTGCTTTTTAAACAAAATGCAGAATTGTTAAATTTCTCAGAATAAAAATGTTATGTATTATCAAGCCCTCATTTTCAACTAAAAATAAGAAAAAATATTATGCTCAGCACAACTTGTAACTTTATAAGCTGGTGAGGGAACCACTAGTTTCTTTTGATCTTTTTAAAAAAAAAATCTTTGATCCTGATGCTTTGAAAGGGAAAACACAATTGAAAGGTTGAGGATACAATATTAAGGAATTATATCTTTGCTGACGTTCATATTGCATGTGGAGCTAGCATACCATGTGAATTGTTTGACTTTGTTCAAACAGTTGTTCAGAGAATTACAAAGACTGGTGTAATTTATCTGCAAAAAAGAAAAGAAACACTGTGCATTTAATCTTGTAGTGTTTCTTTCCTGGAAAGTCCTTCCTGCTTTCCTATACTTTAAAACAAACATAAGACCAAATTAAATATACTTGTAGTCATGTTATTTATCTCATTCTTTGTAAATAGAAGAGTGAAAGATATCTTTTGACCATTCTACCTGTCCAAGCTTTAGTTGTTTTGACATTTGTTATAAAGTAAAACATGGGAATGTCACAAGGTAATGTGGACTCAAGCAAAGTGCCTTTGCTTAGTGGTAAACACATTTAATAAATAGCTAAAGGCAAATGTTTAATTTTAAGAATTTTTTTTAACTTGGTGAGGTATATCTGTTATATTCAAATTTAAATACTATTTAAGAATATATTCAGACTAATAATAAACAAATTCACCCTATGTGAAATAAACTCAATATAAATTAGAATTTTTAAATTAAAACCCATCACAAATAGGGAAAAAAGTACAATCTGTGAACTTCATTGCTGTTTCACTAAGAAAAATAGCCAGTAATTAGAAGGTTAGTGTGTGAATTATTTCCCCTCTAAAAAATATGAGATATTCAGTTGTGTTTATACAACACATTACAAATGAATGACCGAGTACTTCTAAAATTTTCTGTTCAGTATTATAGTTTTTTTCACCTCATGCTTTGTTTGGTCTTAAACCAGCAGATGGCATTTGTTACTCCATTTAAGTGCAGACTAACATATATTTTGTAAACACGGTGTAATTAACCTCAGTATATAGAGAAATCATGTTTTCTGAGCTGTGCTTCTGATGCCTCTGCAGTCCTGCAAGTTCCTGTAGTCGAGAGTCCACTCACTTAGCACAAGGTGTCTTTGGTGAACTCTGAAATGCCCTCTTAGATGTTCTGCAGCCTCTTGTCCTGTGGCCAGCAGCATCCCCTCTACTCTTCAGGGTTTAATGCCTGTGTTCTACTCTAGCTGCTTGGGGGATAGTGCGTGCTCCACTTGTTCCTCTGTTTTGTGGGGTATCTGAAGCACAGTAGGCTGGTGGGAGAGGAGGGAACAGAAACCTCTAGGGCAGCCTGCAGTCTGGTGAGGCACTGGAATGAATACAGGGGCTGTGTAGTGGTGAGCACATCTCTGCAGCACTTGGACAAATGTTTTCTGCTTCACGTTACTTTATGAAAGCCACTACTGTATTCTAATTTGCACTCTCTACTCCTGCAGTCTATGAAAAAGCACTATCCCTTTTAATAGAGTTACTTTGGGTTTGGTTTCTTTTTCTTTTATTTTTCTAATTGAACCTAAATGTCATATAATCAAGGAACGCTGTTTTTGGAGGAAAACAAAGGTATGAATTTAAAATACTTAGCTCAAGGTGGAGTCATTTGGTTTGGGTTATTTTTTCCCCTAGGAAGTGTGCTGGTGATTTAAAATGCAGATTGACTTCCTGAAAGTGTTACTAAAATGTCTCTGGTTACTCTAGTATTTAGCATTCTGGTCTTTTATTGTGCAATACAGATCTGATGGTGAGGTGTAGCTGCTAATATAGTGAATAATTTTCACCTACAAAACTTCAGTTTGGGTGAACATTTTACTGCTGTTCTTTCTCTTATTTCCTCCCATTATCCTGCATCAAAAATTATCTGTAAATATGACTGCAGATCTCTCAGAGTTAATAATAATTTGTTATGTGTGGCACTCTGATTCAGGACACATAATGCTTAAAGTGTCTTAGGAAGGAGTTTTTGAACCTAAGTGTGCCTCACATGGGGCAGTTCCTTACAAGTTCCTTTAGCTAAGTAGCTAGACCAAGGAAGGATAGACCAAACCTGTAGATTTTGGGAAAAGGAGAGCTCCTCTACCCAAAGCTTCCTGTAGCCGAGATCCTCTCCACAGCAGCTTTGCACCTGCAGGAGCCTTTATGGTTCCTGTGAGAGGCAGGTCTTCAGCATCCTTGGTCTGATGGAGAATGGCCAGGATGGAAGCAGGGAGCTTCTCCTTGGGCCCAGTCAGATACTGAGCAAAATGTCAGCTTGGTTCTTTTAATTCAAGAACTTCATCTTACTCATTTTAGATCAATAACCCATTAATGCTCAACATTAATCAACAGTAGTAATTAGTTTGATGTACATTAAGCAAACCAAAACCTTTATTTGCTGTTAGGCTTTTCAGAGAGGCAGAGCAACTGAGTTCATGTTAATTGCTTCATAATTTAACCTTAGATTTTAATTTTAAAAGTCCATATACTTATATGCACTTTCTAGACCTCATTGGTTCAAAAGCAGAAACAGCTTACTCCCAGTAGATTACGATTTTGTATAAATACAACAAAAACCACTTATATAGGTATTTTCTCTTTTGCTGCAAAGTAACAGTATAAAACTTCTGATTTGCTGTCAAGCTATCATAAATTGTGCTAGCAAGTAACTACAGAAGGTTATTTAAGCAGTGTGTGTGATTTGGAAGGGCATGGACACCAAGCAGATTTCACCAGTACTTTCAGATCTCCTGTGCTTATGTGAAAGCAGCTGTTTCAAAGATGGTTCCTGGCTAACCTTTGTTTTACTGTGGAGCAATTGTGTAATTTTTATTCACATTCTGCCAACATCCATCTTGTAGTCTCAACTGTTGTATTGGCCAGCGTCAGCGAGCACAGCACCTTGAAGGAAGCTGTGAGACAAGCATGGAGCAAGGTGATGTCTCAGGGGAGAAATCCAGTTGTCTTTGGCAAATTGGACAGTTTTGTTGAAGATTTGCCTTTTGTACTGAGAGAATTCTCTGTCCCCTTCTTGTCAGTGCTAGATGTGAGCCTGTGACTGCAAGGTGTTTGATATTTCAAAAAGACCAAATAATGTGTTGGTAGAAATGAGATAATTTGATCTGCTGCCGCGGTATGTGTCCACAACACATACATGAATCACAACATCTTAGATGATTAATTTGTCAAATTATGACAAGAAAACTGATGGGAAGAGTAAGAACTTCTGGCTTACATCTGGAAAATCAGATGCTGAATTTGACATTTTTATTTCTTTTTTTCCTCCAAATTCTCACTTATTTTTTTATTCATTTTCTATCATCACGGTTTAAATGCTGTTTGACCATGTGAGCTTAAATTAATGCTTCCTGATGAAAAGGTTTTAAATGTGTGCTGCAGTTAAACTGGTGTACAGTAGATGCCAGTAGAGACCTACGGAGTCAAAATAGAAATATGACTAGTGTTTCCATAGCAACAACTTCCTCCTGGCGGTCCTATTTATAGCCGTGCTGCAGTCCCAGCCTCAGTGCAGCTCTCAGAGGGACTCTCTAGGAAGGGTTAACCTTATTAGAAAAAATGTAGGCACAGAGGCATACTAAACCTGTATGGGTTTGCTTTCTTGTATTTTCTTAAACAATGAGGTTACTGATTGTGTTTATTTTCTTTATGTACGTTTTGAAAAATCTTTGTTTCAAAATGGAGAGCCATTAAAGCTGTAAGCTGTGAGCAAATACTGCTCCTCCTTCCGTGTGTTTAAGAAGAAATGCAACCCAGTGGAATAGGGCTGGATGTACAGTGAAAATCAAAACACATCTGCTTTTTCAAGAGCCTTTTTTTGTCTCTCTACCCATAATTCCTTCTGAAATATGCATGCCTGGCAAGACTCAAAATGGATTGTGTTCAATTACATAATTTTGGATGAAAATGTAGGGGGTTTTTAAGTTACAAAAGGGCTATCTGTATACTTTGTTTTATATCCTTTTCTCTCAAGGTTTATCTAACAACTAGGAAAATACCACACGTATTGCCTGAGGCTTATAGCACAGACACTCTAGGGTTTTTTTGTATATATCATGTAAAAATTTGAGAGTCATTAAATGCTCAGAAACTTTTTTATTTTCAAATTCAAAATTTGACACTTAAATTATTTTCTTTTTATGAAATGTGTTAGCTATGTCTTTCAACTTACAAATACTTTATTGGTTAATAAGAGACCAGCAAAATTTGGCAAGATCCCCAAGCTCTTAAAAATGGAGGATCCCTCACTAATACTTTGTATCAAGTAATTGCTCATTCCTTTTGTAATAAATAATAAATATTGAAGTTGGATTTTCATCTTTCATTCTTGAAATAACTGATGCATAAAGGAGAAAATGTGTTTCATCAAGTCATCAATTTTTAAAGCAAACAAACAAACTTTCTTTAACCTCTAGGAAAAATAAGTTCTTTATTAGTCATTTATAAGGTTTAAGTTATTTTTTCCATTGATTACAAAAAAAAATGCAGAAACTGTTCCAGTTTGTCTGTTTAATACAGATAGAAGCCTCCTGTGAAGAAAAGAAATATTTCCGTTTAAAATAACATGTTTCATATTTAAAAGACAATAGAAAGTAGTACTTTTATTTAGAGAACTAGAACATGGAACCAGAAAAATACTATTTCAAGATATGGAATTAAAACCTAAATTTTGTTTAGCTGTAGGTGATCTGAAATTTGGTTTGTATTGTATGCCCATTTTTCTAGGTCCTGTTAAGGAATAGATTTAATTGTATTTAAAACTCTTGTTCTTGATTGCAAAATTCTCAGGGTTAACCTTCATTAAGCACTAGAGAATGGTGTTATTTGTACAGTCCTGCTTTGCCTGAATATAGAAAAATGCACACCTTATCCTTTAAAAATATTTCAAACGATTTCCAAGTAAAGTTACAACACATGGTAACATGCTGTTACTCAACCATCTGGGTCCTTTGAGGAGAGGAGTGTTCTCTCATTCTTAATCCTTCATTTTTAGGGCTTGATACAGTAGAGTTTCTTCTTAGAAACTGAGAAATATTGCTTTAGCAGAGATTATGAAAAATAAACTGTCCATGTAGCTACCTAGTAGATTCTTTTTCAGCAAGGAGCTGGAAGATCTGTGGCTAGGTTATAGTGCTGTGTTGTAACATGCCACAGGGCATCAGCCCCTGCGAAATCTGCCCAACCAATAGGTTGGCCATCTGGAAAAGTGTAAATGGCTTTGTTGCCTTTATCAGCTTAGGGGACCACTGTGTTAGCCCTTGTCCTTGGGCTAAGAAATTGGAAGTTCGTTATCTCTTACAGAACAGGAATTTCAGATTCTCTCTTGCATTCTGTTCTTCCTATATAGCATATAATTTACTTGATGTAATACTGAATTGGAAGATCAGGGTGTCAATAAGGGGAAAGATTAAGTAAATGGAAATAGGAAGTTGCACCTTTAAAAATCTTGGACTTAATTTGAAGACATTGAAAGCTATATGAGATGTGGGTCTGTGTGGTAGCTTTTTGTATTGTCATTGGGCAATACCAATCAATGCCAAGAATTTCCTAGATTAGGAAAGTGTATTACTGTCTGTGAAAATGTGACCAGCGCTTTCTTTTCATGTTTTATGTGTGCAGAAACTTCTATAACCGTACACTGGCAGTAGTTCATAAAATTCTGGCAAATTCGGGCTTTCTCTTAGGATTTCTTCTAAGAATTTCTTTTTGGTGACATGTTTTCACTTAAACCACTTACTTCTGTGATGTCAGAGTATGAGTATTTATGATTCTTATTTTGGCCCCTGCCTCAAGTGTCCAGGCTAGACATTTGGGTGCATTAAGAGCCCTGAATTTTGATGGGCAGAGTTGCTCCGTGGCAGTTTCCACGTCTCTCCATGGACTCAACATGGCTGGCAGACTGAAACTTAAGTAATGTGAATTTTGTAAATTACTGTCTTTCAGATCAGGGAAACAAAATGCTTTAGTTGAAGACCTGTATCAGAACCATTGGAGAGCATAGAGACAAAATAAGCATGCCATCGTACCAGGTAGCTTAGTTTACTGGAGAAAACAAGCCAAGGTTAGAGAGAATTTGAGTGTCTTGGAAAGAATCTCTCAGTGCCTAAGGACTTGTGGTGAGCTACAGGGGGAGCACATCTGTATAATTCCAGAGAGGCTCTTCAGCTCCAGAAAGATCACCAATGCAGGGAATAAGCATCTTGATGTTGTCTTAAATATTTTTTATATTGTTTTGTGGGAGGTGCGTGGCCTTACTCTGTTTTAAAGTGTTAGGTTATATATGGCATGTAATATATCCCCTCTGCCTGTTTGTGACCCCTGGTAAGGCAAACAGCTCAAACCATGACACTCATGATCTTCACTACCTCTTGTTTCTGGCAGCAGAGCCTTGAACCAATGGGATGTTGTGGATGTCATAATTGGTCTTGGAACAGAGCAGGTGAAAGGCTGGAAGGCATGAGGTGGCCTCCAGGGAAGGTTGCAGCACCAGACCCTGATGGAGGAGCAGCCTGAGCACCGCTGCGATAGCTGATGCTCACCCAAATTAGCAGATGGCTGTGCAGAATGTAGGCATTTAGGTAGTTGGTTCTAAATTTTGACCAGGAGAAAGAAGTTACATTTCCAGAGTGTCTGGAGCCTGCAAGCACAGGGCATTCCTGGGCTTTGTGTAGAGTCTAGAAATGTAATGAGTTGTGCTGGCTGAGGCCAATCACAAGTGTAGCTGTGCCCATGACGAAGAATATAGCCAAATTTGTAAAATCTGTCTGTTGGCATTTTTATTGTTTTATCACTGTCATGGGCAGTTTGTCAGCATGAGGGTTTTTTTCTGAGGCACAGGGCTGTTATGAAATGGTTATATAATGTCCAAGGGTGGGTATCTGCTGACATTTGAAAACTATGCAGTGAGAAGTATGGTGGTGAAAAAGGAGAGGTATGTCTTTAACACGTGTTGACTGTAAGACAGGAGACAGATTGTGGAAAACATCTTTCAATCTTTCTTAAGAATAACCTAAAGTTTTTAAAAGCCACATTGTAGATATGCAGAAATAGATGTGTTTCCATTTTCACAAAAACGAATATTTAGTATTACCCATTGTAAGCACGCAAAGTTACGTAATTTGCAAATAATTATAGTGTTAAATACAGCTTTCAGTTTCTTTTCCTTATATTTTGTGCCATTAAAAGTTACACTTTCTAGACTTACTCCACAGTCGAAAATACGAAGTTTTCTTGTGGAAGAATGAAATCTTATCGGCAAAAAGTTAAATGTGCTTGGTTCATTCGTGGAATAAGTAGAACCCAGTTTGAAAAAGTACAATGCAGTTATGTTTAAATGTGCAATAGAATTCAACTTCTTCACTGATTTTATCCACAAAGGAGGAAAATAATATGGTTTTTCTTCCTCCAGTAATAAAATAAGTTTGTTCAGTAGTGTTTGCCAGTCACTTCCTTGCTTAGGAAGTTGATTAGTTGAAAGCATGAGATTACTAAAGATTAGATTCCAGCTGCTTGTGTTTGCTGTGATGATGTGGTACTCCATCTTAATAACAGGGGAGGAACTGCAGAATAGTTACTTCGGGTTTTTTTCACGTGTGGTTGTGGTAAATTAAAAAAATACCTATCTACTTGCTGATCTTTACTTCTGAACAGGTTGTTTGTAGTACTCTAACATAAAATGTATGCTTAAGTGTGAAGTGTAATGCATTAAAAAGCTATGAGAACACATACTAGAGAAATTATTGCTTGTTTTTTAAAAAACAAAACACTTTTCAATTTACATGAAAAGAAACTTTTCACTGTATAAACCAGTACATCATAGAGCTTTCCTTAACAGGAAGTAGAAGAGAGTCGTGGTTAGCAAACACTGCAGGCAGGAAGCTCGACACATGCATAGCTTGTGCTTAGTGGCGCTGGGTCGTCCAGCTCCCTTTAGATGTTTTCTCTTTTGCTTTAGTGAGAGTCACTGGTGCGTGTAGATGGCGGGGCACAAGGAGGTCCCTTGCAGCCAGGGCACGGCCACGGCGCTGCAGAGACTGGAAGGGTTTGCTAACCGCCTGTTCCATAGGCACTCCAAGAGTGGTGCGCATGAGCAGAGGGCGGCTCTGGAAAATGAGAGCCAGCAGTGCTCTGAGTACACTGCCCAGTGGGACGAATCAAGTAAGTGTGGGGAGGGGTTTGTTTCTTTTATAGGTGTTTGCTCTTCAGTTTGCCTCATGAATGAAGTGTGAACACTGATGTGTGATAGGTTCTGGGGCAATTTTGTAATTGATTACCTAAAGGTATTAATGGGAAGAAGAGCATATTGCATCAGGCAGGGGAAGATGGGGGCTGGTTCATGGACTGGTGGCTGGCAGGAGAATTCATCATGCATTCCTTTTTCTTTCAAAGCACAGTTGACTTGTTTTGGCAAGCCCCCACCCCGGTTCTTAATTCTAAATTACTTATTTTCAAATTAAATCAGTGAGTTCAGCAGAAATAGAAGACTCTAACTAAAGACTAGGATGTTTAAACTTCCAAATAGGCAGACATTGCTGTGCGGATTAAAATTCTAATTAACGGGATTTTCATTGTTCATAGTTTTATTTTAAGGGATATATGCATCAGAAATGTTCTGTATTGTGGTAAACAATATAAAATTGAGTTTGATTTTAACTATTACATATTAACTTAGTGTGGGAATGCTGATTATCTTTAATTGCTTAATTAGTGAACAATTTACAGTATTATTTGTATGAATTAAAATTTTTCATGGTTGTATTTTGAGTAATGAAAGAGATTTCAAAAAATCACAATCAGTTCGTTTTAATTTTAAGGCTGTGTAGTATTTTGCAAAGCAATTCTTGTCTCTGGTTAAATACTCATTTTAAAATGTTACAATATGATAATTTATGATAATTTCGTTCCAAATTTCAGATTCATTGATGGATTTGAGATAGCACAATTATTTCAGTTGAAGATAGGCCATGTTGGAAATTCAGCATCGCAGTATTGCCATGAAAATAAGAAGCATTTATACTTCTTACTTGAAATTTAAAATATTTTATGAGTAGGGAGTGAATGTGTTCTCAGAGGATAAGCAGTAAACATAGAAACAAAAAGGTGTTAATGCAGTGATCTAAAATAGATTAAATCTAGGTCTCCCAAATGAGACAGGAAAGAATTGACTCGTTTTGTTGGGAAGATAAATGATGAAAGTGCATAAATTCTGAGCTTTCACTTCTCCATAATATTTTCAGCTTGGTAAAAATAGACGCGTACTTGTGTTTGTGTAGAAGCCTTTTTTATGTAAATAGCTGTTTGAAAAAAATAACACTGAAGCATTTTTGTTTATATAACATGAAGGAAAAACTTGGTAATGACCCACTGACACTCACAAATTGCGACGTGCTTTGTACAAGTCTTTACTTTCTCCCCCTCTTCATAAGGCAGGCTTCCTAGTGTGACATGTTTGATGAGGAAATGGACTGTCGTGTCTCTTGATAAACATGGTGAAAATGGCTGTTCTGTGAGTGCTATTTTAAGTCGTAATTAAGCAGAGCAGTTGCATGCAGTTTTCTGAGCTGAAGTTGCTGAGCTGGTAACTGAGTGGTAGGTGACTATGTAGCTTTGGTTTGGGGATGAAATTCTGAATCTTCATCCTGAAACTCTACCTTCAATCTCTAGATTATTTTTTAAAAGTTATTATATAAATTACTGTAGGTACCATGAACTGAGTTCACATTTAAAGGTTCTCATTTTGTTACCACTGTAGCCAGACTAATAGAGAAGAAGAGGAGTACAGTGGAGGAAGTATTTCTGTCTACTCCTGACTCCTAATTAGATCTTCAGAAAAATACATCGTCAGTGAAAATAACTTGTAAAACATGAAAGAGAAACAAGGTGTTTGGGTTTTTTTGTTCATTTCATTTTGGTTGATTTGTTTGTTTGGGGATCATTTTGTTTTGTTGTTGGGGGTTTTTATGTCCAAGAGTGCAATGTCATAGAATTGCCTAGAGTCACTGAATTCAGCTTGTAGATTAATTTCACAGAAAGTTTAGTGAATAAGCAGTGTTTTAGAAATGGGCTGGTGTTTGTCTTTGAAGGATGTTTGAATGTTCTCAACTATTCTGCCAATATCACTGCAACTTAGAAACGTTAGTGTGAAGTTTTAGGTGAAGCTACTTAGCAGACAGCATGAATTACTCTTGGAGTTCAAGGCAAAAACACTCTAATTCCTGAAAAAAAAAATTTGCAAAGTGGCTTCTCAGAGTTTTTGTTGTTTTAGGCTTCAGGTAGAATCCATTTGAAAAGGAAGTGAATGTATTTGTAGCTTCTGGTGTAATGAAATACAATAGCAGGTCTGTTTGTTTTACAAGTGGTTTCTGCAGAAGCTCTGGGGTTGCTGAAGGGGAAGGAGCTGCTGCCTGTTTGGGTGGACTTTGGTTGTCAGTTGCTGTTGTCCATGTTATGGTTTGAATAAATTACAGTGTGGTCCATGGCCTTAGGGATTTTCAGTGGTTGAGTTTGAAACTTAACATCTTTGCTTTGTTATTTTGATATATAAAGCATACAGTTTCTCCAACTTGCCTTGGATACTTGGTTGATGCATGAAATTAAGGTGTTTTGTAATAGCCTCAGAGTCCAGTAGGGCAGAGGTGGCTCAGGACAACACAGGCCTTGAAATCTGTTTTAAAAAGCTGACTGAGCACACATATGATGGTACAGCCTGAACTGGTGACCAGGTCAGTTGTGCTGCACTGCCTGAGGGTGAAAGGGACGTGATGGGAGCCATCAGAACAATGCATTTCATTCTTTGTTTAGAAGTCTTGACTGTGACCACTGCAACTATATGGAATTTGGTTTTTGCTCTGTTTTCTTAGTTGCTTGTTGTGTGGCTCTTTTAAAAATTGAAATGCGAAAGGAAAGGAGAACGAGGTTGCTTGATTTTGAATGCAGAGACAGTAAGATCAGTGTGTCTTATATTCTTGAACCAATAAAAGTGTTTTCCAAATCTGTGTAAGAATATCAACAACTTGGATACCTGAAATGGTCAGGAGGGTCACCACTAGTGCATCTGCCATCTTCATAGTCTCTAAATTGAAAGTGGATGGGTGATAAACAGTCAAAAGAATATCATTTGGTCTCTGATTCAAAATAATACCAGTATACTTCCAAATACAGTAGAATGATTTATAGAGATTTAGCTGAATAGTTACTTGTATGTGTGTGTACAGAGTGAAAAACGCATGTTAAATATGAAATAATGTACAGAGCATACTGTATGAATTGCTTAAAGCTTTAGAATAACTACTAGTTGGGTACAAGTCAACAGATAATTCTGGTCTAAGGTTGCCATGGAAACAACCAGTGCTTGATATAATTGAGAACATCTTAAACCCTCCTGGTGTTTGCATGCTTTTTTCCCCTGCCATTTTGAGTTGCTTTAGACATGAATAGGTAGCACTGGTCAGAACAGTAGTAGTTAATGAGCAAAACCAAATACCTGTGTCCTGAATATTGATTTTGATATTCTACTGGTATCTTGTGCTTCGTAGTTTTTTGCATCACAAGGAGCTCATAAGGAAGAGCAGCTCTCTGGCTTCTGTGTGCTCTCTTTCTGGTTAGTGTGTAAGTGTATTTAGAGATTGAAGCACTGATTTGGTAGAGATTAACATATTTCATCAACTGTTGGATTAATATTTGGAGCAATATGTTTCTGAAAGCTAGCTCTTCAGCATGAATGGTAAGTCTTTTCTATTCCCTTTTGACACGTTTTTTGTTCTGTCTTTGCAATCAGGGAAAATCTACCAGGTTTCCCTTTCTTGTCTGCAGAGCTGCATCGACTGCTGATTTCTTTGTTTTTGTAATCGACTCGCTGTGGGTTTCTATGTAAAATTATTAGTCTTAAAGATTTGCAGTTTTTTATTAAACAGTTTGCTTTGCATGACTGGTATTTAGTGTTTTAAATATTATTTTAAATCTTTCTTTTAGAAATACCTGATTTGGACAATTTTGTAATTGAATATATACATGTCTGTTCACTTAATTTTCTGTGTCACTCATAATAAATTATTTTCTGTGAATTTATATAAATCAGAGAGGCCTTCTGAAATAATTGTAATCATCTCCTGAAAAATCTAAACGGGCTTTTGTTTTTCGTCTGAACCAGCTTATTCTGCTATTATTTTTAGTCTCCCAAATGCTGGGATGGCAGAATAGTTGAGGTCATTCATGGAAGTAAGGGAGGGGAGTCTTATTTGAAATGAGATACTGTAATAGATCTAGTAAACTTATCAGGCAGGTATTTACTTTCCTAAACCATTGTGACTAGTTATTATAAGGTAGTTTAAATATAATGGAGTCATGAAGTGCTATAGTCTTACTTGTAATATTATTGAAAGTGTTTTTTTCCAATATACAGACTGTAAATCTGTTTTCTTAGAAAAATATATCCTTTGAAAATTGTTTTCAAAAAGCCCAAATATGCTAGTTTCCGAAGTGATGCCTTTTTGTTTCAAACAGATAGTCTGGAGCTTTGGAAAATTACTTGAGACAGATTTTTGGAAAAGAAAGAGCAGTTAATCATGTATGTGGGGTGTTTCTGTGCATCTGTGTCTGTGTGGTTTTACTTAATACTACAAATTTAAAGGACCATTTTTACAAAGATTTCATTTGTGTTCATGGCAGGGAGGAGTTATCCCACTGCCTTATCTAATATCAGCTTATCTATACTTATCTCATACAAATGTGTTGAGGTCATCTTCCCCAGAATGGAAAGTGTGGCTGTCATTTCCTTGGTGTACAAAGTACAAATGTCAAAACCGATGCAGTTATTAAGGCAGTGTTTCAGCACTTTGTACCTACACAATGGAGATTTGTGGTACAGCATCATTCACGGCTGTTTGAATAAACCTAAATGCAGGCTGTTCCTGAAAGTGCTGTCCCAGCCCCTGGTGTGTGTCCCCCCATCCCTGCAGGGATGCTGGCAGGTGGGAGCACAGCACGGACCCGGTGTGGCCGCACGGGCTGCGCTTGCCCCGCAGGGACACGATGGCGCCCCGGCATCCCCGCCACCACCTGCCCCTGCTCAGCCTCGGGGGAAGGGGGGAAGCGACAGCCTCTGCATTTCCTCCATGTCACAGCCACCTCCTCTGCTCATGGAGAGGTCTCTCCTGGGGTCACAAAGTCTCCACTTTTCACCAGCTGGTACCAGGCTGGCATTTCCATCACATTTTCCTCTGTTTCCCTTACAGTTAGCTCTTAGCATGCAGAGGAATTGAGGTTTGTGGGAATCAGCTCTGTGAATTCTGAGTTTTAGGGTTTTGTTTGGATATTCTCTTATGATTTATGAGTCACAAAGGAATAAATTTTACACAAGCTAGGTGAGAAAAAGGTTATAGTTGTTTGTAACCTCAATAATTATGTTGGTTTTTTGTTTGTTCAGTGGTGTGGGTTTTTTGGGGGGTGGTGGTTCTTTTTAGGGTTGGGGATTTTTTCTTTCCTCTGGGGTTTCATTCTGCAATTTGCATCTGTAGATTTTATTCATCTTGACATGCAGGCTCCCAGTTCCATTAAAAATAGAAATAAATAGAAAGAACTTTTAACAGGTGTCGATTCCCAATCAAAAATACCTATAAATTAGTCTAATTTTGACAAGGGAAAGGCAACTATCTCCTGCTCCATCAAGATTAAGTCTTTGCTGTCAACATTTCCCTATTTAAACCACTTATGCTTTTCAGTGCATTTTTGTGGCTGGCTTCACTGCAGCAGTGTTACATTACACCCTGTCAGCGGATAAAATCAGATGCTTTCCTTGTGAAAGACGACCAAGATGCAAATGAAACCCTGAGGAAAAAATTATGTATTTTCTTCAATTGCAAGTACAAGTGGCTAGGTTTTTTTTCCTCCTTTTATGTCTTCCTTTTTTTTCCTCCCCAGAAAAGATCTGGTTATATGCTTAGATTTTTTTTCTAGAAAGACTCAAAGGATAAGCTGTTTTTCTATTTCTTTGAAGTTCGACTTTTGTTTTGAACCAAACTGTAAGGTCAAATAACTAATAGCCCCAGCTCCCAAGGGGTGAAAGGTGTAGTCTGCTAAATCTTCTGTTTCACTAAGAGTGGGCTTAATATTCTGAAGTGTCACTAATTACATGATTGGGCTACTACTTTCCAATACTGCAAATAGAGGTAATTGGTGATACAGTCATTTGCACTCAAAAGACAGTCACATACCAGATGTGGATGGAGACAGATGGAGCAGTACATGGAAAGGGCGTGAGCCATGCTGATGGACTCTGCTGAAATATTGTCCAGTTTTGTGCACCCTAGAGCATAGGCACGTGTAGGTAGTGAAGGGTGAAGGGAGGTGGTATAAATACATTGGTTATGTGCACTGAGAACATTTCTAACAGCAAGGGACAATAAGCAGCAAGTAATTATTCCCACTGCTTGAAAGATTGTAAAAAATGGAAGGATGCCATGGAATTTCCGGGTGCCAGAACCATATATCTTCCTATGTGTGTCTCATGGGACTAATGCTTTCTTCTTTTCAAAAATTCCCCACTGTTACCCATTACCCTCTGACAGCAAACTATAGCAGTTTCTTGGGTGTTGATTTGGGTTTGTGTTTTACTTTAGTTCTTGTACAAAATATTTGAAAAAGACAAGACAAAGGCTGCTGCCTTACATAATTCTTAAAATACATCCACAAAGTGAACAGTCCCTCACAGTGCTTGGTTTGGGGTAGAAGCAAGAAATGAGAGTCACAGAATTGAGATTTCTTCCAAAGGAAAGGATATTTGGTATGTTGTAATCTTGAACTCTGACATACTCTAGTCACCATTACATCACTTATGTATATTTTTTTATCAGAAAGATTTGGTTTTTGCCCTCGTCTTTAGTTAACATCTCAAACTGTTTATATATTTGTTGCTAGTTACTCTGAGAGTTTCTGTTAGTCCTGCTGTTGTAGGCCAAAGTTCACAGAAGTTTCCCAGCTTTAATTGTGGAGGTTCTTACAGGTAGTTTTGTAACTTGCACAATGTTTTTGGTGTTTTTCTTTATTCATCTTTAGCTGCTGGCAGATACCCCAGCCCATTACAAATTAATGTGGTTTAATTTCTTCAGGTTTTTTTTTTTCAGGGTTTGCAGTTCAGTTCTAGGCAAGTTTTATGCGTGCCTCTATGCCAAATAAGTGCTGAATTTACCCAGTTTCTCTCTAAAATCTCGTTCTTAATCTGAATGGATAATAAACATTCTTATCTTCTTTTTGCTTGCCTTAATTCTGAGACAAACAAAAACTTGTTATTCACCCAGTGTGTTGAATTGTGAAATGTGTTTATTTATGTAAGACTTCCTTATTCAGGAAGCCAGTCTTTGCTATTTAAGGGTATAAATGAACTTCTCCTGCTTGGCTGGTTACTGCAGGCAACCCTTTCCTGTAAATATTGAAAGCATGTTCTGCAGGAGATATGTCAGTGCAGCAATGTGTCAGAAGCTCAGACCTTGTGAGGAGATGAAGAACTATTTTGCTGATTTACCCTGACAGCTGTGAAGATGTCTTGCTGATCCCAAAGTATCTATATGAGAATTTTTGTGGAGTTTTAATAATGCAAGTGCTGGAACAAGAGAGCTTATGGGAAGTAGGCTTAGACATGAGTGCCCATAGACCAAGATTGGTGTGTCTACTATTACTTTTATGCCTTGTATTAAATATTTGAAAAAAGAAAAAGCAACAAAATCATTTCGTTTCTCTAATAACTTTTTAAATGCATCCATACAGTGAACAGCCCCTGCAGTTGTTTGGAGTATAAGGAAGAAGTTGGTTTAGTAAAACTTATAAAAGGAAGGGGTATTTGTGCATGAGTGTGTGTGGTACTATTCCCTGCCTGCAAGGAATTCATTAGTCAATATGCAGATAAGATCAACTACCTGCAGTATTATGCTTACTGTTGCTAATAATCTAGCCATAAAGCCTGGTCTTAGGGATAGCTGCATGGCAGGATGTTATCCTTTGCAGTCACTGAACTTCTGCAAAGAGGAAATGTGGGGCAGTGATATGGAGAGGGAGGTGGGTGTTGACCAATTGGCCAGAATCTTAGTGGTGCAGAGAGTTTAACTAGAGGGAATCTGCAGCAGGTGCTGAAAACATTTTTCTTGGTAAGTGGTTTTGACTGTATGAGGAAAATCTGATTAATTTTTGTATTTGTATTACCTACTACCATTTGCTAAAAACCTTTACTCAAAAATGTGATACATTTACAAAATACTTTATAGTAGTGCCCTAGAAGATGTTGTTCTTGGAACTCATTCTTAAACTGTATTCTTTTTTTTCTCCCCACATGGTAACCATGGAAATATATGCACTGCAGGAACAAAAGATGTTTGAATTTTGACAATTGTCACACAGTTTTCAGCTTTCTTTGTTGTATTGTTAATACCTGTTATATTTCCCACAGGAAGGTGGTCTTGTACGCTACAGGTCCTGTGATAATTGTAACATTTTAGATTATTTGCTGAATAAAGTTCAACCACAACTATAGAGGATAGTACTGCACAGCTGCAGCTTAATTCCTAATTGCCTACCAAGTACCTCAGTGTATGACAATTGAGTATATTGCATCTTAGGATTCTTCAGTTACATGTTAAGATTCTTCACATAGATTTTTTTCTGTATGAACAATTTTTTTTATGTGGGGAGGGTTATGTACTGCATTTGAAAGTAAGTGTATTAAACACATAGTTCATTAATTTTAAATTTTACGGTAATGGAATTATTCAATACAATAATTGAAAACCAATAACTTGAATTTAGAATTATTTCTCAGAAACCTTTTCAGCAGTCCAGTGTGATGTGTTCATGGTTCTGTCATGCTAGCACAAGCTGATACCCTTTCCGAAAAGGAGCAGGTCTGTCCCCCGTATTTGCCCACTCACTTCGGGAGGAGCAAAAGAGAAGAGGGCGCTGCTTCTCTGCTCATTCCCTGCCTTCTGCCCATTACTTTTTAGTCTGGGCTGGTTCCCTGGCCTGGCTTGCAGTCAGACACAAGAATGCTTTTGCTCTTTCAAGGAAGGTCATTAGAGAGATGCAGGAGTGAGTGACTGTGGGAGGACTGGACTGATGTGGGGCTTTTTTCAGCCCATACTGAACTATAGCCTGAGAAACCAAATTGCTATTTCTTGGAATTTAAAGCCTCAAATCACATTGATTGTTGCAAGAGAGAAAACAGATTTACAAATGTATCATCTCCTTCAATTAATGCTTCAAGGGTAGGAAGAAGGTATAAGTGAGACTCCTTTCATTAAGCCAAAGCCTAGTGTTAATATATTCCAGAACTAATTGAATGCTAGTTCTAACTGATCCATTTAGAGAATTGAAACAAAAACCTCAACTCTAATCCATCAGCAAAAGCTTGCTAATACCTCTTTCATTTGAAAGGGAAGCTTGGGTAATAAAGAGGGGTGACAGCCTGAAGGACGAAAATACCTAAAGGTGGGGTGGAACAGCTCTCAGCCACCAGGAATCTGCAGGAGGCTTTGTCACATCCTATACGTGGATGCTCAGATGAAGATATTCTGCTTGTCAGCATTGAGGAAGTCTTGCATATTATTATTACTTTAGGATTTGAATAATAGATCCTAGGTTGGATCATAAGTTTTGGTTAGCTGTTATGGTGCTTTTGGCATTTATCTTCTGTTGAAGAGTACTTATTAAAGTATGTGTTTGTAAATTTTAATGAACATTGGGTCTGGAGGAGTTTAATCTTTTAGATTAAAGAAAGCTTTATCTCATACGTATATTTTTTTGTGGAAAATAATTCAACTGGGACATGGATGCATGTACAATTCTGCTGAGCAGTGCTAGTACAAGATTTGATTGTGCTTGTGACTGAAAAACTACTGCTTTGCATTGTACATTTGACTTTACTGATTGATGTTATTCATTTTGGGGGGGGGCTAAACAAAATTTCAGGGATTCATGTCCTCAGTGACTCTGTTATTTGGGTTTGGTTCTGTCTCCCCAGAGTGGCCCCTGTTATATTTTCTGGCATTAGCAGGGTTTACCACCTCTGAAGCAGTACTTTGGTATTTAAGAAAAGATCAAGGGAGAAAGACTGAGCATTGGATTTGAAAATGAAATTAATTATATTGTCTATAATAAAACCAGAAAGATGTCAGTCTGACTGTGGCAGTTGTGTGCAGTAGAGTATCTACTGCTCAGAATTCAACAAAGATCAGTGTTATCTCTGATGGCTGAAAATCTGTCTCCTGTTCTGATGTGTCTTAATCTGTCATATCTCTTGTACAGGCTGTTGCTGTGTAGCCAGCCAAGTAAAGAGGTGAACTGGGTTCTTTACAGAGCTCTTAACTGCTTTAACTTTGCTTTTATGAAATTCACAAAATCCTGTTTAGCTCAAAACATGAAAATTGTGCATAGGATTAAAATAAGATTTTTGCTTGTGTTTGAAAATTGAGTTGTAATGGATAAAATCAATTTATATTTTACAATTGCTGCAGGTTTTAAATTAACTCCTGAATGTGTTCCTACGAAGATCAGATTCTAATGCCTTCTTCTAGTTTTAGGCACAACAGCTGTAATTGGTCTTAATTTACTGTTTTTTCCTGTTTGTCTCCTTTTTTCCCCATGCTTCTCTCTTTTCCCACTTCTTCCCCTTTCTTTCCAGTATTCTGTAGAAAAGTTTGCAGTGTACAGTTAGATAATTAGTGATTCCATTTTAATAGCAAGCTTATATTCAGTGAACAGCAAGCTGAATTCAGTTAATCTAGTAATTATTAGATACATAATTCTTACATGATCATGTAGGTACTAAGAACTTTCTGGTTTTGTATGTCAACAATTGGGCTCTTTCAGAACTGCTCCGTGTGTTTGGCTGTCTGTTTCTGGGGATTATTGGATTTTGATTTTTTGATTTGGTTTGGATTGGATTGATTTGGTTTGGTTTTTTAACTGAAGAAAGAGTTTTACCTATTTCATCTGGTAGGTTGGTTTGCTCTGCATCACCTGTGTTTATCATAATTACTGTTTAAAGAGAAATATGAAGTCAAAACCTTGCTCTTGAAGTCAAAACCTTGATAAATGAGATATTCAGTTGATGCAGTTCATTGATCTACCCTTGGCAGAAACAAGGCAAACTCCTTGCTGGTCAGCTCTTCACGAGAGGGTTGGTGGCTGTGCTCATTGCAGCGTTCAAACAAGGTGGACTTGCCCTCAACCAGGCTTATAGCACCTGGACTTTTTTCACCCACTATTTTCATATTGTGAGAAACAAGGTGTTTTGGTTTTGTTGACAGTCTGTTTCAATGATACCATTTTAGTTTGTGCTTTGAAGTGTTTTCCAGCTATTACTGGTGCTTACACTGCTTCCTCTTAGTGTATAATAACACTTAGCTGTGTTCATTTTGAAACACTTTCCAGGGCAGAGAAACCTTGTTTTGAGCCTTTTTATATAATTCCTGCTAATCAAAAGAGAAATATCTAAAAATTTAGACAACAGGTTAATGGTGTAAGAATGGGACTTAGAACCGGAATCAGAAGCTTCTCACTTGCATCTGAAATATGGTACCATAACCACAGGATTCACTGAGATATCTATATACATCTTGATAAAGTTTAAGGCTATAAATACACTTTTTATAAAAATGAAATATACATATACATTTACCAGAATCTCTTCATACATATTCATTTTTCCATTAAATGATTTAATTAAATAGCCCGTTTAACTCCAGACTTCAAATTATTATATTACAGTTTTGGAACAAAATTTGAATTGTATTTTGATAAAGGGCATTTTAAATACCAGACAGAGATTGGCATTTAGCACAGCAGATGGGGGTTTGTAGTGGTGCCCAGTGTTTAGTCTTAATCAGTTTAGTTCTTGCTTTCTTGCCGTGAATCCTAGCCAAATACTTTTTTTTTCCCCCCTTAGAAAAAAAAAAAATCCTGGCTTGCTGGCTCTTGTGGGAGATGTGATTGAGAATAACAAATACTGTGCATGTGGGAGGTAGGAGAAAGGCAGAGTAACTCATGGTAACTCTCAGGACTGCTCCATCTGTGACCCCTTTCCCTCTGCTGTCATTGCAATCCTGCAACCGAGAGGTCCTCACCCTCTTGATTTTTTTCAGGAACTTGCTTCTGATTCACTTGCCCTTAAACTGTGTTTTAGGTCAAAGTACTCATTACAATGCTCATACCCTTAATTAACAATTTTTTTATTAGCATGTTAACTTTTCATAGAAAAGCTGATCAATAAAATAAGCAAACATATTGTGAGCTGTGTGAATATACTAATAGAGACCAATCTCCTCTTGTTTGGGGGTGGGCTCAGGTGTGTTTCTGTTTTGCGTGTAGCAGAGTTTTTTCATTTGTTTGGGTTTCGTTGGTTTGTTTGCTTGGGGTTTTCTTTAATTCTTCCTATGCTGTCATTGCTTAGGAACCTCTGGATGTTGAGTTCCTCTTCCCTTAGAACACTGTTCCAGCAGACTTTCCTGCTTATCCTCGTGTTGCCTTGGTTCCAAGTACAGCTCTCCACAAGCCCCCCTGTGATATGCAAGGGAGTAGCTGAGGCCTTGTGTTGTAGTGGTTGTAGCACTGCTTCTGACCAAGGTGAACCAGAGCAGGCAGAAGCTGTAAGACTGCTTTCAAGCCATTCACTTGTGGTCCTTGACCATTATTCTGTTTCTTCCCACCTTCTTCTGAATCTCGCCAAATTTCCTGCTTTGGGTGTTCGCGCTGCATAGAACCTGCCTCTCCTGCCAACGCCTGCTCATGCTGGTCACAAAGGGCTGGGTTTGTGCTGTGTGTTTGTGCTTGCCTAATCCCTGGACAGCTGGTGGGTGCATCCTCTCTGCTTCCAACTGATGTCCTTCCTGCCGTGTTCAGTTGTTTCTGCTCTGGTCCTTGTTGTGCTGGTGCTGTTACCTGTGCTTTGCTGTCTCCTTCCAGTACCTTCCTTTCTTGAGCAGCAGCTCCTCCTGCTTTGGTTTCAGCCGCCTGCGCTCCAACTTCCACTGCACCAGCAAACCCAATCTGAGCAGTGTTTGTTGCTGGTCTGTGCATACACTCCTTGCCCACTCTCATCTTCACTTTGCTCAGCCACAGACAAGTGATCCTTGCTCTTCAGTGTTTGTGGGCACCTGTATATCCACATCCTTAGTTCCTTTATCTGACAGCCTTACCAAATTAAATCAGGCTCATAATGGTGTCCATACCAGATCCCTGTGTACATTCCACTTTGCATACAGTAACTTCAGCTGTGCAGTTTAGACTTCTCAAGTTGCCGTTATTGGGTAATAGGACTGAAATCTGATTGAGTTTTATTTTTTGGAGACTGCTTGCCACTTCTTTGCTATCTACCACATGCCATGCAATTCACACATGCTGTCTTCTGGAACAGAGTGCTAAGTAGTGGGAAGATCACCCGATTACAGGTTTTATTGTGATCCAGCATGCTGTGATGAAGATAGATACACTATTGTTAGCAACAGTTCCGTGGATGTGTATGTCTTGGAATAGATTAATAATTAAAGATGCCAACTTGATCTCCTGAAGTTTTCTAAGCTGTGCTTATTTCTGTGATGCATCATCTTTTTTTCATACTGATTTTAGCTGCCTTTGGTGATTTTTTTCTTTCTTTGCTCAAACATTCTGTGATTTAACATGAGTCATTCTGTCTGTGTGGGAAAGGGCTGGTTTATTACAGGGTCTGTTCTTGAGTGGGGAGGGGAAAGGGTGGAATGTATTTGTGTTTTCTATGTGTTTGTTGTGGAAATGCATAAAACTTTTTTTTTCTTCTTCTCTTTCTTTCCTCTCTTCATCATCTCATCTGTGTGGGTGAATGTTCCTGCAAACCCTTGGGGAACCTATAGAGACGTTTGGTATGCTCATTCCTTCATTAGTGCCCAAAGTCACAGATGCTAGGTTACAGATTAGAAAAGCAAACAAGAGCCACATCATCACAATGGAAGGTGGCTAAAAATGTGCACTTGAGGAAAACCTCTAAGTCATCATCTATTACACCTCTTTGTTTGCATCATCACAGTAATACCAATGGCCACTGCTACCCAGTTGGCGTAAATTTTGATTCTGCACTTGAAAGTAGAAATTAAATGTGTTTTCCTGTAGCAAGAGCTGCTGTTTTGTGCTTGAGAGATAATTTTCAAAAGTTCAAATTCCAAGTTGTGTTTTGAGAAATGACTGTAGTGCATGCACTTAAATTGCTCAAGTTCTGTTTGAAAGCGCCTGTGGAATTGTTGAGGTGTAGAAGCCCAGGTGACCTCTGAAAGTGAGAACCAGGCATAATTCAATGTACTCTCTCATTAGGAAGAAATTGATTTTAATAAAACTGAGCACAAAACATTAAACTGTTTTTAAAATACAGTGATTTTCAGATAAGTTATTTGCCTTGGGTAGCTTTATTTTGAAAATGTATGTTCGATGCTGCTTTCTACAAAAAGAGTGCCAAGGTAAAGTAGAACAATGTAGGAGTTTTCTTGCAGGAGAGCTTGTGGCTTAGTGGTATTCTAGAAATGAGAGATTTTTCTCATGAATCCACAATTTGAATATTTTCAGCTGGATCACATTTAGTTCATAAACAGCATTCTTTATTCCATAAGTAGAACAGAGACAAAAATGACTGTAAATGTCATTGTATATTTTTATAAATACTGAATAGTCATACTTCAATGTGAAATAAGTGGCAGCTTAAAATATTTATTTATATGAACAGAGATGGCATGAGGGATATTTAAACATATGTACTGTAATAACATTTAAAAAAAACCCAATTACTTTGTGTTGTGGTTGTGCTATGTAGTGTTAATGTTCACTTCTAAGCTACAGCCACTAAAGTTTGAAGGCTCAGCTTTTTGGTAATCTTAATGATTTTCCTGGTTTTTTTTCTTGTCATTAATAGAAAATATTTGTGCTACTTTGACATAAATTGATGTTTCAAAAACTGTATCAGTATTCCTCACTTGATCAAGTCATCTGTTCTCCTAATGGAAGAAGGATCATCAAACATGAATTTGGACATTGCTAGTTTCCGGTTTTTGTGTTGAAAATTATTTCATGCCACAGGAAATCCTGTCCTATCTTTAAATTAGGATAATTAAAAGTCATTACATGAATAACCTCTATAACTTATAAACAAAGGAAATATTTTTGACACACAGGATAAATACATTAACATTTTTTGCTGATTAGCTCTAAAATATTTTTAAGTCTCAGCTAGTTTTAATGCCATTTTACCAGTTTATTTGATACAAACTGTGTTTTTATTACTCTTCTTAACCAAGAGTTTAGAGTACTGAATATGTTCCTCCTCTGTGATATTACTTGTTTCTCTTCAAATAAAATTGCTGAGTGGATATCATGCTTTAAACACTTTTCTAATGTTGAGGTCAGCCACAACTTTTGACAACTTCTACGAAATTACCATTTTATTTAGTGCTCCATCAGAGCCAGTGGTAGTGGGAGCCATAAACCTCCTTGGAGTGTTTTGTGACAATCAAGTCCCATAGCACACCCAAGAAGGGGGGAAAAAAGGAAAAAAAAAATTTACAACCGGCCTTCTCCAGGGCTGCCGCTGTTTTTACTGCTGCTGGAAATGTACCAGTATAAGAGAATTTTTGAAGTTTTCTTTGTCAACATTAGTATTCACTGAAAAGTACAAGGAAGTTCTGATTCATCAAATGATTTGTTTACAACCTGTTATAAACCTAATTTTTTGACTGTCAGAATGTAAAATAGAGTCGCTAAAACACAGAGTGCTAGATATTGACCAGAATAATCTTGGCATATTGCTGTGTATTTTTAGCAATTGCTTGTGGCAGAACGTCACAGTACAGAAAAAACACTGTTATTAATGTTGTATTATGTGAAATGATTCAGAGAACACACAACCAGTATGATATTTTCTTGATTCTGTGACTCCTTCAGAACACAGCAATGTCTGAAACACCTCCCATTAATGACTGTGCATGAAGTAATCCACATTGATCTGGCTGAGCATTGATATTCAAAAAAAAGAACAGCTGAGAGATGATCTGAACAACATATTTTGGTGCACATTTTAAACAGTCATCCAGAATTTTGTCATTGTACATTCCTTCAATTTCAATGGAAAATCAATATTAAAACTGCATATTCTCTGACTGTGGGCATGCCTAATGTGCAGTGTTGTTGTAGCCCTGTGCTTTGTCTTTGCTTGCAGTAATGCTGTCCATTTGGTCCTTGAGCTTGCAAACAGCCTTTAAATAAAGGTGATGAGGGGAAAAAGCAATGAGATTGACATTACACTCAAGCAGCTGAAAGAAAATGCAGCGTTTATTTAAAGAGATAAGAAGTCAATCTTTGTGGAATGGCTATTTATAAATGTCAGGTGTTTGGTTTTTTCCCAGCTGAATTAAGAATGTCTGACATCACCTTAAAGCCTGCTTGCCTATAGAGTATTTGAGCTGTTAGAGCTGGTAAAGTTAAAGTAATTTGTGTAGAATGATGTAGTTACTCCAGAAAGCTTAGATATCACAGTAGAGATACAGTAGAAGTTCTAGAGGCATCGATGCTTGCTTTCATCCATGGTGAAAATAGCATATTATCAATTGAAGAAAGAAGTTGATAATGAAGGTTATGTATTTTGTTAACAAAGCATCTCCATTGCACTCATGATGAATTATATTAATTGAAATATACTTTTTTTGTGTGTGTTTTCAGTGAAAGAGTTCCTAGCCAAAGCCAAAGAAGACTTTTTAAGAAAATGGGAAAGCCCCCCTCAGGTATCACTCATTTAAGCATTCAGTAATTTTCTGTATTGCGTTTTTTGGATAATGTTATCAGTATGTTATCAGTCTGTAATGAGTAGTGCAGAAATAATTTTAGTACAATTTGTAAAGGAGTGTCAGCTTGTTTTAACTCCAGCTTTGTCACTTTCCATTGAAGTTTATCAACAAAGATTCTCAAGTCTTCTCCAGACTTGAGTTGATAAAATGCTCTCACTGAACATCTTCTCTTATGAGAATAATGTTCACAATATGACAAGACTCAATCTATTGGCATGTTTTTAGTTGGCTTTTTTTAATAACCAGGAGCATTAGCACATCTGTAATTTACCATGTTAATAATTTCTGCCATGATAGTAAGTGGAATTAAGAGTATTAAGACTACTGCATAGGGCTTGGGAGCTGGTCAAGGAGCTTGTTAGAGAGAAGTCTTGTAAAATTTGGGATTTTGGGGGAGATTAATTCTTGTTCTAATGCAATATTTGAGATGCTATGGCAATTAATGTCTGAGAAAATGTACTTGGGGATGTGCTCTTCAGACAACTCTCATGTAGAACTATCTGTAGGGCTTGGGGTCTTTAGCATGTTCCAATATCCTTGATCATGAAGCATGAAGGGATTATTTATTTGCATGTTATATTCATGGTCTGTTTACTGCTAGATGTTCCTTACTAAGCATGTGTGGACAGCTGTATGGACAAATTACAGAAATGTTGATGTAAATCAGTTAAGTCTTCTGTTTTAATGAGTGCAATGTAAAATCTCTTTTTAAAATTTGGCAGGTATCAAATTATAACTGTATAGTTGGCTATAGTTATCTTTGTTAAATGTCGTATTTCCCAACTTTTTTCCATAACTGAATTCATACAGTTAAAATTCTCTTTGGTATTATTGTAAACAATGTGATTATATCCTACATATAGAATACTGCTGGCCTAGATGATTTTGAGCGGCAAAAAACCCTTGGAACAGGATCATTTGGGAGAGTAATGATGGTGAAACATAAATCCACAGAACAGTATTATGCTATGAAGATACTGGACAAACAGAAGGTTGGTATAATTCATTGTTGGTTTTGTGCTACAGAAGAGTTTGGTGCAGATGAAGATCTGGTAGCTGTGGCTGCACTGAGTTGCACACACTGTGCTTTTCCTTCTAACACTTGAATACCAGTGATAATTTAAATGCTTTCTTTTATCTTTTAGCCAGTGGGTTCAGTTGTTAGGATTGTGCAGACTTTGTACAGTGGCCAGTAACATTAACAGGCTGAAGAGGCTCTAAGTAGCCTCTAGGTCCAAGGCCTTAATAAAATGTTATTGGGTGAATTCTTTGCTTAGATTTTGTAAGGTGGCATGTATGTTCTTTGGCAAAAGCAAAATGTAGTGCTATAGTTCAAATAAACAGATAAACTTTTGCAGGATAGTTGAAAACTACCTAGATCAGAAATTCTCAACATTTTCATATGCGCACCATAATTGAAATTAAAATTGTCTGCAGAAAGAACTTATTTTCCATTCTTGGTCCTATGAAGTATTACTTTCTGTATGTTTAATTATGTAATAGTCCTGTTGCATCTGTAGTAATGTTATAGATAGAACAGGTTGTCACATAATGGACATTTTCCGTGTTGTAACCTTCAGTGCTATAGTCTGAACCTGTATTGCTGCTCCAGCCTGATATTTTTTTAGCAGTTTATTACTCTTAGATTAAGTAAGCAATGTCATTTGATAAAATTTAAATTTTAAATTTTACAGTACAGAATTCCAGAATGCAAAGAAGTATTTTAACAGAATTTATCAATACAAGTAGTTTTAATGGTATTGACATGTTTTTCAAAAGTGCATTATTTAGGTTAGTGGATTCCAAGGTCCTCAGTGTAAGAGCTGCTTGCTGTGTAACAAAGGTCATACTAAGACAATATTATTCTGGCAAAGGGAACTTAATAATCACCAACAAACAAAACTCAAAATCAGCATTGCCTCAGTGTGAACTTCTGCACTCTAGGCATTATTACATTTCTGAGTAATTTTAAGTAATGGAACTGTGGCAGTGACACAGTCAGACTGTTCTGCCTGAGTTGCAGTTCCAGTACTCTTTACATGTGGTTGCAGTCCTGGACCTTGAATAATGGATTATTTAATGAAGGATGCTTTATAATGGTCTCACCAACAGAAACTAAAACAAACTTACCTTTTAGTGTCAAACCTGACAGGACTATTTTTCATTTCCATTTTACTTGAAAAAAAGGGAAAGCATCCAGTGTATGTCTTTGTTATCCAATCTCATGCTTGATTCATTGAACATGAAAAATAATGTAATAGATGTTGATGCAGCCAGGAGTTTTCTGTGTAAGAATATTATTCCTTTGTCTGCCTTGAGGTAGGAGGGCTGTAACATGCCACTGCTTGGCTAGTTTAATTATGTGATTGTTTTTAGAAAGAAAAAACTCATGAACAAGAGCCTGGGCACAAACAAGCTGTTGTAGAATCTGCCATTACCAGACACCATTTGGTATATGGGAAGCTGACACTGGCCATGCCCTGAGCCAGGGCTGAAGTGGGAACAGAGCTGGGTCTGAGGCCCCAGTTGGACAGCAGCTTCAGCCTGGGGCCTGGAGTGTTGCTCCATCCCCCTCCAGTACCTCACTGGGAGGAGATGCAGGAGCAGGAGTGAAGTCTGGTCTGGCATTGCAGCTGAACACCTCACAGACAAGTGCCTTGGCTTTCTTGCTTGGATAGACAAGATCTTTCCAGCACTTTTAGGGATAAAGGAGATACTTCCCACAAACGAGTTGATTTGAGCAAAACTTTTTTTGTACCCTGAAGATCTAGAATTCAAAAGAGGTTTAATTTTTTTAAATCATTTTTCCTTTGTATGATTTTTATTTCAAAACAGTAGTGAGGTTTTTTACAGGTACTACTTTTTGCTTCTAAAAGTTAAATTTAAATACTATTTCATTCAGGGTTGGAGTGTCTTGATTATCTCTTATTTATAGCAGTTAGATTTGCAGACATAAAAGCAGACTTGTTTTGATCACTCATGTACATTTCCTTCTCTTTTCCTATGGAATGAGGAAAAAAACCCTAACTTTACTTGGAAATCATGCCATTCTGAAAATGGGTTATAGATAAATTGTGCAATAGTGATTAAATAAAATGGATATAATTCATTATGCACTTTTGGGGCCTAACACAAGGAAACTGATTATTAATTGCTGAGAAAGAATGATCAGAAGCCTCCCACTTGCTGTCTTGTTAGCAGCCTGACATTTTAGTGGATTATATGAAGTAACTTGTTTATAAAACTGGAGATTTTGAATTTGTATTCTCCTTAGTTTTGTCACTGATGTGTGAGCTGTATAACATAAGCCTGTTTACTTCTTTTCACAGGTAACAAAATTCATAATTGTGTCCTACACAGTTTCCTGCCTTTTGTAGCAAAGGGTCCAAAGATCAAGTGGATTTTATTGAAGTGCTGAGAAAGTATGGCCATAATAAACATAAGCCTTTCATGGAAAATGCAGACAGGTTTTCCTTACTGACTCTTACACTCAGCAAGTAGGAAGAAACACTATTTGTAGAGTTGTCTGCCAACTCTTTAAAATGTTATTAGACTTTTTAATCCTTTCTTGGTTCTGTTAATGTACTAGGAATCCATAAGGTTTTTCCTTTTCTGTAAAGTTACAAATTTGATTTCAACTAATTGTTTAGCACAAAAAGTTTATCAAGAACTATAAAATATCACACTTAAGCTGAAGATTTTTTTTTTCTCTCCTAGGTCGTCAAACTGAAGCAGATAGAACACACACTGAATGAGAAGAGGATATTACAAGCGGTGAACTTTCCTTTCCTTGTTAAACTGGAGTATTCTTTTAAGGTAGTAATTTCTTTCAAAGTAGTTGTTGGGTTTCAGGGAAGTGCATGCTTACACTTTGGATATTAAAACATATAACTTTTACTGTACAATAGTTCAAGTATTTTTGTTTTCAAAGATGCTTCATTTGGCACTGTTGCCAGGGCTTGAGTAGGAGTGGAGTGCACTCGTGTACACTTCATATACCCCGGTTCATCAGGTAATGTTTGAAAGGATATCTCCAAATAAAAAAATAAAAATTAAATTAAGTGAAACTCCTCAGAGTTTTCTCTTCTCTTGGAGGGCAGGTGGATTGTACAGCAAGGGAGCCTTAAGGCATCATTTTACCTTTGAGAGATATCAAAGCGTGTCTTCTGTACCACTGTATAGAATGGTAAATTTGTAATTGTTATGGAGATCTTTTTGCTTGAGATTTATACCTGAGGCAGGTCTTAATGACAGTTTTAACTATGAAGGACAGATTTAACATGAAGCTAAGGTCACAACTTTGAGCTTAGCTTTGAATTTAATGACAGTATATACTAGTTAGTCTGCAAAGAAATTGAGAAGCTTTCTAGTTTAGGGAGTGATATGTGCCTTCTTTTTTTTTTTTTTTTTTAACATTTTAAATGAACAGACATGTTCTACCTTAATCTTTAGAGGTTTGGGGTAGGGGCTGTGGAGACAAGAATACCACAGGTTGTCAGTTATAAGTATTGAAAGAGTTCAAGGTCTTGCCTTGCAGTAGGCATCTTACCCTCTCATCCATCAGGTCTCTTACCAGTCTGCGTCTGGACCTCACTAATTATCTTTATCAGATTTGCTTTCAAATATATTTTTTGAGATATATGATGCTTCCTTTGCAGATTTTCAAGAATTTCTACCTATGTTGCATTATATTTGTCAATGTCATTGGATGGCTACAATTTTTCATTTTCATTCATTAATAAAATGTACTCCATGCAGGAGTTGTAGAGACTATAGCGTGCCTAATGTATATTTGTGTGTGTTTACTTGTCTCCTGAATTTCCTTAGGACAATTCTAATTTATACATGGTAATGGAGTATGTTCCTGGTGGAGAAATGTTTTCACATCTAAGAAGAATCGGAAGGTTCAGGTAAGAGTATTAATGACACTATTCCTTTTAAAAGGCTTAATTTGCTGATTTGGGAAGAGGGGTTTGTAAAATTTGTTAGCATTGAAAAAAAAACTCTGAAGGGTTAAGTTTGTTTGCCTCTTGTTCAGAGGACTTAAATTAGTCAGGCATGTAGAACTCCTATTTATTTTTCATTTAGTTAATACAGGCATTTGTGATCTGTACTTGATAGAATCTTGGAATTCCTATGCATATTGTCACTGAAATTCATGGTAGTTTCTAAAAGTAAAATTTGAAGTCAAAGCTCTGCACTGTGGGGTACATTCATCTAAATTTGCATGTGTATTTTAGCTGCAAGAC
Source organism: Fringilla coelebs (assembly GCF_963513975.1). Lineage (NCBI taxonomy): Eukaryota > Metazoa > Chordata > Aves > Passeriformes > Fringillidae > Fringilla > Fringilla coelebs. Next base: position 14,156,657 of record NC_140067.1, read on the forward strand.
TTTAGTTTAGGATGTATCAATTCTGAAATTGTTTGGTTTTGCTTTTTCTTGTTGCACAGTAAAAGAACCAGTTAAAAGATACTTACTTTGTCTATGCCTGACATTTAGGTGGTTGTTTTGGTACCTTAGCTTTGCATTGGGGTACTTAATATTCTTTCAATTCTTCGCAGTGAACCACATGCACGGTTTTATGCAGCTCAGATAGTGCTAACATTTGAGTACCTCCATTCATTAGACCTCATCTACAGAGATCTAAAGCCTGAAAATCTTTTAATTGATCAGCAAGGATACATCCAGGTATGATTTTCTTCATATATTTAGGGGTCTAGTTTTGTCTTGCAGTGTAGATTTAGGTAATTTGAGAAAATGTGTTTAGAATAAAGAGTCTGTTAGCATGGTTGTGTGGAGCATTCAAACGCCATACTGTCTAGTAATGGTTAAAACCCTTGGGTTGCACTTCCTCTGACTAAAATTAAGTATGCACAGTAGAGCTGTCTGCAGTTGAGCCAGTTGTCAGGATTTCCCTTGGGGTCTGTGGTGAGAAGTAGGTGATTATATGGCTCTGTTCATCTGACCTATTTTATACATCTGCCCTAGAACAAGATGAAAGATCCCCTAAAATGTCTGTTTCCCTGCACTATCTGTATAAGCAGTTTAGGAAAACCAGCTTAGTTATTAGTCCTGATATGATAGTACTTAATGTCCATCAGATGAATCCCACCCTTGGAGAGTCCTAGCCTTCCCAGACAGCTGGGTGGGAGCTGAGTTGAGGTCCGCACTGCAGTGCTCAAATGACAGCTTTTGTTTTACAACAGCCTCTCGTGGCACCTTCTCATCTTCCTCTTATCACTTGTGTTTTTAGCTAAATGGCAAATGGGAAGGCAGAGTGCAGCAACAAGCACTCTGCAATGCTGTGCAGTCCTTAAACTTAAAAGGAAGTTCTTCCCTCATTGTGTCACCTTTTGCCACAGCAGAATCTAAACAAGATAATACATAATAAAAATGTTTGAGAGAAGTGTAAAGGATTCATATCTTATGTTGTTTATAACTGTAAGATGATTTTGCATGGGGTCTAGGATAACACTGTAGGGAGAAGATCAGTACAAGTTTCTTTAACACAGTTGGGGAGCACCATTAATGTATGGCTGGTTTACTCCCTTTACTGTGACTGCTTTACTCCAGCGCTGGCAGCTCTCTCTGTGGAACAGCATGTTTTTGTGTTTTTGTGGCAGAGGGAGGTTTTTGTTCATATGTTGATGCTGCAGCTCCAACTTCATTTTCTTTTTGTATTTTAAAGCCATTACTATTTGTCCTGTGTCTGCAGTGTATTCTTCATGCATAGACTGATGTGCATTCCCAAACACAGAAATGATTCTTTGCTGACTGAAGCAAGTCTCTCCAGTCAGCATGTCACCCACTCCATCCAGTTCCAGCTGCTAATGCTGTTGTTTCTACCAAAAATGAAAAAAAGCCTTGATAGTTTGGCTTCTTTAGTTTTGACATGAACGTACAGCAACATCAGGGTTATTGTATAATTAGCAGTGATTCTCATTTGGTACGGTATGTGTTCTCAAGGAATGGGTTGAAATGGAAACCAAGAAGGAGGAAACAAGAGAAACAGTCACAGACTTAGTAGCTTGAAACTGACCCCAGAATTCCACATGTAATTCCCTGGGTTCTGTATGTATTCCACAATATGGTCCAGGTAAAAACACAGACAGTACGATATTGCATACAGAGTTCTGAAAACTTACTGTAGAAAACATGACAAGTGAAATGAGGAATTGATAATGTCCAAGTACTTGCCATTTGTGAATACAGTTATTGCTACATTTTCCCCCCTCAGGCCTCAGATAAACAAACTTGACTCTGGTGATGCTTTCAAAGATACTCAGAATTAGAAGTTACTGGAAGACCTCTTCTATGTTGTTTTATTCCCACACTAATTTTACATATGACCCTTATACACTTATGCAATAAAATTCAAAGTTTACAAGGCTGGGGGATATATTGACCCTTTTTGTGATTCATTTATTTGTTAACTAAAGGAAAAGATAAATATCTTGTTTATATTCTTCAAATTCTCAGCATTACAAACAGTCTGATGTTAAAATATAAGAAAAAATAATGATGTAATTGCAGTACATGTGGAAGATTAGTAAACCATAGTTTCCACTGATTTTTAAATGATAAATAGAAACTGGTGTAAGGGTGATAATGCATATTTTGTGTTCTTTATTAATTTTATCATGAGACCTATTTATCTGACTTAGAAGTACCAGGAACACTGAGTAATAAAGGTACATCTGACTATATGATACTATGTGATTTGAGAAACAAACTTTTCCCCTGTAAAAAATGGCTTTCCAAAATATTTCTAAAGTACTTAATTTTGAATTTCTTTGTAGCAATGCACTTACAATCAATTTATTTCTTCTGATGACAGGTCACGGACTTTGGCTTTGCAAAAAGAGTAAAAGGCAGAACTTGGACGTTATGTGGGACTCCAGAATACCTGGCACCTGAAATAATTCTCAGCAAGGTACTTTGTCTTATTACTCAGCCATGCATTTGATGTAGTTAAGGCTTCTCACCCAATTATCAAGCTCTGAGGGATAAACAGTTGCTGATACTTCCAAAAATTAAATCTTGATTAGTCAATTGACAGATTGACAAATGACACAAAGTGCAGTCATTGCATTGTAAATATTTGTTTAGTATGCCAAAACTTATGCCAGATAAGGAATTTTCACATAACTGTACCAAATTTTCTACATTGCTTGCCACATAACTTGTTAGGGGCAAAGAGATTTAAAGAACCTGTAATTAGGTTATTTAACTAACATCCTTATCAGAAGAACAAATCTTAGTGATTACATTCTGAAGTGCTAACACACCAGAACAAGAACTCCAGAGGTAAAAAGAACTGTGTAGGGGATGAATCAGTAGTCATTACATAACTAGTTGCAGGGTTTCAGGTTTAAGGCAGTTGACATCGAATCAAACATGAAAATCCACTGGCTTTACACATAAAGTACATGTAGTCTAAGCTGACTGTAGATCTGTTTGTCCATTACTTGCATTAAGTGTTCCAACATAAAAAAATATTATTTCTCCTGTAGCTGTTTAACTGTAGCACTGTATGTTTTACAAATGGAAAATATAGCACTGCTTATGCTATAAAACAATTGTAGTGCATAAAGTACACATTTAACAAGTGCTTTAATTAAAACCCTTTGCAGATTGTCACAAGTGAACAAAAAATACTTCTGTTTGGGGGAAAAAAGTTTGTCTGCATGTTTTTTTTCCCCTGTGCAGTTAAAACAGCAGAAGAAATTGCAATGCGTCTACTAGAATGTCTTCACAATAGATTTTCCTGAAGGATTGGGTCTGAGCCCTGAGCTTTGTAAAAAATCTCAGAGAACATATATGAAACAGATGGGTTTGGTGGTTTCTTTGTCTTTTGTAACATTGAATATGATCTACTAATGGTTTAAGGTTCAGGCTTTTAAGATCAGATCATAAATTACTCTGACAACTAATTAACTAAACTACATGTGAAACTGAATGTTCCAAAATGTGGAGAATCAAGTGAAATGGTGACAGTGTACAATATAGGAAGTGTTGTTATGTATGTTGTTATAATAAAATTTCCTTAAGCTTTGAAGAATTATCAGTGTAACAAAATTGTTTGGATTTTAAATAAATGAGTTGTGCCCATTTACACAGGAGTGTAAAGAAATCACTGACATTCATCACAGGAATGTGTGCAAAATGCCTTATTTCCATCACTGGTTCACTGTCATCACTGTATTAGGTTTTAAGTGTATTGCTGTTGGAATCTGTGAATGCCAGTTTGGTTGGAGTCAGGTTGTAAGTTCTGCATTATATGATCAATAATGTATTTGCTTTCTTTGTATTCCATAAATATATAGATCTATACAGAAAATCCTAACCTGTGTTAGAAACTGTACTAACAGTGGCATGTTTCCTTTCGTTTAGGGTTACAACAAGGCAGTGGATTGGTGGGCACTAGGAGTGTTAATCTATGAAATGGCAGCTGGATATCCCCCATTCTTTGCAGATCAGCCCATTCAAATTTACGAGAAGATTGTGTCTGGCAAGGTGGGTTAAGGCTCTGGGTGTTTCCACAAACACAGTTGTTTTTATAGACCCTGGTTTTTGGTGGATGAGATGCAGAATTCACTGACCACTAGACAGTGAGCAAATTGAAAAGGACCTAGGAGGAGTTTGTAATGTACGTTTCATAAGTACAGACATTGTTACTTGAAAACCAAAGTTATAAAAATCTGTTCCCTGCCTTCAAATTTAAAATGCAAGTTACTAAATTTACAGACACTGTGGTATTATATCCTTTTATGCTTGGGTTACATTGATCCAATGACTATTAGCAACTACTTAGCTGTGTGCTTAATTTGCCTAAGCTATTTTCTCTCAATGTTTTTTGCAATTTTTGAGAAGCCCTGAAGGGTGTCCATCATTCCTAGGTCTCTTTACTTCCACAGTCTTATAGGTAGACATATCTAATGTTGTTTTGCTTTCATTGTTATATAAAAGTTTTGAAAAGTGTTTCCAATGTTTCCCTTTTATTTTTCATTAATATCTCTTAGCGTGCTGGATAGCACCAAAATGTCGTCATTCTGTTGTTTCCCCTGCCAGCCAGTGTTGTTTCTTTGTGCTCATTTGATTTGTTACAGTTGTTCTCTTCCTTGCCCCTACATAGACACATGCTGTGCTGCATCTCAGGTGCTTCTGTAATTCCAGTCAAGGGCAGTACCTCAGTAGGCCTGTGGTCCCCTGCACTGAGGTTGATTCTTATTTAATAAAGAAGGTGGTTGGTGCTTGCTCTTTGAAAGGCTTTAATGTTGTGAACCTTCAGCTGTGTCCATGAATATATGGGAATTAATTTACAAGGACATATTTTTATTTTTCTTCTAAACTAAATATTTTTCTTCTAAACTAAAAACAAAATGTTGGGCAGTTTTTGTAGTTTTATCTAATTGGCTTGATGTCTGCAAAAGGTTATCTACCTTTTTTACTGAGCCCATGGATGGACTACAGCAGAAATAGCACTGGATATCAACTCTGGAAACTGTAATTCAGTCCTCAGCTAGCAGCTGTTTATAACCTGGGGTCTTTCATTTATTCTACCTCATTTGCATAGTTCTCTACTTTAAAATTTGAGTTAATATTTCCTTACTTCTCAGTAGTCTTGATATTATAGTCATTAAACCTGTGAATTTCTCATAATCTACAATAGAACCATATTAGTAGGTAAACTGAAGCAGGGTCCTTAATAACTGGACTTCTTGATTTTTTGAAATATTTTTATGTTAAGTAATTCCATGATCTGTATTTACATCATAACTGATCAGCTCAATATCGAGAGTGTCAAACACTGAGGCTATGAGGATGACAAATACAGCTTTCTGCCTGTTCTTCTCCCCTTCCTTCTCTCTGCCAACTCAAATGGTGTCAGTAGATCATTTGTTAGAAAAACCCTTTGTAATTACATCCCACGAATCATCTTCAAATATCCTTTAGCCAGGTTTGAATGAATTGCAAGTCACTAGTGTGCTGTCTTCAAATAGTGCTGTTATGTAAGGCTTCTGATGTTGGTGCATTTAGTTATGAGAAACAGATTGCAGTACAGCATAATGTTCCAGATTGACTTTTCATATATGATTGCTTTTTCATATATGATTGCTGAATATACAGTTATTTCAGAGCATATCTATGTATTTATATGCTATATGTATGCTATATACTGTGTCTCCTCTGTTATATATATATATAATATAATCTAAAAATTTATACCTAGAAAATAGCTGACACTGTCTTGAGATGATCTGTTGTTAAAACACCAAGTTCAACTTACCTTTTAGATCACTATTACAATAAATTAATATCTTGCCCCCTGGAAACTTCCAGTTCAAGAAATCATAGATAGGCAGTGTAATGCTACCGATAAAGGCTTTGTGAAACAGAAGTACATGTGCAACAATAATTATCTCTCTCTTCATGCATTCCTGCTTGATTTGATTTTAGAAGAAAGAAAATTGCCCTACTGTTTCCCTTTGTGTCAAGTTGTTTCCCTTCACAGGGGAAAGAATCAAATTTGTATCATGTTTTTTAATGTTGTGGCTGTATAATTTTAGGTGAGGTTCCCATCACACTTCAGTTCAGACCTAAAGGATCTTCTAAGAAATTTACTCCAAGTAGATTTGACCAAACGATATGGAAATCTCAAGAATGGTGTAAATGACATAAAGAATCACAAGTGGTTTGCAACTACAGATTGGATTGCCATTTATCAGAGAAAGGTAAGACCCTTCCTGATCAAAACTATTACTGGTCTTTAAAGGATTGAAGTAAAATTTCTAATTATTGTGTTTAATTTTTATTCCATAGATCTGGGACTTTAAATTGAGAAAGGGTGAAAGTAGTTTAATCTTTTAAGGTTCCAAAGGATATGTATAGATTGAATTATGTTTGTTCCTTCTGGGTATTCTGGCCCGGACCTCTGTGTACATTCACGTTCTCTTTAACACACATGTTGTGCATTAGTCTATTTCTGGATTATCTCAGGACAAGGCATCTCCTGCCTCTCTCACTTTTTATTTAACCCCTGCTATAGTGGCATCTATAAATACTCCTCCACAGCAGAAATGAATTTGTTTTCCTTTCCAGCTAGCTCTTAGCACTCAGACTGTGCTTCAGTGTGGAGAAGCTCATGCCAAAGCTAGAGCTAGTCTTTTTTCTCCTAAAGCAACCTGCTCCTTCTGTAAAAAAAAACTAGAGATAAATGATAATATTTAAAGAAATTGGTTTGAATTTGAAATGCTAACAGTCTTGACTATAGAGGCATGAACTTTCTGCTGTGACTGGAGCATTTTAAGGGCTAAACCTAAATACTAACAATAGTTTATAAAAAGAAACTGGTTGTTTGGCTACACAAACTGACAGTACAGCTGTTGAATTAATCACTAATGTATTAATTACTAGAAGACAAGATACAATTAATGCATCCTGTATTCCTTGCATTAAGTATAGATATTTTTAAGAAAATATTCCTCATTGTGGAATTCTAATTTTCTGTTCTTCACTTTCTTAATGCCTCTTTGCAAGGCAGATTTATATGCACCAAGATTCATTTGCCAGTACACTGTTTGGGAACAAACAGGCCCCATATTATTAGTGTTTTAATACTGTGCTAAATACTCTTAGCATTGCTGGTGTACTGCTACAGTGAATAACTTTCACATAAATAAATGTTTTTAAATGTTAAGAAGTAGTAGAGTCAGAATAGCTATTGCTAGATTTAAAGGGTTGTGAAAACTGATACCAAGTAAGTCTGAAGCTTCTAATTATAAAGAATAAATACTGTAATAGGGTCTGAAACAACAGCATGGATTGTAATGTCATTCAAGTAGTCACAGAAATACAGCAATAAACCTTAGATTTATACTAGTTTTTTATAGTAGCTGTTACCACAGCATGTATTCTCCTGAGTGAACATAGTTTTCCTTGGCAGCTAATGTCATGTGAATGATTTTGGGGTTTTATGGTGGTTTTTTTTTTTTTGTTTGTTTTGTTTTGTGTTGAGATTTTTTGGTGGTGTTTTGTCTTTTTTTGTTGTTGTTGTTCTTGTTGGGGTTTTTTGGGTTTTTTGTTTGTTGGTTTGTTGTTATTTTTAATGCTACGGTCATAAGTAAACCAGTCAATTACTTAGTATTTCGGATACAGAATCACAAAATTTGCTGATTTGGAAGGGACCCACAAGGATCATCCTGTCCAATTCCTGGTCCTGCACAGGACCCCGGCAGTCACACCATGTGCCAGAGATCATTGTCCAAACACGTCTTGAACTCCGGCAGGCTGGTGTGGTCACTGCTGTCCTGGGGAGCCTGATCCAGTGCCCAAACACCCTCTGGGCGAAGGCTTCTCCTGATATCCAACCGAACCCTGCCCTGACTCAGCCTCAGGCCATTCCCTCGGGTCCTGTCCCTGCTCACGGAGCAGAGATCAGTGCCTGCTGCTCCTCCTCCCCTCCCGAGGAAGTTGTGGCTGCAGTGAGGTCTGCCCTCAGTCTCCTCCAGGCTGCACAGACCCAGTGCCCTCACTGCTCCTCACAGCTTCCCCTCGAGGCCTTCACCACCTTTGTTGCCCTCCTCTGGACACTCTCTAATAGTTTCATGTCCTTCTTACATCGTGGCACCCAAAACTGCCCCCAGCACTCGAGGTGAGGCCACCCCAGAGCAGAGCAGAGCAATCCCCTCCCCTGCCCAGCTGGTGATGCTGTGCCTGATGTCCCCAGGACATGGTTGTCCCTGCTGGCTGCCAGGGCGCAGCTGGCTCAACCTGCCATCAACCAGGACCCCCAGGTTCCTTCCCACAGCTGCTCTCCAGCCTCTTGTCCCAGTCTGTCAGTACATCCAGGGTAGCCTCATCCCAGGTTCAGAATCTTGCACTTCCCGATGCTGAACTTCATACACTTGCTGATTGCCCAGTCCTTGAATTTGTCAGTCTCTGTGCAGGGCCTCCCAGCCCTCCAGGGAGTCAACAGCTCCTCCCAGTTTTCTATCATCTATGAACTTACTTAGTATCCCTTCCACTCCTGCATCCAAATCATTTATGAAGATGTTCAAGAGCACCAGGCCAAGAATTGAGCCCTACAAAGCCCGACTAGTGACAGATCACCAGTCTGTTGCTCACCCATTGCATGGTATACCATCAAGTCTTCCTTTCTTTATGTGTTTCCATATATATTAACACGCTGCCTGATAAGATGATTGTACTTAGGTCCAAACAGGTATTTCCACTAAAAACCAGGGTTATCTCCTGCAATCTCTTTTTAGCAATTTCCATAGTGAAGATAACAGGAAAAGGTCTGATGTGTCTCATTTGAAAGTGTTCTAAAGTTCAAGCAGTAAATGAGTTATTTTCTGTGCTCTGAGTTTTGTTGTAAGAAAGTGACTGAAAATCAATTTAAGACACAGAGACAGAATTCAGATACTGGTAATGTGTGGCTTTGTAGGCTAGGTATGTACACAGACCATGTGTTCACTCAGGCTAAATTGCTGAAACATATATCTTGTTTTAAGAATAAGAGGATATACACGTGACAATTGCACACACAAATGCACGAGTTACTGTTATTTCTTGGCAGTGTACAATGGTATTGCCGACAGTCTGGAGTTTAATTTTGTTAGTCTGTGCTGTACCTCTTTAATTTACTGATCTACACATGCAGCACACCCTGACCATCAGCAATCTACCTGGGGGCACAGTGTGGTGTGATCCTCTGCCCCATTTCATTGTTTCCCCACCATTTTGCCTCTGGCACACTTAGTCTTTGAGATGTTTGGGAGAAAGATAGTGATTACTTTGTGTTTCCAGATTTAAATTTGCATCACCTGCATAATTTTGTTGTAATTTTGCTTACCTTATGGTATAGTCTTTGAGTGACTCCTTCAAGTCATTGCTTGTGTCTCATTGTGGCCTAGTTTTTAGAAGGCTTTCACTTCTCACTTAGGTCCTAGGAGGAACTTCATAAAAGAAGCAGAACAAATTATTTTCCACTTGTATTAGGTTAGTTTTTATTTGAAAATAGAAGAGTGTTATTAAGTAGGAGGGGGAGGCATTCCAGACTTTCCTAAGATTTTGTGTAGTGGTAGTGGCGATCAATGTACTCCATGTCCTGTGCTAACGAGCTGGAAGGAGCTGGATCGCCTCTGCAAGGAGGGGACTAATCTTTGTTTTGAGCCTGTCAGCAAGAGATTAGTCTTTTTCAATTCAGATTCACACATCTAGGCCTCTACCTTCCTAGGTTGGTTTTGTTTATGTGCCACAACTTAAATCTGTAATACCTGATTTCTTGGCAGGATCTGAGAAGTAATTGGGAGTATTGCTGTGCTCATTATTACAATGTTAAATCTACTGGTATTTGGCCAGTAACATTTCATGTGCCTTTTTGTGTTTCCCACCAATACAGGTAGAAGCTCCATTCATACCAAAGTGCAGAGGTCCTGGAGATACCAGCAACTTTGATGACTATGAAGAAGAAGATATTCGTGCTTCTCTAACAGAAAAATGTGCAAAAGAATTTGCTGATTTTTAGTAGGAGTAAGAGGACAAGATGACATCAGGGCTCACATTGGGATCTTTGCACTCTGTTAACAGATGAGGTGGAGCTGAGACCATCATATGTCAAAACAGTTACCTAGTTACTTCATTCCACAAAGCTGACTGAGGTCTTTATTGCCATCTTCCATGTGTGCAGTTTGCACCAACCCTTCTAACTAGGCACAATTAAGCAAGCACTGTTTGTGCAGTAACACAGAATAATAGACCACTTTCCTACTTAACTTTGGTTTCTGTCGTTCTTTGTTTCTGTGTATTGTTCATTTTCCCCCTTTGAAATGAAGTAGTTTTTTACCCAAGAATGCTCCATTTTATTTTGAATAATGTATTATTTGTGTGAGTGAAATGGAAGGTGTTGCGGCTAGTGTGATTTAGACTGAAGTGAAAGATAAATGTTGCTTCTAGTCTGTGCCAGCCAATAATTCATGTCTGTCTTGTGTCTGATGCTACAATTTATAATAATTTTTTAGTAGCTCAGACTAAACCTAGCCAACATTTTTAGCATTTTTGAAGGTAGTATTTATCGCCATATAAATGTCTGCTAAATTAACTTAAAAACATTTCTTCCTGGAGGCTGACCAAAATTCAGTGGAATCAATTGGATGGCTTAAGTAGGGGACAGTAGCTAGACCCCGTGCCTTGGTTTTCTACATCCCTGTAGTTTTTGTCACTGCCTCCTTCCTTTGTATTTCCCACCTAGGCAGTAGGCAAGTTGCCACAACCAGGCTGTACCGTGGAAAGCTTACAGTCTCATGAGAGGGAGTAATTCCATCTGGTCTAGACTTTGGACCATATTAAACCAAGTCAACTTACCAGCATTTCAGTTGGCAGGTGTGAAATGGCTTGTTTAAGATCAAGAACCCTAAACTCTTAAAGGAAGTTTTGGTCAGTACTGTAGAGAATTCATTTTGATTCACTTTTTCTTCTGTTTTTTTCTTATTTTTTTTTAAAGTAGCCAATGTTTTGGCTCCCAAAGTATTCCTTGCTTCAAGCCTTTTTTGATTAAAAAAGGCATCCATTAGAATAAAAACCATCATGCCACAGAAAGCAAAATGCGCTCTGCCATTAGCTATGAAAAACAAATGGTTTAGCAAATGCAAAATAATGTTCTAGAGGCATCGCTGGATGAACACGGTTATTTTTTGTTAGCTGTTAAGAATAAGAGGTTATTGCCAAGTTTTTATTCTGGTATACTATATTAGTAAACTGAGGATGGAGTACTGCTACAATCATTTTCTTTTTAATTACAGCACTTCATTCATGAAGAAAAGAGATCAAGTTTAAAAACTGCAACAGCTGAGTTTTATTTTAGTTGCGTTGTGTCTTCATTTCTAACCTACTTTCTTTCAATCAATCAGAATGTATGGTCACACAGATACAAGTATTTGGGTTTAATTATGTTTTGTATACTCTCACCAACTGACTTAAAAGGTATTGCTACCATGTGCTAGCTTTGGGCACTTTTACACATTTATTTCAATGTTAATAATCAGCGGCTCAGCACTTTTTTCGGGGTTGCTTTTAAACTTATTCATAGTAGTTTTATTTGAACACTTGGTTCTGGCTGTCTCAGTGACCTGTCTTAAAACAGCACATCTAAAAGTTTAAACTAGACTCATGTTTTATGAAAAATTTACATGCATACAAGGATGAATTGTTTTTTTAAAAAATGAGCTACATTGATACATAGCCATTGGATTTGTTTGAATGCCAGTGCAAATAAACAGCTGGCATTCCTTCCTTTTAATCTGTACGACGCTCCTAAAAGAAAGGCCTTTGTAGACATTTTACAAAAGAATATGAAACATACCACCCAATGTTCTGTCTGTTTAGGTTGTTGAGCATTTTTGCACAACGTCATTAGGAGGCTGACACTGAATGCAGTCTTTGTCCACCCATATTTACATACATGCAAGAAAAGTATAAGATACTTTGCTGTAGCAAATTTTATGTAACAAAGATATATCGTCACATTAATAAATTTAAAGAAATCCTTTGTATGAAAATGTTAAAATCTTTTGTATTTCATTTAGACCAAGGACATGCTGCTGTATGCTAGCTGTATGCGATAAATTCTACAGTAACTTTGTTGTCGTTTATGAACTTTAAAAGATTTTAATAAATGTTGAAGATCACAATTTGATTCTGTTATGATTTTAATTTTAATCATTACATTTATAGTTCTAGAAAGGTTCAAAGATTTTTCTGTTCTGTAAAATACTGTAATCATTCATCTTGCGTGTACAATAAGACAAAAGTCTAGGAAATTGGTTCTGACATGTCTGTCTGATATCCAGATTAAATTCTACACGGGCAGAAGTGGAAAAGTCATCATAATGCCATGATATTATGCTATTTTTTAATTTTATGAAAATCCTGTTAGAAAGTAAAACACTTTTCCAATATGGCATAATAGACTTCAGTATGGAAATGAGATTCTATTTTGGAAAAGGAGGGGAAGTGTGCAATTTCCAAGGCATTAGTGAGTACATTTGACAATGTGAGTATTATACAACCCTCTCATTTAAACACAGTCATGAAATATAACTACAGAATATTATGTTACCTGTATTTAATTTGAAAAATCCTTTTCACAATATGGAAAAATTGTATATCTATGACAGTAGAAGCTTGTTAATTTTACACATTTGAGGAATTAAGTGTTGAACTATATGGTATATTTTAATTGTACTCTAGTTGTATGTAACTTTCATTTCCAACATAAAGGATTGTATCTCATTAAGTAAATTGCTTTTTTTATTATCTTGTCAGTTGCATTAAAACCCTTATTTTTAAATCCTTTAAAGTATTTTACTAATTTTTGCAAATAATTAGATGTTTTTAAGTGCTGCAATAGTGTGCAATAGTAAACATTTATATACAGAAGTGCAAATTAAATTATGTACAACACTTGTGCTGCTTCTTTGTGAATCAGAATGTTGTATGATGACAGTTGTTGCACCTCCCCACATGTGAGCAGGGTTTGAGAGCAAGAGGAAAAGGTTGTGAAACCTACTACACATATGAGTTGGGGCACAGTAAGCTTTACACTAACTAGGGTGTCTGGAGAAGGTGATGTGGAGAACATTAAAGGCACTATGGGAAGTCTTGGGCTTCTTAGACAATCAAAAGCAAGCAAGATGATCATTAGCTTCAGTATTGTTTGTCTTTATTTTATTTTCATTCGGAGCCAATGCTTTTTATTAAAGATAATTGCCTGTTTTTAAACTGTCTGCAGATCCCGCTGTACAAACTTTGTGCTGTGTCTCATTGTGCTGTGAAACAACTGATAGAAGTAAAGACTGTTCATGGTCTTGGCATTGTCTGTCTTGAGGCTTTTTCTGCAAGTGGTGTTTGGAGAGGCTCTGGTGCCTGCTCTGTAATGCAGCTCCTCCTCTTCCCACTGTGTGAGCCGAGCTGTGGCCTCTGTGCTTGTGCTGCTGTACGCCTGCGACTGCGGTCTTGTGTTCTTGGTTTCCTGGTACCACTGCTACATTACATTTTAAAGACCTTTGTACTTTTTCTAAAGCTGAGCTAAAAAAACTGCAAAAATACTGTCTTCTGCTTTTACTACAGCTCCTAAACAAGCACAGCATGCTGAGCCACAGATTTGAAGGTGTCATTCAAATCTGTTCTGATTTCCTGCATAAGAAGGACTTATCCTAGATCAGAATTGAAGAACCATTCTATAATAAACTGGTAAAAAATCAGTTCCATTCTCTAGCTGAGGTGCATATAGCTGATCTGGATCTGTATAATGGTATTAAAAAAAAAGAGAGTTTGACCACCACAGTTTTACAAGTGTGGGTCTTGCATACATTTTAAAACTGTTTTTCATGGAAAGGTATTTTCATGAGGTATTGACTGATTTAAGTTCTTTAACAGAAAGGTAAAATATGAGCACCTAACTTCAAGCTGGGCAGTAAAAGGGTTAGGACCCCACAAGGATGTTTAAATGCCTTATAGGTAGTAAATGTTTGTCATCTTAGATAGGGATTATATGAAGTGTTGGATTTTTTTAGCAGTGTAAGAGGTGAGACAGGATCTCAAGGTATCTTCCCTTTCTAACTTCTAAATTTGATGATGAATAAAAGTATGAATTAAATCTGAGATCTAGTCACATTTACCTCTTTTTATTGTTTGGATTTGGGGAGCGGTATCGTATGACAAAAAGATGCCTGAAGGAAATTTGCGTATACTGAAAATTTATTTTATTTTTATAATTGACTAGTACAAAGAGTGTAGTCCCTAGAGGGATAAAAACAGCTTGAGGTTTCTATGACATCATTAGGATCAGTTCCCAACAGTGTTTCAAAGCCAGTAAAAATTCCTTTAGAATCCTTACAGCTTCACTGTGCTGTTCCCTCCCTTGGAGGGTCAAGTACCAATGTCTTTGCAAAAACATATTCCTGAGAATTGTGTGTGTAAGGGTCTTTGCTTTGAGGCTTTAAAGAAACATAGTTGCGGTGTTCATTGACATGAGCTGCTGTCAGTGAAGCACGAATGGAAGAGCCAGTGACAAACTTGCACATTTCTTAACTGCTGCTAAGCTTACAGGTCTAGGTTACGATGGAACACACACTGGCAACTGATGTTTGATGGCAAGGCTGCAGCACAAAAACTCTTCAGGATGAAAGGTTGTTGGAGTTTGAGAAGGAGGTCAGTGATCTGTTCCATCTGTATGCAACCACAGTAACAGGTGTTTTCCTTTGCTGGGAGGTTGTTATCAGAGACTTCTTACTTTGCCTTTGCTTCCAAGGTGCTGTGGATGATCAGAGGGGACACAGCTGTAGCTATGTTGACACAAATGGAGCAAGGTCTCAGCAGTGTGGCAAGCAGTTTGGTACCTTCTGAGCGTGTTCAGTAAGTTCCAGGAAAAATTACTGCTGATTAGGGCAACAAAGAGAAAATTGGAGTGCTGGAAAGGCTTGGTTAACTGAAATTCTTCTGCCACCAAGGCAATTAGATTCTATTTAAGGGAAAAAAAAAAAAAAAAAAATCCAAGACCTCATTTAGATTTAGTGGTGTATTAATGCTTTGGTCTACACAGCAATATCACAAGAATACCAAAAGTACTGCTCTTTAATTTGTATCTACAGTGCTACTTTGAATGTGTATGTAGTTACCTAAATAACAGTTCAACAAAATGAATGCTTGATTGGGATGTCCTTTCACGTTCTCCTGTCTTTGCCATCCTTTGACTTGATGCTTGCATGAACTGGGGATCTGAGTGTCAGGACTCTGTTAATGAGAAGTAATACCCTGGATAAGTAAAACATGATTCACCTATCTCCTAGGCATGTCAATTCAGGTTAAGCAACCAATATGTAATCCTTTCATAAATGCCCAGTGTTTATCAAGTATCTGTTTTCAACTGCCCCCCTAAAAAAAGGCACTGTGTGTCCTCAGTTAATACGTTATCTTTATTTCCCTTTTTCTCTGGCCATGTTGGGAAGTGGCATTCTCTGGCATTGGGAAGTGTGCATCTGGCAGGCTTGCTTACCAGCGGAAAAAAAAGAGAGGAACTGAGCAGGCAGCCTTAGTAAAAACATAAAAAAAGAGGATCACAGTGGCAGAACATGTGATGTAACGTGCATGTGGTGATACAGTTTGTTAGTGCAAGCACATGAATTCGTCTCCAGGGTGGTTCTACTTCCCCAGAAGAACGACTCCAGAGGGCCACCTCCCAAGGCCACAGCACCCACAGCTCATGGATTCTGGAAAGGAATTTCAGAGTAGGACTGAATTTGCTGCAAGGGATGTTTCCTGCCAAGATAAGTATTGCAGGGAATGCTGGGAAGAAAAAGAAAGTCCCTTAAGTCTCATAAACTTATTTGGTCTTTTTTAAAGCCACTCAAGGAAATTTGAAATATGAGCACAAATTCTTTTTCACTTGGGACTTTTACAACACAAATCTCTGCTTTAGGGCATACCCAGTATTATGTGTGAAGTTATTAAGCTTGCCTTAATTCTGCTACTACATATTGACTAACAGAACTCAACTCTGCCTTTTCTTGAAGTTTTTTTTTGATGTTTCAGTTTACTGCAAAATCCTGTCAACTAAAATCATGAAAGGAGATGATCTTTAATGTCCCTTCCAACCCAAAGTATTCTATGATTGAAACTTCAGGAGCTTTCCATAACCAATTGCTCTAGTTACATTTATTTGCCAGTAGGTGTCACATTTACATGGTGTGGAATGCTGTGTAAGAAATGGCAACTGCAGAGCACAGTAAGAACAAGAGACTTGGAAAGTATTTAAGAGCAGTAGGGAATGAAAAATTTAGATTGTACCAGTCACATAGTATGTCAGGGAATAATACATGCAATGCCAATAATGAGTATTTGTTCTTTATGTATTAGTAGATTTTGCCTTTAAATCCTTTTTGAGTTAATAGTTGCGATATTTTTTTACTGGTTTCATATCAGCATTAGCAAAAAAAGGGGTTTTGACACTAATTTGAACAAAAGTATTTTTTCACAATATGTATTATTGCATGGACTATATAAAAATTTCACTAAAAATCCCTGATTGATGGTTCCTATTTCCATTTGAAGCCAGACCCAGAGGTGAGTGTCTGTATTAATAGCCCACAATCCCATTTCTATTTTATATGCAATTGAAATTTTACATAAAATAGAAATACACTGTTTTTAACCAAAGATGGTCACCAATAAAAATTGAAAGGTGTTCCTATGCTGACTTGTTAAGTAAATAGTATTTATAGTAGAGGGGATATAAAATTTTGAGTTGGATGGTAATCAAATTTAGATATATCTCTACAAATTATGTTTACAGGCAAAAGAACAACTGTTTATATTTTTCTGAATTATGTGATCACCAGAGCAGTTGGAGAACAAGTTACAGCAAATGTGCTCTTGAGAGCACCCGTGATCAGATCCTCATCAACCAATTTAAGAGCTGAGTAAGTTTTTAAATTATCAGTTTAACTGTTACAATCTTAATGCAGAACAATTGAATGTCATGTCTGCTCATGTTCAGATGCATCTGGGTTTGGTTTATATCAAAGGAGAGAGTAGAGGGGAAAACAGGGTCATCCAATGTTGAACATTTGCCCCCCTATAACACAACTTCCTTTCCTGCAATCTGTTTTGGCAACCACTGTCCTACCAAAGCAATGTGTGCATGCTTTGAGCTTGCACATAGGTGCACAAGTCATAGGGATGTCATTTCTTCTGGTCTGCTCACAGTTCAGTGCCTAAGAGCAGACAGAGCACCTGTAAGCCCCCCCAACAGAACCAGTGAGAGCTGCAGAAAATGCCCTTCCCTGGGCCTGGGTGCGTTCAGAGGGCTGAGGAGCAGCGTCCTCCAAGGCTGAGCAACGAATGAAATGCCAGACTCTGGTCTTCCACACCTGGCATCACTTCTGGCAGTTACACCAAAATAACATCACGGAGAGAAGATGCCAGTATTTGCTGAGACATGGTCGCTTTACAAATCTTAAAAACCTGGATATTTCTGACACTCAGGTTCTTCACTTCCAGGAAAAGAGCTTCCTAGCAAAGTGGGGGAAAAAACCTAGCACTAATTTTGCAATGTCCTGTTTGAAATATAGTTGAGATTTCTGCTTGTGTTTTGTTGACACATTTCTGTCTGTAACTGTTTTTCTGAGTGCATCACCATGTTGTGCTTTTTCATTTGCCTCACTTCCTGCAACCAAGTGCTACATTTTAGATTTCCCAGAGAGGTAGTAGCTATTTCACTGAGATGTCTGAGCCATGTTTATATAAAATGTTTTTATCAGGCTGGATTCCCTTTAACAGTGTTGGCATTTCATATGAATACTTTTTATAAGCTTCTTGCTACATTATTACAAGCTGGGCAAATATGTGGCAGGTGTTACTGCTAGTATGGGCACAATGAGCTGTGTTTTATACAGTGATGTTTTTAATATGAAGTATAAGCTTTAAAATAACAAAGGTTTAAGTCTAGACAGAAGCTTTATTAAATATGAGCAACTACTACAATAAGGAGTTGCACAACAAAATAAGTAGGGCAGGAAATTCTCAGTGAAGTGGATATAATTCAGGTGCAGGAAGATTTATTTAAGCAATTCAGTCTTGGAAAAAAGAGGAAGCACAAGCATAAAGGTGTGACTGGCCTCGCATTGTAGCCAGCTACTGTACACATTCATTTTTAGTCTGTATGAAGAGGGTGTAACTCTAGTCATTTTACTGGAGATTCATATGATTATGAGAAAAAGGTCAGGTAATGCATATTGTATCAAAAGTACCTTAGGATACTAAAGCAAAGGTTTCAGGGGCTCCCCACCAGGACAAAAGCCAGATCTTTGACCCACTGCCTGGTCAGTGAGTCTGAGCAATGCTGCTCCCCTCAGCCAGGCAGCTGGCAGCCAGGAGCTGTCACTGATCCAGCACTGGGCACCTGCAGAGCCCCCAGCCTGGCAGCCAGAGCTTCCACAGAAGGTTGTGCACATCTACAGACCCTGTTCTTTACCTTGTGGGAGTGCACCCAGGGAAGGTAAATTCAGGCCCACTGGCTGCTGTGCTCTGATTGTGTGTTTAACACACGCTGTAACATAACTGCCTCGAAAATGAATGCCAGGCTGGTACCAAGTCACTCTGCTGCATTCGGGCCGTGTGTTTTCTGCCTCCCTTCCCTCCTCGCGTGCTTAACGCCGTTGCTCTTTAGGCTTTTGTCTAGGCTTTATGCAGAACTTCAGAGCAACACGACAATAGCCAGCCACGCAGAACACGCTGGCAGGCCAGAAGGGGACTGTAAAGAAGACACAGCATGGTTTTTGGACGACCTTCCCGGCCAAGACCGGAGTTGAAGAGAGGAACTTCATTGCTGGACTCCATGGGCTGGGAGCTGTCTCTCATTCCTCTGTGGAGTGCTGACGTAGGGATGGGAGAGCAGGACAACAGTACTAAGCTGTTGATACCGCAGAGAAAGGTAAGCGGCAAAATTCCATTCAAGCAAACTGAAAATACTATGGACAGGGATGGAAAAGATCTTAAGTGAGGAAAGACAGTTTTCTGAGAGCAAAGTGCTGAAAAGGTGCAATGGACCAGTAAACGGGATTTTTCCTCTTTCTGGGTAGATAGGAGCTGCCAGGAACTGTGGAAAAGACCCTTAGTTACTTATCAGTGCAAGGATGCCTCAAACCATCAGTACCATATAGGCGTGATAAAACTGTAGTGTGGGGTAAGGGGCCATTCAGAGCAGACAGGAAAGGAAGAAGGTACTGCCAAAACCCTACTGAAGCCCAAGGTGCAGCTCCAAGTGTCCTCTCCTGGAAGGTGAATGTACAGAAAGGGGAACAAGATCAGAAAATGCAGACCACAAAAGGGCTGTGGTCACTTAGATGGCTGAGTCTATACAAGAATGTAAATGCCAGAGAAACAGAAAAGTCAAATATTACATAAACAACATTAAACTAAAGATTATTACTACAGGAACAAACAGGTGTAAGCTGTTTATATATGTTTAAAGCTGTAGATTAAAATGTCTTAATCCCCTGCAAAGAGGAGCTGGACGGAGCCTTTCTGCAGGGCGGAGTGGGCTGAGATTCCTCATGGGCCCCGAGCCAGCGCTGGGTGTGAATGGGCTTGTGCGAGGGCTTGGCTGTGGTGCCAGGAGATCAAACCCACGGCCTTTTCAGTCTTGTATTGCTAGGAGGGAAATGATGCAAAAGGGATTTTTGGACTGTTGTTAGTAATTGACTGGACATAGCTATACATTAATTCAGTTTGCTGAGCAAACTGGCGAATTACACCCATGCCACTTCCACACTCATGACAAAAGTTACTTAGAAACAGCCTGTGCCCGCATTGGATTCCCAGGCTGCCAGTGCTGGGCATTATATGGACTTGACGATTTTTTGGCCGCAAGCCACATCTGGATGAAATCTCTTTGGTTTTCTCTTCCTCACAATGAGCAGCAGGAACCACAAACGATCGCGGCCAGCCCTGAAAAGTCTCCCTGAAGACCCAGAGGAGAAACAAGCACCTTCCAGCGCTTGTTCCACGCTGTGGTTCCGGTACCGGCGGCACCAGCAGCTCCAGAGCCGCCCCCGCTGCTCCCGCCGGGGCCGTGAGGGGAAGGCGCGGCCCCCGCGGGACTACAACTCCCAGCAGCCCCCGCGCCGGCGGGCGACTCGCGGCCTGCGTGGCGTCTCCTGCTGAGGGCGCAGGGCGTCCTCTCGGGCCCCTCGGGCCCTGAAACATTCGGCCGTAGTTGGCAAAGAAATACGTGTTTTACAGGGGCTAGATCCACTCTACTCTGCATAATGCCACCTTATTGAGAGGGGCTTCCCTCAGTGTGAAGCCACACAGGTGCCGTGTTATTTTCTCACTCAGCTTCCCCAGTGCGTGCATTTAAGCATGGTGTTTTTACTCAGGGGATTGGAATGAAGACGGTTCAAAGGGCTTTATTTAGCCCTGGGGAGCTGAAATTCAGTGCGCTCTGCACAGCTAGCAGGGTGCTACGCTCTCCTTCACTACATGTGCTGTGCATTTTGTCTTCTCCTGAACTGCCAGGGAAAAAACAAAAGGAAAGACTGCAGTAGGAAGCTGGCATTTTTCAACACCGAGAAAACTGGGTCCACTGGTGTCCGATACCTGCACTGACCTTTAAGTGTTTCCCCTCATGTGATAGCAGAAGTTCAGACACACACACACACACAGGACAGACCGCTTGACCTGGATCTACCAACCCTGGTCTCACTTGGTTTCCTTCTTGGAAACTTTTTCTTTTTGGCCATGAGATGCAAATAGTCAAACAAAAGGCTAATTCACTTTTCTGCTTTATCTCCCTCCAGACATAATGTTATTATAATTAAATTACCTTAGCCCAATGAATTAAAATGCAGGCCAGAGATCATATTCCACACTGAATTTTTCCACAACCCATTTCCTTAAAATTCCTCTCTTCGCTGTTCAAGGTCCTCTAGAAGGAATGCATGCACTGTGTGAGCCTCACTTTGAATACTCAAAGGATTAACTGAAGAACATGATGAAAGGGAGAATGTGAGTAAAATAGCTCATTTATATTTGTATCCTCAAATGTCAGTTCATTACCAAAGTTAGAAAGCAGCTGATGCAGAAAACTCATTATGACTTCATTTAGAACGTTTATTTCTTTAGAGACAGAAAAGAATTGCCTTGCTTGGCTCACTTGTCCAACACAAATATGCCATGTTTTACAGTACTTTGGGATGGGAAGTAAAGAGGGTTTTGTTTAGGGCACAGTACACTTAATCCTTTATCTATTTTGTTTATCTGCATTTTTGTAAATCCCAAAGCAGTGAGGACTGTTACTGCCCTCTGTTCTCAAGCTTCTGTCAATATCTGAGTGCCATTACTTGCAAAGCTCCTGCAAGCTCTGGGTATTTATCTGACAGCACATAAGTAAGACAAAATGAAGTGCTTTGGGATGTCATGTCTACAGTCCTTTGCCCAAAAGTCCACTTTGCTGGTAATTTTAATGCTTGTAACTGTGTCCAGTTAGCAGTTACCTGACCTGGATCTCCATGCGGTCAGGGTGCAGTAAGCTCTGTCTGGGAGTGAGACGGATGCAAAGTGCCTGGGACAGCCCCAGGTGCCCACTCTGGTGGCCAAGCAAGCTCTGTCTGTCTGTGCCAGCTGGGCACAGAGCTGAGCTCTGCAGTAATCAGGCTGGAGTCACCACTAGGTTCTAAGCAAATCCCCAGGTAATTTGTAATGTCCCCCTTGCCTTGCAGCAAAGAGCAGGTGTGTAACTTGAGTGGCTTGACTCAGGAGGAAATTTTTCAAGTAAAACATCCCACAAATTTGAAGTAACCCAGCCTGTTACAGATAATCAAAAGGTCACAGCACCTGATTAGTGGCTGGGATGCAGCCCTGGTTACGAAGTGCATGAGTGGGGAAAGAGGATGTGTCGATAGTCCTTGCTTGATTTCCCTTGCACTGACAGCGCATCTAGGTAATGCCTATCTGCCATTAGAAAACATCAGCAATCACCGAAGAGATAAAAAAAAATAGTGTAAAAAGAAAAAAAGAAGTGGTGTTGCCAGAAAAACAACTTTTGCCAGAAATGACAACTTCTGTATTAAACTCCGTGGGTGAGGTTTTATTGCCACTTAGTAATTTGTAAGCTCTTTGAGTTGGTTCTTTCTGTACAGTAAATCCCGTGGGTATGGTCTCCTTGTGAAATGAAGTCTGGAGCTTGGACGAGTAAGATCAGCAGACTCAGTGCCTCCATATCCTCTCTTTCCCCAGTGCCGGCGTTGGCACGGTGGGGGTGACTCGGTTGTGCTGTCCTCGGTCACTCCTCTTTCCCATCACCCCGAGCACGCAGTTGCAGGAGTTACACAGAAAACCAAGTGTCAGCTACTCACAAACGTGTTAACGAACTCATTCTAGGAATGAATTTTTGTAACTTTATCAATCTGCCAACATCTGGCGACTCCTACTTCGTACCTTGTATAAAATTTCCTCGGCTTGGTACTGCATTCTTCAACAACTAGGGATTTGTTTCCTTTCCGTTACCTGTAACACCCCGCTTGTTAGGAGGAGCAGAAATGTCCACAAGGAGGCCCCAAGAACCTCAAGTCAAGAACGGAGCTCCGAGCGCGGCTCTCCGGCCGTGTGCCGCCGGCAGGTCCGCGCCCGCCCACACCGGCCCCCCCCCGGCCCCGGCGCTGCCCGCGGCTCCCCAGCAGGTAAGCGCTGCCGGGGTAAGCCGCTCGGCGGAGGCGCCGCTCCGTGCCCCGCCCCGCTGCCGTCCCCCGCCCGACGGGCCCCGGGTTCGCTCCCGCGCCGGGCGGGGCCGGGTGCGGCGGGGGTCCCGCGGCGCGGCGCCTTTAACGCGGCGGCCATGACGCGGGCGGTCCGTGTGTGGCGGGCGCGTCACGGGGCCGGGCGGGGCCGCTCCCGGTGTCACTCGGAGCCGCCGCGGAGCGCCCGCTGCCGCCGGGGGGCGGGGGCCGCGGGCTCCGCCGCTCCGCAGCAGCCGGTAGCCATGCGCTGGTTTAGTTGCTCGTAGGTAGGTTTCTCTGCCTTGCTTCCCTCGCCCCCAGCCAGAACTGACAATGTGGTGCAGTGCGAGCGGGCGAGCGGGCGCCCGAGAGATGCTGAACGCGTGTGACAGCCCCGGCGCAGCCGCGGGAAGCGGAGCCCCGGGAGCCCCCGCCGGCCGGGCCCGTGGGCTCCGCGGGAGGTGCCCGCCCGAGCCGGGGGCTCCGGGCCGTGCGCGGCCGCGGCGCGGGGCGTTCCGCAGGTAGGCTGGTGCGGGTGTCGTCTGCAGTCACCTCAGGTGAACCGAGAAGTGATTTCAGGGAATTCGTGGAGTTGTTTGGTCAGCGGTGCAGGAAGAAGCATCTTTTCGATTAGTTTGCTACTGTGTTCTTGGTGCTTTGCACGCTTCTACATGTATAATAAAGGGTCTTCTTCCTTTTTTTTTCTTTTTTTCCTTTTTGTTCCCCACAGCAATATTAATTGCTTTTCTCTATTTTTGCGAAGTTTTAGCTGTAGAGCATGATTTCCCTATTCTGTATCCCAGAGCTTTGAGACATTTCACTGGCATCCATTAATGCTACAGCAAGAACATCCTGAGTCCTTGGTCCGTTCCCTGGTGCTCTTTGAAATAGAAATGGCTTACTTGAGAACAGAAAGGAAAGGTTGGGGTTATTTCTGCATGTTCTGTGGAGCAATGGAAAAAGCTATGTGGTGCAAGTACTCCCGCATGCTAAGGAAGGAAACAAACTGGATTTTCTCCTGTGTCCTTCATGTGCTCCTTTCCTTTTTGGAGTCCAGTGTAGCATACCTATACAAGAAGCTGCTCTAGTGCAGGAAGGGAGGTCTTATGGATAACATACTGATTTAGGCCTCAGGAGTTTGGGGCTCAATTAGTAACTCTGCTTACCAGCTTTATCTGCACAATCGGCATAAGTGACATGCTGATCTGTATCCAAGTCCACATTTGTAAAACAAGACTATGGATTTCTAAACCTTTCTAAAGATCTTCTGTCTGTTTGGATCTTCTGTATCACAAGATGACTGAAGACATATCAAGCTCTCTTGATGCACAGCTATATATTGCACGTCAGTCTCCATGTATATGAATACATACAGTTTGATCAAAATTTTAACACTTGTGAAAAGGATTAAATGTAATATTACTTTCCTTGCATTTCAGGCAAGAATTATTTCTTGTGTTTGAAGCACAGATCAACTTTCTCTTCTAGTTCATTAGGTACTATCAGCTTTGCCAGGCTTCCAGGGAAATCAGTCTTTGACAGCACTGTTGCTCTCAAGTGGAAACATGCATGTGTCCCTGTAGAATGCTTGTTTCGGTTACGTTACACTGCACTGGTCATACTAACAGTTATTAAACACAGCTTTTTTTTTTTCCTCCCTATCTATCAATCAGTTGCTGAAGTAAAACTTCTATCCTCCCCATGCTAACTGTTGACATGGAAAACAAGGAAAATGGCTCTCTGGATGTCAAAAAGTAAGTGTTCCTTTTACATAAACAGCACATGGATTTTGAATGTAGTTTTCCTTTGAACTAATGTGCTTGGCAATGGCGGCCATCTCCATCTTTGCGCATTTCAAATCCTCCCCGTTCTAAATGACTTCTATTGTATTTCAGCTTTGAAACAGAAGAGTCTGGGGCCTTGAGCTGATTAAAAGTGATATGTGGTAGGACTGTATAGCAATGAAGAGATGTAGAAGATAGTTAAGTTAGGAGTACGTTTTTTTTTCTTTTCCTCTCAACCAGACGCTAAAGCAAGTGGTAGCACTGTAACCAATACTGTGCCTCTGTTCACCTGTCTGTTAGTGGCTTTTGCAGAACCAGTGCCTAATGAGAGAAGTGTCCTGTGTGGAAGTTACCTCTCTGTGCCCTTCTCTGCTGACGGCCCACCTGTCTTGGGCTGAGTAGTGGCAGGGTATCACTTAGGTGTCGGTTCCCTTCTGAAACAGCTACTTTAAGCCATTTATTGGGGAAGCCTGAGGTTGCTGGGATTTTATTTCAGACCTAGAGTGGGATTAAGGCAGAGACATGGTGTGTACTGCTCTACAGCTTTCTTTTGTGTGGTAAACTACAGGCTAAGGCATAAAGTTTTTTGTAAGCATTTATTTAAGGTCAGAAATTTTTAAATTAGGACTAGCAATTCTGAATGACATTATGGTCTGAGAAGTGAAATTCTGTGTGGAAAAATCTGGCCTTGCTGCTTTAGTATTACAGAAGCCATGGTGAGAGAGATGTACACGTATGTATATATATTAAAGGAAAAAAAAGACCATAAGGAAAGATACTAGAGTAAGCTCTTAGTCTGTTCTGTCAAGCTGCAACACTTTGTGCAGCAGCACCTCGTAATTTTCTTTCAGATCTCTCTTACATAAGCTGTCCAAGAAAACGTGACAATGCATAGGCTACCAGGCACTAGAGTAAGGTAAACAACAATGGTCACTTCAGGCTACTGATAAAACACCTGATTATGAAAAGCATCAAAAGATCTGATGGCAGCCATTAAAATCCCCCTTCACTTGAGACACTGGCTACACCACACCAACATAGAGAGCATTTTCCTATTCAGTGACTTTGAATAATGATTGTGTGTCCCTTAGAAACCGCCTTCCCTTTGACAGGCTGGTTTCTACAATGAGCACTCTGGGGTGGGAGGAGAAAGGGGACAGTCAAAGCAGGGACAGTTTACGTTTAATCATTTTCCCCAAGGCTTGGGTGATAAAGACTCAACCACTGATTCCTAAGATGGCCTTTTAAAGTGGATGGAAATTGTATTTAAACTGCGGGGCTATGGTTTCTAGATGAATGTATGTTGTGTGTATGTGGGCATATCTACAAAGGAAGTATTTGACAGTTTCTTGTAGTGCTTATAAATAGGCTGTATAAAATCTGTTTGTTCTCAGCCATATCCTTTCAGACCTTGCTGCTTCTGCCACACGATGGCAATAAAGGCACAGGGACAGTGGTGAAAAACAGACGAGCCTAATTTTTATTCATCGTTAGTGCATCTATTATATAGTTTCAAAGCCTAAAATGCCAGTCCTTGTAAGATTTTAATGCATCCAGGATGTGAGGCATAAGCCAGTGTATGGCTAAGCCACGGATGTTATATATTCCCTTGTCTTGACTAAAGAATAGAGCCATGTCAGCAGCAGTGTGAGGAGGAGACTAACAAAGTCTACAAGCAGAATGAGCATCTGTGTGGGTAGATGGGTTAAAATCCAGCCAGCCTCCAGCAGTCTGCCACATGCCTTCCAGTCTTCTGCAGCTGTAGCTGTGGAAATTAGCTCCACTTGAGGTCCAGCATGATGCTATTCCTTGAGGCAGGAACTTGCAATTAATTCCTGTGATTAATTAATGACTGAGCTAGAGCCCCTGAAGTCATTGCAGTTGAGCCCTGCATAGGGCTGGACCTGGACCAAGCTGCAGTTCCCTAGTGATAAAAGAGGAGCTACAAGAAAAACTAAAGCACCTGAGCTGAGGTAAAAAATTGTGGAAGGAGGGTATGGGGCCATATTTAATTTGAAATTAAAGTCTTTGGAGAAGTAAGCAAATTACAGTTAGGTGATATTTTTACAGACTGAACCTTTTATTTGCTGTTTAAGAAGGGTTAAATTGAGTTTCTTTGTTTTTTTAACTGAGTGGTTGGCATTTTGTTTATTTATTTTCTAGTAAAATATGAGTAATTGGAAGTGACAGTCTGTGTCTTAAGGAAAATGGAAAGCTTTAAATATAATTCCTCAAATGCTGATTTTATAAATACGTCCAGATTTTGTGTGGCAGTTTTCACATTTTACTTCTTAAGGTGCACAACACCAATAAGTCCTATTTGAAAGGCATTCTTTGATTAAAAAAAAAAAAAAAAAAAAACACAGGAAGAAAGTGCAGCTCTGATAAGGCCAGATAGTCTCATTTTTAATTTTGCTGAGTGTTGCTTTCTGTGTAATCACAATCAGAGAAGCAATTTATGAAGTAAGTCATCATGTGATGAGCAAAAGTAAGAAACTGTTTCTCATTGCTCAGAGATCTGTGATAAATGAAAGAACCTGCTTTTAGAAGGCCCAGTGTAACACAGGCTGCAGATGATCCCTGTGGCCAGAATTTGTTGCCGTATTGACAGACACGTTTCAAGAATTTGGGGACGTGCAAAAATCATTGTTTCCATGAGTCCTCCTTTCCAGGACTCAGATAGTTGTAGAAATAAGAATGTTGTAGAAATGGCGATGGGAGGCACTCTGTGCATAGATTGCATTTGGCTGCTTTGAAGAATGGTCTGCCCTTGATTCGCCCAGTTATTTTGCTGAAAAACATAAAAGTCTAGGCAAGGCAGAGATGCTGACACTTGGAAAAGAAAAAAGTGAAGGACAGAGCAAAAGTATCGTCAGGAGAGTATAATCTGCGTTTCTTTTCCAGCTAGTGCTGTTGAAATCAAAGTCCTGCCTCTAAGCTTCAGACCAGAAAATGGACAGGATTCTGACACCTGCCCTAATCTGTACATTTTCAATATCGCTTCATTAGCATTATGGTTAAGCAAGTATAATGATGGAAAATATTTGGCATGAATTTCAGTACCTCTGGTTGGGGAAACATGTCAAAGAAGCTCTCTCTTTGATATCTTGCTCTTCATCCTCATAAATTGCAGTAGAAAAGGCATTCAAGCTCACTGTGTGTCTTTTTTTACCAAAAATTTTCAGATACACCAAGGTTATCTTTGTGATAGGTTGATTATAGTTTGAGGAAAAGAAATGCAGGATAAGGATAGTAATAAGAATGTTTTGTTGTTTTCACTACTGTGGAAAACAATTGCCTGAGGTTAATCACAGAAGGAATTAATTTTGATTGTGTTTAACAGATGTTTTCTCAGATGCACAGCTATTTAAAAAGTCCATAGATTTGTCCTAAGATGAGTCGGACAATACTTTTGAGAAAATTTCTATATAGAGAATTAGTGCAATCATTTGGTGCCTCTTTTTTTGTTTTGGTTGGGAAGTTCTGTTTGCTTCTAATTGATGTGTTGTTGTTTTGCAAGGTAAAGATGCCTACCAGTAATTTCTACCCATGTTACAAGGACAGTCTCATCTGTGTAAAGAATAATCCACGTATAATTCTTTAAGTACTTGGTAGGTGAAAGCAAACTGCAGGCTTGAAAGGCAGGAGTTTGGTACCCCAGTTATGGCAGTTCTCATTCTCCAACAGCAAAGATAGCGCACTTGTATCAAGATCCTGACTGATTACCTTTGGCTGATGTGAAGATTCATATACTTTCTTCTTTTCTGAAAGGAGAGGGGTTTCAGTTATCCCCAGCATCAGGTCTTTGGAATGTAAAAGAACAGGAGACACTGTTCTGTATTGGAGTGGGGGAGATGTATCAAAGAACACTTTTCCTGCATAAACAAGGAAGGAGGGGGGCGTACATGAGACATGCACAAAGCAGCAGCAGATGTTCTGCACACCTTTAGTGATTACTTGTCTGCATTTGCACTTTGCAGTTCACTAGAGAATGGGAGACCTCTGGATCCTGCTGACTGGGCTGTTACTGATGTTGTGAATTATTTCAGAACAGCTGGATTTGAAGAACAAGCCAATGCTTTTCAGGAACAGGTAAATCTGTTAGCAAACACCTTTTGACTGCCCCCAGTTTCTCACATTGCAAATTTTTGCTGTGAGCCTGGTTATATACTGTAAAATGGCAGAGAAAATCCCACGTTAATGGCGGGATTTGAGTCTGTTATTGGGTGACAATGCATGGGACTGTGATCTCTGAGTAATGTAATAATCTCTCTTGTTGTGCAAGCTGTGGATAAAGATTTGGAGTTTGTTTAAGATAGGATTCAGAAAGGTGAGAAATCTAAATAAATTTTCTGACTTGAACTCAGTCTCCCTATACAACCCACTCAGTTTCACTGTCTTGTTATTTAAGATGGGAATGGTGTTTAAAATGTGAATTCTCTTCTTTCTTAGTGTATTGTGTAATTACACTCATGAATATTTATAAAACCTGGGGCTTCTAAGCAGCAATGTGAGTGTGAATACATAGGGTAAAAAAGGGGATGCTGTGTTGCATTGAACCTGGCAGTACAAGTGAATATGGAAAGGACAAGTTGGCACTAGGTTAGAAGAGGAGCGGTGTGTTTTTAGGACTCAGTCTGAGAAAATTTTGGCTCTTTGTTTCTGGGCCTTGTAACTGCTGATACTAATGGAAGGCTTCTTTTGGTAGATTAGATCAGCAAAGAGCTTAACAATTAGGTGGCCCATTGTAACTCACCTGCCAGCAGCTGGGGCTGTGTGTTAGTGGGGCAGGATTGGGAAGTCAGCTTACTTGGCCTACAGCCCATCTGTTCCATAGAGAAGTAACTTACATCAGATTGGCAGTTCAGCACCTCCCCAGAGAAGTCTGTAGGCTCGTGTGTGACTACCAGGAAATTAGTCACCTACACTTGTAATTAGTTATCAAAATAGATGGTCCGACCTTCCAAGGTACTGAGCTGGTGCAAGTTTTTGGCAGCTTTGCAGGGAGACTGTGCGTTGCACATGAAATAACATCATGGTTGGTCAGGTTAATGTTGCTGACCTTCAGCACCACGGCTGTGAAATGTGATCTGATTGTAACTGATGCATATAACAAAGTATCTAAATTTAGTTCTTTGTTCTTGAGGGTGAAAAGCCTGGTGTTGGGTGATTCTCTGGCAGGTTGCAGAGAAAGTTCTTTCTGCAGCTGCTGCTAGTTTTTCAGAATTTGAAGATGAGTGAACAGGCTAAAAAGGAAAATGTTTGAGTGTGTCCATTCCTTAATACCAGCATCCATGTCACAAAAACCCTGGAAATGTGGCTTTTAAAACTACACAGGCAAAGTAATTTTGGTCTCTGGGAGTCTTTTCCTTATACTGACTTCCATCAAATATCTTGACCTCTTTGCCTCACAGCTGGCTTGTCAATAATATTGAAGTAATTACTACTGATTTTGCAGCAGAAAGGTGAGGCTAATTCCTGAGTTTTGGGAAATAGGTTTGCAATAGGCTTTATTAGTATTTTGCAATGAGGATATGTGGTTTCAGTAGGGTAACTGAGGACTCTGCTGGGACAGCCATGTGCAGAAATGTGGCTGTGATTCCACTGCCAACTTCACCTTATGTTAAAACCTTGGAGAGAGAGGCTGACAGCTGCCACCAGGATGTGGCCAGGAGCTGAGGGGATGGATAATCACAGCAGAAGTCATTGCCACTTCCTTCCTCCTCCTTTCCATTAGCAACACGAGGAGCAGCAAGTGCCTGGTTCTACGTGCCAGGTTTGCCAGCCTGTTCCCTGTCTGCATCAAGAACAGCCCCATAAACAATCCTCTCCCTAAATTCTTATCAGTGGTGCTGTTCAGTTTCTTCTACACTATTTGCTACCACTAACTTTAACTGTGTTCTTACAGTATTTTTTGTCAGGATCTCCCAGGTATGGCAGTGTAGACAGGTTCATTTTGAACCCTTAGCCATCCTCTGTCTGTAGAGCTCCAGGCATGCAGCTGCAATTCCGGCCATCTCTAATTTCCTCTGTCATTTTCAGTTGCCTGGGCCCCAGAAACCTAGTTTCATTTGATCTACTGCCCTGAATATGTACTGGAAGAGGAATGAGGTTGTAAGCAGTAAAGGAAAGTATTCAGTTTCACCTACAACACTGGGAAATTGTTTTCCACTGAACGGCTTCAGTAGGGGTAGCGCAATGGTTTCCTTACAAAATAACCTTAGCCCAGAATGTAATCATGACATCTGTTATTACACTGAGCTTTTACACAGCAATAGCTAGGTCCACACTTTCCTTTGATGAATCTGAATATGTCTGGACTCACCTAAAACAAGTGGCTCAAAATATCTTTAAGACCTGAATTTTTTGTACAATATTTTAAGGATAATCAGAAGACATTTTAAGGGCTGCAGAATGTTTTATTAAAACTGTATTGTAAGTGCTGGTAAGAAGTAATTCTTGTATGATGGTTATCTGTTATTCTTTCTTGGAGTTTCACTGATGTCAGCACATCAAAAGAGCTCACTGATGAAAACAGATTCAGCTGAAGGATGTTGCCCAATAACAGAAATCCATAACATCACTAAGCAAATCAGACAAGCCAAGAAGTTGAGGACACAGGATACCTGAAGAGGGAGGAGTAGCAGTTGCAGGATGAGGGTGTGGACCCTTTCAGAGAAATACAGCCTCCCAATTTGTGCCTGAGCTTTCTGTAGGAGCCCTGGAAGCACAGGGGACTGTGGCTCACTCCAAGACCGAACCTGTTTTACAAGGTCTCAAGATGTGCTTGTGCTCTGACCTTTGTTATGGCCCATGTGGCTTCTTGACCATTGTGTTGTGATAGCCAGATGTACCCAGGTGACCCAGTGCAAGTTTGCTGGCCTCACCAGAAGGGAAACTGGAGTTTGACATCAGCTGGTGTCCACTGCTGCTTTCTGGCAGAGCCACAGTAGGGAGGAGCACGTGAGTGTGCTGGCTTACTGTAAAACTTTGCTCTTTTCAGTCATTTAGAGCAGAAGGGGTGGTGGGAGGACTTGAAGCTTAACCAGTCCCCTGGTTATTTGCTGAAGACAGTGTGATATTGGTGTTGAGGTCATCCTGGCACAGTGGGGAATTACTGTTAGCTTGAATTGTGCAGAGAAGTCTCTCTGCAGTTAACATTAAAAGACATACTGAGAGCTAGCATTGAAATTGCATCCTGAAAAAAATCCAGAAAATAGAGAAGTAGCAGAGAAGAGATCAGAGAAGTCACCAGGCATACAAAATCTTACCCGGTGCAAAAAAAGGGTGTGACAATTCTGCAGAATCAGGTAAAAGTGGAAACCTTAAAGGAAGTGAAAGAGGTAAAGCTTACAATTCACACAAAGATATAAAACGCTTGAACTCTGAATATGTAATCACTCATTCCTACACAGATGTGTTTAAAGAATCAGTTTTCTATTCAGTGGAAGTCTTAGTAGTTACCAGCATTTCTAGAATACACAGGGAACCCTGTGGAAGAAGAAGGGAAAGGAATAGATGCTTTTTTCCTATTCTTGGAGTTTCTCCTATTCCAGGTACTGGATTTACTCCATTTGGATCCTACCAAGCTGGAGGCTGTTCTCCCTCCATAGCACCGTTGAACAGCAGCAGAAAAGGCAACTTCAGATCGGTCATAGCAATGAGCAAAACATTCACTGGTGTCAAAATTCCCACAGAAAGAATTGTGACGAATGGAACAGAGAGGATAGAAACTGGTTTTAACCATTTACATTCTCAACAGTAATTGGAAAGAGGCACCTGCTATAATTGGGTAAAAAGTTATTGGAAACTTTTTTTTCTTTTAGAATTACTGTTACTTTGTGCTCCCCTGAGGGATTAGTAGTTGTATACATCTTGGGAATATTTTTTAAAAATGCCACTTTCAGCTGATCTTTGACTATGTTGTGGTTTTTTCCGTGTATTTTGTATTTATAAACTTTATAAAATTTTAAGAGAGATCAGTCTTGACAAATTCCTGCTGAGCTCTAATAGAAGTCTTCTTTTCACGTTGCATTGTAATCAAGGATGGGATCTCTGATATTTCCGAGATAATAGAAGGGAGTGGAGAGATGTGGATTCTTTCTCTTCCATTTTCACTTTAAAAATGATTTAGAGGAAGTTTTCAAGGTTTCAATATGTCAAGGTTTTGAGATGGAAAAAAAATCCAAAGCCTACAGGATTTCTAACCTAAACAGGTCAGAAAGTCAAGGTCTGAGAGGAAAAAAATAATCCCACCATATCTGTGATTTACAAGAGGTATTTTAAGCAGGAAAATGTAGGGGTTGTTGAGACCTAAGCTGGCAAGTTGTTGCTTGTCTTGTTTTCCCATGAAAGCAGACGAAGAGAAGTTCTCTCAGTGTGTCAAGCTCTAGTTAGGCCCTTCCAAAATTTCTGATTGCAAGAGTCTTTTCCTTTTTTTCCCCCACGGGATGCATGGGAAGGTTGGCCTTTTAAAGAAGGCACCTGAAGTTATTAGCAGATATTCACTAGTTTAAACTTGCATATTGCTGTCAATAGTAATTCTTCTGAAATGCACTTCATAAGCTGCATTCTTAGGAGTATCCTTCCCTAAATGGCTGATAATTAGGCATTCTTCACTTGTACCTATTAATTAGAAAAAGGTTTACAAGGAGGGAATTTTGAAATTAGGCTCATTTGGATTTTGTGCTTGACTAAATAGTATTTATGCCTTAGTCAGCACAGGTGAGCACTTGAAAAGCAGACAGCAAGCAGAATTTAGCAGCTGTGAACATGGTTTCAGGAAAATCAAGGCTACTATTTTCCTCACTGATCCTCTGTAGTAGTATTCCATTTGTTGCATGACTGTTCTCCTCTGTTAGATTTGTATATTTGTCTTTATCAACTCTTTAATTCTTCTTATAGGAAATTGATGGCAAATCATTACTGTTGATGACAAGAAATGATGTACTGACTGGACTTTCATTAAAACTGGGGCCTGCGCTGAAAATCTATGAATATCACGTAAAACCTCTACAGACACAACATCTAAAGAACAACTCTTTATAGCTAATTGTCTTATTGGGGTCATGCTGTGCCTCAAAGGAAAAATAAGCAATTTGGTTTCGTGTGATGGAACTTTGTAGAGAGAATATATCTATTAAGAGTTTAAACCAAATTAGAATATATATCCTATTGGATAGAGCTGCCAATATACTATATGCTGAGTCTGAACTGAGAGAGGTGGTGTGTATTTTTTACATAGTACATAATGATTTTCTCTTTTAGGAAGTGTCAATGAGCATGTTGAGATAGCTACATCACTGTATCCAGAACAAAAGGGAGGTATGTCATTCTCATTTTTGAGCCAGACATGTTCTTGATTTCATTAATTAAGATACCAAAAAATTAAACAAAAACAACCCCAAAGTTTACGTGCATCTTTAGAGAGAGGAACCAATTAAAGTAGGTTTTGGTTTACACTAAAGACCTACTAAAATTATTACTACTTATAATTTCAGGATGGGACTGACACTTGCCAAGTCACCCTTTTTTGCAGAGGGTCCTATTTTGACCTTATTAAGGTTTACTAGTGGTATGCTGCAATGTTTAAAGCTGTACATAGAACTAACATAACTCCTTCGATAGCAGAAGGTGTTGCTGACAGGTGAAACTGAGTTGTGTATTTTTTGCTGTCCTTTAAATTTTCAGCTTTTCACCTGTTTTTAATAGTAGTCCTATGTAAAATATAGTTGGTTTTTAAGGGTTTGTGTTGCTTTGCAAACAGAAAAGCTTCATTTTATTCCTTTTTTAATTTATGATTGTTTTCTAACATTATGCAGAAATTTGTAAAAAGTAAAATTCTGCACATTTTTAATATTGTCTGTCTTGGTGTTGTAATGATTGATTTTCCTTAATGCTTTACTTAACACTTTGAATACTTGTTTTAAGACCTGAAAGAAGCTGTCTTGTCACCATACATCTCTGTTAAAAGAGAGTCATGTTCAATCTGTTTGTACTGGTTCCCTATTTGATAGGTTGCTTGCTATATCCCAATAAAACATTGCTTATGTTTGGATTCAGTTTACAGATCTTTTACTTTCTCTGTTGTGGTATACTGGAGCTCCTTTCCTCCATTTTCCTATTAAAAAGGTATCAAAATCTACTTAACATTCTATGTTCTTGTGATTACTTTTAACATTACCTACCATAATATTTAAAGATTTAATTATTTTTGTTCTTTCTTCTCTGGTGTTACATACTGCTGAAGGAGAAGCCCTGGCCACAGTTCACCAGTAACATCTGTGTTTCGCATACCCGTGTCTGGAGCTGTCAGTGCTGCGGAGCTGCTGTGCTGGCCCTGGTACACAGGGTGGGTCCATTTACCCAGAATGTCTGGGAGACAGCTCAAGGATGGTGTTGAACCCTGTCTGAGCTCCCCATCATGTCTGGCCCAAGACTTTTGCCATGACTCCTGAAATGAGGAATGTGGGGTTGCATCAGTGATGCTGAGCAGAGGAACAAGGAAGGAGGAAATAAGCATGAGAGTGTGGTGAAAGTGGGGACGGGATTCAGGGAGAGGAAGGAGAAACTGCTGCAATCTCCTGCCTGGGTAGTGACCCTGTCTTCACTTTGACTTGGCCAAGTGTGAGGTGGCTGTTCATGCTTGTGGTTAAAGGGAGAAAGGGGAGAGAAGGGACAAAGCCATGCTAATAGTAGCTATGCCACAGGTGAAGCTCATGGTATATGCTATATTACATAAATATATACAGCAGCATGCTTTCTTAGATTCTTCCTAACTTTACATGGTACAATGTATTTATTTGGAATTTGAGACAATAGGACAGAGAAGTATTCATAATTTCTTAGTCCGTCCCTTGTACTGAGCTTACTGCAGGTATTGGTCTGTTAGCAGCAGGTTTGTAAGTCATGGTCTGAATTCTGTTTAGGATTTTATTTATAGTTTGGTCGTGTCCAGAGATACCTGCTGGGAGTAGGGTTCTGCTGGAAGACTAGATTCGAATAGAGATCATCAACCCTGCCTTGGGAAATTTTGAGCTATAGTCTGTATCTGGCTAATTTTGAACTGCAATTTAAAAATTATAAATACATGAAACTCCTAAATATTTTAATGTAGAATTAGGTATGTTTATGAAAAGGATCATGAAAGCAGTCTGGATGTGCTAACCAGCACTATATGCGTAGATTATTTTGGATGAGAATACATAGTCCTGTGTTACTGAAGGATTAATTGAATATTCTTTTTTTGTCCATTTGCATGTTCGGTGTGGGATTTATATTTTTTGGTCTATGTAAGACAGAATTTGAAGTAAAACGTACCTATTCCAAGAGGGAGTAAAAATCTCTACTGTGCAGACATGAGAGTGCATTTGATGACAACTGAACAAAATTCTTTCTTTTAATATGTTTAATGAGCAAATGAATTGCATTCAGAAACATCCAGATTTTATTTCCCGTTTACTCAGCACCACTGAGTCATACCAGTAAAGGCATAACAGAAATCTCGTTGCAAGTGCAAAAGAGAATTTGGAAAATATTGGTCAAAGCTGTGACAATTTTTTTACTGTCTCTGATTTTTATTGTAATTTCATACTCTTCTCTGAGCTTTCTAATGCTGCTCTTCTCTTTGTGCAGTTGACTGTTCTGGTTTTGTCTCTTATATTCTCTTTGCTGTTTCTGGGAGAACAAAAAAATCTTTCTAAGAGACTGAAGGGTTTAAAAGAGGAAGTCAAAGCCGGATTATTTTTAGCTACCATTCCTCTTGCAGAAAACACAGCTGCTGTTGAGATGAGGAAGCAACTGATAGGCATTACTGGATACCATGTCAGTACTGCAGCTCTGAGTTGCAGAGCTATGCAGGAATCCAATTTAAATCATGACCTTATATGTGCTTGCAGCTGGGAGAGTCCCTCTTCCTTAAAAGCCCTGCCTGTTCCCTGGGTGATGGTTAAGCTGCCAGCATCTGACTGCTCAGCTGATCCAGGGGGTGAGTGTGATGAAGGTCTTGGCTTTCACACTGAATCACAGTTTAGAGAGTGCCCTTCTCCTGGAGGCAGCTTTAAGGAATAAAGCAGCACTGAGCTCCCCTGCCCTGCTGTTGGTAAGCACAAGAACAGTCATGCTGCAGCCAAGGTCTTCCCTGTCCTTCCTCTCTCCTAATATCAGAAGTGCATTTCTCTCTGAATCTTTTATATGCTTTTAAAATTATTTCAAAGCATTACAATATGTCTGTTATGGTATGATGGGTGTGAAATATATAGGAATTGTTCATCAGCACTGGTCACTCTCCTCTCAAGCTGTGGATACACAACATAGCATGTTTTCTTTGCATCCAAACAGAGCCAAGTACCACACATAAACCATGTGTAAGGCACCTGTCAGCAAAGTATGGGATCTGTGGCAGTACCTGTCCACCAGGGTCACTTTCTCAATCCAGAAAAAATTGTTCTGACTGCTTGCTGCTGTCTCCCATCCCTACATGTTATTGGTCCAAGTTTGTTCTAATGTGCTGCACTTGATCAGGTTGTAGTAGATTACTTGCCCATAAGACAAGATACAACAGCTGTAACAAAGGGAGTAAGCCCCCATGCATCGCTCCTGGTTAGAAATGAGCCTGGCAAAATGTCTCATTAGGCTGTCAATGTCAGGCATTAATTGCTAAATGAACTCTTCCTTCTTTTCCCTGCTTTTTCCAGCATGTTCAAATTCTAGCAAATCCTTTCACTCTTCCTCTTTTTAAAAATCAGCATTTAATTGATCTTTTGTCTTCAACAATCCTCTTTCCAGTGTCACACTTAAGTTACAGTGACAGTTGTTTTAAAATCAGAGGGTCTTATTTTCCATGGGTCTGACAGAAGCTGCAAATTTATTTCTCTTTTTTTTTTAATGGCAATATTGTACAACATTTAAAGGCTGAGTCTGAGTAGGATCAGAAAAATATTACCTTACTTGGTCTTCATTCTGGTTTTTTACTTCCAAGTCAGAACAGCAGTTCCTTCTCTTCTGGGAATGGCTTTTGGCCCATAAGTTGTGTGAGAAACGAAATGACTGTAAATGTGCACGTTGGAGGGTGTAACAATCACTGGTTCATAAGCAGCAGGGTGAGTGGAGCCCTGCAGCAGAGGGTCTGCTTTACTCTCTCCTTCACTTTGGGCAATTTACACAGGCAATGGATTGGCTTGATCAAATGAGAGGACTTGGTGCTTGGAGATGTGATCCAAGAGATCTCAGCCATGTCCCATTCCATCACCTCTGTGTTGCTCAGTTTGGACAGCAGTTTCCCCAGAGAAAATGCTGAGGACAGCGGCTGTCACTAGCCCACTGGCAGGGGCAGCCTCCATTGGAAGAATGGGCAGGCTAGTTTAATAAGTAACTTTCATTCCTATTGGGAAAGTCTGTCTTCTTTTTAATAATGTAACAAGGTCATTAAATTACTTTTTGCTTAGCCCCTAAAATTAGGGAGTTGATTTAGTGATGTTCATTTGGATCTTCAATGTGTGTTCAATTCCCAGAATAACATTGGTCTGTAGTTGCTATAAATTTGGGAGATGCAACCTCAGGCACCTAGAGAGGCCAAGGGGAGCACCTTGAAGACTGTAAGTGGTTCTTGGTTTCCATGTGAGAGTTTCATTGCTACTGAGGGCTGCTGGTGAGTACTGGAGACCACTGTTGTATTTATATGCGGCATCATGAGCATCCTTGCTGAAGGAGCAGTCAGCAGTTACAACTGCTCTATTATCAGCTGATCTGCTGATAAGGCAGCAGCAAATGCCTTGGCATTGGCAGACTTGCATTCATTTCAGGATGTTCTCTTCCCTTTTTTTGATGATTGCTATAATCCAGCTGCCCCTCTATAGAGAGCACTCTTTGGTACTTACTATACTGAGGATGCCTCTGATTTTAGCAGCTAAATTTTATCAGAAAAGGGAGGGAAAGCTCATTATTTGCACTGATATTTTGGATTCAAGAGTAACTTTGCTTTGTCTTGTCTTAGTGGATTGTCAAAGGAGGAAGGAAGTCAAAGTAAGCAACTTGTGGCTGAGTTTGTTCACAGGCTGGTGGCCAAACTGTGGGGAGAGAAATGTGGGAATGGGTGTGTGCCTTGGTGTAGCAACCCTGTTTCACAAGGACATTCTTCAAATTCCCTGCTCCCTTCTGCATAAATAATACACACCAGTTTGCCTGGGCTTTCCTACCTGGAAGTATGTGTGTCTAGAGGATTTGAAAATTTGAAAACATTGCCGGAGTATAAGGTCATTAAAACTTGAACTCTTGTCTTTTTCAGTCAGATGTAACGTAGAAATTAATTCCTAATGCAACACTTGAAAAGTAGCAGAAGTCCTCCACACTCAGGCACTCTGGTTTCTGTTGTATTTCTCTCTGAATCAAAGGTTTCTCTACCCCCTTTTTTATCTAACTTTGAGTCCCTCCAGTATTGTTTGGGTTGATTTTTGTTTTAGCAGCAACTAACCCCAGATCATGTTTTTTCTGATGTGATTGCCACAGATTAGTCATACATACATCAGCATACAAAATACATGTGTTTTATACACATATGTGTGTATGTGTGTGTGCGTGTGCATGCATGCACTCAGGTACTTTTGTGTCTTTCTCAGGCTGCTATGAATGGTGAAGCTCTCAGAAAACATTTTATATTGTAGCTGACATGAGAGCTGATATTTTTGATCCAGTAACTGGAAACATTTCATATGTTTTCTTTCTAGATACAGCTGTGCACTTTCCAGGAGGGATATGGTTGGCTGCTGTATATATAAAAATAGCAGAATTCTAAATTCTGAAGTATTTATTTTGAGATTTTTAGCCAGAAACAGTTTTTTGGTCATTTTAAGTAGCTCAGCTTAATTTAGAGTCAGGATTATGTACTCTTGATAAAAGCAAGGTTAAATTAAGAAAGGAAAAAGACAACTTTAAGGAAGAAAAAAAAAGAGTTATCTGTAATAGTTAATAAAAAACTGGCAGGTTTAAATATATACTGGAAAGCAGGTAACAATATATATAGAATAATAGAGTCAGAGGAGACAGATGACTTGTCCTGACCCTGACAGTGACATCTGCTCTTTGTTTTAGGTACTGGCTGATGAGTTTAGCTGGTACATTTTATCTGTGTGACGTTGGTTGTGTGTGGAGCATGATGAGCAGCTGAGGCGGGCTGTGTTGGACTGTCCTGGGCAGTTATCAGAATTGAACAGAAACAGGATGGGAAAGAATCAAAGACAAAAAAGATAATGTGTTTGTGCGTTTGAAATACCCTGTTTCTCGGCAGGAGACTTCATCCCCTATGAACTACTGGGATGTAGCCCAGGACCAGCAAAGTTCATGTTATCAGCAAGAAGTTGTATTTTAAACAGCAGTTTTACAACCTGCTAGCTGCTGCTCATTTTCATCAAGTGTGATGGCGTCAGCAAAGCGTCGCAGCTGCTTCTGAGCAAAACACAGTAAGCAACTTGAATAGCTCCTTAGGCAGAAACTGAAAAAAACATCTGCCTGAATGAAATTAATGCAAGTCCATCGTGGAGACTGAATCTAATGAAGCCAATGGGAATTTGGTCAGATTTCAGGCACAAGTGAGTCTGGCTAACTCACATTTTCCAGAATTATTTGTGCCACTGTTACCTTAATCTTGTTGCCATATGGGAAACTGGGGCTGCCTCCGGTTGCCTAAGTACTTTCTTTAGAAGCAATCTGCCCACGTAAGTGACTCAGGTTTGCAGTGCTGGATGGAGCTGCACTGAGATGCTCCAACGACAGTGAATGTCTGCCTGTCTGTGGAGGTTAATACAGACCACACTGAATGAGTGTATGTGTGTGCTTGTTGCCAGAGGAAAGGCTCAGTAAATAACTGCTCGCTGCCTTGTGTCCTCATTCTGCCATGGAGGTTAGTCCACCACTACCTTGCAAGGCCACAAATGAAGCACAAAAAGTAATGAAAGAAACCTTGTGCCTAATGCAATAAATTTCTTATAAGGTAGAAAGGAGGCTGGTTGTGCAGATCTGCCTTGTTTCAGAGAGAAGCAAATGCTGAAATGTTCAGTAAGATTCTTTTTTCATCTCTTGGTAGTGAGGTGTCATTTGGAAGAAGATTGGTTGCTTTTTGAGGTGAAATTGCATGAATTAAAATAGTTCTTTTACTTAAAATGTTCACATTTATATATAGGTTGTAAATAGTCAAAAGCTACTTTGTTTTTTGATGTTGCTCTTTATTTGCCTTTAAAAGATACATTAATAAATTAAAAGCACCTAGAAGTGACAGAAGTAGCAAGACATAAGCCCGCAAGTACAATACAACACAATCTAAGAAGGTGAGCAAGAACGTCCCCAGGAAAAGCTAGAAGTGTTGTAAATAAAGCGTTCAGAATTGGCTGGTGACCAGAGAACATTACAGCTGGGACAGCCTCACTCCGTGGTGTCATTTTTCCTGCTGTTCAGGGGATAGCTCAGGCTGGTGGAGTGTTCCTCTCTTGCATCTGTTATGCCCTGCTCATCAAGGAGTTTCTATCTTGCAAAGCACCTCAAAATGTCACACAGAGCAGGACATCTCCCCTGTTTTTGGTGCCTATGAATTTAATGATTGTACCCAGAGCAGTGCTGCATGTCTGCCAAATTCAGGAGGCACAAAGGCAACTTAACTGCAGTTTTTACTTTGGGCACTTCCCACTTGATTTGTACTCTGTCACATGGAGTCTGTGAAAATGACACTCGGAGAAAACGAGAGAAAGGGTTAGAAGCTGTTGGAAGCTCAGGATGATTCCTGTTGCAAATGTGGTAGCCACAGTTTGTGAGATGAGAATCATTCACTGTATTGTTTTATCTCAATGTTGAAAGCTATCACCTGGGGTAACTAAAGTAGAATATGCATTATCTGTCTGTCTAGTTTTCTCCCCCTCCCAAATGTAATAGGGCTACGTAGGTTGACTCCTGCCTGCTCAGAAGTCATGATAAGATTATTAGAATAAAGAAAACTATTTAATTAAACCTACAGAGATAGCCCAAACCCTCAAATCACCTCAGTGATTAATGTAAAAGTACTATAGTAACTACAGTCTGGTGGATAGCAGCAGCAGTCATGCAGTCAGATTACATGCAGAGAAAGTAGTCAACAGCTGTAACTATTACATCACACAGGAGATATGAGAGATGCAATTTTTTTTTCTTTCTCATTTTCTGCTTAAAGAAATCCTGATTCTGACTGATTCCCTGTTCAGTCACTGGGTCAGAACCTCAGCTCTGTAGATCAGTGTGGCATCAAAGGGTCATGACAGGTTATGTCAATGGAACAGCAGGTCTTATGCCTGTATATTCATTTTACTGAAGAAATATTAATAAAGAGAATGTAGCGATTTCCTGATTTTACATGTCAAAAACATGTAACAGACATCAAATTATTTGTTTCATTAAAAGGTCTAGGAACAGCTAGTTTAAAAATTAATTTACCTAATGTTTCCAGCTGGGATTTTCCAAAGAGCTTAGGGCGCTTCAGTCTGCAAATAACACTGGAAGTCAGGGACAGACTTTGATTTCCAATTTCCTGAGGGTCCTTCATAAATCCCATGTTCAGGAGTTCATAGAGGGAAAAGTAGTCAGCAATGGAAGAGGCCAATAAGGAGTAAAAATTGATAGGAAAGCCATGCTGTTAAGTTTATCAGGAAGGTTGCATAGAGCCAAGAGGTTTAGTTTCCCTGGGCAGCTGCCAGTCCAAACTGACATTTCCTCTCATCTCTCAGCATGTGGCTTTGTGCTTCAAAAAAGGACTTCCGGCCAAGTGTGCAAGCACAGGAGCCATAAGGAGTTTCCACTGGAACCAAAACCTGGGGGGGATGAGCACAAACACAAAGGTTATGTTTGAGACAGGGATAGACCAGCAGAAAATCTGGCTATTCACCTCCTTAATAAAATCATGCCCAGACCTTTTCTCCCTCTTGTGAACATCAGTGGTAAATGCTGACATTATCACAAGTAAAAGTGGATCTATAATGTCCACCTGAAGGAGGAAAAGGATAGGAGAGCGCAGTAGCAGAATCACAAGACTTTGGAGGGAGACTGCAGCATAAACAGACTACAGACCATCGATGTCAATGGAATAACCCAATATTTCTCTTTCATGTGAGGGTAACATAACAGACTTTCAGTTGGACCTGGCTGGCAGCTACACCAGCTGTGGAGGGAGGAGCAAATACATCTCAACCCCTACCACTTGCTCTCTGCCTGATCCCAGGCTTGTATCTTATCCACTATAGGACCAATCTGGGATGCCACAGTGCATTCTTCTTGGGTAAAATGCACAGGCTGACATTACAATTGAGAGTCAAAAACAGTGGAGAAAGCAGGAATAATTTTTCAGAGACAGTCTCTGTTACAGATCCTTTTGATGTCCAGAGTATTCCACCTTTAGGTTTTATCAATGATACAAAAAGACAATTATTTATCTTCCTCTTGTAATCAGTTTAAGTCTCTTTTAGAGGAAATGTGGAGCTTTTACTGGGACTGGGAGAAAATTTGCTCACTTTAACTCTGTTTTATGTAGAACTGCTGCTATGCTTTGGGGCTGAATATTTCTAAAGAGGGCAGTCAAGTTGTATTTGAATCATTTACTTACTTCTTTGTCATTGGTCAAGCCTAGATTCTTCATGTCTACAACATTATAAAAAGTGTTGTTCAGGACGACTTCTATGACCTGTACCTAAAACCATGAAAATGGATGAGACAATGAATTAGGGCATCTTTTCAGTCAACAGCCTAGCAGGCTTTTCACTCTGAAAAAAAGAACAATGCCACTCCCCCAGTACAGTTGATCAAATGCAATCTAGTGAACATGTGTGGCACACCTTTCACTTTTATTCAAGTGCTGCCAAGAACTGAGTGATGTTCTCCTCCACTGTGTTCCCAGCTGGTGAATTTCCAGTCTTAGAACTGACAGAGGAAATAACAGTCTCATGTTGGTCTTCTCAGTGGTGCAATTAACATTCTCTACTATTGAAGTAAAACATCATTAGGAGGAAAGAAGATACCTGTGGCACTCTGGAAAGGACAAGCATCTGGATGCAGTTGACAGTTTTCTGGTAAGAGGGTGAATATTCCCCACAGTCAGGTGGTCCAGCAAAGGCGTCGAGGATACATTCACGGATTTTTTTCCTAGAGGTAACACAGGTTCTTACAAAACCTTGTATCAGCTGTCTCTGCTTAGATCTGTAATGTTCTGTTGTGGGGTGGTTTTTGTTTATATTTTGCATGTCTTCTCTGACAAATAGCCCATGGGATGTTGTAGCCCATGGGAAGAACAAGTTGTACTTTCACCCACATTGTCTCCTCTCCCCCCCCTACCAGATATATAATTCACAAAAAGGTTTTGTTAAAACTATTTAACAAAATAGTTATTTTGTTCTCTCTCTCTAAAGTGTTCTGTACTGAACACTGAACTGTTCTTTTGAATCCTGTCCAGTGATGTACCCTTAGAGAGAGAAGTACCCCTAAGACATGTCTCTCACCCCTCGTAATGAGCTTATTGCTGTCACGGAGACCTGTGAGTGGCTGGTACACAGCAGCTGTGGATCTGGCCCTAGACCTTCTGTATTGTATAGAGGGACTTTGTGAGTATACATTGGGAAATTAATATTACTTGATAGAACATATACCATATGCAGTTAAAGTCAAAATCCTTGCATTCGCCGTATGACCATTTGCAGAAGAACTCTCCACATAGAATCCTGTCATGTCTTTCAGGAAGTGTGGTGTGTTCATTCTTATAGAAGCCTTCAAATCCAGACTGTGTTGTCTTCATAAGTTTCAGGTCCTTAATTCCAGCAAAGACAATCAGAGGACCTGTGATTGAAAATTACAAGAAAATATGAGCTTCTTTTCACACAAAGAAAGAAACCTTTGGGTGCATACTTGCATTGACAGCTCCAGAGCCAGAAAGCAGACAATAACTTTCTGCACACTGATATTGGCAGAAAGGT
The DNA here is from genome assembly GCF_963513975.1 of Fringilla coelebs. Lineage (NCBI taxonomy): Eukaryota > Metazoa > Chordata > Aves > Passeriformes > Fringillidae > Fringilla > Fringilla coelebs. The sequence goes on from NC_140067.1 coordinate 14,201,300, forward strand.
AAGAAACGAGACAGAAACTACTGAAGTCAGGCTCAATCTAGAAAATGGAGAATCCTATCAAGTGGTCTGCAGTTAAGAAAACCTGAGGATAGACTTTTTTATCTTGCTTGGAATTGGGACGTGTTGGGTTGGATCGTGCTGATGTCAATTTAGGAATGGCTCTAAAGGGAAATGAAATAGGCTACCAGTGCTGTGATGGTGGCTTTTCCAAGAATGCAGACAAAAGTAAAAATTCTCTGTATAAAGACAGAGCCTCAGTCAGTAATTTGCTTTAGGTACCCATCCTTTTGGGAGTTTTGCATCTCTGAGAATGAGAGCCAGGAGCCAATGCAAATCCCTGCAGTTCAGCTAATGAGCAGGAACTGGCAGTGATACAGATGCCACCCACAGGTTCAAACTGACAGTGGCTTTGCTCTTAGCCACTATTTATAAAATGAGCTGTCGAGGATCACTGCTGCATGGGTGGATCATTGTTTTCTAAACACCAAGCAGTTGTAACCTGAACTTTTTCTGCTGACACTTTTGAACGGCAGCTATTTCAGTTTCAAGTAGTCAGTCATTTAGAGCACACCAAGATGGTAACTGAAAATTTCACTGACCAGAGCTGCCAAAGAGCTTATTCAGAAGAGAGAAACTTCATGGCATGCAGGCTCATTCAGGGCCTGTGCAGATAGTCAGGGCCTGAAGTCCAAGCTGCTGGTTTTGTGCTGCTCTTGGTGCTCACACTAGCTAGTTAAAAAATCATCCTTGAATATGTCAAATGCATAGTAATCCTGCCTTGGATTTGGAGGACTCACAAATTTAGTCCTTAAACGATGTCTTTGAAAGAATTTTTACTGCAAATAATTCCACCGTGGTAGACATTTCTGTATTGCATGGTTGTTTAGAGGTTTGGGTGTTTTTAAACTGCTCTGTGACTGGATATTACTGACACTGTATCTTCTCTATTTCTTTTCTTGTTTATATTCAATATTGTTTTTGAATGAGTCTAAGGAGGTGTATCTATCATTTTACCTATGTTCCCCTGTTATTCACTAAAGCTGTAAAACAAATCTAAAGAGACTGACCTTGGACAGGATATTTTGGGGTTTGTACAGATCTTAAATAATTCATCACTTGGGTATAAGACTGTGACACACAGGTATTAATGTAGTGCAGGTACTATCAGTGAACCCAGAGAGATATTTATCTTATACTCAAATACTTAGACTTATTTGAAAGAGCTCCTTGCAACAAAAGATTGCTGTACAGTCAGCGAGCCTTTAAGTCAGCCTGAAACGAGCTCCAAAGGAGACAGCACCCAGGGAGAGTTTCCAAGGGGAACAGCTCATGCTGTGCTTTCAGGAGGCTTTGTGCTCGTGCTGCCTTCAGTTGACAAATTTTGATTCAGTAAAGTTACTTACAATGTTTTGAGTTTCCAAAAAACTCTGAGCCTTTTATCAGCTGATACAATGGCAAAACCTAATACTATCAAACCTCACTAGGGTTTTCTTTTTCATGATAAGAAAATTATTAAACAATAGGATTAACTGAGAAATGAACTCCTGTGTCTGGCTGATAGGTGCATAGGAGGGTGCTAAATATAGAGAACATTCTCTTAGAAGAAAAATAAAAGTGATTTGAAAATCATCACTTTGGTTATTGTTCACCTAGGCAGGGAATTCTAAAGAAACAACTAAAGGGCTACATGAAGGGAAGTCTAAGAAGGAAGGGTGGTTTCTTCAGTAAGCCATAAAAGCTTTCTGTTTGTGTAGAATCTGAAGTTGCAGAATCGCTTGTTAAATTTTCATGATAATGAAAAATTTAATACAATCTACATTTAGAGCAACAGCTTTTCAAAAATGTATAGACTCTTTTTGTTTCTTTCTTTTTTTTTAAATTCGGTGTCTTGTTTAACGTTTTCCAGAAAATACAGTCAATACTGTTGAGGCTGCCAAAATTACAGCAGTAGTTAACAATACTAGAGACATTAAAAAAGATTAGGCCGATTGGCACTGGAGACTTGTACAGGCTTTCTGTGTTCTTTCAGCAGGAACACAGGAACAGTGCTCAGATGGACCTTTCAAAACTTGTGTCCTGTCCACACGTGAAACTGGTTCTTGCCACTGGTTCAGGAGAGGATGGGAAATAGTTGTAAGTTGTATTAATGTAGTATAGACAGGTACTGAACTAATGCCTAAGCCCTCTAAAGCCATTATGTGAAATGATACAGTGGCCTCAGCTCGGTTCCCAGTAATGCGGGAAATGCGTTAAACAAAACACCATCACAGTGAGACTTAACTTGGGCTTTTGTTGCAAGCTATAGCAAGTAGAGATAAACTCCCTTTGGAGTGCCAATTCATGGACAGACAGCTGAGCTTGAAAGCCTACCTTTTAAGTATCACAAAACTCTTGGTCAAGCCAAATACTGCTTTGTTTATGCATGGTGTGAAAAAACAGTAAGCACGCTGAAGTATTTTCATGTGAAAAATGGTTCACATGTAGACCGAAGTGCTCACAATGTTCAAGCTAGTCTGGCTTGTAGCAATGAAATTGCTTTCTTAGAAATAAAATTAAGGCATGTTGATAGGAGTTTGAAAATTACTGCAAACCAGGCAATTGGCCTGCAGCAGTGTGGTATCAGGTAAGGATCACAGGAGACTGCTGGTTGTAGTATAAAGTAGAAAAGTAAGCAGCCTGTTGTCAGAGGGCTGTTAAATCCTGTGGCAGGATGTAACAGGTCTGTTGGATGTGCCGTTGTAACCATTCCAGGTTTGGGATATACGTACAAATGGGAGCTACGTTAGTTCCTCAGCCATGTCTCAGAGATCAAGAACGTCAAAATTGCACTATAAAAATCTTCTTTGGTTTAGACCTCTGGAGCAGTTTGGCTGTGCCCTAAGCCCTGTAACATCCACAGCTATCTCTAAAGCCATCTTCATCTCTCATTGGCAGAAATATTTACAGAGAAGTAGGGGACGCTGCCAATTCTTTTCTCACCATTCCGGCACTGCTCAGCTTCACAAAAGCGGATCCCATCAGGAACACATATGAATGAGTGGATGTGGGGAACGCCATCCTGCAATTTAGAGCAGACATGTAAGTAAAAGAGCCATAAATATTATTATGTTAATTTGAGAACAGGAGCTAAGAGAGTGAGGAATGGCTACAGCATAAACAAATGGAATTTATTAGTATTTTAGATACCTCATGCAGACGTTGCCATGGTACTTCTTGAACGTAGGCTTTGACGTACGCCACTTGGCAAAATGTTGTCATGAAGTGATTGCAGATATCTATAGCAAATTGTTCTAAACTTGGGATCTAAGGCAGCAAAACAGTATTATTAGAAAGAAGCAATAACTTCATGTACAAAAGTAGATATTTGTTTGTTGTATTTGGGAAGAATCAGTGTGGTTAAAAATGCATTTCTCTTATTTCTAGCTTGGCTCACTGTGCCCAGTCATTTGACCAGCTTGCAGCATATGCTGCAAATAGCAGCTATAGTTTTGTCAAAAATCTTCCATTCTGTGGTACAGTGAGCTGCAGTTCTTGGACCGAGAGAAACTGCTGCAGGAGTCTTATGCTTTGAGGATATAATGCTGAAATAATAATTTATCATGATTATTCTGATTGAAATGGTGATATTCTAATTAAGTTTTACAGGGTAAAGACGGGATTTCATTACGGAGAAATTTAGTGCTACAGATTGTCATTATGATACATGCAATTGATGGCAGTAAGAGCACAGAAGAATTAAGAGGAGTCTCATACTTTGAGACCTTCTGTTTAAAATTACTATATAGGAATAATGTGGGATTATGGGCTATTAAAAAAAAAAAGATGGCTTTTATATGATAAACCCACAAAAAACAGTGCTAGCTCTTGAGAAGAAAGGCTTTTGAAAGCTAAGAAAGAATCCACAGGACAAGCAGTGGAGGAGGAAACTAAAATCACTGACAATTACTTTGGAAATAGTCTGATATGCAAATTGAAAATAAAAAGTTAGTATAGCAAATACTTGCAAATGAAGTTGTAAGAAACAGCAAGGCTAGTTAAAAAATAAAAAAAATACCCCATTTTTTTTGGCCAACACAAGGACAATATTCTTTATGGTGTCTGTAGGTATCACAAGGGAATTGTTTCCTTCCAGGTACTCCTGAGGAGTAGTCAGCCGGAGATGCGCACACACTTCCACTTCTTTAACAAACTGCTTTTTTCCCTCTTTATGAAGGCGAAGGAACTTAATTGTATTCTTGCCATATTCACAGTTGAGGACTTCGAGGTCTTTAATCTACAAATAAAACACGTGGCAATAATAAAGAAATGCAGTGGAAGCCTGAGTTATGCTGTCATGAAACAATGTCAGTGAAACATAAGCAGTGCTTATGGCCTTTATGTTTGTAGTTACCCATGATAATGAGAATATTTTCATTATAAATTGCAGAGTCCTGACAGGAAGAAAAAATGCTTTAGGAGACTATTATTGTATTAGTAGCAGCTGTGATGAAATTCTAAAATTTTCTGGGGAACAGATTATAGAACAGGAGTCACAGTGAACTAATCTCTCATTTGTCATCTGTGAATTAGTCCTCACTATATAGACCTTCACTGAGTCTCTTCTCTGGATCATTGGTTTTGTTTGCATTAAGCCCTATTATTAATAAAGTTTTACCCTGCTTCTGTCAAACGCACCCCATTTACACATCTCTTACAGTGTTGGAGAGGCTGTACTAGCAAGGGGACAAAATTCTGCAAAGGTTGTGAGGATTTCTGTTGTGCTGAAATACCCAGAGCTCATTGCACTAGACTTTCCATGAGGCTGAAATATCCCATACTCCATATCAACAACTTTTAATGCAAAGCAACCCCTTTTCATGTAGGCATAATGAGAATGGAGAAAGAGCACTTTCCACACCAAAATATGAATTGAAGCTTTTTCTGTGTGAGTTGCTAAAAGATGTGAAATCGCTCCATTCAGACCTGTTTGTTCCTAAGAGAAATGTTAATGCACTAAAAATAGTTGAAAAAGGCATTAGCTGATTGTAAGTAAATTAATTTGGTTCACAGATCAGAGCGTTTCTCCGGCTCAGTCCCTAAGGGCTCAGTCCCGAGGGGTGACTGAAGGAGCCCAGGGCTGACGGGAGGTCCCCAGCACCGGAGCCGGCATCGGGCGGGGCGCGGCGCTCACCGGGAACCCTTTCTGCGGGCATGGGGCAAGGGCTGGGCGAAGTAGTGAGCTGGAGATGGTGTTGTTTTGCTTGTCTGAACACCAGGGGTTTTTTTCAGATAGTTGTGAAAAATTTGTACGTCAGTATGGAGAACTGAAAGGGAAACAAAACGGGTTTCGGTATCTACAGGCTGGAGCCTGTTTTAAAGCAGAATACCGTGAATATTCTAAATAGTCAAAATAATTTTTTTCCTGTTTTTTGTCAAAAACACAGCTTGTCAACTGTCATTTTGTTGCCCAAAGAAACCGTGAGCAGTTTCCGGCGGCTCCCAGGAGCCCTTGCCCCGCTGCCCATGGCCGTCCCTGCTGCGGAGCCCTGCTGCCCGGGCCGGCTGCGCCGTGCCGGGCGTGCTCCCTGCTCCGTGGGCAGGAGCTGACGGCTCTCGCAGCGCAACTTCTGCTTTCAGAGCCGCTCGGGGCTCGCCCTGCGCAGCCGGGAAACCAAAATGCCGGCGGGATCTGCTTGGTGCCACCCTGCTCTGCTCTTACTTCTCTCCTGCGTGCCCCTGTGGGCCGCTGAGATTTCCTGCAGGAATGAAGATGGGGAGACGGTGGACTGGTGAGTAAATACCGTGCAGGGGAGAAACGCTGGGAGAGTAAATAAATACATTGAGATTAAACCGCGGGAAGTGGGTGGGTCACCGAGGAGCAATGCAAAGGCAAAAGCTGGTTCAGCGCTGTTGGCATCAGAATAGCGACGGGGTGCTGCGTTTGAAAAACCGAGGATAAGTCGCTGAAATCTGATTTAATTTCCCTCAACCAACCACCGTGCAGCATCATGACTAACTGCAGAACAATCAAATAATCACGGTTTTACACGGCGTTCGTGTCTCATGATCAAAGGGAGCATAACCTGTGTTGCGGTGCCAAGGCTGCGCTCGCCAGCGGCAGCCCCGGGGGCACGGCCGGGCCCGGGAAGCGCCGGGCGGGGAAGGCGCCCGCCTGTCCCCTTCGGCTGGCTCCGAGCAGCACCGGGGCTCTCGGGCCCTTGCTGAGCGCCACTGAGGGCAGCGTGGCCGAGCCGCCTGTGCCCTGCCACTGGAGCAGAAGTCGCTCCCTGCCCGGAGCTGCCGTCGCGGTACCGCCGGTGCCTTCCCCACTGCCAGCTGCGAGCCCAACTTCGGGCATTAAATGATTAATTGGATTCATGAGTTTTCAAGATGAAAAGATGCAAAGTACAATTGCATAATATCCAGCCCAGATTTTAAAAGTGAAATGAGGGCTCTTTAAAAAGAGCTTCCTGAAGATAAATAACCAATTTCAAAAGAAAAATGTTTTTCTTGTGAACAACGATTAGTTTGGATACAAGTGCTAAAGAAGTAGGCCCATCCCTTTCCTTGTACACAGTGCTAACTGCGGGGAAGGCAGGCGCTCCTGCACCGCAGGCAGGAGCACAAAGCTGGCTTTGCTCTCTGTTGGCACAGCATCAAATGTATGAGGGTCTAATCCATCCCCATGACTTGTCACCTTTGCCAAGGCCCTTCTGGATAATGTAATTTTTTCAAGAATCAGACTCTTAGTTGGTGCAGCTACCTAGGAACTTAAATGTATGAGATATTTTATTTCTCCCTAAACTGGATTTATTCCTTGCAGAGTGAGGTTTTTTGTGAAAAACAAACGAACACAAAAACCCAAACAAACCAACAAAAACCACAGGCCAATATGTATACAAACTGTCAATTTCTTAGATGAAGACAATTTTTGTATTAAAATTTTCTGATAAATTCTATGAAGGCCGGGGCTAGGTGTAATTAACCTGTCCCTCAGTGTCAATGCCAGTGGTGTGGGGCCTGTTCCAGGAGGGAACCTGGGGGTCTGCACAGGCAAATCCATGTTCCGTTTCACAAATTTAGCCGGTAAGACAGGGGGATTACCTTTTCAATATGCCTTGATCAAAAGGAGAGAAACTTGCCTGTCTGCTGGGGTCATTCTAGTTTACTAAGAAGAGTCAGCCTTTGGATTCTGGATTTGGTTGCTATGAAGCTGACAGGAGAAGCAGAACTGAAACTGCTGAGAAAAGCCTCCTCTTAAGCAAAAGATGTCAATGTCCTTTTGAACAAACAACACTGCATTATTTTCAGTTAGCAGCAGGTTTGTGTGAGTTCCTGCTATGCAGTGGTTTCATCCTGCAGTATTCCATAACGCCTCAGTACTCACACACCCTTTCATTTGTCGCCGAACCGGAGGGATCACTTGCTTTATCTGACCTGATCCCATCTGCGCTCCCCAGCTGGGCTGGCAGCTCCTCCCCGCACTCAGTACCTGGGCGGGCAGAAGTCTCTCCTGCGCTTTCACTTCACTCGGGATCTCGTCCCACAGTTCTGGGGCTGCCAGAGCACACGGCCGTAGGGCCGGCAGTGTCAGGAGCGCAGTCTTTGCTTTATTCATCTAAACTCACTGCTTTAAAGCCAGCATAATGCTTTCTGAGAAATGCTGAGTCAAGGACTGAAGCCACCATGCACACTGTTTGTTTGGGCTCTTTCTGAGGGGGTGGGGAGGAAGGGAAGAAGTAAAGATGTGATTCTTGCTTGTAAGTTGTGTTCAGTCACAAGAAAACAATGTGACGATGTTAATCCGGTCTAAGCGGATTTGGTCTTTCTTGGTTCTCAGGAAAATAACTTTTACTCTGCTCCCACAGATGCCTAAGTTCTTGAGAAATTTCCTATGCACAAATAGCACTAAAGATTTTATACAACTTTAATTGGTAATACACTCAGCTGGCTTTCTGGAAAGAGCCAAAACATGTATCCACTGGGAATTGGCAGGCAATTTCCTGACAGCTCGGTGACTAGCATTTCATAAGCATATCTGCTGAGGTGGGTTTGTCATATGCAAGGCTGTAAACATTTCCAGAGCATAAACCTTTCAGTAGGTTTCAAAGTAGTTTGGAAAGGCTTAATCTCCTAATTCCTGGATCAGCTCTTACTACTGTAACTACTGCTATTCCTCTCCTTTCCAAATCTTCATTTCAAATCTTTATTTCAAATAAAGGGATTGTTGTGACTCCTGGTGCATGTATAGGCACAGACCACTCTCCCCAGCCTAGTTACATAAATCACTTTCTTCTCTGTGATCTGTCATCAGAAATTATTTCTCCTGAGATGCTTTTGAGATCATTCAGTCAGTGGCAATGCAGGTGGATTACCAGGACCACCACTGGTGTGTGTTGTTCTTCTGCCAGTGGATTAAATGTTCTTCTCTAGCAAAATGCTCTCCCACCACTTTACTTGTGTTTGGACATGTCTTTTGTGACCAGCTTGAGCCTCTAAATCAACTGGGCGAGGTTTACTCCTCCTGATACACTTGAGGGGTTAAGCACAGGCTGCATTTTTGTTAAATAGTACAGATTGAAAATAATGTCACTCAGACCTCACTGTTGACATTAATAGCAAATTACTCAATTACAGCCCTCAGAGAAAGTAGCTGAGTTAATTACATTGTGATTAATCCCACAGACTTGTGCACTGGGAAAACTTGTTTACTTTATCAGGAACCTTAATATGAACTCAGCCATTTACTCTGTTTACTGACAATATTAAGTCCTTTACAATTTTGAAGAGATTTGTATTCCTGGCTAATGGTTTGAAAATTTCCAGTCTGCAACAGTTCATCAGAGTGCAAGTCTGTTATGGAAAGTATGGTTGTAACTACATTGTATCACTTTGCTTTATACTTATTTTGTGATTGTAACACATATAAAGATAATGTAATGCACTTTTTTATGTCAATACCCAATTTTATCTATTTACTATAAAGCCATATTTATATAATATAGAAATTGTTTGACCTGGGGGAATGTTAGACTGGGTTTGGGACCTGAGGTTCTTTACCAGACTAGGAGCAATTGGGATTTCATGGACTCAACCAAGGCTACCTCAAATTCCTCACGGGTACCACAGCAGTCTGGCCACAGCAACAGGAATTTGGCGCTGAATCAGCCTCCCTTGCTTGCTAAGAAGCAGCACAGATTTGTCTGCAGCAGGGACTGTGCTGCCAAACTGCAGCTGGTCCCTGGGCTGGGTCATTGCTTTGAGGGTGAGGTCACACTGCTCCCCTCCAGCCCAGGCAGCCCTGGATTCACCCTCCTTTTTCTCAGGGAAGGAGATTCTCATTTACACATTCAGACAGGGTGGTGGTGAAAAACCAATTGCTCTTCACTGTTGCAGGTTTGCTCTTTACAAGCTGCCAAAGCATGCCAAAGGACAGATTCCCATGCTGGGACTGGAATACCTGTACATGGACGCCCTGGCTCCACAGTGGCAGCTTGGTAAATACCTCATCAACATGAGCCAGGGTGCTCTGGGACAAACACTGCAGCAGCTGTATGAGACATATGAATCCAAGGCAAGTGACATTTCATTTTTGTTAGTGTGGTTACTTGATATTCTGTGCAGATGACATGAAAGCAGCCAAAATAAGCATATAAGGCTAGGCCTGACCAATGGATCTGCTAAAACATAGCGGAGGAGCACCTTGACAGCTGGGCAGATTATTTGCAGTTTTGGCTACAGTTAGGGATAATCCTCAAACTTCTAATTTCTAGTCAAGCTTTTCATATAGTTAGAGTATTGTCCACCAAAAAAAGAGTGTTCATACATTCTCTCTTTGGCTTCTTTTCTGCAATTCATGTTGAGCAATATCTGAAGCAATATCAGACCAAGGTCAGTGGTAATTGTCACAGACACTTGTCCTAAGCCCTGCTATGTGCATGTGTTTCTTACTCTGACTCAAATCAAATCTGGGCTTTCATCATCCCCTGAAATGACTGTGACTGCTCCAGCAGTGGTATGCTTCTTGTTCACCTTTTTTTTTGCTCCCAGCCTCAGACACCTCATGTACCTCATTTGTGTGAAGAGATTGTAAAATATCACAAGATTTCCCAATAATTATTTTTTTCCCATCTGTGTGGTATTGTTGGGAGTCCGGGTGTGTCTTCGCATTTCTCCTGTGGGTTTGTGGTAGGGTGCAATTAATTTGTATGTAGAAGAGACTCCCAAAAGTCACTCAAATATTGGCAGTCCAGAAAATTGTCAAATCCCAGGTCTTACTGCAGCTGTAATAAACTGTTTAAAACTCAGAGTACATTGGGAGGGGAGGCATGTCCCAACTCCTTTGAAGTTCTCTATCCGGGGGAAATAAGGTGTGGTTGTATGCAAATTTTCTGCAAAAAAGCTTTAATTGCTTGCCCTTAATAAGAACAGTTGTCATGACTATTTTTACTCAGCAAATATTTTTACCAGATCTGATTGCTAAATCAGAGAGAGGCCCAAAAAACAGACAGTGGAACTTCTTTGCAAGCAAGTGGCCACTAAACCCATGTAAACTGGCTTAGCAAGCATATTCTACCCTTGGGAAAGGGCTACTGAAGTGACTGAGAGAGCTTCCACTTCATGGCAGCTGAGGCTCTAATGCTGAGTCTTCAGGTTTATTTTACTGCAATGTCTGTGGGGACTGTGTCAGCTGAACTGGGAGCAGGATTAGGCTCGTGATGTTCACTCAGAGGAATCCTGAATTCTTTCTTCTGTTCCCAGCAGATGTTTGCTTAAATGCCTTCCTCTTACTGAATGTCATGTCTGAGAAATGTGTGTTTCCCTGCAGAGGAACACCATTGCATATGCGATATACAACGATGAGATCCCTGAATCAGACTCCAAGGGGTCGAAACATGGACACACCAAAGGTACAGGGAGAGTCCCAAACTACTATTTTCTCCTTTCTAAAGTTGCAGATAGCATCTGCTTGTCTGTCTGTCTATCTGCATATCTAAAATTCCTGCCTGAGGCAAAACTGAAGAGTGATTTGCATGGTGTGTGATTTTTGTATAGTTACCTATGCTGCAGCTTCTGTTTTGGTTTTGCTATGCCTGTGCTGTGTGAAGGATCCTGGGGATTATGGACTCTGTTTCAAGAGTTGAAACTAATACAAATCCTTTGAACACCATCCTGTGCCTGATGGCAAAGCAGTACAAGATGCGAAGGGAAACATTCCCTCAACAGAAACACCTCCAAACTTTCTGGGACAAGAAACTACTGCCAAGATCATGGGAGCACTGTAGGATGTAGTTAGAGAAAATTGGGACTTGAAATGAGTGTGAACTTCAGTGGAGTTTAAATGTTCCTCTGAGGAAGCAGTTGGGGTTTGCCCAGCCTGATGTGGAAATCTGCCCATTTTGCAGGGCTGTATCTTCAGGCTGCAGCAATGGGCACAGCTCAGGAGCATGATCCACCCTGGAGGGGAGAAGCATAGCCTGTCTCTGCTGCTTCCCCATGGGAGACATTTTGGTCTGGGAAAGAAGACACAGTGTTGACAGAAAGTGTTTCCCTTTGTCCAGTGAATAATTGAAGTGAAGAAAGATGAGCAATGGAGAGAGGGTCACAACCCGTGACCTTCAATTATCAGAACTCTTGAAGGCAAAATTTGAGCAGAGGAAGGGGGTGTGAAAGGATTTTATTCAAATAAAACATGATAACAGTTTGAGTTATGCAGGAAAGAATTGATGCAATTTTAATTATTAGTGTCTCCTGTGGTCCAATAATCTACTCTAGAACAGCTTACTGTAGACATTGACGCATTGAAATGTGGTATCTGCAGCACCAAAACCAAAGTAGGGCACAGCTCTATCATCTCAGGGTTTTGTCCTCCTTTATTCATTTGCAGTAACTTTTATTTTGACAGGATTTCTGCTCTTGGATAAATCACAAGGCTTCTGGGTGATTCACAGTGTGCCCCTGTTCCCTCCCAGCCCTGAGGATGGTTATGGATATCCATCTACTGGGGAGTCCTTCGGACAGACAGCCATCTGTATAACCTTCAAATATGATCAGTTCACAGAAATAGGTATGAAAAGCTTCTCCCTAAGAAAGCCTTTGTTCCACCACACCTCTCTGATTGCTTTCCTTGAGGTTTCCCCTCAAAAATTCCTTGTTCTTGACCTTTTTTTGTTACATTGAGAAACCAAGTGGGGCCTGGAAAAAGCATTCTTGGCTTCAGTTGTGTTTATCCAATGATTTCCTGTGTGAATGTGGGAAATTCACTCTTCCACTCTGTTTTCATCTCCCTGTGGGGACTGTCAGGATAATAATAGTCACAAGTGTATATCAAGAGTAAACTCAGTCCATGCAAACAAATGCTTTGGAAATACAAAGTAGGACGATTAATCACTTTTAACAGTAATAGCTCAGTCAGCAACAGTCATTTGCAGTTCAAAAAATGTAAGGCAACCACTGCTTGAGCTGCAGTAGTAGCCTTGACTCATCAGAAATATGAAGTACGGAATAAATATCACCTAGAATTTTCCCAGGTATTTCTTTGCCACAAAAATTGCCAATACTAAATATATAAAAGACCCCCAAACCCAACAAAATACAGCTGCAAGATTCAGAACTATCTGGCAGTGATAACAGGTACTGGAATCCTGAAAAGGGACTATTGAAAGACACCACCAAGAAGTCATATTGGGATGTTACTCAACTCTTTTCAGACTTTTTTCACTCTTCTCTCACTTACAAACCTCAGGTCAAGTTAATGCTGTGCAAATTGCCAGGCTGGCCATGCCTCAGAGCTGTCTAACCCAGGTTCCTGTTTGTGGAAACACATCTATGCATGTGTTTAGCAGAAGAGGACAAAACTGAGATGCATATGCTAATGCTTTTCCTGCCTCATCTTCCCAGCTTCTGCTAATCTGTGGTTCAGGGATTTCCTGAGCCAGAAAGACTGGAGTGTTTCTGATGGACTGTCTTCCATGAACTCACCGAATGAGCCCATTTGTTCCCTAGCTGTTTATGCTATCCATGGCAAGGACTTCTACAGCTGAGCTCTGCACGGTTCAGAAAAGGAGATTTCTTCTGCAAATTCAATCCAGATGCTGAAAGTCAAGTTCTGTTCTCCCTAAAACCAAACTAGACCCTTTGGCAGCTCCTCTGTTTGCATTTGGCTTGGCAGCTGTAACTGGCTGGAAACTAGTCCTGCAAATACAGCCAGGTTTGGATTTACACATGATGTCTGAGTGCTCCCTGACTGCAGGGAGGCTTGAAGATGGGCATGGGTGGAAGTGGCAGTGAACCAAAACCACCAGTTAACAGTTCTGCTGGAAATAATGGGGTGTAAGTGGAAAGCCTGAGTGTACTCTCCCAGCCAGTCTTTGTGCTGCAGGACCAGTCAGAATACAAAGCAGTACACACATTCTTGGTTGCTAAAATAAGATACTTTGACACTTAACTCATCCAGGAGATAGGCTGTGAAGATTAGGAAGGTTTTATGTCCAAGACCGACCTTTGCTCTCTTGATTGCTTTTCTTTAACACATTTTAATTCTGCATGTGTTCATTTTTATGGGTTTTTCTCAGACCGACAGATGCTGAGTTATAATCCAGGAATCTACAACTGTTCCATCCCTGAAATCTTCCAAGCTGATCTCCCAAATCTCCAGAAACTCTGTGCAAAGTCCAGGCTGCCCTTGGCCCCTTTGCACCACCTCTCCAAGCTCCAGTCAGCTCATGGGGAAACCTTTCTCCACTTTGCAAAGTCACACTTGTTCATAGATGGTAAGAGAACCTTTTGCTCTCTATATAACACATTCTCAACTAATTCTTAAAATATGAATTAATAAATTATTTAAAAATTCATATTCTCTCTGAGGGGGAAAAAGGAAGTTCAGCTTCAGAGATAAATGTAACAGAGGGCAAGGTGTGCTGTCCTATCCTAATGTTCTCTCAGCCACACAAAGCAAAAAGCTGTCTGGTCCATCCTAAGGTATTAAACAATTAGATTTTCAGGAAAATGATGTTCCATTATTCAACAGTAACAAACAAGAAGAAATAGGAGGGTTGAATCATCTGGGAGTTTTTTGTTATGAAGAGGACTTGCAATTTTTTTGTCTGTTCCCTTTTTTCGTGCTGTTTGCTTGCAACAGGTTTTCTAGAAGGAGAAAAAGTAGAAATGAACTTCTGAAAAAGTCAAAATAAGGGGGGGGAGCAAAATTCCCTCTGGCCGACTTCATGCTTTACAATGAAACTAGCACAATTTAGATTATGCTTTTCAGTCTGTTCTTAAATGAAAGAACATGAAACACTGATTGCCCACACCCTGTGTTATTCCACAGATATCTACGTGGCCTGGATGGCTCAGGAACTGAAGACTGATTTGTTGGCTGAATCCTGGCAGCGTTCTGGCGAAAAACTTTACTCGAATTGCTCTCTCGACTACCACGTCTACAACATAAACATAATAGGGATGCCACTGAACTCCACCTTTCATTCCATTAATGATCATTCCAAATGGGCTGTTTCAAGGAAATACAAAGATCAGTGGACATGCATTGGGGACTTGAACCGTGCTGCTGAGCAAGCTTGGAGAAGTGGCGGGTTCATCTGTACCCAGAACGAACAGATCTACAAAGCCTTCAGGCATTTGGTAATCCACTATGAAAGCTGCACTTCTGCTCACAGAGAGCTGTAACAAACCATTCCTCCCAACCAGCACAGCCCTTGTTACATGGGAAGTGTAGAAATCTCTCTCTCTCTGAACTGTATTTTCACTCTGAAAAGCAGCCCTGTGAGTTGCCAGATGTGCTGGGCCATCCCCTTGTTAGCTGTGCAGGTGGAGGGCAGCTGTTTTCCTGTGGGGTGTGTGCTGGGCCCTGCTCTGCTCCCTGGCTCCTGTCATTATCCCAGGTGGGATGGGGTGGGAGGGACACTGCTGCACGGGGCTGCACCAAAGCACATCTCTGTGAACACCCTGCACAGGCATCCCTGGGCACCTTGGGAGTGGGGCTGAACCTGGGATGGCAGGGATGACAGAAACCTCTCTGTTGAACTGGGCTGTCAGCACTGGCAGGTAGCAAGGGATAAGTACCCCCAAGTACTTCAGAGTTGCCCTGGATTTCTGGCAGTGTTGAGATAAATCACAGCATTTCTGCTCAGCTTGGGCTGAATCTCTAAAAGAGCTGAGAAAATTAGATCCAGACAGGGGGATGAGTAGATCTGAGGACAGGAAAGCCTCATTTTTACATGATTAATTTTTAGAGAATTAATGAACTTTAAATCATCTTTAAATTATCTGCAACCAATAGCTTGGAAATATTCCTAGTGCTTCTAATATGTACAGCAATTTTATAAACAAATAAACATGTTCAAAATATGAATAAGCAAAACAAGGAGTAACAATGGTCTGTTTACATTCTCCCTCTTCCATCTGTATAGTTATTTGTGGTTGGTTACAGTGTTTTATAGCTGCCACAGGAAAAGTGGAGACAATTAGGAAAAAAATATAAAAAGAAGAATATATTTGAAGAAAGATGTTATTTAACCTACATTTTTGCATTACAACAAATGTGGGTGTAATTTTCAATATCTCCAGTCTCAGGCTTAGGACCTGAAGTTTCCGTGGTCTTGCTATAAAGACAAAGCTGATTTGCAAAGTCCCAATGCACTCTTGTGTTCAGATTTCAGAAGTGTATCTGTGTTTAATATGTTCCTAAACATATTTATATGTTACTATCTCTTTTTTTCCTGAATTGCTAATATAAACTCCAGTCTGAAGATCTGGCTGTCCCACTGATATTTCTATTTTGCTGTGTTTATAGTCCCCACTACAGATCCTCCACAGAAGGAGGTATAAAGAAATGCCCCACAACCACAAGAGGTTGCCAAAGATTTCTTTCCCTTTTGACCCTGAACAATCAGCCAAACAATGAAGTGTAAAAAGTGTCAAACTAATTAATTTTATTGTGCATATTTCTTGAAGAGATAGAAACAGTCTGTGTGGCCTGTATAATGAAGGGAATTGTACAGGAGCAGGTTTCATAATTAGCCAGTCTGGATCGAAGGTAGCTGGTAGATTGAGTCTCACGGCTCAGTGAAAATAGTTTTGTTGCTTAGATATCCTGCAAGGAATTTTTTATTTTATTTTCCCTGCATATGACCCAATAACATTTAGTAAATAATTTGTTTAATAATGTTCTTTCTCTGATGCCTGTCCAATTGTTTAACATATTTGCTTCTTGTTTTGCTAGCTGTGGTCAAGCAACACCTTTTGTGGCAGTGAAAATTGCCAGTGACACGGAACACTGCACCATGGCACGGTAGTGCATTGCTCAGATAAGCCAAGACAAAATTAATTTATCTTGCCTACCTTTTCATGGCAGACACTAACCTAACCTGCCTCTCTGAGCTCTTGTATCTTGCTCACAGCTTTGTGTAAGCACAACTTCAGCGTGCAGGACTGGCAAGAAATCCTCCACTGGAGACAGTGCTGCAAGCTCACCGTGTGTGTCAGAGAGCTCCTGGATCTGTGCAACAACCTGTATTTCTTGTAGTACTTTCAAATACTTGGTGACAGGGTTCAATGGCCAAGAGTCTCTGTCCCACTGGTTGTCACAACAGTGTTGCCAGCCTTGTGTGTCCCAGGCCAGAAGTCACCAGTGCATCACTTGAAATAAGTGCTGATTGCTGTTCTTAATTACTTGGTCAATTAATAGCTGTCATAAAGTTTTACAAGACTACTTAAACATTCCTCATTATACCCAAGACTGGTTGCCTCCATTTTAGCTGTAACTGAGGAGAAGTAAAGAGCAGTGGCAAGATGCAGAGAAACAGCTGTACCATGCAGCACTATAAGCACCTCAGCAGCCTGGCTGTGCACACACTCATTTCAGTGGTGTAGCAATAAAAAGGCTGCAGATCTGGTTCTCATTTTTTGACTGTAAACAGCTTTAATTCAGTTTTGCCTTCATTGTGTAACTTCTGTATTTGCATATCTGTGTATTTCTGCTACATGTTATGAAACATGTAGCAGACTCTTTGCTTCCCAAAAGAGACTAATAATCAACAAAATAAACAGTATAGATTTTTACAGGATTTGTAACTCTAAAAGCCTAAGGGCTTTCTTCAAAAATGCAAGACCATAAGCCACTTACTCACCCTCAAGTGCCCTAACAGTATGCCCTGTGTGAGATGTTTACTTTTTGCCTATTATATATATATATATTGATAAGGTTTTTGAATTTAAAATATTGTGTTCTGTTTGAAGATGCCAAACACTCAAGAAATATCTGCCTGTCCCAGTGATTCTGTGCTGCCTCTGCTGCCCACTGCGACCCTTTTGACTGGCCAGACTGGTTCCTGCCAAAGGGGATGCGTGGCGTGGCCCTCTGCAGTTTCAGGGGGACCTGCTCAGCAAAACTGACTCTGCAGAAGTGCCCAAACACTGGACCCTGGCTTGGAGAGGGAAGAAAGCTGCTGCCATTTGTGGAAACCTGGAGTCTCTTCTCAGCATGCAAGTTTGGCTATTCTGACCCTTGGGCTCTGTTCTGGTTAGACTAAATAAGAACATTTATTATACATGAAAATTGTTTGCCGAGGGACTAGGAGAGGCCAAAAGCAAACATTATTAATCCACTAAACATTACTGTACTGCAGCCAAGTTTGTAACAAACACAGCAGTAGGGGTGGTGGTTTGCTATAAATTGCCCTGCAATCATTTCCACAAGCCGAGGCTCCGTCCCAGCACGCCTGACACGCTGGCAGGGCGCAGGAAATGCAGACACAGCCTCCCCACATCCAACCCCCCTGCACCAGGGCATCTCCTGCCCTCCCCACAGCCAGAGCAAGGGCAGGACTCTTCCTCCCTGACACTGCTCAGAAAACCTGGCTGGTTCTTCTGTAAACCCCTGCATCCCTGAGGATCCTTCCCTAATGCTGGTAATTTTGTGTCAGTAGGGCAGCGGTTTGCTGCATTAGAACAGTGCAATTTTACACAAAGTTAATGCAAGAGGTCAAAGGATTAGACATTGAAGAAAAGCTAAAAATAGAAAAAAACCCTGAAGGATTAAAAATTTAATCTGTGTGAAGTTTAATTCCAGCTGAGCAATTACAATACTGGAAAGCAGGCAGAGGCATGGCAGCCTGAGCCCACTTCACAGGGCAGCCTTTGTGGTGGAATTGCTCCGGGTGTCTCCACAGCAACTGAACATACTCTGAGCTCTCATGATGGGAGCGATGAGCAATGTATTGGAGAATTTCTCAAGGGCTCTGGGGCTCCATGCCAGCTGCCTTCCAGCAAGTCAAAGGAAGCTTTGGGAGCAATTTCTGTGAGCTGGGAACCTTCTTCAAGGCATGCTAATGCAGCCTGGTACTTTGTCTTGTCATAGGGGTCTGCAGGCTTACTTCTGACTAATGAAATACTCAATAACATCATTGTGAGAAATTTTTTTAATGTATCAAAGCATCCTTGGCATTATTAGCATAGCCACATAATTACCCACAGAGAAACTTACACCCATGTGTTAACGCCCATAAATTATTGTGCAGATTTCTTTTATACCTTTATTTTCAGTTTCTGGAAAGGATACATCACTGGGTACTTAATATAGTCATTGCTTCAGAACATGTAAGCTGCCCATGCCTGCAGTAAAATGTTCAGGAGGCAGAGTGGCGCTGGCAGCGTCATCTGAAAGCTCAGGAAGCCAAAGCCTAACTGTGCTCAGGGTGTGATGCAAGAATATGATGCACCTCTTTAATTTCACAAGAGGTTTCTTTAAACGACAGGAATTAAAAAATGAGAATGGAGATGAACAAATTTGTGTTAGGCTGAGAAATATTTGTGTTAGGGTGAGAAAAAGCCCTTTGTAGCAGGGAAAAAATTCTTCATAGTAAAAGGCAGAGAGCCTGATCTGAAATTCCGAGCTAGGATAGCAATATCGGTGTATTCTACATATCCTGATACCCAGAGTTGCTAGCCACGTGTGTCACATATCTAACCCTTTTTTATTTAGACTGAAGATACCAGATTATAGATCTAATTTTCTGAATTTCCTCATAATCCTCACAAATTTTGCGTGAATGCTGCAAAAGAAGTGACGTTTGAACCAAGCAATCAGTTGTAGCACTTTTAGATCTTGGATTCAGACAGCATGACAAAATTTTTTAATGCAGACCCATTGTATGCTTATCTTTATGGTCTTTAACTGATTTATCCCAGTATTGAGAGTATGCTATTCTATGCATATATAATATGTTCATTTTACTAAAGCTGTTAACTAAAAAACATTACATCTTGAAAAGTATATCTTGCTTTTTATGAAGAGCTGTGTTACACTTTTATTCATTATTTTAGCAAGTCCTTTTGATTTTATTTTTTTCCATTTGTGTTTGCCTGACATTTCCACACAAGGCATCTGCTGTCTATTCTGGTTCTCTCTAAGAGGGATAAAAGTAAGGAACATTCTTCCTCTCCTTTGATCACTCTGCAGCCTGGGAACTGCAAACTGATGTTCAAATATTCAAAGCTTACAGAAGCAGAGCATAGTATTTAATGTTGCATGCTGGAGTGCTGGCAATTGCTACAAGTGGCTCACTGTAGTACAGTAGTTTCCAGCATTGCCTCATTTATTAATCATAGAAATGTTGCATGCAAATTAGCCAGAGAGTTGTGCCTCATAATACAGTAATCCAAAAATCTGTCTTCACATGTATTAATGCCCACAAATTTATCACATTATAGCACTGCATGGTTTCTCCATTACATTCCAAAACCTGCCAAAAGCTCACTAAAAGCTGTGTCACTGAGTGTTTTCTTCTTGTTGCTTGCTTATGACTTTCTAAAGAGTGAGAGTATTTAGCTCCAGGGCACTTTTGTGTCTGCCATTTTCCAGGGTTCTTTTTTGGGCTAATGTTCTGTCGGCCGTATATCAATATTTCTCTTGCTATAATGCAGTTTAAAAATGTATTTTTTCGCTAGTAGGAACATGGTAAGCACCACTGTCCTCCACTTCAGCACAATTTCAGAAAGTCTTCCCTGCTCTGAAAGCTGCTCCATTTCACATCCTGACCTTGTAAATCCTAGGCACTACGCAAGGAAAATCTCATCTTTTAATCTCTTGCTTTTTATCTACTCCAAATATTTCTTTTCAGGAAGGCCAAGGTGAGAATGAAGGAACTGAAAATTTTGCACAGAACATTTTGCAAAGAAAGAAACACTTCCCAGCAGATAGGGACAATTTGTGCAGTTGTATTCCCAGCTGCTCACCAACCTGCCAAAAGATGGGAATAGACAGAGAAATGGCAGCAAAAATTGTTTGCAGGACAAAGGAAGAAGAGGGAACAAAACAACTGGAGGCAAGCAAGAAAGGGGAAGCAAGGGAAGAGCAGAAGGAACATTGTAATGGTCAACACCAAGGGAGTCAGAGACCTTGTGTGTTGGGATGGAGAAACTTTTGGAGTTAGCTGTGCAAAAATCCAGTTAACAGGATGTTTCATTTGCTATGGTAGTTACCTAACATTTAAGCATTTTGCAGATTCAGTCTCCATAGGCTACACCACAGAGATAAAAGCAAAAGGCATAAACTGAAGTGACTTAGCCAAGTGGTAAAAAACCACAGTGCAAACCAACACCCGAGAAAGTCATTGCCTCTCTGTTTCCAAACCTACCAGAGGTGGGGTAAGGTAAAGCCAAATGCATTAAACAGGTAAAAGTAGGAGGGAGAAATTCATAAGGTAGGCTAACCTGTTTGAACCATACATATTTGAACAACATGCTAAACCATTTTTTTAAAAGAAGGAAGCTACTATTAAGGTTTAAAGCCAATGTACAAGTACAATAAAAACAAGAGATGCAAAACATTCACAGGAGTAACTGCAGATCATTTCATTACAGCTGGTGACACTAACGTGAGCTGCATTCATTCTTGCAGCACTGAGAGTACCACAGGCAAAAAGAAGTAAATACAAATACAAAAGAAAGTAAAAAGAACATACATAGGGAGTAGCAAACTGATGCCTTTAACACTTTGCTCCTGGGATTATTATTCTTATGGGTATTTTGTACAAAATGTAGCCTTTTATTGTCAGGTTAAAAATCAAGCTTTGTTTAGAAACCTCCCCAGTTTTATGGTTTTTTTCAGTTTCATCTCTGATCCTACTTTGCTCTCCTACATTAAAAAAACCATCACTGGTCTATAGTAGTTTCTTACTGCACTGAGTCAAAATCAGCAATCATTCCTGGGTATTACTTACTGTCACTTGGCTCATGGTGGCTGTTTTGTCACCTCCTGGTCTCGGATCCCACAGAGGAATAATGGCAGCATAGAAGCTGAAGCTCTATAAAAAGTGTCATCCTAATATCAGAGGAGGAGCTAGGCATAAGGGGTTGGCTTCACAAATGTAAATATTTCATAATTTATTTAGCAACGTGGCTTTGCTTTTTCCCCCAGGCAAAAACTTTAATAAAGGAATAGGTCTACTGCAACAAAGGAAACAACAGCAAGAAACAGAGACAAGGACACATCCTATCCCCATTAATATCAGCAGGAATTTGCCTTCATCTTCAGTGGGAACAGAACTTCAAAGACACGGGAATCACCCATACAACCTGAAGGGTAAAATCTGAACGTTCCATAGTCTCTGACACAAGCTGTGTTTGAGGGTAGTCCTGATGAAAATGTCCCCAGCAGGAGTTGCATGACCTTGGCCTGCCCGTGACCTTGTCCCTGGCGCTGGCAGGTGGTGTTAGGACAGACCTCAGAGAGCCACATGCCTTGACAGAAGAACCTCTCTGAGGCACATGAGCTGGGCACAGGCAAAGCTCCTGTGTCTCTTTGTTCATGGCTGTACTCTCAGTGCCCAAATCAGGAAGGAGTGATATCCCCACCTTTATAGGTATATTTTTTTTTTACATCTCAGTAGCTTAAGATATTCTTTCAAAGCCTGTCTCTGGCAGAATGAAAGCTCTCTCTCCTCAGTCCTGATTTGTGTTGTTTGAACTGAAGAAGATGAGTGGTGTGGATATAAAGAATAGTTTCTTCTCTAGGAAGATTTAAGATCTCCCCTGAAGACTAAGAACATATTTTAGGTGCACACGGCCTGCTAAATGCTGGGAATGGGGGAAAACCAGGATGAGGGAACTCCTTCCCGGGCATCTCTGCAGGTCTTGTTTTGGTAACCACACCATACAGCAAATAAAAATTCAAAGAACAGAGGTACTAACAGCAGAATTAGTTTTCCTGTTCTTCCTTTGGATAACTCCTTGGGCTTTTTCCATTCCTGGGAATGCAAAATATTGCATGGCATCAAGTTGCTGGATGAAAATGTGTATAATGTACAGCCTGGGGAGGTTAGGTTGCTACACTCTTGATGAATTTATTTGCTCCTCATAGTCCTATTTTAGTTCTGTGAGAAAAAGTCACCCTCTGTCCTTCATTATTTACTGGTCACTAAAATAAGTCTGACAATATAGACTCTTTCAAATAAACCAGATTCCAAAGAACAGTAGGAAAATGTTCCATGGGAGTGTGTACTCTCCATTGATTTCTAAGTGTATTTCATGTTTGGTAT
Source organism: Fringilla coelebs (assembly GCF_963513975.1). NCBI lineage: Eukaryota > Metazoa > Chordata > Aves > Passeriformes > Fringillidae > Fringilla > Fringilla coelebs. The sequence goes on from NC_140067.1 coordinate 14,223,835, forward strand.
GGTGTCTGCACCCCCAGACCACTGCAGCCATATCAGGAAAGCAATGGCAAGCACTTTCAGAAAGCCCCTTTAAAAGAGGTGTGTTTAACACATTTGTATGTCTGTGTTCTATACAGCAATGATTTGCTGTTGCTGGGTGTAAAGAGTTCTGCAGACAGCCTTTAATAAAGCCACAAATATGACTGCAAAATACAAGTTCATGCATGTTTTCCATACATAAAATTTCTTAAGGAATCCAAAGCCTCTCCTGGAAAACTATAAGAATATTTCAAAACCTGTGCTTTTTACAAGTAAGACCCATATAGTATGTCAGAATATAAAGCTGGGGTTTTTTGAAAGATCAAGCACTGCTCAGGACCCTGCAGGTGCAGAGAACTTGGGATTTCAATATTTTTTGTAATAAAATGTTACATTTCTTTAATGCTGAATTCCTCTGGTTTTCAGTGCCTTTATTGTTAACTCCCAGCACATATGTAATCAATCTAAGAATGGAGGAGCAGAGCATGTGGTTTGGCTGCTTTGAGAATCATAGAATGATGCTATTTGAATCTGTGGGTTTAGCTTGGTAAACTGAAATGTCTGTCAGTGAGACAGATAGTACAGGAAAGGTGAAACACTGCATTTCAGATAAAAAACTAATCTGTATTTCATGGTCTCCATCTCCTCTGGGAATATGAGGCCAGTGCTTTGTGGGATCGAGTGACATTGCTAAACATAACACTGTGGAGCACAACAGGTCTGATTGGCTTACTTAGACCTGTGTGGTAAAGGCAAACTGAAACTGAGCAGCTTTGTGGCCCTTACCACTTTTACCATAAACAAGGTGTCCTTCCTAAGCAAGGGAAGTTTCAAGGGCCCACAGCATTTGAAGTCTTGTTTAATTTAAATGTAGTACTGCATAAAGTATTACAATAAGATGAACAGAGTAAAAATTAGAAGAGCCAAACTCTAAACAAATTTATGAGTGCACCGTACAAATTAATACATATGTGTGTAAAGTATCCAGAAGAAGAGAAATATGTTCTCTCTAAAAGGATGTAGGTGTGGCTACTGCAGTGTAGCAAGGAGATTAAAAAAAAATCCTGTTGTTGTGTTGTGTTTGAAGTATTAATTAGAGTCTGGCGTCAAGTTTGAATGATAACTATTACTTTCTTCACACAGATTTTCTAAGCTTGAGAGACCAGTTTTCAAAAGCTCTCTAGCAAAGCTATTATCTTCCCAGCATTACTTTGTCAGAAGAATCTGTGAAAGGTTCATCATGGAGGGTGAGTCTGGTTTTTTCAGTATCTTCTGAAAAATTGCCTTCAAAAATGAAAGTCAGCTTTTCTTACAGTAATCTTTCATAATTACAGATGAAAATTACACAGTTGGCAAATTCTCAACCGGCTTGGAATCTGGACCTAATGCATTCAAAGGCACAAGTGTTTAAAGTATTTCACACATAGATAGTTAGCCAATATTCTCAATTAGAATGCATGCTTTTGTTCTTAAAGAAAACCACCCATGCTATTTCTTTCTCTGCTGATACAGGATTTATCTGTTAGTGCTTTGAATTTCCTGATTTGGGTACTCCCAAAAGGAGTACTTCAGATTCCTATAGCACCCTGTCCCAGATAGCTCAACACTGAAAAGGGTTCCAATAAGTCTTGTACATGGATGTATGAACACACTATATAGAAAAAGAAATTTATACCTGCAGAACTCTGGTATTGTGAAATACAGCATTCAAAAGTGCTTAGCTCCCTGAAGTATGATCCAGGATATGCAGGAGGGGTACAGATAAGATGTGTGCCTATGGGTGGAAGGATAAAGAGTGTTTTATGGTAACAGACTCAAACAGCTCATTTCCTTCCTTCTGTGGGTGCCCTTCCACTACACTACAGCAGTTCTGCTGCTAAACGATTTTTCTGAGTTTGATCTGTTATTAGTCACAAAATTATCCCAGCTTCATGCTAAGCCTTTACCTAGGCTTAGTTACAAGGGTGTTCTCAAAACCTGGTGAGATGCTTTTCACCCTCAGTACATAGCTTGGTTTCTGCACACAGTGTTCTGCTAGTGGATATGTAATGGACATATGCAATGTCTTTTCCAAATCACAGCAGGTGGAAGGAAGCCTGCTCTGAGACTACCCTGGAACATCCAGTAGCATTGACATTTTAGGTAGTGGCGGTTAAAATTCTTGGAAAAGCAAGAAGAAGGACTTGAAGGCCAGAGGATTCAGGGAGTTAGCAGGAGCTTAACTGGCATCAAAACATGGCAAAATAAAAAGAGTGAAGAGAGTTATCTTCTGCACCTTGCTTTTTGAAATGAGAAAAATGGAAGCAATTTATGCATGTAAACAGGAAGGGAACAGCACTTTTCAAAGAGTTTTGAACTGCAGAGCTGTGGAGTGCCGGCTTCTTCCTAAGGCAGAATAATACCCAGAAACTCAGCCAGTGGGTGAGGGCATTGCACTGACATCTCACCTGAAACAGCAGAGGTTTCCCTTTTAATTTCTGCCAACAGGCTTGAAGGAATGAAAGATCCTGAGCCCAAAGGAAAGGAAATCGTAGTGTCTCCTAAAGGATGGACTGCTTCCTGATGAGAAGGTGCTGAAGACATGCTGCTCTCCATGCAAAGCTGAAGGGGTGCCCAGGGAAACAACAGCATGCCCAACGGGTGTGGTTAATCCTTGCCAGGGGAGCAGGCTGTTCCCAGGACTACCGAGCAAAATACGGCTGAAAGAATAGGTGAGAACAAAACTTTTTTTTTTAAATATTAGCCTCAGCCTGGATAAAAACTTGGAAAATTATACATGTAGTTGTAAAAAAAAAAATAAATCTAGAATGACATGCTAAAAATCCTCAACAAAGGCCTGTAAAGAGACTACAATAATTTGAGCACTATATTCTACTTAGGATTTAAAAACTGTATAACAGAATTTGGTCTAGATAAATAACTTGTGTGCAGGATCTAGAGCAGTTTTGTTGGGAGCTCCAGCAATGCCATCACTCTGTCTCTTAATGACTTTGAGGTTGGTGTCATATCAGCAGTATCAACCCTGCAGGCTGTGTAACAAGCTAATGATGCAACACTTGAGGAGGAAGGTGGAGGTGCTGGTAGAATGACAGAGTCCCACCACACACACACCGTAAGAACCAACTGAGATTACGTGAGGCTGCAGTCAAACACGAACCATTAAAGACACTGCTTATTAAAATCACAGGCCCAACTAATCTGAATTTATATAAACTATCTAATTAACAGATTAGAAAGCCTGATATGACCTGTGTGATCTTCTAGTCTGACTTCTGGCATAATGGAGAGCAGATTTTCCTGAACTCATCCTGTCCGAACTAGATTGTATCATCTTAAGGGGGGCACATATATCTTGATATAAATATCAACAGAAAATTTACTATAATTCTTGGTAACCCTCTCAATGATTTATTATGGGTAACTATAAATTAAGATTGCAAGTCTTGGATCTTTGTCTGCCTGAGCTAAGGCATGGATTTTTAAATGAATATTTACACCATAGAATGGTACATAAAGGGCCCCCATTAACTTTCTCTTTGATAAGCTAAGTAGGTGGAACTCCTCGAACCCCACATTAGAAGGAGAGTATCCTTTAATCATGTCTCATCTCTATCTATGAAATCCTTCTACTTTTTCATCACTCTTTTGAATTTAGGACCCAGGTCCTGAACAACATTCCACCTTTCCTTGCATTGGTACCAGATAAAGATGAAGTATAAATCTCTTTATCCTTTCTCAATATTTACTTGCTTGGGCAATCAAGAGTTACTTTCCATATTCTGGTCACCATGGCAGAGAAGTAGCAATTGTGATCTGATAAAATTCCATTTCAGTGACTTTGCTTTCCAGCAGAGGACTTCCTAGGAGATTTGCTGGGGCCTTGTTCTTTCTGAAATATATATTCTGCTTCTTTATTTGTATAAGGCAAAAATGCTCTCTCAGTGATTTTGTAGAAGAATAAGGTTCAAAGGGATGTATCAGAGCTTACCACAAAGTAATTGTGAAGAAAGAGACTGAGGACAGGACAGATCTCCTGAATCCCATACTGGCACTACAGTACTGCACATTTCCGTGTGAGGCTGAGTGACGGAGGCCATGGCCATGCATTGTCAGCTGATGGATAGATTCCTGGGATCACATTGAATGCTGTCATTTCTTTCCAGACGTATCTAAAAGTTGCCTGGCAAAATAAAAAAACAGGGTTTGAACCACTGAGTATGACTCTCTCCTGCCAAAGGTAACCATGCATGCCTTCTCTTTCATAAATAATTCCATGCGAGCTTAGGAAATAAAGTATTTTTCCAAGCGGGAGTAAAAAGTGGTTTGGGATTTGGAAATACAGACAAAGGAAATATTATTTTAGTTAATCCTTCCTTGTCAATTTGCATGTAACTTTTACTGAAATGTGCTTTTAATTCTGTCCTCTCTCTCCTCCTGCAGAGAACAGTCTGTGTCGGGTAAGCATCAAACTTGTTGAACCGTGCAGACCAAGCAGAAGAGATCCTGTGATAGAAGGCCCAATGTAAGACCAAATTTCATTATGAGTTTCATTTCTTTGTTCAGTCAAACCCTGTGCACCAGTCAGGATTGGCTCTGACAAGCTTCCACTGTAAAATTATACAAAAGAGGCTGAAATCTAGGCCACAGCTAGAAATAATTCTTAGGAAGCTCTCTGGATTTCCTGGAGGGTAAGGTGTGGCGTTGTGTGTGGGAGGTAAACGCCAGTGTTTTTCTGTTACCAATAATTATGTGCAGCTTGAGTCTCAGTAATAAGAGCTACATATGCATGCTGGAAAAAAAGAGTTTATCTTACACTGGGATTATACGTTGCAAGATAAATGTCTTACATTGCTTTTATCTTTGTTATTTTGTGATTAGCACTTTAAAATGTCCAAAAGTATGCGCATATTTTATCAACACATAAGAAAAAAATACAGTTACTGGGAGTTTGTGACATAAAAGAGAAAGAAATCTTGTAAATCTTCATATCAGCCTACCACTCTGTCCCCACATTTTGGAACTACTTCTTGCACTAGCATTTGTTTTTATTGGCTTCAATAATTTTGCTTTTGATGTTTTTTATGATCACTGCCAAATACAGAATACACTTTCCAGAAAGATATCCTGAGGTAAACGCACAACATTGAAATATCAGTCTGAAAGGATTTGATAAACCAATAAAGAAAAACAATCTTATCCAGGGAAAGGGGCTTGGTAGCTAAAATAAAAGAAATACTGCAATTCTAATGGCTATTAATCAAAATATAGCAATACAAATCGGAAAAAAATGCAACTTTAATGTAGCTAAAATGTAGCCTGTAAAAATATTTTAAAAGTCCATTCATTGAAGTGTCTAACCCCCTACCATATGAATATTATGGAAGATATTCTACAATTCTTATAAAACATTTGAAAGGGCTTTTTCTACTTCATTTTGAGGTTTCATAGCATCATAGGTTTTCAGGCCAGAAGAAAAAACCACAGGTCCCCAGCCTGACCTTTTGCATGGTACAGGTGATAATTAGATGGAGGGATGTGTCCTTTGGAAAAAAAAAATCCACCACCTTGGTTTAAAGAATTTGTGTGAAAAACAATACTTCACAGACCTACCTATCAATTTGTTTCCCAGGGCTTAATTAATTCAAGGGGTTTCCTGTTTGTTTTGATTTTGGTTTTTAATCAAAAAAGATCTCTTGACTCAGTTTTGAAACATTGCATCTTCTAAAAGATTTGTCTGTTAAACCGAAGATTTCTATGATTATTCATGTAATTTCAGGTGAGTTAGCTCTTCCCTGATTCATTAATGGACCAAAGAGATGAAGCTTAAGTCTCTTCTGTAAAAAGGGCTTCTAGATCCCAAAGCAACCCACACAGTTCTGCTTAACCAGTTTCTCAGTTTTTGTCTCAGTATCAGGGCAAGACCTGCTGCTCCACCAACAAAATCCCCATTGCTGCAGTGCTCCCCACATGCATTCACAAGGATGGCATTTCTGTGTGTCCCTAACTGCATTCACTCCTTTTCATGATGCAGCCCTCCCTCAGGTAACTAAATTATGTCTTTCTTTCCTAGCAGTATTAGCCTGCACTTAACTGTACTAAAATGAACATTGTTCAGGTTAACTCACCTAGATTCTGGGAGCATTGTGGACTAATTTCTTATCATGTATCACTTTACAACTTCTGTTTCTTACACAAGATTATCTTAAAATTTGTAAAATAACTAGTATCTGTCACTAGCTATTTATAAATATTTCTCACTTATTAATAATGCCAAGTAAAAAAATGAACCTGACTATTTTTCTCAATTTAAAATGTAAAGTATATACTAAGAGCCAAGTGTAATATAGCCAGACACTGAAATGTGTTAAAACAGCGGAATATTTAAGCAATATTTTGCTTATCCTCAATAAAATGTGCGTTGAAACCATGGAGTTAAGAGCAGTCTTCAAGGGGAAGGGAATGACAGTTTCACTGGACACCTTTTACTTTGTAATAAAATAATCACCTTATTTCTGTAGTAGCACCTACAAATTATGTTGCAATAATTTTGAACAGGGAGATAATTCTTCTCTATCTGTGGGGAAACTGCATCCAGAAAAAGAAGCAAAATTATTGGTTATACCAAGCTCTATTTATTTCAGCAAAATTATTCCACTACTACACAAATATGCCTTAATATAAAATAACAGGAATTAAATAAATAAAATGAAAACACAAGGTAGCATATTCTGAGAAATATCTGCCTAGAAATAAGTCATACTCTAATCTTGGATTAACTCCTTCTTATTCTATACATGAAGGAGTGTTTTATTAAGGCAGCCCAAGCTATGTGTAATTGCACCAGCAGAAAGATACAAGCACCACTTTCTGCAAAGAGAGCCACACCTCCCAAGAAACACAAGTTTTTCTACATACCCACAAGGCTGATGAAATGTTGCCATTGACTATCTTCCCTTTTACAGGATAATTCTTTAGAAAAGGGTAGGGATCTCCAGAAGCAGCACAATGAATTCAGCAAAATACCAGGTTGGAAACAGTAGATGCTTCTTCAGTACTTTGCCATGGGTAACTATTGGATAAACTTCTCAAAAAGTCTAATTGTGTCAAAAATACAACTTTATTGTCCATAGAATTTCTATTTGGGGAAGTATTCCAGTTTTCTACACGGGACACTTGGAACTCCAGAACTGCCATGATCTTTTTTTTTTTTTTCCAGCTTATATACAAGTAATGCATTACCTAATATTTTAAATCTACTAACCAGAAGTGCTGACACACTTGTAGTAAATCAAACACCCAGTACTAGCCAGGCCAATCTGTCCAGATTAAGATAATGGCCAGCTATGCCATCTTGATAAGTCTTGTGGGAAAAAATTATTATGTTGGTTATAATCACATGTTTACTACTCTGTTGGTATCCATACATAAAGTCATTTTTTTAAACTCAAGTGAGTTGAAAACTGGACAGCCAGATGCAGCAGAATATGGAATTTCCATAATTTTTAAATAATACATTTGCAAGGTTTTTTTGCAAGAATTCCTTATAAGATGCCTTCTTTTTTAAATCCTCTCTTTTGCTTAATTCTTCTTTAGATTATGCAAATCTTGCTCAGTCAGGCTTCCAAAAGCTTTGCTTCTTTTGCTTTCTCACATGCACATAACCACACACACGCTCTGAGATGTTTGAGCACTCGAACACATCACTACTCTTTGCACAGTGTTTCAGCAGGAAGGTTGCACTATGAGCTGCTGCAGCTTCAAGAAGAGCAGGAGGGGAGAGCCAGGGAGCTATAGGTCTGCAGCCTCACCTCTGTCCCAGCATGAGTGTGGAGCAAACACTGCTGAACACATTTCCTAGCACTGGATGGACACCAAGGTGACTGAGAACGGTGGTGCAATGTGGCCTTGCCAAGGGCCTTTGATGGGAAGACTGGCTCAACAGAAGAGGAAGAGCAGGACTTGCTGTTGACCCCGACTTTAAGGAGGCCTTCAGCATGGACTCCCATGGTGTCCCTGCAGTCAAATGGGTGAAATAGGGAGTGGAAAAATGAACAAGGTGGATGGGTGATCAGCTGGGCTGTGCAGTGGAACAGGTGTTGATCAGCAGTGCTAACTCCACATAAAAAGGAGGCTGGTTACTAATGGTGCTCCTCAGGGACCTGTACAGGGGTTATAACTCTTAATGTCCTTTTTAATGGCATTCTCAGCCTGCTTGTTCAGATGTGATACTTTTTGTGAGCAGGGGTGTCAATACTCAGGAAGATAAAACTGCTATTCAGAGGGGTCTTTGTTCTTTTTTACCATTGTTTTCTTTCCTAAACCTAGGACTTCTTACACAAAAGTGTGAAGATTGTAAAGAAACTTTAAAAAGCAAGAGCACTACAGAATGAAAACTAAAAAAATTCATTTGGTCTCCTTATTGACCCACAGTACACCAAATTTTTTTGAACACTCTGCATTCCTCATTTGCTGGGTAATGTACCTGAAATCTGGTATCTGGAATGATCCTGAGCATGCAGACATTAATTGTGAATCTAATTGAATATAGCTGTGGTTTGAACACATGGTGCTAAATATTTGTAAAATAATCTTTAGGTGTCTTACACTGGCCATTCTAAGTGTGTTTGATAAATTTTGTTTTGACAGACTAGTTTAATTTTCCCATCTGTATAATGGACATCATGCCCTCTTTCCAATAAGCATCTTAATGTTCATACACAGCTCAGGTACTGTAAAGAAGAGCAACCCAGAAAAGCATATGAAAATAAATTTTTTGGTGTTGTGTTATGGGATGAGGACAGGGTATTGAGAGCATATAGTAAGACCTAGTGTCCATCCTGAATTATTAAACAATACCAACTTTATTATGCATGATACCCATTTTATCCATTAGAGAGATTGCCCTGGGTGACTGAAAACACTGAAATTAAAAGACTGTAGACAAGATCCACTAAGGAATGCAAGCCTGTAAGTCTCAAACAGATGACCTGAAAAACTACCCACACACTTCCTGCATAGTCACCTGGTAATTTATTGAAATGCACTCCTGGAGAAATAGCTTTGGGTATGCCTGAGTCTGGGAGCAATGTGGAGAGAGCTAAGCAGTTCAGCATTTATTTTGTGCTTACTCCTAGTTGGGTGAACAAGAGACTATTCTACAGTGGAGGCCCCAGATGGCTTGGTACAATAATACACACCAAGCACCACTGGCTTAGGCTGTCCACAAAACACAATTGCAGGCTTTCTCTCAGAAAATGATGGCATGGATGCCCATCTTTCATAGGACAGCATATTGTGGTGGGCCCATGCCCAAGTCTTTCCTCATCTGAAGAGAAGTGGGCTCAAAGACAGATTCTCCTGCCACAGGAGCATCTCCCAGAGCACCACTCTGACTATTCCACCCTGGTGAGGCCACATTGTTCATTCTTCACTGTGCAAAAAGCCCAGCAGAGCATCAGGCCAGGAGTGTAGATGGAACGAGACTCTTCAGCTCAGAGATGAGAGCATACACAGAGAAACTGAAGCTGATTACAATTCATTCTCTATAACTTGTTTTTGCTGTGTAACTTTTAAAGAAAACTACAGGGAGAGTACTGAGATCTGGCCATTAGTCAAATCCTGTTTCCCTTCACAAGGAGAGTGCCCAGCCTAGCTATTTGATTCAGCATTTTCTAGATCTTATTTGACACACAGCAGTAGCCTCAGCTGGAAGAATGAAGACACTTCTCACCTCAGAAAAACCTGCAGGCTTGTGGTTTTAGTGTTCCATTGACAGGTAAGATGATAATCTCCAGAGCCTGGAAAGTCCTGTCTTCTGTATCCTTCTTCAACTCTTCAACTATGAGTTAAGCAAAGCCACTGTCACTAACTCTGCTGCACATTCCATGGTGTTCAGCAGCCCCTGGGACACCTAGCAGAGAGAAGCTGTGAGTGAGGATGAGGGGCCTGCTGAGGGTTCAGATGTGATCAAAGCTGCTCTGCAGTCTCAAGGCTGAGGTGCTTACAGGCATAACAAAACCAGACCTTCGGAGTTCCACTTCATTATCTACACAGCACTGTGGAGGGAAAGAGACAAGTAGTATGTGCTCTCAACCTTCAGGAAAGCAAATTTAAAAAAAAAAAACAAAACAGGAAAATAGCAAAATGATGGTTATTACATAAAAACAAACAAACAAAACCAAAACCAACGAACCAACACCCCCCCCAAAAAAAACAACAAAAAGAAAAAGAAGAAAACCCCACACCTCCAAAACAGTTCTCTAAATTATTGAATCCAAAGGTACCTTGCCCTCTTTTCTCACCACTTTCTATATTTTCTTACTTAATATCCTTTCCCCAGATGATTTTTTGTCATTTTGACTTAATCTCAAAGTGTTTCTTTCAATTTTTTGAAATGACAGAACAGAAAAAACCAAAACAGTACTCTATTGATACAACATGAAATGATGCTTCACTACTGAGCTGGGTTAATTTACAGAAGTTTTCCTCCAAAATTTCTAAGTGCTGACGTGGAATCAATGTCTTCATTCATCACTATATTACAGAGAACTTGCTTGTTGAGGGGTTTTGTATGGGTGAGTGGGGGATTGTTTGGGTTTTGGTGGTTTTTTCCCCAGTTGTTTTGTTTTTAACCAAGCAGCTTCTTCCAAAAGACTTTTTACCTTCCAAAAGGTTTTTTTGCAATGCTACTTAAGTTGTAAAATAAGAGTATCCTGGTAAAAATTGTTATTTGCACAGAACTGAGTTCATTGCTAAAAAAGACCCTGGAACTTCTATGAAAAAACTAAAGTAATACTATGCATGCATTTATTAGTTGGGCCTTCTATTGAAGTTATAATTGTACCTTGTCAGTGATCTCTACCAAATCCTCAGTGTGTTTCCGGTGTCTTGTCGTTGTCCCTCCCCTGCCCTAAGAAGTTCTTGTATTATTGTGTGTCATTATTTTGTTCCTCTGAGTCCTTGGAAGAAAGGTATTTGAATAATATTAGGAGGTTGTCATCCCTCTTGCTAGGAGGGAGAAAGATAATATGTTTTTTCCTCATGTAAGCACTCAGTGATCCCAACAAAAACAGCATTGCAAACTGGAACTACAAACAGCACAGAACTTGCTGTATGCTCTGCTAATAGCAGTGATGGAAATCTCTGCTAATGACTTTGAGAAATAACCTTGCAATCTCTGACATCTGCATCAGCTAGAGAGATAAAGTTACAGCAGTCCTTGGTTAACATATTCTCAACAAAATCCTCTCAACCTCAATTACCATGGAAACTACTTATCCTTAAGGCAGTAAGGATAGCTGAAATATTTTCTCTTGACAAAAATGGGAGCGAGGCCAGAAATATATGGGATTGTGCATAATGAGGCCTTTGATCTTTCATTTCTGTGTTAAGCAGAATAATCTCAGTGAAGCAAGTTGAGTTGCAGAACAAAATTTGTTTATAGGACAGAACAAGGCCTAAGATATTCTCTATTATTCTGGTTATTTCTAGTTTTTTTTTCTTCATTATCTTCCTATATTTATGTTAACAGATTTCTTTTTCCCTTTTCTAAGGAGAGAAACATAGTAAAGACAAATGGTACTTGTATATAAAATTAGTAGACATCAAGCTTTGCAAAAATGCTTGGGACAAATGGAACTAAGCAGTCCCGTTGAGGCTCAGAATTTTGCAGTCTGAGTTTAAAAATGTCTCCAATTTAGAACAGGTCCCCCCAAATCCCTGAGTACTCAATTTCTATAAAACACTGTGTAGTCTTTGCTGTGCAGAAGCATTTGCATATCTCTAAGCATGAAAATCAGCTCAGGAATAGAAAAATTCAATTCTGACTTTACGTAAATTGAATCTCTAATTTGCTGTAGGAGTCCTTGTTTCATTTTAACATCAAGTTTTAAACAGACTTTAATGGAACAAAAACAACTTTTGGGAACATTTTCATCAAAACCCCTATGGTTCCTAATAAAGAGGTGCTTCCCAAAACTGAGGTCACTGTGAGCAAAGGTCTGAATGTGAAAGTGTGCACAGGCACTGCTGGGCCACGATGTTACCTGCAGTAATGTAAACCCATCAATGTGCCACCTTTGCTCAAAGCTTCCCCCTTTGACAGCTACCTCGGTTTATAAAAAACACTGCAGCAATAACCCCTATGAAATACACTGATTTTATCTCCAGGTTCGCTGTCTGCTGAGCAATGAGCCCGTACATGTGGTGGGTCGAGGGAGGTGACTGCTCTGCGCTCAGCCTCGAGCATTGTGCGCAGTTTTGGGCACCACAGCGTAAGACATGAAACTATTAGAGAGTGTCCAGAGGAGGGCAACAAAGGTGGTGAAGGCCTCGAGGGGAAGCTGTGAGGAGCAGTGGGGGCACTGGGTCTGTGCAGCCTGGAGGAGACTGAGGGCAGACCTCACTGCAGCCACAACTTCCTCGGGAGGGGAGGAGGAGCAGCAGGCACTGATCTCTGCTCCGTGAGCAGGGACAGGACCCGAGGGAATGGCCTGGGGCTGAGTCAGGGCAGGCTTAGGTTGGATATCAGGAGAAGCCTTTGCCCAGAGGGTGTCTGGGCACTGAACAGCTCCCCAGGACAGCGGTGACCACACCAGCCTGCCGGAGTTCAAGACGTGTTTGGACAATGCTCTGGCACATGGTGTGACTGCCGGGGTCCTGAGCAGGGCGAGGAGCTGGCCGGATGATGCTCCCGGTCCCTTCCGCCCCGGAACGCTCCGTGACGGTGAGCGCAGCACGCCCTCCCCGCCCGGAGCGCACCCGCCCGCCGCCCGCGCCCCGTGCAGCGCATGCGCGGCGGGGCAGAGGCCAAGGGTGAGGGGCCGGCCCCGCCCCGCGGCAGCACGGCCATGGCGGGCGAGGGCAGCGGCTCCGTGCCGGGGGATGGCGCCGGCCCGCCCGCCCCGGAGCGGGTGCTCTTCCCGCCCACCTTCAGCGTGTCCGAGATCAAGAACAAACAGCGTCGGCACTTCATGTTCCTTCGCTGGAAGCAGCAGCAGAGGAAGGTGGGGCGGGCTGTTGCCGGGGGGTGGGGGAGGCCCGGGCCTGGCGGGTCTGGCTAACGGAGCGCTGTTCCTCTGCCCGCAGGAGAAGTTGGCCCTCAAGAAGAAGCGGAGGAAGGAGCGAGAGGCTCTCGGAGACAAAGTAAGGGTTCCGGCCGCAGGAGCCGGCGTGGCGGCGAGGCCCTGCTCGCCAGGGTGAGGGTGCTGCAGCTCTGCCCGGAGCTGGGCCTCCTCAGCTTCGTGAGCCAGAGAGTTTCTCCACAGACTTCAGGGAAGCGGAGCAGTGAATAGAGTGAGGGTGATAAAACACTGCAACAGGATGCCTAGAGAGGTGGCGGATGCCTCATCCCTGGACAGGTTCAAGACCAGCTTGGAGGGGCCCAGAGCAGCCTGGTCTGGTCCAAGATGTCCCTGCTCACTGCACTCGAATAGATGGCCTTTAAAGGTCCCTTCCAGCCAAACCATTCTGTGATTGTATGCTCTCTGTCCTCGCTGGCTGTGGTAGCCTTCAGAGACACTGTTGTCTAGCAGAGGTATCAAACAGCTGATTTCAGAAATCTTGTTGCTCCTGTGTTAAAATGATGCTATAAACAGGTAGGATGAGTTTCAAACTTAATGACATAAAACCACTCCTGAAAAGTTGTCTCTGATGTGATTGCTGTGGCATTTGTGTTGATATTGTTAGGAATTATACTCCAATGTTAATTTTTGTGTAGATTAAAACAATCAGAGCTGACCAAACCATGCCCAGACCAGTTTTCTGCTGGATTCCAAGTGTAGCTGTGAGCAAAGGTTTTGCTTCCTTCCTGGACTGATTGAAGATAGTCAGATGTGAGTTCCTGTATTACAATAGTCTCACTAGGGTAGTGTAAGTTAACAGGGTAAATATTAAAGGCTATTAGTCATTAAATTCTAGATATCAAGGTTAAAATATGTTGCAGTTGAAAGCAGAATCCTTTTCTTCCACAGAAGAAATAAAAATGGAAAGAAAGTTCCCCTGGTTTTTTGTTTTGCTTTGAGAAGTGACATTGTTCCAGTGGTACTTCTCTGCATCTGATGCTCTCTGGTGTCCCATAAGCTGAGCATATTTTAATTAAAGTTATATAACTTCTTTTTTAAAAGTGGCATCAAGTAAATAATACTTGCAGTTCTGTGTAGAAACACAAACAATATTGTGGTAGTATGAATGTGGTGTTTGCAGTGCATTTAATAATGACATCAATATGTTATGTTAATAAACTTTATGTGTTTTAGGCACCTCCAAAAGCTGTACCAAAGACTATTGAAAATCAACGAGTGTATGATGAAACCACTGTAGATCCCAATGATGAAGAGGTAACTGCATGTGCTAATAAGTTAACCATTGTTGTTCTAACAAGGGACATAAACTGATTGATGAAACTGAATAATCCCCACTTTCCTGTTAAATTGTTGATGAATTACTTTTTAAACATAATGGGTTTACTAAGGGGTGATGTCATTCTCTCATTATCTGTATTAAATAATTGCTATACTGATATTGGTAGTAAAAGCTGCCCGTGTTCATCACACTAAATTCTTAACAACGTGAAAACCACACGCCTTCGGGTGATTAATGACAAAATAGATCTTGTGATTTACAATTTAGATCACATTGAACACTTATTCCTCAAGTATTTTGTACATGGTGGATTTAACAAAACTTCTGTTCTTCCAGGTTGCTTTTGATGAAGCAACTGATGAATTTGCACCATACTTTAATAGACAGACTGTTCCCAAAATTCTTATTACAACATCAGACCGGCCTCGTGGGGTACGTATGTTTCACTTGGAAACCAAATGGTTATAAGGTACCAGGGTTTTCATCCTATGATTGTTACATTAAAACTGAGGATAATAGCATTCACATGGATTTTTTCTGTCATTTTATTTAGTGCCCAACAATAACCTTGTACGTGTATGTGATCCATTGGTTTCTCCAGCACTGTTTGTTTCCTCCATTTAAAAAACCCCAACCTTGTGCATGTGTTCTTGTATGGAAATGATCAGCACTGCCTGATTGAAGAGATTACTGACATTTTTGAAAACCATAAAAGAAATTGCTTTAAAAATAAGAAAAAATACACCTCAAACAGTTTATCTGAAAACTCAAGACATGACTTCATGAAGAAATAGTTATATTGTATTTTGAGATGCTGTGAACTTTTTGTAAACCAGTATCCTTTATAAATGATGATGTAAGCTTTTTGCATTTCCCTGCTTTCCGGTGATGGAGGAAGGGGAAAAAGAAGTCCTTAAAAAATCTTGGTGTGCTGCATTCTTTACTGCAAATACATTTTTTTGCACTAACTGAATGAAGTAATTTAATAGCTTATTTTCAGATCTTGATAGAGATACTGGAAGTAATATATGCTCAGGGAGTGTAGTTGGAATGACCAACGCTCTGTTCTCCTAGCAGCTGAATTCTGCACACTGCAATTTAACTCCCCTGTTTTGCAGAGAACAGTGAGATTCTGTGAGCAGCTGGCTACTGTCATACCCAACTCACATGTCTTCTACCGAAGAGGGCTGGCTTTGAAAAGAATCATTCCACAGTGCATTGCAAGGGACTTCACGGATTTAATTGTCATTAATGAAGATCGCAAAATACCAAGTATCCTTTTGTGTATTTTTCAGGGAAAGGAAACAATTCTGTCGTGTGCATCAGAGATCTACTTTATTCCGTTTTCTTTCTCTTCACAGTGCAAGTTACAGAGCTAAAAATAAGTGTGCCAACTTGAGTGTCTGATGGCTAATGGAACCTGGACTTATTAAGCAAAGTGTTGGCGCTTTTTTGTTGTTTGTAGTGCATGGTTAAGCACTGTTATTATTTCAGTAAATTTCACAGTTTGATTAATCAACAAGTTTTTCTGACCAGGAAGATCCTTTTTTATTTCCTGGCTAGATAAAACATTACAAATTCATTAAATGAAAAAGCAATAGAGGATAGCCCTTGTTGGCATGTAACGGACTTCCTTCAGAAAGCTAGTTAACTAGTTTGGGAATGTATGTTTTAAAGTACAACAAAACCTTGGGCATAGATTATGGATCTAAACCTCTGGTGTAATACTGCATTTTGCATTGAATGTTCCTCTGTAAATTATGTGCTCGATTTTACCAGCCTTTTTTTTTAACTTGGTGCACAGATGGTCTTGTTTTAAGTCACCTGCCTGATGGTCCAACTGCTCATTTTAGAATGAGTAGTGTGCGTTTGCGTAAAGAAATAAAGGTGAGAGTCCAAAAAATTTGAAAAATGGGTTATCTGTTGGTTAATGATCAATACATCCAGTCTACTTCAACTGTCAAAACTGCATTTTGATATGATTCAGCTTGATCTTGTAAATGTGTTTCTTTGGTAAGCTAACAGGAGGCTAAGGACTAGTGTAGTCTTCCTAAGTGGCATATTTCCATTTTCAAGCTTATTTGCTGTATTTCTTTAACTGCCAAGTGTTTCATAATCTGCCCAGTGTTTTTAAAATCATGTCATTAAATGGCAGATGATAACCTACATCAGTAGGAAATACCCCATGTCTAGCATACACACAATAGGGCATATAAAATCAGCAGTGTAAATGGTTTCATTAGATGTAGTCTGTCTTGAATAAAACCTAGTTCTTCTTGTTCCTATAGGCCTGTCACCTCTTCCTAGTATTGCATACTTAGCCCTAGGTAATTTGCAGTAAAATGGGTTTTCTTCTTTGAAATAAGTAATCTCTAATTAGTTTTTATTAAAGAAAGCCCATATGCTCTCAGTCCCATATATCCCTAGTTGGTAGGAGTACAGAGGGAATACTCCTATGATAGGTAGAGTGCATTGTCTACTATAACAGGTTCTGCTAAGAGTAAAAGATGGTGCAGGAGAAAACGTAAAAATATTTGTGCATTTTCATTGAATTTATATGGTTGAACTAAAGATCGTTATGTTACCAGCTGCTCCTTTACACGTTTATGAACTTAGGTTGTGTTTGAAAGAATGATGTGTGGTTTTGGCCCTGTCTTCCTATTTCAAACACTTCTTTGGTAATGCATTAAAATCCGTTTTGCATTCAGTCTGTTCTTTGCATTATTACTCTGATTTCAGCGGAAAGGGAAGGAGCCCACGGAACACGTCCCTGAAGTGATCCTGAATAATTTCACAACACGGCTCGGCCATTCCATTGGCCGCATGTTTGCTGCTCTCTTCCCACACGATCCTCAGTTCATTGGAAGACAAGTAGCTACATTTCACAACCAGAGAGACTACATCTTTTTCAGATTCCACAGGTGACATTTTCCACAATACTCATTTACAAGTGAGAGAGAATACTCTTGTAACTAAATTTCTAATTTTCATTCTTTCCTTCCCCAAGATATATCTTCAAGAGTGAAAAGAAAGTGGGAATTCAAGAACTTGGGCCACGTTTTACATTGAAGTTGAGGTCACTTCAAAAAGGAACCTTTGATTCCAAATTTGGAGAATATGAATGGATTCATAAGGTATGTCTTAGTAATGATAATTGTCCTGCTTGGGGAGGCTAACATGAAATGTAACCAAAAATCTTACCTAGAAAAGCGGTATAAATGCAGTTCTCAGTGTTGAAGTATTTAAGTATTTAGAGGTATATCTTGAGAGTCATGCAAAGCAGAAACATCCTGCTGTATTTCAAGTAAAAAATAAAAATAGCAAGGACAATGAATGTCAATATACCATAACTACTTATTTGCAACTCTACTGTACAGTAACTACATTTCACTGTCTGCCCTGCTATAAAAAGCAGTGGTCATCCTTGTTTGTGTTTCTTCCTTTTGCATGAACTTTTTGGTAAACAACTTTCCTTTTAAATTTCAGCGTCGAGAAATGGATACAAGTAGAAGAAAATTCCACTTGTAAGTGAAATCTGCCAATTGCTGGTGACCAGGAATACAGCAGCTGCTTTGAACTATGGATGATCTTGGACTACTAAATAATGATAATGATACTGAACAATATCTGTCTGCAGAAAGACGAACAAACAGCAAACATTAAAACTTTCTACAGCAGCAGATCAATAGGATGTGCCTCTCTTCCTGTTTGTAGCCGGCGTGACAAGGACAGTGACTTTTTCCAGTTCAGCAGGAAAAACTATGGCTGTATTTGAGCAACTTGTCATTTAGCTGTCACTAAGGATTTTCCCGAAGTGCTGCTGTGTTGTAGAAACCGATTATGCTTCACAACATCAAAGACAGCAAATATGTTGGTTAAAGAAATTTTCAAAATAAAATATTTCTAGTTTTACAGTTCCATTTTATTTTTTCTGTTAACCCAGACATCTTCAGTTAATCAGGTAAGAGATGAATATTTGAAACTTATTTCTCACTTACAGTATGCTGTTCCTGAGAGTATGGGGAGAGTTTTCCAAAAACGTTCTCCTGTCCAGAGAACAGTGACAAGGCAGTATGCAATCCATGAAATCCATGGTATTTTATTTCATTAGCATTTTGCATAAAATAGGCATGTTGCTCAAATTACAAAAACAATACGCATAACTCCTACAGGCATCTCTTCTGAAGTATCACATTGACAAGAGGTCTGTATACCCAAAGCAGTTGAAAGGATGGGAAAGAATTTGTAAAACCCCTTTACAGGACATTCATAAAGCTATCATCTAAAAATGCTGCTCAGTGACTATGTGAGGTCTCTGAGCAGGGTTTTCCCCATTAAAATTTTAAAAATCCTTCTTCAGCCCCACAGCAACACTCGAGTTTGTATTATCTGCACATAAACTACTGTTTTGCTTTAAGTTGGCACATTCACTGGCAGCTAAAAGGTCAAGTTTTCTTTGAGCTACTTTCTTTTCATATACAGCTGTAAGTGCTTTTTCATATTTACCTAATGAATAAGAAGGCACATAGAGTAAGTTATCTCCTAGGGTAGAATTACTCATTAAGATTAATTTACTCTGTCTTAATGTGATGTCTATGATATGGCACAGCTGTACAGCTGAATTATAAACAGTCTCAATTTTTTTTCTGTTCTATTTCTGTTATGCTTCAAAGTATGGTACTGCTGGAGCCTCATTGTTCTGAAGGACTGTTAACCCCAGGCAGACTTGCAGCAGCAGAGAATATTTACACTCTTTTCTCTGCTCTCCAGCTGTGACAGAGTGATACACTGACTGTGAGGTGCCACCATGCCCGGAAGTTAATCCAAGTCTTACAGCAATTTCAAGACCAGACTAAGTCAAGACACTTTTATTTTTTGCTTGGCGTATAAAACTGATTCCCGTATGAAACAGAAACACGTAACTAGCATACAGTTCATCTGGAGAGGTAGACGGTAAGAAGTTTGACGACAGTAGCACTTTTAGAGTTAGATTTGGCACGTTAAAGCTAAGCTTTTTTACAGACTTCAAGGCTGCTCCTTGAGACACTCTGCCCATACACACATCAGCAGGTAGGAAAAGATGCTAAAAGATCTGAAAAACAAAACCAAAATCTAGTTAGAAAGGTATCACTGCTGAATGAAGCAAATCAAAGAATACATATTTCAGAGTATGCCATGGACAACTGTTTATGGAAAATATAGCCTCTTTTCCCACAGCTGTTTTATTAGTTTAAAAAATAAACTTTAAATGAAGTCATGGCCAAAGATACAATAAGATAATCAAAGCTCTTAGAAAAGAACCAAAGCTTAGTGTCTCCTTGAAACCAAACTGCTAAGTGAAAGGATAGAAGAAGCTGTTCCCAGTCACCTTCTGCTCACCAAAACACCAGGTTTCTATTTTGCCTTTGAAAAGCGGGGAATTTGTTGTGTAACTAACAAATTACACTTCCTCCTCAGTGAGGTGGTGCTGACTGCAAACAAACACTACTGGCTCATCAAGAAAACACAAAGAATCACTTCAGGAAGTGCCTGCAACAGATACTGCAAACTGAAGGAGTTTCACATATAGGTAGTGTAACTCAAAGAGAAATTAGTTCCATTCCAAAGGCTGTAGCAGAGAAAGAAGATATTAAGCCTTCTATGCCCTTTGTATGCAGATGTGGTGTGAGACAGAGGAAACATTGTTTCCCTACATCTACACCCAGGAATCCAGGAATTTCTTAACCTTGGCAAACCTCGGTGGGAAATTTTAAGTGTCATGGATTAAGTACAGTTTATTTGGCTTTGTGTAAGTTTTCAGTCTATAATGCTTACAGATGATCTGATTTCTTCCTCGGATTAGTGCCTACAGCTGAAGCTACACTTAGAGTAGCATCTGAGAGGTTTTTTGAAATTAACAGTAATTGGCAAAAATTCACAACCAAAGTAACTTTAAAAGCTACAAGAACTCTATAGCACATTTCAGTTATACTGTTGTAATTCAATGCTCAAAATAATGTGAGGTGTGGTTTTGCTTGTTAAATAGTTAAGGGTCAACTTCTATACTGTTACTATTCTGGCCTTTAAACATATTTATTCTGCTAGTACACATATCTGGAACTTTTCTACAGTCTGCTTGAGGGGAGAACAATTTTAACATTTCAATCTGACTGTGGTCACCCTTCTATAAAGCTGCCTAACAGCAGAATTTAAATCTAGCCAACCACAGTTCTTTGGATGATAAAGGTCAGCTACACAACCAGAATTTTTCAAGGTTAAGACTCGGTATGAGATTTGTAAAGATTGGGAACTATGGTTAACTGTGTATCAGGTGCTTTGAAATAACGTCTGTGCTCTCATCTCCAACAGATCCACCTCAAGGGGCAACAGAGAGAGAGAGGGAACATGGTGAAATCATCATATATTTACTGTGGTCAAAATAACCGAGTTATTGTGACTTTCTGAATTTTGGTGAAACTATTGTGGATCTAAAACTCACATTTCTAAAGAGGTTAGCCTAAAATCTAGTCACCGAAATGGCAGATGAGTGAGTAGTCTTCCTGGTGATAGCAGTAGTGCTAATGAACCTATGAAAGCTCTGGAATGAAAATCCAAACGAGTATTCTGCTGTTTCTAGTTATTTAAACTGCTACTCCTGTACTAGCTTACTTGAGTGGCATATGGGCTTTTAAAAGTAAATACTTCTTAAAAAGTACATACTTTTTTCTTTTGGTAGAGAGGGCATCTCCCCCCCACAGTGGTCAGTGCTCTTCTTGGGGACCACCACCACTAATCTGTTTTTGGAACTGTTCCTTAAAAGCTTAAGAACTGAAGTCTGTTTTATCTGCCACAATCAGGATTCACCACATATGCTGTCAGGCAATTAATTCTATGTGAGAAAAGGGAAATAATACCCTTATAGAGAGGAAGATATGGCACAATTACTGTTAGTCCAAACAGCAGCTCAGTAGTAGCTGGGCCCACCATTCTGCTAGACAAACTGGTGGAAGCTCTGCATTATGAGCAAAATGCTGCTCATAATACCAATGGCCAGCACATGTCCAGTACAGAGCTGTGACCAGAAAAAGGGAGAAGGGACCAAAAATGGGGATCTAGACCAACACCAGCTGCACAAGTCAGATGTTTCTGAGTGCCTTTCATAGAGCCTGTCTTATTTAAATGACAAAAGTTTAGGAATTGTAATTCAAGAACTTACCACTGAAAGATACTGAAGTAGTTCACATAATTACAAAAATGAACAAACTTTCTGGGGTCTGAATGGATTTGTACTTGATGATACTCCCGTCAGGAGGGGATCATGTTGGGCATTTTGCAGGCAGAACTGCTTCAAGTCAGCTGCAGCTTGAGAAACCTAGTTATAATAAAAGCTGGCATTAGAATTCACTGAACACGCTTCACCAAGGATGTGGTTTTTATGTTGAAAAGTACAAAGAATGCTACTAAATTAATCTTCAATACAGGTTATGTAGATTTTATGCATTAATTTCATTGTAGTTTTTTTGTTTCTTAAAGACAAGAAGATGAACAATGTAAGAATGAGAACTGATTTGGAAGTTTTAATTTCCATGGTAAACTTTTAAGTATGAAGGGTGACAGATGAGCAAGACCTTGGAGATGGCTTTACTAAATAGATGAAGATCCTTGTTCTGGCATAAACAATTCAAAAATACTGTCTGGTTTTACATGTTCTACTCCACTGAACTCACATTTCAGGTTTCCTTGGAAAAAGCCATCCTTAGGACGAGATAATGAAGCACCCTTATAAGGGGTTTTTGGCACGCTGTACCTTGCTAATAACTGATCAGTGAAAAATTCTTTGTCTTGCTTTTCTTTGCTGTAACTCCGAACTCATACAATAGAAGGATCGAAGTTTCAAAAAGTTGCATCTTCGGCTGACACTCGGTGTCTGCAGTTTGCCCGGTCTCTCTGCCATGTGCCAGGCGCGGTCTCGCCCGGCGCGGCACAAGTTCAATGCACTTGGTGTGCCTGGCAGCGACATCTCCATCTTGCCGCGCCGGGCCAGCCCAGCCTGTTGTGCGCCCCGCCTCGGGCGGCCGCTCCGCAGAGCCCGAGGGAAGGGCGCTCCTCGCTCCGAGGGCACCAACGGGCAGCGCGGGCCGCGTCCATCGCCCCGGGGAGCGCTTCGGCCGGGGGGCGGCCCCCGGGCCCGAGGGGCGGCGGGGAGCCAGCGGCCGAGCCCCCGGCAGGGGTGGCGGCGGAGCGCACGCGGCTGCGCCGCCGATCCGGGCTCGCCTCGGCCGGGGAACCCCGACGGAGCCCCGGGAGAAGCCCGGTGGCCGCCGCCCAGCCGGGTCCGCGGGGCGGGGCAGGTGGGAGCCGGCGGCTCCGGCGCGGCGGGCGCGGCCCCGGGGCGGTGAAATGGCGGCGCGTCCGCCCCGTCCCGTCCCGTCGCGGCTCCGCGCTCACCTTCACGCGGGTCACACTGGCCTCCAGGCGCAGCTGCTGCACCACCTTCTTCATGGCCGCCACGTTGGAGGAGCCCGACATGGCGGGGTCGGCGGCGGGCTCGGCTCGGCACTCGCGGCACTCCCAGCACAACTTCCCGGCGCGGCCACAACTCCCGGACCGCGGCGCCTGCGCACCCGGGGCCGGGCGGGCGGGCGGGGCCGCTCCGTGTGCCCGGGACGGGGAGCCGCCCGCGGGCGCGGAAATAACCCCGCCTTCGCGCCCCCATGGCGGGGCCTGCAGGGGAAGGCTGCTCTCACACCGGGATGGCGATCTTGGGGATCATACCCACTGGGTTCCAAGTTTTTGGCGGTCATTTTGAGATGCAGTGAATGAAGTTCCTAACTTAGGTCGTGCTAGCAGTTTGAGTGTTGACTGCAGCCTGGAGGATCAGTTTTCTAATCCTGGTTCATTGCAGAAAGTGCCCGGGAGCGGCAGCGAAGTGCAGGATGGGGTGACATCAGGTATTGTAGAGTGCAGCCTCTTCCCTGCCCGCGGCAGCAAGGGCAGGAACCCGTGCTGTGCCCGCTGTGCCCGCCTGCGGCGGGGAATGACCGGGGCAGCGGTGGGGTGTCACAGCCGGGCATCTGCGGGAGCTTGCAGGCACAGACACGTGCCCTGGTAAGCACAGACACCTGGTAAGCACAGACACCTGGTAAGCACAGACACCTGGTAAGCAGGTATTTCCCACTGACATGAGGAAATCTTAATTCCACAGCGCCAGAGTGAGACTTGGAAGGTCCGGTGCTCAAGGGTAGGTGAGTTAGAAGCAGCTGGGGTGGAGGCAGGAGGAGTAGAGAGATCTCCTGTTGAGAGCAGGAGAACAGCGCCTGAGTTCAGCAGGTGAGAGTCCAGAGGAGCTTTGTAACCTCCGAGGGGCTGGAAGAGCCTTCAAAGCCACAACACCAAGGAAACTCCTAACAAAAAAAGAAAGATGGAAACAAGCTTGCAGGGCCTGTTGCTATAGGACCAGGGGAATGGTTTTAGATTAAGAGAGGGTTGATTAGAGATGAAGTTTTTTACACTAAAGGTGGTCAAAGCCTGGAACAGGTTACCCAGAGAGGTGGGAGATGCCCTGGAAACATTCAAGGTCAGATTGGACTTGAGGGTCTGGACAACCTGGCCAGTGGGAGGTGTCCCTGCTCACTGCAGGGCTTGGACCAGCTGACCTGCAAAGGTCCCTTCCGACCCAAACTGTTCCATGATTCTATAACTATGGCAGGACAGAGCCGTGGTTATAGTTTATGGAAGTATTTTTCTGACATGGTTGCCCAGCTCAGTCATATTTCCTCAGAACACTTGGCTGGCACAATGTGTTTGCTGCAGTTCACAATAATTATCACTTCATCAGATCCAGGTCCTGCAAGAATCTTGCTTTGTGGGGATTTAGGTCTGTGTCTTTAGGAACACAGTGGAATTGTGTAGAAAATTGTATACTACCAAAATATTTTTATGAAAGGGGAGGAAATGGTAAGGGGAAATGTTCTAGGCAGATCTCTTAGAGGCACAGGGCTATGATTTAGCAATTCCCCCAGTTACTTAGGAGATACTCACTTGTGGAGAAGGTGTGGTTGGTTCTGTTTGCAGTTAGCTGGAAGCTTTCTGCCTCAGCGCAGACACAGCTTCTGTTTTCACAGGTGCAGTGAAGATCAGTAAATAAAAAAAGGGATATTTATGGAGTAACTTCTGTCCTAACAGATTATCATGAAACTCATTCTTAAAGAATGCTTCAATCAAAAAGAAAATTAGAAAGCCCACCTGGCATTTGCTGTGGTCACATCGAGGGACCAGCATGTCACTGAGTCAAATGAGACCTCGAACTTCACAGGTGAGAGGGTGAGAGTTTTTGTACTTTTCCACACAGATTTTTTAGATGTCACAAATGGAAAATAAGAAAATATTAAAAGAAGGTTCTAGAATACCTGAGAAGAAAAAAATATGTGCTTTTAAAATAGTACACATAGAAAGAAATATTTTCTAGTTCATACTAAGTAGTTCATACTAAGTTACTCAATGCTTGCAGAAATATTTCATATAGCTTATTTGCATGGCTTGTAGTTAAAGGGAAGTGTACGACCCTTGTCAATGCTATCTGATTTTTACTAAAAATATCAAGAGCGGGAAATCAGCAGTGCAGCAACTACCACAGGTCCAAACACAGCCCAAGGGAACCTTGCTCAGAGCCAGCTTTGTTATTCTTTTTGCAGACATTAGCAGGAACGTTTTTGTGTTTCCAAGGTAGCTAATATTATTAAAACCAGTCAGAAATATTTTGAATTTTTTTTCTTGATAACACAATCAAGTCGTGGCGCTATTTGAATCAAGCGTTCAGGGCTTTGCATTTTTTATGAGATGAACAAAGGTAGGATTTCACCTGAGGGATACTGGTAGTGATGACACTCCCCAGAGTATCACCTGGTTTTGGTAAGATCTCTCCATTGCTGTCATAGTGATATACAGCAGTAGCACAGGCTCTCTGTTATCTCACTTCCATTGGGGAGCTTGTTCTACCGTGACTTATTTCAGCTGGCACTCAGTCACAAGTGGCTCTGCTGTCACTGTTCTCACAATCCAGTCATCACTGTGAGACAGGGCCTCCCTGTTCTAGTCCCTGTGCTAATACCAAAGGAACCATTCCTGCTTCACAAATTGGAAGTCCACCTAAAGAAAACAAAGTGTAATAGGAAGAAGGTGATAATACATTTACATCTGTTCTTTCTTCTAGCTGTTGGAGCTTCATGTTTTTTGTGTCCCAGCAGAAGTGAGGAACTTCAAGCTGAATACAGTTCCTGTAGCTCTTACTAGCAAATTCGTCTCAGCTGGATTTATAAGGTGAGTGTAGTTTTAGGTTTCATGTACATGGTAGGTCCTACACACTGTCCTTCAGTCCAGCTTTTAGTCCAACTGTTGCTCTAGAGAGCACAATTACATCTGCAGCAGAAACTTGTTGTCTAATTAAATTTCTGGCCTGTAAGTGGTGACCATAACTAGTATTTATGTTAGTTTTACTGTATCAGGCTTAGCTCCCTTGCAGCTCATGGTGTAGACATTGAAAAGCACTTCCAGAGCAGTGCTGGGATTTCTGCAGAATGATTTATATTGTACAATCATATCTAATATTCTTTCTGCCTCCTTGAGCCTGATCATCAAAAGCTGGAATTCTTTTGGGCAATGGGCCAGCTTCAAGAGAGTGGCTTGATGAAGACAGGGTAGCCTGTCAGTTCCCAGGATCAGGGGTATGATGATCTGAGCTCTCTCAGTCCAGAGAAAGAGCTGAAGCCTTGTTTCTCAAGGGGAGGCATTACAGTCCATGAACCAGCAGCATTCCCTCTTTCTTCTTGAAAGAGGAAAGTGAAAAGCTGTGCACAGCACCATGCACTGTGTGTGCTCTCAGGTAGCTGTTTAAAGGACTTAGTGAAAGAATACCCTGGTTCCCAGCCCCAGGCTCAAACCTGGCACAAGGAGTTGTATTTTTCATCTGTCATAACTCTGATTTTAATACTCCTAAAACACTTTGCTCACAAAATCTAGTATCTAGTGTGGCGAGAAGTTGTAGAAAAATCAAATAATGTAAAGATGTGTATTGAAACTGAGCTTCTACACACACCTTGTCTACATCTGTGCAAAACCTGTCAATTCAGCTAAAACTGTGGGGAATAGAGGTTTTAATTAATTTAAATTGAGTCTTGTATTATCCACTTAAGAGAATATACAGTGTAGCTGAAAAGACTGACAGCATTCAGGTAGGAGCAGGTAGGGCAGAATGTATTCATTCTCACAGCTGCCTTTGTTGAAAGGCTGCTCAAAACCATGAGAAAATAAGTGCATAGACCCATTTTGTTTGCTGTTCTAGTGTGCAGCAGAGGTGCAGAATACAGGTCTGAAGTGGTAACTTCATTTCATGTCACGGACATCTGCCACTGCCCTGTATTTTCTAGTGTAAATTTATTTCACTGAGGCATCAAATTAAATTAGGATCCTCACTGATTTCAGTGGGTTTATATCTGCCTGGATATTGTTGCCTGCTAATGACTCTTAGATAATTGCTGATTAATTCTTCTATGGGTACTATGCAATGCTGCAGTGCATTAGCATTAACATAACTAGTACCTGGCCAGTGAATCACTGTCTTTGAAAACAAAGAATATTTTTACAAGCCTCTTTCATTATAATCCAGGAGAGGGAATGGCTGGTACTCCTGAGGCTTGGATGCTGTTGGTGGCTCTGTTGTTCAGTCAGCTTGACAATCCCAGTGCAGTCTGAGTCAGCTTTCCAAAGGATTCCTAGGTCAAAGTACAGCCCACTTCCATTAGCTGTGAAATTAGAGGAAGATGTTAAGGGTGTAATTGCCTAGGCCCGAGTTCCTGTTCCCATGAACTTGATTTTGTAGCCTCTGTGAGCTTTTTTTTTTCCATTCTTCATTCCTCACCACAGAAGCCAAACTTTTATTTTTCCTAGATGAGATGGCTGCAATGAACTCTAGTTTGCATTATTTTTTAAAGGGACACCCTGAAGCAAGTGACTTGTATGTGACTGTTTTCTGCCAGCCACTTGCAGCAAGTGACAGACTAATATTATTGCATTTTCCTAGCAGAGGCACTGGCAAACAATTTGGAGATTAATTTCTGCCCTATGTCTCAGGATCTGGATACCTAGACACTTTTTCCCCATTATACATTGTGGATGTGTCCACTCTGCAGACTCTGGTCTCCTCTGCCTCGTGCCTGAGCTCTTATGATCTTGAGGAGGGTCCTCTAAGTCCAGGGTATTTGAAATTATACAAGGCAAGCTTTGTAGCCCGCTGCAGAATTGTGTTCAGGAGATGAAAATGTCTTTACTACACGCTTGAGCTGTGAACTGCAGGCCTGTAGGGCTGCTTGCAAGAGCAAATAAAGCTTGACAGGGTAATGTTGAAGAATACTTTTTCCACGTCACATTTCACCTCTTTCTCATGGATTTGGAAATTAACTACAAGCAGGAAATTTGGTGCCATTCTTTGTTTCATTTCTAGTTGAATTATCACTACAATCACTCTCACAGAAGACTAGAATAAATACTAAGTGATATGCAAAAACTAGGTGGAAGTACATGAAAAGAAACTTAAAAGACTGTGATACAATCTAAATTGGAAAGTACGCATATGTTTTCAGTGAATTGAGGTCTTAACTGGATGACAATGAGTAAGATGATTAATTTTCTTCCCCACATAGTTCAGAGATAAATGGAGAAATTTTCAGCCTTTATAATGTCAGCAAATGAATAAAATACGTTAATAGAGAATGAAAGATACTCATAACATACATGAGGATTTATAGAGACAAAGGAAAGATAAAGTTTTTCTTTGAGGTATTTACTGTTGCTTGATGTTTAACTTCATAGCAAAGTGTCAAGCAATAACCCAACTGCTTTATTTGTTGTTTAGGGTCATGGTAACCTCATTGAATTACATCTCCATGATCAAATATTTGTTGAGTGTTCTCTCCCCTTAGTCTTCTGTTTCACAACTCTAACAATGTCAGCAGAACTAAGAGCTGTGCCCTCCTTGCAAGCGAGGGTCTTTTAGATGAAAGGAGAAACATAAACTAAAATCGTGTTCTTTTGCTCTTCCTTTTTTGCATATAACCTATGTGTTTAATTCAATATACTTATTTGAGTGTAAGCTCAGATTTCCTTTCCTTACACACATTTCTTTTCCTTGGGGCACATCTTTCAAATGTACATTGACTATTTTAGACTTTGTTTTTAGGACAACTGTTTAAATGTGAATGTGTATGTCACAAAAAGAATATGAAGGAAAATGATAAATACAGGAAGACATAGGATACTATTTGATTTTTTTTCCATATACATGCAATATTTTACAGTACTGTATTAGGGAAATAGAGAAAGTTATGTGAGACTCAGCATTTCTGTCCAGATTCAGCTTGAAGCAACTTTTGATAAAGAAAGTTGCAAATTTTCTTTTCCTGTGACTCTTGGATCAGGTGCTTTGAACCATAAGAGCAAGTGCAAAGGATAAAACACCATTCAGTACATGCCTGTAATCTTGTGGGTCTGATTAGGATTTTAAAAAATAGACAAAGTTTCAGAACTCTGTCAGAAAATACAAGTGTAGTCTGAGGCCACTACAGATTACAATGATGGTTAAAGAAGAATGCAGTATGTAAAAAGGACAATAGAATGCATATGTCACATGCAACACTATTGATGACAAAAGTATTTTATTTGTTAGGCTGCCAGCTTTCTCTTCTGAGGTGAAAGCAAAGCAGGAAACAGAACTGGAGCTGAAGTGACTTGCTCCTCCTCATGTAAATACTGAATGGCTTGTAAGGTACCATTTTCAGAAACTTTACATTGCACATTTTCTTTGTCCTGTCTGATGGATATACTCTGTAATTTCAGGCACTTTATCCTGAATGATATCTGTTACCTGGAGTGGAATATTTTGAAGATGTTTATCCATTGCTATCATCACCTCAACAAAAACATCACGTTAGTGAGGAAGGAAGCTAATAGGTTTGGTCATGGATCAAGATTATCCAGCCTTTCCCAACAGAAACTTGAGGAAGGCAAAGCATTTTTACAAAGTATTTGAAGCAGGCATGAGGTAGACAATCTGGAAGTGCCCAGTCCTGTGGAATGGGGTGAGAAAGAGCCTGTTCCAGTTTCACACAAACAGTAAGCAAGACAATAACAACAGGATTCCAGAGAAACAGTTTGAAGGAAAAGGTAAGCCTAACAGTGCAGTGAGGGAGGGTGATGAATGAGAAGAAGAATAAATATTATGGTCAGCATTTACAGTAAAATAATATCTCTGTTTCATATTATCAGATCAAAGTGGATCTGACAGATCTCTCTTCACGCCAAGGCAATCAAATCCTGCAGACCAGGAGTCTGGAAAGTGTGACCAGGTATTACAGACCTCTGAGCGGAATCATCTCAGCCAAGATCAGGAAGACTGCAATGACAAAGCCAAAGGAACTGCTCTCACTCGTGTAAACCACCGTGATGAACAAGGCCAGGGTAACCAAAGAGCCCAAAATCACATTAAATATCAAAAGGGTACACATGTTTGTTATTGTCTTGTTGCTACAGCAAAGTAATGCTAAGTTTTAAGAAATCTGTAAATTAAATGTAAGTTGGAATAGCACTATGAGAACAATATTTCATTTTCTTAAAATAATGATGCTATCTTTCAAAGAGATGTGGTTTTACCTTGTGAGTCCTTCATTAGCACTGTGTGCTGATATAGAGAAACACTTTACTATAGTGGATGCATTTGTCTAATCACCAGAATTACTCAGATATAAATTCTAATGACAAAAATACCTTTTTTTTCCCCCTTGAGGTCTTTCTTCTGTTATTCATGGAACATTTCCAAATCCTAGAGATAAAACCACTTGCTGTGTTGATTCATTGAATTTCTAGTACAGGTTGGAAAGTCCAGTCATTGACAGTCAAACCAGCCTGATTCTTGCAAGTGTAATCTATGTATTTTTGTCATCACTATCCTGTCACAGAACTAGTAAACAGGGCAAATAATGAGCACCCAAAAGATACCAAATTAGGAAGAGACAGAACACAGGATGCTGAAATTCTTAAAATAATGGAAGACCAAACTACAGATTATGTCCACAAAAAACAAAGGTTAGCAAATCATGCATCGTCTAAAATAATGGATAATATTAATTCACTGATACAAATTTACTTTATAGACTTCAAAGAAATGGAAGAAAAGGAGGGGAAAAAACATTTTGGTCAATGAACTTTCACTTGTTTTTTCGATTTTATCTTAGCTTGCAGCGAAACAGAACTAAGAAGACTAGAGTTGGTCTTGGTGAAAAACTGGATAATCAGGTATGTTTTTCAAGGTAACATTCCTAGTAATCTTGAGCAATAAAAACAGTCCTCCACCTAGAAACACTATGCTTTTGTAAGACTGGGGACTCACTCGCTCGTGCAGTCTTGCACACTCACTCTTGGCTCTTGCACACTCGCTCTTGTACACTCACTCTTTCACACCCGAAACTGCTCTTGCAATTGGAAGCTAGAGATAGCTAAAATTGACCAAACCAAATAACAACCTTCAAGGTATTTTCTTGTATCATTTATTATCTCTTTTTCACAGTCTGGGTATTTTTGTATAAAATATAAATTAAAGAAACAGATTTATCATCAACCAATGACTTGTAAACTTCTTTTGCTCAATGATCTCAGGGACAGAGTTCCTTCTGGCCATTTGTCTCAAAAATACTGCAGAAGTGCTCGAGTCTGAGCATTTGTTTCTTTCTGCTTTCTGTTGGTACTTTTTTGTAACAAAATCCCCTTTTGTTCAGTATGGTTAATGGATTGTTCAGTTCTACTGTGTTTCTCTCATCCAAGATTTCATACAGGGAGGCAATGAATGTTTGGAGCACACAAAACGTATCTGTACCTTTTGAAGTGGTGGCGCTTCAACTATTGTGGAACTGTGAGTTTCATAGGAAGTTCAGAGGGATTAAAAAGAGAAAAGATAAAAGAAAAGGACGAAACACCCTTTTCAACAGTTGTGTCTGCTAATTCTCTAAAAGCATTAATGGAAGCAAAGCTGTTGACAAAACTGAATCTAGCCTAGGAAAAATAAATGTCCCTTTCAGGCATCTGAAAGGTGTGTGCATGTACAATCTAAGAGTGTATGTTCTATACAAATGCGTATCATTTGAGCTACCTTGAAATACCTACAAAATAAAAATATGAATAGGGTTGGCATTGCGTTACTGGCTCTGTTCAGACTCGTTATTGGCCCTTTGGAGGGGCATATCAGGGGTGGGTTTGTTTTGGTCTCCCTGGCTAGGCACTGAGAGGCCTCACGTGAAGGACAGGCACAAGGCAGCAATCCTCCAGCAGTTCTGTGGTGGGCAGCACCCCGAGAAGGGAGCCAGGATTTACAGAGCTGTTCGGCTGAGCGCAAGGATGCTCCGCAGCCCTCGTGAGCGACGTGCAGCCAGGCAGGCAGGCATCAGCCAGGTGGGAGGGCAGGGAGGTTGAAAAGAGGTTGTTAGAGGATTGTTTCTGAGCGGTGAAGTAACACCCAGTGAGGAAACAGATGCACTAATGCTGCACCTCGAGGTTTGTTGCTGTTTCACGCAGAATTACACAATCATCCGGATTGCTACAGTACAGCACAAGCTCCATCAACTGAGGAGGAAGCTAGAGGATACAAAAATGAGACTCCTAATAGAAATTAAGGTATATTAAGTCAAAATGTGGCAATGTATGGAAAAAATTTAGAATTTCTCAATTATTAGATGATGTAAATATTTGCTAAACAGTACTTGTTTTATGCTGTTAGGTTTAGGGTGTTAGGTGTTGTGACTTTAGCATTTGAGCTAAATTACTCCAGAACACAGGTTATCGGATTCTTTGGAATGCATGGCATTCAAACAACTTAGATACTCAATATACTGTGTAAGCTAAGGTTCATAATCTTGTTCATAACATTCCCATTTCATTCAAAAGGTAATTGAAGAAATATACCTGGTGTGGTGAGGCACTGAGCAGTAATAAATAGACCATGGCTAAAGAACTAAAAAATGTATAAAGGAAAACAAACAAACAAACAAAAAAAACCCTAAAAAAGAAAAAAAAAGCTGACCAAGCAGCTTGCAGACCTCTTCATCTGCTTTATTCCATATCAGTGCTGCCTGTGACTCTTTTGGGAAGGAAGAGGTAGTATAGGCCTTCATACTGGACAGCTTTCCAGCTTTGAAAGCTTGAAATAGGCGTGTCCTACATCACAGAGATTGCCCATGCTCCTGTTTACTGGGTACTCCAAGGTGGTTGTAATTATTGGGACTTTATGACTCCTCCATTGGCTAGTAAGGAGTGGAAAAAGCAATTAATTTTGCAGTTGTTTCAAAAACATCAAGGCAAAGTACAGAACAAAGTAGTGCTAGAACACATAAAATTGCAAAGATGAAAGATGTATTCTGTATTCAGCCATCCTGTATAAAATTCAGTCTTAGTTATATAAACCTATATGCAAGTCAGCTCCAAAAAAAGCTTCTTTCAATTGCCATTCCTTAAGTGATGGGTTCTTTTGCAGATGAGAAAGCAGGCAGCATCTGATTTATGAGCACTGAGAGCAGATCTGACACAGAAGATTCATCCAGCTTTAATTCTCCAGTCCAGAAAATCAGGAATTTAAGGAGATGACATGAGTAACATCTGTGAAGTGTACAGCAGCTTGCTAGTGTATGTAAAAGAGAATTTCTGAGCATTTGTTTGTATGTTCTTGAAGTTACTTTGTAAAAAGACATTAACCATATAAATGTTGTGGAATTTGTACACTAGGCTACTGAGGTAATGCAGCTCACTTCTTTTTAAATCTCACTTACTGTAAGATCAGTCAGCTACGTAAACATACAGTTTAAGCTAGGAACATGTCTAAGCTGTCATTGTTAAAGTGCAAATGAGTGAATTGTGTAACATCTCAGTGGTATGCTGGTGTTCTCTGACCAACTAAATAGCTACTAAGAAATAAACCTAAAATCTGTAACCTCCTGTCCTTATTTTCAGGCTCACACATTCCATTTTTTAGAAATGTTTAGAATATAGTTTCTGTAGAACTAGAGCAACAGTAATCCTTTATTTGGCTATTTACTGGAGTATGTTTTTGTTATTATAAATATGTCTATCTATAAATTATTATTATTATTATTATTATTATTATTATTATTATTATGCATGAAAAAATCTCAGATAATCTCACTTTTTTCCATATCTAGCTGGTTTTGTTTCCTCTCTTATTAGGAAAGTCACAGAGACATTAAGTGCCTTCTGTAGTTTGAAGGTTTGCCTGAGAGCTTTCTCTTGGACCAGCATAATGATGATCCTGGTCCAGTTTACACTCTTACATGTTCAGCTTTTCCTTAATTCCAAAATCATGCATGCCCTGAGATTAACAATTCTCTGAAAGAGGAATCAGAAACCTCTTCATAGGAATTTTTTTCTGTTTGCCTCTTTGCAAACCAGATGTTATTATTAAGCAGAAGAATAACATGCTAGGAATTAATCTCAGCTAAAAAGCTATCAGGGCTGTATTTATAACTGGAAGTGAAACACTCATGGGAAATAAGTTATGGGATGAGAAAATTATGCAGCTCTCAAAAGAACTAACTTAGAAATGCCTTGAGTCAAACCACCCATTATCCAATTAATTTTCCTAAAGATAGGACTTTGTAACAAAGATTTTAGTGCCAAAGGATTAAAGAAATTACTAAAACTACACCCACTTTTGCTTAATTCAGGGTTGAAGCTCACATTCCCTATTTAAGAATTTTGTCTTATTTAAGATATGAAAGCAGGCTACGAGCTACTGGAAAATCAGAGCCTAAATTTAAAGTATAGTATTATCAATTCATGATTCTTGACTGCTACAGGAAGGAGAGTTTTATTAAGTCAACTGGCCCTCAGAATTTTGCAGGTCAGGTATTTATAGCAGAAGACTCTCAATTCAGCAAATATCCATCTCACAGTATTTAGGCATATAAGTAATAATACACATTCTGAAGTACATACGTGTATGTGTGTATATATATATGTAATATATAAAATGTAGGAGTTTCTCTTAAGACTTATAGGGTGGTGTTCTAGTGAAAAGCCTTCTGATTTGTTAAGGGAGTTTTTTAGTTTCTGCAAGAGCAGCAGGCTTCACCTTCTATTTCCATCACCTGTAATATCAAGCAGACACTTCAGATGAAGTCTTCCAGTCCTGTCCTCAGTAGCCATTATGATAATGCTATCATACTGTGGTAACTCTTTAGCAAGCAAAAAATCCCCCAACCAATCAGACAAAAAACCCCAACCCCCCCCCCACCAAACCAAACCAAACCAAACCAAAAATCCCACCAAGCCCACAACTGACTACATCTACCTAATTAAATAACTTTTTTAATTAAAGGAGTCACTTAAGCAGGGCTCAGTTTCACTTTAATCTGGTGAAACAGTTCTGAGAAACAGACAAGCAGTGTGGGCTGTAAGCTGTAGAACAAGTAAAGCACAGACAGAGAACATTGTTTACAAGCCTTACCAAGAGCAGCATTTTATTCACCCAAAAAATCCTGTAAACACCAGCCAATCTTTACATCACTGTGGGTATTAGAAAAAGTTATACAACTTCTTTAGGCAAATGATTTTATAAAAATATGAACTAGAAAGAAAACATAATCTCCTATTATCTCAGAGGCAACACCCCATAAAAACAAAAAACTGAATGAATCTTAGGATGTGTGGGAAAACAGATATGCAGCTCATTAAGTAAGCTTCTGAATTCTAGTTTTCAGGAAGTGAGGTAGTTTGAAATGGAAGGAAATATCACCCAAGTCCTCTTCATATTAATGCTTCTTCTTCAAGCTAAGGTCAGAGATTTTCAGCTTTTGAAACTGAGGAATTTATGTGACACATAAGCACACGAAACTGGAGTTTATTGAATATTCCTTTCTAACAACAATTTTGATATAAATCTTAACAGCAACTATGTCATGTTATGTAATTTCTTAAGTCCATAAAAATCTTTTAATCTAGAAGAGTAACCAAGCTGCATATAATCATTAATCTGTCTCTCCATTATTCTGTGTAATCTGATTCTAGAGTGACTTGGCTAAAATATTGTTTGAGTTGGGAAGCCAGAAGGCTGACACTGCACCATGTAACACAGGAACAAGCATTTGCTGCACCTGGCAGCTTTAGCAAAGCATCATTATGAGACTGCCCCTGCAAAACCATCAATTGGTCTTGTTACCAGATACACACTGGGTTCAAGCATTAACTTACAGCAACTGTGAAAAATTAAAAAGATGAGCAGTCTTAAAAAAACCTACTGATGCCAGGATCATTGTTCCAAAGCAGCAATGGAATTTTCTGAAGAATGAAAATACAGTTTTGCATATAAAATAACAAGATTATTCTGCTTAGTTTTTAAAGTTTTTGTAATCACAATATATTTATATAAAGTCAAAATCTGTGATAGTGTAAGCCAAAATAAAAAATTACCAATTTTCATCATTTTAAATCAAGGGTTCACA
This sequence comes from Fringilla coelebs, assembly GCF_963513975.1. Classification (NCBI taxonomy): domain Eukaryota; kingdom Metazoa; phylum Chordata; class Aves; order Passeriformes; family Fringillidae; genus Fringilla; species Fringilla coelebs. Next base: position 14,259,744 of record NC_140067.1, read on the forward strand.
CAGTTCTTATGGTGTCAGAGCTTGCCACATTGCTTGAGTTTGTTGCTCTGCTGCAGTTTCCCCGGAATAGTCAAGACTATTTCCATTCCACATGCCAATGCCCCTTAGGCCTCGACTCTTCACATATGCTGCTTTCAGAGAGATGCTGCGAGGGTCATCAAACCATACCTGGTGGAACTGACCAACAGAATCCTAGAAAAACATTTAAACACTAGTGTCAGGGATCACATTTTCTCTTGAACACTAAGTACAGTTCACAGTACAACTAAAAATTGAGATACACACGCTACATAGATTTATATAATATTTTCCTGATTTATCAATTCTTTGTCACACAGGACAATTAAAAATTCTAAGCCAACTATTTGGATATTTTTTTAATTGTAGAATACAATTTATAAAACAGTGACACATTTTAACTGAAGTTAGATGAAAAGACCTGGCTAATTTGTATTTTAATATTTTTTTTAAATACGGCTAAAATTTCAGATACGGTATCTAAGCTAACAGGTGAATTTAGTTAGAGATTGTGGGTTTTTTCAAGCAACAAGCAGTTTTAGAGGAGGTTATAAAATTTTATCAAGGTTATGCTGCTTTTACCTGGTCATTGCTTACAACATCTTTTTATCACCAACATGTGAAACTTCAGTAACGTTTAAAGAAACAAGACAAAATGGACACAGTGTGGTGTTCTTGTAAGCACAGTCATTATTGACTCTTTCACTGTGTCTATGTAGAAAACAAATGCAGAAGAGAACACACGTGCAAGGCATCAAGCTAGACACAATTAAGAGCATCTCGGAATCTTTTTTTAGTTTAAATCATTTCTAACAGTAACTCTAACAGCGAAGGACGGAGCTATAGGATGTCTTTGTGCCAAAATGTCCTTTTTGACATGATGCAGTATCTCAAGAAGACTGGAAGGTAAGAAAGATCTTTATTACTCCTGTAGTCTTCAGGCACTGCACTCCTCTCTCGGACTAGGAATTCAAGACACAAATTTTCAGCAATCCTTTACTGTACCAAAAAAAACAAACCAAACCGAAACGTAGAAAACATAAAAGGAAGAATCTAACCCCAATAACTTTATAGTCAAAGGTCTGTGGTTCATGAACGCATATTCCACGCCACAGTGGCTTGGAAAAAGACTCTTACCTTGTACTCATAAAATGGAGCCTTCTGCACCTGATCCCACAGCAGCCCTGAGAGAGAACTGTTCACCTGCTTCATGATGGCTGCGTAGGGCACCTGGCTCCCCGCAGCGTCACTGCAGGGAGCCCCACGGAAAGGCACCTTGGGAAGGGAACAAACGTGGTCCTGGAAAACAAACAGGGAGGCACGAGGTTCAGGTAAGATATACTGAACTCCAGAATAGGAGTACAGCCAAGAACAATGCACAAAAGGTGTTAGGGCCACAAAAATTCCAAATCTTCAAGCAAATCCAGCAGATACTGTTTGTAGAGAAAAGTAAACTAAAACAGCTACATTTTCTTTCATCTGCAGTAATACAGGACTGGATGGATACCATTCAGCTTAAACAGTTGTCTTATCTTTTCCACTTTTAATTGACCCTTACATTTTTCATAAGTATAACATTTGAGACCTCATAAACTGCTGTGCTGGAACAGTCATAGGCTTGCTATCATTTGTTGCACCTGTCTTTACAGTGGTTTGAGAAGGCACATACAAGTGTTGCAGGGCCTTTGGACTTCATCTCTCCTCACACAGAGAACATCTATAGCTCCTGAGTCAAACACAGTGCTTGGATATCACGGGGCTCAGAATGCCTTGTCTAATGACGCAGTGCTCATCAGTTATCAGTCAAGCAAGGGAATGTGTTTTGTGTGCCAGCTTGATGCTCTTATCCATCAGACCACAGTACTTCCCAGTCCAAAAACAACATTACCAAAATCTAGTTACATCTTTCTGAGGAAAAAAATTAACAGTTTGATGGCAAACAAATAATCTTCACCTTACCGTGGATAGGTTTTGGCAGACATAGTCATAGCCATACCAGGGGACACCCATCACAAGCTTCTTAGGATCAATGCCCATAGCAATGTACTCTTCATATCCTAGTTTTGAGGGAAATAGAAATTAACATGCATCATTTACTTTTCCCATGCTTTTTATTCTCACAACTAAATTAGAGCCAGAGCCACTGCAGAACTTGCATGGCCCCAGAGAGAGGCCAAGGTGCAAGCTGTCCTTTGCCTTCACCTGCACTCTCCAGTGAGTGAGAGGCTTGCTCTACTGAGATCCCAGTAACTGCTCCAGTTGCTCACACTTACAACCATCTGCTCTGAGCAGAGGTTCACAAAGTAGAGAGCAATGTTTCAGGTTCTCTGCAATCCCAGGCAGACACCGCTGCTCTGGCTGCCATTTGACATTCCAAAAGTGTTCTTCGTGCTCCTGGTTACAGGGACCAACACACCACTGCCGAGGGTCTGCCTGCAGGCTCATAAGGACCAGGGACACTGCTTTCATATCCTGACAACACACTCAAAGCCTCACTGCAACAATAACAAAATAAACCTGTCTAAGACACAGCCCTCTTTTCTATCTGGTCATGTGAGCAAATGGAAATGTTCTGACTCCCGGGGAGGTGTCCTGTCCTCACCAACTAAAGTCTGCAGGTAAGGAGCATTGGCTTTTGCAATACAGTCTGTCCAGATCTGGCTCTGCTCATCGTATGACATCACAAATAAGAAGTCACAGGCATCTGCAATCCCAGTGTAGTTGTAGCACCTTTTATCTATGCATGCTGGAGACCAAGCCACATCAAACGTCACCTGAAGGAAAAATGCACAACTTAGTACCAAGGATGGCCCTCAGGTGCCCTTGTTATCTCTTATTAAAAAAAAAAAAGCTGTGACTTTTAAAGACAGTATTTCTCAAATGGTACAGTTTAACAGATCTTGATAATAATGAGCTATAGAAGAAGCTGCTCATCTGATAAAACAAACAAAAGATAATAAAGTGAGTACCCCATGAGTGAACATGTAACACCAAAGAAATTAAAGTATAAAATGAAAACCACCAAAAATATGAAGCATGGTGCAAATCTTGAGAACTTTCATGATAGGTTTACCAAAACACTATCAAGCTTTTTCCCCAGAAGGCTGTATTTGCCCTACTTTCAACAATTCCTTAAGGCACACTAAAAACTGCCAGCTCACACATAGCAGTAACATTGTATGTACAAATCACAGTGAAGCCCATCTCTCATTGAAATTCACACAGGTCAAAAAGAATGAATCTTACAAGATTATACCCCAGCTAACATTCATAATCAAGCACTTACTAGAATATTATATTTAGATCTGCATAAACTTTTTCATATTCATATGCTAAACAGCACTGCCAAAAGTCCTTACATTTCATAAGGTTAAAATTAATGTTTGTATAAAGTACATTATTATTACCTGTGATCCAGCTATTTCTCTGTGAAAAGCATCTGTAGTTTCTTTAACAAGCTCTGTCAATGCATAATACTCAGGGGAGGTTTCATTAACTTCTTGCTCTATATCTATGTTAATTCCATCCATATACTGCTTTTTTGCAAGGTCCACCTGTTGGGATATCCATGCTGCTCTTTTAGCAGGATCAACAATTTCCTGAAGAGGTACATCACCTAGACAAGAGGCCTTCAAGAGTTAACATGCATTTACATCTCAGTAATAGGAGGAAGGAAAGGTTTGTCTTTAGTTAAGCAACAAATTTAAACACAACATAAAAAATTTCTATATCAATACAGATAAAATACAAAGGAGTTCATTTTTCCTCAAGCATGATTTTGAGAAACCCCCCCAGAAAGGACTACCAAGGGTCTTTAAGGGAGCGGTGTTAAAATTAAGTTCCTTTGTTTTTCTATAATTTTAATCTTCTTACTTCTGCCTAATATTCGTGTAACCACTGTAAATTACCTTTCTTGAAATCAAAGTACTTTTAACATTCTAATTGGTCATATTTACAAGAAAGTGACTTTTGTGTTTAACCTTTGTTACTTTCCATGCTGTGCTGGATTCTGTTTTTTCTCAGCAGAGCCAAAAGGTATTTACAACATGTAAGCGAATGGACTTTGTCTTTCTAATCAGCATTTGTACCTGCACAGAGTTCCTGAGTATTCATGCTTTAAAACTCAACCACTTCCTAATACAGAGGGATCCATTCTAGTGTAAAATACTAAAAATTACTTAAAATCCCCTTCCTTACTGTCTTTTGGGTACTCCACATAAGATCCAGAATACAGACCCAAATAACAGGCTTTTTATTTCCTCCCTCTTCCTCCATACAGTGATGTTCCCCGTTAAGAGAACTTTTATTAAGATGCCACTGGGACGGTTCGGTTACTATTGTGGCACAATCCACTGCTGGTTTCAATACCCTACACACCAACACGTGCACAATGTGAAGGGCTCATTAGAGCCTTATTAATTAATTAATTCTCTTAATTATTTTCATACTCTGCATACAACCGAATGAAAAATGTCCAGGTAATATAGGCCTGTGTACCTTATCTTCTTATTCACGTATCATGAACATCCACGGTTTTCCCGTGTAACCAACCTTTCAGCACTATCCTCGAGCCTTTGGAGTGGGCATAGCACATGAGCTCAGGATCGTACTTTCCGAAAGCTGCCACAGTGGTAATTTTGGACCAGTCGTAGGATTTCCAAGCTTCCTTCCCTACATCAAACACGAATACCTGGAAAAGGGGTAAAAAGCACCCTCGTTAGCCCCGAGCGCTTCTCAGCAGGACTACCATTCTCTCCGCGGCTCTCGCACCGGCACATCCCCGGCGCCGCTGGGCAGCGGCTGCACGGACGGCAGCCGGGGAGCCGAGTGCGGCTGCACCGACCCGGGCACTGCCCGGGGACACTGCCCGGCCCGGGGACACTGCCCAGGGACACTGCGCGGCTCGGGCCGAACGCAGGGCTCCCGTGCGAGAGCAGCGCCCGGGGCGCGGAACCCGCAGCGAGCGGCGCTGCCGCCGGGCCCGACCCCGCCTGCGCCGGCAGCGCCCGTCCGGGCCGGGGCCGCGCACCTCGGAGCCGGCGGGCCCAGTGATGGGCTGGCATAGCCGCGGGTCCCGGCAGGGGCAGGCGCCGGCAGGGCCCAGCAGCTGCAGGAGGCCTACGGGCAGCAGCCACACGCCCCACGGCCGCCCCATGGCTGCCCGGCCGCGCAGCCTCGGCCCCGGGGCGGAGCCGGGCCCAGCGCGCAGCCTGTGCAGGGACAAATGAGCTCGGCCGAGCGTTCAGAGAGCAGCTGTTTATTGAAAGGTCACCCCGGGGACGGGTGCCCGGGTCGTTTCCAGGCTCCCCGGGAGAAGAAGCAGAGCAGAGCGGAGTCCCGGAGGGGACGGGCTCATCCCCGCCGCCCGAGGCAGCCGTGCCCGCGGGCGGCCGGGCCGGGCCGAGCCGAGCCGAGCCGGAGCGGGGCCTCAGGCCGGGCACGCCTGCTGCTGGCAGGAACACGCTGTGTGAGCGGCCACTGAGCTCACGGCGTCCTCGGATTTCTGGTCCAGCCTAGGCTGCCCGTCCAGGCTGAGAGCGGAGTCTAAAGGAGAAAGGAGAGCGGAGTTGGTTACACATCGGGGTACTCCTGTGTTTGTGCCGTGCACCTCGGGCTTTCCACAGATCCCCAGCCACGCATCGTGCTGTGCACAGGGTGACCAGACTCACCGGCCGGAACGCAGTGGAAGCCCACGGACACGGACACAGTCTGGGTTGCTGAACAGCCTTTCACACAGCGAAGGACTGGCTCCACCGAGAAGCATTTCGCTGCTGTCTTCTCAAATGAAAGCGGCTTCTCGCTTTTGACAAGTTTGTGCTGCAGCTTGCAAGCTACAAAACATGAACCCTCTTAGAGCATGCCCGGAGTTTAGATAAATGTCTTTCTGCACCTAATTTGTGGAACTGGCAAACACTAGGACCAATGGATGAACACTGTGACATAGCTAGATGAAGCTAATTGGTTGAAGTGATTCAATTTTTTGTCAAAGGCTCAGGCTGTGAGAAGATGGGCATGTGGAGCACAGTTGCAAGGACAGAGATGGGATCTAGGTGGGACGCTGGTGTCCAAATCCGAAGAGATACATGGGAAAACCTTGGTCAGCTGACACTCAACTTTACTTAAACTAAGACAGCACTTCATTTTGGGGCAGCAGTGGCTCCTAGGCGTCTATGTATCCTCTTCTGTACTGTGAGCAGCATCGCACCTGCCTTGCCATGGCTGAGTAGCTTAGTCCTTAAGTCTGTGATCCATCCACCCCAGGGAAGCTTGATCTAGAAAACATTACAGAAAGCTAACCCATGCCCAGAGGGTTGTGGTCCACACAGAATGTGTAGTGCACCCTAATTTAACCAACACATTCATGTTTTTATGTAAGACCTAGATGTCAAGAACAATTAGATATTCCCAGGCTGAAGTTTTCAGATTGTGTTATTCTTCAGCCTGAGGAAATTAAAACAAGTTTTCCCACCTCAAATGCCCTCTAGTTTGATAGTCAGGGCTAGATATGGTTTCTTAAATCTAAACTAAAAGCCTGGAAATAACAGAATGAAAATAAAGAATGAAACTATTAAAGATGACATAAAACTATTTTTGTCAACAGTCAAACTTCCTCCTTTTCATACTAAGTTATCAAGTGACAGAGTTTTAAGTTGAACACACAAACCCCAGGTAACTGCACAATGCGTAAGATGTTGATACAAAAACCCAACAAAATTAGAACTTGCAGTGAACTACCAAACTCAGGAAGAACAGATTTTTTTTTCTTCTTTTAGTCTGTGGCCATTAATCACAAAAAATAGCAAAAAATGAGATGACTGTGCTACAATTAATGAATTAGTTGAAGGCAATTATATTAATATATGTTGGACTCTTAGTACCTCCAGTACAGGGGTCTTCTGAGATGATCCAAGAGTGACCAAAACTCGCAGCATCTTTAGCTAAATAGCCACTGGGCGTTTGATATTCTCTTTCTATCTCAGCATCATATTTTCCACACATGCCACATGTTTTTCCAGCCATCCAGAAAGCAACTTGAATCTTTGTGGAAATACAGAAAAGTTGCACGTAAATACTTTTCTTCTAAAACTAAACCCACTGAAAGTAACTTAAAAATTACCTCAAGTCTGTGCCCATCATAGTATAGTTTATCTATGCCATAATCTGGGGCTTTTAGTGTCAGTCCTTTCTTTTGACTGCTGATCAGCATGCTTGCAGCTGCAACAGAAAAGAAAAATGGGATCTTTTCTAAAATGAAGGTGCTGTTTTAGGGTCCACCCTGAACCTTTTGCTAAGTTCCTGGGGAATGCACACTCTAAGGAATCCCAAAAGAGATGGTGGGAAGTAAGAAGACTACTGCTTCCTGCCCTGGGAAAAGCTGAAGCCACTCACAGGGGTGGCTGTGGCAGGGGTTATCTAAATTCTTGTTCTGTGGTTTTCTGGAATCAGCAAAACATACCACAGGCCTGCATTTTTGGTCTTTGCAAATATGCACAGGAGCAGCATCTCTTTCTTTGCTCATCTTTCTTGCCACCCACGAGAAAAGCTTGCATGGAGGTCTCTTAATATCTCCTGACTCTTTGTCAGGTTTGGATGATCTTTGTCTCGTGAGGTGTCTGCAGGATCATGTCCTCTCCTTCTTCAAAAGATCACGATAGATTAAACAAAGTCTAAAGATGAGTTTCTTACCAGAATTAGATGTGTATGGAAGATCTTTTGGGGCTTGGACACCATTAATCTTCAACTGGATGCGTCCATTGGAAACATACATGTCAACCTCACTTTAAAGAAAGGAAATTAGTGTAAACAAATGCCTCTCCTTTGCCCTAGTCAGCTTATAATTTCCTGTTCTGGCAGAAGCGTCCCTGCAGGATGTTCATATCATTCTGGCATGAATCACCTTCTGCCCTTTAGGGGGAAGGTTGAGGGGGCCCAGGACAGCCGGAGTGCCCCCAGTGCCCCTCGCCCTGGCTGTACCCGTTCTGTGTGGCTGCTCACGGCCCCCACTCAGGCAGGAAGACACCAGGCTACAGGATCCCTGCCGCAGAGCAACCTAATTGCTATTACCTTCACATAAATGGAAGGTGCTTTACATTTCAAAGGAAGATTGGGTTCCCTAGGGCAGTTCTCTTACAGCCTGAACAGTCTGTGTATTGTAGTATTTTCTTCAGAGCAGTGTTTGCTCTAACAGAAGAAATATGAGGCTCAAGCACATCAAAAGCACATCCATACAACTGCATGAAACAATCAGGAATGATTCAGTGATGAGGAATGTCTTTATCACAAAAGATACAGCCTATAAAACAAGCGTCCTTGTGTTCTTCCTCGAAACAGGTGCGGGGAATACTAGATTCCCCCTGTTTCTCTAACACTATGGCACAGTTCGGCACACATTTTTCAGAAATAAATAATTACTTGTAATGAAACCTTAGGGATCAAAGTCTATTTATGTGCTTTGAAGAACACTCACCACAATGATTTTAGTACACATAATCCCATGCAATTTAGGGGTGATTGCTGAAACAAAGTGTATTTTACATGAATTTCAAATAGATTAGAACATTATGTACCAACTAAGAGATGTCCTAAGAGAGTGCCTCTAATCTGGGATAAGTAATGCCCTTTTAGGCTGTGTCCACTTCTCAACAACCCTGCTGTAATATGTGTGGGTTCTAATTTGTTCTAATTATTAGCTTAGTGTAGAAGGCCAGACTATTGATTACAATAGCTCCTTCTGGATTTTAGTTTATGTGTCTGCCTAATCACTAAGTACTGAAATGAGATGGTTAAATTCTAACAAGTTAATGAAGAATTTGTGGCAGCGAAGTCTTGAGGTTACTGTGAACCTCAGATATATTTCAGAAGCACTTTTAAAAGACAAAGTCCCAAACCCCAGTGACACTCCTAGATATCTCTCCATTGACATGCATGAATCTAATGCTAGTGCCAGCCTGCCCTACCAATTTGATCTTCATTTATAGCACATTGAGCTTGGCATCTATTTTTTATTAAGTTTTCAATTACTTACTGGCTGGCGAGTCTGACATTTACTGCTGTAAGGTCAGCAGATTCTTCAAGTCTTTTCACCATCACCAGGAATTTAAGCTCTGGACTGCAGTCCTGCACCAAGACATGGTAGCAATTTGCAGGCATTGAATAGTTAAATTCAACACCATTGAAGGTCGTGATCTTATTTTGGAAAACTGTACAATGACCTGAAAAAAAAAAAAACCCAGTAAAAAGTAAGGATTTTATAATTTCTATAACACAGCTATTTTATTTTAGTTTTGTAATTAAAGGGAAAAAAAATCTTCTTGTTCTACATGTTCCAATGTAGAAATGAATGAATTCTGTCAGATGAAATTTTAGATTGGGAGTAATTCAAAAGTAAAACTTTGCCAGTCCCAAGGCAGCAGGACAACACCCCCATGATTCAGGCATTGTGCGAGATGAATTGTGCTCACAGCTGGTGCTGGTGCAACTCAGTTTGTGGCATTTTGGCTTTTCTGACTTTGTTGTAGTCAAAAGAATTTCACAAGAGTTGGTAACAATACACATATCATTCCACTAGGGAAAGTTTACTGAAATGCAGATACCTTTATGGAGTCATAAGCAGGATTAGAAATAGTTAGAAGTTGGGAAGGAAAAAATATCACACTAACACTTTTCTCTTTTTCACTGTAATGACATTTTGTTGGAAATCCACCAGCTCTGATTAGAAATGATTTTATAACAATTGTAGTTAATACTGATTAGTTTTGGTGTTTGCCTAAGAAATACCATAGAATCATAGAATGGCTCAGGTTAGAAGGAACCTTCAAGATCATTTCATTCCAATCCCCTTGCTATGGACAAGGACACCTTATAAATATGCATGGTATGATATTATCCCACTGATTCCAAGCAAAATGTGACTCCTTATTGCAGGATTACATAAAGCTTTTCATTTTAAAACTTATCCTAAGTAAGTATAATGTGATTAGCTGTTAATACAGCATTAATAAAACAATAATCCCTTTAAACTCAAAGTGCAGGATTTGAAATTAATGAGTACACTTTTGGAGCTCTTTCAGCTTCAACAAAACAGTGCTAATCAAGCAGAGCACCCCAAATCAGAGGTCACTTAGATGTTCTTCTCACAAATTTTGTATTGTATTTTCTTCACCATTTTTTCAGTGAAGCCAAAATGGATGCATTTGGGAATGGATGTATCTGAAAGCATTATTTGGCATAGAACTGAATGTTTAATCTTCCTAGTACGTCTCCATTTCTTTACATCTTTGAAGCCTCACAGATTTTCATAGAGATGCTTTGTTTCTATCTGATATCCAACTGATTGTTAAGGGAAAAAATAATAAAACAAAAAAAATTACATCAGGAGTGTAAATCATGTTTACAAAATTCACACAGACAATCAATGTTTGTACAGATAGTTGCTTGCTGACCTTTAAGACTTTCAATGAGTGAAAGTGTTGCTTGGGAAAAGACCTTCCAGCCAGAGGAGGGTAATGTTGAGATGGATGTACCCGGATGTGAAGGGACTGGCAGGGGCAGGCTGACGGCCGTGTCGTAAATTGTGAGCTGAAAATCAGGCAGGAAACAAACATGAATGGGAATGGAAATGCAAAGTACACTATAGAGATAAGGTAGCATTTTCCTCTAATTTTCCAAGAGAACTGTGCTGACTGAAATCTAAATTAGCGTCTGGATTTCAGTCAGAGTGAAAAAGGAATCAAGTGCTCTGTCTACAGCATGAAATAGTTCTGCAGTGTGACACATCTGCAACCTGTGGAACAGCAGTGCTATAAATGAATTTGGATAGTCACCAATTTGCAGCTTTTTGGGTAGCTGTATATCACATTTGTTCTCAGGCTGAACAGTTTGCTCACCTGAGATGCACACCCTCTTTCTGCCCATCCATCAAGTGCTGCTGTTTGGCTGTCTCAGCAGCCTGGTTTTACTGTCTTTTCCAGAACACAGAAAAACCTGTCATCTTTCCAAAGGTTTTGGGAGGAGTGGGATTTTTAGTAAGTTATTTTTTAACTTGCTGTCAATCATGATGATTGTTTTCTAACCTGTTTCTTATTTCATATGCTTTTATGCTACATGAGAAAGACAAATAAGTTGTAAGATATTTTCTAACTAAGACCAACTGCATGAATATAATGTCTTCTGAAGGCAGCTTCTTTATAGTTTTGATTGGTTTTGGTTTTTTAAATTTTTTCTGCAGGTTAAAAAACCCTTAATTGTCCATTTCCTAGGTTTTGACTGCTTCAGGATAAAAGATGGTGGAAATTGTTACCTCTGGCAACTTAAAGACAACATCACAGGTTCTTGGGGATGTCAAAGCCATAACCAAGGTTGCCTGGTGAGAGGGACCAAGCTGTTGCCTTTGGGAAAACCCAAGCAAATAGGCAGCTCCTGGAAGAAATGAGTAAAACCTGGGAAAAAAAAAAAAGGAAATGAGTGATTAAAATGAACTGTCTTTGAAAGAAATTATTATTATTTGTTCACACTAAAATACCCCCATAAAGTAATATGCATATGTGTTAGTGCCTGCATTCGAAAATTAAGTAAGAGACTGATTTCATCAGAGACCCACAGTCAGGCTTCTGCTCTGAGCCTCCATGAATCAGAAGCATGACAGGACCAATCTCCTAATTCAGACACTTTAAATGACAAGTCTGCAATAGGTTAAAGTGAATCCATCATCTCAAGTGGCTTTCTTGCATATGAAAATGCAGTATGCTTTGAGGGAGTGAATGCAGAGAAAGCAAACACATGTAATCTGATTTTATAAAATCCTACTGAGGAAGGGGATTTTTTCCAGCTTGGAAATTGCAGAACTGAACCTGCAATTATTTGGAGTGCTCACATATATTTTTCAAAAACTAAAATGAAATCTCACCATCTTGCAGTTGTTCGGATTATTGAAGGCACTTCCAGCCACTCCAGCTTCATCTGCATAGCTGGGTAAGCAGCAAATTGCCCTGTTGCAATCTGAGTAGCAATCTGGTAGTCCTGGCAATCTTTACCCCATTTAAGAGAACCCTAGTAAAAGGAAATAAATAAATTTTTGCATAAAACATAGTAAGATCATTATTTTCTATTTGTATTTGGGTTGATTGATATTTTACACTTACTGATACTTTTCGGTAGTTTATTACTGAAGCATCAGCACAGAGTTTCCATCTGCTTGGTCCTGTGATGCTTGAACCAAACATCTGTATTCTCCACCTCTTGGGCTGTGTATCAGTGTACAGGACAAGCTGCAATCCTGTTGGCTGCTTGTTTCTGTAGATGGCACGAAGAACTGCAGCCAGTATTGGTGGCTTTCTGTCTCCCAAGAATTCAGGCTTTGGTGAGTAGAGAGGAAATAGAGACCAAAGACACAAAGAAGGCATTAGAATTACCATAGTAAAACCGCTGGCATGACCAATGCAAGTAAGACTATGATGGGAATTTTTTTGTACATTTTTTTTGTAATTTCAATGCAACGAAAAGAAGTATGGTACTGGATAAAGAACCAATAGTACCCAGTTCAGCGCTGCTCTCTTACCAAATTGCAGTTAAACTAATAGCCTTTTTGATAAAACTAACTTGACCACCTGTTTAAAACCATGATAATTTGTATTACAGGGGGTCTGTTCAGGACAGTCCAAAGTGTGGTACTTGCACAAGGAGCAGCATGTGGCCCTGCTCAGCGTGGGACCCTTGTGCCCAGCAGCAGCACCTGCCTGCCTGAGTGTCCTACCTGAGCTGTGGGCAGAGTCCCCCCTGGCCAGGGACAGATGCAGGTGGAATTTGCTGTGGGGCAGCAGGTCTGAGTGACAGAGACACACAAAAGGATTGGGTGAGACAGCTGGCAGTGGGAAATGGGGAAGAACAAGACTGTGGCTGAGAAAGAGTTCAGGGAAGTTGTAACGTGGTGAAAAGATGGACAGGAGAGGGGAATTTAATCTGCATGGAAATGGTGGGGGAGAAGGTCCATCAGGTTGCCTTCTTTCCACAAGCTACTTGCACTGACTACTGGGAACTGCTGCTGCACAAGGCATGCCTCAGCACAGTAAAGGTTATTGTTTTGTAGGCATGTAGGTCATTGCCTGAAATGTGTGACATTTTCTTGGTTGAAATCTGCTCCAGATTCCCTCAGTTCTACTAGAAGGACCAGGTACCCTTAATTATGTACCATGCAGACACTCCTGAATAAACACCTGGATTGCTCTCAGAGCCTTGCTGCAAACTCAAGGGTTTTTCAAAGGCCTGTTGTGGTCCTGCTAACATGAACTGAAGGACTCTGCAGCGAGGACCTAATGAACAAAAGAGTGGCAGAGTCAACTCCTAAACTTTTACAGAAAGGTACACAATGAAAATATCCCTGAAACTGGTTTCTGATCCAGCAGGTCAGCACTTCTAGTGTTCTGATTTTTATAGTGAATTCTATACTGAGCAAGACAAATTTCAACATATACAGCAATACATTCCAGTTTCATTTAAAAATGTAGCCTGTATTAAATGAATATTTAATTACATTCAATGATTATCCAATGTGCTCACCTTTATAAAACAAGAAACAGTTCAATTTCTTTCTATATACCTAATATGCTGTATCACTGTAATTTTCCTATCTGTTATAAATATACAAAAACTGGAAATACAAAGTAAATGTTTGGGTTTCTTGCATTCACCTGAGACATGGCTCCAGAGAAATCTTCATCACTAGCTGAGGAAGAGCTGATGCTGATGTTCAGAATTTCCCCTCCTGTGTCCTGCAAAAACAAAGAACCACCTTGAAGCAGGTGCCTACTGCTGAAAGCTGTTGCAGAATTAATTTATCATATTTTCACTCCCAGAGAACTAGGATCTAATTGCAGCAAAGACAGCAACATGAGTTGTACACGCTGCTCCAGTATATGCAGTAAATGTACCTGTTCATCCACTGGCTTAAACAGAAGCTGGTAAACAGGTGGGTTTGCCTGTGGAAATAGATAGTATGTAAGACCCAAGAGAAAATAAAGAACTAACTTTTCAAAAATGCATTAAAAATTTTGGTTCAGAGTATGGAAAAAAAAACCCACAAAGTTAAATTTTTAAACATTTTACAGTGAAAAATTCTGAAATGTCAAAATTCTGATTGAAATGCTTCAGAGAACCAGGGTTCCTCTTTCTTTGGTCCGCAATCTATGAGCACAATTTTCTGATGTACAAAAGCAATCGCCATAAGAAATATAAAATGTCCAGCCAGAGTGAATTACCTGTTGGTTGGAATATTGCCTGTCCTCACTGCAGTGCCTGTCCCCAGAGTGGTCCTCTTGGCTGCTGCTGCTGCTGCTGCATGCTTTGCTGCTAGCAGAGCTCCCACTGCTGCTCCCACTGCTGCTCCTGCTGCCACGCTTCTTCCCAGACTGCCTTATTTCCTCTTTGCTGTGATGATCTCCAGGCTCTCTGCCATCAGCAGAGGAAGCAGCAGAAGAGGAGGATGAACTGGAGAGGTGGGCTGTGCTGGGCTCTGCCCAGAGGCCTGTGTCTTCAGCCTTGTACTCTCGGTTAATCCGTTTTGTGCGGCGCCGGGTCTTATTTGCAGCCTCCAAAAACAGTTGAAAGCATTATGAATTTATAGCTTGTTCTGTAACATTTCCCTGGCTGTCAGACAAGATGCTCACCACAGGCTTCCAAGGAAATAGAATTCCTCCAAGCCCGGTTCCTTGCTTTCCCATGCCAGTTTTCCACAATGGAAACCCTTGGCTTCATTACAGGAAATATTTCCCTCTCTGATGCTCAAAGTCTCTTACCATGAACACCTCTTCAATGCCTAGAATCTTCTTCAACTTAGCTTGAATGTCCTTGTATGGAGCTGCCTCTCCCTCTTCCTTCGACCCCAAGCTTGATGCCTCGATTATTTTTGAAGCTGCTTCGGATCCTGCTTGAACCTCCAGCTGTATTTTGTCAATATCAGCATCTGTATGAACTAAAGGGAAAAGCTTTCCAGGGTTGTGCTGTTTGAGCCTTATTTACAGTGATTGACAGAAAAATTTGTTATTATGACTGTACCTGGCTTTAAAATTATTTTGGCTTCAAATTCTCCAACTAATTGATGCAGATAGGTATTTGTTAAGAAAGCAGAATTTTGTGATTTAAGGCTGAAACAAGTAGAACATCCCAAACTTCCAAATTTTTTACAGAACCTGCGTGCGTACAATCTTCTTCCTGCGCTGTTGTGATGTGCCTCTTCTGAACCTTGCTGGTATCCTTTGGATATCACATTAGGTATGCTGCTTTGCTGCATTAAACAAAAATAAGGCAGATAAAGTCATTCTCCATAAAAAATAAAATTATCCCAGCTCTTAAAATAATTCCTTCAGTTAATGAAGAGGATGATGACAGTCCTGCCTAAAGAAGGAAACAATGCTTAGGATTAGAGATCCAGGCACTGAAAGCAGTGGGGTTTCCTGCAAAATGCTCAGTGGAAGAGGACAGCTCTCCTGCCCACCCTTTCTCAGGCAGTGCTTCACAAACACACTTCCAATGAGAACCTGCAGGGCTCTTTGCAGGGGCAGTCCCTCTGCTTCCATTTCAGACCTCTGGCCCTCCTCCTGCAAGCCAGTGCAGCCTTCCCACACCAGCCTCAGGAGCTGAAGAGCACATGACAGAATGTGCTCCTGCAATCCACTCAGGGTTATCTCAGGATTTGGGAAGAAAAGTCTATATCCTGCCCAAGAACCGTATTTTTCACATTAGTCTGATTCAGGGGAAAAAAAAAAAAAAAGAGATATTGTACAGAGGATGTGAATTTCAGACACCTTCCCATGACTGTGAAGAAATAGGAAGACATGCTGTCAAAGCAGCCCTACCTGCATGCAGTGAAGAAAGTGAGTGGACTGTGAAGGATCATCTCATGAACCCATTGGGGTTTAGGCTTGATTAGGGAAATATCAGGCCCCTGTTGAATTTCACCATTCCTGTGTTTGTGATCTGGTTGGCCAGCTCCCATGTCAGGCGTGCCCAGCCCTTCTGGGGAGCTCTCTGCTCTCTGCCTGTATGCAGCACAGGTGCCAAGAGGCTTCCTTACCTTCCAGCCACCAGGTCTTGAAGATCCTTCTGTTGACTGCTGATCAGAGATACTGGGTATTTCTCCTTTGGGGAAAATCTGGGATTTCTTTTCAGAATCTACTTCTTCCATGTTCCTTGAAATAGCGTAAACTTCACTCCTGTGAAGGTGATAAATGGCACACAAGTAACGCCTTCTGATTTCACTCTACCCATCTTTGCTGGTGCCAAAAAGACAGTACTAAGCTTAGTGTGGCTGCTGAGGTATGGCAGACCTTAACAAGCATTTGTGTACTTGTGATTTTATAACAGGGAACTCAATATCAGTAACACAGAGCAAGCAAAATGAAAAAAGCTCCTCTGTACCTCACAGCTGCAAGCTCAACCTCTTGATGGCAGGGAAGGGTTTCAATCTTCAAATTTTTTTCTTTCATATTTATCCTGGCATCAAATTTCATTGTAGCGTTGGCACTGAACTCTGCATGATATTCAAAACCACTCTGAAAGTACTGTGTATTAATCCCCATCATTGCGATCATATGAAAATATGCTCTGAAAGAGTGGAAATAAAACCAGGCATAATTATATATTAATATGCAAAAATTTAACTTTGAAATGCAAAAGTACATTTTCATGCTGTCCTTTTTATTGTAAGACCCACTACTGATGGATGAAGAGATTTATCACAAGAGGATAATAAAAAAGCTAAGATGCCACTGGAAAATGTGGCTTGTCTGAAAAACAAAGCTAACATGGACCTTCTGACTGCACTGTCACAGGTATTGTCATTGTCATTGCTTGAGGACAAGCTAACTCCAGAATCTCGTAGCTTCAGATTCTGCTTATAATATTATCACTACTAATATTATTATTATCATCATGGTTACCATTATCATTATGAGTACTGTTGCTTTTGCAGATCCAGAAGCATTTCCCTCTGCCCCCTGTAATCCTTCTGGCTTATGCCAGGCGATGATGCGATTCTATGCTGAAATTGTAAAAACTTGCTACCTAAGATAACATATTTTCACATCTTAGTACATTTAGTCATTGAACAGGTACAAATGTAAGCATTTCTAGCAATGGCAGAACAGCACTGTGTCCTGTGGGATACTATGCACATTGCAGGGCTGCAAAGCATCAGGAGATTGTGTTGCTTTCTCACAGCTTTGCTGCTCTAGACTAGCACATTTGTCCAAAATCTGGGACAAACAAGATCCCTGTACAGCTACATGCCACCACATATCTGTGTCAGATATAGCTATAACTATAAATATAAATATTAATGCTTGTGTGTATATGTGAATATATATGTAATTTTTACTTT
Organism: Fringilla coelebs; assembly: GCF_963513975.1. Taxonomy (NCBI): domain Eukaryota; kingdom Metazoa; phylum Chordata; class Aves; order Passeriformes; family Fringillidae; genus Fringilla; species Fringilla coelebs. Next base: position 14,277,133 of record NC_140067.1, read on the forward strand.
GGCCTGATGTCAGCATGAATATCCGTCTTGGTTTCCCACAACTGTGAGGGTTTAAAATTGTCAGATACTGGTGGTGATACCTTTACATCCACTGAAAAAGACAGACAGAAATTATATGAACAGAGAAACAACAAATTCTGGGGATAAAATACTTTCAATAGCATAGTAGTTAATGCAAGGGCAGTGCTTTTACATTTTGAAATACTTTCCGTGGTTATTTAAAGGGTGCCAATTCAAACCAGAGTTATACAAATATGTCGCAGGTGAAATATTCTAATTACTTCTCAAACCCTTTGGAGGCAGCTGGTCACCAAGGTTTCAACATTACTGGGGAATTTTTCCAGATTATAGAAGGATTTAATTTCAGCAGAGGGATTGGACCCACAGCTGTGTGGGGAAGCTGCTCAGGTTGCCTTCCCAAGCTCACCGTCAGCCGCAGCCTGCGCCACCGCGGCCCCGCACAGCCCCAGCTCCAGCGGCAGGCCAGCGATGGTGGGCACGATGTGCCGCACCTCAGCCACCAGCACTGGCAGGGTCCATCGCCCTGAAATGCCTCTCTGCACCTCCTCCATCACTTTTTTCACCACTGGCTGCCAGTCTGATGATCCAGTTAGACTCTGGAAACAGAGAAATAGGTTAGGTAAGAGGAGACACGGAAGGGAAGTTATTCAGAATTGCAGACAAAAAGTCAACAGCCTTGTCAGTACCATCATCATCTGTTGAATGGCATCTTTGTCAATGTCAACAAAGGCAATCTCTTGACCCAGTAGTTTGATGTAGGCAGATACCAGGGGGTCTTCAGGCGGCAGTTCTTTCCATCCCAGAAGCTGTGGTGTTTAGGAGACATGGGGAGAAAGGGAAGAAGCAGAAAATATCACTGAAAGTGGAGCAATGTGTTAACAAAGAGTAAATCCCACCTGAAGGATGAGAGCTGTGGTTCCGTAGCCAAAAACCCAACAGATGCAATATTACAGGTCTGAAGCAATGTGGCCTTCCTTACATTGCATAGCTGATTTCAGAGAGAGGTTCCCCAGGTAAGGATGAGGTAAGGGCTTGGTAATTTCTGCTGCTGTAAGTAGTAGGTGACACCCAAGGACTCATGAAGGAAAAACCTTATTCAATTATCATTTCAAAACAGAAGAACAACCACTTAGTGTGTTCTAACGCACACTTTAAAACATTTTGGCTCCTAGCAGCAACCTCATCTTTTGTACTATACATTAAGAGCTAACACATGTTGAGTGAAAAGGTGGCACCTGTTGAGAGAGTAAGTACAATGTAAGTACAGCTTTCCATGACTGAACGGGATGACGGACTCCTTTCTTCCAGAAACATCAAAGGGATGGCTCAGTGGGTGGGTGATGCAACCCTGGTGCTGTCAGAGGCTGTCTGATGCAGACAGGTCAGAAAGGTGCCCAGACATACCGATTTACCCAGCTCCTTCAGGGTCTTGTACGTGTCATACTCAGCAAAGGGAATGTTCTGCTTCCTCATGAGCTTGGTCAGGCCTTGTGCCCGGAAAGCCACCTGCAGGAAAGAGTCAGGTAGCACAGCCCAAGTACAAGAGAGTTCAGGAAAACTCTTGTGCCTGGGATTAACTCACTGAAGCCACATGAAATTCTTGTTTCATGAAGCCACTGCACTATAAGGACATGTCTACCTGGTAGATGGCTGCAGGCTATGGCTGCAGATGCTGAGGACGTGCTGAGCCAGCCAGCCTCAAATTAGTCACCAGGGATAATTTTAGGGTAGGGCAGACCTCAGCCCAGGCTGCAAAGCTTGCTCAAGAGCTGTGTGAATTCCTGCATGCTGTTACATGGAGCTTTGTGCTGCCCTGGTTGTACTGCTGGCTGAAATTTAATTTCCCTGTACTTATGCAAAATACCCTGGGTCCCACGTGACTTTAGGTGGGCAGATGGATGTTCTGCTGTGTAAGCTTTCCTCCGCTCCTAGACTTACATGCCTATACTGGATGTGTTCAATGATGCATATATGTGTCAAGAAGCCCAAATAAAGGAGGAAGCCTAAGTAAAATCATAATCATTATCTAAATTTTCCCCTCCACGTCCGCCCTCAAAGCCAGAAATGGAGTTAAACACTACATCACAGTCCAAAAGCTGGCTGCCTTAATGCAATACTTACCTCGATAATATCCATTGCAGCGTTTGCATAATAGCCTCTTACTTTTGTGATTATGTCAGATGGAAACATGGTGCTGGGACTGTTCATTAGATAGACCCTCCAAATGGCACCAGCCTGATACTGAGCTGTCACAGGAATAAAAAGCAGGAGAAATTAGGGTCTCCAAGGTGTGTGGTGCACATAAGCCACCTCAGCTATGTGCCGTAGAAGATCACAAGGGGTTCTGTCAGGGTTCTGTCCCATCAGTCCTCAAGCTTGCAACCTCAAGAGGAGGACTTTATTCTAGGGCAGAGTCAACACAACCCCAGGGACGGAAGAAGGAGGCCTAAATCCATGTGCAAGCACCACTTTCCCCAGCAGATACCAGGAATTTGGATTTGGATTTGGAAGAGTCTCGGGAAATTTTGCATGTTAGGAGGTTCTTCTGCTTTTTCTATTTCAAGAGTGCACTAAACTCACAGTTCATGACTGGATTTTGGATGAAAATCACAGAACACAATAGAGGCTGCCTAAGCTGAGGAAGTGCACAGGGCAGCTGATACTCACGGGAATAGTCGCTGATCTGAATGACCTTGCTGTAGCGATAGCTCAGCCTGTCAAGTCTGGGGCCCAGGAGTTTAATGGCAATGTTGCAAGCAGCAGATCTGAGTAATAGAATTAAAATCATATGAAGAGAGTTGACTGTGACCAAATTCTTAGAAAACTGTATGGAAAAAAAATCTCTGTTTTCTACTAAAAATATACTTCTTCCTCTACTTACAGTTTATAGAGCTGTGGGATCCTGCCTGCTGCCAAAGCCTTCATGTGTGAATATGCAAAACTGGCTACTTGCAGGCTGGGCTCTGTCAGCAGCGAGCTGGCCAGAGCTGTTACTGTTGGAAGAGCAGGCTTGGTTTCGAAGAGAACAACACAAGCCACCATTCGGACGTTGGGAGCAAGCGTGCTGTCCATAAAGACCTGGAGGGTGAGCTCCCTTACCTGCAGAGGGAGAGAGAACCTCTGAGAAGCCCACAATTTCCTGGTGAGCAGTGCTTCCAGAACAGTGCATATGTGCTCTGCAGTGGCTGGAGAACAGAACCCTGAACAAGAGATGTGGGCACAGGAGCTGTACTGACAATGAGGATATTGCTGGGTGCACAGTGACCAGGAGAAACAGCCATTAGGCTGAGCATTACAGGGACTAAAGCACTCTTTCCCAGGATATCAGCAAGGATGGGATGATGTCAGGAGTTTGCAGCGTGGGCAAGAGGACGACAGTAACTGAGAAGCCTGTCCAGAGTTGCTAACATTACCTGATGGCTTTGTTATTCCTGAATCACTAAGCAAATCCAATCCATACCCTTTAAGACATTTGTTTAAATAATAATTTCAGTTACTTTTGCAGGGTCTTTTCTTGCAATTTTCCTTAAGGCCAACACAGCATCAGCATGAATTCTGTTTGGTAACGAAGCTGCAGCCGAGGAAAACGTTGGCAAAAACTTCAGGATGCGTTTGATACTGGCTGGCTCTCCTGCATTGCCCATGGCTTTCAGGGCCAAGGACATGTCTTTGGCATCACCTTTGCTGGTGGCTTCAGTAGCAAGGTCGTGGAGTGGCTGAAAATGGAGCAGACACTGTTAATCTCACCAGGTAATGATCAATGATCTTGTAGTAGTGCATAAAAACATGCATTGCCATATCAAGCAAAACAATTACTGCTGCAAATCCCAGAACTGAGCTCTTCAGACTTCTCTCCCAGGAAAAAATCTCACCATCATTATCAGGATACTAAACACAGACCATGCAAATAAACTTGGTTTTCTCCTTGCACAGTGTTGATTTTGAATTGGGCCCGAGCTTGAGTGTAGGAGACAATCCCAGGCAGGTGCCTGCACCAAAGAGTCTGTTGCAAGTCCAGAGGCAGTGCTGAGTTGATGCCAAGCTCAGTTGTTCCCAGGGCCACCTCTGCCAGCCCTGCCAAATTGCACTTGCATTTTTCACTTCCTACAATAATTTCAAGTTTACTTGAACAGTTCCGCGGTTCTGAGAAGTGGAATTACTATTCTGGTCACCTGGTTTATTTCACTTTTTTTTTGAAGATTTAAACACATGTCAAACACCAGCAAGGCCTTCTCAGTGCTGTGGTCCTGCTGAGCAAGGAGCTGGGGCTGCCCAGTCCAAGGAACAATGTCCTGAATATTTCTGACAGTGAAATGCAATTGTGTAGCAGGGCTTCCTTGGAAGCCCTAACCTATGACCTAGAGCTTTGCTCATATTCACACTTTACTGTCTTTTTAAGTACACTCTACCTAATGTCACATTAGAATCACAGAATCATGATTAATTTGCTTTAATCCGAATTTTGTCACAGCCTAACTCAGGTTCAGGCTGGTTATAGAATCCATTATCCCAATGGGCTTCTAGCACTACATTTGAAATTCTGAACTGCTGCAGCCTGATCTTTCAGAGGCATCAGCCCAGTGTCTCATTCTGTCTTTGCATCGCTGAGTGAGGCATGCAAATAGCGAGTTATCTAATGGTCAGCATTGTGAGAGCTAAATTCAAGGCACTTTTAAAATTTTTTCCCCTTTTATGAGTAAGAAATGAGAGTCACATACCTGAAGAAGTTCATTTGGACACAGTAAAGCCTGAGCACAGTGTTTATTCACCATGCTACCATATCCTAGGTAAACAATTATCCGATGCATCAGAACTTTCTGGATTTGGGGACAGGTCAGAAAACTCTGCAGAAGGGAGAAGTATCATTTTTTACTGTTTCTAGTAATTAGAGCTGCATTTATCAATAGATGCATTTGCAAAATAGATAAAATTGATTTGTGCTCTTTCTAAATAATTTCAGGAATTAAATCAAATGCTAGACATTCAGCTACAAGAAAATTAAGTAGATTTGCCCAGTTATGCTGTATGCTCTTTAGATACTGATTACATATTATTTTCTTGAGTTTGTCTTTTTTCTTTTTAGCTTCTGATTTGGCAAAAAGAATCAACAGCAGATCTTTTATAGTTTGTGGGGTTTAATATAAAATATAATTACAAACTTTTGGAAACAAGTGTTTGGGAACATTTTCTGAAGCATGTCCCATTTTTGTTAATACCTTGCATTTTACAAATTTAGATGGAAATATGTTGTATCTTTCACCTATAATCCTATGAATTCACCTTTAAAAAGGAGTGAGAGGGAGAACAAAAGGACGAATGATCTCTACTCACTGAGGCAATTTCCAGGGTCTGTTTGTTTGGTGTTACAAAATGGAAGGCGAGAGGGAGAGTCGCTGCTGCTTCCCAGATGCTCAGCTTCTTGTCATGGATTTTTTGCTTCAGGAATCTGAAGGTGTCAGTAGCTCCAGCAGCACAGATGGCGCTCAGGAACCAGGGCCTGCCAGGGAGAGGAGGGCTCATCATCCTCATCATCCTCGCTGCCAGCCTGCCTCTGGGCAGAAACCCAGCCTGGGTTTACCTGTAGGGGAGCTCATGGACAAACTGCAGCCACAAAGACTCGATTTGATCAAGGGTTGCCACACGGAACAGCTGGACCATTTGTAAGAACTTGGCTGAAGCTTCTTTCGTGGCTCCTCTCTCGCTATTCTGAACTACTTGCCGCAGCGTCTCTGTTAGCTGGGGGAAAAACAGACAGCTGGAAGGACCTGTGTCTAAAGTAATGATGTGACGGCCTGTTAACCATATAAATAGTGAAAGTGGGTGAAAGTAAGCCTCTAATACCTGTAAATCTGGATTTTTTATCCTTATTAGAGGAATTGGCATCTGGAGCAGCTCTCCTGAGAAATGGTAACGAAGACTCCCCTGTTTTTGCAGCTGAGATGTTGGTTCACTGAGAGGAGGCCTTTTAGTGCCAACCAAGGACAGCTCTTGTCTTCGAGGGAAAGAGGGAAATGCATCAGTAGACAGTACCACACTGTGCATGCAGGGCTTGCACAGCATTGGAGCAGAATGAGGGCTGGAATCCCAGCCATCCCAGCAGGAATGCAAATGGAGGTGCACTTCTCTGGTCATCCGTTGCTCAGGATTATCTGGAACAGCCATACGACTGCAAAAGCCTTTGTGAGAACTTGCTAAAGTCTCTGAGACGTTGGACAGATGTTTTGGGTGGCCTAAACAGTAGGGCACAGGCCACCTGAAACACCCTGGGCGTCCTGGGCTGAGCATCCCAGGAGCTGTGCGGTGTTTTGGCCCTTGGCAGCCACATGCCAGACGCTTCTTGTTATCTCACAAATCAACAGTGAAGGTATAACCAGTTTTAAGCCCCTCCTCCTGGCTATGGTAGTGTAAGGACCTGCACAGTACCCACCTTGCCTCCACGACTGCTGCCCCGTTGGGTTCATTGAAGGGAGAGATCTGGTACACCTGGTCCGACATAGCGGACGTCAGCGATGCCCCGCTGTCATCGTACCTGATCTTGTAGGTGAATGTCACCGTGCCCTTCATGTTTCTGGCTTTCTAGAAGTGCAGAGAGACCACTCAGAAACAGGGACGGTCTGGTCAGCCCGGAGGAGCCAGAGCCCCCGAGCACCGGTGCGAGCAGCGCTCAGCGCCGAGCGGGGCAGCGCTGGCTGCTGCGCTCGTACCGGGGCGCAGGTGGGGCAGGGCCGCACGTAGGCCATGCCCAGGCTCCTCTCTGCTCTGTCCTGGCAGTCCGTCAGGTCCTTGCTTTTGGAAACTGTGGCACGTTTGTTCCTGCTGTCGTCCTGGATAACGTATCTGGTTTGGCAGATGCCTTCAATCCCAGCCTGCAAGTGTTGGTTAAACACAGTGAATGCCCACTTGAAACAGCAATGGAAAGGTCAAAGAACATGGTCTGGGAAGTATAACTTACTCTTCAATTTGAAATGAGACTAAAAGTAAAATCAGAACGGAAAAAACAAACCTCCTGTAGCTCATACACATTTTGTGTCTTTTTGATGGTTATCTGCAGCATGTTCAGAACCCCTCTGGCTAGGTTAGTGCACAGAACGGGACAGTCCCCAGGGGCAAAAATACTTCCAACCCTTCCTTCAGTGTACTCAAACTTAAAGGGCTGGCTGAGACATGCAGCGATGGTTTCTGAGAGCCTCGAAGACGGAGTGAAGGAGTCAGTGGGCCAGAAGCCATTGTGTTCCTCCAGCTTTGGTGATCGAATCTGTGAACAGAAATAGGAAAACAATCCTACTGTTCATCATCAGATTGAAATAGTGCTATAATACAGAGACTGGACACTCCTTTGCCATGGCAAGACAAAAGTCACTTGTCTAACATTGCAGGAGACAATTTCCAATTCGGACTCCTGTGCTCAGCCTAGGAAGCATCCTTGAAAATGCAAATTTCCATGAAGGATTTCTGCCAGAAAAACAAGATTATGTGAGCAGAATTTGAAAGTTCAGTGAGTCTGATGAAGCTCGTAGGCTGAGTGAGACACCAGTTACCAACAATCAGTACAGACAGGATACTCACTCCTTTCCCACAGATGACAAGTGGGATCTCCCCTCAGCCTGCAAGGCAGTCAAGCCATGATTGCCCAAGCTGCCTGCCTGAGCACTCAGGGACTATTCTGGCTGCACTCCAGGTCCAGCACGTCCCAGAGCACCACAGCCACGGCCCAGCTGATGGGGGAGCAGAGGTGACCGCAGCAGCTCACACCTTTGGGAGTGGCTGACACCCTGCGAGCTCCTCTGGCTGTAAACTTGTGCACAAGTCCTTGACTGCTACCTGGTGGAAGTGTGTGCTGCACTCACAGACCCATCCAGTCCCTCACTCACACACACCCCTCCCACCCTCGTGCACTAAAGTCCATGTTCCTGCAGAGGGAAAAGGTGTGGGCTCAGTGCTCTGCTTTAGGCATTTATAATCGACGCTGCAAGGGTGGCTTGCCTCTTGTCACATTTCCTCAAATTAAATCCTACTCAAACTCTTGTCTGCAACTGCTAACATTGTAGTGACTCCAGCGAGGTTACACAGAGCTGCAATTGCAGCCGTGCATAAAGCTTGGCAGTAGGTATCTCTTCCCACTGTTTCACTAATATATGTGCAGGATTACAGACTGAGGAAACTCCTAGGTGAGGGCTAAGGGCAGCTCTTACAGCTTTGTCTCCATGTGCTGTCTTCTCAATCCCCAGTCTGTGGTCTTTCAAGCCGTGCCAGTATTTTAAGCTGTTTGGTGTAATCTTTTTGATGTGTAACAATGCTTCTAGATCTGATATCATTATGATAAACACAGGCATTGCCATTAGAATTCTTCACATTTGAATTAATGCCTGTGTTAAGAATATCAAAAGAGGGATAATGGAGATAGTTGGGTCTTTCTCATGTGATATATGAATTCCAGTGCTGAGCTTTTTTAGGCGATGGACCAGATTAAAACACATGGACATTTCATTCTAGAATGCTCATATTCATACTCAGGCTTAGTGTTGCCTTAGTAAAATTATTTCTTTAAAGCAGCTGCCAGCCATATTTTGTATGGAGGTGACACTAAGGTAGCTTTAGTCAGGAGGCTCAGACACTGATGGCAGCAGAGCTGGAGCAGCTCCAGCTCCTTCCTGCAGAGGAGCAGGCTGTGAGCAAGCCTGTGGTGCTCTCTGTAGGTCCCTGCCAGTGACCAAAGCATTCTGGATGCAGCTGCAGACCCTCCAGCAGTGCCCTCAGCTCTCCCCATCGTGCCCTGAGTGTACAGAGTGCAGAGTTCAGTGCCTGTATCCACACCTCTGTCCCTGCTGGAGAATCATCACTGCCTGAGGGAAACTGCTGGGGCTTGGAGAGTCGTCTCAGCAGTGGGCAGGGCCCATGGCTCTACATCTTTTTGTCACTTATTCTGCCAGCCTGCAGGTATGAAGGAAGTGGGGGGGAGGGTTGCTGTGGCCATGGTGACTTACCTGCAGAAGGTGCTCACTGTGGGACACACGGCTGATCTCCACCTTGCTGGCCAGCCTCAGCCCTGCCATGGCCAGGCTCCTGTCAGGGAGCCCATGCATGATGATGCTCTCGTAGCTGTACAGGTAGGTCTTGCCCATGTGAAAAACAGGCTCTGTTAGGGAAAAAATAGAACAGAAACACTTCCTTGGCTGTGACTGTTGTGGTGTTACTTGAACCAGCCCGGCAAAGAAAGGTGAAGCCGCCACAGCCAAAAACCAGGTGCAAGCAGTGGGCAAGGCAAGGCTGTAAGGGAAGGCAGCAAGGGAGCCGGGCAGGGGAGCCACTTACCAAGGTCCTGCTTCTGGCCCTCTGTGAGGAAGGAAAGAGAAGTGTTCATGAAAAAAACCATTTCTGTAGATCCTTTAATGTACTATTCATTAAGCCAGTGTGCTAATGGTTGGCAAACCACCAGTAATGGGGCTCACCCCACACCCCCAGGACACCAAGCCCATGCCAGCCCTGCTCACTAGCTGCTGCTTGCTTGGCTTTTCTCCTGCTGCTGACTTTAGCACAGAAATCTAACAGTTTACAGCTGAAGCTATAAAAGGGCTTCAGCAAATGAAGTTGTAAATATGCCTGGAAAGCCCCAAGGAGATACAATTTGCTCAGGATCACAGCGGCTGTCACAGCTCAGCAGTGATGATAAAGCTTCTACTTACCCACGAGGGCGAGCACCAGGGCCAGGATCAGTCCCTTCATGCTAAAAGTGACTGAAGCCCACAGGGGAAAATCTGTGGCTTTTATAGAAGAATTATTAACAGGCACAGTGAATTTTGTTGAATTATCAACTTCTTATCAACCACCCAACAAACCCTTTGAGGGAGAGGGGGTTGGGGTCAGGGCAATGGATATTTTTGCTGAACCAAAACCATCACAAGTTCTGTTGTTTTCACTTCACCAACTGAATGTATTGAAAGTACCTTTAGAAACAACTACCTAAAAGTATTAAAACATAGTTAAAGCCAAAATTTATTACTAAGTAAGCAAAACTACTAATTATCTTTACTCCCTGAAAGCACCTGGTGCTATTGCAGTCTGTGCTGACTTTGTCTGGGTTGTCCTGACCTGACCATAAGACACACAGCTTATCTAAGTGATAGTGGCCCAGCAGGATTGTGCAAAACCCTGGGCAGCTCTCCTGTGACCCCGTGCCCACCCTGCCCTGCTGGGAGCGGGACAGGCTGTCAGCACAGCGCTGCTCTCTGGGGACAGGGACTTCCCCCAGTGACACAAACCTCCTGTCATTGCCACCAGGGCCGTGGCTAAATGCTGCTGATGGCCACGCTTCCTTCTCTTCCAGGGCTGATGTGCCAGCCCTTCCACTGGTGTGTTTAGCACAGAGGGGACAGGGGGACAGGGTGAGGCTGGCAGGTGTTACAGATCAAACCTCGAGGCTTAACAAAGGTGGACAGCGTGCAGGCCACCCAAACTTTCACCTGCCACAACAAGGGGTGACGTTTTCACCCCATGGTGGAGACCCCACTCTCATCAGCAGGCATTTCCCTGCCCCTTTGTAGCCAAACTCACAGATCCCTCAGGCTGTTCCGGGCTCCAGGTTTGGCTTTGTTCCCAAGTCCACCAGTTCCTTCCAGTGAGGTCATGGAGTGCTCCATTAGGAATCAGCACAGATAGGGCTAAGTCAGCCCAGGGCTGGGGGCTCACCTTGGCACTGTGTGGCCACTGCTCCCCTACCAACCTTCTCCTCTCTGGCTGGGAACAAAGCTGCTGCTGCCCAGCTCACTGTGGGAAGGGACTGGATTCATTTTCTCATCCACAGAGCAGCGGCTCCTGTCCAAGACAGCTTAGTTTTTGTAATGCTGTTTAGCTGATGGGGTTTTGTAATTAGCTGTTGGGATGTAATTTATAATGTCTGACAAACAGTGGATTTTCTTCCTAGATCAAAGATCACATCTGTAGGGAAAAAAAAAAAAAGAAATTTGAAGCATGACAAATCCCTTGCCGGCTATAGAGCCTTTTACTGGCTCTATATTCAGGTCCTGATTTTTTTAACCCCTTCCCTTGTAGAACTGGTAGCACAAGATAAAAAGCCAAGCTATTCACTGGAGGGTTCTGTCATCTCTTTGGATATTTGGTAAATGTACTTAAGGATTTGAGTATACACCTACTGGCCACTGGTAGTCAAGGCTCAAAAGCTATTATGGCACAGCTATAGCAGCTGCACAAGTTTGGGTTTTTAAAAAAAAAAACATCCTGCAGGCAGCAAGGACTTGAGGTCAGCGGCAGTACAAGTAGAAAGCTGCTGTGATGGCAATATTATATGCAACAATGCTTGTATTCTCAAAATTATAATGCTACATCACTAAAACATCACACTATAACAGTCACTTCTCAAAATAAAGATCAAACAACATTCCTCAAAATAAGGGTCCTCGCTGGGAGCTGTACAGGCTGCACCCTGTACAGGTCTCCCCAAAGCCACCAGCACTGCAGACTGGGGCTGCAGAATCTCGTCCCCATCCCTCCCTTTGGGCAGCAGATGCTGCATCCCCGGTCATCCCAGCCATGCTGCTGCCACAGGGCATCTGTTCTTCTGCTTCCAGGTCACCTAAACCTGCTGGCAAGGGCTTTGTCTCTAGTGACTTCTCTATGAAACTGAAACCTCTCCTTTTCTAGGTCACTTCTTCAGTACCTCAAGAACAATTTCAACTCCCAGTCTTTGCTCCCATATATTCACAGCCCTTTTACACTTTGCTCAGAAGGATATAACCTGAATGAAAAAGAGAGAGGAAAAAAACCCCAAACTAAGGAAATTGTGATGATGCAAACAGTTTTGCTGAGCCCATTTCCCTCGAGCTGTGCTCAGCTCCCTCCACAGTGGCAGTGGTGGGGAGGAGCAGAGGCTGCCTGAGGGCTCTCCCAGGCCCTCAGCAGGTGACACCTACACCCACCTGCCTGCAGCCCCACAGGTGTTCTGGCTGCCCTGCTGATGCTCCCCCAGGCTCTCCTGCCAGGGCAGTGCTGCTGGGGTTCAGCACCCCTGGATGCTGAGGCTGCTAGAAAACAATTCCCCCAAAACTCTGCTCCAGCCTCGGCACATTGGGAAGAGAAGAGCCCCATGGGCTGCCCCAACTGGAGTTGGAAGTTTGTGCCAGCATTGCCCACAGGGGTCACATAAAGCCCTGGATTCTGCTGGATTCAGCCTGAGGTTACCTGAAAAGTCTGTGCTTTCCATCACTGCTCTGAGTTCCAGGCAAGCAGCAAACCCAGCAGCTCGTGGCTTTTCTGCTGCTGCCAGCTCCCCATCATTCTGCAGTGCAGGTTACCATGGCAGCATTTAAACTGCTTAGAATGGTATATTTAGAGCTTTTGAACATATTTCTTTTGGTACTAAGGACTTTACCTTTCTGAACAATAAAACTGCTATCCAAACAAGAAAACTCAGGCATGTGCCTCCATTGAAGGTGCAAAAGCTGCTGGAGAGAGCAAAACAACACAATTTTTACAGAATGTTCTCAAGTGTTTTCAAAATCCCATTCACCCAGTGTGCATAGTCAGCCTGCAAGCCCAGCCTTGAGGCAAGCAGGAAACACCCTGCAGGTCTGCTGGAATCCTTTGGGCCCCACTGCTCAGGGCAGAGGGGCTCATCCCTGACCATGCCCGCACAGACCTGGGCTGGGGGCAGGAGGCAGAGCCCACCTGGGGTGGGGGGGCTGCAGCCACGGCTCTTGCTGGGCACAGAGGCTGGGGCATCTCCCCCAAAGTGCAGAGGTCTGGCTCAGCTCCAGGGCCTTTGGCAGGTGCTGTGCTTGGTGTGCCTGGTGATGCTTGGTGTGCCCCACCCTGTCCTGCTCAAAGACACCAAATCACCGCAGCTTCTGCATGTGGGGCACCAGAAATGTGACCTGTTCTTGGCTCCTCAGAGATTCAGGCTTATTCCCTGAGCCTGGTGCCCCCTACAGCAGCACTGGCCCAGCACAGAGCTCTGGCCAAGCACCACAGCTGCAGGGCTGCTGCAGGGGGTGCAGCATCACACCAAGGGGATCAGGTCCTGCTGGAGGTGCACGGGGCCCCAGCACCAGGGAAGGAAGCACTGGGGGAACAAGCAGGACCACAGCTACCCAACCCAATTCCCAGTGGGACCCTGAACAGAGCCCCAGTGAACAGAACTCAAGAAGTCTACAAAATGGGGGATAAGGACAACCTATGCAGACCTCTTTCCACCACCAGTGAAATAAGGAAGCCTTCACAATTTTTTCCATGCATGGATTTATTATGAAATCAGGTATTTTATGGGCAATCATAACAGTTTCTACAATAATAAAGTTTAATACTTTAAATTACTCGGGAAGATTCCACATACAAGATCCTTGAGTACTTAATTTAGTACCTATTATTCCTTAAGACAAGGTTTTTTACACCACACAATAAAAACATGAAAGTATTTATGTTTTCTCCTATGCTGCACAGGTACAGCTTCATGTGCTGCAGTTTTCATCCTCACAAGAACATGCTATGTGTGCATCAACAGTGTCCTTCAAATCCTCTGACTTCTGGTCAAACTTCATCTGCTTGTCTGTCAGGCTGGTGGCTGAATCTGATGGGGAACGAGAAATGAAAATTAAACAGTTTACTTCACAAGTAGTTCTGCAAGCTACAGCATTTACCATGCACTAGTTATTAATTACAGCAGGCTTGGCTGTTCCTCACTGATTTACATATTCATATTTGTCTAAGTCACACAGAGATGTTCCAGGAAACCCACTTCATTAATAAGCCCAATTCTACCTTGAAAGCTACTACTTCCGTGCAGAATTTGATTAATGATACATTTAGGAAAGGGTATTACAATCTTTGAGAAAAAATAACTTGGAAAACAGACACAGCTCTATGCTCTATATAATCTGTATCTACTTTATCTAATGTTTTATAATCTACAATGCATGTATAGAAAATAAATCCTCCTATATCTCTGGGCCTGTGTGCGACAATCCTGTCCACACCTGCCCTTCTAGTACCTAAATCAGCTCAGTGAAGTAGGATCACACTGAAAGGCAGTGATATATAAAAAACACAAGGCAAGGATCTCTGTTTTGGGGCGCTGCACTTGGCCCTCTCTGGCTCAGTCTGCACATGCTGCAGTACCCAGCTTTTCAGCTGAATCGCAGCGCTGACTGCGCTGCTGTCCTGCCCTTACTTTGTTAGCCCTAAGCACCACAAAGGAGAACTCAGTTTAGATGTTAAATCCCAATGCAATGAAAACAATTAAATGTACAATAGAGAACCATCTCCCTCACTGAAGGAATGTTTGCCTATTCGTAAAGCAGGGAAAGGGCTTCAGGCAGTCGGGCAGTAAGTCCATGCCCACCTACGGCGATGCTGTATTCACGTTTCCCAAGTGGAATAACAGTCAAGTGACAATCTGTTTATACTTTTCCCAGCCCTCCCCGGTGGGATTTCTGTCGCCTTACCGGCAGGGAGGCAGTGGAAGCCCACGGTGACGGGAGCGGTCCTGGTGGGGGAGCAGCCCTTGGTGCAGCGCAGCACGGGCTCCGTGGAGTAGCAGCGGGACTCGACGCCGGCCAGCTGCACCGCCCTCTCCAGCTTCACAAAGGAGTGCCGCAGCTTGCAGGCTGCAACAGCCAGGGGAACAGCTTTTGGGATAGCGGGATAAAGCTCCGGACCCCCCCAGAAGGACCCATCTGCCAGCACTGCCCATCTGCAAACTTCCCTCTGTGAAGACTGTGTTTGGATCTCAAGTGAAGAAGATTTACTGACTGATAAATCTTTCAAATCAGCCTGTTAGATATGGAGCCCTGGAAAGCTAATCAGGATATAGAAACATAGTACTTTCCAATAAACATTTTCCAAGGTAAACTGGCTTACTGAATAGCTGTCAAACCACGTGTTAAAATGTTGAATATTCAGCAGTGGGGCTAAAGGGGAGATTTCTGACCAAATAAAATTAATCACTTGAGAATTGCGTTATTACGAGTGTCATTCAGACACAGAACTGGTCAGAGAGAGAGCAACAGTCATTGCTGCCAACAAGTAATATTGATCTCATTTTGGATTCCCAGGACAAACAGTTACAAGTGAGAAGCTAAACAGACCACAATTCATTCCTAGATATAAATTTTATGTCTTCAAATTTCAGCAGCTTCCACCATATGTTAAATGGAAACATTTAAGAATGTGGTCACCACCAGCCACAGAAATATTGTTGTGGATGTGTATGTTGACTCCATATCCATCTAAAGCAAGTTTGTTGTCCAGAATTTGTGACAAAAACATGGAAGGATGACAGCTAATGCAGAGCTAGACATGCACAAGCCATCTCCAGGGCCTGAGGAGACTTCCCACCGGGCAAGTCTCTACAGATGCAACGTGCCCGTTCTCCTCAAGCACTGTGGTGTGATATTGCATCATAACCTCAGCTGAGAGCTGCACACCATAGGATCCTAATCTACAGGAAGACTTAAAATGCAGCTTTTTCATTTCAGCCATGTAATTAAGTCCCTGGACTGCTCATCTACTTTGTACATACCAAACATGAATGCTTTGTTTGACAGGTTGCACTGGTTCAAAAACCGGGTGGTCAGCCCTGGTAATAGCTACTAATCCCCATCTGATTTTTTGATGGACTAATTGCTGAAAATTGATGTCCAAAAAATGGGGTTGTGCTTAAAGAAAAGCATTGCGTGTGAAGCTTATCCTCTTTCTGATCCTCATCTAAAATACTTCAAAACTGAAACAAAGATTTTGATTCATCTTATTTTTTGAACTACAACTAAGTTGTATATTTTGGCTTGTTTAACCTGTGATTTCTTATCTCTTTCTCACCTTGCAAGTAATTTTAAAACTTAACATATAACTTAATAATTAATCTTCTAATATGTTTTTAATTACCAAAATATATATGGATTTTAAATTTTCTGAACAGATTCTATATTTCCTGAACAACTGCAGTAATATTATATTAAATTAATTAGAGCTTGCATACCTCCTCTACAAGGCCTTTCTTCCAAAATCCAAGAATGCCCAAAGTTCACTGCATCTTTAGCTACATATCCGTTAGGCATCCGGTATTCCTGTTCACATTCCGCATCGTATTTTCCACACAGTCCACACATTTTGCCTGCCATCCATAAAGCAACTTGGATCTTGGAGGGAAAAGAAGCAAGAAGTACTTCAAGTTCAAAAATATGATACCTATGGAGCACATTTTTGCTATGCAGGTCCCTTCCAGTGTAAGTTAACGCACAAACATTTAAAATCTCTTTGATAAGAATTCAAAAGGCTCTGACAGTCAGATGCCAAACTCCTGTGGGGCTGCAGAACCTATAAGTGATACAGTCTTTATAACTTACTGTGCCAGTCTAGGATGGGAAGTTATTCATGCTCTAGACTATTAATATGCTGAAGCTTTTTTCTGATGGTTGTTTTGCTAGTACAAGAGACAGATATGAAGCAGTTTACCAACCCCCTTACGTTCCAGCTTCATGTTAATTTGAGTGCAGACTTTACACCACTCATTGATCTAACAAGAATGGCTGCATTTTTGCTGTTTTGGAGAATTATACAGCTGTAAGAACGGTGTCAGGAGCTGAAAACTCATTTTTCTTGCAAAGGCACTGCTGACTCAGGGTGTGTACACTCACAGAGCCACTTCCCAACACACATCTGTACTGCAAGAACAGAATACTTTTGTTGATCAAGGATTCTCATTTCTCACACTCAGAAATAAAGAGCAGGACTGTGCAGTCCTGCAGCATTGTCTTCCCTCTGGGGTTTTTTGTGCCCTGCACGCACTTGCCTTTGCCACTGTACACCCTTGCCTTCATACATACAGATTTAAGGGAATCCTATGGAAATATCTTAAATACACAATCTTATGAAGAGGAGGAATGATACCCTGAATGTGTATCCATCAAAGTACAGTTTATCAATGCCATAGGCTGGGGCGAGAAGTACAAGCCCTTGATTTTCACTGTGGATCCACAGAGAAGCACCTAGAAGGAAAAAAACAAAACAAAACAAAACCAGACCAAACCTAGCTTCTTTAGGAGAGAAAAAAAGCAACTGTCATATTTCTAAAATGTTCTTTTCTTCAAAATTTCTCAATCACCCTATTCAAGAAACAAAAATATAGAGGAAAGCAATGTAGAAATGGGCATACATAGAAAATGGGTGTTTGCAAAAGGATGGAAGAGAATGTTAATGGTCATGGACTTATTAATTTTTTGAGGTTACTAATGTAATCACATTTATGTCTATAAATTGTTATTGAGCTGTCGATAGTATCTCTGTATTTGTGCAGATTAGCCAGGCTCTGAGTGCACTGCATTGGAATATGGAAATATGAGGAACACCATGACTGCCACTGGGGCCATTTCTAGCACAAATATCACTTCCCAAGTACATACCAAATAGGACAGAGCTCAGCACTGGTACATGCTAACCCAATTTCAGCAAGATTTAGCCCAATTCACTTATTGCAACTCTTCAGTCAGAAGACCCACACTGCATACAGCCCCCGACTGCACAGCACAGGATGAAACAAGGTCTTCCTGTACTTTTCACAGAAACAAACTATTCCTGTTTTGGAAGAATCAAGTAGGCTGTATCACCAGCTCTCCATACCTATCCCTGGCAGAATGCAAGCCAAATTTATACCTACAAATCAAATCAGGAAAAACATCGATATACAAGTCACGTGTAGTGGATTTTAGAAAAGCTCTACTTTTTTAATCAAGAGAAATTTGATAGCATAGCCAAAATCTTCTCAAATTTGGGACTACAACAGCACCTGCAATGATGTACAAAAAGGTGGGATCTTCATGTTAATGATATCTTGCTTATTTAGGCTACTTCAAGAGCTTCACACTCTAATCAATCTTTCTAAGTGTCCCTCTGTACGTGAGTAAAGTACATATTAAATATTACCTTAAAACCAAAGAAACACCAATTGAATACAAATCACCTTCTCAAGATTCCTTCTCTTTCGTCCTTTCTCCCAAAACAGGTGTGAAAATTGAGCAGCCAATGCTGCCTCACTCACCAGCAGATGTCAATGACACGTTTGTTGGGCTCTCAGCCCCGTCCACCAGCAGCTTCACCCGTCCGTTGGCAGGGCGCATGTCGACCTCACTGCAAGGACAAGAGTGCTCACACCCTGCCTGTGCCACCCTCACAGGCTCACAGTGACAGAGGCAACTCCCTGCTCCCTGAATAGCTCATTTCAAATGCTGAAATTACATCAGAGGTACCCTTGTCACCTAAGATGCAGGATAAGAGCATCAAGGTCACATTCAATATGCGCAGAAAATATTTAAGGGGAGTGCTGAAAGCTCGTGGGCTGCTAGCCCCTGCAGGAAAGCTCAGATGGGAGCTCCTCTGATGCTAAATGTGGGCAATGAGGTCCCCCACGCTCCCAGCATCTGGCAGAAGTTACTTACTGATTGCCAAGCTTGATGTTGATTGCTTTCAGGTTTACAGCTTCTTCTGCATTCTTCATCATCACCAGGAACTTAAGGTCAGAGCTGCAGTCCTGAGCCAAGATGTGGTAGCAGTCTGCTGGCATGGTGTAGTTAAATCGAACTTCATTAAAGGTTGTGACCTTGTTGTAGGAAACTGAGCATTGAGCTGGTTAAAAAAAAAAAAAAGGCCAGTGAGTTTTGTCTTTTCCATGAGAGAAAGCCATTAAATTGTGTGGTTTGTTTTTAGTGCCATATTATTTTAGCTTCGTATTTTTTTCATTATGTGATCTTTTCATATGGCTCACAGGGACTTTTGGATAGTAAACACCCATAAACTCTTAAAAAGGCATATAAAGTGTGTTCTTCTATCTAACAAAAAAATATAATTGACAGAAATTTAAAATTTTATCAATTCAGATAATTTGTATCTTGATCCCTGAAATGATGATTTCTGTTCTACATGCACAGTATTTTCTCTCAGTTAAACCATCCTCATATTATTACAGAACATTTCCTAATTAACTGAGATAAACAATGCCAGAAAAATTTACAAGGTGTCCAAATAAATTGTGAGACTGAAGTTGTCATGCTTCTGAACCCAATTAGATCTGACCTTTCAAATGCTCCAGCACTGCAGAAGGGGCTTTAGCAAAGACATTCCAGCTGGGAGGCTGCAGCTCTGAGGCAGATATCCTTGGACCTACAGGAAGTGACAGGGGAAGCCTCATGGCTTTTTCATAGAGGGTAATCTGAAAAGGAATTCAAAAGCACATTCAAAATGTACCTGTGCCAGCAAACAGCTAGGATTTTTTTTTCCTATTTCTTCTACTTTTATTGTGAAGACTTTACGTGAACCCAACTCATCTGACTCGTTGTCCATGAGGATTTTGCTTTTGCTCAGTTTTCTCTCATGGTGTGAGAGAAGTCATTCAGGTATTGTTTGGGGGAGGATGAATTACTCCCTTTCAAAGATGGTGAGGTGAACACTTATAGAGACACTACAGATGGAAACTCATGTCTTATGAGTACCCACATCTCTCTCCATGAAAAGAATCACTATATCGACATCCTTGCATGAAATATTACAATGATAGAAATATATAAAAGTAATTTTCATCATATGCACCCAAACTAGTGCTAACTTATTTTTTCTTTCTCAGAATTGACCCACTGTAATTAAACAGTCACACTTTTCTACTAGGAATAAAATAGAAGAGCGATAAAAATATTTCATAATTACATCAGGAAGCTTGATAACAACATCACACGTCCTTGGAGAAGTCAGAGCCACGATCAACCTGGCTTGTCGAGAAGGATTCTTGTCCGTTTTTTCAGAGAACCCCAGCATAAATGCAGCCCCAGGGACAAACTTGTAAAACCTTCAAAAGTTCAAATCAGAAAGATTTAGTGAGATGGAGAAAAAAAAGGCTGCACACATCCCAGCTAGATTGTCTCCCACCTGTGTGTAAGCAGCATAACAATCTTCAGGATCCCTGGTTATGTCCTCACACCCATTCTCTGCTCTCTTCAAGTGTTAGTGAAAGGAAGGATCTGTTCCTCAGTTTGCAGTAATTAAGGCAAATATCAAGAGCTACTGTACATTAAAATAAGATGTAATCTCAATCAGCTTTTATGTCCAAAGGCAGTACTTGGACAGATCAGAGAATAAAGTATCAGCCAGTACTTAAGCTGCTAGAACCTCGTGTGCAGATGCTGATTTTTCCCAGTTGACCAGCATTGTTAACAAGTGTCACTGAAGACTCAACTCTCACCATTCTGCTACAGATCTGATGCTGGAAGGAACTTTAGGCCACTCCAGTTTCACTTGTACAGCAGGGTGGGCAGCAAACTGCCCTGTTACCAGCTCAGATGAGACCTTGTAGTCCTGGCAATTCCGTCCCCATTTCAGGTAGGCCTGTGATGGAGGGATAACAGTCCATTTTTTAGTGCCTGGAGCATTCCTGTGATGCATACAGGTCTGTACAAGCCAGTTTTGAGCCTTACCTTTGCCTTGTGAGCATTGTGGACTGAAGCATCAGCACAGAGCTTCCACTTGCTCGAATCTGTGAGGTTTGACACAAATACCTGCATGCGGGGCCTGAGGGAGTCAATATCAGCGTACACCACCAGCTGGAGGCCTCCTATCTTCTTATCATCACGGATGCCATGCAGAAAAACTGCCAATACTGGGGTTTTAACATCTCCCAAAAACTTTGGCTAAGAGGAAGGGGGAGAAGGCATGCAAAACATATAATTATAGAAGAGTTACCATGGAACATTTTAGATGCAAGATCTAGATGGATAAATGAAAAAATAAACAACTCAACCACAAATATATACCAGCATATGTATCACACCTATATACATGCCTATAAAACCTCATGCACATGTCTTTAATGTGCACGTGCCTCTGCATGCCAGATGGCTTTTATCACTGTGTTTTTATGAGCCAAAATCTGTGCCATTTCCTGAGCTACAGCTGATACCATGGAAATAGTCATATAATTAAAACACAGTAATGACTATATGATTTGGGCTTCATTGTTGGTATCCAGCCTGTGAATAAAAGAAAGTGGTTCAGTTTGAGCATCAGCTGCCAGTTGTATGCGTCACTCATTCCCACAGCAGGAACAGCCCCCACTCATCTCCTCTTGTTTATCTGTCTGGGTCCTGTGCTGGCTTTCTCCTCACTGGGAGTTCTGTGGGCCAGGCAGGTTTTGTGTTTGCACTGCAACTCAGCACAGAATATAATCCAGGACGTTTTCTCCAACATCAAGAACCCCTTCCCTTGGAGAACAGCCTGAAGTGCATCATGACCTTCAATGTCTTCACTCCATCATCCTCAAGCCTGCACTCATCTGCCTGCAGGTGCTCCATGCCCCCTCTGGAGCGTGCCTTTTGCTACCACCAATGTCCTCACACTGGCACTGCAGCACCTCAATCTCCCTCCAGGCTGCAGAGGTCCCAAAATGAGTCTCTGCAGGCGTCTGTTGGGTGGGATTTCCATGAGGGAAGGGCTGTGATGCAAGTAAGAAGGATCCTCACTGCCGAGGGAGGTGCATGTGGGAATTATTGTGCATGTCTTGACTGATACTGAGACTCAAGAGGTTGGCATTTCTCCCTTCCCATGATTATTGTTGTTGTTATTATTATATACAATTTTACTGTCAGTGCACAGCCACTCTGACATTATTCCAAACTGTCAAAACCCCCTAAAAATGATAAAAATGATGCAACTAACCCATGAAGCTCGAGATGTGGCATGACTGGATCTGGCAGAGGAATGTGAGCTGTCAATTTGGTCATCTGGGAGTTTTCTTTTTGGGAACTGCAAAAAAAAACAACCAAACAAACAAAAACAAACAAACAAAAATCAAACCACAACAGGCTTAAGAAGGTAACTTCAAAGCATGCTTGAAGAAATTGCACGAGGCAGTCCTGAGCCATACTCTCTGTCATGGCATTTGGCTTTGTCCTGCTTACTACACAGGATCTAACTCTGAAAAATGTTGTTTCCCCACACATAATTGACTCTTCATGGCCCATAAGGACCATACCTAGATGAGAATTCCCCGTATGAAAAAACAATGGACCAAAGCAAGTCAAATTTAATCAGCTTCTCACTTCAGTATGAAAGATCAGAAATTCTGCACAGGCCTGATGAACTGGAAGCTAAACTGAATGGACCAACTGAACAGAAAGGAGCATCTGAGTGGACACACACTGCTCAAATGGTACTTTTTGAGGAACATTAGGCTCAATACACTGCTCTGGCTGGCTCATGCCTTGGTAAGAATCTCCTCAACCAAAATACTATGAAATAAGGCATCCTCCTACATTTGTCCACATCGCTATCCTCATGTATGTGCCGTGATTCCAACCCAAGAAACCAGGTGATCAAAGCCAATCAAAACCAGGTGATCAAAACCAATCAAAACCAGGTGATCAAAGCCTCTGATAGTTCCTCCAAAGTGTGCAGCTCCAGTCTGTTTTATTGCTTTGGAAGAGGCTTTGCAGCTCCTTTGCACAGCCACAAGTGGCTTCTTGTGCACAGCACAAAAGGGAACACGGGTCTCTGTCTTTACCCATCTCAGAAGAACCACCACAGTTCTAATGTTATCAGTACTGTAATTTTCCTCAACAAAGATTACAAGTTGCCATTAAAGTCTCCATTTGACTGTTGACAGATTTCATACTTCTTTTAGTGAGGAAAGAAAAACTCACCTCTTGTCTGTGTGCTGATTTAAAGCGGTACTGATAAATCTCATGAGCCCCCTTTGAAAATGACAAAAACAAGATGATTAGAAGTCTCAGAGGAAAAGAAATGCTGCAATTGTATGAAAGTCTAAGAACTGGAAATTAAATAAGGAATTTACTGATTATCATTCATACATAGTTCTGTGTGCTTAGTCACAAGCACATAATGCAAGATGAAGTCATTTATATAAAGCATTAATGTTTCGGCCATAAAATTAAAACAGAACTATGCAATGTTTATGGACAGCAAATTGTCAAAAAACCCATTTCCTGACAGTAACAAAATTTTCAACAACTTGTGAAAACTTTTGAGATGGAGTAGACATCTGTGACAATGATTGCAGGTGTGTTTGTGGAATAAAGTTTTCAATTTTATGCTGCTAAAATCTACTGGTCAGCTCCTAATGTCCTGACTTGTCATGCAAAGCCAGTCGCCATCAGGAGCATGATTAGTAGCATCAGTTGATTTACTGACAAAATTACCCATATTTTGGAATATGCACTGCTGCTGCTGCTGCTGCCACCTTCCAGATGTCCTGAATGATGTTCATGGCTGTGGTGGCTCAGTGACTCACTGCTGCTGCTGCCATTCACGTGCCTCGAGTGATGCCCGTGGCTGTGATGACTTGATGACTTCCTGCTGCTGCTGCTACTGCTGCTGCTACTACTGCTGCTCTTGCTACTTCTATCACTGCTGCTGCTGCTCTTGCTACTGCTGCTACTGCTCTTGCTACTGCTGCTGCTTCTGCTGCTGCTACTGCTGCTTTTGCTGCTGCTACTGCTGCTCTTGCTGCTGCTACTGCTACTACTTCTGCTACTTCTGTCACTGCTGCTGCTGCTCCTGCTACTTCTGTCACTGCTGCTGCTCCTGCTGCTGCTCTTGCTACTTCTGCTGCTACTGCTTTTGCTGCTGCTACTACTGCTCTTGCTACTGCTACTCTTGCTGCTTTTGCCACTGCTACTGCTCTTGCTACTTCTGTCACTGCTGCTGCTACTCTTGCTGTTACTTCTACCACTGCTGCTCTTGCTGCTTGCATCTTTGTTTCTTGCTTGCTCTTCTTGATTATTCTCATCTTCATCACCAGCCTCTTTATGACGAGGAGAAACAGCAGATGATGAGGAAGAGGAGACAGCTGAGGAGGCAGAAGATGAGCTGGAGGGATGTTTGGCATCAGGGTCTGCCCCAAGCTCTGTAAGCACAGTGTTTTCTTTCTTTGAAGGTCGCTTCTTCTGGTGTCGTGTTTTATTTTCAATCTGCAAACACAATCCGAGAGGTGCAAAAGAGAGAATACATCTGGTCCTGTTTTTGCAAAATAAAACTTCTGTGGGTGTCGGACAAAGCTGGGTTCTCACACCAGCTTTTCAAGGAAAAACCACCTCGCTGCCTCACTCACAGCAGAGGCTGCAGAATTCCCTCAGATCCACTCCATCCAGCTGAAATCCAGCCCAGCCCACCTTGCTGGATGCACCCCACAGGAGCAATACCTCAGCATGGGGCACTGGCACCTTCCAAAACAGCCCCAGCCTTTCTTTGCCATGCCAGCTTCCCACACTGCACTTCTAATTCTTGCCCTCATTCGGGGGGAAATGTTCCCCACAGCCATACTCAAAGTCACTTGCCTTGAACACATTGTCAATGCCCAGAATCTTCTTCAGTTTGGCTTGAATGTCCCCATAGAGAGATGATTCACCCTCTTCCTCCGACTCCGAGTTTACTTCATTAACTATTTTAGAAGCTGCTCTGGATCCTGCCTGAATCTCCAGCTGAATTTTGTCGATATCAGCATCTGTTTCAACTGCACACCAATTGCACACATTAGAAAGCCATACTGCTTCAAATAGCACTGCCAAGCCTAAGATGCTCAGCGTTTTACCTGGGATCAAGACTATTTTAGCTTCGTGTTCTCCGATGAGCCTGTGCAAGTAGGTGTTTTTCAGGAAGCTGGCATCTCGTGACCTTCTGGCAAAGCAGAGCTGACAGCCGAGGTGATGCAGCTTGACACAAACGTCTCGTTTGTGAGCTTTTCTTCCCGCCACGTGGCCAAGATCCTCCGGAGAGCCGTAGGCACGTTTCCTTGGCGCGCTGTCGGCTCCCGGCTGCGTTAGAGATGAGATGTGAGCGCCACTGGGAGCGTGTCACAGCAAGAGTGGGACTACAGACAGCCACTGTGGGAGGGTAAATATTAGTGTATAAGCCAAAAAAATGGGTTACCTTTGTGAAGTCTTCACTGGAAGCTCTGGCTGATGGTTTGAAAGGTTCTTCCGCAATATTTGATGAAGCATCTCCTGGGAGAATTGCGGTTCTCTTTTCAACACCTAGCTCTCCTAAATTTCTTGATACGGCAAAAGCCTTATGTCTGTTGAGATATATGCAAAAAACAGTCAATTATTCCAGCCCCTCGTCTTTGGATTCATACATCCTTGTAAGCACCATGTGACAGCGCAGAGGTAAGATATTTGACCACAGGAATTATATATCAATGTAGAAATATAAACATTATTGAAGACAAAAAAAAAAAAAAAGAGTTCATGACAAATATAATTTTTTATATTGCAGGAGGTTTTCAAAGTCTGGATAAATTTCAACAAAGTTCTCAAAACACCAAATGTATTCCTTCAAGCACATAAATAAAAATCCTTAAAAGACAATAAAATAATAAAAAAATAATAAGAACACAAAACCATAAACAATTTAATATAAAAATTACACTGGTAAATAATTCAGGTATCTTCTGATTTTTAGCTACTCCATTTGTCTCCTTTGTGCTTTACCCAAAGGTTCTGCTACACACTGAAGAATCACTTGGCCTCTCTAAAGACCTCTGTGGGAGGTCAGTCAATAGTGAACTTTGTCAGGCTTCAGCAACACAAAATATTCTGAAGTCATGTTACTGTACCTTCCAACCACTAGCTCAGTTTCCTCATGGCATGGATTTGTTTCAATCTTAATATTTTTCAGCTTCATGTCTATCTTGGCATCAAATTTCATTGGCACTCTTGTCAGGACCTTGCCTTGAATTTCCACAGCTTGTTGGAAGTATTCTGTGTTGACACCCATTGTTGCAAATTTCTGTATGTATAAGCTGAAACAGAGTGCAGCAGTCAGGTGTAAGGAAGGTGCTCTTTTCACCCATGTGGTTCTGCCTTCCCTTAAAAACCTCCTTCATATGGAGAGCCTCAGAAACCTGCCGTACCTGGGGTTTATGTCAGAATGAATCTGCACAGTGGATTCGAGCAACTGGGAAGGTCTAAAATCTCCAGTTAAAGGGGGAGCTATCTTTCCATCAACTGCAAATGCAAGAACAATATTTAAACATTGTAAAAATGAAAGAAAGGAGTCAAACATAAGCAGTTTCCAATAGGAGGTAGTGTTTTTGTTAGTACAGCAAATACAGCTGGAAAAGAAGACAGACTTTGGGGTGCATGAAACCTTTCACGATTCTGAAGAATACTGAAAATATAGAGGAAGCTTGTTATGAAGGCAAAGGTTCTGAAGCAACACATTGAAAATGGAAATAAAAATATACTGAGAAATTGAAGAGCTGACCCAAAAGAGCCATCCTCTCCAGCCTGTTGAGCTGCCTGTCAGGGGCTGCCTGACCCCCCAGAGCAGCAACTGCTCCCACCAACTCAATGTTAATATTGACACAGAAATCCTGAGGGTGCCTTCTTTTACAAAGTTTGAATTTTAAAAGACAATGAACAAGAGCCAATGGCAGAGGAAGATTTCTTGTAACAAGTCACCAATTATATTTTCAGCTGTGGACTGCCCTTGGAAATCAACAGCCCAGATGACTTTCACTCATTTTGCAGCCCATCCCCAACTTGGCTATAAGGTTGTTATTTAAAAAACCCAAACAAGCACACAGAAGACACACAAGGGGCAGAGCTGCAAAGATGTTACTAAAGCAAACTGACAAACCAAAAACCAGCAAAGAGTGGGTACGTGGGAGAGCACAAGCACATGTTCATCACCCTTCATTCCTTACATGGTGTCAGCAGATATTGGAATCAGTCTTGCCTAATTTAAGTCTGCTGCAAAGCCCACAGTGTGATCACATAATTAACTTCTTGATGAGGATTAGCATGTTTGTTGTTTTAAAAGAGAGCTCCAATCTCTTTCACAGGCCCTCTTCTCTTCCTCCTTCCTAATGCTACTAACAGCGCTCTTTTGATTGTTTTCTATTTTCTTCTCTTTTTAAATCAACATTGAATCCTTAGGTTGTGTGTGCACCTCTCAGGAACCACCCCCTTCTACCCATGTCTGCATCAGCTCCCCAGGCAGCTCTTGTGGTTTTTTGGCCTTGAACATTGAGGCCTGTCTCTCTCTGGTTTCCCAGGTTCTCATCTTGCCTCTTCTGTCGTCAACGCATTCAAAGTCACTGCACAAACCAGTGCATCCAGCCTGTCTCCCAACACTGCCCCGCTCTCCAACACCAAACCCAGTTCTTTTCCCGACCCCCTGGCTCCGCTCCTTTCCCCGGCCCTGTCCCTCCTGCCCAGCCGCCCCGGCCCGGCTCACCGCTGGCAGCCGCCCTGGCCAGGGCGGTGCTGTAGGAGCTGTACTCCAGGGGCAGCCCGGTGCCCGTGGGCACCACGTAGCGCAGCTCTGCCAGCCACAGCGGCTGCGCCCACTGCGCCGCCAGCCCCGCGCGCAGCTGGGCCGCCAGCCTCCTCAGCAGCGCGCTCCTGTCCGCCGGCTCCAGGACCGCCTGCAAGGACACGGGGACACAGCACGGGGCCACGGGGAAGGGCAGCGCTGCCCCGGGCCCCAGAGAGAGCAGGGCGCCCCGGTACCTTCACGGCCTGCTGCAGCGCTTCCTTGTTGATGTTGATGTAGGCCAGCTCTTGGCCAAAGAGTTTGAAGTAGGCTGATATCAAGGGGGTTTCTGCCGGCAGCTCCTTCCATCCCAGCAGCTGGGGAACAGATAAAGAGACAAGCAAAGTTTCTTCATGGAACACTTCGTAAATAATAATTTGTCCTAAACCACCCGTAACTAAACCCATCACTGGCCAAGCTGCCCTTTCCCTTTGTGAGATTTCCCACTGTAGATAGCACGATGGCACTAATTCACTCTTCCCTCCACCATTGAGATGTCCACAAATGTTTGGTATCCCAACGCAAAAATGTTCACACACAGGGTCTGAGCCGTTAGTACCACTGCACCCAGTTTGAAAGCACTGCAAAAAAAAAAGAATCTTTTCTCTTGAAGACAAAAGCATATTCTTGTAATCTAGGTGAGGCAGATGAAGGGAGAGAGTAGGAAGCCTGCCAGGCATGTGACACACTGTGCTGCAATGCCTGCTATTCCCTTCCCTCCTGTGCTCCTCCTGCAGCCATCTCTGAGCTGGGGAGGAGGCAGAGCCAGAGCAAAAACTGGCAGAAGCTATTGCAGCCATGGCAAATGTCCCCTGAAGTCCCCACTGCACATCTCTCCTTCACAGAAATACTTGAGCTGACTCCTAGGAGAATAGTTTGCCTCCTGATACAGGGCTTAGCTAGAGTGAGAAGCATCGCCAATGCCCCTTCACACAACCCACACGTTGTATTACTGCAAATACCTACAGCTTTTCCAATCTCCTTTATCTTTTTGTATGTGGAATATTCAGCAAATGGGATATTTCGTTTCACGATGACATCTGTGAGGCCTTCCACGCGGACACCAACCTACCAAAACAGCGTGAGAAGGAGCAGTCTGAAACATGCTTAAAGAGGAAACTTTGTGAGCAGTTCTAATTTGAATTTGATTTATTATTGACTTAGGTAAATATTTACCTCCACCAAATCAGCCACCGACCCTGCAGAATATGCCATCAGCTTGGAAATGATTGCTGATGGGAACATCGTTCCTGGGCTGTTCATAACAAGGACATCTCCAGCAGCACCAACTTTATAGTTATCTATGGCAGAAGAACACAAGAAGCACCTCTTTTCTAACACTCTGTTTATCATTCAAGATCATATTTCTGCAGCTATTTCCACTGCCAACTTTAGGATAGATCATTACATCAACTCTAACTGTTTGGGCAGAAATTATTAAATGGCTACTCTAAACATATGAATTTCACATTTAATTTAATTTCTCACTGAAACAAAGAATGCCATATTTCTCCAAAGGACTTAATATTTTAAGAATGGATTTCTGAAGTGAAAGTTTCCTGATCACTGAAACACTTACTCACCAAAGTAACCACCAATACGTATGACCTTGCTGTAGCGATAGCTCAGCCTGTCCAATTTGGGGGCCAGCAGCTTAAGGGCGATATTGCAAGCTGAAGATCTAAACAAAATGAGAAAGGAAATAGTATCCAGAAACAAGCTCATGCCAGTAAATAAACTGACTTCAGTTTCAGCACATGCAGAAGATCATAATTGGCTGAAGAGCACCTGCTTTGTTCCTGTCTCTACTCACATGTTGTACGTGTATGGCAACCGGCTCTTGGACAAAGCCTTCATGTGGGAATACACAAAACTGGCCACTTGCAAATTGCTCTCCTTCATGGCCACGTTGGCAATGGTTGTTATCAAGGGGAGGGCAGGCCTTGTCTCAAAGATAACGGCACAAGCCATCATCCGCACTTCGGGGGGCAGCGACTCGTCAGCGAGGATCTGGATGAGATACCCCTGCACCTGCAGAGACAGAACAGGGTCTGGAATTACCAGTAACTGAAACCATTTTGCAAACTGGATCCACACCTAACCCACAGGAAATATGGGAGAGGGGATCATTATCCCTGCAGAAAAGTGTCCTGATCTCTTTTACTGCAGGGTTCCACATAACTTTACTAATATAACTGGAGGGACCATGGTGGAACAGCGCCATGAAACCACTGAAATGGAAATAAATGTCCATCTATCAACCCATGACAATCCAAAAGGCTTCAGCCTTGCTTTGTGCATTATGGACACTCAAATATCAGTGAACACCTTTGGAAGAAAAAATTGTTCTTAATAAGACAGATTCATTGTTTGAAGTAACTCCACTGACTCAGTGAGCATGCTTCACTATTTTAGACCAGTTTTAAAAGGGTTCAGCAGTTCACCAAAGACAGTCTGAGTGAATGGATTCTCATATGGGTACAATACCTAAACGATCTGAAAGTCTTGCCTACACTTTCTGTGACAGCAACCTGAGTGTGGGTCAGCGGTGACTCACCCAGCCTCAAGGGAAGGGTCTAAAAGAGGCAAAGCCATGCTGACATTTAGCCCAAGAGTTTAACAGAAAGTGTCTCTCATCCTGATTACAGAGGCAATTTCAATTATATGTCTGACTTTTAGGTGGCTAAGTGTCTACTATCTATAACTAGCTCAGGACTTAGTTAGTTACAACAGATGATAAAAGCAACACTGCTTTTATAATTCAGAAGATTCCTACTGACTAAATATCATTACATCTTAGCAGAAAACATCAGATAAATGTAAAACTGAGTAGTATTGTTCTCAAAAATAATCTTTGTTTGAAAAAACTGAATCCACACACGATAGCATCAAAATCATTACACTTATGGTACATATTGTAATTCACTAAGTAAAGAAAATCTACCAGATCCTACATACTGTTTTGCAGTCCTTCCAAGCAATTTTTCTCAAGGCCATTATGGCATCAATCTGAATGTGGATGGGGATCTCAGAAGCACTGGATGAAAAGATGGGAAGGAACTTGAGGATGCGCTTGATGCTGGCTGGCTCTCCCATGTTGCCAATGCACTTCAGAGCCAATTTCATCTTGTCCTCGCGGCCCCTGCTGATCGCCTCGTCGGCCAGGTCATGGATGGGCTGCAAACAAAGCACAGGTCAATCAACCTTCTCACTCTGGTGTACAGACTGTCCACAGTGTCCCCCTTACCCACCGAAAAGCCTACCACAGTAAAGCAACTGGCTTTGATAAAAATCACTCAGCAGTGGTTTCTCTCAGGATTTTACCCTTGCAATGTGAAAACTGTGTTTTCAATGATGAAGCAAATGATTACATTGACAAAATCATTTGATGCCTTTGTTCTGAAGAAAACCTACAAAATGTGTGTTTATATTTCCAGTTACCCTTTTTATACTGCATATAAAAAGAATTAAGCTAATATAATGAACATTACTAAGCTATTTAAAAAAAAAACTTGGCAAAAAGCCACCTACCTGGAGAACTTCTTTAGGACAAGCTGAGGTCTGAGAACAGTATCTATTCACCACAGAACTGTATCCCAAG
Organism: Fringilla coelebs; assembly: GCF_963513975.1. Lineage (NCBI taxonomy): Eukaryota > Metazoa > Chordata > Aves > Passeriformes > Fringillidae > Fringilla > Fringilla coelebs. Next base: position 14,308,073 of record NC_140067.1, read on the forward strand.
CTGGCAAGTTGTTGAAGCACGGGATTTTTCTGGATTCGAGAACTTGTCACTAGATCCTGGGAAGAAGAAAAACATTTCATTTCATTTCATTTCATTTCATTTCATTTCATTTCATTTCATGTCATTTAATACAGTGCTTCACAAAGCTTTCAGAGCAGGAAAACCATCAGATCTTATTGGAAGGGATCAATTTCAGAATGATTACTGTTCTTAGCTAAACAAATTAAAGTAGGTTGTAGACAATATATTTGGAAGCTTTACTTAGGAGCTTAATTCCCCACTAGTTTATACACATATAAGCTTACATAGCTACATTTTGATTTTCGTCAACTGAACACTGAAAATGTTAAGATTATGGATAAATATCAATGTATAAATGGAATACCTCTAGAAAAATGTGCAACTCAATTATATTAATGATGCATTTTCACATAATTTCTGCTTTTCCTGTTTAAGAATATTGGCTAGAGATGGCAAAAATCCTTCTCAGAATTAATGGTTCATTATTGTGTCAATGCATTTGATGTTTGCACTAATACTTTTACTGCAGCATTTTCCACTTCATGGACTAGTATGCAATTGAAAGAGCTGCTCAAGTGACATAACACCCCAACCATCATTTGTTTCAGAATTAAGAGATTAAAGGGATTAAGTTTGGTCTGTAGAAGGCATGCCATGTGATCCCTGAAAATTAAAATGGGAATTATTCCCAGAAGCTCTTATAAGAAAAGGCCTTTATATCAACATAGAGAAATGAAGGCATAGAACTATCCTCTAACAAATGGCATGCCAAAAAAAATTCACGGGTCAAGGTTTCCACAAAATTAGCATACACAGGAGGAGAATCCAGCCTCTAATGTACTTCATCACAGGTTGTTGAGTATCATTCCAGGAAAGATTCACATGGCTTTACTCACCGCTGCTATTGGAACGGTGTGTTCATCAGCTTTTGTTAAATGGAGAGCAAAGGGAACACTGAGCAGAGCCTGAAGGTAGCTGAGGTCATCACTGCGGATCCTGCTCTTAATGAATTTGAGAGCTTCTGCCGTGCCCGTCGCAGAAACTGCGCTCAGCAGCCATCGCCTGCAGAGAGATTTTCAAAAATCCTTCATTTCAGCTCCCAGGTGTCACAGAACCAGAAGAGTTTCTTCCAGGCTGATCCAATGCGATACCTGTAGCGGGGTTTATCTGAGCACTGTCTCCAGATGGATTCCAGGGTGTCAGCACTTGTCAGCTTGCAGAGCTGGACGAGCTCCAGGAAACGGTACGGGAGATCATCATGGAAATCTTGTTGGTTGTTCAGGACTATGTGTTGCAGAGTTTCGATTATCTGTTACAAAACACGAGACGGAGGGCATGCATGATTACAGTCTTTGGAATTTATGATCAGGGGTTTTATTTTTAATTAGGAAAGCAATTTGGAAAAAATACCCGTTGCTCAGGGTTCTTGGTCTTGATGAGCTGCACTGCCATCTGCGGCAGCACTGCTGGGAACTGGTACCGAAGGCCTCCGTAGCTCTGCAGGGAGATGTCTGGGGAGCTCCCCCATTCGCTCTTCACCTCCAGCAAGGTGAGTTGTTGTCTGTCAAGAGACAAGAGTCACAGGAGAAAAGCATTATCTCTCTTCATCCTCATGTGAGTTTTGTTTGTTTGTTCAGTGATACTGTGATGGTAACTGTCTTACTCTTTAAAAAGTTTTCTTATCAAAAGAAAACCTTTAGTTAATGAATAAAGCTTTCCATCTAGAACAAAATGGCATTGGAGTTATCTACAATGAAGTTGTTTCTGAGGAGAAGCAAAATCGCTGTCTGCTTACCTGGTGTAATGAATGATCTTATTTCTACATACACTTTCTTCCTCCTGACACTACAAATTAGCCCCTTTCCAGAACAAACAGAGCAGTAAAGTAGCATTCTTATGGTGTAAGCGAACAAACCAGCTTTTCTCCTTTCCTTCCATGTAATTGTAATGCCAGTTTGACCAGGGTACAAAAAGAAAATGGTTTGCTGAACTTTTTGGACTGTGGAAACTCTAAGTGTGAGTACACATCTCCATTCAACTGCTGTGGAGCTCAAGTCTCATTTCACTTCAGCTGGGGGTGAAGGGGACTGCCAGAACCTCTAGTTATTCTCACTTTGTGAAGCAAGGCCACGTCCCACCTACTTTGCTTCCGTGACAGCGACTCCGGTGGGTTCACTGAATGGTGAGATCTGGTACACCTGCTGAGACACCACCTCTGTGATCAGGGCACCACTGTCAGACTGCTTCAGCTTGTAGGAGAAAGCTGCAGTCCCCTTGATGATCCTTTCTTTCTGTAGGAGGACAGGGTAAATAAAGAGTGAATAAATGGGAGCGTGGTGGCCGTGTTTGTAATTAGGAAGATCTTTCCACATCTCACATACCATCATGTCAACAGGGCAGGGATAGATGTAAGCCATTCCAAGACTCTTCACCACTTTTTCCTGGCAGTTATTTTGGTCTACAGTTTTGGTCACAGAGACTCGGTTGTTCTTCTTGTCTTCCTGGATGACATACCGTGTATGGCAAACACCTCCTATCCCAGCCTGGCAGATGAATACAGAAATGAGACTTCCCAATTATTTCATGATTTCCCTGTGTGAGAAGTTTTACTTAATGAAGATTCTCAGTAAAGCTGTTACTATTACATACAATCATTCCTATTGAACTCAATAATAGGCATGTGAGCAATACTCGGTTAGGGGATGGAGTTTAAACTGAAAAAGTAATCAATTAATATCAACAATTAGCAAATAAAATTGATCAAATAGCTGTATTACAGAAGCCATATAACAAATAAATTCATGGATAACAATTCTTTTTCTCCAAAGAACTACATGTTAAGACTTAAAGACATATGTCTTAGAAAGAATTCAGCCCAGGTACACATTTACTTCTATAGGAATGAAAATCACTTTTTTCTTACTACAAACACACAAAAGTAGATGCAAATAGACAGAAACTCAGAGGAAGACCAGCTAAAGAGAATAAACACATCCTTTCAGCAAAATAGTTTTAGAATGGAAAGAAACACACCTCTTGTAATTCATACACATTCTGTGACTTCTTGATGGTGATCTGTATCATGTTCAGTATTCCTCTCACTATGTTAACGCAAATATCGGGGCAGTTTTCCGGGCCATAAATGTTTCCAACCCGTCCACTGCTGTACTCAAACTTGAAGGGCCGGGTAAGGCACGAGGAAACCATCTGGGTGATTTTGGAAGATCGAGTGAACGGGTCCCTGGGCCAGATGCCATTGTACTCCTCGAGCTGTGGGGAGCGGATCTGGGAGGAAATCAAGGTGCTTAGGTGAATAAAATCCCTTTGGTACTAAATATGCAAATGATTTGGAAGAAATTAAGATAACCACCAGTGAGAGACTCTTTTCTTCCAAATGTAGGCTTAGAAAATCATAGAGCAGTTTATTCTTTTGTCTTGTGCTAACACTACTGTAAAACCAGTGCAAATCCTGTCTGCTCAACAGTACTATTTCATCTTACAGAAGCAGTTAACGTATCAAATAAAGTCTCCCTTTTTGTCAGCCTTAAAAGAAATGTTGGGCTTTAGATTTAGCATTTTAAAAGCTTGTACCATTTTAAATGTAAAAAAAATATGCTGTTTTAGAATGTTTCATTTTAACTTATTCCTATACGACTTTTTTTTTGGACTAAACTAATTTACTATATTTGCTTCATATTTGTTACTTATTTAAATCAACCAAAATGATTTAACAATGAACAATATATTTATAAACACTGAGATACAATGTAAATTAGAAGCAATTTCAATAACTTTGGCAAAGTTACTGCCAGCTTAGGTACCTCAGAGCACAGGCTAATGCACATTTTACAAGAATTTCAGGACAAAGTCTATAGTGTGAAATGCAATCCCTAGCCCCCAGTTTTCAAAGATCTACAGTGCAATACAACTGGTGACAGCTGCCATTGAATTCAGTATTCCAAAAAGACCCTTTGATTTGTAACTGAATTAAAGGGATAAAAGTACATTTCTGAAGCATATTTATTTTGAATTGAGCCAGGTCCTATCACTGCTGACATCAGCAGAAGGATAATTTCCCATGTACAGGTTTTTTACTGCATTACTCAAACACTAAACATTATTACATACTCCTTTTTTATGATCTTCACTTTTTAATCTTACCTTTATCATGTATCACTTTTTAAGCCTATTTTCATTAGTTGCCTTCTTGACAATGATTTTACACACCCAAGTCCTGGCTTCCCACAGGAGTTCGAAGTGCGTGTTAAGACTAGAATCAAATTTTAGAGCAGGTTTAAACGTCCTTAGTTTTCCATTTTCTAGCAAACCCCCAGCAGCTGTATTTCCACTATGAAGTCTTGAGGAACAGCTGCTGCCAACAACTTCCACAAAGAGCACAGGTAAGTGACTCATCCCTCTGAAAGGGCAGCTTGCAGCTCATTCTCTTTCACCTACAGTGACAAGCCTCCAGCTGTGTTTCCTGCAGCTTCCCTGCACCCCACATCAGCCAGATGCAATTCAAACTGTGATTTTAGCTTGCTGTGGCACACTTAGGAGGTGCAGTACCTTGAGGAGGTAGGTGTTCTCCGACAGCCCACTGATCTCTAGTTTGCAGCTCAGGCGCACACCAGCTTTGGCTAATTTCTTTTCTTGAAGCCCATTCAACACCCAGCCTTCATAACTGTACAAGTAGCTCTTTCTGCTGCTGAATCCAGGGTCTGAGGGAAATAATAGCCATTTTCACAATACTTGTATGTTCTAATAAATAGAAATAACAGCAAATTCACTGAAAACAGGTTATGGAAGAAAATTAACTTACCAATGTCAAACTTCTGACTACCTACAAAAAGAGATGAAAAACCAGGTAAGTAATGTTCAATCTAGAGCCAATCGCTGCCACTGAACTTTAGGAACATTTAGAAAAGAAAGGTGAAGAAAGGATATGCAGCCTTACCTACAAGGGTGAGCGCTAGTGCAAGTATGATCCCCCTCATAGTGAAGGTGAATGGGGCTGTGGCAGACATGGTGACACTTTTATGGAAGAAAGCTCAGGAACACGTGGCTCTGTTCTGCTGAATTCTCAAGTTTTTTATCAGTTAATGTAAACACCTCCCTTTTTGCAATCATGCTTTCTCTTCAGATGGAATAACAGAAATCAAGGCATACCTCGGCATCTCGCTGATCATCCCATAAGTGATTGCTGAATTGTTTGAAAGTTTCAACTTATCCCAATAAGTTTTTACTAGATCACTTACAATAATTTTACAATAAACACGTTACTTAATTTCCTAGGTTGTGTCACAGCTGGCTGCTGCTATTTGGTCCCACCATAGATTAGGTTGATTTTGCCCAGGTTATGCTGACCTGGCACCTGACCCAAACTGTTATCTAGCTGATTGCAGCCCAATTAGCAGAGTCAGTATCACACACTGACACTGTTCCTCCCCTTCCCTCAGCACTGGTTCCAGCTGCCCCTGCAGACAAGGACAGATATCCCCTTCCTATTATACTCCTACATGCACCAAAGCACATTTAACAACCTAATGAAAACCTATATATATGCCACATATATATATTTATTCAAATAAATCAGAGGATCAGTGTGTCCTTTCAGCTCTGGTCACAATGACCAGGAATATTTTTTAAATGAACAAAGATTTCATAAGCCATCAGTAAATATTTTATCTTTCAAGGTAAATGACGGCCAAATCTGAACAATTAAAAGCCGCAGAGACTCCTCCCAGCAAAGCAGGGGGAATGGGAGTGCAGGTCAGCTAGAACTTTTGCATTTCCTAAGGAGTCAATCCCCAAATGCAGCTGAACAGATGCAGGCTTGCAGGCAGCTTCCCCATGGAGTTACAGAGAGAGCCCAGGCACACATTCACACAGGTGCTCTCTCCTAGAAACCCCAGGGCCTGGAGGCAAGTGGAGATGCACAAAACACTCCTGGCCTGTTTAAAGAGCATGGTGAGCCACTGGGGCACTGACCAGACCCCTTCCTCCCACAAGGGTCACAGTCTTCCAAAGCCAGCTAGGTGACATCTGGATCAGCAGTAGAAGGCAAGAAAAATGCACAGGGGCTGCTGAGCTGAAGGATGTTTCTGAAGGAGCAACTCAAAGCCTATGGTGTATTGTGGTGCCTGAAGTCACACAGAAGCCATGAATCCCATTCAAATTCAACATCTCTGACATGCTGGTTAATCAGACACTTTATTTCCACTCCCACAACTCCTGTAGGGATATGATTAACTACACGAGCGTGCTTTGTGGCAAATGCTATTTTAACACCCACAAATTAACATTTATTTTCTATTTCAGAAGTTTCTACAGTCTTCCATCAGCAAGTGCTGTTCCTAGGTTGCCAGTCCCATAGGTCTTGACTTTTTCAGATTCCACATGGACTGTAAATCCATCTCAGGCTGTGTGAACTACTTTGGGAACTGCCACTCAGCTCACTGCAGAAGACACTTGAGGGATGAAGGGTGGACACTTGCAAGAAATGTCTCATTTCTCATGATTATCTATCTATCTCTCTATCTATCATCATGTTCAAGGGTACAAGCATGTTTTGTGCCTCGAGGGACAAGCTCTTTTATACAGTTGTAAATAATTTTTTATTAGTAAATATTTATTTAAAACAAACTTACCTTTTATGCTCACCAAATAGTTGTACATCTTGTACAACTTGAAACGTGAGTAAAGCCACAAACACTGACAGCTTGAAAACTACTACAACAAAATATGAAAACAAAATATATACCATGGGATCTTAGGTTTTCCTTACAGTGCAGCTTTGTAGGGCATAGTGAACATTAGATATCAGATGCATTTTCTGAAAGCAATAAATAAATTATTGGATAATCTGAACACTTCTTCTGAGGTCAACTTTTTGACACAACTATTTCATATCTTCTCGTCAACTTCTCCTGCAAATCAGAAAAAAATCTAAAACCAAGATGTCTTATAAGGCTTCACAGACAGCTTAGTGATAACTGCAAATTAAAAAAAAAAGCTGCACAATAATTAAGCTAATTCAATATGCACAGTATTGCCACTTTCCTTTCAAAAATAACCTGTTGGTATTGGTATTATCTACAAATATCAGTTGAAACCGACCAGCTGACCTGATTGAAACCTACCTGGACACAAAACAAGCCCGAGAAAATAAGTTAGAACATTGTCTGTTTTTTTTTTTGTCCTGCTACAAGTGAAGTAGCCTGCAGTGAAGCATGCCTGCAGAATCTGGTGGAAGCAGTTCTTCAAAGCAGGAAGACAGCTGCTTTGTAGGGAAAAGGTTCTCTTAAGAAAAATTTCCATTTACTAGGTTTTTTGCTATACAGTCTGTATTGCAGGAGCTATATATTGCATAGGCCTCAGCCACTGGGGATGAAAGGGAAAAAAATTAACAGCTCCAACATAATCCTGGAAAGCAAGTACTCAGACCTAATCAGACTGATACTTATGGTAAAAGCATGTTCATCAGACTGAAAAAGCAGCAATGAATATTGTATTTAAAGATTTTTGAGAAACACCACAGTTTAAGAGAACCACTCATCTTTTCAATACCATGCATGAGTAGCTAACAATAGCTGTACTGCCATCACTTGCTGAGAGTCTCTACTTGTTCCTTGAGAAGAGCACTCACTATATTATTTCAAATATACACCTATGTGAAGGGACACACCTGTATCACATTCCTGCAGGAAGTCTCCCCCTTTGCTCTTCAAATCTCTGGAGTGAAAAAGATCCTGCAGCTGCTTCTAACAGCTCTAAGTACCACAATGTCACCCTCTGCAGAATTCACATCATTATTAGCAGTAGTTTCAGATTTAAAATCTTCCCAGACACTGCATGTAGAGAAATCCAAAAACTCTAGCTATGGTTCACTTCTTTACACAGACAGGACCGAATCTGTACTCCAGACTTCCAGACCAAGCCTGAGGCCAGCTCAGGGCTCAACTGCAAACACCCTTCTAGCACAGTTAGTTCTTCCATGGAGACATTCACACATATTTCCACTTCTGTAAGATGGGTTACACAATTCTAAAGCAAAAAATTAGTACAAAACATTTTTTAATTGCTAATCACTCAATAGACAGAAACAGGAGTTTAAATGGGTTAGTTATTTTGTTCTTCAAGGCATTATTATCCTTAAAGTTACTTTAAGGAAAACCAGGCAGAAGAAGGAAGGCCCAATAAAGCAAACACAATTAACAGTCCCAGGAGGGCACCCACGAGCACACAATGGAACAGCAGCAGCCCCTGGTGGCATCTGGATCCTGCCTCAGCCATGGAGAGCTGCAGCCACTACTGGCTTGAACATAATCATGCTTGCAGGGTTCTGTTCTCCCTTAATATAAGAACTCTTAATATATTAAATTTTCACTTAAGTTTTTTTAAAGCGTATTTATTCTCCCACAAGTAAAATTCAGGCAAGAGCTGCCCAACACCTGGGAAATGTGAAACCAACAGGAACTGTACACTGCCACAAGGCAGTGAATGACATGACTCTGAACACCCATTTGTTGGGCAAGAACAGGAGAAACAGAAATATGCTGCTGTCTCTCCAACCTGACTACCCGTGCAGCAAGAAGCCCCCCAAGACAATAGCATTGGTGTTACCATTACATCCACTTCTGCTCCCTCACAGGTGCTACATGAAAACCACACAAGAATCATCCTCTGCAGTTCACATTGGTTATTACTTCATCTCAATGGACTGGATTCACTGCGGCAGAAATTGCAGCTTTTTACTTCAGTTTCTTTGAGAACTGCAGTTTCTTCTCCTCCCTGTATTATCCTACTGCTATTTTTCCAGAAAATCCAATCACTACACTCCATCCAACTCTGAAGTAAATGGGCAGAGCAGCAATATCATTCAGTGAAGGATTCTAAACTTGAGTTAATTTCCCACCTCTGACCCCAAGAAAGGCAGTTTAAGCTCAGACATCTTCCAAAAGGGCAATTACACAAGGATCAGAGCTATCCAAGTGATCACACATGCAGAGCTATATATGATCACATATACAAAAAACCCAACAAGAAAAGATGGATCTGTACTGGGCAAGGAAAATCACACACACTGAGTAAGGTGAAGGAGACCTTGAAACATCTTACCTCTAACTTGGCTATTTTTATTACGTTATAAACAAGAGACTTCCCCAAGGCTACACAAAAAATAACATTGTGGAGTCAAAACAAAACACCCAACAAAATACAAAACCAGCACCAGATTTGTATACATTGTATATAGCCCTATAAGCATGGTAGCTTAAAAGTTTACTGCACACAAATCATAGAACCAGGGTTTTTTAATATAGAATTACACGTTTATTGTTCACATTTGAAATACTTTGGTTCCTGACTGAACCACATTGAAAGTCCTAATGGAGGACTGAGTATCCTAGAAACTGAAACTGAGTATCACTAGAAAACAATTTAAAATGCCATGTAAAATAATAATCATGTATGCATGTGTCTCATTTCATGGTTTCTCAGCATAACCACTTGTTCTATTTACAAATATATAAAGATTTGCACTTTAAATCATTGAGATATCAAAGAGGTATTTTCAAATCACACAATAAATATAGAACCTGTTTTGTTAAAAATCTACAGTATACTGTACATTCAAGTCGAGGCAAAAAAGGATTTAATGCCAGTTGTACTTGAGACAAATGAATGTTTCCAATAATTAAACAACTTCTAAAAGTGCTATCTCTGCCTGTGATGAACAGTAACATTAGAATCCAGTATTTCATTACAGTCAAAGTTTCAGACCATTGCTTTATTCACAGAATTAGAGCTTCTGTTACTAGAAAAATATGAAAGCTTTTATATATTCTTAAATTTTCTTTCAAGAGTTGCAAGAAAGAGGCAAAAAATGATCTAAAAAATAAAAGCCATGTGCATACACATAGAAACACACCACAATTCAGATCACCACATAATCCTCCAGAAGAATGATCAAACTCACAGCATTCTGTTTCATTTAGAATGATAAGTTTATGAACAAGTCTCTAACAGAAATCCCAGCAGGCAACCCTAGAAGTCTAAGGAAGCTGTTCCATGTGCAAGTTTCTACATAGAGTGCCAAGTCCAGAGTCTTCCCATGACTTTGTGCATTCTTCAGTTTCTTCTTTGTCATCACTTTCCACCCACAGATTTGGCATGCAATCTGCAGCAGGTTTTTCTGATGCAACACTGGAAGCAGAAAAAGAAGTTACAATGCAAATAAATAATGCTTTGAATGGAAACAGGATTGTTTTTATGATATCATGTTCAATATCCTTGGTTATACACCAACCATAAGCTTTAGATTACACTGTGCTCTCCACAGAGTTCAGCACTCCACAAACCATCTACAGCACTGTTTCACAAACCTGTTTTGTGTAATACACTGGGATATCTGGCAAGGCTCTGATGAAAGAGTAGAACTCAATGCAGAGGGAGGTCTTCTTTGCTGAGATGCAGATCTCGCTAAACGAGTGTCTGTGTCGGAACCTAGGAGAGACACACAGCAGTTAAACTGCAGTCCACTGGAAATAAAGCAAGTCCTTCAAGGGTTTGTGTCCTCTGCTTTAAAGAAAAAAAAGCAAAAAACCACAAAGACCTTAAAGCAGAAGCTATAATAAAACTGTCATTGATATAGACCAGGGATAACATTTAAAATGCTATTGAATGAAGTTATGTTAAAATTAGGACTCTAAACTTGAAAATGCAGCATTTGCATATATAGCCACCACTACAAGTAGTCATATGAAGTCACTCAAGTGTAATTTCTCATTTTACAATTAATAAAGCTTTTTTATTCCTTAAATAAAGACCTTTCCAGCATGCACAGACATAACACCAACATGAAAACCTGCCAACTTGGCAGAATATAGAAAACAAAACCAAAATGAAGTTAGATGTCTTACTGCTTCCATGAAACTAACCATCACTCAAGTCAATGGAAAGACATGGCAAACTTAGCAGGTCCAGATCAATCCCTTCTCACATTTATATTTTAAAGCTTTTATATGAAGTGGAAAACCAGAATGATTACATGTTCTTCAGTATTTATGAAAGCACCTGAAAGTTATCTGCTGGGCTGTCAGGTATTTGATATTCACCAGATTGTTTCACAAATATAAAATCACTATGTAAGTAATTATCAGGAAGGGAGTCACAATTCCCTCTTTCAAAGGAAATTTTGAACCATCAGTTGCCCTGATATGCAGAGGCATACAGACATATGGTAAAATTTTTCTTGAGACCTTTTGGTTTTTTAATTGTTTTGTTCATAGTTGTGACCTCTAGTTGAAAGGAAGAGAAAGAAACTGTGCAAGAACATAATCTGAACCAAATACTTGCTTTTTAACAAGGCACTTGGAGTTGTCACATTTTCAGACTTGCAATCAGCAGTCATACTTAAGAACTGGTGCTTCAGCCATGCTCCTCTATCTTCTTCAAATGCCTTTCTCTAAGAAAAAAAATGACAATTTACACTTATGACAACAGGAAAAAACCTAGTCCACAATAAATTGATGCTATTCTGTTTCAGAAAGCCAAGGCTGTAGCATGTCCACGTCACCAAGGAGAGCCAGCAGCCTAACACAGCAAACACTGCCTGTGAGCAAGCTTTTGAGCCCTGAGGATTGGCTGAGGAGGCACTCACAGCCAGTTCCACAGAGGTCAGAGTAATCCTTTCACTTTACTGCTCTACGCTCCAGTGACACCATCTCCTGTGCCCCCATCCCCCCAGAGCAGCATTACCTCTTGGAGCAGCCCTCATCCAAGGCAGCTACCAGGAATGATTACTTCTTAAACATTCTAAACAGGGAAAAATTACACTGAAAATAGCCCTGACTGCTTCTGTCTAAAACTGGGGCAAGAAAACAAACAGGTTGTTTCCCTTTCCAGCCCCTCTAAGCCCAGAAAAAGAAAATAATGCCTAACAGGCAACCTCCAAGAGATCCAATGGCTCTGGAATCAAGCAACAAGCTATTTCATCTCCAAAAACCATCAGTGGAACAGGATGCTCCTATTCTGTGTCAGTAGAAAAACAGAGGAAGCTGCACTCCAACGCAAACTTTCACAAACACCTACAAAGCTCACAGCATTGCTTCTCATTTCATACCTCAGCATTCTGACAAGCTGAAGCACGAGCAGTTATGCTGCAATGTAGTCCTAAACATTTCCAGACAAACAATTATGGTTTATTATCACTCATTACTTTTAAAGCTGAATTCAATGTGCAACATAAAAATAACTAACTCACTAAAACGCAAATAAAATTAAATTACTCATAATTTGTATTTGTTACCATGTGAACTACTGCTATCCCAGTAGCTTAATTAAAACCTAGAGTATTTTATATTCTGGGTCAGACAGGTTGGCCAGTTAGCTCTGTATTCTGTCTCCAACAATGGCCACAAGAGATGCTATTTATGAGCACGGTCCCTTTCTGCAGTGCATTCCCTCACAGGCTCCAATCCAAAAGCCATTTGATTACAGATACTGAAAGGCAACCCCTTGTGCCCTATTTTTGTCTGTCAGTGTGCTGCCCATAAGTTCAGGCAAGCGCTTTTTGAACTTGATGGTACGCATTGCCTTTACAATCTCCTTCAAAAAAATCCAGAAGTCAACTACCCAACTATTAAAAAAGTTACCTTTTGGGTATGTTTTTGATTTCATCTCAAAATTAAGAGTCCCCTCTAGTCCAAGTCTTAAGGGATTTGGTGAACAACAGTAGGGCTCTCATCTGTTCAAACTGAATCCACAGCTTTATAAATTTTAATCACATCCCACTCCAACTTTCTGCTCTGCACATCAAAACAAGCTGTTCTGCAAGCAATAAAGTCCATTTCTTTTTTCCTGTCATACCTGTACCATCCTAGTTCCACAATTGCATCATGATGACCTCTCCCTGACAAACTTGTAAGCCCCTTCACATTTTTGACCCAAACTATGGGCTAGACCAGAGGACATGCGCTAGAGCTCGTTCACAGACACATCTACCCTGACTGCCAGTATCTTTCTGACTTGAACTGGCTTACTGCCCAGCTTAACTACAAAACCAGAACAGATAATGACCCTACTAAGGGAAGCATAGTAATTACTTGGTGTTTTTGCAAAAGTCCCTGGTTTTCACCAAATCTTAGAAATCAAGTACCTTTGAGATATAACCCTGAGGCCAAATTTGACTGAAATTTGCATAGGCCTTACTTTTGTAGGAAACCAAACTTTACAAGTATCCAAAGGATTTAGTTAATAAATTTTGGAAGCACTTAAGATATTTCAAAACCTGAAACAAAAATGGTTTGGTTCCAGTTGCAGAAACTGTATTTTCCAATACACACAAAAAACCTGGCTTTTTCAATTGCAAAGAGAATGATCTTCCAGGACAACTAAGGATCTGTTTTATACAGTATGGCAATGATCCTTCTCTATGGACATCAGAAACAGATATTGCTGGATGGCTGCACTTTGTCACATATAAAAGAAACACTTGTAATTCATCTTCCATAAGAGCTCCCTTTCCCAATACCTCAAGTCCTAATCTAATAGCAGCTTCTGTAAAACTTTTTCGTTCCTTCTCAAAATTCCTTTTTTGCTCTCGAAATAGTCTCCATTCTTCCTGAAGACGCTCTCTTTCTTCCAACAAATAGCAGTCTTGTAGTAACAGAGTGGTGTCATCATCACATGTAAGCTGTTGCTGTAGATATAAAGCAACAAAAGACAAATGTTAATTTGGGAGAGACTTAAGAGGTACGGTATTTCCACAGTTTCAGTTTTATCAGAAAAATGGATGAAGTTTAATATGGAAACAATGTATAGATATCAGTTTGGTGGATAGTGGGGGCAGATTTCAGATAGCAATCAAAATGTCCCTGTTCAGACAGCCTCACCTTTGTTTAGCCTCCAAAATTATTCCTTCCAGGAGTAAAAAGCCCTTACATTATTAACCAAGCCACTAGCACAGTTATACTCAGACCACCCACTAAGCTGTTTTCTTTTAAAAGCACAATCAAGGAATGGAGCAAGGCTCAGAGGCAACAGAGGCAAGGCAAGAAGAGTGGAACGTTAAATAAAATACACTTGGATTCAATTGAGAAAAACAAGAAAAAAATACAGCCTACTACCTGTAAGAGCTGTTGCTGAGTTCTGATCATTTCTTTACATTGCTGAATCTCTAACTCTAACTTTCCAGTTTCCTGCTCATGGTCTTCTCTCGAAATGACATCTTTTTCATTCAAAGCTCCTGAATGTCCACGTGACACTAAGGGAGAAAAAAAGCATCTTTAAAAGTTATAAAAACCCCAACGCCTCATATCAGAGACACCTTGGAAGGTTTCAGACTCTTTGTGTCAGCGTGAAAGACAGATACACAGTGTACACAAAAGCAGTTCTTTCAGAGACAAGAGCTCCAAAATTGGTGCTACACTAGTAATTAAATCCATCAAATCCAGTTGGGGAAAAAAAACCAAAACACAATGAAAACATGGCTGTTTCACATCCCAAGGTAAACCAACCATCTACACTGCAGCAATCCTCGCTTGTTTCAGCGGTCATTTAAAAGAAAACTCAAGAAAACTAAAGATTTTTTTTTTCACTGACATGCTGTTGAGCCCATTCTTCTGAGCCCATTTTTGAAGGGCTTATGGGCTCATAAAAATATAACAGTAACTATATTTATCACAGATATAAAAAGAAAGCTTTTTCCTTCAAGTCCTGTGAAGGAGAAATGGAGCTAACAAACACTGGGTGCATGTTTTGATTCCAGTAAGGGAATGAATTACAGAAATGGTTGCATTTTGTACAATTACACACTGGCTTATTTAGCTCAATGCATAGCTAAATCACAATGATTGTAATAAGACAAGTTTTGGTCCCCTAAAGCCAGCATTTGAACATTAATAGAATCCCAAAAGGCTATACTGTGGCCACCTCTATAAACCAAAAAAACCTGGATGACTCCAAAAAAAGAGCAAACAATTGCAACATTTTTCCTGATGCTTATTTTTCATTTAGTTACACCAAATAAAGTATTACAAGCATTCTTGAAATCCTTTTTAGGGTGTAAACATACTCTCAAAGGCCATCTGCTGTTTTATTTGCAACTGCATGCATGACCTTCTCAGCCTTACTCTTGACAGCAAACATCCCTGTGGTGGTGGCTGCATTTACTTGCATGGAAAAATAATACTAGGAAAGAATTTTATATATTTTTAGCTGTCTTAATGCTGTTTAACAGCTGGAAATGAGGAGAGTCCAGCACCATACCATCAGTGGGTTTGTTTTAGAATGCCACAAGAAGTCCCAGAGTTTGTGGCAAGACCAGGCTCTTTAGAGGGAATTACATATTTTGCATCCAATTATTTCAAAGTGCCACATCTGCATCACCTTTTCTAAAATGTATTTTATATGTACACATAATGCACAGTTAAACACCAACCTTGGTTATCCAGCTTTTCAACGTGATTTTTCAGCATTCGCCACTGCTTTCTAATGCTATTGGTAAGCTGTTCTCGCACAGTTTCACAAGATAATTCCCACATATTCTCTTTATTTAATTCTCCAATATCTTCCTCCTGGTCTGACAGCACCTGTACAAGCAGAAATTAGAAGCTGCACACCATTTCACCCCTCCAAATATGTTTATTTGTTTATATAAATATGTGCATAGATTCAAATTTACTGAAGAGAAAGAAAACCCTTACATAAAGATTTTTCCACCCAGGGAAATTTGACTCTCAGGGAGTTCAGCTCCCTGGCAGCATAATGCTGAGGTGGCAAGTGACCAGGCAGATTCCAGAAGGCCACCACAGGGACTGTGGGTCAGCTAGCAAGGCTCAGTCACTCACATCTTCAACCCAGACAGGCTCAGACTGCTGAGCTCTGCTGCCAGACTTGGGCAGCAGCTGCCCCAGTATGGGGGCAAGTCATTCAGTCCAGGAGAGTACTCACACCTTACAAAGAAGGTGTGAGAGAACCTACATGGCTGCTCTACACAGCCATGGCAGTAAACTGCTCAATAAAAACATCCTGTATAAAGAAATACTTAAAGTCTGGAAACAAACAAACAAAACCCCTAGGCATCCAAAATCCAGTATTTTGTGTTGCAATATAGAATTACATACCAGTAGCTGCTGCATTTACATTCATTCAAAGAAGATTTTCAAGCTTTTAATTTACTTACTGGAAAAAATACACTGTATATTGTTCACAGAGAGAAGAATATTTACATTTATATTGGATGAATTTCACACAAAGCACACGATGTGCAATCCATTGCAAGTCTCAGAAGAAGTTTACTTTCTTTTTAGTAACTATCAAATTATTTCAGCACTATACCAAACTACTGTGGAGATTAAATTTTAACTGAAGAATACTTACCAGCCCATCTTCAGATCTTTCTTTAGGTTTTTGTTTCTGTGGTGGAAGAAGCGAAATAATATCTTTCTTCATTTGCTGAAGAACTTTCTTTAGCTCAGTATTTTCCAGTAAAAGCTGTTTTTGGCGCTGTTCATAATCACTTAACAGCACTTTGTACATTTCTTCTTCATTTCTAGAAGAAATAATCTTACAGTAACAACATACCAGCCCTCAGACATGCTTCAATTAATGTTGTTCTAAGACAACTACCTGGCTTCTGTCTTATCAGTCCTCCATGCACCTCTCTTCCCATCAGCTCTACCAACATAATTTAGAACTTCCATAGCTACAAATGAAAAGGATATTTCAAAGTGTGAAACAATATGCAAATAGATAAAGATTTAGATGACATTGCATTTATATGTAGTTATTATAAAAAGATCATATTACTCAAATATCCCCCTCAAACTTCAGACTCATTAAATCACATGGCTCTGCTTAAAGCAAAAATAACACAGTCAAAGGAAAAAAGATAAGTCTTGGAGTTTTGATACTCAGAAGGATATATTCTCATCCTGTCTTATCTTTTAAATGCATTTTTAATGACACCTTCATCCCTATTTTAACCTTTATATCAATGTATCAAATCTATGCTCATTCTGGCAATAATGGCAGTTTTATCTCCTGTTTAGGGTAAGGAACTTATTAATGTTTTTTAAGGTATTCCTCAAAACTTCTGTCCACATTTGAATACAAACAAAATCAAAAAACCCCAACCATATCAACAATAGAAATCTAAACCAAATATAAGACTACAGATTGGTGGTCCAAGCTAGTTAGCTATCAAGCAAACAGTAACTAGTTTTAAACCCTTTCTATTTTTACCTCACTGATACTTGAACTAGTACTAGCCACCAGAAGTCAAGAGTGTTTAAGTTTTGCTGACCTCAGGGTGAAGTTCCTAGAGCTTACTGAAATGATATCTAAAGATTTTCTGCAGCCAAAATAGGTGACCCTTCTACTGTGTCCTAACCTGGCTTGGCTTAAGCACAAGGACTCACAGAAAACTAAGTAAGCAGAGAACCATCCTGGCAACAACAGGAATAGTTTTCTTCAGATTTAGTGAATTCAATGAGCTTACTAAAACATTCGCTACAGCTGGCAAACAGCTGAGTTTGGGAGCAGCAGGTGGACAAGAGCCAGACTTCCCTTCCACTGGAGATATATTATATAAATACTTTCAGGCCAGATCTTTGAACCAAAAGGTCCATTTTTTTTTAATACCCAACAAAAATACCCATTTTCATGGTTACCCATGTATTTATGGTAAACAGCACTGATGAATGTCTTGAACACAATTTTTGGGCAGTACAACATACAAGTAGTCATGATAAAGGAGATCTGGTTTGTCCTCATTTCACACAGTACAGGATGGTACATCTGCCTTGTGTTACCTCCTCTCAAACCTCTCACTACTTGTGCTGACCACAAGCAGAGTATCTCCAGAGTAAAAGCTCATGCAGCATGCCTTCCTGATGGCAACTGCTTGGAACAAGACAGTCTTTATGACATTATCCAAAATTGTGTGATAGCAACAGTAGCAAGAAAATAGAGGAGAGATGGCTCTAGCATAGGCACTGATTCCTATGGAAACCTAGGAATACATTTTCCTTAGTAAGGAAAAAAAACAACCCCAAAAAACAATCCCACCTCATTATGTAAAGATCAGCATTTGGTTTATGCTTGGTAAGGAATCTCATGGAACACAATGCAGAAAAGTCTTACACAGTCAGTTAACATGAAATATTGCATCTTTTCTTTAACATTCTAACATCCAAATAAAATCTGCAAGAGGGCCACACTGCCCTTAATGATAAGAATGCTTAAAAGTGGCTCTGGTTAACATACAGAATATGCTAATTTTGCTGTGGTAAAATTCAAAGAGCTACTTACCTAACTTTTTGTCTTTTTTATTCATGACTAACTGATGTAAACGCTCCTTTAATTTGTTATATTCTCTCTCTTTCCTCTTCATATCATGATTGTATTGTGTAGCTCTACTTGAAATTACGTTCTGTAACTTCTGAACCTAAAAGCAATGCCACAAAAGGCTGTTTCTTACACTAAAGTATAAACATACATTTCTTCAGAAAACCAAAACACGAGGCAAAACAAAACTTCTATTAAACTGTTTTTCTGGTGAAAGGAAGCGACAAAAGGAATCAGAAGAGCTCCCCCACCCCATGGATTCTGATCTCAGATTTCTCAGGAGAGGTAATTTCTTTTCAGCAGAAACCCATATCATAAACAGCAGATTATAATACTATAATTCCTCTGAAGTACAACTGAATTCATGTTCTGATAAGTCACATAAGCTTTAATGCCCTTATTGAACAGAGCAGGGAAAGATGTATCTTTACTTTCAGTAATTCATGTTCAGGATTGAGGTTTATTCCAATCCTAAAGCATGCATATTAGGCTTTACACTAAAAAATAAACTCCTCTTCCTTGGGGCAGCAGGACATTGAAAGACAGACTATTCCATTTGTCTAAAAGAACATTAAAACATCATAAAGCAAGTTTTTGATATGTACTATCAATTCCTAGGGTTGTATTGTTTGGGTTTTTTTAGTTTTATGATTAAACCTTACAAACATACAGCACATTCAATATTTTAAGCTGGAACTCCAAGAAGTGCACTATGAACAGTTAGTACTGTTATTCCCAACTGTATGAACATGTTTATGAACACAGAACATTCACAGAAACTTAGAGGAGCCACATTCACAAAAACATAGGAGCCATGTGAAGTACAATGCTAAGGAAGGAGCATAAAGGAAACAAATGCCAAACTAAGAAATGTCATGGATGTCAAAGTGTTTTCTGGTCTTAATTGTTTCAAGATATTTAAGTTTAATGAGATGGTGTTTTTGAGCTGGGTTTCCCCCCCACCTCCCTCCTTATCGGTCTTTTGCTCCCCTCTAAAATATAATAAGAAAACCCCACAAGCCTCTAGACACAAATGTTTAAGTGACTGAATCCTGTTGCTCCTCCTACTTTTTTATATATCTGAACATTCTAAGATAAAGCTGTACAGAAAATCCCAGAAAACTGCACATCTGCATTTCTGCAGTACTCTCTACTATTGTTGTAACTTGGACCTATCCCATATAGAACCTATTTATCCATATGCAACATGCCAGTCGACTTGAGAGACAACATTTACCAAACAAAAAACCACATTCAAAATGAGCAATTACAAGACTCCGTGCATAAAAAATATTCTTCAATATCTATATAATGACTTGTGTTAATGTACAAAACAACTCACTTCATCCTTTTCATTTTTAAGTAACTGGTGCAAATTTCTGTTCTTGCTTTGCAGTTGTCTGTCTCTTTCCTGAAGCCCAACTATTTCCCTTTTAGATAATTCCAACTGTTCCTAGAAAAAGTGTTGATAGTTCAGTATCAATAAGAATTAAAAGCATAAGATTTAAAAAAACCCCAACCAACCAAAACAAATAAGCCACGTTAACCAAACTTCCAAACCACCTCACATGAGATATGGCTTGGTATTTAACAGATATTTTTTACAGTTAGGACTTCTTCATTAAGTCAGGATTCTGTAAGCATATCTGTACTGTGAGTGAGGTGGATATTAAGCAACCTGTATGAATTTGGAATTACAATTTTACTGGAGCATTTCTGTTGAATAATTAAGGGTACAATTAACACAGATATACAGACTGTGACCATAACAATGCAAATGGAACATTTCACATATACAGAGAAGGCTAGACAGATGATGTCATTACTACAGACAATGCAAAACTAGCATCTTTAAAAAAGTTTTGTCCATGAATGAGACTCAGACCTAAAATTGGCAGCTTAAATGACAAGCCAAATACAAACTTTTCCTTCATATGAATACTGAGGTACAAATGTGTAGATATATTTAAGCAACAAGAACTTCTAAACACACCACAGTGAAATACAGGTAACACAACAGTGGAAGTCAACAGGATTGCTGTATGGTAGCTCAAAGAATCCACATGAGAAACCTCACAAGCTGACAGCCAATTAGATGCCCTGGGATTCATGCAGTAAGAAGATTTCCCTCTCTCCCCTTACAGCTATTCATCTAGGGAAAGCAACTAGAGTGTTCTAGAACCTAACATTTTACAGTGTTTGTATAAAAATCAGTGCAGTTACAGATTACTTTTCATCTGTAATCAAAATCCCTCTACATAAAGGACCAATCTCAGCAAGAGGGCTACTACAATTTTGAAAATCTACAGCAGTATTTTTCAAGGAGACAGTGCTGACCAGCCCAAGTGAAAAGCAAACCTAAAAAAGCACTGAATCATGCACTGGAATATTTTCTCTTTTTTTATATTTTATTTCTTGACAGAATTAAGAGAAAGTCAAGTCTTTTCTAATATGACTGCACATACAAGTGCACCCAGGAACTTCCGATATATCAGCTGCTCCACAGGGACTGGCCTTGAGCATGTGTTTATCCTGTGATAAAATGAAGCTTAGTAACTCATGGTTTGACAACAGCTTCTGAGCAATTCTTACAAAGACACTTTGTAGTTGGATGTTCGAGGCATCCAACAACAAAAAAAAATCACATGGAAAAAGCTAATGATATGGAAAAAGACTAAAAAACCCCACACTAGAAGAGTTATGTGTGCTTTTACTTGCTACAATTACATTGGGAATTTATCTTTAAGAGCTGGGCATACCCTTTTGAGCAATACTAAATGATAGGAACTGAAGTATTTAATGTTTTCACCCAAAGTGTACATTAACAATTCAAACAGTCTGCCCCCTTCCTTGATTAAAGGAGGCAAAAATTCCAAGTAATTAGAAGTTCTCTTGTTAGCTCATATTTCATTAACTTTAAGGCATTTTTATTTGGAAAAAAAGACTTCCAAAATCCCCAAAATACACATGAAAATACAACTGTAAATTAGTACTGGCTAGGAAAAAAAAAAAACAAAAAAAGAAGAGCTGCATAATTTTAGTAGAATGATCTTGTTTTCTACCTTTAACTTAGAATAGCAGTTCTGCAAGTGATCCATATCACTTCCCAGTTTCAGATGCTGTATTTCTATTTCTTCCTGAGCTCGAAGGTTCTTGTGCTGCAGTACAAGCAATTCATTCATACAATTTACCATAGATATTAAATCTAATTCTTTTCCTTTGGACTCCGCATAAATAGAGGGAAACCCCATTGTTGTTAATTCCTGGTAAAAGACAAGGGGAGAGAGGGGGGCAAATGAGATTAATAACTGGATCAATCTCCCTCCATTCTCCAAAAGACAGAAACAGTATCAGGTGAAATCCTGTATGAAGGGAGAAAATGTGACTCTTACTTCCCATCAACTTCAGCTTCTGGGCACTGAGGAAGAAGCCTTCTTAATCCAATCAATCTTTTTTACTACAATTGATTGTGTGCAGGTGACAATCTCTAATAAACAGAAAGATCTGGCTTACCCTGTCAATATAGGATATACTCTGTTCAATATTCTCTTCTGTGCAGAAGGCACTGAAAAAGCTGTGCATGCTTTTGGATGAAGGCAGTGACAAGCGTAGCACTTCTGAGCTCATGCTTGTAGGAGATTTCCTTTCTGAGGTATATGGAAATTTATTTTTGCTATCTAAAAGTTAAACATTAAGAAGAAATCAGCTATTATTTTAACACATCATAAAATCAAACCCTTATGTATTCAAGTTATTATTTACAGAAATTTAGATTCTAGAACTGAGAATTTGATCTAGAAGGACATTAAACAATTCACAAGATACATATAAAACAGAAACTTCCACTGAAGATTTAGACTCAATACCACTTTAAATTGTTGTACCTTTCAAATTTTACTCATCCACCAAGAAAAAACTAAGCACACTTCCTTTTTATTGACTAACTACAACACAGGTGCAAGAAATGGCCATTCAGTAACATTCTTATAGAATGTATGGTATTATTGTACTTATTAACTGTATGCTGTAATTTACTCTTCCACTAGGCAGAAACAGGCAAGAAAATATTTACTCCTTTAACAAATTTGTAACCGATTTATAAAGTAAAAGAATATAGAACAAGTAAAGAAATCTTTGAAAACACAAGATACATTGATAGGCGTGATTATAAAAAATAAAATGTGACTGCAAGTTCTTAACCTTTCCATACATGTGCAAGTACAGTATTTTACATTAGCATTTCTGTAAGGACTCAAACCAAGACAAAGCACTGTTTGTATTATTTACCATGCTGCTCAAATATGTCATGCACAGAACTCCAGTCTCTCTCTAGCTGCTATAACATTGCTGGTAAAATCAGCAAATCAACTAAATTCCGAATATTCCCAGTTTACCTGATGACAGCAGCGGCACAGTAATAGTCCTCCAATCTCCCATAGCAACAGAGACAGGCTGGGTACCTGAGCAACTGGTTCAGCAGCAAAGTATTCAGTACAATTGCTGGCAACGTGTGTTACGTAGGCATCTCCTAAAATAGCAAGAGCATTTTAGATTAACAAAAGCAGCTAATACAGCTAGAAGGTTAAAGAAGGCACAGGAGAGTGACTACTGAACTTGAACCACGTGAAAGTTTTCTACTTCTTTTCACTAAATCTGAAACACAATAAGCACAGCAAATAGTACACTGTAAAATGATGCATCTATCTATATTTATCCTTAACTGTCATGTAAACCCTTAACGAAAGCCAAAATGCTATGCACACATGAAAATTAAGACTCTTAGAAAATTAGCTGTTTCTGTTGATGTACATCAGAAAAAACAGAGCAAGACAAATATTTTTCCTGCCATATATAACCAGGAAGCAATTTCATTACTGCAAACTTACATGAGGTTTTAACACGTCTGCCCAAATGGGATTGTTACTTAAAGAGACATATTACAAAGGCTTCAGAGAGGATATACTGGCAGAGGGCAAAAGAAATTTGAAGAAATATTTAACCTTTTAAATTAACTTACATATTTATTAATATTGCCTTTCCCTAGCAAGTTGCTTGCTTCTTTGCAGAAACCCCAAAAGTGTTGAAGGAAACAAACAGGAGAAGCCTTACCCTATTGGCACAGGCTCAGTACAGCACTGTCCCTCTGGAAACCAAA
Organism: Fringilla coelebs; assembly: GCF_963513975.1. Lineage (NCBI taxonomy): Eukaryota > Metazoa > Chordata > Aves > Passeriformes > Fringillidae > Fringilla > Fringilla coelebs. The sequence continues at coordinate 14,331,597 of NC_140067.1, forward strand.
GGGAAGCCACCCACTCTAAAGAAAGAACAAATTGACTGTCCCCTCACCCCACCTCCACCACACAGTAAGAAGGCACATAATAGCATTAATTATCTCTCACTGCTGGAAACTTTAAATCCAGCTCGGATGCTAAAGATTTGGAGAGCACAACCCATCAGCTGTTAGGGGAACAATGATACTTCAGGGAAACAAACTTTCCACCTGACAGAAAAGAAGGCCCCTTTGTTTCAACCAATACTTTGGAACAAAGTCTAAAGTCTGTTTTAGATGCATTCAGTAGATTTTAGAGCACAGCGATGTTCTTCCCTAATCCCTTGCTAATATTCCAATAAACACACTTTGGCTAAGCAACTTCTAAATTTCTGACACCAAAACATTGTAGTTTTATCACTGTGGAAAAAATATCATTTGGGTGGGGACAGAGGGGAAGGGATGGGGGGAGTGTTTTGTTAGCCCTAAGGTCTCTTGAGAACACAAAGACAGTAAAAATCCTTATCAAATGACAAAACACAAAGTACAGTGTCCCAAGAAACACCAAGTTTTTAAGAGACCATACTGGTGCACAGTCATGTTACAGAATGCTCAGCACTAAAAAAAACTTGCAAATAATTATCCAGCTGGATGGATATTTCTTCCTAGGTTCATAAACATACATGGGAAAAAAGGTTAACAGTTATTCCTCACATGTGCTGTAATTTAGTAGCTCCTGAAAACTTTCAGATCAGAGAGTACACACAAGACAGCAAGAAAAGAGTCAATGTAATGATCTAGTTGCTCTAGTTGCTGTTCTTGTTAAAGAAATGGTTTGTTCTGCTTTCTCTCTATACTTGATTTATGCAGATTTTTCAAATTTTTTACCCCCATAAAAGCAAGATGCTCACAAATTAAGTAGACAACAGTGCCTTTAAAGCAAAATTCAGAGTCAGTAAGTATTAAGAGAGCACACTTCTTACATTCTACTTTTCTTCTGCTGGATCCATCAGAGAAATGCATGAACACAAGAGAAAAAGGCAGCAAATTCAGGCACAAGTAAGTTTTCATTACTGACATCACAACCCTGCAATCTTAGAACATTTTTCAAAAGATTATTAAGAACCTTAAGATACAAATTCCATCAAGGACTGTTGGAAAGTCCACAAAAATACTTCTCATTTTAGATATGCCGCTACTTCCAAACAAACTGGCTTTTATTCTTTAATAGACTGCGCCCACACTCCCTGAACACACAGCATTATCAACCCCCAGGTCTCTCTGCACTGACAGCACTATTCTGACACAGCATCTGTCACCCTAAACAATGTCTGACTGGAAGCAGCACTAATCCAGGTGTAGGAAGGCAATGATTCTCTGAATTTGCACCCTGCAAGTCAGAAGCAGATTCATTCAGAGCAGATGCTCTAGCAACACTACCCTGTGCACAGGGATTTGTGAGAGTTAATTCCCTACCAGGTTCAATGACCTGCCCAAAATGACCACCCACTGCTTTCTAGAGGCAATTGCCCCCATTGGCAGTGTCGCTTCCTCTCCCAAGCAAGAAATTCCTGGAGGCCAAGACACAGATGGATTGGGCAAAAATGAGTCTCTGAGACCCAACTTCCAAAGTGGGAATACAACAGCAGAGCCATCTCACTGAAAAAAAAAAAAAATCTTGCATCTAACAAAAAGACCCCAGCATACACCCCACTAAAATCACAGAGGGTTTGACTACACCAAGGAAGTAGAAATGAAACCAAGGCATTTAAGTGCTAGTTGGAACAAGTGAAGTACAAAAACCCCAAGGAACTTTAAAAAAAAGCACTGTCATGGTAATAACATACCAGAACTTCTTTGAAAGCCACCTTGGGAATTTCTGGACAAAAAAACCCACAGAAGTATTTCCAGAAACTTCTAGATAAGTCATTAATAAATACATCTTTCTTTTCAAGAACACAACTAAAGCTCAAAATCAGTATATTTCATACGTTCAAAGAGCTGAAAGAAGCTGTTCATAAAATTACTGGCTCGTGTTTTGGGGGACAGGAGAGGAACTGACAATAAATGTGCCAAGATTTAAGACAGAAAGCTGATAATTAAGCCTGAGTTCAGATTATATAAAAACTTGAAAATCATAAGCAACAAGAAATTGGGAAAATCACAAGCATAAGTTGAGAAAATCATAAGCAACAAGAACTAAAAAACTTAACACAAAACAGCACACTTAAAATTTCTAAATATCATGTTTAAACTTGAAAAGGAGCAGTTGTAACTGGGTTTGTAAAACACACTCAGCCAACCAGCAGTGAACTGCCACAGTGCTGTGCTGTGATCACATTGCACCATCTGGTCATCCTTAACCCAGACAGGGTGTGACACAAGTGGGAAATGCACTATCTGCTAAGCCAGAAAACTTCTACCCCTGCCAAGGTAGGGAGGATATGGAAAGGCACCTCTGGAGAGGAGCAATACCTCAGAAGAAAGTTTGAGGAGTCAGCATCAACCAGAAATAGTCTACCATTCCTTCTCTGTGTATTTCAAATACTCCAACTTGTGACATGCATGTGTTTCAACCTGTAAAACTGTGGGGGTACTTAGCATTTACTTGAAGACCAATGTGATTCTTTTCTACTAAAATAACACCCAAAGGGAGCTATGGAGCTGCTTAAAGCTTTGACACTTGTCTAATAATCAGCAGATGTCACACAGATGGCCTTTATCCGGATAGACAGAGACACAGAACTCTAAGTAAATTTAGGATGCACTCTAGACATGACAATGAAGGTTTACAAATACATCCCTGCTAATGTCATAACATATATTTGCTTTCATTCATGTAATTGCCATAAAAGTCCCTGCATTTCCTCCCTAGAGTTTTGACATTTATTGTCTCTCTACACAATTCCTAATAACAGCTTATCATTAGCCCTAATAAATGTATTATATCCAATGATAAGGGCTCAGTAAAAAGAATACCTTTCTCTAAAAATCTATTAATTCTACTGACCTTTATTTAAAAATATAATTTTAATGATGGCTCTTGTAATTAAATCTGAGCCCAGATTTTTCTTCCCACACTTACAAAATCGTGACAACTTAATCATTAATCTACTAGCTTCAAAATGAGCGTGAAGAAATCCCTCAACTTATCCACATTCCATGGAAACTTTAAGCAATATCAGATTTTCAGGTGAATTTCCCAGTATTGTCAAAAGTAGCATGAACAATCAAGTCAAAGCACCCAGCCTGTGGGTATGAAGTCTCCATTCATTCTGAATGCATCATACCCAAAAATCCAAGCTACATTTTCCCCCTCCATTTCACTTAGAAAAGCGAACAGGAAAAATTAAAATTACCAAGGGTTTTAAGAAAAGTAATATTCAGTCTTCTCAACACATATAATTACACAGGAATATACTCTTGCATCTGATAAAATTCAGTGTTCAATGACTGATCTGTCAGGGTCTTCGCCTCAAACACTCAGGTTACAAGGAATATAATCTGATGTACTACCTCAAGATTCAACTCTACATGCTACATACAGAGATGACTGAAATTCTGTTACTTCAATCACTGAAAAAACTGCAACACATGGAAACATTTTATCTGGCTCCCAAATTCCTACCCCATTTTGAACTAACACAGTGGATTTCACATTAGCATTTTCCTATCACTAAACAATAACTCTATTGTTAATCTTCACAACTCCATTTCTCCCTTTGCATTCACAAACCATTTACTATATGTAGCCAGAGCAGAACACTCTGTTAGCAAACCTCCCTATGTCACAGACAAGAGAACCTCAGAAACCATCTTCTGCATGTCCTCCTCTTCTTCCTGAGGTCAGCTTTAGCCAAACTTTACAGCTCTCTGCAAGCAGAAAACTTTTTAAAAGAAAAGCAAATCACTGTCCTATTACTTCCTAAAGCTGGTGAGATATTTCCTGGGCAGAGCCAGAGCTAGTACTCCAGAGATCAGAAATTAGGAAACCTGCATGTTTCAGCAGCATGCAACCTGAAAGCTAAATCAGGCAAGGAAGGCAAGAAGATAACTGCATAATTTCTCCAGAGATTACCAGGGAACTCAAGGAATATTTCTCCTGTAATTTCTAGGTTTCTGTTCATCAAAATATGTCACAGAAAAGACTTGATAAACAAACAAATGGGACTGGTGAAGTGTCAGCCTGCCTTCTGTGGAAGGAAGGAACACTAACCAGTCTGCCACAGTGCTCTGGAAGAAGGAATCATCCAACACACCTGGGCAAGAGAGCATAACTAGATTTTCAAAAAGCTTTTCACAATGTTCCCTCCAAAAGCTCTTAAAATAAGATGTTAAGGAATTTATTAATGACTGATTATAAATGGAAAAGGGCAAAGTGTAGGAGCAAGTTATAGATGGCTGAGCAAAGTGTATGAAAGTGACAAAGAGAAAAATTAGTCCCAAAGGGGTCTGTGCAGGCATCTCTCTATAACACATGATATACTCATGTACTGTACAGAGTTAATCCCAAAAATAAACACAGGTTGAATGACAAACTGCAGAAAGTTCTCCTCAAACTGAACAAATGGATAATAAAAATCAGCAGCTGAAATTCCTTGCTCATAAACCCAAACTAACACAATGAAAAAGCCAACTCTGCCATGCACTTAAACCAACAGACTCTAGTTAGGCATTATCATGCAAGAAGAGATCCCAGTCCCTATGATTAGTCCTCTGGAAAAAACAGCTCCCAGGCATTTAACAGAACCCTGAGGCAGAGGACAGAAGAGACCACCATGTCTCCTGATGAATACCAAGCTTCTGCACCTTAAATATCTCACAGAGATACAACCTTCCCTGTAAAAAGAGACAGAATATACCTAAACATGGTGCAAGAAAGGTCAAGCAACGCTTTCATACAAGGAACTAATAAGCTCTGACTTTTCAACTAGAAGAGGAAACAGCTGGAGAAACAGGACCAACATACAGAAAACAAATATGCTTTGCTTCTTTTAACACCGCAGTTACAAAGAACGCAATGGAACATTCAGTGCAAAAGCTGGGAAAAAAGGGCATTTTTTCCACATAAAACACAAACTGTGCACTTGCATCACCGTGAGTTGCTGTGAATACTCAATACGTAAACTGCCTCCAATTCTTTGGAAGACATCCATCAGCATCTATTACATTTTAAAAGACAGATGCAGCCTCTGCTCAGAAATCCTTCAACTCCAGTCTGCAGCATCTCGGGAGGATGCACAGATAGAAGCATTGCTGTACAACCAAACCGTACAGCATGCCAACTGTCCTTAGCATCTGCTGCCAGCTTCAGAACTGAAATATTGAGCCCCCTGAGCCTGGTGTTACCCTCTCCTGTGGTCTTTCCAGTCCAAATTATAACTGATATTATTATCACAGCTTCCCCAGCCCCCCTCCCAAATAAAAACCCCAAACCCTAGAAACAACATCTTTCCCCATAAACACCTATAATCTGAAACCGCCATTCATTGTATCAAATAATTTCTCTAGGTCTCCTTTCTAAGTTCACTATTAAAATTTACCTAATACGTTCACATTACACTTCCAATACCTCTTATTTTAAGTCATTGCCCTGAAATTCCTATCATACCTTGGCAGCCTATGGAGCTCTGCTTAACTATTTCACTCACCACCGCAAGCAGCAGAGCGTTCTACAGAATCTGGGCATGCAGGAACACTACAAACTAGACCTACATTACGATTTGATCTTCAAATTTAAAGCAGCTTTGAAGCAAATAAATAAAATTTTAAGTAAGATTAACAAGAAAAAGAGCCCAAGTCACTTACGAAACCTGTACTCTTACATCACGTGAGCCGCCAGCTCAGCCCGAGCAGTCACAAATTCCCTGACTCAGTAGAAAGCTTTACGGCTCTCACCTCAGAGCATCTGCCGCTCGCAGCTTCACAGAGATAGCAAACGCCGGGCCCTACAGCGCCGGGGCAGCGCCGGCAGCCCCAGCCCCGCCGCGGCTCCCCCGCGGATCAGCCGGAGCCTGAGAGAACGGAGCACATGTCAGGAGCCACAGCCCGCCCGGGCCAGCGGCTGCCGCGCCCCCGCACGGGGCCCTCCCCCGGCCCGGGGCGAGCCCAGACCACGGGAGCGCCGCAACCCCCGGGCTCGGCAGCGGAGCCCGGCAGAGCAGCGCCGCTACCTCCGCCCCCGGCCGCCTCCCCCGCGCCCCGCCGGCGGCCGCCGTTACCCGCCGCGCCCAACGCCCCGCCCGCGCCGGGGCGGAGGAGCCCGCGCACCCCCCACCTGCTGCGGCCGCAGGGAGGCGGAGGGAAGCGGCTCCCGAGCGAGCCCCGCGGCCGGCGCGGCCCCGGCCGGGCCCCGCGGGGTTAAACCCGCGCCGCGCCCCGCCCCGGGCCGCCGCCATTGGCCGGGCGTTGCCGGGAGACCATTAACGGCACCTGCCGGCCGGCGCGGCCCAGCAGGGCCCGGCCGCGCCTCCGCCACCTGCCCCGGCCCCTCGGGCGGTGTGAACCCGGCCCCCTTGTGCCATCGCTCTGCCCGCGCCAAAGGCGTTCTCTCTCTCTGAAAAGCTCTCTTCGGGACGGGAAGGTGTGATGGGGTCTGCCCTGTGCCATCCCCAGCCCCAACAAGCCCAGCTCTCTGTGCGGTGCAGAGCTGCTCCAGCTCTGAGCATCTGCGTGCTCTCCTCCGCACCCGCTCTCCCAGGGCAGCGCCGTTCTGGTGCTGAGGACGCGGAGCTGGGTGCAGTGCTCCGGGCCGGCTCTCACGGGAGCGGAGAGGGAGAATCCCCTCCCTTGACCTGCTGGCCATGGCTCTTTGGGTACAGCCAGGACAGGGCTGGCTTTCTGGGTTGACTCATGTCCCCTCCACAAGAACCCCCACGTCCTTCTCCACAGCTCCTCTCAATGGGTTCTTCTCCCAGTGCCATGCCACAAAAATGCCTCCCTGTGGCTGGGAGTGACAGCCTCCTCTGTGGCTGGGAGTGATGCTGAAGGAGCACCAAGATACCCAGCCGGGCACATGCTTTATTCCTCAGAGAACATCAATTCAGCTTCCCAATGTCTCACCATTAAATATGTGACATGTTGCCTTTCAAAATTTGAAGTTCTCATCCTGTATTCATTCAATGTATTTCTGGGTTAATAAACAACAATTTTCAATATTGTCAATCTTAACCTGTTGTGGTATTTTTTTAATTAGGATGAGGTCACCAGAACAGGTCCAATATTCTCTTTACACTCTGTTGGAGGATTCAGTGCAAGTAATCACAAGCATTAAACAAAGCGATCTCAAGGAAAGGAGATTTAAATCCGGGACCATAAAAGGGAAATTTTGGGGCAGGGGGTGTTCACAAACAACCACCAAAGATGCTCAAAAGACCTCATATTCAAATAAGTTAATGGAAATAATTAGCATCTACATATGTATTCAGGAAATGTAATGAATATGTAGTAGAAATGTGATGAATATGCATTAGTTCCACGGATATAACCTGGCCTGTTAGGTTGCTCTTCATGAATGCTTTGAGGAGAAATCCCCATGCATCCAGCACTGCTACAGCTTTCTAACCTAGTAAATTTATTGGGACACTTTATTTCCAGGTTTTTGGTGGCAGGAAGAGATTGATGACTGTTCTTGCTATTTTTTCTTCAAAAGCTAGGGTGTTATAGACCAGATTGAGAAACAAAAAAAAAAAAAAAAAAGGGAAAAACATTACAGAAAAGAGACTTAGAATGCAGTAGACAAAATTACTTGTGACTGGAAAGACACCACCACCACAGAGAAATAGCTGTGATTGGGATATCAAATATTTATTTTTAATAGATTGTAGTTACATACATTTTCTTAAATTCAGTTGTCCACCCAAGATGGCAAATTTTGTTTATTTTCTGAGTATTTTCAGTATAAAAAAGTGGTAACATAGGACACAAGTAGTACCATTAGCATTTTCACTGTTAGGGTCACCATGTAGACAGAACAATGCTCTGTGTGCAACAAGGGATGGAGCTGCTAAAGAAGATGGGCCTTGTAGGTTTTCCTGCCACAAATGCAGCTGTGACAAACCTCCCTACATCTCTCACACATTGCTTGCCCTGCTTCGATTCTCTTTCATTTCTTGTTTTCAAAAGTCAGCCTAAGAATGGAAAAATGCTGAGTAAGGTAAAAATCAGCCTTTCAAAAGTAAAAAAAAAGTGACTTCCAGGGCTAAAGTATAGTCCTGCAATACATATCGGAAATAAAGCTATTTCTCCCATTTATGAGCAGACCATAACTACCTCTCCAGGCAGGTGAAGAAGAATTTGGGGCAAGCAAGCTGACTGTTTCTTGCTGTGTCAGAAGGATGCTCTATCAGCTTGCAGAAACACTGATTATTGTTTTGGCTTTTGGTACCTTTGTAAAAGCATTAAAATTTTTTCTGATAACTGTTTTTTTTTTTAAGTGTTATTCAGGTTGTAGGAAATAATTCCTCACAGTGCAGAAGAAACCTTCCGTTTTATCACTCTGGTTATTGGAGAGACTTTGGCTCTTTATACTGCGGCTTTGCCACAGGTGCACTCCGAGGAGGAAGCTGACTTACACAGAATATGTTAGTGGTAATGGCAAGTGGGACAACAGACCTTGTTCACAGGAAGGATTAAGCTCCTGGAGCTTTAAAACATAATACAGGCATGGGTGGTGCCGAATTCCCTTTGTCCATTTGATCTTAGCAGCTGTTCCTGAAGTTGATGCTATTCAAAGGAGAGCTCCCCAAGCACTCTGCTGTGCATCATGGATCAGGTTTGGTTTATGTTTTTTTAAAAGGCTGGCCAGGAAAGGAAAAGTCTTTGTGGGATGCATTCAGGCAAACGAATCAGAAAATTTTACCTTATGAAAAACCGTAGTCCAACACAATCCTTCACTGATAATGCACCAATTTGGTGTAACATAGCCTTTGTAAATGGGGGTGAGAAGTAAAACACAGCTTTCTAAAGGGATTCTTAACAGGGTGACATAAGGAGGATTTTGGTACAGAGAAAGGCTGGTATCTTCAGAAGCCCTAAGGGAATCCTAAGGGATACAGTAAAGGATAACATCAACTATTTCCTGTATTCTCTTGAGTAATATCATTAATAGCCTGTAGTGGATGTCAGTGGATTGACAAGAATCCAAATTTTAAGAATAACTCTTTATTTAAACAGTGTTTTCCTTCTTTACTTGGGCTAGCCTGAGTCTAATCAACTGAATTATCTGGCATCTCCTTTTATTTTGCTTTATAATTCTGTTTTAAAATAACCAAACAACTTGTGTTATTTCATAGCTGTTCCACTCTGTCACATAGACTGTTAGCCTAAAAATTCATTGTAGTTCAATTTCTTTTATAAACATACTTTATAGAATAAATTATTAGAGAAATCTTGAAGATGTATTTCTAATTGCTTCTTTGTAATTATTTGCTAAAAATTGGGATTCAGAATTATAATGGGGAAAAAATTAAAGAACCAAACTGCTTTATGAAGTGAAATGTACAAAATACCTCCCGAAACTTAAATTCAAGCTGGATTAAACCGTAACATGAACGGTAAGACAACAGGCTCCTACAATTCAGAAAGCGAGGGGCTGATCCACAGTTTGTTTGCATTTCAATTCAAACTCATCTTCCTAAGTACATTCAGAAATGCAGTTTGCTGGAGTGGTTTCTATAGCAGTGTCCTGCTTGATTACCAATCAGCAGGGCTGAGGGAGCCTGGGCGAGCAGGAGCTCATTAAAATGTCTGATCCGGTTATGCAATAGGCCGGTGGCAGCCTGTGACTCCTTCATTGTCCCTCGGTGGAAGAACTGCCTCTCGACAAAGCCCAGCTCCCAGGGCTTTCGTGTCTCTTTGTGGAGATGTGTAAAAATAACCTCCTAAGCCAGTCTGTGGGTTGTGCTCTGCTCTGGTAAGCGCTTTAAGGTCTGCTCTCAGTTCCAGCTCCCACAGTAGAAGCTCCTGTCATGCAGTGATCTTAATAGATGGCTCTGGAGCCCACTGGTGGCTCCAAAGATACAGAGACCTACAGCAGGTTCCAGGAGTTTACTTTCTTAAGCCCACCTTAAGTGTGATCCATTCCCTCATCTCCCCCAGTGTCCCACTACATGAGAGTCTCATGGCTCAGTATTTAAAAGACGTTCCACTTCAGGCAGAAAGTTTCCTCTGCTCCTGCACTTAGACAGTGAAATTTCAGACTAATCCCTGTTAGGTTAAAAAAAGCAGAGAGAAAGATGGCTATCTTTTCTCAGGAGTTTGACCAAGGACACCAACAGTCACAAAACCATCCACAGATGAGATGTTGTTCTTACCTGTCAGAGTAAATCTTTGTGCCAAGCCAAAGCCATGGAAAACAAACTAAGCCTCAGGAATCCAAGTGGGTGCAACACAAAAAGGATGCTGACTCCACAGAAAAGAAACCTCAGCCAAAACCTTTGAACAAGACTGCCTCAGGGTGGGTGACAAGATGCCAACTAAAGCATGGACTGCCACTATTTCACTGCTCCTCTCCAAGATGGTCAATATAGTTATGCTTTTCCACAGGCCCTGGTTTTTATTGCACCCTCATCTGAGTCACTTCAGCTCATTAATTCTATTTATTTTAATTTTTTGTTGGGCTAGAGTTCCAGCAGCTTAGCAAGTGAATTGGCTCACAGGGTGTTCCAAATCTGCTAGAGCAAGTACAAAACAATCTAGGACAGAAGAAAGAGAAAAGAAAGAACAGGAAGAGGAATGGGACTCCACAGTTTCAGTGTCAATGAGGCATCAGATCCTAATCCCTTTCAGGGAACAGCAACCACACCTTTCTCTCTCTGCAGCCTTATTTCTGATTAAAGATGGGAGCTGATTCCCCTCATTTAACTACCTCCACACATGATTAGGGCACCATAGGCACTCGAGTTTTTCTTCCATTTTGGGAGGCGAGCACCAAGTAAACTTTCACTGAATTTACCCCAAAGACCTTTGGAGGAAGATAAAACATCAGCTGGCCACAATGCCTGCAGCAACTCTGGTTCCCTTCTGAAATTGTTCAGACAGTAATTCAAGGGACCTCTTCCATGAAGTGTGGAGCAGCACAGACAATGCCATGTAGTTGAACTCTTTAGAAGAGTTTCAGTGATGCAGATATTTCATGACAAATTTTGATGTTAGTAGCTATAGCAACTCATGCCATGAAACATCTGTTCTCCTTCCCACCCTATCCTGTACTACACATACATCATCTTTGGAGAGTATGTGCAATATTTTGCATGTCTGCTTCGCTCTCCATCTGAAAAAGCTTCACAAAAATTTGTTCAGCATCTCACACTTGTGAGATATCACTATAGGCAGGGCCAAATGTCACTGAATTGTGTGCATCTAACTGCTCTCCTTCATTAGACCAGCTGCTGAAATAGTTGTGTAAATGCCATTGCCAAACACTAAGGTGCTCAAAAGTGTTTGAAATTCTTGCAGTGAATTTGTAAAGGAGGAAGAGCCAAAGGTAGCACCAGGGAAATGAAGAGAAGCTCCCACAGCTTGTGAAAAGCAGCAAAACAGCATTTCAGGGGAAAGCAATAAATGAAGTGCCTTAGTTTGGTGCCTGCAGAAACAGTGTGTGGTTTATCTGATCTCTCACCAGTCATAAAAACAAGACTTTTTTACTGTCAGCAAACAAATAAATCTATGTCATAATTCAGCGCCCCAAAATAAACACACAATCCCAAACTCTGAAGAGCTGTCAGAGAAAAGGGAGCAGGAGTGGTGTTAATTTTGGGAAATTAAGCACCAAAGTATTAAGTGTATCTTTAGGGAAACCCATTCCATAACCAAGGGCTGCAATTTATTTTCTTAGTTCCAATTTCAGATCATTAGAACATGAACTTTCAATAAAAATGTGCTCCTGACACACTCAGCTGAGTTTACCATTCATTTTTCAGCCCAATGAAGCAGCACAGGCCTCAGAGCTACCAGGGCACTGCATGTAAATACAAATCTTCTGCTTCCTTGAGGAAATTTACTGCAGCATAATTTTTTGACTGTAAAAAGAAGAATTAAAAGCTTTCCATCCGGTGCTACTATCAACCATACGCTGAAATATTTAAGAAAATAAAATTTCTAGAATCATATTTCACCACGGCACTGTCCTTTCAGTCTGATGCCCACAAAGCAACAGGGAGTGTTAGAGAAGCAGCACAATGTAATTATTTCAGTAGTCTCTCTTTAGCTGATCTCTGATTAGCTTGCAGAGCCATTAAACTGCAGTTGTCCACACAGAACACAGCTGATACTCCAGTTTTGAAGCATTCTCAGCTGCAACTAGTTTTGAACAATGCCTCTGCTTCATGTCACTCCACTGGAGTGGCTGAGCTATGGTGAGTTAAAGAGACTTCAATCAAAATCCTTTCTTTTTTCTTTCAGGATGAGCACACCAAAAATTTAGGGAACAATTGTGTGTGTGGTTCTCTACCACTCTTCAGTCTGGCCAGTGCTGATGCTCGGGTGCCTGTGTACAACTTAAACTTCACGTGCACAAGTGCCATCACCTGCACTAGGAAAAAAAAGGAAAATGCAAGACAGATTACCAGCTGAAAGGCCCTTTAACTATTTAGAAAAAATGCAAGATTCAAGTTAATATCTTAAAATATAATCAAACATGGTTTAAAATAATTTGAGGGACAACAGTATGGGGGAGAGCAGTATCTCTCAGATATCTTTGTCCAGACATGCTGTCTCTGCTGAGAGCTGGCCTGCCTCTTGCACGCTGTGCCTGCAGCAGAAATGCAAAGGCCAAAAACTGAAGAAAGTATTTTTAAATCTAAAGGTTTAAAGATAATAAGAAAGTCTTGGTAATGTGAGTTGTTGTCTTGTTAGTTCTTGATCTGAAGCCTGCACAAAGAAACTTCTCATTCACCAGCACACACAGTCCAAACACGATAAATACAGCTGGTGCAATCAGTCTGTCTAGAACTGGAAAGACAGTGATGAGTAACTTGTTCTTACCAAGCTGTAAGGTAATATTTAAAGAAAAGTTTTCTGTTATTTGAAGAAATAAAGTGAACTGCTTAAAAAAAACAGACTGAGGCTAACAAATGGATGTTTAAAAATGTCCTTGAGTGAAGTAATTTCTGCAAAATTGTTATCAGGAATTGCATTCCAGGAAACACCGGAATATTCCACTCCATAAGCTTAGTTTATTTCTTTGAATATCTGCAGAAACAACATCTAATCTTGTATGCTGTGGTAACAAACCTTTTATGCACTTCTGCAGTCATTGTCCAGGCTGTGATGTCCTCTAGAACGCGATGATGATGATGATGATGATATCAGGTTCCTTTTGACTGAAATTTGGTGTTCTGCATTGTACAATTGGATTTGCAAAAACTTAAGCAGTGCCCTTTTGAAATGAAACCAAATAAATATTTTTAAACATCTGCGTTGGAGCATAAAAGGAATCCACCATGAATAAAAAGGGCATTTTTGGAATGAAACTGATCACAAAGCATGGTGGGGCAGGTTTGTTGTCATACTGAAATCACTTGAACTGCTGAAAACTGCAAAATAAAAAAATCATGGTGATTTGTTTTAGGTTCAATCATAAATTATGCTGTTATTTCTGGCTCCATGTCCACATAGCTGGCAGTTGTCTTTCCCTGGTGACTCAAGTACACTTGCTGGATTTTGAAAGGCAATTGAAAAATGAGGTTAGGGATTCCACAGCTAGAATAAAGCAATCATGATTTTAATTTCAAACATCCAGTATTTTGTGTGTGTGTGTGAAATTGCCAATAGAAGGAATGTGTATGGGTTTCATGAGGGGAAAAAAGCTCCTATATTTCCCTCTTACACTATCTGGAGGAAAGGGAGTTAGTTGTACAGTGAGGTGCCAGCATATAACATAATTCTCTGATTTAGTGCAAAGTTTTAGAGCAGAGGATTTAAGGCATTACTACCTGCAGTTGTTTTCTTCACCTCTTGCTGGAGGTGACTGCCTCTGGAATATCAAGTAGAGCAGTTAAGAGAAGAATGTCTATTCCTTCCTGACAGAGTTATCTCCTGGAAATGAGAAAAATCTACACCATGGCTCCATGGCCCAGACAGTGAGGGATTAATGGTTGATGTGTGGGGAACTTGCAGGGGAAAATTACTGAGGAAAAGCTGAGAGCAGAGGGGCTCACAAGCAACATTGCTGCTCAGACTTTCTGTTACTGGAGCAGGGCTCAGTGCCAGCTCTGAGGGAATTTAATCCTGGAAAACATCAGCATGAGGCAGTACAGGGATCCAGAGTCGTGGGATGCAAGCGTGGGGCAGTGCTACACCCTGTGCTTATCTCAAGGGTGAAAGGAAAGCCCTTTCAGGGGGGAAGGCTGCAGAGCAGTCATGGCAGCACCTCAGCACTGCTCCTTGTCCTGAGAGAGAGCCACAGGACTTCCCTGTGGGCTTCCAGAGATCTTGACAAGCTGCACACACAAACCTGAGGATGGTGAGAAATACAGCAATCCATGCCCTGTGGTTCCGCAGACAGGCAGAGCCGGTCTGGCTTCAAATACATAAATCTACAGTTTAAAATGTTAAAATCAGTACAGAGATTTTAAAAGCAAGATAACTCAGGCCCAGAGATGCAGCAATTTCACAATGTTGTAACATTATTGTCTTCTTAATGTTTCTGTGACATCCAAGGCTGAGCTTATCACGGACAGAGGCTCTGAGCAGCTCTGCCAGCTGGGGACCGCAGTACCATGACCATCTCTCCAGTTCAGGTCTCTGAATTTTTGGAGGCTAATGTAAGGTCATTCATCTCTTCCTCTTTTCCTGAATAATGCCTAAATATTCTGCATGATGAGAGTGTGGATTTAGAATTGCTTCTCTTTAGTCAGAACATGGAGGTAGTCTGCCAGGGCCTTCAAAGGGATAGACTGGTGCTGAGATTCCTGCAGGGAAAGGGCTCTGAGACTGGAGAAAAATCAGATTTCTAAACACACTGAAAAGCATTAATAATTTCAAATCTAATTGCTTGTTTTCTACAGAAAATTGCACATGCCAGTGCTATTTGAACTCTCCTCTTTGGGATAGTAAGCCAGTCAGAATATGACAACGCTGCACTTCATTTCAGTGGAACAATAGTGGCATCCAGTGGTCAATCAGCAAATTCAAAGCCCTGCTTCTCCAGGGTTTCACTGAGATTCTGTGATATGCTCATAGTCTGTCCTTGACTGCTTTTTTTTTTTTTTTTTTTTTTGGAATGGAGGTAGATAGTACTTTTCCTTGAAAACAGAGTGTATTTGCATTGCTGTACAAAGAGTAAAATACATTTTCTAAAGTCCAATAGTTAAAATGTTAATTCTCCAAGGCCCTATTGCAGTTGGCAAGTAACTGTAGGGAGGGCAGAGTTGGCCTTGATGCAAACACGTTTGCTGTAAAGGCCCTGTTCTTGTGACAAATGAGGTCAAACAAACAGTAATACATCATTGCATCTGTCTTCGGTTCCTCTGGCTGTCTGGAGGAAGATCTGTGTGCAGCTTTATAAATCACCAGAAGTAATACTTGGGTTGCTATAAATCCTTGGGAACTCATTTTGTCATGTCACTGAAGTCAGTTGCATCATGTCTCCTTACTAGCCATTTCACTATTAGGAAAATGTGTTGTGTGGCTTTAAACCATTTCTTCCTAGTCTGAAATTGGTTTTTAGGATAATATGATTTGCCCTGTTTGGTTTAAAGCTTTACCTTCAAACTGGGGATGGAGAGCTTCCATTCACACCAGGCTGATCATCCTAATGCCCATTGCCTCTGTTCCTGCACCAAAAGAAAGGGGTGTTCTCTCCACCAGAGCTCCAAGTAGCTCATTTACATCCATCTTCTGTTTACTCCATTCAGATTTCAACCAAAGCAATGAACCTAACCCTGACTCAGTAATGACAAAATATTTGGCTGCAGTCTCAGTCCTGCAGGAAACAAAATGCTGTAAATAAATGAGATCCTGAGATACCTAGGAGAAAAGTGCAAAAAACTTACTCTAACATCTTGTAACAAGCATAATATTTTTTCCCATCAGATAGGATCCTGACAAGAGTTTAAAGATTCAAACAGGGAACTTGGTTTTGAATTACGTAGCTTGATAGTCATAATATATTTTGCACATCAGCCAAGGGGAAAACAAAATACTTAACCTGGATTCAGATCTCTGCAGGGTAGATATTGATATATGATATTGATACTGATATATTGATATATGACCCTCACAAGTAATTGTGAATGTTCTGAACAGTATATCTTTCCAATTTCCACCTTAAAAACTAAATACAGTTTTTACTTTCATTGAAAATAATAACATAAAATGTGTTGAAGCTTTCAGTCTGCCTGTGTTGATAGCATTCATGTCTATCCTAAATACATCAAATATAAGTCCTAAATATAAGTGCTTATCCCTTTCAGGTTTATACATTGTCTTAACAGCATTTGTGCTTCTTGAAAAATACAGAAATACAATTAATTATAATTAGGTGGTGGGACATCTGACAGAGAAAAACAGAGTTATCTTCTTTGAGGAGTTCAGAAAAGTTTACTATTCCATAATTTAATTGTATGGCTGTCATGTGATAAGAGGGGCATTGTATGGAGGGGAGGGGGGAAATCTTCAGTTGTGGTTAGTAGATGCTTTCTGCCCAACAAAAGGATGTCTTCTATGTCAAATGTTTAGTGCACTTTCTTTAGGCTTATGAAATTCCCAATTCTGATTTTGTTCAGGTTTGCCTATCCCCTTCTTTTTCCCTCCCTGCCTTCAAATGTGTCAGGTCCCAACTCCGTCCCCATTGAAGTGATTGTAGACTCCCACTGACTGCAGTGGGAATTGGATTAAATCTCTAAAACAACAATTACATGCCTAATTGCTTTTTATTGCTCACTTAAAAATGCATTCTTTGAAACACTACCAATATATGTAAGGGCTGAGGGCTTAATGTGCCAAACTATTTAGGTTATTTGGAGACCTATTTTCTACCAGTGCCTGGGGATTTAAATAAATGCTATAAAAGAGTGTTATTTACATTATGCATCTATAACAGAAGTGTTTATATTGCATCATTATTCTTCATATTGATTTTCCTCTAAATGCCAAGACTTTGCTGCTTTGAAGTCAGAGGGAGATCTGCCCCTGGCTTCATCCAAACTGAAACTGGGAGCAAACGTGAGGAAAAGGGGATGCAGTTTTCAGATCACGCTGAAAGACAAACAAATTTTGTGAAAGACTCTTCCTAGAACTCTGTGCTGACTGTCTCTTCTGGAGATCACCCTTGCCCTGTGGACAGGCACTCCCTATCTCCTGAGCATCCAGAGGCCATGTGTTAGCTTGGCAGGGCTGTACACAGTGACTGTGCTGATTGGAGAGTGGCTCACAGAACTTCCTCTTCTGCAAGTGGCAGCCTGCACCAGCTCAGCTCTCCCTGTCACAATCCTAATTCTAAAATATGAACCCCACACAATAATGGGTGTGTGAGAAGGTTATGCAGAAATTAATTAACCACCAGAGATCTTATACTTGACCTCTGAGCCTCTGAAAAAAAGTAGTCACTGAAGGAAAACAGAGCAATCCTCTTCCTATAAAATCTACTTGAAAGAAACAATATAATTAAAACAACCCTGAATCTCACAAGCATGGCCTAGAGGAAGATTTTAAGATCTGAATTTGGCTGCATGCCTAATGACTTTTACTGCAGAAGTGTTAGCTTCCTTCATCACCAGCCTCCCCTCTGAATGTGCAAACCCCATCTCTGCCACAGAGCTCTTCTGACTATAGTAGGCCAAGTTCAGGCATCTTTCTAAACAGATACAGCAGGAACACTCTGCACAGGCCTGGAAATACTGCTGAGGAGTGCTGCTAGGCACCATAAGGAGGCAAGTCAGATTTGGGAAATGGATTGAAATGGTTACAAATTTTTCTCTTTAATTTGACAAAGGATTGGCAAAGGACATGTTGCAAGCAAATAGTCTGAAATGCCATGAATCTACCCACAAATCAGCTGATCAGTAAGTAAAAAAGAGCATGCCACAAATTAAGGTGGAGAGTACATACATACTCTTAATTTCAGAAGTCTTTCAATGTATGGTGTCTGCAGATCAAGGGAGAAAATTTTTCCAGGAATTAAAAGTGTATATCTCAATTTGCTACAATATCTTGATAGGCTCAAGACTCAGATTTTAAATCATTTCAGCATCATATCTTGGTATGCTACAGTAATTTTTAAAAAATGCTAGTTTCTGGTGGACAATGTTGTTTCTCTAGAGCAAATAGATAGGTACAAAAATTACCCTTGTTCTAATTCAATAAAGTTAAATAACTTGAAAGCAACCTATTAAAATATCTCAAGATTAAGACTGGCATATAAGCCCCTTTTTTTTTTTTTTGCAGGACTCTTGTAAATGCAGAAGGTTTTTTCATAAAACCATAGGCTGAGAAGATGGCTTCCAACTCTTTCTTTGTTTGCAGCCCTGCATTTCACCCTGTGACTACAGGAACAATTTTTCCCTAAATGCTTTAAATGTTTTTACAGTTTAAATTCTCATGGTCAAGTTTATCTGCATAGCAAAATTTTCCTTGCCAGTATTGTTTGATTAGTAAGATGTTACTCTGATGCTAGAGGCAAACATTTCCAGTACAATTAAGAACACTGTGAAACTAGGGCAAAGCTGAAGATTGCTGAACACAGCAAAGTGAAAGGACATTAATGTGGGACATAACACTATTGAACTTTATCACAAATTGTAATGGCAGTGGATCAAGCAAACACTTCTGGATTAATGGAAAATGGTTGTGCAACAGAACAGAGATGATAAAAGGAAAGGTCAGTTGTGTCCTTATGCCTGGTTAGTTTAAACAAACAATCCTCCTTCTCAATTCCATTTTCTTAGCGATGCTCTCCCTGTTGCTGGGTCTGAATGGCATCTGACTGCTGCAGCACTGTGGTCAGTCGGTGCAATGCAAAGGGAAGGGTTAGCCTTGACCAGATAATTTAAATACTGATGTGAACATAACACTTCTACAAAATAAAACCAACAAAGACCAATGCTCCACAAGCTGAGACATTATTAGTATTACTACTATTACTCAGGGTCCCCCCAGCAATTTTTCAATGTAAGGAATTATGATTTTAGAGCCCATTACCTGGCTTTCAGTGAGCTCAGGTCCATTTCCATGGCAACATGAGATGCAGCTGTCCGAAAAGTTGTCTCACAGAGGGCTGTAATGTTTGGCTCCTGTGCAGTGCATGGCTGATGACAATCCACACAGCTGTACCAATTAGTCTCCACTGCAGGCTCTTAAGTAAATTAAATAGAAAAAGAAATATTCTATCAATTTAATCTGTGTGTGTTATTGTACAATTTAGCTTTTTAAAGAATTAATAAAAGAAGTCTTTGTAGGAGTGTTTATTGTCTAAAAAGTTTCAATATCTGCACTTTAGTTATAGCCCAAGCCTTTGCAGTCGAAACTTGACCTGATTCTTCTTTCTTTGGTTTGCCTGTTTGTTTGTTTAAAGGAAGTGCTTTTTCTGTTTCTCTTCAGCTCTGACTTGTTCACAGCCTTTGGCAGGGGATGACAGCCCTGTAACACTGTGCATACAGAGTGCCAGGGGTAGTTGTTTGGCCAGGTTTGTAAGCTGGAATGTGGTGACTGACAGTAGATTGAATAGACTGTGGATGTGATGGGACAAATGGTCTCAGGAAGAATTTGTGCAATTTAATGAAGTTTGTATGAGAAAAATACTCAAACCTCTGGAAGATTCCTAAGTGTTCAACTAATGGAAAAACCAGTACAGCCTTTTGAAAGGTATATGTCCTGCACACACTGTTTGCAGGCTGAACAGCAGCTGGATGTAGCTGTGGCCCTTGGAGTCATTCCAGATGCAGGGGAATGTCTTGCCCTTCCTGGAAGCCAAACAGCTGCCCTAGCTGACTGCCCTGCATATTAACACAAGAGGAAACCTGCCAAACTCTGGTTTAGCGCACCAAGCTGTAGGATGTGGTGGCTCAGTGGAGCTGCACATTCCCTTCAGCCACATCTCCCACTAAAGCATCTGTGCATGGCAGGGGCCAGGGGGTCCCCCAGGGGCTGTGGCTGCAGCACTCTGAGCGGTGGCCATGAGCCCTGCTGGCACTGCTCTCTGCCAGAACGCTTCTGGCACCCTGGCACCTTCCCCAGCTGCTGTGGCAGAGCGGTGATTGATGGTGCCGAGCGTGCAACAAGCAACCCGTGGGTTAGGCAGCTTTATTCTCCTAACAGGATTTGCTGCTTGCACAAGATCCTGAAACACAGCACAGCCTGCTTCTACTTTGAGCATATTGAATTGTAGGGAGCTAACACGACACGTACATGGAGCGTGGCATAATACTGTGCAACATATGGCTGTTCTGGTCTGCCATGCCCAAATTCTGTCTGGCATAAATAGGCTCATTTCCCACTGACATCAAGAGCTGCTGTCTTAGATTATTCCGTACTGAAATCTAAAAGTGGATCTTGATCATCTCCCACATTATCAAACGGAAACTAGCTGTCCAAAACCAGGCAAAATTTTCATAACAGCTTTAGCATATGCCACCACTCTCTCCCTGACAAGAGATTTTCCTCTCATTGCACTGACTGTCCTCTGATTCAGCAGATTACTAGCAGGACAATATGGAGAATGGGCCTCTTCCAAATGCATACAACAAGAAATAACTCAGTTCTGGCTTGCAGCTTGGTTGAAATGGTGCCAGAGCTCCCTCACACCCTGACCAGCTCCATTCCAGGCGTGAGAGAAGAAAAGTGATGCCTAAGGAAGGCTGAAACCTGACTCCTGATTCACTCCCAGGCCCCCTGCTCGCCAAGAGCAGCCATGGTAGGATGCAGCTCAGGAGAGACATCCACCATGTGTGTTGCCACTACCCACAAGCACATTTTAGAGAATACAGGGCCATGATGACCCCCATTATGGATCAGCCATTCCTCCAGCTGTTCGTGTTCTGCTTCCAGATAAGAGACCATCCTAGCTCCTCCTGTATGGATGGTGTGCCCAGGATGTGAGGGCTGGGAGAGACAGCAGTGGCTGGGCCCCACACCACACAGCCCTGTAAGCTCTGCTTTGCCATCACACTGCAGCACCACATGAACACCCTTGCTTTTTCATGGCAAAAGGAAGTTTCTCCAGGGAAGGACACACTTGGACATTCTTCATGTTTTTCCTGCAGCTTTTCTGGTGGAGTAAGAGAGAAGCCACATCAGCCATCAGTGAGATGACCTTTGGACTGATATTTTTCAAGTGATCTGCTGTGTTGAATCCCTAATTGCACTAATGGACCTAATGAACCAAACCTCCTGGAGGAAGCAGAGAAAATCATAGTGAGAGGGGCATTTAAAATTAAATCTACTCAATTGCTTGGGATCATACTGCCAGGAACAGTTCTGCCTCAGATTTGGCACTGGTTTGTAGGTCCTACTCGCCCTCTACCTGTTTTAATCTCCAGGAGCAGTTGCATTTGCCTTGGCTGGCAAAAACAGACCCGCCTCACCCACGATTGTGGAGAGCAGCAGGAAGACAGCTCTGCACCACCTGAGTCACAGCCTCATTCTTCTGCTGGGCAGGAGGGGTTTCCTGCCCTAGTAGCCTCTCCTTCCAGAATGTTCTGTGTAGATTCATTTCATTGCACCCCATCTCACCCACCTACAAGGTGCTGGTAAAGGAGGAAGAAGCTCCAGGGCTCACCACTCCTGCTTCTGAGAAGATGATCCTTAACAACTCTGCCTTCGCTTTTTCTACAGGATTTGCTACTGGCAGTCATGAACCTCTGCTGATCACCCATCTCAGCCTTCTACCAGCAGCACATTCAGCCCTTAAGAGGAGAGGCTCATGAACAATGTTATTTCTTTATCCCCCCAAAAATGCAAATAAACAGGCAAACCTCTTATTTGCTAATGTTCCCTAATGTGCCTAATGTACCCTATGATTATTAACCGGATGTCTGCAGCACGTTCAGCCCTGGAGAGGAGAGGGTCATGAAGTATGTGATTTCTTTATGGCAGAAAAAATGCAAGTAAACAGGCAAACCTCTAATGTGCCCTAATGTGCCTAATGTACCCTATGGTTATTAACCGGATGTCTGCTGCTTTTAGTGTCTGTTTTAAACTGTTTTATGTAATTGCTCGGTCTGAAATGGGAGTGTGTAAGGCACAGCTTGGTTCATGGTTCCAAGATGATTTTTAATTACTGAGTGGCCTAGCACTCAGCTCAGAGCTGTCTTTTACTAATAAAGCAGGTTATTTCTGTATCTCTCCTGTTGTAACTGCCTGGTATATAACATCTTTTATTTTATTTTTATTTTCTTAAATTTGGCAAAGAAAGAAGCAGGACTCAGCTCCTGCAGACTTGTGTTTTGGCTAAAACACCAGCAGCTCTCGAGGTTCCGTGACCAACCTGCATTCTGGTGCTGGTCGAAGTAACTGAGCAGAGGGCCATGTGGGGTTTGTTATGCTGTGGTTGCCATAGAATTATCTAAAAGGTATTTCATTGCAGGACAGAAAACTGCAAAAAACAACGGTAACAACATGAGCCTTTCACATTTTTCTTCAGTTACCCTTGCTCCTGTTTGTAAGTGCAAATATTTATATATGAGCCAGGATAGTTTATCCCTCCTGCCGCCTTAACAGCAACATGATATTACTTAGCAGATCTTTAGTTCCACTCACATAGAGACCTCAGCCCAGTTCAGGAAAGAGTTTAGCTGTTAACCCCTTCGAGAAGTCCAGGGGTTGTGAGATTATTACCTGCAGATAATGCTGCTCAGGATCAGCAGTGGAACTGGTAGTGGGGTCTGGGAGCTGTGGTGGTGAGGTCTTGTGCTGTGGCTGCCAGCCTGCCTTCCTCCCACTCCATCCTGCAAAACAAGAAGGGTGAAAAGTTTAAAACCCCAATTCAGCATCTGCAATAGCACAGGAAGATCCCAGAACACAGTACTGGATGAAACCTAGGGTTGTTCTGTTTAAGATGCACCTAACCACACCTGAGGCTCCAACATGCACACTCATCTCTTTTTGAAACACTCACTAATGGTGCTTATCCTCTCTAGTGAGAAAGGCCAAGGGTCCAGCTCGATTATTTCAGACTTTCCTCACTGGTCATATTTTCTACACCTGCCAGGTTTGTTGCTTACATCACCTCCTGACTTGGGGGGAGCTGGGGGGCAGCAGGGCCATCCTTGGCGGTCACACCGTGCACAATCCCCCCCCCAGCCCGGGGCAGCAGGGCCATCCTTGGCGGTCACACCGTGCACAATCCCCCCCCAGCCCGGGGCAGCAGGGCCATCCTTGGCGGTCACACCGTGCACAATGCCCGCTCAGCCCGGGGCAGCAGAACCACCTTGGCGGTCACACCGTGCACAATCCCTCGCTCAGCCCGGGGCAGCAGGGCCATCCTTGGCGGTCACACCGTGCACAATCCCCCTCAGCCCGGGGCAGCAGGGCCATCCTTGGCGGTCACACCGTGCACAATCCCGCTCAGCCCGGGGCAGCAGGGCCATCCTTGGCGGTCACACCGTGCACAATCCCCGCTCAGCCCGGGGCAGCAGGGCCATCCTTGGCGGTCACACCGTGCACAATCCCCGCTCAGCCCGGGGCAGCAGGGCCATCCTTGGCGGTCACACCGTGCACAATCCCCGCTCAGCCCGGGGCAGCAGGGCCATCCTTGGCGGTCACACCGTGCACAATCCCCGCTCAGCCCGGGGCAGCAGGGGCAGAGCCGGGCCCTGCAGCAGCCCCGCTCCGGCGAAGGGCACAGCTGGAGGAGGAGAGGCGCGGGCTCGCCGGCCGCACGTCAGTGCCATGGTACCCACGGCTGGGGGGACGAAGGCAGCCCGAACCTGCAGCTGCCTGCCCTCACCAAGAGCTTAATCATTTTTAAATTCAGAGAATGAATGCCATGACCTGCAATTATTCATCTTTTGTGTTGTTAGCTACAGCTCCGTGCTCTGTGCCAAATCACACGGTTCCAGACCGGTTTGGTGGTTGGAGCCTTATCAACAGCCCCATCTTCACACTCCTGTGCCCGCCCGCTCCCCAAAGCACCCGGCACCCCCTGCCCTGTCCCTGCCGAGGGGCTCCCGAGGGCTGGGCAGGATCAGCACCCTGGGCAAAGTCCCCAGGGCAGGGAGGGAGCCCTTGGGACCAGCAGGCACCACACAAGGGTGCCACCGAGGTGCTGGGCTGTCCTGGCAGGCACCAGGACACGGGGAGGAGGGGACAGGAGTGCCATGTACCTTGCAGGGAACGTGCCGTGCCACCTCCCAGAGTGGCTCCTGCCGGCTGCCCCACGGCAGCACCAAGGGTGCCCTGTCAGGGAAAAAAAACAGCTGCACCAAAAGCACACCTTACCTGACAGATTGCAGGCTGCAGCTGGTATCACCAGGAAGAGCCTGGGCCCCAGCACAACTGCTTCCCATTTCTGGCTTTAGCCCTAAACCATGCATTTCTCCAATGTGCTTTTTAGACATCCACAGTCGTGAGCAGGGAGATGCCCCAGAGCTGCTGGGAAGGCTGCTGGTGCTGCTGCTGTGTCCTTCAGATCTGGGGTAATGTGCAGCTGCCACAGGGCACCTCTCACCTCTGTGACTACTTGTTGGGGCAGACCAACCCCCCAGAGGAGCTGGTGGCCATTCCATCATCATCCCCGTCCCTCCTGGGCTGTGACAGGAAGAACTGTGCTCTCCTGCAGTTTTCCAGGTTGGCCGAAGGACCAGCAGGAGCTGAGCCCATGGGGCCAGGGGTGTAAGAGCAGCCAGGAGCAGGAGCAGGGTGCCCAGGCCTCCTGCCAGCATGCGGCTGGTCTGTGTGCAGCACCATGGAGCCGTAGTGTTGCAGAATTCTTTGGTTGTTTCCATGCGCCTGGTCAAGCCTGTGAGGCTTCTGAAGGAACTGCAGTCCATTAGGCAATGTTATTAATGGGACACCTGTCCTCAAGGAGCCTTCAGATCCACTCAATTAGCATAAACAAGGTTAATTTGTTGCTGCAATTATCATTCAAATTTAAATGCACTATTGAATCGTAGTTTTGCATTTCTAAGTAATACACAGGACTTTGTTCAGGGCATCTCCAGCTTCATGAGCTATGCTTATAATTAGACTTTTGATTTGTCATGAAGTCATGGGGGTTACCCAGAATATGAGACACGGGTTTGGCCCAAGTGATCCATTTTTATCCTATGGGAACTCCCAGAGTTGGGAAGCCACCAAACAGAGCACTGCAGACACATCCAACAGAGGGTTATATATTTGTACATGGGTTATAAACAATAAGACAGCATTGTTTAAACCAGGAATAAGCAAACAATTATACTTAAAATAATAGAGTAGTGCAACCTCCCTCCTATCAAAAGTAAAATTCCAGTGGTGCTCTAAGTAGTAACATTTTTAAAATCAGACCCAAAGAAAACTTTCTTGTAATAAAACTTGGCTTATCTTCGGTGGTATCAGGTCTTACTACTTTTTGAAGATGCCTAAATAGACCTTTGACAGCTGCTACTGTTATGGTATTTGTGCTGCTGAGGCCATGGCATCTAACAGATGGAAAAGCAGATAAAGCAATAACAGCATTCATGAGTAATGTTTCAGAAGTAGGAGTCATGGTCTTTAAATAAAACTGGGCAAAGCAGAGCTGAGTCAACTTCACTCCTAGATAAAAGAAAGCTCCAGTTGCTTCAACTTTGAAAATATCAAAAATGTTCCTTAAAAAGGAAAGGGCAAAAATTTGAACCTCATACCTGGAAAGATGCCTGAGTGCCTGTGGGCTCTCCAAGGACAGCAGTCACGAGGAGCCTGCAAAGAGCCCACATGCAGGGGGGAGCCAGATACTGCACAGGGTCTGACCGGGGCTCCTTCTGCCAGGCCACCCACAGGCTCTCCTCCCTGCTCCCAAACTCTGGCAGCGACTGTGAGGAGCTCCCAGCTGCATTTGGTGGACAAGCAGTCCCAGTCACTGTGGCAACTCCAGAAGCCCTAGGTCCTTATTCTCACAGTGGCATCTCCCACTGGAGCCCAGGCAGAAGGGAGGTGCACAGAAATCAAGTGAGCAGAACACAGGAGTGCCACCCTGTCACAGAGAATGTTCCCAGCGTACTGTTCATAGAAACAACACATCAAAAGAGCGTTGCTTGTCTCCCAGCCAAACATGGAGACCAAACGAAACATTAGCAAAGCCCCACTTTGCTGGGCTGGGTGAGGCACTGGTTGTGTCATCTCTGGCGTGTTGATACAAATACACGCTGGATCCAACTTGCCTTTCGAAATAATAGCTCACTCAATCTTCATTGTGGGATTAAATGAATCAACAGCCCTTCAGGACAGCTCCTGATGGAGCCTGTTACTACCATTTGTACTGAATCAGTGGTTATCAGTGCACAGGAAATTATTGTAGCAAGTCAAAATATTCAGTCTGACTGCCTCAGGGGAGGATGAACTGCTCATACCAAATCCAAGTGTTATCTCATCCCTGGCACCTCTTCTAATCAACGTTTGGCTTGACTGGCCAAAAGGTTTTGTACTTCAACTCTGAAGCTTGTACTGCTGCTGCAAAGGGTGAGAAAGGACAGAAGGCAAGACAAGAAGGGGGAGAGAGAGAAGTGAATTGTCATCCACCCAAGATTCCTTTCTAGAAACCCTCAGTGAGTTATTTGGGCTTCAATCCCTTGAGATACTGAGGTGTCACCTCCTAATATTCCTTTCATCTTCCTACCCTTGTCAGGGCACTGAACATCAGCAGCTGGTCCTGTTGCCCCTGAGCAAGACATCTGAGCCTCTGAGCACACACAGCTTCAGGGTGACCAAATCCCAATCAGACAAAAACAACCACAACCACAACTTACACCCCCAGCTGGTACACAAACAGTGCAAGGAGGAGTCAGTAGCAGCAGATTTTGTTAACAAGAAGATTTCTGCACTGGGCATCTCCTGTGACCATCTGCATCCCCTGAGCCCCCTCATGTCAATCCCTCTGTGATTCTGGTTCATTTGAACCACTTCCACCAAATGAAAGGTCTCAGAACTCAGAGGTAAATCCTCAAGTCACTTTGCAAAACCTCTGAACCTCAGGCATCACAAAGTAAGCAGACCATACACATGGTGAGTGACCACAGAAGCCTGATTTTCCTTCACATACAACTCTGTGTTTACAGATGGACTCACAGCTCCTTGCAAGTCATCCTGCTGCCTTTGGGAGAAGCCATATTCATACTCCTGCAGAGAGGAGCCAAGACTATTTCACCTCAAAAATTCCATAACGATTTTGCTGACTACAAAATGGATGAAGATGGCAGACTGGTGTTTTCCTGGCATTGACTGGGCGCAAAGATTAGAGGCACAGCAGTGATGGGATATCAGCCTGCTGGGGATTTGCTGGGAGGCCACTTTGGGGATTGCCTTCATCCTTTTCCTGCAAGTCCTCACCTATGCACAGGCAAGCATAAAATTGCATCCATAAAACACTTGTATCCTGATTTCTGAGTGGAATGAGGCATGGGCAGTGTGCCACTTTTTGCCTGACTAGTCCTTGAAATTTTTGAAATCATCACTCCATTTCAAAAAGCTTGGCTGAGTGGCAAAGATTTAAAGGCGTTGCCTTACCAACAGGTTTTGGGAAAATAAACAGTTGGGCAGAGAGTGTGCTCCAGGGAAGCAAGGACCATGGTGCAACCTCAGCCACCACTGGGGACAAGAGGCACAAGCACCTACCAGAAAGTCTCCAGCCAGATCTCACACTGTACTCTGCAGAAGTTCCTCCATCCTTGGCCTTGGTCTCGTTCCTATAAATCAGCAAGGCTCCTGGAGCCCATGGAAACAGAAGCATGAGTCTAGGTGGGGGAAGGGGTTCAGGAGACCACCCTCCTGCCTGGATCCCCTCGTGCTGGGAAGGAGCTGAATGCACAATGCAGCTTCTATCCAGTTCAGAGAAACCAATCAGAAAACAGATTTCTTTGCTTCTGTTGCCCAAAAAGCTCACAAATTAAAAGTTTAGAGCTTCCAGCTCACGTTTTAACTGCAAGAATCAGCCATAAGCTCAGGGTTTCCTTTTCTTTCAACAAAGTATTTTTTTCCAAAATCTTTAAGCCATACATGCAAGCAAAACTATTTTTGTTATTTTTGGTATTCTGACCTTGCAAAAACTCAAGACTAAAATCTCTGCTCAACCATCTTTACTTCTTTTTGTGGCTCTCTGGTCTGTGAAATTGAAGGGTAGCTATAGGACTCAATACTGCTGGAATTTATCTGTTTAGAGAGAAGTGTGGTTTAATCTGTGCTTTGAAGAACAAAGCAGAACACACAAAAAATTACATGGACCATGCAAAGAGATTATAAAGGAGAAAACAGGACCAAAAAAATGTAGGTCAAATTTGGGACATGATCCAATATTGTACATTTGTGGGTATGAGCACAAATATCTCCTCTTTAAAATCAGTAATTGTGTCTGAGAGGGGCTGGTGTGTTTGTCAGCCAGCCTCTTGCTATAGGGACAGTTTCCCATACAGCAGGGACTTTCCATCTAGACCACACCAATAAATGTCTTCATCTCAGGACTGCCGACACTCACAGGGCTCCTTTCACAGAAAAGGGGCCACTGGCAGCAGGGGCACTGAGTTAAAGCACGGGGGGGACCAACTGCAAGGTCACCATTCACCAGCCTTTCACCCCTACAGGCACAAGCCCTTACATTTCTAATTAAATTAACTCATTTATACCTGTGGGAAAATCCCAGGCCAGCATCACAGAGTGCACTGCACAAGCCAATACCCTAACATTCATAACAACTGATGTGTTAACTGGGATTTGAATAGAGTCATTTAAGCATTAATAACATTTCCATCTCTGGAGATCAAGCCTTTTCACTTCCGTGCATTTTGACATCTTTTAGCGACTGAGCATATTGCTAACGAAAATCTAAGTCAAGCAAACACACCAAGCACTTGTTTACATAAATACAAATGGAACCTGGGGATAAAATTAGTGCTACACAACTGTGAGAGTCTTTAGCATAAGGAAAAGAATCTTAATATTTAGGGACAATATAGTAGATATA
The DNA here is from genome assembly GCF_963513975.1 of Fringilla coelebs. Lineage (NCBI taxonomy): Eukaryota > Metazoa > Chordata > Aves > Passeriformes > Fringillidae > Fringilla > Fringilla coelebs. The sequence continues at coordinate 14,360,635 of NC_140067.1, forward strand.
TATATATATATATATATATATATATATATATATATATATATATATATATATATATTCTTACCAATGCAATAATGGGTAATAAAACGATGCTCCCAGGCCAGTATCCCACCACCTTCCACAGAAGCTTTAGGAAGAAAGCTAAAGAACCTGTCTAGATGAGAAACATGTCCTCAGGAGACCACACACCAAACCCCTAAGCAATTACCTGTGCTCAGAAACAAGAATTCCTTATTTTCCTATATCTCAGAGCAAGTCAGGGAAACTAAAGGCCAGGGGTGATAAGTGTGCTGACTTACTCCTGGCCTACAGATATCATGCTGGGTTTGCTGTGCTTCTTTTGCTTGCCATAGCATATTTAATGGGAGTTTTTCTTTATTTCTTTGGGGTATTTTTAGAGGAGTTAGGCCATACCTATGATTGCAATGAAATTAACATTTAAATTCAAATACAGCTGTTGTGGAGAACAGATTAACAAGTGATTTGTGCTTTTCTTATCCTGCATGTTGACTTTCTTACCGGGCCATACATCAGAACCTGAAGTGCACCAATGGGATTTCAGTAAAGGCCAGTTCAGAAAAAAAGCTGTGCCTAACTCAGTTGTCTCACAGTGCTGAGTACAGCAGAGGGTGGTTTGGGTGTTGGTTCACTTCAGCTCACACAGGAGGAGATGCACGGGTGCACGTACGAGACAATCCACAACAGCGTACCTGTGAGCTGCAAAGTAGTGCTTCTAAGTGGGTTGGAAGAAAACAGATGCTTCTGCCTGCTGCAATGAAAAAACACTCTCAATACTATAAAAATGTGTACAAAAGAAGCCAGGGACCAAATGGTACTTGAAAGATAAGCAGGATGTTTTGAATCACGGCTGAAAGCAAATGAGTCTAAATTCCCTGTCTTCCAAAAGACCTTGTGGGTGGGGAGGAACTATCATGACCTAATTCCTCATTTCCAGATGGATTTATTTTTCCCTGATAGAAGCATGCCTAGTCACTGCAAAGTATAGCATTTCTAGAAAAAAATAATTTGTGTGACTCCACATAGCAAGCAGAGGGAATAATGCAGCTGCTGGCTCATGACAAACAAAAAATCTTCTGTAGTTACTAGCAAAATGTTACATCCAGGGTTATTTTTCAGACCTACTACAGTTCATAATATGATCTCACAAACGGCTGCACCAGCATGAGTGGGAGCAAGGGGGAAAATGGGATCACTTCTTTCAAGTGATTTAATTAGAATTATAGGCTGGGATAAATAACAGAAGGTTCCTGTCTTCTTCTTTCTAACATTTCCACATATTTTCTTTTTTTGGCTCTAGTCTTGTAAGCAATCATTGCTTTGGGCAGGACCAAAGGCTGATCCTGCCCTGCATCTGCTTGGATGGTGACCTGTAGTCAGAACCATAGGGAAAAAGCATAAGAAATATGTCAAGCTTAAAAGGACCCTTCCTCTATAATCTTCCATTAACCAGTAGTTTAGAATCTTCATGCATCTTCAGAGCTCACTAAAACTGTGAAAGAATCATATCAGAAGTATTGCTCCTATAGTTCACTGCTACTTGGAAGAGAGTTTTAAGGGAAAGAAAAAATAAATATGTATCAAATAAAGATCTGATCAGAGAAAGGCACCATCATACAGCCGCAGTAATTACTGCTGTTCAAATACACACACAAGCTGTCATATGCACAAACACAGATGTATCTCACCAGTCTGCAGGAATTACTGAAAATAAAAGCTCACAAAAAACCTATAACAGAGGGAAAAATGGTCATGGTAGAGCAGCCCCAAAGTAGTGGAAGGGTCGTGCTCCAGAGGCACTCGAGCTTTAGCAGTCTGGCTGCTGTCCCAGAGGGACTCATCACCCACACCACCTCGGTCAAACTGACAGCAGAGATATCAGGGAAACTTCTCTCCCACGCACACAGCTATTAAACAATGATCAGTCTAGCTGCTTATCCAGAAAGATCCAAAAGATCTATCGTGTAAAACAAAACCTCATTGTTCCCAGCTTTTAATAACAGTTCTCTGAAAAGCATCTCTAATGATCGTGACCACACAGGCTTTATGGGAGAGCAAATCACAGAGGACAGACCATACGTCTCTGCCCTGGGAAAAGCCATGGAGCGTTTCTTCCTGGACCCTATGATCAACTGGAAAAGCAACTTTGGTTTGGGAGCAGCTGGAGAGAGAAAAGAAGAGGAGAATATCACAAAGGTTTTCTAACCATAATTGCTATGAAAATGTTGTCTTAGAAGGATCTGCTTGCTGCTTCCTGCAATACAGCAGCTCTCAAATGCACAAAGACCTCCAGCACCACCAGGAACATGCAGAACCTCGTAACTCTCTGACCTAATGGTAACTCTTCCCTTTCCTTCCTCTGCCTCCCATGAATGAATATCCTGGGGTTTCTGTGAGTGTTCACTCTAAAGCCTTCCCAATCAGAATGCACTTACACAAATAGGAGCAGGCATATGCCAAGTCAACTGACACAGATATTTGGGCATATCAGTGAAAAAGGGAACAAAGGAACCCTGCAGAACTTGCCTTCACCAACTGCCCTTCGTTCTTTTAATTATTTTTTTCCTACTCAAGTGTAAATAGTGCTAGGTTTCCTTGAGACAAACTATTCTGACAAATGTTTATGGAGTTAATAAGGAATTCCCTGCTCTGTGAGTAGGTAGATGTTTAGACAGTTTGATATTGGAAACATTACACAGCCTGTGCTGTAGCAGTTCCTAGGAAAGTTTGAGGCAACATCAGTTTCCTTTTCCAGTCATGTCACATTGCAATTTATAGCAGCAGCTCCAAGGAAAGCATTCTGCAGCAACAAAGGGCATGTCCCTGCAAATAGTACCATTCTCCAAGCACCCATTTGCAGGCTTTAGGGGTTTTTTTCTTAATTAGACTACAGAAAGGATAAGAGACCTCAAACTCTCCCACTTAATTGTAGCAGAATGATTGGTAACACCTCTCAGACCTTCACCCAGACAAGGACTCCGCTGGATGGAGTGCTGTAAAAAAACTTAAGTCCTCTACCTTCGCAGAAGTCGCCTTGTCCTGCTTACCTGGAAACATCATCCACAGGTAGTTATTTTGCATCCTAAATCCCAAGCTCTGCAGGAGAAACCTGATGTTTTTTCCCCTGCTGCAGATGCTCAAAATCTTCATCCAAGCTCTCTTCAGGGCCTGATTCAATCAAGCAATACACTGGCCAGTACTGCTAGTAAACAGGAAAATTTTATTAGAACAACCCCCACCCTGGAGCCACAGTAACATGAGACGACATTCCCCCATTGTTGTTCAATCACCATTCAAACAGGAGGCAAAGCAAGACTTTCATTTCCAAGTACCATTTTATTTTCTATTAGGTATGCATACAGAGCTTCAGCCCAGCTCAGACCGACTGTAGTAGCTGTAGGGATGTGGGGACAGAGGGACAGGGGTGCCTGCATGCTGCGCCTTGGCCAGGCCACCCGGGGTGGCTTTGCAGGGCAAGGTTTCTCTAGCAGCCTGGGGACGGGAAATAGGGGTGGCTTTGGTGAGAAGGCAGCAGAAACTGCCCTGTGTCTGACAGAGCCAATGCCAGCTGGCTCCACGACAGACCCACCACTGTCCAAAGCTGAGCCCATCAGCAGCAGTGGCAGCAGATCCACAATAATGCATCTAAGATGGATAAAAAACCGGTGTGACTGCAGCTGAAGAGGAGAGTGAGAGTTGGTGAGAGAAACAACGGTGCCAACACCAAGGTGGGCAGGAGGTGCCCCAAGCACCAGAGCTGAGCTTCCCCTGCAGCCCGTGGAGGCCCATGGTGGAGCACAGATCCACCTGCAGCCTGTGGAGAATCCCGTGCAGGAGAAAGAGGCTGTGAGCACACGGAAAGCCCATGCTGGAGCTGGTCTGCTGGGCAGTGACTCCATGGGGGACCCACCTTGTTGGAGAAATTTCAGGAGAACTGTCTCCTGTGGGAGGGGCCCCATCAAGGGGAGGGGAAAAGTTTGAGGAAACCTCACGATGAGGAGGAAGGAGTGGCAGCAACTGATGAACCGACCACATTCCCCGTCCCCCTGCACCACTGTGGAATGGAGATAGAGAAAATCTGGAGGAAAGCTAAGCCCAAGAAAAACAGAGGATGGGAGGAAAGCATTAAGATCTGGGTTAATTTCCCATTATCCTACCCTGATGTGTATGGTAATAACTTAATTTTTCTCCAAGTCAAGTCTATAATTGGTGATCAATCTCTCCCTGTCGTTTTCTTGACCCATGAGCCTTTTGTTTTATTTTCTCTCCCCTGTCCAGCTGAGGAGAGGAGTGATGGAGCAGCTTTGGTAGGCACCTGGTCTCCAGCCAGGCTCAACCCACCACACCACCGCCTCTACAAAGCACCACTTTACATGCTTTTCAGAACACCAAAGCAGTGAAGTAGTATTTGCACAAAAAATTGCATTATAATAGCAAAAAATGTGTAAACATTTTTAGCGTTGCTCAAATACAGCATCTACCTCCAATACTGGGCCACATCCCTGCAAGATGGGATGGGATGAGCATGTTATGGGAGAGGTCTCTGAACAGGACCTTACTGAGTTTGCAAGACATGCTAAGGGCTGCTGTGAGATCCCCCAGTGCATTCTGCAAATCCCCTGCTCAGCCTTTGAGCCAAGGGCTGGTTCTGTTTTGACCAACACAGTCCAGATATCCACATGCAAGTGGCACCAAAGGAAGAATCTGTCCAAACCGCATCTGACCTTTATCTTTCAGCTTCATAAAATATGTCCTTGGTGTTGGCTCTTCGTGTTATTCTCTGATAATTCCAACCGGCCAAAACTTCCAAAACTTTTCAAAGTGACCTCTGGTTGTGGTAACCTGCCTTGATTCTGGGGATCAGACTTTCTCTAGGAGACAGCACAGGAAACTCCTCTTGAAGTAAAATGGCAACAGGGAGTTCACTGCTGTTGAAACCAGACAGCATGAACCAGTCTTGTAGAGTACTGAGAAATTACAATCCAGTTTTTAATTTGAAAGTTTGAATAGAAGTTTACCGTAGAGCTCTGTATTGCTGGACTCTCTGTTGGAGCACAGTCCATGAGTCCAACTCCAGGAGATTTGATCAGTCACAATGCTGAAAGCCCTCCACGGCTCGCTGCTTCATGGCCCCTTCCTCAAGTACCTGTTCCAGTAAGATCTGTTTGCCAACCAGAGGTTAAATGTGGTCCAGACAAGGCCTGACAATCAATGCATACTGTACTATGGTAGGGGCTTAAATTGATTTCCAGCTTTGTTTGGCTGTAAATTAATTTCTATTTTAAATAGCTTGACTGAGCATGGACATATGGGTATTTAAACTTCCCTTAAAAGTTCCCTTGAAAACCAGAGGTTTGGATCTCATTTCCCTCAGTGGCACAGCAGGTAAAGAGGAGCGAGCACACCCATTTGATGTTGTCTAGGGAAGTAAAAAATGAACATAATGAACACAGCCTCGCTGCTTTTCTGTTAATCCACCCTCAATGCCTGCCTGCACAACAGCAGCAGAGAGTGCACTGTCTTTGCCTGCAGCACTCACCCCACTGTGGAAGCCAGAAATAATGGCTTTTGTGCTTTCTGTACTCTCAGATCCTGACAGTCCATGGTCAGACACTTACACACATTGATGCCTGGTCTGGCTCTCCCATCACAGCCAGGTTTCTGGCATAGCTTTAATAAACTATCAAACTACTTATTTTGAAAGCAAGATAAGGAGGAGGAAGAGAAGAGGTAAGCATGAACTATTTCGTGAAATTCACAAACCAAGAAAACAGGTCACAATTCTGTCCAACCAAGCTGCAATGCTCCTCAAGATGCACAGAAACTATTCGAAGCATAAATACTCAATGAATGCCAAACCTGCACAGTCAGGCAGGTTTCTTCTGTCTGCAGGAGCTTAAGGAGGGTCTCTTTACATTGCTTACACTTTGTTTCCATGCACAAGAAGTCTCTGAGAGGTATTTATTCCATTCACATGAAAAAACAATTTCATGTACTTGAAAGACAAAAAGGATGGCAGTACAGAAAGTTTTCTTCATTACAAAGTGTTTTTCCATCAGGCAATTATTTATAAGAACTTTTGTTAACACTGGAGTTGAGGCTCTGGAACAAAGTGGATATATTGTTTACTAGCTTTGCCAGTCGATCTCCTCTTACAAAACCTCTCCCTTCCCCCTCTCCTTTTCCAGCCAAGTCAGTCCCTTGCATAGCTCAGGAGTTTCCTTTGTCACCAAGATCTCCTTTTCCACAAATTGTCCCTTGAATAATGCCATCCTCAATGTAGTGGCCCGAGATATCCGTGCTCCGGCAGAGAACTGTCGAGGGGATCCGGGATGAGCGTCTCTCCTGGCTCTTATCCTCAGAGGAGCAGCAAATCATCCTTTTCATGGTAGCCCACATCTCATCATCTTTGTATGAATAAATTATTGGATTCATGACAGAGTTCAACAGGGCCAGGAGAAGGAACCACCTTTTAACATGCTGAATCCCACAGTCAGTACAGTTCAGTCCATCGAGCAATAAGACGACCAGGCCAGGGGTCCAGCAGACAACAAAGGCACCTAGAAATATAGGAGACAATTAAAAAAAACAAATCTGACTTCAAACTTCTAGGGTTTTGAAGTGTTTAACATCTTACAAGATTATTCAGTTTGTCAAAATTCTACACAAAAATGAGAAAAGCAGGAGAGGACAAAATTCTAATGACAGTAGGAAGATTATATCTGCTACAGCTTCTCTGCCAAGCCCCGAGCAGGAGGCAGGGCAGCTCTCAGAAGACTGCAGGGAGCAAGAATCTGAGCTGCTGACAGCATCAACCCAACCACACATGGGAAAAGGTCATCACAACAATGATTTATCCATGCTGATAAATAAACAAGAGCTCTGGAGCATTTAAAAGCAGAGAACTGACACTGGGGCACATTTCATCTCTTTCATCTACTGGAGGAGAAGATATCAGGTGGTTTACTTCCACCACTGCCATAATATGATCTAAAGAGACAGGCCTCCTGCCACCCCACAGCTGACTCTGCAGTGCCAATTAATAAGACAGGTGTCAAATAATTTACACATGTCCTGGGAGGGAAACCCACAGCTGGTGTAGAATGTGCCACTCCCTGCAACACACAAGCACTGTGGGCTCCCCAGTCAGAGCTGAGCCCACCTCCTGCCACTGCTCCCTCCCCGGCTCTGCATGCTGAGACACAGTAATTCAGCTGCAGGAAAGAAATTTAGTTACACAGGAAAAGAGAGGAGGAACAAATAGGTGAATTGGTGAAGGTGAAGTGTAGCAGTCAGGGCAAAGAAATGAAGGGGTGGGAAAAAAAAAAAAAAAACAAAAGCAAAACAGAAAAAGTATGAGGAAGTCAGTGCTTAGTGGTGGGGGAAGAGAAAACACTGCAAGAGAGGCAAAAAAAATTAAAGGGAGAATGAGGTAGAAGAGATCTTAGACTGAACACAGCACAAAGAAAGCATTAAAACCACAGCTTAGAAGGCAGTTCAATATTGCATTTGCACCTTCCCATGTTCCTGCACACCCACACCATAAGTGAGGGTGAGCAGGGGTAACATTGCTACCAAATGCAGCCTCAGCCACAAGCTGGAGAGGGGCCCTGGGCTGCCCCATCTGCCCCTTGGTCCCCCGTGATCCCTTGCCCAGAGCCCAGGGAAGGAGTAGCCATATGCATGGTAATACTAACTTAGCACAAGCCACAATTGCTGTCTGACATACAGAAATAGAAAATTACAACTCTGCCCAGCAGTCACAGTTTGAACAATGTACCAATTCCAACCACTTATCACAGCAGAGTTTCCCCATTTTGGAGCTTAGGAAAAAAAAATTCAACAAATAATAGCATCTACATGCCTAAAAGCTCTCTGGGGATGTGGATATCTGTTCAACAATTTTGGTAGAACAAGCAAGTCCCCCGCATCTTTTCAAAGCTGCTGATGTTCCCCTCTCCAAGCTGTGGAAGGCAGCAGTGGGAGGGAGCCTGGCTCACCGCAGGAGCCCGGCAGTGCCTGGGGCAGTGCCCAGCAGAGCCAGGCAGTGCCAGGGGCAGTGCCTGGGGCAGTGCCCAGCAGAGCCAGGCAGTGCCAGGGGCAGTGCCAGCCGTGCTGCACACCCAGGCTGGGATCAGCAGCGCCGACACTTCTCCCCGCTGAGAACTGAAGTGGGCATTGCCCATATGACAGGCAGGCCATGATGGTATGTTAGGGGGATTTGTGTGATTTAGCAAGCACTAGGATTGCTGAAAAATGTATCCAGGACAGGGTATTGTGGATCTTGCTGCAACCATTTGCTCCTGGACTACAGACAAAATTCAGCTGATTTACTTTGTTCCAGACAACACTGAATAGAAAGGCAAGAGACCATTTCTTCAGAAACTGAATTTTCTACTCTGCCGTACCAAGATTTTGTGATGCTAAGTGCTAATTTCGTGGTGTTAGTTTTGAGATACTGGTTAACATCAGTAACATTCCTCCATTGCCCACTGGCACTGGGAGCTGCCTGCTGCCACCACAACACTTGTTTTCCCTGCTCAGTCTCTGTACTACACACTGGTTTGGCTCCTGCATGCTGACTAAGCAGTTGTGAGCAGGGCACCAGCTCTCTCTTATCATCTACAATGGACAAAACACTCCACAGAATTGCTGTCCTGGGGTTCACCAGCAAATCCTGGTAGTTTTAAGAAGTGCTGCAACCCAACTGCCCAGACAATACTATGCCTGGGTAAGTGTCTCAGCAAGTGTTCAGACACAGAGCTTTCACTAACAAGGCTCACAGGCAAAGCTGCCAATCCACCAGCTCCGTGCAGAAACTGAGATGGTAACAAACCTTCCTTGGAACTGACACTGAAAGCATTTTGACCACTTGTACCATAGAGAGTGCAAGGTGCAGCCACGCTTTTATGGAAGTCAGCAGGAGAGGAAAGAGACCCCAAAAGGCACATCTAACAAAAGACACAGAAATCCCTCCTTCAAACAGAACCCAAGATTGCAGGCAGGAGTAGTCACAAACTCATAGGATGTGTCCCTGTCTATCTATACAAGCAAAACCCTGAAAGATTTCAAAAGTAAAGGAAGATAAAAGGCACCTGCAGGCATGTCTCCCCACATTTCCCACGACTGGAAACAAGGACAGGGCAATGCAGGGACAGTGTCCAAGTTCCTGGATAATGCTTTCTTGGGGCTGCTTCTTTGACTCCATCAAAACCACAGTTTGCTCTTAGCACCACAGAGATGTAAGTGAGGCACGTCTCAGACTCTCAGCCTTGCTCAGATTTTGTTATTTTTACCACCAAGCTTTCAGAGCCATGGTTAAGCATAAAAATATACCTTAGTCTCAGCCCTTCGGCAATTTTCTTGTTTGCAGAATATTTATCCCATAGGAGCTCCCCTCCCTGACAAAGTGACACACTCCAAAAATAATTTAACTTCTGGGACACATTAAAATTCATAAAAGTGACATGAAATATGGCCTGAGTGCCACATAGATTAGAACAACTCAGAGTCCCTTCACCAGATTATGGGAGATCACAATGCCTCAAGCTTAGTTTGAGGATTTTCCATTAGATTTCTTGGAATTTCTTGCAGATTACATCATCTCTGTTTAAAAATTAATTCCTGTGGATCTGAAGCACTACTGTTGCTTCAACAGCATCATTTCACAAACTCCTGCACATCAAGGCTGTCCCTGAGCTGAGAGGAAAAAAAAAAAGTGCAGTAGGTTCCAGATGCCAACGCCACATGTGCATTGGCATCTGGAAGTTAAAACAGCAAGTTACCAATTAAACTATAAACTCACTGAAACTGAAAATCATCCCCTCCAAAGCTGCTATTTCAGCAGGAATCTCACTGCCAGGTTCAGAGGAGCTACCACATACACAACCACCTGAAAATCACGTACCCCCACACCTGCAGCCGCTCTTCTTCAAAGCTACAGTCACAGGCTGAGCTGGATCATGCCACAAGGTCAGCCCAAGAGGATTTTAGCCCCTTTTTCCTGGTTTCACATCTTCCATTTGCAACATTTGGATAACACCCTGTGGTTCAGCATGCTGAGGGGAAAGCCTCACTCCTATGCCATGATGGACTATTTTAGGGGTTATGGCAGGAACATGCAGATGACAGAGACGTGACTCCCAGCCTCTGGAAGAGACCCTCCAAGCCTAAGTGATGGTGCAAAAAGCCACCACAAGCTGTGGTCACCAGGAATCCATGAAATGACACAAAAATCTCGATTCCCCCAGCTCTCAACTGTAGGGCCACAGGAGGGGAGCACCCAGAGAGGACAGGGATGTTTTGCTGGAAGGGCAGCCAGCCACAGCCCAGCCTTCCCAAGAAGGGAGCAGGAGGAAGCTGGGAGGAGCAGCATGCCAGCAGTACCCAGCTACACACAGTCTCCTTCCACAGAGCAGCAGAGGAGAGGGATTTGGTCCTGAACCTCCCATGAAAGCAATAGAGAACACGCACAAGGATGTTGGGGATTATTATGCATTATCCAGCACTGCATCTTGGAATGGGCTTTTAGTTAAGATGGTACCAGGTGTGTACTCCAAAGCATTTTCAGATGTTTCAGAAGAAAACATTTAAAGTAACTGCTTTGGGCAAAACCCACATGCTGCATATAACTCTAGGCTCTTGCATCAGTGGTTATAAGCAGAATTTTGGAATAATCACTTTGGTCACTTGGTGACTCCTGGTAATTGGAAAGTCCAGAAAACAAGCTATTTGGTTTTTAATGCATTTTGCACACAGTGCTTGAATGACTTGGCCAGGAGAGCACATTTCAAACTGTTTAAAAAATACATTCTTATTCTTGGAAGCAAATGGTTATAAAAAGCCCCTCAGGGTCAAAACTTGGGGAAATGATATGAAGGAACATGGCAAGATACATTTCCTCTGACCCATGAGCTTCAAGTAGACTGTACACCCAGAAACACCAGCACTAATTTAACTTCTTTGGAAGCAGGCTCTGTTTCAGTTTTGTTTCTGACTGACAAAGTAAATATACAAAATTAGGATCTCTAAAGCAGCACTCAGGCTAAGTTAAATTTGCCTAGTCCAGCACACAATAACATTAAATGTTCTGCCTGAATTATAGTTCAATTTCATGGCTGAAAAGCCATATGCTGTGAGTAAGAGGAAGCTAATGCTGAACCTCAAATCAACCCATAGTCCTAAGGCTCCACTCCCCAGGAAAAGAAATACCAAATGAGATTTTGAGTGGGGTTTATTTCCACCCAGCAGCACAGTCACAGAGAGCACTGAAGGCTTGCCACAGGCTAAAGGACCTCGAGGGATGAGGGAATGGCTGCCACCATCCCTGCCCCTGCGGCTCCCACATCAGCTGCAGGGTGCAGTTCTGCTTCAACAGAGATGCTCAGAGAATTGCTTTCTACAAGTGCTCTGTTTTCTGTCTCTTTCCAATGCAGCAGTTGACTACAGTCTGCTCATCCCTATGCATTAGGGCAGGATCTCATTTGGAGCAATTCAGAGTTTTTCTGCAGGGATTTTCTCCTTCCAGGGGGATGGTTTAGGTTTCACTGCATGGGAGCTTAGGCAAAAGATCAAATCTTGCTCCTGCAAGTCAAGGGCAGAGGGACAGGAGCAACCACCAAATTGACTCTTAAAGAACAGTTGGGGGATGATTTGGAAGGAAAAGCCTTTGGCAGCGGACAAGCCAACTCCAGAAGACACAGAAGTATAAGTGAGAACCTTGTACATGCTTGAACTACCAGTCTACTTTGTTTCACAAAGTCAGGCACTGGGAAGTTGAATGGATTTCAGCTTCTGAAGCTCTCTAAGACATCATTTGATAGACAAAGGTGTTACGTAGCACAGCACTATTATTTCAGAAAAAAACCAATAAAATCAGATGCCAGACTGTGCAAAGAGCATCCAAAAACTGCAACGGGACGAAAGTGTCCTCAACTTGACCTTCCTACCCTGGCAAGTCCTACCTCCTTGAAAAATTACCCTTTTCTCCCAGAGCTCTCTAATACTACCATGCAGTATGACACACCTGTGTCCCAGGTACACATGACCACCAGCTTTCCCAAAAGCTGCAGCTCTGCTGCACTGGCTCATATAACCTCAGAACAGCTGTTAGAGCAGTAAAGCCATATTTATGGGTTTAGAGTCCACCACCACCTGAGGCCAGCTGCACAAATGTCTCAGTGTATCCCCAGTTCCACCTGGAGCCCTGCTGACATAACATTTGGTTTCCAGGACACATCTTGCTCAGATTCAAGTCATTCTGGAGAAAATTGGCTGCTACAGCTGATGTTTGTTCCAAGGATCAGTCAGCTGATCTGTTCATCTCTAATTTAATGTGCACTACATCACAATTCCCTGATGAAGTGATCCGAGCTGCTCAAGAATCAACAGTGTCTTTAGGCTGGAGCCCAGGGCAAATCTCATGCTGTGATTTAGAGACCTAAGGCTAGACTGTGCCATCATTATCTAGAAGTATTTTGCACCATGCAATATCCACATAATGAAGGTGAATCCTTCCCTTGAAAAGCAAACCTCTATCAAAGTCACAGACCCACCAGCCATTCTCTCCTTTCCCTAGGGAAGGTGCATTTCTAGGGGGAAGAAGTTTCTATGCCCAGGAACCAGCCAAGAGGAAGATGTGCAAAGAAAACTATCAACACCCAGCATATTAGTGCTTGTGGCCTTGGGCAAATATAAAAAACATTATTTTGAAAATGTTCTACTAAGTGGTTATAAATCTTCACAAGCCTTTCTCCAAAGTGATTTCATCTCTTTCTGCTAAAAAAAAAAAAGGAAAAAAAAAACAGCCAAAACCCTTTACCTTCAAAATCTTTGTTTTGTAACAAGGCACCTACACTTTTCTTCTATGTGTTGACCAGTCCTCTGTCTCATGTTTCTGCATAGTGCAACAGCTCTTTCAGTGTCTAAAGCTCACAGAATTCTAGATGCCTCCAGCACTTGAAAGTTCAGTGAGGTTTCTCTGTGTTAGGAGGGCTGAGCAATTTTTGTGGAGTTTTTTGTTGGTTTGTTTCAAATAAAAACTAAACCAAGCCAACACAAACCAATTCACTGGCACTGCCAGCCTTGCCCACCATGGTTTGTAGTCTCTTACCTAAGACAGTCATGACAGTCTTCATAAGCTTCACAGGGGTTCTCCTCCGGCTGATGGACCCGCTGGTGTGTGAGGACAAGACATTGGTCTTCCTCTGGACGTACATGTAGATTCTTATGTAAACCACCACCATAATGAAGAAGACAACCAGGTTTAAGACACTCCAGAACACCAGGTAACTTCTGCTGTAAATGGGCGCCAGGGACGAGCAGACAGTAATGTCACAGAGGCAGTTCCACCCCAGGGTGGGAACAGCGCCCATGAAAATAGCGATGGCCCAGATGGATATAATTAGGAAGGTGACCCTCTTCTTGGTGAGGTTGCTGTGGATCTTCATGCGCATGATGGACATGTGGCGCTCCACGGCGATGACCAGCAGGTTCACCAGGGACGCCGTCAGGCTGGTGTCCAGCAGACCCTGGCGCAGGAACCAGCGGTTGACCGTCAGCGTCTTCGACACCGGGCCCGTGTTGAACATCAAGAACACGTAGGCGATTCCAGCAAAAAAGTCTGCAGCTGCCAGGTTGGCCAGGAGATAGTAAAAGGGAAAATGAAACCTCTTGTTCTTCACCACAGCTGCTATGACCAAGGAATTTGAGATGAAGATGAAGAGGCAGAAGAAGGTGCCGAAGCACAGAACGCCGATGAGCTGCGGTCCTGTCCACTCATCCGCCGTGTCCGTCTTTGTCCTGTTGTAGAAAAAGTCCATGCGCCTGTCATAGTAGCATTCGTTCATCCTGGATTAAAGCCCCTGCATCCTAGGGAGGGTGGAAGGGAAAAAGGAGGAAGATTAACAATCCGCTAATAGTCCTTGCTTCAATCACCATAGCTTCCTTTTTGGGGGACAAGGGGTTGTGACAGGGACGTGAGACTTGGAGGCCTTAAGTAAAAATTCAAACTGCACAGGGTTGACACAGAAGATACTCTGGAGGACCATGGTGCATGATGCTTGGCTGAATCAGGAATTTAAAAATATTTTCCTACTTAAAAAATTCCAGCACAGTTCTTTTGCACAAAGTGGAAGTTTGCACTTTGCACTTTGCAACAAAGTGGAAGTTAAAAAAATTACTTTCTGGAGGTCATGGAGAAAATCTGAGCAACAGCCAAGCCATTCTTGCTGTGAAATCCCATGTTTGAGCCACAGCCCCATCATTATTTCCATTCCTCAGTATAGCCAGTTGGGATAGGGAAGCATAAATCAGAATTCTGCCACTTTACTGACTAAGCAATGAAAGGCAAATTACAGGAAAAAAAATCAATTATATATTAAAAAATGTATGTATATAAGATACTAGATGCATATCTATTCTGAGTGCATATCTGTTATTCACTACTAGAGGACTTAAGTCAGTGTGCTGAAAAGGGAAAAATATTTTCTAGATATTTGACTATTCTAAAGCCAGGAATTATTTTGCTGGGCTCTCAAGCACCACACAGCCCAGTTGTCTTTAAAACCAAAATCCAGTTCCCTACCCAAGCACAGGTTAAAGCAAGCCCCGGGGTTTATTTCTCACACCCACTCAGCACCATTTTGGACACGGGGCTATTAAACCTGATGATGGAGAGGGAGTCCAAGTTCCAGATTACATCACGCTTCTGCTGCTCTGGAGAGGTCAATGCCAGCTGCTTGGGCAATTTCACTGCCTTTTCTGTGAGCCTGCACTAATTTACACAGGAGATCTGACAGCAGTTACCCATGGCTGCTGGGCCCCATGCAGGGTCTCAGAGCTCAGAGGGAGAGTTTGTGTGTGATCATCACCAGCCCTCACGTTCACTGCCTGTATCTGAAGAAGGGTTTTAGCAGGTCATTAAGAGTTATTGTATAGTTCTAGCAAAACCCAGGAACACAGCCATGGCACAAGATCCTAATCACACCAGATATTATATAGAGTGGCAACCAACAAAAAGCCTAGAAGAGATGGTTACAGGCAGAAAGATGTTAAAAAGCAGCCAAAATTGTTAGCAGATAAACATCAGGCTCACTCAGTCTATTATTACTCTGTGGTTATTTTACAGTTAAATCTCATCTCCCCAGGGACAGGGAAGCAAATTAAACAATCCCCAGCAGGCTGGTTAATACACCACTGTTATATTAAAGATTTCTTCCAAGCTTTGAACTAAAAAAGTCCATCTTTTGTCGTTTGTGTTATCCTACCTGTGTTATTTCATGCAATATTTACAGTAATTTTAAGTCAAATTACACTATTCCATCATTATATTTTCAGGAAATTTATCTTTTTTTAATATTCCATTTTTCTGAACTAGCTCCTTAGCCTTTTTTCCTTGATTTTTCTTAATTCTCACCTAGTAGTCAACGTGAAAGCAGGCCACTTGACATTGTCGTCCGTTTTGTTACCCTCAAGAACCTGGCCAGCCACTTTTTTTACAAAAGTCTGTATTACTTAAAGCATCAAATTTAAACACATAGTCAGAACTAAGAACAGCTGCTTAAGGACAAGAAGTGGAAGGAAACAAGTAAATCATCCCTTGCGCTGAAATATTACAGAGCATCCCTCCATCTAAAAATAAAAAAGCCTCAGCAATGCAGATCCACTGCAATGAGTCAACTGGAATTCAACGCCCACTGCTCCCTGTTCACCGAACGAGGGGGAGCTGGGCAGTCAGCACATTCCCCATTCTCACCTAGGAGCCACTCAAAAATCAATTTCACTCTGTAAGTGACCAGAAGTCCCTGGGGAGCTGCAGACAACAGCTACTGGAGTAGCCCAGCGCTGGGAGCCCTGCCAGCAGAGAAGCCTCTGCTCTAACACATCAAGGCAGCAGAGGACTTACTGACATTAAGCTGTTACAGAACAGCCCAAATGCCTGCAAATAGAAGCAGTGTTTTGGGCAAGAATGGCAGGAAAAGGAAAAAAAAAAAACCAAAAAGCCAAAACTGTGAAAATTACAGGGAAGGTTTTCTGAACATGTTGTATCTTACTGTGTAATCATCTCAACAGATGAATCTCTTGCTTGCAGTGACAGGAGTAAAGAAATCTACAGATGCTTTTTGCATCTCATCTGTTTAAAAGCTTAAAGAAATCCAAAATATCAACCATGAATTTATTCTAAATACTTCAGCTTAATGAGGTCCCATCCTTATTTGGAGTAGTAACCAAAGGAAAAAAACATTCCCACATCCATAATTCTCCACTGAAATAATTACACTACAAACACTTACTGTCACACAGCAGAGCTCAAACGACAAATGATTTTGAAAGAGATGTCTTGAGGAATTGAGGTAAGATGAGAAGGAGCAGAAAAGCATCCAGCTGAGGTCTCAGAGTCACAGGGCAGGCTCTGGAGATTTCCAAGTGGAAGCTGCACCAAAGCAGAAGCTGAACTGGAGCAAGTTTACATGCCAGTCCTTCGAAGCAGTGACGCAGCCCTGGGCTGCCTGCAGCCTGTGTGCAGGAAGCACTGACAGCCCCAGGGCCTTGCAGACAGGGCAGGGTTTTCTTCACACCTTCATCTGGAGTCCTCCCAGCAGAACGAGCCTGTCTCAGGGGAGTTGTGCAGCTGTGACAGAGCTATGCAGCTGAATCCTCAGTGGTCCTGCCCCAGTCCACAGCAGGCACAGGGATAGGGTATTCCATAGTTCCTGGCATGTGACATGTCCTAGCAGGACTTTCTTCTCCAGGTCTTCTCTTCTGCAGCCAAATCAGAGATGATTATCTTAATCAGGGCAGGTTTAAACTTAAGAAAAAAATAACCCCTAAATATAACCCTTTATTAAAAATAATCCTTAAATGCATATTTCAGATCTGTTTATTAAGTACACAAGAATTTGAGTATTCAGGCAAAATACTGTTCAAAGTTAGTAGGAAAACAGCTAAACTTATCAGTCCAGACTTGAAAAGACTTGAGAGTAATCCAGAGTCTGCAACAGAGATCTCCCCTGTTGTGCTACTCACTTAAAGAAGAATTACCTTATTTTGCTTTGAAATTGGCTCTCCCAAGCTTGACAGTTCTTGGGGTTTTTTTATGAGAAAGGACAGCAGACAATCTCTATTCACCTGTTCTACACCACGTGGTGTTTCCTATCCCATCGTGCAGTTATCACATCCTGCATATTCTACAGGTGAGTTGAGCTAACAGCTTGCTCTTTAACCTGCAGGCAAATACATCAAAACTTGTCAAGTGCCAAAAACATACCCTTGTCTAAAAGGTTCTTTCCCTCATTTCAACTTATTTAATTACCTCATTTCAACCAATAAACCACAAAGATCACAAAGTGACAGGCTATGAACTGCATTTTCCTCTACCACTCTTGAGTAAACATTCAAGCTTTTTCTCTTTTTTGAGTGAGAAAAATCCTCTGTTCCAAAAAATCTCAAAGGATTTGGGGTTTTAGCTAAACTGTTTCCAAACTTAAAAGCACACTTAAAGAATTCTTCCCAATATATAATATCTTGAACATTATTTGTCTTAATGACAGATATATATATTTTTTAATTGCTTATAAATTCCTCTATGACAGTATAACTCATACCAAGTCAGAATATGTTCTTCACTGTTCTGTAATAAAAGTCAAGAATTTGCATGACTGTGTAGGAATGTATTACACTAGCTACCTGAATAAAGAGTTAGTGAAATAAAACATCACCTAAATAAAGTTTTCAACAAAAGCTTTGGCTAGTTGCAAGTTAGCATGCTTTAATGGTTGTTATTCAATTGGAATCTTGTTTGCTTCAAGAAATTCACTGAAAATCTGTATATTTATAATGAAATTTAATATCAGCTATATAAGCCAAGGATTTTGCTGATTGAAACTGTGATTAAAATTAGCTTTAAGTCATTTTGATTAAAAATTAAATCTCACCTGTAAATCAGCTCAAAGTTGAGCTACTCATTATTAAATTTCTGAAGGAAAAAACAAATAGTATTTTAATGATAAAGTCATTATAAAATTAAGCCTGCAAGCCATAAGGTAATTCAAGGCACACTCCCACGGTTTTCTTCCCTGTCCATTAAAAACAAAGATGCTTCAATACATTGACTACAACTTTATTGAAGGGCTGGCATCAGTTTGGGGGACTTGGATGGCTTCTGCCCTGTTTCTGTATAAAGGCAAGAGGGAGGGAGCAGACAGGCCTGGGGTGGCACAGAAAGCTACAGTGAGAGGACTCAAGCCAGCTTTAGAGGTGGACTGAAAGGTCCTGAGAGCCAAACTGAGCCTACAAGGAGGGCAAAAGCAGTGAAGCCCTTTAGCAGGGCGGAAAGCCTTCTCAGGGAAGAGGGAGGGTGTGTGCCCAGGCAGAGCACCAGCCTGGCTTACTGAGCTGGCACAGGAATTTGTGCAGAATTTGAGAAGGATCCCCTGTGGAACAGGAGAGGTCCCAGGGCCAGCGCAGTCCGGCAGGTCGGTGAGAAGGCGCAGAGCAGCGAGCTGTGCCACGCTCAGCCTGCCAAGCAGGCAGCCTGCCAGCTCTGCCCCAGCACTTTGCCTGCTGGCTCCCCCTCTCCATTAGCCAAGACCAGGTATTAAATGCAGATCTTTAAGAGATTTTGAAACTTATTACAAAAGTTGCTCTGCAGGAAGCTGAGTTTATCACAATGATTGATCGCAGGCACAGGTGGCACACTGTGAAATACTCTCTTCACATTCAGACTGTCGCTGCAGAGAAGTATCAGCAGCACTTGCCTACTTGCACACATTCTTTCAGCTTTTTGAATCTACCCTGCAAGCAGCAGATGGCTCTTGCAGAGCACCACAAAAGGAGTGTCTGGAGGTTTGCAGCCAGTGCAGCCCTGCCAGGGCTCCCTAGAGCACAGCATTCGCCTGCCCACACCCTGTGCCACAGGCAGGCACAGACACCCTCTGTCCCATCCTCCCCTGGATAAACCACCCCTGCTGCTTTTGTTTTTCTCCTACTGAAATCTCTCGCTCACCTTGCTCCCCAGGGGAAGGCACAGGCAGGAGGAAGGCAGGGTGCTGGGCAGCCAGAGCTGTAGCAGCAGCAGTACCAGCTCACAATGGGAATTGGTTCCTTGTTCCCCTCCACACCCTGCTACATGTATGGCCATGGAGGAAAACACAACCCAATGATTGCACAGTAACCCAAGAAACCCATCCAGGTTACCTCAGTTTAAAAAGAAATACCGCTGCAGAAAGGGGTGTGGAGCACAGCAGAAGCCAAAAATGTTAATATGTAACTGTAAGGAAGAGTTTTGTGAGGTAAATGCTCTGGTTTGCTCTTAATTGTCTTTAGTAGTTTATTGATATTATAACCAAAATCAATTTAGAGAAACAAACTGAAAGGAAGCACATAGAGAACACAAAATTATGCATACAAATATATCTAAAGTTTTTTTTTTCATCTTGTACTACTAGAGGACGTAATTGAAGCCAACATTCATTTAACAGGTCTTACAGAGACAAATTATCTCAGAAATGCAACTGTTTTACATTTTGTTTATTACAGAAATTGTGCAGGCACTGCCTGTACTTGAAACAGCATGGTACACAGTACACTTCAAGGACCTGAGAATCTAATTTTTCAAAATCATTTTTTAAATGCAGCTTTACAAATTAAAAAAATTACGACAAAAAAACATGAGGCCAAATGAATAAGTCTCTCAGCCAGAGAACTTGCTTATTAGTAAGGGAATCTACTTGTGGTTTTGTTTGGCTCTATTTTTTTCTTTAACTGTAGTTCCTCCAAGTTCAGATAACTCGCTGAACTCAAATCAATCACTCCCAAGCAGCATTATCCCACTACCTTGGTCTTCAACACCTTTTAGACTAAGGAGAGCAAAGCACCACATCCATTTTCTCTCCAAGCCTGTTTCACTTACATAATGTTAACTTGTGGAAAGTACAGCAGCACTCATACTTCTACCATGGTTCTGGATATTTCCAGTAATAGTCCATTTCTGTGGTGTCATCTTTTGGACTAGGAAGGGAGTGGGGCAAAAAGAATGGAGATGATTCTTTGGCAACCCCTAAGCATCTGCAGTGGAAACATTCAAGGTTTTTATTTATCATACATCCTGCATAAAAGGTGCCATATAGCATACCAATGCAATATGGTACAAATAGAGAGCCTCAAGAAAAGTACTAAACCTACCAAAAACACAGACCCTCAAGACTAAATATTTAAAGTTTCAGATAGAGTAAGCAGTACCACCAGCCACGAACCACAGTGCTCTGTACACACAGTCTGATAAGAAGCTTAGAAATCACAGGGCACACAAGAGTCACCCTGTGCATGTGAGTGACAGTGCTGTTCCTCTGCAGGCTGCTGCAGGCTGACCACCAACAGCAGAACTGTGACACGGAGATACAGGGGCACCTCCACCCAGACTCCAGCTCCTGAAATCCCTTCAGAACGAAGCTGCTCTAATGCACTAAATTGTCTGAGAGCTCTGATACATTGCAGAAATTTGTTAGGGACAGATAGCAAGTAACTCACTTGTTACCACAAGTTTAGACTTCAGACTTTGGTAATTTAAGACTTTCTGAAATTATGGTTTACTAGATCTATATATGGAGTTCAAACTAAAAACTTTACTGCAAAGCCTTCATTTAGTCTCCTTTAAGTGTGGTTCTGGAAGGAGCTGGCAGGTCATCCTATAATGTGGAAACAGACACAGCATTTAAAGTATTTAAAAGTCATTCAAACAGCCTATACATTGTGAAACATGCTTAGAAGAAAATACCTGTTCTGCTTCTAAAGTGAGTTTCCCATTTCTGCAGAACTTCCAGGTCCTCTCACTGATCACTACCAGCTCCATTTACCATTCAACAAATCAGCTTTCTTTCACAAAAGCTGCAGAATGCAGATGCAAACTATTTCAGCACAGTCCCAAACAAGTCCACTTTTACCCTTTATTTTCAGGACATACTGATGGGGACCTAAATAACACCACTGCTGATTAAAACATTAAAACACTTCACTACATCTGATCTGTTAAGAGATTCAGAGCCTGGATTCACAAGCAAATGTGTCAGTGGAGCTGTCAGAAATAGCACACTCCAAGACCTTTTCGCTCCAGACACAGAAGTTGGCCTAATGGCATAATAGTAGAATTCAAGTATGTCAGTCTTTAATTCTAATATCCAAGATAAATATATTCTCTAGAGCATCAAATCATATACTTCAGAGATTTTATTTCATTATCTGATAGCATGAAGCCTATGCTGGAAGACATTCCTAAAAGGTCAGAGTAGCACAGGAGGATAAGAACACAGCCAGTCTAACTTGTCTGAAACTTTCAACTAACATTCTGAAAAAAAAAAGCTAAATAACATCTCTCAGCTTTGCATGGTGGTAAGATCTGCTGCTTCTTTACTGGTTATGCAGATTTGGTTTTTGGGGCTGTTTGATTTGTTTGCTTTTAGTTTAATTTTCAGTACAGAGATAAGCTTACTGAAATCAGATTTTCCTCCGTATAACTGGATTTGAGTTGTGCTTTCTACGGCACCTTTTCAAAGACCTTAAGGACATGCAAGATGCCACACACGCGGCATAGTTTAAAGAACAAATCTACAGCAATGCAGCTTACCAGTCTGTAACAAGAAATGTCTTTTTCTAGACTCATATCACAGTTAGGAGAGCAGATCTAAGTACATGGTCTCTGGAAACACAAGGGTACAAAACTGCTTGCTCTCCCTCTCCCCCCGGCCCCGACTTTGTTTCCTTAAGGGAAAGAACGCATCACGGAAAACAACGTAGTGTATTTTTTCGGTGTATTGCATGGGTTAAATAACACCGTATTAAAAACCGCTTAACACAAGACCCTTTGCCGCAGTCCGTACGAGCTGCCCGCGCCTCAGCAGGGCAGGGCCCCCGCGCACCCAGGGGAGTGCAAACGGAGTCTCGAACGCTCGGAAACTCACGTGTGTGCTTCTGAACGCGTGTCTCCGTGCCCGCACACACCGCGACGGCTCTCGGCGACAGAGCGGCAGCCCCGAGCTCTGCCCCGCCGGGATCGGGATCGGGCTCGGGCTCGGGCTCGGGCTGCGCCCCGCCGGGCTCTGCCCCGCCGGGCTCGGGCTGCGCTCCGTGCGTGCTCGCTCCGCTCACCGGCACGGCCCGGCGCTCCGCTACCACCGCAGAGAGTTTTACAGGACTGAAGAAGTTTTGCCAGCCCGAATCCCGGAGCAAAGGCGCATTGCTCCCGGAGCTCGTCCAGCCCGCAGTAACAGGGCTCCTTCCCACCGCTGCCCCCTTCACCGAGACGCCGCCCCGGGACGCGCCCGCCCCGCCGCCCCGGCCCCGCGGTCGGTGGCGGGGGCTGAGCCTGCCCGCCCCGGCCCCACTCACCGGCAGCCCCGGCGGAGCGGAGCAGCGCCAGCGCCGCCGCCAGAGCGGGCCCGCACGCCCGCCCGCCCCGCTCCTCGGCCCGGCCCGCCCCGCCGCCTTCACCCCACCGGCCCCGCCCGCACCTGCCCCCGGCCCGCCAACGGCAGAGCTCGCCCGGGACTTTGTTTCCTCCCCGGGGCCGAGGTTTGGCTCTCCCGCGGCACGGGCGGCTGTGGACAACGCTAGCGAGACCCCCGAGCTGCACAAGTCCAAATTATGCGGCCCGAAAAGCCCCTCAGAAGATCCATCACCATCCACACATTAGGAAGCAAACGCAAAACCCAGATAAAACTGCAATAACTTCTGCGAAAAGATCCGGACAGTACAGACAGGTAGAGCAGCACACGTAGCTGTTCTTTGAAACAGTGTGAAAAGCAAAAAACCATTTCACACCCAACAGTGTAACGCAGAAACTCGTGCCACCTCCAAGGGGCCGGGGGGAGCACGCACAGCTTTGCAACCAATGGCGAGAAAAACTCAAAAGCAGACGAGAGTACAAAATCACATTTACCTGAAGCCTGTGATCAAGCGGATCTGACCCATTGTTACCGACCTCAATCACTTACTGGGGCCAGGTATATGCCCACATAGTGCGAACCTAGGCACAGGTCTGCTCAGAGCTGAAGAACTGACTCAACAAAATCCCAGCAGAAGATCTCTGTCCCACTTCTCAGAAATCCTGGTAACAATTACAGCATGAAACCTAGGTGCTAAAGGCTACGTACAACCTTGCACGTGAACATTATATATGAAATGCCAGACCGACTCAATTCCAAATTTTTTTCTGTTTTAAACAAAAAACAAACAAACAAACAAACAACAACAAAACCTCAGAATAAGAGCCCAAAATCTTATCGACCCTGTTCCTCTCACTTGAATGCTCACCTTGAAGATGGCTCAGGAAATTCTTTTCCTCCCTGTCTGCATCTCATCAAGCTTCTCATTGTCTCATCCATTTCTACCCTCCTTTTGTTAAGTCCTATAAGCAATTAGCAAAAGCTTCCTGCTCCCAAAGTACAAGACTATGAAAGGCAACATCCCTTTTTCAGAGCACTTTACAAAAGTTTATGTTCCCCTTCTGCTTCCATTACTGTGCATTACCTCCTTAGCAGCTGGAGTGGGACCACCTATTAGCCAGCAACTGTGTTCAAATCTGTATTAATGTGCAGGATTCAGAGTCAACATATGCCAGATTTCCTGTTAAGTTTCACCTCTGTGGAACAGAGAAACAGTAATAGCCTCCAGCAAGTGTGTCTTATCGTCTTTTTCAAGAGGAAAAAAACCAGAACACCAGATGGTGAAGATAAAAAGCGGTTTCTACAGCACATTAGTGACCTGCTCTAATATGGTAGGGCTGAAGCAGCAGTCTAGCTAGCAAGCATTTCATATGATTCAAATCATAAAAAAAATCAATACTGGACAAGAAAGCCTTATGATTCCATTACAGAAATTAAGTCTTAAAAACAGTTAAGAATTATTAAGTATTCTCTGCATTTCTTTTGTTGATAATGCTTTCCCTCATTCCCTGAGGGGTTCTCTCACAAACAAGTATTTATCTGAGCAGTGGTTTTGGCAGGTCACATTAGGAAAGGGTTGGAGGTTGAGTGAGGAGCCACGGCTCCTGCACCATGGCTCAGTGTCAGGGGCATGGGAGACACCTCAGCTGCTCCAGGGAAGAGAGGCACCAGCCTCTGGAGGTGATGAGCCTCTTGCATTGTTCATACATCACACTATTAATTACCCACACACTTGCTTTACTATCTGCTTCTGCTAGGTTCCAGCCTCTAACCCAAGATTTCTGTAGGTACTGGCAGAGGGCAGAGCAGTAAGGAAAACTCAGCTCATTTTCAGACATGATGGAACTGTTTGGTTTAGAAAGAGGCACTCCAGAAAGCTAACCAATAAAACAGCAGCAAATTCAGAAAACATCAGCATCTTGTACACCACCAAGTAGACCGCACATTGTGAGGGACAGGGGGACCTTGGCAGTCAGTGAATGCTGATCCCCCTGCAGTCTGCAGAAGAGATTTTGGGTTATCCTGAGCCCCAGAACACACACCAAAAGACTAATATTGCCCCAAACACGTTCTGCAAATAAACACCAGGAGAAAAGTAGACTCTTCTGTCAACAATGGAAGACAGTAATTCTCTGTTCTAGATCACACAATTTATAAAAAGACAGTTACAGAAAATCTTTGCAAAGAGCACAGTGTCTTGGTTATTGGTAGCAATTTCAGTGCTAGCCACAAGCTGTAGTGAGGCTAGGCCACAGCAACACATTGCACAGCTGGGATGGGAAGAAAATTCACTGTCCCAAATACATTTCAGCAACAGGAGCATTAAAATGTGCAGAACCTGGATGCATCAAAATCCCAACACCAAAAAACCTGTTCTAGACACCTAGCTGCAGCCAAAGCAATGGCATTCACTTTCAACAACAACAATAAAAGAATAATTGTTACGAAGGCAAACACTAGGCAGGAGATTAAAATAAATTTTTTAAAAGGGAGGAAAAAAGGCTGCCACTCATCTTGCTCATATCAGGGCAGCATTTTGAATTGCCTTTGCCATTTGAAACACTGACAAGCCAGAACCTGCAGAGAACACCATTAGTAGTTAAGAACACATGGCAAGACTGAGTCCTAGCTAACACACTGACATCATCTGCTAAAGAGTGGCTTTTTTAGAGAGCAAATAGTGCAGAGGCAAAAGTGGAGCATCTCATATAATAGTACACCCACCCCAGGAACTGCCAGCACCCCGGGAAGTTTCCAGAAGTACCTGGTTAACATTTATGCACTACTGTCCTGGAAGTGCTTTTAAGTTCTCCCAAGTCCTTTGCTCTCATTGAATAAATTTTATCAAGAGGCAAGTAGAGTCTTTACAGCTGACCATCCCAAAGACAGCTAGAAAGTCACCTGAACAAACCAATTGCAAGGCTCCATTGCTACATATTTTCTTCCAATTAACATGCGCTTGAAATAGAAGTAAAACTCCATGGCACTCCATGGCACGGTTTTTGACTGAATTTGTCCTCTGGATTATGACAATACAACTGTAAAATACTACCAAAAAAAAAACCTTTCCAGGAGCCTTCAGATAATGCTTACCATGCAAGTTTTCTACCCTGTAAACATGTTAAAGAAAAGACAACCAAAAAAAAATAAAAGGATAACAAACTGCTTTTTAGTAAAGCTATTAAAGAAAAGACTATGACCTATAAGTGGTTTGTGGTAAAATGATATACAAGAGGGAAAACAAGTTACTTTCCACTTTTGTGCACCTTTTTTGTTTTACATAAATTCAATTCAAATAAATGAAATCTGCCAAGTAGAAATGACGGGCTGAACGCATCAAGTTAAGTGATAAACTCCTCCCTTCATGACTTCTTTTTATTTAATACTTTTAAACACAGGATTATTTTTTAAAAATTATTTTTGTATCATTCTTTTTCTTATTAACAACAACAGTTGATTCAAGGCCATTTTCCTTCCTCCTCAATGTCATTAGCAAAGAAAGCTTCCACAGACAATGCTCAAGGATCAGTCTTCTCTAACATGACAGAACTTGAGGCAAGAATACAGAATTCTTCACAGCTCTTCTCCAGACACAGCTTCTGGGTCTCCTGTAGGTCAGCCAGCTGCTGTCACATCAATAGCTTTCTTCCCCCAAAACCTTCCTTAGCTATGACAAGTCTGTTCATGAGAGAGATCCAGATGGCAGGTTCCACTGCAATTTGGAGATTTATCCTTCTCCATACCACTATGCTTTCTTTGCACATATCAGTAGTGAATTTCAATGTGCAGCCATCAATTAATAAGTATCAAGTTGTCATCACTCTGTTGTCTGCAAAGAAAAAAATCACAATTCTCCAATCAGCAAGAAATGCGATAGGAAGCATTTACCCATATGAGCTCAGTTTTGATCCTTCTGTTCTCTGCTCTCCCATTTCCACATACAACTCTAACTCCTGCACTAGACAATGATGCAAAACCTGCTACACTAGCAAAAGCTCCAGATTTTCACTCCAACCACCAGGCTTGTGCCCTCAGTACTGCAGAGCATATTGTGGTGTATGTGTATTATGCTCAAGCACACAAATCTCTTATTCTGCACAGTGACTTGCAGGTGAAACCTGAAGCTGGAATTCTTGTTAACTAGTTGGTTTTCATGTGCCCCCAGCAGCCACTGGGATACCTGCCCATCATCATCTCACGTGTTCCTTTTGTGGCTATGGGTCCCCTTCTGCCAGGCTACACCAGAAGTATAAAAATGTATTTCACAAATGCACCAGTATATAATTAGACAACAAAATCCTACTGCTAAAAGGATTTGTCACACCAGTTGTGATTAAGTGTTCACATTTTAGTCTCCTCATTCTCCCACAGCCTGGCTTCCTTGCACAGTGCCCACAGAGGTGTGTTATGCTGCCTCACAAACAGAATTCAAAGCAGACCAGCGAGCACCAGATGAGACGTTTTTCTCTCACCACCACCTTAAAAAGGACCACTGCCACAATGCCAACAACAAGACATTCACCAGTGTGTTTCCAATATTCTGGCAGATGGCATTCAAACAGTTTGCCTCAGACACTGCATAGATTTGGGATTAAGCACCAGCCTCTGGCTGAATCGCCCTCTCACTTTCTACTACTCCAAGCTTGGTGGCAAAGCTTTTTAAAAACAGACAGCTTGAGGCCAAGACTTGGTTTGCTCCAGAACCCTTGGTAGTTTCATGCTCTACTCCACAGCCCTCTCGTCAGCCTCTGCATAGCAGTTTTCATAGGAGTACAACAGTTAAAACGTGTTTAAGCCCAGAACTGCTGCCTTTGCCTCATCAGCTGACTAAAGATCTAACATGAAGTGAAGTGCAGGAGGAACAGCAGCACTCACATATTAACAGGCTGAATTCTGGATGCTCCAGCACTCGTGAAGCAGCATTTTGCAGTGAGAAGCTAATTGCTGTACTTCTCAGGAAAACGCTCATTAAAAACACCCTACTGACCTCCCGCAGCAGCAGATGAGTGGAAAAGAAGTTCTGTCTTTTCTGTAGCCAGCACTGCTATGGTCTTTCAGAAATTCATGTAAATCTGTTGCTGGAAAACCACTTTGTTGGTATTTCTGAAAGAAAAAGCATTTCATTTACAGCACATGAGAAGTTACTGGGCATGAAACATTCTAAAATTTCCTCTAGAGTGTGACAGTTAAACCAGGTTATTTAGTTCAATAATTCAATATGGCTGTAGGAAGGAAAGAACCCATTCCCATCCTAGAAACACTACACTTAGTTCCACCAACAGTCTAAGTGGCAGAAAATTCACATTGTTCACAGATTCTCTTATGTTTTGTTTGCTGCCCATAAGGCAGCAAGTGGTCTCAGGCTGTAATGGTATTGATTCTCCCTTGTTCACAGTGAGCTGCTGTGCTCACTGCAAGTGCCATGGGCTCCTTTTCCCTAAAACCTCTAATTCTGGATTTGAAGAGTTCCAGTGTGACTATTCAATATTGCCATGCTGAAGAAATGCTATGAAAAAACCAAATACTGAAACGGCTTCCAATTGATCTGTGAAAAATGCTCAGAGGAAAGAGTCAGTGAGACACCATTTTGCAAATCAGCCCATCCAGTAAACCAAGCAGCACAGACAATTAAGCTATATTTTGAGGTGCTTCAAAAGTAAAACTCTTGCTTGGTCTAGAAGTTGTAGTTCATGTCAGATCAGCCTTATTTTGCTGGCCTGTATGTGACACCGAGAGAAGAAAGAGATGAGAGCTGAAGGGTGGGATCCACACTGCCTTCCCCCTGGTCACTGAGGCTGCCAGCAGCACAGAGGGCAGAGAGCACTTGAGGTCAGAACAGAAGGTAATTACTGAAAACTGAGGTTCACTTTCAGGCAGTCCATACTGGAAATGGATGGCACAATTTTAACTTGAACGAGAAGTAGTGCACCTCTCAGAAGACATTTCTTTTAACCACGCATTTCTGAGCAGCACATTAAGGAGGCCTGGACACCTAAATGACTTTAGAGTTATCTGCTTGAACCTTTCCAAACTCCTGCCAAAGGCACATCTCTGATATGTCAGCAAACCCAGCCACTCTTCCAGTTTTCCACAGACTACAGGAAAATATTTTAATAATCTCGTCACACATCCGAATAGTAGATGGTATGGTGTTGAGTGATTAACAAGAATGAATGCAAAACTGAACAGAAGTGTAACAGAAAACAAATGCTTTACCTTTATGGTGTCATAGGAGTCAGTAATGAGTGCAATAAAAAGGCTGAGGATCATGTATATAAACAGACTGATGAAGGAGTACAGGTATAATCGGCTGAACATCCACACCAGGGAACTCTTCTGTTGGATTTGAGCAAATGTTGCAAACATATCATCACCATTGACCAAAGAAAACAGACATTCAGCCACTGTGTTCAGATCTTCAAACTAGAAAATGAGTACAAATTATTAGCAAATCTTCACATTAGAATGTGAAGATCAATCAAGACTCAAAGATTGAGTTTTACTCAAAGCAGACAAAGAAGCCAACTCAGGCAATTAAATGCTACCACACTTTCCTGTACATTTAGGCCAAAATACACATCAGTGATGGAAACATGTAGAAATATCATCTTGACTAAGCACAATGTGTTGAGATCAGACTCAATTATTATCAAGAAATAAAACTTGTGATGTTCAACAGGCAGAATGGTCAATAACTGACTAGCACAGAAAGCTACTGAATTATAGGCAATTTTGGACCTGCAGAAAAGCATCATTCCATTTCTCAAAGCACAGCTGAAGTGATTTCACAGAATCTATACAGTAAATTAGTGGTGGTTTGCTGGGAACACACCCACATTCTCTGGCTCCCCAGCTCTGCAGCATTACTGGAGTATGGGTAATGAATCAATACTGTGTTAAGGGGCTAGAGTCAGCACACAGCCTTCAGAACTCAAATGGTCCAGACTAAAGTAACAACCTGTCACTCAGAAAGACCTCTATGAGCTGCAAGTACAAGCTACAGCTTTATTATGAAGCTACTGGAGCACACCCTGTACAAAAATCATGGTTTAATTTCAAGGACAGTCTCCTAAACACCAGACTCCACTTCCCCAAACTGGAATGTGTCCTGAAGCTACCAGGTAAGCCCACTTCCCATTTTGCTCTGCCTTTCCAAATAACTGGATTTCTTAACTATAATTTATTGGACAATATGAATTAATAGCCACATTAAAACATTGTACATTAGCAATGAACTAACACAATTGTGGCCCCACAATGAACAACATCTTGTCGGGAGGTACATGCTTGTAAGGAGAAAATATTGGTGCTCAGGAACAGCACAACAGTTTACACCTGTGGCTTATTTCATTATTTTTTTTTTTAATTGAATTTTAAAGCCATTGTGAAACTCAGCAGTACATTACCCAGGAAGAAAGGAGGCATGGCACAGGTAATTTTTGAGCGACTCAAGTTTTGATGCACTGACACAGGGACACTGACCTGCTGAGGACTGCTCACCTGGAAACCCCTAGCTGACAAAGCACAAAATGCAGGATACCCACTGTGACTGTAGCAGAGGGTGTATTTCTATATTTTTAAGCATAAGGAGCTCTCCAGTGTTTCTGCACATCGGGGAAGACTCTTCCCATCCCTTACCAGGATGGCTCAGTGGCTGGAGAGCCCCGGGCAGCCAGCCCTGGGCTGGCCTGCCTTGCACAGTGCCACATTGCCTTCCTGTGGGACACTGGGGAACTGGCAGGAACGGGAATCCTCTGCAGCTCCAGCTGCTTTTCTTGACATTGATACACGATATTTAGGCAAGAGGTAACATCTTCATAGATAAGCGTGTTGCTGACTGTCCCTCCTTTGGCTCAGATAAGGTACTCGCTGCAGGGAGGTTACAACAGTAATTATGCTGTGCCTTATAATGTTATAAACAACTGAGCCTCCAGTGTGGCAAAAGATCCCCCTGCACCCAGCATTCCCCAGAGAGCTGCACTGCCATCAGCTGGGGGCTGAATACCTGCCCTGCCCGAGGGAGAGAATTACAGAGAGCTGGAGCAGTGCAGGCGCTGGGGGCAGAGCAAGCTGGAGAAGCACGGCAGCAAGTCTCTGTCCCATGCACCCAGAGACCCAGAGTGAGAAATCTGACATTTGTTAGTCATTAACAGACATTCAGAATTTGCCACAACAGGATTCTGCCTCTGTTCAAACTGCCACACAGAGCATTTGCCAAGAGGAAAAGCAAACAAGCTTTAGGGCTGTTTTGGCTTGTGTTCTAGAATATACAAAGCCTTACTCCTGCACCCAGGTTTCAGACAAGACATACCAGGCACAAGCTTTGATACGAACCTGAAGAAAACAAACAAACAAACCCACAACACGCCCCCACACAGGAAGTAAAGCAAACAAGACAAGCATTCATCCATTCCTTGATGAGTCACAATTTAGGAGCTGAAGTTACATGGCACGGGAAAGATTTGGAAAAACAAGGCCAGAGCCAAGGAGATTTTTAAAAACCCAAAAAAACGTTCCAGAGAACTATTTGGTGCCTCTTTAAGGCAGCTGAAGCGGGATTGCCAGAAGAGGGCAGAAGAGACAGACCAACGCCCGTGGCCCGGACAAACCACCCCCCACCACTAACAGCCCGGCGCTGGAGAGCACGCTGACTTCCAGCAAACATTAAAAGCAAGAATCGTTATTTTGTTAAAAGGAGCAGGTAGAAGGAGGTACAGATGGAATGACTCCCGTGTTCACATTACAGCTTTTAAACAGACATTTCCTTTTAAGACACATTTCTCTTGGTTTGGCTAGGAGCTATACGCACACACACAGAGATATTCCCATCATTACACCACAAAGGAGGGATACTGCTGATGTACCTTTTCATGATAAGGTCCCAGGACAATCCAACCACAGAAAGTGTAGCCAAGATAGATCATCCCAGCACAACAACAAAACCGCAGCACTTTAGGCAGTGATGCCTGCATAGTTAAAATGAGCACCTACAAGTCAGAGTGGAGCAAAGAAGGGGGAAAAATGCAAAAAAAAAAAAATTAGAGAGAAATCTGGAAAAAATCATATATGTATGCTTTAATTGTTAGACATTTGATTCTCTCCTTACATTGTAGGTTTGAAAATATCCCAGGTATCGGATGACTCCAACCCAGACAAACAGAGTTGATGTTCCAAGTAAAATGCTGCAGACATCATAACTTGTGAGGTTCTGAGGGATCCAAACAGAGCAGGTGGTCAAGTTACAAAGCAGTAGATATGTCAGCTTGACAGCTATTCAAGTTCCAGCAGTTCAAACAAACAAAGCAGGACAGTCTAATACTGAAAGCCTGTTGCTACATCGCAAAAATCAGATCAATGTGAACTGCAGTTATTTACTGAGATCATTCAAACACAACAGTGCTGCAAATGGAAGTACACCTATGCTGATATTGAAATTTTGAATGAAGTGCAAAGTCTGGGAGGAAAAAAAGCCCTTAGTTTGGTTACAACACAGTTTCGAAATTAGATTGGAAAGCTCAAACTTTTTGTTTAAAAAGAAGGTTACTATTTGCTGTGGGGCAAAGAAGCTCTCGTTCACTATGTAAAAAACATGAGCCATCATTTACATGAAAAGTGACCCTTGGGACTACAGCCCTTTCCATGCTTACATGCATTTACATCTCTGAACAGGTCTCTGCCAGCAGATCAGAACCTGAGCATTGTTTTTCTACAGCCACATCTACTTGCACTTTACTTTAGAAGGCTAGAACTGGTTGCAGCAGTCACAAGAGAGCCATCTAGCCCAAGTTCTCCTACCCTCAACCTACAGCCAGTGATTCCCAAGTGCTTCCTCTGAAGGCCACTCTGGGATCTGCCCTTTGAGCCTCAGTACACATGAAGCAGGAGCAGCACACCACCTACTCTGTTTTTCCCAGAATACAAAGTTTCGTGAACACACGACTTGTTGACACACATCAATTGAAGATTAAAAAAAAAAACAAACTAGGAAAAAAAAAAAAAAAAGCACAAAACCAACTCCAAAAGCTTCCTGACGAGCTGCCAGCTGGACAAAGCACATTGATTTCAGCAAGCCCAGGCAGGGAGGTCAAGGATGAGCAGGTCACACTGTCTGTGCCTCTGCTTGCCAGGAAAGCAAGTGGTGGCAGCTGTGTGTCCAGTCCCACAAGCCATCAAGAGCCCTGCTTCATTCAAGGGGAGGACTGGTGGTTTCCCAGTCCTGTATGTGCCACTTCTTACAGAACAAACAACCCAAATTGTTGGGTCTTTCTGTTAGGAACTGTCGACCCACAGGTCCCATACCAGGGATTGGGGGTCTTAAATAGGATGCTTAAATGGCTTACATGGTCTTACTGAAAGACTTTGGGGAAGAGTGACTGAAAGTAGTTATTTGATAAAGTAGGAAATGGACTGAAATAAGCAAACAGATGACTATTGACCGTTATAGCTCACTTCCACCTGACCCCAAATTAAAGCACATTACACATGGTTGTAGCAAGGTTAGAATTTTAGCTGAAGTGTGAAATTCTTACCTTGGCTTTTATTTCCATTTTTAGGATTGACCCAATGATTGTCATCACATCACTGATAATGACCAGGACGTACCACCCATTGAGGAACTCCAGGCGGTCAGCATAGCAGACACGGCGCTTGTGTTTCTCCAGGAAGAAATTCACAAATCTCTGTTGACAAGCATTTAGATGTTTAGTTACAGGTCACCTTGGATGAAAAACATGGCAACGTTCAAATTCCACACAACCATTTTCCTATAGTATTCACTGGAATAGTTGTTTAAAGCTGATTCTCAATGGTAACAGAAATAAATAGGAAAAAAAAATTAAGATGGATTTAGGCCAGTGAAAATAAACTTCCCACAGAAACTTGATTTCATAACCCATTCCCACTAACCTAACCATGGCCTGTTAACCCCTTTACCATAAGTTCTCTCCACCTCTAACAGAGCAAGGCCAACCAACTAAAGCAGTGAAAAAGAACTCAAATGCAACTACAGGGCAAGAGCTCTCATTTCCAATAGAGCAAACAGTATCACCTCTATGCCCAGCACAGCCCATCTGCTTTCACTTGCTCTTTTTGCTCAGGAATAAATGTGAAGTGCCTATTCCTGAGAGCAGTTTGACAATGCCTCTGTTGAATCAAGTCCTCTTGACACTTGGTCTTGCTTCCAAGCTACAAAAAGGATATATTGAGCTAGATAAACAAGTATTTGTGTTTTCATAGCCTACCTACCATGGACTCTTCAAACTCTCATGAGCCAGATGCTTACAAAGAAAAAAACATCCAGAGTTAGATTGTGTGCTGTGCTTTACATTTTCTCCAGTTTGAGCTGGCTTTGAGGGATGTTCATTAAGGCATTAATTTATGACTAGACCTCAATGGGAATTATGGGAATTCTACTCTGAAGCCAGGGAAGAAAGATTTGTGGTTTGGAGGTGCAGGACATATTGCCTGTTTGCAGCACAAAGACTCAGAAGTCATTTTGTCTAAAATCCTGGGGGGGAGGGGAAAAAAAAAGTCTCCTTCTTTTGCCCATGGAGAGATACAACAAAATACTTCAAATTACAGCACCACACAAACAGAAATAAAATCCATTCACAGTCAGCGATTGTCCACCAAGATACCTACATCCCTTTTCTAGAGATAACAGTAAGAGGGACATCTTGTAACAGATTTTCTCCCTTTAATACCCCACGTTTCAAAAGGCACCCTTCACAAGGCCAGCAGCAAAGAAGGCAGAGACCAAATGAGCATTAGGGTGACGAGCACTGTGCTCACCTTCTGCAGTCTCCAGGCAAGAACGATGGATCGTGTGCAGAGGATGAGGGAAGCCAAGCAACTTAATATGACAAATCCATCAAAGACTAGAATATACTGAGTGTTTTTCTGGAGAACTGTAGAGAGCAAGAAATAAAGTAAGGCGAGCCTTTTCACATCTCTTTTAATGCAAGTTATGTGACATTTTGCAGCAATTCATGCTCAAATACTCTCACCCCATAAGCAGATAGGTTACAAGCTATATTCTTCCTGCAAGAATATCTTGAACACAGCTCAGCAGAAAATTACATCAAGACAGTCATGGAGACTGGACCACAAGAATGAAAAATACGTTCAAGTTCTTCAAAATAAGCCAAAAAAATGGGTACGTTAATACAGGAATCCTCCTTTGTACCTGTCCATCTGTGCTTCCACAGTGTTGCAACTACATGAGGCAAAAGAAATGCAGATTTGGTCTGTATCAACACCATTAAATTTTAAAAAAATTCCCACCTTAGACTGCAATAAGAAACTTGTTGGACTTTCTGTACTGTTTTCTTTTCATCCACAAATTTAAAACCCATTGTGTGAACGCAAATTAGGTCCTTTGCTTCCTCACATCAATAGTCCCTATCTTTTCCATAAGATACATTTTTAACTACATGAGAGAGGCCAACACTCATTTTTAATTGTTGCAACAGCCCTTCAGCTCACCTTTATTACTGAAATATGCCTGCTCCCTCAGCTGGGAATTAGACACAAAATAAAGTACTCAGGAATAGGTAGTTGAAAGGCAGCCCCAAGAAATTACTGGACAGAGATGCAAGCCAAGGCACTTTGAGGTTATTCAGAATTTTCTATAAATTACCTCTTTGATATTGGTACAACACAGCATTATCAGAGAAAAGCTGCCTTTGCCAAGGCCACTTGACATATTTATTAATCAAGATATTATATAGCACACCAAAAAATATTGTTCCATCACAGTCCTTTACAGCAAGTCACCACATGGGAGAAGCAGTTGCACAGTCTGTCACAGCTGCTGTTTCTTTAAGGGCCCTTTAGTGCACATTCCTGAGCTGTCAGACCAAGCCTGAACAGTGGGAATACATGGCAGATGCCAGCCTTTGTTCATACACATAATTTTATCTACCAGCAGTGGCAAAAAAAAAGCCAGCACGAAAAACAAACTTTCAGAAACAGTATGCTTCAATCAGTTAGAAGAAAACAAAATTGAAAGGTGTAGGAGGCTTCAGTTGGAAATTCATCCAGTGTTAGTGGGTTAAATTGAGTCATCTCAGAGCAGCACAACAATTAAAAATCTGTGGAAGAAACACTCATCCTCCTTGCTCACTTGAGGTGGAGCTCACTGCTAACACACACTGGCATGCAGAGGTGATCATGTCATCCCACAACAGCCTCACAAAAGGAATTATTTCCTAGCTCTTGATTAGCAAGAGGTAATGAATTGCATTAGGCAGGTAGCATTAGGGCAGGGGGATGAACAGGTTGGGGAATGTCTTGCTGGACAGACTGCTGCAGACCAGGGAAAGCAAAGGGAGAGCCATCAGTGCTGCTCTGCAAACACACATGCACCACACTCACCTGAGTTAAATATGTGCCAGTCTTTGCACTCCTGAATGTCAGTGTCACTATCAAAATAGACCTTGATTTTTCCACTGTGGGCTCTGTTATTGAAAGTTATCTGAAAATACAGAGCTACATCAGAAACAGGAGTAGCAAGATCACATTTCAGAAAAATAAATCCTGCTGAGTGCCTTGGACACAGCATGCATTCCTATTGTTGATCAGAGAGGCTTTAAGAAAGTTGTCACCATAAATGGTGGCGTAGGCATAATTTGAGTGGATGACATGTTCTGCCAACAGAGCAGTATTCCAAGAGGCCAAACTTCACACTTAGTCTTTAGGTGAAGAACAATTCCCTATCCCTCTCTCAGGTTATGAGGTTACCGAGTGGAATATGTTACAAAGCAACATTGTCCCATGGCAACACCATTCCAGCAGCCTTTGGGAAGGAGGGGTAAGGGCCAGCCCATGCTCAGCTGTGCTTCTCCTGCAGGCCAGGTGTGAGGATGACACCTCCACCTCAGCCTAAGCTCTCCTTCCATACACAGGGTTGGAAGTGCCCCAGCCCATTTTCACTTACAGTATTTTGAAATGCATAGCAGTCAGGCAATTCACGGGCATGGATTGTCTGAAGAGCAATGCCTTTCAGCTTGAAGGAGATTTCAACCTGTATAAGCCTGGATATTTGAAAAAGTGCACAAAGATATTTAAATATCACAGAAATATACACAAACTGCACAAATCAGAATCCACCGTACTAATACAAAAGGACAAGTTGGAATAATTTAAA
The DNA here is from genome assembly GCF_963513975.1 of Fringilla coelebs. NCBI lineage: Eukaryota > Metazoa > Chordata > Aves > Passeriformes > Fringillidae > Fringilla > Fringilla coelebs. Next base: position 14,397,232 of record NC_140067.1, read on the forward strand.
AAACCCATCACTTTACCTGTAAAATTCAAGATTGAAAAAAGAAGAGTTCAGCTTCAGTTCTGCCTTCTTACCAGTTAGTTCCTTTGGCTTTAAAAGGATACATTCTGGAAAGACACGAGGAAAATACGTTAGCATAAAAACTTCACGTTGAAAGTGGCATTAAACTGAGATGATCAGTGTGTATAGCAAGTCCTAATCAGGCAAAACATTGATTTTGAGCACACCTATTCAGAGGCCCAGCTGGTGGGGTGAGAAGCAGGTTTGTGTGCCAGCTCGTGAGCAGCTCTGAGAGGCACCAAGGGCACCCACCCATGGGAGTACAGACTGACCAGCACCCAGAATTGCCTGTCTGAACCTCCTGCACAGAGGGGGAACAGGAGTGCTTAAGAAAAAGAACAACAAAACACCACCTCAGCATCAACTACAGAGATTTGTAGGTGGTTGAAGAGAACCTCTCATAATCACAGCTGGCTTTTCTAGACAGGTGCTAAAAACCCAGAGGGAAATAGGCAAGAAGCATGGTAATGTTCCTGTGATTGTCACAAAAAATTATTGGTTTGAAGCTTTAGAACTAGAATTCAAGTACTCCACAGCAAGATATTTTGAGCACAACAGTACCATACCTGTTTCAGTAGAAACATCTATGTTCAGGGTATCATTGGAAGGAAGCATTGTGCCTCTCTTGTACTGCTGTTTACAGATTTTTAGACCTGATTCCTCATGTTCATAACCAAGTGTCCCCAGGGATATGTTCTTTAAGTGCCTGTACTAGTTTAAAAAGAAAAACAGAAGTAGAAGTTAGAGAAAGTAATCTTTTTTTGGCATTGGAAAGCAAACTGAAACCTCACAGCTATATGTATCAATACAGGTCTTTAAATTAAACTCACACCTACCTGATAAATAACATAAAAAATGCTATCATAAGCATCCTGTTGTGTATATATACTGCAGCTGTAGTCATCTTCATCAGTTCCAGAATAGCCTTTCAGGAACAGGTGTTTAAAAGCAACAGTGTTTTCCTCTTTGAATGAGACCACCAGCTGGTTACTCAAACCAAAAAAAACAAGCTGACAAGAGAAAAAAAAAAAGAAATTTCTGCCCTTAAAAATACTTTAAAGCAATGACTGCCCTAAAAATCACCAGGAGGCTTTTATGATTTATGTTATTCTTCCCCCTTGAAACACCTTTCACAGTATTTTTCCTTTATGGGCTGAAGTGGGAGGTTCAAGCCTGTAACAAGTAGCCAGGGATGGTAAAGGCCCAGAAGCACAGACCTGCTTCTCTGGCACATCATTGCTACTCTAAGACTAAAACCAGAGGATCACCTGTGTCGTAACCATAAGTATCTTCAGAATCTGCAAAGCCAATTTCCATGGGATCTGATGTCTTGCTCTGTATTTTTCACATGGGTTCATGAAGTAAAACTTCAAATCCTCTTTCAAAGCCGTCTCTTTTAGATCTAAGTCTGACTGAGTCATCATATTTCTGCCACAAAAAAAAAATATTAATTGGAAACCAACAGAATATTTTAGCAGACAATTTCCTCATTGCAGTATCACCTCAGATCACCACATGACATAAAAGGTCCAAAACAGTTTTTGGGTTATCTTATGGAAATGCAAAAATATTTTCCTATAATCACATCATTAAAAAGCATTCAAACACATCTTAAAGTTAAAACACACCATTTAGACAAATAATTAATAGGCATTAAATAAGAGGGTCTGTAATAGAAAGAAATGTAGACTTCCTAGTATTCTGTTAAAAATCTATTTGAAGCAAAGAGGGACCACTGTTAACATATTTGTCTGCATAACCCACATTCTAGCAGAAGAAAAAGGTGTCTTAAAGATCAAACCAGAGCAGGCTTTACACACACTTCTGTTATGAACATGCAGCTTCAAGGGCTGAACTCACAGCCATTTATTTATTTAAATACCTGGGCATGTGAAAATCAGAGGACCAAGTACAAAGGACAGTTGTACTTTAAATCACCTTAAGCTTCTCCTTTTCAACTGAATTGGACATTGAAAAAATGCTACCCATCTCCTAATAATTTTAACCCTGTTTTCTAGCATCATAAATTTTCTGAACTTTCCTACTTCACACACAGACCAGAACACAACTTGTAATTTTTTTTCTCTCTTTACATGTTAAGAGGATCATATCTGACACCAGCTGATGATCAGTCCCATTTGCCATTCAGAATGTTGCTCCCAATATTCTGAATTTCATAAAGGGTGACATTTTGTCTGAGGCTCAAAACCAAAAGCATCGATTCCAAGTTTTCAGATACTTGGAATACTTTTTCATTTTTACTTTTTGTAAAAGTACATTTTTACTTTTGTGTCCTCACCTGCCTCAAGTGCACAGATATTTAAGCTCAAACTGTAGACCACAAAGCACATTTGATTTGCTAGAACCAGCTGTCCCACAAGAAGAGGAATTTCAGTCAAAGAAGCAGAGTAAAGCTGACACTGTGGAGTTTCCTCAGAAGAGGAAGTGAAAACAACAAAAATCTATTTTAATATTAAAAGCTCAAAAGTTATCTTTCCTACACAGCCTTAAATCAATCTTTCATGAAGATGATGAGAGGCAGGATGATTTTGGTTTTTGAAGCAGGAAAAACACGAGAAGTTTCCAAGAAAAAGAAACTGTGGGCAGCATCCCTACTTAAACTTCTAATAAAAACATACTGGACTAGCTTCAGTAATGTCTAAGATACAAAAACTTTGAGAGATGCAAACACACCTGACAGAAGAGCCCGTGCTAGTCACAGCTGTGAGCACTGACCAAGGTGCAGAGATGCTTCAGTCCTGCACTGACACCCAAAGGCACCACAGCTCCTGTCCCAGCCCCTCCCCAACAGGCAGAAGGGTTTGTGTGGGCACACAGCCAGCAAGAGCTAACCCAGAGTGAAAGTGACAGGAGGAGGTGAAAGAAAGAGGAAACAGATCAGGGTTAAGCCAAATCTGGTCACATTTTAAAGCATGAAGGTATGACATAAGAACCACTCCAAGACTTCAGCAAAATCCTTCCCTAAGTTTCTAGTAAAAGCATATCAGAGGTGACAAATCTTTAAAAATAAAAAAAACCCAAACAAGCAAACCAGATAAAACCCTCACAAATCAAACAGCATACTTTATTATAAACTTTTTTAAAAAATATTCAAATATATAGCATGAAAAACATAATGGTGTACTCCAAAGGTGTGTGTCAGGACCTTACAGATATTCCAAAAACTTGATGTTGCACTTTCACCTTTACACAACTCTCACTTGTGGCTAGGGATTATTTTCATTGATGTTTTTAGCTCCTTTTATTAATTAACTGTAGAAATTATGAGCAGTTATAATTTGTCAAAGAAATCAGCACTTTTTTTTTTTTTTGCTTAAGAGAGATCAAGGATTCAAGCCTGCATCACTGTTGGAGTTTGTCTTCCAATTAAAAAAACCAAGCATTCTGTGGTGTAGTATTTAAGAAAGAATTCATTTCTAAACAGGTGAAATAGATCAACTGGTTTTGAATTCATTCATTTCTAGAATAGATTAAAAATTACATCCAAATAGACCACATTAAATCAGCAGAATTAGAACCTTCAACCAACGCACTGAAGAAGTTTAAAAGCTCCAAGAGATTACCACTGATTTACCATAGTTAAAATAAACCATCTAATTCTACCACACAGTCATTAGGCTAATAATCTGAACCTAATTGAAACAAAGTACCCAGTTCAAGACAGAGCAATGAAGCAATTAAATCCTGACACGCTAGGGTAATTAACACCGCTCAATGGGTTTCCATGGCGTGTTTTGTGAAGCACTGACACAAATTTTTTGTGAATGAAGACTAACTGTATAATGCATGCCGAGATGCACATCCAGGTGTCGTGTGTCTCATGTATTATACCTGGTACTAACTCAGCTCTGGCAGCTGCATTGCTGTAACCAACACTTCACTGCTGTAGCCGGTAGGACAGTCTGTTGTTCACCTGTTTTGTAGACAGGCATTTTAGAGCTCAACTTTCCACTCTAGAAAGGTTTCAGCAGTAAGGAGTACAATTTACAGCTACCTACTCATGAAATACGCTTGTAGCAGTTAGCTCTTCAGCCAGCAGAAAAAGCACCATGGAATCAAGTGGCTAAAATGCGCTTAGTAAGCGAGCACAGTCACTTTCTTTAATGAGTAACTCACTAGCGCAGCGACAATAACAGTGTCCATCAGAGCTCCGTATCTACTTGAGCTCCCTATCTTGGAGAGGTATTAACGAGAACCCTGCGGTCCTAAGGGGGCAAGGAGGAGGGAAAAAACGGGGAAAAAGCAATAATTGAGTTGAGTTCTACATGTCAGCCTGGGCAACCCCAGCTTCACCTTCCCGATCTCTACTAAGCTCAGCACTCTGCCAGAGGACGGCACCGCTCCGCGCTTCTCAGAAAGGGAGCGGGAAGCGCTCCCGAGCGGGGCTGGCACCGTCACTGCCCTGCCGAGCCCGCCCGGCAGCCGCGGGAGCAGCGGCCGCGGCCGGGCAGGCACGGAGCGCAGCGCTGCCGGCCAGCCCCCGGGCGGAGGGCAGCACCTACCTTGTGCGCGGCCCGGGACACGAGTGCGGCCCCCGCGCCCGCTGCCCCCTGTGCCGCGGCGGCGGCAGCGCCCTCCCGAGCCGCCCCCGTGCCCCGGCCGGCGGGATGGGATGGGATAGCCCGGCCGGCGGGATGGAATAGGATGGGATAGCCCGGCCCCAGCCGCCGGCGAAGAAGCGCCCTGACCCCGCTGCCCGCAGGATGGGCTGACCCGAGGGCTCGGCACCGCGCCCAGCCCGGCTCAGCCCGGCCCGCTTCCCTCACCCGCTGGCGGCGGCCCGCCCGCCGGGGAGGGACTTGAGGGGGATCTCCATGGGCCGCAGGGTTCGGCGGCTGCCCGGACGGGGCAGGACTGCGGCGGAGCAGCCCGAGCCCCACACCTGCCCCGCCGGCCGCGCCGCCTTTATGGGCCCGGCGGAGGAGGGCGCCCGCCGCCCACGTGCCCCGCGCCGCCCGCCCGGCCGGCGCTGAGACCGGCCCCGCTGCCAGAGTAGGGCTCGCTGCTCTCAGGCACGTGGTGTGACTCTTGGGGATGTCCTGTGCAGGGCTGGGAGTTGGACTGGATCGTCTTTGTGGGTCCCCTCCAACTCGGCGTAATCTCTGATTCTGTCATAGCAGGAGTTGCCGTACTGCCAACTGGTATTTGAAGACACGGTGATAGCATGCAGGGAAGACTGCAGGTGCGAATAACTACTACAGAGTTGGTTGTCTTGCAGGTCAAGAGGCATTTAGTTCCTCAGAGGATGTGGTTTAATGCAGTTACTCCAAACTAGGGCGTTCAAAACAGAATGTAGGTTCATAAGAGGCATCATTGCAGCAGCTGAGTTCTCTACCTGCCCACACAGTGGACATGGGCAGCACAGGATTCTTACATAATTCTCTCAGATGATGCTGTATTTGGCTATGGTCACACTGTAAGGGCGAAGAAGGAACAAAAGCCCAGACAAACACCCATAAGCAGTTTCTCAACATTAGCTGCAAGAGCATTGTGTCAGCTCATGCATCAAAGCTTTCTTAAGGCTTCCTCTGGCTTTAGCTACTGCTTGAGGCAGGAAGATGCTCCTCACAGGTGCAGCCACAGGTTTTGGTTTTTGCAGCAGTGTCTGTGTGTTGTCCTACCTCTTGTTTCTGTTCTGTTCCTGGCTCCCCATCCGCCGGATAAATTATGCATTTACACATTTTAATACTGGATAGGTATGAGCACATCTGAATTTTATTTCTTACTCTTTTGTATACACACTGTTTACCTTCTCTTGAAAATGTGCTTCAATCCAACATGGAAACTGGTACTTAGAAACAAGTAAGCCCACCACCTCTTCCTCTCAGCGTAACTTCATTATGCTAGAAGATCTGGGCTCTGGTGAAAACAAGAAGTTCTCCCTAACTGTATATGCAAAACATTGGCTTTGAAATGAGCCTTGGTAGGAACACAGCTGCCCAATAGTGCAGTCTGCAACTTATGTTCATGAGGAAATACTGGCTATTGGTATTTTCAGGTGATTTTCCAGAGGTCAGTGAGAATCAGAACAAAGAAAATCTCTTACCCCTCCACAGCTTCTTAGTCAGGGCTGAAAGCCTGTTTCCCTTAGGAGGGCATATTTAATCATGAGTTAATCAGATGCTTTATCTGCTTCCTTGTTCTCCCCAGCTGCATTTTACAGCTCTATCTGTGCCTGCTTAATTGTATCAGCATAAAGATACCCATGTCTCCAGGATGCAGCTTTACATGTGCTACCAGCATTGCTAATGCTGAGATCACCGACGCTCCGAAGTCACAAGGGTTTTTTTAGAATAAGATCATTGTCACACATCTTGGCTCTGCAAGGCCATAACCAATGCTGATAAGATTAAAAAGCCTCCCCACACACACAGCAGCAGCAGCCACAGATCTGGCTGAGCCGTACTTCAGCTCAAATGCAGCCAGCAGGCTAGAAAACACAGCACTGACTGGCTTCTTCTCAGGTGAGCAAAATAGTCAGGCAGATGAAGATCTTTAACACAAAGGATCACACAGGCCAGAAACCTAGACAAGCAAGCACTTAGACTGCCAGCAGTAGCACCAAGGTGAACAATGCGAGTTGGAGTGTCTGCTTTTTTCTTAAAAAAAACAGAATATACGTATCAGATCTATAATGCAAGCAGCATTTATTTTCCCAGTCAGAACAGGACATTTTAAGCAGTTGTAAGCCGGTACCTTTTCAGGGTACTGTTCTTCTTTCCCAGTGTAACAGCCTGCACCCGTAGCCAGAAATACATGATTGCTGCCCTGCTAAATTTATAAGCAGCCCCTTTTTTTCTCCTCACCCCATCCTATCCTTTGCTTTAAACATCCTTCTCCTTCTTTTAGATAACCCTCCCCTCTGGCCTCACAGTCTGCCCCTGTTCATCACTTTCTGAAGCCAACTTGTAATTCATCAACTCTTTCCTCCCTAAGCTCACACAACTCCCAGCAATGCTAAATTAAAAGTTGTGAAATCCAGAAGTAACACAGATCGTGGTTTTCCAAATAATTTCTGCATCTCAATTGATTGACTTTTTAGCTTTAGCACTTAATGACCATCATCTCTTAAAGACTCTACCAGGGATTTTCAGTGCTTCACTTCAGGCAATAGAAACCAATCTTCAGTGGAAGACTTTGCCACTTGTATTAGGATAGAAAGACTCTATATACAGTGTATTTTCCTACTGTGTGGCCACCTGTTGTAGTTTCCATGCCTTATGCTCATTCTGCAGACTTCTATTAACATGCTTTCTGCTATTCTAAAACTCTGTAATAATTTGATACTTTAGAGCTCTGTCAAACTTTGTTGAAACTTGCTGCCAATTTAATAAGTTAATGGTGACAAAGTACATATTCTATCCCGTTTCTAAATTAAATCAGACCATTTCTTGCCTTATAATTGTATTGGCAAAGTATTCCATAGCTCTTGACAAAATGTAACTGCATTTTAAATGAATTATTAGTCTTAGCTTTCTCTTAACTCTGTATGAAAAAGCCATGCAAGTCTGCCTTCTGCATTTCATTGATCCTAAAGTGCTTGCCACCCTTGCCAGAGTTCCTTACATAAACTACTGTACACAATAATGATGTGCACATTATATTTTGTGTGGTGTCAAAGATCCATAAGGAGTTAATTGTGTCAAGAGAAAACATGGTCACTTCATATTTGCTTTTTGAGGCAAGACTGCTTTCTGTTTTCTTGAAAAGTTTCAAGTCTTCAGTCTTAGGTGAGTGTTGAAAGAGAAGGACCTCAGTACACAAAACTTTCGGATACCATGAATAATCCGTTCTACCTATGCCTTGTATTAGGTTTGCCTTTGCTGAATTCGAGGAGTGTTTTTAGTGTAAGGTTAAATACTCGAATATTTGTTGCTATGGCAAATTCTGAAATGCTGTTATACATCAGCTGGAAAAAGGTCCTCACCAGGGACCACAGGAACTAGCAGGGCTACAGGAAATCCAAGTTCACACACTCCACTCTCCGTTTCATGCCAGAAATTGCACAGCATTATTCAAAGCCAAAGCTCCTATATTAACCTGGCAACATATTTACTCTTAAGATGAATTCTGACACACTCGATACTTACTGCAGCTGTAAGTGTTTATTGTAGCACATTTACAATGTGTAAGCATTCAGACAGAACATGTTTAGTGTCCTCTACAGCATTATACATTGTCACACACAGCTACAGCAATGCTGCTCACAAATGCAAGTTCTCTAAAATATGCTTCCCTTTAGTTTTCTATTCTGCTCCCAGAGTGAATAGACCATAGAAAATAAGGCATCCATTAAATAGTATCACAATCAACAAAGAATATAAACTAAGGTGTCAAAACTGAACTTCTGTAAGAGCTAATGTTTCATCCAGCCACTGACAGTAGCAGGTTATTAGGTTGCTAGGAAACATCCAGTTTCTAAAGTGTGGAGAGATTAGGCTCTCAGAGACATATCTCCTGTGTCTTTAACTCAGTTTAGACTTCAGCTTTACAGACTTGTGTGCCAGAGGAAGATTTTAAATTTTTAAAAATAGGTATTTTGAAAGGGTTTTTGTCTGATTTTCGCTTTAAAAATGTAAGATCCAAACACTGTTAAGCTGAAGACTGTAACTGACTCTGCTCAGTGCTTGATACATGAGAACATTTCTCCACTCAGCTCATCCCTGAAACTTCAGTTCAGCCTGGCACATCCCAGCCTCTCTGAGGATAGATTGCCACTTATATCCAGTGGTACTTGTGTTTAAAGAAATATTTATTTTATGCTTTCAGCTATATTTGGGTGGTTAGTGTATCAACTCAGTGTAATGACTCCAGAAAAAAATTACACTAAATTTCATAGTATTTATTTTTACTGTGAGCACAAAAAACCAAAACATGCTGAGGGCTCTAGTGAGCTTTCATTCCTTCAGTACCAGATCAGCCGCAGACAGATAATGCCTGCAGTACTGAGGGCTAGGTTGGTGTTCAAAGCTGAAGTTGTCTGGCACTACTTCTACTTAGAGTTGAAGTTACTGCATTTAAATTCTACTCTTTTAATCTAGCCAAGTCTCTGAAAACAGACAGGTGTTTATGCCCTTTGCATTCTAGCACAATGTAACTAAGGAATCAAATGGAATAAAACTACTAAAACCCATCCCCAAACCCCCTGAACTAGCAGTGAATGTCTAAACAAAAGGTCTGTAAGTTTAGCATAAACTTCTGCCACAGGCTTACACTGTTTTTTGAGAAAAGAAAATTAAGCCTTCAGAAATAAGGTTTTCCACCAGATCCATTGTCAAGTTCTTGCAATCTGTGCTGCTTTAAAGCCTCCATGATAGACTCCCACAATCCATTAAATATGTCCACTACAACCTGTACAAGAGAGGAGGGGGAAGTTGTCAGGTACCTGCATCAAAATAATAGTTTCACTGTACAAGGAGCCTTAAAAATGCAACTGAACTATTTACAATTTGACATCCATTGACAAGAAACTGCTATGAACCACCAGAAAACATTCTGAATACAAGACTGCTCTCCTAGATTCCTGATCCCCACTGCACAGTCAGTTGGAAAATTATTACATCCCCACCCTGACCCATCTTCTACTGGCTTTCTTGTCTGGTTAAACTGAGAGGTGTGTGCAGAAAAGGAAATATTAATGTGCCCATGCCCTTTACCCAGGAGCAAGATGCCCTGCTCTGCTTCATCCCACACTTTTATCTCCAGTAAGACACTCGCTCAGAACAGGGGCTGGCTCACAGCAGGCTCTGTCATCTCCCTGCTCCAAAATACATCCCCATCTTCTCCCTCTCAAAAACATGTTCTATCAGGCGTATAACAACACAGCCCACCAGAAAAGACCAATACCAAGGAGTTGCACCTTTGATCTTTTTAATCAAGAGGCAAATATTTTTCAGCTCCCCCACCAAAACGCTCTTCAGCAAGGAAGACTCAGACTTGCTGCCAGCCAAGTTAAATATAAACCACATATCCTGCAATCAGTATTCCTGAAGAAACACAGCTTCAAATAACTGAAGCATTTTCCCTCCATAATGGAAATTAGGCAATGTTTTCCCAGTGCTGTGGTAGTATCTTAAACTGCATGCTGTCTTAAAACCTTGACAAGCTGATTTTCTCCCCAAGTTTCAGGCCTGTTACCTGCACAAGGTGTGATTAAAAAGTGGATAAGAGGACACTGAAGGAGTTTTCTTAAGTCCTGCCTGTTGCAGTGGGTACAGGAAATGTTAATGCTAACACATTACCCATATGGGGTTCTCAAGTTACTGTATATATTATCTCACTTTCTCTATAATTTATCACATTAAGTGATTCTTAATTTGGAAGTTCCTTCACATTTTCTAACAAAATTGTTGGCTGTAGATATTTTGCTGAAGTTCTCTGTTCATTAGAAATAGCTGGGGATTTTTGTGTGGGTTTCTCCCACACACACAACTTCCCCCAAAATGTAAGTACTTTTCATAAACATTGTACCAGGGACATTTTTTAGCACGTTGCTTTTGCGTATACCTTAATAGATAATTTTAATATAGATACATACCATTACAACAGCAGAAGAGAGATGCAGAACTTTCCTCCTCTAACCTGTACCTCCCAGAGTTTGGTGAGTCTTTGCACTGTGATATAAATCTCTGAAGTTCTGTCTCTGGAAAGCCATCTTGCTGGTAGTGCTAGAAATTGGTACTTAATTAAACCTTTAAAAAGGCTAAAATCTACAATAACCCAAATTCTCCACAGACCACTTTCAAGATACTGCTCAAGTCTAAAATTCGAAGATTCATAAGGCCTAATGTGAAAATACTGCTTTTTAGTAGATATTTAGCTTCCATTGGAGCAGAAAAAAATACAGACTTTTTAAGAAAAACAAAGTAGAGAGGGATTAAAAACCCTCCTGTCATCAATTTGCACCCTTAAAAGTAGTAATTATATTTATTCTTTAGATTGTCATGCACTGCAAGTTAAAATACTGAGGGAGATGACAGTTTTGATAGCACCAATCTTGCACTGTTATTCCAGTTGAACAGTCTGTGCTTACCTTGACTGTTTCATATGTATCTGTAATGAGTGCAATGAAGAGACTCAGCACCATATAGATGAACAGACTGATGAAGGAGTAGAGGTAGATCCTACTGAATAACCAAACCAAGTAACTTTTCTGCTGCATTTTTGCAAAGGTGGCAAACATGTCATCTCCATTGATCAATGAAAAAAGGCATTCGGAAACCATGTTCAGGGTGCGGAACTAGAGGAGGGAAGACGAGGATGTGTCACTGCTTTATTTGGACACAAAGACTGTACATAACATGAAGAACATACACACACTGAGATGACTGGCTGCCTCAAATCTCTTCCTACACCCAGGGGATGACAAGGTGCAAACAGTAAAACATCTGAGGAACAAACAGTTTGGCACCTCCTATATGCATGCACATTCAATTCAGATAAGCAAATTTCTCTTTTAAGAGGGATGAGCATAATGTCTCTTAAGTTTTAGTCTGATACTCGTGTTCTGCAAAATGGAAATTATTTCTTAAAATATCTGCATGTGATTGGGAGTCACGGCAGCTTCCACTTCTGACTTGGAGCTTTCATAACTTGAGGAAAGTCTGATTGAGTCATGGAAGTCAGACTCCTCAAACAGAGCAGCATCATGTTGAGGGTGCACTATTTTTACATTAAGGGAAGCCTTGACATGGAGAACTAGAAAACAGCAGTAGTAATCTCCCATTCTGTTATTCAAGTTATCTTTTCTCATGGTCAGAATATTACCTTCACGTGGTATGGTCCCAGTACAATCCATCCACAGAAACAATAGCCCAGGTAGATCATAGCAGCACAACAGCAGAACCTCATTACATTGGGTAATGCTGCTCGCAGTGTTAGGATGAGGAGCTGCACAAAGCAATGGCAACAGTTAGAATTCAACCAGAAACTTCTTCCAGTCCTCTTATAGCAACAAACAGAATAAATACCAACAATATGAAGATCCCAGGAGATCCTTACATTATACTTCTGAAAGAAACCTAGGTAGCGAATGACTCCAAGCCACACAAGCATAGTAGATATTCCTAAGAGTATGCTGCAGACATCATAACTTGTCAGACTCTGAAAAAAAGCAAGAGAAGAAGCAAAAAAATAATAAAGGAAAAAAATGAATTATTGTAACAACTGTCATTCTAAATTATGACTCTCATTATTACAAAGATTTGTTTAGAAACATTTTTCCTTTGGCAAACTCTCCTAATTAGAAATTAGTTTGAGGCAATATACATTAGAGAGAGGTCCCACAAAAGAACAGGGGCACTTTGAAATGCAACTCATTTAATGAGTTGCTCATGCCTATACACATGGCTCTTTGTAAAACAGATTCTAACAAGATGAGCTTTATTTGCAAGGCCAAGAGTGCAGGTGCACGGCAGAAGCAGAGACACCTCCTCTGTACCCAGCTCACCAAGATCTGCAGTGGCGCTGCAAACATTTTTATGCGGCTTCCAGACTTGCAGCAACTGTTTCCAGGATCTGCATTGACAGATTCCTCAGAGCATCTTAGGAATCTCTGCCCTGTATCCCAATGGACAGTGTAAACATGACAGAGAGCGAATCAAGTTCTTCCACAAGTTAGGAAAAGCTCTTTGTAAAAATTAGCATGACTTGTCAGCGTTGCTCAGATAAATACTCAGGAGGATCTTGTTATGTAGTTGGGAGCTATCAGCTATATAAAACTATCAAGGAACAGACTAATTAGCTTCTAATTAATTCTATCTGGAACTTATATCTACTGACATTTTGCTGTTTTTTCCACCTATAGATACTGGCCTGTTTTCATCCAAATTAGCATGTACTCTGTTCCTGAACTGCAGCTCTACTCTGACATGGATCGTGACAGCTTATTTGAAAAGAAGTTTGCATTCGTTTCTGTTTCTATTCTCCTAAGAATAAAACATAAATAATAGATATTGTCAATGGATATTGGCTAATCTTTCCTAACAGCATAATTCATTTAGACCTTAACAAGAAACAAATTTAGGCTACTTTAATGTGAACTTTTGATTCAACCACTTTCACACAGTAACATGGAACAGGATCTTGTTATTATGATCCACAAGGCTTGCAAACTGGACTGAAATGTACCTGTAGAGAGGAGTATTAGTAAAATACTCTGGTATATATAAATAAATGTATGCATAATATAAGATACAGAAATCCCAAATGCAAGGTCTTATTCCAATCTTGTTCTCTTCTTTGCTTTTCCCAAAGCAGAATAGAGATATCTCTTGTCTTGACCAGCTTCTTCACAGGTTCTTTCTACCCTCAGTGAGTTTATAGGTCCTATGGTGAGACAGGGCAATGTGTACAGGGTGTTTGTGATAGTCAAGCTGTCAGCAAATGGATTTCAGACCCATCCTCTCATCATAGTGTCCAAAGTTCACTATGTTGCAATGTCACACTTCAAAGTCTGCTACAGACTTTGTGAAGACCAATATTATCTGAATAGCAGAGTGCTTCAGGGTAGCATATTATAATAATTTTTTTTCCTAATTCTGTAAAACATAATGTTTTACATATTTTGAGTTTTGTCCATATCAAGTTTATTTTAGAAAGTAAAAGCCCAGAACCTGTTGAGGCTGACTTTTACATACATGCTGGAAAAAACAAGCTGGGAAAGCAGTAAAGTGATGTTTAAAGAGAGAGACTCTGTTAAACAATTGTAAACAGAGTTCCAAAAGTTAAATGCTAAATTTGAAGAAATTCATCAAATGAGCAAATAAAAGTGAGGAAGGGAGGAAGTTAACAGTCAAACTTTGACAAATGAATTACATTTTATTCCTCAGAGTCACAGGGAGCAAAGATAATTCAGCACTATAATACAGATTGATATTTGGAGTTTTTAAATCTTGCTACTAGAAACAATATTCATGAGTTGCAATTCTGGAGGAGAAGATAGAGTTTTAAAATGTCATGCCACTCAGAAGCAAGTACAGCTAGCCTAAAGTCCTCTGAGAGATTTAAACCTAGGCTGGACAGAAACAGTTTTCCTACCTTAGCTTGTATCTCCATCTTTAGAGTTGATCCAACAATAGTTAGGACATCACTAACTATAATCAGGATGTACCATCCATTGACAAATTCCATTTGATCACTGAAAGATACTTCTTTCTTATAATAATACAGGAAAAAGCTTACAAATTCCTAGGGGAAAGGAGGGAAGAAAACAGTTAATCAGTCTTACACAAGACAAAACTTTCCAAAGAAGGAGCTGTACCCACCCTTTGGAGCCAAATTCCTTTAATCACTGATCGTGTGCAGAGGATCAATGAAGCCAGACAAGTCAATATGACAAAAGCATCGAAGATCATCATGTAGTGAGTGTTCTTCTGTACTGCAAGAACAAAAATGTGCATGTTTATAGTGCCTTTATTCTTATTGATCACCACAGCAGTAAAAATCAAGTTTTGTTGTTAACTATATTTATACAACCGAATAAAGAAAAATTATAGTATTTTTTCCCACAAAAGTTCATCTGCCATATTTTATGAGACACACAAGTGCATCTGCACTACAGATACCACTTCAATAAATTTAGGAGGGTTGATACCACATCAAAAATATACCAAAGTGTGAGTGCCTCTTACAGCCCTGCAGGATTATAGGTGAGAGTTAATCATTTTACAGGAACTGGAATGGCCTTTGGAGTCATAGAGCGGTTCAGAAATATTTTTTTTAAATCCTAGGAACATTATTATACAAATCTTCTCTGTCATATCAGTATTTGATAATCAGTTTTTCTGTCCTAGGGCAGTGCAGATAACTTGTACTATTGCTCAGCTAGTCAAGTTCAGCATTGAGTTAGACAGGAGTTCTCCATCTCTTACGCTGCTAAAATTGACATTCTTGATCCTCTTATGTTAAACATTGCACCAAATTGTTTTGTTTGTTTGTTTTTATACCTGCCATACGTCTGAAAATAGATGAGACAGTAGAAAGATTAGATTTTTAATGCTAAAAGAATGGTGGTTTGAGGAAAAAAAAAAAACAAAACAAAAAACAAACAAGTAAATGCTAAATTTGCAAGGACATGCACCAATTTTACAAAATGGGCCACTGAAATTCCAGCTGACTTCACGAGCTGCACTACTCAGAAACAGCCACCCAGTAGTTCCTCGTTACACTGCTGCCATTTAAGCTGGTTTTGCCATGTAGTGCAGAGCAGTTGTTATTTTGCAGCTGCAGCCGCCCCTGCCCACGTTTCCCTGGATCCCAGGAGGGCAGAGAGGGGCTCTGGGAGCTGCTGGGCACTGCTGGCACGGCAGCCGCCAGCCGGGCCCGGGGCTGAGCTCCGGCACACACCTCCTCCGGCCCCCAGTAATTAATTTCAGTCTGGATCTTTACAAAACCACCATTTATCCCTTTCCACTACCAGCCCTTCATTCTCTAATGCAGGCATAGCAACAGAGAGAGTGGCAAAGTAGAAAGAAGGACCTGGTTCATCCTATTGCATAGTGGAATTTAAAAGTCCTGGAAAGCTTCTGACTACTAAAGAGATTATTTTTGCTAATGAAAAAAGATGTTTTGATGGGGCCAAATATCTGCCAGTGAAGGTGGCTCGTTCTTGTGAGTGACTATATAAAAAATTTAACTATCCTCTGCACCTCAGTTATAGCCAAATATGCAGCAAATAGCATTCAAGCAACAATAAGAAGTGTTTCTAGCCAGCCACTCCAGCAAGCTTTACCAACAATGCTTCCTTTTCTTTCCTGGTGCTAAGTCCTGAAATAAAAGTAAATCAGCTCCAACTTTCCACCACTATCATGTGTCCTGTTGCCTGGTGCTGGAACATTTCACAATTCTGCCTTAAGAAATGAGCAGCATGTTCAGTAGCGAGAGAAGGATGCACAGTGAGGCATTGGAAAAGTCTGGTTTGACATTATCAGTGGTGCAAGCCTTGAGAACTGCTACAGAAAGCAATGTTGTGACTGGATTCCCAGGTTTTCAGATCAGGGGTTGAAGAACAATAAATTCGTAGAAAATCAGATTTAGAGTGCACATATTAGAGATTGTATGTCAATGGTGCCTCACATTTTCATAAAGAAAAAGGTTAACAAACATTGTGCTAGTGGACAAAATTTCAGTGTGAAAATTCGAACGCATTTATATCACTTACTTGATCCAGAAACATGCCAGTCTTTACATTCCCTGATTGCTATGTCATTGTCTAGACTTATTTTAATTCTTCCACTGTGTGCTTTATTATCAAACACGATCTGTATTAAAAAACAATAAATGGAAAAAAGATGCATGCCTTTATAAAGTTAAACAATTACATATGTAGCCCAATGCATTGCTAAGCCTGCGTAATGATGCAGAATAATTCTCCTAGGGGAGAAGTTACAAAGCTTTCTAAGCTTAAACTAATTCAAGTATCTTCAAATAAATGGTGTCAAAATGAAAGACAAATCTGCTGAACCATGTATTTGCCACAAAGTGTTTATCAACCAGTTACTAGGTGAATTTTTTTTAACTTCATTCTCATTCCTCTATGATCTGAAACCAACCTCTCCCAGAAGCATCTCTAAAGAGAAGAGATTTACACTTCCGTTATACTTCAGGTGGATTAGAGCACAAGTGGCTGTAAACCAAGCAAGTACTTCAGGACCACATCAGGAGCACTCAAAGCTTAACCTCCCACAGTGACAACTGCTGGTTATTTACAGGGTACACTAAGCCATAGCAGAGTAATCCAGGCACCACTGACACCGTGGTACTCAACACTCTCCAGAAAACTCCTGTGCTGACTGTGTGCAGCAAACCAGCAAGTCATTTTCTGGTTTTGTACAGGAAAACACGTGGCAGGCTTCCACATACCCGCAGAGTGAAATCGTAACAGTCGGGGAGCTCGTGGTGACGAACGGTCTGGAGGTTGATTGCCTTCAGATTGAACATGAGCTGCACTGCCACCAGCCTGCAACAGAGCTTCAGCTTAGCCCTGCACAGGGAGAACGCACCAAAACCCCAGCACAGGAGGTGCTCTTTCCTCCTCACCTGGGGAAATCCAGAGTGAAATTCAAATTGTGCTTTCCCATCGTTGTGTTGTCTAGTGAAGTCGTTGGCTCGATGTACAAGCAGTCTGGAATGGATAAGGACTCACAACAATATCTCATGGATTATCAGGCTCTTTAACCGTAATCTGCCTGTCCCACTCCCGAGGCTGTTATGAGCTGTTGGCTACACCAGACAAGATAGCACACTTGAGTGAGGAGTCATCTGAGAAGCCAACTGACAAATACACTGGCTTCCTTGAACGCCAGCCAAGTTACTCATCATGAGTTCACAGGGATCGCTCCTGAAAATTAGCCCCAAACACTTGTATTAGATGGTCACCAGTGCTAAAGGCCCATCACTTCTTTGTGGCGTTAGACACTGAAGGTGAGAGCTAGAGGTTAGTTACACAGAACTTTTCTTACCAGTTGTGGCTAGTAGTAAATTCAATACAGATTATATAGTAAGACTACACCGTACTGTAAAGTTTTTAAAAGAATTTATCAAAAATGTAGGTCCCATCCTCCCAAAGAACTGATTAAATAGATCAGGTTCATCACCAGTCACAATCTCTGGGTCTATATCAAAGGTGTCGTTTCCAGGACAGATGATTCCTCGCTTGTAGAACTGCTGACAAACAGCCAGAGGTGTGTCTTCTGCTCCCCTCTTCTCATAAGCATGATTTCCAACAGAGATGTTGGGCAGCTGGAGGTACTAAAGTTCAAAACAAACAAACCAACTTAAATAGCAACAAAACTGTTAGTCTCTGAGAAAAAAAACAAAACAAAGCAAAACAAAACAACGAAACAAAGCAAAGCAGAAGTGTTTGGATTGGTTATAACCCATCTCTTTTATTTAAAACATCACTTAAAGAACTGTGAAACCTTAACCACACAAAGCCGAGTCCTCAAATATCTTAAGGTATTTGACAAAAACACTAAGTACAGAATTTGGACCTAAATACCTTTTTGCTTATTATGTTTTTCTCCTTACAATCCTTACTAGAAAGCCTAATGTGTTCCTTGCAAAGGATTCTGGCTAAAATCCAAGGAGTGCTTTTAGTGTAGAACCAGTACACGGATTACCTTTAAGGATGTTCCCACACTATAGCGCTCTAGCAATGATAGAAAACCTAATTGAGTTGATGTTTTAGTCTTGACACAAAAACTCAATTCAAAAAGGGATACCCAGGCAAAGATCATACATATTGTACATATTGCAGCAACAATTCCTACCTGGTTTATTGCAAAGAATATCTGGTCATAGACATCTGTTTGTGTGTATACAGCATAGGTATCATCCATTCTGTCCATATATCCTTTCAAGAACAGATGTTTGAATGCAACAGTGTTCTCTTCTTTGAAGGCAACCACCATTTGGTTGCTCAGTCCAAAAACCACCAGCTGAAACAGACATATATTTCCTGTTCAAAGACAAAGTTGGCTTCTGGACTAACATATGAACCTGTTCTATGAACAGTCAGTCTTTTGCCTCACTGGTAGACACAGCAATTACATGCAGGCTGCTCCATTCCACAGCTGCTGAAATGAAAGCTTGTCTTTGACTTTAGGGAAGCAGTGAGTTTCACAAGGTGTCTTTAACATGTTTACAGCATCTTGGCCAAGGACTTGAATTTTTACAAAGCAAATGATACCATCTCAGGTCCGAGCTCCCTATATACTGTTACACATGCTTTGTTAGTTCGGCCTGGCGTCAATTGACTTGCCCTGGGGGAATATCAATGCTCCTCAGCCAAAAAGGCAGGACCAGACTTAACAAGACCCCACTTTGGAGTCCTTAGTCCAGTGCACAAAAGGGAAATTGAGGACAACTCAGGAAAACAAACATCTCTCAATCAAGTTTCAGTGAAAAGCACTTGGAGAATAACTCACCAAAGCTGTGCCTGTAACAGGGTAACACCTGAAGCTGGTAAAAAATATATATTGCTACCATTCATGAAAAGTGAGCACAAAGCTGTTAGCTACCATCCAGACTGGAAAGGTTTCCAAAAGTACAAGATGTATTGTTTCTGGAAGCTCACAATTCTCTTGACTGTTGTTTCAAATCTGGTGTCAGGTGTATTGTGAAGAAACTCGTCAGAGATAAGTCTGAATCAGTAGTCTACAGATTTATGGCCATGGTGCAAACTGGATATGCAGGTTTTGATAAGGGTAACTCAGTTACAGAGATACTGAAATGCTCTGTAGGCAAGCTCAGCCCACAGGAATACACCAGCAAACCAACACTGCACAGACCGAATTACCACAAGGCAGATTTTCTCTGAAAATACGAAATCAGCATTAGTTTCTTCCTTATTTGGATTCTTTCATCATCAAATTTTACTTTTAGCTGCAAAATGGGAGAGATGACAATCAGAGAACAATGACACATTTAAAAACGAAACAGCAAGGGACATAAACATGCTGCCAGATGCACAGCAGAACTTTCATTGCTGTTTGTGCCATCATTCATGCAAACGGAAAGAAAACATTATTTTCTATATATGTATTGCCATAGCACTGGCATGACCATAAAGGGAAATCACACATGGGCAACTCTGAAGGATCATCTGAGGCCTTAGAAAGGTTCTGTGAAGACTTTCTTCTGCCTTAACCACAGAACTTTGAGACAAACAATTGTGTTTTGAGCAGTAGATGAATGCGTTATATGAAATCTGTGGTGCAAGGCTGGGTGAGAGGAAGAATTTCTGAGGTATTTTCAATGCAAGAGTTTGTATGCCATATGCAAGTTATAAGCGAACCAAAAAAAATAAGAAAGACACCAATTTCAGTTCTTATCACTGTGATATCGAAACAGAAACGACTTCTCCTTCCCTCAAACACAACAGTGAGGAGGGTATTGGGGTAACAGATGTGTAGGGATGCCATCCTTTGGGGGGGGAAATGGCAAAAAAAAAAAGAAAAAAGTAAAGTAAAAGGTCAAGTTGAGCCCTTAAACAGTTCCTTTCATCTGTTCTGGAAGGCTATTTTTTTTTCAGTCCATAATTTTAGAAGAAAATTAGGCCACCTGAGATCTTAGCTACAAATATGCAAATAAGATAATTTTGCAATCTATCCTTTCCCTTTCTCTGCACCGCACACATGAATAGCATGTCACCCGTATTCATCTGACTCCCCATAAACTGAATCCCTGCTCCCATAGGTACTCACCTGAACTGTAACCATTACTATTTTGAGTAACTGAATCCCAAGTTTCCAAGGCTTTCTGCCCCGGGCCCAAAATTTCTCACATGGGTTCATGAAGAAAAATTTTAACTTCCTTCTGAGCTGGTCTTCCAAAAGCCCCTCCTGTGATACTGATGAGTGTCGTTTGTAGCTGCAAAGGTTTTCATCATCCTGTGCACTGCAGCTGCTCACAGTCACTTCAGGATTCTCCATTTCTGAAAAGAAAAGCAGTCTTGTCCGTTGAAAAACCTGCAAGCATCAATACAGTAGCAGCAGATCAGTCTGCACTAACAGCCTGGACCCCAGAGGTGTTTATCTTCTGTGAAAGGCACTTACACTTTAGACTGAATTTCAGACCTTTCACATATTATCGCACACTTTCTGCAGAACTCAAAGAAAAATATGATCAAGTTCTTAAATTTACAGTTATGCTGCCAGGACACTTATTTAATAGTGGAATTTCTGTCCATTTGGACTTACAGGATCACTTCCTGAAAACTTCTTCCTCTCTCACTTGACAACAACAGCATATGTGCAAGACATCCTGACTCAAGAGGAGCACCAAAAGCTTCTCATGACCATTCACTCTTCTGGAAAAATTATCTACTGCTGTAGCTAGTATTTTCCCCCACACCTACAAGCCTGTGTCCAGCCTCTGAAAGAAATGGAATTTTCAAGAGAGGCAGCAGTTTTCTAATGCATTACTATTAGCATGGTTTACTCTTGGAAATGGAGCATGACAAATTGCAATTCAGATAAATCACCTGAGAGCATTAACTTGTCATTTGGCAGGATTATGTCTTTTTCTTTTGCCATAAAAGACCCAATGCAAACCACCAGTGATAATGAACCAAACAAAAAGACCAAGAGGTAATTGAATCATGATTACCCAGAGGCTCACATTTGGGCTCAGTATGAGGGGAAAAGATTAGATAACCTTATAAATGTGTTTTGAGACATTACTCTGCATAGTATTCAGCATGTTTACATTTTGATCTGGTACTAAATTCAACATTTTATGAATGCTTTATAAAGACTCACAAACATTTTATAAATGCTTTATGAAATACTAAAGAACTAGCCAGGAATATTTTTTTCAGATGACATTAAGAACAGAGAAGACAGCCTAGGCTGTGAATAAAGGAGTGCCTTATTAGAGAGTTTATTTTTGATTCCCATAAGAATAGCTTTGTAGCTAACTCAAACAAAAAAATCATCATCAAGGTTGATTTTTACAAATGTCCAGTCCCATCGAGTCTGCTCCAGCAGCCTCTGCACATAGAAGAACAAGTCTGTTTCAGACATGATTCAAGACCTTCAATTTCCCCAGCTGTCAGGAACGCAAGAAAACTTTGGAGTCAGCAGTGTAACACTAAGAACAGGCCCATACAGAGGCCAAAAAAGTTCAGCTCCTGTTTTATCAGACTTCCATTGTCCTGCAGGATAGAGTACAGTCTGCTGTGGTTTCCACTCACCTATCTCACAGCTGATCCAGCATTTCTAAAATTAAGCCCTACTCTGCCGCTGCAATAGTCCTGTCAATATCAGTGCTAAATTTGAAAAAAAAAAAAAAAAAACAAAAAAACAAAAAAACAAACACCAACAAACCCAAACCCCTTTCTGGTCCCCACGGTGGGCTGGAGGCGCCGTTCCCACAGGCGCAGCCCCGTGGGCTCCCCCACAGCCCGGGCCGGGGTCTCGGCAGCCGGGGCGGTCACAGCGGGGGCGGTCACCGCGGGCCGGGCCGGGCCCTTCCCTCCGCCGCTCTGCCCTTGCCAGCCGCTGCCGGCGGCTCCCAGCCCCGCGGGCTGCCGCAGCCCTGCGGATGGCACAGGGGCCGAGGCGGGAGCCGCCCGCATCTGCATCCGCCCCCGCATCGCCGCCCCCGGCCAGGCCGGAGCGCGGCAGCCGCTGCCCCTCCCGGGCCGGGCGCCCCTTCACCGCGGCGCCCAAAGGCGAGGCCGGGCCGAGGTGCACCCCCGCCCCTCTCCCCGCTGCTGAAGGCTCCCGCCTACCTGCACCGGCACCGCTCCTGCCGCTCCCCGGCCTCCGGGGGCGGCCGGGGGAGCGCCGTGCCCGCAGCCGCCCCCGCTGCCTCCGCTCGGCTGCCTCCGCTCGGCTGCGCGGGAGAGCCGCGGCCTCCGCCTGCCCGCCCCGGCCCCGGGCTGGGCTGTGCCGTGCCGGGCTAGGCTCGGCTGTGCCGTGCCGTGCACACCGGCACACGCGGCCTCTGACACCTTGTGCCGCACATCTCCCTCCTGCCACACGTGACGGGCGGCTCTCCGCACTGTAATACACTTCCTATAGGATGGCAATGCCGGCTCCAGATTTATTGACCTAGGCTTCCCCACCAGAGGAAGTAATGTTGTTATAAATAGCTGGGTCGCGCCGGTCATAAAAAACCCCAAACAAACTAAAAAAGCCCCAAAAATCGCTTTCACACAACTGTAGTTAGGAAGGGCAGCTAGTGGTACAGTGGATATGCTGAAGTCATTCCACTCATTACACAATTAAGCTATTAAAGTTATTAACTGAACTTCAAAGAGAGTGGACTCCTGCCTCGGGTCTGCTCCAGTCCCACTGCACTGCGGAAATGATCCCTTTGGCATTGCTGCCTGACAAGAGTATAAACCTCGGGTTATAACTGTGCACACTCCAGCTGCCAAACTTGTGCCACTGGTATAAAAGGAGAAGGTAAAATAAGGTCAAGACCAAAACAAGGAGAGTAGCAGGCATTTTGAGAAAGGGAACTTCCTGGCTGTACAGATTGACAAGGAAGACAGAAGGGACCCTCCTGCTTACCATAAGAAGGGGTGGATGGACCTCGGAGCGGCACCAAGGACCAGCACCAGGTGCTCCGCACAGAGAGAAAGATACTCCGGGGCTCCTTGTGCTTTACATTGCAGCAAGGCAAACTAAATTATTTTTATGCATCCAAAATACAAAGTATATAGATTACAAATCGTCATATTAACAAACGGCATCGGCTAGCCTCAGTCCCAGGGGGAGACGGCCTCAGCGCTGCTCGGCGAGCTCCGAGGCGGTGCCTGGGCTGGGGTGCGCGGGCGGCTTGGCTGCAGAGGGGACTGCCGCCGCCTGCCGCCTACACACCCCATCATGCCCCGCGCCCCAGAGTCCCGCCGGCGCCGCGTCTCCCGCGCATGGCATGCTGGGACTAGTAGTTCTTGTGCGGCGCGTCCCTTCGAGCTGCCGCCGCGGGGGCGGGTTTGCACAGTAGGGAGCTGATTGACTGTCCGAGCCGTCAATCACCGCCGGCCCCGTCGCCATGACAACCGCGCGCCGCCGGGGACGCGCCGGTCCGGGTTCGGGGCCGCGCAGGTAGGGGACAAAGGGCACGGAGGGGACCCGGCCGCGCTGCGGCAGCGGTGAGCGATGCCCGACCCCCGAGCACCGGGCAGCAGCCGGCAGGGCACAGCCGCCGGCGCGGAGCCCGTCACTGCCCGGTGCGGCCCTGCCGCCCCCGCCGGCCCTTCCCGCGGCACGGCCGGCGGGCCCGAGGCGGCGCGTCCCCGGCTGCCCTGAGGGGCTGCGCTGCCCTGAGGGGCTGTGCCGAAGGGCGGAGGGCAGCGAGCCCTGCCCGCCCCGCACAGCCCCCGGCACAGCCGCACCCAGCCCCGCTCTCCGCACGGGATCCTGTACAGCCACCCAGACCGCAGATCAAAGACGAGATGGTTGTTTTTCTTACCTCTGCTTAAAGAATTCTTATCAAACGTAAATTTTTACAATTTCTGTTTCAAAAGTCGCAACAGTGCAACATATGTTACCGTTTGGATCCTGGCAGGACCATGTTATGACAACTTCGTCTGCCTTAGTAACTTTTTTAAGTACCAACCAAATTGTTACAATATTTTAATGACCTAACCAGCTGCACTGGTGCATACCAGAAGTTCTGTCTGGGTAAGATAATAGTAAAGTCGTATTTCCACTCTTTGCACCCCTTTTTTTTTTTTTTTTTTTTGGATTTGTGGTTCAATTTCTACAGCCAGATATATTATCATAGTTTTTAGTAGCCCTCAATTTTTCATCTGTCAGTTTGCCCTGCTACGTTCTGAAATTGTGTGCTTCTGGCAGCTGTCCTGTCCGCAGGCAGTATATTTTCAAATTCACACTTATTGTGCAATGAAACACTTCTGCAGTCCTGTTGTTTGTTCCCAGTTGTTTGTTCCACATCTGTAAGCTCATGTGATGCCAGCTCGATCTCATGTTCAGACCGTGAATCAGCATCTCCTGGTCACTTTCTCTGTGTCTCTTGTGATTTCACTGACTTGTATCATATCATTCTCAGGCTAAAAATAATCCTAGTTTATTCCCAGTACAAAATATGTTCTATGTCTTCAGCCTTCCTTGTACCTTTTCCAATTTTAATCTATTTCTCTTCAAGTAAAACAAAGGAGAGAATCAGAACACAGTATTAGCCAACATTCTAATGAAGTTTTCCATTTTGTTATCTTATGGCTTTCTTATTAATTCTTAACCTAACTTTACACATTTTGTACTTACCATCCCAGATACTGTAACTACACCTACTGGTTTCTATCAAATAACAAAATAAACACCAGGCTCAGGTAAGCTTGATTTAATGAAAAGTTGTAAGCGTGAAACCAGGTACATTCAAACGGAACTATTTATATGCTGAAATGATTTGGCAGTTGTCAAAACTTCAGCTTTACTACCTACAACTTATACAGTGAAGCTGTGTCCAAATATGCACAAGGATTATTAATAATTTTTAATAATTTTATATTATTTGCCCTTTGTGTAGAGCAAAATAGAACAAATTTAATTAAAGGCAACATTGCATGTGAATTTCTGGAGAGACAACGTGATTTTCAAAATGGTATTTTAAACAAGGTCTGAAATATTTGCCAACAGAAATGTGGTTTTTAGCTTGCTAGAGATACAACAAAATAAGCAATTAGCACATGGTTTTGATCCTTTCCTTGTAGTGCTTTCGTAAAATGGACATGCATCCAATTCTTCTGTCATTCCAAATTATAGTAAATTACAGTCCTAAAATAGTAATGCCCACAAACTTGACCCTAAATCATTCAATTAGGCAGCTAATGAATCATTCTGTGTCCTAAAATCAGGCGGCATCTTTTGCAGAACTGACAGCTAATTAGTTTTTGCCTTTTGCAGAACCTAGCAACTTCACGGATTTGTTTTTAGCTGTAAATATTTCAGTACATTAAATGATTTGGAGAACACTCTGACCTTATTTTTTCCTCTTAAGCCTGATGTTCAAAATATTAGAGCCATCTGTAAACAACTAGGCTATTAAATGTGAAACAAAGTTGTCAAATATTTACTCAGACTTTAGCAATTACATAATGTAACACTGTGTTCCACTGAAAAACTGCTGAAAAACTAGGCTGAACATAATTAATGAAACCTAAATATTACTTACTTTCTAAAAATAAAATACACGGCAATATTTATGACAATTAATTTTCAAAAGCTATAATTTTATATAGATTTTGCACTCTTAAAATTTACAAATTATGTTAGTTTAAATGTTGCTTCCAACCTCTTCTCAGTCATAGAATCATGAGTTTTTTTAAGTATAATGGAAAGGCATAATACATTTGTGTGTGCACTGACAAGTCCTTTTTAAATAAGCAGTATAAAAACACCCTGAGAGAAAGAGAATAGGAACTAACCATAAATTAAAAAATTAAACATTTTGGTCACATTTTTAGACAGTCTACTAATATAGAACAACTTTTCCATGGCTTTCTTGATAACATTGAGTATTTTGCATAAAAACTAAGAGGGGAAAAAAGCAAACCCCCAAACTAAGAGGTAACTACTGAAAATAGTAGCTTTTAACTTACATTTTGGGACTTTGGTTCTATTATAATTTTTTGGTAGAGGTGAGGTACAAAAGGCTTCTCCTCAGTACATCTTTGAAAGTTTGGTGTGTGTGTGTGCTTCCTGAAGGAACACCTGGACGTTACCATACTCCTGTGTAAAAACAACTTTGCACCTAGGCTTTGTAAATGGCTGTGGGCCTGGTTATGCTTCCAGAGAAGTTTCTGGGAGCTCTGCAGGCTTTCTTTCTCTTCCTCTGCAGGCCTTCCCTGTTTCCTGAGCACTGGCAATCCATTGGCCACAGGCGGACGGAGGGGCAGGGTGAGAGGGTGCTGGGGATGTTGTAGAGGAGGAAAAGCAGTCTGTCATTTTCTATCTGCTTTCTGGCTGGCAGGCCCTGTGCATCCCAGAGGGAAGCACCCCAGTCCCACTGACTGCTCTGTTCATCTGCAACCCTCAAACAGGGGCACTTTGGTATTAACAAATGCAAATACATGCACCAGGTACTGACACCAGCTTCACCACCATGGCCCTGCTCTCTGTACTGCAGCAAACACCTCTGTACCTCCTCCTTTCAGTGAAGGAGGGGGAACTGATTACTGGGACACCATTTTCAAGAGTTTTAACTGTTTTTATAGGTAAAATATGCTTGAAATCCACCAAAAGGAAAGGGATATTTTTATTTGGTAGTTATTTTGCTAAACATAGGATGTGACTTTTGTCAGCCTTCTCAGTGTTTCCTCCGTTCATGTGACCTAGAGATTAGGATACTCAGAGGAACTCACTCAAAATTTCCAAACCATGTTTGTTGCAGTGCATAATTATGAAATTGTGACTGGAATATATATGAGATGGTTTATATTGTCCTTCAACTAATTTCTACAACAGCTGCCCTCCTGTCCTGGAGGGCTGTCTCTTCTATACAGAGGCATAAATGCTGGTTTCAAATTAGAATAGTCACAGAACCCATTTACAAAATGGGTCACAATTTTTATATGTAAAGTATGCAAGAAGATAGATAAGAAAGAGCTTTGCACAGCTTTCCCTTTTTAAATAAGGAAAAAGTAGCCTCTTTTGACCATCTGAGTTGATATGCACTCTCAGTGAGGTGGCCCTGAGTGTTTCAGAACCATAAGGTGAGCCTATTGTATAGATTGTATAGGCTCCTTTGAAAGATTATACATATCTATGAAAATATAAAAAAAATACATACATACATACATACATACATACATACATACATACATATGTATATATATGAAATATATATCTATATATGAATGAAAATATATTGGCTTAAACAGAACTATTTTAGCAGTGTTTCTACTCCTGTATTTGACAAAAAGACTGTGAGAAGGAGGGCAGAAAAAATTGCCAACTTTTTCCTTAGATTCATTATATATCATTTGGGGGGGGGGGGGGGGGGATTTGGTCAAAAACCCATGCATTACAAAAGTTTCACAATTCTGAAACATTAATTTTTTTTGCATTGGTGTCATCATTGCTTTTTGGAAGAAACAGAAGATGAAATTGCTACTGTTCTTCAGATAGATTAATGAAGGGGACTGCATTTGCCACAATCAAGAGAGATTAAACAAGAGAGAAATACACTAACATGCCACAGATGCAGCCTGCCCCTGTGATCTGCAAGATCCAGTATGATTCAGCAAAGAGTCTGAAGATTTATAGAGTATATTTTTCTACTTTGACTGGAGTGAAAAAGAAATATGCATAACTGTTATAAGAGTGTCAGACTGCTCACATTAAAGCCAACACTGAAATTTACTTGGAGTTCACGTGAGGCCAACATATATCCCAAACCTCAGCTATTCCATCAGGCTATAATCCATGACCTGTATCTTTCCATCAGTGGCCATCTCCATGCTAAAATTTTTATCAGAAGCTAAGATTATATTGCTTGCTTCTGGAGTATTTGAGAACTGTGTTACAAAACAGTAAACCACTGTTTCTCAGCCTGGGTATGCCACTGAAATTGCAAATGCGCAGGCCACAGCATGTTTGTGTTAGCACTCACAATTTTTAGGCTGTTCATAAGGAAACCCTCAAGACAGAACATTTATTTTATAAACCTTTTACCTTAAGCATCTTGACAGAAAATGTGTTGTTCATGTGCACATGCAGACAGGCTCCAGCTCCTGTAAAAGATCACCAGATACAGTTATTACAAGTTATTACAAGTTATGGCATGCCAGCTTTCCTGAGGGTGCCATCTCTTTCTGTCCTATCAGCATCTACTTTCCTCTCATTAGTGGTAAAATTGTAATAGCATCCAAATAATGTAGGTGCTCTCTACACATTTAAAAAATGGTTCCTCTCCCAGTCAGCTTACAGTCCTAAGAGTGTGAACATGGAGAGGGAGAATACAAAGTGAGAGCCCATTGTCCTCATTCCATTTGAACACCTCTGGCTCTTCAATATGAACACCAAACAATTGTAACACTGCTGAGAGAATTTGGGCCATGGGCTGCTATGAGAGCACCTCCCGCATGATGGTGCTGTCCAGCCTGAGCAGCGGGCAGGCTGAACCGCCTTCCTTCTCGCCATGGAACTCGGTCCTTCCTGCCCTTCTCTTCTAATCCTTTCTTCAGACACTGGGATGAAGGAGAGCAAATGAAACACAAGTACCCATCTATACAATATCATCTCCTGCCGTGTGGCCGCTACATTTAATCAGGCATATATCTTCTCCCCGAGTTTAAACTCTACAGAGCTACACTGAAAAATAAACTGGAAATAGAAATGCTTTGTGCAGCTGAGTAATGGTTTACACTTTCAAACATTGAGAAAACGTTTATAACTGGGGAATTTTCAACCATGCTCTTCCCACTTTATCTCAGGTCCTCAGCTTTCAGTAAGAGAAACCTCTAACTTAATTTAATCTGCCACTATTTTGGACAATCAGAGTTCATTTTGAAACACCCTGGGCAAAAGAAGTTTTTCCGTCTATTACATATGGTATGAAAATACAGCTTATGATTTAAAACTGTTAAACATACCTTTAGCCTCGTATGAAAATATTATTCTAATGATAAGCTACATAAAGTCATGGACAAAATTTTCACTTGTACATGGTGCATTCTGTTGTCTATTAAAAATTATTAATGATATGTATCTTTCTCTAGAGAAACCTGAAAAAATGCCAAAAAATGTCAAATCCAGCAAGACTGCCTTGAAAGGTTCAAAAACAGCAGCAAAGAAACCAAAAGGTAAAACAAAGCTAAGGAATCACAAAAAGGAAAAAGAAACACATCTTGGTATGTAAGGTACAGCAACAGTGAAACAAGCAGCTATCTGGGCTCACGTGAGATCTACCTTAATTATTTTGGCCCCATGCATTAAAAAACGTGAGATCAATTAGAACATGGTGTTTTATATAAACAACTGAGAGAGGTAAAATTACTCATTCTAGTTCTGTAACCAACACTACTGATAACATCATGTAATTATATTTCAGGTAAAAAGGATGAAGTTGATCTTTCTATGGCCAGTATAGGTAAGTGCTATGATGACTGAGCTTTAAAGTAGTAGTTCTAGAATATTCAAAGCAGTTTGAAGCTTCTGTGTTACTAATGCAGAGAATAAAAAGCAAATATTTTTTAATGAATGGGAAAAAATAGAAACTGTTTAGAAATGCAGCTATCACAGTAATTACAGTGGCTCTCTGAGAAGCAGGAGTGCAGCAGGAAGCAGGTATGGGTTTTAGAAGAGATTTTTTTCTTGGTTTGAGAGGAGTCGGGATAGGGGGAAATAAGCTTCATAACAGATTATAGGGTGCAACATGATTTTAAAAAATAATTCATTAATCTTTGATCTTTGTCAAACCATTATTAAATTTCATTAGAAGATTATTTTAGCATACCACTTGTGGTTCTTAATCATAGATACCAACAGACATCAATTAGCATCTTTTTTTCTTTGTAGGGGAAAAGATTAACCATTTAAAAGTCACAATTAGGCTTATGTTCAAGTAAAGTTCAGTTTTAAGCATGGTCATAATTAAGGGCTCAAAGTATGCAATTATCCAAATTTAAATATAATCCTTTTTCTTAGACACCAAAGGATTTCCAATGGTTTGTTGTTTTCCATATTTCTGGTTATATTTCTCTTCTGACCCAATTTGTGCAATTATCCCTCAGATATAACTCAAATTGATACCAAAGTAAAATTTATCTCTGGTTTACAGGAACGGTCCAAAGGGTTATCTTATTAATTGTCTTATAAGAATACAGCTCTTATTGTTAAAAGCTAAAACAGAGTGGTAAACAAGGAATACACAAACTAGGTAATTCTAAAAGAAATTGTAAATCACTTGTTTTCCTCCATAATCCTATGAGCACTGGGTGAAAATTGTTCTCTGGTTAGCATCACCTAAGTGGCTAAGCTGCAGGTAATGAAAACGCACAAAAAGTGATCCCTCCAATGATTAAAGTGGTACTTTAAAAATGTGTTTTCAGTGTTTCAGGAGATAGTTAGTAAGAGAGAATTGTACCTCCACCTACTGGCAAATAAGATTAGCGCTCTAACGGCTAAATACCACTAGGAACCTGGTGCTGAATGCAGGAAAACAACACTGGTGTAAGCAAACACTGCCTGTGCAAGATTAAAACACTGTGCACACACTCCTTAGGCCTCCAAGTGTTCTTTACTTCTTCCTTAGAGTTTCTTGGTCTTTTGTGAAGATCTACTAGCACTAAGAGCTGCTGACTGTTACAAATGATACAGATACAATTTTCAAGTAGAAAAACAATGTGAAGCCTATGGTCAGATGTTACACATTTTTTACTGGGAAAGAGCACTCAATAAAAATGTTTATAATGTAAGAACTCCAGTATCTGCTCCTTACATTATAGATTCTGTTAAAACTAATATTCTGCAGTATAGAATTTTAGTTCTTTAGACTGATAGATGTAATTTTAATTCTGATCATTGCTTTGTTTTTTGGCTTGGGCTTATAGCAATAGAGAGTTGAAAAAAATGTACTTAGAGTATCTGTATTACTCAGTTTCCTCTTGTAGTGATGTCCATTGTATTCTTGCTTAACTTTAATGCATGCTTGTATTGTTTCATTTGGCAATGAAACCTACATCTCTTTAAAAGGATTTTTTTCAGCATTAGCATTTGTGCACAAGGCTGTACACAGGATTCAGCATTTAAAAAACAGCACTGTAAAAGCTTACTGTTACAAGCAATAATGTCTAAAACAAACATTCCTCCTGGCTGGGATTTTTGAGGTCTGGTGTTAGCAACAGTGAGTTTGGACCAGATGACTTGGAGGTCTTTCTCAATCAACATCCCTATGATTCTGTATTTTTTGGAAGCATCCACACAGAAATCCTGGAAATCTCCAAGATATCAAAAAGGAAAATCATGCAATATTAATTACATCTTGTGATGAAAGCGAACTAATGGCCCGTGCATGCTACAGATTGTATGTGCCATGAAATAAGTAGTGGGCACTAAGCAATCCATACTTGGAACATTGTACTATGCACCAGAAACATCAGGCATGCCATTAATTTTAGTGATGACTATGGCAGAGCAGATGCAGTGGAGTAGCAGCACTGGAAGATTTTAAAGGATAAATGTCAGATTCATCAAACATAATGTATTATGTGATAGGATTATGCAGAGATTAAGGAGGATTTACCGTTTTGTTAGTCCTTGTTGGCTTAGATTTGAGATGACTTCTCAAAACATGCTGACACAGCTGGTCACAATCATCATTTGAGGTATGTCAAGGTCTCTTCAAGGCATGCATGAAGAGGAAAAGCCCTACAGGTGCTGGGAATTAAGATAAAATACTAGGTAATTTAAACTAAGAAAAGAGACTGAAACAAAGATAGAAAGTGTCAGCTATTATCACAACAGCCGGCACATTTCAGTGCAGTAAAACAGTGTACACATCCATAAGTCTTTTAATTTCCAGTTCACCAAAAAGATGAACATCTGTTAACCTGCACAGGCAAAAATGCAGTGGCCTTCATGAGGAATGCTCTTACTAGGGCAGCTGAGACAGAGCATGAGTCTGCTAGCAGGGCAGTATGGCAAAGGAGGAGTCTCAGGGCAGGATTCAACCAGCTGGGCCTAGAGTGATCTTGGCCCCTGAGAGCTGCAATGCAAGCTGGAGACAGAAGATGTAACGTGAGAAAGAGCAGCATTACACACATTGCCCTACTCACACACAACTGGTACACACAGTAAGAAGCACTGCATGCTATCCTCAGATTGGGTGTTTGCAGAGCACAGCTGACAGGTCACCCAGCTGCATCCAGCCTCCCCCAAACCAATGAAGATATCCATGCTAGCACAAAGATGAGAAGTATCTTGTTCTGAGTTAATATGAATGAACCTAACAGACATCATGTGTGTAGAAAACAACATTCTCCAGTAGAACTGAAAATAAATATCTAACTTTAACCTCAGTGAGCTTGCTTGAGTCTCACTTGATTAGTGAGAAATAGTCTCTCCTGCACTCTGAACTCAATGAGAGCAAGATCCAAAATCAGAAAAGCATCCTCACCTAGATTTGGCTTAATATGGTGCTGCCCTACAAGGAAGGACCACAGGGTATTTATTCAAAGGCTTCTTAAGTCAGAACCACGCAGTTTTGCCCTTAATATATTAAAAACCGACCCATTAAAGATTTTTCACTGAAGTTGTTAATAACCTGTTCATCAAGAAGAAAAAGAGCCCCCCCACACCAGGGAAACCATATTCATTATGTGCAAAATGTTGGGTAGAGTATTTTCAAAGATTAATAAAGTAAACATAATTTGTATTTCATGCCTTCCAAAATAACAAAAATAAAGCTGAGAGATTCAAAGGCATTATGCTAGAAACAATAAAGACATAGACTTATCAAAGTATATGAGCATGTTTAAACAACACTCTGAAGTTATCATGCAATTTTGCTTTTCTTCAAAGGCCACCCAGAAATCTTTCCTTTGGTTTTGACTACAAAGACCCAAGAAATTTTTAATTGCCGACCTGATGAAGATGTCACAGAAGAAAATAATTTCAAGTGTATTAAAAAAGAGGACATAATTCAAGACCTGAAAACAAGAGCTAAATCTTCTGATTTCTACCCTTTCAAAAAAGTTATCCTAGTATGTAGCACATTTCACTCTCACTTTAAGACTTATGCTCTCAGAGTGTCCGTTCTTTTGAAGAGTGGGTCTGTTCTTGTTTGACTCTGTGTAAACACACTGGTGCTGTAATATCTGAGTGCTAGAGGTCATGGACCGTTGTTGACTCAGAGTTTCTCATGGCTTGCCATGCATTTCTTTTTTTACTAACTTCAGATTGAAAATATGCTAAAAGTAACATATATTAGTTTTGATTCTGTGAACTGACAGAGCTCCACATACTTGGCTTCCCCTAATTCATGGCCTATGTATTGAGAATCATTAAAATAGTTTCTTTGATTAGTTTTGTCCAAGACTTATTTTTATTACAACATAAACCCCACATATACTAAATTGGTGGTAGCTTTTCCAGTCACAACCTTATGTTTGTTTTGAGTATTATTTCTTTTCAGTTTTCCACTATTTTTTTTTTCATTAAAATAGGAATATCCCGGGGAAGAACTCTTGGTAGTTTTTGATCCAGTCTTCCAATATGGAGAGAACTTTTATATTGTTGCTTCTGAAGAAGCCAAGGAAAACTTTCTAAAGGTAAAATCCAAGTATACCAGAGCATTGTTCTATCTATAAATATTTCAGAATCTAGTCTCAAACAAAGATGCCAGGAATATTATTGTTAAGCACCCAGTAGTTCTCTAATGGTTTAGCTGATAATGGAAAAATATGTGCATCACTGTAAAAATATATTTTATTCTGAGAAGGGCTAAATTAGATTTTTGTATTTTACTTCAGAGGGCCAATGCTACATTTTTATCATAAGCATTCATTTTCTCTGCCAATAATCAGTTTTCTCAGACATAAAAATAAGAGGAAAATAAACATATAGAGCATTTTTATAGAAGTGTTATACTTATTTTTCATAATATCTATGAATATATTCTTCAAATCATGAAAATGTTATTGAGTTCTAAATAGCTCTAGATAAGTAGAACTTGTACACTGCACCATAGGAGAATGTTTATAGAAAGATTATATAATTTTTCAATATGAGTTTGCCATCCAGCATCAGGGAATCAGGAGAAGCAAAAATTAAGAAAAGTAAAATGCAGTTCCAGGCTAGAGGGCCTAATGGAAAAAATCACTATAAATTCTTTTTATATAAAATGATTTGCTTTCAAGACAACAGTCTCTCTTTAGTAGTTAAATATTAAATATTATTGGAAAATTCAAATGCACAAATGAACAGGACCTATGCCAGCCCTTCCCAGGGGCACAGTATACCCAGACTTGCTGCACTGAGACAAAAATAAAGAATGTGTAAGACTGAAACCTGGGTTTCTAATTAATACTTACATGTCAGTGATAAAATTTTTTAAAAAGTATAATTTCTCACTGTTTGATATCGCAGTCTTTACCAGCTGCAGAAGAAAAAGAAGAAGAAGAACAAGAACAAGAACAAGAAGAAGACATAGAGGAAACTAAGGAAGCCCGCAAACCTTGGGTTTCCCTTGGCAGTGAAAAGGAAGTTGAAGAAGAATCTTTTACAGAAAGGGACACAAAGGTCAGAATCAACAGATGTTAGTCAATGAAATAAATATAAACCCCCTATGTCTATTTTAAAAAATCAACAAGTCGGGAAATTGGAGGCTGCAATCCTAGTTTTTCTTGAGGTCTTTCAAGAAAATTAACAGAAGTAGAGAAACAGCTAAACTTTTAGCAAAAGCTGAAAGTGCTGCAGAAACTCTTATTTTGTACTCTGTTCTCTAAGTCTTGCAAATTAGGCATGTATCACCACCTTGGACATAGCTACTTTTTAAGGTTTAAGGTCAGAAGTCCTGATCATCTTTGATCACTGGCACCTCTGCCATTTTTTGCTCAATTTACCAAGTGGCCAGATGTCAATGGGAGTCTTTGCTCTGTTTCCATGAAGCTCAGTGAACAGTTCTAGTATATGAATGGCACTTAAGTAGCATGCAACAGTCTTTAAGTATCCACAGGTATTACAAGCTGACATATTTGACAGGTATTACAGAAGGACGTATTTGATTAAGTACATCTACTTTTGGTTAATTACATCTACAGATATATATATATATATAGAGAGAGAGAGAGAAGATTATATGTCCAAAAAGTAGATCCACTCACAGCCATCACCTAATTAGTGATGTGTTGGGCATCTCCAAGTATCTAACTGTCCATGCGTGATTTTTACTCAGTAACTAAGTCCCTCTTCAGGGAATACTGGCAAAGTTTTGATAGTTCTCAGCAATGGAACATCTTGCATACACCTAAAAAAATGGCTGATTGCTCTAAAGCTATTTCACAGTCATTCAATTTAATACATGCACTCTCCAAGATTTCCATATTCTGCATTCTGCATTGTTGGCAGGGTCCACTCAAAAGTATTTTTAGCTTACTTTCCTTTCCAATTCTGTGGGAGGTGCTGGGAAAAAGTACCTGGATATGAAACCAAGACAAAGCAATACCTCTCTACTGCCCGAAATCAAGTGCCTACTTCTCTTTGTGGGCAGAAGTCAAGACAGGTCTTGGAAGGATAGGTCTTGGAAGCCTAATTTAGTATTATATAAGGCTTTCTGCAAATCAATCCTTTAATTAAATGTGCAGTTTTGATACTGGATGAATGAGAAAATGTAATTCTCTTGTCCTACTGTCAGGAATCCAAAAATGCTACAACTTCCAGTTTTACAAATATAAACCTGTCTTCTTTTACATATGTAGTTTATTTAGAAGAGCACTTCAGAATTTCAAAATGCAGAAATATGAGTAAGCTCAATGCAGAAATTGTTAATGGAACTAATTCTACAATTATATGAATGCAGCCATTTTAAAGAATGAACTTTCCAAAAGCTTTCTTTTCTGCTAGCCATGGAAATGTATCTTTTCCAGATTAAGTACAAGATCTCTCGAGTTCGCAGGAAGTTTGGTGCACCCATTACATTTACTGACAAGAATGCTGCAGATGAAAAAGAGAGCTATGCTGAATGCACAGCCTATGAAGATGATACTTTCAGTATTAAATTGCTTGAAAGGGATGTGGGGGTGCAAATGGTTCCAAAACTAAGAGAAAATAGTACTCAGACAAAATGGTAAGTATGACAAAACATTTCTCAGCTGATTTATTAAGCTATGCACTGTTTCTTAACTAAAATTCTGGAGTTATTCAGTTACCCACTGATTATTAGAACAAAATTGGATGCATCTTTTTTCTTAAATGTTTTCTAAAAAGCACCCAGAAAAATGATACATTTAAATTTTACACATTACATAGGTTTCTGTCTTTGAAATGTTTTCTGTACTTACATTCAAATTTATTCCAATTGGGTAGGACCTATCCAAAAAATGCATCCACGCAGTATTATCCAAGGCAGTTGTCAAATGAAGAACAAGCAGAGAGTCTGTCATCTCAGAGGCTGAAAAAATTTCTTACAACAGTATGTATAAGGTAAAATTATTGCAGCAGTACACTTGAAGACTACCTGAAATAATACAGAATACAAGCAAGTACTCTTGCCTGAATGGATCATTGGTCTAGTCAAATACCAATTTCATTTTTTGTTTTTATATACTTTTTTCCTTTTTTATTATTATAATATTAACAAACAATAACTTTATACTTGTTTATATGACAATACCCATGAAGTCTATGCTATATAGATATGAATGTTGCTTTAAATAGATATCAGAACTGCTAAAGTTGATAGTGATAGGTCTTTTCAAACAAACTGCAAAGCTGATCTTTCAAACACTGCCCACTCAAGCAGATGGTTGTGCAGTGAGCAAAGGTTCTGTCCTACCCATGATTATGCCCTTAGCCATGTCCCATTAAGTGGGACAAGTCCTGCTTAATGACTTTTTTTGCACAAAGAATTGGACAATTGCTCTGTACTTGGTCCACAAAGAACTGAAGCTAAATTCTTGATACAGTAGCTATTTCTGTTTAAACAGAAGATTGTTTCCTTGCAGTGATACATCATTGAGGAATTAACACTCAATTTTTAAACTAATGTGACCAAAATTTTGTGAAAAATGGAAGCTACCTCTTTACAGAAATATTTGTAATTCTACTATTGAGTAGTCACGTCTGGATTATTGAAGTGTTAACTGTTCTTTTCACAAAACAGAGTGGAAATTGCACTGCAGCAAAATGAAATTATGAATGTTTTTTTTGATGACTGGAAGGCCCTAGCAGAAGACCAAGAAGAAGGCAAGCCAGATGTTTATCTTAAAGAATACCAATTATTTACAGATGTGCAGTATCTCAAGAACAGAACCATTAGCTGCGTTCGCTGGCATCCAACCATTTATGGTAATGCAGTTAACAGTACTGACTTGAGTTTTCAGTGATGGGTATTATATAACAGCTATAAAATATGCATCTTTCATAAAATCATCAGCTGTCAAATTTAAAAAGAAATCAAAACTGATTTAGTATCCCTGTTCGAATTGGCAATTTGAGGCAAAATGAAAAACGAGACAAATTCTTTCTAGAATTCATATAGGCCATGCAAAGTACTTTACCCTAATGTACAAGTGGAGATTATAGGTGAGAGAAACTTCCCCCCCATGAGGCTCATTTAAGCAGGGTTGTGGTGCCAGACTCTTCAGCAGGCCCTGCATACCATTGTGCTTGTGCCCATGCCTGGCTCTTGCAGCACTGCGTAATACTGGTGAGGAATGTCACAGCCACAGCGGGACACGGCTCTGCCGAGTGCCAGGGAGCATCACAAGACACACAAAATGTCAGCTCCTGCTCCCTGCTGTGCATTATTGCTCTGCACAGTCAGACCTAAAGGCACGGTTAGGTTCTATAAAAATGCCCCAGCTCCCAGCATACTACTAGCCAACATTGCAGCCTGGGTAAGAAAATGAATTGGGTTACAAAGATTTGTTTTCATGGTGGGTGGCCAGGACAATATGCCTGTCACATCATTTCAGGTGCAGTATTACATCATTGAGGAGCATGAGCAAAAAAAGAGGAGTTTTATCCTGATGCATAGGTTCTATGACTCATTTTAAAATAACCTAATGTTAAGTAACAAAAATAGTCTCCTCAAAGGTGATCTGAAAAAAAAAAGAAATATACATGGTTGGTTTGTTTGGGGTTTCTTCCCTGCTTGGTGGGTTTTTTCACTGTATTCAGAAGGTATAAATATAAGTCATTTAGGATAATTATCATTGTGTTGAAACTTGAATTGTCTCTTTTGAGAAAATTTATTTTCTCTTTTAATTAGGGATTATAGCACTGTCAGCAAGAGAGCAGCTTTCCTATGAAGAGCAAGATAACCTTTCTAATAAATCATTGCTACACCAGTCAGTTATACTTCTCTGGAGTTTGTTTCACCCTCAATGCCTCCAGGTATTTAATCACGACTTTTAAATATGCCAAGTATTTGAAAAACATGAGAACAAACAAATGGTGTGACTATTTCTCAACTATCTTGTTTTTCTTCTCTCTAGTTGGTGTTGAAGGCTCCTGAAGACATTTGCTGCTTTCAGTTCAGTCCAAGTAATCCAAATATCATTGCTGGTGGCTGTGTTGATGGACAGGTTTTTCGATCTTTAAAAATAAAATAGCATATTTCTGTATTTTCTTCCAGTATAAAAATAAGGGTGAAGAGATGTACTCAACATCCACGGTAACACAGTGACAAACAGAAGACAGATGTCACAGAGTCTTAAAGCTCCCTTATCCTGGACTGAAGCTATGTCTGGTTATTCCATAGCTGAGCCATTACCATACAATGCTGCTTTGTAGTACTGATAAATAGGTCAAGTCGTAAAGACTTGTTTTTAGAGACAAATGTAACCTTTCTTCTGATTGCATCAAGCTGAAGAGAAAATACTTTAAAGACTTCATAAATTATAGTGCAGAAAGTGAATTTCCTCTGTTTCCCCAAACCTCCATGATTTGGAAAAAAAAGTGTATTAACGTGCAGTGTGTTAATGATGTATACAAATATAATCTGTAACACAGTAATTTGTCACTGTAGGTCGTATTGTGGGATATTTCTAAACACGAAGAAAAGCTGCAAAGTACAAGGCCTGTTGTTGAGGAAATCACTGACTCGTCAGAGGGTGAGCCAAGAGCAGCAGTGGTGACTGAGGTAACGCTGGGGTTGATGGTTGGTGTGGTGTACAGGGGTCCCCAGCAGTGAGCACGGGCAGCACAGAGCACCAGCTGAATCCTGGGCTGCATCCAAAGCAGTGGGGCCAGCAGGGCACGGGAAGAGGTGCTGGTCCATACTCTGCTCTGGTGGCATCCCACCCTGAGCACTGCATCCAGCTCTGGTGCCCCCAACACAAGAAGAACATGGAACTGGTGGAGCAAGTCCAGAGGAGGGCCACACAGTTGAGAAGAGCACTGGAGCACCTCCTCTACAAAGACAAGCTGAGAAAGTTGGGGCTGTTCAGCCTGGAGAAGAGAAGGTTGCATGAAGGCCTCATAGCAACCTTCCAGTATCTGAAGGGAATCTAGAGGGAAGCCAGAGAAGGACTCTTGGTTTGCAACTGTAGT
Source organism: Fringilla coelebs (assembly GCF_963513975.1). NCBI lineage: Eukaryota > Metazoa > Chordata > Aves > Passeriformes > Fringillidae > Fringilla > Fringilla coelebs. The sequence continues at coordinate 14,436,999 of NC_140067.1, forward strand.
GACAGGACAATGAGAAATGGGGAAAAATTAAAAGAGAGGAAATTTAGGTTAGATATTTGGAAGAAATTGTTTACTTTGTGAGGGTGGTGAGACACTGGCACAGGTTTCCCAGGGAGGCTGTGGATGCCCCAACCCTGACGGTGTTCAAATCCAGGTTGGAAAAGGCTTTGAGCAACCTGGCTAGTGGGATATGTCCCTGTCCATGGCTGGGGGCTGGGTCTAGATGATATTTAAGGTCCACCCCAATCCCTTAACATTCTATGATTCTATGAAATCAAGATAACAGCTATTAATATGTTAAATGCTTCTGTTGTAAGTATATTGCAGTGTATCTGTATGTCTGTGGAGGAAAAACAGGTGAGAGTATCCTGACTCAAAAGAGGGAAGTAGATAATCTTTGCAATGAGACACTAGAAAGGATAAGAAACCTGATGAGTTCATGAAATCAAACCATTATCACAATTATCAGGGTATAATTTCTACCTGATTAGTACAGCTTAAAATTTTTACTGCATTTTGTGCAACTTATGTTTTAGTGAGTCTGTTCTTTAATGGGCACCAATATACCTTCCACTCTTACCTTACAAAGCCTGTTAAATACAGATGTTGTTTGTTACTGAAAGCAATACTGAAAGTATTCTAGATGTTTATGAACAAAGAAAAAGGTTGGAAGATGAGAAGATGATTTCAGTGGAAAAAAACAGTAAGGAGGATAAGCAGAAGAAAACCCTAAGAGGAGAGGAGACATTAATGATGTCTACATATCTGTGGAGGCATGTTGGAAATCTTTTTAGAGCTTTATATCCAGAAGCCTCTTTTGATGTTTTCCTTTTTTGTTCTCAAATTGAAGGTATTAGACCCCTAAAAAGTGCTATAAACTGATCTGAAATACATGAAAAAGTGTTAAGAGAATGCAAAGTAACCTTTTAGTCTTTGACCTACTATTTTATTTTGAAAACACACTAAGATATCTTTTCTTAAAACATTTCTAGCCATCACCTAAGCAAGTCCAGCCCAGTAGCACAGAGCCACATCTAGTGAGACACTGTGCAGGCTCTTCCACACCACATTGTCATATGAAGCCAGCAACAGATGTAGAATGGCTACCACCTAACACCGAGGTGAGTTTAAAAATTCACTTCTCCTCTTTTTATTGCTTTTCTAATCTACTATCTCAGAAATCCTAATGTGAACGCAAGAGAAAATACTAAAGAGTCAATTATTTATATTCATTATTTCTCACTGCATTTAGCAAATACTAATAATCTGGTGCCTCTTGTGCTCATTGTGCTTTACAACTCTGCTGTGCTCTCAGTCTGAAATGAATCTGCTAATACTGGAAAAAATTTTCATAACTTTACAGACAAGCATAATTCAAAATTATAGTTAACTTTTCATATTTAAAATGTATTGAATTTCTACTATGAGCAATCTAACTTGTCACTAAGAATTCCAAGCAATAACTTCAATTACCTAAGTATCTGGATACCCAAGAATGGCATTATTGTAGTCACTCTAATTTTTCTAGATGCTGCCTGTCTACTCAAAACTTACTTTTTCCATTATGGTTTTAAAGCTCCAAGTACTTATGGTCTATAGGAGCACTGGGTGCTGATTTACTACCAAAGTATTGCAAATGGTGCTAAATTAATTTGAAATGCAAAATGATGGCAGTGGAAAAGCAGGCCAAAAGAAGAAAACTGAAATTTTTAAAAGGTTTATGGAAATTATATACCAATAAATTTTTGAGAAAAAGGTTTAAGACTTCAGAGAAACTACAGTCCTTAGTAGCATTTCCAGAAAAGTGAGAAAAGGGGCACACGTATATCATCAAATAGCAGCTGATCCCTCAGTTCATTATTATTTTATGCAGTAATAGTCATGGATACTAACCGGTACCAGATGTAAAGCATGAAGAAAGGGATTGGATAACAGAACATTGTTGTGGTTTTTGTTGTTTGGGTGGGGTTTTTTTTAGTCAAACTTTAGGCTCAGAAGGCTGTTTTTGCGTTCATCTGGGATAACAGAAACAGGAGACCCATGCTTAATAAATAACACTGACAAAGGAATCACTTTGCCAGTATTTAGCAACATGTACTGGGAGGTACTTTTTGTTATATAAACATTGAATATGTGTTAGCCTTTGCACAACATAGCAGTTTTTATGGCACAGTTCCTGAACTCAGCAGCTTTATAATTACATATCAATGAAAAAGTATTCAAAGTTATACCCAGAATCTAATTCAGCTTTGCCTGCCTGCATTACTACCATTGTGATTCCAGACAAACTGGTGAATAAAAATTCGAGTAGGCCTAATTTGGCTTAAAAAGAAAAATTAGCTGAAATTTTGCCACATACTTGATTAGTACAGTTTTTGCCAAAATATGTTTGTTTTTATGTACTGCAAGTTAGATTTGATTAGCCCATAATCCCTTGTTACCTCTGACACCTTTCCTTTATTTTCCTGAGTAATTAAAATTAATTTGCTATAAACCAATAACTACTTGGTAAATGATAAATAGCATTAAACCTGCAGAGCCCCACATACACAAACTAAACTATCAATAATTAACATTTGAAGGCACCACTACAATCCCACAGAGAGGTCTAGCCAAGTGATAATTTAAGATAGGTGACCCATGGTGTAAACTTGGCAAAGGCACATCGCTCCCACTACACTGAACTGTTGGAGATAAATTTCTCAATTACTGGCTCCTTGGTTAAGCTGCATAAAAAAGTTACAAACATGGCAAATTAAAGAGCTAAGTATTTAGCCTGCTAAATTAATTTAGAATTTAAGGTGTGTAGCAGGCAAAGCTGGTATCAGTTCACTTGAAACATATTTGTAAAATGCCTTTGTTTATAACTGCAAATTAATAAGCCCTGATATTCAAACCTTAGCCAAGCAGAAACAGTGACTTAATTTCTAGTAGCCTGTTTTATGTGTTGAAGTACTTACATATCAGAGTGTGATTTTTTTCTTTCACCATCTTCTTCCCCTGTAATAATTATTACTGTTATTTTCAGGAAAACCAAAACAAAGATGAAAAAAACCTGCAGCTTGTAACTTGCTCCCCTGATTGGTATGTACAATACATACTCTATAAAACATCTTCCAGTTTCCTTTGAAAAGCTTTATGAGGCATAATCCATGATTTAACTGGCACATTTCTGGATTCTATCAGCATATCCTGAGTGGCTGAAATTCTGTACACAGAAGACAAGCACTTTGCATTCTTGCCCAGTTAAACCCTTTACAGTAAAGGCATTAAGAGTTTATCAACTGAAACCCCTTGCATATATATGTTTATATTCTGTGTCTATCCCCTTCAGAAGAGTGTTGATCACACACATGTTGGCCTGGAAAGCCACATCCCCACACTTGCATTTGTTTGTGTAACACGCACAAAAAGCTGTTCAAAGATTCGAAGGCTTATTCTACAAAAATACTTTAAACTATATATAAATTTGGAGACTTAGCTGGCATAATTACTCTTTGTGAATCTCCTCTTTTGTGGACCAAATAGTCATCATAGTTATTATTCTGTGTGAAAGACTAGCAAGGGGGGCAGAATGCAAAAAGTGGAAATAAGTGTTTACCTTTGATGATGTCACAAGACTTAAGGCTTCAAGGCTGTATGGGTGGGCTCAACCATATATTTGTTAGTTATATCAAAGGGAGTGTCAGATGATGCAAAGTTATTTTTCTTGATCAAATAACAGAGAAGACTTTGAAGAATTAAAAGAGAAGTAAGATTGCAAATGCAGTTCTTAGCAAGTTTGCAGTGTAATGTAAGTAATACACATAGAAGAAATTATTTTAACTACTCACACACCAGGGTTCCAAATTGAAAGTATTTTGAAGTTAAGAACGGGGAAGTCACTGTAATGTCATACTTGAAGAGCACAGGTCCCTGAGTGACTCCTCCTGTTAGAAAAGGGAAAGAGATATCAGCAATGAGGAAAGTTTCATTGGCTATATCAAACCTCTGAGTAAATGTCCAGAGTAGAACAAAAGGAACAATTGGAGGGCTGAAGAATCCAATGAGATGACAAATATGAGTGGGACCATTTGCCTTGAACATCAGCAAATTAATTGGTACACACAAAAATTGGGACTGAACCTCAATTTGAGTTACTAAATTACCTGCTACAGCCTTCAGGAATTTCACCCAGGCAGTGCCAGTAAGTTCACACAGTAACCATCCATAAGCAAACTGTATGAATACTATCTAGCTGCTTTGGTATAATTAACTGATGAAAGGGTAATGAAGAAATTTATTTCATCATTTGCAAAAGAAGCAATTAATTATCTAGCCTTTGTCTGACTTTCAGAGTCTCTACTATTATATAAGGCTTGAAGATAAAACGTTAAAAAAACCTCATGCTTTAAAATGTAAGGAAAATTGCATGTAGCTGCAAACCAAAACACCATAAAATGTACATTATACAATTATTTTGCAGCTCAATATTATTTTGGGATATTCCGTCCACTGAACGGCGTGAACAATTTTTATCTGAGAAAATAAAGGAGGAGAAAGGATCTCAGATGCCCCATGATGATCTAGACAATGATGAGGATTTAGATCTCTCCTGGAAACCTCTCATAAAGGTAGTGTCCACAAATACAGGACACAGGGGTTGAGCCAAACTGTAGATTTGGCCAGAATTCCATAGGAATGTATTTTGCTTCCCAACTCTATTTTTTCCAGCAAATTGTGACTTCCTTGTGATTTTCTTTCTGATTATGAAATTAAATTCTTCAACATTCCTTTGAAACTTCAAGAAAATGCATTTTGAAAAGTTAATTCATGAGAAACAGCACGACTGCTTCTAAAAAACTGCAGTAGGTGCAGAAGTAGTTGTGTAAATACTGTAAGTTCCTGTCAACCTTTTCAGATGCTCTGCTGTCTATCTCAGTGGGTTCCAAATAGTGCAACATGGTCATGATCAGCAGAACCATAATTACTAGCAAACCAATATTCAGGCTCATGAAAACGGTCGTAGCAGTTTGTGAAAAAAAAGTGAGAATGAAAACAATGTTAGGTAAGTAAAAGAATTTTAGACATGCTGATCTGTGCTGCTCAGAACACCTGCAGCTGACACAGTTTTTGAACAAGCATGACCACTGGAGCTGGATTGTTTGGGCTTTTTTGCTAGAAAAAAAAGCAAAATTCTTACAGGAAGAAGGAAACAAAACCACTATTTTTTCCATGCTTGTATGTGAGGCAGCAAACACTGTTTGTGGAGTATTACAAACACACTGCAAAGATCTGTTCCATTACAGTAGAAAGTCATTTAGACTGGTACCTCGAAGATCTGACAAAATGGCTTAGCAAATGCACTTCTTCCTGAACAGATCAATCTGCGTGAAAGGGAGAACAACACAGAGTATGGTCCCACGAGAATCAGTTTAAGGAAACTGCAGTATCGTTACAAACCCCCAGGTAATACTGCTATTACACCTTACAGAGGAACATGTTTTTGATAAGCTTGTATTTCAGTATATACATAATAAAAGCTGAGCAACAAAATACTGTCTAGCTAAACACATCTGGAGAAAAAGATTTCTTAATTATAGTGGTATTCAGTGTGTGACCTACATGTACTGACTACAAAGAGACGTACATGTAAAAATCCAAACTGAGCAATTCCATACACACAGTGACTCTATCCAGTTTCCCTTAAAAGCCTATGCAAATCCCTCACCCAATCTCTTTATCCCTGAAACAATATGTCCTTTTCAGCCATCACAGAAAACTATTTTTAGAAACATAATCCATTCCCTGGAGCAGAGATGTTAGCTGCTGGTTGTGGCAGCTATGGGTGATGTGTAAGGGCAGCTTCCACAGAGACACTGGCACAGAACAGGAGGGTGCTACCCTGAGCATTGTCTGCGTATAAGAAGCACTGACTTCAGAGAAGCAGCAGTGGGGACACTCCACCAGGAAACAGTAAACCCACAGAACTGCTACTTTACTTGGCAGTCTTTCTTCATAGCTCTTCTCGAAATTCCCCTTATCCACAAACTACCTTTACAAAGGATTTGCTTGGTCTCATAAATTCCAGTGTGTAACAAAAAGATGTCACTGTCATTTCCCAGGGAGGGTAAGACCTCGGGGCGGACTAAGAGCCACCAAAGAGAGCCCATTTACAGAGATGAGCACCTTATCCAGCAAAAATCTGGAACTGCTAGAGAATATATCCACAGACTTTTTTGTTGGAAATGAAGTAAGTGAAAATAATGTATTACCTATGAAAATGTTAATCCAAGATATCTGAAAGACTGAAGAGTTAAATAACAGAGTTTTCACAAATGTATGGACTTGCATATTTTCTTCAGTTATAACTAAAAAGATCTCTCTGAACATGCCACCTTTTTCTTCCATTTTATACATTATTAATATTGATTAATTATATTATTAATTAATACATTATTAATACTTTTAGCTACGTGCTTCAAAATAATAAACCTCCAATATTCAGTAGATTATGAACCCTTATTTGAAGAGCAGAATTATAAGACATTTCCAAAATATGTTGAGCTTAACCACCTATTAGGAACCAAAGAGTATTTCCTTATTCCAGAACACAAAAGATTAGTAATTTTTTCAAGTGTCACCCCACATGACACTTTTATTCTACAGTTTGTCCCCCAACTTAATTTCCCATTTGGAAATTCCAACTATTCTTAAATTCATGGGCCTTTCCCAATTCTGAGTTCATATGGAAATGAAATTTAGGCTCCTAGATACCTTTTTGCTTCCAGTCAGCTTTTCCCCAAAAACTGGAGCAAAGCATGAACTATCAAAAACCACACACCTAATTCTGCAGGAAGGACTGCTGGCATACATCATGGCAAGTAAAGCTGTTTTGGCTATACAGAACTGAACAACAGCGATGCAAAACCATATCGTGCTTTCAGTCACTGGCTGCAAATTCAGGTTTTCATTTACTCAGATCATATTTAATGATGGTGATGCCTTTCCCTGGTCTTAGAAATGGAGAGCCAGGCAGGGTTAAGGTGTAAGGGGTATATATATACCTTGGTATTTGATAGGGATCATTACCGGTGCGCCACTTTGCCAAGGTGGGATATGACCCAATGCACACACACAACAGATCTTGTCTACAATTTATAGACCTTCCAAATTAGCTTATCCCCAGTGGGAGGCCTGGATGAATGGCATGATATTCCCCCATCTGAGGAATTCCCCCTGGATGGGCCAAATCTCCAGTTTACAGGATGTGTTCTAGAGAGGACCTTGGTTTCCCAAGGTAGTGCAGGGTTTTCCAGCCTCCTACTACAAGGCCTTTAGATGTTTGCTCTCCTGGCCTAACAGAGCACTAAGACTGTGCTAAGTTATTAGACTTATTAGCAAGTATGCATGCTAAGAATACTGAGGATACATAAATTTTATGTAAAAGGTATATAAAGGAAAAGGCAAAAAATCATCTTGGCATCAGTGGTTATAATTAAGAAAAATCCCAGCTTAAAAACAAATCAGTTTGAAATAAGCCACCAAGCTCTAACCTTAGCATTTGTTTGATTTTTTTGACTTTACAGGATGGAGAAATTGTTTATTCTGAATGGAAAAAGAAAATTGATACTAATACAGCAAAACCAGTTAGTAAGTTCAAGTTTCTCAATACTTGTTTAAGCCTTAATATATTACTAACTTAAAAATATTTGTGTCTTTACTTTGTCTTCTTGCTCATAGCTCTAATAGTCTCTCTCACTGATAACACCTGGATTTACCAGTACACCCTCAAAAGTGCAAGCACTTTAGCTGGCATGAGATAATAGTACAAAGATATTGGCACAAATCATGGAAGTAACTAGATTTGTGGCAAATCCAATTCCTGTACCTTGTGAGTAAAAAAAAGAGGCTGCTGTCTTCCAGGGCTGTGGTGGGTCCTGCACTCTAATTTCTTCATCCCTAAGGCACTAATACCAAGCAACTGCCTTTTTCCTCCACTAGGTCAGAAGCACTCCCAGAAATACTCCCTCCACACTGAAACTATCAATACTCTCCAGAATTCTCCATTTTTTAAAGATATCTTTCTAAGCATTGGAGGCCAGAAGTTTGCCATTTGGAAAGAAGGAGTTACAGTAAGTTACTTTAATACAGCAGTAACATTTGTGATAGGTGTACAAGACAGGACTATAATAGGCTCAGAGACTCTATTTTCAGAAACATGTAAGTCATGAAGCTTCAAATCTTAAAACAGATATAAAAGAAGCTTTCCATCTTCTTCATGTCAGAGAACTACTTTAGATAAAGCTTAGTAGACTTGCCTTTTACAGAAAAAGTGAAGTGACTTTCTTAAATTCCAACCTTGTAAAGAGCATAGCTTACCAACTATTCATTTCTCCTGCCAGGGAAATGCCTGCTGAACAAATCTGAAGAATTTGTATTTTAGGACAAGGTTATTTCATCACATGAAAACAAAGAAACATGGGGGTTTTAAGTGTCTCATACAGGAACCCAGGTTAGCTGCACCTGAAAAAATCTCCAGACCACAGGTTTTAACAGCAGACAGACAGATTACCTGAAGAGACTGGAAGTGAGATACCAGGGTTTTTATTTCCCCACAATCCTCCTTTTTATCAGCAGCAGGCAGCCAGAATTTTGCCATTGATATAATTTTTGTAATGGGGCCATTTAAATTGTGAGCATTTTCCAAGACAGAAGATCTGAAGTAGTGACTTGATAGTACTGTTTGATTGTCTGGTCTATCTTTTGTTTTACAAAAAAAATTAAGAACGGACCAATCCTTCAGTCAAGCTGCTCTGCAGGAAGATTCACTGCAGGACAATGGTCCTTAACAAGACCAGGAGTTTTCTTCATTGGCAGAGACAATGGAAATATAGATATTTGGGACTTGCTGCAGAAAACTCATGAGCCATCTCATTTCCAGAACATCTCCAAATCAATCATCACTTCCATCAGCGCCTCCAGTGTCTCAGGTGTGTGGATGGTGCTTGTGCTACCCTGTTTGCAAAATGGCTCATGACTCTGAGGTACACAAATCTTATCACAAATGATCTTATATAAGTACATACTTCCACAAATTTAACACTATACATACAAAAATGGGTACTTCAGTTCTAAGTGTACTACCATAGCATAAAAGCAACTGAAAATATTTCATTTTTAAAAAAAGTCTTTTAAAAGAAAAACTTGAAAGGTATTAATAAAATAACAGATTAAGAAGGTTATTTTTCTTTTTGCTGCAGTGAACAACAAACTAAAAAGACCAGAAAAAAAAAAAAAAGAACTGTCTTTAGCTTGTCTTTGGGTGGAGGTTCACGTTGCTGTTGGAATTTGGATTGTTTATACTTTTTTTGTCAAATATCTTTCAACAGAGCAGCATTTTCTGGCTGTTTCTGACAATGTTGGAGTTCTGCGCATTTTGGAAATCTGTCAAACATTATGTCACCCTTCAAGTAATGAGGTTAGTAAGAATTTTTATTAAATCTCTTTGACACTTTATCCTGAAAACTCCAACACAGACACAAGTCTGCCTAGACAAAAATGTCTTCAAATAATGGCCATTAATTTGAGATCAGTATAGCCATATTCTCCAAAGATCACCTGTAGCCTGTGGCTTTGTACAGAGCTGAGATAAGGGTCACCTAAAGGAAATCCCAGTGATAGGGGCCAGAATTCCACTGTTCCAATCTGGCTACATGAAAACACATTTAAGAGGTCAGCATTTTTTGCCACATCCATAAAATTACACCTTTCATGCAGTAAAATGTTTTAGAGTGCATAGCAATGTATATATACTGAATTCCTTTTTCTTTACACCTTCTTGTCCACATTTGTGTAAATTTTTTTTCCTTATAATTTGGCAATTCAATTGACATGTTTTCATATCTGGCTCTAGTTCAGTGAAAGCGCATTTTGAAAACTGTTACCAACATTCCCACTCACTCACGCTCTTGAAATAAGGACTATCTGTACCAAAAGGCCATGGGAACAATGCAAGAAGTTTTGATTTCCCTTTTTTTCTACATAGTTTTCAGTTTTTCTTTTCCTCCACCTGCCAGCCAAAGGTTGAGCTAGTGTGTCAGTCTAGCAGTCTTGCCTGCTGTCTAGTGTGTTACTCTTACATCACAAACCCATCTTTCCATTCTACTGCAGTTTACTGTTTATGTAGGCACTTAAATAGTTTATAAACATCCCATAAAGGTTTGCCATGCACAGAGATGCAGTGGGCAGCAATAAAACATCACGTCAGCAGCTTCATTTTAGTAAAAAATCTTATCCAAAGCAAGGCAGGAGCTGAGTGATCTGAGGAAACACATTGCTGCTGCACAGATTACCTGTCCTTTGGAATTAAACTCTTTAGGGTTTATCAACCAAAGAACAGTCACTAATGTTTAGATTATGTTCATTGTAACCAAAGTATTCACTGAAAAATACTAGGCTGTTGAAGAGACTAACAAAATCTAAAACACAGAATCCCAGATAAAATAATTTCATAATGTACTACAAAGTATGATACCTTATGGTTTCTTTGTGACTACTGTTTGTCACATCTTTGTATTGTTTGCTGCAAACTACTGGGATAAATAGAAATATTTATATTTCCAGTTTAGGTAGAATATGAATACCATTCAGATCATCAGCAAGAGATCTGTGTCCCTGAGCCTGTAATGACCCTTGTTTGTCACTGTGTTTACAGCATGCCAAAGTACTTGATTACTTCGAAAGAGAAGTCAAATATCTGAAGTACTGTGAAGAGGAGTTTGAAGAGTATCAAAAGTTTCAAGCCAAAACAGAAATGAAATTGAACTGGAGACAGAGAGACAGAAAAAAGTACGTTATACTTGGAATAAGAAAATTTTCTATGTTTCTTTTTATCTTTAAAATGCACCTGTATTGCTAGACAGGATTTTCCATGAAAAATCAGGATGGACATAGTCAGAATTGTTTAGTAGCTCTGTATTTCATATCTATGGTTAAGAATGGAAAAGATGGTCCCAGTTCATGTGGTGCATTTCTTGGTCAAACAAACCCCCCTGCAAGAGCATTAGAGCCTATGGGCATTTAACAACTATAAATTTGCTTTTCATTTTACACCAGTTCCTTGGTCAGAGTTACATTTTGTCAACTTCCCTGAAAACTTCCCTATTGCTCCTTCAAGCAAGGATGGACTCCAGCCTTCCATTCTTTACATACGAATTTTGCCTATCCATTCTTTGGTAAATGGTTTAATAGCAAATAACTAAACTGTCATAATAACTGAACTGCCATTTCTTTGGTTGATTCATGTAGCCCATGGTGACGCCTATTTTAATTAATTTGAGACAGCACTGACACAATCCACTGAAAAGCAATGGGTCACAGACAGTTTCAAAGCTCAGCAGTGCATTATTGCCTGGTATGTTTTTTTTCCTTCAGCGTGTGACTCCAGAAAACAAAAGAAGAGATGGAGGATCAAGAAAATGCACATGATACCATGTTTCTAGAGCTGGAGAAGCAGACAGTAATGGATTTAGAAACAAGAAATACTTTCCTCACTGGATGCTTAGAGCCCATTATCACCTTTAGAACCAGCAAGCTTCTTATTGAAAGACCTCTATTTCAGCAGAACATGTTTAGCTTTGGAAATAAAGAATCTTGCAGCAAGAGATTATTGTTTCATTAACATTATCTATTTGTTTTCTCACAGTGTGATTAAAGAACAATTCATTTGGACCCAGTTTCCCACTATTTTTCCTTAATACAGTTATAATGAATATTCTCTTTAAATAACAGTTTTCAAAGCTCTCTCAGGACTCTGAACCACTTTTACTTGCTATCATCAGTTTACAAACTTACTGTTACTTAATCCTGGCAAGTGCTTACAAACAGAAAACCAAGTCCATTACAATATATTGTTCTCTCAAACAAATCAGTATTATTTAGAACAAACAGCTTTTAGTAAGCTCACTGTAGCTGTGCATTTCTGTCAAAAGATAATTATCCCTCAGAGAGATCAAATGGTGTTATACAGAAGTTTTAATATTTACCAGTGTAAATAAGTAACAGCTCATGAATATTAATGCCCACTCTACATGCAGAGAGGACTCCTTGGTAAGTGGTTCTGCTGCTACTTCAATAGCCAGGTCAGACACCATGTAACTGAGCAGAGCCTGCCAGGCAGAAATTAAATCTATCAGAAGAGGACAGATTAAACCCTATACGGGTGAGTTCACTCTTTCCATGACTCACCAAACTGTTTGAGGGTCACAGACTCCTGTCAAACAAATGTCCATGTGGTCAGAGTAGACACTAAAGCACAAAAGACAACTGACACACAGGGGATTTGCAGAAAGGATCTTCAGCTGACAAGCAATAGCCAGCCCCAGTGCTCTGCTTCGTCAGAGCAAAGCACAGCCAAAGAGAAAACAGGATCAGTGTGAGGCTCCTGCATCCCAAAATAAACACTGCACAATTGGGGTTAGGCAGTGTTAAAGACATGGCCCTTCAATTTTCTACAGCCAGGATCTCTCTATCATGTACTTTTAGCACTTCAATTGAACTTTGGCCAGATTTAAGAGAGGTTTGGAGCCAGTAGATAGGACTTGGTTTGAAAAATGGTCTCGTTTGTTACTTTGAAGTTTAAATATTATAGCAATATTCTTTGTCCTTCACGTTGAGCTAGTTCTAAAATAAAACCAAGGAAAATTCAACAAGCATGTCCCTAGCACCTGCAGCACAGTGTTTGCAGTCAGAGTGCAAACAGGAAGAGAACACTGCTCCTCTGCTAAATCAATATTTAACTAACAGCCTGCTCTACACAGATATGTAAACATCATACAACTGACTAATTAAAAAGCTCACCTATTATCAGGCTTGGACTTCATTAGCACACCACCTCAGAGCATCTTCCACAGACGTCTTTTGATTAACAGGGCTGCAAACTACATATATATCAGTCAATCAGATGGCCATGGCTTATCTGGAAAGCCCAGCTAGCCCCTGCCACTGCAGCTCTGTCACTACTCCCCAGAAAAGGCAGCAGCCTGAATGGGAGCCTTGTTCCCCACCACAGAGGCACTCTTAAGAGTTTTGATTAAGAGTTTTGAAAATATCCCAAAAGACAGAGGGATTTCAGATGGGTTTTCCTAACAGCAAGGCCAAAGAGGCAGCAGATCAGGATTCTGCTCATCATCTCCCCTCCCTCCCTAGAGCAAAGTAGTTTGAGGAGCTACAGGAATTCCTCAGTGGAAAGGGAGAGCCATTTCCCTCCTCATCTCTGTTTCCAAGTAACACAGGAGCCATGAGATTATATATCCCATCAGGATCCTTTAATCTGTCTAACACAATTCTAGATGTTCAAATACCTGCGGGTCAGCTTTGCATCATTTCACGTCAGGCCATTGCAGTTTTGCCCTGAAGACATTAAGACACATTGCAGGTTTTCCTACTTGGTTCTAAGAGACAAGCAGAATGAAAACAGTAAATTCATTATGTAGGATGACATTTTAAAGAAAATGTATCATAGTTACATGACAGTACAACATCTGCCCTCTTCACACCCCAAATCACCATCTTTCAGCTGGTGTTAGCTGCAGAGTGAGGAAACAGCTTCCTATATCCAAATACAATTACTGTCAAGAATCCCAGTATCCCCATCCTATTCCTTGGGATGGGGATGAAGGGGAAAGGGTTAAGATCTGACAGCAGAAATACCACATGCGTCCCTGGTTTGTCAGATTTATTCTGTAAAAATCCTACATGTCTGTTGGGGATGTTTCCCTTTGTTTTTAGAACATGTCTAAGCTGCAGATCCATTTCTTGTCTACATGCATATAGGTTATACATATGGGAAAGACAGATGTAAAAACCTGAAGTTTCTGAGCATGTAGGTCCCCAGTGGCTTAAGCCAGCCTGAGGTCATGCCACCCCACTACTCCACACTCCACACCATCCCCAGCCACTTCTTGCATGCCCCTGTAATGAGCACTTTGGGAAGCTAACAGGGGGAGAAGCAAAAGGTGGATCAGCCACAAAGCACCAGCAGTGTTTGGAATGTGGAAAATCCTATTTAAACAAACAGGAAAGGATTAAAACTCTACAAATGGCCCGAGTCCACTCCTAAATCCACTGAAGGGTATCATATCCCTAACCCTTGGCAGCAAAGAAAGCACTGACCCACCTTTGCATTTCTGCTTTTCTGGGGGACTACAAAGTACAATTCCTGGTTGTGACCCAGTCCTGCACACAGCCATCAGCGGCTCGTGCTTGGGTAAAACCATTTGTATGTGATTTTGGTGCAAGCCTTGCAGCTGCCTCTGTAAAAGCACCCACACCCATTTCCTTTACCTGGAAGCAGAGGTCACACCTGAAGGAAGTCCACGGACTCCAAGGACAATTTGCTCTCTGAACTCCACGGCAGGCTCTCCCTCTGCTGTTAACCTCTTCCAGTCCCTGGTGAACAGGAGCTGCTCCTGATGCCCAGGGAGCCTCACCCAGCAGACAGCAGCACAGGTCAGCACAGCAAAGGAGGCTGCTGGCTGTGGCCATGGGGCTTGGAGGAGCTCTGCCCTGCATCCACACACAGCCAGAGGCTGCCCTTTTGTGTAAAAAACTTAATTACTGCTTTGTAGAAGCAGGTTGTTTTAATCTCCCAATTTAGTGTTCCTAGATTAAGGTAATTCCCACAGTAATCCTGTTCCTTAAGAATCTCTAACAATCACAAAAAGAATGCAGCTTGACCAGATTCTATAACTAACTATATGAAATATAAGTGTCTATAAGAATATATATATATAAAAGGGATAAGATAACAAAATATCACTTGGGAAATGTCTCATTAAAGGAGGATTTCTAAGATATTCTTAGTGTTTTACAAGCTGTTATAATTGAATTACCAGGAAATGTTTCAGTAATACAATATATTAATGTATATTAATTACCTCATGATATTAACATGAGTACAATTTATGGAGTCACTAATTTCCACTAATATTAAAGTCACTAATATTAAAGTTGACAGAGTTACAGAGCCCTCCTGGAGGAAAAGCTTACGTGCATTCAAGAGGCGACCACTTACATCATCTGGATTATTACAGGCAATGAAAGATTAATAAATAAATTTAAATGCAAACATCTTTCAAAGAGTGCTAATGGAGTAGTGGTTTGTTTTTAATTACCTAACTCAAACATGGGGTCAATCTGGACATGACAAGAGAACAAAACATCTGAAAAGTTAAATGTCTTTATATAATTAATTCATGTGTGCAGCCAGTGCAAACGGACGATATCAGTTTAGAAAGGTTTAAATAATCACAAGCTAGGCACAGACAGATATTGTTCTTAATTCAAATTTTATTTAGAATTTAACTTTATAGTTTAAAAAGTATGCACATTCTGTAGGTATAAAAGTTTAAAAAAATACATCGATTTACTGATAAATGCTTCAGGTTAAATTTACATTTTCATTCATATCATTATATTGCAATAATTGTTTTGCATCTTTTAACACTTATAAAAATAAATTAGTGAGATTGAATAACCCATTGGAACCATGCTAAAATAATTCCTTAGAAAAGAGGGGTGAAGTTTGCCATAGCAATTCTTAATTCTTTGCTACTGTAAATAAATAACTCTTCAATTAAGCAGTATAAGGAAGTACAGGTTAGCAGAAAAGCACTTACCCACAGGGTGAATGGAAAGCCATGGTGGGATGTCAAAAATCGTACCAAAAAGATGTAAATTAATTTCTACCCTGGCAGCTGACAGCATGTGACCTCTGAAAACACCAAAACCTTCTCGGCCCCACCTGCCCAAATCCCCCCTTCCTTGGAGTGTGTATGTGACCTGTAGAGGACAAGGAATGACTCTGGATGTCCTTTTGGTCAGAAGGACTATCAAAACACCTGGATATCATTTGGTGACTATTTTTACCAGAATCAAGAATGTGTTTCCTTAACAGGAAATGTTTAATGGCTCACCATAAATGACTAGAGATAAGAGCTGCTCTGAGCAGATGGTGATAGCTGAATCTAATAAGGTCACAGTGAACTGCAATCCCACCCAAACTCCCCAGGAGTAATATCACTCCACCCATTCAACCTCACATGACAACTCTGGTTTCCATTTTTGTGAGAGTAATACAAAAAATAAAGAGTAACTGGCTTTGTGCTGAATTTGTATCTTGCATCTCCAGAGCCACAAGCCTTCAGAGAGGGCTCAAATGCATCTAACTACCAGCAGCAGCCAAGAGTACCACAAGAAGAATACATGAAACTCTGGAAAGAAAAAACGTACCAAAACATCAAAAACAAAGCAAGAGGTTATAAAGGAAAAACAAAAAATATTTCTTGAAAAGTAAGTACTTTCCAGACCTTCTTTATATGAGAAAAAACCCATGGAGGGAGAAACAAACAATGAAGGGAAAAAAACCCAAACCAAACAAACAGAGAAAGGGGTGTGTGTGTGTGTGCGTGTGTGTGTGTGTGTGTGTGTGAGAGAGAGAGAGTTAATAGTCAACACCTGCAAACGGCTCTTCCTGCAATACACAAGGTCATTTCCATTAATCATTCACCCTACCTTCTCTCTGGCCATGTTTCTGTGCATAAATCAAATGCTGTGTTACCCAAAGGGTAACCTTGTCCTGGCGTCACTGAACATGTCTTCCTGGAAAAGGAACATTTCATAATTCTGGGACCTTTCCTTTACAAAGATGGCTACAGACACATGCACATTTATACATAGATATATACAAACAAGGTTAGAAAAATATTTATTTTTGCTTGTTTAAATAATTACTGAAAAGTGTTAATACAGTAATACGTTAATATTTGTACAATTAAAACTTTATATATAAATATTATATAAAGCATTTTTCATAGCAGCCATTGCATATATAGTAAAACAAGTCTATCTGAAGTCCCTGCTGCAAAACTCAGGCCAAGCAGCGTTCATCCTCTTCTGAGAGGAACATCTGTACTGGAGCCAGGAGTTCAGGAATGAGGAATCCTGCTGCCACTGACAGCAGAGGTGTTGCTTTATCTTCTATCAGGTACTGCCCACCTAAGTGCATAGTGTTTTTAGGGAGAAATGCCACTATGTGGAATCACATCACAGTCTAAGCTTGTCTCCAACACAAATCAGAACAAGGCCTTCCAAGAGGAAGGCAGAAACATTACGGAATGGCTTCAAATGTGCTAACACAAGGTGGGCCGTGGCCTTACCACAAGGTGCTCGGGGGCACCATCACTCCTCACACAGCTAGGGAAGCCCAACAAGGGCACGGAGGCACAAGGACAGGATTTAATAACTCATATTTAGTTTGTTTTTGTTAAGTTCCCTTTCCAGGTTTCCTATGAGAGTATCAATACTTTCCTGCAGGTCCTTGAGGTGCGCCCTGTGATCCGCCGCAGAGTCCATGGCTGGCACTGGCAGGCAGCTCCCGAAGGGGTGCTCTGCGGGGCCGGGCTGCGGGCGTCCCGCGGGGCCCTCCGGCTCCTCGGCCCTGCTGCTGTCCTCGCCGCTCTCGGTGCCCTCCGAAGGGACGTCGTCGTAGTCTGCCTCGCCCAGGCAGTCCCTGGGGGCTAACAGGTAGTTCTCCCCGCAGCTGCTCCAGTCCCCAGCATAGCGGTTGCTGGACGGGCTGTCGAGGCCCGCTGGCCTCGGTCTGAGCACCCCCGACATCTCGGTACCGCTCAGGTTCAGCACCTGGGGCCTCTGCCTCTTGGGCCTCAGGTAATTCAGGCAGGACGAGTGCTCAGGAAACGCGTTCAGGTGGGCTGGTTCTTTGGCAGGCGAGTGATGAACTAGAAGAGAGAAGTTAAACCGGTCACAACTGGCCCCATGCTGCAACTAAAAGCCCGTGGCAGCTGCCCACTGTCATCCCTCGATGTCCCACAAAGACCGTGCATGAATACACGCAAACTTACGGCCAACACATTGCACACTTTTTGCCACTGTTTGATATCAAATAATCAGGAAAAACTATAGCAAAACATTAATTTCCAAAATTCATGCTGGATTCAAATTATAGCAGAGAAACCTCTCCAAAAGCAGAAACTCCCAGAACACCAATTAAATTCATTGTACCATCCTGCTCTGGGTCAAAGAAAAGCACACAGCTCAGTTCACACACTTCATCCAGGCTAAGGAGTAACAGAAAGCAGGCACTGCAAAAGAGGTTAAAACACAACAAAAGCACCACCACTGAGAAACACCTAGAGAAGCTGACAACACAGCGAGATGAGCTCTCGTGCTTCTCGTCTGCCCCAACGCTCTGTGCTACCGAAGAAGCTCCCCTGCAGTAATCTTTCTGTGCAGCACAAGCAGAGGCACACTCACCCACACGGGTTTGCTGGCAGCATTACCTGAGCTCAGGACTGCACAGCACAGTTACTGACAGGCTCCTCCGCTGCGACCCACTGCCTAAGGCAAACAGCACTGCTCTCTCACTGACCTGGGCCTATTAAGTATCTGAGCTACAAAACTTCTGGTTTTACACAGACCACTGCTTCTTGTAATGAGCAGCAGAGACTTCCTATTCCCATTCACCACTGAAAAGGCAGTGCACACAAACCCATGCAGTTCACCACGTGAGCCCCTCCTTGTTAGACTCCCCACATGCAAGCACAAAGATTCAGTCCTGAAATGCGCCCAATCCTTCTCCTTCTGGATCCACAGCTCAGGTCTCTCCAGGGGATTTCACTTTATGTCTTGCACAGTAACATGCAATAACTCTCACTGCTTTCCCCCCTTACTATAACAAAACCCCTTCTGTTTAGACTATGCTCCATTAAGATGAAGGGCCATGGGTTAACAATAACTTGCCAGTGTTACACGGTCTGACCAAACAAGGCCTATTTGTTTTCGCTTGGAAATATACGGAAATCCAAGGATTGCACAACATGTTGGTTATCAAGCTGTCTCAAACTACAGGAGATTAAATATAAGGGACCAGACTGTAATCCTTCCATTCAATCCAAGTGTGCTGTTTACACTGTGTGGTATTCACCTACTCAAGTCCCTGCATTTGTGTTTTACCTCCCTTTTAACACAATATCCTGCACAGTTCTTGCAAGCCAAGGGATAGGACTTGGCTTTTTCTTCTAAGTGAAGGAAAACTCTACTACTTACCCTACTCCTACCCTCTTAGAGCAATACACACTCCTATGTGCAGAGCTGCATCCACTTGGGTTTGCAGTCCACAGCAGCCATGCCGTAACCCATCCCCAGGGTTTCAAGATTAGTTTCTGCACAGTATTTGCTGCCCAAACATCTCTTGGTCTCCCTCTTCCTCCACCTACAGCCCCACCTCTCCTGCACAGACTCACTCATCTGACTGAAAGCTTTTCATTTTTGGGGATCAGCAGCTTTGGAGCCGCCCACCTGCAGTGACAAGTGAGCAGCAGCATCTTCAGTCACCTCAAACCCATAATGGAGTAGCAACATTTTTCCTTATGCAAAGCTCTGCAAAAACAAGTAGAAGTTGCAGACCTTTTACTCTAAGGATGTCTTCAACTCTGCCAAATTACAAGGGTGGAAATAAATTAACCCCAACAGGTCAAAGCTGAAGAGCAGGGGAAAAAAAAACCCCACACCTCTCTAATTCAGATGTGGAAACTTTAATGTCACTGGGTTTGTGTTTTCTAGTGTCTTTAGTCACCACATAAAGTCTTTACTATTTCTTTCACTATACTCAAATGCTGCCATATGGTAAGAAAGCAAATAAACTAACAAACTTCCCATTTAGCAAAGTGCCCAAATAGAAACTGTCATAATTTATTTAGATTAACAGGTGATGCCATAGAACCTCACACTTTAAGAATTCTGATGCTATTCAATCATGCCATGAATTAATGTACAGTGTCACACAGTGCAAACACACAGCAATGGTTTGACTTTTTTTCCTAGATCAGATGAAAGTACCTGGCCACAACTGAAGTAAGTAGTGAAGAACCTCTATGTGCTTTTTGAAGTCCAGGGCACTAGCAAGCTCCTCGGAGTCTGTGAAGACTCTGTTGTTATGGTTGGTGGTCTCCTGCCTCTGGCTCAGTAACACAGGGCCAAAACACACAGCCAAATTCTGGCATGTCATCTTATTTACTTCGTGGTAAGAAGCCACCAGTTTCAGGTGATCCAACAGCATCTTCAGGGTAGCCTAAAGAAACAAAATACTGCTCAGGAAACCAAACACTAGACAACAGTGGTGCTGGTCACAGCTCTAGAGAGAAAAGATCAAGGCTGATAGCTCTGGTTTTACTACCAACATCCATCAACAGAACATCTAAGTGCTGAATTAGAAAAGCTGTATTTGACTATGACAGAGCAGACCAATTAAAACAGACTTTCTGGTAAAACTCTGTTTCTTATCTGAACTCAGTTTCACATGGATGAGTTTTCTCACAGTACATCAGGAAGGGAGGAGAGGCTGCAGCAGTACAGATGATCCAGGTACATTAGAAAATAAAAAAACTTTCAATATGATGTCAGCATCTGAACAAGCTTCCAGGTAATTCCAGATACTGTGGAGGCCTCTGCCTCTCTCCTTCCCCCTTGAAGGGGCTGTGGTTTGTGGTGCTACACAGGAATGTGGCAGGTTAACAGTGCACAGCTCTCTTACACTGCACAGCACGGGAAGCAAAGGCTTTACGGCATGTACTTAAGAAAGAGGAATGGATTTGCCCAGGTAATTGCAACATACAGATCAGAGAGCTCCACAGAAGTGGAGCAGGACAACACACAGGAATTCTCATTTATCTGATCTTGTAAAAGTAGACATCACAGCCTTTCATTCAGTTCTAAAGAAACGATATAAAATGAAAACTAGAGCAAATGCAGCAATGCAGACCCTCCTAACGCAAGTGAACCAATTGATCTGATAAACAGCTCCGAGACGTTTTATATCCAGAGTGAAAATGCTCCCTTAGCTTCTGAAGCTTGTGATTTACTTGAACGTGCTAACACTACTCACCTTCTCAACCTCTGGCAGGCAATCCAGAAGGGCTGCTGTGTGCTCAGAGTCACTGGGGTCATTCTCACAACCACTAGCCGTCATTTTCAAGGGATTTTTCACCATTGCATCCAACACTGCTTCATAGAGCTGCTTGGTTATCAGGGGAGAGGGCAGCTCTCGCAGATAATCCTTTAGGACACCTAATGAGACACAACAGCTGCCTTTAACAAGCTGCAGATTCTCTTTGCAGCAGTTTTTGGGAGCATTAAAGCACATCAACTGCACTCATTACACAAGAAAATCCTCTGTGTCAGTGTCAAACCTGGCACTCAGGAGCGAGGAATGGGAGGACACCACCAAAAGGGCACAGCAAAGAGGGGCTGGAGCACAGGGCTGCTGCATGGGCAGGAGTGAGGACACTGGGCACCAGGCGAGCATCTCTCCAAGCTTCCCTCCTCCTTCAGGGAAGGGGAGGCAAGGAAAGGACTCAGAGCAGTCTACCTCCCATCCAAGGAAAGGAGCTCCTACAAACACCAAAGTCCAGTTTGATGATCCCTCCTTTTATATAAGCCTATCAGTTAGTTTCTCTTTTCTGTTTATTTTCAGCTATAAAATTATGAGCAAACATCCCAGTGCCAGGGGCACATACAGCAGAGCACATGGTGTCTTCTCACCCAGCCAAGCACAAACCAAACATGTCCTCATGAGAGAGAGCCACCAGCCCCTGCTACCCCTGGGTACCCTGCAGCCCCAGCACCCCATGCACTCCAGCTGTGACAGATGTGATTCACACCCACGGGAGGCACTGCCTGGTGCCCAGCACCGAGCCCTCCCTGGGGCACAGAAACACTGCAGCATTTCTGCAGCTGGGGTGTAATGGGGCAGAGACTGTTTCCAGGGACTGCAAAAACCAAGGAAGCACCTCATTAACACCTATTCTTTCCAAAGAGGAATTGAGGTTTGCATTCTTGTAAGCTGGCTTTGAAACCTGGCTGATACTTGATTTTGAGAGGGATTGCAGTGACTAGAAGAATAATTAATAAAACTAAAATATTAACAGCAGCCTCTGGAAAGGACATAGCAGATGCTATCCAGGAGCAATATCCAATACAACCAACAAAAAATTGAAGAAAATAAGCCTGCTTCCCAGCAGTTTTCTTTCTCCTTAAAAATTTACTTTCTGTGCCACAAATATCTACTAATTTTAGCTAGATCACAACTGCATTTAAATCCTTTGTTAGGAAGAAATGCTGGACTAAAAGAAAGAGTAAGTACCTGTTCAAAAGCAGGTACTGCAGTTAACAAAGCAGCCTGTCCTCCAAACAGGTAAAGTTTGAAAGGCAGATTGTTTTAGCAGGCCCTCCTCACAACCTTGTAAAATCTCACATCAGAGCAATTACCATCACACCGTGCTATTTAACAAAGCAACAATTTTCACTAACTCAAGCCTGTGTAACAGAGCTGTAAAATGAACTGTACGGTGTAGGCTTTGTTACAAGGTAGTTTCTAACACAGTACAGGGAACAGAAGTTAACATTTTGTCCTTCACACGCAGAATGCATGTAAGAGTTGTCTTTTACCTGTATAAATATTTTCATTTAAAAAAGAATCCTGCCCTTGCAGCAGTGCAGCTACCGAAGCTGTGCTGCAGGAGCAGCACTGCCTGAAGCAGCAGTGCCCTGATCCTGAGCTGCCAAATCCCCTCCTGCTGCAGCACGGGCAGGGGCAGCCGGGCAGAACCATCTCTGCAGACACCACACGCCCTCCAGGAGCTCACTCTGTGCTTAACGTGGGAACATCCCCTCAGGAACACAAAATATGAGAACAACCACTTTTTCCTGAAAAAATATTTCCCCTGGTGTTTTGGTGGGATTTTTTTGTTTGCTTTAAAAAGAATATGCACTTTTGGTACTTCTCCACTAAAGTGGCTAGTTTTTGTTTAGTAACTTACTCATATTCCTCCCGTCCCACCAAATATTTTTTCTTCCCTGAATTTAGAGGCTCATGTTCCCTATGTGGATTAGCTGGTTAAAATATTTATGAAACAAATGTGGGAGATGCCGGTGCTGTACAACATGGTCTGGGATATTTTCCTTTTTTCATAAGCAAAACATTAGCAAGAGATGCTGACTTCTATCAAGATCTCTGTTTCAGTTGTGCTTTTTTTGGAGGCAGAGGCTGAAATCAAAACCAGCTTAGAGTAGGAAATTATATGTTCTAATCAAATTGGCTTATACTAAACACTGGCAACTGTCTATTAATAATTATTTAGCAGGAATTCCTGCAATAGCATCCACAATCACAGGACTACCACCTGCCAAAGGACTTTCTCCAGTTCAGCTCCAGATAGCAGGATGGTTTGAGAGCCATGAATGCCCCTTGACCTTTCTAAATCCTTTTGCTATTCACTCAGCTAAATTAGCCCTCTAAGAGGCTGCTGTTATTTTTTTTCCATGAATCTACGCGTCCTGCTGCTGCCAGCCCACTAGCACATTCCTCTTGACAAAACCACACACAACAAATTTAGACAGAGAGTAGAAATTGCCATCCACTTCATTAATTCCTCATTTTTCTGACCCACTGAACTGTTAAGAATATTGCAAGCTTTATGCAGATATGAATTCACATGGATGCCAATAGACACGATGCAACAACATGGCTACAGGTCAGTTCCATGAACTGCCTGCAAGCCTCAGTGTGATCCATGAGCCCATTTCATTGTGTGTCAGCCTGTGCCAATCCTAAGAGTATTTCTCAGTCAAGATTTAATCATTAAATGTTCATTCTTTAGTCTTTGGAGTGCTGTCAAAAAAAATATTATTCATCTTTTTGGAAAGGAGCGCTACTCAAATTTCAAAAAGGACATAAGGCAGCACTTCTCTTCAAATCAGCCAAGATTTATGCTGAGGATTCATATTCTGTGGAACACATGTTTTGGCTGATAGAGGTATGAATCATGTGCATCAGCCTCAGCATTAACTAATCAGGGGAAACATTCCCTCTCAACCCAGCTCCCAAAGCACATGCAGTAAGTTTTGTGGGCTCTTTTATTCCGAGCAGTAGGCACAGTGGCTAACTCAGCTGTCCACAAAAGCTGTAGTTTCCCCTGTCAATCCACAGCAGGCAGCTTCCAATAACTGGAGCAGCTGCATTTGGTCAGTGGAAGGTACAGATGCCAAGAGCCCTTCCCTCCCTGCTCCCCCAGCCCCCAGAGCCCCCCCAGTCAGTCCCTGCAGCACAACGCTGACACAGGCACTGCAGGCACCTGCACAGCACAGCTGCAGGGCTACCAGGGAAAAGAAGCTGCTTTTCAGTGCAATTCCTTAAAACTCTTTTTCCCTTGTAAGGAAAGCAGCAGGTAAGTAAGCTCTTGCAAGAGAACGTAAACTAAGGCACACCCAAGAGACTTTCTATAAGGCGGAAAACAAAGATGTAGTCTTTTCACTCTCACAATGCAAACTCTAGATGCAAAATGATTTCATGGAACAATCTGATATTAGAAGTTCTCAGCATTTCTTCTCATTAATTTATTTGTAAAGACAAGAAAATGATCCAGTTTAAAAGATCATTTATACTTTTTACCTTTACGGTACACCTCGTTGATAAAAGACCTAAACATTCTATGGTTCTATAAATACAAGTTTCTGATGCTGAGAATGCTGGTACTTGTGAACAACATTGAGCCCCACAGCAAAATCAGCCAAGGCAAGTAAGGCAAACTGACTGGCTGCACACTCTGAACCAAGAGGTTTATGTAACTCAGTAAATGTCATCGGGTACTATCTTCTGATGACATGTTGCAGCATTATAAAATGTAATGAATAAAATTAATTCCCAGTACATTGAAATGAAACAAACCTCCAAACAGGGCATAACTCTTCTATACAGCTGGATGTTGGATATTACAGAAAGGATTTTGGCACAGAAAATTTACACCCCAACTACTGTTACATGTTCCATCCCTTGATATACAGGCAGTGAATGCTTCTGACTAATTTCTCAGAGCAACTGGCTTACTCAGTGATGCCAGAAATTAGATCAACTTTAGCTTATATCAATAGTTATAAAACTGTTCCAGTTTTTAGCAAACCAGAAAAACCTCAACAACTTACTTCAGTTCTGCAGTGCAACTCCTGTGAAAAGAGCCATGTGAGAAGCTGATGCAGACAGGCTGCCCAGGACCCTTCTTGCCTCTCCTGCAGCACAGCTTCAGTAGCTGCACTGCTGCAAGGGCAGGATTCTTTTTTAAATGAAAATATTTATACAGGTAGAGCTTGCTTGCACTTCACTAAGTGAAGGGCCACTCGAGGGAGCAGGAGAAAGCTCAGCAAGGTTTCTACAGAAGCAGTGATCAAATGAAGGCACTTTCCTGCAGCTCTAACTAGCCTGCACAATACAATGGGAATTCTGTTTCCTTAACTCCTCCAATCTCCAACGTAAAGGGGAGAACAGCTGGTCCAAGGCAACCCTGGGTCACATGGTGAGGATCCACCAGCACAGCAGAGGTGCCTGATCACAACCAAGCTTTTCCAGATCTGCTCCAATACAAATCAATGGCAGAGGTTAAACCAGCTCCAAGACCTCAGCTCCTTTCAGACTCCCACTTCCCTCTGTACCTGGGGGAGCAGTTAGTGAAAACAGGTCCTTCCATGTCCTCCCCTCCCTAAAAATCACTGCTGCTTCATTCTTACTTACATCCCCCTCAATAACTCCACTCAATCCCAGCCAGCTTTCAGCAGAAATTAAAAGCGTGTTAAAATGACAACAGAAAAAGAGTTCAAAGACAATGTCCCCCTTTTAAAGGTACATGAGGAACATGGCACAACTCTGTTGGAAGAAAAGCAAGTAAATGTGTTACCTGTTATGACATTAATATCTGGGTACTGGCTCTCACAGAGAGTAACAGCCTTGCTGTCCCTCTCAAACGCCTCTCGAAGCTCTTTCTTCACCGCTGCCGAGCCACAGAGCCGGTACAGCCCCACCACCTGCAAGCACAAACCACAGCCCTCATCAGCACTGCCTGCCCAGGGAGCAGTGACTGCACCAGAGAGCCCAGCAGCAGCAGCTGGCTGGGAATGCAGCTCCGTTTGCACAGTGAGGCTGTCCCATCACCCCATACAGGATCAGACACCTCCCAGGACACAGGGACTGGGAGCACTCAGAGAGGGATGCTCCTGTTTCCTCAACAGTCAACGTGCTGAGCAGTGTTTTATTGACATAACACAAGTTCTAAATTGGAATGGCTTCATGGCTTGCATTTATGCAGAATTGGGAAAGAAACACAGATTAAACATATATTTGCTTCTCACCCTACTTACTCAGATCATCATTATTTTTCCCGGCATAATTGTTTAATTATTCAAAATAGAATTCGAACTTCAGCAGAAAGAAGAGACAAGTGTTTAGAGCTTTATGTAATCAAAATTGCAGTCCAAATACAGTCATTAATCATTAGCAGAAGAAAAAGTCATGAAACTGACTCCATAGTAAAAATGAGGAAAGTTACAAATCAATTAATAAGCCAACACAATCCTAAAATAAGTGAAAGCATTTTCCTACAGTATTGTATTGTATAGTAAAAAAATTAAAATTTACTTTTATACCCTTAACCAGAGTTTCAAGAAAATTATGCTACTCCATTATTACACCTATAATATGTTGTTTTAAAGTTGACAAGATGCTGACTTCCATGTGTTTCAAATTATATTGGAAATTTTCTGCAAAACAGCTATTATTTAGCATGTTTGAGGTGACAGGAGTGAAACCCACACCATTCTTGAACTAAATTGCCAATTAAATAATGCACTTTCATGTACTGAAATTTTCCATTTAATCATTCTTTTTCATTTTTATCAGCACCACTTATGCAAAGTACTACTATGATCTTAC
This sequence comes from Fringilla coelebs, assembly GCF_963513975.1. Classification (NCBI taxonomy): domain Eukaryota; kingdom Metazoa; phylum Chordata; class Aves; order Passeriformes; family Fringillidae; genus Fringilla; species Fringilla coelebs. Next base: position 14,463,814 of record NC_140067.1, read on the forward strand.
AAAACAAATTCTTAGAAATATTAATTTTATGTTAACTAGCACTATCGGCAGGTGTACTGAGCAGTAAAAGATTAATTCAAAACTACCATGGACTCAAGACAAAAAATTATCCAAAACCAAACCAAAGAACCCCACCTGTACTGTCTTAAGACCATGAGAATGAAGGTATGCAAGCAAACATATTTTCCTGATCGTATATTAATTCCTGTTTAAATAAATGGAAAGTTACCCAATGGAATTTGTACTCCCCAATCTCAAGACTGAGTATGACCTAGTATATGCCTAAGATAATTTCTTTTAAAGTTTACTAATGCCACATCTGAAATCTCCACATCTGGTGGAGATTATGCACCATGACAGTATTTGCAGTCTATAGGAAAGTCAAAAATGTCAGACAAGCATGTGGTTAAAAGAAGAAGTTAAGAGTGTATTTAGCAGTTTTGGTTCTCTTTGTGCAAATACAAAAATAGATTTCATGTTCAAAAGCATCAAGTACACTCAGATAACTCAAATCTCAATTGCTTCATTACCAGCGTTGCCTTGATTACCCAAGATCATTTGCATGACTAGGTGCTAATAAGCCCATAATAAAGTGCTGAAACCATAGGACACATATACTAGAAAGAATAAAACTTCTCTTTTCCAATGATTGGATGGTAAGAGAAGTATCCACAAGAAAAATCACACAGCTAATACCAGCGATGACTTTCAGCAAAAGAGCCATGTGGAAGTTCCATTTCCCTCCATAGTTCATGACCTGGGTTATAAACAGCAGAGCTAATCTCATCACACCTGCAAGCATATCCAACCTGTCAGCAATTTAAAATAGTAACACTGGTAGGTGTGACTACTTCTCAATTTCACCTGAGTGAGAACAGGTGCAAAAGACAAGAAGGGCTCACGCACGCTGCGGAACAGCAGGCAAGAGTCCTCCCACCAGTTTCAAATTAATTGCCGTGGGGAACATCTGAGCTTAGGACTGTGCATAGCCCTTCTTAACAGACCTCTTGTCTAGCACCCATAACCACTGATTTTTTTCCATACCTCATTTCTCACATATATTTTTATTCATTAGATTACATCAACCAATAATGGGATGAAAAAAAGACAAAGTACTTTTGCTTTGCAGCACTCCCAGTTTTGAGGACAACCTGAAGAAAGACAAGGAGCGGTGGGGTGGGCAAAGAACTAATTCAGCCCCTCAGGGACTCATCCTAATGCTGTGTACAAAGTGGTGACAGAGATGGGTCTCAGGCACACTGCCTTCAGACTCCACCAAAAGATGGGCTCACTGTGTCCCTGCATGGAGTGTCTCACTATTGGGTTTGAGCAAACAGTGAACCGTATCGTTCTGGCATTCAGATGTGTGCCCCTACAGACTGACCCATGTCTCAGGGGTCAGACATTCTCAAGTTCTCAACTGATCTCTGCTTTCTGAAGGTGACTCTACACACTGGGGGCTGCAGGTTTGTTTCACAAACCCCACTCCTAAAGCTCTGTTAGGAGCAGTTCCTGTGAGCAAGTGTACTTCTCCTCTACAAAGGCCAAGCTGGAAGTGCTGACTGCACACAGTCCTGTTATTCTTCCCACATTACAATAGGCAGTGTTCACCACACACAAGCAGCAAAGGAAAAAAAAAATTGACTTGTAAAATGTTTTTAATTTCTTCCATTTCCACTCACTATTTACACTGCAACAACAGCTATCTCAACATAGAAATATTGACAAAAGAGATGAAAATATGCACAGTACCTGACAGCCTCTCTTTTCAATCTCCAGAATGCATTTCTGCAACAAAAGCGGCACCATCAAGCCTGCATTTTCCTTCTCTACAACTTTCCTAGCGTCCACCCCAAACATCACAGGCTCACGGTATGTGTCAAGGCCATCGAGAGAGTTCTCCCACTGCTCCATGAGTGACAGCTTGACATAAATAAGCCCCCTGGGCTCCAGTTTGACAGCCAGCTGATGTGTTTTGGTGACCCGAAAGAGAGTGGGAAGAGCCACAGTTCCATGACAACACACTCTGTTTTTCCGTGGGGTGGGTTCCCAGCTGAACACCACCAGCTTTAAGTGCTGAGCATTTTCGATTTCTATGTTGAATGTGTGGTCCATGTCAAGAAATGTCGTCCTACATGTGAGCAGGGCAGTCCTTGCTTTGTTTACTGAGTCAACCTGTATTGCACAAAAGACATCTTTTGAGTCTATTCGTGGTGGCTTTAAGTCTTCAGCACCATAGAAGTGAATGCTCATGAGTCCAGAGATGTACTGAGAGCACTTGGGTTGATCAGAAAAGTTGTAGTGTCTGAAGGCATCAATATCTATTTCGGGTTTACCACTGTTATTTGGAAGGCTCTCCTTTCCTTTCCCACACTTGGTGTCATGTCTGTGTTTACCTGATTTTGTTATAAGTTCAGGAGAGTCACCATCACTGAGGTAACCACCTTTGTTGAAGGATTTGGAGCTCCTCGAGCTCTTCTTTTTGTAGGTGTGTTGTGAGGACACACTGCTGTCAAGATGGTAACGGCTTATCACATTCCTGCTGGCAGCTGTGGCTGAGTTTCCAGAAGAAGGCAAAGACACTGTATGGCTTGTATCCCGGCAGCTACTTTTCAGCAGGGAAGGAGGATTATCTGAATTACTATGGCTTGAACTTCCCTTCACACTCAGCTTCCTGCTCAGCTCTGGCAGCTTTTTCATTTTCATGGAAAGCTTCCTCACAGTCCTGGGAGATTTAATTCTATCAGGGAAAGGCCAGTTGATTGATCCGCTTTTTTTCAGGGGACTGGGACTTGGAGGAGAAACTTCTGTGGAGGGTATATCAGGCTTGCGTGCAAGAGCAACTCCAAACCCTTTAGAAGAAAAGAGAAGGAATAATCATTTTCAAACCACAATTCCTGGCAATGAAAAAAAAAACATTTCAACTTGGGGAAAACATGTACGATTTGTCATAACCTGATAGGTACAGTTCATTCAGACACCCATCACTCATTCAGTCAGATGTTCACAAGTGGTCAAAAAGCTGTGCTCTGCTGACTTGTTCAGCCAAATTTGGCAATTCATTGTCAAAAGCCAGATTTGTTCTGCTTTATGGAGATGAAAGGGCCAGAAACTACATATAAACAAATGAGCAATTGCACCCGCTGCATTCAGCTCGACCCATTTGTGCCGCCTCCCCCAGACAAGCACACACGGCCACATTCCTGGGGCACAAGTGCAAGGAAACCAGACTGAAAAAATCCTGGAAATATGGCAAAGGCACCCTTGTCTACAGAGCAGTTAGCTACACGGCCAACACATCAGCATTACCACTCCTCTTATGTCTAGAGGAAAGACACTTGTCTCTAGTAAAGAATGTGGCTCTTTGTGTCCCTCTATTACCTCAAAGAGCCCTAAATCTCTCCTGTGCAGATGCAGGCAGTCTCACACCTTTTCTTTCATTTTTCTCAGCTTCTCCTTTCTACAGCATGATGTAAGATTTATTCCTTCCAAAAGCTGCATCCTGCACTGCCTCATTTCACTGCCTGCCAGCAACTTTCCATGTTTCCTGGCACTACCACCCCACAAGAGACTTTAAAGTTAGACAGCTCCCAAGTGACATCCTAACAGCCTCACATGAAATCGCCCCCCTTTTCAAGGTACCAAAAAGAAAAAAAAAAAAGTAACAGCAAGCACTGATGCTAAACAGAGCAAAAGAAAAAAAACCAAACCAACAACAGTTCCTCAATTCAGCAGTAAAGAACAGCTAATTAAGGAACACAATTAGACATAAGCCAGTACTGCACACAGGCAGGAACCTGTGGCTCACCTCATGCTCTAATACCCAAGGAAATGCAAATACCAAGTTTTGCTCAAGTCATTCTCACTTTTACCAGCATGAGGCAGTAATAACTGCAAGAAAATTGATCAATTTACCTGAGTTAAGAAACAATTCGGGGGGAAGCTGAGGGCAGAATGATAGATATTAATAAAATTACATTATTACTTTCACTTAGAGTCACTTTTCCTCCCCTTAAGAAACAAAGAGTGCCTCTTGCCAGCAACAGCCATGCCAATCGCCATTTTCAAATGTTAGCAGCTCCCAAGAGGACTGGGTAGCCTTGTCTGTGCAGGCTGGGGTTCTATAAAACCCCTAAACACACCAACCCTGAGTGAAGCAATTAGCCCAGGCAGCTCACAGACTCAAACACCTTTATCCCTCCATCATTCCCCTTTGCTAGCCAGGGAAAAGGAGACTGCTTACAGCATATAAAAAGAAAGAAAGAAGTGTTGTTTTCACAAGACGCTTAGTAAACCATACTTTAAAGGGGTTTCTCCTTCAGATTTGCCAAAGACTTACTACTTTAATTCTAAACTAATCACTTCAAGCCCACAGCAAGTAATTCTTACAAGTACTTTGTGCATTGAAATTAATTCTCACCATTGAACTGTAATGTACTTTTTATACTTCACCAAGCCTTAACAGCTAAATCAGGCAATCTGGTCTTTGACCAAAGTCATCTGCTGTGGTTTTGGTTCCCTCGCCCCCTTCCAAGAAAAACCCTACAAAGGCTAGCTCTAGTCTCAATAGAAGTTTGGATTAAGTAACTTTTGCAGACAGTGGCTTAAAAGAGTATCTTTATAAAAGGAAGTTTCAGTTACGAAGAATAATGCATAGAATCTGTTTTCCAGAGGAACAGAAGAAAATTCATTTAATCCTGCATCTCATAGAAGTAGTTCCCTTGCAGGGGAAGGGCTATTTCTAGCACGCCTGCTGTGCTTTTCTGGCAAGCAGCTAGTTAGAAATGTGGTGTTTGATAAAGGCAGACAAAGCCTTCCCTTGTACTGCAAATCACCGCACGGTCCCACTGGTGGGCTGGCGAGGAGCGCTCTATAGCAATCACTGCCACACTGCAGCCTCTAACATTAATCTCCCTTTTCTGTCAAAACTCTTTGGCACAGGCTTGGAAAAGCAGGCCAGCAAATTAAACTTCCCCCCCCCCCAGTTCATTAAAACCAAAGAGTCAATCTAACACTATGACTTTTATGTGTCCAACTTCTGCTGCGTTCAGCAGCAAACAGTTCAAGTGAAATATGTGGCTGGAGGAAAGTTAACAGTGCAGTATTATGCAGGATGGTATTCCCATCAGCACTGAGCCACATGTTGTTCCACTAAAGCCAGCAATGTGCTGAGGTATGCACGCAATTTTAAAAGAGTGTACATGACAACTCTGAACAAGCTGCAGGAGGAGTTGTAGCACAGTCCAGTAACACTTCACTTCCCAGCCTACCCAGCTTTCTCACAAGGGTGACAGCAAAACTGAATTGCACCTCTTTTCTCATCCAAGTTACAAGACTGTGCTGCGAACAGCAGCTAGACATTAAAAATATCCTTACAGAAGGGTGAAAGGAGAAGGTAAAAGGTAAGAGGCACCTGTTGCAGCAGGATAGTGTGGGGATGGTCAGTTTTAGATATACAGCTACCATTTATATGTGTATGAAACATTTATCTTTTACAGTGAGGACACTCAATCCCTGGAAACAACCAGGGACGTGGTAGAGTCTTCACCCCTGCAGGTTTCCAAGCTACAGCTGCATGGGGCGGGGTAGGTGGTCTCACTTAGGCTCCTCGTTCCTCTGAAGGGTGAGCCAGATGATCCTCTGAAGCCCTCTCCAGCCTGGGCTGTTCTATTATACTGGCTTTAATACATTTGCCTTCTGCCTTCTGACACTTCAGCAGTAAGAATACAGGAAAAAAAAAAAAAAAAACTTTTTGAGAACAATGCAATCCAATGACACCCTAAGTAACTATGTGTAACATCAGCTGTTGGTTCAGCTTGAGTAGAAAGCCATCTTTTACTTTGCTCAGCACTGTGGCTGTGTGAAAGCATAAAGCCTTTCCATGGCCACAGAAACATGACGAGCCCACAGTGCCTCACAAACCAGGCTCCTCGGCCAGCCCAGCCATCCAGGTGCCCACAGGACAGTCACTAGCATCCCCGCAGTCAAGCAGACCCCTACACAACACTGCCACAAGGGAAGAGAGGGCTCAGACTCAAACACTTACAACACAGCCCCTGCCAGACATGTGCAGTGATCTAGCACAGTAAACATGCTTGTCTGACCCTGTTTAATGCTGTTTGTATGTGTTTGGGCACATTTATCACTGTCACATCCATTGCCAGCAACACATGCTGTTTTACAGGCACATTTGACTACCCTGTTATATATGTCACATTCCCCATTGCTTAAGATAGGGTTTCTGAGTTAAAGTTACTCAGAAAACCTGCAATTTATTTTTGGGGAACAAGTTGAGGTGACTAAGTTGGTCAGAAAGCTATCAGTTGCTTTCTACACCAAGCTATTGGTGTAGAAGTATCAAACAGCCACTCTCACACCTAATGGAAATGCTGAGTTAATGTATTAAAAGTGAAAAAGCAGCAAATCAAAATAGAAGAGCCCAAATATCTCAAAACCGTTCCTGTAGCAAACAATAGGTGCAAGAGGGCTACTGGTTTTCTGTGGTAGAGAGATACTGATCTGGATCTTCAACTGACACACTGCACATCAGCTCTACTGATGTCAAAGGCTGTTAAGTTTCTCAGGTGCAGGCACAGTTCTAGACCTGTTCTGATATAAAACTTCAGAGCAGAGCTGTAAATGGCATTGAGAGAACAACTCATGATATATCAAACTGAAACAACTTCAATTAAGCATCACCTCTATCTACATCAGTAACTGGGCAAAAGAAAATTAAAAAACTAAAAAGCACTTTTAAAAACTGCATTAGAAAGCAATTATTTCTATGTAAAATCTTAATTACTTATCTAAATTAATGGAAGAATCTCTGCATTTAAGACGTAAAGTCTTTTTTACCTATTTATAAATTATTACTTTGACCAACACAGTCCTTATCTCACATACTGCTTCAGAATCAAGGAATGGAGAAAGTATTAAAATGGTAAAAAAAATAATCTTGGAATTTTGTAAAGATAGTTTGTTTTCTTTGATTAGACACTGATACTAATAAAACTGTGATGAACTCATCAACCAAAGGATCATTTTTATAGGAGCAAAAGACAGAAAATACATTGCTTAAAATTGATATGGGAGGTGGTTACAGCACACCCCCTCCAAGGCACGAGAGGTGAAGGGGGTGACCAGTGCCTGCTCCTCATCCTGGTGGTGATCCTCAGAGCATCCACCATGGGGTATCTCACTGCAGACAGGAGCAAGCAGGTGTAGCAGCACTTTACTGACCAGATTTAAAGAGTTCAGCATCTCCAAAGCAGCGTGAGTTTGCTGCAGATATTTGAAACATTAATGACCCTGCACACGAACCACAGGCGGCTCTGCTCAGACGCTGGAGCTGCACCAAGGCACTCCAAGGCTGGAGCACCGCGGCGATGCCAGGCACTGCCTGCCCGGGCTGCTCTCACAAACATTTCCTCTCCTCACTGGGTCTTTCACAGCATGAAAAGCAGCTCTGCCCCTATTTTCCCCATCAGAGGATATAAACATTTACTCAGGATAAATCAGAAACTGAAAAAGGCAATAACTATTTTGATGGAACTGCTCCCACTCCACAGTGTTACATCTTGTTCTCTCACCAGGCCTTTATGGCATTGTCACCCCATGAAGCCAAGACAAATGCATGAATAAGCCCCTGACCTCCAAAAGCACGTGCACAAACTCCCCAAAAACCCACCTAAGAACTGGCTTCACTTCTGCAGGAGAAAGAGGGAGCAGAGGGACCTTTCTACCAAATCCCTAACCATTCTGGTATCTCACACATTGCGCAAGTATTTCACATCAATGCACTGCTGTACTGTGAAACCAAAGCTCCCTGCACTTGAAAAACAGGTAAACCACAAAGCATCTTCCATCTGGGAAATAAGCATTAAATTTCAAAAATAATATTTGTAACATGTGGAAGGAAAGGTGTAGATAGCATCTGCTGCCCAGTATACTCTATGAATATTGCTGGAAGTTTGCCTGCAACATGTAGCATGCAAAATATTTGCCTACATTGGCCCCAAAAGATGTATTTGGAAACCAGGATAATGGTCACAGCCTTAAGTGGAGAAAGAACCCTGTAGTTTTAATAGGAATTAAGCCAAGTTCCAGTTGGCACACATTAGGGTTAAGTGAGAACACGGGATCCATCTTCACTTGCCATAACATTGGAAAGAAATTGTTTACAGTGATTCTTACCAGGATTTTCCACCCAGACAACTAACTCAAGTACATTTTTAGTAGCAAAAGCACAATCCAGATCCTGGCAACCTTCAATGACCGGTCCTACCCGGATGTTGCTCAGATACAGATACATGAGATGATTCCACTCATTAGATAGGCACTTATACCAACAGTTATCCTCCCCAAAAGCAAAAATATTGCAAATTCTTCAGAAGGCACTATTCAGAGCTCTGTGGTGTAAATCTGTCTCAGGAGCCAACATTACAAAGGGATGCTTTTCTTCAACAACTTGCAGGTGATATACACATCATCTATCAAAACACACAGTCATGAGTTCAGTCCTAAGGAGTTATAAAGAAAATTTACTTCAACATTTTACAGTGAAAAAAAAATTCCCATATTGCATTTGTAACAAAAAAAATATTTCTATTTTTCAATCATAACCATTTTGTCTGTGCAAGGAGACACATAATTAAAAACAGCATCCAGGGTTCTTTCCACTTAAATTCTTCTCCCACAGACCTAGGAGCTTAAGCTGGGCTGTTTCTACATTATTAACTTGGAACCAAGTTACCTTCTTACTCCTACCTTTTGAATACGTGCAATAAAAAAAATACAGGATTTTTTTCCCCAAGCTTTGCTATAAGGGTGCCTTATTTCTAATCAGTTTCTTTTTTAAAGCCAACAAGGCAAGAATTATTCACTAAGGAATTACCTGACAAATCCTATTAACATAAATGGCATTTACTGTAGAAAGTAACCAGATTAATACCAGGAGCTAGCAGTGTAAATTAAGACTATGGGACAAATTAGCACCTCTACAACTATGATCCATTGTACTAGTAACAGTTACAGGAAATACCTATTTGGTGCTCTGTTTGGAAAGACCCACAGTTAACAGAATTCTATCATTTATTCTTTTCATAAAGAAATCTCCTGTCTAATAAAGACTCAAAAAAGCAAGCAAAAAGAAAAAAAAAAGGCATTACTATTTTCTCTCTACAAAGTTGGAAATCCAAGTAAGGCAAAAGTGTCTATAATTTTAAAGGTAAAATTGTTTCCATTGTCCAAACAAGAAAACAGCAAATGACAAAATAAACAAATACATATATATTCTTGGATTTTGTACTGCCCCACTTTTTTTCTGTCTGTGCTTCCGGAAATCTAACATTTAGGCTCCAATGCTAACCAGTATTGACATATTATATATGACATCAATAAGAAAGGTAAGCAGACTTTTCCCCAAAGCTTTAATTTCTTATTTGACAAGAGTTATTGCTTAATGTACTCAGCTCTCTACAAACAGAGACATCCATTTCATACCAGCTATATAATTCAAACAAGGTCCTAACACTATAAATAAAGTGAAATTTGCCATGGTGCCTTTCATGTAGTAATTTTATATGGATGAGCTGTCATTTCAAATTTGACTGAAAATAACTGTAGATACTTTAACTGGATTAAAAAGAACTAAGCCACTTCTCCATAATAAAGCCAATTACTAAGCAGCAGGGATCCACTTCATCATCAATTAATCTATTCAATGTGATCACCACCCAACACATGTAGAAGGAGAGCTGCATTTGAAGTACCTTAATTAACTAAAAGCATAACAAACAATCAGGTGAAATTCGTAACTTCTCTCCCAGTTTCAGGGAACTCTTGAAATTGACAACTTTGCTTTCAGAAATAAATGCATCTTCAGTATGAAAAGAGATCTGATATTTGTCTTCTTACAGAAAGGGACTAACTTCTTTAAAAAAACAAATAATCACCCACGTATGGAGAGATTAACCAACTAAATGGAGGTCAAGCAGTCTGCAGGACACACACGGCCTTCCTAAAGAGCCACACTTAGTGACCTCTACAAAGCATCTAGAGCCCCAACAATGACAAAAATCTACCAAAGAACATATTATCTCATCTGTCTTGCAAGCAAATAAAACTGGTCTAAGTATTTAAAGCAGCTATAAAGTGAGCTATTTGCAATAACTCCCAAAAACTTTAACACACTTTGCAACTAAAAATATGCTTGTATCTGCAGCATTTCCATGAAAAGAACAAAATGTGAGCCCCCAGAAGACCAAGAATTTTTTCTTCTGCTGTTAACAGCAGTTGCTCTGGTTCTTTGAAAATAAACCCTGTTCCCAGAAGTAATATCTCTACACCAGGAATCCAGGCACAGCAGCTCCCAGTACAAAGGAACATGGGGCCAGGATGGTGAGGCTGGATGGGGACAACCCAAAAAGAAGCCCCTCCAGAAGGCGATGCACACCTGGGCTCCCACACCAACGTTTCAGGTCTTTTCTGATCAACCAGGCAGAAATACAGGCTCTTAAATGTCAGTGTAAAGTGTAACCTTTCTCCAAAGAAAGGAACCTGGAATTCCCTGTCTCCTGAACTTTACGCTGTTTCTAACTTTGAACAGGACACTAGAGTTAAGGTCGAGATAATACGAGGCACGTAAGTAATTAAAAGTAATACCTTTTTGGAAAGGGTTGGGAGAGTTTTTTCTGCTTACTTTTGTTTGGTGTGGTTTTATATTTGTTTGGGGTTTTTTAACAGACTGGGAAAAATCCTTAATATGATGCTGGATTCACACACTAATGGAATTATGGAAACGAGACTATCAAACACTCAGCCAAAGATAACAAGGAACAAAGAGGCTGCCTTCTGAAAGTGAAAACCACTCTTCTCCAGTCTATTAGATTAGCCTGAGACAGTCAACAAGACAGTAATTACAGAAAGCGACGTGATGAATAGCATTTACATGGTCTACCAAAAGGTCTTTATTAAAAAGTCCCAGACAGCAAGTAAAGAAACTTCTGCAGACATTAAGTAGCTTTGAGGCAAGAATCCAAGGCCAGGGCTAGACACCAGCTGACAAAGGAAACCCACTGTGTCCTCACATTACCAGGCTTCAGCAAGCTCATTTTGTAAAACCTTTGTCTTCAGTGAGGTGGGGGCCAAAGAGAACCCAGGCCAGCCCCACCTGGACGTGCCATGAACAAACTGACTGGGAAACAACAGTGCACCCCTGAACTTAGCAGGCATCAGTCTCACAACCTGAGTCACTTTCAATGCACTTGACATGCATTTCCACCCAAACTTAACTTGATAACGTAAGAGGTGGAGAAAGAGAAAAGAGACGTAACAAAGGTTTATCATTCCCCTAACATACAAGAGGTCCAAACACTTATGTTTCTGGGCAGTCTTACCTGTGGAAGGACACTTGAAGGCAGGATTGTCCTCTGCTGCTGGCACGGCGGGAGCCTTGCAGGCCAGCCTGGGCAGGGGCTGCTGCGGGTGCTCCCCGGGCTGTACGGCATCCGCCGGGCTGCCCTCAGCGGGCTGGGCCCCGCCGCTGCCCGCGGCATCCGCGCAGCGTGTGGCACCCTCAGGGGGACTCGCGGCCCCCCCAGAGTCACCCCCAGGATGGGCTTTGTACCGAACCGACGGGGAGCCCACAGCAACAAGGCTATTCACAGCAGAAGGGGGGACCCCGGGCAAGTCGGGCTCATCGTCTTCAGGGATGGGGTTGTACCATATTTCTCCTTCATCATCCGCGTCGCCGTCCTCGCCGCAGTCGGGGCCGGCGCTGCCCAGCGCGGCCGGGCTCGGCAGGGCGCAGCTCCGCTCCCGCCCCGCGGGCGGCCTGCAGGGAGCCCAGGGCACTGCGGGCTCGGGCAGCGGCACGGGAGACCTGGGTACGGGGACCACGGCCCCGGGCACTTCCTTACAGGCATTTTCTTCTTCCAGAGGAGGAGGGGGCCGTCGGTGGGTGCTCTGCTGCAGCCAGCTGCGTTTCTTGGAAACGGTGATGCTGTTCACCTGCGGCCTGTGCTCGGGCACCTCGCTGGCCTGGGGGCACTCGGGCTCCTTCCTGCTTCTCGAAGCTATGTAAACATTTTCTATGAAATCTGTTCCCAGAAAGGAAGGCAAAAAGAGAGGGAAAGACAAATGTTTAGAATATCGTTTTGCTTTTGACAGATGAACACATTTGCTGTTGTATAACACTTGCATCAGACCTCATCCGAAAGGACAAAAGATAAGGTGATATGAGCACAAAATTATATTTCAGCCCATCAAAGCAGAATGTGCACGTAGCTAATAAAGAGCCAGGCATGTTTGGCTGTATTTTTAACACCACATAATTTAGATAAATGGCAGTGAGATAGCTCTGCTGAAAGGTCATGCATACTTCCACAGAAATGGCTGTTTTTTTCTGCCAAGTTCAGGTGCAATTAGTTTGAAAAGTTACTACACAGTCCTTCTCCAGTTTAGTTATGCCAACGAAGACACAGTCCAAATGTACTGCTTAAATGGCTACAAAACTCCCACATCTATTAATTTCTAGATTTCTATATAAATAGAGGTGACAATATGTCTTACACAAGAACCTCCAGAAAGGACTGTCCTTACCAGCTTTATCCTTCAATTAAGACAGAATCATCCCCTGATTTCGGGGGAATAAAACAAAACACACCATCATGAAAATAAGGGAGGAGAAAGAAGAAATGTAGAGAAATTCTGAACAACAAAAATTTCATGCAAGAAGTAAGCAAATTCCACTGCCTGTTCTCAAAACTTGCGAGTTTCATTGAAGCAACAGACAAACATTTGATTGTCCATGAAAAGTGTTGCTCACACCTGAGCCCCCTGTCAGAGCACAGCCAAGCTCCACTCAGCAGCAGTGCCGTACCCCCCTGGCTGCAGCACATCGGGGAGCTGTGACCCCTGTACTAGGACTGGAAGAAAAGCTGCAAACACATCCAAATTAAAATTAGGGAGCACGTCAGACAACCCTCATGCTGCTCTGCACACGAGGACAACCCACACTGGCTCTCTCAGCCATCAAGGCTGAACGGGGATAACTGAGTTCACATAAAACAGACAACCTCTTTTCACATGAAGCCCTCTGCAATTGGAAATTCCAGATGGAAGAAGCTATTCATTACTACTTGAACATTATTCTTAGCAAAGAATTATTTTCACACCAATAATGGATGTTAAAATATGGGCACCTTTCTGGAGGACTCATGGAGCAGCTCCGTAAATCCAGCCAAGTTTGCTGTAGAAAGGGAGACATGAAAAAGACTCATTTGAACACCTTCCCTTTGACCCTCTTTTTAGGTTTGTACTTTAATGATAGAAGAGATCCTTGATAAGATCTGAAACACCACCATTTTATTTGATGAAAGATTCATCATTTGGTGATTTTTCAAAAGCATAGTTTGCTTGTTCAGCTAAACTGCAGTATTATCACTGTTTGTAATTTGAAGAAATAACTTGTTTCAAAGAATTAACAAAATTAATCATGCTCCTTTTGAAGCCTTTGCACACCTCCACTGAAGTGCTTTGCTATACTTGGGGCCCAAGTCAGTCAGGTAACAGAGTCTGAGGAAAACGTGAATGCAGATCTCTTGTCAAAGTTTCAGTGATTTGGCAGCAATCATACTCCTTCCCCCACCCACAGCCTAGAAATGGAAGCATGTCGTTGTAATGGTTCCTCCTTACACACTGTCGCGCTACAATTTCAAGTAAGAACTAACCAAAAGGATAGCTCTGCAATGGGTACAGGGCTATGCCTATGTTTCCAAGAAGTCTCTTTGGGTCAGGGACTTCTCGGGTAGGCATCCTCCCAAAGTCCTTGCTTCATTCCAAGGCTGGTTCCTGCTCCGATGACATAAATAGATAGAGCATCCGAGAGCTGTATTTCCACAAACAAAAATATCTGCTACTTCCTGCTTTGCTGTGGAAACACGGGTCCTTCCGCACTGGTTAGGGCAGCCTGCAATTCCCAAAACAACAGCTCCTAAGCAGTACAGTTTGCCTAAGCATACACCCAGGGACACATCTGGTGTGAGCCTCAGGCTGCTCTCCAGTCCCAGCAGCAGAAAACTGTTTTCAACATCCACCCAGGTATCTCCATAACTAGCCATCTGCAAAAGCTTAGTGCAGAACCATCAATAAGCACAAGCCTCCAGCCTCCTCCACCAAGGCTGCCCACGGGGACACTCCACCTTCCACAGGACTCAGGACGATCCCCACTCTCACCGATTGGAAATGCCCACGGAAACGCGTCCAAATTATACACTCACACATACATCTCCCAACTGCAGTTTCTGCAATTGCTAGCAGTATTTGCAAGCACTGCTTCCCCTTTATTCGAACTTGGCCCTGATCCTGAAAGCCCTTATGCCTGTGTTTATTTTAGTTACAAACTGGTTCACATGCAAGTATCTGCACAACCAGTGGTTCAATATCATAGAGCCAGTTTTCAATGTTGCTAGCTGTTACAGGAGTGAGTCAATTTTAAACAAATATAGAGCTCTGAGAGACCTACAGGTCAGGAACATACTTTTTGTTCTAGAGCAATGCTTCATTCAGAAGAATGCTGCCTACTATTAGCATTTTCACATACCTATTTAATATTACATTTAATATAGTTAAGACTTGTCTCCACACAAATACCAAAAACAAAACCAGTTCCTTTTCAAAAGGCTTCAATATGGTGTTCAAAAAAAAAAAAAGTCAGATATTTCCTTCATCTTTCACTCCATTGACAAAAAAAAAAGAGATAAATCAGTATTTCAAGTTAAACTGTAATAGTACCAACACGTGTATGCTCAGAAATCAAAGCTTCAATGTTTCAACTCAACTGCAGGCATAGCTGACCTTATGCCAACTCCGTGGGCACAGAAAATACTTCCCCACGATACCATGCCTTGCTTTGCAGATTGCATGGAAGCAGGGAACAGCTTTATCCAGCCTCTCCATATATGGATCAAACAACTCTCAGTTCTTCTGGCTGATATTTAAACACGTTCTCTTTAACTACGCTTCCTAACAAAAGTGTAAGATATAACTACTATATGGTCAAATGGAACAACGACAAAACTGAAAATTGATCTTTAAGATTTCGAGTGCATCTTTAAAAAGCAAACAAACCAACCAAGCCCAGCGGGCAAACAGCAGCCGAGGAGTGACAAGCAGATGTGGGAGACAAGACAACGAGCAGGGACGCGCACACAGCGCTGGTCGAAGCCCCAGGAGCTCTCGCTTTCACGCGGAATTCCCGCTCCCAGACGAAGCGCAGGTACCGATGGCACGCTGCCGCCGCCGAGGACCGATCCGAGACCCAAGCTCCCGCCCGGCCCCGGCGCGGCGCCCCGGGCAGCGGGCACGGAACATCCCGGTGCCGCGGGAGCCCCCGCCCGGCGCTGGCCGGCAGGTGGAGGAGCGGCCGCGGGCGGGCAGCCGGAGCCTCGGGGCCGAACACTTACCCTGCGGGGCGCAGACCCCGCCGTGGCGGTGCCCGGCGCCCGCCGCCGCGCCTCGCTGGGACCTTCTGCCCCGCAGTTTGGAGAGCGTCCTGCGGAGCGGGTCGGCCATGCCTGGCGCTGCCTCCGCGCTCAGCGGGCGCTGCCCCCCGGCCCGCGGGAGCGCGCAGCCCCCGAGCGCCGCGGCGGCCCCGCCGGCAGCCCCGGCCCCGACCGCCCCATGGCGCCGCCGCCGCGCGCGCCCGGCCCCGGCTCCGCCGCGCACATACTTGGCATAGCTGAGCGGGGTGAGAGGGCGCCCGCGCCGCGCATGCGCCACCGCCCCGCCCCGCCCCGCCCCGCCCGCCCGCGCGGGGTCGCCCCGGGGGAACCGGGCTGGCTGAGGGGCGGGCCGTGCCCGCCGGGGGAGTGCCGACCCCCGGAGCCGAGTCGAGCCGGGGCCCGGGAGTGCCCGACCCCGGAGCCGCGGCAGGGCCCGGGCCGTGCCCGCCGGAGGGGCCCGGCCCCGGGCGCTGTGCGGGCACGGACTCCCCATCGGTACCCCGTTCCCCACGGCGGCCCCCAGTGTCATCTCCTTCGGCCGCCATGTGCGTAGCGTTTCTTGACAACGACCAAAAGAATCGCAGCATGTTTTATATAGTTATTTTCCCTTGTAGTTGGCTCCCCCCGTCCCCAAAGAAACAAGTCTGTGGGCTGAAAACCCATTTCTGCCCCTGGGCTCGGGCTGTGCATGTGGCAGATCTCCGTTCCCGGCAGGTTCGCCGCAGGTCCTGGCGTGCGGGGACGGAGTTGGCCTCGCTCTTAGCAGCTGTTACTATCGCAGCCCAAATGCCACGCCGGTAGAAGACAAACAGCATTAGGACAGGGCAAATAATGTGCTGAGGCTGCTCGAGTGGGCCAAATTCCAGTTTTGGTATACGTGCTGCTCAGCTACATCCTGCATTGGTTCCATTAGCAAATGCACAGCCCTTCAAAACCGATCTTAGGAGATGATACGGCATTGATTTTTTACCAAGATAAAGTACTGAAACGGATTCGTTGGTTAATGTGTACCTGAGTCCACATCTCCTATATTTAATTTCATTATAAACAGCTTCAGGAGCTTTTGCAGCTTTTTACGTGGCATAGCTTACAAACAATCTGCAGTACGCCTATCTTGTGGTGGGTGAGAGCAGAGGACCCACTGCCATCTCCAGCCCGTTGGCTGTAGGTTGGCTGTCACCTCGCTGTGGAAGGCAGCCAGGAGCAGACAGGCATTCCATGCATTCTGCATGCCCAGCACAGCACTCAAGTCCTGGACCAAAGGAGCGCTCGTTTGTTTCTAGAGAAAGCACCATGCCACATAAGAGCATCGCACATATTCATAGATTTCCTCTCACCAAATTTTGAGGAAGGTCTAACAATTTGCTCATCTGAAACTAAACCTTCCTGAAGAACAAGATTAGATTAAATTTTTGAATCATTAAATGTGAGACACCAAGAGTTAGTAACCCAGTAATACCTGTATTTCTACAAAGTAAAACCAACTCATTACAGAGTAGTTGTGTTTTTTCTTCATCTTAAATAAATCTCACAGTAGTTACCACATATCACAGTGCAACAACTTTTGCCATCCTGTCTTTTGAAACCATTTGCATTCCTTTAAATACACATATTGTGAAATAACTGTGTACGGGTTTCAGAGCAAGATGTAAAACCATTCCAGAATGCCTTTGGTTGGGAGAAATCCCAGAAGTAATGGTGGTGGTTGGAATGATCCCAGTACTCGCTGCTGTGCAGATGGGAAATTGTGAATCCCAATGGATCTGCCCCCGTGGCCTCAGATCCTGCTCCTTCTGGCAGCTGCATTGCAGCACCCATGGACTGGGTTTGGAATTGCATCTCAGGCAAATTAGAGTGCAAGAAATGCATAAACCCAAAACTGTCAATGCTTTTGTGACAGCACACTTGCTGTGAACAATCTCTGTTTGTCTCCAGCATGCATCTGTCTCCAGCAAATTCATCCACAGTTATGTTTTCTGCATTATCCAAGGGCCCAGGTAAAGGAAATGCCCAGCACCACCTCCCCTGAATCGATCTTACCGGTTTAGGTGGTTTTCTTTCCCAACAAAAATTTCTAGCTGGAATCAGTATGTAAAGCTAAGCCTTTTACTATACCTCCCAGAACTGATCTGTAAGGATACAGGAAGAAGAAAGTATAAACAAATTTGATATTGTTGTTGTGCATGTCATAATTAGATGCCAAAACAGGTTGCCCAGAAAAGCTGTGGGAATTCTATCCGGGAGACATTGGAAACTTGTCTAGCCCTGGCCAAAGTCACCTGCGTGGCTCCTGCTCTGTGTTGGGGCTGACCAGACAACCTCCAGAGGTTTCATCCAACCTAAATTACTTTCCTAACCATAAAGTCTTGTCCTGATTTTTTAAGATTTTCTAAGCCTTCTGATGTTTACATTCTTGTAGCAAACTTTCTCACACACTTTCTGTAAATAACTTATTGTTTTGCATTCTTTTATGGAGGAGGAGAAATTTGATGGACTGTTGGTTTGTCCTGTGTCATTGGAGAGGTGGCACTGTCACCCTCCAATCCACCCACTGTCACTTTTGGAAAACTATAAATGTTGGAGTCAGAAAATAAACTTCCCTTTTCTTCACCTTGAGAGCAGCGGTGTGTGCGCTCGTGTTGTTTCATGTCCTGTAGCGACAATAAAGCTTTCTCTGCTGGAGCTGCCATGCTCTCTAGCTGAGACATGGCTTGGATAGAAGGAATGAAGTCCAGCCAAGCAGAACATTAGCAACAAAAACCCCCTTAAAATTCTGCGTGGGCACCACAGCCTGAGCGCCCTGACCTTACTGATGCTGTCAGGAGGTGAGATGTGCCACCAGCACGTGCATGCCTGAAGTGAAGGGCGTGCATTTGAAATATAGGAGAGGAAACCTGCGCCACTGAAAAACACCAAAAAGATTCCAAACAGCTAACAGCTGAAATCTGGGCTTTTTCTGCAAGAAATGTTTGTTGCAACCATTTCAAACTGAGCAGACCAGTTTGCATCTACCTTGACTCATCTTCAGATTTTCCACCTGTTCTAATGGGAAATCAGATTCCTTTTGTTCATGTGTACATTTGATTGTCTGAATTATTTTACTAAGGAATAATAACTTGCTGCACTTAAAGCAACTATATAACATTTAGCAAGTTTGTCTAATTTAGGAGGCCTTTTTGAAAATGTTTGTTATTTGGATATTTCAGCAATTAAAACAATATTAGTAGAAAGTAAGTGCTGGCCAGAGTAAGGACCAGATCCTGCAAAGAGTACTGGCATTTGGTGTGCAGTACTTACTGCCTTCTCCCATGAGTATTAGCTATGGAAACAAAAGAAAATTCAACACCATCGTGTTTTCCATGCTGCTTCACAAACTATTTCCTTCATGTTCTGTATGGTCTTAAATGTTAGTTTAAGCACTTAGATTATTCCTCTATGCAATAGGCACACAGGAAATAGCTTGGTGAAAAGCTGCCAATAGTTGAGTCTATAAACACAGTTTGATCTGTATCTTAGAAAATTGTTTCCATTCCAAACTGGGGTTACAAAGCACTTTTTCTTGTTGGCAGCTGGATTTTTTAAAAATCCCTATGCATCCTGTATTTGCCCAACAGTGTTGGCATTGATCGCACATAAAACCCCCCAGACTTGCAGATAAAGTAACATTAAGGATCTGGCTGGAGCTAACTTGAGCCAGTGGAGTAAGAGTCAAAGCTGAGCTTTTGTTTTCAGCTCAGCCTGTTTTGTTCAGGAGCTGCAAAGCACACAGTGCTGAATGTGAGTCCTTTTATTTGGCCTTCTACAAAAAGTAAAAGCTACTTTAAGAGAATGGGACTAGAGCTTGCATAGACTTGAAGAGGCTTTTTGTTAGGAGACAGGCAAATATTTAGGACCAGTCAAACAGTGTAACTTTTAGCAAAGAGAAAACAGTATTCTTCTGATGGTACAAAGAGAAATGTTTTTAAGAGATTTTTTCATTAACAGATTGAGATTTCACCAATTATTTATTTTTTTCTGAGCTGATAATGTAAGAACTGTAAATAACTGAACAGCCAAAAAGTGCACTGTAAGTTGGAAAAAAAAATTATTTCTCAGAAGGATATCCCAGGTGAAGATGCTGGTGAATAGGTAGCAATATTTGGGCACTGATATAGTTGAATGATGAAATTATGCAGCTAAATATTTCCTCATGAAAGACTAAAAAATAACCTTTTCCAGCCTTGCTGACAGCACCAGAGATAAGCTCTGCCTCAGCAGATAGGTTGAAGAAGTTGTGCTTTCCTAAGTACACAGGCTTGCATTTCTGTACACACTTGGAGACTGGGTTTGAACTGCTCTGGTCTGACTTCAGAAAATTCCATCCCTCACAGCGTACAAGAGCTCCTCAGATGTATCTGAAATAATAGTTTCTTATTGATTTTGGATGTACCTGTGGAAAGATGTACTTTATTTTCCTTCAGTGGGATTCATTTGTGTGAGTAAAGCTAAAAGTGTCTGGAAACATGAATGAGTCTCCTTTTCATTAAAGCTTAACAAATCAGTATCTTTCTTCTCTCAAGACCTGTTGCAGACAGAGGGATAAAGTGACAACTATATGACTAAAGTGGAGCTGATGACAGCTGGGAACTGGAAGCATTTGAATGCCCCAATAAAATCTATGAGCACTCTTTTTGTTGAAAGCGTCTGCCTTCCTGACATCAAAATGGACTGAAATCAGAGTCCCATGAAATTCTATCAGGCAGCTAATAGCTGTGTGTCTTATCTCCAGCCTGCCAAATGACTGATCTCTCTCAGACCTAGACACCACTACAGTCATCCAGACCTTTGTTACCCCCACACCCTATTTTGAACTGGCCAGCCAAGGCACCCCAGAGGCCCAGAATACAGCTACTTATCTTAGGAAGACAAACCAATGGGAGAATAAAACATTTATATTCTAAACCTGAGGAGGTTGATAGACAACAGGCTGGACAAAACTGAAGGTGTCCATTGCCAAAATGGGTCCTCCATCTGCTCTCTGGTCACTGGAAATTTTTGCAGTTGGAGTAGCCCTTTTGAAAAGCAGATTTCAGAGACTCCAAGAGCAGTGAAGTGTTTGGCTCAAACCACTGCCTCCTTCTAGAGAGCATCCTTGCCAGACACCTTCCTCAACCAAAACAGCTTTGAGGCACTGCTGTCAAGATCTTACACCTGGTGCACTGCATGTGTATTGCTGTTGCATGGCCATGTCCAACAAAACGTGGGTGCCTTGTCACCAGGAGGTAACACACCTCTGAGAAGCCACTGCCACCATCAGTCCTTCTCTGACTCCAGTGGCATGGGCCACCTGGGCTCTGGCAACATGACCTACAGCATCAGGATGGTTACCTTGCCTTTATATAAAGTGCTGAGCCCACTGCTTCCAGGGGCATGGTCTGTGTGTCCTGTTAAACTGTAATTACAATGAAACAGGAAAGGATTTGAAGAGCCATATAAGGTAAACCTAGAGCCAAATGAGCAATGTGATGGAATTTTTTCTGTTCATAGTTATCAGCTAACTTAAGCATCCGGAATGTTCACAGCTCTGCCTTCTCTGTGCTTTGCTTAAGCAGAAATAAGACAGTAATTCATGCTCTTTTTTAGCATCTTACATGTATTTTTTAAGTTAGTATTTGGCTTTTTAGAAAATGCAAGTTAACAACTCTATGACTTTTTCAAAACACATCATTGAACTTCAGGGCTGTCATTACCACCTCTGCCTGCAGTCTTACAACATGCCAGTGCTATGGTAGGATGTCAGTCTCACTGAAGATATGCTAAAAATACCAAAGTATTTTGGGTATAAAGAAGCCAAAGCATGACCCGTACAGTAAAAATAGTCCGTATGATGAGCATCACAATTACCTTTTCCTAACATGGAGACAAAACCAGGAGATTGGTGGCACTCAACCTTGCTTGAAGTGAAAGTAAATACCGGCAAATAATGTAATATATTTGGTGAAAAGAAAAACAGCTTTAAACTTTTGCTCAAAATGTCAGGAGGTTCTCTGTGATGGAAATAAAATCAGTAAATAAGCATTTGTCTTTTTTGTTCTGTCTTTAGGCCAGGACCATATTAATGGCCCTGCCATTTCTGCCCTTTGAGGGCGGAGAAGAAGCAGAACTCTCACCCCTGTCCACCTGTGGTCCATCATTCTAATTGGCCTTGTGCCTTCACAAAGTCTCCACCACCATTCAGGCTTTCACATAATTTGGTTGTTAATCCAAATTTAGATTAAATGTAACATTTGTGACTCTCATCCCCCACCTAGCTGGAGCTACGAGGTTTTCAAGCTGTGTCCCTGTTAATATTGAACAGGAGCTTGTAACACCTGCAGACCCCTTAGCACAGCTGGCTCTGCCAGGCCACCCAACACAGCCCAGGGGATGTTGCAAGGTACATCTGCTATAAATCACATTATGCATGAGGCCTTAAAACATGCAGCCTATGCAAAATTTACTTATTAAAAAGCCTGCAAAACTTACAACCCTGTACAAATTGAATGACTTCCAATTACCTACTATCAGCCAACAAAATGCCAGACTGGGGGAACACAGTTAATGAGCATCTTCTTAGGGACTTTCAGAAAGTAGATTCCCCTTTCTTCCACTTCTACCTTTAAAAATAGTGATTTTTTTTCAAATCATCAATTTCCAAACTCTGAGTTTCACATAGTATATGAGTATAAAGTTTCACAAAGTATAAGAGACTTCTGAATGTGGTATCAGGAAAAGCAATAGATAGAAAAAAAAGTGGAAACAACCTTAAATTGAAAAACTGATCCTTTTTAAGAACTGTATAGAGTGTGTGATGCTCAAAGTACTTGACTTAAGACAGTCACAAAGATGCCTTAAAGATGTGTTTTCATAATCTTAAATTTTAAGTAACAGATGTTTCTGTAGGCAAAATCTGGCAATGACTTTTGGAAGCTGAAAGGACCTAGTCTATTTTTCTCTTTTATACAAGTTAAATAATTTTATTACTCAAAAAACTTTACAAGTCTGCATAAAGATAATTTCATTATAGTTATCCTGTATGTTACAAAGCCATAATAAATGTGGAGGGGAAAAAAAGCCAGAGAAACACAGCATATCACCTCAGGCTGCTGAGAGATCTGTGGAATTTCATATATGAAATATTCTCTTCATTCTCTCTATTGTGTGTGTGTCAAATGGAGCAATCAGAGACATTAATGATGAGGAACCATGGAGGGTTTTTTGGCATGTCCTGGAGTGCACCTATCAAGTAAAACTGTGTTTCATCAGAGAAAAAGGTTTTCCTGCTTTGGATAGCCAGTATAGGATACATGTTTTGACCTGATGAGCTTTTTTGACTTGTAAAGAGCAGTGCAGCAAGGAGATTAATACTTGAGCCAGCTGGCTGCAGCAGGGAAAGTCCCTTATTTGCAAACTTGCCAGAGTTGCTGCCTACCATCTGCTGACAGCTTGCTCCCAGCACTCACTCACTGCTGTGAAACAAGGAATGGTAAAAGCACAGCAGCTCATGGGAAGGTGCTATGGTCAAGCTTCTTTTCATTATTTATGTCCATCATAACATTCAGTCACTCCTGGGAAACAAAAGAGACTCCATGAAAATGGAAGTGAAAAATAGATTTGGAATCTCATTTGTGATCCTTTAATCACACATGTCCTCCATTTGCTCATATTCAAATGGGTTTAAATACCTCAAGTTATATGGTCCTATTATTATCCCAAGGACCTTACCTCGTCCTGTGGTCATGTAGTTAGGAAGCATTTCCAAGTATTTAACCCAAATGTTAGTCAGCTGTTCTGTCTCATCATGTCTCATGATGTACTGGTGTAATTTCTTGCTGGTCTTCTGTGGCTGCTCAGAGCATGGCACATGGTCCTGGGGGCAGCCTAGCAAACCACCCCGCTGGGGCAGAGGTGACACCAGGCACTGGCACAGGGACCACCAGCCAGTCCTGCATCGGTTTCTCTGAGCTTCCAGGGATATTACCTGGACAACAATATATATATTCAGATGCAATTTACTCTTTTAAATAATTGAAAATCAATTTACTTTTCACTTTGAAATACTGTCTCCATGGGAGTGGAAAGTCAATGTGTCTCAGCTGATCAAGTATTCGGAAAAGGCTACAAAGGCCTCTGTGCTTTCTCTAGTGGGCACTCACAGTAAGGGCACTCTTCAGGTGAGATGTGTTAGAGAAGTGTGAGCTATTGAAAATATTCAAAATATTTACATTCTTTAGTGGATAGAAGCACTACTTTATCCTAATCTCTTCTCTAATTACTTGAGTTTCCAGCTATGCCCCAGCATAATCTGTGTAACGTTCACAACAGAGACCCACAGCATTTTAATACAACAAATTTCACAATATCACAATATTGGGGATTCTGAAAGAACATGTATATCTAACAGATTCCATCAACTTTTCAATGTATAGTTCTCCTTATTTAACCCCTCAGCTTTGCTTCTTAGTGCTAAAATTTTTTCCTAAATGCCAAATTCTCCAGAATAACAAGACTCACTGTATGTAAAAAACAATAATTGAAAGTTAAGCTTCTGGGTTTTTTACATTGAGCTCTGAGATCTAAAATGACTGATTTTAAAATCTATTTTTGGATGGGTTTATCTTTGTATATTTCCAAACACCAGTTTCTGCTCTGAAACATCATGTGCAAGGTCATTGTCAGTGTTCTTCCACTTTTGTCTGGCCAATTCCCCTGTTGTCTATTTATGAAAGAAACACATTTAAACCGGATATACTGAGTGTAAAACCAGAATTTGCATGGGAGGGACAAGGGCAGAGGAAAGTCTGAAACTAAAATTACTCCAAGTAGCTTATTCAAACTGTGTTTCCAAGGTGACAAAAACCCCTTTATTGCAAGGTTGCTCATTTATGTTGTACAGTTGCCAGGATTTTGATCTAATTTTTAGTGCTGAAAGACTAAAATTATCCCACTACTTCCCAAAATAAAACCCAACCAAACACAACAAAACAGATTTTAACTGTGTAGTGGCTTCTGTCTTCATGACCAGCAACAAAAGAAAATCAGGTCAAATAGTAAAGCTGCAGATTTTAGCATCCCTTTGGAAGATGTATCCCCAAATAGCACATTCTAATCGTGCACCAGTTCATCAGGTGTCACAGGCTAAAGCATGCACTGAGAGCCCATCACCAGTTGACCTTTCTGAGCTGGCACCTTGCACATGTGTGTGAGACAGGCAGGACAGCACCTGGGCAGCTACTGGCACAGCAAAGCAGGCTGAGAAAGGAAAAGGTGCTTCTTCAGATCTTCATACACGTATTTGGGGAAAAAAAAGGAACCCAGAGACTGCCTCCTGCACAGCTCTATGAACAATCCCAAAACTGACAGATCAGTTCAGCAACACTACTGAGGCAGTAAAGTGGATGTTTTGTTAACTACTGTATGAAGTCTCAGAGCTTTAACACCTCAATATCATCAACACCTTGTCTCAGGATTCAAAGCTCTCTTTTGCACAGCACATTGTCCTTTTTATGGACAAAAACTGGAATCTTCCTTTTTCTTCCCCAGTCCTGTCCCTTCCTCCTGTCAACATCTTTCATAGAAAACACTCCAAAATTTGACTTCAGAGTCATCTTCCCCATCTACTTTGCCTGATTCTGAAACACAACAAATCAATTAATGCTTGAAGCTAGCATATTTTTCCTTTCCAAAGAATACAGGGGCTCAGTGAAGACGCTTCAATATTTACCTGCTTTACCTGAAAAACCCCAGAGAATCATGCCCCCCCAGTTTTACCTCCTGTCTTTCCCTCTCTTACTCTGCCATAGCTGAGGTTTGGAACACTGGGACAAGTGTCACAATACATCTCCATAGAAGATTCATTTCCTGAAGTGGACCTTCACCATCTCTAGACCTCACATCCATTGCAGTCCTCACGCTCCTGATCCTTGGGCCTTCAGAGGGGCTGTGCCTGTAACGCTCCCAGGGCCCTGAGCTTTGCCCCTCACAGGGGCAGAGTCCTCTGTAGGTAAGAAAATGGGTTTATCAATCTTTTGTCTGTTACTTGAAACAGTCTTAGCAGTCAGCAATCTCTGAAAGCAGACAGGCTTACTGACCTTCCAATAGAAACCTATTCCTTCAGGATTCAACGTGCACAAGGAGGCAGCACGCAGGGCGGGTTCCGCTGACTTCCCACCTCCTCTGCCCACCCACTGAAAACCAGCTTGTGACTCAAAGGCATCCTGCTCTCTAGTGCTGTTCTGGTTCCACATGCCATTTGAGAAGGACAACAGTTGTTAGGAAGGACTGCTTCCCAAGGAGGCATTTCCTTTGCTGCTGACAGGCATGAGCTCCATTACTTCTCATGCTCAGGCTGCTGTTGCCTTAGGAACAAGAACAGACTGAAGAAGACTCTGCACTTCCCAGCATCAGGGTTTCCTGCAGAACTGTTTGATGCTTATCTTTCACCACTAAGTCCTCACCTTGTAGCCACTGGAGATTACTGCAAGGTGTGAGACAGCCAGTACGAGAGTGAGCCTCCATGGTGCCGGGGGCAGGAACTGCTGGGGTGATGCTGGAGCGCTGCTCGTGCACTGCGGGAAGCCAGACGGACACACGGGGAGCAGGACACCAGGGCCCAGTCCAGGTGACATGTAGGACACCAGCCTCCTCTGCTTTGCTAATCTGGGGTACTTCCCAGAAGCCTGAAGTCAAACTACTTGTCATTCACTGGGCCAAGTCTTGCCAGAATTTAGTGTGCAATGTTTAGGAATCCCAGTATGAAATGTTCCTAATAAAACATCAAAGAAACAGTGAATTTTCTATTTTAATATGTCTGATTCAGCAAACACATGGTGAATTATCTATTTTAATATATCTGATTCAGCAAACACTGTGGAGCTAAGTGTCTACCTCAAAGCACACTGCATCTGGTGTTTCTGTCTGAAAAGGACATACATCTCCCCTGCCAGTCCATAGGAGATTACAGGGAGGGAACTTCCCAAGGCTTTTAGCCCAGTCAGCAGGGGCAAGCCCTACCTTATTAATGCAGCTATGACACTGCAAATCTCTGCATCTCAGCCCCTGCTGCACTGGCTTGTGCTCTCCCTGGCAGGTTCGTATACAAAATGTATATTTTTTAAGTGCATTCACTAGCGTTAACCTGAAGCAGAATTTTTCTTGCTTGTCAGAAAAGAACATCTGGAAATGATCAATCTCTCTTTCCACCTTGCCCAAATGTCTTCAGGGAGAAATTGATCTTTTAAGACATCTATATTAAAATGAAAAAATGCATTTGAAAGTTTGCAAAATTCAGTTAAGTTTTCCTGAAAAGAAAGCATAGAAGTATAAAGGAATCCATTCTTTCTAGGAGTAAAAAAAGCACAAATCCCTTTCCTCACTCTGCTGCAAGGTGCACAACAAGGCATCTGCCCCATCAAGAAACGGAGGCTCACTGCTATTTTCCCAGCACTGTAAATTCACATGTGCAATTAGCTCATAGCAGAATATCCATTGCCTGTGGTGGGACTAATACATAGCTGAATTTCATCCACATGTGTAGATTCTTGCAGGAATGAGTGCAGCATCTACCATTCGAGGACCCCACAAGCAATGATCAGTGCTGCAATTTACTCTCCTCCACCACCCTTTGTAATATAAGAACCAGTGAATCAATTAATATGAAAGAGACAACCTAAGGTGAGGAAAGAGCTGACTTTAGAGGGCTGTACTGGCGTGCTACCAAGAGCAGAAACATTGAAGAGAGCTGTTTTCCCCAGCAGGGTGTATTTTGGGGGCAGAGGTGTGTGCTGGGGGGGCTGGGGTGCTGAGCGAGCAGGGCCCTCGCATGGGCAGGGTGTGCCTGCCCAAGTATTTAGGTTTGGAGCAGGAGGCAGCTTTTGAAGTGACTCTCCCTATCAGCCTGGCAGACTCCACTTTGGTTTCCAGAGTGCACCAGCTGGATTCCTTTCTGATGAAACTCAAATCAGAGGATGCACTCTAGGAGTGCATTGAATGCACTTGGATGGCTGCTGGGTGCTGCTCCTGTGGGAGCAAAGCCGAGTGAGCCCCCAGCACAGACGAGGTCACGTTACAGGCACTCCCTGTTGGGCTGAATGACTTACTAAGGGAAGGGAGCCCCAGTTAAAACAGCATCCTTTAGCATGATATCAGAAATAAAACCAGTCACATAGGGCTTCCCCAAAACCCTACAGCATTAACCAGGAGAGTCAGTAAACCTTATTCTTATAAAACAGAAGAGCTACTAATTTAGCAAACAAAAGCCATATGCAATGTAATTGAAAAAACAAACAAATGTTCAAGATGGAACTGATCACCTGAAATGGATCACTTCCCAAATGCCAGGGGAGCAAATCTCCCAGCTGCTAGTATTTCTGGTTCTTAATGCTCAAGTCTGTATGCACAATCTGGGATATAAACACATTTCTGACAGAAAATCAGTGAGAGTTTCATGGGAATTAGTGCTGTTATTAAAGGTAATAGTTTTTCAGGTCAACTTCAGCAGAATGCTATTAAAATCTAAGGGATTTTTGCAACATGAGAAGGAAAAGAAAAAATCAGGGTCTACAATATATTCCCAATATAAACTGACTGATTAATTTAAGCCCCTTCACATTATTTAGTAAACTCTGAATTTCAGAGCAGTCCATGAAGACAGCTGCACCACCCCCAGCATTACTGTCCTGTTGCAGCCAAAGCAGGCATCAGGTGAAGTTTCCTACCATATGGCATATCCAGCCCTGGAAGGATTTGCCCTATAGGCAAATCACATTAGGTATTTTCAGTGAACAAGACTATTATCTTTCAGCTCCATATGTTGTGAAAAATTAAATGAGGTCCTTTAATTAAAACCCTAAACGCATACAGTGGGTTGATTCCATCTCTAGGATCCCCACTGCTTCTCTTGAGTATAATTTTCATTCTTTTTGAATAAGCTTGAGAAAAAAAAAGTTGGTTTTAAAGGCAAATTTAACTTCTGAGTGAACTGCAGGGCCTTAGTGTTAAATGCTGTCCAGAGATACCCCAGTTCAGCAGCAACAAAATCCTCAGCATGAGTCTGTTCCAAGGAAACTTGGCAGCAGCGCACTCTAGCAGGTTCTGTGACCAGATAAATCAGCCTCAGAAATTGTCTTTTGCTATAATTCTGTCATTTGGTCCAGAATTAGTTAATTTTTTAAAAAAATGGCATTAATTTTTTTTATATTCCCTTGGCTACGCCACAACCAAAGAACCAAGGCAAACCCTGAGGTAAATCACATTTTCTGTGCCTGAATGTGTCATCCTGAGCCATGTACACCTGTGCTTACACAGGAGTCCTTGCTCTGTAGAGACCAGGGAGTTGCTAGAGAGGGTTATATGCTTCCCCAAAATGAAGAAAGTTAAACTCTCTTGTTTCACTGCATGTTTTTGCTGGTTTCTACTGATTCACTAAGGCAGCAAGCTGCCAGCACAGGCAGAAGGGCTGCTGGGGCCCTTCTGAGCAGTCACTGTCACTGCATCACTGTCTTCCTCTTGTTTTAAAGCCAAGAGGTCTGACAGGAATGGTGTGGGCCTGGCTGGCCTAGGGCAGTCAATGGGCTGGGTCATCTTGGGAAGGCACATTCCAGCCTTATTTTTGTAACCTTCCATAAAAGAAGGTTAGAAGTCCATGCTATTATAAGAAAAATGCAATTTTTCAAGGCCAATTCTTCCTCACTTTCTTATTTTACAGTAAGAAAAGTTTTTCTTGAGTATTCTTAAATTTAAACCAATTATACTTTTTCAAGCACAAGATCAAAAACTCCTTTTTGGGCTTTCCTCTTCTAAGTTAGAAACTTTGCAACTCAGTAGTTTGATTGAAATAGACATTTAGCATGACATTTAACCATTCATTATTTTCATATTGATTTTCATTGCTTTGTTGAGACACACATCTGACTAAAATTGTGTGCCAAATAATTTTTTTCATCATGATCCATCAATATAAGAATGATTTTTTTTAAAGAGAAAGGATTATAGTAATCTCCCCACACAACATTCAAAAATCATGTGAAATTTACAGTGCAAAAGCTGTTTAAAATGCCTTTATCTAGAACAGGATATTAAGAAAGTAAACAAAATAGATGTGTACTGTTTCAAGAGACACTTAACCAAGCATTAGAAGGAAAATAAGAAGGGAGTTGGGTTCTGTAGAGTGGAGCTGAGCTGCAGATGATCCAACAGGCCCTGTGCCAGCAGTAACAAAAGCGCTCTCTGCTGGAGCAGCACAGCTGGAAACCCTGCAACAGCCTTTAGAGAGATACTTTAAAAAGAGCAAGTTTTCAAGGGGGAAGCAGTATTTCATTACTATTGCCAAAGATGATGGTGACACAGCTGCCAGAGATACAGGTTCTTTACAAGGATCCGAGAGCCATGCAGAAATGTTCCTGTGAGAACAAGCCACTGATGGTAAGCAAACCTTAGATCTTGTACAAACCCCACTGTTCCTAAAATTCCTATTAAAACAGTATGTTTTGAACTAGTCCTGGCCATTACCAACCCTGTAATTGCATTTAATAATGCAACTCTCAATCATTTCAGACAATGTATAAACTTTTAGTCACACAAAATACAATTTTATCAGTCCTAAGGAAGGGATTACCACAGAAAGTGATACATTTTTAGATCAGAAGCCTAACAGAGAAACTTTTTTGTGTGTGTAAAAAAACCCCTTCTTTAGGCCTTCATTAAGAAGTAGTGATCCTTTCTGCAACAGAAGTGAAATTAGTCTCTCACATTACCTGGCCTGGCTTCTCAAAACATCCCTCACCAGTGTCAGAAAAGTTACTTCTTTAACAAAGCTGGCGTATGTTCTGCTTCCAACAGAAAGACTCCCCAGTGACTTTTGCTGTGAGCCTGTTGCAGGCAGGGTTGTTTGTTTGTGTGGTTTGGTTTGAGGAAAGTGTGTTAATCCTCCCCTCAAGTGCTGTGGTTTAGGTTTAAGTCCCCATTACACTTTCCTGGGGTAACCCTGTATTAATCCTGTATTTGTTTTTGTATCAGTCCATCTACAGCAAGAAACACATGGTGGGAGAAGGTATGGGAAGGGATGGAAAATCAGGGTTTGCTCCAGAAAACAAGTTTACTTAGTTAGAAGACAAGAAAATACCAGGTTCTTGTGCTGCTGCTCACAGCTACAGCAAAGCGAATATATCTTTGTCTTCTGAAGCTACCAAAACTAAAGCATTCTAAAGATGAAGACCACTTCATCTTCTAAATGAAGAGCCCTGATAAAATTATTTGATAAGGACTAAAAATGCTTATCTCCATTCATTGAATTCATTGCATTCTTACATCAACAGAGCCCCACAGGCACAGGCTTCCCTGAAAATTCCTGCAGCTCAAAAGAACCAGCAGCACAAACAGAAATCCCGCTTCTTCTTCAGTCCTGACATTCTGAGACAGCCACAGCCTGCCCAGCTAATCACTGCCTCTTGCTACATCATTTGTTGAACTTCACCTCAGCCAGTGCAGCCAGAAAATGCCTTTGGCAGGAACAGAATCAGATTTCTTAGCAAGGTGCCTCCGTTTGCTCAAGGGTTTTCTAATCACATCTTATGCTAGTGTTTTTGAGAATTCTTTTCCTCTGTAACATTTGCCCTCCTGTGAATTACACAGGGGATGGCATCTCCTCCTGAGCATGCCTGGACAGCCATTCCCACTCAGCTGCTGCAAGAGCAACTGGCCTGTCAGCAATGCCCCTCTGTAGGGCACTGGTACCACCATGCCTGTGCCCAGGCCCGAGGTGTATGTTCACTCTCACTGTCTTCCCCTGAAAGACAATCCAGGATAAACTGTTCAGCAGTCAGAGATTTTCTGAACATCTGAGCTATCAGTTTAAGTTTAGTTGGTGTTTACTCACATTTCACAGTGCCTGATGTGTCGACAAATGTTCATTATTAGCTGCCCAAACCTGAAGAAAACTTCTAAGTCTGTTTCTTGAAGTCTTTTGAGTTGCTTCAGAAGCTGCAGCATTGTACCACTTCTCTTATCTCTGAAGCATCTCTATTGAAAAACTTCCAGCTACAGAACCAATCTATCCAAATAATTCAGCTTCACACAGGCTCTGACAACCTTGTTTCAGATGTCTTACTTCAGAAAAAGGCAAAGAGTTTTTTGTGCCATTTCTCCTGAACAGGGAAGCTGCCATGGTCTCTGCTTACCATGAAGATTCCCTCAACCTGCAAAAAATACAATTAATTGTTCTTCTCCCAGGCTAGCCATGCTGGCTTTCTTCTTGGAAAGTGAGTATCAGATGGCATTAACTTCAAGAAAACTGGATACTACATATATCAAATGGTCTGAAAACAGAAGGAGCAATTGGCAGGATAACTTCCTCAGCTGCCCTGTGGAATAGCAAAAATAAATGGACAAAAGCCTCCTTGGTCACAGCAGTCATGGGAAAGCATCTTATTTCAGAGCTGGTGACACTAACCTTCAGCTGTAACACTCTTCAAGGAGCACTGCACTAGCAAACACAACTACTGTAAGACTCAAAAATGCAGATGGGGTATTTTGAGAAACCCTACAGAGAGCTGGCACTCCATAAGCTCTGCCATGACAGTATCCCTCATCCTGCAGCTTGCCAGGACAGTGGCTGGTACCTGGGTTTGCACTAGGAAAGGTGGGCACAGGAGCCCTCAGCTGTGTCAAGTATCACAGATTTGGCCCCACAGCCTGTGAAACTGGCAAGGAGCAGTTGTAGTCTGCAGGTAGACAAGGATCCAGAGAAAGCATTATCACACTGCCAAGGCTAGAATTGCATAACTTCTTAATAACTTCATATATTTACTGAAAATGAATACATTTTTTCTATATATTGAGGTTTAAAAAAATCTCTTAAAATCACTTAAAATATATGAACACCATATTAGCACATATGTATATAGAATCTGTTCTGCCAAAGTAAAGCTAGTCCAAGACAGAAGGAAAATAGAAAACAAAAATTTTTACATTAACAATTTAATTACAGGAACCTCTACTAGCAGGCACTAATCTCACTGCAGATTTTTTAAGGCACAGAATCTTTATCTGAAAATATACAGCAACCTTTTCTCCAATCCAGTACAAGTTGGTACCAACATATACAGACCCAAAAACCCAGTCAGCAGCATACCACAAATGCAACATATACTGGGTAGCACTTTGAGAAGACTACCAACTGTTTGTACTGAAATAAATACAATTTGGCAGCAAAGACTCTATCATAGCTTTGTCATAATTTTTGTCCACATAAATATCTTGATTCTATTTTCTGTTTCAGGAAGAACACATTACATGCTTCAATTCTCCCTCCATCAGTTGGTCTCCTGTTTCACTGAAGAAGATCTGATAATATCAGAATAATTATAAAACATTAAACTCAATTTTAGGTCCATTTTTTTTCAGTTTGTAGTTCTGTATTTATTTAAAGAAAAAAGCCCTGAGGAATCTGTTAAGTCACATATCAGTGAATGGCATATAATACAGAATTCATTGCTCCTATTTCACCAAGCATGCAATGCAATATTTATACCACAGATGTTTTCAAATGTCGTTTTATTCCAGTGACTATTTGCATCTATACATATATTTAAAAACAACATTATGTGAACATATCACACCTAAAAAATCTTTAGTACATACTCCTTTATAAAAGGTTTTGACACAATGGAAAAGTCAGTCCAGAAAAACGCATGTTACCAGGTTTCTTGATAAACAAAATCCTGTGAAGCCCTGTAACCTGCACGAGCACGAGTATCCATGGCAATGGATCTTTCACCTAAATCCTTGTTTCAAATAAACAGGTTTAAATTTTGTTCTGTAAACAAGTTCTACCACAACACTGTCCATTTAATTGTGTGCTTTCCAAAAGGCAAGCATACTACAGAAATAAAATTCCCTACCCGAGAGAGAAATGCAGTAAACACATATTTGTTTCCCATTCCAGCACTGGAATCCAAGTTCCTTGAAATTCTCATTATGTCTAAATCCAAAACACCCTGCTTATACCTTCTTCTTCTTCTTCTTTGCCTGCTCTCCAGACTCTACTTTACGTTTCTTAGCAGAAGCTGGTTCATCGTCTTTTTCACCATCTTTAAATAAAAGAAAGGTTAATGAAAGTCAGCAAAGCCAGTTCTTTCTCTTCAACACCATCCTGTCTCAGAACAACCGACTTAACCACATCTGAGATAGCTGGGAAAAAGACACTGTAGCATTAACTGACAACATCCTCATTTTTGCAATGCAGACACTATGTGTACAAAACAGGAATGGTTACTTCTTATTACTGCCACAAACCACTGTAGGCAACTAAAAAGAGGCTTTATGCTACTATACAGTACCTGTTCTAAAAAAAAAATATTATTTGACTAGCTAATAGGAAAAGCTAGAAAATGACATTTTTGAAGCAGGAAGTAATGTCAAGATCAATTAACATTTTATCTTCTTCCTTTGGATGAAGGCTGACTAAGAGAAATGCATGGACGGAGAAAACACAAAACACATGGAGAAAGTCATAAAAACTGCTGCTGGGAAAGAACACCCAGAACCAAAAAACAGGCAAGACAGCAAAAAAATCCTTCTTTTGGAAAAGCTTTGTTGACAAATTTACCAATGAATGAAAACATTACTGCGTGTCCTGAAAGCTCGGAATTTCTTTTTTGGTTCTGTTCTCTTGGTTATTGCTGGCTATTCTCTTCCTCCAGCAATTAAAAAAAACAAATCCTCCCACCTATCAAATATTTCTTTACTTCCTAAATTACCATTACAGCTTGTAATGACCTACTTCTACTACTAAGGTCAACACCTCAGTGTAAAGCACCTGAAGCTTTTACACCACCTTCAGTTTTAGTAGCACCACGAGTGAACCTGTTGGTTTCATAGAACTACAGTGCCACAGACTCTGATGCTTCCCTGCTAATGACAGAGGGAGAGGAGCAGAGGGACTGCTCGAGGGTCTGTGTTGAATCCAGGAAAGCCAAACCACCGGCACTGCAGCCCGCCCACCCCTGCGGCCAGAGCGCTCTGCCCTTGGGCAGCAGTGGAGCAGGAGGAGCCAGCAGAGCTTCCCCCGGGCCCAGGGCACGCAGGGCAGCCGGGGCAGCCTCCCGCCCGCCCGGCAGGGCTCCGGCAGCGCGCACCGCCTCCCGCGCGAGGCACACCGCCTCAGCCAGCGCCTCACCCGACTCCAGGGGCTCCTGCTCCTCGTCCGGCAGGAACTTGGCTTTGCCGGCCTGGCGGGGCGCGTCGTCGCCGTTGTCCTCGTAGATGTTGGACCACTTTATGGCCATGTCGAGGGTGGGGGCCGGCGGCGGCGGCTTCTCGGGCGGGCTGTAGGTCTCCGGCGGGGGCACGGCGTTGCTCCTCCACACCTTGAACTCCCTTGGGGGCTGCGGGAGAGAGCAGAGCGCCCGTCACGGCGGCCCGGGGGCCCGTGGCGGGCCCGGCGCCGCCGCGGTTCGCCCCGCGCCCCACGCACCTCCTCGGGCGCCCGCAGGACGCGGCTCTCCCAGTCGATCTCCTTGTTGAGAGGGTTGTAGAGGAAGGCGGGCGGCTGCGACACCCGACGGAAGAGCTCGTCGGGCGGCGGCAGCCGCGGCCGCCCCGGGGTGCCCCCCGAGGCCGCGCCGGCTCCCGCCGGGCGCTCCTCGGGCCGCGGCTCGTCGGGCTCCGAGTCGGAGCTGGAGCTGCCGTAGGCCGCGAAATAGCCCAGCGGGTCCTCCCCCTCCGCCGCCATGGCGGGGCCGCGCCTCGCACCGCCCGCGGAAACCGCGCCCGCGCCGAGAGTTCCGGCCCGCGCTGCCGCCGGCCCGGGGCCCGCGCGGGGCCGGCGGAGGGGAGCCGCGGTGCGCGGGGGGCGGCAGGCTCCCGCCGGAGCCGGGGCGCTTCCCTTCGAGTCACCAGACACCGAAATTCAGACACGAAACCGAGCCAACCCGCCTGTCTCCCTTTTCACACCTGGAGGCCTAAGCAGAGGGAAAACGAGTTTTCATTAATGTCCGACCACCGGCTACCCTAGGGCAGACACAGCGCTGATTATCACTGCTCCAGGAGATATCTGGACCAAAACAGATTTTTCAAATTTGTTGGACCAAGTTTGTACTAGACCTCCCTTGTGATTGACTCATACGCACATTACCGCATCAGCTAAAATACTGGTGCTGTTCGAAGGGGATGAAGGGCAGGACAGGCTGAGGTTGGGTATCTGGAAAAGCTTTTTCATCCAGAGGGTGTTTGGGCACTGGGACAGCTCCCCAGGGCAGCGGTCACAATACCAGCCTGGCGGAGCTCAGGGCTTGGGCAACACTCTCAGGCACAGGCTGTGACTCTTGGGGTGTCCTGAGCAGCGCTGGGAATTGGGCTCGGGGGTCTTCATGAGTCCCTTCCAACTCAGCACATGTTATGATTCTATGTTCAGATGACTTATACTACCAGAAGCAGGATAAGATCTGAGGAAGGGGTTTTGGTTTTGGTTACACTATGATCACTTCCTTATTGTAAAGACACTCAACCATATCCAGCCGATTGCTCATAATCAATACTATGTCATTCTTTTGAAGTAAGCCCTATACACAAAGTACAATGAAAACGACCACTGAAGTGAGACACCACAGTGCTTGCAGCATTTGCAAATCCTTTTTTGTCATGCTTCTCAGCACTCAAAGTTTTTGTTTCTCCCCTGCTTTTAATAAAAATCTTAATTTAAGAATGAAATCAAGATATGCGTGGTTGGAAGCAACTCTTCTCACATCCGTAGGAAGTTGAGCAATAGAGTCATTTGAAAAAAACCAAGATTCAGGTTAGTACTAGTAGTCAGAACTGCAGGAACTACTTAAGCAGCAGAGCTGGTGATTTCACATGCATGTTTTCCTTACAGGCTGTTCTTGAGTGCAGTCCTACCGGCACAGGCGTTTCACATTAAGTCAGTCTTTCCACCAGAGACAAACTTCTTAAAAAGACAAGGAGAACAAAACCAAAACCACACATCAAGGTAATGGCATGAACTGCTCTTGCAACCTGTACATCTTAAAAATGAGAGAGGCAGACAGAAAAACAGGCAATTATACAAAAGATTTTATTCCAAAAGTTGTGATAAAAACACGTTTTAAAAATGCACATTACAGACATTTGGAAAGACAATACATTCACTCAAGGTCTCAGGTTTGTAGGCTCCACTGGGAGTGGTCCCTGCAGGCTGCACACTGCACGGGGCAGGATGGGGAGCAGCAAGGCAGCCTCCACCCTGAGCTGGTGCATTTTCTCTGTTAAGGCCAACCCTGCTCACTCTCTTCTCTTTACAAGAACCCAGAAGGGACTTAAGCCTAAGCACAGTTCTTTAAGTGGTTACAGTGGGCATTTAGACAAATCACTCTCTAGATGTCCCAGGTAGGTGCAACTACAATTCAAGTTAAAGGAAGAGAGGAAGTTCATCCTATCCTTAATTTCATGTTAAAGAACAAAGTTTGGCTTGCATATTTAGGCACTTAATTTCCAGAGTGCCATCTCATCTAAGCAGTTCCACTGAAAAGCATTTTCACTGTCTGGACAGTATATGATTGTAGATGTAGACAAGAAAAACAAGGATTTTTATAAGCACATCTTTCTCACATGTAAGATGTTGATATACTTGGGATGGAGTGTAGTTGAACACTGCATTTGATTTTAATCTACTTCCAGAACCAGAATAAGAGTGAACAGCAATTTAGAGAGACTATACTGAAGTCCTGCAGGTGGCCTGTCTCCACAAAAGGAGAACAGTTTAGTAACAATACCCTGGAGTGCATTGGAGTGGCATTCCATGGCCATTCTTTAGCATGAGAGCCAAAATCATTTAGGACCTTAAATACAAACCTGCCCTTTGATATACTGAAAACACCCCATCACTTTAGAGTGTAGTACTGCAGAACACAGCTGTACACATGTCAAATTAAGAATCCACCAAGTCATTTTGAAATTATTATAGGCACCTGCACAAAAGGTAGGCTACAATTCGAGTATGAGAGGAATTCAGTATGTTACATGGTGGCAAGAAATGAGAACCTTCCCATGTTGAAACAGTTTAAAATGCATTTGATTCTAAACAATTTGAAATGTAAACCTGTCTGTCTGCTTTGAAGAGGAGGCATTTGAAGTGCCGTATTTCCAAGAGTCCTTCAGGTACAGATATTTTGTGTCACACAGCTTCTCCTCTGCTTCCCTAGTGGGACAAAGCATACAAGCTTTGCTCCTTAAGAGCATCCTACAATAATGTTTTCTTACAGCCCTCACAATGCCATTAGAGCAGTTTACATTCCTTTTCCAGTACTAAAGAGAATTTATATTTAAAGTGCATCTCAAATCAGGAATCTTTAACTAATATACAAGAAGAATACACTGAGGCCTGCAGAAGTGTATTTGTGATACTGATGCCTTTTTATGTACCAGTAGGACAAAGTTCACACATGGAAGAAACTCCTTGCTAATAAGCATGAGGTTTTTTTTTCAAATGGAGCAGCACACATATACATGGAGAGCAGAATTTATCCTAGTGAGAAACACTTACCAAAAAGCTTAAACTCATTTATCCAGTTAAGTAAGCTTAAGTTTTTAGTTCAGATTTTTTTCCATACTCAGTATTTTTCCTAACCATCTTCCCCAGTGTGCCCATCACAGAAACATTAAGAAAAGCTGATTTGTTAGTTTCTGCAGAAAGAAAAAAACCATTTGTTTTATAAGTCCAGCTAAAGTATCTGCTGGTGTGAAATCTAATACACTAAATGTGAAATCTCATACACATTGGTTTAAAAAAGAAACATTTGTTGGTGTAACACCACAATATTTTGTACAAAGCTCCCTAAAAACAAAACAAACAAAAAAAGTCAAGCAGCACCAGCATCACACAATTACAAAATTGAAATAGAAATTGCATAGATTATTTCCTCCAATTTTCCTAACAGTTTGAAAACATTTTTTAACCTTCATGAGCCATCCCACAAAGCTTCAGTACCATTCAGATGAACAGATGAAAGTCACTGCGTTCACTGTGGCTGAACGGAACGCGATCTTAAAGGCAAGAAGCAATTGTCACTTGAACTAGTGCATGGCTCCTGCTGGTCTGACTGGAGCTCTGGGGGCAGGGGGGGTGCACCAGGGTCTCCAGGCCCTGGGAGGGTGGCTGAGAAAACACTGCACTGTGAATTTCCCATCTCTGCAATTGGCAAATTCATTGAATGAAGAGAGACAGCAGACACAAATGCAGCGGTGCTATAATCTTCTTCTGGGTGATGTATCTGGGTAGATTCTTTGTCTTTTGTTTTATCCAGAAAATTAGATTCATCAGAAAATGATCTAGAAAGGTTATTTGTTCCTCCATACAGTGAGGTCATACAGGTGCTGCAGCTTAAACCTAAGACAAAAAAACAGATACTGGATTTAATTACAGTATGAGGACATCTTCAACTGTGCTGTGATTTAATATCAGTAAGACTGTCAAAAATCAACTGTCCATATTTTCAACAGACTAACCCTTCATCTCACCTGTGACATCCAGAATTTCTGACAAATTAAAAAACAAACATGCAGGGTGTCTAGAATAGAAACTATGAATAGTTTCTCTGTACTCAAGTACCAGACAGTACTTGACAAAGATGCACTGTAACTTAAAGTCCATTTTAGAAAGTCACTTTAGCCCTTTGGTCCAACTTTTTAAAAATTTTTCTCACTGTGTTCTTCAAACTTTTAAGAGCTTCACCTGCTGGTTTTGTTCCAAAGTGGACAGCATTTCAGGCTATTTTACCTGAAGCCAGAGCAAACCTCCGGCCCTTCATCTCTACGGTTAGAACCTACTTCTTCATTCTCTATTTGCCTTTTGATGGGTGTGGAAGGGGAAGTAACACTTTTGGTGTAGAAAACCTATGCTTTCTTTCTCTGCCTTAAACTGTGAGTACACACAGTCACTTCAAGGTTTGGGTGTCAGCAAAACCTCTAAGCCTGTATGGAAAAACACACACATGTATTTACAGTGTCTACTTTAAAGCTGTGGCATTGAAGGGAACTCCCCTCAAGCTGCGTTTGCTAGTGTATCTTCTGCTCAGCACAAAGTTTAACTAAACCAGAGCATCCTGCCCCTGCAGCAAACAGCTCGAAGAGAAATGCAAGATGGAAGATAACCATACATATTTGTAAAGCAAAACTGAAATGTGAAGACAGATTTATCCATCATAACAATACAACAGGGTTTTTTTTTGCTACTTGTTATTTATGATGGACGTGTTCAGACAGTAAAAAGGAAAAGCCAGGATACATGCACTAGGATCTTAAACACAAACCAGTAATATTTCCAAATATGTTGCTCCAAATATCAGAGGATGACTTTAGTTTTGGATTTTAATTTTGCAGACCCTCCAAATAAAACCTATGTCTTACACAGCATTAAAAATTTGTTACCTTTAAGAGCTTCAAGCTTTTCATTTTTGACTTTTAGCACTACATCAGTTATCTTTTGTAACAGGAAGTTTTGTGTTCTTTCTCGTCTGATAGATTCAATCAAAGTATCCAGTCCCTTTGGATTTTCTGCTAAGTAGTCCAATAACTTCCCAGTTTTCTTCCTACTGGAAGATCGAGCAGAAATTTCTTCTGTGTCCTCCCTAGTGAGTATTTTCTTGGAACGCAGGTAATCAAAGTGTCTCTCAGCTATGATCTTATCACACAGGTAAGGACGCATCCTTTCCAAAGCCTGGAAAACAAAACAAACTAGTATTAGCCAACATTTCACATTATTTAGAAGCCTGTGGTTGGAACCTATATGATTTTGATGCAGGTTAGCAGAAGAATTTTTAAGGCTGCTGCTGTGTTACTTGGTTGAGATTTTTCTCAGTGTAAAAGATTCTTTTAAAAGACGGTTCCCTAATTATCGCTTTCATTATCTCTTTGAACTCAGGAGATCCAACACTTGTTAAGAAATATGGTGACTACCCATAGAAGTTATGCTTACATAAGGTCTGAGGTTAGCACATTTCAAAACAGTCAAGTAAAAATGAAATTATAGCAAACAGCACCTACTCACTGTCTACAAATACACCCATTTTCACTGATCATCTGATTGCCACATTTCCATACCGTTGTATCCTTGAGCCACAACTCCAAAATACTGCAGCTATTGATGTTTGCTGTACATTGAGCAAAAGCAGGCTCAAAACAACAGCATGAATATACTAACAATTCAAAAGGTCTGTAAATAAACCCATTTATTTACAAAATTTAATTATTTATTTACACTATTGACAGGTTCAACAAATTACTGATATCCAAAATACATGCACTTTTATCCATAAACGTATGTACTCTCAACAACATTAGTGGCTACTTTTTGTCTTTTGTAGCCCTATTTTATTGTATGAGTGATTTTATACGGCTCATCCTCATCCTTCTCAGCTCTTAACTGCATGACTCCAAACTTTATAACTCCTCCCCAAGACAAGCTTGCCCAGACCAGGATGTCCTTGCCAGTTTTAGCTTCCTGAGGTATGCTGTCCCCTGTCACACACAGTGCTTCTGCTAACACAGCACCCAGGCTTGCAGAGATCCCATCAAAGTTACCTGAACAGCTCTGAGAGAGCCAAGTCAGTTGTGAAGCCACAACATTTAAAATCTGAGTGCAGGAGCTCTAAAGTCAGATTGATGGGACTGCATTTTGATGATAAAACAAATGTTATTTGTTTCTACCTAAGATTTCCATCCTTTCTGCTCCAAGCACTGTGGGAGGACCTGTAAGGTTAAGGGCTGAAGTGACAATCATGCACTTCTGTGAGATGCAGCCGTGGGTTCAGTCCCTGACCCAGACTAACATACCTGTCATGTTACATCTATTGTGTCTGACTCAAGTAGCTTTTATCCTTTTTTGGTGTAACTACCCAATGGCACCTATTGCAGTATTACCCTGTGGAAACGAGTACCAGCTTGAAAACATGTCTCACAGAACTATGACAAAGCATTTAAAGGAAATCACTTAAGCATCAAGCTAGAAAGAAACAAAAACCAAACTGCGGGCAGTCTTCACTGTACTTTAAAAGAATATTAAAAAACCCTAATGAATCAAACTTAAGATACTGTAAATTGCAAATAGAACCATGGATAGGCAAAAAATAAGTGATAAACTGTGATTTTCTTTTTTTTTTTTTAATTAAGCAATCACTTTTTGAGGTTGGTTAGTACATTGCTTCCCAGTCTCAGGTTGAGGTAAATTAATCAAGAGTGAATCAGGATGAAGTCTTCCCTCAGATTCCAGACATCGGTGAACAAGTATAGGGGAAAACTCAAGAAATTAGAGAACAATAAGCTTCAATAAAAAGTACCTAAGTATACCCAACGAAGATATCCACGCTTTCTAAGAGAGAGTTTTACTGGCACCAGGAGCAGCACACACATTTTCAGCCATGCTCTGGGTACCACATTACTCCTCCCGTCTGCTGCCTCCTGCGCTCCAGGGCGGCGCAGGCACCGGGAGGCCCGAGCCGTGCAGCCGCGCAGCCCTGCCCCTGCAGCGCAGGCCCCGGCACGGCGGGAGCGCGGGGCGAGCTCCGGGCCCGGGATCCGCGAGTCACGATCAGCCTCACGCCGGGGGACCGCGGAGGGCAGAGCCGTGCTCGAGATTCCCCGCCGCCTTCCCGGACGCGCCGCCGGGCCGGGCCGGTCCCGTCCCGCCCGCCGCCCCCGCGCCGCGTCCCCCGCCCGCTCCCACAGCGCTTCCGCTCCCCCGCCCGCGCGCGGGCCCCACTCGCCGCTCCGCGCCCGGCCCCCGGCCCGCCCGCCACTTACATCCTTCTTCACCTCCGCCATCTCGTCCTCCGTCAGCGGCCGCCCCGCGCCCCCCGAGCTCGACCACGACCCCGGGCCCTCCATGGCGGAACCCTCGGCGGCGCCGCTGGGGAAACCCGCGCGGGGCGGTGCTTCCTTCCGGCCCCGCCCCCGCCGCCTCCGCCCCCGCCACCTCCGCCAATGGGCGCTCAGGGATGGGGCTCCGCCCCGCCCCAGCTGGGACAGACCGCAGCCGCGCCCCAGCTCGGCCCCGCCCCCCCGCCCCGCCAATGGGAGCTCAGGACTGGCGCTCCGCCCCGGCCCCGCCCAGTGGCGCGTGCGCGCCGGCGGCCGCGGGAGCGCGCGGGGCCGTGCCGGGCCCTCAGGGCGGGCGCTCGGTGGCGCGGGCGCTGCGCCCTGGGCCGGAGCCGCCCCTGCCCCTCGCCGGGCCTGTCGGGACGTGTGGCAACCCCTCCGCTAAAGCGCCTTGAGCGTGCGGAGCGGTGTCGGAGCCCGCGGCTCGTGCGGGTGCTGGCACGAGTGACAGCGGCTGGCGGTGCCGGGCGCCCGCC
This sequence comes from Fringilla coelebs, assembly GCF_963513975.1. NCBI lineage: Eukaryota > Metazoa > Chordata > Aves > Passeriformes > Fringillidae > Fringilla > Fringilla coelebs. The sequence goes on from NC_140067.1 coordinate 14,506,673, forward strand.
GGTTTCGGGGCCTGGCGGTGTTCAAAGGCCCCTCCGTGCGCAGGGCCGTGCTCCAAGGCAGCAGCAGAGGGAGCCGCTGCCCCACCGGGACACGGCGCCGCCTCCCCAGCGAGAGGGAGCGCTGAACTTCAGCAGGCGGTGCTCTTGCAGCTGACACGGGTGGAACTCTTAGGAGTGCATATCTTCCTTTCGGCAGATAAACATGAACATAAGTAGAAGCGATCAACACTGAGGTTTGCTGTCAATAAGGAAACCTACCAGTTTTATGGTAGTTTTACAGTTTTACAAAGTCTTTGATTGACATGCTTTGTTAATGCAATAGTACTTTAAATATTAACTGTGACAGCATCTATTTCACAGTGCTAGCAGTCCCAGTTTTAGAATAAACACGAAGATCCTTCCCAGAACACTTGAAAAATAAAGGACTAGGCACCTGGTGACTGGACTGATTTCTGCAGAGCTGGGTGTTAAAATCGGGGCATTCCCCAGACTGGTTGCCAGCCAGCTCTGTTCCCTGACCCTGCTGGGAAGGCTCCTCCGGCCAGTGAAAACTCTCTCAGGCAGCCCTGGCTGCTGCTCGTTTGGGGCACACCTGTTCACAGCCCATGGCCTCCTGTCATTCCCACCCCCAGAAGCCTTTTTTTGGTGTAGTGCATTTGAATTTCTCAAAGCTGTGTATCTCTGCAAAGTAACCTATTTATCTCCCATTTTCCTGCTCAGAGAGCTGCAGGGCTGACGATTTTTCCCCAAGTTCAAGTGCCGACATTCATCTTCCCTAATCTGTGCTATGCACCCAAAATACATGGAAAGCTTTCAGCTCCTCTGATGCTTCCAAGGGAACTGATTGTGGCACTTCTGAAACAGAGCCAGGCATCTTCCCAGCCCCTGACTCCCACCTCTGTTTATTATATCACATGCCTTTCAGCTCTTCCTCTTCAGGGTGAATTATATTGTGGACTTTGCTGGCTCCATACAACACTGCTGATAAAAACATCTATCATGCATTCTGGATTTAGAGTATTTGTTAATAACCTTGCTCAGCAAGAGGTCCAGTTCAAAGCCATGTGATGTCTGGAGGGTTAGGCTGCTGATTCCTGAGCTGTGTAGGAGACAAACTGGAATGATTTCACTTCAGCAGTCAGGAAGAGAGCATGTGGTTAGCAAATACAAGAACAGAATATATTTTAGCAGACTTAATGCCAAAACACCCTACCAGGATTTAATGGTCCAGGCAGCAGGAAGAAGGCTACTCTCTGCATGAAACTCATTTCAGGAGAGTAACAGCCACTCGATATTCAGAAGTGAGCCTCAATGCAGAGTGAGTCAGGGATCATTTCCTTCAAGGCAGCTGGAAAGATTTTGGACATTGCATTGGTGTATGAGTGTGTACATCTGTACTGTCCATCTAGTATAAATTTCTAGACTAAATTTCCAAAATAAATTTTGAAAACTGTTTACAACCCAGGGGTTTTTACAAAACTCCCTGTGAAGATAAAGAAAATGTTGTAACACTGTCAGAGTGCCCAAGAGGTCAGTCAGCTTTTCAGAGCTGTGACTGGCTCCAGGCTTTGTTCCCCTTCTGCCCTCAGTGACCGAGCCCTCTCCAGGCAGCACGTCCTTACTGCTGAGCAGGGGCCTTTCCCTGGAAGTTTCATGTGCTCCCATCCCATTCTCCTCCTGATCCTCGCCCAGGGCTCTGGTCTGGGTTCCCAGGACAAGCCCCTTCTGGTGCTGGCAGGACAGCCCAGCCCCTGTGAGAGCTGTGGGACTCTACAGCTCAATTCCTTAGGGAGGAGGAAGCTGCCAGACAGAGAGAAGGGAAGGAGTTTGGTTGAGTTACAGATCCAGGGCCCTTCCCAAACTCAACAGATACCTGCAGCAACCAATGGTATGTTTCAGCTACTAAACCACAGCAATAAACCTACAGGTCATGAATTTTGGGGGGTGAGGTTGCTGAGAGCCCAGAATGTCTGGGCTTTATGATGCAGGAGACAGTGACTGATGTTTTTAAGCAGCATGTACTTAGAGTGAGGACTGACTCTCTACACTCAAATGTAGAACTCTCTACTCGATGAAGTAATATCCTACAGCTAAGTTTTGCAAAGAACACCCCTTGTTAAATTACTACAATTTTGCTTTTTTCAGGTTTGGTATTCTATGGGAAACTTCTTAATACGGCAAGTGGGTGTGGCTTGTCTATATTTACTTATTTTTAATCATTGCCATTAAGAAATAAATTCAAGTAAATTGATACCAACTCTCTCCTGTAGACATGGGTACACATGTAAATGAAGTAGCTGAAAATACTAATTGCATCACACTAAATGTATTCACATTAGGCACAGCACTGATTTAAATATATTCGTTAAAAATCATACTTTTAACCAATGCTGTAAAATCAGTTTGAAGGCTGTAGTTTTGAACCACTGACTCCTGGGCTGCCAGGAGATGGCACTGATGGCCCACGAGCCCTGCACACACGCCCATGATGGAGCCAGAGTGACTGCAGGGTCACCCTGCTCCTGGATCCCAGAATTGTCACCTGCTGGCATTGCAGCCCGAGGGTGCGAGCAGAGAGCAGCCCCAGGAGCAGTTTGTAGCACACAACAGGAAGTATTTAGATATAACACATGCAGTTATCTGTCAGGTTACCTCAAAGCAATCAGTCTCTGGAGTGCAGTCACCTCTCCTGACTTGTGGGGGAGAAAAGACACAAGAGCTGTGTGAATAATTTAACCATAATGGGAATGCCACTAAACCTTTGTAGTTTCAACTTTTGCAAGTTACAGTAAATGCAGGCATTACAGAGAAACACACACTGTACTATGCTAACATCTGTTTTGTTACCTTGGACAGCAATAAAATTAACCATGACCACTCACAGACAGTATCTCCTCTTAAATGTTGAGTCTAAAATGATAATTTGTTTTTCAAGAGTCAAGATTTCCCCAAACAGAATTAAGAGTTTTAGTGCTAATGTCTATAATTGGCTTTACTTCTAGGTATGTAATAAGCTTGGAAATAAAAAGACAGCATGAAACACTATTAAATTAAATACATATACTTTCAGTTCCAAAAGAAGAAGCACGAACTGCACAGAGTATGGTACAACTGACACTTTATTCCTTCGTGATGGAGATATAGAGTAGTGAAACTGCAAGAGTCACAAAAAAAAATTAAATCAAAGTGCAAACCTCTATTAGAACTGATTATGGAATGTATTGATGTTTTTGGCACAAAAAGTGGGGAATTATATACTGCAACAAGATGAAGTTTAATGAATGTAATGCTTCTGTGCTCAGTAGTCACATTTGTGCACTGCAGAACAATACAATGTAAAACAGTGACTAACACGATTCACATACAACTCCATACAATTTACATCACACGTCCAGTTAAAACTTCTCTGAAAATACATGAGGTCCACTGCTACTCTGTTCACAATCACTTAACAAATACCATTGTTTAAGCAAGCTTATCTTTTCAGCTTCCTTATTGAAAAAAGCAAAAATAGACAATCTTAAATAGTAAATTACTTTCCTCAAATGTTTCCATGTGGATGTTGATGTTTTCTATTAATTTGGCTCTGACTTCATTGATAAAACATATATGAAGCTGAACAAAATCAAAAGCTTTTTTCCCCATATTTTCCAATGTGCTGTGAACAAACAGCATTCTGTATACTGGCTTTTTGTTTTCAAAACTGGACATAGTGGTGCCTATGAGCTCTATTCCTATCACATGGAAATCACCAAAAAAAATCAGAGCACAGCTTCACACAGTGGCATCTATTTAGAACTGAATATTAGCACGTAAACACAAAAATACATAAATGGAAGAATTCAAGTTTATCTTATAAGGTACAGTATGCATTCACATTTTCATTACAGAGAGAGACACTGTATTCACATTCTGTTGAAGAAAGAAACCCACAATATCACACCTCTCCCTAAACTCTTAGCAAAGATAACCTTGAAATACCTATAATGCACATTCTGGCTCTTTCATTTCAACTTAGCTAAACTGATTGCTGAAAGGAAAAATCCTTTGATGAGTAATTCAAGCCCCATTGCTGAGCTATTACCACAAGAACTTCTGTACAGGTCAGCTCTGTCATACAGCCTGACAGTTGTTATCAAGAGTTTTATGTGGGCAACTATCAGTATTCAGTGTCTCATCTCCTTTTTTGGTTTGGGATTTTATTTTATTATTTATATTAATCAAGGATGATGATTTATATCAGGCATCTGAGAAATGTTCTGGTGACAAAATGTACAGGACATGCATTAGATGCACATGTGTCACTGCAGAAATGTCCTCACAACTGAATTCTTTGTTCGGGCAACAGAAAAATAAACAGCAAACAGCAAGAACAAGAAGCATTTGGCATGATTTTAGTTCTTGGTACCATACTGCAAATACATAAACTGAAGTGTTCATAATATTTTTCTTTCTAATGCCAGAATAAAGATTAACAGGAGAAGCTGTGAGGTGAGGGCGATCCCACTAACCAGCTTATGTAACTTTTGGCATCAGACTAAGATGTAATTTAGAGCAGCTATGTTAAGAGGCTGTGATTCCTACTGAGGCCAAGAGAGAGAAAGCAGGTGTGGTTTTAGAGCACCTCAATTTTGTGCCTGAAGATAGACAGTTTGAATACAACAACTGAAGGAATTCCGATCCCTCAGCTGCTCCCTTGCTTTCTGTGTACCAAAATGCAGCCCTGAAACCAAAGAAATCTAAATGGCAAGAGATGAAAAACCAACCTCTGTCTATACAGCTGTTTTCTCAGCTCTAAAATCCCAACTCCTTCTCTCTCTCCCCTAGGGAACCAGGGGAATTCACTGTCACACACTCTACGGCTTTCAAGGACACAGGGTAACAGCACTGTCACCAGAAATGGTTCTTTTTTTCTGGAGAAATCTTAAAACGAGGAGTCACCCTTCTTATCCTCTGAATCTAAAGCTCCTGCTGACTGTCATCCTTCTAGCTCAAAAGAAGTTGCTCAGACCCAAAGCAGACCCCTCTCTCCTGGCACCTACGCAAGGAGGGAGTGAGTTTAGGATAGTCCATCATGGCTTGGGATACTGTGGAGTGAACAGTGAAGAAGAAGTGAAGAAAAAGACTCAAGTAAGAACTGAGGCAAGAAGGTAAAATCACTTGGGATTAAATGAGAAAAGTGTTCATCATGCCTTGATGAGCAAACTAGAAATGAGAGTCTGTGGAAGGAGACAGGTGAGAGGTGAGAGAGGATAGAGGAAGAAAAAAACCAAAACCAACACTACAGAAATATTTAACAATAAATAAAATTGAAACCCTACAGCCTGACTCTCCCAGTGTAGCTGGATGCTCTGGCTCCCTAGCAAGAGGAGGGAAGAGGGACTGAAGGCCATGGATGGGGGCCAGGCCCCAGGAGGTACATGGACAAGTCAGGATGAGGGGTGCTGTTTCAGCTTTGACAGCTCCCAGGGCTGCACAGGTTTTTAACAGAGTTTGCCTTTAGGAGCTCAATACTGCAGGGCCACTTTTGGCACAAAATCTCTGTTTAATGTCAGGTTATTCTGAAATGTGTGATACTTTATCAAATATTTAAAAAGCACCAAGGGAAGGCAGAAAAAGATTCCCCACTGCAACATTTACATCCTGAGAGCCTGATCACCTGGCTCAGGTTTGAATGATGGTGCATGGGAGTGGAAGAGACAAAGAGGGAACATTAGGATCACCCTTTGGGACAGGAGAGTCATAAATAGGAAAAAAAATCCACTTGCTGTTTGGCTGGCTGAAGAACTTCCTTTGGGCCATGTTCTTTACACAGACCATAGATTCACTCATCACTGCTCTCTTCCCCACGATACCTTGTGTCATCACAACAAACAGAGCACCCACAAAGCATCAGGGGTTCTCTGGCAGCTGCCAGGAGGATTTCCTCTCATTACCACTGAGATGCAGTGTGACATGTGCCAGAGAGAACCTATAAGTAAGAGTACTTGTGTTTCCTCCCTTATGGCTGCACAAGACAGCACACAGGTTTCCAAAGGATATCCCAGTGGGCATTTGGTTAATTCTGTTTGCTTTCCTGCAGACCACATTGCCCAAGCCCCCTCACTCACTTCCTACTGTACCTCAGCAACACACCACAAGTGGTTCAGGAAAGGTGGAGGAGGTGTCTAGGAAGCTGATAACATGTTCAGACTATTTGTCAGTCTCTGGAGAGTTCCCAGTACTGCCTCTGTTTGGGAATTGCTCCCATCCTTAGTTTACAAATGATTTAACAAGAAGCATGTGAATACAATGGTGTGTGCTTCACTTTGCAGTGAACAAAAAAAAGCCATGACTCAGTGGGTAAACATGTTGAGGAATTTGCTACAAAAATTATATTTGCCTTAACTGAATACCACAGTGAATATTCATGCCACTAAAAAAATATAAGATGGTTCTTGTTCCAAGGAAAACTGTCCCAAGGGCAGATAAAGAAAAAATGACAATCTTCCAGGAAAAAAATAGCTTCCCTTATTCATGGGCATAATCCAGGAATAGCTGTCCTTCAACTCCTTCTATCACCCTCTTCTTTTGAATTTTGCTAGTAAGTGGCCTCCAAATGAACAGAAAACAGAAAGGACAAACAAATTTTAAGATGTAAACAGAGATTTAACTCCCCCATACTTTAGATTTTGTTTGCATCTCTGCATTTAATTTTTGTGGTCCAGAGGCTTTCTAGGATCTGGCCTTTTTAAAAACTCCTCTCTCATTCTCACCACATTGAAAGTCATGATCTTAGCAGGAAACTGGGACCTGAATTGCAGGATTCAACTTGTGTGGCTGCACTACTCTCTTCTTCTGTCATTCAGGTTTCCCAGGCAGTCATTGCCCTTGAGCGCTCCCAATCAGGGGAAGCTTTTCCAAAGCTGGTACCTGGTGTCTGAAATGGATTCCAGCCACAACTCTGCCCAGCAGCAGCAGCACTGTGATGTGGCCAGGACAGTGAGCACAATCCACTGCCCACTGTCCCAGCTAGTGTATGGAAAGCTTCCCTACCACACAAGGTTCATGAGCCCACTGAGTTTTCTTCAGTCCCCCTAATACTTTGCACCACTGAAAGTAGAAGATTGAGGAAGGAAAAACACATGTAGAGCAAGGAAGCAAGAGAAAAGAAGACAGAAGGGAACAGTGTAAAGACAACAGAGGTGCTTGAAATATTGAGAATCAGCCGAGTTCCATGAAATTTTCACACAGAAATGTTAAATCACTAAAGCTAAGGGTTAGCCATTATAATTGTCTTCTGCTAGCCCACGGGACTAACTTACTTCAGAGTTATGCGCTCCCAACAAACCCTACATCCACCTTAAATACCATCTGCAAGGACATAATAAAAATTCACAATGCAAAAAATCTGTAAACAAGGGTTAGTAGCACAGTGGTACAGTAGATTGTCAATAAAAACAATAAAAGTGTGGATACAGATTCGTCTACCTTGTGTGTAACATTATTGCCAGTTACAAGGGAGGGACTCTGTAAACTCATAATTCTGAAGCTTTGTTAATAAGCACAGAGCAACAGGTGAGCGACCCATCTACTTTCGCCAGTTCCGTGGTAGCGATTGGGATCAGCATGTGGTCCTTCAGCTTTTCAAATACCTGTTCAGGAAAAAAAATGTAAGGGAAAAATCATTACACTTGACACCTCTGTTTTCCCCTTTCTGAAGTATTTACAGAACGAACAGACATGGATTTGCCAGCGGGTGCCAAGCCATCCCATCACTGGTGATCACAGGAACGTTCACAGTGGCCTGGCTGTGGCATTCCCACCCGTGCCATGCAGCCAGGGAGCTGCTGGGCCAGGCTGGCAGCCCGGGGGCTCTCACCTTGGCACTCTCCGGGTACTCCTCGGGCGCTCGGTGCAGCAGCACGTGCCCCTTGCTGGGAATGTTTAAGTAGATGCAGTTTGCTGCGGCGTCGTCAGGCACTGTCAGCTTGTCGTAGCGGTGGTCGCTCATCTGTTGCATGGTCTGCCAGGAGACAAAGTGCAGCCATTTAGATCAAACACATTAGCAGTCCCAAAGTAATGGGAGAACAGAATCTTCAGAAACAGCTAACTGTGATTGCCAAGGCAGTCAAGGGCCATTTTGCTATGCAGCAAGTACAGATAGTTCCTGTTATCATTATGGAAGAATCTACTAAACCTAACTGACAGGAGCAGCAGAAAGCCTTTGTGCAATGGCTCTTGCAAGCAGCAGGGTTAAGCAGGGCACTTGCTAAGCATCCTCTGTGGGGTCTTTTCCTTGAGGATAGCACACCGAGTTTGCAAAACTGCTCCTGACACAGATTGAGACTATATGTGCTCAGCACCTATAAAAAAAAAGCAGCCATTGTTCAGCATTTATGTAATGAGTATGAATTAAACCAAACAGGACAGGAATGGTTCCCAGCTTGGATATCAGCCCAATCTTAATTCTTTTCAAGGACCTCTGTTCTGCCTTGCAGGCAGTGACTCTTTCACTAAGCACCTGTGCTGGGGAGCGAGCAGGCACGTCTGTGCTAATCCTCGTTCCCAAGGGGACAGCACAATGCCCGCCTTGCAACAGGAGAGCTGCTGGCCTGCAGAGGTCTGGGGTATAAATATAAGGCTCATACACAAATGTATACCCTGGCTGGCTGGAATTTCAGAGACAGAGACTCTCAGGACACGACAAGCATGCAATCCCATGTTTTGTATCAGATCCATTTTAGTAAGGATGGGAAAAGCCTGAAGACAAGATGCCTGATTCCCAGTTGTAGCATTCCAGCTTTACATCAGCTTCAGCCTCACAGAGACCAAGAATAACACAGAACTGAACAAGGCTCAAAGCCCAAAACTTCGGTCCTACTGAAAGCCTAAGCAAATTGCCCACCTGTGTTCCCACATACATTGCACATACATGCAAAGATGCAAACACAAAGAAAAGGCTTTTTTTTCGGCTTAAAATATTCACACTAATATTATCTTTAGAAAAACCTGGTCTTTTGTTAACAACATTTTTCAACTAAATTCCCTTCTCAGGGAGAACCCAGAGATTTACATCACACAGCAGAAAGCAGACTTCAATTTTAGGCAGAGTTAAGTTTGTCATTAAGTTGCTTCCAAGGTCACTCATCTGCACTACTTCTCATTCATTAAAGAAATACTACATGTGGCTGATTCATAACAAGGTCTATACAACATACTGGGAAGCAACAAAGAACTCATGCTTGCCCACACCTATGGTAAGTAATTCCTTTATAGGTCTGCATTTTTCATGTTCTAGCCTGAGTCATCCACATCCCGTGGAGAACATGAAACTCTCAACAAAGAATGCCATGCATTCTTGAGGAAGTGTTATCAGATTGTCATTTCTTGTTCCTTCTCATGTTATGAAACTCTCCCAAGTTCCCAAGGACACATCTACGTCCATAAAAGGTTAATGTGTTTCTCTGGGCAAAAATCCTTGCACCTTTACTTCACCAGATGTAATTTTGTATTTTCGTATGCTTAGCACAGTTGATTTTCTTTTTTATAATTTTGTTTCTGTTATGTTGCCAAGATGAGTTTTATTCTGCTTTCCTTGATGTTGTAGAATGCACCTAGTGTGGCTCTTCTACCTGGTAACCAGAGCCAGCAGACATGTCCTCCACCTGCAGCTTCCCTTTTCCTTCCTATACAATGTTTTTAGGTCTTGACTAAGGAAACATTTATTACATCTGCACTAAAATACATGTATCAGTAGAAGAATAGCCACTATGTCTGGATTTCACTGAGCTCCCAAGCAGTTCTTTCTCCACTCCTTGTTGGAAACAGAATTCTGATACTGTAGGTTTCCTGTAGGAACATCAGAAATATACTGTGAAAAACTGTGAAATGCTTCCATATGAAATTATGAAAGAATTCTTAAGCAAAAGGGTAAAGACAAGTCTCCCATTCATTTGCCTCTGCAAAATGCTGAAGTGGGAAGTACACCAGCAAGCAGAAAAAAAGGACAAGCAGCAGGGCTCTAGTGCCTCAAGGACCAGCTTTGGGGAGCCTGGGAGATGATGCCAAGGGCACATTAAAAGGATTGTTTCCAATATTAAAAAGCCCACAAACGGTGGCTAAATTAGTTCAGAAACAAATCAGAAAACCTGAGTGAGAAAGTGAGACCAAGCAGCACTGGAGTTTGAGGACACAGCTGTGATAGTGGGACTGGGATCTCAGCTAGCTGGAACAACACCACAAGAAAGCTTTTATTACTAACTGGAGGTTTGACAACACAAGATTACTCTCTTCCTCAGCTCTTAAGATAAAAAGGAAATCGTATTTGCAAGCTTTCATCGCTGTTATAACTATGCCTGACTGTTGCAGTAAAATTTCAAAAACCACTTACTTGAGAGAGTGCCCAGGCAATAACACCCCAAACCTGCCCCACAGGGAGGCTTTGGATGCAGCAGAAATGCACCAATACGACACAATCAGGGCACTTTGCAGACCCATGTGGTTTTCTGTATTTCTATTATGTGAAGTCATTAAGTCCATGTGCCTGGCCAGATTGACTCCAGGGCAGAGAAAAGTAGATAAAAGCAAGGTCCTTTGATTGTATTTTCTATCAGATACATCCCAAAATATGATGCATTTATAGAGGGCTGGCTTTCTGTCCACAAACGTACAACCAGCTATGTTAAGAGCCAGGCATTTCCCGTGTGCCTAGTTTTTCTGGGAATTTTCTTCAGCCTAAAGAGGGTAATTTTTACTGCACATTCTCTCAGCCCTTAGTCATGCTTTCCTTATGTTGAAGTCATCCACATAGCCTAAAATGCCTTCTCTATAGTTTTTTTACAGTGTGTCCTCAGACAGCTGAGGTAATGGATAAGCTAAATAATCCCAACTATGAAGCAGCATTATACATGAAGGAAAAAGTGTATACATTTGGGGTCCGTTATCTCTGACACAACTAAGATGACTGCCTGCACTTTCAAAAGAGGCCAAGCCTAACTACAAATGTTCCCCCCTCCATGAGGAAGGCCCCAGTCTGAGCTCTGCTGGGACTCACTCCGGGACCTACTCACATCCAGATTGCTGCAGGACAGAGAGCGACCTAACCCACCTGCAATGCACATTTTTATCTCCAACTCCCCACAAGCAAAACCAAACAAACACTGAATGTTCCTCTTGCTAACAGGGCATTGAGCACCACACTTAAATTGCCTGTGTGATGCAGAGAAACCCAGATTTCCAGGTTTGATGTTTGTATTGATTAGCCACTGTTTTCCTGACTGTCAACATTAAAAAGAAAAATCAAACCTAAGCTTGAGTGGAGTGTATGTAACCCTACAGCTGTGGGATCATTCCCTCACCAGCTTTCAGCTATCCCTTCTTAAATCCTTTAAGTCAAAATATTCTTGAAAGAAAACTAGTCACATCAAAACCATTTAAGATCTTTTTTCTATCCCACCTCTTTTCTTTCTTTCCAAGCACATTAAACTACAGCCCGTTTGACACTGATGCCTAAGCAACATTTGGCCTGGGATCCAAGAGAATGAAAGGTGTGAGAAAAGATTACACTACGTCAAGGTTTCACCTACAATGACAAAAATGAAGTATTTTTATGGTGCAGGGCAACTAAAACTGCTGAGAAGAATAACAGCAACAGGCAGCCACATGGGCCCAGGCTGGATGGGAGTTTGGAAGGTCAACGTGTTTCTTTGCTCCCTGGAGGAAAGACCACTTGTCTGGGAACAATGTAAGGCTATGCCATTATGCAGCAAAGGCAAAAGATGAGGACAGGCACCTGACCAGTCCACTGCCATCTGGAGGGACAGCTGGGAAAGGTAAATTAGTGCTTGCTACCGGGAAAATACTGCTAATTGCCAAATCTGCTTTTTAAAAATTGTCACAACACCCAGAAGAGCTTCTTTTTTAGTGCTGCATGGTAGGGTGTCTCCAGTCTCAGGTGAGAGGGGATGGTACCCACTTCTGCATCCCAAGACAGGGAGTGGAGGTGACCAAGATTTGGTGCATGGTTTCCAGGACTCAACTCATCAGCTGTCATACAGTGTGATACCAGCTCAGCACTGCCCCAGGCCCAGGAGTCTGCCCAGTTTGCTTTTGAACATGTAGCAAGGTAGCTACAGAGTTCAGAGGTACTGTGAAAGGAAACATTTATTTTCCCTTCTTTTTTTTTTTTTTTTTAATTTGCCCCTTTAGAGTTTACCTTTACATACTTTTAGAGCTCCCCTGATTCTAGCACTGGAAGACAGAGTGAACAATTGATCACCTTTTCCACATCAATCCTGACTTTTTAGGCATCTATAATCCTATCTTAGTTGGTTTTTTCCTAGGTCATAGTCATAGCTTGCTTAGTTTGTCTCCTCTTAGGCAAGCTGTCCAGGTATCTGTCAGTCCTTATGAAACTTTTCTGAATCTTTCCAGTCATACTTCATGTTTTTTGAAGTGGAGGGCCTATGCATGTGAAGCGCACACAACAGACCACATGCAGATGCACCACAGCTTTATCAGTGGGAAAATTATATTCTCTGTTTGGTTTCCAGCTGAGCTAGAAACTTCAACAAGCTCAGGATCTCATTTCTGCAGTAATGATCAGTCAGAGCACATTATTTCATATGTGATGTTCAGAATAACATCAGAGTAGCATTCAGCATTGTCATTCTCTCTGTCCTGGCTGCACATCATTTTACACTGAAACCAAAATTCATTCACTGATTTACTGCCCTGACTGTCCTTTGAGTTTCTTCCTAATTTCTTCATATTTAAAGAAACAATTGGCACAGGAGAGAGAAAGCAGCAGCCTTTGGGTTCAACACAAGAAAGTGCAGGACAGAGTGGAGCTGATGAGCTGCGCCACAATGCTGTGTGCCTCGTACAGGGACTCAGCAGCTTCTCAGAGTTTCCTTGAAACAAAGCAGTGACCATGAAACCCTTGGCTAGGCTGGCCAGAGGGGACAGAAGAGCAGAGCTGGAAAAGCCAGCAACCTTGCAGGAATGTCAAGGTCTATCAGGAGTGTCCCCTCTGACGTGCAGACAGGCAGAAGAGACAGCAGCGTAGAAGACTCACTAGGAAGGGCCATCACAGCCACTGTGAGCAGCATAAATCAAAGGAGAATGATCTAAGCCTTCTTGTCAGGCACTGAGAAGTCTGGTAGAGATGCAGGACAGGACAGCCCAGACCTACAGACACAAACTGAGCTGAGGATGTCTGTGAAGGCGGCAGTGCCCGCTCTGCCGCGGTCAGCACGCCAGATTGCTCAGTCCATCCACGGCCAGAGTGCTGCTTTCATTTCCGCCTAACACCCACGGTCTCAGCAGCTGGGCTGTGGGCTTGGCCTCCCTGCTGCACCCTCTCAGTCATGTTTTCCAGAAGGAAGAGTTCTTTAAGCAGCCTCTCCCACCCTGCTCCTCGGCCTCTCCTGGCGCAGGACGCCTTTTGCATCATCACAGATGCGATGGGCACCGATGCCAGTCGCGTACACACCTGCACTGCTCTGCCCCTCTGAGCCACCATCCCTCAGGGCCACACTGTCACCTGCCTGCCAGCTCTGCCAAGCACCCCTGCAAAGGGAAACCACGGCCTGAGAAGGAGGAAAGGACGCGGATTACGCCGGCTGTTGTTTTCAGTGGGGAAGGCAGGAGCACGAACATCCTGTTGTCTGGAACAGGAACCCAGGGAGAGAACAGGCAAAGGGAAAAAAATGAAGCAAAGGAACAGAAACATGAGTCCCCATTTACGCCAAGCACAGGACATCTTCTCAGTCAGCCTCTGACCCAGCCCCTGTGCCTGACAGCCTTACTGGTGAGGAAAAACATGTACTGAAAGGGACACTTTCCTCACCCTTTAAAAACAAACCAACAAACAAACAAACCTGATTCATACAATAATCTCTAGTATATAAATATATACTTTTGAGTCTTTATCTTCCAGAGATTCTTCTGCACATATGCAAACTGAACAGCACTAAGACTCAGATAAGTGCAGTGACTATTTCATCATCTAAAATTAATTCAAAGTAAAACACAACAAGTTGACCTTTTAAGGTAGGAGGTCATCTGGCACTCAGTGAACACCTACATCCTCTGAGACGGTATGAACCCCTAATTCATAAAGTAATGAAGAATCAGAAGGAGATAAAGGAAAGTATATAGAATTTTATAAGTTGATTCATGTATTGATTGATTATAAATTGATTAATTTTATTATCTACAAGGCTGAGAGAAGCAAAGTCTCATTTTTTAATGTTTAGCTTAAAGAGGAAAGTTCTCAACACTTCTTTGTATTTCAATATTCTTTGTTCCTGCATTACAAAAAAGTCAGCATTCATCTGCACTTTCTGCTAATTCCCTCCCTGATGTCATCTTCTTTGGGTTATTAATATTAGTAATGATTTCCACAGCAACCCATTGTGATAGCATAAATAGAGGATTATGACTTCATGTGGGGAATAAGCAGAGGCACAAATGATGAATTCTTAAGGAAGAAGAGATAATGTTTTCATGCAAACTTGTGCATTACTAGAAAGGAGAGTTGCTCTACAGACAACAGGAAAAGCAGATTTAGCTGAGCCTTGTCCTGCTGCATGGCAGTACAGACTGTTTTCTAAGAACACCCAAGAGATGAAGTTTTCCCTTAGGTGTCTGGAGGCATTTCTGGGGCAGAGCTGGGAACCCCTCTGCTTTACCAGGCACTATAACCCTCCTGTCATGCAGGGAAACAGTGCTCAGCTCTTCAAAAGCTGGCACTTTGCAGAGACTTCAGTTACACAAGATGGAGTAAGAACAAAAGGCATTTAATCAAAGGAATGGGGGCAACTGCCAATGAGAGAACAACTCCTTGTGCTCAAGTCTTTAAAAGCTCTGCTCTGATCATGGCTTGGATACAGACCAAGGGCATAGTTACCCAAAAGAGACTCCTTTCTATATTATCCTTAAGATGTGGTTTTGATAAGCCTCCCTTGATCACTGTCAAAACAGCTGCATTAGCAATAGCGTCCTCTGGGGAATAATTTAGGGGAAGAAAGAGCAGCTCCACTCCCAGCAGAAGATACTGAAAGGGAGAGTCAAGAACAAGGCAGGATGATCATTCCAATCCTTTTTTTGAAAGCAGGAGGAAAAAAGAAAGGTATATTGCTGAAGTCATGGCATTGCACTACAGCAGATATTCCAACAGAGTCCTGACCAAAAGGAAATCCCATTGAATAATGAGGCTGGACTTCAAGATACCAAGGACCAGCAGCAGAGTGCAGATGTGACCACTGCTCTGGGTCCTGCTGGGACAGGTCTGTGAGGGGACATGAGGGGTTACACTATCAGCTGCATCATCTGCTCTGCCCTGCACCCTGACTGGCAATGCTGCTCAGTCCTGACATCTGCCACGGCCACACTGCCTCTGTGATTGGCACACACTCCTCTCAAATGACCAACTGACATCCCAGATGTTTCACATGCCACTCCCTTATTCCAGATCTCAGAGGAAACGTGCCAGACTCAGCTGACTGCAGGGCTGAGCTCAGGCCATGTGGGGATGAGTGCCCTCCCTGCCAAGGTCCATCAGCGCTCCCCCTGCACCCTGCCCTACCCCAGAGCAGCGCATTCACACCGAGGCTTTCTCTGCCAGTCCTGTGGGGACACCCCAGGGCTGCTCCTTGGGTCAATGCCTGCTATCAGAGCCTGCCCAAAGACTCATTTCTCAACAGTGAGAGAACAACTTTTTTAGTAGGAGCTTGCTACAGATACAATCCACACTGCTTGCAAGGGAATAGTCGATCTTGTCAAAGCCAGGAACAACATGTGTGACCCTCAGATGCTTTGGGATTACTACTCAGTTATCCAAAGGGTGACAGAGATGGTCTGATCAAGGACTGTGTCCACAATCATCTGCTGCTGTCCAAGTCTTCACTCATCACAAAGTGGAGGGAAATGGTGCTCTGTATCAGCCAATACAAACAGCCACAAATGTGGCTCTTCTGGATTTGGTATAGAGCAAGAGAATACAGAAAGGAGTGTGCAACAGATGCTGTGTCACAGCATTGTCACCTTGCCTAGCTTTTGCCTTTGCTGCTGGAACCTGAACAGGATTACGTCCTGGGCCAGTTCCTGCTCTTTTGCTGTCCCAGCAAGACCCCAGGGCTGTGTCCCTTGCTGAGGAAAAAGTGGTGCAGGGTGCTCACTGCCACATCAACTCCCTACACCGGGACTGGCGCTGTCACAGCCCAAATCTGTCCTCATTCATGTTCACAGTGAACGTCAGCAACCCTGGCAGGGCCTGATCAGAGCCCAAAGGTGACATGCTTACAGGAAATCCTGGCTTCACCAAGGGACCTGAAAAATAATCCCAGGCTTCATCGTCTCAACAGCCATGGCTGATGTTCAAATGTGGAATTACATGTATGGAATTATAAACAGGTTTAACTACAAGAAGGAATTAAATGCATGCTGAAAACAGCAGAGGGAAGTTAAAATTTCAGATGTGATAGTCACCAGATGCCCCAGTACTTTCTGCACTCAATCTGTCTCTTTCTTTCACCAAGTTTCCTCAAGTGGGACTTTTCAGCTGCAATCCAAATAAATACACTACACTTGCCAAAACCTGAAGAGGATTTAATGGTTAAAATGTCATTTCTGATTTATTATCTGCTTCTAGCATGTGGTCTATTATCCTAAACTCGGTGGATTCATTTCCCAGCTCACTTGCAGAGCTTTACATTACACATACTGCACTGAACTCACGATCAATTGCACTTGGCCATATGTGAGCACCAGATGCAATTTCTTTTTCTATTTTTAAAGTATTGTAAGGATACATAAGTTGCAGCAGTAAGAACAATCAAGAAAAATCTCTATTTCCAACAAGAATGTAAGCAGATAAATCCTGTTTTAAATGTAAAATGTTAGCGTAGCACCATGTAGCAGTTCACTAGAAGCAGTTGCCTAACATGACATGCAAGAACAACTCAATTACCAGAGATGGTTAAAGACAGCTCAATCATCTTGCTTGTATGATTGCATTTCCAGTCACAAAAAATGGCAACATGAAAGAGGAGTTTAAAATAACAAGCTATTACAATAAAGGAGTGGCATGCTGGGCTGTGCCAGGCAACAGACTCAGCAGGAGCTCAGGGGACTGTGCTGCCACAGACTCTGCTGGGAAACAGGAGAACAGCTGACAGCACTGCTACAGCTCAGCTCATCTGCTGAAATCCAAGGAGCAGCTTTTAATTCCAAGTGTCAGTTCCTCCAAGATCCTCTTGCACTTGCATTTCCACAAGACTGCAAGAAGCTGATTGCCAACTGAATTTTTTTTTTTTGCTTTGGTGGCAAGTAAACAATTACAAATACACTGTCAGAAAGCAAAAATTCAAATGTTAGGGGAAGCTGGTGATCAGCAGCACTGCAAATACCATCATTTCCAAGACAGACAATTTACCCATTTGTCAATAGTTTCTCATAAGAGATTTAGACTCCTGGACAAACAGCCAGATCCAACTCACTGGAACATGTTCTGGGTAACTCCATATGCAGCTGTGACATGGCTGCCTGATGTAACCTGTCAGCTCTCTAGGAGCATGAGAAAAGCACATGCCATGGGACAAAACCCTGCTCCAGCCCCAATTCCTAACCTCAGCTGGCAGGGTGTGAGCAAACCTTATCCTCAGACACATGCAAATGTGCTGCTAAATGTCTAGTGCAGAGAAACATACTGAGAGCTGATTTATTTTTAAAAATGTATCCACCAACAATCAGAGACTGCTAGATTATCTTGTTAATTATCATGTTCTTTTAAAAATGTATCTGCTCATGACTTTACCTTGACTAATGCTGGTGTTTACTTGATGGTTAGTTACCAGCAATATTTGACCAAGTCAGACAAAAGATGGTTTTGGTTATAATCGCTAAATTGAAGCTAAGATGATTAGCCGAGCTGTGCAGAAGGGTTTAATCAAACTGATGAGTTCTCAGATTAGCCCTGGCTCAAATTCAAGTTGCAGCACTGAGCAACCAGTATTGTAGTTGAATTTTGCTCATGTTTATAAACACTCTATACAAGTGTGGGGCCTCTTCCTCCTTCTTCATGACAGAACTTTTACTACCCCTCTGTCAATTCTAAAAGACATGTTTCCTCACAGCAACAACTGAAGTAAATATCTGCACTGGTCTGACTGTATCTCCTTCCTCCCTTTTAACACCAAATTATCAGATTCTTAGTCTAAAAAGCTGTAAATAATAACCTGCATATTCTGTTTATTTCCTTAAGATAAATGAAGTTAAATCAACATCACCATTCTCTTGCCTGATATAAACATTCTTTTTGGTTTGCACACACAGGAGACCCTAACACAAAGTAGTTGTTTCCTCTTTCACTGATCTATATGTATTTTAAAATTGCAGCATCCTTAAGCAGATATTATAAAAAGAACAGAAAGAGATATGCTGTTTAGAATATTTTCTTAGGTGCTTTACCTTGAGGGCTTTCTGTGCAGCTTCACTTGATCCAATAGCAATCAAGTTTGGTCCAGCCATGCTGCAAAAGCTCTTCAGATGCAAAGAATCATGAACAGGGACTGTGGAGACAGCATAATCCTGTATGGGAGTAAAGAAGGGTGCTATAAATATTTTTTAAGTGTCCTAGTTCTGTAATTATATGGAGACATTCCATAATTAATTTTACTCTCTGCAAATATCAACCCCAGGGCACAGTGTCAACTGTTTAAGTATGACACTCTCCTCTGGACCAGCTTGTCTTGTCTGGAGAGTGACATAAAATCCAGAACATGTTTCAAATACTACTATTGTTGCAACCATAAAGAAATACATTAAAATGCTTAATTAAAGAGTAGGTACATAAAACCTCTCCAGGAAACAGCAATAAGAACACAGGGCTGATACATGAGAACATGAAGAACGTGAGTGTTGATGTGCTCTCAAAAAATAACAGCCTCCCACTATCCAACTGATTGTTATGCAGCAATCTCACATTTCAGATCCAACTTCAGCATTTATCACTTTACAGGATGCTCAAACCTTTCAGCAACTTGTACCTTTGGGGTTTTTTAATTAGGTCTTAAATAAAGTACATGAGTATGACAAACATCTTAGCCAGTACAATTGTTCAATTAGTTCAGTGAATGAGAGCTTTTATTTCCTGTGGCATGAAGGAATCTACAAACCTTAAATGTGTCAGCCAGAATTTCTGCACCGCGTTGATTTGTCCGCCTGGAGAGACCTACGAAAAATTCTCTGCCTGGAATGAAAAAGCAGACTAGCTTTAGAGACATTCTGAAGCAACCTTTCAAGGATTTTCATGTTACATGTTTCTTTTCTCAAGCTGAGTATTTAAATTGAAAATTCGGCATAAAAGAATGCAAGCTGCAATTGTGAGCTGATAATCTAAAGCAATTAATCCTTTGCCAGAAGAGATATTTAACCAGAAGCATAAATAGCTTCCTCTTCTAATTCTCTCCAGTGGTCATTGGGTCAGGAAAGACAACAGCTGGGCTGGATTAGTACACCACTGATTAACCATTTCCATCTCCCTTTGAGATTTCCTCTGGTCTCAAGGCAGATCTGCAGTCATCAGCATCCTCCAGCACAGAGAAAATCAGTGCTGGATCTGCACTGCCTTAGGAAGGTCTCCCTTCCTGCTCTGCCTCTGTAGGAGACCCTTCTTTCCCTGTGGTGCACTGAGGCAGGCAGCCAGCCTCCTGTGATGCTGATCCAAACAAACAGGCTTATTCAGCACAGGCAGGGAGCAACCCTGTGTGCAGCCAATGTGAGAAAATGCCTAATGGGTTTAATGACATAAAAAACACAGGCAGTATCTCCATCTTTGAAGTCAACCATGCATGTAAGGCTCATGACATCTGACAGGCAACTCCACCACATCCTTGATAAACTAAAAATGCATTTTTTTGCATTTAATTCATTGAACTAGTGACAATTGTCTGCATCAAGCTTTTACAAGTCCTGAAAATGAGTCTGGTGAATGTTAGCTGCTTGTAATAAGACATACGAAACAACCCCAGACAGCTGACTACTGAAAGCATTTTTCTTATTGGCACTTTACAAGCTAAAATAAAATCTGTATGCACAGAGTTGTTCTTTGTAGTGTGTGTACTGCTACTCCATTTATTCAGCTATCAGGCAGGACACTGAGGGTTGCACTGAGAACTCATCTTTCAGCAACCTTTGTGACATTTAGCAAACAACAGATTCAGCAAACCACAGGAATGACATTTTATTATGCTGGTATCAGACAACATGCAGTCTTTATGGCAGTCAGAACATGTAAACTGCAAATTCACTCCCTGTAATTGTTATACCTGTAAATAAGACATCTCCACCATCCAAGGTTGCATTTTCATCCACCATCTCAACTATATTAAGGTTGAGACTTTCCAGTACTCTCTTCATGGCTTCAACCTGTTTAAAAGAAAGTTATTAAAGACATATTGTACTGTTGAAACATTTTTTTAAACCTGCCAGAAATACATATAATTAATAAGAAATAAAGCCTTTTAATGCACCTTTAGCAAGATGGATGGCAGAGTCCTTTGTGGATAAAGTGCTGTTCCCCACCTGTGGTCAGAGGCCTCTGTGGTCTGGGGGGATGGGCTGGCAAGGGGCAGAGATCAGGCTCTTTGCAGAGGAGCCATGCAGCATTCAGGAGGGACAGACAAGGGGTCCAAAGCACATGTTGAGTCCAGTCCCTCTGCACAGTAATATCCTCTGGCAAACCTTGTCCCTCGGATTTGGGGCAGAAGAAGCACCAGCAGAGGAGTGAGGTTCATTCCTTCCACTCTGCTCAGACACAAGAGGTGACTCCCCCAGCCACAGAGGT
The DNA here is from genome assembly GCF_963513975.1 of Fringilla coelebs. Classification (NCBI taxonomy): domain Eukaryota; kingdom Metazoa; phylum Chordata; class Aves; order Passeriformes; family Fringillidae; genus Fringilla; species Fringilla coelebs. The sequence goes on from NC_140067.1 coordinate 14,527,503, forward strand.
GGCAACTCTACCCCAAGCCCCTCTTCAGGCCTCAGGAAAAAAAAAATCCCCAAGTCAGTAAATGTTCAAATTTCTTATGGCTTTGGAATTTTGCTAGGCACTAGTTCTCCTTGCATGTTTGAGCTACCCTGCTTCAGAATTACAAGACATTTCATGCCTATACACTGTGGGGTTAATGCTTGCCATGGAGAGCCACACACATGGCTGGAAGTCAGAGCCTGTTTCCTGCTGAAAGAAGCTTGTATTAGGAGCAGGGAGTGCAGCTTCAGTAGGTTCCTTCTTTCCCACTAAGGGCTGCTGAGGATGCCTAAATCAGAATCTGTTTCTATAGAGGCTCAAATCACTTGCCATCCAGAACAGGGGCTATGTTCAAACAACATCACTGTGTTGCCTTGTAAGCCAAAAGAAGAACCCACACACAACCAACCACTCACCAAAAGCACAACTTGCAGAATGTCAATAAAAATAAGAGCTCATCCACAGAAATGTGCCCTTGATCCCACAGAGGGGCATCTTCATGTTCAGTGAATCTTCCTCACCATGGTTAACTAGAGGTGCCCAGAAAGCATTAATAAACATGCCAAACACAGTGAACTCCTTTTATATTTCTGCATGCCCCACAGGTCACTCATCTATTTAAAGTGCTAAATTAAGCATTTCTAGAAAAAGCACATGAAGCTAAAACAAGTGACACCATACTAGTCTTACTGCACTATACAACAACAGAGGCAATCCCAGCAGAGCTCCTGGGCTCTGCCAAACTGCACTTGCCACAGCAGTGGAAGGACATCTGATGGTGACAGGTCCTTCACTGTCACTGTGGCAGCCTCAGCACAAGAGCAGCACACAGTCTGGCTGACACACCTTCCTAAGAGCAGTGCTGGCTTTAGGGAATAAGGAAAGAGACAGACATGATCCACCTAAGCTGCCTTTTCCTGCTCATTCTCCGTGACCTGGCAATGTGGCATCTGTGAGTGATCCCCTTAACCCTGAGCCCAGGCTCACAAGGCAAGGGCAGGTCCCCACGGGCTGCCAGGACAGGTGATGTTGGTCTGTGTAGGATACACTGGGGGCAGCACTTTATCCAAGCCTGATCTGCTCTCTGGAGGTTTCTCTTCTTCTCTAGCATCTTCTCACTCTCCAGTCACTTGGGAGAAAAAACCCTGGACAAGCACACTGTTAAAGTAGGTGCCTCAGTTAAAACTTGTGAAGGACAGAGGCAGATCTTTGTGCCACCTGCAGAACTCTGATGGGTTATACTGCACCTCAGAACTGTATCCAGGGGGTTTCTGATTGCAGGGATTCGTCCTCTCCACACAAAGAACCACCTAAGGCCTTGGCATGCAGCCTGGAATGAGCCTGCAGCATGCCTTTTACAATTAACACTTCTTCTTTGCTCCTCTGTCTTTCACCTGACGTTAAAATGGCTTCAGGCAGAACCCTGGCACTCAAGTCTCCAGGCTTAGTAGAAAGGCTTCATCTTTCTTAGTCTTGTTGTTTTACCTCCAGCATTCTTTAAAATTAGGTTTATAATGTGGATTGGACCCACGTGGTGTTTTACAAATAAATGGGGAACAGCTTAGGTAATATTGGAAAACTGCTGTTGTACAAACATGGCAACATTTCATAACCCCCCTATGCTGATAGCAGAATGATTTCCTCTGTCTGTGAAGCCCAGTGGGTTTTACTGCGCAGGTGCTACGTGCATAAGGGTCAATAGAGCCCAAAGAAGAAAACTCTAGTTTAATATGGACTAATGGAGATGCAGCATGATAAAAGCAGGGTTCCATTCCAAGAACACACAGATTCACTCTTTTGTGCTGACACGAGGCAGACAGGCAAACTCCCAAGTGGGACACCAGTCACAGGCAGTTAGAACAAATAAATAAAATCATCAGATGGGAGAATTTAAGGCAGAAGGCCAAATGACAAGGAAAAACAGGTTTGCCCAGCCTGTTGCATGGTCACCTCCCTCCAATTAGTCTACAACCTCCAGCAGCTTCCAAAGCCAAAACACCAAGAAGAGAAAGCCCTTTCAGGAGATGTGCTGCCCTGCAGGTGCTCCCAGCAGAAGCTGTCTGGGCTGGCAGAGGAAATCAAGCCCGTGGCTGCCCCTGCCAGGCACCCCCTCCCCACACCACTCCTGCCCTCCTCCCTGACCACGTCTCCAGAAGCAGAAGCATCAGCAGAGCTGTGGATGTTACTGGCACAGGAGCACCACACCCACTTTCCATGGGGAGGCACAAAGGCTCCTCTGGACCACAGAACAACATCTGAGAGAGCAAAGAGGTGCAAAACCTGGGTACAAAGCCTCCAGGCACTGTAGTGTAGGCTCGAGGAAGGCTCAAGGCTCCCTGAAGACCTAAGGGGACCAGGAATGTGCAACAATTGTGATGAGAGCTGCGACCAGGGGCGGGCAGCAGCTGCTGTGATGAGAGACACCAGTCACCAGTGTGGCTGTGAGCTCCTTTAGCAGCTGGGAAACCTGCTTTTACCTGGGCATTGCAAACCATGCTGGGTGCTGAGGAGAGACCACTGCAGGGACCAAGGGCAGCACAGAGCTCCCCAGGGAGGAGTAGGCAGGGAGGCAGCAGCACTTCACATCCCTGGCCCAGAAGGCCAACTAATAACCCTTGCCTAGAGCACCAATTAACTAAAGTGCCTAGCTAATGAGGCTGGCAGAATGCAAATGCTGACTTTGGATTTGTGATTTGAGTCATATGGATGTTTTAATCACCAGTTGCTGATTAACTACCAGGCTATATCAGAGATGTCTTGAATTGTTTATTTATTTAATTTACAGGGATTGATGCAGCTGTAGCACAGACATTAAGGAAAGTTATCAGAACTAAAAGTTGTCCAAAGTCACAGAAAACTAGTTTAATTTGCTTCATGGTGTCCAAGCCTTTAAAGATATTTGTAACATCCTCACATTGTTTTCCTCCAACAGCTGGGTTCATTTTAGCTTATAAAACCAGATTTAAACAAATAAAATGACTGCCATATAAATAGCTGGATCACTTTTCCATGATAGGTGCTCATGGATTCAAGCTACAACACTGTTTTGTAAGGACTTCAAGCAACCAGCAGAAATTCTTAAGTTTGAATTGGGAAGTGCTGTTTACATGTCTGCTGACACATGCATGTTAGGAATATCTTTCAATATCCCTTGCTTGTGTAAAATAGAAGTCTCAAGTTACTCTTTTTTTTTCCTACAGGCAACACCAGAAACTTCAATCAGTTGAAGCAGAGATGTAAAAAGCACCAGCTGAGATGAAGAAGACTGAACAGAAAACCTGACATTATTAAAAAGACAACTGAAAAGAAAACCCCATAAAGAAGCACACTTGTAAATAAAGGATGGACTGAATAGCCCATCTGCTGAGTTTCCTGCAGAGGGCACAGCACAGACTCGCATGATCCCCACCACAGCATCTCTAAAGCCATCCTGCAGCAGCCCTAGGCTGGGTCTCCAACACAGCATGGCCATGGAATGTCCTTGACACAGCTCCACCTTGGAAACAGCGTATGCAGCATTCAGAGTTGGGTTAGCATGGGGTAAAGTCCACACAAGCAGCTTGAATCTTTATCTCACCACTGCAAAAGGGATGGCTCCATCCTTAAACCTTCCCCCATCCTGAAGGATTGTGCTACTTTCTAACAGAGCTCCTAGAGAAAGGGAATGAGATACAATCTCAAGCTAAGGATGGACAGGTGATTGTTATCCTCAAGGAAGATGTTTAAAAAAGGGATGTAGGAAAGGGGGTTGATTTTACAAAGCCCTCTATTCTGCTCACCCTTTACCCTCTCCAAATAACTGATAGCCATTTTCTGAAGTGTGGTGTCTTAAAACATATTGGTGACATTTTCATTCATTATGAATGAAAGACTAATTCACAGAGCAAGCTTTGATATATAAACAACCACCTCTTGCTTTTTTTCCGGGAAAGAACTAAAAAACAGTGAATAGAAAAGTCCTCTGTGGAACCACAGTTACCCAGGAGACACCAGTAAAATACACAAAATATTTGGACACTACCTGATTACAAGCATTGTCACTATGAAGAAGACTTACATTGCTTGCTCTTTTAGAAGCAGCCAAGAGGAAAAGTCACCTTCCCTCATTTTATCTCCTTTATTTGAAAACTAAAATCCCAGGTAGTCAGAAATGTTGCACACAAAGAGAGCACTCATCTGTGTCCTTTCAGATTTCTGTATCTTATTATCTCAGGTCAGCTTAAGGTTTGTAACGTGATATTGGGTTTCATTGTACGTGTATCCATTAGTACACGGGCTGAGTGTTAAAGCTTGTATGCTTTGTGCAGCGATATTTTTCTAATAAGCACATTCCTGGTGTGAGATGGGATGTGCCTAATCCACAGCAAAGCTGATTGAGAGACAATGGGCTCCAGCCAGCTCAGCTCTGTTTCAAGGAAGGAGGACAATAACTGCGTTTGACATTTATAAAAATCTAATTTCCTCGTGCTTTAAAAATGGAGCTCATTACCCTTCGGACTGGTGCCTTCCACCAATTACTGTAACTGATGTGTGGGGATTTTTTCCTTCTCTATATTAGTACTTGATGCACTCTAAACATAGGCTGCTTCCTAAATTATTTACTGGTCTCCTGTGCACTAACCATATTATGGGATTTATGTTATTGACAGAAGAAGGAAATTATCTTTTCGAAAGACAGTGGAAACAGGGAAATGATTTTGCAAGCCACCATCTCACACCTGCCAAGAGCAGGGCAGCTTTTCCCCTGGGTGCTGGGGCATGGGTGAGGCGCCACTCAGGCTCCCAAAATGCCCCATGGGCAGGGGCACAGCTGGGGCTTGGCAGAAGCTGTAGATGGTATCAAATCAGGCATCTTCTAATGACTGCAACGACAGCTCTGCCTTTGTGTCCAACTCTTGATGAAAGGGGGAAGGTGCCTCCAGCCCTGTCTTACAGAAAAGGATGCAGAGAGATTCAGAGGGCAGAAGACCATGCCATGATGCAGAGGTGAAATGAGGTTTCTAAGCTAGCAGAGCTCAGCTCCCTGTGCGCACAGCTCAGCTCTCCAGAGACCGATCACAGCTCTAACAAAAAGGGCTCTCAGCCCAAGACACCCTACTGCACTGTCTCCTGAAAGGTTACATCCACCACCCATTTCTCCAGCTTGTTAAATCACAAATACTGCACTTCAGACTTTACTTCATTGTGCTTTAAACAGGCATTCATAGCTGTGCAAAGCAAATGTCAGACCTAGCATATGCAAAAGTTGGACTATAATAATCTCAACGGTGATTATTTCTGGAGCCATTAGCTCTGAGGTCACAAAGTGCCACTGTCAATATATAACACATTTTCCAACAAGGTTCTGAGCAAAGGCTATAAACAAAGATGAACAAATCTGGGACCAAGAAAGGGTAGACTTCAGTTTTGCAAAACCAGACACCAATGTTGGTCATAATCCACGTTCTTGCTTGCCTGAATCTGCTCCGTTTGGGCATGAGGGAAGTCCGTCTCCTTCTGATGACAAGCACTGCCTTTCTGGACTTGCACAGGCTTCAAAGAAAATAAAGCAGTGCTGCAATAGTTTTGAGGGTTTTTGAGAAGAAAAACCCACCCCTGGTTGTTTTCTTGCTTTAAGTAGGTCACAGATGCACAGCCTTGTGCATATTGATCTCAGAAACTTGTGGGGTGTGGATTGTGGCAGTCACCAACTCATTTTCCCAGGGTTGATACCAGAAAGGGCCCTGGCTCTTGACAGCTCATCAGGAAAAGAGCAGAAGAACAAGATGCTCCAGAGCTGCTATTCAATGCAGTGTGTTAGGAGCAAGACAAAAAAGGTTAGCTCTGTCCTACAAACAGCCACCAGCACACCCTTATAAGGACATCCTGTACCTGCCATTCAAACTTCCACCAGCTGACAGGTTTGCTTTGGCAATCGACCTCCCTCTTCACCCTCACAGGGCCTTTGTGTCCATCCCACATCCCACTGCCTCTTTTGAGAAGGGGAGAAAAGGAAAAGGCCAGCAGTGGCTGGTCCCAAAGTGGATCACCACTGCTCAGCAGCAGGCTCCCAGATGACATGGGTGGATATGCTGCTCCCAGACACCCACACAAATCTCATCTGGTCTGCTCAGTTCTGAGTAATCTGAGCATGACCTCACTAAACTGGGCTGAACATCACATGCCCAGAAAAAGGGTTTTTTGGCATTTCAGCTGATGATAGCCTGCCACTCTGCCAACACGGAGGTCCAAGGCCAGGCCCTTATCCAGGTGGCAGGGTGGTTACACAGTAGCATCAATCAGCCTCTCCTGGCTCAGGGGCTGTGCCAAAATACCAATCAGAACAGCTTGTCCTCAAGCCTCAACCATTTTTCATCAAACGAGGCCACAGGAGGGAGAAGGGACAAGAAAGAATACCAAGGGACTCCTGAACTGTACTCTCAAGGAGAAGACGACTTCTTAGTTTCTCCTGATACACAAAGTCCACACTAATGCCTCTAGATTGCAGCTCTAAGACAGTTTCATGCTTAATCAAAGCTTGCACCAAAGCAGGTGCAGTTTCTGGCACAGTTTTGGGGGTTTATGAACCATGGAGCTCAGAAAGGGCCACAGAGATAACGATTCCATTTGTTACTGCCCAGGCACTGCTAATTATAGATCCAAACCCACTTAGTGCCCTACTCCTGAAACAGTCTGAAGGGATGTGCTGATGTACCTGGTGTAGAGCAGCCATCGCCCCAAGAGAGTGACCTGAGACTGGGGTGAGCACAGTACCACACCAGGGATTACCAGGGAAAGGGACACATGGAAAAGCTGGACCAGGGCAGCACAGAGAGGGACTGGCAGATGTAGGAAAACCAGGTGAGGGGTAGTGGCTAAGGTTTCTTGTCCTAGAAAAGCTTCTTGATCAAGCAAGAGGGGAGCTTCAATCTGACTGATCTCAGGAATTCAAGCAGCAACCTCTGCTTGATCAACTCTTCCAGGTACATACAGTTAAAAACATAATTAATCTGGCTGTCCTTTGAACATGTTGTGTTTTAATATTTAAGCAGAACTGAGGCACATAAGAACAACTTTACACAGCCCACCAGGGGTAAAACATGCCTGGGTTTCTCCTTCCTCTCTTTCACCATTTAGCCTTTAAAATGCAAGAACACTACTTCCCATAAAGCAGGAGCCAGCAACCAGCTCACTACAAAAATTTGGGCAGAAATTTCAACCCACAGCAAGTGGAAACAATTTCAGTCAGGTTTTAAAAATTCACCGGGAAAAAAAAAGGATGTTAAAAAGATGGGGATTTAAAGTCACTAGAAGAATAGACTCTCTGAGATCCACTAAGCATAAAATCAGGTTAGTGGAAAAGTTTAAGGGGCATGAATGCATTGCTAGAGAAAAACAGAGAAGATTTTGCCGGATAAAGATGATGACATGAAATTTAAGTCGTACACAGGCATGCTGAGAAAATAATGTTCTAAATACTTTCTACCTACAATTACAAAATGATCAATTGTTAAATGTTGGACAGAGAAATATATTCCATTCTGTCTGGACATGCACAACAGGCCAAGAATGCACCTGGATAAGCCAAGCATTCATTATCTCCCAGACACTCAATATCCCATAATACCCTCAGCGGCTGCCAGCTCCTTGTCCATCGTTGACCAAACGCCATGTGCCCCATTTTACAGCTGAAAAGTATTTAAAATTCATGAAGCCTGTTGAAAGCTCAACTGTCACATTCTGCTCATTCCACAGGGTATGGGAAAACCGTGCAGAAGGGACATTTCAACCAGGGCTATTATGGCTCTTGAATAACCAATATTCCATTAAATTGCTAATAAACCCACTTGAAGATAAGTTGATCACAATCGAACCATACAGTAGCATTCCTTTCCTTTAACACCAAGTTGTCAGGTTTCACTCTGTACTGTACTACTGTTTCTGTGCCATTTGTTCCTGCCTTGACACAGAGCATTCAAGACACTCACTTTGTCCCCAGTAATCTAAATGCCCTATTCTAAAGAGGCTGAAAGATCTTTGGCAAGGATACTCTGCTTATTTTAAGGTAGGGGAGTCTTTTCAAAGGAAAAATGAAAAATAATTAAATACCCTCAACAGGGAAACGTGGGGCTTTGCAGCTTCTTGAACAAGGTGCCCAAAATTTGAACACAGTGGTAAATGGTATGAGCACCTCCTAGCTTCTCTAGTATTCAGCCAAGCTTGATCTGGTACAAATTTTCATTTGAGTTTGCAGTTTAGCAACTCATTTCATCCTTCCTTCACTAAATTTTAGTTTTATCAACCAAATATAAAAAACTTCTCAAAAAAACTTCAAGAGTATTTGTTTTGCATTGAAATGGATTTTGTTAGATTCCTCACAGTTAGTTGTCAAGCTGCTGGCAGGTCTGTCATTGTCTGCTGTGTGCACATGTCCTTGTACCAAGAAGGCTCCAAGTTTTGTAATTTGTAACACTGAAAAGCATATCAATGTCATTCTCAGAGGGTGTTTAAAAGCTTTAACTTTATATTGACTAACCCAGCTCTGCTGAAAAGCAGCTCCCACCCAGCTCCATCCCGGAAGGGAAGCATCATCACCACCCAGCTCTGACATCTCCCATCATCTCTCTGAGGTATATGGGAGCCAACCTGTAGATTTCAGCCGCACAAATGGCCAAGAATCATCATCACAAACACCTGATCCTATTTAGTCTCTCTGGTGGGAAGCTCCAGACACAACCCGTGGTTGCCACCGCATCTCCACTGCCACACGCCAAGGATGGGCAGGGAGAAGAAGCAATTGCTCCAGAGGGCACCTGCCAGTCCTGGCTCCCTCTGGAACCAATTCAGCTCAAGGAGCAATGGCCATCCTCAGAGGCAACAAAGAATATTTTTCTTCCCATTGAATTCACTCAGTCAGTGGCCTTTCAGGAGGACATCCGGCTGCTCCCATGTTATTTTATAACAAGGGCCCCACGGGCAGAGGTTACACTAACCCAGCATTTTTCCCCTCTAATAATAGGTTTCATTCATGCTTTCAGAGAAGTTGACCTGTCTGTCATATTTTAGCTATGCTAACACATGCTGCAAGAGTGCCCTGAGGTGTCTAGACATACATAACAACAATAATGGCAGAAAATTGAAATTCTGACCATTTTCCTTCTCCCAGCTAATTCTAATAAGGTTTCCACTGGCGGACAAAAAAAGTGTAATGCCAGCAGGCCTAAAGTTTGCTGGTAGCCATGAAATGGAATTAAATCCTTGAAGACACACCAATGGTTTTAAACAGTCAATAATACATCTCAATATAAAAAAAGCAAACACATAATCATCTAATGATCAGATTTGCCACCACAGGGCTAGGTGGGACATTTTAACCTGAAAATAACCTTTACCAGTCTAATACTATACTGACAATTTTAATAAATTCTTAAAGAAAACTTTGCTGTAAGTAATATGGCTATTGTTCCTTGAACTCACAGTGACAATGGAAAAGAAAGAGCCAGTTTTCCAAGTCCTGCTTTGGCACCAACTTCCCATCTGAGGCTTACAGTCATAAGAAGGGAACAAGGATAAAACAGCAAGCAGCAAAACATGAAGAGCACATGCAAGGCACAGCAGATGGTGCAGTCTCTTTTAAGAGATGGAAACTTTAATCAGTGCATTGCCCTGCATTTCCATGCAGGCTCACCACGAGTTCAGCCCAGCCTACAGCACAGGGCTGTGAAAAGCCTCTGTCCCCAGAAGCTTCCTCTGCCCCCTGCAAATGCAGAGAGGGACAACGGCACCTCTGGGGCTGTTTGCCAGGACATCCCCCACCCTCCTGTGCCTCTGCAGACAGGTCTGCAGTTCACGCCTTCTCCTCACCTTTTGCGTTTTTAAGCCGTAAAACTAGAGACAATAATTAATTTAAAAACATCAACAACTGTACATAAACTACCTTCACTGCAATGTACCTGTTAATTGCATTAACACATCACTAACAAAACCGAGCTCCTGCTTTTAGCCAGCCCGCTCAAACCCTGCCTCCCCTTCTTCCCCCACTGCTGTCTCAGGGGAACCGCAACACTGTTGTTCAAAAAATGACAAGACCAGAGAGTTAGAGAACAGGGAGTTCATGGTGATTAAACCTCCTACGTGACAACATCCAGCCTCCTGCCCAAGAGAGGACAGCAACCTTCGAGATGCTGAACCACAGCCTCAGCCCTGAGGAGGGAGCACGGGAGCCTTCCCAAAGCCTCTCCAAAACCTTTCCACTAAAAGGGCTGTGAAAGGCACACGTCTGCCCTGAAAATCACTTTGGATCTAAGTGATACACCAGCAGCAGTCCTGCAAAACTGTGGCTTTCTTATTTAGGACAAACATCTAAAACCTTGGAAAAGGGACACAGCCACCTGCTCCTGACACAGTGATGTTTCACTCAGCCAAAAAGGGGCAAACAACTCTGATCTACACAGCCCTGAGCTGTGCAACAAATACTAATGAAGTACAAGCCAAAGGAATTCCTTCAAGGCCTCCATGCATTTAAATACCTCTAAGTCCACATGAGTTTCAATGTACTGACATTTCAATTATTTGCCCAAACAATTTCTGCAATATAGGCATATGGGTAGAGAATTTGAAACTTTTTTTTTTAAGATGCAGCACACATCCTTTTAATACTTAGCAATGGATATGTACTGATCAAGTTTCAACCCCAAACCTAGATTAGAATACTACATCTTTTTGCTTTTTCAAAAAGAAATTGCTTAGGTGCTCATTCTAAGTTCAAGTCAGTATCATTTCAGCTCTCAGAGGGCACTTGGATTACCTGCATTAACTAATGATGCTTGCAATTCCACATAGATTTGTCAGGAGAACATTTAGTTGCAGGTAGGAATTAGGAGGGCCAAACCAGAACACAGGACCTGAGCTCTAGGCAGGCAGAAGAGGATGAATTCCCCCAACTCAAGATGTCCCTTTACATTTAGCACAGTAAATGCAGAATGCAAATGCCTGCATGCCTGTAAGGAAAGCACTTTCAGAGCACTAACAGGTGCAATGCTGTTCATTGCCTTGCTCCTTTCCCTGCCAAAGAAGCTGCTGCACACCTTCACAGATCCTGAGACCACATTCTTTCAATAGAGCTAAATATTGCACTCAGCTATGTAGTGAAGAGAAACCGGGGGTGGAAACAGTGTTACATTCTAACAAACTACATTTGCTGCTGTAGAAACATCTTCCAGTGTTCATGCATAAAATACAAGTGGATTTAAACAAAAGGAAGCTTGTATTGCAGAGAGATATAGGAAAAAAACCTGAAGAAAATTAATTAAAGCTCTTGTAGTACAAAGACACTTTAGATGCGAGACTCGTAACTCGATCATACTCCTTTAAAAAGGTGTGCATTTGCCAACTGAGCCCTCTCTCCTTCACTCACTCACCAATCCCACTCCTGGGGCAGTATCTGCCTACTTCACTGCGTGAAGTTATTTTGGGAGGGAAGTATCTCTCTGCTGGCTTTTAAGTGCATCTTATAAATGATGGTTTCACTTAGAGCATTCTTTAATAAGCACTACCCTGAGGAGGAAGTAAATACAGTAAGAACTCTTCCCAGCTACACTGCACTGGGCTAATTGCTTTTGATGACCTACAGTTCCTAATTATGCCAGCTCTCTGTGAGGCAGAGCATGCCCATGTTTCACTGCACCCTTTGCTGAGCAGCAGCCACGATCCCAAGGGATTGCACTGAGCAGCCCCCGAGCTCTGCCCTCCTGCCTGCTGCCAGCTGTGCTTTGGGGACATGGTGATGCCAGGATCCTTTTCACAGATGCCCTGTCTGGAGCGACACCTGCCATGCAGGAGCTCAGCACAAACCCCCATGGCACAGAGCAAGCAGCAGTGCCGTGACTGATGGACACAGCGCAACACCAGCCCTTTTCCAGACTCCCGTGGGAACAGGGAGCACATCTGCTGGAACAACAGCCAAGAGCTGACCATACATTAGACTCCAGCATTACTTTATAGTCGGTCTAATGGCTTTTCCTTTCTCCACGCAGTCCTACACAACTTCACCTCCATACAGAAATAAAGAGAAACACTGGAATTTATATATTTGTTACCAAATGGAAACTATTACCTAAGTGGATGCTATCAACACCAGCAGAGGCCTGGAAGAAACCTGACAGCTTGTAACTGGAGCGTTCTCAGGCAAGGAGGATGCCAAAGCCTGCAAGCTACCTGCTGCAAACAGAAGGTGAGCCTGGGGCTCAGTGACAGTCACTCATGAAAAAGTTGCATGAAAACCACTGAATGCACTCCTGCCACGGGGAGCACCTGGCAGCTGTTTCTGGTTTTGACTACTGGGGACTCCTTGCCCCACTGGGGAAGCTTTCACTGCTGTATAAGGCGGCTGAGCCTCCCTGAGGAGTCCCAGCCAGGCAGACCCCAGCCCTCCAGCAAAGGGACTCAGTTGTGTACCTGCCCTGTCACCCAGCCTAGGAGGAGGGAAACAATGCCTACACCATGTTGCCAGCAGGGAGACATTAACATGAGCACCTGATCCATGGACAGCTGCCTTTGACTATGGCATTGAGCACTCGGTACATCTCATGCAAACATCCTGGAGAAGAAAAAATACCTTTCTAAAACAGCTTTAAAAAACTTGCTAATTATGCAGCCCCAGGTAAGGAAGACAGCTCAGGGGTTCCTCATTCACTCCTCACACTCACTGAGTTACACTTCAGAGACCAGAGACAAGCATATGCTGTACAGCAAGTTTTTTTAGCATCTTCAGTAAGAAGGGTCTTCTGCTGACCAGAATGACTCCACACCGTGCACTCTTACAGATCTGGGGGTCAAGCAATGAGGTGGAAACCTGGGAAAATAATGACTGCTATATTCTTTGTAGATGTCAGTACTACCTACTGCCTCTACCTACTGCTGAATGCTTTTCATGTCCTGCAAGTCAGAAGTGCTCAAGGCAAATACAGAAATCCTGTTTTCCTACCTGTTTTGGCTGGCACAATTAAGTTATAACTGCAGTTATGCAACAGCGAAGAGAAGCTGAAGAAAAAAATACAGTCTGCAAGGTCAGAGCAAAAAGAAGATGGCATTTTGTTTGGCTTGCTTCACATTCAGCTGCCCCTTCAGCAGGCAACAGGCTGATAAAAAGGGCAAAGGTAGGAAGCAAGCGTCCAACACACTGGAACACGTCAAGACTTCTCAATAATCCCTTGGCTTTCATGCAAGACATTCAGGTGCTCCCTCAGAAACCACTAGTTACAATGACCAGAAAGATGATGCTCCTGAAAAACCTAAGCCATGGTTAGAGAGCAATACATTATCAAGGCATGATAATATGGTCAGAATACAGATGATACTGTACACCCTTTCTGTTTCAGACCGAGTGACGAAGTAAAAAACACACCAACAAGTAGCAGATTCAATAGACAAAATGGATGTTCCTAGTAAGCAAAAGCAGTTACATAACACAGACTTAATAACACACAGACTTAACAATTTTCAAAAGCCTTATTTTCACAAAGCTGAAATACTTGAGCTAAATCACTGAGCAGCTAATCTCCACACTAAAAATATGTGATGCCTAGGAGCTGTTTTAAGAAAATGTCATTAAATGACCAGAAAACCCACTCTCACATGCAAAAAATAATGCTGCATTAGACGAAGGATCAGAGATAAAGTCTAAGTTAATTGATGTAGAGATGAAATTAAATCAGATATAAACCCCAAAACAATTGTGGCAACTTTTAGTGCAACGTATCAGAAATTATGAGAATTTATACAAGCAAAAGGATCTAGCAAAAACCTCTGGGTATCAGGATCAATATGCATGAGAACCTTCTTTTCCCCTCCTTTATTTCCCTACCTTAGGAACCACAGGAAGAACAACAGTAAAGCTGATTTATTACCACCCGAAATTACTATTCACCTGGAAAAGGTGAAATTTCAAAATTCATATCAAAAGGAAAACATTTCTGCTCTGCATGGGTAAAAAGCCAGTTAAATATTCAGAGAGTATTACAAAGAGAAATTCTCATCCCATACTTTCCATAACACAGGAAGACATTACACAGCAGCTATTAACAAGCAGTTTTAGAACAGCAACTCAGGATGATTTCTACCTATGTAAGAGCTCTGTAGTGTTCATCATCCTCAGGGGGATGCTAGAAAAATCTGCAAAATGACTGACAGGGGAGTACTAAGGAATAGAAGGAAAAAAATAATTCCTACCAATCATCATGTGTTTATAACAAGTCAATCCCATCTAGTTTAAAATGGCTTTGGATGCAATGCTGATCATCACTAGCAGTGATGTACCAGGTTAAGCTGTAAACAAGTGACACTGCTGCTGGTATACAAGCAGAATGTCTTCACACCTCTCCAGACCTGATGAGAATGAAAATCACTGCTGAATAGGTGTGTTTCAAACAGAAGCCTCTCAGTGCAAGGTTGCTCAAGTTTCACAGAAGTAGCCTGAGGACACACAATCATCACTGGCCAGCCACCAAGGAAGTGTTAAACCCTGAGCAAACCAGGTCACAGGCAGGGACAGCACAGGAGGTACAAGTGACCAACCCACAGTGCCATATGGCCAGTGTGAAGGCTGCCTGCCACAGCCAGGGATGCCCCACCTGCTCAGTCTGTAAGCCAAGCCACCACAGAGGATCTCTGTCTGCATGGGGGCTTCAAGCACTGCCCCACAACTGAAGAGACCTCTGGCACAGTCAAGCAGGGCCCCGCTGGAGGGGCTGATCCAGCATCCCAACGGGGGCCACTGCCACAGCTGCTCCCCAGTGCCACATCCAGCCCACGGAGAACATCCAACCAGCGGCTTGGAGAGCAGCCACCAGAAAGAATGCATCATTTCCAAAACCCCTATCAAACAGCATTCACAGAGCTCAATCTGTTTCAAAGAGGATCACAGAGAGGATTATAAAGGCCTTCAGTCATGTCTGTGGAGACCTACACAAGGAAGCAAAATTCAGTAACAAGCTCTGACAAATACAGCACCTAACCCTAAGCAAACCATTAGCCATGGCTGATGCAGGAATAGTACTTTCATTTATAAAAGGAAGATAATTTATCATTTAGATAACTAAGCAAGGATTGTGTTTAACTCTATCCCTTCTTTAGAGCCCAAGCAGAGGGCCACCCATAGGCGGCAAGCAGCCCAACCCCAACAGGACAGCACAGATCTGGGAGGTGATACAGGCAATGCTGAACCTGGGAGCTCATTGCCAGTCTGGGTACCAGAAAAGACTGGCAGACAGCACAACTTCATGACTTTTTCTTCTTGTTCAGTGACGGGGTAGAAGATACAGAGCCTGGTGAGAAACTAAGGCACTCCTTGCACATGGGTAATGTCAGTGTAAATTATGTAGTTTTAGGAACACATGACTTTCAAAATCTTGACTAAAGAACTTTTTTCATTTACTTTTTTTTTTTTTAATTGCTACACATCTTTGCATAGGCAGGAGTATGTTCACAGAAACAGACAATGTGCTCTGCTTTCTGCCTACAAATGGATCTCCTTTCTTCTTGCAGGTACTAAAAGGTCTCCTGGAAAAGCTTGTGGCTATTTAGGACAAAGTGGTTAAAGATACCGTACAGTACCATTTACTCACCACTTCTGCAGGTGTACACTCCTGAGTGAAAGCACAAGGCATCTGCAGTACGTACTGCAACACATCCCAGGGATGGGATAACTGGGGAGGAGCAGTGTGAGTGGTAGAGTTCACTTGGGAGGGGGCGGGGGGCAAGGCAGCTCGGGAAACACTGACGTATTGTCTTTCCATTACTAAAAATTACACTTTGTGAAAAAGCATTAGATCATTTTAAGAGGTTTATATAAGGACACTGAAAAACAAGTTCTTTTGCAAATTCTTTTTTTATTTTTTAATGTCTCCCTCCCCTTTCTATTTCCACTATGCATCAGGTTGTGAAAATCCAACATGCAATAAGTCTAGTGTTCCCAGACAGAGAGATCAACTTCAACACAAGTTAAATCTTCCAGCTGTTCCCAGCTCCTTCTCTCCATCAGACAGGCTCATAGCAGTGTCTTAATTACTTGTTTAGGAAGGATGTGACATGCTCCAATTTAATACATTTAGCCCTTCTTAGAGCAAATGTAGAATTAAGCCTCAGTATGCACTTGATAGATCTCTTAGCAACTAGAGTGCAATCAGCCAACAATGGATGATTCACAGTTTTAGCAAGAGTGTGCAGAACTGCCTGCCAAAAGTCTGAATAAACTCACATTGCTAGACACTATGGTAAAATGTACCCTGATCTCTTTTAAACTATTATATCATAGAGGAAAGTTGAACTGCATGCATTCCAGCAGCTTGCCCGAGTCTGGAAATACAATTGAACTGCAACATCTCGATTTTAAGAGAATTCAGACTTTTCGGTGGTTATTTTCACTTAATTAGGATAATTGTACCTTTCAAGAAGAACTGTTCAAATCCAGCAGTTTGTGTAAATAAGGGATGACTTCTGTTTCCATTGCTCTGAAATAGCAAGAGTCTGGAGGGTGCTAGTGGGGGTAGTCTGTCCAGAGTCACAGTGATTAAAAAATAGGCTTAATCTCACGCCTACTGCTGCAGGGGCCACTGGCATGTGAAATATTTCAAGATCTCTGTGCAATCCATGAGTCAGAGGGGAATAGCAGGAAGGACCTCGACAGAGTGCAAATATCTATCCTGACTCATTGCTATCCTCCCTTTATCACCCTCCAAAGCCCAGTTGAGGATCAGGCTGCCACAGCAGAGACAAGATTGTTTGTACTTCTACAGCCAAATTTCTGCCTTCTTTGACCAGTTTTCACTCCAAGGTTCAGATTTTCCTCTGGAAGAATTTCCTCCCTGGTCTCCATGTGACTATCTTCCTACACAAAACCAGACTCAAGCAAATCCTTTACGAAATACTATTGAAAAAATAAACAAAACTGGAAAAGCTTTACTGGGATTAGGCCCACACAGAGAGGGCACAGAGTGACACAGGGTAAGTCACTGACTCTTCCCTTTCAGCTACAAGCATGAATCATGAGCTGAGCTTTTCCTGTGGCACACCGGACACCCGAGTGAAACCCCTTGTGAGTAACAGTGCCTGGTCCCAGGAGATGGGGACAGCCCTTCCCTCGCATCCCAGTTTCATCTTAATGCCATTACAGCAAAGGGTCCTTTGGATCTCCGGCAAAAACTTCAGCTCTGGTGATCTGAAAAGCTTTTCAGTCTATTTTATGGTGATTGAGCCATTGCATCTGCTCATACCTCATATTTTGGACTCTATTTTTCATCATCCCTTCCTTGAGACGTCAATACTGACAGCAGAAGAGAGCTGACACTGTTATCTTCCTACCTACTTTAACCGCCTCAAGCTGCCACTTCTCTTGTCACCCACCAAACAAAACCCCATTTCAAAATACAGACTTCTAGCCACTTTTCTCTGCCAGTTTATTTCAGTAGGCCTTGTTCTGTGGCTCTCTCTTGGGACAGGGGATAACATGGTGCCATTCAGTGGGAGCCCCATCCATACCTTCATCCAGGCACCACACGAGCGCTGTGACCCCGCGTCGCTCCCAGGAAAGCAAGCCACGGTCCTCACAGACCAGGCACAGGCACAAGACAGTGAAATGCTGCTGGGTGCTAAATCTGCTCACCACTTGGGCAATGTGCTCTGGCAGCCCAGTGCTGCCCCAGCCCCCAGCAGACCGGGGATCTATCCTGGAGAAGGCACAGCCTTGTTCGGGCAGCCTCAAGCAGCCCTTTTCCAGGTACAGCAGATATGCTTGGCTAAGTAAGCGGCTTTCTTTGGCACAGTAGAGTGTGTCACCCAAGTTGGTTGGCAGAATTCAGCTCTAAAAAGAGGACTGTGGTTAGGGAAAAGAATTCGAACACATTGAGCTCCATGCTGTCTTTAATACTAGGATATTCACAGGTTTCTGCTCATATGGGCTGACAATCCTTTAAAAGCAAAATGAAGGCAGCAGGGGAGCTACTCTAAGCTTTGGGAAGACACATCAAGTGCAAGAATACCATAGCTGAGAGTTTCTGTAAATGCACAAAGACAAAAATTAGGCAGCTAAGGAGAGAAGCAAAGGAAAAGGTGCTTATCCATTTATTGCTTTTGTAAAGAGAAGTTTCCTATTGACAACCCTCACTAGACAAAACAGCTTAGGAGATTTTTCCATCTATTTCCATAAGGATTAGATCAAAGGGCTGAAAAGAATGTGAGCAACAGGGCCAGGGGGAGCTGGGGCACAGGCGCCTTGGTCAGGGAGTCACTGGTGGCATTTTGACTTCAGAGGAGAAGCAACGCGCAGTCTGTGCCATGGACTGCCAGCACCATCACCTTCTGTCAGCCAGAAAAACGCTGTTATAGCCAGAAACAAAACACACCAGGGACTGATTCTGCCTCTGCTATGAGCAGACCGTCATCCTTTGGCTGGATGGAGGCACATGGGATATAATTCCTTCAATCCCTGAGTTGCTCTGCTGTATCTCTTTTGGGAGCTCTGCTAGCACCGTGGCCACAACGTGTGTGTGAGTGAGGCTATTTGTGCTTTGGGGAACCTGATGTTACTCAGTGGCTGACGTCAATCCTGCGCTGTACGAGGCAGCAGAGCAGGATTCCCTCGCTCCCTCTTTTACCCTATAAGGGCATTCCATGATGGCGCTGTAAACCTGCGCCTTCGCACAGATTTTCTGCAGCTGCTGCAGCACAGCAAAGCCAAGCCCAAGTTTGGATTCTTGTGTGTTGTGATAATCAGCTGGGGTTCGGAAAATCCTTAAAAAAAAAAAAAAAATCTAATGTTCTGGCAACTTAACAAGCTTCTGAAAAAAACAGCAGTTTAACATCTGGAACAAAAAATACTCCAAGGAAGTCCAAGACCAACACAGCACAGAACATTTTCCCCCCATAACTGTTACTGTACAGCACTTTCTTGTCCCCAGCTCAGTGAAACCGGAATGTTTGCATCAAGATGCTGAAACATTTTATTGGAAGTAATGCTGGAAGGTAGAAAGATAAAGAGCTATTCATACACTTGAACATTTTTTCAATTTTCTGAGTTTTGCTTATTTTTATTCCTGAGCCATGAATTTCCTCAGTCTTTTAATGCATCTTAATCTTCATCAATATTTAACTCTGCAGCAGAAATACTGCATACTTTGTTTTCCCATTTAACTTGAGAGTAGAGGGGTAAAAAAACATCTATGGAAAGAAGAAAAACTGCCAGCTCTAACGGAAACGACTTTTCCTTTTTCCACAAGATGTCCTGGAATAGAGTCAAGGAGAAGGATGAAAGAGAAAGGTGGGCAGAAAGAACACCATGCTCTTTCTGAGAATTAGCTACAGTCATCATTTAGCACACTCCTCTTCCTACCTTTGAGTCCCAGGTTTAAGACACATGTGAACATCTACACATACATATGTACCTACGAGATCCTTTCAGACAGGGGTGGGAACGATAAGAAGTGAACTTTCACAAGCTATGAGATGTCACATTTTCAATATTACCTGGAACAGCAAGTTCCCATTGCATACAACAGTCTGTAAGAAACTGCCCAAGACAGAGCACAACTGGTGTAACCCCGTGCTAGCAGAAATGCACGCATGTCATTGTCACAGTACTATGCCAGAGCTTTCAACAAAAACTCCACTATTTTTGTGTTTCCTTTACCTCTAGCTGAAATCTCTATGTTCAGATCATGCTCTGAAAAGTTTCAGATACATAATTTTCCAACTGCCCACTCTTCCATGGAGTGGCACCTGGAGCGGCACTTGTGCCTGAGACACTGGTAGTTTCCATTCATCTGGTTAAAAAAAAATTAGGAAAATCTCAGAAAAAATGTATGATTGGTTAAGCTTTCCAACACAGGACTTTCAGTGTTGGTTATGAAATGCTACATGATCTTTCTTTGAAAAAACAGTGGTGCTGGCCTTTGGACAAGCTCATGCTTTGCCCTCTAATCCAAATTACTGGGGGCTTGTGCTATGCTGAATCAGACCCCGAACACTGACTGTTACAGCATTAAAAGCAACATGGAGCACCGTGCACTCTGTCACCTACCAGAATCCAAGAGATCCTAAGGCTCCCATGAAACTGTGAACACCCTCAGCTCACCCAGAGACACTGGCTGTGGAAGGCTGAGATAACAGAACCAAAATATAACTGTGTCTCTCCATTCCCAATTGCAGCTGAACTCCAGTGTCACATCAACAAACACTTGGCACATAAAACAACAGCTTTCAAGTGCTCTCACAGAAATTAATGACTCCTCCCCAGCTCTGCAGCTCAGGAGTTTCATTATTTTGGGAGGATAGATAGAAAATTGTGCATCCCTGCCCTGCTGACTCAGTCAAGGGAAGCTACAGGTGCTCAGCTCTGCTCAAGGAGAGCTGGCAGGGGGAAGCCTGGCCACCAACTGGTGGCTTCTGCAGGCAGAGAATCAAAGCACCTTCACAGCTGCTAAGGAACCAAGTGAGAGCCATAAAGCTCATGTTAGAGAAGAAACTCTGCCCATTGTTTTGTTGCTCTGAATACGGAAGGCTATTCAATTAAACAAAAAACCTCAACAGACAGAAAGAATTGGGTTCCTCACAGAATGGCAGCTCTGACCAGCAATGGTAGGCTTTCTCGTGGTTTGTTTGCTAATATAAGATTTTCCCTCTTGATCAGAGCAAACAAGATGAACAGGCACTTCAGAAAGAGTACAAACAACCTTTTTAATCACAGCCTTGAATTTTTTACAGGCTCATGAGATACATAGCAAAATGCTCTTCTCCAAGTTAGTTGTTCCTCTTTTCAAATATAAATAAGACCCATATAATCTTTTTCAAGGAAAAAAAGCAAACCCTAACCTATGCCCCTCTGCTGCCAAACAAGACATAACTGCTCATTGCTGTCTTGGAGCAGCAGATGGATCTACAACTTAGCATGCATGGATGCTCCAGTGGCACTGCTGCTCTATCCAGGGGAATTGTATGAAGCATGTCCCCAGTGCAGTGCCCACCACCACCAAGGATCCCATCATAAAATATTTTCAGTGTTTTTGGAAGTGTTCATTGCTGAACAACAAGCAGACAAACCATTCTTTTCCCCATTCACAAACACAGTCGTGATACAAGGACAAAAATTAGCCAAGGAGTTGGTGTACAACGAGTGCTCCCGTTGCAAACTCAGAGCATCATTTTATGGATTACCACACAGGCTTTGCAAAAGGCTGCTAGGGTCCATCCTCTTTCTTCTGTCTACAATAAACCTTAGAAAGCAGCAGTCAGCTTGAGGTCTACCCTTTATGCACAGGCAGGGAAAGTACATCCCACAGATCACAGGTAACCCTCTCTCCAGGGCACCAAACACACACAGTGGCCCTTCACTATCCCTCCCATTCTGCCCCAGCTTCAAACCTGCATATTGCTGCATTTTAATCCCACAGCTTCTTACCCTATCTTAGCTACAGTTAATCCCTCCTTTTTGGCAGCTGGCTGCCCAGAGGACAATTCTGTGTTTCACTGTTACACTACACAGAATGTAATGAATCTTTAATTAAATGGGCTTGATGAGGAAAGTCATTCAAATTAGGCTTCATCAGCAAGACAAAACCCCAGCTGTCTTTCTTGAAGGATATAATGAAGCACAGTTTCAGCTACCTGGAATCCAATTTTAGCACTGCAGAACAAGAGTTCATAAATCCAGCATTTGTTAAGTAAGCAGGGAATGGCTGACAGTGTTTAAGATCTTGGACACTTTTTTATCAGGCACACTTTAAGCCATGCATCTTTTATGGCAATTCCTTCATAAACCAGGAGGTTCTAACAATCTAACGGGCTTAATGCAACCACAGGCAAGAGTGCAACTGTTTTCACAGGGGCTGTCATTTGATCATGCAGTAAATTACAGAAAAATGGTGCAAGCACCCTGGAAAAGGCACCTCTGGGAAGCTTATTGTAGCTCCACGGAAACGGAGTAAATAAAGCACGCATCATCAGCACATCCTCAATGTGCTTCTCATCCCTTCAGCATGAAAGCAACACTGGGAGCTTCTCTTGTCTAATTTGCACAAAAGGATTCATGTGCTCGGTGCTGAATGACTCTTCACATTGACCTCAGTGGAAACAAGCTACCCTGGATTTCAGTAGAAAAAAAGCACTAACAGAAAGTTAATGAGGTACAAACCAGGTTATGAATGGACCAAAGAAAAAATTCTCCTACAGCTATTTCCTGCCCTGCTGTGATCGAATACAAGCCTTTTAAGGGCTCACCTTACCCACCCTCCTGCCTTTCCTTAAGTATTGCTTTATTCTGTCCCAAGACTTTCTTCACTTTTCTAATCAGTTTCCATTATGTCTTTTTTCTTTAGTCTCCCACTGTTACAGTTCCACCAGGAGCAGTAATGCTGAAATCGGCAGCACAGACTGGCTACACTCTTTTAAATAGTCTTGAAATGGAGCCAAGGTGGAATAATTCTGCTGGTCAGGGGGTTTAAACTCTGGGACTCTTACTGCAGTGCCTGCATCCCTGCTCCTGCCAAGGCAGCTCTGCACACAACAACATGGAAAGTTTTAGAGCAGAGTCTAGCCTAGGGTAAGAAAAAATTCCTGACCTACAAGTTTTAAGAAGGAAGTTATGAACCAGAGGGCTGGATTTGGCCTCCTTCAAGCCAGAGGGAGACCCAAAGGCAGAGCACAGAGGCAGACCAGTTCTGGCAGAGAAGCACTCAACCCACACAAGAGTTTTCCCTATTTCCTCCTCCACTGGAAGAAGGAGGGTGATGCAAGTTTGTTTCATGTATTCACTTCTTGTTTTTATGTTGAAAACCACCACCATGCTGCACACACATACCGTGCTATCGCTTCCAATGAACTATTTTACCTACCTTTAAATATTTTTCTCAACCACATTCCCACCTCACCAACTCACACTCACAACCAGCAAGGCTCAGAGCTGGCTGGCAATCTGATGAGACAGGCTCTCACAAGAATTTCCTGCTTCTGGTTCAGCCAGACATACTGCAACAACAGACACTCTCGCAGTATTCTGGCACCTCTACTCCTTGTTCAGGCCAAGACCCAGGAATGCAAGTGAAAAAAAACACTTTTTAATTTTTAGAATTTTAAAATAGCTCTTCCCCATGCTGCCGTGGGTGTCTGGTTGGCTTCCATGCTCAAAGACTGCTTCCACTGAGATTAACTGAATTTGGAAACTACAGTGCTGAAGGTATGACCAAACAATTTGCTTCCCAGAAAACAGCTTGGGACAGCAGCACAGTAGGGCGGGGGAGCAGTTTGCTCCAGAGAAGCAAATACTATGGAAAGAACGAATGACTGACCCTCCAAGTACACTGAATTAGGTTTTCCACGAGCCCTGGGATACTTCCAGTAAGCATTTCAATAAAGATGACCTAGCTGGGGAAAACTGCATAGGAGCCTCAGGCAAGATCTACGGATTTGTCATGCATGTTCCTCAAAGTGCTACTCATGATGAACTAAGGCAGACAGAGTTTCCATATTTTCTGGTCCCTTCTACTGAATTACCATGCAAGCCTGCACTACAGCTGGACAAGGCCATTCCTCAGTGTGACTAATGTCTCACACAAAATATTTCAGACACTTGTAGGCTGCTACAGTTCACACCTGTACTTCAGGGAACGTTTTTCAAGGTATCACTGCTGGACCAATGTAATTCCCCCTGACAGATCAGCTTGGGAAAAAAGCCTTGCTGAAAATTAAGAATTTGGGTCACATACAGATGCATTCAAACAAATACCTTCTTCTCATCCCAGGTCTCACCTTGCAGTAGATGGAGTCTGGATGTATGCCCATGCCACTGGCTTGAAGTAAAGGCCACACTGGAAAGTGTGGAAGGTCCTGGCACCTTTCAAGAGAGGTGACCCTCGGACATTCTTCTAGTTTTTCACTGAAAATGCAGCTTGCTACACACTGTGCTGATACAAGCCACAGTCAAGATACTTTCAAACACCTTTCCAACCTCCAGCATGTGATTGCATGCTCCTCTGCCTCGTGCTTAGCTTTCTTACAGTAGCAAAAAGAGCGGAAGTGGGCGCGAGAGCACTTCTTTTGAAACATGCCAATGACACCCCTAGCATATAGGAAGCTCATATTTTTAGTATGAGCTTGGAAACAGAGCCCCAGATTTCCCAATATGAGATTTTATAGCTGGTTTGGGCTCCTAAATCCTGCACAGGGCTCAGGAGTAAAGAGCCTGACTTTCAGAAGTGCTGAGCCTGTATTTGCCACTCTGGGCTCTGGCGATGGGTCAGAGGACAGCACCACCACGGTGTGAGCCGTTATTCAGGCATGTTAAAACACTTTAAAACCATTGTGCTGATGATCTCATCGGCAGGAGTTATCACTTATGCCTCTGTCTGTTACTGCCTTGCACCAGACAGAGTATGCAAGACAAGGAAAGCTGATTTTGACAGCAGTCACCTCCTCATCTCCTCTGGGAGTAACTTTCCAAAAAGCCAAATGAGAGCATCTGTTTTCTACCAGGTATAAAGGGGCAAACCTACAGAAAATCTCATTACTAGGGCAGCCAACACATACAGGAGACATGTCAGATACTTGATGTACCAACAATGACGTGACAGCTTTCCCAGCCCTGGAGAGAACGCAAAAAGAAAGGGGCAAAGATTATGCGTTCTTTAAAGACCTACACTCCAAGTGGATTTAGCTTGCTCTTAAAACAAATTGCAGGATATATTTCACATTGCTACATGCTCTATTTAACATTACTGTGGATGTGAGTTCTATTGTGCTGTTAACCACACACTTTCACAGGCACCACACTACAGCCCAAAATCTCCTAGTCAATACTTAAGGCTAAGAAACACTTCAAAGCTACAGCCACATCTCAAACATCACACGACCTCAGCCTTTCCAGTAGTGAAAAACATGACCATGAGACCAGCTTAGAGGGATGGCAAGTAAGCAGACACAAGGGAGGAAGGAGTTTAAGTGCTTTAAACTAGTAAGGCTGATTACAAGCTCTACATTAAGCACTGGCACCTTACAGGATTGAGTCCCATCTACTTACACAAGTGCGTCATAAGCACAAGCCTTACAGTCAAAAGAAAAAGTCCCTTCTCTTGGAACCTAACATAACATATAGAATACACCCAATTGCCTGTTTTTATTCTTTCACTCTTTCTGGTCTGAAAGGATTTGCTAAATCTATATCCAGCTGCTCCATACTCCTTCCTACTCCAGATCAGGCAATCAATGCTTGCACTTCTCTGATGGACACCTCTCTAGCAAGATTCCCATATCCTATGCCTCCTACTAGAACCACAGCTGCAGCTCATTCCAAGTGTTGCCATATTTAACATGACTGTCCATGTGTATTTTGTAGGACTAATAAAATTAAAATGGGTTTTCAGTACTTTTCATACAACTCCTGAGAAGTCCAGTTTGTGACCAGCACAGCACTTCATGGCATATGTAGGTTTGTGGTGAACCTGCTTTCAAGAATGCAAAACAATACACTATTTTTAGACACAGTTTCAGGTTTATACAAATCTGAGACCTTGCACACTGTATTAGTAGCAGCCCTTGGTTTACATTCTATCCAGAAAAACGCAAACCCATCTCTTAAGAAATTTTAGGACTACTGCTGCATGTTAGAGGACTGGCAGACCTTTAGAAGCTTCTGGTTTGTGTGCAGCAATCTTGTATAGAGGGTAAGGAAACTAAGCAAAGTGGAAACTAGGTTAAATTCAGAGAAGCCTGGTGCAGAATTATAAGCAGTGCCTTTAGTCCCTAAGATGAAGCGTGGACAGAGCACATTTTTACTGCACAAAAGCTTTTGGCGGTTTCTGGTGGCTGCTGACATCTGTGCCAAAGTTCCCCTAAGGATGGAGAAATGAGGAGAATAAAGTCATGCTCAGGAAATATCAAAGGCCACGAAACAGTAAGGCCCAGGAGAGCCAGGACATGCTTGCAGCTAGCAGAGGGGATGGCCATGGGAGTATTTTCCCATCAGTGCCACAAACACCGCTGCCTTAGTTCAGTGCCTGGATAACAGTCACCTCTCTTTGTCTCCCCTGCATTTACTTTTGCTACTCCCCAGTCAACCTGAATGGCCAGGACACAAAGCCACAGCATTGTGGGCTGCAGGAGAGCCAGGGCTCCAGCTACTGGGTCAGGCAAAACACTGGGAGGGTTACTGCAGCCAAGTGACAGGCACCAAAGCAGAGATGCAACACAAGAGCCCCTCTCCCCTGCCCTGTAACACCTATGGGATCAAGGCTCTCATGATCCCAGTTTGATCAGTGATGTTACTGGTCTACACCAGCTTGAACACAATGGGCTGATGTCTGTGAAGACTTTGGAAATACAGAAACATGCTCACCATCCAACCCTGGCCATGCCAGCTCTAGTCCTGCTCCTGCACAATCTCTCCAGTCAGCCCTGCACAATGCACAGCTGGTTTGATGCTCTCCTGTCAGAAATGGCTTTCAGGCTGCTCATGGCATTACCTCAGATACAATGAGATGCCACTCCTGGCACATTGCCATTCATCAAACCACGCAGACACAGCTCCACTACTGCCATGCACAGGCATAAAAGGACCAGCAGGTCTAGTCTGCAATTTTTTGTGACTGAGTTATCCTTGAAGCCAGAGCATAAGGTCAGAAGAGAGTGACACCTTTCCCAAATGGCTCCTTGAACCCAGAAAATGAATATCTATTTCCTATTACCAATGCTGGTGTTTTCAGGCTCATTTAATCTATAAAATGCTATTCAGGAAAAACCTGTTGATTGTTTCCACAGCCCAAATCAGCAAAAATCTATTTTATCCCACAACAAAATAGACCCCAGGAGTCCACAGAAGCTTCTTCTCCCCTGGCAGCTTTCTGCAAAGGCTCTTCTAGGACACTCTCTTCCACAACATTAAGCCTTTAAGCCTGACTCTCAATATATTAAACCTCTATTTGCCAAGCATTCACTGCTAGGCCTTTCTAAGAATCATTTTGCAAAGCTTGGATGGCAGTATGTTTTCACAGCTGATGTGGAAAAGCTAGAAACGACATTTCCCAGTGAGAAATCTCTGCTTTACAAAGTGTGCACTGTTTCTTTGGCTTAATCTGACTTGCTAAGGTGGGGGGGGGGGGGGCGCTACAGAATTCTTTTATACTGTTGACATAAAATATCTCTGTCTTCATGGTGGAATTGTTCCATTTCCTGCTATCTGTTCTAAGATGGATATCCTGAGGCAGGGAAGAAAAAATAAATCAACATCTGACCACAAACCACCCATTGCTGGTGCTAGTGATGGCCCATCTTATGCCACTGGACACCCTGATTAAGCCTGAACACAAGTTTTCCCTTGCCAGGTGGGAGGAAAACACCAGCAAATCTGTGCAAGGTTAAGACAGGGCATCTGCCTCCCAAACAGGCAGTGCTTGGAACAACTCCTGACCTTCAGGATCACAGCAAGCGACTCACTAGGAGTGTGCTGAACAGCTATCAGGATTACAGCTTATTCATAATACATGAACAGCTCAAGGGTCACAGAGACCTGGATATCCCAGCAGCCTGACTCCAGCAGCAGCCGGCACTGGCAGCTGAAGGGAACAAGCACAGAGTGCTGCTGGCCCCAATATATTTCCCCCAGCTTATTGTAAGAGGCAATGCACATATTTCCAAAGCCAGCTATTGCAGCTGGATCAAAGAGTTAAAACAGCTATTGATGGATATCTCTTTCATAGTTGACATCCAGATGTACTTTTGCCCCCCCCACCCCCCAACCTTGCAACATCCTGGCAATGACTCTGACAGTTCAGTTGTGCACTGCATGACAAAGAACTTCCTTCTGCTGGAACCTGCTGCCCAGGTACTGCTCTGGATGTCGTTTTCATACTGTCAGTCCCAGTTCATTTACACTGCACCATCTGAGATATTGTAGGACTCTCCTATTTCTCCCCTCCCCAAAATAACTTTGAAGGCATTTATCTAATTAGTGTTGCTTCATCCAGGAACAGTCCTACACTGCAGCAAGGTCTTCCCATCCATCCACACACCTTTTCTGCTTATTCTACATTTCCAAAACGGGTAACCAAAACCTCACACAGCATATTTAAGGTCCAGATGAATAATCAGTTTGAGCTAAGTCAAGAAAACAGCCTTTCAGCATTAAAGGAGGTATACGGTGCTCATCTAGAAGGAACTGTCCTAAGCCAGGGCCCTCTGGCCAAGGCAGGCTGGTTGGTTTATTATGTGTTTATTATATGTTGGTTTATTATATATTCTTATGTGTTTATTATGGGTTATTAACTTTATATTATCTTATGTGACAATAAGATCACATTCCAGAATAAGATGAAGCTTAACAGAAACATTTGCTTTAAGGGTCATAAAAATAAGAGATTTCTGTATGGCAATGCAGAGCTCTATTTTGTATGGATTAGATTTTCCCAGTGGGACTTGCCAGCACCAGCAAAGACATGGCATCCTGTATGATACATGAAGTGCTGACAAGGGTTCTCCCCCACATAGACAGTCACTCCCCATCCCTTTCTTTGACAGCATGCCTCTCCTACACTGACTTCTTCCTTGACTCCTCCTGTGTTGGTGGTGGTGGGGCTACCTTTCAGTTTCCTTCCTTGCAACCAGCTCAGATCAAAGGGATTGAGAATTATTGGACAAACATCAGTAAGGCCAACACCAGAGTAGTGTCTGCCTGATTTCTTTTGGAAACCTACACCAAAACCAGCTTTCTCTGCACACATTTCAAGGTGCTGCAGCCAGAAGGAATGTGGAAAAGGACAACCCTGTGCCACCTTCTTGTCTAACACCCTCTACTCCAAGGAAGCATCATAGTTTGAAGTTTTGAATACAGGAGTATTGGCTACAGGAGTCACTCAAAACCACCTGCAAAAAAACCTGGCAAACTTTACAGAAGACCTCAATGAGACTTTTCTACTGGAAAATACATGCATTCCATTCATATCATCCTCCATCACTATCTACTGTTTCTATCAGTTCATTTTTGCCTCTCAAGAGCTCACTCCAGCTCTTGCTAGCACAGGCACAAGTATTTCCAGTGGAGTCTTTTAGCAGGTTTAAAGACACGAACAAGTGTATTAAACTTCAGTGAATACCTTGTAACTAGCAATAGCCATGCCACCTCTCCTCTGTAAAATGTCAGAAGAACGTGAGATTCATCACTTTTACTATTTTATACACAGTGATGACAGGCACACTCAGTACTTGGGTAGGTGAAATGCTTCCAAGTGCAAAATTAACTCCTGTTTGCAAAATGAACTCCGATAGGGCTGCTAAATGTCTCTACTTCTGCAATTTACCACTAAACATTTGAATTATTTTTTAAAACACAGCTTGCTATTTCTGGAGAGCAGGCCAAAAACTAGCTCTATCTCTAAAACACTTGTCTTTCTAGCCTGGGCTTGCATGGAGATGACCATCTCCAGGGCTACTGGCCTGCAGCTCAAGGGACATCAACCACACTGAAATGCAGACACATTTGCACAAGCAGGATTCTTATCCTGCAACATCACCCTTTCTGAGATACAGGATTCATCCTCCTGACAGCTTTTACATTAAAAGCCTCAGAAAAAGCAAAGAGAAATGCAAAATCAATCACAACACTGTCAACAGCGTCCAATTATGTAGCAGTTTTGTTTTGGTTTGCTTCAGTGGCCAGCTGGGACTGAGCTGAGATAGATGATTTCATCTTGCCAGAGAACTTCAGTTGGCATCCGGAGAGCAGCATGGATAGCCAGATCCTTTGCTGTGAACATACATAATAAACCCTCCAGAAACAAATTATCACAATCACTTTTTAAAGATGATGCCAAATACTGAATCTCTATTGACATGAAAATGAGTTCTGCAAGTCTTGAATGAGCTGATTTTTATCTACTTGCATGGTTTTAATATTGACTCTGAGACAGAAAAGCAGCAAATCAGAGTGGTATAGATGATCACTGGCCTTGGATAGAATGCAAGACCTGACTCAGGTACATCTCAGCCATAAGACATTTCAGTTGGTTTTTTTTTTTTTTTCTGGAAGACTAACTCCTGATACTGCTATAAAAGGGGCAGCAATAAAAGATATTGTCACATGATGCTTCGGGTACATCATTTATCTTCACCCTACAACTGTGACTGACCAGATCTGACACCAAGAGTGAAGCTGTCTTACACCATAAACTTGATTAGGGATATGCTTCTATAATAAATACCAAAAAAGCAGAATGGCTTCTTTTTCAAAGAGATGAATGATCAGTAATTACTGACAGTAATGCCTTTCTTGGTAGGAATGTATTTTCTGTAGTCACAACCTCTGTTTGGCACACCTGCCACAAACAATGACTTCTACACAGATGTGTGTGTGTACTGGTGTAACTTCTGTTTAATGAAGACTGTTCTGTATACATAACTTTTGTTTCAGGTCAGCATTTAATGACCAGGCCTACATTTTTGATCCAGCATTATTTACTAGGAAACTTTTGACAAAGACAAGAAATCCTCTGCAAACTGAGGAACACAAGCATAGACTCTGCTTTCCCAGACTGAGCTGCTAAGCTCACTAAACGTTCAGCATGAATGGAGTATTTCAAGTTAAACCCTGCTATTACTGCCAGTTCCCACAGCATCCTCAGCAGAGCCATGCTGAGCCTGCAGCAGAGGCAGAGTACCTGCTCCAGAATCACTTCCAAATAACCAGTAATAGTGGCAGAAATTAAACTCTACGTGTGTTTATTTTAATGAATACCAGGCTTGCTGAAGATGCATGCCCCAGTAACCCCACCAAGAGGGATGATGAGAGACAAGAAGTTTAAGTGAACAACTGATCAGGCAGACTATACTGGGGATGTTATGAAACCACCTTTAAGTCTTGGAACCACAATTCCAGAAGTAACTGTGGTAAACTAGTTTTTGCTATGCTTTAAAGTAAGGCAGCTACAAAAAACTTAAAAAAACCCCAAAAGAGCCAAAAGAAACATAACCCCACAAACCAAAACACATAAACAAAAAACTACCAAATATCAACTATTTAGGTGCAGCTTGAAAGTCCAAGCTGAAAGTTCTTGGGGGAGGAACAGGGTAGCTGCAAGCCCTATGTATGAGTCAGAGCAGTAGCAAAGGATCTTTTAACTTGGTGGAAATGCTTATGGTCATTTGGAACCTTTAACTACTTAGCATTTGCACTGAACCATAAGCTCAACAAGGGCTACTTATCACAGCTAAAGGAACTGTGATTAACAAAGTACAGAAGCTGACATCAGGCTTGCACAACAATAATCAAGTGTCCACAAGAGCTTAAAAAACAGGCATTTAATTTGGGTTCCGACTTTTTTAGCCTTCTGGTCAGCAGCTGGAATATTTCTGAGAATCCTGACATCACAATTCAATAACAAGGTCTAAATATGGTTTCTACTAGAAAAGCATAAAACCCAAGCTGCTCCTGGACTGTTCTTAAAGATTGCTTTATAGTTCTATAGATAGAAACCAATTATAATGAATACAGTCCACTTATATTGATCTGACTAGAAGCTACTTCCTAACAATTTCATTAAATAGGGATCACAGAAGCAAAATTGAAAATGAAAAAATACAGTTCTTGGCATAGCCAGGTCACCCAAAGAGTTAGCCTTATTAATGCAGGGTCAGAGCTCCATCAGCCATGGACTTTAAGACCAAAGAACCACATGCCCAAACCACAAGGCATCACTTAAACTGTAACTGTGAAGCAGATGATTTTTGAAATAGTCTGCTTTAGGAGGCTAAAACACCCATTCTTATGTATACTGATAATTACATTGGCTCCTGCTAAAGGTCTACCTGATGTTGCCTAAATGAGTGGGGTTTTTTTAAACGTCTCAGTACTGTTTAAGAAACTGTTCTTCTCTACTGCATGCTTTTCATTTAGTCTATATACTAATACAGAATACAGGTAAAATTAAAGCTATTGATATGATAAAAGAAAATACTGAAGCAGATTCTGATATCAGTTACTTCACTGCCTTCTGTAACCATGATGGGCATCACACAGCATCCTGGAGAAAGCCTCCAAGTGACACTAAGTTTGTAGAAGATCATTACATTTGGGTTTGCCAATTATAGGTCCAAAGAACCAAATCCCACATTAAAACTCAGGTATGCATCTTATCCAAAGTCTGGCTGATACTACTTAACATGTTTTCAGAATGAGAGAAAAAATGCTGACAGTATCTTGCATGCTTTCACTCTAATTGTAAGGTTAGACAGAGAACATGATGAAAAAGGCTACAGGAGTATGTACATATGGCTCAGTACAGAATGGGAAATGTATTAAAAAACCCAATCTAACAAGAAAGTGGAAAGGTACCTAGTGCCATCTCTAAGTTTTGTCAGTCTTCATGGAAAGTGTTTGCCCATGTTTAGTTACCTGCTGTTTCAAGTACTAAGCAATTACACCGTGGTAACCTCTGTGCTTTCTATCACAAGTTTTCTAGGTGGAACACCAAGATGGTCATCAAGGGTAAAGCACAATAAGGATATGAAAAGGGGTCAGTGAAAACATAAAGGACTGCCACAATTTGTGTGACAGTTTAAAGAACCATGAATTATTTAAAATGGTA
The DNA here is from genome assembly GCF_963513975.1 of Fringilla coelebs. NCBI lineage: Eukaryota > Metazoa > Chordata > Aves > Passeriformes > Fringillidae > Fringilla > Fringilla coelebs. Next base: position 14,560,112 of record NC_140067.1, read on the forward strand.
ATAAAACACTTAATCTCTTGCTTCTCTAGTGACCAGCCAGTGCTAATCCTCCATGGAAAGGAGATAGATTCCTGCCAGTGCCAGCTCAACCAGGGAGCAGAAAGCCACAGCCTCACTAAGCTCTGCACCCACATGACTGACAGAGCTGCCCAGACAGAGCTCAGTGGGAGCACACTGTCAGCCTGAGCCGGGCTGCAGGGACTGCCCTGCTCTTCCCCCAGGGCTGGCCAGCAGCACTGAGCATCCCTGTGGGAGGGGGGCCCAGGCACAGGAGCTCCTCTGCTTGGTTCATCCAGCTTGGAGGTGTCGCTGAGGTTTAGTCAGCTTGTGCCCAGCATCAAAACTGCCACCATAAAGGGAAACAAAGACAGGCCACTGACATGAGAGAGGAGACTCCCTTCTGAAGAGAACAGAAGGCCCCCCATGCAGACCAGACCCACTTGTTAGGGAAGCCTGCTGCCCTCCTGGGGCCCTGGTTAAAGATGGAAGGGAAAGCTTCCTCCCCTGATACAGCCCTCAGATTATTATCCCGTACTGATTTTTCAGGTGTGCAGCAATGAAGTCCCAACAAGAAGCCTCAGGGAAGCCAACAGACCTCAGAGCCTTGGGACCACTGGTTAAGGAAGGGATCAGGAGCACAAGCAGCATTCCCCTCCAGCTTTGCAACTGCAGGGAGTGATGAGTGAAGAAAACAAGAGAGCCAGCAAATCAATACCTGGCTCTGAGCCTGGTGTCACCAGCACAATTTTTGGGTTTTGATAATGGATAGGTTTACACAACAGCAGGCCTGCTGGAGACACTTGTCTCTCTCCTTGCAGAGGAGTTAGCAGGGCTCATTGAGCCCTAGAGTTTTAACTAGAGTTTTAAACTAGATTTGAAGAGAAAAAGAGGTAAAAACCAGGCTAACTAGAGATAAGCTTGGGGGCAGCACACCAATGGTTGAGGGATGGTGTGCTTAGTGAGGCTGCTGAGACAGCCATTTGCTGTCTCTGTGGAAGCAGGGGATGCAGATCCATGGCAGCAAGGGGTTACTGATGTATAGGTCCCTCTGGATATGGTGATTGTGAACAGGGAAGGACTGGTGAGTGAGCTGCTGGCTGAAGGCCACCCTAGGAACAGAAATAATGAAATAATTTTTGATTACTGGAGAAATTACCTATTTAAGGGACTGGTTGATAGAATCCCTTGGGAGGCATTACTGAACTGCCTATGGCTAGGAAGGCTCTCCAGAGGGGTCTGGACAGGCTGGACCAAATGAGCCAAGGCCATTTCTATGAGGTTCACCAATGCTCAGCACTAGGGAGGTCCCACTTCGAGTGCTGTGTCCAGTTCTGGGCCCCTGGCTACAAGAAAGGTGTTGAGGGGCTGGAGTGAGCCCAGAGGAGGACAGTGGAGCTGGGGAAGGGTCTGGAGCACAGGTTCTGTGAGGAGCAGCTGAGGGAGCTGGGGAGGCTCAGCCTGAAGGAAAGGAGGCTCCGAGGGGACCTCATCACTACAAATACCTGAAAGGAGGTTGTAGGGAGGTGGGAATTAGTCTCACCTCCCAGATCAGAAGCAACAGGACAAGGGGGAAGGCCCTCAGCTTGCACTAGGGGAGGTTTAGATTGGATGTTAGGGAAAATTTCTGCACTGAAAAGGCTGTCAAGCTTTGGGCTGCCCAGGGAAGTAGTGGAATAACCATCCCAGGAGGTATTTGAAGGATGTATAGATGGGACACTTAGGGACATGGTTTAGTGGTGGACTCAGCAGTGCTGGCTTAACAGTTGGGCTCTATAATCTTAAAGGTCTTCTCAAAAGATTCTAAAGGCTCACATGTGTATGCTGTAAAATAAAATCCCCATAACCTAATTAAGTTCAGGAGCCCAGGAGAGCCTTAAATCTCTTTCTCCTGAGTCTAGCTTTTCTATTACTTTGAAACATACATCATTAACCTGCAGGACCATCTCTACCTACAGAGAGAGTGGAAAAAGCATCTTGCATTTAGCAGCAACTATGTTGTATTACCTCAGTGTATACAATACATAAATAACTTAGTAAACTCTTTTTGCCTTCTGTTTTTATTAGAAACCTCTACCTCCTGGTCTGAGAACTATCCCTGCAAGAAGTAAGCTGCAGATGGGACACTGGGCCAGTGTAGGCTGCAAGTTATGGCTCATGCACAGCTACACAGCCACGCAGAGGCTCTACAGGGTGGGAGGGGGTGGCACCTGAGGGTGCTCAGCACTGAGGAGCAGGTTACCTGGCCAGGCACAGGATGGGCTGTCAACAAAATCCTGCCACACAGCAAGTAGATTTGGGAGGAGATACCAAGAGATGTTGAAAAAGCAGTTAGGTGGTTTCCAATTAGGTGGTTTCTCCAATTCTTGTTGAGAGGGTGGGATTTGACAACCACAGTCCTCTGCTGCTCATTCTGTCCCTCACTGCTGAAGGACCAGTTTTCCTACACCACATGAATGCAGTCATAAGAGTTCCCAGTGTGTCTTGGGGGTGAAGGGAAAAACAAAATCTTGGGTAGAAGTTTCCTCTTAACCAAGGAAGAAAATACACTGAGCTCTTCTGCAGCAGCTCCTGTAGTTTTCCCAGCACCAACTAATTCTCCGTTCTCTATTTGGCAGCTGAGAAGAGGCCAGGTCACTGTGGGAGCATTTTGCTGAGCCTTTGGGTTTCCATCTGTCTGCATAAGCACAGAAATGGTAGAAATGCTGTTTTGTGCTATCCCAAGCACATTAAGACAACTTAGGCAGCAACAGCAATGTGCTGATGAGGGCTCTTCAGAGCAACTAACCCTGCTGTATGCAGAAGGTGACGTTGAGAGTTTATACAGGAGGAATAAACAATTGAGAACATACTGCTGGAACAAAAGGTGCTGGAACTGGCAACCTGATCAATGATCACAACATTTCCACTGGACTTAGTCAACTTAAGCATCAAGTGCACTGGTGACTGCACATAGCTAAGCAAAACACCAGTTCAGATATATTAGCAATCTACCTTTGGCTTCCTTCAACAATCTCTACCTTTCTGCCAAATCAAAACTCCACAGAAACTATGAATTTTAAAGTAACTTCAGAAGCTTATAACACAGAAACATAATGCCTTGAAATAAGTCTGATTTGCAAACAAATCATTAAATGCATGACTAATTTTTCTACTTTACTAAAAAAATACTGGGCTCTTTCCCAGTACTGCCTGAACATGACGAAATTTAATTCAATTATTTTTTTTTCTCCTTACAATAACTTGGAGCAAGAACAGACATAACCCTAGATTTTATTTTGTTTTGTCCAGACAGACAATCAGTAAAGAATCCAGTGCAGCTGGGGGGATAAGCAATAATATCTATAAAGCCTGAAAGCTCAATCAATGCTATTACAAACTACTGCAGAAATTTGTCTACTGCATGGTGTTACCATAATTGGTGACAAGCCTTCTTAGTAAGGAGTCTAGTCAGTGAAAGAAAAGCTGTATCCTTCTTGAATATTGCATTACAGGTTTTCAGTAGCATGAAACAGAGGAGATTAAGACAGCGCTGCTCAGTACATGCATCTGGCAGACAGTTTATCAGAAAGCACAACACACCTGAAACAGCACTGCTCCAGCTGTGTATGCAGCCAGGCTGTTGTGCTTGGGATGCACCTCAGCAATCCCCTGTGCTCTTCAATTTTCACTGGTCTGATGAGGCTTCAGAGCTCAACCTACTACATGCCTCTTTGGCAGGCTTCCTGGACACAAACCCTCCCTCTATTAATTATTTGTAAAAATGGTGCTCTACAACCCTGTTTCCCTCAACCTCTCCTTCTTCCTTTGCCCCTGCCTGCTCTGGACACAAATACCTCTAACAGTTAAGAGACCAGTAAGACAAGTCCAGCTGAGTCCTGCCTTACAGGGAGGCTCAGGTCAGCAGTGCATGATCAGGAGCTGGGCTTTACTGGGTTAAGCCAAGCACATGCCAACTGTACTGCTAAAATATTCATGGGTTTGCACTTATGTTACATAAAAAGAATAAGAGATTGCAGTTTGAGAATCCAGTGCTTACGTATCCTGCATCCACCCTCCTTCCCTGTCACCACAAGTGACAGTGCACTGCAACAGTCTCGGTTCACTTTCACAACAGCCAACTGATGTAGGATCCTTCCTTTCCTGGGGCAGCACTTGGCACCTGTCCCTGTTCAACCATGAGGTCTCCATGGGTCAGCCCCTATCTTCAGCCTGGTAAGGACCCTCTGCACAGCCTAGACCTCAATGGTATCACTTCTCACCCTTGCCCTAGTTTGGGGCCACTCACAGCTCAATAAAGACGCCTCAATCTCCTCTAGGTCACTGAAAAAGGCCGATTTGACAGGACAGATGGTAGGACAGACCCTGCAGCAACATCACTTGCCATCAGACTCCAGCAACTATCTCAATGGGGAATTCAGAGACTGAACACAAACCTCAGAAGATTATCTTGGGAGGCTGGTAACAGACACTCACTGGGATCAGCAGGAGGGTCAGGAGCAGGTGCTGAGCTCCCTCAGCACAGGGTGCCCACATATCTCAGTGCCTGGACTTCCTGAGCACCTGTGGTTGGTACCTCCAGAACCAAAGCTGGAGGCAGTAAGAGCAGAGAAGCTTTGGGTACACTAGGAACTAGCCTCTCATGCAGCTACAACACGCAGCTCTTTCTGGGGGGCTCTATGAAAGTGACAGACATTTCTGGGGGGCTCTATGAAAGTGACAGACATTTCTGGGGGGCTCTATGAAAGTGACATTATCACAGACATTTGCCAAGATGTCCGAGGCACACACCGCCACAGAATACAGAGCTCTGGGTAGGCATGTGTGCATTCCTGCTTTCTAAAGCCTTTGCCATTTCACTGTTTTCATATGACATCCTGGTCACCAGCTACTCAACACAGACGCTCCAGATAAACAAAACTGACAGTAACCACGCCAGGAGGAGAGGGATCAGGAATAGGCAGGCAGCATCCTGCAGAAATGAGCCCCTTCTCCCTCCTTCCACAAGACACTGTTGTAACAATGTTACCAGGAAGAAGAATTGTTGTAAATAAGAGTTAAATGTTCAGACAAGCACTATACTGCAGTGTCATGCATTGTTATAACTTTAAAAGGATACTTGTTTGATTTGTTTTTGTTTTACTTCATAGAAAACGCAAGGGAGGGATTGCTCCATCATTCAAGAACACCAATAATACCCAAATTATGCCTGAAAGCTCTGCCTCTCTCTTGTTCGTGACTCTGCCTGGACAAGTCACTCATGGAAAGAAGTAAATCCCTCCTTCTGAACGGGAAATGGTACAGATGGCAGCAGGACTCACAGAGCTACATATCAGCATGTCATGGGAAGGACCAGTGTAAACTCGCTTTGACTCTGGCTAAGAAACAGCTGCTTCTGAGAGTAGCATGTGGTAAACACTACTCTGGTGCTGTCATTTTAAATAGGATTCAGGGTGTTACAAAGAGTAAATACACATGGTTATGCACAAGAAGTGCACGTGTACAAGTTGTACGCTGTATGTCAGATACTACACTGCTGGGGAGAATTTAAGAAAACTTTGTAATTTATAAGAGAAAGGCATTACATAAAAAACACCAAAACCAAGAGAAGCTATTGCTGTACTACAGCTAGTGGCCTGTCCCACAGGCAGAACAGCACAGGCCTGTGGATCTCACCATGCACTATGGTAGCAGTGATGGGAACGGAAAGAGACATGAGAAGGGTTACATTAAAAGATGCTTACAGGAAGGCAGGCTGTCGCTGCTCATTGAGATGATAACTGGGTGGCACTTCAACACATGCACTGCCTGATGAAACTAGTTTATGAATGGGCTGAAGACATTAAGAAAGTACTAAGAAGATCTAAAGTAAGGCTCCTGTGGGTGTGCATCCACCACTCCTCTCTCCAATGGCCTGTGTCCCCCATACATGCTGGGGGCCTGCAATGGTTGCACAACGAAGGCGACATCAGGTTCAAGGGCATAAAGGCTGACACCAAGTACAGCAAAACACACACCAGCTCTTATGCACAAGCCAGTACATACAATTATCGCAGGCAGTGATGCACTGCCTGGGGTGGGGCTGAGCTCGGGTTCAGCGTGTACTGAATATGGGGTCTGTGGACTGAGCAAGGCTGCACCGTGGACACAAACCCGCACAACCCGCCAGGGACCCTTCCCGCCGGACGGCTTGGGCACGTTGACACGGAGCGAAAGCCCGCACGCCCCAGAATGGATGAGTCATAGCTTACGCTGCCCATCCACTTGTCTCCAGGAGCAGAGCATCGCTCTCCAGTAAGCCCAGCACAGCGGGGCTCCGCCGCACAGCGAGCCCGCTGCCGGCCGCGGGTACCGAGCCGAGCCGCTGCGCGGGGCCGCTCCCGCCGGGCAGGGCTGCGGCTCCGAGCGCGGTGCCCGCTCCGCCGCTCCCGCCGGGGGCTGGGGCGGGCCCGGGGACACGCCCGACGGTGCGGCCGCCCCGAGCTCACCTGCGCAGGCATCGCGCCCCAGCCCGCACCGCACCGCACCTCACCTCCTTCCGGCGGCTGGGCGCGCCCGGGCGGGTGAGCAGCGCCGTCTCCTCGCAGACCACGGCCACATCCTCCACGAAGACACAGTCAGGGAGGCTCTCGTCGGCCGGCAGCTCCAGCACCTGCAGCCCCAGCTTGCCCCGCAGCACACCCACATACAGCTGATACTCCCTCTCCGCGCGGGCGAAGTCTACCTCGGGGCCCGGCGCGCTGCGCAGCGCGTGCCGGCACAGCGACTCGGGCAGCGCCCGCACCACGGCGTGCGTGCAGCGCCCGAAGGCGGCGAGGCCGCCGCCCAGCCCGGCCATGCTGCGCGGCGGGGACGGCGGAGAGGGACGAGAGGGACGCGAGGGACGCGCGGCGGGGACGGCGGAGAGGGACGAGGGACGCGCGGCCGCCGCCGGCGCTGGCAGCGCAGAAAGCGCCGCCCGCGGCCCGGCCGCGCCCCATTGGCTCCCCACCAGGCACATTTCCAAGGGGCCGCCGCCGCCGCGCCCCCATTGGCTGGCGGCGGCGGCCGGGCCGCGCCATTGGCCGCCCCCCGCGCGGCGCCGCTTACCTGTACGGGCGGGCCCGGCCGGCCCCGCGTGTGGCCTGAGGGGCGGCGGGGCGGCCCGGCCCCGTTCCGCTAGTTCTGTGCGGAGGCACAGCCGTGCTGACAGCGGGCTAACCCCGCGCCCAGGCGCATTCTTTCCAGCTGGGGTGGGCAGGGGGAAGGTTGATGACCCTCGAGCTCGAGGGTGCCTTGGCTTGGCCACCTGCGAGCCCTTTGCCGCTGCCTTTTCTTTGCCTGGTGGCGCAGCTGAAGACCAGGCGGTTCACGTGGGTGACCGAAGGAAGAATATCCCCTGACAAGGGCAGTTCCAAATACGAATCCTAAGGAAATAAGCCCAGCCGGCTGTGCTGTCATGGCTTTCTACAGGGCACTCACCAGCAGAGCGTGTCCACCTGCTCCCACCCCTTTATACTGTTAAGCTTTCCCCCTCTGTGGAGTCGGAGGGACACCGCCGCTGTGCTCCCCCTCCGCCTCAGGGACTGAAACGATGAGCGTTTCACACGCTTTTCCCTAATGAAGCGCTTCCCTCGGTTTCATTCTCTCCAGTGTTACCCTGACTGGAGGTTATGCCGGAGGAGGGCCAGCCCTTGCCAGAGCACATCTCTGTCTCCCAGGCAGCGGGCAAATGAGTCTGTGTGCCACACCTCGCCACAGGCAACATCCACAGCCCCCGTCCTCAGCCGCACTGCTCCTGCTCCCGAGCCACCCAGGTATCTGCAAGGTTTGTCCTCACCAGAGCAGACAAGAATAAAAGAAGGAATGTGAATTTTCCTTCCAGCTCTGCTTTTGCTGGCAAGGCTTTTGCCAGTGTCCCTCTGGTCATGGAGGGGACCCCACTAGCACAGAGCTCTGTGCTCCCCCTTCAGAGCTCAGACCAAACCCCGGCAGCTGCCTTGGCCACGCTGTCACAGGTATCTGCAGATGTTCAGCATTTGGGAATATGCTAGTGAACAGCACGAAGGAAATACCAAAATGTGTTTCTAAAATGGCAGCTCACTAGATTTTCATTTTGCAAACTTTCTCCAAATAATCTGTAAAGGGTGCTTTTACTTAATGTGCATAGGCACAGCTATTTGAATAACTGTCATTCACTGAATAATGTGCAAATAGTACTTTGCTTAAACAAATGGACAGGTAATTGAGTTGCTATCATGTAGGACATTTCAAATTCTTGGAAAACTTCTACAAGTACTATCATACTGCATCTGGTATAACATGTAATCCTTCCACCATTGTTAAAGCCTTTTTCAACTTATTACATATTTGGGATATAGCCATTGGCACAGTTTGGTTTTCTTTTAGTTGGCATCACTTTTAGCCAGAAGAAAAAGTGCTACTATCCAGTAATTTTAAAACTTGCCAGGGTTTCCTGCAGCCAATGGATTGGAAAGTTATAGTCAATACAGATGTTTTTGACATCCACAATCACTTTATGTATTTGTAAGTGGTGACAATTTTTAGATCTCACTGAAATTACAGGCTATGAGGTGATGGTACTCTGTGATCTCATACACACATGACATGCTCCTTAGGACAGTGAGGCTTGCCCCAGAGGCACAGTCACCAGTCCAGCTCAGGTGGCCACAGCTGCTCCCTGGGAGCTGGTCAGGTATCACTTCTGACACTTCTCAATACTTTTATGGGTGACAAGGCTGGAGAATCTCTTTGTGAGACACAGTGCTATGAGATAGTGCATGCTAGGCACACAGCTGTGTGTTGGAAATACGTATCATAGCTGTTAAAACAAGGTTTCAGAACTAATGACTACAGTAAAAAAGTCATCTGTACTCCCATAAATGTATAAAACTGTGCAGTTTAAATACAAATTAAGATCTGTTTTCTGATTGTGATTATTGTTCTATTATTTATGGTGAATAGAAAGGCATCATTAACAATCTAGGAACAGGTGCACCCAGAGCAATATTGTGCATATTTATAATAAGATTATCCAAATATCAGTTTACTCACAAATTAACGGTACAAAATAGAATGTGTTCACATAGTCTTATGGGAGTGCTGTTAAAATTCATCATATGCAGTAATGCAAAATAGGTCAGCTACAGGCACCAACATAGTATTTAAATATTCTCTACCTTGCTGAATATCCAATATTTTCCTGTAACTATGTCCTGCTGGAGAGACTAGTATAAAAGAACAAACCTTAACTGGGTCACTGAAGGTCAGAGATGGCCACTGCTGTTGAACAGTTTGTGTGACCATGACAAAGGAAGATTTGGATCACTGCTGAATACAAATGCATACCACACAGGCAATTGCTCAGGCATGATAGGCAGCTGCAAAGTTGGAAAACATTTCCCATTGCTTGAAAATGCTGGAACATCACCACCGTCCCTAAAACCTTAATGAACATCTCTCACACTATTGATGAAATGCTACTTGAAACTCTAGAGAGTGAAAAGCCAGGACAAGACAGCAACTGAACCATTCAGTCACCAGCACATCCCACTGTAACAAAGGGAATCTGCACCAGAAAGATGGAGAGACACTGAATTTCACTTTGAAAAGGAAGAAAAGTTGAAGTGATTTCTTCAGCTCAATAGAAAACTGTGCAACCACTGCACAGCCAAACATCATTATTAACACTGCTGGAAAAGCTCCCATTATGATCAATGAATCATTCTCTTAGAAGAGGTACATGACCAGGTCTTACTCACAGCCACAGAAGAGAAAAATGTTACTTTAATCATGCCTTAGATACCCAAGCAGCGACTCAAAGGGGTTTTCACCTAGATGTTTGTCAGAAGTTTTCTCTTTCTGCTCTTCTACTGTTAAAAAACACAGTGACTCAGTGATTCAGTATTTCTACTAAATAATTAAGTATAATCATTAAGAGATAATAAACATTTCGAGAAGCTGAACACATCGGGCAGGCAACAAGGCACTTCACCCCACTGCATGGACAAGCTCCCAAGTGCTTTTACATTTTCCAAATGCTGAACAGATTTGTTTGCCATATCTTCTTTACATAACAGATACTTCTGGAAGAAGAGACCATTTATGCCATCCAGAACTTCTTCTGGATGGCATCAATCAAGAGTGCCTCTGCCAGCCTGTAGAGAAAACCTTTTGGGGAGCAGTATTTTCCCTTGCCTGAGGTGAACCCATGCTATCTCAGTGTCTTACTGGGGTCAGATAAATTCTATATATATCTGGTTCAGGGGAAACACAATATTTATTTTGTCTGCTATGGGATAATGATCTGGGTGTTTCCTCAGCTGGCATTTTGCATCCTGCAGACAAGGAGGAATTCCCATGAACTGACAGCTACACAGTTGTTGGGAGACAAAGCTGTCAGAGGGCGATTCTTTGCAAGTCAGCTTTGGCAGCATTGTTGCCGTGACAGGGCACCAAGCAGCCTGGACAACATGCAGAGGCACAGGGCATTCCTCACATTTGTAGTCTTCCCACATGTTACAACAGATTGCAGTTATTGTGTACAACCAGAATCAACTTCTGGATTTTCTTGGCTGAGCAAACAGATCACTGAGGCAAAAGCTGCAGGATTCTGACTGTTTACCTTCTGTGCTCCTATCTCTTCACCATGCCTTATGACCACTTTTACCCTTCTTTCTATGCAGAACAAAAGTCACTCCTTGAATTTAAAAAAAACCCATAGGTTAGGTACCACAGGTATGAGATGAAAAAAATGAGATTAGTAGTCTGTGGAAATTTGTACCGAATTACATAAGTTAACATATCTCTTACAGAAAATGATAGAAATGTACCATTTGTGTCCCTGATGGACAGACTTCCCAGAAATATGCCAGAAATGCTTCTCCAGCTATGAGAAGGAAGAGACAGAGCTAGGATAAGTGTCTTGCAAATGGTTCTTGTTGTGACTACAACATAACAATATTTCTGCTATCAACAGTAATTTTAATAAAGTATGCTATTTTATAAGCTTGGCAAGAAAGCATCAGCTCTAGCAGTAGAGGGGAATGGTTCATGCCATTCATACTTATGCAGGTACTGTTCAGTGGGTCTCATGAATCCAAAACCAGCTGCTGTGAAGTGCTGTAGGTGCCCACTGTGGGGCTTCCTGAGGGAAGGCTGGGCTATTGAGTAGCTGTATAAAAATGTTGGTGCCTAATGATGCTATTTGCATATTGCTAAATCACTGCTGCTAAACTGGGCTGCACTGATACAAGAGGAAAAATGCCTATGCTGTGTTCTTGTCTTCCCTTCATATCTACCATCAAAACTATGTCTCTACTGCCTAAAACAGCAAATGCTTAAAAATGCTGATGGATGCAAGTTAATATCTTTGAAAGGATCCAAGCCCTTTGCAATGTAACTTGAGTTACCTTTTAATGTTTATCCTAAGACTCCACTTGCCTGGTGTAGAGCCAGTTGACCAGCTGGCAGCACCCTGCAGGTGTGGCAGGCTGTCCTTCCCTCGCGTTGCCTGAAAAGCCCTCGCAAGCTCAGCAGGAAGAGGCAGTGACATTTGGCTGTAGCGTTTCTTTGCTTTTCATGGTTTGCATTTCTCATTCCTTCTAGCAGCCAGCTGCCTGAAAATTAATTCACAGCCTTTCTTTTCAGTTAGGCATCTTTTGCCTTGATTTATAAAAGCTTTGTACATTTTTTGTGTTGACTTGGTCAATAACTTGCAAATGCAACTGAGAAGCTTTAAGTTTACAAGAAACTTGTTAAAGTGGAATTAGCTTTTATATCCACATGAAACAGAACGTATGTGTGCATATATATTGCTATTTCTATATCTATGTGTATGCACACGAGCCAAAAACTTTGTGATTTTCTTTGTGTTCTTGCAAAGGGCAAGGAGTTTTTTTGCCAGCTCCCTCAGCACTGAGATCAGTGCTAGAGACAAACAAGCAGATAAATACATCACAAATCAAGCTGAGAAAGTTAAAGATTTTCAATAGGCTTTTCTACCAAGCTAATTAATATGCTGTCCTAAGTGTCAGAGTTAAGGTTATAAAACAATGAAGGATACATGGATCAGCTATAGTGTTAGTGTGTCCAGGTGGCAATAACTCTTGCTATAATTCCTCACTGAACAGGCTTGAAATGATCTTGTCTTCCTGAAAGGGGGATGTTTAACAGCTGTTTGCCTCTCCACAGGGGCCCAATGGGTAGGTGCTTCCAATGGAGGCAGATAGTACACAGCAAGTGACACCAGCTGGAAGGCTTGAAAAGGCAATGGGTGATCAGTGATCAGAGTGTTTCATTTGAACTGCTGTTCCTTATCACTTAACCAGGAGGTTTCCAGATACCTCAAAGTCACCAGCTGAAATAGAGTGGAGGAATGGTGCAGTTGAGGTGCAGTTCAGAAAGGGGCAAAACTACTCCCAACAATGTCACTGGCAAGTAGTGCCAGCACACATGACAGAGATCGGAAGCAGCACAGAGGACACTGCCTGCAGCAGGTAAATCTGCAGCAGATAAACCTGCAGGGCACTGCCTTCAGCAGATAAACCTGTACCCTTGATGGACCTAATGTTTAATTCTGAGGGGTTGCTGAGCTGAAGCAACTATGGGCTTTAAGGTCTGTTTTCCAAATGTCAGTAAGAAGAACAGAGCTTATCTCTGTGTATTTGGTATTAGAATCATGTATCCTTGTAGTGCAAAAGCTTTGTCATGATGTCCAATTTGAACCTCTCAAGGCGTAACTTCTGCCTGATTTACTCTCAATGTCTGTTGAGAAAAATTTGTCTCAATTGTGGTTTAACTGTCTTTCAAGTACCCATAGGTTGCTTCTAGTTCCTTTTTTAGCCTTCTCATTTCCCAGCCAAAAGAAGCCTAGCTCTCCAAATCTCTTTCCATGCCACATGTTTCAGACCCCTAATTACCATGGTAGTCTTCTGCAGGGCAATCTCCAGTTTCTCAATCTCTTTTCATGGGGCAGCTCCAGAGCAGAGACAGTATTCCAGATATGGCCCCACCAGTATCAAGTAGGTGGGGATAATAATTTCTTTCAGTTTACTGGCCATGATCATCCTGGTGCAGCCAAATACACTATTTGCAGACTTTAAACCTGGAGCCCTCAGGAACCCTCAATCTTTTTCTGCAGGGCTCCTGGTTAGTTCCTATGGTGTACAGATCTACCCAATTGCAAATCTTTGGGGTTCTTGTTGACCTTCATAAAGCTGCTGTTAGCCCAGTGTTCAGTTTGCACAGGATCCATCTGAATTCTCCCACCAATCAGTACAACTCAAAACAAAGATTTCCACATCAAGCGTATTCAAACCACAAACAGAAAAAAGTAGATTAAACTCATTTACTGCTGTTAAAATCAACAGCAACCTTCTATACATAATACTAACCCTCCTATCCTTTCACTTGTTTAGGAAGAATTCTAGCCAAAATCAGCTCCTTCCTCTTAGTTCCATGGAAATATGCCTGTATTCAGCTCCAGGGACCTATGTCTAGTTACACCAATAAAATATCTCAATCACCCTTTCTTGTTCTGTCTTGAAACTGATGGCTACAAGTCTTTTTTCCCCCTGAAACCTTGAGAACTTGTGATGACCTGTAAAATACTGTTTCCTATGTGCTGCAGGTGTTCTGCACCAATGCTTACACTTCTGTCTCTCATGTTGATATTTAGATTTCTCTGTCCTTCTACATTTGATAGCAACTTAATATTTTGTGGAAATCCAACTGCTTTAATTTTAGGTAGACATACAAACACTGCTTACAGTGTTTGCTTTCCACGTTTTTGGAAGGAAATGAGTGTTGTCTTAATAAATGGCTAGGAGAAGTTGGTTCACATAGTGAATATGTGCCAGTAACTTTGATGACCACATAAATTCAGGTCTGTTTGAAATGTACTTGTGAAATCAAATGCAGAGGATGAGTTATGCCTTTTACAATCTAACTGCAAAGATAAAATCAGCACTGAAAGCAGAGACCTCTCACTGATTTCTCTGAAAGCTGTAACAGAAAATTTCATGCATTTTGGCAGTTCTACTCCTTACTGCTATAAATACATATAGACTAGTGCCTCAAAATGCTCATATTCTTATTCCTTTCAGGATCAAGGAAGAAATAACATATGGTGATAAGTGCAGTAAGTGGGGATGGAAGAAATTTTATTGTGCCTCTATAGAAAATATAATTATTTAATTATTATGATCATAGTTTTAGAGTATGGATAGATAGATCTAAAGTATAATTATCTGCTCACTTTAACAGATGCATTAACAGCAAGAATGGAACTATATACTTACTTATTCTTTTCAGTTACAAATAACATAAATCAGCTTTTTAATAGCACAGGGGAAAGCATTCTTTCATTTATTTTTTGCAGGAGAAAGACACATTTTTAAAGATAATTAATGGTTTCAGGTGATTACACTTCTGAGTAGTCTTCTTTCAAGACCTGAAAGTCAAAGACTTGGGGAAGCACTTGTAAAAAGGAACATCTGAAGCATCCTAAGTAGGACATACCGCACCATGACTCATTTCTCAAATTCTCTCCAGAAACAGTGAAGATGATGAGACAGTGTCATGAGGGAAGCATTTTGTAACCAATGGTAGGACTGCTGTGTATAAAATAAGACTATAACCCAACCCTGACTAGCAAAGGGGATAAGGATCAATAACTGTGGTATTTCAACAACTGTGTGAGGTACCAGGTGACTTTTGCTGCGTATATTGTCACCTTCTGATTAGAAAGGGAGATACACACAAACACACAAAAGTAAGTGATTCTAAACATTCTAATATGCAAGACATAATTCAAGATCAGCCAAGTGAAAATATGTCATTTTTCTACTTTAAATTTGGCAAATATAGGTCTAAAACTCACCCTTTTAATCTCTATTCTCTTGTTCACATATAAGGCTTTTTTTCCTCTACAAGCTACAGGATTAGTTACTAAAGTCAACTCTTTCCTATTTGAATTTTATTCTTTTTTTCCCTAGGCATCAAGTTAAATCTTTCCTAAAGAAAGTAAAAAATATATCAAGACATGGCAAGTCAATAACCATATTAATCCATGTTAAACATTTCATAGATTCATAGAAAGGGACCTACAAGGTCCTTGGCTGGAAGGGACCTTAAAAATCCTCTAGTTCAAACTCCCTTGCCATGGCATGGGACGCCTGCTCAAAGCCCCAGCCAGCTTTAAACACTGACAAGGATGGGGCATCTACAACTTCTCTGCACAGCCTGTTCCAGGGACTCGCCATCCTTCAGTAAAGAATTTCTTCCAAACATCTAATCTAAATCTCTCTGGTTTTAGCTTAAAACTATTCCTTTGTGCCTATGTGAAAAGTTGCTCTTTTTTTTTATAAGCCCCTTTTAAGTGCTGGAAGGCCATAGTGAAGTCTCCCTGGGCCTTCTCTTGTGCTGGCTGAACAACCTCAGCTCTCTCAGCCTGTTTTCATAGGAAAGGTGCTCTCTCCTGGTAAAGCAAAAAAAGGTGTGCACACATCTACCCTGCATGGGCACACCAATCTCCATTACATGCACAATGTTAGATTGAGTAGCTGTATAAAAATGTTGGTGCCTAATGATGCTATTTGCATATTGTAAACTGCAGCAAGTGTGGGTTTTTGATCACTTTGCAAAAATAATTTTACCTCCTCTCTCTCTCTTCAACCTTTTCTTCCAAATACTCCATTTACTTTTTTTCCTAGTGGCATTGCTACATAATACTACATAATAGTTTTCTATTTGTTTCATTCTTTCAAGATCATGACCTGCACCTGCTACATCCCCCTGTAACAATGAAACTGTCAAGGACAGGAAGAACATGTGGCATTTAGCTCATGAAATTTGGAAGCCTCCTCCAGAAATGATCATGTTGACTATGGACATCTGTGTCTTCAAAGAGAAATGCAAAATCCACTTCTTTGATCTAATCCTCTGCTCAGTAACACTGCATTTATAAACAAACATGCATCGTATAAAATCAACATTAACTTTCTCCTGTTGAGCAGGAAGACAAGAAGGGTCCTTCTGTGCCTGTTTTATTTTTGGGACACAACTGGACATTACAACACAGAGACACTTTCTGTAAGGAGGTAGATAGGTGGAGATTTTCAAAACTAACAGCACACTGAGCACTGCCAGTGTAGTAAGTGAGTCAGCTTTTGCCATTAACGCCTTGCAATTCTAACCACATATTCGGCTGAAAGCCCACCTGAAATCTGCCGATGAAAGCAGCTTTAGCTTGATCACAGCAGTGACAGGGAACGAAGATACACATCAGGCTGATGAGCACTAAAAAGTAAATTGTTTGTCCAGATGGAAATCAATAGCTCTCTTCACACTCTTCATTCTTTGGCAAGATCAGGAGCTTTGGATGGCAATTAAAGCTTACCCAGCTGCCAAGTGTCCTAATTATACACACAAGAAATCCCACATTTTGCCTTCTACCTGAAACATCCCTTGTGCCACATTCATTAAGCTCATTACAGTCAGACCTGCTGTTGCTGGCACTGATGTATATTTTAACAAAAAAATCCCAAATAAATCCTTGTTTGCACCCAGCCCCGCCAGTGAGGAATCCTCCCGAAGCACTGCAGATGCTCTTTGGTGGCCACCAGCCTCTGTGCTGCACAGAGATTTTCACAAGGCCCTTCTGGGCAGTGTTTTCCCCCATCCCCTGCATTTTCAGTGTTTCACCTCCCATTGAATTTTTCAGCTCACCCTCCCTTGTTCAGGGCACTTCCCATTCATCACTGCCCTCCTGACTACTCACGCGTGGCCATTTGTTCCTCCTGCTCACACTGAGCTTCCCCACGTCCTTTCCAGCCATCCCCTGAGTGCACAGACCTGCATTGCTGCCCCGTGTGGCTGTGTCTGAGGTGCAGTGCTGACAAACAGGGCACCCAGCAGGGCACCCCCTGCACGGCAGGGAACGCCCAGCAGGCACGGCACGGGCACTGGAGACTGGCTGCACTTGGATGGACTGGTCTGATTCTCTTGGAATTGAAGCCCAATCTTTCATGTGTTTGGTAATTACAGTGCTCATCCATCTTTTGTGAAATGAGGCAGGTCTGGGTTCTGAGGAAAGAGCAGATTTTACTTCCCTCATAAGGTACAATATAGCAAAAATTTCTCATAGAATTTCATAATTACTTTAATTTTCTTGGCATGTTTTTGGAGCTGTATAAATAAAAGTAACTAATGGAGGACTGAGTTTTGAGTAGTGGAAACAGTTTCCAGGAATTCCTCCAAATCATCCTTGACCAAAATATACATTTTTTCCAGAAGTTTTCAAAAAGTCAGGTCTGAATCTAATACTATTAGTGAAGCTGTGCAAAATATGATAGTGAAAAGAGCCACTAAATTTTAGGCTACTTATTTTATCATAATGATTACCATTTTATTGTGATTTATATTGGGAAAATCCATTTAGTACCCATGGATTCAAGAACAAGAGGTCTAAAAAGTTCCAAAAAACCAAAGGTAATATAGCAGTCTAGTCAACCCAACAGCTCCAGACCACATTGCCCAAACATTCTGTTGCATAAATCACTTTGTTTATGCACAAAATGGTTGGAGTATATTAAATAAGACTAGCTGAACAGGGTTCAACAATATTCACCAAGTAACAACTAAGCTATGGGAAACATCAAGGGAGAAAAGAAAGGGCCAGAGGGAACCCCTCAGTCCCTGTGAGCCATCCATAACCTTTTAATTTACATCTAAGGAAGAGGAAGGTTAAAAGAGTATTGTTAACATTATAAAGTATTTGCTTGTGTTACACTTTTTTTGGTCACTTTAATAGCATTTCGGTTGCAATTTATTCTCAGCCTCCAGTGTACTGCTCTGGAAGGGCAGAGAGGCCTTAAAGGCAGGCATAAATGAATTTATACTGCCTGAGAAGCACAGGGGCACCTTAGAGCTAATGAAAATAGTCTCCACTATCAGAGAAAGGTAAAATATTGAGCAGCTGTTTCCATTGATGGAAAAAGTAGTTAAAATTTTCACTTCATCTCAATGTGTTATAGTTCACCAATAAATGCCATGCTAATTCTCATTTAATACAAATAATTCACATGCACATAAACCATTGCAAATAAAGCCTGAGGGAAATCCTCCTTGAAGGAGAAAAAGATCAGCTGTCTTGCATCAGTCAGGCACCAAAGGGATGCCTTGGTATTCCATAAAAGTTCCCAGTCAATTCTAGGAGTGGGATCGTCTATCACAATAGGCAATGTGCCATCTCTCACCCTGGTGAAGTGCTGTGTAATTTGCAGTGCTGTGAGCATGGTTTGTAGTTATGTTTGATAGGGCCATAGGACATAAATTACATAGTTTTTACACTTAGCTGCTACTGCAAATTCTTAACTGACAATTAGCTCCTAGAGGATTTTCCAGCAGTGCTGAGGAAGAAGAGGGGGGAAAATACATGTTCTGAACTTCTTAGGAGACTTCATTTTTAAAAAGGGACATTTAGGAAAAAGAATTAATAATGTCTATATAAGAATGTTTTATTGTTACTATTTTAGTTTTGTTGTCAGTTCAACTGGACAACAACCCAATAAGACTAGTGTGCCAAAAGACACAATTTAATTTTTTTTCTTTTTTAAAGGTCTAAGTCTGGCAGTATCTGTCGAGATATGTCACAGCAAGACCAGTTTTCTTCTCCTATTTGCAATGATTTGTGAGCACAGCTGTCAGGCAACATTTGGGTCTGGAAACCAGCTCCATAAAAAATGATAGCTTATAACCTCTTATGAACATTTTGGGTGCAATATTGATCATACTTGCTGACTATTGTGACAGATACTCCCCAGGACACAAAGCAAGAAGGCCCTTCCTGCCGAGACCTTGACAATGGAATTTGAGGGACAGACCCCAACTCCAGTGCAGAGTGCATACTCTGGGGTTCCCTGGGGTTTACTGTCATTAGGGAACCGGAGGCTGAAATGTCGGCACGCCAATGCCATCCCCAAACCCCGATCCCAGAGAAATGCTGAATGATTGAAGATTAGCAACTACTTAATCCATTTTGGCCTGGAAAGAATTTAAGAAGAATGAGAAGCTTGAATTAAAACTTGAGTAAGCCTGAAGCTATCTTGACATGTTTGTGAAATAAATTCCCTCCCGACACTTTCCTATTATTTCAGTTCTTGGATCATCATTCTTTGCATGCTGGGACCAACAATGCCTTTTATTGTAGCCTGCCCAATTTTCCTCTTGCACACAAAGGGAAAGCTCCCTTGGTGAATGCCAGAGGCAAATACTGCTTTCTCAAAAAGTTACATGGGAGAAGTATGCTTAGGCTTTTGTTTGCGTACTGTAAGCTTCAGCCACACTGAGAACAGGCTGAGTCATTCATAAACATGGCCTTTGGACTTTAAAGGTCAGCTGTGCTTTTCATAATAAAAACCTGTTAACACAGAATCATCCTGGCAAACACAAACAGCAGTTTTAAGTGAGGTGTCACAAAGGACCCACCAGGATGAACACCCCACCCACAAACTGTTGCTCTGCAGTCTACAACAAGCAGTACCAAAACAAGAAAAAGTTTTCAAGTGAAGGTGGTCTTAGAAAGGTCCAGGAAAACCTACGATATTTTTCACATACCATAGGGAAGAAGAAGTTTACAGAAATGCCTGACACAGCCAAATTTGAGACTATGTAGACATCTGTATACAGTGGCAACCTTAGGAAAAAGGTGGAATGCAAAGGACCAGCTCATGGATGAGAAGACTTGCAGAGAAACGACCAGGGCTGGTTGCAAATAAGAGAATAACATTTGAGGTCTAGAAAAGCAGCATAAGCTATTTTCCAAACATAATGAAAAACTTAAACTCTTTCAGGGGCTTAAGGGTATTTAAATGCAAATGAACTTCCTTCACTCAACCCAGAATCAAGACCTGCTTAGAAATTGTTGGATTATTTTCTGTTGAGTAATCATAACATTTGAGCATCCAGCATAGTTTGGGAAAGGGCTGTGAGCCTGGTAGCTGGGTGTGCATGGGATTATCTCCTGTTAAATAGCACAGATGTCTGCTCTAAATGTCATAGCACCTTCACAGCTGGGTTCTGTGTACATCTGTTTAGTGGAGACTAACTCCCTTACACATGTGCCTGAATGCCAGCACTCAGTGGAAACCTGCTATTTTTATGAAAATGAGTTAGAAATATGTAGAAAGAGTAGCATGGAGTTACTTTTATACAAGAGCCATAATGTACTTTAAAATTTAAATGGGGTTGATGAGAGGCTGTGGGATGACAGACAGACGCCAAAGTCCTCCAAGCTCATGCAAGCAGTACTGGGGAGCAGCTGTGCCTTGTACTGCTCTCTGGCTCACCTGCCTCCTAAGCCTCTTCTTCCTTTCCATTCCTGCCAGTAGTCTCACCACCTCCCTTCCACTCAAGCTCTCTGATTCGGGTAACTTCCACTTCTTCTTACCCTTTTTGTCCTCCCAGATTGTGTCTAGGCTCCAATGTTTCTCTACAACTCAACTGAGAATTCTGGGCTGACCTGGTTGTGACTGCAGCATGGCACCCCTTCTGCCACCCTTGCTCTGTGCTCCTTCCAGGCTCACCCAGACTGATGCTCTCTCCTCTTTTTTCTGTGCCACCTCTCCATAAGGAAATGTTTTGCTAATTCTGCTCAGTTTATCACACCTTGTCTTTTAAATCCCTCCTCAAACTCCCTCTCACCAGCCTGCTCACAATGCAAACACAGTAATGCCCATTTATTTGCTTCAGCTTTATGTCGCATTGCAATATGAATTAACTCTTTCTCTGAGTGCTTGCCTGGTGGGGTGCCAAAGAAGCAAGCTGGGGGGGACAGGACAGGTTCCTGAACACAGGGGAAGGCTGAGAAGGAACCAAGCCCTTCTCCCAGCTACTCATCTCACTTAGTGTCACCATAGCCCCCACCCCCATGTTCTTCATCCCCTCTTCTGTCAGCTCTTGGTCATGCTTAAATTTGCAGTATTAGGCTCTCTGGCCAGGAAACTTTTGTCATCTCAAATAAGAGAATTTCTCTGAAAACACCCAGCAAATTTCTGGGCACTGCCAATTTACCGAAGGGAAGGCTGTTTCTATTTCCAAATAATATGAAAATGAATAGATTTGGAAACATTTGTTTATAGTGTTTGATAAATGTTTACTCGTGCTGATTAGGAGTGATGCTCTTCCTATGCCCAGTTCATTTGTGTGTGATTAGAATTATGTATCATTTCGGCTGACCGCTTCTCAGACCACTTTAAAAAGCCAATGCTGGAAGCTTTCAAGTGAGCATGTGAAGATGGAAAATGAAACAAGAAATTAGCCACATTTTAGAATATTTGGGCTACTGGATTTCTATTGCAGATATCTAAATGCTGAAATCCCTCACACCGTATTGTTTCCCAGCTCTACACCCAAAAAGACATCAGAGATATTGTCATTGTTTCTTAACATTTGAACTTGTTAAGGTTTGGTCCTGTAACCTCTGCAGATTACAAAAAGGTCAATCCCTGGTGAAATATGTATTTAATTTGTATTTGAAGTAATTTTGTTGAAACTAGATCCAGGTTTATTTTATACAGAAGCCTTACTGATGACATTTTCTTAAGCTCCAAATTGTACTCCAATGAGTAAGATCTTATTTTAACTTGCTTATAAGGATTTATCTTGGCAAGTGGCTGCAATGTGCAATTTTATTTGTAGTTAATGTCCTGAAAATCAAGGCATCACAGACATGTTTTCTCCTCTGCTATTAGAGCAGTAGGGAGGAGATGTGCCAGTGACGCCTGAGTGAATTTATGAGACAAGCTGTCATGAAGATGGAAAACAAGGGAAGAAGTGGCTGTGGATGGATGAGTGAGCCCATGCAGGAAGAGTGCTTGGAATCCACACAGGACACACCATGGGGCAGCTGGGACCTGCATATTGAGAGACATTTATTGCCTCAGTAATGAAGAGGAAGATGAGTATCCC
The DNA here is from genome assembly GCF_963513975.1 of Fringilla coelebs. Taxonomy (NCBI): domain Eukaryota; kingdom Metazoa; phylum Chordata; class Aves; order Passeriformes; family Fringillidae; genus Fringilla; species Fringilla coelebs. Next base: position 14,582,078 of record NC_140067.1, read on the forward strand.
AACCAGGCAACAAATGGGCTGAAAAAGAATAGCAACAACTGGTACAAATAAAATTTGTAAAAGCGTGCTCCAAAGCTAACCACAGAGATACTGATACCCTTTAGAGTCCCAGCCTAGGCAAGTGATCCAGACTAGAAACTCCCCTGAAAGCATAGGTCTCTCTCTGTATTTTAATCACAAAAGCAAAATTCTGATTTAGGCAATCACTTGTATGTATGTGCTTGCGTCTTTAACCAATATTTTAAATTCACAAAGCAAGGGTGATAGCCCAAGGATATGTCATTTCCCACAGAGAAAACTGAGCTTAGGAAGAACAGATCACCTTTCTGCCTTGAGCCTACATATACTGGTGCTGACTCAAGGGAGACTTTCCTAGGAAAAACTGACAAGGAGGATGAGATAACAGGCAGATGAAAAACTGTGGAGACAGGGTGGGTATGTTCTGGTTGCCATTAGGAGAAGCAGGTTAGGGGATGGATATCTTGTCAAGTGTTAATATCTCAGCAAGAATCTGACCTGAAACACAGGGCTCAGCATTGCAGTAATGCATTTTCTGTGTCTGGATCTAAGGAGGAAAGAAGTCAAATCCATTTCTACAACAGAGCTTGGAGTTTAGCTGGGACAGTTCTCCCACCCCTCCTGCCCAGTACCCAGGCAGTCACCTCAGAGCTCACCACACAGGTACTTGGAACTTGTTTTTAAAAGTCAGATGTCAAAAGGACACCTTTTTTCTCTCAAAATGGAAAACTTCTTATACTGGAATCAAATAATTGAAAAGTTGCTGAAACAAGAGAGTAACAGTTAATCCTGCCCAAAGGGTAGATCTAAATTCTCCCTGGAAAGGCTACTGCATTTGGGATTATATATAGTGGTTAACCAAATATTCAGGGGACATTAGTAATTACCATAACATCCCACCACTTACTCTGTCAAATGCACAATTTATGCAACAAACCCATAACTTCAAAAGGAATTTGTTTATTTTAAAAATAGTTGGAAATACATTTCCAACCCACAGTTTTTCCCCCAATGCCTTCCTGTCCCCACCTCAAAAAATGCATGAAAGGCTTCTAGGTGTTTTGTGCAAACACCTTTCCCAGGAAATTTTCCCTCAGTGCCATTCACTTCTAATGTGTGCTGTGCCAGGGCACACAGCTCCTTCCTTTCCCTGCTGTCCTGGCAGAGGTGTCTGCTGGCTGCCAGTCGGAGATGGCTGCTCCTGCTGCTGGCCCCCAGGTCCAGAGCCCTCCTGCTGCCCCATGCATCCACTATGGGGAAAGCCAGTTGGCTTTTAAGCTCAATGGAGCAGGGGAAGAGGGTCACAAAGAAGGCTGCTGAACAGAAGCTTTATGCTGCTATTTCTAAAAATCTGAGATTTATGACAAATATACATCTGGAAGGAGAAATACATCAGGGATTTGTAGATGGGTGTCAGGGGCCAACAGTTCCCACCCTTCTGCAAAACCAGCACCAGCAGTCCAAGCATCAGAGGTGTACTGGGATGCAGGAAAGTTCATTCTTCTGCTTTACTCTGAACTGCAAACAAGCTGCAGCCCTGGCTGGACAGCCCCTGCCCACAGGGAGCAGCTCCTGCCCATGGGATCAGCCAGCTCTTCCACCAGGAACCTACAGCTGTCAATGGCAAACCAACCAGCCCTTATCATTGGAGGCTACACTGACTCAGGACCCTAAAAATAAGAGCTGGTGCCAACCCCTGTGCTCTTGGATCTCGTAGCCCTGATGCTGAGCTGACCCACCCCTCCTGGAGCACTTTGCCAGCTGGGCACTGGCCTGCCCAGACCTTCTGTAACCCACAGCTCTGCCATTTCAGTGAGGCACCACACTGCTAACTGAACTCTTGCTCTTTAAATCTGGTACATGTTTGGTAACTTGGTTCTTACCTACCCCCTGAGAACAGCAGATGCTCTTTGGGACAAGCGATCAGGATCGGTCCCTAATAGTGCCATGTTTCTGTAGAAGCACTTCAGTTTATGGATGGCATTTATTTAAGACTGTGGAATATTTTTAGACAAATGGAACAGAGCAGTGGAGTAAAAATACACTTCATAAGTTAGTTTTAGGCTGTTAACTGACAGTACTGGTAACCAAGAAAGAAGGAGTGCTGGGTTATATCATTTTGCTCAATTGGTCCAGCTTGACATGTTAGGCTGAACTGAACTGGTCCCCTGAGCTTGTGCCCATGGCTTTCACCAGGGCCTAGGACAAGGTTCCCAGTCTCTCCCTTCCCTCAGCACAGGCAGAGCTGGCTGCTCCCTGCAGTATGGCACGCTGGCCAGGGAGAGCCTCGGCCACACAGGAGGCAGCTCCCACACCTGGGCACAGCTTGTGTCCATCTGTCCCCCTGCCTGCTCCCTGGGCACAGCATCACCTGCAGAGCTCTCCTGACCACCCTTCTCCTGCCCTGCTTTCTGCTCAGCTCTGCTTCTGCCCTTGATGGCTCTGCAGCTGAGCCTGTGTTGGCAGAGGCTCATTACTAAAATAACTGTGAAAGGCTTAAAGAAAAGATTTTCAAAGATATGGGAACTGAAAGCCCCACTTTGTTCATATTTGTCTTCCCTTGGCAGTGTGCATGCCACAGGGCTATCATCTTGCTTCCAGGCTGAAATAGAAATTCAGTAATGCATACTTGGGAAGTTCTGTCACTGCAGTAATCATTTAATAGTGACAAATAAGACAGGGAATAAAACAAACAGATGGAAAATGGCCATCCCCATCCATGAACACCTGCTCTGGGATGCAGTCTGTAATGATCTATATACACGTTAGAGACAAAATTACTTTACCACCTGTTGGAGAGTATCTGTTCAGATCTGGGAATCAACAGTCTAAAAAGTACCTAGCTGTACTTTTGAGAATAACAGATTATCTCATTCACAAAAAAACCTCTTGGACTGGGAAACAAAACAAGAGTAAAAATTTTCCTTAAAGAAAACCAGTATGAGGCCCAGCATTATTTGCCCCCCAAGACAAGTCACCAACATCATAAACTTCCAGGACTTTTTCAAATGTGTGTTATTGAACCTGATTTTGTTCAAAAGAGGCATTCTTCTGACTACAAACAAGGTGGAGCCTTTCATACATTTAGTTGCCAGGTCTTAAGGCATTTCAGCAGAAGTCAAGAATTTTAAAGATTTTTAAGGCTTCTGAAGCCCATATTGAGTTTGGGAAACCTACATGCTTCTGAAAGGCAAGGCCAACCCAATGGTATGGATAAGCAAGATTTTAGGAGCATAATAATACTGCTAGGGATCCCAGTCTGAGTACAGTTTACATTGAAAAAAACCCTTTGCAAGAAGACCTTATATCTGTTCTCTCAGAAAAATTAGCTGTGTTTATTAGGTTTTTCCAGAGAAGCGGAGAAATGGAGCAAAGAAAACATGCCTCAATTCAACAGCACCCTCCCAGCAAAAGCTTCCAGTCTCCATCCTTCTGCTGGAATGTGTTTTCATTCCTGCATTTTGACAGTATCTCAAAATGCAGATGGACAGAGAGCTCTAATGTAAAACTGTCGTGGCTTTGTGCTGTGAAGTCACTGTCCAGTAAAATTTCAGCTGTTTCTGTACCGAAGGGTTTTAAGACTGGGATTTCTGGTCTTTATTTGTAAGAAGGACAGGTTTAGGTTTCCACAAACTGAGTAGAAAGAATTTTCTTTCCCCCCCTCTACCCTCCTTTCTGATGTTGATGGAAGAAGCAGAATAGATCTTGAACATGCACTGATTCATTCTCTTGTCTTTTTGAGTGCAAATAAACACATTAAAACAGCTCACTAGCTTTCCCCCAAACAAAAAGCTGATGTAGATGGCATCATGTGACAATTAATTTACTATGGCAGCAATACTTGTGTACAAACAGAACAGACATAATTGCATCTCTGGACTTTGAACTGAATCCTTGATGTCCAACAATGTGTTTGAAAAAACTTAATCATGGGAAGAAAAAAAAAAGTGGATGTAAACATGGGACGAAAATTGAAAGCAAGTGGGTTGAATTTTGGTGGAGATTATATAAAACAAGTGTGAGCACAGAGAATATATATAAAAGCCTTACTGCATACATCAATATCAATTATAAACCATCATTCCAAAAATAACTTTCCCAGCAAAAAAAAATATCCACAGGAGGAACAGAAGACTGTTATATAAAGGGATTCAGGGTCAAAAAGGAAGGTCCAAGAACAGAGATCTATTCACAAACTCTGAATTACTTCACCTCTTTGATGGAAAAATACAGGGGAAGCATAAGGCTTTCTCGCTTCATGTGGTTAAAACTATAAATACATTCTCTGCTGACCTGCAGGTACTCACTGATGCCAGGCAGACTAAAAGGGAATTCTTGCCAGCCTTTCACTCCTTTTTTTTTTTTTTTTTTGATAACAGGTACATGTTCACAGTCTTTAGCCACACACAGCATGGTTCAAAAGTTACTTTGGGACTTTTACCAGTAATGGTGGCTATTTTTACAATCTTCTTGCCTAGATCTGTGGGATTTTCCCCATTAGATAATTGCTATTTTAAGAGTGACTTGTCAGCCAACATGAGAAAGACGAGATCCAAACTTTGCACTGTTTGTGTCACCATCTTGAGTCAGTAATTGGTAATGCTGTAAAATAAATCAGTTTAGGCATCTGAGGCACAGAAACAACCTTTGACCAAAACAGGCACTGTGAGTAGACCTGGCCCCAACAGAAAAGCATTCAGCGTGCTGCTTTTGGCAGAGAAAACGAATTAACCCAGTATTGAGATGCAGCCCATAGTGCTTCTAACCCCTGCATCAGCCACAGGGTCATGGGGAGCTTGGCAGTGTCCCACTGGATTCACCTTTCCTTGGAAAGGGCATCCCTAAAGGCACATGTCCTGCTGCTCCTGGCCAGCATTGAACTTAGAGCAATGCAGATTATGAAAGACTTCAGCTGTATGGGAAAGAAATTGTTATTTTTCTTCCTGCACAGAAAGGAATGGATTTAGCATGTGCCAGACTTGCCTCATTTTTTGCCCCTTGACAACTTGCAGCCCATTGTTTATCAAATGGCACCCTGAATCTTCTGCGTCATATTTGCTTTGACTAAAATACTTCACTTTAACTAACACAATGTGCATGATGGCAAACAAAAATTTTTAAAAAGCAGGACTTCTCTGGAAACAAAGTTTACTATTTCCCACACCAATTAGATGCTATTTTTTAAATGAAATAAAATATTTGCATACAACTCTGCTGCTCTCTATTTCAGATTAACCCAGAGTCTCATGCTGGCTCTTTTCAGTGTGACACCTGATTACACACATGGTGTAATCACCTCTCCTTCTTGCCTTCTGACCTTTTTTATTTCCTCTAACTGAAATGAGACTGTTCTGAAAACCACCTGTGTCATCCTCTGCACCAGGGAGTTTTGGGGCAGGCCAAAACAGATGATCTGTGTCTCTGGCCCACACTGAGGTGATGCTCTACTGCATGTGATCCTGTGCCATCACCAAGCAGAGAACCTGCCAGCAGCTCAGTGGACACAAGAAGATTTTGGCTGGACCCCAGTGCACTCCAGGATGACAACAGCTACCATTTGTTAATAGCTTGAAAAATTTAGAGAAGTCTTAGCACTGCTCCAAATCCTCTGAGGCTGCTTAACCCTCCTGCTGCACTGTTGTGGCTATCAGAATCCATCTCCTCAGTCCTCTCCAGTGTAAGCATTTTAATCTTTGCCTTCAAACAGGCAAACTAAATAAAAAATTTCACATGCAGTTCTTGAGGACAGCTGGAGTCACCTGCAAGGGCCTGCCAAAGAAGGCAGCTCCGCAATGCCCTGCTGGCACCACTGCCTTCTGTGCATCCTTCTCATCCAACCTCCACTCATCCTCATTTGCAGTAAAAAAATTTTACAAATCTCACTCCTTAGAGTGCCTGCCTGCGAAGTATCAGACTATCCTGAGGGTTCCAGGTGGCTGCAGCCCTTCCAGGCTGATAGCTTTGCTATAAGGGACTAACGCATCAAAGTGTTCAAACATTTATGATCCTGAAACAAGACCAGGAGATCTGCAAAGGGTACTTGTACTGTAACAATTACTTAGTATTTTTAAATGGTACCATCTTCTCCTAAAGACAATATTCATGTTTGGATTTTTTAAAAAAACAGACAAACAATATTGTTTTGAACTTAAAATTTTCTTTGGAGATTTTTTTGTTCAAGCAGCCACATGATCTGTACTTACAGAAGGTCTACAGTGCTTTTGCTTCGGGTTTTTTTAGAGCAAGCTATACTTGTAAATAAAGCCTCTGATGACTAAAATGGCATGGGATCAACGTGTGAAGCTTTTTCAGGCTGTTATTAGAACATCTAAGAAAACCTGGTTCATTTTTTCCTCTGCACAAGCAAGTTTCCTCTGCCTCTGTGTACAGCAACAGAAGAGAGAAAAACATGGGGAAGATGTTGGAAAATATGATAGTAAAATTGCAAACACTGACAGGTGGACTCAGAGGAGGCAAATCTCTCCATCATTTTGTTTTTAATGGACTAGATTTGATAGTGAAGCACTGCCTTCCCCTCCCGTTTAGGAAGGAGCCTATTTGCAGAGGAAGATGGAAAGGTCACAGAGCTGGAGCATCAGAGGATGGCATTAGCATTTCACTCGAATTCCTTCGCCCTGCAGAGCCACTCCAGTCGCCTTTGCCCTCCTGCCTCCCAAACCCTCCCAGGGACCCCTCCTCCTGCAAGCAGGGGTGAGCTGGCTCAGCCCAGGTTGTGCAGGGTTCATCCCCAGCAGCAGTTCGCACACCCTGTCCAGATGTGCCGTTTCTGTGCTGGACTTGGCCAGGAGCTGCTGGCTGCCTGCTTCAGCTGGGCACAGCACTCAGACCAGCAGGCCAGGACAGCTGGGCAGGGCAAAGAGGGCACTGAGGGCACCTCCCCAGCCATAACCTCCCTTTTGGTGGTGCTGTGTTTGTGATGGCTGGCAGCTCCCTGTGCTCAAGGCAGGGCTGTACCCACAGCCTTGCTGTGCACCCACGCTGCTGGCGACCGTGTGGGACCATGGGCAAAATGAGTAGCACAGTTTCTTGTTAGGAACATTTGAAAGCAGTTTTAGAGAAATGTAACACATTTGGAAAACTCTGTGTCACAGAGCTGTTGTATTTCTGGAGTGGGGAGACAGGAGGTGGAAGCGCAGCTTTACACAAGCAGGAGGAAAAAGCTTGGCAGTGCTTTCAGCTCCACAAAATCTGAGCCTGTGTTAGCATGGATGGAACAGTGGTTGCCCAAGCATTCAGGTAATTTTTCCCAAGCATTACTCCTGGAAGGGCTATTTTTTCCTTTTTTTTTTTGTCACACAGCATCTCACAGGAGCTGCGGTACTACCACCCATCACTCTCCTGAGGACAGCAGGACTGAGTGGCAGCAAATGTCCCAACAGGAGCCCAACCCCAAGAGGCAGCACCACCACCCACAGCACCTCTGACCCTCTTCCCTGCCGAGCACTGCTGGCTCTATTCCCAGTGTGGATGCTCGCCCTCCCACAGTGACATTGACATCCCCACAGATTCTCTGCATCACAAATGAGCTGCAAAGCTGCCAGCGAGGGAAGAGCAAATGACACCTTTGAACTCCTCTCCTGGTCTCTCCTCTCTGGCAGCCAAAAGCAGGGCAGAGCCTTCCCTCAAACTGCAGCAGCAAAGGCTCACCCAGGGGTGCTGGAAGGCACTGGGGGTGGGTCCAGCCACGTCTCCATGCCTGGGTAGTGCAGCCAAGCTAACCAGCTGCAGTGTGGAGGAACAAGAACTGCTCCGTGGTTTTAAAAGGGGAAATTATTTTTCTGCCAGACCATCCCAAGTTTCCAGCACTCGCCACACCATCTGACCATGGGCTACATTTAAAACATGCTTTCTGGCTCTTTCTTGCCCGGGAAAGGATATGAATAACAAGCTGGTACAGCCTTCTTATAACGCCACATTTTTCTGGTTAGTAAAATCTCTGGCAAAAACATGAGGAACCGGATGGCTTGCAATGTGCCAGCACACCAGATGCAGGCTGGATGCCTGTATGATGATGGACAGCTGGACATCACCTTCTCTAGCAGCACCCTGGCGTGGGAAACACCCTGACCCTGGGGAGGTGCAAAGGTAGGGTGACTCAGAGAAGACAAGTGCCCATTTTCCAATAGCCCTTCTACCAAACCAAACACTTGGAAGCACTGGTGGAGCCATGAGCAAGCTGTGGGCAGTAGAACTAATGAGGCTTCATTTCCTATGGATTTGTGTCTTGCGGTTGGACTTTCCAGTGTCTGAAGACCATACGAGCACCAAGGAGACACTCTCTGTGGTCAGGGTGTTCACAGCCTCTCCCTCTGCATTCCCACCTTGGATTCCTCCTCCAGCCTCTAACTGGAGGTGGGCTCAGGCCATCAGCTCTCCAGGGGAATAGGCAACACCCTCTTCCCCCAGCCCATCACCTTCCCTTCCTGGGCTCTGCCTCTGGCTTAATCTCTTGGAAACAAATACTTCCACTGCGGGGTTGGCTGGAATAGATCCAGTGGACTCAAAAATAGAGGGCAAACTAGCAGGCAGAAGTGACTAACAAAAATGCCTATAGTAAGAAAGCCAGCATAACAACCTTACATAAACATGCAATATAAAGCAGGAGCAGCCCACATCCTTGAGACTAGAAGCCACAAATGAAAACTTTCTCAGGGCCAGGAGATGCATGTAGCACACACCCCTGAGCTCTCAGGGCAGTGAGGGAGAGGGAGGGAGTTGTGATGACAGCTCTCAGTTACCTCCCCGGACATCAGCACCGTCAGCTTCCCAAGCTCCCCCTGCATCCCCAGAAAGCTCAGCAGTGCAGTGCCTGCTGTGGGTGTGAGGATCAGTGAGCATCCCAACCCCTGCAGAGTCCTGCCACAGGTCACCCAGCACAGCAGCACAGGGAAGAGTGGGAAAAGGCTGGTAAACCCATCTGTTTGGTACACAGCTGGGCACTGCACACTGCATTTCTCACATTAAAAGGGGATCCGTTTTGCATATGGTGCTTACCCTCAGTGAAACTAATTATGTAGTGCCAGCAAGGAAGCACTGAGCTTTGCTGACCTGCACATGGTTCAGTGCCACGGGCTAACTGTTGCTGCACTAAACACTGCCTCACATTAATCTCTTGCAAGGGCACAGATACTAATGTTTCACCGTGAAGATACACTACAAAATAAACGGAACAGATGGGACGCAGAAACGAAAGGTTACCCAGCTTATTGACAATGTTGGAGGTGCCATATGCCCAAAGCTATATAGTTTTTAAAATAGACAGAAAACGAGGTCAGGCACGTTCTAGTGACCATGGGGTTTGCTCTCAAGGGCAGGGACAGGAGCACGGTGCAGCCACAGCACAGCGTCACGGTGCCTGCTAGAGGGGACCAGCGATTCCCCTGCCCCGGGGCTGCAGTAGGAGGGAGGAGAGATGCGGGCACGGCTCCCTGCATGCACACTGGGCAGGAGCCAGCAGAAACGTGGCTGGGCTGAGGAAAGGGTGCTTGTCACCATGGAGAAGCAAAGCGCCCCCCAGCACCTCTGGAGCCTTATCCACTGGCCGAGCCAGACTGATCACAGTGGTGCGCACCAGAGAGACGCTAGGCATAAACAGGAATGAGAGAGGCTCAGACTCGGTTCGGAATTCCAGCCTGAATTATCCAGTGATCTTCTATTTTCCCTATGGCTTGGCTTCCCACGTGTAAAATGCAGAGGCCCATATAGATAGCTTTTCCCACTGACAGCAGAACACATGCACTGAGACTGTGCGGCACCAGAGACCACAGAGGCTTAAAAATAAATACCTTTTTAAGACAATGAAGAATAAATACCCATCACGTGAACAAGTGCAAAATTAGCTGGGACCGTGTTGTCTGTGGGACACGAATTCACTTTGCTGTCAAACTGGTTTGTGGCAGAACTGACTGGCCACAGGGTGGGATCCAACAGCACATCCCCTGCTGCAGGAGGCGACCAGGACAGCGGGACATGGCCTTGGTCTGTATTTTCAGCTTACTCCATGCATCCCACACTTACTTTCTTTGTGCGATAATCTGCTTCCCATAATATTTTTCTTCCTAAAACTAACATGAAAATTAAAGCAGAAGAAACATAGCCTTAAACTGCAGTTGGAACAGCACTGGGTTACTAAAAGGTAAAGTAAAAAAAAAAAAGCAAGCTGAAGATGCTATCATCTGGAGTAAAAGAGGCTAGACTGAGAGTCAGCAAGAGACTTCAAGACAAGCTGAGGGAAAGATGGCTCTCCTTCACATCAACAGCAAAATGTCCCTCAGCAACTGAATCAGGTCTCCTCTGCACTGGAAATCGACTTTCAGATGGGCCAGCCACTCTTTCCTATTGACTGCCTGTGCCACAGTGACACTGCCACTAACACCTAATTTATTTTGTCCATTTAGGAGACATCTAGTTATCTCAATTATTTAACAATGTGTAAAATTACAAACATATTCAACTACAATATGTTCCTCTTGCGTAAACCTCTCCTCTTGGCCACATACATAATGAAAACCCTGTTGAGTCAGTAATAAAATCCAGAAAGCTTTCAAGTCTCAGAACTGAATGTTCAAATTTTGTGGCTCACTTCCTTTTCTAACCAGACAGCAGGGCTGCCAAGAGAATTTCTGGGCGTTCAGCCCCTTTTGATATACATACACACACAAATATATATATATAGCACTCTGCTGGGACTGGCAGAGCGCAGGCACTAATTGTTTTAAATGCAGTTATGAACAAATGCACTTCAAAAATAAATCAGAATACTACTTGTTTTCATCTGACAGAACAGACATCTCAGACTTGGACAGGGAAACCGATCAGCTCCAGCTCTGTCAATAAATAAATATTTGCATTTCACTCCAGGAGAGGAAAAATGCAGCACTAATTTTGGGAACAAACCTCAAAAATTCCTGTGTGGAAATACCATGGCTCTTTATGCAAATAGACTGGTTACACATGCAAATGCATGATTAAGGTACTGTGTGCATGTACAGGTCAGATGTGATCTAGCACACCACAGGCTCGGAGGCCAAGCCCTGCTCCTGTGAAAAGCAGAGCATCCTGACCCTGCATGGGAGCCAAACAGTAATGAGTGAACTGGACCAATCACAACTGGGAAGGTGTCGATAGCTAAATATGAGAGCTTTAAGGTTATAATACACAGAGCACTTGTGGATCCTGCCCAAAAAGACTAAATAGCTTCTAAATCCTTTGCACTATTTATAACAACAACCACCACCACAAACACATTTATTTCTCTTCAGAAGCACTGCCTGCTTTTGTATTTATAGTGTAAGCACCATATTAAAAAGGGGACCAAATAGATTTCACATATGTTGGTGCAAGCCAAGAGCAGCAGCCATGTGAAGGGACGGCAAATATTCAATGAGTTTCATATGGCATGGAAATACAAAGCAGAGTTCAAGTCTGAGAGTTTTCCCACACTTTGGCTGAGTACATTACCAACAGGCACTGCACAGGAGCAGGAGGATCCAGGGCATGGGGCAGCATCCCCACAACACCCAAAGGTGCTTAAACCGCTGTGGGAGCAAAGGACCACGGAACGAGAGATACATTGGCAAATTGGCATTGGCTGAGGAATTAGACTCTGTGGCTCTTCACGTGACACATGGAGCAAGGTCGTCCTAACCTACCCTGCACTCTAAACTGGGAGATTTTTACATCACTTTCATGATGAAATTTTTCCACTGTCAGTGGGAAGTGAGTCAGAAGGGAGAGGGGAGGGATGCTGTTTACTGAAAAGCTCTTGGCTCTAGAGAGATTAAAAGAGAAATATAGGAGAGGCTGAGGATGGGTTCCAAGAACATCAGAAAAATAAAACACAGACAAAATATGGAAGTGAGGGTGGAAGTGGAAGCACAAATACCAAAGAAAGGACAAGAGGGAAGACACATCTAGAAGACCCCAGAAAGAAAACTGGATCCAAACAAAGAATAGCAGAAGGATGTAAACAGGAAACAGAGAGATGAAAAATGGGGGGATAAAAAGTAGTGGGTTTCCAAATTGTGTGCTATTGAAGTACATGTACCCTTTAAAAAAATAAATCCATAGCAAGAAGACCCTGATATTATCATGATACCATTGACCCTATCGGGACAGCCAGCTTGCTCCAGCAGAGGGTACAAAATAAATGTGCCTGACTATTTAAAATCATGACATTGGCTAAAAATATTGGAGTCAAAGGGAAGACCCGTTGCTCCCCACAAAGATACCAATCTTCCTCACGAGAAGGGTCAACCTTTGTAGCTGCTCTGCATATGCTCCTATCATTCACGAGCATCCATTGTATTCTCACTTCTGCTTCATGTACCTCATCCTTAGCACACCCTCCTGATCCCAGGAGTCAGGCAATAACATTTATCTACTGTCCATAGAGAGACATTGAGTACAGGGAAATGAATGACTTGTCCAAGGCCATGCTGGCAGACTCTGGAAACCCAGAGCTTGAACCCAGCTCTCCCAAGTTCCAGGTCAGAACTGCAGCTCCTAATGAGAACCAAGAAAATGTAAAACATGCAAACGAACCATCTTGAAAGTTTTATAAGTGAAAGTCCTGCTTCAGGCATGAATGGAGAAAGTGCAGACTCCAACAGGCAAATTCTTTGCCATCCCATCTCCTGAGTCCCAGAAATCCCGTTGATCTGGGCTAATAAATTTCCCTGAGCCCTAGACATTCTCTTGGCCCTCATCCCAAGCTCACATAAGAAGCTATTTCATAGACGAAGTTCTTATTTACAGTTACTCAACTCCCATAATATTTTATCTGAGGTGGCATTTTTAACACTCCCCTCCCCAATACTGGATGAACTGTCTCTTTCTTTGCTTTATAGGTTTGTAACTAATCTAGTTAAAATCCCATAAATATTGGGATGTTTCTGTGCTCCCCATTCAGACAGGAGGCTGGCTGAGGAAAAAGTCCATTCGCATTAAAATGGTGGTGACATCCAGACTGGAGCTGACAATTAGTTCATTTTCTAAGGCTACTGTCACTGTGCCAGCTGCCCTTCAGGAGCTGACTGTGCATCAACTGTGCAGCCTCCTAAATGTGTGATACTTGGGCAAGAGTGTCCATAAAACCCATTGAGAGTCACCGGTCCTTGCCAGGTCTCACAGAGGGTTAATGTGCTGTTTGCTACCCCTGGGGGGCCCAGGCAGGAGCCTTTGCTTTACTGCAGCCCTGTGTGCCACTCCAGCATCAAGGGATGTGGGGGTCATAAATGCAGGGGACGTGACTCCAGGGAGCAGCCAGCAGGCTGCCTCAGGCCAGCAGGACTGCTGGAATCAGTGAGCCTCAGTTTGGGTCCAGCATGGTCGGGTTTGCTTGAGCCAGAGCTCACAACTGATGCACAGCAAAGAGGTGGGAGAAGGCCATAAATGAAAAATGGGCTGTGGTTCAGCTTGCAAAGAAAAGATGGTGCTGCTCTGCCACTTCTCCTGGATGTGCCCTGAGTGCTGCTGTGGCTGGCAGTGCCAGTCCCCAGCCCAGGATCCCCCTTCTCTTGGCACCCTCCTTTCCCGATGCTCCCTGGGCAATGGGGTGGTCTGTGCATCCTTGTCCCAAAAGGAGCTGGCAGGCAAGGGAGCTGCAGCCAGGGCTTGAAGGAAAGGCAGCCCCTCACCCCTGTGCTGGAAGGCCCCAGGAAGGAGAGGTGCTGAGCTGCTTTCACCATCATGGGGCTGTCCTGCCCTGAACAGGTGCCCAGGGGACAGCCCCAGCCCCATGTGTCACCAGGATGGCAGGTCACCTGCAGTCAGGAAAAATGTCCTTGGCAGGTGAAGCTGGGGAGAAAGCAAAACCATCTCACCAGGACTCCTGGCTTTCTCACACATGTGAGATGCCTGTTAATATTTTTAAATATATACTTATATATATTTAATCATAAAGTGCTCAGCTAGCCCTAAGATAGGCTTCTGCTTCCTAATTCCACTTTTTTTTCAACAGAAAACTTTTATGAGAAGTTAATCAGCCCAAGATCTCCTTTTAAAAGTTTAGGGTTTTTTTCCTTCAAAAGCTGCCAACTATTTAATCAGATTACTGAAATAAACTCACTTCTCAAACAAAGATAACTTCTGAGGAAATCAGAGAGAGGCAGCCACCCATTCCCTGGGAACTTTCCAAAACCCAAATGTCAGTTGTTTCAGTTAATCAATGTGTGCTAATTAATTGGTGCCATTAATTTTGACCAGATATATCAGCCTTAATGTCAGCATAATGAAAGGGAAGCTAGTCCTCAGAAAATACCTCAACCAATGTCAGAACTAAGATATAAAAATCTTCTTGAACATGGAAGTAGGTTCACAACCATTCCTCTCAGCATCTCAGGTGTGTGGGAGGTGTGTCTGGGTGGGGAGGGCTCTGCACATTTTGCTTTCCCCACAGCATCTGGTTCCTCTCAGCTTTTAGAAATGTCCCTACTGATAAACATCCAGGATCTCAGCCATGGTCCTGAGCACCAGCTCCTTGTCTGTGGAAAACCACAAGCACTCTGTTCTGGCCTGCATCCCCACCTACCCAGGCTTCCCCATGCACAGGGTTTGCTGCCCTGCTCTGCTCGCTCCTGAACCCCTCATTGCACTCCCCACCTTCATCAGGGGCATTTCAGCCACAACCATCTTCTCCTGCCAGAAGAACTGCCCATGACTGTCCCCTTTCCCTGGCTACATAAGAGAGGAAACACTTCTTACTGCACATCCCTACCATCCAGTCCTCTACTTTTGAAGTATGTAAGGTCTGAAATGTAGAGTTTGGGATTTTACACCAGCTAATATTAATAGAAACATTCTCAGGATTTTTTTCCCCCCAATGTAAATGGAACACTTTTATTTTTTTAAGCATGTCCCTGCAGAGCTCACAGGCCAAACACTGCAGCATTGTACCTGCCTGGGGAGCACGCTATAAACACATCTGTCTAGCTGCTCTGTCAGGCCCACTGAGCTTTCTATAAACCAGGAAAAGTAAACCTGTACATTAAATATTTACTGTTTTCAGTGTGTATAATCTAGAAGTGTTTTTAGCAGCACAAGCAAGGCACAATTTTAATCAATGATTTTTATTTTGACATGGCACTGTTAAAGGCTGCATGGGTACATCCTTGGAACCAGAGGCTCTCCTCTCACAGCCAGTTACAAACATTATCACGTTATCACACACTGCTCACCTGAAAGACCCATCCTATCCACCAATTTTCTGCTCTGATCCTAAATTATCTTTTAAATCTGAGATCTGAGCTCATGGGGGGTCTAATAGAAGCAGACTCCAGGTTAGGCAGTGAGAGGACAGTGGCAAACTGGTGGTTGAGCATGTACAAGAGAATAGAGATGGATGAAAAGTGTTAAAAGAATTAAAATACAAAAGCAAACTTATCTGAAAGTAAATAGCTGGTGGCCAGCACTAATTTTCTTTTACAATTAGCGTATCAACTAGCTTTTAATGCTTGCTTCATGCAGAAGAGCTCCTGGCTTCATCTCAACCCTGACACTAGGAGCCATAACTTATGTACAACAACAGGAAAAGTGATGTTAATGCAGTCATAAAAAAGTCTCTGCACCAAAGCAGTCTGCTGATAGCCTCTGCTAACCTTCTACTTCCTGAGAACACTGGTGGCTGGGAAAGCAGTGGGCAGGAGACAGGCTTCCTGGCTGGCTCAAAGAGGTGTCCTTCTCCCTGAGGCTCTGCACACAGCTGCTGGATGGAGCCCATGTGTGCACCCTTCCTCAGAGCAGCTCTCACCACCTTGCTCCCTCCAGTTTTATTTTAGCCCCCAGCAGAGAGAAGGTAAAGAAAGATTCCATTAATATAGTTTCTTCTTTGCTCACCTAGAAAAATCACCCCAACCAGCTCCCATAACAAGACAAATCTTTTGTGTTTGTACGCTAGTCAAGTCTAGAGATGGTTTAACACTTCCTCCCCATCACAGGCATGCAACACTGGGATGGGCAGCTATTTGCACATTCTTGGATCATAACTCCATTTCCACAAGCATTCTTAAGGCACATACATGATCTGCTGTCTGCCTGCAAGTCCTCCCTATCTGCAAGGATGACATCGCGTCTAATTGTGTGCCTGCTATTGATTTTTCCACTGCGCTATCACAGACTGGAAGCAAGAGGTGAAGCAACTAATTTCCAGCAGTGGAGTGTCCCTGGAGGAGGGGGTGGCTGACTTCCTTGCATCACTTAGCTCATGAAATAAGGATGCCCAAGAGAAGAACACAGCTAGCTGCCACTGCAAGGTGCTCACATAACATACTGGGAGAAGGAAAAGGGTAGGAGTCCAGATGGAGCAGAATAGAAATAAACAGTAATGCAGCAAACACAGCTAAGGTCTCACTGTGTTTTAGTAACAAAAAATGAGTACATAGCAGAGAATGAGTAATGATTTTGGACAAAGCCAACAGGCACCTTAGGGGATTCTGAAATTAATCCAGTGACATTTCCAGCAGCTAGCCTGAAAAGCACAGTAAGTGACAGAAAGCACTGTGTGGCGGAGCATGTTCAGCATCCTGCCAGAGCAGGCCTCTCCTCCCATTTGCGTGCAAAGAAAAAAATAAATAATCAATACTTCCTTAATTTTTCAAGAAAACTTCTACAAAAACTTGTTAATACAATTAAGGGCTAGGCAACTCCTTTGAATGTCCACAAATCAGTGAGAGAAAACTATTCTGTCAGGTCATAAACAGCAGGGAGGAAGGGAGGGAAAGCATCAGCAGGAAGGCAAAGGATTCCCATACCCTTAACACAGACTAACCTTAAGGAAATGTAGTTGTGATTATTATTTATAATGAAAGAAAGCACCTTTGGGAAAAGAAGAGTTTGTAATATATTTCAAATGTAGACAAGGAAAAGAAACAAACCTGAACCTACCAAAGAGTTCTGAGCAGACAGTCCCACAGTGCAGATACCAGCAGGAGCTGGTTGCCTCCAAGGTGCAGTTAGGCTGTAGACTAAGGCAGACTGCAGCTGACAACCATTACAGATCACAGCCTGGAAGTGTGCTTTGATCAAGGAGTTCTCAGGCACAGCCCAATTGACTGCAATCTCAGGTTCAGCTGGCTCCAGTAACTCCTTGAGATCATGAGCAACTTTCTTCTGAGCTTGGTTATTTTGTCTTAGCTGATGTCAGTGCACATGCACAGCTCCACTGGGAAATCCTGCACTCTGAAGACCACAGTTTAAAGTTAAGATGTTTTCAGCTTCATGAATGCATGGGATGAAAACAATAGACATAACTAATACATGTGCAGCCCGGTGTAGCTAGGACCACCTGATGATTTTTATTTTGTGGCATGGAGAGACACGGCCCACAACAGTCTCAGCATTGCAAACTTCAGCTACAGGGAGGTGCTCAATGCAAACTGCATCTTCTGGATGTAGCCTAGTGTTGAAGTACACCTGCATGAGAGTAGATGAACATGTGTAAGTAATTAATTCATCTCACTAAGGTAATGGTAGTTACTGGTGCTGAAGTAAAGCTAATACCAGATTCTTGAATGACCACGACAAAGGTATTTTGAGTCCCTGACTGGGGAGGAGCTAAGCAGGAGCTGGCTATAACTGCTGCACGTTTTTGCATCCAACTTGGTGTGAGGAAGCCATGCAGTTCAGACACACAGCCCAGCAGGGGTTCAACAGGAGCATGGCAAGCCTGACTGTCAGCAGGGATGCTTGCTGCCTCTGTCACATTGCTGTGTCCCTCATGTCCATGTAAGTTTCAGGTATCCTTGTATCCATGTAAGCTGCAGGCATGGCCGTGCAATTCACACACCAAAGAAGAAATAAGCACAACTGAATATGACATCAGATTTTCCTTCTCTGTTTCCCTGCTGGATGAGGAGGCTCACAAGTCCCCCTTGCACTTCCACACAATGGGAACCTCCACGACACCTTGACAGCAGCCAGGGGAAAATGCAGCACACTTACAAAGCACAGCATCTCTCACTGCACAACTACTGCAAAGCAAACCCCACATATTAGAAACCACAAGCAAGGCACAGACTTAAAAAAACTGACAGGCATGAGCTTAGCTGAAGGGAGGGCAGTAGGGAAGAGGAAGAAAACAAATAGGAAATGCCATACTCAAAAGAATTCAGCATAAACTCTGAGCAAATCAAAGCAAGGAAAAACTTCTGAACCCACTTGAATTTTAGCTGCCGAAGCCTCCTGGCTACTTGGCCGCTCTGCCTGTGCATTGCTATGCTTAATTTGCCCCACTGGATTTGCACCTCCTGTGAGTGACTGAGAGGAGCCATTGAGTCAGGGAGGACTGATTTAGTGCAGCAGGAACCAGCGGCCTGGCAGAGGCTGCGGGAGAGGCCCAGCCCAAGGTAGGTAAACACGGTCGTGGTTTCACCCGGCAGGCAGCTGAGCACCACAGAGCCGCTCACGGGCTGCAGCGGCCTGGGGGAGGAATGGGAGCAACATACAGCCCATGGGTTAGACAGACACCCTTCAACAGAACAGAAAAGGATGCAAAGTAAGGGGAATAGGAATAAGGAACATACAAAATAAGTGATGCCCAATGCAATTCCCCACCACCCCCTGAGCAGTGTCCAGCCAGGTCCCAAGCAGGGGCCCCTAGTTTACATACTGACCATGTGTCATATGATACAGAATTGTCCCTTTGGCCAGTTGGGATCAGCTGTCTATGCTGTGTCTTCTTCCAGCTTCTTGTGCTTCCCAGCCTCGTGGGTGGGGTAGGGAGAGGAGCTGAAAAGTCCTCAACTTACTGCAAGCACTGCTCAGCAACAACTGAAACAGTGTGTTATCAACAGCCTTCTCATCCTAAATCCAAAACACAGCAATGTACCAGCTACTAGGAGGAAAATTAACTTTATCCCAGCCAAAACTAGGACATAGCAGAAAAGGGAAGGATGTGGTGGAACAACAAAAAATAAAAGAAAGAGCAGAAGTGACGGAAGAAGCATACAGCAATGGATCCACAAAAGAGAAAGAAGAAATTAAACACAGTACAGAAAATGGGCTGGATGCTGGATTTAGTAATATTTTCCTCCAGAGTCCACATGGTTGTAAACCTCTGGTGTGCTCCAGTTTGGGGATGGATACTTACTGCCAGTGGGAGCACCTGGGGAGCCTCTGTCGCACACAACCCTTCTGGTTGCTCCATGGTCTCTATGTACAGCTATGAAGAACTGTCGCTGGGTGGAGGGAAATTAAGCCAGTTATTTTTTCTTGATTTGTTTCTCCAGAAAGACACAGGTCCCGGTTCCCCGGAGAGACACAGGTCTCTGAAAATGAGAGGATATACTCAGTAAATCTGTAATAGCTGCTGTGTAAGCCAACAGCATCAAATTCCTGCTTTGCATTAGCCAAGGTCCCAGTGATTACCTACAGCACTAAAAGTGAGAAACCAGTAAAGTACTCTTCATGACATGAAGCAGGGGCTATTTCCCAGTAGAAAAACAAATGTCTGTTCTGTAAACAGGACATTACACTGGACAAAATGAAAAAAAGAAAGATACTCCAAACTTCTTCCTGTTTCCTGATGTACATCCAGGATAGGTAGCACAGCCTGGAGTGCAAGTGCTGGGTCATGGTTTGAGACCGGGAACTGTGTGCAGTGAAAGGGTCACAGTCTAGCCTGAACTCCAAACAAACTCAACCTATCTCAAGTGTTGTCAACTACTTGAAATTCAGGACAGGTTTGTTAAAAGGTTCTTCAAAGCTTTTGAGGTGACCTTTTCTTGAGCAAATGTAGGTTCAGCTAGTTTCCCATCAGAGCTGTGTGAATGTGTGGTAAGACATGAAACCAAGTGAGAAAAGGCACTATTCATTGACTTTTCCTGTGGCATTTGCCGAATGTTGGGAAAGCCATAGATCAAAGCTGGGTGCATGTCCTTAAATTAAATGTAATTAAACAAACAAGTGTTTGCATAAATCCCTGAAAAGCAAAACTGGCCAATTTACACACACAATTGTGTGTTAGCTTCTTCTTTTTCAAATTTTTTTGAAATTTTTCAGTAATCAAGGTGTTGAATCACAAACGTTTTCCTCTCATCATAACGCTGCAGTGTAAAGAGTTATCCTGGGAAAAAAGTACCAGTCAGATTCCCCATCAAAAAAAGTACTTTGGATTTTTAAAAATAAAGTACCACAGAAAAACTCATACATGTGTAAAACTAAGAGAAAACCAGCATAGTGGATAGCTTGAAGTCTAGAGCCCTGCTCCTCCTTGTCACCAGCTGGGGCTCAGCTAAATCAGCAGGGATAGAAAGTCATTACTCCCATTACTGGCAGCCATCAAAGCTTGTTGGTGGTCTCTCTCCAGTTCTTGATGGACACATAAAATAATTTCTGTCATTAGAAATGGCACTACATGGTACACATTGGCAGTCAGAGAGCTGCAGATCACTAAGGACCGGTTTTGCCTCTCAGCTGTTTTTTCTGGCCAAATTTTGGGGCATGAACAAAACCACTGCTGCTTTCTGAAGCACAAGTTCCAGGCAAAGTGTTCATGGAGATTTCATCCCAACACCTTTCCCAACCCCCAAACTACCACAAAGTCAAGTCAAGTCAATTTACTTGAATGAAAAGAAGACAATGAAGACAAGAAATTGAGTAGGGGAAAAACCCTACAAAGGGAACGCTCTATCAGGCCTGGCCCGGGCAGGGCCTGGCGCGGCCGGGAGGAGGGTCTGCAGTGCTGAGGACATGAGCCCCTCTGCCGGCACGGCCAGGGCCGCGGGGACATCCCTGAGGAGCAGGAGGAGCCGGGCCCCGCAGCCCGGCAGGCAGCGTCATCCTGTCCCCTGCGGGACACCCGTGGCACCGCCCCGTCCCCGGGGTCACGGCATCACGGCACCCTCTGCGGGAGAGGCTGCCCCATCCGCAGCGCCCAGCCCGCTCGTCGCAGCCCCCATCCAGTCCGGTCCGGCCCCGCGCCGCCCGCGGAGCCGCTGCGGGGCCGGGGCAGGGCCGGGGACAGCGCCGGGGGCAGAGCCGGGCTGTCCTCACGGCCCCCGTGCCGGGCCGGCGGCGGCAGGTGCGCGGTGGCGAGGCGAGACCACCCGGCAGCGCTGCCGCCGTCCCGGACGGGCTCCCCCGTCCTGCGGCCCCGGCAGGGTCCCGCTGGTGTGGGAATGCACGGGAGCAGCACACGGGCCCGCGGCACTTACCGGAGCCCTGCGCACCGTCCTTGCTGTCACCCTCTGGGCCGTGGCACCGGACAGGCGACGAGACGACCGGGCTCGGCTCCTCCGAGCAGCGGGGCTGCGGCTGTCTCCCCTCCCCGGCTGCCCGTCCGGGCGGGCGGCACGCAGGGACACCCGCTGTACGGGAATGCCGCAACCAGGTTAATCACATCCCCCCCCACCCTCTGCTCCCCTCGCCCTCTCCCCCTCCACTTTTCATGGCCTTTGGAGGGGGTTTTGCAAGCTTTCGCTTCTCCTTTGAATCCGCTTCTCTACCTTCCGGCCTTGAAGGCGACAAGAAAAACCCCAAACTCGTGTTGGGAACAGTAATCTCATTTGCAAAGAAAAATCCTTGGAATGGGGACTCATTGTAACGCCTTTGGGCAGCAGACCCAACTGCTGGGCTATTTCAATAAAGAAGCGAACTGCAGCAGAACGCCAGTTGGCTCCTCCAGCAGAGTTCTCCTAAATCATGATGGACAGATTGCGTGAAAAACAGGAATTCCAAAGAATTTCCTGCCCTGGGAACAGAAGTTAAGGCTATATTTAACAACATCTGAAGCTGTCAAGAATGCTTTGTGGTTGGATAACAGAGCAGAAAAATGTGAAAAATGCGGGCTACTGCCATACCAAATATGGAAATATTGTTACGTCTGGGGTCTAAATCCCATCTGGAAGTACTTACAGCCAGGAAAAGAAAAGACGCCACAACAGAAGCTGAAACCCTCCTCCCTATCCCCAAATATTAAACTTCAACGAGGCAATACAATTCACGGGCGCCCAACTTGAGTGGGGGACAGAGCACCCGGGGATACACAGGCTGAGGGGGGCTGCTCGCTGCGCGCTCAGCCCGTTCCTGCCCGGGAAGCCGGGGCCCGGTGCCGCCGGGCATCTCCCGGCTCCCGGGCTCCGCCGCGCCGGGAACCGCTCGGATGCTCGCTCGCACCGCAGCAGCAGTGCGGGGCGATCCCCGGCACGGCCGGGTGACCCTGCGGGCCGTGCCACAGCGCGGGGCAGCTGCGGGCGCTCCCGGCGGCCCGGGGAGCTCCCCCGCCGCTGCCCGCGCAGGTGGCCGGTCGCGGGGCGCCACCGGCACAGTCCCGGGTGCGCACGGCCCCTGCCGGTGACACTGCCTCGCTCTGGGCGCGGGGCGCAGACCCCGCGTGAGGCGGAGAGGCCTCGGCGCCCCCCGCGCGGCCCGGCCGGGCCGGGACCCCCCGCGGCTGCGCCGGCGGCCGCGAGCGGGAGACGGGGCGGGGCGGGGCGGCCGCGGCGCGCGCCAGCCGCATTCCTGGGATGCCGCGAGCGCTGGACGCGGCCGCGGCCCGGAACGCGCGACGTCAGCGCCGCGGCGCACGCGGCGGCCCCGCGCCCTATATAAGGCGGTGGCGCCCGCCGCCGCCTCAGACCGCGCCGGCCGCGCTCCCGCTCTCCGCTCAAACGGGCTCCCGCTGCACCGGCGCTGGACATGGGCTCCGCGGGCACCCGGCCCGCTCTGGCGGCCGCTCTCCTCTGCCTGGCCCGTCTGGTAAGTGCCGCGGGTCTTCCCGCGGTCCGGGGGAGAGGGAAGGAGAGGCGGGGGGTCGGGTGGCTCCGCTCGGCTCCCGGCGCTCACAGGACGCTCCGTTCCGCAGGCTCTGGGCTCGCCCTGCCCCGCCGTGTGCCAGTGCCCGGCGGCCACGCCGCAGTGCGCCCCGGGCGTGGGGCTGGTGCCGGACGGCTGCGGCTGCTGTAAGGTCTGCGCCAAGCAACTGAACGAGGACTGCAGCCGATCGCAGCCCTGCGACCACACCAAGGGGCTGGAGTGCAACTTCGGGGCCAGCCCCGCCGCCCTGAAAGGCATCTGCAGAGGTAAGCGGCGACCCCGCTCCCCCGGGACGCACCCCGAGCCCCGCCGTGCCGGGGTTCGGTAATTTCGAGCCCATGTATGGTTATGCTTTGTTGTCGGTAGCTTGGCAGAAAGGCACATGACTTCAGCAGTCTGGAATGCGATTCAGTATGTCTGGGCTCCGCTAAACGCACATAAGGAAAAGTGATTCCTGACTAAGTTATTGTTCTGGCCCCGCGTCCCCGGGGGGTTGTTGGGAGCTCCGCCGTACATTGAGTTTAACAGACCAGCAAATACCTGTGCTTAAACCAGCGATTCCCGCCGCTCACCCCCTTCTTTCCCTTCCTGTTGATCTCTGCAGCACAGTCCGAGGGAAGACCGTGTGAATATAACTCCAAAATCTACCAGAACGGCGAGAGCTTCCAGCCGAACTGTAAACACCAGTGTACGTGCATAGATGGAGCTGTGGGCTGCATCCCGCTCTGCCCGCAGGAGCTCTCTCTTCCCAACCTGGGCTGCTCCAGCCCCAGGCTGGTCAAAGTCCCCGGGCAGTGCTGCGAGGAGTGGGTCTGTGACGAAAGCAAGGATGCACTGGAGGAGCTGGAAGGCTTTTTCGGCGAAGAGTTTGGTCCGGATGATTCCGAAGGCGAATTAACCAGGAACAATGAGCTAATTGCCATTGTGAAGGGAGGCCTGAAAATGCTACCTGGTGAGTGTGGGTTTATCTGGGTGACAGTTAAGGGGAGGAGGCTAGAGGGTGGCTAGACCTTAGACCCCTTAGACCCCAAGGGAAAGAAAGAAACCTTGTGAGAGAATATATTTAGACTAACCCCTCCTTTTCTTTCCCAGTTTTTGGATCCGAGCCACAAAGCCGAACTTTTGAGAATCCCAAATGCATCGTGCAAACAACCTCTTGGTCCCAGTGCTCAAAGACATGTGGAACTGGCATCTCCACCAGGGTGACAAACGACAATCCTGACTGCAAGCTCATCAAAGAGACCAGGATATGTGAAGTGAGGCCATGTGGCCAGCCCAGCTATGCCTCCCTAAAGGTAAATACAGACTCTTCTGGTGCTCCTCTTTTCTCTAAGCTGCTTCAGGTAGGGGGTAACAGCTGGAAAAGAATCTCCTGCTAATAATGCTATTGCCTTTCTTTTGCAGAAGGGAAAGAAGTGTACCAAGACAAGGAAGTCCCCCTCCCCGGTGAAGTTTACTTATGCTGGATGTTCCAGTGTGAAGAAGTACCGGCCCAAGTACTGCGGCTCCTGTGTGGATGGCAGGTGCTGCACACCCCAGCAGACCAGGACTGTCAAGGTCAGGTTCCGCTGCGATGACGGGGAGACCTTCACCAAGAGTGTCATGATGATCCAGTCCTGCCGATGCAGCTACAACTGCCCGCACGCCAACGAAGCCTACCCCTACTACAGACTGGTCAACGACATTCATAAATTTAGGGACTAACTTGTGTTGGGGGTGGGATGCAAAACAGAATTTTGAAGTACCCAGCCATGGAGAAAGGACCTTTGATGGAAGTGGTGCCTTGCCCATTTGAGGGCAACATCGAGATGTTACAGGAGTGCACTGTGCAACTGGACACTAATGCAACAGAGATTTAAGCATACTTAAAGCTTCATAATACTGGAGCAACTTTACTGCTTCTTTTTGGAGCACCTTATCTAATTATATACTGTTTTCTGTTTGTAAGTGATCAGATTAATGTTTTGTTCTGGTTAAGAAAACTTTTCTGTCCTGTTCAATTTAAGACTATGCTTCTTCCCCTTCCTTCAATCTTCTCCCACCCTTTCCCAACTAAGTTGGAAGTTACATTCCTTCCTGAGGTGGGCACCTGTGGGGTGTTCACAGTGGCAGCTATTATGTACCAACTGTAGTTTAATGGCAAACAGAAATCAGTTGTTTTAAAGCTGAGTATTTTATTTATCAAACTGTAGCTTTTTGTTTGTTTGTTTCCTCTGAGGTTTTTTTTACCCCTTCCAGACCCTGTAATACTGGAATAAGTTGTAAATGATTTTAATTTTATATTCAATGAATTAAAAGAATTTATTTATGGAATTAATCATTTAATAAAGAAATATTTACCTAACTACTCTTAAGAGTATTCTGATAGGCAACGGGCTTAAATATAGCACATGCAAGAGGTTTCTGTAAAAACTTGGAATTCTGAAAAGTTTGGATTCTCTGAAAGCAAGGTCTACTGCAGATGCAGAAATAGACTAAATAGCCAAGTCTAATTCTTTGGAAAAATGATGTTTTGAAGGAGTGTCTGCAGCCTCCAACCCCATGCTTTAGAAAGTATACATAGAAAGAGCTTCTTGGCACTGAATGCAAATCTTTGATAGACTGAAATGTTAATTAGACTGTCAGATTATTCAAACTGTCCTGGAATTTGCAACATAAGGCACTTCATTAGAATGCAGTGCATGCATGGTGATGTTGAACATTGGGGTGAAAACGGTCATCAGGTCCCACGTTTTTTGATGGCTGCTTTTTTCAAATTAATACATTTCTATGGCAGAGGAATGCTTCCTACAGGCTGCAGGAGGTAGTTTGCTTTCACTAAATTCAAATTAAATGAGCTTGAAGCAATGACTTTTGTTAATCCTAATAACACAGTGATGAAAAGTAAACATACTGTTAACAAGAGAAGAATGTGAGGAATTTCAAGTACTAGTCCCAGAGTAGAAACTAGTAGTACTGGAGTAGAAAGCAAGGGAGCTACTCTTTTCCTCACTTCCCCTTCCCAATTTTAAATATGCAATTACACTTTACTACCTTGTGGGACACAGATGATATTTTGCTAAGGAAGGGAGCTCGCTGGCACGCAGTAAAAAAAATTACATTTAAAGAAATTAACTAGAGCAGGATCTGAGAAAGCATCCAACATTGTACACTTATTGTTAGCCTAAAGCTGTGCTACAGATTAAGACTGACAGGAAACCTGCAACAGGGTATTATTTTTTTCTCCTTGTGTGGGTATTTCTCTGTCAAAATATTCTCCCACAATCTTTAGTAAGAAAGATCCTGCTCATAAAAAACAGACTGATTTTGAGGTTTTAGAATTGTGAAGGGGTGTCATCCAGTGTCATTAGTTACAAGCAGAATTGGTTAAGGGTCAATTTTTTTATTAATTAGACATAAATATCTCAATAAAATAAATAGGCAAATATCTCAGAAGCTTATCTCTGGCAGCTAATGCTTCATCTGAGAAATTACAGCCTTCCCTTTTTTCTGCTCAGTCAAGTTTTCTCCCTGAAGGCATTCAAAAGTAGAACTGTTTTGGAATTCACCACCTGGCCACCAGTCTCAGCTGTACCTAAACTTGTCTGTACAGTATTTGTTGACAGCAGAGCAAGGAAGCACTTTTGTTTGGCTTCTATGTAGATCTAGCACTGAACACTTCACGACGTCAGCTGCTCGCTGGGAAACCATCAAGTTTACACACTGGGTTACTGTCGGGCAGGGAAGAGGATCCACTGCTCCCAGACACCCAGCAGCTGCAGGGCACGCGTGAATGACATCCATCTTCACACCAACGCAAGTCACATCTCCCCACAAATCACACGGACGTGTGACCGTGCTGTGCACAGAGCCCATGGCTGTGACACACACGTCAGGGACAACCAGCGGCCCTGCCGACTCCTGCCTGCAGCGTGGCTCTCGCCAGGCCCCGGCATTTACAACCTGCCCTTTGGCTTTTCCATGGTAAGGGGTGCTTCTGTACCCTGCTCACTGGAAACATGTGCTCTTGGGAGAATAACAGCTGTAGAGGCAGGTCAGATAAACAAAATACACTAAGTGAAGTTATCCTGATATAAAAAGAGTAAAATAAATCCCACTAAAAAGACCTGCAAGTCTTTCAAAGTGGGGCTGTCACACCAACTGGTCATCATCCATACAGTCCTCCCTTCTATTTTGCATTTCACAATTACAGGGCAAAACTACTTTTACAACACTGTAAAACAAATCACTGTCATTTTTTTGTGTGTCATCTTTGCGCTTGCTTTGAAACCTTTACATCTGCTGTTGTTCCAGCAGAATTTAAAAAAAAAACAAAAACCTTAAGTAGTGGGTGTGGATATATAAAGGATTATAAACTCAGATTCCATGAAGTGAAGCAGCAGAGCTTACAGGTAAAGTAATGAGCACAACTATAATTGTATTTCTTGTCAAAAACTAAAATATCAATATCCTGCTTCCAGAGGAATATTAGATGAGGAGTTAGGAACACGATAAATTATGTACATAACAAAAAGCTGTGCATTTGGAGCAAATTCAAACCCTGAAAGTGAAGCCACTAGCACTGTGTGGAGCTCCCCGGAGCTGGGCAGAGCCGGGGGAGTCCCGACACGCCAGGAGGGAGAGCGGCACCGCCTCAGCCTCCAGCGCGGGCTGCAGCACTGTCCCTCCACAGCAGCCCTGCTCAGCCACTCCGCCTGTCCCCTCTCCTGCGCCCCGGTCCTTGGCCGCTCCCTGCCCGGCCGCTGGCACGGTCACGCCGCACCGGCACGGGGCACTCGGCCCAAGGCGGTGCTGCCGCCACAAGGAGCGCTTCTCACACTACAGGTGCGGGATCGAAGGAACGCGCAGCCTTGTGCTCCCCACGCCTTTTTCCTTGATGGTGGTAAGAGCTGGGATATCGAGGTTACACATAAAATCTTCCCTACTATTATTGAAGACAAAGTTTCAGCTTCCATAAGTGCTCCATGACAGGAAACAAAACAAAAGCAGGAACAGACAGACGGACTTCCATACCACACAAAGTCCTCGTGGGATGCTGCCGGCTCGCTCCTCTGCAGCAGCGGCAGGGGGAGGAAAAGCGGATACCGCACTGACACGGGACAACCGAGCTACCGCTGAACCCTCGTGGGGCTGTGAGAATCTCTTTATCCACACACCAACTACTGCAGAGCCCATGGCAGATCAGTCCCCCGGGCTGCCTGACCCTCCCGCTGACACTGTCTGGAGCCGAGCCATCTCCCTGCTACTGGTGGGCAGCCACTGGGCTATGCAGGAACAGGCAGCGACCCTGTGGTCAGTGGGATCGCTGCAGGAGGATTTCCAGTCCACCGAACCTGCATGAATCCCTCACGCGTCTTGAGGACTGAAACAGAAAAGTTTGCAGTGGGCAGTCATTGCTGGTTGGAAGTCAAACCCACCTACCTACACAGAAGCAGTTAAACGTGTCACACCAGAGGCTTGCTCTTGCCAGATGCTCGCCATTCTGAGCTGATCCTGCAGAAATGCATGTGCACAATTTAGCTCACTTGTTTAATCAGTGAAACTATTTCGATGCAGGGCTCCAAGTGCTCAGCACACAGCAAGGGAATATAGTTTTACCAGCTGCTCTGCCTCAAGCCAGTTCCTTTCATGAAGACATGTCCCCATTTTCACCTTCACAGTTTCTTCCTGCATATTACATAGCCACAATTAAAACAGCACACAGAAACAAGGAGGTGTCACAGGGAAAGGAGTAACATAAAAGTAGCTTTGGAGGTACTTAGAAATGCACTGCAATGCACAAATAAACTGCATTAAAATGCAGTGAGATTTGGTGTCTAGAAAATATAAATCCTCCAAAAATAGACTCCAACCAACAGAATAATATACTAAGCATCTCACTATCATGCAGTAAATACCAAACACCAAGAAACTGAATAGATGGCATCCACTATGCTATGGTTCCCCTCCATAAAACTACACAGCTATGACTTCTATGTACACAATTTATATTGGAGAAGATCCTGAAAGACCCCAAGGCACCATTCACATAAGCAGCTTCATCTGTCTTGAAGTACAACCACTTATGGGATGGAATGTAACAACCATCTAGGAGGAAAACATTACACAATTTTTTGTAAGTTTTCATTTTCTAGTCAGAAGAAATTCAAAGGTGGGGTGAACACATTTGCCCAGATGGGAATCCAGCTGGGACATAAACATTAACTATTTCACCTCCTGACAAATGGCAGTTTCAATCAGGATGAAGGGACTCAATTTAAGTGAGAGAAACAATCAGCAACCCAGCAGTGTTTTGAGACCACTGAATGTCAGATTAAAGAAGCCTAGTATACCAGCCAAGTCAAAGACACCAGTTTCTCTTAAACTACTCATTTCCTTCATCATCTCAAACCAACCAGGTTTGAGAACAACTCCTACTTAGTCTATTAACTTGACAAAATCAGACATCAAGATGCCATGGCTGTAAAACCAGCAGTCTATTAGGAACTTCAAACAGGAAAATGCAGAAAGTGGCAATGCAATTTTAAAAACAGTTTTGCTTTTCCACCAGCTGAAATGATGCAGGAACCAGCCAGCTCCCAGTGCAGTCATTTATTCTCTAAAAAAAGATTCCCTCTCCCTTCTCATTTCTATTCTTCCTTCTCTGGCAGATTGTTTTGACCTTATTCTGATTTGCCATGCAACCACAGGAACAGCTGTACTGATGCAGCTGATAGAAAAAGAAGTCTCATGCAAATGGATTAGATAAATACAAGGACTACTGTGACAGTCAAATAAAAAGGAATTAATTTCACTATTTCTATCGTGAGTGCACAAAGACTTTCCCTTACCCCAAAGGTAGCCAAAGCTCTACTGGCTTTTCATGTTTTATCACCCTACTGATTTTTCCTGCCAAAAAACTCAACTATAGTAAAATATCCTGAATATGCTTTCCTGCAGGAAAAGCTAGCAGAGTGAAATCAGGCTAGGCCAGGGGAACTTTGCTTCCAAAGCAACAACAAAAAAGCTACAATGCACAGGACCATTGAGGGAAAGAAGCTCTCGCTACAAAAGCATCTCTAGAGCAAAGTCACTGTACTATGGGTCTCTGAGACCTGCTAGGGCATAATGAGAACACACTTCTGCTATCAAATCACAGACAGCAGAACAACTACCCCTCTTTTTACCTGGTTTTACATGGCATCTAGAACTTCCCTTTCAGTTTCAGTATTTCTTTTGAGTTATTTTTGCTACCATTTCTTGTATTGCATTCATGTGACTTCTTTCCATTTCACCACAGATTTCCAGCAAATAAAACCATATGCACTACCATAGCAACATTTTAATACAAACACAGTGTAATCTTTGTTCACTGAAGTACACAGTTCATTTCTTTTTCTCTTATTAACAGAACCTGCATCTGCATACAGTTTAACTGAATGTCATAGCAACAACATAAACATCAATTCAAGATATTTTTTCCTTTGGAGGGCAGAAGAATAAATGTTTTCAGGAAAAGAGTGTGGGACTTCAAGCAGAATGAAATGTTTGTGACTAAACAGGGCCTGAAGTTACATCATCAGGGCTGTATATTTACACTTGGAAAGCCTGCTCTTGCACGGTGTTATACATTCTCAGCTCCTAGAGATGTCAACAGAGAACAGCCGTATCTGGCAGGGCAAGGACTGAATCCCAGCTATGCTGATACACAACACAGAGCTGGGACTTGCTATCAGCACTGCCATGGACTCAGAAACCCAGGTACTGCTTCAGAGTGGAGTTCTGCACTGAGTGTTCCTCTAACGCAGAGTAAAACTGCACTGTTGACTGGAGTAACAAAAACTGGTCCAGCATGCCTCCAAGGACCAGTGCCAGACACACATTCTGTGGCATGACCCTCTTTTCCTCTATGGATCAACAATTCCTAATGCCAAGATAAATGCAGCAAAACTAAGAATTCGAATGTGTTCATTCAAAACTGAGCTGTTACACTGACAGGGGGTACAACGCTGTTTACCCATGACAACTCAATTATGCCTCATACCCCCAGGAAGTTATACAAAAAAGGAAAAGAACCAAGTTCTCTCCCATGGCTGACTCAGTCCTACCTCCCAGCTATTGCTGTGTGCTTAGCTATGCTCTATTTTTGTCCTTTAAGGTTTGTGAAAGGGATGACATCATTATGCTTTTAATTTTTTTAAGTAGTGTTTTCATTCAAGACAAGAGCCTTTACTCTTTGTAAGCTGATAGTCCTTCAGCTCAAGCATGCTGAAAAGTCTAAACATTAAAAGAAATGCTGTAACAACACTACACAGAAATAGCTTGTTCCTTCTGTGACAAATAGTTTATAGAGGAAAATAAATGAGTAAGCATAGTAGGCATAAAATCAAGCACTCAGTGCAAGCTGGTGTTGAATGACGAAGATTAAAACAACATCACACAGTTCTCATTCACAGACATGATCTGTTCTGAATCAAGGCAGAGTCCTGTAGGGATCTGTGTGTAATAGGACTACAATAGTATGTTTTCAAATGGACAGAATGGAAGCCTTCTGGGAAGCCTCAGCTCCACGTCTTAGATTTCTAGTTCTTGACCAAAAATTTAAAAAATACAGAAGATGCTTTTTCTCTCTACTATTTATTACAAGGTGCCTGTTCCAGGTTAAGTCATAAAAAAAAATAAATTAAAAACTTTCTTTAACTGCCTATGAAAGCATTAAAAAACATCTGCCTAGCACAACAGTGCATAAGCTGATTAAATCAGAAACCTCATTATTACGAAGAATTATGACTAATACGAAGAATTTTGATTTCTTATTATAAAGAAAAATTGAAAAAGTTTAGGAAAACTGAATAAAATATTTGATTTGCATTTTGGTCTGCATTTGATCAATCACCTCTGTTCAAACTCATGTAACTGTAAAAATAGGTAAGTAGTAACCTAGGAAGGAATGGCAAATGCTACCTTTTACTCTCAGTTTCACTGAACTCTGGGAGATTATTCCCAGCTTGTCTGGGAAATTTCAGTTCTAGTAACCACCACAGGAATGCTCCTTAATAATGTTTTAAAGCCTTCTTTAAGGTAAATCGGAAGGACAGATTTAACAGCATCTTCATTTAGAAATAAATTATGTTGTGTTTGACTCACAAGGAAGCTTAAAGTAGATTTATATAAGAAAAAAACCCCACAGGCAAACCCTTTGGTACAATTAATCAAAACCCCCAAGAGCACAGGAAAGTAACGCAAATCACAAATCTGTGCTCCTCAGCCAAAGACTAATCACACACACATGCAGATCAGCACTACTACTTGCAGCACTCCCATTTTCACTGTGCTCTGGACCCAACAGAAGTGCCATGCTTTTACTCCAGATGAAACATTTTCTGGCAAATGAACTGTGGCAGTTTTGCTATTTGGCTCTTTCATTGGTATTACTATGAGTGAGTTCAAGACTGGTCTAAGGAAATTTGTGGCTACTAAGTCAGTGTGCAGCAATCACTGATTAGGAAAAGCTTATTCACTTTCACTGAACTGAAAAAATATGAAAGCAGCACCTATAGCAAGGAATCCTAGTCCTTTAAAAAGGTTTAAAAAAACAAATGCTGAAACAAGAGGTGGGCAGAGGACCAACAATGACCAAGAAAGAAAATAGAGCACAGGTGGCTACTGCCAGGCGAGAAGAAAAACTTTCCTCTTGCAAAATACACAAGAGAAAGGACGGACACATGATACCACTGGGAGAAAAAGCAGTATGTGACTACAAAGGTCTGATACTCTGGCCAAACTTCAGTAGTGAGCTGTCATGGTAAACAATTTATTAACTCCAATTTCTTCACAAGGGGGAAAAAAAGCCCTTCTAAAACTTTGAACATCTCAGAAATCTCCTCCATGCAGCATGACTGGTGAGGACCCAGTAGCCTGGTGCCCTGAATCCCAGACTGAGAGCCCAGAAGCCTAAACCCTCTCCTGTCCCGCTCTCCCAGCCTCCTGTTACCTCCAGAAGTTCCTTCACTGCTTTCTATTGTGTTTCTACCCACAACATCAGCACTGGCAGAAGAAGACTTGACTTATGGCTGAAATATCGCCTTCTTGGCAATTTAGCACACACCCCAGGCCACCAACACACTGAGGTGCTTGTCTCAAGCAGGAGACAGAGTCTGGGAACTAAGGCAGCAGCAACCTCAGAGCGCTGTTTAGAGTGAACATGTCCTGAAGACAAATGCTGGCCTGGCCAGACCTTTGCAAAACTAAGGCAAAGGCTGATGCTGATTCCTGAGAATGCCCTGCTGCAGTGGGGAGAGGGCCTCACCTGGCTTGCACCGCTTCTGGAATTGCTGTTCTCATCCTCCAACAGACCCCACAGGCACAGGGGATTTGGATACAGGATAGATGGTCTGTGATCTAAGAATCTTTTCAGAAGTTAACAACTGTCAGCAGACAATACAGTACAGGAATTTTTTTCCTTTACAATTTATTTGTTTTTAGGTAGGTAAATTTAGCTGATATGCCAGTAAGTATTTACAATAACTAACTGCAGTAGGTACTAGGAATATGAGATGCATAACACAAGCATTCTTTAGAAGTCCAGTGTTATTTGCATTAGTGCCAGTCTATGCATCCATTTCTATGGATATAAAAACTCATGCTAATTTAGAAGACCTGGAGGGAAGACCAAACACACTTGCAACATGCCACCCCGAAAACACAGGCTGACCTCTCCATTAACACATGGAACAAGATGCAACCGAGTAAGGAACAAAAAAAAAAGTATTGCATCAAGCACCCAAAATGTCACCAGAGAAGATCAAAAGTAACACAAGACCATTTTCAGTAGCTCAGTGTTACACAGAAATACTGTAAAAGGAATCTGATCTAATGAAATAACTGTACTTTTTTCCCAGTAAATTGAAGCATTAAGACTCAAATCAACATATAAATACAAATATGTGATCAGATATTTAAACCCAAACATTTGGCACTGAGCTGGTTAAGGGAAAAGAAAAAACAATGGTGCAATTAAAGACTGCAATTAAATTAGAATATTACTTTTTTCTGGAACCACAATTCCCCATCTTTTTATTTACATCCCTAAATATGCATTATTAAATCTAAAAATTGTCAAGCACTTTGAGAGTGCTACCTTTAGTAAAGAAAGTTAAGCCAAACCTCTAGGAACTTAGTTGTATCAAAAAAATTTAATTAAATAATAAAAAAATAAAAGCTCATTCCATCCTGTTCTCTCAAAGCACTGTCATGAACTGTCCTGAATCTCCCCTTCTTCCACAGATGAAAGGGATGAGCTTTCACTGTCTGAGTTCTCTGCAGGCTCACTGCCATCTGAGGATATAGAACACAAAAAACAAACAAGCAATTAGTTTCAGCAATGTTGTTTGCTCATCAAACAGAAGCAGTTTCGTGTCTTCTTTTCCTTTTAATCACTCTTTACTTTAGGACAGCTATTTCATAAGCCATAACCAGTCTCATGACAGAGGATAAAGCCCTGGATAGGACCTCAGTACTGAAGGAGAGGGCAAGACAATGTTGAGAATTCCTTTTACCTTTTAAATCTTGGTCTTTCAGTCAAGTAGGAAAGCAGAGTATTTATCCCCCACAAAACTCTAGATCGACTGAGAATTTTAAATTATTCTTTTGGCTTGTTTTAAATGTTGTTTTCTAGGATGTCACAGACATAATATCACTACTGTAATGAATGATAAATAATTTACACTTTTCCTAGCATTTCAGTTAAGATGAGGAATTACATACAAATTGGAAAGGGAAAATTTAAATTCCACATGTTCCAGCATCCCAAAGATAGTGATAAGCTATGTAAGTCCATAAGCTATGGCTGGTGAAGTTCAAGGTACACAATAACCTGTGCTTTAGGGCATGGCTACTGTGCTCTGCTGAGATCATATAGTGAAATTCTCATCTCCAAAACTGGTCTTCAGCCTCACACCCCACAGATCCTTCTTTAACAAGCCCTGACCCTGGTCACCTTGTGCTGATGTCATCAAATGCCACTTGGTTGGTGACACTCAAGCAGCACAAAAATAACCTACAGCAAAGTAGGCCCATGATTCACACTCTGCTCTCATTGTTATTTTCAGTATTTGATCTATGAATTTAGAGATGCTTTTGAGCATTTAGTATCAGAGGTTTCATTAAGAGAATGTTACCAAAAGGGAGCTGATTAAGTATAGCTACTATCTGGTCAAGATAAGTTTTACAGCTGGCAAACATGGATAATACACAGGACACAGTGTGCACCTGTACAGTTTCCAAGGAATTTGTTCAAGAAAATAGAAGCATTTCACCCAGAAACATCAGAGGTCACATTTTGTCTATATTAAATCTAGTGTATAATCAATTAACATTTATATGCCAGATATGTACTGAGTAATGCACAAAGTAAGGCCTGTGAAAGCTGCCATAATCCCCTGCTATCTTCAGCCATGACTGACCTTGTATGCTGAAATCAGAGCACCTGTAGTTTTTGCTGTTAAGCAAGTCAAGCAGCAAAACATCACATAAAATAATGTGGCAATCTTCTGACTCACAGCAACGCTGGACAGATAGATTTTACTTCTGTTACAGTAATATTTAACAGGAATTATAGATTGTCTTCACTAAAAAAGAGCATACTTGTATGGTGCTGATAGCATTGACTATAAATTAAGATTGCCCAATCCATGTCACCATAAAACTGTCGGCAGTTTACTTATAATGTAAAATTTAAACTCTAAGTTTTTCAGTGGCAGTTTCCTTCCTCAATCTTTATTTCCCTTATGTAGTTGAAAGTTTCAGCCAAAATACTTCAGCCATTTCTGAAAAGAAGAACAGGAGAAATAGGCTTTATACTTATTAAATCCTAGCAGTTTCTCTTTGAAGGTGTACAGCTCTAGCTATTCCCCAGTCCTTGGGGGTTACTACTTCAGTCTCAGGGAGAATGGTGATGTTTCCCCATGCCTGTTGCTGTGGCCACGAAAACTCGATTCTGTTGTTCGTGGGGAAGGAGGTAGATCTGAGATTGCTCAGGAAGGAAGCAGTATTTTAGCAATTAAATTCCCCCATGACTTTGTTTCTTGTTCTAGCCTGGGTCCCTTACAAACAGGGTCAGCAGGGTTATGGCTGCCTGAGCACACGCTCAGCAGACACCCTGCCACATGTCCACTCCTGGCAGCTGTTTGCCTGGAATGCAAAGGGAGGCCAGCGCCAGGCTCCGAGCAGGACAAGTGTCCCTCTGGGCAGGCCAGCAGGCAGAGAGGAAAGGCAGCACTGGGGGCAGTAGGATCAGCAGCACGGATGGCTTGGGAGGAGAGGGCCACTGATACAGAAAGCCATACATGGGAAAGAAACTGGACTGCAACAAACACTGAAGATGCTGTAGCAGAAAGGTCACTTCTTGGGAGATGGGAAGGGGCTAAAATACTTCTCTGATTACAACAGGCTTCTCCCTAGACAGCCTGGAAGTTAACATAAGATTTGCACTCTTAGAAATTATCTGTGAATGCAACTGCTAAAGCAAACTGGTTTTTTCCTCCTATGTTCTGTAAAGATGACATACAAAAGAAAAGCATAATGACTGACACACTAACTAAAATGGTACCTTGTCTTCAGGCAGAGTAACAGCAACAAAAATGTCCTCCAACTTTTATATTCATGTTGTGAACATGCTTTTCCTCAAAGAATCTGAAATTACTGTCACATGCTTCTACTCTGAATAGAAAAAAATACCAAGAACAGAGGTTCCCAACCTAACTCAAGGTGGAAGTTGATTATTAGTATCTTAACCAAGAAGATGACAATAAGTTATAATAAAAGTTGTGAAAATGATAGTATTTTTGCCATTAGCTGTAACTATGTCACACCCAAGACACCTTAGCAGGGAGCTATTACATTCTTTTTTATGGAATCTATAGAAACACTTAAAACAACAACAACAATCAATGGTTCTCAAAACCTGAAATGGCTGTTAGTGTTCTCAGAACCCCTGAAGGGATGACCACACATCAAATGATTCCTGCAGCAGAGAAAGGTTACTGTCCTCAAGACACACACTGCACTGCCCTGTGGCAGAGCTGTTGGCACTTCCCAGCTATTACTGGCTCTCTCTTCCCCTCTTCTGCCTTTTACAGAGTCAGGTAGGTGCTGCAGCAGCATGGCCTCAAAATACCATTGTTCAATCAACACTTCCTTGAATCTATACCCTTAAAAGGACAACCTCCCTATTAGCTCAGGAGACAATGACAACCCTATACAGATTAAGTACATGAGTCAATCAATTGTAATTCCTTCCTGACCTCTAAATCATGGAAGTACAGCTGAGTACTGAAAAGCAAGGCTCCCAGACAAAGAAATTACGGATGAACTCAAAAGCACCCATCTTCATGTACTGCAGTGTCTGTATGTGCACCCCCAGGGTGTGTATCACACTCCCCTACCCTATCTCCTGGAGTGCTCTCTCACTCTCAGAAGCCCCTGCAGTGCATAGCACAAGGAATTTTTGCATGCCAGATCTTTGGGTGCAGATTGCTCTCACTTAGGGGATCACTCAGTGTAATTTAGCCAGAACAGCCCAGCTCCATAGAGGCCCAGAATCACTGGTACAATATTCTCAGTCCTGCACATCATCAGTCACATTATATACATAGAGAGCCATGGCTGAGCTGCTGCAAGAAAATAGTAATTACAAATATATATCAAAGCTTTTCTGCAAAAATCTGTTTCTGCAAAATTAGAGGCTGGCCCATCACAGAATGTTAGGGGAAATGATAACTAAGGTGACTAGGTGGGGGACTAGGAGATGAGAACTGATTCCCTCTTTCAACAGCTGAAATATCTTTGAGCAATCTTTTAGCTTTAGAAACAGATGCTGGGACATGAAGCCTTTATACTGGGGAGAAAAATGGAAATTAACTTAAAAACTTAAAAGCAAATTACTGCTAGATCTGGATTCTCTTCCAAATTAAATCCAAGATCAAAGTTCTCCCTCAAGAAAGTAATCTTTAAAAGATAACCCTGTGATTTTTAACCCACCCAAAAAGCAACTTTGCCATTATGATTTCTAATAACTATCTCACAACTCAGAATTATTTTTCCAATGTTAGAAGCTATGCTAGAAAATAACGGAGAGTGATTCCTTTGCATGATTATCAGGTTTATTTAAAATTCATCTTCTCCAGACAGCCTGACTCTTCAGAAATAATCAACTCTGTCAATCTTTGCTGCATGAAAAAAATTAGCAAAAGTCTGAATAGTTGTTTCAACTTAGTGGCTAAAAATATATAAAAACCCCAGTAAAGCACCAGTAAACAAAGTTAGAAAAAACCCATCCAATACAGGTCATGGATGCATGCCATCAGCCAGCAATTTTAAGACAAGAGCATTCATAACAGATTTTGCTATAGCCATCTTTAAGCTTCAGAAGGAAATATAAGACATATTGCTCATTCCTGGCAATATCCTTAACTACTGTTTATATAACTAAAATATCCAAGTATAACATAACAGGAAATAAATATATGCTCACCTTGGCCAAGGACCACCATGTCACTCTTCAGTGTTTTCAAGACCACAAATAATGTTGGATATTCAATTATTACTTTGCCTTTCAGATTATCTAGAAGGCTTCTGTTGGCATCCAGTTCATTGTACCTTAAAAATAACAGGAAGTTTACTTTGGATTTTAATACTAGCAATGACATAATGTACATTTGCTGGGGGGAGGGGGGGAGAGTAAAAGGCTTTCTGGCATTTCACATGATTTTCAGGTGATACCATGTCCAGAAGAACTACCTTATAAATTCAAATTACGTATCCAGTCTTGTTCTCCAACTATATATTTTTTTAAAACCTTCCTTATATCTAAGCATAAAGAACAAAAGGAGAATGAAAGTCAAATTTCTCTAAGGGTTGAAATGTTTTATTATGCCTAAATGAATATCTTTAGCAAATCAGATAAGGACATAGGGTTATCAAAATTGATACATTTATCAAAACCTGTTTCTAAATTAAAAATAACATTTAATATTTTACTTATAGGCTTTAACACTACAGGTTTAATTTACTTGATTAGTAGTGTACCTCATTTATCATGTTTGCTTATGAATTACCAGTGAAGCCTTAGGAAGATGAAATAAAACTACAAAAGCACAGGTATACTGGAGCTCTTCGAGCTCTGTTTCTGTAGGAGAGATATCCTTGTTCTGACACAGGAGCATTACAGCAATAATTTCTACAAGATAGTACAGCAGTTGCTATGGCAGAGCAGATCTCTGTTCACAGCACCATCAGTGAGAAGCTCCCTGCAGAAATGCCCACATGCGCTCCAGTGGCACAGGACTGGACGTGCAGTCCCCTCCCAGGAAAGGGCTCCTCTTCAGCCCAGACAGGAAAGGCAGGTGCGAACAAATGAAACCACAGTAAGGAAAAGCAAACTGGGCATCCTCTCCACAACTACTCTCTCAAACTATAATGGTCTCTCCCAGCTCCTCAACTAGAAAGCTGGATGTGGGATTTTGTGGGAAGGAAGGGAAGTGTTTCAAAGGCTTCTGAAAGAGGGACCCTGTTGCCTTCACTTACCAAAACTGAGGCATACCAAAAAGGATGCTCTGATTATTACACTGCAATCTGAGTTATGCAACTTTCTGTATGCAGCATTATTAAATTATCTCTAAGCTAAGGGCAAATGAAGTTCAAAACCAAAATATACTGTAGGCAGTATGTGGGGTATTTCCCATAGCTGCTCTACCTCCTCTGACCATTAACATATTATACAGTTGCGCTTTCTTTTGCCAAAACTGAAGGGATAGGTGAAGAAAATTACATATTTAATGATTTACAATAATGTGTGATTAAAAGCAGTACACTGGGAGCCAGCACACAAGAAGAATATTGGAGGTAAACCAGGAATTGAGTTCCTGGGATTTAAGGGAAACTTAGTTTGAGCAAAAATTCTCTCATATTCAACTTCAAATCATCATGAAAATATTTGGTTTCATGTTTCTCTCAAGCCAAAGTAATTACGACCTCTTCTTACTGAAACCCTTGAAAAGGGACAACAGTACAATACATGTCTTATTGAATGAATGCATTCATAAGTTGTGGATTAACATACATGAACAGAAACATATTTACTGCTTTATTTACAGTACTCTAAATGCAAAGTATGGCAATACCTTTCCTTTGGCAAGGACCTCAACACATTCCTTTCTGGTTAAGCAAACATTTACCACCAAGAGGCTAAAGTAATTCACATGCCACAATACACTTTCCATTATCTCATATTTTAGACAAAACATCTTTAGCGTCCAGCTTGGCATAAGATAAAACATTTGTACTTAAAACTATTTTATGATAGTAAATTACTGAAGTGTTAGATCACTGAGTCAGAGCTTTATCTGTTTTTGTTAAAGTAAATTTTATTGGTTGACAGTGACAGGAAAAAAATCTACATTTTTAGTCCATAATGTGGGCCGTAAACTTCAGGAAGAATGTAACAAAGAAGCTTAATGCTTCTCTTATTTAAATTTGTCTGTTACTCTATATATTAGCCAAAAAGACTTATTCTACTTCATACACAAATGCAAGTTGGAGTTTTCTGCTAATCCACCTGTCAGGCTCCTCCTTGACTGTGCATGCATAAAAGATCTCAAAATAAAACTATTATTCATCACATCAATTCCCAAGTCTACTAAAGAACAGCTCTTGAGCAAGACTGATTTTTCAGGCTATCTCAGAAAGACCAGGTCATGATAAAAACCTTCCCAATTTCATCCCAGAGCTAGAACAAAGTCATACACAGATGGTCAGAGGGTGAGCAATAGAAATTTTGCCCCTTCTATGGGCAAAAGAAGACTGCCCTGTAGGGTTTAACCAGAAACCTACACACACACACACACTTCTAATTTTTACTTATGAAAAGGCTAGACCTGTTTAGAGAAAAATGAAATGAAATAGCCTTTTTTATAAGTCTTGTAATTTGCTGTAGTGATTATTCACCAGGATGAGCTGAGGATGTAGAGCAACACTGGCATAGTAGGCCCTTCCACGTATGTGCAGCAAATTGGTCTCATCACAAGCAGGAGATAGAAGAAGAACATCACAATCAGATATTACCAGATATCCTTTAATCACCACTTTTACCCACTAGTTTTGTTTCACTGGGATTGCATAGCCTGTGTGAAAAGAACCTATAAGGAGCTGTAACCTTCTTCAAACCCATCCTTCACTGTGCACTTCAACTGACAACCCAGTGAAATGAAGAACACCCAGTGTAAGTCTATCCTTTCCCTTGGACTCCTGCATACTCCAGGACCATCTGCAGGAACCAACTTAACTGAGGCTGTCATCCTAAATGAGCTCCTTCAGCCCTTCATGCCAGGATGGATTTGAGATAAGCCTGGCTCCAAACTAACTGAAACCCCACCTCTGCTTTCTCTTTTCTCCCACTGTCCCATTCATGCAAGTTGTCTGCACTATGGCTTCCTAATCCCTGTATTCAGCAGGACTTCTCTTTGCATGCTCCCTCTCCATCTTTCTTCCTTCCCGGTATTTACTTTCCACATATTTTCTCTTTCCCTTCCTTATGTTCCCTCAGCCTCCCTGAACAACACCCACTATCTAATAATACACTTTCTGATTATTTTCTTGCCCCAAGCAAAGCTTTATGCCCATGTTGCAAAGCAATAAATAGGCCTGGATTTTTTCTTAATAAGAAATGACTCCGTTTATAAGGACCACAAAGAGATGATCTTAGACAACCGCTTTTGATTTTAGCTGGAATGAAATAACAATAACTGCTTTTTGAAGAACCAAAATTAAGCAGAATTTGCCTGCTAGCAGGCAGTTTAAAAGCCTACAAAAATTGTGACAATTGAGAAAATTTAGCAAGATTCAGCAATCCCACATCAGTTCCCATACAAACTGTTATATCTGCTCTACGAACAGTTTTACCTTTCACAAAATACTGAAATTAATGTGTCTCTGCACTTCTGATAGCATCTGTGAGTTTCTGCAAAGGCTAGTTTCACTATCTATAGTTATTCCACCACCTTCCAGGAATTCAACTATTCAGTCTCCTAATCTGTCTCCCACAGGCAGGAATGCCACATTAGGTCACTGCATCACAACAAGTTCCCCTCAAATGGAGCCTGTGGCTATAATCACAGTGGCGTAACTTGTCTCCATGAATTCAGACAGCAGGAAATTCCCTGCTGATCAGGTTTTCCTGAATGTCATCTACAGGAATTTTTTATTATTTAATAATGATTAAAAAAAATCTGCAATCTGGAATTAAAGATTGCCGCCGTGTTATTTCTTTAGTTTGGTCTTCTATACACTGAAAAGAGAACAAACAAGTTTAAGCCATCTAAATAATTGTAAATATTACCAAAATGTGGACTTGTGCAACGACATTCATGATTTCCCTGTGAGAGTGATCAACTAAGCTGCTTGCACATATTTTACACAAAGATGACTTTTCTTCCTAGAACTGAGTGGAAACACCGAGGTATTTACTTGGCATAACTCAGATACAATAAATCACACTACCTATTTTGAGCCTAGTCCTAAAAATCCAAACCAAGCTTACACTAATGTATGGGAAGTAACCAGGATTTTTTTTCACCAGACCAAAGAGGGTAGCATTTCCTCAGTCTCTGCATATGCCTAGAAGGGGGCAAAGACTGGGTACAGCATTTAAAGTCTCTCCCAAGCACTCATTCTGAAGTGCTGCAGTACTGCAAAGATAATAACTAACAGATGGACTTTCATTCCTAAGTGGTGAATAACCTCTTAGTGTGGTTATGATTTGGTGAACATTGAAGTAGGGAAATGCTCCCTTGAATTAGGTATGAAAGGAAAACCGTATGGCAGAAAGCAAATACAACGTATTGAAATAATGCACAGTATTTATATTTAACTTTGTCACTAGAATTCTGACATTCTAAAAAACCTAAACCAGTGAATTTGATTAGTCCAGATACATGACAAAATTAGAAAACTCATTGTGCAAAACAGCAGAGATCTTAGAAACAAACACAAAAAAACCCTCAAGACTTGCCATACTACTTCCTTTACAACTAACTCTTAACAACAGCAAAACAAAATGAAGGAATACTCTCCCTGAACACTCTTTCAAGGAAAGAGAATGGGAACCTAGCCCATTTTAGGATGAAAAAAATATACTACAGTTTACAGAAGCATTTAAAACCTGCTAGCTTCTTCTTTCACTCTTGGTTACATTTCTTTTCCTGGTCTAGGACCTCCATAATTCGCCTCTATAGATGTTCACTAACCTCTCCTCCATACTACTGATACCTGCATAACTTAATCAATACCAGTAGAGACCAAATGCCTGGCCAAACCCTTTTCAAGTCAAATCCATACCTCAAGCAACACCTCCATCAAAAATGTGCTTTCTCGGGGGAGGGGGGGAAGAAGAAAACTAGGACAAGAAACGTTTTCTTATCAGCCATTTGGACTACAAGTCCTGCTAGGAACCAACTAAAAAATACAGGAAGAAAAGTTGCCAGCATAGCAGGAAAGCATCTTGGACATCATCACCATCTCTTAACTACACCTACCTTCACAGAGCACATAAAAGCACAGCCAATTAATGAGACAACTATTGAGCTGTTCCTTTTCCTTGTCATATTTCAGCCATAGGTCATTCTCAAACAATGACTATATTAAGACAAGCTGTAACAATCCAAGGTCTCCTCTCTTTCATAGGCTAAGAAATCTAAAAACTGTTGAAAAGTCAAGTGTAAAATGGGGAAAAGAAAAACTGAACTCATAACCCTCTCTTATGACAAATGCATTTCAGGCAGTTTAAACATCCTGCAAGAAAAAAGAGTAATACCCAGGTGAAGATAGCAGGAACAACAACTGCCATCTAAATTATTTAACACAATAGCAGATGTCCAAAAAAACTCATTGGTGTGTTCACTTCTACCCTAGAAAAGATACAAAATAGTTAATGGAGAGAGAAGCAAAGTAAGAGTACAAGTATGTCACCATAGATGTACAAAGGCTGTCCTTGTTTAAGCCTCTTGAGAATGAGGCAATTGTACAAAGGAAAAAAAGCACATTAAAAGTTGTTTAATGGCAGTAATGGAAAAATATATCAATTGAAGGCAAAACCCATTAAGCAGATAAGGCAACTGCTTCAAAATTTAGTGGACTGAGCTTTAAGAGTGATGTGGTAAAAGGATTCAGGATCACAATAATGATCTAAAGATTAACTGAAGTACAGAACATTCTGCATCTTTTAGTTACAAAACAAAGTACAATAAAACAAAAGGAAAATGTGAAACCCGAAAATGTCAGTTTCTTGCATTTGGCAGAATTTGGTGCAAAGAACACTGAAATAAAGTGATACTGAATTTCAAGAATGCAAATACTTTCCCCATCTCATAAGACATAATGAAAAAAAAGAACAAAAATCCAGCAGCAAGTAAAGATGTTATAATTCAAGTGCATCACAGCAATAGCTCTTTACACATTGGAATTTACTTACTTTGTGAAGCCAGGCAGCTTCACAAACTGCTCAAAAGCTCAAGGTTCACAACCCTTTAAATACTATTGAGCTGACATATGAAAAAAATGCAAACCACAATTATGTAAGGCCACTATATGACTTAGGTAAAGAAACAAAACAGCCTGAGTTAACACTAGCCAGAAGACTTATTGTGAATATGAAATTTCACAAGGGAAAATTTCTGCTTAATAAGGCAGTGAGCTGGCTACTGCAGATGAATGCTTTAAGTTTCAAAAACTGAAAAGGTAGCAGTGGCATATTTAGTATGAGTAAAAGCTATGCATGGTTCCCCAAAAATGCAGAGAAGTCAAAATATGAATCTTCTATCACAAATACAATACTGGCATGGTCGCGGGGAAAAAGCCAATGTGGTAAATCTACTTTAGTGACAGCATACTGATACACAGCCCCATGAAACCTAACCATAAATAATTTTAGAGGTACATGGGTTACCAAGGAGTATCAAGAGATGAAATGAAGAACACTTAATACATCAAGTTCAGAAAACTAATACATCAAATCTCATTTGACAAATTAACGCAAGCAGGCAGTACACCGCTAAAATAAACAAATACA
Organism: Fringilla coelebs; assembly: GCF_963513975.1. Classification (NCBI taxonomy): domain Eukaryota; kingdom Metazoa; phylum Chordata; class Aves; order Passeriformes; family Fringillidae; genus Fringilla; species Fringilla coelebs. The sequence continues at coordinate 14,626,965 of NC_140067.1, forward strand.
AAAGTGATGAGAAATCAGTCACTGTAAATTGGAAATACTTTTGTTATTATGCTTGGGTTAATCTCATGAACCTCCACTTCAGGAAGAATTGATCCTTCTCCAATTTTGAATCCCCAAATAGCAAGTATGAGCTTCCAAATTTAGCTCATATGGAGAGAGTCTAAATACCTTTAACACTCTTTATTGAATGGTGGAAACATATTCACAAGTTTTATACTTATTTTCATGGGAATCACAGTAAACAGTAACATTCCATTAAGGTAACAGGTTACCAATACTTTACAATGAAAAGGAAAAGCTATGAAGTAAAGAAAACAAATTACTCTCTTGGGAAACAAGCAGGAAGGTCAATTTCCTACTTGGCAATGTTGAAACAATGAGCCCTAGCTCACTTCCGTCAAAAGAGAGGAAAAAAGAAAGAGGGATTCCCCTTTGGCAGGATCAGGAGGAAATAACAGGTTTTCTCCTTCCTGACATGAACATGAAGAAGTTGTCCTCTCCTCCGTCTCTTTAAAAACACTGATGGCTATGCTGCCATGTTTTCACAGTGTTGCAGATTCCAAGTTCAGCCTATCACTTCAACTGTCCAGGGCAGAGTTTGTATCTTTGCTTCTAGAAGCCTTTTCAGCCTTTCCATGCTCCTGGTCCCTGAAATTTAGGAACCGTGCTAACTTTAAGTCAGCATCTCATTGTTTTTTCCTGCCAAGAAACAGCAGCAAATCTGCTTGTTCCTTCACAAGAGTATTTTAACAGCAACCCACAGAGCTGAATTAAGCCCCTCAATAGATCTCACAACTCTTATTCTAGACTGGAATAGGACAGAGTTTGAGCATCACTTTGGCTCTACAGCTCATTTTCACCAGCTCCTTCCCTCAGCCAGGGAGCTATCAATTATTCAACAGTTTTTCTGGTTTAGAATTTGGGATCTGCCTATTTGCTTTGCAAGCATGAAGTGTCTGGGGTCTCCAGATCTGCCTGTGGTGCTTATAGAACACCACCACATGGCTGGACAGGCCAAACAGATGGCTGAAGCCAACAGTATTGCTTTTACTGTTCTCTCATCCTCCACCTCTTTACTTACATATTCCTCCTCTGTGAGTTGTCTGGATTTAACTTGCTTTACTATAGACAGCAGAATTTTGGAGTGGAGGTTATGATTTCAAATAAATCTTTGTGCAATAAATGTCTCAGTCAGCAACTCTAGCTGGGACACTCTAGAAACCCTAATGCAATACCATTAATTATAAAACAGTTCATCCAAAAGAATTCAGCATGGATTACAAAACACTGGATTGTTACTTTAAAAAAAACCAGGCGTCTACTGGTTCATAAAGGAATCCCTTTCAAGAAAAAATGATTGCACAAGATAGTAAGATGGACAAACTCTGGGTGTTTTTGAAATCATCCCAAAAATCTTTTGAAAGGTCAAGTAATTGTAGTCAGACATCACAAACTTTTAACTATGCATGCTACGGATTCTGACCATACACACTTACTATACTCAGCAATGAGTAGTTTTTTGCTTTCCATCTCTGTTGTGTAACAGGATTTCACTGAAAAATGTAAGTAGCTAGGAAGGAAAGTGACTATTTTTTACAGTAAAAGCTGTGTAACCTGGCATCTGCTGCTCTGCGTTGCTTTTGTCAGCAGAGAGACTGATGTTCAGATAAAGAAGGAGCATGTGAAAAATGACACTGAAATGGCTGCAGCAACAAACTAGCAAGTCTGAAATGACCTGCAGGAAAACGTAAGGAAGTATTCAGTAAGAAAAGCAAGACATTTTAATTTAAAAAACTCCACAAACCAAAATCCAACAATCTGGGGGGAAAACAGCAGCAAATTTAAATACACAGGAGAGCTGTGTTTAAGAAACAGGCTACCGACCAAATTCTATTTCCCCTTGAACAGCACGAAGTCACCGGTGCCTGACTACAGTTGTGCAGAATGTGAAGAATGACTATTGTAAGCTGGCTCCCTGCTTTTGTAAAGCTGGCAGAGCTGCTTTTGTGCCAGCTGCTGCAAGCTACAGAGAAGTAATGAATTCTACTGTCAATCTTCTGGCATAGGTTAAAGCCAGCTTGGGGTTTGTTCCAACTCATGCCAAGGCCAGCAGTTCAGCCAAGGATTTGTATCCTTAATTCCTGTCTCATGTATATTGTCTACTAAACAAATGTGAAAAGAAATTGCTTCCTAAGTAAGACTAGAGGATCATAAATAAAGCACATCACTTTTCAACATTTGCAGAAAATGCAAAGAAGAAATAATGCCTGAAATGTGCTAATTCTAGCACACTTGGTCTGCAAGATGAAGTTTCTTTTTAAAAGAAACCAAGTTATGTGTGAAAAGCAGAAAGCAAAGACCGTAAGTTCTCTTGGTTTTACACGAAGTTATTCACAAATGATAATGCAGAAGGAAGTACCCAAGGAAGAGATCATGAAAAACTAAGGAAAACATAAATAGCTCAATACTTGAGGCTACCGTCAACGTATTTCAATTACAGGGTTTTAAAAATAATCTTAAAGTAACTGACAAAACAAATATCTAATAGATATTTTTTAAGATAAGGACATAAATCATCTAAATGCTACATTAAAAAATGTGGTTCCATTACATTTCTACTACTTTTTAAATTCCAGGATAATTTTCCAAGAGTGTGTTGGCTCATTTGCCCATACTAAGACAAAAAGCTTCACCTTCCTAAATCTATTACTGCGACTACTGCAACCTACTGATGCGATCTAACCCATAGTTATTTAAAAACAATAGACTACAAAAGAAAATTCTCTTTGAGCACAGAGCTAAGTCATCCAAGGAAATAACTTTCATTTCTGCCAGCTGATCTTGAGACAGGGAAGTGATCCAAAATTACTAACATCATCCAGCCTTCTGGAAAGCAACTGAATTAAATCAGTTAAAGCAAAAGAAGTGTTCACCACCATAAAACAATGGCATTTAGTTGAGGAGAACCTCTGATACTTGTTTAGCAGATTTTCTTCCCTGTGGTCCACAAGAATTAAGTGCCAAACATGCCATTATTCTCATGTGCCCCAGCCAGTGCCACCACAGACAGTTAAGAAGCCCCTTGATGTTGGAACTGGCACAAAAATCCTTTTGGTATTTTTTGCTTTCTGAGTAATTGAGGCATGAGCTAAACCAGTACTACTGATACAGAAAACAATTCTACAACTGATTCTGTATCCATTCCTGTATGATGTGGCAGTTTTACAACAGGAAGGTGATAGGATATAGTCTGGTACAGTTCTGGACTCCAGCTCCTTCATGGATTTACTCTACTGAAAGCAGTGGCCTATGCACAGCTCCTAAAGCCAACCAGACTGTATTTTCCAGGCATCTAAATATTCTGCCAGTGCATACTCTGACCTTCAAATCCCCAAAAAGTTTTCTGCAACAACTTATTCTGAAACAACGCTCACATGCTACTCTGAACAGGCCAAAAAAGAACATTACTATATAAAAGACCTAACACTGATGTTTAAGAAAGCATTATTTTTTAATTCTATTAAATCCTATACATGTGATTAAAGTGTCACCTATCTAAACAAGATTCATGCAAGATGTTACTGAACCCAATTCAATTTTTGTGGCTTATCCTCAATTAGATTTATTTAATTGTCTCTGAAAGTATCTACTGCAAATTAAGTTTAGGTTGCAGTTATTTCTCTTAGAGAAATAGGATCATCTTATATGATAAGGCTGAGTAAATTAATTTCTCATTAAGTATCTGCAGTTACAAAACAACCTAACTCTGACTACTAACTTACTAATAAAAAAAACCAAGGATCTTTTTGATTTTGGAAGGGCTGCTTGCTGTTTTGCTTTAGTTTTTTTTGTTACACAAAGCCTGATAAGGTTATTCTCAGGAAAATGAGAAGGTGTATTTCCCAAACCACACTGTGTAATTTGGCTGTTGCACCTTTCCTTTACTTACTGGAAAATGCAATACTCTTACCATATGAAGTCACTTTGAAAGCATCCCAAATAAAGGTCTGAAGACAGTCAGGACACTTATTTATCCTGAAGTAAGAAAATTCTACTTTATGAAAGAATGTAGACTATAAAAATCATTCAAGAGGCAGAAGTTAAACCTTCCTTGGAACAGTTACAGCCAAGGAGAGAATGGACACCAACACTAACTAAATATTGCATAACAAGTGATCGAAGCAAGCAGTATCCAAATGAAAAAGTATCCTGACCCATTCAAAGGCAGATTTTTTCCAAACTTCATTTAAAACCAAAAGGTTTTAAACGAAGAAGAGAGTTATGTAATGCTTGTTTTTTGAAACCCTCCTTTGCAAGACTCCTCATAAAATAAGTGCAGCAAATGAGAAGATAAACCAAGTATAACTAAGAGTTACATGAAATGACAGTCAAAGCTGAGAAGACATGAGGAGAAATGATGGTTACCCCAATTAATTGTGGAGTGCTACCAATTCATACTGAAAGCAATTCTTACAAACTGGTTTTAGAGAAGACAGAAAGAAGAACTTATCATAAAGTTCTATAAGAACTGTCACCACTGGTGGTAAAAGACACATAGCAAGAAGAAAGCAAGGACTGTGTTTGGCAGCTATCCATAATATCTGTACACCAGCGGCTTTCTGAAGTTCCACAGAACTCCTGTGAGAAAGCAGAAATCAGTACTTCATGGTAATCTATATTTCTGGAAAGAAAAATAAAACCCCAAAAATTTAAAGCATTCTACAGAGGACCTTCAAACTAAAAGGATGATTTGCTGTGAAACACAGAAAACAGCCAAAACTAAACCGCAAACTCCTGTTTCATAAACAAATGCAGGAAATACTAAAATCCTTCTGTAACATACTTATCTTAAAATTAGAAGACTAACATTTTATAATCCTGTTTAGATACCCTCTGAAACACCACCGCACTGCCTCAATAATACAAAATTGTAACTATGAAAAGGATTTTTTTCCAGAAGGTTCTGCTAAGCCGAAAACCAACATTCGATGCAACACCATATGTTATATGTTTTCAACTTTTCTATCATCTAGTGCTTGTGGAGAAGAAATTTTTCTGGTGGGCACAGGAGCTGTAGATAACAAAACATTCAGGTAGACTTAATATATCAGTAGCCTACACCAATCCTACTCCTTCAGTCTGCTCCTCAAAGTGATGGAAGAGCATTTTGCCATAGAGGAATATACAGCCTAAAATCACACAGAATGAGGAGGCACAGGATGAGAAATTACACTGAGCTGACAGCGGCACTCAAGGCTACACAAACCAGCAGTTAACGTTTCCCACTGTTAAAGAAACATAGATAAAGAAAGGTGAGGGAGCTCTGTCTCCACTCAGTTTTTGATCCATAGGGAAGATCACTAAGCAGCAACGGTCATGTTTCAATCACAAGTACCTCCACTGCAATTCCAGCTATTGATTCATAGAGTACAAGCCAATACTCTCCAATTAACTTAGGGACGAGGAACCAAAAGGACAAAAAATCAAAACAAATTCTCTCTTACTTATCTGTAATGCAACTACAGTAAAAATCTGCATTCCCTCACAGGGCCGTTGTCACAACAACCACTCTGAGCGCCTGCTGCCACAGACACAGCTTATGTGGACAGAAGTGACTTTATGCTGACATAGCAGTCCCACCATTTCAAACAAACTTTGTTCTTTCCTTTCCCAGGAGGAATTTTTTTTCAGTATGCTGTTTCCTTGACCTGTCTGCACTGCCCCAGCTGGGCCTGCTCCGCAAACTTATACGAAGAGATTCAAAAATTTCCAAGTGACTGAGGAACTGCAGTTCTCAAGTCAAGATACACTTCTATTTTAACTTTCTACTGGTTTTCCCGTACATTAAACTCTACATTCACTAAGCGGGATAAATACCAATCACTCCATCCTCATTATCAACCACATGTAAGAATCAGGGCTCTGTATCTTCAAATTCACTTAAAAACAACAGGTTTCCAGCTGGCAATTCTGATGGCAAACGTTACAACCATACAATAGATCAAATAATGATTGCAAAGAGAAAAAAATCAATCAAAATCATTAAGTTTGCATTTGAATTTGAATTGAAAAGTACATTACACATTTTTTAATATTACTGGGAAAAATCCCCAGCATAAACTGGAAGCTAAGTTACAGCTAAAATTCTTACAATATATCCTTATTTCGCCCTTAGAAATAATGTAACATATTTTAGGGAAGCATATTGTTTACATTTGTTACATTTGAAGACAAAAATATAATTTCAGATGCTTAACTAGGAATCACTGATGAACCACAGTAAATAATGCTACTAAGCTGATACATATCCTTTTCAGTAACAATGACAAAAGGGTGGAGTGTTCAGAATGGTATTTATACTAGCAAAAAATATTTATTTGAAGCTTAATTTTGAAGTTCAAGATTATTGTCTGTTCTGAAAAAAAAGGAAACAATTCTGCACAAGTCGGAATTCTGAAGACATAAAAGCCCACACCCAGAAATATGGCAAAATGAAGAGGGATAAGCAAGTAACTTTGAGAAAAATGTGTAATTTCAAATGCAGTGACTGGATTGTGACAAACACATAATTTTTGCTGCACTAATTTAAAAAGATAAGTCTCCTTGACTATCACTTCAACTCCCTCTGGGAGGTTAAAATATCCACAGCAGAACTTCCAGAAAGAAATGAGTGTATGCAGTTCTGTGAGTCAATACAATTATTTGGCATTTTAACACAGACCTGTGCTCTGTTACACTGACATGGACTGCTGCTGAAGCAGTTTAGGTACGGGCACACTCATTCAATAACTGCACTGAAATGTCAATGCCGACATAGTAAAAGACAAAGAATTAGCATTTTTATAACCACTTGTAATTACTCACTGAAATTTAATCCATAAGATTATGTAAACTCCAATTGTATTATTAAGGACTAAGAAATGTGTTAAATCTTCTTGTTATTTTTAATTAGTAAGCACATAAACTGAAGAACCACCTTACCTGACAGAGTTACAGCTCCTGTTTTCTATTTTCATTAAAATTCGTACATCTGAATGAGGAGATGCTGTATAGATCTTTAATCTGAAAAAAAAAGCAGCAAAGATGCAGAAATGATGTACAATGACTTTTCTTCCTGTCATCCATAAGAGATGGATCTCTTATGCATGCCAACAGCCAAAATAATGTATTTTTTTCATTAAAACAATAATGTGTCACATACTAGGTGTTTTCTATAAATGAGGGTTATAATTATTAGCATGTTTTTCTAATTATTCTGAAGGTTTACTGTCACCTCCACTGAAATTAATTATGGCTACATTTTTCATAACTACAGTTGCTTTATTTGGTCTTTATGCTACGAGTCAATTTCTTAATTTTTTGCTGGTTTACATTTGGTGGCTGGACCCCAGGGTTAGTTGCTTGGTGAATGTTAGGATGGTTTTCATCACAGGAATTAAAGATGTACTGCTGACTGAGAACTCAGCTCTGCAAGCTGATAGTGCAGCTAATTTAAGTCATGTATGCAGAACCATTCCCTTTTATTAGTGCATTAGATCAACTAGGCAGGAAAGTTATTCAATACCCACCTTTGACAAACTACAGGATCTGACTCCACTGGATCAATGTATGGCTTGAGGATATCAGCAAGTGTTTTATCGTCAGGCACCCTTTCAGCAAAGATAAAAATCAAGCATGTGAGACATCCTTCATCATGTACACAAATATCTATTGTGAGTCACCTGGAGGAAGCTGTGTATTAGCATGCTACAGTGGCACAGCTGAGTAGTTTATGGGAGGATCATAAGAGTGTATCAATATTGCACAGATATGGGTAGCTTTATCTCAGTTTCAGCACTGGGATTTCACAGGCACGCATGAGGAGTAAACAGATGCATATCTCTAGTTTCTAACCCTGCAAAAGAAACATGCTCTTCCTGCAGCCCTAGGAGCAGACAAGCACATAATTCTCATCTCCCTTCAGGCTAGGAAAAAAGGAGAAACATTTGTCAAGAAAAGCTTATTTTTTTGCCTTTTCAGAACGTGCTTGTGGACTTTCCTACAAAGCAAACAACGCAACCATTTCACCCTGTAAGGTCAGTTCCAGAGTGCAGGTGAGGAGCGGTGGCAAATTGTGCTGAACATCTGCTCCATGAGAAGAGAGTATGTCAGGTGTAGAGGTACTACTACTATGAATATACAAACTCTCTATTTACATAGAGAAAAGGACTAACAAACATGCCTGATTTGGAAAGCCTGCTAGCTCTCCGAGAGAAAATGACTACACAATTTCAGTATTTTTTAAATTGAAATGCTCTTTTATTTAAGACTAAAATTAATACCTGAGTTTACCTTGTATAACAGAACTCAGTAAGAACTGATCAAAATATTTTGCAGTTCAACTTCAGCAGATAAATTGAAGTTTTATAAAAATATTTTTTAAAGCTCTGTACCCTTTTAAAGTGTATTCAGCATGACAGTGAGGAAATACGAGCTTCAAATGCCAGTAGAACTTGTTCTCCCTGAAAACAAAAAGAATATTCTTAGTCTTAGTTGGTAACAACTATCATTTTTTTTTCTGTGATAAAGCTTGGTAACCTAGAGCATAGGTGCAGGAGAAAATACACAGTTAAGATTCTGAATGGCTTCAAAGAGTAAAAGGGGCATGCAGAAAAGGTGAGATGTCCTTTAAAGATGAAATGCTCCCACATCCTGCTAAATTTCAAATCCTCATGGAATGAAAATCTGTTCCTTACAAATATAATATCACCAATTAACTGATCAACAGTATTTCACATTTTAAAAGTGAGTATATTCCAGCTGCCCTTCATTTCAGAAAAGGAAACTGCTTTTTGGCATATCACCCAGGACAGGTTACCAAACCTCTACAACAATAATAGCCAGAGTCCCAGGTGAGGCTGGGTCCTACAGAACACAGGGGACTCAACCTTTTCCAGCAATGATGGCCTCAACAGAAAATGTATCATGGCCAGGGAAGGAAGCTGTCTACTGGCATAACATGGATAAGAGAAGTTAGAAAGAACACTTGACAGAAAGACTGTAAAACTTCTGGTAGAGACAAAGTGATGTCACATTCTTTTCTTCTGTGTATCAGTTGTTATTTTTAAGACCCACCTTCCCTTTCCAGCTAGCATAAGTAATACCTGAGAACAGAAGCTACTGAAGCACAGCTTGAGAGCAGTATTATCTTAGGCAGTATTTCTAGAGAATACTTTGCTACATCAGGCAGTCTCCATTTGCCTTTTTGCTCATTTGCAGAAAATCTGCAGTAGCTTTTCTGAAAGAATTCCCTAAGAGAAAGCACAATCTAAAAGGTAGGTTCCTGGCCTTTTGCTCTGGTTCAGAAATTCACACTCATGACAAAGAGCAAAGATTTAGAAATTGGAGCTCAAACACCTGTGAAGCACAGGGATATCTAATGGTGTCTTTTTTTAAACTAATTTTTAAAACATTATTATGATGAATCATTGCATCCAGGATAATCACCCTCAGTTATGCAAAGATTCTGGTCTGCCATAAAAAGTAAACACGGTGTTGTTCCAACATGTTGTTTAATTTGTTTATCAGGCAAATGAAACATTACCCAGCAGGTTCTAGCTCGCTGCAGAGAGAAGTGTATGTGCACCTACCAGCAAAACAGTAAACTTAGCTGCTAAAATCAATTAACTGTGATACCAATTTTTAAATGCAAGTCCTTTTTTATGAAGTGAGCTTATCAAATAAGTAATACCCTAACCTAGTTGTTCCTAGGAGGAAAGTGAGCTTTACAACTGAACTACACTTTCTAGAGTATAAGTAAAATCAGCTGCATTAGTATTTACCAAAAAAAGAGCAAGCAGGAACCCCCAGCTCTAAGAAAATAATAATTAGAATAAAACCAATTAATGAAGTCCAGGGTCCCCAAAGCAATATGTGCCTCAGCAGAGTTGTGCAGCATGTCTTGTAATTCCTCCCTTCCTTCTGCTCATGTTTGTTAAAGTAGAGAATGAGAATGTGGACTTAGAGAACATCAGGTCTGGAAGAGGTAAGAACGCTGTACAGCCAGAGATGGAGGGTAACGCAGAAGACATTATGAATCATATAGCATATATATAATCAGAAACTAACATAGTATTTGGGCCCATGAATTTTATGCTCTTTTGCATATTGGTATGACAGTCTTAAATTACCAAACTGCAAAATGCTTTGAAATAACTCAAAACCATTGAGTGGAATTTTGGGAGTTTTTTGCAAGGTAAGTAAAACAAGGTTTTGCAATTCTTATCTTGACAGCTGAAGGAAGCACCAACGTTACCATAAACACAGAGCAAACTGGAATATCCCTAAGGTTATGTAACCACTTCAGTTCCCTTGTGATTAACAAGATTGTGATTCCTCTCAAACGTGTTAATATCTGCCATTTAACAAGGAATGGTGTTATTTCAAAGCACTTTCCCAGGGAGACTAGTAAAAGTTAGTAAGCTTTAGGCATAGAAATAGGGTCACCAACATTACCTGAAGGAAACTATGATGATGGGCACATTTATTGAAATGTTTACAAAGACTGTTCAGATGAGGGTTTTGTTCTATGTTATTAACTAACATGAGACTTGGTAGCATGTTTTCATTTAACTCACCATCTTCCACAGTTTTTTCAAACAGGCCATGTTCATCTATTCTAAGTGACCCTTTCTGTGACACTTTGATCTTTAAATCGAGACAGCTAAAGCATGAGAGAGACAAACCATGACACAGCTCACAGAAACATGTACGTTGTCCAAAGGACTGTCTCTAATACAGGCACTTGAAAAAAAAATATTCCAAAAAGAACTAGCAATCTGCTACCTGTTGCTAGGAACACTCTACATGTGTCTGTAAACGGCTGTCACACAGCACATCCTCCTTCCACATGCAAGACTGATTCCCTGTGGGCTCACTGAGGCAAACTCAGTTCATCACTGCAGCTGTAAAATCAGCTTAGAGGATTCTTCTCAGACTTCCGCCCTCCCTCCCCCTTCCAGGCACAATCTAGTCTATGGAATAGTGCACAGAAAGTGCTGTGAATCAGGGAAGCTGAACTTAAAAAGCTCATTTCTCATAAAAAAAATTCCACTTTGATAAAACAGAAACGTTGATTTTTATCTCAGCAAACTAATACCATAACTGGCAATTAATGATTTAATCTCCCTTCAAAGTACTCTTGCCTGACAGTAAATGGCAAGCAGAAAGAGGTAAGAAAGTTTAAGAACAGGATAGAAGAAGGCAAGAAAAAAAGAAGCTTGGAACAGGAATAGCCTCATACTCTTCACTGTATAATGAAGTCTTGAACCTGCTGGGTGCCTGTTGTTGAAGTGAAGCCTCCCTCACCATCACTGATGTGTGCCCAGAGAACTCGATGTCAGCTGCAGATGCTACCAAGGCTGCTTCACAACAAGTTCTGATCAAAGTTAGATATCCTGGTTCCAGATCTGACTGACTTTATTTTCCATTATGGCTCGTATTTTCTTCAGATACAACAGACATGTAGTATGTTCATTTTCTAAATGAAAATGCCTAATTGAATAAGTCATCTGCATTTGAGTAACAGCTCACTCCATGAAGCATTCCATGCCAGTCTGCTGCCATGGGATGCCCCTCCAATGGTGCCCTGGTTTTTTGGACACCAAGGTACTGACCTTAAAACTACCAAACAGCAGAGATCTGGGTGAAGCACAAGCACATCAGTGATGGCAGTAGAAGCAGCACTGTAGCCCATCCCTGCACTGCCTGGTTTCATCTCGTGTTCTGGCTACTTCAGAAGCATGGAAATGGATCACAGGGAAAAGGGGAGCCAAGCATCCCTCTCCCTGTGTGAGATGTAGATGCAAAATACATTCAGAACTGCACAGGTTGTTTCACAACTACATTTTACAAAAAGTGACTATCTACCTTTCATTTCTCCTAAAACTTCCTAAAACTTCCTTGGCCATCAACCGTAGTTCCCCCAGAACTTTTTCACAGCAACAATGGAAACATTTTTACTTCTGATGTTACAAAGCAGCAGTATACACAAAGTGGCTGTCTCCTCCAGCTGGCTCTCAGAACAACTGCAAAAATTTTCACCACCTTTACATTTACAGCAGTACCTAAGAAGATGCTCAAAAAACTGTGATTGTAGACAGTACAGCTGCTGGGAATTAAATGACTGATCTAAGAAGGATTCTGGACTTGGACATACCTGTTAAATGCCTTGGCACATTTCTAGAAGTGTCTAATATTTATGCATTTCTTTAAAAATATATTAAATATCTCATAAAGCTCACTTTCCTTACCTAGGCTTCATCTAAGCATTTCCTCTCAGTTTTGTCTAGAATGCAGAATTGTTATAAACATGTTTTTAAATGTGTGCGTATATATATGCAAATTAAAATATTGACAAAAATTCCAAATTCATCATATCATAAGATATCAACTGCAGTTCTGCCTCTACAGAAGTATTTCACTGGCAGCCTGTCAAAGATAGTGATTCACTGATGATTCTGTTTCAATTTAGCAACTAGTATTCTTAAAATATTAGTATACAGGATATCTTACGTCAAAGTGCAAATACTGTAGTATTTCCTGTCTCCTTAATTTTGAATTCATAAAAGTGATTAAAAGGACATGAAGTTTAATGATAGACCAGTTATCCTTTCATCTGACAATACCCAGTACTCTGTCAGAGTGCACTGAAGTTTAACTGAAGTACTGGGCATTCAGCTTGTATAGGTTGGGATAATATTGAGTTCCTTTAGCAACTTAACTTTCTTCTTCGTGGGTCCAAGGAGGCAAGCAAATCTATGTACTAAGTAATAACTAAATTCAAGTTTGACAGCTCCAGCAGTGTAATTATTAAGTCAAAACCCAGATCAGAAAACTCCTTGCTATGTTCTCAAAATCAACATTTCAAATAATAATTGTAATTATCTCTACCTATCTAAGGATTAGAGCTGACACTTTAGAACTTTCAGTTCTGTACCTCAAAGTCTAACAATAATGATCTCCTAAATTATGCTAGTCCCAAATCTCCACACTGTATTTTTTTCTCACAATTAAATTGAAGAGGTGAGTCAATCTAAGAACTTCCTCCCCCTCCCACACGTATCCCTCTGACCAAATGCTCCCAGGCTGCAAGCATGCCTGCTACAAGAGAGGTTTGTAGACCTCTGGCCCCTCTTGGTGGGGAGGAGAGGTAAAAAGGATTTGGTCTGGGAGATAGGCTGTGAACAGAGTGCGGAGGAAGCTGGCTGGAGATGTCTATGAGAGTGCAAGCAGCAGGGAGGGCTGGTGTAGGGCAGCACAAGCTGCAGAACTCGGGGAACTGCACTGCCCGTTGCAGTGTCTCACTACATCATCTCCTGCCGGGGAACAGGAGCCATGGACTTGCAAGCTCATTCCCCTCTTCCTGTTTGACCTGCTGGCTGGAGCTTCCCAGTTGGTGCTCCTGCCCTTGGTTTCAGCCTGGCCTCACCCTTCACCCTTTTCCCAGAGGCTTCCTATCCCGGCAATTCACTCCATCAACTCCATGGAAGAATGTATCCAGTGGGCAACTCTCAGCTGCATTGAAAATAAGGGCACCACAGGAAATGTAGGGTGAAGCAGCACTTTAAAAATAATTTATGAATAAGAAGTCAGATGCACCATGAGTTCACAGTCTGGACTCAGACACTACTTTCTAATGACCCTCCATTACCTAGATATTCAATATTACACATTAGTCTAACCCGTGTGTTGCCCAGCATTGGCACGTATGCTTCCACAACATGGGATTTAGCAAACAAACTCATGGAATCCAGGAAGTGAAGAGTCTGGCTAACACATCAAAACAACACTGATGTGTCCTCCAGTGCTGGCACAGGCAGGGGATGACACAAGAATACATCTTGTACTTCCTAGTTCTGGACTACTCTCATTCCTGCCTCGTACTGCCCAACAGCTTGGCTCGCAGGGAGAGTGTCAGGAGGACATGGGAGAAGCCTGCTCTCAGTTTTCCATGCTCAACAGATGTTGAGCAGCTTCCAGCCTCCACCCTCTGGAGCAATCTGTCTGCAAATCTAACTGACAAACAGCATGAGAAGGGGCTCACATCTACAGAAGAGGGCCACACCAGACCCTGAGCACTGTCAGGTGCTAAGCTCATATAATGGATACATGACTATTTGCACAGCTTTACCTCGTTTCAATGTGATAGTCAACAAAATGTTATGGGTGTCATGAAGTCCTGTGACACAGGTGCTAAATGCCTGATAATCACTGGTTTGACCAAACTCGATTCCTTAGAACCAATTTAAAGAGAGTGGGCAGAACATGCCAATTAAAAAGACAAACCAAACAATCAAAAAACCAAAAAACAAATCCCCAAAACCTGGTGTTAATTTTTAATTTGCATCACTGAATTCAATCATTCCATTGCTGTGTGAATAACAGGAGCAGCATAGAGAGGAAATGCATCCTCTGTGTAATAATCACTGAGCATATTCCATACCTTTGGACAGCATTTGCAAGAAAGGACAGTGATCTCCTATGCTCTTCAGAACAGAGGACGTTACCAAGTCCTTTCTGGTGGGATGTAAAAGTTACAGAGAAGCTACCATTCCACAGCAACAACAAAAGTTCTCCAAGGACTTTATGAATGACACCAACCAGTAAGGCATTTTACCAGAAAGCCTGTGAAATATTTCCATGCCTATTTGCCAAGAAGTCACCTTCCTTGCCCCATTCTTATTTGTCCTCAACACAAGCTACACTTCTGTGTGTACCCAAAAAAGCTTTCTAGAGGAAAAAGAAAATAGCACATGAAGCCAAATGTCCGTCAGTACAGCACTGTACCATGCCCAGGATCTTCCCAACTGTGTCAAACCTGCCTAGGTCTGTGTCTCTTCTGTTCTCTTACCAACTGACCCCAACATTCCTGGGCTCCCTGCAGTTGCTCTTGAGGGCTGCTCCTTACTCTGTACCTGTTAAGTGTGTTTATGTTATTTTATCTGTAACACTGAAGAAATTCCCCATTAAAGTGAAACTCAGCTCTAAGCCCGAGGTACTTTTTCCAGTATGAGACTAGTAAAAGGGATCTGTATAAGGTAGAGTGTGCAGCCAAAGACAGGAAAGTCAGTGCAGAGGGAGACAACCTCTACAAAGTCTGGGACAGGCCTGGTCTCCTCTGAGAGGAGACCTATAAATCTGAGGCAGAGGGAGGAGAAAATACCTCAGATAGCCTTTCTTTCCATTGGTTCAGTCTGGGTTTTCTCTAACAGAACTGGTAAAATATGTAACTTTAAAAGGTTACACTTCTACATCTATTTGATGCCTAAGGTTCTGTAAAATCTACAAAACCAAACCCACCTGTGTCTTTCCCTAGAGCAGCCTCAACGACCCAGGTGGGTGTGTTGAGCAGTTTCCAGGTGGGTTATTACTCTGTCAGAGACAGACCTCTGGTGGCCAGCCAGAGATCGGCACCGTGGAGTGCACAGCTCCCGGAACAGAGGGAAAAGGCATCCTGAAAACACAAACTGGCACCAAAACTGAGACCACGAACAAAACAAGTCAAAGAGCCATCATGGGCATATAAGCCATCAGGGATGTCACTGCTGTGAGATGCTGAGAAGGCATTTTTATTTGACCCCAGTATACCACTGAGCTTAACTGTAGACCTGATTCCTGTCACAATGAAATACTTCGTAGTTTCTTTCATTTTCACTGTGAAAATATTTTAAAATACAATCTCTGTATATTAGAGAAAAAACACAGCATGGATAAAGGAAGAAATATTTAAATTTTCCTTAGCCTTCTTCCTGAATTTGTATCTGTCTGCACTTGTCTCTCTAAGCTGCACTGCATCAAACATTCCCTCCCCCAGCACAGCAACTCCCATCACAGAATGCAACTTGGGTACTGAAGCACCTCTTCAGGTTTGAAGTCAGCCGTTCCAGAGACAGGGATTTGTGCAAGCTTTCTACATCAATCAATCCTCTATCATAAAAACTCCAAAGAAGCTTTTTCCTTTTCCAGCAAAACCCCAAAGTGTTAATTAAAAGAAAAGAGCACAACAGCACTGATTCTTTGTTCTGTTACCCAGTGTTAGCATTTTGCAAAATAAAGCATGAATTATGTAAGCTCTTAAACCGAGCCCAAAGAACCAAAAGAAAATGAAAACGTAAAGCATGAAATATTAAACAGTTCTGCAAAACAAGGTGCATCTAACAGATTTCAAAGCAAGCATATTGGTACGAAGTCAAATCCTCATCATTATATGCTCAAAATATTGCTGACTGTAACCAACTGAAGACTCACACGGAATTGAAGGTGGTAGAATTTTCTCTTCTTTTTGTAAATCCAATAGGCAGTGTTTTTAGCTCAATGTTACACCCTCGAGCTTTGTTCCTCAAGCAGTATAACTAGAAAAAAATAAAAACATTTTTTAAAAAATTGAATTTATAAACCCCCTGAAAATTAAACAATAAAAAGCTGACAGGAATTATGAGAATATTATAGAAAATGCCACATTTAATGAAATACTCTAAATTTTTAAAAAAACATCCTGAATGAAAAAAATTAACTATACCTAGCAACTCTCTTAAACATTTTTGTAAATCTCTCTTTACATTTTGTAAATCAATACTACTGCTGCATAAACCTAGAGACTTTTGATTTCTGGCTCTAAAATTCAGGGTCATTCATATCTTCATAAGAGATGTACCAGCTCTGGAATCTGAACTGGGACTACCTCAATGGGCATTCAAAGGTAGCCAACCCTAATTCCAACAGAGCAAAAGGAGAATCAAAAACTTACAAGCCTCTTTGTTGCTGGACTATGGACAATACAATGTCGAGCAGCAGCATCAGCTGTCCTTCCTACATCTTCCAGGAAACGATAATCTGAAGGTTAAATAGAACAAAGAAAAATGTAGTGCCAGTCCAGTAAAACCAGGGAGTTTTAGAACACACACAGTATGTCCTTACCACTCAGAAGGTTCAAGTCAGTAAATTCATTTACAGAGACAAATGCTGTTTTATCCCTGACTCCGTTACAGCTCAGTGCAAGCTTATGTTTCTTTACGCACAACAGGCTGAAATGACAAAAAGAGGAATGAACATGCTCAGCACATGAATGGGGGAAATAATCAAAACTATTTAGTTCAGATAACAGATACCTGCACGAATATTTCATGCATCGAGGACATCTGTATTTAGCTTCTTCTTTGCTACAGGTCTCACACCTGAAGGAAGTAAAAAACACTTCTCAATAAGGGAGCATTTTTGCACCTGACTGGCCTATGGAAGTTCCTGCTTAAAACCAGGCACTAGGCCACCCATCAGTATCTTCAGAAAAAGCTATTTTAAGTGCACCTTGAAAGGAGAGAGAGAGAAAATACTAATATCCTGGATGAGGAAAGGTGGCAGACAAAACAATACAAATATGGGGAGTATCTCCAAACACACACACATTAAAACACTGTAGATGCTTGAACGAAAAAAACCTCACAGGCTAACTGAAGAGCTGGAAACAGAGCAGCAAGCCTTTATCAGTTCATGCGTTGTGGCCCGTGCTTTCTCCTTTTGCATCACCTGTACTGTGCACTATACCAGGCTGGCTTATAATACTCCCAGCTTTAGGCACATGGAAAATAAGTTTCATGGATTCACACAAAACCCTGAACAATGCATCCCATTTTCACTAGAAGAAAAAGAGCATGACAACACTGTCAGCCAAACAACTTCTGGCTCTCAGCAGGGCAAACTCCAAAGTCAGGGAACCTTTCAGGCACAATATATAAGACTTATCGTTTTAATTAATAAATATCAGTGATAAACTACATTCCTCTACAAATATGACCATATGTTTTTAACTAAGCTATCAAAACAGCTGTTTCTCCCACTCTTAAGAAAAAGATCTTCCATTTGTCAACTGAAATAATCATCACTCTTACTTTAAATCTGACAAACAGAAGAGAGAAATAACAGTTCCCCCACTTCAGTAAAGTTTCCGAGAATACACAAACGCACCATTTTCAACTCCTAGGGGATAACCCAGCTCTAACCCATTTCTCTTCCCCTCCCCACCACGTGCTCGCTGTTTGCTAGCAGCGAGGGCCTGAAGGACAAGCCCAGCAATCCCAACGCCTGACGAGCTCTGTGAATTAGCAGCACCGGGCAAAAGGGCTTCAAACACTGCGAACCAGAAACGGGGAGTTATTCTGAACAGGGACTCCCCTTCCCTGCTCTGCAGGACCTCAGCAGCGCCCGCTGCCCCCGCCGCTCCAGGGAGGCTCTGCCCCGGGCGGAGGCAGCGCGCAGCCCCAGCTCGGTCGGGCCTCACCCGCGCGGGAGCAGCGCGGGGGCTGCAGGCACAGGGCCACCCGCCGAGCCCGGGGAAGGCGCTCCCGAAGCCCGTGCCGCCGCTGCCGCCGCCGCGCCCTACCTGTGCAGGGACATCTTCCCGCCGCCCGCTGCCCGCCCGGGCCCGTCCCGCTCCGCCATGGCCGCGCCGCGGGGCCTCACGGGGCACGCGCGGCCTCTGCTGCGCCGCCTGGCGGCCGCGAGCCCCAGCGCAGCCGCACGGGGCGGCCCCGGACCCGCCGCGCTGGGGCCCGCGGGGCTCCGGGACCTGCGGGGCTCCGGGACCCGCCGCGCTGGGGCCCGCGGGGCTCCGGGACCCGCCGTGCTGGGGCCCGCGGGGCTCCGGGACCCGCCGTGCTGGGGCTCGCGGGGCTCCGGGACCTGCGGGGCTTCGGGACCCGCCGCGCTGGGGCCCGCGGGGCTCCGGGACCCGCCGGGCTCCGGGGCCGGTGTTCCAGCCAGGGAAGCTTTCCAGAGCCCGGAGGAGGCTTCCCGAGCCGCGCTCCTCGCCGCACACCAGCCCGCTGCCGCTGCCCAGCCAGGTGACGCCGGCATCCCTCCTTAGCTGTCCGTGTCCCGCTGCACCGCTGTCTGCGTGGGATGTGCATTTCTGCCTCAACTACGGAAATGCACATCCGAGCAGCCTTATAGGACTTTAAACTCCTCGCTTTGAAAAGAGATATTTTCTGAAATTAAGAACTCCCAAAAACAGGGCAATGAGACGAATAAAAATATACATGAAGCAGACGGTTTTTAAAAATTTATAATCTTAGAAAATACCCCCAACATTTGCCAAAATATCACCTCCAAAGCCAAACTCCGAGCAAATGTCAAATCATGATGTCAGTGTATTGATCTTGAAAATATAAAAAGTGAGACATTTTCTTATCCTTCTTTAATCTTGCTTTGTTTCTGGTTTTATCAGATTTTTCTCAAAGTGGTCAAAAATGATGCTTTGCCACAAAATGTAAGATGGGATGTGCACATACATTACTTTGTAAAAGCAAACATTGTCCCTCTGGCAGCATTCGATGGCAGAGAGCATATGCTTTTCCCCTTGGGAAGAGAAACACTGCCACCTAAGGAAAGTGCCCTTCTAGAGGATTTTCATCATTTCTAAGAATGATCTATACAAAATGAAATAGAATAGTAAAAGACAAAGAGATAGCTTGGAAGCTTATTTTATTATACTTTGGTGGTGTGGTTTACTGCAGATGAAGACAGACAGGTTGTTTGAACACTCCCGGGCTCCCTCAAATACAGTTCGGTATCACCTTGCTGTGTACTGCTGAGCACACTTTGAATTGATAATAGATAGAGGCATATCAATATAAAGAGTGCTTTTCCTAATGGTAAAACTGTTCTTTTTTACTAACAAAAAAATTCACTGAACATTTTAGGCTTAATTTTAAAAACCCAAAATGAGCTAATAAATTTTGCAAAAAAATGGAATTTCTAAGAGGATGAAATGCTGATTATAATTTAACAGTAGCCATTCAGAAGACACACTATAGTAGATCTTTTCAGAAGTTACAAAATATATACAGAATATATCATCTTAAGATGGCTTTGGCATTAGCAATGTTAACTGAAATACAGAATTTAAAAGTCAAAACTACTTTAGGTAGTTCTTCTTACAACAATTTTCACAATGGCTGTAACGGAAACTGTTCTGACTATATGCATCATATACAATATGCTGTCTTATACACCATTTCCAAAATAGTACACAAAAATATTTTAAACAAGAAATCCACATAAATAATGTTTTCAATTACGTGAAGTATGTGACCAACGGTTTAAAATAAGTACCTTCACAACAGAAACATATCCTGATGTAACCAGCACATACAGTCTGAAAGATAAAAAGGACTCAAATAATCTCTGCTAAGGCCACAAGCACCCTGTGTTATGAAGAGCACCAAGGCAACATGGACAGGAAACACAAAGAGGTAGTGTGCCATCTGTTCAGATGTGTGTGTCCACGAAGGACTGGAATAAAGAACGGTTAAGAAAAGAAGACTTATTGTACTGTGGCATGATACACTTTTCATATAAAAGCTATTGCACATTTAGGAGCATTAGCAGGTATTGCTCCTCAGTATCATACGTCTCCAGCTTTCCTCAGGATGGTTTTTGTGCAGTGCTGTTAAAAAGGTTGCTAAGAACACTTGATGTCCTGAAAAACTCCATGTTCAGATATTCCATTCCAGAGAATTATGCAAGAAAGCACCAAGAAATTTATTCTTAAATACTTTAAGAAAATTGCTTTAATATTTTCTTTCTTTCTTTTATTTTTTCAATGTCATTTCTCCTTAGGAGGAAGTCTCTTTCTTCCTGAGGTTCTTTAACCAACAACACTTGAAATGATTCTTCAGTTTCCTAGTAATTTTGCCTGCAATGGATCACTACTTTTGTATTCAATCTGTGCAGCAACTCCATGTTGATGCAACAAGAAACCTAGGACAGAAATCTTAAAGGAAGCAAACGGAGCCACTTTCTATGAAGTGCTGCTGGCCTGGTTTGAGGTGAGGAAGTGCATTAACTTGAACAACTGGAAGCTGATTCGTGTCCTGAGTGTGAAAAAAGAACTGTGTCTTATGCCAGCTGCCATCTTCAATCTGAAACACACAGGAGAAGCATATCAGAGTCGTATAAAAGATGAGCCTCAAAACACAAATGAAAATTGTGCTTACAGAGTGAAAGGGAAGTAGTTGGCAGAAACATTTATTCTCTCAGCAGTTCCTAAAGAAACTGTGTAATTTAACAAATGCCATTTCTGAAGCCTGAATTTTCATTTTGAGGGTAACTGTTTGTAAATTTTCCTGGAGGACCTCGCTATTTCTGTGCTGATGTCTCTGCAGTGTCTTTGTACAGTCTCAAAACACACGAGACACAATGCAAACAGCAAGTATAGACACCCTGTGTCACTGCAATTGCTTTTACCCTTGAAGAAATTATGAATTCAGTACCTAAAGGCTGGCATATGCAGAGCTATGAAAAGAAGCAAGCTTTAAGGGATATGAATCTAAATGATTGTCATTTATTTGCAGAATGTTAGCAATGTCTAAACAGTACCTCTGTCCTCCCTTTGATAATGTGATGCTAAAAGGTATTTACCATGCATTCATCCAGAAGCACTTTAGGTTCCAGGAGAGTATTTGCTTTAAATATTTGACCATTCCATCCTTTAAAGGTAACTGATGTCTTCTGGCCCCCTGCTGTAGTTAATGCCCACATGGGTGTGTTTAGACAATGGACTGTGATGCTGTGGGTTGCTTCTGAGCTCAGTAAATGAAGGAAGTTCATCTGCACTTTTCCAACACCGAACTCCAGCTGAATTCCAAGAGAAAAGCATTGTTAGACTTACAGCTGGACTGTGCTGAATGGCTCAGCAACACAAAGTGCCATGGATGGGAGCATGTATACATGTTTATATACATCAGGGTCAATGCCAAAGAGCACAGTCTGCATTCCTCAGGGAGATGTTAGGTCCTATTACAGTCATTACTATAAACAGAAGCTTTCCTAGGACATTTTCAAAGCTTAAATATAAACATTTGCTGACACTTACAACACTGCTGAAGAACAGCTGGTCAGAAAACAGTATTTTTAAATAAGGAAACTGAAACAAATGCTTTTGTGATTCAAACAAAGATATTATCAGCAGCAGTGTTTTAACTGCAGCCACATCACTCTGCTGTTTAGTCTTCTTGGACCACAGGTTCTGGCAATACTGATAGTCCATTACAAATTCATAATTTCATAAGTGTATTTTGATTTTAGACAGAAAATATAGTAACTCATTATACAAGAAGAATTTCTCCAAGACTATTCCATATTCAGGGATCTTCCATATGCAGGAATGAATATGTGAACTTCACAGTATTTCTGAAGCTCTTCAGTGACTACAGTGTTTAACAGAACTTCACACTTAATTTATATTCCCAAGAGTTCAAGAGCTAGATGTAAAGGGGAGCATGAACTAATGATGTACAGAAAACTAGTCCCTCCCTAATGGCCTTTAAAAGTTCCTAAGTGTTGGAAAGCAGTAATAATTTTCATTCTTTCTATTGTAACAACCTCAGCATCTCTATGCTTAGGTGTCCTGAGTGATAAGATACTAATGTAGCTTGGAAGTATTTCAGACTTATTTTTATGCCTTGTAAAAGAAAGTATAAAGCAAAACAAAATAATTCTATCAGCAGAGATAGATTCTCACACAGTGAGAATTACTAACATATGTAGTCTCCAGAAAATCTGTAACTTCTGTACCAGAATAGATAAGGTCCTTCCACAAAGATGCACATTAATGCCCCCCAGAAATCTAACTCTTTTTAATGAGTTGTGTAAAGAAACATGCATTTGTTTAGAGTTCAAGCACAGACACAGTGTCTCTAGAAGCAATGCATACCTTTGTCACAGACAGTGGTGTTAAACATGTCTGACCACCTGCAGTGAAGTTGCAGAAAACTTCAATGGCATCAGAAGGACATCCAATATTTGGGTCAATCCAGTATTTTCCTATTAGTATATAATTCCAGACAGAAAATAAAACCAAAATATAATTACTACGAATTTGCTAAAACATTCATACTTGGCAAATATTACATATATTATCACTATACCTTCACAGGGAAATGAAAAGAATATGAAAATGTTTTCACTATTAAAATTATATTAATAACAGATACTGAGAAAAATTACCATAATAAACCACTTCTGACTACAATGACACTGACAGCTTTAAATAGGAGGGGTTTTTTATTTGAAATATTGATTCAGGAACTTCTGAGATACAATGACTGTCAGTGGTCATGTATGTGGTACCCAATTTTCTAATTAGGAATCTAGAATCCTGCAAGATGAACTATAAATATTTGGAAAACTTCAAATCACAAAATTGCATTCAGTTTCAAATTTTCTGGATACATCTGTTTACTGATAGATATTATCTGTCTAATATTTATATATTAGATAGTTACACACTTCTACCTTAAAAATTCAGAAATTTTATCTTAAAGATGAAATAAATCTATTTGTGACAGGCACACCGCAAGAGAATACAATAAAAAAGAATAAAAACATTAAATCGATCAGATCAGAATTTTAATGTAGAAAGCAACATTTGGAAGCAGCACCTTTCAAAGGTACTTGAGTGCAAGTGGGCACTTACCATCTGCCACTTTAGGCTCACAATGGAGCAAATCCCTGCAGATGCGTGCTGGGTTATCCCGTGTGCCAAGAGGGTTCTTGATGCTGTGCAGTAAATTGCTAAGGTAGTGGAGCGTTTTGAATATCTCTGTACTCTGATCTAGTAAAGTTACTTCAGTATTCTGGTATTTCTGCCAAGGGCCATTAGCAAATGTGTTACCACAAAGAAGTGTCACAACAACAGTATATGCAATAAGAGTCAAATGGCCATTGAATAGCCAGCCAGAATCCAAGTGTTTATATGAATGCAATCAGCCACGTAAAACAACGTAAGGTTACATATCCCAATAAACAAATTAGGACATTTGATTAAAATTGACAGAGCAGTGACGTTAAGGAAGGTTTAGGTCATGCAAATTTGTCATTATGATCTATTGACATGAAAATATGAATACAAGGAGAAAAAGGAAAAATTGGTGCATTTTTAAAGTAAATTTAGAGGTTTCAGATTTGAAATAGTGACATTTACTCTCAGGCTAAACTTAAAAAATATATGCACATTTATTTGACTTCACCCACATAAGGGATTTTCATGCAACCAATGCAGCCCGACACCTATATGTTGATTTTTATTTTTTTTTAATCAAACCCTAAGTGCTGCTATTGTTATCTGTGTCCGAACAGATACAGTCCCCTATGTGTGATAGTCAGTAAATTCTCACTACTACCAATCATCACAAAAGGTAGAAGTCTTACTGCTTGTCTTAATTTCATTTCAACTCTATCCTGTAAATCCTAGCACATTTCATTACATCCTATAATTACTTGCTATCCATTATTAATTTAAACTAAGTCTTTGAAAAGAAACCCTGTTATGCCCTTAAAAAATAAAATTATAATTGCATTCCCTGTATGATAATGTAAATACATTTAAATATATACCTCCATCTGCAAGGCAGCATTTGACTCAAACAAAGCTTGAACAGCAGCATTGAGATCCACATGTTTCTAAAAAACAGGTATTTCAGAATATAAAAAGATTAACAAGAATATACAAAAGCACAGGTGGTAAATTCTTTGAACAGTGGAACAGGGAGTACATTTGAAGAGGATCCTGTTATTTTCCCTTTCAATAAAGCACTGGTTAGGTAGCTTAGGGCTGTTACAGAATTTACCCTTGGTCCTGGTGGTCCAGGTGGTCCCTGGAAAATGGGAAAAACCAGATATTAGGGGTGCTTCACATCTTTATATAGTGCAATCAAAACGGAAAAATACAAGCACAGTTTTTTATGCACTTACAGGTGGCCCAGGCTGGCCCTGCTGTCCCTGAGGCCCCTAGAAGAAATGGAGATACAATGCAATGGTTATACATTGAAATCTCTGGGTTTTCATTTATGTATTTATTAAATCACAAACATGTCCTAGTGTGTATAAGGAAGAAGGTGTGATATCAGCTGTGATAAATTGTGGATTATTAGTTACTATTGTTAAAGCACCTTGCTCCATTTACATATGAATATTGATGCTGGAGTTCCTGTGTTGTCTGGTTCCTTGTTTCTCCAATTACTTCTGATATGAAGGGAACATTAAAGGTAATAGAAAGTATTAATATATGATGTGCTATACATTGTGCCCGTGTTATATGTCTGCTGAGAAGATAACTAGAAGGGGTAAATAAGCACAAGAACATTGAAAATAATGTTATCAGTAACTGCAAAAAACTAATTGATCCACTTTAATCCATGAGCATGTGCCAGGCTTTTATCAGTTTAATTTTTCAGCAGTGTCAATTCTCAGCCAGAATATGTTATATTCATTGTTTTACAGTGATATGGCAGACTTCCTCTTTATTCAAGAAGTTATGCCCTCATTTAGTGTGTAGGATGATTGCAGAGGAGAGGAGGAACTGCTTTTCCCTAGCTTACAGTGCCTACAGTGCAGGTAAATCTGAGTTTTAGGCTACCTTAGGATTGAACTTTTCCAATACAATAAACCCATCTGAATCATTCTTTCAGCTATTTATTCAACTATTCACATTGAGCTGGAATGGTTGAGGTCATTTATTAATATGCAGTGACACTTGTGTCTCTGTTAGATTCTTATCTTCAAGTTCTACATAATCAACACTTCTAGGAGCTATTGTAACAAATAATGGCACAATGATCACAGGGAAAAGAATAGGTGGCAGTGCCTTAAGAAGAGAAAAAGAGAAGGAATGAAAGGCATGGGCTAGATCTGCACCTTAAATTACTAAAACCCTTTCAACAGAGCTAAGTCAATTTAAGCAGAACATTCTTTTGTCAGTGCTGTTTGTACCAATTACTTGAGCACAATAAGCTGTTCCAACAAAGCCCTCATACGTCAGTATGGTCACGCCGGTACAAAATCTCTGCCAAAAGTGAAATAATCTGATGTGACGTGGTCACGCTGACAAATGTTGTGAAACTGATCTAGTCAAATAGGAATTAAGCTGTAAATCACTTGATAAAGTAATAACAAGTGTTTCTGCTGTGAGATTTTACAGCAAGCAAGGTCTGTGTGAGTGTCACTTCATGCTACAACTGCCAAAAGCAGGGGCAGCTGGAAATGGTTAAAGACCAGATTCAATCTAATATTAATTCATGTATATTTAAAAAAAAGGATCTCAAACCAGATAGGAGCAATGTACCTAAGTCACTGAGGCTGCAACTTTATCAGTACTTAGGTCCTGAGGCAGAGCATGTGGCAGTGCCAGGGAATGCATCTGCTGGGGGTTACAGTGACAGCTGCACAAGTGGAGCGTGTCTGCACATCACCTGCCCTGCCTGTGCCCCGGGGCTCAGCTGCTGGAGGATGAAGGATGGGAAAATTGGGGGCCACCATATCAATCCAAGCACCAGCTCTGTGCAAGGCTATGTTGATGGACTGCAAATGGCTTTGAGGGAAGATCCATGTCTTGGATGTGTTCTTTGGAGAATAGAGGAAATTCAAAACTGAAGCAATTTCTGGATGTTTAGGTAGATGATTTTCTGATACTTAACCAAGAAGACCTTAATAAGATAAGGTCTGTGGATTCTAAATATTGTGAGCTTTTCAGCTGATACATCCTGACCCTATTTATTTATGTTTCATCCCCTTACACCCATAGAAGGGACTGGAAGCCATCTTTTAA
Organism: Fringilla coelebs; assembly: GCF_963513975.1. Taxonomy (NCBI): domain Eukaryota; kingdom Metazoa; phylum Chordata; class Aves; order Passeriformes; family Fringillidae; genus Fringilla; species Fringilla coelebs. The sequence continues at coordinate 14,653,603 of NC_140067.1, forward strand.
GTAGATATTTAATGATTAACTTCTTTATAAAAGATGTTATTCATTAATGTTGGCAAAAAAATAGAAGAACAAGTAATTTTAGCATATCTAGTACTAATAGTATGGATATCCCTGTGGTTCTGTGTGTATTGACTAGCTGTCATTACTTTTCTGAGTTTGATTATTGCTCAGCTGGAAATTTTCTTTGAGATCCTATTACTACTAAATATGCATTAAATATTGTTGCTATTCATTATTAGAAAACCGATCCTAGTTTACACAGATTACATTCACTATTTTGGCATAGTTCCTCAGCTGTTGTAAATCAATTGGGTTTCACAGGGCTGTACTGTTGTATGCCAGCTGGGAAGGCTGACTCCACATTTAATTAATCAGGTCAGGTGTTCAGGTGCTGTTAGACTGCTCCAGGACACCTTCACTCTCATGTGAATATATTACTGGCCTGTCTGATCATGCTTGCACAAGTATGTTTAGGATAAAATGAAAGAGAAAGTGTGAAAAAGGATCTTGGGAAACAAATTTGACATTGTAAGGGTATATTTGTTTGTCTTGGTTCAGGACTTGATTATGCAAATACCAAATCAAGGAAAGGTACAAAGTCTTCAACAGTTTGTCCCAACCACTGCTCTCGGATGAATAGATGTCCTTGTTCTGAATGCTGAGATTTAGACATTCCAGTATATTTTTCAGATCACTGAATGCTTCAGTTAATGTTCTATGTTCTTGGCATATGTCACCTTTTAAAGACTCAAGAAGTCTTGGGACAAGAGCAGTTCAAGTTTATAGTGGTTTCTGAGATAGAACTGAATGTTTTAAAAATAAAAACCTGCGCTGTTGCAATGAGTTTGAGGTATTTTGCAAAAGAGGAATGTCATTTGTCTTGATCCACTACTGTCTCCTTGCCAGTAAAACCCATGGGAAAAAAAAAGAGGTAAACAGTGAATGCTATTTGTGAACTACTTTGTGGAATATCACATTTCTTAAATGCATTAAAACTTCAGAGAGCTACAGCAATTATCTTTACAAATCTTTAAAATGTAATATACTGCACAGAGTAGGGATTTTACCAATGTTCTTTCTCTCTGCTGCAGAGCAGAAAAATGAGGCTAAATTACACTTTTCATGAACTAAGTTAATTGCTAAATATTTTACTGGAATGTACAGGATTACTTTTACAAATCTGCTTAACTTAACCTTTGGTCGCATTAGAATTTAAGTGAGAAAAGTGTAATTCCAGTCCATGAAAACAAAAGCAGAGACTAAACCAGTTAGTTTCAGTGTGTTCTTAATTCTTTACTCACTCCATTTTATTGAACAGAAGTTCAAAGGCCAAAATTCCAATCTTTTACTAATGCTGAGAGGCCCTGATTTTACATACAATAGTACATATATTTAACTATGAAAGCATGAACAATCCCAAGGACATTCATATTTTCCAAGAATGTTTAAATTCTTGAGGAGTATATTTTTTAAGAAAGAATGTGTGCTTCACCACTGGCCTCAATAAGAAGACATGATTTTGCATTCCATGTCTTTCTGGGGATAAAAGGATATTTCTTGTAGTAGTGAACTCTGTAACCCTGACAGACTGAAAAATATGACAAAATATACTACAAAAAGGTTAAAATCTATGTGATTCTAGGAAGAATGCCAATATAAATTTTAAAGGTATAAATTAAAGCTCAGAATAGACAGCTGGATGAAAAAAATTTGGTCTCCTTTTTATGTAATAGTAGTTGGAAATAAATCCCTTTCTTGGGGGAAAGTAATGTCACTGTATATGACTTAGAATTAAACATTCTTCTTCTGAAGACAGCCTTACTAGATTAACTCATCATTGTGAATTCAAGAACTTATTTAGGAAATAACTTCTTAAACACCAGCACCAATAATGGAAACAGATGTTTCTTGTTCACCATTCTGGATGGTTTTTTAATGTGTCAGCATTTTCAGCTCTATGCTGTCATAACAATTCTTATGAACAAACAGTAGATAAAGACTGCTAAGATGGATAACAGCAAATTGAGAAAATAGCTTTCCTCTTATTCTGAGATAGCAATTGCCTCAAGAGCATTAGAATCAAAGAGGAGTGTTCTCCAAGACATAGAAAAGAAGCTTCATTCCAAGCTTTAGCTCTTTAAAATGTTTTGAATATTTCAGATCCATTTTTCAAAATTTTATAAGGCAGTTTGATTGAATTTTTGGAGGTGGCCGCTAAAAGGAAAATACAATAAGTGAAACAAATCATTTTTAGTGAGATGGGGTGAAAGGCAGGGTGAGAGAAACAGGAACAAGATCACATCTGCTAGTTACTGGAAAATGAACTAATGATAGAAGGTAACACCATAGTTATCAACTTTGTGTTCATAAACTTGCTCTAAATATGGTAACTTAATGACTTTTCACATAGCCATAATTAGTTGGAGACTTTACTGGCTCTAACACAAATTTAATATTAAATCCAACATTCATGAATGTACAAGGTCTCTTGCTGAAAAAGAGACAGCAAATTCATAACCCATCAGTGCTGCCTGCAGTTCCTACAGCTGGAATGCATTGCATGGACCTGCAGGTCTGGGCTTCTCCTGAGCTTCTCCCTTTCTGGACAAGGAGATCCAGATCTATGAACACGTGTGTTCTGTGAGCCACCAGATCTTTGACAGCAAATGTGACTCAAGATTTTCCTTTTAGATCTGAACATGGACAGATATGAAGTATGCTCCAAACTGCTGTGTGACCAGGGCCCAGCAGCTCACACCCACTGGGCATATCTGCTTTAGTCAACTTGAGCAAGTGGTCACACTTCTAACCCAGGCTACCAGCTTTCCTGGGCAGTGCTCTCCAGGAGCACAACACGACTGCCTGGCATGCAGGGCATGCATGAATACATTCAGCCCAACACAGGAATAGATTTTACACAGCTGAAAGAATGAAAGCACAAAAGTTGTTTCATCTTACCATTTCACCCCTCGTGCCCTTTTCACCTCTTGGTCCCTGTAAGAAAGAGCAGCTGTTAATCTGATATGCTTTCTAGCTTCCTAGGACTGAAATAAGCAGATTAATATCCCTGAGAATTTTACTGCTCACATGAAAAGTCCAGTCTCATCTGTGGAAGTATTTACAGCTCTGGGGGTTTAATTTTCCTGTACTGCTAGAAAATAAAATTAGTTGAAAACATCTTGTGATTCCTATATGTGGAAAGCTGTGTTCTTCAGCTTGTATGTTACTCTCAGTACTTTTAACTATTGTCTGTTGATCAGCTGTATTCTCCACAATTTCATCCACATTCAGCACATCAGAGCTTCACCATCTTTAGAGAACAAAACTCAGTACTCTGTCACTGAAGAAATCCATTCTTCACAGATATGTTTTTACTATGTTATTAGTTCTACTCTCATAACCAGATTAGATACTATTTTTCTGTCTCCATTTTTGGCTGGTTTTGCACTTAAATTATGTTCCCAAGGATGGCAACAATCTTAAAGTTCTTCTCTGGAAAAATTTTGTGTCTTAATGGCTGCATTTCATAACAAGTAGAAGTAATCTTCAGCTAAAATGCTTTCTTGATGATAATGGCAAACATTTATATTCGATATGAAGTCTGTTAAAAGCCTTCATACAAGTGCACACAACTGTGAAGTTTTTCTCCTCAGTGCAATTGAAAAGAATAGAGCAAGACAAAGTACTGATTTTTCCAACAAGTGGAAAGAATTATAGAAGGGATGAATGTCTCTTTTTTCTAATTCACTTGTAAGTATTTGCATTTCTTACTTTGATTGTATATTTACTATTATTATGATTATTTTGATTTTTAGACATTCTCATTTACTCCAAGTCTACTTGATCAGGTACAGGAACCTTCTGGTACAAAGAGTTTCTAAAATCTGCTTTACATGGTTGGGTGGTCTGGAGACATGAGCCACGGGGTTCTCTTACAAAACAAATCTGGCCTGGGTACCATGAATGTGACAAGAGATGGAAACAGGGATGAGGGCAGAGCTGCCCCGGTGCAGGGAGCCTGGGGTGCATTGGAAGCTGTCAGAGAGGCCCCAGGGATGTTTGAGCTGTAACAGGGACCTCATCAGCACCAGGAACAGCCTTACCAGGGCTCACAGGCACTCCCAGGGTGTCTAGAGGGGCACTCTGGACAGTTCAGCCCACAAGAAATGAAAAAGAAACTATATTGCAACTGAGTGTGGATATTCTGTAGATATATCTCAGACCAAAGGCTGAGAAAGGATATCCAGGTGATAATTACTGTGTGCTGTGTTACACCTTGGCTCGCCACTGCCCCTGCACACCTGCTCTCTGCGTGCTGGGCTTGGGCAGGGGGCCATTGCAATTACTTTTCTGTCACTGGTTTTGGTCTTTTTTTTTTTTCTTGTTTATACTATGAATGCTGGAGTCACATACATTAACTTACCAGCATGGCATAACAAGGAAGGTCCTGTTAGTTGCTATTTGCAAACAGAAAAATAAGAAGGTTGCTAGTTGAAAAACGAGATTAAACCAAAGGGTAATGAAATAAACAAATAGTACAAAAGTGAAGGGAAACTTACAGGCCTGCCACTTGGGCCTGCTATGCCTTCTTGACCAACAGGGCCAATATATCCCTGTAAACAAGCAAAGAATTTATTAGTTCACCATGTTTCCAAAATGAAGAACATTCTCATGACATGTCCTGATTTAAAGTTGCTCAGCACACAGACCTGTCAAATATCCAGAAGATCATGGTGGTACTCTCTAAATATTCAGTGCACATTACAACAAAATCAGTAAGGTCAATATTTTAGTAATTTGTAATACTTGTGCTTGGAAAGCGCCCACACATTCTTTAATGTGAAAAGTGATGTGCTAAAACCAGGGGAAACTTAAGTACTCTGATTACAAAAGACCACATATTTATTGAGCTACAACCAACTCTATCTTGAGCTGTTGGACTCTTGTAAGGCTGCCAGTAAGTGCTGCTAAAATGCCACTTTTCAGTTCCATTTCACTTGGAGCAAACTGCTCATGTCCACTCATCATCTCCTACAGGAATGTTTAGAAAAATAAAGTAGCTATTAGAACAGTCCCCTAAAGCTGCTGCTCTGCACCTGGTTGACTGAACAAGTTCAGTGATGGCAAAGGTGGCAGTGAGAGAACATGTTGTAGTGAGGCTTCCCATGATTCAGCCTTTCACACTTGATGCCACACTGGATGCAAAAAAATGCTAAGAACGTTTCCATGGTTTTTGGTGAGTAGCAAAGCAGAATGCCATGAAGAATGAGCTAATGAAGGTTAGGAACATTTTAGATAAAAAGAAAATCTTCATTGAAAAAAGATTACCTTTTAATCAATAATGCCTAAGCACCACTGTGTCTTACTGCAGGCAAAGTTTGATCTCTATTTTCTTTTACTGTAGAACTCAGTTATATAATGAGCAGTTTTGCCAGTGAGAAGAATGTCCAACAGACAAAGAAATACAAAGTCATAAGATTACACTAGGAGATCCACACTTAGTCAGCAGAGCCTGCTTTTTCTTTCAAGATTAAGGGCCCAGCTCTGTTTGTATGTCTGTGTACATGTTGTAACCAGAGCAGTCTTGCATCTAGGCTCAGAAAGGTTTGGGTTCTGGCCTTGTTAATAAGCAAAAGGATTATTTGCTATGTTAAAAACCGTGTACCACTTTCAAACCATCCTAACAATCTCTTTCATGTAGTGAAACACTTACAACTTGGCCTGTTGGACCTTTTGGGCCCAAAATTCCTACGAAGCCAATGTCCCCTGCAGGACCCTGCAAATGCAAAGGAACAGTTTAATCCACCATGGACATTAGCTATCCACCTGTTTCACACTCTTGTAATCAGTGAAAGCAAGATAATTTCTAAGAGCAGTAAGAGTGAAAATATCAAATGCACTGACATAGAATGTTTGTCCTTAGACAGGGAGTACACAGTTCTGCCTACCATGTTCCAACAATCCAGAGATATTGCGAACAAATTAGAGTTAAAGCTGATTAATTCTATGCTTTCATAATGTTCTCACTCTGTAAATAGCTTACAATCTAAGAGAAAAGAACGAGCACATACTTTTGGACCTGGGAATCCTTGAAACCCCATTAAACCTTGATCTCCATCTTCTCCCTGTAATAGGAGCAGGCATCCTTTCCATTAGTGCACGTTGCTAACTCTTGGACTGCTTGTTTTGCATCAAGCCCTGTGGTTACGTACAATCTGTCCTTTCAGCCCAGGGTCTCCTGCTGGCCCCTGGTCACCTGGTGATCCTGGAAGGCCCCGTCTGCCTCGCTTTCCTGGATGACCTAGAAGTCCTCTCTCACCCTGCCAATAAGAAGAAAATATATATTTTAGTACAATTATGGAAGTTACAGATGCAAATAGAGGTTTCCTGTCAGAGGTGTGGAACTTGCTTTCTTCTTAAGAAATATACTTTTTCCATTCATTTTATTTCCCACAGGAAAATGATTAAACATACACCAAAATGCTAATGTGACTTGACTGCTCCTTGAATTGGAAACATAAAAATCATACATGTTGGATCAATTCTAGTATGATATCTCACAGTATAAGCAGTAAAATTCACAAAATTAAATACAGAACAGGCAGGTTAAAAGTGAATTTTAAAAATAATCCTCCGAGCAAGAGACAGTGTACTTGTCAAACTCCCTGCTGTTAGAGTAAAAATCCACATTGATTCAAATGGAAACTAGACAAGTTCCTGCAAGAGAAATCCTCTGAGGACTATCAAATGCACAGAAGATGTCTAGCTCAGGAGGTTATGGAGGTGCAATAAAGGCTGTGAATATACAGATTTCATGCTTATGCTCTTTCCCAGGTTTTACCTTTGTGTTATTTGCCTTGAGTCAGTATGTGCATTATTAATGCTTATTCTGTAATATATGTGGCAACAGTTTCCTCAACTCATCTATTCCTTGCCTTTCTCAGACTGCAGGCACTTCTGAGCAGGAACTACCTCCTACAGCTCATTGTCTAGGCAAAGAAGTAAAATTCAGACTGGAGGCACTGGCAGTAAACACTGCAAATAATGAATACAGTTTATACTAAAGAAAATGATAACAAAGACATTATTTCCAGTAACTGGAGTTCCAGTAAGTTTCCAAGTAACTTAAGGTTTTAAAGAACAGCTTACCAATCAAATCTCACAAAGAAAAAGAGTTTAGATAAAAATCATGATTTTAGATTAAAAAATTCTATTCTAAAAAAAAGAAAATTCTATTCAAAATGAAGAAAATTATCTGTAATTGTTACTTGTTTTCTTGTTTAAAATTGAAATGAGTCTAATTTATATGAGGATATGCTGATATCAGGCACCTGGAACTGCCTGGAAAATGGAGCACACTCAGATTTCTTTCATTCCAAAAGGGCTAAACAAAAACAATTTAAGTCCTGTGATAATTATATACTTATTAGCCCCCAAACCTGACACTTAGGCTTGAAGTTATGGTAATTCTCTACTATTAGATTGCTTAGATGTTTGAATCATCCTGACTGTTCTAGTAGCCACAGAAGTTTAGAAATAAGTCAGGAAACATCTGACCTAAAGCTGGAGTGAATAAATACAAAGTGTTTTGATGGCTTCTGGGAATAGTGTTCAGATGGATGAGATCTCTATTTTCAAACTGCTGTTTATAGAAATGTTGTAAACACAACTTGTAATCTTAGCCTTCAAATAGGACTTGATGTCTTTCACTCACATGATTAACAGCAGTTTGGTGGCTCCACAGCCACCAAATGCAGCAGGAAGAATAAGCAGTATCAGCAAAACTGTAATCAAACAACCAGACCCCATGTGTGTACCCACCTTTAGTCCAGGTGCTCCCATGGGCCCTGGCATGCCTGGCAATCCCTTGGGACCTCGAGCTCCAGGATAACCTGCTAGACCTGGCAAGCCTGAGTTTCCTTGATTGCCCTTAACAAATTGAAAATAATGCTTTACAAGTAGAACAGCCAAGCATGCTTTTTCATTGTATGCTGAAACAGGCAACTTACATAAAATCAGCCAAAACCACTTAATGCTGTCTGTATATATGGACACACAATGATAGTACATCAAAATATATAGAAAGACAATGATCAGCAGATTCATGTGGATTTCTGCTAATAGTCCAAAAGTAAAAGGCTGAAAATTGTTTGAACCTCTCAGTATTCATCTTTCAAGAAGAAATAACTCCACATGAAACAGAATGAGGCTACCTTCCCAAAGAAATATTCAAAATTCAACATGTTTATTTATAATGATCAGGCATGCTGGTAATACTAGTATGCCTGTGTACACACTCTGTAAGGATTCACACACAATAACATTACCAGATGAAGAAGGACCAGAACATTTGTTATGAAATTGTATGAGAGCATCAACCTATCAACAAAAGCAACTATTTTAAATGAAAAAACATGTTAACGAGTACATGGAGTTAAGCCACTTTTGACATGCTACAAAATGGAAATTTGCTACCATACAAATGAATATTTCTGTGGTGTAATTTAATAGAAATCTAAGCATATGTAAATCTTCCCTATTTCCCATGACACTCAGTTAAGCCCTCATAGAAATAAAAAGGTTGTATAAAACACGATTTTTGTATTAAATGTGATTTTTTGGGCTTTTGAATATGGTGATGTGCCTTATAGATTGATGGACTGATAAACTTACATAGCAGAAGTTCTGTCCTTTTTTATTCATTGTGGCAAACATCAATTATAAACCTCTCTTTGTTACAAACTGTAATGGGGTAATGGAGTTGTCTTTACTATGGCTGTATGACATTTTCAGTGGAAAGGCAAAAATGTAAAAATTCTTTGGGGTGATTCTCCTAAATCCAGCTCCAAAGAATTTTAAGAACTTGGAAGAGGTTCATGACCTGAGACTGGAGAAGCTTGAGTAGGGTGCACCTGCCCCCTATGGGTAACTCGTTTAATTTTCTCTTTTTTTCAACCAGATTGGAAATTTATACCTGAAACAACAGTGCCTCATCCAGCACCTTGGCTAATTCCTAACTCCAAATCTAACTCTGTAATCTTTTATGACCAATAATTATTGGTCAATCTGGGGAGAATACTGAGAAATTCATACTGGAAATGAAAATGGTCAGACTTTCAATGATGAGAACTACTCAAGGAATCTTCTCCCCCTCTCTGGAGGGACTAATTGAAGAGCTGTGTCACTGCTCCCAGTGGCAGCAGGTCACCACCTTTGGCCCACTGCAAAGAACAGTCAGACAAAAAACCCATTTCCAAGAATGCTTTTAGATACCTCACATACCTAATACTCTGTTTCACTGGTTTGGGACAAAGCTTCATAATTATTTAGGTGGAGAGGCATAGGTTACAAAGTCAATAAGGAAATGTAGGATTATCTCAGACCCTAAGAGGAAATAGTCTCAGGCTAATTTTCAGGACCAGAATTGTGCAGCCTCTCTAAGAAATGATTTTCACTTAGCTGTAGTTACTACTGTCATACACCAATGAAACTGTTCTCACAGCACACTTCCCTTATGCTAGCTTTGTAACTTGGCTGGAATATCAGGAGCAAAAGAGAACAAAAATAAAAAAAATGGTCTAATTTCCAGAATACTCAGGGAACTGAGAATGGTCTTTTCCTTTTAAATACCTTAACCTTGGAAAATTCTGTAAAATGCAAAATGGCACAGAGGAAATGTGGAAAGCAACTTACCTTAGGGCCAGGCTTCCCCGACAGCCCAGTCTTTCCAGGGTTCCCAGGAATGCCTTCTGGTCCAGGGTACCCAACTGCTCCTTTCTGCCCTGGTGGCCCTGGTTTTCCCTAGAAAAAAAATCAAATCAAATAAAGCACTGTTTGCTCTCTTCATCTTCACCCTCCCAGAACTGGATTTCAGTCACAGAATTTCCTAAACCCTACACAACAACAGACCCAGTGATATGAATGAATAGTTGCAGAGGGAGCTCTGAGTTAGGATGTTTGGTTTAGAATTCTGGTTTAACCTTAGACTTGCCCTGCCATGGGATCTGAGCAACTTCAGCTGAAATCATGGGACTGATCCCTCTGTGTGCCAGTCTGGAAAGTGCCTGGGAGTGTCAATTCTTCACCTGAAGTGAGGAATCCTGATAAAGTCATCTACTTATCCCTGGAAAAAACCCAACCATATACCTTCTCACCCTTTATTTTACTAAATGCTCAGTACTGGACTTTCACAAATTTATGCTGTTCAAATTTGAACATATCAAAAATACAAATTTGTAATATGGCAAGTTTGTGGTAACTGTTGCTATACTTGCACAAAAAAGGCCTCATTTGGGATGAGTTTTAGTTCTAGTTCTAGTTTTACTGCCTTCTCCTCATTTCTCTGTATGTCCCCACTTTCCTCCTTTTCCTTTGCCTGCTGAATGATTCCTGCAGCTCTCCAAAAGAAAATGTTGAGTGTTTACAAAGGACACACAGTTCCTTTTCTTCAAGTCTCCTCTTGCACTCTGCCCAGCAGGTACAAGCTCTGTGCAACAGCTGCTTTTCTCCAGTTACTGACAATGTTTTGATGTGAGGTAGTAAAATTATTTACAATATGTGCTTGTGTGGCATTATTTATTAGGGGACCAAAATAACCTTGATGCATTTTGTTCTTCATGATGTTTACAGGACACCTACTGCTTCCTGCTCTGTTTTCTCCCTCGGGGAGAAGGGCATGCAAACCAGCTCCTCTGCAGTAACTCAAGAAAAAACATTCACATTTCAGCTCAGGGCAAGCAAGAGAATAAATAAACCTCAAGGCATTTACCACGTGTATCCATCAGGGACATATGGATCCAAACTTCTGTAGGCTGCAGCGGATCAAAGAACTGATGGGGTCAGAAGTGAACACAAGCACAGTTCTGTGCAATATCATGTGATAATGGACTCACAAATGGGCTAATTAAATAACTTCACAAGTGGTAAGGACCTTGTTAGTTGCACATCACTTCCATATGCTGAGTAACTGAATATAATTCAGTATAATTTAACAAAATTTCAAAAATCATGAATATTCAAAAATGACAGGGGTTCCTTTACACTTCCTGGATAATAAAAAGGTTCTTTAGAGTGAACACAAGGCCTTCTGGTAACCCTGACATGATTCAATTTTGGTTTTATTAGTTAGTAATTTCTTTGTTTTATAATTTGAAAATAGGCTGTAGAATTTTGTTACTTACAGGAATTCCAGCTTTGCCTGCTTGACCTGTTACTCCTTTCTTCCCTGTGGGTCCCTAGAAGTCACAAATATTTGTGAACTGACAAATGTCTCAAAGTCAATCCCCTAAGAAGAGCAGAGGATTGTTCCCCTCTAGTATTCATGTTCACATTGCCTGGCTTTGGACCAGATTATTCACATTTCAGGAGACAGCAGAAAGTTTTTCAAGTAAAAGCAAATAGGTTTTTGGCAGAATTGTCTATGCTTTTTCCCTGTTGTGAACCAGCTTTTAAAACTTTTCCAACAATAACCATAAAATGTTTTTCATCATGAATCTGGTAATTTCCCCTGTATCAGCCCTCCTTCTGTGAGGAAGTGCACTTCTACAGCATTTCCTGTACTCTTCAAATTGAAGTCATGAAATGTAAATGCACTGAATGTCTGTGGAAGAGAATATTAGAAAACAATAGTGTCACATATCACAGATGTGAACACTTGTTCTTATCTAAGATCTACACAAAAGATAAAACTTTCTTAAAACCAGAACTATTTTCATCTTGACTGATCTAGAAATTGGTAGTCTTAGAAAACTGAGAGATACAGAGCAGATAACATTCTAATAAGTGGTTTAGTGACACAGGAGGCCATGCACCAAGGAAGAAAAGCTCAGAATGGTCAAAAGCTTCCCAGAGAACTTTGTTATAGGATAGTCTGCACAGAATACAAACATTTATAGCATCAATTTTATCCTGCCTCTAAAAGATGCAACCACTGAAGAACAGGGACAATAATAACACTTTTTAGCACAGAGCAAGTAGAAAAAGTTTTCCAAGATTTTCCAGACTATATCAAAAATGCTTCTCAAAGCAAATGTTGTGCTATCACTACTGTGCTGCAATATGACAGAACATGCAATAAAGTGAAAAAGCCTGGGTTACTTTAACTCTAAATGTTTTATAATTGTGCAAATATGACAAAACCAGCAAAATGTTGTTCTATTGTCAATTTAACACTTTTTTTGCGAAGAATGGCATAAAGAAGTCCACCAGTCAGAACTGGAATGTGCATATTCAAATAACCTAATGCGTTTTTATTAGGATTTCTGGATGCATGTAAAGAAAACCCAGCTGATTCAGTGTTGCAGTGTGTGGGATCAGCTTTGCAAGGCTTGCTATAGCAGCACCAGGAATGGCACCCCAGTTAAGACTCTGTCACTGCTCTCACCACTAACACTTCTGTGGAAATCTTTAATTTCTTATGGGCAGCTCCATGCTGGATATTGGTTCCACATTTGTAAATGGCTGAATTGATCTGAGGGGCATTTGCAAGACAAAGAAAACATTTCTTCAAGAGGAACTACTGATTTTGTCCCGGGATGTGAGTAGTTTGTAAAAGCAATAGATCTGAGTTCACAGCTCACAATGTCTCCACATCACATTTCCTTTCTGTTGCTTCAGTCAGTTCCAGTCTACTACAGATTCCTGGAGTTACCTACAAAATTTTGAAACTCTCATAGAGTTGCTTCATGGAACTTCTCAGACAAAATATCTCATTTAAATTGCAATGGTAATTGGTATTTTAAGAAATCTTTTAGCCTAAAGCTTTTGAAATCTCAAAAGCCAATGACATTCAGTCCATGGAAGAACATAAACACTTTTGGCAATTTTCAACACACCACCAAGATGAGCTAATATTTCTAAAGAGAAAGATTTTGTCTTTGATCTTTGTCGTGACTTGCTCTGTCATTATTGCTCTAGTATTCCGTAGCAAATTCCTTATTCCCAGATCTCTGAAAACTCAGTGCTGTGCAGTACCAGGAGGCTTCATTTACAGATCTGAGAAGCAAAATCCCAGTTGGCCTCCAGAGCTACTTTAACACAAGAAACTCCACTTTAGGGGATAATTAAATATCACTCAAACGTTTTCAAAAGAGCTTCTCATAATGATTGATATCACTCCAAAATAAAACTGCTTACCTATCAAATAACACCTATTTACTAACCAAGATCATTATGCAATTTTCCACTTTATATTTTTTTTTTGTCCCTGCAGGTATGAAAAGGAAACCCAAACACTTAGTTTTAGCCTTATGGAATAATTTTCCAAGAATAGCCAGTGAACAACAAAACCCTACAAATTCCAAGTCAGTGCAGTTTTGATTTACTTTTTTCTACTTACTTCTGAACCTCTTTCTCCTTTTAGTCCTTGCTCTCCCAATTCACCTGGCTCTCCCTTTGAAGAGAACATACATTAAATAAATGCAATGAATCATTTGAATGCAAATGAAAAGATATTTTCAACAGTCCATAGAGAAATCTGCCTTGTTTGAAATACTTACTGGAGGTCCTTGCTGTCCAATAGGTCCTCTAAGCCCTGGAAGACCCATATGACCCTGGGAAGGAGAAAATATGACATATTGCAATAGAGGAGCTCAGGCTGCCATGCTCAGTGAGCTGCAGACTTCCTTGTAAAGGAAAGTTTAGCTCCTGGGAGGTGTCAGGTGGACCCAGATTCATTGACACAACCTAGAAAAAGTATGGTCAGACCTCCAAGATCAAACTCTACAGAGCTTTTATTCTTTACATTTTCTACTCCACGCTGTGAGTGGGAATTACACATTGTTTAAACATGTCTGCACTTCTGTAAGCATAGATTTGGTTCATGCATTTATTACTGTGTCTGTCTGTGTTCCTGTGTAACTTGGATATTCTGTGCCACGGACTGTCTCTCTTGTATTTCAGTGAACTGCATCAGTGATAAGCATGAGTTCCCATCCAATTTTTATGTGCTGAAAGACTGAATATAATTAATAATTTTTATGTGTTGAACGACTGAATATAATTAATGAATAATTTTAATTATTAGATTTAAAATAAGTAGTGCTTAAATTTCAGAGAAAAATGTTAACTAATACAGTATGACAGAAACACAGAACTGTTTATGTTAAAAGTGACTCTTTCTCAAACAAGGCCAGCTAGAAATGATTGTCCAGGACCATGTCTAGTCAAGTTTCCAGTATTCCCACAGCTAGAGACCCCACAACCTCTCTGGGCAGTCTGTTCTGGTGCTCAGTCATCCTCTCAGTAAAAAAGAAAGCCATTTCAAAAGGAATTTCATGTGTTCAGCTTTTGCCCTTTGACTCCTGTCCTGTCACTGGACACTACAGAGACAAGTCTGTGGAGCTCATCTTAATTTCCTCCCATCAGGTATTTATACACACGAGGGTCACTGAGGAGTTGCAGCTCCCATGTCCCCACAGGAAAGATGCTCCAAGAGGTTCCAGGAGTGCAGCAGGGCAGTGAGGGAACAGCACAGGCATCTCTGCACCCTTGTGAGGGAAGGTGGCACTGCTGCTGCATTACTCCCCATCTCTGCAGGGCATGCCATGCTCAAATCAAGACTAAAACCCAAGAGGTATTACCTTGTAGCCCTCATCTCCAGGCTCTCCTCTGTCTCCACGTTCACCACTTCGACCCTGCAGAGCAAACCAGGGAGCAAAATGAAACAGCTGGACTGAATATAATGCTGCAGTGAAATATGGACAGAAAGCTGGGATTTCTCTTAAATTATCCATGAGAGGGAACTGAGGAATACAAACATAAAGGGTAGCTTGGCTAAAGGAATAAACATGATTTTTTCCTAAAGAGAGTGCATTGCAGTCAGACAGTAGACACAGTCTAAAATTTTTTGTAACTGAAGACTGGAAGCTAAAAGATAAATATTACATGGTGCTTAATAAAACAGGAGCTTCAGTGGAGCTTCTCCAGATTTATACTTTTATATATATATATATATATATATATAAATATATATATATGGATTTAAAATCTGAATGGATAAATGAAGTGACTCTGGTTTCAAGACATGCAAGGAAAACACTCTTATGGCTTCTGTTAGACAGCCCTTTAAAAATTGGATTCTTTTCTGAAATGACTTGCTGTACTCACAATCTGCTTTAATGTTGAAGTTTGTACTAATAATTTTGACAGGTTCATGAATGCTGCTGAGATACACTCTACAAATGAATTCAGTACAAAAATGGTTACAAAATGAGCTGGATTAGTTTGCAGGGATAATAATTCGTATTTTTGATTAGTAAGGCAATTAAGTATAACTCAGGATAAACAGAGAGGGTAAAATTCTTTTCTAAAACGGGCTGATGTAAACACAGACTAATGGCATTATGTAATTAAATGGAGGGCACAGATGTTTAAGCAGGAAAGAGCACACAACAGCATTTTCAGACTGAGATGACTCATTAAAGGACCATTATTCTATATTTTAGTACCCATTCCTGAAACAATGATATAAAGCTTCAGAAATAAATGCATTTGCTCTTGTCCTGAGATGCACTAATATAATTTTTTTGAGAAAGAAAGACCTACTGGTTCACCTATGGGCCCAGGTAGTCCAGGGACTGTATTGTCTTCACCTGGGTAACCCTAAACCAAAGAGAAGGATTAAAAAATGTTAACTTGGAAGTTCATGTACCATGCACATAAATTCAAATGCTAATAAAAAGCAGAGATGTTGTATAGATGCTAAAAGTGAATATGATGCTTATGGTTTAATATCATGGGTGTGGTAACTCCATTTTAACATTCCCCTAAATGTCCCAAAGACATTAAGAACTAAAAAACCCTAAATATTTGCTTTATTCTCAAAGGCAGCTATAAGAAAAAAACAACAATTAACTGAACAATATCCATGTAATCATGCCTCTGTTTAATGAAAAAAAAGGATAAACAGGATATTTGACAAGGGGAAAAAAGAAAATTTCTTCCACTATTTTGAGAAACACACTTAATAGAAAGAAAAACAAGAGTACAGAGGACTCCAATGTCAAGCCTGGAGTTGATTAAAATTTAAATATGAAATAACTGACATCCAAGTTAATAAACAAAAGATTATCTATTCCAGATGATACCTAGCAACAGTAATGCAAAGAGAATCACAATTTAAATACGATTGAGGACTTCTACAGTGCACCACAGTGGTTTTTCAGAAGTGACCCAGCAACCTAAGCACCTAGCTGTCCACAAATCAGTTTTCAGTTATTGTTCCTTAAATCATATCAAA
Organism: Fringilla coelebs; assembly: GCF_963513975.1. NCBI lineage: Eukaryota > Metazoa > Chordata > Aves > Passeriformes > Fringillidae > Fringilla > Fringilla coelebs. The sequence continues at coordinate 14,669,840 of NC_140067.1, forward strand.
ACCTATTTACAACATCAGCCACTAAATGCCTATTCAGAGTATTTATTGCAAAATTTGCTCCAGGTTTGTAGCTCTGTGTCAAGGGCAGCTCCAATCCAATCTTCATGAAGTGACTCCATGTACCTGCCTTCTTGGGTTTCAGAGAGCATACAAATCTGTTTTCAGGATTTGAGACTTGAGAGAAAAACAATAAATTTGACACTAAAATAGCAGCACTGAGGCCACATCCTGTCCCTAACATTTTATATTAACCACAGACATTTGTCCATCCTAGCTGGACTTTCAGGCAGATCTGTGGGTGTGCTCACAGGCTCAGAGTTAAGTAAATATTTAGCTGGTTCTGCACTGATTATTTTTATCAGCAGTGCTCGCTAAGGGCAGTGCTGCTGTCTGACACAATGGACTGTGTTCTGTACAATGGGTACCTTGTGCTTTAAAACCTCAAACATTTTAACAGTGTAATTGTGGGCTCCAGCTCTGAATGACCCATCTCCTCACTTTGCATTTCTTTTCCCAGTCTTTGACAACACTAACAAATGCTGCAAATGGTGCCTTTTGCTGCTTGCTGTGGAAAACAGTGGGTTTGCAGTAACATTTCCTCTCTTTATAACTTCACAAAACAGATCAGTAAAACCCATGTTCTTACCTTTTCTCCTTTGGGGCCTGGGGGCCCTGAGGGCCCTGGAGGGCCCTGGTGACCCTAAAGAAGCAAACCAAACACAAATTGTTTTAAAACACATAATAAAAGAAATAGCTAATTCCAAAATTTCTTTTAGCTCCTTGCTACATTTCTTTTTCTGCTTGAAAATTATTCTAAATCATGTTATGATGACAAAATCAATGGCAGAAAATGGACTGTGTGCAGGAAAAGCTCTTGCATTTTGGGAAACTGCATGTTCTGGTAGGGCTTAGTGCAGGGACAGGAGCTGGGCTGGGTCTGGCTTCAAGGTCAGGGCCAGTGCTGGGTGTTTTTGTTTGGAGAAGAGACTGGACAGTCTGCTCTGTGAGAGGGTGACACCATCCATCTATGATGATTTTCACAGCTATTTTTCAGTGAAAGCCACAATATCTTTGTGTCATTCAACTAACCTCATTCAATCAGTTTCTGTTGCTTAAATGGAAACTACATGCCCAGAGGTGGTGGTGTTTGCTGCACTCTCTTTACAATGAATAGCTGCAGTAGGTTTAGAGGAACTTTATTCAGAGGGGGTGAGATACATTGGATAAACAGCAGCTTAAAGTTTGTGGTAAAACCCCCCTGTGAGCAAACTAACAAAAAACCAGGCAACCTTGCTTAAGGCTAACATTTCTGAGTAGGCAAACACACCACATAAACATACGTGAGTATCTGGCTGTCCTGAAAATATTTGTGTAGTCTAGATACAGATTCCTAGGATATTTGAAATCAGAGTACCACAGACTTACTTTGGGATGTATATGGACATGAATTCAGTAAAAAACGTACCCCATAACCTGGAATTCCTGGCTCTCCTCCAGGTCCCATTCCTCCTAGATGTCCCTGTTAAACGGACAGAGAGAGAGAAACGAGCTCCTTTCTAGAGTGCTACAACAATGCCTACTATACAAAGTAAGCACTTGGGAAAATCTTGAAATATTGACATTTGACACCATGGACAACTTTCTTGTTCATTTATTAAAGAGTACTGGGCTTTTCATTTAAATGGTCAATGTTTTGAGTCCTAACCTTATAGTCTTTGTGCATAATTAAATCAAAAAGATCTGAGCTTTGAGAGGTGAGGAAGAATTCTCTTTATAAGTGCCAAGGGAAGCAGGGAGTGGTCATCACCTCAGAAAGTTGACTCCTTTTTTTGAAAATATTGGCCATTAGATAGTAAACTTTGCTTCTGTGCTTCATTCACACTGCTGCATTCAGTGGCCACAGGAGTGGACTGAGACAGGCATTTTGCCTCTCTAGTGTGGAGCCTGGATGCTGCTGCGCATCTGTCACACAGTATGGAGCAAACCTGGGGAGCTTACTATGAAAGGAGCTAAAAGTTCATGGAATAGACTTAATTCAGTTAACTTGGGACCAGATTCCTATTTTGTAGGAGCAGTAGCCTTCATCTGAAGTGCTTTGTTTCAGCCATGGCTAAAACAAAACTGATGGTAAAACATGGCTGATGGTACGTGATAGCAAACCCCTTGATTTTTGCTCCTGGAACTGGAAAGGTTTATAAACTGGAAAGGTTTATAAACTGGAAAGGTTTATAAACACCCCCAGCAGTGAGGTGGTATGTGCAGAGTGAGACAGGAGTGTTCCATGGCAAGCTCTGCCATCCCACTCCCACAACTGTCAGATGACCAAAAGCCTGAGGTGGCTCCTTCCAGACCATGCCCCAGGTTTCTGTCTGGAAAGGTGAACAGGTCTCATTCTGATGCTGAAAGAGCTCTATAGGTAACAAGGGTTTGTACTAACCGTGGGACCTCGAGTTCCTCTTGCACCTTTAGGACCAGTTTTTCCAGGTTGGCCAGAATCACCAGCAGGTCCAGTTTCTCCTGGAGGGCCAAGCTGCCCCTTTTCTCCCTGTTGGTATTATTGTATTAAAAATACTAAGAGATTGACACTTAAGCAGTTGATGCTTCATCAAAATGTGTAACAGCATTATTTAATAGGTATGACATTTACTGTATGTTATTTACTGTAGTTATTAGAATGTCTGAGCCCAGAACTCTGCAGTATAAAAGAGGCTCTGCTAAACCTTCCCATTGTGTTTTTGTTTTCTTTTAGTCAAAGCTTAAAGCAGAAACTGTTCTGAGTTGCAAAACCACATCTTGATACAAGTTTAAATTTCCTAAGACCTTGAATGTTATTGATTGCAGAATGATGACAATTGCTATGGCTAACAAGTAAAAAATTGGCTTGAAGCATGACACAAAACAGGGATAGTTTTGGTTCAATGGAATTCTGTAATGTAAATTTGAGTTTCAGATTAAAGGAAGGGAACTGGGGAAGATGAAAAACACTACCTTCTTTCCTAATCGGCCCCTCTGACCTGGATTTCCTGGTGGTCCTTCAGGGCCCTATAGATTTATTAGAGAGAGAAAAAGAAATGATTGAGAAAGGCCTGGACACATGTTTAAGCTCTGCTCCAAAGTGCAGAACTAAGTAGGCTTTGGTAAAGCAGAGAGGTGGGAGGAGAAATGTCATTAACTGTGTCTTCAAGCAAGTTAGTAGGGCTGTCTCAAATTATAGCATAAACAAGTGGGCAAGTTTCAGGGATCATTTATCAAAGTAGTGGAAATGCACTGCAAATAAGGGAGAAAAAAACCCATTAAATCTTGTCCACACAGAAAATGTTACTTTACAGATTTGTGAAGCTTATTTGTTGCTTTGTAAGTTACTGTTTAAGGAAAATGTAATGTTGCTCTCACCTCCAATGAAACACTCAGACAATGGGCTATAGGAAAATGATTTCCATGTTTAGACTAGGGTATTATGATCTGTCTGCATCCCTAGAATGAGGTCAAACCAAAACTGTGATGTGTACACTCCCAGATGCCAGGGAGGACGAGTGGAGAAGAAGGCAGCTCTACAGCTGCTTTTGGAACATGCAGAACAAAAACGTGAAAAATCCCTCCCTAACCACATCCTCCCAAAAATCGAATTGCCAGACCTGCCTGTCTCTCTGAGGCACAGAAGCACTGCTGATGTTGATTATTGTACACAAGTATAATTACATAAAGTGTAGCTATGCCAGTGTTGAGCTGTTTTACAACTATTTCAACATATGAAACTTCCAATGTTCCCCAAAAGTACCAATTCAAAATAGAGTCAAAGAAACAAAACTTGTTCTGCAGCGCACTAAGGGTGCCAACAACCAAAAGAACACTTTTTTCATTTCCTAGAAAAGTAGTTAACAGTGAAGAACCCAGGACAAAAGACAGCAGAATGCAGCACTGATGCTTAGAGGACAGAGTGGACAGTGCTCCCAGCCATGAGCAGCTGGAACTCAAAGCAATGTTTTGTCAGACCCCACCATCACATAAGAGCTACACAGAAGGAGCCAGAGGACTGCAGATGGGAGCATGATGATTTTTGGTAAGGGAAGCTGGTCTGATTTAAAGCTACAATACTTGTTTTGGAAGCTGTGCTCCAAAATTGTTCTCGTGAAGAAGTTGCATACAATTTCATGGATGGAGTTTAGTTGCCAGGAGTGATGCCAGAACACATAGGCAAGCTGATCTGACAATGTGGTCTGTGAATTCTAACGCTTGTCTACTATTTGATCTGTGTATGTTTGATGCCACATTGTTTGGAGAGGAGAGATCTGAAGTGAGAGGCTCCAGGTTGTGTGGTACATGTGTCTGGATGACAGATGGTGAGGAATCTCTATTTGCCAAGAGGTCCCATATTTAAGATAGGAAAAGCATTTGTCTCTTCTCTCTGCCAATCCTGAACCACACTGGAAGCTGATTTAAATACAGTCATCTCTAATTACATAGAAAACCAGGAAAATCCAAAAGAAAGGAAGAAAGAAAAATTACCTTTGTTTACTAAAGGCAAACAAGCAAGAAGTCCATTTCAACCAGAAAACACTTACAGGAATTCCCATCAGGCCGGGTTCACCAGGGGGCCCAGCAATTCCTGGTAATCCCATCTCTCCTTTTTCACCACCTTCTCCAACAAGTCCCTGGTCTCCAGGGTCTCCCTAAAACACAGTTAAAAAAACCCCAAAAATCCCTTAGTCAGCCTGCTTCTACAGAATTACTTGTTCATAAGAAAAGGGAATTCTGGATCTCTAAGTTTGAAAAAAATCACTCTGAAACTGATGTGAACCTTACCAGTCAAAATCAGATCAGGCTCTAAGTTAGAGTAAAACCCTTTCTATGCCATTCCTACACTCCTACAGCCACATTTTGCCTCATCCATCACCAAATATCTGAGGTTGTACTCTATGACACCCCCTATCCTGGCGCCTGTCACAGTCCCTGGCACAGCACTGATCTAATGTGGGGAGCAGAGCAGCCTTGGGCTTGCTTCCTCCAGCACTTCAGTCCCCACAGACAAGAGCTGTACTCAGGTAAAGCTTGCTTTTCTTTGTCAAGCCATTCAGCTTTGCAGCCTTTGCAAGCTAGATATGTACCCCAAAGGTACAGAAAAGCCTGTACTTTGCAGCACCTCCTAGGCTAAAACTAAGTGCACTCAACTGGGCTCAGTTGATCTGGGGCTGACCTAGGATAAAAGGGAGATTTGGGTCCTTAGAGCAATTAGAGTACTTCACATCTGCTGCAGAAATTGAAGGTACCTTTGGGCCATCTTTTCCTTGAATGCCATCTTCTCCTGGAGGCCCTGGTTCACCCTTATAGAAAGAAACAGTTGAAAACAAAGTTATTGCCTGTATTTCTTGGCTAGTTTTGTACATGTTTATTATCTTTTGGACAACTTTTAGTTGCTGTTACAGTTTATTTATCTTCAGTGTCACAGCCCATGAATATCCAATGCAAGAAAACAAAAAAGATCATCAGCATTAGAAAAATGAGGCAATATTATGCTGATATAACCCTGGGGATTTAGGCAGCAGCACTGAGATTTTGTTTGGATTGAGAGTATATAACATGCAATTACAGTAACCTCAAAAATATACCAGTTCTGTCCTGAAACTTCCATGTTTATGTGGATAACTACTATATTGGTATGTTTACTGTAGGGCCACTTACCATTAGAAATATTTCAGCATTATAATCACAGAATCATCAAGGTTGAAAGGAAGCTTCAAGACCATCTAGTCCAACCATCAGCCCCACCATAATCATATTCCCAAGTGCCACACCCAGATGCCTCTCAAACACTTCAAGAGACTGTGACTCCAACACCTCCCACGGCAACTTATTCCAATGTCCAACCACTCTCAGTGAAAATTTTACTTGTAATCTGAAGGTTCCAATCTGAAACTCTCTTGGTACAACTTAAGGCCATCCACTCAATCCTTTGCTGGCTGGCAGAAGAGACTGACCCCCACCTCACTGCAGCCTTCTTTCAGGTAGTTGCAGAGAGAAAGGAGCTTCCTTTTCCTCAGGTTAAACAACCCCTGCTCCCTCTGCTGCTTCTCAAAATCTGTGCCTCAGCAGCTCCATTGCCCTTCTCTGGACGTGCCCCAGCACCTCAATGTCCTCTTGTGAAATGAGACCCAGAACTGGGCACAAAGCTCAAGGTGCTCCTTCACCAGTGCCAAGTACAGGAAAAATTCCCTGCCCTGCTGCTGGCCACTCTGCTTCTGGCACAGGCCAGGGGCCACTGGCCTTCTTGGGCACCTGGGCACAGCTGGCTCATGTTCAGACGGGCTGATGACCAGCACCTCCAAGTCCCTTTCTGCTGAGCAGCTCTCAAGCCACCCTTCCCCAGTCAACACTCTTTTTACCTTACTACAATACTACACTGGATTTTGTTTTTTCTTTTAAAAAAGAGGCTATCAGAAAATAACTTCTTACTGAATTCTTCTGTTAAATCAATATTTCTCAACCTGCACTTCATTCGTAACATACTTGTCTGATATGGAAGAGGATTTGCATCCACAGCTTACCCTCAGACCTTGGTCACCTGGTTCTCCCGCCTTCCCAGCAGGTCCAATGTCTCCCTGGATATCACAAGGAAAATAATCCAATTTTAAAGGACAATATTTTTAACAATGACATGGTTTACAGCTGATGGAGTCATCATGACAATAACAGAATTTCTTACTGGTCAGTTTCCTGTATCACTGTCTACTTGGCTAATGAATCAGATATCTCTGATTTGCTTTTATGAGATTTTGAAAATATAAACATCTTAAGAGAGAATAATTTCAACATTTACCTTTGTGCCTGGTTCCCCCTGCAGACCAGGTTCTCCTTCAGGGCCAGGAGGTCCCTGCATGGTACAAGAGCTACTGTTACATGATCATTAGTAACAATTTTGCAACAATTAAACAATACACCCAAAACTGAAGCAGGAGAATGGGCTGAGATACTGGGAACCATGAAGGTCTGAAAAATCAAATCAAGACAACACAGTTCTTTGCTCTTTCTAGAGCCAAACAGAAAAGAAAGAAGGGTATAGAAGGAGTTCAGGAAATACAGTGTAGGTCAGGAGCATATTGAAGACTCAGCAGTACCCCTGAGCCTGCTCCTCTCACCATAAATTACTGCTGAGCAAGCATCCATCTTCTGCAAATCTGACTGACAACTTCAGCTCTGTTTAGGCGTGGAGCCAAGTAGCCTTTGGAGAACTAAACCCTTTTTGAAGACCTCAGCCCTTAATGAGTTGATGATATCAGACTGGTTTTTGTAAAGTTTACATATAAACCTTCTCTTAGTTAAGTCAGAAGTCTGGATTTTGGGTGACTGAGGAAGAGCATTTCCTTGAATAAGCCGAATCCCTACTGCTCTAAATGAGCTCATCCCTCAGGTACTTCATTACAAATGCTGCTAATACATTCTGTCACATTTCTCTCAATCAAATTTTAATAATAAAGCACAAAACAGAAGTAGAAGTGAGCAAGAAGGCTTTCTACAGCTGCTTTCCTTTATCTACAAATTGAAAGAACATATGATTAATGGTGTTTTATTGCTAGCTGCAAGGAGAACAGTACTTCCAAAAATTGTTTGCTCAATTAAACATTCACCTTCTATGACAAATATCATAACTATATGCTCAAAGGCAGTGCTTACAACAGAACAAGCTACTTATTTTAGACATTCTTTGGTAACAGCTTTAAGTAAAAGTCTCTGGCTGGTTCACGATATTTAAGTCAGCTGCAGGTTTATAAAAATTTTTTAGAAACATATTGTCCAGGATTAGTCAGTTGTTTGAGTACTTGTAATTGTTACATAAGTGATTAAAATCTCACCTCAAAACCTGTTTCTCCAATAGGGCCAGCATCCCCTGGTTGTCCTCTTGGACCCTGGCATTAAACAAAATTTTGGATGCATTATTCAATTAACATTAAATTACATGGTAGAGTGTTCGATTTGTCTCTTCACAATTCCTCCAACTGGAATAAAGATCTGTATTTCATTGTCCTTCCTCCAGAATACAACAGGGTCTCCAAGTCCCACGATGGCCTACAGTACCAACCCTGCTGCACTGAAATAACAAGTCAAATAATAGCACAGATGTCCTTTCTTTTAGATCAAAAATAAATTATTATCTGAACTAAGCTCTTCTCTTGACTAGCTGAGACTTTGTTTAATTAAGGTTTGTTAGACTGTCTGGTTTGCTTTGTGGAAAAGCCTACAGTCTGGTATGGAATTAACTGAAAACAACTGCTTCCCCATGGACAGAACAGTCACTGAGGCATGGCAGACTAAAGGCTGGAGCCTTCTTAGTAACATTGAGAACCATAGCATAAGCATTTTATGATAAGCCTTACATGTAAGGAGTAAATGTCCTGCAGGAACACCCAGGGATCATTTCCCATGTAGGATCTGAGCTCACAGAGCAGGATTCGTGTGTTGGGGAGCAGAAGCTGCCTGTAACAGCTCACAGCTGATTCTACAGCCACTGGGAGTGTGTGTCCAGACAAATCAGCTCTCTGCATGTAACCCACCTTGGAACTTCTAGGAAGTTCATGTCTATTTATCCCTTTGGGACTCATCTGTGCCTAAACACATTCTAAATTCAAAACATTTTCTTGATCTACAATTCTCATGTAAAAGAAAGATGCTGCTTCTATTTATAACAGAAGCCTTTTAAACAAATATTTACTCTTATTTTGTTTCACTTCCTCTTACAGACTCTGTGCATGATTTTGCTCCTCCTGATGACCTGTGAATATTCTCTTCCGTTGTAAAAATACCATAAATTGCATCTTACTGACAGAATTCCGGCAGATGCATCTATTTTACCTTTTATCTTCATTTAAACATGAACTACTAAAACTGTAGTTACTTCCCTTTGATAATTTACTTCATCCTAAACTAAGTTAATTGATTTTAATTTGCAGAAACTCCATGAAATTCCACCAGGCAAGTGTCAGAAAGCTTCAGTTTGCTTCACAAATCAAATATTTCTTCATATTACCATGGAGATCAGGCTGCTGGATCAGTGATGTATCTTTCTCCTGACACTTTCAGAAGCCAGAATTTTATAGCAGTATGGGGACTCCTTTTAACCATGAACACCAGGTAACTTGCACAGGATTTTACTGACACGTCTGACAAGTAGATACAGCTCGAGTGCAATTTAGATCAATCCCGTTAATACAAATAATTGTAATTGCTCATATTTCTCTGCTCCTCCACTAACAATTAGGGCTTTTCTGCTCTGAGTAGAGCTAGTGACAGGGCCAGAAAAGCTCAGCAGCTGGCTTTCACATAGTGACCAGCTGACACAGGATGAAATCAAGCTGCTTGGACAGGCAGCTAAAACAAAGAGCCACGCGTTTTGTTGTGCAACTTCTTCTGTCTTTTTATCACTTTCTAGCTCCACAGACCATCTCCTGAAGACATTTTATTCTTTCAGCACTTGATAGAAAAGATACTCTGCTCATAGGATAAGTGTTTCTTCTGACAGTGAATGTGTAGTTTCTATGATGGTGAGCACAGAGAAATGTAGATCACTTAGATTAGGTAAGGCAGACAGGCACGCTATTGATACAAAAATTCATTTTTGGCCAGAAAATGGCAGGAATTGGACATATAAACCTTTCATTGTAAGGCTCTCAGATGTTGCAACATGTAGATAAGATTTAATAAATTAAAGAGATGTAGTAATAGGAATCCAGTGATAACTATTGGAAAAACACATTTTCTGTGAAATATGTTGCCATTCCTTAAGGTTGGGAGTTCAAGTTAAATATGCAGTTCTATCCTAAAGAAAATTTGCTAGTGTTTTTCTAGCCCTCAAAATGTGCAATTACTTTCTGTAAGCATGGATCAGTAGAAACAATATAATAAAATATTATAAAATAATATTATCAACACTTCACTTTCAAGATTTAAATTAACTACTTGCAATTTACTGTGCAAAATTACTTTCCAGGAGGAATGTGAACACATAATTTTTGACTGCTCTATTAGATTTCTGCACCAGAAAATGGGAGCCTTCTCCCAAATCCTACTTAGACAGCATATGTTCTCTGACTGTATTTACCTAATCTGATTCACCCCCAGAGATGGTGCTGCAATACCATTCCTGTCCCAGCTATATCCTGCTGTTCAGTGCATTTATTTGCTGCAGGTTCTGCCTGATCTTCTGTAACAATATTAGCCAGATGAAAATGAGCGTGGCTTTGACACAGTAACAAGAATCCATCCAGCAGAGGAATGTCTGAGGTTTGTTACAGCAGGCTCTCTTGAACAAAATTCAACCTGCCAAATAGATGTGGTCCCTGTGTTCCTGAACAACAATCCTAATATTTGCCTAAAAAAACACCACTAAAGTATTGCCACATACATTTACCTCATACATAGCACAGATTTCTACCTCAACATGGTGCAAAGCCACATTATGTCGTGGTCTGTGCTCTGTTATTCTCTCTTATGTTGTGCCCCCCTTACTATACAGCTTCCCAACATATCAACAGGACTCCTTATCAAAAGTTTCACTAAGCAAAGGAGGCAAACTCCAGTTCTGCAGTTTGGGAGCAATCACCCCACAATTCCTACCTAACCACAGCTGGCAGCACAGGATCTCAGTACGTGGAGCTTGAGTTGTCAGGGAGCTTGTACAATACATGGAAAAAACTTTGAACAGGCATAAGGACCAACTTACTGGCTCTCCCATTGGTCCTCTGTCTCCTGTGGCTCCTGGAGGCCCAAGCAAACCCTGGAAATTAAAATTTAAAAAAAAGAAGTCACTGGAAAGAGGTTCTCCATACTCTGAGCACAGCCACTTCCTCTCTTGTTTTTGCTCATACAGTAACTAACACAGTAACAGCCATGAAGCATGTGTGGCCTTTTTCTCTGGTTGACATGCACTGACAGATCACTGGCTTCTGTGGCAGGTGAGGGAGTCCTGAATAAGTCCTTCCTCAATTTCTTTTACATACAAATGAATCTTAGGTGAACCACCATTTACCAGTTCATTGTAATTCTCCTAAGATCCACTGGGCTGCTTGGATGTCCAAAGTGCCCTAGGGGCTGTATTTTAGGTAATCAGGAAGGTTCACAGCACACTTTTCTCTCTGCTCAACCTTTCTCATAGCATTTCTATCTCACACTGTCTTCTAGAAGCTGTAGCTGTGGGAGTAATAGATCTGTATCCTGTACTTTGCAATTAATGTGCTATTACACATCATTTCAGCCTCATGAGGTTTTGCTTCATTCATTTCTGTGAAATTACATCTAAAAGTTCTAGTGAATGAAGAGGAAATGAAAACCCCTCATGTCAAGAGAGGCAACGAGCTCCTTAATCTGAGCAGAAAAGGCAAGAGAGGTATGGTGACAACAACATTTTGAGTTTCCACTGCAGAACAAAATCACCATCATTCCTGCTTTATGTTTGATTTTTTGCTTCTCTCTTTGTTGAAAATCCAGTACAATTTGGCCTGACTGATAACCTGCTTTGGAAAAAAAGCCTCAAATAGAACACATTAGATTTCCATTCAAAAAGCACTAAAAGAAGGAATTTTCTCCTATACATGATATTCATTTAACACATTTCTACATCTATCCCTACATTGACAATACATACCTACCCCAAATTCTACCACAGAATTATTGCTCTATGTTACAAAGACTTTCACCCTTCAAATTGCACTTCTGTCCCTGGTTCTTTGTATGAATAAATGCAGACTGCAAAGTTTTCCAGCTGCTCTGAAACAGATAAACTTCCTCATACCCAAGTGTCAAACAAAGTGTGAGATTTTCTGGATTTTTTTGGGTAGAAGTACTAGTGAATTTCATACTCACAAGTGCACCCTGATCTCCTCTTTCTCCTGGATTTCCAGCTTTACCCTGGTTAAAGAGAAAAATCAAAAGACAATGCTGGCTTCAAGTAATTTCCAAACACAGCTCAGAAATCAGAGTTACTGTGTTAAAGCTTACAACAAGCACTGGCTCCAATACTTACAATGAGCCCAGGAACTCCCTTCTTTCCTGGATCACCTCTTTCTCCCTGATAAATAACAAACCATGTGTAAATTCTACATGCATTTGCCTAATAAGCTGCATGCAGTTACTGTGAGTTTAAATGCTGAGTAACTACAGAAAATGCCTCAAAGCGCCTGGAAAAGCCAGAAATTTGCAAATCTCTGGGGTTAAAGGGAAATCACTGATTTCTGCTATGATGGGCTGGAGGGGTTTTTTGTTTGTTTATTTTCATCTGTTATGGTCTACCTCAGTGTTTTCTATAGTACTGAGCAATGCAAACACTCACCTTAACACCTTCTGCTCCCAGTTCTCCTGGAGGACCATCGAGACCTCTTGGCCCCTGAATATTGAACAAGTGGTTTGGAAGACTAATTATGCATAATTTTTGCTCGTCATTAAGGAGATGTTACATAAGCTTAAGGAGAGGGGAAACATTTTGTTAGCAGGAAAAACAATTTTCATTGTGTTTCAAGTGTGAAATAAAGATTCGAAGAATAAAATAAGTTTCTGGTTTGTTGAATTATGAACTTAAGAAGAAAGATTTTTTTAAAAAGTGTGTAAACAAAACATTGAGTGTCTCTGCTGGAGCCAGATGGCAGGCTGAGAGTTTCTGCTCTTTTTTTCATCCACTTTGTGCTCAAGCAGCAGACATGAACTTAGAGGGATTTAGATGATCAGTGGATATACAGAGTACTTGCTTTTGAGCACATTATAAGATGTATATGCAAAAATTAATCTTGCTAGTAAGACTAAAAAGAGCAGATAAAATTCTTCCACTAGTAAACCAGTTGGAGGCAAGATTAGAAGCAATTTATAATTGTGAAATATTGTGGTCTATTGTTAGACTAAAATGTTTTTGTACATTAATCTTTATAAGCAATAGATGAACAAAGATAGCCTGTTATATTATTGTAGCATAATACAGCAAATACCTATTGCCAAAACATTCAGATTTTGTTATTTAAGATTGGGAATTTAAATCCATTAGCTTTCAAGCAAATGAAAAATCCTTAAATATGTCATGAGCAAAATGGAAAATAATATTTTATCCATGATGAGTTAGGAAGTTATTTCCATAATTCTAAAAACCATGACTGTTTAGGTATGGAACATTTAATTAAAACCAGTTAATAACAACTTAAAACTAATGACCACTTCAAAGGAAGAGCTAGATAAGCATCAAGACAGGCTCTTTACAGCAGTGTGCACTGGGAAGATGAGACATAACAACTTTCATGGTGGCATTTGGGCTGGGCTGGCATCAGAAGGAGTTTAGTACACTACTATGGCAGGGCCTAGAGGAAAACAATCTCCATTTCCATGGTGAATTTCTGAGTTGTAGAGAACCTGACATCCTGGGTCATGGTTTATAGTGAAGGGCATCCAATTGTGACTGATTTTCAATCATCAGACTGTTCTAAATGATAATAATAGGGGCTTGTAAAATGACTTTGTTGGAAGCACATCTGAGTTAATTTAGTTTACTTTCTCTCCAAAAAATACCTGTGACTTCCATATGTCTCTTGAATATTTTGCGAAAAAACACACCAGATTTTGTTGTCTCTGCCTCAGACTCACTGATCAATACCAAAACCTCTCTTGGAACACTTTTCTCTGGAGCAAAAGGGAAAATGGCTGACTGGTAACTCAGGAACAGTCTGTATCCAGAATCACTGAGGCTTTTCTCCTGAAATGAAAACCTCTCAGGAACAAGCCTTTCCTGTGAGCTGATATAGAACCACAACCCCTGGCAAAGCCAGAAATATCCCATGAGAATTCATCTGTCATCATTTCAGCACTGCTACTTCAGGCCAGCACAGAGGAACACAGAAAGAGTAGGAAAAGGAAAAAGGGCAGGCAGGGAGAGCTGTATGAAACCTCTGCAGTGTGGGACACAGCTCTTGTGGGGCAATCCTTGGGCTGCTCTGCTGTGAGCCAGCACTGAGCAGTTACAGGCATTTCTTTGGGCTAGAGAGGAAAAGAGGCTACAGAAAACAACACTGAGGTGCCACATGGCACTCAATGTGAAAGGTCCCAAACCAAACAATACTGAAGTCTATGGAAAAAAAATCTGTGACTTCAGTGCCCTCAGAGATTAGAAACAAAAGACCAGTGGTGCCTTCAAAGGTGAAGGAGGCTTTTATAAAAACATCTTTATTGGGACTCATGTTCAGATTATGCAACTGGGTAACTCAATTGTTGAATTACTTTATAGCATAATTCAAGAGAAAGTGAAATGTCTTGATCAAATAATTTCAGATTACTGCTCTTCACTTTTTTCTGTCACTGCTATGTGTAGCACAGATATCAGTTCTGATGAAAATTCAAGGCAGATTTGCCAGGTTTACTGTTCCATGACCTGAAATGTCTCAAGAGCAGGAGGAGAAGGGACAAGAAGAAACTGAGATGGAGTGAGGACAGGTCATTCAGCTGTGGGGGTGAAGGGACAGAAGCTCAAGGAAGACCCGTGGAGAAACCTCCTATGGCAACAGAAGGAAGGGGGAAATGGAGAGCATAAAGTTAGCAACTGCAGGATAGTTTTAGATTTTCTCAGACTTTTTAGATGTGTGACCTGTCATGTCTCCTTATTTGTTCTCCACAGGGCTGACCAGAAGATAGACTCTCAAGATTAAATATTCAAGGAAGAAAAAGGACAGGTTTCCATTTTACAGATTGGTGTGTTTAGGAGTTGTCTTTCTAGGTTTTCCCTTCTATCATTCACAATTACCAGATAAATTCTTTCAACACTTCTGACATAATTTTAATCACAAAGAGGATCATAGCTTGCAGTTTGAGAAACAGGCCTGTCAGAAGACAGCACAAGATTCTGAGTCTGTGTTATGCACATAACACACCAAAACCTTTCTGGCACTCACACAGATCTCCATTCCAGTGGAGTTCACCTTGAGTTCACCTTGGAGTTCATGGCAGCCCATGACAACTGATCTGATCACTAATAGTTAAGCAAAAAAGCCTACCATTTAAAACACCAACCTTCACTATATAACTTGGAATTGAAAGCAAAGTAACAGAAAGCAACATGATCCTCTGGGCCATGCCTTCCTTTAGCCAGGCACAGAACAAAGGGCAGGAATCCAAGGGAAAGGCAATTTAATATCCTGACAAAAGCACACAAAAACATTCCTATAAATAGTGTGGTGTGACTCCTTATTGGCAGAGATGAACTGGATTGTACAATTTCTTACTAGTGCTAGCACAGAATGAGAGATATACTTGATTCGCCTGCTGTTATTTAAATTAGGTTGCAAGAGAGCTGGGGAGTGAGGCTGCCAAATGATTGCTACTGCTTTTTACCTTGGCATGGGTTCAGCTCTGTTTCTAAAATGGAACATTTTACAATGAAAACTCTAGGATGGTCATCTGAGAAAAAGTTCATCTAAGAAGGTAAAAAGCCCAATTTAACTATTTTTATTCTTTCTCGTCCTGTCTCCCCAATACCAGAAAGCACAAATAACACTAACAACAATATATAGCTGCTTCTCTTTTTTTGGTGGCTGACATGGAAGAATGTTAGAAAACTACATCAATTTATTCTCACCTCCTTCAAACAATTAAGAGAGATAAACATTCAGCTATCAATGCAGCACCCTGGACACGGGACACTTGTTTCACAAGTGCACACAATTTGCTGAGTTCCATATTCCCTGTGAGAAATATGGAAGATATCACTCTTTAAAACAAAGCACAGATGTCCTCAGGCAGCTGAGGTCCTTCATGCAGTACAGATACCACTGAACCAGGGACAACCCTACTGGCTGCTAGAGACATGAGTTGCTGCTGCCTGACCCTAAATTTACAGCATTTCACTGTGCCATTTATCTGCATTTTCAAGTCCAAATTTCATGATCTGCATTCCAGGAAAGTAAGAGCAGAAAAATTACTTCTTTTGAGCTTTTAAACACCAAATGCCAATCTGAAGAATACTAAATGCCAAGAATTTCAGCACCTGTTGGGAATTTTGCTTAGGTCTCACTTATGAAATGAATCTAATGTTACAGAATCTCTTCTTCTCAAACTAGGAGCTACAGCTGTGTTAGTCCAAGACTATGGCATGAGCTGAAAGCAGTCTCTGATGCTGTGGTTTATGTCACACATTAGCAAAGACAACAGAAGCCAGGCTTCAGACTAATGCATTTCTTCCTTCTGGTCATGGAAAGAAATTCTTTCTCCTACATATTGATACTCTCACCCTCAGTGGCATTCTGCCATTGAAGAATCTACAAAATGGTGCTGTGTTTTCATGAGATTAACACTAAAAAAATAAAGTGTCATAAACCTTCCACATGATTCTAGCCAAGGGCATCAAGCCCCAAGCATGAGCTGAGGAAGCTCTGTGCTGGTGCTGTGCTCAGTGGCATATTCCCTGAAATCCCCCAGGGCTGAGATCCTCCACAGGCTTCTGTTCAGCCTGCCTTAGCTGGCCAGAGCTGCTGGGGTACTGCAGAGTCAGCAGCTGGATGCTCTCAGACAGAAGTGAGCTGCTGGGTAATCTTGGATGCAAAACCATTGCTGAAAGGCCCAGAATTTATGAAGTGAAGGAATTCTATTCTGTGACAGTGCACAAGTGGAGGGTCAGTGTTTCTAAGACTTCTCACAGACTGCAGCTGTGAAGACAGGATACATTCTTGTTTCCACACACAATGAAGGGAAATTTCCATATGCTTCCATTTAACTTCTGTATCTGACTGTGGTATGCACTTTCTGAGGCCTTCCACACAGAGCTCTGGGCTCTGACACTTCTCTGTCTGAATCCAGAGATGACAAACCCCAGGTTTCAGGGAGCCTCAGATATTTTCCTAATGTGAGATTCCACTTTTGGTCTGATATTTTGATCTTGAGACCAGCTAAAATTCTCAGTGGCTTCAGTGGGAGTTTGTTCTCAGAGGTCTGTTCTGAGACCCTCTTTCACAAGGCTTTCCCAGTCATGCTGGGTAGAGGCAAAGGCATAAACCACAATTCCAAAACTGGACTTTCACTGAGCCTGAGATATTTGGGATTTATTTTGAGTGATCTTTAATTATAAGCACTGTACTCCATGAGGTGCTGCCAAAATCATGGAGACATATTTATCAGGAATAAATGGAGCTGTGAAGACAACTGGTCCAGCCCCTGGCATGAGCTGTACAAGTCTCTTAGGGATCATGGACATGGTGTCAAACTGGTAGGTGAGGTGAGAGACACTTCATTAATGTGAGCTTGGCATCAGTGTTCTGTACACAGTGAGAAAATGGTTTCCATTTCCCTGATAAAAGTGAAAAGGAAATGACAATCTAACAAGGGCAGGTGCAAAGTTTAGCACACACTGTCTTCTGATTACACTTCTGCCTCCCTCAAAACTGTGTTTGGGAGACTTTGATTGCATTCCCAAAGAACTAAATGCAGGTAAAGAAAATTGTCCTTAAAACATTGAAATAGTCCAGTGGTAATTATAAATGACAACTTTTGCATGTTTATGTGTACAGAAAAGAGTCAAGTGGTCATCTTGGTTCTAGTTTTGCTCTCACCTGAAACCAATGGCAAAGTCCACTGTGAGGAGAAATGAAGATTCATATTGTTTCCTCCATGGAAATACAAGAATAATCTACCTGATTTCAGGACAAAGGAGTTCAGTCCAGAGCACAAAGGGAGCAGCTGTAAATGGGTTATATTCCAGATTCACCTTTGCAACACCCTGCTCTCTGCTCTAAGTAACACAAGGAGCTTTGGTACTTACTCTTCTTCCCTTAGGTCCCTGTGGCCCTGATGGTCCTCGTGCCCCTGAAGGTCCCTACATGTCAAACAAACTTATTATTCATTGTCTTCTAAACACAGCTTCCTGAAAATTACAAGGTTATGCACCTTGAGCAACAACAAACGCAAGCAAAGCAAATCAAGCACTTTCACTCACGGTTCAAATTCAATTAATTCTGTTTGTACAATTTATGTAGAAAAATCTAATTAACAGAATTATCAATAAATGTTACAAATGTTTGTAACATTATTTTACAAAATGCTGATGTGACTGTTGGATAGATTATTTCTAACATCCCAAAATTTTTAGAAGATACTTGTATTTCAGCAACATTAAAAATTAAAAAGCATGAATATTTTTTGAAAAAAGGTTCATTTTTTATCTGTATTGGAGACCCATGGTAGACAAATTATATCAATTATACACAGCAGTTTAGAATATAATTTATTTTTTATTAACAATGAAACTAAACACATAATGAATCTATTCATACTGTATTAGGCACCAGTGAATTTAAAAATATGATGCAATTATTAACTATCCTTGCAAAATTCCATTTCCCTACTTGTCTCAATGGAGTGATTTTTAAATGGATGAGTAAATCACATAATTATTTTTCCCTCTCTCATAGATCATCCTGGCAAAGAGCAAGTGAACAGATTCTGTCTGGATGGGTACATTTTCATGACAGTTTTATAGATTGCAGTACAAACTAGAAACCATTCTCAGCTTCACCAAAGCAAAAAGACAATTTGAAAATAGCTCATTTTATGTCAAACCAAAGCAGCATCCTATACCTACAGGTAATCCTTCTGGCCCCACAGGTCCAGGGCCTCCTGGAGGTCCTGCATAGCCCTAGAATTAAAATAGACATAGAAAAGACAGAACAGTTTTATCTAAATTGCTGTTATAGCCAAGCCTGCAGCACATTTCCTAGAGCACTTCAGCAAGAGCCTGGCCATGGGCACAGCTCTGTCCCTGTGCACCCCAGCAGCTCCCATGGGGTGCTGTGTCCTGCCTCAGGACAAGGGCTCCTGGCAGCAAGCCAGTCCTCCACAGGAGCAGCACCCAGGAGCTGCTTGGGAAGGGCTGGGCACTGGAATTAGAGGTGGTGATATTTACTAATCTACTAGAATAACCTGGGCTACCCTGGTTTACACAGGAAGGGGTTATTTTACTTTCCCTCCTTTTAATTCTCCCTGCATTTTCCAAAAATGCAGTTGCTCTGCTGTTTCATTCAGCAGATCACTTTGCAATATCACTGCCTCAAAGGGGATAAAGCCATAAAATGAAACTTTGTAGGAACTATGCATCATAAATACTGCTCTCCCATAAGGCCTGCACAGCTAGAGAGGAGAACTTATTACTGTTTTGGAGACCAAAGTAAAGCCTTTCTAAGTAACGTAATTGAGGATTTTGCATTATTTGTAACTTACCACGACACCTTTTTCTCCAGGAGGACCTACAGGTCCTGGACTGCCTCGCTCACCCTTTAACAGCAAAGAAAGAGAAGAAAAAGAAAAGAACATTGAATATTCTTTCTCCAATGTCCACTGAGCACACCTGCCAGTGCATCACACTGTTGGCTGAGAGACTGCCCTTCAGAAACAGTGCTGACACCTTCTTTACCTTTTCTTTTTTTTTTTAATTCCTGCATTCTTTCCTCCTACAAGCCTATCCATCTTTTCAAAAAATGACAAAACTGAATTTCTCTCTCCTCCTTTTCCTAGGAGGAAGAACCTAGGAGGAAGAAGAAGAGGTTTGGCTACATCAGTCTCTGAGAACTGCTGTTAGAAGATGTTTTCTCTCTGTTGCATGCATCATATTTATAGTATATCCCTTAATCTATAAAATTCAGGACACCAAACAAAGAAGAAAGACAATTTTTTTTCTCTCTTCCTCTTTTCTTCAGTATGTGTTAGGAAAGCACAGGTCTAAAAGGAAGGCCAGCCCTTCAAGGGCTGCTGAAGCAACTTCAGCAGGGGAAGCAGGAAGGGTGTTTTTCTGGTCTTCCATACCTTTTCACCTTTCATTCATGTCACATCCAGCCCAAATATCAGACTTAGCTGTAGATTATCCTCAGAATATTACACTGTTATTACAAATAGTGCACATGACATAGTAATAACAATACAATTTATATTGCATACAGTAATTATGCTGGAAATGCATTTGTCATTTAAATCCACATAGCATGTGTTACCTTGCACTATTTAATCCACAGGAGAGGAAGACAATAAATTCTACAGAAACAGGATAGCAGTGACAATTACTGCACCATGAAGAAGCTTCCTTCCATTTGCTGATGATAAATTAATCAGTCTTTTACTGCATTTCCTCTCCTAGCTACACTAGCAGCAGTATAACAAGGTAATCTTTTTGGGCCAAGTGTAATTATGAAGAGCAAGAATCCTTTGACATGAAACTCTAAGATATTATCACTAAAACCATGTGAGATTTGTCTAAATCTAAAGCAGGGCTTTCCACTGATGTACTTCCTTTCACAGATTATATAAATTATAATCAGCTTTTAATGGAATTTTTAATAGTAGATTCAGACTTTCTCAACACAATATCTAAATAGCAGACACCAGTCTAGGTGAAATAATTCAGCCCTGCAGGAAAGAAATCAAAATGGTGCAGCATCATTCTGACAAACAATTATGCTTTTATCATAATTGAAGCTGACATGCAGTCCAGTAATAGCTTCCTGTTTTTCAGTTTTAAAATATTTCACCTAAATAAAACCATGTCAAATACACTTAAGCTATTTATACTGTTTAGTCACACTGAGTCTGCCAGACTTTGCTTTCACAAACACAACTGTTACTGCACAGCAGACAAAACTCAGCCTTGTCTTTTTTATTCAGTTAATGTATACAACCAAGTTTTCCTTTCTACTTTTGTCTTCATTATGTAGTAGTGTAAAACCAGTGAGTACTGAATAAAACAAGTGTAATTCATGCCAGTTTCTCTGAAACAATAGCAGTGTAGTAAAGCGACATAAGATAGGTATCAAATCTGTCAAGTCCAAATTAACTGTGAAGTAAAATCAAGGATATCAGATATATCCCTCAAATAAAAACATTTGGATTACAAGTTTGTAAATCCCCATGCTCTGAAATAGCTACAGGAATGTTAGCTCTGACAGTGGTCAGTAAATGATCTCTCACCAGTACTTTATCACCCCAAAGGTTTTTAAGATACCTTTTCACCCAGGTTTCCTGATGGCCCAGCTTCTCCAGGTAAGCCAGCTGACCCCTGTATAAAAAGAAAGCAGACTCTTGCTTGCATGATGCCTACACCAGCCCATGGTCAGCAGCTCTCCAGGGCAGTCAGAGCCCCGAGGGACAGCGAGGGCTGCTCGGGTACCCCGGCTCACAGGGACCTGCACCCCAGCACCGCTGCAAACAGCTGGGAAACTGCATCCATCTCAGCACAACAGCACCCTGCCAACCCACATCTGCCCCTCAGCCCAACCCTGCTCTGCTAAAAGCTTTACAAACACACAAATAAAGGTGAGAATTGCTCTGACAGTGCTTCGGGCTGACCACAAATTTCAAAGGGAATAAATTCAGTGGAACAAAGTAAAATGCAGTCAAAACAACTTATATTGGATCAGGTGTTGTCAGAATTTTCCCTTCAAGAATAGTAGCCCCAAATGCCTTTGAAGTCAGAGGATCAGAGCCTTTCAGGCATTCAGAAATGAAATCATTCTCTCTGGAGGCTCTCTCACAAATTTCCACTGGATAGAACAAGTACGACCACATGGGATGGGAAGCAGGAGAGGAAGCACTTTTAAGAAACCTTATTCCCAGTGCTTACAATACCTACTTTGTTATGAAAGCTAAAAGAAAAAGAAATTATAGCACAAGGTTCTAATTGAGCAAATATGACCCAATGAGCCTGAAGAAGAAGCACGAAGTGCCCAGAGTACATTGCACAACTGCTCTTGGAACATGGCAGAAATGTGGAAGCTCCCAGTAGCGACATAACACACAATTGTATGACGTCTGTGTCACTTAAAAAAGGGAAAAAAAAGGAAGTGATGTCAGTTCACACAATGGCATTGACATCTTTATGTGTGCAAGAAGGAACCAGCATTAGGAGCGCTACACTGGCATTGACGCACAATTTAAAAAAAAAAGGCATTGCTTAAAAAATGAAAAATGCAGGCTTTGTCTGTATAATCTGGATACAGCTCAGACTCAAGTCCTTTAACAAAACAGGTGCAAAGTAAGTAGAGATTTTATGATTACTTGTTCTCTTGGACTGCTAGCTATGCTGGAAATCCCACAGGTTGGACATATGGCAAAGAGCCAGCGATAAAGCTATTTTCGAGGCTGACAATACTGGCACAAATCACTTATGGAAGGAACTAAGGAGATAAGCAGGCAGCTCTATGGCCACTGGACTGATATATTACGTGTGGGAACTTGTGTATTATATGTCAGAACTGAGATGTCTCTTGCCTTGGCAGCAGCCAAAGATGGGTTCTGGCGATACTGGCGCTGAGGCAACGGCCCCGACGTCACTGGCAGCAGTGAGGGACTTTTGTGATGGATTCTGAGAGTGAGAGCTCCCAGTCAGAGCCAACAGCAGGCCTCAGGAGCAGGCAGAAATCTGTGAGACAAAGAATTACCCTGTACTCTTGCTTATCAAGGTAAAAGGTGTGGAGGTAGAGTTTCAAAATGCTAAAGATGAATCACTTTGATTCCCCTGTTCCAGAAAGAACAGAAGACATAATTAGAGCCAAAGTGAAACTCAGAGCTGTTCTCTTCCCACAGAGACACTCCTGATCTCCCACCCAATGCCATGCTGTTTACAGAACAGAAGATGCTGATCAGAAAGATGGAGAGCTGTGCCTTGCCCCAGCAGTGAATCATTTAATATTCAGCTCTGGTCAAGTTCTCTTTTCAATTCAGAAGTACTGTCCTCCCAGTTTGGTTGCTCTGGGCTGCAGGAGCAGGAATGACTAGGAAGCAGGGACTGTGAATGTGTTCTTGTACTCCCTAGCACATTTGGGCAAGCCTATGGCACCCTCCAGAGAGAGGACAGAAGTTGGTTATTAAACAGAAAGCTTCTTATTCTTTGCTATCCTCAAAAGTAGTTAAGAAAATTTATGGCAAAAACACTAAGAAGGCTGATAAAAAGATGCAAAAGAAACTTGGCATACCTGGAATTGGACATCCATGGAAAGCAAAACAATAGCCAAGATGACTAGAAATGAAGCCAGTGACAGGCTAAAAGCAACAGGGACTTCAGAAAGTATGAGGAGAAAGAAATTCATGGCAGGTTAACTAAATGCTCTTCCAGCCCTCTATTCAAAACAGAGGTCAAGTATCTGAGACTGAGAAAATGCTAGGGCTGGTATGCACACAGGCAAGAGAGCCAAAATACTTACTTAGAAATAGAATCTTGAATTTCAAACAATTAGTAGCATTCAGTGAAAAGAAAGTACAGAGAGCAAAACATCTTGTTCTGTCAACATATTAGACAAAAAGTGATGTTTTCCCTACATCATTCCTGACAGACTTTCTGTAAGATCATGTGTCTCTTAAAATCCCAGGTTTGGACTGGCTTGTTTTGAAGACCAGCTACTAGAACTGGATTGAGGTTTAAACTCTCTCTCCATCTTATGTAAGAAAATGAATACAGTCCAAAGCAGATCTGTTGAGTCAATGTCTTCCAGCATCCCTTCAGTCCTCTGGGGAGCAGTGATGGATTCCAAATATAAGACTGAATGTATTAGAAAACAAAAAAGTGAAGCAAAAATCCTGAAGTGATTTAAAAAAGGAATCAACAACTTATTAAAAAAATAGCCATCGACTTTCATTTACAAGGACTTGTGTAAAAGTCTCCAGTGACAACACCAGCATAATAACAGCATTTTAGAAACCTTCTTGACAGGAGCATTTTGTAGAAAATGAATCAGAGACCAGATCTCACAACTAACACATGCCTGAGAAAGACAAAAACATCTTGCCAGGGCATATGCTCTGTGTTAGAAACTGGACTGTAGTTGAGTAATTGAAAACACATTGTACACTGAATGCAAACCCAAGTACAGAGCAATCCATTGAAAAAGCTGGTAGTGAGAAATGAATGTACAGCTGGTTCCAAACATTCCCATGGCAGCAGTTACCTGCCAGGTTGTACTTTAATGTGTTCTTCTGTGATAATTGAAAATTTTCCAATCCAGTGCTACTTCATTTACAGTTCAGCATTCTCAAATGTCTTTATTCAACATTCATTTAAGGAGATGATATAACACATTTAAAATACTATCTTGTCACAATAACATTTTTCTATTAATTTTCTGTCTGTTGAGAAAGTTACTTGGTAATCAACCAGAGTTGATAATCTGAGTGAAAAATCTGTGATTTGCTATGAACAATGGAGGAAGTGAGTAAGAGCAGAGATGCACCACATTTGTACCTTGCAGCTGATATTTCACTCCATTCTTTAAAGGACTCCAAAATTCATCTACCTGAATATTTGAAAGCCAAAATGTACTGGCACCAATCACCTACTCAACAGCAGTTTTAAGAAAGAAATAAATAAATAGATTTTAGCACTTGTAGGGGAATGCTTGGATTTAAGGGAAGCTGCCTGACCAAGTGGGGGTAGGATGTGCTCACTGACAAAACCTTGGAAGCCAAACTGCAGATACCATGTGCAGGTACTATTATGAGCCCTGAAAATCAACTGAAACCAAATGATAAAGAGAACCACTAGCAAAAAATCCTTCAAGAGAAATGAGCCTGATAAAGCTAACTTCTAGACACTGTAACCTCTTTCTGCACTCCTCTCAGCAGGATCTCTATCAGGTCACCCAGGGTAGAAACAAGAAGCACAAGGTAAGACACAGAAGCACCTCTATTGCCAAGCCCTGTTAGGTCCTTCACAGAACCCACAATAATCTCTATCCAGCTGCTTTCTGAAAGCAGCTGAAGCAGTTCCTCTTTGGAAGCCCTTGGCAATGTCCCATGCATTCACCAGACTTTGGAAAAAAAAGGCTTTCCTCAATTGACTTATCTTGTAGCCTATGGTTTAAAATTCTCTTTTGTATATCCCTAAAGCCCAGACTTTTCAGGATAATTCAAACAACTCCTTCTGTTGGGTGTCCTGAACACATCAGTTAAAGTTCACTTAATCTTTTCTTCAAGCAAAAGGAATTGCAATTTCCATTCTCCCTGAATTATGCATCCCTGGTGCCTAATCCAGATAATTTTTACCCCTGTGAAGGATGTGGTAATTGCTTTATGGTAATTCTTCCCAAAAGCAGCTCAGCTACAAGGCACATGGCCTGACTGCAGTGTTTTATTGCCATTCACAGACCATTTGCAGCCTGCTCTGGAGCTGCCATCCACAGCCTGAACATCACTGCTTTTCCTTGCATTGTAAGGTTTTTTTCATGGCAAAGCACTTTTTATTTCAGCTTGGTTTCCTTCTGTTGTTTCAAAAACTATGTGCAACCAGGGAAATTTGCTGACATGTAATTTCTGAAGATTATTTTTCCAGGATTTGCGTTCATGAACTCTGCCTTTTGACACCAGTTGCACACACTACAGCTGACAGTTCTACCCTTCTACTCTGTCTCAATGTGTGTATAAACATCAAGGATTTCTAATTCAGAATTGGACAGGTTGAATTTCTTTAACAAATTTTAAGAAATAGATTATTTGCATGAGATGCTTGAAGTTAGTTTCAAATATTTGCTCTCCATCACTGAACAGCATTTACCTGAGCATAAAAAAATCCAGTTGCACATGTCAGCAAAGAAAAAAAACTTTCCTCCCCCAAAATATAAGGGGAATTTTCTCAATAGCTGAAGGGGTTGTTTCTTTTGGCATGACTTCCAAAAGATTTTGTCTCATCAGCAGTATACATTTGCTCTGTCTGCTGTTCCCTTGCTTCTCACTATCTTACCCAATCCCTCTTCCACTGGACCTGCTGGTCCTGCAGTTAACCAAACATCCTGCAGCAAGGAGCAGCTGCTGGGTTCTACCTCAGCTCGGGGCTCTGCTGAACCAAGCAGCCCCACCTCAACCTGCCTCCCT
Organism: Fringilla coelebs; assembly: GCF_963513975.1. Taxonomy (NCBI): domain Eukaryota; kingdom Metazoa; phylum Chordata; class Aves; order Passeriformes; family Fringillidae; genus Fringilla; species Fringilla coelebs. The sequence goes on from NC_140067.1 coordinate 14,695,685, forward strand.
TCCCCTTTAAACAAGCACAACATGTGCTGTAGCCAGAAAAACAGCTTTTGTTGTAGGATTTGGTTAAGGAATCGTGTCTGAAGTCTGACTTTAAGCACATTCCTGGTCTACTCTAAAATGTGTGTCATTTACGCTTACGAGCACAGCGAACATTTTATAAATTCAGTCTACTCTGTTTCCACAGTGGACAAGCATCCAGAAATATTCTGGCAGAAATGAGCTCTGAAGAATCAGCAGCTTCACGTGACCTAAGAAATGTTGGATGCTGTGGCTTCTATCCTATTGACAGAGGTGTATTTCAGCACGTATTCCACCTTACTAGGCTGAAAAGCCAAGTGTTAGAGTCCAATCTCCTGCTGTTGAAATTTCCCTCCTTGTGCAGAGTTGCCATCTGTGCTCTTCAAAGCAGGTACTAGGCAGGACCTGGGAAAGCTGCTACAGAAAAGGAATAACTATTTTGGCACCTCAAAGAGCAGTTGCAGACATTTTAGTCAATGACAGGAGATGGATGATACCAGGGGAAGTAAGCAAATCGAAAGAAACAGAAGAAAAATATTGGTTCAACCCTTTGGTATCGAGAGCAGGCAGGCACATGTGGTCATGGCATAATTTTCAATGAATTCAGCACTTACAGGATTTATTATTGCTAAATTGCTTCTTTGGACAGCTTATTCAGGAAATGCACTAGTTGTCATTTGGAACTCTGGAATGCTATGATGGATTCCCCACTGCTAGGAACCAGGATAATATATTTTAACCATGGACTTGAAATATCCTGTAATTGAAGAAGTCTGTCCATAGATGTAATGAATAAACAGAAAATCATAGGCCAAAAAGGGAAGCTAGTGAGGTCGTGGTGCAGAAGGGAGAAACCAAATACACAGATTTCTTTAGACATTGGGCTTATTATCAACATTGTAGCAATTTCTTTTTCCCTTTGCCTTTAATATTAAATAAACTTGACAGTAGTTGTACATCTTTTACTGCTATCTGTACAGTCCTTTTCTGTACTTAGTGTCACCAAGCACCTGGTAGCACACAAACTGCACAAGGCATCAGTAAGGACAGATATGCCTCTCCATACCATCTCAAAATCTGTCCCAGTGGTTGGTAACACTTGTATTTTGCTCTTGCACTTTGTTTTTCAAACTTTCTTCTGTTTCTCAAACTTTTTGTTTGCTTGTGTGTGGCATGTTGGATGCCAGAGATGTCCTCATGCCACCAGAGCCAATACTGAATGGAGTGGATTTATCAGTGAGTTGAGAAGTCCATACTCCATGTGCATGCCAAGGGAAAGAGAAATTACTCGTTACAAACAGAAGCTGTTGAGAAGCTGGAAGCAAAGGCTGTCTCCAAAGCATCCAGAAGTGAATATTTTGCATCAGGACTTATGTCTGGAAAAGCATTTTATGCATATGAGAAAAACCATCTTCTTCCTGTTAGTACTTTTCAATTCTTTTTGGAACAGCCTAACTGTTACAGACTGCAGTGGTGAACAAGGTGAAGGAAAGGGGTTTTGAAAGGTCTAAGAGTTCAGTGTGCTTGAGTCCCCTCTTGGTGTTTCACCACTGGCCTCAATGACAACAAAATATACATTATCTCCCTAAAGATCATGTAGTGAGCACAGGTCCTCTACTGCCAGATAATGCAAAGGTAACAACAGATCAAGGGCCTTTGAAGCTCATTTGATTAGATACATGTACATAAATCAGAAGATATTCTACAATCCACAGGTAAAAATAAGAAATATTTATAAATAACTTAGAAACTACTTTGATTTTCAGGTATCATGTGCCATCCTGTATCACATGTAAATTCTCCAAATATCACAACTAGGAAATGGCAATTAATGACTGGCCATAATTATTGTTCTTTACAAGACAGTAACAGGGCTTGTTTGGCATAGAAAATATTTAATTCTTGCAGCTTGACCCTGACTACTGTTAGGTAGCTGGTATGATGATTTTATTTAACATCACTGCAACATATCATCATTTATTATGTGTTTGAGCTGGTAATTACTGCATAGAATGGAGGTCTTTTAGTGGTGAAAGACATTATGCTCACACAAAATATCTGAGTTGTGGAAAATTTGTCCACTGAATTCAAGCTCACTGTGGAGCAAAAAAAAAAAAAAGAAAAAAATTCTATGTCAAATCCAGAAAGGTAAGTAACTGGGTTCTGTGACTGTTTCATGTACTGGTATTGATGTAATGATGCAAGACTGAGCCCAGCTTTGTCTTTTGTTGGGGGTTTTGGTGCATGTGGCACTGTATAACATCTATCAGTAAATGCTATCAGTTTCTCTAATATGTCACAGCCTGAAAAACAGAATTCACACATAATAAAAGCCACCCTTAGAGGTGCACTGGATGACTTCCAAAGGGAATTATGGCATGTCATGGCACTGCTGCTTCCTGTGTCAGCAGCCACTCTTAACAGACTGAAATTCCAGCTGCTGGTTGTGCTTCCCCAGAGCACAACCTCCAGAGTGCCTGGTGGAGCTGGCCTGACCAACAAGCAGTTTGTAACATTTCTGCAGGAACCAACCCTTGGATGGCTGAGCCTCAGGTACATCTGCTTGGTGCTTTGCAGACAATGGGGAGCTAACTCTGACTGCCCACTGAGCTGAACAGAGTTTATGTGAGTAGTACAGCACTAAGCCCAAACCAGGGTGTGGTATCTCTCCTCAGCGTAGGTGAATTCCAGAAATAAAATCAATTTAATAGTGTTCTACACAATATTTGGGTAACTCAAGCATGGTGCAACAAGCTCACATCTGCTCATAAACCCCAGACAAAAGCTAAAAATACAGAAGGGCAGAGGATGAAGTTAAGTAGAGAGAATTCCAAAGTGGTATGTTTCAGTGACAGCTATCAACTTGAAAAGCACCTGCAGTGGAAGAAGAGGAGAGATCAGGCCTTTAAAAAAAGCAGGATAGGAGGCTGTGGATCTCAAACTGAGTAACAACACACTACTGTAAAAGGGAGCACATCTGTGCAAGAAATAGGCTTGTGAGAAGCAGTGTTTCCTTTCTCAATATTCTCAGCAACTTGGGCAGCGGGCTGCAGTCATAGATGTTTGCATGAATTGGAAACAGACTACAGGGGAGTTAGAATGTGACTTAAATTATCTCAAAAACATAACAGGCTAATTGAATTGGGACTGTGAAGCCTGAAAAGAAAGAATGAAAGAGGCACAGAATAACAACCACCATGTGTAAAATGCTGTTTCCAGCAGAAAGGAATCAGGTTACACAAGTGAGAGAACTTTTTGAAAAATAGAGAAGCCCTGGTCTTGGAACTTTTCAATAACTGGTTAGATAAATATTTGTCAGAAATTATGCAAAGATAACAGATCCTGCCTAGGCAGAAGAGGATGGCTACGTGTCACCACAAGGTCACCTTGAGCTCTGTGTTTTTATGGAGCACAGAGGGAACAAGCCTGCAAAATACATCTCAGGCTAAATGCAGCCTCTGGAATGACGTACTGGAAAAGGATCCCTTGTTCACTTACATGAACATGCCTTGGAAAATCCCTACAACCACCTGCAATATTCACACAACAGACCGGGAGAAAAGCAGAATTAATTTTGGAAAATGCTTTAAATGGGAAGTTTCTTTAAATAGTATGAATCTTAAAGATTACAAAGGTACAGCTGACATACTACAGCTTCAAATAGAGGCAAACTTCATCAGAGAGTGTCTGCAACCAATTTTTCATTTGCTCGCAAATAAAACAGAATTAAAAATTAAACCAGAAAGAGAATTCAAACTTACTGCTTCACCAGTTTTTCCAAGGTTTCCTTGGTCTCCTTGTTCTCCCTGTTAAATGTAGAAAACAGATGATCTAGTTCACTAGAAAAGTAATTTCTTTCATATGTGAATATTAAAGTCCTCTGTTTTCCTAGGATCCTCTTCATTTCCTAAATTACATCTGCCAGTTAAAACTTTAAAAGCTAAAATTAAGTTACCGAAACCAACTTTGTCAGTGGCTAATTTTGATTTGGTAAAATGATGTCCTAATGAATTCAGGATTTGCCTGCAAAAATAAAAACTATCAATTAAGTGCTCATGAAACATTAGGTCAGCAAACACTAAAAATAATTATTCTATTTTTTATTTAAATCTTTCTTTCAGGAAATTACCTTCACTATTTCACTATTGCTTCAAAGATAGATATTGCCTGTGCACTTTATTGATTATGTAATATTGTTATGAAATATTAGGAAAATTGACATTTGAATGACATTTTAATAAACTTCTCCCCTTTCCCCCAAAATCTTGAAGCTGCCATTAAGTATTGATTAATTCTGTTCTCTACAATAACACTGTTACATAAGTGGAACAGTCTGCTGTGTGTTTCACAGGTAGAAGCTGGGTGTATAAGCACTTTTCATTATCTGGCTGTGACTATAATCCAGTTATCCAAGAACTGATGAACAGTTATTTGGGCACTGTTTACACAGATTGCAGATCAGCACTGGGAAATTCTGCTGCCAGGAGCTCCTCTTTTGAGCTGCAGCCCTTCATCTCATCCCCATCCACAGTTCCAAAATCCTGCCAGAGTAGGAGCTGCCCTGAGTCCCTCGCTGCCCCCTGGCCCAGGCACCCTCACCTTCCCAGGCTGCTCAATTTCATTTTAGCAGGTGCAGTCTTGGCTCACACATCCCTGTCTCCTAGAAACCCTCTCTCCTGTACAATATTCTCCTTTCTCAAAATGGGATCTTGCAAGAAACAGAATCATCAGCATGATACACATTTATATTACGTGTGCTTTCACTGGTATGTCACTGTAAATAGCTGTGTATAACTCCATTCCAAATACATTCTGTTTCATAATAAAACCATCACTTACCTTCAAACCCTCTGGCCCAGGATCACCTACATAACCTTTCTGTCCTGGCTTTCCCTAAAGTAAGGATTAGAATAAAATATTGTAAATATTTTATTTCCAAAAGGTAATTTCATCCCAGTTTATCTATTAATCAAAATACATGCACTAAAAATGTACAGTTTAGTAATACTTAATAGAAAAATTTTAAGTAATTGTATTTAGAAATCTATCTGAAAATACACTGTTGAATATTTCATCAAATACTGGAACAGTGAGCAAAATTTGTATTAAGTCTTACAGCAGTTCACACTGAGGAAAAACTATCACAATCCAAGATTGAAACACATTTCAATTTCACATAGAAAAAACATATTAGGGAGACAAAAAAAAAGGCAAGGCAATGTTCTATCCTGGTTAATTCCAGCAGAATAGGGACTCAACACGAATAAAATTTGGTGCTTAGACTTCAGGGTCTGGTGTCATAACTGTCCTTCCTCAACCAGACAGAATCAGCTCAAACACCCTCTCCTCCTCCTTTAGAAAGTTGATGATTTTGAGCCTCTGGCACTGGCATTTTGCTGCTGGCAGATCTGGTTGCTCTGATACCGTGGCAATAACACTGCCAGCCAGAAGAAACGCAGCAGCATCAATCAGAGCAGGAGGCCACAAAGGGACAGGCTCTCTGAAGCACTTTACAGCATGCATCCCTCCCTCTGTCACCACTCACACAAAGGCACACAAACCAGAAAGCTCTCCCCCTTAATTTCCAACTGGATGTTTATAAGGTAATTATGTCTCCCTTTTAAGAAACTCTTTTCCCTCCCAGCACCCTTTACTTCCTCCACAACATAAAACACAGCCTGACCATTTGTCTATCCGGACACACAGCCCTGCCTAGACAAACTCTCCCCATCTGCTCTGAGGAAAAGGCCCTGGTCCAGCAAACAAAGGTCCAGGGGACTGGACCTGGCTCTTGAGCAAGTTGCTGATGAGATTGCTGGAGGCTGACAACTGGAGAAAGAAAATTAATCCAACATTTTAATGATTCAGTATCAAAACCATGCAGATTGGTCCTAAAAAGAAATGCTCAGTGGCTGTTCCAGCAAACTGCATAATTGGAATGGCCAGAGTCCATAATAAGAGTTTTCCATTCCACATAAGCTGAGAAAAGAGCAACTAGAGCAACAGACAATAAAACTTTTCTTAAAAAGAGATGGCGTTTTTTCATTTGGCTCTTTTGCTTCAGCTGCTCTGTTCCTGCCTTTCAGAGTATGTATGTGTTCGTTTCTGGGCACCTGAGAAATAATTCACTATGTGGGTTAAAATGGTATTGAATTGTCTCAGCAGGTTCCACGACTTCTCATATTAATCCCTTTCTATAACTCTCATTCTCTTTGCCCACCTGAGTGATTTCATTCTGCCCAACAAGTTCCAACAAATAAAACCACTTTAGGAACATATTTTTGTTTTTGCCAATGGACTAATATATGGAAAAGCCAAGAATGCAGGGAGAAAAGACCATGAAGAGAAGTTCTGAGAGAAGCAGATAAAGCAAGTCATGTCTTTCCACAAGGCTCAAAGAACAAGTGATGGGCTCTGCAGGTCACTACATTCTGTTTGACCACTCTGTTGTCAAGAAACTTGAGGTCTTTCTATACAAAAATGCTTCAAGTGAAATTCATCAAAAGAAAACTAGTGGCCCCTATTAACTGCCTTGATAATTGTAAGCCTTATGAGAGCTGAACTGGAGTTACAGCTTGTAAAGGTTTCTTGGCTGTCATTCCTCAGCTATATACTAGCTGCAAAGGACATGGAACAGATGGAAGTTGATCAGAAAATGGAACAAGTGGATTTAACTGGTAAAGCAATCTGAAACACATGGATTTGGCTTCAAACAGAAATACAATACATTTATACATGGAGGAAAAGCCACTGACAGAAGGTTAAAGTAGGGATGGCTGCTTTTCTACTTGTAAATCCCTGAGAAAATTACTCTTCCAGGGCAGGGTAATCCCAAAGGAAATGCCTGTTTCCTAAAATATTAACTGCAAGTTCTACCCTTCTCTTTCAGGAAACAGCGACCAACTGTGCTTCCTTTCACCTCCCAATGCTATGTGCAGGTGTGTATATAAATATCTCTCACTGTCATTCTGCTTCAATCCCTCCATAAGATTCCCACATGCCTTCAGCCCACAGGGAGGCACTTCCAAAAAATACTGCACTGGGGGAGTGGGGCAGATTTGAGAACATTTTCCACTATCATGAGGAGAAAATCCAGCTTCTGTTTAACACATGTAGCTCATAAAGGAATCAACCTGCAACAGATCCTTTTTACTTTCTGGTTTAAAACAATCTCCACTCTTTTAAAGGCATTTTCTTCTCCAGCAATGAAGATACTAAAAAAAAAATAAAGAAGCACCAATGCTTGCATTGAGTGAGCTGAGCTACACTGACAGTTCCAGTGTTAATATTTGGACAGTCTTTGAGAGAGAGGGTTAACTGGGTGGGCACTGAATAAACAATCACACCTTTAGCATGACAACTCCTGTATTTTCATGGGACAAATAAGCAAGCACCACAAAAAAAAAAACCCAACTTTTTTTTTTTTTTTTTAATGTAGAAGGATAAATTTGAGAGAATGTAAGTATTTGACTTTGGAATTGAATGGGTGGGAAGGTTTGGAAAGGAATTAATGAAAGATCAAATGATGTGATCAGATTCAGCTCAAACACCTCTTCCAAAGTTGAGACAGAGTGAAGTCTTTGGAACTGAGATACATCCTGAGTGTGCAGGGGAACATCCTGGGAATTCTCCTTTGAGTGGGGACTGAGAAGCCCTGTGCAGGCTCACACTCACTTCTGTCCCAGCAGAAGATGAGCTGTTTGATGGCAGCACTGCTCAGGTGAGTCCCAGGGGTCTTTGGTCTCTTTCATGTTTTTTAAAGCAAATGGTAGAAACAAGGGCAGGGGAGGGAGGAGGGAGAAAAATGAGGTGACATTTTATGGCTGCCAGCTTGCCACATGCCTAAACCTGAACCAGGGATTGGATATTTTGGCCTGGAATTGTAAAAGAGCTGAGAATTCCAGAAGCACTAGAAACCTGCTCTGTTATTGTTTCATAGGAATAAGGAAAGGGTTACAGTACATCACCTACAAGGATACTTGACCTACCTCAGACAAGCCCCAGCAAATTAAGGTACCAGTGGCTGAAAAGGGGACTAACCTATTTAACCATGCCCACAAATAAAGTCTGTGGGGCAGGAAGCAAGGTTGTAGTGAGAAAAAGACAGGCAAGGCTTTCAGACAGAACAGCTAGACATTAGAAAAAAGGACTGTAAACCAGGCAAACAACTGAAGCAGTCTGATGAGGAAAATGAAGAATTCCCACTCCTGGAGGCTGCAAAGCACAAGTTAAACACATCTGTCAGCTGAAGACAGAGCTGACAGCTGATGGTGCCTTGGGGCCATGCATGGCCAGAGCACTTCTTCAGGCCCCTCCTCTGCCCCATGGCTGTTTAATCAGCGCAGTGACAACACAGCTGGGACAGTGTTTGCTTTCAGGTGTAACATCCACTTCTCAAAACTCCTTTCTTGGAAGATGGAAGCAAAAGCTATGGCAATCAAATGAACACCAAATTGCAGTGGAGGAAGCATAATTTAAAAAGCCAGATGTGTTCAGCAGCCTATTGACTCAGTCCTGCTAGGCTCTGTGAGATGTCAGCCCTGGCTGTGGCTCTCACCCACACAGTCACAGAGTGTGTCACACTGGGAGGGCAGCACCAAGGACAAGCAGAGGTGGGAGCAGAGTGCAGAGCAGCAGCACAAACCAGTTGGCCTGGAGCTGTGAAACAGCTGGAGTCAAGAGAAGCCAGAGAATCCAGGCAAGAGCCTCTGGGCCCCTGGACAAGGAGGAAAAACAGGCAGAGCTGCCCATCAAGCAAAACTCCCTTTTCCCCTAGCTCTCATTTCAGGAGGGGATGTTAGCCAGCAAGCTACTAAAATATGTCTGGAGCCAGCAGCCCTGGGGCTCCCTTCAGATGCACAGACTCTGCTCTCAGCAGCTAGCTGTGAGAGAGAAACCAGAGAGCCACAAGACATGCCAATGGTGTGCACTCTTCCCACTGAGAGAAATAAAAACCTAAATAATTTAGGTCAAATTGACCCATAAGAGATAAAAAATATTTCAGTTTGCTAGGCTACACAAAAATGTCTCCTCCTGGGTCACTTTGACAGCAGCTGATGGTGGCCCTGGTGACGTGGAGGATGGAAGGTGGGTGTCTCATTGCCCATGAGTCACCCACTGCAGCATCTTCTTTTCCACTTTTCACAGCACAACATGGGAGCTGCTGTCCAGCCATGAAGCCCTGCCCAAGGAGGAGACTCAGAGGATGATGCAGCCAAAATAAGAATTTCCATGAGCCTCTCGGCAGAAGCTCAGACAGATTAAACTCAATATTGAACTAAGTTACTGAATGTTTTGAAATTCTGTTTAATTTTTTGCATGTTTTCCTCAGCTGAAAAACAAAAAGACTTTTTTGGGAAGGTTTTGTGTTTGGTCTTTTGCCTTTTTTGGTTTTGGTATGGGTTTGTTTGTCTTAACACCTAATCTATGCGGCAAATAAATATTTTAATATAATTTTTAACAGAAAGCAAATTCCCAGCTTTGACTAGCTACTGAACAGGAAAAATGACATATGCATATATCCCTCCAAAAGCAGAAAACAGTGGAAAAGACTCTCAAACTCATGCAAGAAATGGGAAGTCATCCATAATGAAAGCCAAGTCGGTGATTACCACACATAATCAAATCACGTAAAGGCAGAAGATCAAATTGCACTCAATAAACTTAGAGACTCCTGCAATCCCTAGAGCAGCTTAGTATCCATTTTAGTGTAGAAATTTTCTAAAAATAAGCTTCAAGTTCACTGAAATATTCTTAGACAACTGTATATTTTTATAACTAACCAAAAAATTGGATGACAGCTTTAAACTTCTATCTTTTAAAACATGTCAGCATAAACAGCATCATGACCTTCCAGCTTTATTGTTCTCAGTAACTATCTGCCAGGTTTCTGGTAGATTTCTTAAAGCATACATCCTTTCTATTTCTCCCTGTGAGCTGAGTAGGTTCTTCCCCAGTAGAAATATTTTGATATATCAGCTGGTTCAATCCCCAGGAGGTGCATGGCAGTTTCATCTGTCTCAGAGGAGCACTATATTTTGTGCACTATAGCAGTGATTTCCTTTCAAACCCTTTGTATGGAAAATAATTTCCCCTCCCAGCTCTGCTTTGAGCATGTTCTGAGGAAAAACACAAATTTATTCAGGAGATGCCATTTTATCACAGTCATGTCTCACAGAACACTTCCATTTCAAAGCAGTATTTGACAGCCTGCCCTACCAAAATTCCTCGTACTTACTCTTGGGCCGACTCCTCCAACAGGTCCAGCTGGTCCTACTTCTCCCTAAAAGAAATCAGGAATTCAATGATCTTGATGACAAGTCTAGTTTTAAAAAATAAAGTCTGCAGGCAACTGTTTGTATTTATTATATCATCCTAAGCTTCATGTGTGTTTGTCTGAGTCCAAGTCTGACAGAAACACCTGGAAACAGACCCTTGTGCCACTGTTAGCTTTCACTCCCTCGGTATCTGGTATAGAAGCCCATCATTTAGCTCCTCAGAAGTCTAGAGATCTATCTTCAGAATCACCAACTAAATTATTTTAATTATTTTTAGCATACAAGATATGAGCTTTTATTTTTATGATGATGAATTAAGAAAACTTGATGAATCTATAAGATGAGGAACTGCCTTTCTCCCCTTTCAGTTAATAGGGGTCTAAGTATTTACTTATGAGTATCTAGGACACTGTCATTAAATTGGTACATGCTTTCTATTTCCATACAGCTCCCATTTCCTTCCTCCCCATCTTCCCAGTTTAACTAAAACAACCACATACAGCTCTGGACATTTATTATCTGAGAGTCCACTAAAATTAAAATAAATCACATAATGGATGCACATCCCCATAAGGCCACTAAAAACTTTTTAAAACACTGGCCAAAATGCCAAAGAAAACTTGAAGTTTTGCTCGACAGTGCCATACACACCTAACCATTGTCTAACCCTCTTAACCCCTCACAACTTGGAAATATAATCTCTTAATTGGATCATTTTTCATCTTACCTCAACTCCTTTGGGGCCCTGTGGCCCTGGAGGCCCTCGGTCACCCAGAGCTCCCTGAACATCCAAACAGACACAGTGAGAACTTGCAGCAGCTGACAAAAATCACCCTGGTCTCGTTTCTCTCCTGTACAAACCGGGACCAAATCCCTAAACCGGGGTAGCAGACCCAAAGCCTTACCACTGTTCATGGTGTTTCCCATAGAAAGCCAGGCAAAGGTGCAGAAAACCAAACATCATAAAAACTTATACATAGGTTTTGCTGAAGCATTATTCTTTTTGTGTTGTGAGAAGGAAATAAGAAAACATTTGAACTTCTCTCTTTTGGAAGAGGTAAAGCACACTACCATGGTAAGATGAAAGCATTATCAATGTGCAGACCTTGTATTAGGGAAGTCTTGAGAATAACACATGTTGACAACTTTGCAATGGGAAGAAACTACAAAGTGAATTTAGAGCACTAGCTTGTCCCAAACTACTTGTGATTATTAGGATTATAATCAGCTGCCCAGAGATAAAGCACCAACCTCTGCCAGCTCGGAGTTTTCATGACTGCTCACACCAACATTTTCAAAACTTTGCTAAAAAGACTTTGCAGCTAGCAGTGTATCAAAAACCTTGGGGACCCCAATTACAATGGGATAATTGGGAAAAGCACTTGACCTGGCATAGTACAACAAAAAAAAAGTGTAAACATATTAATGTTCTGGGAAACCTAAGCTTAACAATATCAGATAAAACAACAAGAACAAAGAAGCTGCCCTTTAGGAGAGATATGATTATCCTCTGAGGAAAGCCATGGTGGAAAGTGTAAGCCTTATTAACTGTGCACTAATGAAGCTGAAGTCTAGACTTTGGTCCAGGCATTGGTCCAGTAACAATTTACTCAGCAGGCAAAGTTAAATGGAAGAGAAAAATGGAGCAGGCCATCTCAAGGTGGTGAGTGTCATGGAAGAGCCCCTCAGTCTGGGAAGGACTGGGGTGGAGTGCTGCTGGACATATCACCACAGAGGTGACAGCAGGGCTTTCAGCAGTAATTCAAATATTACTAGATGAGTAATATTCTCCTATGGTTAGTAATGACATTTTCTCAATGGCACAGCTGTTGTTTTATTCTAGCAGCAAAGCCCATTAGGAGATAAGGATTTCGGTGCAGTGTAACTGCACAGTGGAAATGGCAGCAGCACTGCTGCTGCACACATCCTTCCACTTCACTGAACTGAATACAGAAAAAACAAGTTTCAGGCTGTAAACTGAATATTAATATTTAATGACATTTCCATCTCCTCTTTGGGGTTTCGGGCAAAAACAGAAAATGAAGGGAGTCAATACCCATGTGCCAAAGTGTCTGGAAAAAAACTGGAGTCAGCAAATGGGGTATCCTGTATTTCACATGCATAACTTCCCAGCTGACCATCCTCCAGAAGAGGTGAAACTCCTAAAAATCAGTTTATTAAAAAGTGTTATACAAACAAACATAAGTTAACAGGGGAAGGAAGCTCTTAGCTTCTTCCATGGTACAACACATACTGCTGGAAAAACTACAGTGGTAGTCAGCATATTCTGACCATCTTTTCCTCTCATTTTTCTTGGTTAGAGAGCATAAATACTTGCAAAGAATAACATAGGGAACAAACAAAGTTATTTCAGAACTTCTTAAAAACATTCTTATTCTCTTTTTTAAAAAAATGGGTGTTTTGGAATTTTTTTAATAAGTGGTGGAGCAAGATCAAACACCTTCTAAAATATTGTTTCCAAGCTGAGTAATGTTTTGTAGACCAAATTACATAATAAATCCTTTGAACACTGATTTAGAAAGGTCAGATTTGCTGATTATTTCACTAATTTGGAGAAAATATACAGTTCAGAACTTCTACTGGCATTTACAGACAGCTGATCACACTCAATAGAGCTTAAATGTCCAAGAAGTTGAATTTATCCCACACCAACTGCTAAAAAATAAAGCTTACCCTGCTTCCTTGGCTTTTAAAATGGGTATTGCTTCTGAGGAAGCATAAGCAAAAACATGAGGAAAATAGCAGCATAATGAGAACAGTTTTCTAAAAATAAAAGCTGGAGGAAAATTTTAGAACTGCAGTCAACTCGAGGCAGCTGGGAATCCCAAAAGCTAAACAATTCCAAAGCCATGCAGAGCTTCTCCCTCAGTACTGGGAGCAGTATAAGAGTTTTTCCAGTTTGGTAATCCTTCTTTTCAAATGTAAGCCATCAGTTCTCCCTGACCAGGGCAGGCTGTCTAAGCTTTTGTCTCCAACACCAAATGTGCTGGAGAGCCCCGAATCTGGTTCAGCTGTAATTTCTGTACCAAAGGAACATGGAGTCTCAAACTTTACAGTCCTCCTCTTAGGAACTTTATTCTCTGGAATCTGCAAAAAGGCAACACATCTGTAACAGATGTATTGAACAGAAACAGAATTCTAACAGAAAATCCTCAGATGCAACGTGCAACAATTTGCTCTCACTGAAGAAACTGAGCAGAGGGGATTAGTTCTGTTATGTAGTTCATGTATAATCTTGGGCAGTTAAAGCTGAACTGCAGCACAAGAACTGTTGCATTTCTCTATTTCCCCTAGACCCAAGACAGAGTCTTTCACCACCACAGGGTTTTTTTGGTGAACACTCAGGTAACTCAGAAACACAAGAGCAGCAGACAAACTCATTCACAGGCTAACATTATGCAGACATGCACATCCACAAGTCAGCAAAGCAATGAATCAGAATTGAAGGTGGACACCCTCTAGAGACACATTTTAACTTTTCCTCCATTTGCCCCATCAGATAACTAGCTCTCAGCCTTCCTAGTCAATTCATGTCTATTTTGGTAGAAGGCTTTTGCCATGGTTGAAAGAGAAGAGATAGAGAAAACATTGGCTAGGGCTTCAGCAACTGGATTTTTTGAGAAGTTCTTAAGAATGATCAGCTTTGACATGGAGGTATTGGTACAATCTTCCAGGCACAAATAAGACCATATCTTTAAATTATTTACTGCTCCCCAGTAAATTTTTGTGTGCAGTTTGCTACAGAATTTCACAACTCTTTTGATAGAAAATGTTGTAATTTCCATGTCTGTTTATTCATAGACAATCTGTATGATTTGTTCTTGGTCAAATGATATTTTTGGTCTTGCACAGTTATTTTGCCTCACCAGTTTCTGCCCTCTGGTTTACTTAAAGGTCAAAAAAGCCTTAATTTTGGTCAAGTGAACAAACTGCCTCTCAGAATAAAGCCATTCAAGTATTATTTCTCCATCTAGTCTCACTTGACCAAATCCTTCTGGAATAAAAATGCCCAGCAATGTACTACAGAGATAAAGCCTTCTCATGCTTTGAGCAGTGGCATTAATGAGACATCTTGACTCATATGTTCTACAATTTCACTTAATTTCTAACTGCATTATTGTGCTTTCATTTCAGAGATCTGGCAATGTCTTTGGTCTAAGTTTATAATGGGATTTATTGTTTTAGTCCTTGCATGAATCCATCAGAAATAACTGAAGTGGAAAGAATTAGCAAAAAGTGCATTTTTTTGGATAATCTAAAGATGCTCAACTTGGTTTCATATACAGATTTCATTCTGCCATGCTTGTGCCTATTCACCACAGAAAACACAATGTAAGAATAGTCCCAAGGCTGATGAGTGAGGAACTTCATTGGTATTTGCCTTTCAATAAGCAGTTAATCTTTAGATATCATCCAGTCATTTTCCTCTGGGTTAATTTCTGAGCTACCTGCACTTTTTCTGTTAGTCTCTACCCATTTCCAATTCAACAGAAATTTCCTACATTGGCTTTTAGTCCAAGCTTCATTGAAAACTCTATCCATGTGAATTATTGCCTGAGTTGGGTCTAAAATCTTAGTCTACTAAAGAGCAGGAGCTAAATTATTCTGGCACAGTTTTGTAGATAATAGATATAACAATGAAGGAGAAAATTTATTTTATCTGTAATTTAATCTGGCGCATAAATTTCACACATTTTCCATACCTTCACATACTATTTCTTTTAAAAATGGTTAAAACCAATTTTTAGTACAGGTGGAAGCAAAGTAATAAAAAGGTCTGCATACATTTGGCATGCATTCTATTTAAGTACAGGTGAAACATTTGCTACTTTCTAGTTACAGAGCATTTTCTCAAGCTTATTTTGCCATTACATGCTTCCACCTAATACTGTAATTACTCTCAGAATTGTGTGGACAATATTAAACATTCAAACAACTTCCTCATATAAATACCTGAGGCAAAGTACCTGCATTCTGACAGTAGGATTATCTTCTCATAATGCCAGTGTCCATCTCTCAGAGCCTTTTCCTCAGAGATCAACACTATTTACTGTTATTTTTAATAGGTTTTCATATAATCTTACCTTAGGACCTTCAGGGCCATTTAATCCAGGTACACCAATATCTCCTGGAAAACCCTAAAGAAATCATACAGACAAATGATTTGCAGAGTAGGAATGTTTTCAATGTACTTGTTTTGATTCTGTTCATTCATTTAATAAACCTGAGTCACAGAAACAAGAAATAAATTTGTTCCACCATCCCAAAAAATGTCAAAATCCATTATGTTTCCTTGAAAGGACTTGGAGAAGTGACAGATTTTAGGCAGCTTTTGTTAAACTCAATTTAGCAGATGTCAGCATGGATTTAATTTCTCTTACGATAAGACTTTTTATCCGCTAAGCAATGTTTGAAATTAAACCATTGGACTGGTTTGGAGGCACAAAAAAATCCCCAGAGAACAGCCTACACCAGGTCCTGCACTTATGAATCCAACTATTCTTTCCATAAAGTTGAGAGAGCAGCCGAAGCCCTTTAATCCGCGGCCACGCGTTAAGGACAAGATCAGGGCAGGATTAAGGAAAAGGTGAGAGCCTTTTGCCTCAGAGCAGCAGGGGATAATCGAGGTCTGGCTGGCACCAACTGAAGGTCATCAGCATGGAGCATTATTCAGAACAGGCCCTTGTGAAATGCACTCTAGTGTAGGTCAAGCTGTTAGAAAAGAAAAAGTAAGGATGCGCAGGAAAGGAATCAACTGAAATAATCGCTGCAAACCACCTGGCCAGCAGATATTGACTTGGGACACCATGAGGAGACCTCTGTGTCACAGGAATTCAGCTCCAGCTAGATTTCTTTGGAAGAAATGAGTGTATTTTAAGGGGGGAAAAAATGCTGCCACTAACTTTTATGCAATACAGTAGTGGTTAAGTAGTAGTGAGGTAAATTTCATCAACATCCAGAGAGGATACATGACCTTACATTTGTAGGATAAAATAAAGCATTGGTAATTGACCCTTTGTTTATCACACTGCTCATTCAGTCCTCTGCCAAGATTTTGCTTCTTTAATAAACTTCCACATTTCATTAAATTTTGACCATCTGAAAACAGCAAGACTGCCACTTTCTCTGAGCAAAATATTCATTACTACATCTAAGCAAATCCATTGTCTGACACTAGAAAGAACAAGTTTCCTTCTTCATTAAGAGAAAATCACGCCAAATTAAAATATATGCATACTTTTTCCAATAGTGGAAACAAAAAACACATACACAGAACAATTTTTAACAATCAGGTTTAGCACTTGGATGCTAATGAGTCTGAAAGAAAGCCACTAAAGAGTTAAAATGGTCTGAATTTTCAGAAGATGGGCAACAACTCTAACACTCAACATTTCACAATACATCAGTTTTGTGAGAATATTATGAAATGCAGTGGTTTCCCTTTCTTTTGCCATAAATCAGCAATTACAAGCAGAGCTGTGCAACAATTCCAACATGCCTCTAGGTGGCACAGAGCATATTATTTACATGTGACCAAGGCCCTGAGACTCACATCTAGAACACTGACTTGCATCACCCTTGATTTCTAGACAGCTCAAAAGAAAAGGTGCTGTTCTTAAAATCCTGGCCACTGCTGTCTACTGAAAGACATTGAAGAGTTAAGTCAATTCCTTAGAATTTTTTTTTCTTGCCCTTTCTTAATTTTAAATTTACTTATTTATAGACCTTAAATAGTTTCCAAGGGGTGAGTTGTTTCATACATGTGTAAATCTTAACGTTTCTGTATTCTGAATACATGTGGAAGCCTGTCAAAGGCTTGTCTAATTTCAATCACATTAACAATAAGCACTGCATATTTCATTGTGCACAGCAAACTGAGACATGGTGGGTTAGAACAGTCAGATCTGCACTTTCCAGTTGTCATGCCAATAACACAAAGCTCCACAGAAATTTCATCTTTTGGCAGTTCATTTTCAGATGCATGACAAAGCAGCACAATGTGTCAGTTGATGAAGAGCCCACCCCATAAAGCGTTCACTGAGCACATCCAGTGGTTGGTGAGCAGCAGGCATTCAGGCACAAGACAGACCCTGGCTCAGCAGAAGCACACCCAGAAGAGAATTTGGCCTGACAGTGCAGGACTCCTGCACCCAGAGAGTCACTTGGCAGCCAAAACTCGTCTGGCCACCCAGAGGCAAGAGCCAGACCTCTGTCCCTCCCTCTGCCCTCCTGCCAGCAGCACTGCAGGTCCCAAATGGACCCTGGCTAGAGGTGGGTGGCTTATTTCAGCTCTGACCTGGTGTGCCTTGGCTGCACAGCTGCAGAGGAAAGACTTAGGAAGCAACTCACTGGTGATTTCAACCCACAAAACCCCGTGAGGATGATCAGAGTCTGCCTGCCCTGCTCCCATGGCTGTGCAGAGATGGTCACAGAGCTCAGCTGCTGGAGTGCCAGAGGTACTGCAGGTTACATGGGGAGAAAATCAGGGACAGGGCTACTTGTTCTTTGCACTGGGAATGAAACACTCAAATGCATCACTGGAAAGATCGAAGGATCCCCAGGTTCTTACAACACATGTACCCAAAACAAACAGGGACAGGGCACACTTATCAATCCTACTGTCTTAATGTTGGACAAAAGGAGAGAGGAATAGCTGGAAGCAGAGTTTGAGAGGTTCTGCCACGGGGCAGACACAGCCTTGTTCCTCCAGCTCACAGCAAAGTCCAACAAATCCCAGTACAGGTTTTGGGGGTTTTAAAAATGAAATCTTTCCTAGAAGGCATATGGTATGGATTGTCACATCTACACTAAATCCAAAGAACTCTCCTTGAACAACACTAATTCATCACATTCTTCTATTTCCAGAAACATCAAGGGAACATTTAGTATAGTATATAATGCACCTTTTCTCCATGGGGTCACAGGAAATCTGACCATTCAGATAATGAAACAGGAACAAGGAAAGTAGCCCTGCCTGACCTGCTAGCTGCCTGGTTTTCAAGTGGAGACCTAATCAGATGTATGACAGTAGGCTTTTCTTGTGGAAAAATCTACATTATTTGCTCATAGTTCATCTATTTGGTCGTGTCTAAACTTCTGGCAACAACAACTAGTTTATTTTTATAAGACAATGTAACTGGAGGGGCACATACACTCTTCAGTTTGAAGTTGCTTATTTTAAATTCCTTTCATTATAGAACTTCTAATATCTTCAATTTGTCTGAAATCCCAGTATGCTGCTATCCTACAACCCTTCTGTTTCTATTTTGCCATATGGTGACCATATTCTTATGAAGTAAAAGGTGGAAAAACCTCTTACTTTATTTGGAACTGTCTTGCATGGCTGAAGTTAAGAGAAACATTGCTTTGCAGTTTAAACTGACCATTTTGCAGACAATTACTAAAAAAAAAGTACCTGGACACCCAAGTTTTAATTATCTAGCATCGTGCACCTTATTTGCCTTCTAATGATAAAGCAGCTGTGTGCTCCTGAGCAAGGGGAAATGCTGAGCTTTTCAGACAGAAGGAGTCCCATCCCTCTCTGCCCTGAGGGTAACCAGCCCAGGATCAGCTTTTCCCCAGACACAAAGGAGTAGCATGTCTGTCTTGGAATAAGGAACTATGAAGGACTACCAGGGGCAGGGGCACAGGCCTCAAGACCAATAATTTGGGATTAACCTGCTGGAAGCTAGGCAAAGAAATCATGCAATGAAGAGTAAATCTAAAATCCTGAGCCACAGAGGGTGGCAGCTGTGGACAACACACAGCAGGCTTTGTGCTTTCTGCACACCCTTTGACCAAATGAGAGGGACTAATTCTCACAAGACCACCTGGTGCTCCTACAAGGCACTTCCAGTGAGTTTTCTCTCAGTGAGAGCTTTTGCCTAATAAGAAAGGTAGGAACAGGGAGCCTTGCTTTGAGGAGATGTGCTCATGTAAAGGCAGAAAAAGAATCATTGCTAGAATAGATCTTCCATTCATATTTTTTTTTTTAAAAAGAAAACCCACAAATAAACAAAAAAACCCCACCACAAACCAAACAAAACCCAAAATACATCAGTTGCAGAAGGGTGAGTAGAAAGAACAATCCACAATTTCCACTTTCATCTCTCCAGCAAATACATGTGTCTGTGTATAAACATGTCTTTCTGGCACAGACCATAGCATTCTTCCCTAGAGCCTGTGATATAAATGCAAAAAAAGCACAAAAATGGGACAATTTGGAGACTGAGTTTCTGCATAAACTTCCAAAGCACTCAGGAGTTCTTAGGAAACTTCACTTCCAGATTCAACTGCTTGGCAACCCTTCCCAGGTGACTGGGACTTACCCTCTGTGTCTCTTGTAAGTGATAAATATGCAACCAGGCCTGGAAAATGGAAAATCCCATTTGTAAACATGTTTTAGTATTTACAAATGGAAGTGTGCCTGAGAAATCACATGACTCTCATTGCAGGTGTGCCCCATAACAACAGGATTCAAGAGACACCAAATCCTAATCACATAAGCAAATGAAGAACTACTTTGTATGCAAAGATCCTCTACATTCATATTTTGAAGAAAAAAGTTATGAGCTAGAATATTCTGTACTTTATGGAGGAGGGTGAGTTTATCAAATATGACTGAATAAAGAGATTTCCCTAATTCAACTAGGAAAACAGTCTTTTATGAAGCAAACCCATTTCCCTCTTATTTTCATCATTTAGAACCAACATTCAATTTACCACTACCAAGCAATTTCTTACCTCCGGTCCCTGGAGACCAAATGGTCCACGTGGTCCAGGTTCTCCAATTTTCCCCTTGAAAAAAATCCAAACAGTTCAGATTTCTGATGACAATTTATTTTTAACAACAGATGGTTGTGAATATTTTTAAAACATTTATTAACAAAAAGGTCAAAGAAATGTTGAGATGACTTTTTCACTAAATAGGAAATTTTATACCTTCCTCTCTTCAAACCTATTAAAACCAATTCTTCATATCTCTTTGAAGTCACAACAAAAAAACTTCAAATTAGTTTAGGACAGAGAAAATTGGGAGTTTGGGGAGGAACTATATAAAAACTCCTTTACATATATAGCTGTTTTCACAATAAAAACTGCATATTATTTAAATGTCCAGGAAGCAACTGTTACGGATATTGGTTTACACACTTACTTATATATTTTAAGTATTGAGTCATAGACAAAGAAATGGCAGGTTTGTGATTAGTAATAACAAAATGAGGTCCTATCCACGTGCAATGGTAGCTTCATTATTTACAGATATCAACCCATCTAAAAATGGGCCAAATTTCTCTAAGTTATATCTGTTCTTCCACATTTTCAGGGTCTTTCTGACACCACAAGTAGATGTCACTTGAGCAAAATTAAGATCTGACCTGGGAAATATTTCTCTAATTTTTAACATGAATGACTGCATTGTAAATTCATTCTACAAAGGTAAATTTCTATTACTGGCAGGACTGAGGTCTCATAGATTAATTTAACATAACTCACAAGGTTGGTCAC
The DNA here is from genome assembly GCF_963513975.1 of Fringilla coelebs. Lineage (NCBI taxonomy): Eukaryota > Metazoa > Chordata > Aves > Passeriformes > Fringillidae > Fringilla > Fringilla coelebs. The sequence continues at coordinate 14,716,510 of NC_140067.1, forward strand.
ATTTAGCTTGTGCTTAAAATCCACAACTCTTTCAGTTGTGGATAGGCTGATTCACATGCTTATCTTAGAGTGAAAAATCTTGTACCTTTACAAGCAAAAAATAGGATTTTTTCCCATCTAAGCTTAAACAAATATGCATAATTTCATAGCAGGATTTGTGTTTATAATATCAACTCTATAGGACAAGGAAAGTGTTATTGAATTTAAGGGCCCATGACATTCATAAAATCTAACTAGGTTACCAGTTATTGGCTTGACTGTACATAAGAAAATTGACACTGGAGCGAGTATTGGCAGCTTGTGAAAAGATATTAGCACTAAAACAGGTGAGGAAGAGCCAGGTAACCCTGTGCAGTGTGCCTTTTCTGCCTCAACATCTAAAAACCCAGCAGAAGTGGCAGCAGGGCACAGATGCTGTTAAAGCTGCTAAAAATCAGTAAATACAGGAATTCATGACTACCCCCATCCCTGTGAGAAATGAGTGGCTGTTATTGATGAGATCTCACACATTCCCTGCAAATCCAGCTAGTCCAAAGGGTCATCTGGAAGTTCCCAAAGCTCTCAGTGGATTTGTTTCAAATATTACCCACAAGTCCATTCCCCCTCCAGTGATTGTCCCAGAATATCTACTATTCTAAGCACTCTATTAAAATTTGACACTTATACTGATCTTGGTAATCAAATCTCACATTTTAGGATCTGACTTGCTCATTAACACCAGTCACTAGAAATAAAAGCAGCTTAGACCTCATCCTTTGTGCATTTTGAATTAGGTCACTTCTAGGGGATTCCATGCACTGTGAACAAACATCACACAATAGTGTCAAATATCAACAGGAGTAAAAAACATCAACAACACACAGTGATATACTGAGAACAAAATTTGATGTGTAAACTTACTGGGGGTCCTGGTTTTCCTCTGATTCCTGGAGGTCCTGGTAAACCAAGAGCACCCTGAAAAAAGAAAGCTATTAAATACACATGAAAATTGTTGTGTTATGTTGGAAGCAATAAATTGCTATATCTTGACACCTGAAACAGGCTTCAAAAGAATTCTTCAGGTTGAAAACTATCTTCTAGCATTCAACTTTCATCAAAAGAGTTCTTACAGGATGTGCTATTCCAGTGACTTCTGATGTACTAGCCAAACAGGAAAGAAGATCCTTATTTATCTCAGTTTGATGATGTGAAGGAGCACGCCAGACTGCGTGCTGCTGCTAACCACAGCAGGGCCAGGTGAGCTGCAGATGAACCTCAAGGGTCAAGGGAAAAATACCTTTTACAGCAGCTCCTTAGAAACACTGAGACCACACCTTAATCCCCTGCTTGATGCATCTCTATACACACAGCTGCCAGAGTTCTGCCTGTGCCCTTTACTTGTCTTTGTGCACCCTCCCCATAACTGAGTTTTAATTAGCACCGAATTTCTTAAAAATATGTTAATACAGTGATATCCAGACAGTATTACTACTGCATTCTACCTTTATGCAACCAACCTGCTGCATTTTAAGGGACACATAAGCCTGATGAAGTTGCTGAAGTGGGATAATTTTATAAAACAATGCTGGTATAACTTACCTTGTCTCCAGGGTACCCCTGATCTCCTGGCTCTCCTGCAAGGCCATGTTCACCCTAAACAATATATAATTTTATACAGACATGTGTGTGTGGCTTAAAATGGGGTAGTTTTCAGAAATAGAGAAAGATTAATTCAATATTCACTATTTAAAATTAACACAGATCTTTGTCAATGCAAGGTGCTGCCCTGAAATACCTCTTCCAGGAAAGTCTAAAGGCACTGACATGGATATTATTATGTTCAGTGGTTACTGTTCTGTTCAGAGAAAACCTTGTCTATACTACCAGATCATGAGTCTGACAAAAATTTAAAAAATAAAAGTCAGATGATGAAAGAAATCAAAAAGAAAAAGGGAAAGCTTTGCCAAGTACATTATGCTCAAGTTTTAATGAAGAGAGCCTGAAAGAACTATGTATCTCCAAGATAATGAAAATATTTAAATCACCTTATCACCTTTCATTCCGGGCTGTCCCACACTCCCTGGGAAACCCTGTTAAAGAAAACATAAACCCAATGCTTGACCCTAATTTGGAAAGCAGCACAAGCCTTGGGATGATTAAATAATCAGCCAGCAGCACCTGGCTGTGGGATGATTTAATACCATACCGTGGGCCCTGGAATTCCTGATGGTCCACTTGGTCCTGCTGGCCCCATGTCTCCCTATCAAACAGCAAGAAAAGTGACTGCAATTGGTGAAATGGAGGAACCTAAAGACTCTTAACAGAATGTGGCACTTTTCTGCACCACAGAGAGAAATCAAAATATTTTTAGGCGCATTTCTTTGGGAAAAACAAAGGTATTGGTATCATAAGCCCTCCATGTTTACTGTTCCCAACATCAGCAGAAACACACAAAACAACACTTGCCTCTTCTCCTGTAGATTATAAACTCTAGAGAAGATCACAGTGTATTAAGCAATGCCAATTAAGGAAGGTTTCTTTTGTACTGCAGCTGCACATTCAGTGGCCATCACTGCTGTCCTTAGGGTTACATAATAGCACTTCTCTCTAGGCATCAAATTTGGCTTAAAGAAATGACTCTAGGATGAGTAGGGCCATAAAAAGTGGCCTTTTTATGGTCCTTTTACTCAATTTCTCATCTATTAGTGACTTCTTGAGTTAAAAGAAAAAGAGATGTGACTCTAAATACCACGTGTGCAGAATCAAACCTGTGTTCCAATGGGCGTGCTAACCTTTTCTGTTCTAATGTACCTTCAGAGCCCTTACTACAATTCTTCTTCCTGGGATTTATTTAGGCAGTTTTATGACAGAAAAAAAAAAAAAGTGAATCACAAAAATAGAGCATCTTTAAAGATCAGCACAGCAATAATATTAATGAAAAAGCATGAGCTAAACATAAGACCTGACTCAGAATACTTAAGACTACATCACAAAGGGAGAAGTCTATCTACCTTCTGCTTATTCAAGCTCAGGGGGAAAAAACCCCCAAAAGACAATGTTCTATCTCTATGTCTATGCAGAAATTTAACAACACATATGAATAAGGAAATCATTTGCCCCTTGCTGAGTGTGATATGGAAAAGATGAGATGGACATCTATGCAATTCTAGTTGAGCACACATTATTCTCTGGAGACTCTTTGGCAATGTCAGCAACCACATCCTTCTGCAGCCACCATCAGACTCATTGCTCAGTGAAGAAAAAGCAGAACCAGTCACTTAATGTCTTAATGGTGCTTGGTAGGTCTCCCAGGAAAATTGCCACTCTACGTTGCTTTAGCTTTCCATGACTGCTAAAATGATCTATTCTGCCATGCTAGCTGATCAAGGAAATTGTTTACATTGCTGTCTCTGAGCTGTGCTACATATTCTAGTTCAGCTGATGCTGAAATGCACATTTATGGTAACAACAGCATTGGCTGGAAAATCACAGATAGATACCGAGCTGGGGAATTTAGCTTACAACAGCAACAGGAAGGAATTCCAAAACAGCTTTGTGACATTCAGGTTCATTAAACACCTGACACAGTCTCCAGATACATTGAGTGACTTAATAAACAGCAAAGAACGAGAACTGCACAAAAATAAAACTGAAAATGCTGAATTAGTTAGTTAGTCAGTTTTTTTAATCATTCTCCACCTAAAACTGCCTTGCTATATGTTAAGATACACTTTTCACTTTGGATAAAACTTGCTGATCAATAAAACCTGCAGCTACATAAAGTGTACCTTTTCCAACATCTCTAGGTGACAAGTGAAACTAAAACCAACTTGCTTTGTCCAGACAAAAAGATAAAATACCAGAAAAGAAAGACTAATGCTTTCCTAGTATTAAGTGGGTTTTTTAAAAGGAAAAAAAAAAAATAAAAACTAATTGGGGTATCTAGCAGTAAATTTTCTGCAACTCTTCATCTTATTAAAACTCATGGCCTTGCTAAGTCTTGAAAGATTGACTATTCAGCCAGCCAAAACTCTGAAGTTGGCAACAGCTTTGTATATTGAAAATAATCATGGATGGAAGGAATTGCTGGACTCAGCTTGCTGATGCTGCTCATTTTGCCATTGTTCTCATGAACAAAGACAAAAATACAACTAACTCTTGACATTGACCAGCTGGGCTGGACAAGCTACTTGAATTAATGCTCTTGGTTTCTGCCAGAAAAATATATTGAATCCCATGTACAATATTGCACCTCGTAGTAGTATAGTGTGTTATTATTGACCAAGTATTTTAAAGCAAACACTGAGGGCTGTAGCTCTTGACTCACTTTTGGATGACCATCAGCATCTGCCTGGACAAGAGAGCTGAGGCCAGGGAGCACTGAGCCACCTGGAGGGCAGGGGTGGCTGAGGAACAGGGCTGCTGGGGTCACCTGAAACTCCCCAGGGTTCTTGGGGGAATTCTGCTACGGATTAAAGAGTGCCATGGGGTGCCTTGTAAAGAAACTCTGGAAAAGAGCACAGCTCTTCCAATTATGTGGCTGTGAAAGAGGAAACCAGACTAACCCATATGCTGGAACATGAGAAAGAGTCACACATATAAACACAAGGAGGCCACTCAAATGGAGCTCAGACTCTAAACAATTGCTAATTTTGTGCTGTTCAAAATCTAAACATGCCAAAGCTAAACATTTCTTTCCCCCCAAGAAATAGCTCTCATTATGATAACGTTCCATTTTTGTACAAGTGGCAAAAGCTTTGGACTGGTTATAGATAATTATTTTTCTATTTCACTAAAAATTATTGACACTCAATCTCTCTGTAACTGACTGCAACTCAGCAAGAAGGCACATGCAGCTTTGATCCTGCAAACATTTATGCTCATGAACCCTAGGCAGGGCTAAAATGCTAAGTTTTAGTCAACATAATCAGTAACAGAATCTTTTTGGAAGTGACATATTTTTTAAAAACTTCAGGTACATTTATACAATTATCAAAATCTTTGAGATTAAATTCCAAAGACAACCATGTAAGAGAGAAAAGCAAATCACAATTCTAAGCAAATTCTCAAGAGTGCAAGCTCCAGTCTCATAAGTGTGTCAATTGGCCTGAAGAACAGAAAAACATGTTTGCATGATGAAGGCTGGAAGCTACAGAGGTTTCTTGACCAAGATTTTGTTTTCACTATGGCAATGCCATAACAATCCCAATCAGACAGCAAGGGATGACTTACAGGAATTTTTTTTTTTTGTTATGAGCATATAATTAGGAAGAGTAACAATTGAACTCAACTGTTGTGCTTCAAAGGAAAAGTAAGATGACCATCAGTGTAAAGTGTAAACTTATCAAGAATGTTTCAGATCTGCAGATATTAAAAAACCCACAAAGCAAACACTGGAGACAATCATGTTTTTTTTTAACTCAAGTGTAAACACTTGCAATTTCTCCCTTGTTAAGGATGTGGCTGTGTAGCCAGACGTGACTGAGGCAACATCAAGAATCAGAGGTCCTCTATGAGTAAATACATCAATTAAAAAACATAAGGAAGTGAGACTACTCAGAAGGAAAGTCTTTCTCACCTTCTGTAGGACTCAGAGCTTCTCTGGCACAATTGATAGATACAACTACTGTGTACAACTCCACAGAGAGCATCACAGCCTTATTCTACATATATTTTTTAAAATTAATATAATATTGTAAACATGATAAAGTAATTTTTCTTAGAAATTAATTCTGCTTTGGCTTTGGTAGCCATATTCAGGAACCAATGAGGACTGCTGTCGTTAAAATGTCTGAGGTCATTGCACCCTTCACACTGGCTTTAGTGCTATAAACTAGCAAACTTGGTCATTTCAAATAAAAGACCCAAACACACTGGGTCAGAAACAAGCATACAAATCCACACCAAGTATAGAAGTGCTCCATGCTGCCAACATGATAGCAGTTTTTAGTGATATTATTTAAAATCATGGCTATCTAAAGCAAAAGCAATTTAAATCCTTGAATTTTCATAATTGTTTTTATTATTACACAAAAAGTGGGAAGCACAAGACAAATGCTCTAATGCAGCCATATCAAAATAAGTAATAAAAGTATACTCACTCTCAGTCCTGGAAATCCAGGAGGACCAACACCACCAACAATTCCCTTTAAAGAAAGTTAATCTTAGATTACCTGAATTTTACCATTTAAAAAGAAATCCTAGAACCAAGATAAAAGTGACCTACAAAGCAAGTCAGTTTTGATTTTTACAGGATTTCCAAAGAATGACAGCTTATCACTGTATAGAGAAGTATGCTCAGTAAAAATCCCTGAATTGTAGAATTAGATCACCAGATATTTGCATCATGGGAACATTTCTGCTCTTAATATAGGAATATGAGATTTTTTTAATCATGATACTTAAAGTGAGGGAGAAAAAAGCAATTTTTTGAGGGTGAAAAATTTATTAAGAGTCCTTTGAAAAATAAATAAGAACACCATCTCAGTCCATAGAAAGACCTCTGTAAATTAAAAATTTATTATCTCTCTTAATTAAAAACTACTTCTTGATACAAACTACGGTATTTGTACTTCACATAGAGCTTAAATTTCAGTAGTACTTCACTACTGCCTCTGCCACAGTTTAACTCAGAAGAGGCTAAAACACTGCCAAAAGCAGTTGCCAAGTCTCTGCCCTACGTGAAACAGATACTGCAGTCCTCCAGGTCACCGTGCCTCATGCAAGCTGAGCCAACACCTGGCACCTGCTCCCGAGTGGAAAACATTCCCAGGGCCCACTGCAGCCTGCTGGCACCACAGGGAAGGGGAAGTCTCATGCAAGCAAAGCTAAGCCCATCCTGAATTTGTCCCTGCACATGGCTCAGAGGACACCTTGGTGCTCTCCTCCCTCCTTGGCTGCCTTCAAACTGTCCCCAGCCTGCTCTAAACTATCCAGGGGAAGCTGAACGCTCCAGCAACGTCCTCCAAGGCAGACTGACATCCTCAGAGAACTGAGAGGTGTCCTGGAAAGGAAGGATGGCATCAGCCAGTTAAGCAGAAGAAATGAGGCATGGAGACAAATGCCATTAGTGTTAAATCAGCACATGGGAAGAAATGCCTTCCCTTCAAGTTCCTGCTGCCCCAGGCCTCCCAGGCAGCCCCTGGTCCCCAGTGCCAGCTGACAGAGAGGCTCTGTACGTGTGCCACTAGCGCTGCAGACCCTGCAGCTGCAGCGCTGGCCCCTTGCCTGAACAAGCCCTGCAGGGTGAGCCCGGGGGCAGGAGGGCAGAGGGGTTGCTGCCTGTCAGAGGAGGCAGTAGGATCAGCAGCTGTCTTGGCAGATTAGATGGAACTTGTTTGCAAATGCTCCCAGTAAAACGGGCTTTTTGTAACGTGCAAGTCTGTCATTTCAGATCCAGGCTTCCTGAGCTTGTTTCTATTAAAGCAGGGTTCTGCAGATCTGGTGGAAAGACAGTATCTGCTTTATCAGGAATGGAGGGAGACTTGGGAGTACGAGGAGGAGAGGGAAGAACTCACCTTTTAATATCATCTGCAAAGCAGCTGGTGACACTCAAGCCCTCAGTGGGTTTTCAAGAAGAAAACCAAACTCATATCACCTGACATTCCAACAAGGGAAGCTTTGCCTTAGGGACCAGAAATGCGTGAGAAATTTTTTCCTGTGTCCCAAAATGTTCACACCAGACACTGATAACTCACCAGCAAAATTCATGTCAGCTTTCTAAAATAAGTTTCTAAGATGGGTGTAAAGGCAGACCTTCAAAAAACAGAGAAACCCTGTCTAGCTGATGACTCTGGTCCATATCAGAAACATCTTTCGACACAAACCGATAGCAGTTTCCAAAGGAGCACCCAACAATACAACAGGATTTAAATCAGCTGCTCTTTACCCAGCAGTTACTGCTGTTCTCTTCTCTTGCCCAAAGCCTTTCACTGGTTTTTGACACCAAAGGAAACCTGAGTTTGGAGTCTGCAGCCAGAGTTTCCCGACAAGTAGAGCAAGACAGCAGAGCTCCTTTGAGGGCAGCCTGTGAAGTGAGGTGACAGCAGGCTGCACACCACAGTGCAAGGGCACACACTGCCAAGGACAAAGCTGGGATCACTCTGATTACAGTGCACTAAATGACAGGCTAGCATGACTGTGTTCAGTACCAGTTCAAAGGATGAAACCAACTAGCAAATGCACAAGCACACATAAGCTGGGGTTCTACATGCAGGCCAAATCCTATTTTGTTAAGGTGATCTTAGAATAATGGTTTAAAAAAACAACATTAAATCATCTAATGCAAGAACTTTGGAAGACAGAACATTCATCACTCATGCAACGAGGACAGCAAGAGATCTGATTCTCAAGGTAGTCAGCACATGCTGCAGAGGAAAATGTGTTCTCTCTGAATATTTTCTTCCTCTTTTTGATACTTATTATAGTAGTTTCCTAGCAGTTTCCATGGGAAAGTTAACAGTCCAAAATTTTCCTGTGGCTTTCAAGACACTTCTTTTGAAGCAAAAGTCTCCTTTAATTTTGGAGAGGAGTTAACATTGAGTTTCATAAATTTTATCATGTTAATCAAGACACAATTCAATACTTACAGGACTTCCATCTGGACCAGGGGGGCCTCTATTTCCAAAGTCACCTGGAAAACCCTAAAGCAGAATAGAAAATACCTGTTCTTCATTATTCAAGACATGAAAGGTGGTCTGAACACTGAATCCGTATAGATTTGGAGAATTAAGACATCCTAAATAGATTGAGGGAGTGTGATGGAGGAATGGGAAAAGCAGGAAGTTTCAGCTACACAGTTCAAATGAACAGAACAGTGATATCTGTTTGCCTCTTAAAGTCATAAAGCCAAAATGATAAAAATATACACAATGGAAACACATGGAAAAAACAGACAATTGAATTACTTTCAGAGCAATATTAAACAAGTATTACTTGAATTTTCTTGGAGCCTGTTTTCCTAACTCTTTGTTTTTCCTGTTAGCTTCAACATTCTCTAAAACCTCTGTCCTTCTTTCCTTAACTCATCCCCAAATATTCATGGTTAGCATCTCAGTATGAGATCTCATATTCATTAGCAATCAAAATTTTCATCTTTCTAACCGATGGCAACACTTGCCTGAGTCTGCATCTAGGCCCTGAAACAATAACTCAAGGCACAGTAAAGTCTCATTTATTTTATGAGAGTTTTGACTTCACAGACTAGATTATCGGAACAGGAAAGAAATCTGATTTGCCAAGCCAAGCATTGAAGCTTAAAACAGAATTTCCATTTCTTGCTTCAGAAAGAAAATGGAATGGAATTCCACCACTTTACTGGCTCTAATCTTCTGTCCTTCCTGTTAGGGTTTTGAAAATTGCTTTACTTCTTTCAGATGTTGCCCACTGCAGAAGCATAGAAGTTGCTGGGGGAAAACTTATTTGATTTTTTGTGTGATTTTATAGGGGAGGTGTGGGTGGGAGATTGGTGTGAGGGGTTTTAAAATTAATTTTTATCAGTTTGGTATTACTAGGCAGATCTGACTATTTTACTGGAAGAGCCACATGTAGCTAACTAGAAACTCATGCTATTAGTTTGAAGCAGTACCATGAAACATTTTCATGATTGCTATATATTCACTCTATAAAATTAGGAGGAGGGAGGTAGATGCAGATCTATTGAGAAGTCAAAATAATTTTTTAGCTACAGTAGAGTAAGATCTATATAGGAGTTTACCAGAAAATTTTCAAAATACTAAGCTGGAAATGGATTCTACCTGGGAAAATCCAAGCTACAGCACTCAAAGCAAAGAGACTTTTCTTGGAATTGAAAAATGCCTCACAGCATTATTAGAGTACTGAGATAACAGAGAGATGCACTGACCTCAAGAAATCAGCCACAAAAAAACCTGAGCACTACTAATCCACCTCCATGGAGAAAAGGAGCAAATCTCATCCTTACAATAATTTTTATGTGAAATGCTCTTCTTTGTCCTTTCAGTGTTGCAGTATTTTCTTACCCTCTGTGTGTATCAGGGACAGTTCTTGGAGGCATTAACCTTTCCCCTCAGTGAGACCATGTTCAACCCTGCTGCAGCTCCCAGGTACAACTCATCTGGGCTCTCAGAGCTGCTTTGCTCAGAGGGCACCCACGCAGCGCCCAGGACTTGCTGCAGCAGTGTCTTTCCTCAATGAATTGGGGCATCTACATCACCATGAAATAGTATTCCAACAGTAGTCAGGGAGACAAGATAAAACTGTGTCAAGGAGATGGAAAAATCATACCATAAATCAAAGTAGTTTAAGCACTGCTTAAGCCATATTTGGCTTTAGTAACAAGGCAAACTTTTATAAAAAGGAAGGCACCATTTTACGCACATGTACACGCATGCACACTGCCAAAATATGTTGAAACAACTGAATAGCTATTAATTCTCCTCATCATGCATGATAATGTGAAGTAATCTGAGACAGCCTTCTGTAGCATCTTTCGGGCTGAATTTAGGTGGAGATTTTTTCTACTTTCTCCTGTTGATTCAGAAAAGCTAAACACAGGAATTCCTCTCACTGCTATGAATTTTTTGTTCAGCATCTGATCACAGAGCTCACAAATAATCTATAGCTGTAAGATCTGACAATACAGGTCTTCATATTTTTGCCACCTTACAATTTAAAAAGTAGAGGTTCTTAGGTAATGGTCAATAAAGCAGGTTTAGTTGATTCTGAAGGTTGTACACCATTAGTCTTTTTTTATTTTCCCAGCTGTCAAAATGTGTGTACAGTTTTACATATGAAAAACGGCTATTTGAGAGTGACTATGTTGTTAAAAGCTACCAGCTAAGAGGATGAAGCCAAAGATTAATTTATGTCCCTTTCCTGAACAGCATATTTGGGTTGCACTGCCTACCATTGGTAGATGCTGGAAGAGGCAGAATTGTCATAACACACATGTATATATTTTTGAAACTACAAACGAGGCCTCAAAGGGGAAATGAAGGATCCTGTGGGACATTTTTACCAACCACACAATCACAAATGATACAGCACAATCCCAGCACAGCAAGAATTACAGAAGTGACAGATCACCCAGTCATTATAATCACATTCTCAACAGCCTGTGTTTTTGGACTGATACTGAAAAATCTATCTTAGTAAGTAGAAAAATGAAAGCAAAATGAACAGTCACAAAAGTATAAAACTGGAAGCAATATAATAAAACTACTGTGCAACAACTGTTTTATTAAATCAATACTATCATTTAACATTATTATTAAGCATACAAAGGATGATTATTCATAACTTTAATATAAAACAGAACCTGAACTGTTTTTACACTTAAAATGGACTCACTTACTGAATTCTTGGTAAAATTTACAAGGTCTGTTCTGACACATTGACAAGAGGTTTTAACTAATCACAGATAGAAGAAAACTATGTAAAAATCTTCCCCCAAATAAAAGCAAAATGCATCATGCTAACAGGACAGAAAATGCATTAGAAATACTGCAGAGCTAGCCAACAGGAAGAAATTGAACACATATACTTCTACCATGAAATATTTTCTTTAAATGATATTGTATGCAAAACAAATATAAAATTAAAACAAATCCTCACTCTATAGGTTCAGGGAATTGAATATTTTGTACCATTTCAAATATGCCAGAAATGTTACAAATATGAACAACTGTTCAATAAACCTACTAAGTAGCAGCATTTTGTCAGTCATAAATGTTTACGATTCACTTGTATGATCCACTTCTATACCTTAAAACTGCTTTCCAAAAATGAGATTATATTTCAATCTCATTTCTTTCAAAAAGATCTCTACCAGTCAGACAGGGTTTTTATTTTCTCAAGTACTATTAGGGACAGTTTTGTCCAAAAAAATAAGTTGTACCCTAGAACAAAAGGTGAGGACCCTGGCTTCAGGCACTGTAGAATTCCCATGCCAAATTTCTTTTAGTGACAGTGCCCTACCCCAAAGCACTGTCAACTCCAGGGCACAGTGCCAAAAAACTTTGTCATTACAGCTATCATTGTTTTGGGGGTTAAAATAACATGTATTCTCTAAGCTTGTGATCCAGCAAAGTACTTCAAGCCAGGTTCCCATGTGATTTCTCTCCTGGCTGCTCTCCACATTAGTAGCCTTTAGTCAAATAAGTACTTTATAGATCATAGAAAGGAGCTGGAATGAACCTTGGGTTTGAGGAAATTATGACATTACAAAGAAATCAGTACTGAACGAAGGCAATCACAGACATCCTGCAGAGGTGCTTTTGGTGCTCTGCCACCTATGTGAATCCTCTCTGAGCAGATTTATGCAAACAAAAGTCCTTACAGAACATAGTCAGGCACTGACAGAAGCTCTGCTCTTACTGGAAATGGAAAATAACTGCTGACCACAGCACCAACAGCCTGCTATGGACTGGGACAAATCCTACACCAACCATCGCACTGGCAGGCAGAATGCTCACTGAAACCTGCCCCAGAGACTGATGGCAGCAGGCAAAATGTGTTTTACTGTACTCTGCTGTCACCTCCCCTTCCAATTCACACTGAGCATCAGCCTTTGATTCCCATCCAGGTTCTTCTCCCTTTTAAATGCTGCTTGTGACTCAGGGGCACAAGACACTGCCAACTTCTGCCGGGGACCGATGGCGCAGGGACCTTCCCGCCCAACATGCAGATGCACAGAGTGGCATTTATTCAGATTACATGCAAACTGCAATATGGCCTCCTGGCAGCTTCAGAAAGAGCAGTCTCTAGACTTAATGCAATTTGGCTTGCCTTTCTTTATATCAAAGCAATTCTTGTAGGCTGGTGACTGTTTTGGCTGGTGTTAGATCACACGGAAAACAAAACACAATGAAACAGAATCCTCTACAACTTCCATAGCATAGATCAAGGGCCAGATGATGATCATCATACTGCTGCTGGACAAATTTGTTCATGGTAGATGAAAATCATCTGAACTGCTGAGTACAACTGACTGCACAGCTGGAGAGCCCTATGGTGTTTTCCAATCTCAAACCACAAGAAAGTTAAAACTGGAAACTCCTGGATAGCTTCAAAGACTTAAAATAATATGGTTGCAACAGAAAACAAAACATTTGACATTGAAGACACACCACAGGAAATATGTAAACCTTGATAATGTGTACTTGGCAGATTTGTGTTTATTCTCAGCTGTAGAAATACATGTTAAGAAGAGGACAGCTTTAATTTACTACAGTCCAGAAATATCAGACATTAGAAGAAGCTGATTTTCATCCAAACCAGCACCAGACTTGTGAAGCTTGCATCATATCTGCACCTCATGCTAACATCAATTTTACAGAATACATTTGTGTGCTTCTGTCACCTCTAAGCCTCCTCCTAGCTGATACCAGTAACCTGCCACAAAGCTCACAGTGGTAAGTCTTCCACTCTTTAGTGCTCATAACCTGCACAGAATCTGCAGTTCTGAAAAGTACTAATTGAAAGTGATAGAAAGTTATTTATGCACAAAAATAAAACTAACATTTTTCAGCTGATTAAAGCTACAGAGTGAAGTCCAGGTGGATTTTGACTGGCAGCAGGAATTGTAACAAGTATTAGAATCCTTACCTGTCTCCCTTTAGGACCTCTTTTTCCACGGAGCCCTGGGATACCCTAAGAAAGAAATAACCCATCATTAATAGATTTTCAATACTTCAAGTAATTAAACCTGCATTTGATTGGAAACAACAGGGTGTGAGGAGCACCATTTAAAAAAAAAATTTAAAAGTATTTGAGCAAAGTATCCCAGAGCCAATGTCCTGGAGCAGAAGGACAAACTTTGCCTGCCCTTCCTGTGGCAATATCAGAACAATTGTGGAAAAGAGCCTTCTCCTGCTTCCATCACTCTGCATGCCCAGACAGCCTTTTGGCTCAAGTGCAATAAGAAAAGGCTCAAGCAGAGTGATAGAGATTAACACTTCCATGGCTGGTTCTACTGCAAAGATCCTCCAACAAGAGACAAATATTAATTATTGTCAGAAATTGCTTAAATGAAAAATATTCATTCGCACTTTGCTGAAGAAAAAGAAAAAAACCCAATCCTTGCAGCTGTAGATTAAAGTGAACTAATACCTTACAGCTGCTCCCCACTTTACTTTAGCACCAAGGCATTTCATTAATTAGACTAATTGGGTATGTCCTATTCATCTCATTTTCTCCAAATCAGTTTTGCTTTTAACCAGGAAAAAAAACCCAAACCAAACAAATGGTTAAACCTTGTATGTTTCCCCCCATTCTAACATATACTGCATTACACACAAACATCAACGTTTCATCAATGTAACATTAGGCCTACCCTTTCTCCTTCAGGTCCTGGTTGTCCTGCCACACCTGGAGGTCCAATGAAACCCTAAAAATGCAAGAACAGTGCTTGATTTCAAGTACTGGTCAGCTAGGGTTCAAGACAGGGATTAAATTCAAACTCATTTGAAACTACCAGCGAAGCTCTAGAAATTTAAATGTGACTAGGATTTAATTTCTTGGAGGTTGATCTTTTTTTAATTATGGAAGATGGTACCTACCTTGTCATCCAGACCTAAGGAGAGTAAGGACAACAAAGGCACATCTACTTTCTGCAGTTACTTAAAACAGCTGAGAAGCAGAGCACAGTTTGATTACAGAAATATTTTAAACCTAAAGCTCTAATATAGATACTTCATATCATGTTGCTACACACCTCCATGGCACAGGAATGTGTGTCAGGAGGGCTGTGTCATCATTTTTACTGCAAGTTACTTTTAGAATTCATACACAAGATTTAGCCTTAAGGTGTTTTCCCTAAAATTATTCCTGCATTGGCCATTTTTAGCTTTGTGTAAACAGAGAAGCAGTAACTTTAGGGAAGTGACTGGGATCACTTATATCTTGTTCATTGAAGGGAGAACAAGTCAAAATGCAGATGAGAATCTGAACAAAAATAAACTGAAGAAACATAAAAGAAGCAATCCCTGAGGGTGCAATATCTGTTGGCACTTGATGCTGCCAAACTAATTTTTCCCATCACTGTAATCAAAAGTGGCATTAAAAAAAAAAAAAAAAAAACATTCCAAAACCCCCAGACATGTGTTTGAGAAGCTGCTGCAGGTAAAGGCTTCTAATAACTACACAGAAAAAACAAGACAAAAGCAACTCTTGCAACACAGTAAGATTATATTAATTGATACTTGAGAACACAACACACTGCTGAGCAACCTGTGTATGAGCTGAGGGCCTGAAAACACCCACCAAAAGCCTCCTTCCAACCCCACATGCAACCAGCAGCATCCAGGTTTCTGGAAACCTGTGCCTTCTCCTTGAGGGTGAGAGTCAGTCTGAAGAAATCCTTAGCCATGCACAAGCATGTGTAGGCATGCTCATGTGTCTACTCCAAGAAAACGAAATTACACAGCTCCCACCCCAAAAAACAAACCAAAATAAAAACCAACAAACCCACAACCCTCAAAAAATCCCAAACCACCAAGAAGGAGCACGATAAAAGGCACACACACAGAGAAAACCCCAGAGCAGCCAGGAATAAAAACCAATCTTTTTTGCTTCCAAGAATAACCAAAACCAAACTTTGAATGCACTGAGCATTAAGAATCTTCAGTGCCTGGGATACATATAACTATGACTGAATCATTCTAAAATCCCAAGATCCCTTTCATGGTTTTTATGTGACAAGACTGTTTCCCTTTATCTACTTCTGTAGCTGTTACAGATTGCAAATGTCAGATCTGTCTCCCTTCTTGACAGCCTCCATTATGGAAATAATGCTCCAGGCCTGAGAAGCATCCACTCAGCCCTCTCACCCAGCATTGCTTTCTTTTCTCTCCTGCATGCAAGTGAGAGGAAGGGCAACAATGGAAAACTGCTCTCCATGGAAAAAAAAAAAATAAACTCTTGCACATATTTTGAAAGAAGGTTAGGTTCTGTAAAGAAGGTTAGGTTCTGTAAAGGTAGTGTGGTTCTGCAGGCATACAACTGGCACAGCTGAGTGAAATTCCTCAGCCCCTTTCTTACCTACTGTGTGGCTAAAACTAGACAGGGATATCAAAATGCTTGAGATGCTTACTTACTCTTACTCCTTTAGGACCTGGGTTACCTTCTGGTCCAGCTAGGCCCTGTTACAAAAAGACAGGAGTTGTAATTAATTAACTTTAAACAGCCAGATATGTCCTATGTAAAAGAACTGCAGCAGCACTTATTGACTCTGAACTGGCAATACATTCTTGACATTTTTGAGGGTGAAGAAGGTGTCATCAAGTGGTCCCCTGGTCCCCTCAGAAAAGTCTCCCACTAGTGCATGGCTGAAACACAGATCATGACTGAAACTTCCATTACATTAAATTATTTCTTCTGGGAGAAAGTTTTTTTCCAGACACAGTGATCAGGCTTTACAGTGACATAATTTCACAGGATTTTTTATGAGCTTTTGTATTTGGACACATTTCAATTACGTTCAAGCTGCTGTCAGAATTGCATATGTGGTCCAAATGCTCCAAACATTTTATGTGATTGAACAGAAAACTCTACAAAACTTTGTAATGGAACTTTAAAATACATAGCCACTACAAACTTAATCCAGCAAAACACTGAAGTATTGGTGAAATTCACCCTTTAAGCAGATACAAAACCACAGAGTCAGTCGTAGTCAATTGGCTCACAGACCTTTACACAAGGAAGATGCTGAGCATTTCTACTTTTTATCTTATTTGTATTACTGTACTGAGGTGTCTGTTACTTTATGCATTAATCAATATTTATATAAGTACTTCTGTGTAAAGAAGGCTGCTTTCTGGCTTTATTGGTTGTCCTAATATATCCCAGCTGGAAAAAACCACCAAACTTTTAATGTTCCCCTTCCCCAATGGACTAAAGAAATAGTTTCAGCAGTGAAATAAACACACTGGTGAAAACTCAGGAGGAACAGACAGTTTCTTGCTGCCTCTGGACTTGAAAGTCCAGAGGTAGATAGATAGACAGACAGACAAAGAAGATAAAGCACACAGAACCACATGAATTTTATGAAGGGAGTGTAAAGTATTCAGACATTCAGCTCTTTGGTAATGCCATTTATATACTTCAGAAAGGAACAGCATTACTGCATCTAACACATCCAAGTTTAAAAGACATGAGACTCAACATTCCTTCCAAGCCACTACCAGAGAAAGAGGTTTGTTTCACAGAAAAAGGACAGGATGTAAAAAAATACATTTTTATAATTAGTAGCTTCAAAAGAGTTAGATATGGTACTTGTGAAAAGAATAAATGAGAAAAACAAAAAATAAAATGCAAAGACATTTGTATAGTTACTGCACCTGCCTGCCAGGGTAACCAACTGCCCCAATACTGCCAGCCATTCCTGGAATGCCCTAAGTGGAAAAGGAAGAAAGAAAAGGAAAATAAACAACAAACATGTTTAACATCAGGTTTAGAGTCTGTTCTATCATTTTTCTTTTAACATCTACTCGTATGACACAGCTTAAGCACATGGAAAAATCACTCTTTAAGCAAGCTACACTGAACACCCAAAAATTGACTCATCATACATAAGTAACTCTGCCAATTTCAGTCACATATCCCTTAAAAATATCTAAGATTTTGTAAAATACAACAGTGGATGCCTTATTTCCATAATTCAAAAATAATTCAGGAGGTCTATAGGAAGCAATGAGGTAATTGCACTGGTCTTAGATGTATTCGAAACAAATACATTAAACTTTCAATTAAAGAATCCTTGTGTCCTTACAAAGCCAATTTTTGTTTTGTTTCTTCCAAAATCAGGTCAATATAGCACTGGATAAATCATGAATGCACACAACTCTCTCACCTTCTTCTTCTGATGTCATGAATCAACTTTTTTTCCTCACTTGTTATCTCTATCTCACTGATAGATTACAGTCATCACAGAAAACATCCTGTGAGGCTGCAATAAAAATCACCACTCATTCAGTTAAGGTTTGGGCATAGAACTCAGAAAAGTCATGAATTATGTCCTTGAGTTTTCATCTCCTTTCAGGTGTTTACCATCAGCTATCATCACCATTTCCTTTTCAGTGTGATCCAAAAGGAGACCCTTCCACCTACTCTGCATTAGGAGCATCATAAATGCTAACAAGAGACATCAGCAATTGCATATCTTTGAAATCACATTCAGATTTCTGCCTGAACAGACATGGAAGTTTAAGAAATGCTTCATTTCCTACATGCTAAGAGATGTAAAATGCATTAAATCAGTAGAGGTTTGAAATGTGCCTCTTACAAGAATTTTACATCAACATCCTTCCAGTTGGTGTGGTAGTTAAAAAACAAGCTGGATAAGCTTTTCCATTTCATTTAGACAACTTATTCACCATGCTGATCTCAACACAATCTGAATTCTTGCTCAAAACTTGTCCAATATTTCCTTGAGCAGTTCACACAGCTCACTTATATTGATCACTTCTAATGGAGCATCCATTCTCCCATCCTGATGGCTCATCCACAGACCTCTGTGCTGGCATCCCTCACCTGCTCACCCCGTGGCCCTTGCAGTCCTGGGAAGCCCTTAAGACCCTGCAGGTAAAGAAAGAAATCTGTGATAAATATAATTAAACAGAAAAAAATAGACCTTCTTTTTCTACTCTATTCTCTTTTCATCAAAGAAAAAAATCCAGATTTGTCTGCCTGCAGAGTTAGTATGGTTTACATTTAGCAGCTCATATGAAAACTGAGCTAAAGAAGTAAGAAAACTTGGCAGTTTAGACAACTTCAAGACATCAGTATGCTTAAAGGCAGTTTCAGACTTGTACCCTTTTATACAAATGAATACATGGGATGCTGTCATAGATTCTGTACTGTGCATTTCCCCATTCCAAATCCTTGTCACAATGCTCTTTCTGAGCAAGGCAGCTCAGAGGAAGGGTGTAGAGGGTCGTCCCAAACTGTTCTAGGACACACTCAGCAAATACAGACCTTCCAGGACCCACAACACCTCTTTTTAAAATTCACATAGAACAAATTTTGGCTGTTATACTCTGGAATTTATATTGGTGGTGAGAACAGCCTCATCCCAGAAATCTTCTCTGTGATGCTGGAACCACAGAAAGAGATAAAACTCTTGAACTTCACTCCCTGTGCATCAATCATTTCAAGCATATTTTAAGTCTTGAAGAAAAAGAACTAAAACAGAGCTGGAGTCTGCCTCCTCCATCAGTACACTTGAAATAAGAACCACCTTCTTGAACATCTTCACACCAGACTAAGCATACCCAGACAAGCTGGCCTAAAAGGGAGCCTTGACTGTTGCATGACGGATGCAGAAGCCAAGTGTCTGGTCTCCACATCCCTTCCCAGAGATACTGGGAACACTCAAGTCCAAAAGCTACAGCTTGAAAGACAAAAGACCAAAGCAATCCTTATTCTGAATGGAAATCTATCATAAACTGGGACTCAAAGGCATTGACTGAGCAGCAGGAGTGTCTTGGCTGATGCTGAACATCTGTCTGCCTTGCAGCACGATAATACTCATCACTCAGTGGAGACTTGAGACTCACTGTCTCAAAAAGCAGTTCTGCAAGTGATTTCAGCAGATCAGGTATTCCAAAGTTTTGGATAAGCTTCTGTGTGACCACAACAGCATTGCTGCTGCATGAAATCAATTTTACTACCATATAATTATGATAATAATTAAAATGAAAAGATAATTTTATTTTGCTTAGTGACAATTTTGGCATGAACCAGTAACTCCTCTTTAGCTTTTGAAGTATGCCTCAGGAAACTACAATTTCTTACAGCCCCAGCCAATCCCTTATCTCATGAATTTCATCCATTACAGAATTTTATCTGCTCTTCATACTCAAATAATTAACAGAAGTTGGTGTAGCTAGAAGAGACCCCTCAGTAGTTTATTTTGTACTAGAAAAAAAAGAAAGCTATACACAGAAATGTTCACTGAAAATTTACCATAATTATTTCAAAGTGGGTCCTTTTAGCTGATTAACACCAGTACAGACAGACTCAAAAGGAGGCACACAAAAAAGTGTGATGAAAGACTGACTTCCGCTGTGCGTATTTCTGCACAACAGCCTTTTACTTCTGTCAGAGGAAAACTGCTCTTAACTCATGTTTTAAAATAGTATGTTCATATTTTTATTCAGAGTTAACATGGCCTTAATTCATTCTAACTCACTCCGTGCTGGTTGGGAATGGAACTAAACCATGCTAAAGTGAGTGCCATTCCAGAGAGACAGTTTTCACACATAGGTTTCTTTTCCTGCACCTTAGCTAATCCCCTTCAAATTCTTAGCTCTTACTAGCTTGAGTTTCTATTCTTGAGCATACCCATATAATTAAGTTTAATCTAAGCTAAAATGAAAATTAAGAATAAAAGTTCACATGTACCAGTTTAAAAAATTAATTACCTTGCAAATTCTAACGAAGAATAATTCTCTGACTTAAAAGCTCAATGTGGAACAGAATGGTTTGAAGCTTCCAATTACAAACTTCAAGCACATTTCAAAAACACAGCAAGTTGTAAGAATAATTCAGTCTGCATGAGAGAAAAAATATTCACTGCCAACTAAAACGTAGCAAGTTTAAGTGTTTGACTTCTACCATGTGCAGCACAGTGGGACCCAGAGGAGCGAAGCCTGTACCCAGCAGTCTGTATATGACAGCAAGGACTACTTAGGCTGCCTTTCCATTCTACTGCTGCCCTCTGTGATTAACCAGAATTTCTAGGTATTTGTAATTAAAACCTAGCACAACATGTTTTTCTGTTATACTTGCAACACCAAACTACATTCTACAAAGACATCCTTTAGTAGCAGTTTTCTATGATCTTTCTTGCTGATTTTTGTCACCAGTTTCTCACCACCTGATTAATCAGAGTGGCCTACTGGATTTGTGCCAGGTGACTTCTACATAAACTATGTTCACTCAGTCTATTTTGCTCATTTTCTTATGGTTGTCCATTTCCTCTACCATCATCCTTTATGTTCCCTCCCAAATCTATATTTTCATTATGCTTTATTATGTTCACAGGACTCTGCTAATTTGGATATACTTCTCAAATGCAGTAAATGGCATCTGAAATTTCTCATATTAAAAATACTGCATTATATAGTACCCAAAATTGGAACTTGTTCCATCTGAAGTCTATTTTAGCAATGCAGGCACAGATTTGGAAAAAGACAAATAATTCAAATGCAGAAATACTGAGTTCATGATCCCACAGAGCTTTTTCTGCGCTACAAAATACACAATACAGGAAAACACATGAAAAAAACACTGCTATATGTTGCATTATAGCATATAACTACCCTGTATTTGAGCCCAATTGAATTTAAATGGTTTCATTTCACAGGTAAGCCTACCTTCCCTAGTAGCACTTCTCTCTGAACAGGGGCACACTGTGCTTTTTTGGAGAACACCAACCCAAACAGCTGTGATTTACATCCTGCTGTGATGACCCCACTGAATTGTTGTAAGGGGAGGTTTTGTACAGCAGACACAGCGCCAACAGCGAGCCTAAAGTTCTTCTACCACCTCTTGACCATCAGACACCCAGCTGGTGGGCACTGATTTGAGCCAGGATGAGTTACATGGGAATGAAAACAGCATCTTACCTTCTGGCCTTTGATCCCAGGTGGGCCTGGAAAGCCCATGGGGCCTGGATCCCCCTGTTCAACAAAACATCCAGAGTCAGTAAGCTTCACTGGAACGTGACCCAGGTTATCAACACGTAGCACTTCATACCTCCCCTGCACTCTTGGACATTTGGCATGGAGAGCTAGCTGATGTTGTCTGATTTTTATCACTTTTTTAGAGGAAGAAAATGGAAAAGGCAGCAGTTCCTCAATTGCAACCACTGGGTGCAGCACGTCTGCTCCTGCAGCCACATGGCCAAATCACGGCTGAACAGACCTGGTTCACAACCTCAAATGGCCAAATCACGGCTGAACAGACCTGGTTCACAACCTCAAATGGCCAAATCATGGCTGAACAGACCTGGTTCACAACCTCAAATGGCCAAATCATGGCTGAACAGACCTGGTTCACAACCCCAAATGGCCAAATCACGGCTGAACAGACCTGGTTTACAACCTCCCAACATTCACTTTCAGCCAACATAAACAGGAGTGAAGAAGCCTTACAGCTCTTGAGGCAACACTTTCCTCAGAAACAAGTGGTTTCACCTCAAATTCATAAATATATATAACCACTAGCGTATATTGTTTGTTTTAATGTTGTGCCAACAATCAGCAGTCAAGAGCCAGGACACCAAAATGGGGTGTGCTGTGCAAAATCTGCAAAAATCTGATCTCTGTGAAAGACAGCTTGAGAGGTGCATATGGACAGAGAGGCTGTGGGGGAGCACTGTTGCTCTCTTTGGGTTCTTTGAACTCCACAACCACAGCAAGGTATATGGCAATAAGAATCAGAGCATCTCAAGGGCTGGGGAGACAGAAAAAAACCACAAATTTTCATGGTTGTTGCAGATGGGGAAGAAGGGAAGGTTTTTTCAGCTCTTCCTCTTGCTCAGGACTGACTGTGGAGAGATTGGCTGTTTCATGATTAGTGCCTGAGTTCAAACCCAGCAAGTCAAGGAATGCATCCTGGAAGTGAATTACTGTCCAAGTAAATGCAAGCCTATTCATTAGAGTGAGCAAATTTGATTTGAGGGAAAAAAATCAAGAATGCAAAATAATGAGAACTATAAAAAAGCATATCAATCCCATAACTTCAGATTATAGATGCAGTCTACATGTATTTAGGGACAGTCATATAAATATGGGCTTTAGACTGTTCTGTGGCTGCTTGGGCTCGTGCCAAAGAACACAGCTTGGGTTTCAGGCAGCCTTGTACAGCTCACCACACTGTGATCTGATTGCCAAGAACCTGGCTAGATTAAAATATTTCTACAGAAGCTGCACTTCAATTTCTCATCAGTGCATCAACGCTGACAACATATATTTGTGAATTTTAGATTCTGGCAGCATGCATGCACTAAAAATAAGTTATGTACACACATCAGCAGCTAGTAAACCATAGTTATTTCCTAATGTTTTTTCATAACAGAGAAGTCCTCAAATCTTACAGTTCTTCCTACTTGGCACAAATTTTCCACAACTGATCTACTAGTAAATGCTCATAATAGAACTTAGCATAAATGCAGGATATTCTTAAACATCCAGCACAGGCTAACACATTAGAATGCAAACATGCAATTACATTTCAAGTGTTCTCACATTACTGCGTATGATGCTTTAGTGTCAATCTGAAAATGAAACAATCACAAGCTTCCAAGCCTACAATTTCTACTAAGAATGGAATATTTGAATATTTATACTCAAATATTTGGGCAGAGAAGGCAACAACTAGTTTGGCTAAAGTTGCTTAGGAGGCAGTAGCAGGAATGTGTGCACTTATCACCAAATTCTGTTTTACACAACTTTCTGGAATAATGCAAGGTACTAAGGAAAACTGGGATCTGTGCTTTGTTATATCAGCGTGAATCTAATCCAATTTCATTGTTCTAAAGTCCTTACATTTCATTTTTATAAATTAAATAAAATACATAATTTAAGTTTCAACTTTTAATATATTTTAAAATTATCCTTGGATTCATTATGTCACCTGTGTTTACAGTGGTCAGTCTAACATAATTAACTGCTAAAATACACCAGTGTTAACGTAAATACAAAGCATTTTTCTGTTATAATTTATCTGAATATTAAACAAGACTTCACAGAAGAATGGGACAGACAAAACATTTTTCTCTAATTAAGAAAATAATACCTTTTCTCCACATTTTGCCCGTCCTGGAGAGAATCCTGGGTCTCCTTTAGGGCCCTGTTACAGAGAAATTAAGCTCAATAATTCCATCAGGAGAGAATTTCTAATAATAAGTGCTATAACAAGTATTCACAACTGTTACAGCAAGAACAGGAAAAAATGTAAATGTGCTTCCTATTACAGATATTTTTCTCATAACTTTTTCAGTAGAGAACTAGGAAAAAAATAAAATAGTGCAGGTTCACGCTGAAATGAGATTTACATTTTCCAGATTTTGTAAAGTCACAAAATTTTGAAAAGCAGATTTTCTGGTAAATCCAAGCAGGATTAGAGCAGATGCTCCAGCCAAATTGCTCTGCCCCTGTGTCCATCACTTCAGGGCACCAGTTGTTCCTCCAGCAATGTGCAGGACTATCAGGCTGTGTTACTGCATGAACCATCACCTTGTACAGGTTTCCTCAGGCTCAGCCTTCCCACAGTGCCAGAATCCACAAAATTAGATTTTCTTAACTAATCTGTTTTCCAAAGAGCCAAGAATAAAGCCAAACCTCATGGATGCCCTTACATTGCTTTACAAACACCTCCAGCTGTTTGTCAGGAATTAAATGCGGAGGGGTTGGCCATGGCTTGGAACTGCTGACCCTCACTCAGGGCTGGACCCTGCTGCAAGGATATTGATGTTGTGCCATGGTTCAGAAGCAACTGCATGAAGGATCCTTCAGCACAGGAGGGAAACATTCATGCATCTTAAAGACAGAATAAATTTCTGCCTTCATTTACTGCTAGAAAATTCTTACAACTCATCTGCCACGTTTTAATACCATCAAGAATGTTTGTTTCAGTGGAGTCAACTTGAATTTCATAGACAAAACTTCAGGAGCATCTGGTTAATTTTTATTTAGAGAAAAACACTTCAGAATATCTTTGCATCAAAAGGATAACTTATAATCTAACAGAAATTAAAGAGATCATTAAGCACCTAGTAATATATATATTTTGATATTTAAATTAAAAATATATAGGTACATGCACATATGTACAAATCCTTCTATTCTTAAATTAATGGAAAGAGATACAGAACTGATCAAAATTATCATCCAGTGGAGGGAGAAAATAAATTACAAAACAAAGCCTAGGAGTAATTGGTTACAATAATTATTTTCCTAGAAATGTATTCTATTACATAGCCAGCATAAATAAAGTAAAAATTAATTATGAATCTTTAACTGTCCCTGTAGAACTAGATAAAACAAAAACACTCACAAAAACCAGAATCACTTGGTTTTACAGCTCTTGGCACTGAAAGCTTTATTAAATTTCTTTTTATGTCCTCAAGCAGATTTTAGCACCTGTCCTGACATGTCAGATTCCTGCAATTAGGAATCATACTAAACAAATCATGGTGCTGCCTTTTTCCTAACAGATCTATCAAATTGCTCAAACTAAATATGAGTTGAAGGCATTCTGCAACTGCACAAAACTGTCAAATCCATTTAAAGGGCCTATGTTACACAAGATTGAAGATGGTATTTGAGCTTTAAGTCCAGTATTTTGTCTTTGACTTTAAATATCACTTCCATAAGTCTTCAGAAAATTAGTCTAGCATATTAATAAAGAATAATGCTGCAGATAGCAGAATATTTAAATAGCAAAGCTTGGACATGGACAATAAAATAGGAATTTATAGGAACTAACAGGCTACATTTTTCCTTTTTTTTTAAGTAAAGCAAAAGTTTACAGCAGCTAAGCATTTAAACCTCAGTTTTTCAGAGGCTGAGCTGATTTTTAGGAACTCTTTTGGGAAGTACAGATTACTAGTAAAGATAACTGTTCCCAAGTCATCATTCTGCACACATAGGCGATTTCCTTTCCACTGAATAATCTGCTATTTTGTTTTGATCTGAAGTTCAATTTGATTGATTGCATTTAATTAAAATATGTTTACAGTAGCATTCTCCACCTGTAAACAAAAGAAGGCCAATTACTTCTATTTTAAGAAACAGTTCTGGGGCTTCCAAAAAGTATTAAAAAATTCATGTATTTACATGTCACCATGGATAAATAAACTCACCTTGGGACCTGGCAATCCTGGCAATCCTGGGTTACCATGTGGTCCTGGAATACCCTATTAAAAAAACCCAAACAAATGAAGAGAACAACAACTGGGATTACTCTGCACACCTCTGAATAAATGTGAATGGATTGCAGAGAATAATTTTACTGCATCTTTCCTGCTTTTAGAATCACTGGTTAGGATTTTCAAAGGATTCACAGGAAATAGAATATACACATCTTCCTAAAAATTAAAAGTGAAGGTGAGTATCCCCTTTTTTATTACAAATCTCAGTTTCTATTGTCTTCCCAGGTAATTCTTAACAGGTTTGGCATAGTCACTGCAATGCTGCTCTCCAGCTACAACACTTGAAGGCGTGGAATAAAATCAGTACAATCACATTCTGAGGTACCTAGCTGTACACTGCAAAGGGAAGGAAGTGGATGAATTCCTGGTGACTTAAAAGGTGTCTGAAAGCAATGCATCCCACCTTCTTTCAAAAAAATAAAAATTACAGATTCTCCTGATTCTCCCACAGCTGGTGTAGAAAATAGACTTGTTACTAAAATAATTCCAGGAACTGAATAAACTACCAGGACTATCTATGCCTTCCAGTATAAATGACTGTTCCTGCAACACATTCAGCAATCTTCACTCCTTGAAAAATTGCACATTAGGGAAAATATTTGTTGCAATGGTTGTCAGCAGCTCTTCATCCTCCAAGTACTGAAGGACCAAACTGGTGCAAACCCAGCCCTGACAAACTGGCAACAAAGCTTCTGTCGAATTCACTAAGGCCAAAAGTCTTCCAAAATCCAAATACCAAATAGAATAAGAATATTTTGAACTTCCTTGTCTATTCAGTGGTGTATCCACAGACAAACAGTGTTTGCCTTTCCACCACACGAGGCCACATTTACCAATTACACCTCGCAGCACCTCTGAGAGCTGCATCTCTTAAGGGCTCCCTCTCACTAATGACAGTGTTGACACAACCCCACAGAAATGCTAATCCCACGTGCTGTTTCAGAGATTAATTTGCACACTGGCAACTCTGGAGGCACTCTCAGGGATTTAGGAGAAAGGAAACAAATAGAAAGTGCCAGCAGTGCTGCAGTGGCTCCTGCTCTCACTGCCTGCAACATTACAGTCTTGGGGCACAATGAGGCATCAGAGGAGTTTCATGTCATCACTAATTCTGAAACTGCTGAAATTTCGTTATCAAGAAACTTGGAACAAGCCAAGACACTACACTCATTGTCACATGTGAACTCCTTTACCATGGAATTGCAGGGATCAAAATCAGTTTTCAATGGAAGTCTCCAACCATTAGCCACACACGCCCCAAGTGGATCTCTGCCAGGATCAGCTTGGGACACACACACTGATGAACACCCAGGCAATGCAGCTCTGCACTCTGCTGCTTCCCTTTGACACCCTGAATCACATTTCAGGATCACAAATGGCAACTCATGTGAAGGAGAGCAGAAGTCACAGGGCAGGCTGCTAGATGAGGAACTGAATTTTGAGTAAACAAAGTTTTCACAGGCATTTTGGCCCACAAAACTCCTGTCATAACATACATCATCACTGCATGCACCTGCCTGAATTTATCAGAATTGTACAAACTGAAGAACACTGACGTTTCAAAACCATTTTTTTAATCAAATAGTTTTATAGACTTTCTTGGCCTGTATAAATATGTTTTAAACTCAGAATTACTGGTAAATATTAATCTCAGCCATTTTCATACTTCTCCAGGCACCTTACAGTAAGCTGTCCCTTACAGTAAGCTCCCCACACTGGAAAGCATATCCTACTCAATAATTTATCCAGAGAACTCACAGAGTACAGCACTGTGCTTTTAAGTACTCTATACCACTAAAAAGACCTTCAGAAAAAAATTCCCAAACAAGGACAATCTCACCAACAGGCATGGCTTTAAACCTATGAACAGCCTCCTCTAAAACAAAGAAAACTTCCCAGTTGTGAGGATCTACTTGGATAAGTGAGATCCTGCCTCTGATGCCAGCCATATCCTTGCCACAGGCAGTGTGCACCATAAAACAGCTGAGGGGTAAGAATTGCCAGCTCTTACACAGAAGGATCCAAGAAGTCATGAAGAGATTAATTTGAAAGAATAATTTGCATTTTATACTTTTGAATGTGTCTCTTCTACTCCCTTGCCTGCAAATGCTCTGGAACATCAGTTTGGTTTTTGGTCCCTTTGACCAGAGCACTTCCCATCCATCAGGCCAGGTTTAGAATGTCCTGTGCTGTTCTGGCTTTAAATGTTCCTCAAAGGCTGAACCAAAACTCCTCCTGCTCATCTGCTGAGCCCACAGATGTGAGCCCCTTTCTCCCACTTTCCATCTGCCTTGCTGACTGCAGCCACAACCATTCACATCCCCAGCTGCCATGGCTGAAATCATCCATCCCCACCCCAAACCTTCTCCTGCTCCCTCCAGCTGCCCTTCCCCTAAAGCCCTTCCCACTGACCAGCCCTGGCCTCGGGGACTGCCCAAGCACAAGCTGTTAGTGCACAATGGCACCAACACAGATTCAGCCTCTTCTGCCCATCAGTTCCTCAGTAGAGTGGCACAGCACAGGTTGTCCCCGTGCCTGGGGACACAGGTCACCCCTGCGCTGTCCCCAGGCACAGGGCACGGCTGCTGCCCCTGCTCGGCTGCACCCACTCACACAAAACAAACCATCTCCTGCTGTAGCTCATTTCTTCAGCAAAGCACCCTGAGAGCAACCTAGGATGGAGCTGCTGAAGCTCAAGGGACTAAAAGAGATTTTTGGGATTACTTTTTACCCCCACACTGCCTTGCAGTGGTTAATTTTGTATCTGTGCCTGCATTGCTCACTCCCCCTCACTCCAAAACAAATGAGTGTGGCTTTAGATTGCAGCAGATGGAAAAACTAAAAGTTAATTCTGGGAGCAGCAAAAGCCAGGTACAAATATAACAATGCCCAGTGTATGCACCCATACATGGAATTAACTACGCTGGAAGCTCACAGCAAGAGAAACAGTTTGTTTGTCTTGCTTTAAGCTATCTGCCAAATGTTCAGAATCATACACTTTCATAATCACTAAGCATATGAATAAAGTTGAGAAAAACAAAATGAGGCAAACTCCAGTGTGGTTACTGGTGACCTGCCGAGGGGTGCAGAAGAACATGGTTGTTTTACTCACCCGAGGACCTCTCTTTCCTGAAGGACCAGGTAAACCTGGAGGACCTGGAGGACCCTGGTGACAGAAAATCAAAGCAGTTGAGGCTGACACAAAGGACAGTATCACAACTCTAGATGAGACCAGTTTTGCTAACTGACAACCTTGTGCTTGTGCTGACCTCCTCAATTTGAAAACCAATTCCAAAACTACAAGAAAGTGTGGTTTTAATCTGACTGCAAATCAGATTTCTGTTTAGAAAGTATCTTGTGTCAGAGAAATTGGAGCCAACAACCTGGATAGTAACTTTTACTCAAGTGTATTGGTACTACAGGAAGAAAGTCTTTGATGAAAAAAACAAGTACAATGTATTTCTAAATAAAGGATAGAGAATAACCAATCCTTTCCAATAAACTTTCTGGCATGCCAGACATTTCAGAAAGGTTGGAGTAAGTGTGAAAAAATAAAATACCACCTCACAGAAATTACAAATATGAAATAGAGGAAATAAATGTGGACAAATTACTGTTCAATTTCCTATTAAAAGCTTCTATTAAGAATAACTGGTAGCCCATTTGCCCTTCTATATAATGAATAAAATTCTCTTTAATGATTAGGCAGACTTTTCAAGATGCTAGTATATGCCCAAACATATCTTTTGCAAAGGAATTAGATTATTAGTTTCCATATTAGACAGTGTAACAGCCCCTGCATATCTGGTTGTTTTGAACATAGAAACCTTTCCTTTTCTGTACAATGATTGCTGTTTGGATTGAAAACCCCAGGATCTACTTCACTGTACTCAAATACAAATGGGTGCTCTAAACTAAAATCTGCACTACCTTATATCATATTTCCCCAATCAAATTAGAGTCCTACAGAGGAATGGGCTGTTCCAAAGGGTGAATTCAGCCCCATCACATGCCTGCACAGCAAGCCCCAGCTTTAACAGGAACCATGTACTTTCTGCAAGGGCATTTGGGCATCAGGAAAGTCAGACCTCTGGAAGGAGGTCAGTGGATGGCAGCAGCTCAACCTGCTCTGTCACCCAGGCTTCCTCACACTGTTCTGCATGTATGGCATCCTCTCAGCTGAGACACCACCAAACAGCAGAGCTGAAAACTGCCTGAAAGGAGTACCAGGAAAAGCAGAAGGGCCATTATGGGGGCTGAAATGACCAACAGGAAGGTTTTGCTAAACAGGGAAGAGATAAAAAAGGGAAGTGAGGAAGGAAAGAGAGACAAACAGCCTTGAGGGTTTTATTAGCAAGCAACATTTCATTAAGACAAAGGCTGTATTTTTGAAAACCTCCTGTTTTGTGTGACACTTTTTTTTTCTTAGAAAATGTCACTGCAGAGAAGACAGTGCTGATTATGGAATTTAGGCATCATCAACTAATTACATTAATTTGGCCAAAATACAGATCATTTATGCACATTTCTGGGAGAACCACTGTTGTTCAAAGGAAAAAAAAATCTGAATTATTTCCTCTCCAATTATTCATAATAAATGTAGGAATTTAAATGTAGTTGGGAATATCTGCATGTCCCTACATGCTACACTGGGTGACTCTGAAACCCATACCTGCACTTCTCCTGGTCTTTAGGTCAAACCATGACATGTCATGCTTTTAGCACAGGACATTCTCTATTCATTATGATTGCACAAATGCTCACTAACATCCTCATTTTTCTGAAGTAGAAAGACCCCGTGCTTAATAGCACAAGAAACGTAACAGGGAGATTCATGGAAAACTCTTGACCTGGCATTCTTGTCCAAAAATCCACTTGAAAGGGCACAGAGAGCTCACACCCTGCCCTGCTGAAGCAGTATGTTTTTAATACCTCCTCTTGAAATGTAAGTTAAGGGATGCCTTTTGATTAGATAATTATCCTGGGACTACAAAGGAAAACATATTTTTTGTTAAGTGAAATAGTTGCAACCAGTCTGCATTCTTTTGTGATTTGTGTTCTTCTCTATCCCTGTTTCAGAAATTTCCTTAAAAATACAGTAATAGCTAAACCCCATCATTTTCCTAATAGAATCTCACTGAGTATCAAGATCCCTGATCTTTGTTGCTGATTTATTGAATGAGTGCAGTGAGAACATTTTTCCCTCTGTGGCTTCTAAATTTTTTCAAACACTATCTGCTTCCTTTGCAACAGAAAACAAATAAAGGAACACCCAAATCCATCCCACCCTTACTTTGATTACTGCAATTCAAATGTAGCTACCTCTTTTCATACAAAAGGAAAACCACAAAAAAAAAACCAAAAACAAACCCAAAAAAACCCTCTAATCACAACTAAGCCCTCAGAAACCCCTAAAAGAAGCAGCAAAATTTTGAAGTAGGCAGAGATTAAAAACACTTTCCAAGGGCATATTAAAACAAAGTTAATTGTTGTAGATGAAGTCTCTGGTTCACAATAATAAGCAGCCCCAGCCATCCAGGTGTTTGATTAAAATATTAAAGGACCCTCCTTAACCAGAGGATGCTGCTCTTTAGCCTCCAGCACAGACTCCTCCTGTGCTGAGTTTAGGCTTCAGCAGAGCACACCTAAGTCTTCCTGGACATGCTTTCCCAGCCAGCAGTTCCACCTTACTCTGTCCTATATATTTCTGCAATCTGGGAAAGCAGCTACAACTTCAAATCAGTATGACTATTTCTATACTTGCTAGGAAGCTACTTAAGCCTCTCAGGCATCCATGTAAACCACAGAAATCAACATCTGAGAGTGAGCCAATCTCTCTTAAACCAAGGAATAAGTCACTTGTTCGAATAGCTTTTCTTCCAACTACTGGAAACAGTAATTAAACAAACCTGACACGATTAGAAATGTTAATGTGATTTTTAGCATTTGACACTTTTAGCATTTGACACTTCTTTGTGCTCCTAGCTGCTTTGTTTACCTTCCTTAAGCACTTCATACAGATATTAATTTAACTATTAATAGCAACAAGGATCCTACCAAATTTGAATGCACACCTATTGTTTTAATTCTTGTTTCATTTGCATTTCACTGGAAACAATAAAATCTGCACACTTCTCTTTCCAAATGCCCTAGAGCAGGCAGCTACGTCTGTATGAGTAACCTCCTTTCTTTGCAGTTGTGGAAGTCTCCCTTTCTCTGTCAAAAATTCCTACAACAATCAAAGCAATGTCATCAACATCTGAGCAACACATATTTGTGTTTTGGTAATGGATTAAAGTTTTTCAATATTGTTGTGCAGAAGATAGGGAAACTGCAACAGTTGTAGGGAAATTAAATTAAATATTTAAATTTTTAACAATAGCATTACTATTTGCTTCTTAAAAATAAAATAAAAAAAACCCAACCCTGCAAGAATCTAAAGTTTTTATCTGAATCATCAGGAACTGAGATTTCTCAGCCTGGGCAGGGAAATGCACTAAAGGGATTAAGTGATCAATATATCCCCAGTGGTCAGGGGGAGCCTCAACATGCAATTTTGTTCAACTCAGAACTACACAAAGAGTGCAATCAGGAGAAGTGTGAAAGGTTCGCTGAGAGAAAATAAGTGAAATAAGCTAAGTGTGACAGAGAAGCTACTACATTTGGGATCTCTGAACTGCTCTCCCAGAGTTCTCACTCTCACACCTCTGGATTGCAATAGGACAGGCTCCTCCAGCACTCAATTCTGCTCATTGCAGGGCTTGCCATTTCCCCTTCCTCCTCCTGGCAACAATTCCAGACTGCTTCTCTTTACCAACTAGAAGGAACATCACCATTTGGTCTTCTACCATTCCTCCCTCTGGCAGAGTATCTTGAAAATCTAGAAAAACTTTTCCAATAGGGGAAATTTATTCCTAGCTCATTTCTCTTGGAATGCCACATCCTGTGCAGATAGGCCTGAAGATGTAATTACCTACCAGCAAGTGACATAAATCAGCACTTTAGCTCACATCAGCATCTCCTTCTACCAGTGTGGGACTATGCACCATGTTATTGCAAACTACTTTAGGATTGAGCAATGAAAAATAGCAGCTTGAAAGTTAAACAGTTAAAAATACACATCACATTTATTTTTGTAATCTTTACAGATTGCCAATACCCTCTGCATCCCAAAAAGGAGATGCTCATCAAATGAACATAGAAGCATTCCTTTGAAAGAAGTGTTTCAGAAAATCTTACTACTCCAGTTTAAAGTCACTTTATATTTTTTTAGGGAAGGTTTGGTCATTGCAGCTGCTAGAATTTTAATCAGAGTCTTAATAGTTTTGAGAAAATAGCTGTTCCCTTTTTATACCCTATCCATAAATGAAAGCCTGAATTCTGGAGCCCTGCTTTGCAGTGGTGGGTGAATTCCACAGCTGTGGGATCATGGAATATAAGAGGCCTAATTATACAAGGCAAGAATCAGTTCTGGTAGATGATTAAAAGCTAAAAGAGGCTGAGTAGTTGAAGAACCACAAAAGCTAGTTCTTGCCTGTCAATTCCAATAGAACGAACATTAACTTCTGGGTTCAAATCTTGAAAGAAGATTCAAACCAACCACAACATAGTACAAGAAGTAAAAAGGGGGGTTTCATGCCTCATCAGGACTTTTTGCTGCAAGGGAAGTTTTCAAGTCCTTCAGTGTTGCTCTTTAGGCTCCACATTGCAGACTCCATGAGTACTTATATACCCAAGTGTCAGAGCCACACGTATAAAAGCTGCATTAATTCTCGTCTTCTCTACAAGGGAGGACTAGACTGAGAAAGTAAACCAAGATCATCTCTTCAAGTCTGAGGCCAACAGCAGTAGTAGATACTGAGCCACACAATCTCCATAGAGCACAATTCTTAGTTTCATGCAGGGATCTCTTTTCCCTTTGCTGCCAGCCTCTCTGGCAGAGCACTGTTCTAGCTTTGCCTCTGTTCCAGCAGGTGCTGCTGCTCCCTTCAGCCAGCCTGGGGCCCAAAAGGTCTAGATTAACTTCCCAGCTCTACCACAGATCTGTAAGAGCTTGGGCATGTTATCTAAATCCTGACCCAGCAAAACACCTCAGTACAAATGCACAATATTCCCTACAGACTAGAGTCTGCATTCCTAAGCAAGACAAACTTCTCTATCCCCAGTCCATAAGGCAGCATTGAAGATGGTAACAGACACCTCTGAACCCTTCAAGTCAGCTGTCATCTTTGCCACTGTGTGTGTAGTGTCTGTGTGTAGTGTCTAGAAAAACAACCCAGAGCATTTGCTTGGAATTTCTTAGTAATGCAAACAACCAAGACTATCAGGAGCCATTTCTGCAAAATGTGAAGAAGAGCGGATTTAACTTTCTTGGCTGTGACTGACTGAAATCACAACAAACAAGCTACAGGCTAAAATTAAAACCTTCCATTAGTAGCTACTAAACATCCTAAGGTCCAAAAATGGAAATTAACCTCATGCTGATGACAGCTACATGCTTAGTGACATGTCACCATGAGTGCTATCATAAGGGACAAAGAAAAAAAGACTCACTTCACAATCAAAAAAGATTAAGCAAGAGCACTTCTGGAGTAGTGTGAATTATTTGTTAACACATTTTTCAATTGTGAAAAATTACTTTGTGCCTGGATCCTGTTTAGAGTAAAAAGTGAACTTTTGAAGAGGTTCTTAGTTGTTGACTAGTTCAAGAAAAAAAAAATTTCAGTGCTGAAAGAATAGACACAATAAATTTATGGCCATATTTAAATATATATTAGGAGCTGCTTAACACATATCAAATTGCTTTCCAGTAATAACCAAACAGATGAACACCTACAAAACCAAAACCAACCAAATAAAAAAAGTGAGTGGTTTAAAAACTATGGTTTAAAATTTTAGCCAAAATCTCACACAAGCACGAAGCATGATCTATCATATTTCCCAGGCTAAGCAGGAACTGATGTTCTTTCTGGTCTGTAGCTTCATATATATATATGGGCACATTTCTATGTATTAAAAAGTTTATGAGACTTGTGCACACAAGAAGAAAGGATAAACGAGTTTCTATTAAAACCACTACTGTGCTTTTGCAACTCTATCAAAAATCACTTACCCTGTGAACTGAAAAAATACCTCAAAATCTTGTAAGACTGTTCTAAAAATCGTTTTCCATGAAGGTTTGCTTAACCCCATAACCTTGGGTTAGGAATTATTGCAGACTAGATTCTGCAGCTGGTCTATTTCTACAATTATAAATTTTGACAGCATTGCTCAACCAAGACAACTGTGTCAGTCTTCCAAGCAGCCTGGTTGTTCTTTTTATGGACCAGCACCCATATTTGTGAACTGCATTAAATTAGCCTGCAATTTTATTACATGAGCAGTCTCTGTAATTAGAAGTTACAAATATCCAGCTGCATTCCAAATTTTAAAGAAGTCTGGGCTGCCTACCACTTCACCAGCATGTAAATATCTTGGATGTCTTTATATTCTTCCAGTAAATAAAAGTATATGACACTTTAAAATTACACGTGAGAAAAAGACACATTTAAGGCGGACAAGCATTTGTACAATACAGCTGGGAGAAATTGCAGTCACAGCTTTGGCAAACTTGGAGAGGTTTCTCTCAAAGCCTCTGTTAAATGTATGTTGCTGCAATATAGTAAAAAGAGTAATAAAGATCACTTACAGGAGGTCCAGTTTCCCCCTTTGGACCTCTGACACTTCCCCTTTCAAACATTTTGCCAAGATCTTCATAGTCATAAGCATAATTATCAATACCATTTTCATAAGTGTTTTCTGTATGATAAGTCTCATCAGCACCAAATGCACCTTCCTGCCCCGGATGGAGTTGATTATCCAGAGGGAGTTCAGCAGGCAAACTGTACGGGGTTGTGTTGAAGATTTGCTGCTTTTTGTTTGGTTCATCTAAATGCTGTTTTGCTTTTTCCATTCCCTTGCTTTTAGTTTTACTCTGTTTTACAGGGGAGATCATAGAAGGCTCGCTATGTCTGCCTGCATCTTCTGTGCTATTAGCTGAACTATTTGGATATGATCCTGCAGGGGTTTTTGTGATGTTTCTTTTTCTGCTCATCTCCTGCTGCTGAAGAGCCAGATCAATATTCTCCTGGAGTTCTGTTTGAGGCCAAGCTTCCAGCAACAGAGGTTTGGTCTCTGCAAACTCCCATACAGAGGCATTTCTTAACTCAAAGTGGTGTGGTAAAAAGTGAATCTGAGCAACGTTGGTAACAGGCACGTTTGATACTTCTTTCCATCTATAAGCTGATATATCTTCCTGGTTTTCCTCATCAATGATCATCTTTGAAAAAGCATCCAGCCCATCTGGCAGAGATCGGTAGGTTTCAGCCTGGCGACACTGCTGTTTCACATATTTACAGTAGTTTGCAGAGGCTTCTGCAGAGGGAATAATATCCAGCTGACATATAACTCCTTCAAAGCTGACAGAGTGAGAGTTCATCCTTCCCAGGGTGAATACACCCTCTGAACCAAATGTCTCCACTTCAGAAAGTACTTCACTGCTGTAGTACTTGTTTCCACACTCAGCAAATAGCGAGACAGTCTTGTCCCCAATGCCAATGGCAAAGGAATGCCACTGTTCATTATGAACACAATAATCAAAGTACACGGGCTGCTTCCCTCCGGTGTACACCGCTACCTTTCTCGGGAGCAGCTGGACACCAAACTGCAGTCTACTTTTGTTCCTAACACTGAAAAGAAAAGCATTACTGGCTCTGTAAGAGTACAGCCCAACCAACAAGGTGAACTGATGCCCTAGATTCGACGGTATGACCTGGGGGACACGGGACTCAATGTGCGCATCATCGCTCAGCACCACTCCCGATGCAGTTAGACGTACACCCTGAGGTAACAGAGAGGATGTTGAGGGCACTGCTGTCTCTGAAGGCTCTTGGACATCTTTCACAAGGCCTAGTTGATGAAGAACATCTATTGCTGTAAAAAGAAATAAAGGCACACTGTTGATTTAATTTACAATCTCATACATTCAGAACCATATAAACAAACGTACGCACGATTTAACAAATCTGTACCTCTCAGAGCATATACACTTCACATGGTAAAGCCACCAAATCCCTCCTGGAAGGCACTGTTCTTTCACATTAATCAAACAAATAATTAAAGTCAGAGCAAAATTTCCATCTAAATAAAAAACCCAACCAAACTAAACAAACACACAGAAAGGTCCACAAAATGCCCATTGTGGGTTAACTCACTTATGAAAGTGAAAAATCCTCATTTGCTCTCTTCAAACTTTCCAGTGATCAGTGAACACACTTTGGTTAGTTCCTTATTTATTTAGCTAATCCTGTCTACTCTTTGAACAGAGAATTAATTAGTCTTTTTTTCAAAAACTCTCTCTTCTGCAAAAAGCCTTCTGCAATAAATCCATGCTGTTGCTCTTTATCTAAAAAGTTCAAATCAAAGCACTTGAGGGAAGGGTTGCTTTGTTTATAAGAAAGGACAAGCTCTTTATAGCACAGTAATGCCTCCTTCCCCTCCACACAGTTCACTTGTTAGAGCCATGGATAAGGTGAACTCTGGAGCAGTGGAAGAGGTGAGGAGCAAGGAAAGAGGAGAATTGTCAGGACCCAAGGGGTAGAGCTCCTGTCTTCTGGCTCATCTCTCCCCCTAAAGTGCACAAGGCTGCAGCTACCATGACAAGACATTGAACTAAGAATGCAGTCCACAGCAGGGGACAATAGGGAGACAGAGCAGCCAGCTG
This sequence comes from Fringilla coelebs, assembly GCF_963513975.1. NCBI lineage: Eukaryota > Metazoa > Chordata > Aves > Passeriformes > Fringillidae > Fringilla > Fringilla coelebs. The sequence goes on from NC_140067.1 coordinate 14,754,165, forward strand.
TCCTACTGATTGATTGCTGGATTCTCTCGTTTCTCATTCAATGTGAGCTATGTCCTTTAAGCCTTCCCTTACACAGCGTCCTCATCTTTTACCTGGTTAAATATCTTCAATTAATGGGTAGAAACACAATTATCTATCATCCTGATAAGCTGAAATCTTATCTGTTCTGGGATAAGAAATCAAAGCCACCTTTGGGTAAATCAACAGTTGAAGGTGACCCAATTAATTTCTTATTGCCTAAATCACATTTAGGCAACTTGGAGCTGGTGGGCATAGACAGATTTCTTCAGGATGAATATAAAGACACCTACATCCCTTATGATGCACCTGAAACACTACAAAGGCTCATTAGGAGCTAAACCACAGATCCTCAAGAGCCTTTCTGCAGGATCTCAAAATAAGATAGCATTTATGGCATTGATAGATCAATTGGTAAAACTGCCTACCTGAGTGCTTGTAAAAGGTGCAGAAATATTGCAGATGTTGAATCAAAATGCAGCCACAGAAATATGGAACAAGATTAGGAGCTAAAACACACTGAAAAGGCTGAAGAAACAGCATTTGCTTGGCCTAGAGACAGGAAGGTTTGGGGGAATCTAAATAAAATTGTTCATTATCTGAATTAATGCCACAGGGAAAACAGAGAAAATCGGAGAAGCAACAGTCACAAGCTGCAGCACAGGAAATTTCAGCTCTGTACAAAGGAAAAGCATACTAACCACAAAAGGGTCAAGTGCTGGACCAGGGGGCAGAGACACTGGGTAATGTCGATTCTTGGAGATTTTCAAAGACCAACTGGGCAGAACCCAACAACCTGAAGTGACTTCAACATTGACTCTGACCTCAGCAGGAGTTAGGACCAGATGAGTTCAAGGTTCCCTTAACCTATATTTTAGGAATTTTTTTCACTAGGGAAAACTGAAGACTAGTTTTCATAAACAGCATTACACAGCAGCATAGGATATCATCTGTTTCCACCTCCCAAGGGAACAACTTCAGAGAAACACCTCTATTAAAAATTACCTGTAGTATCTAATAGTTGCACTGATCAAATACGCCTGGCTGGGCAGACAGAGGCACTTTCTACAGCATTTTACTGAGGCTACTTTTGCTATGGACATGGTTACACTAAGTAAACAAAACTATCATAAGGCACAACAAAAATTTAGAGTAAAGAAGAAAAGTTAAGGATTTGCTGTGATATCAAAAGAACCACTGAAACAAATGGATATTTATGCTTTAAGTGGAAAAAAAGTCTCCTTTCCCAGTTTCCCTTTCTCTGTTTACTGAATGTATTCATAGCAAACTTTAAGAATAGACAGATGTTGGCTTAGTTTCAGTGCTAAATTATGAGAAGTGCCTGAGATTTCCTTGAGAGTGATTTATAAGTTGGAACCAAAAGCATCAACCTGAACACACTGTACGTCTTGAAAATTAATTACACACCTTGTAGTGTTTCTGGTCATGTTTGAGATTCACGGGCGGGCCAAGACGATCCTGGCGAGTAGCCAGTGCAGACGGAGGTACAGAGAAAGAGAATTTCTGCAGAAAGTCCTGGGTATGCCAAGTTCTCAAGATGTTTCGCCTCAGAGCAATTAATTCACCATGGCTGTATTTTTATCTGTCAGGCTGATAATAGAGGTCAGGTTCTAGTAGAGCTCTGAAGCACAGTGCCTCTGCTAATGAACCACTGCTCCTTGCCAAGACCCCGTCCTGCCCGGTCTGCCTGTAGCTCTGGAGGAGAAAGCTGTGCTTGCACTGCCCTTGTGGAGGGAAGATGGGAAGAAACACAGGTCCTGAGCTCTGGGCAACGCAGTCTTACACATGCAAATGGTCCCCAAGGCAGAATACACTGCCCCACTAGTTCTGTGCATGGGCAGGGCCAGCTGGCTGCACAAGGAGAGCAGCTGCTGGTCTAACCTAAGGTTGTGCCATAGTATAAAATCCTAACCTGAAATACTGGGCAAGAAGTTGCATTTTTTTAAAATTTTAGTTACATATTTTTATTTAAAAACAGTGATGCATGTGATCTATCAAAAGTATAAATTCAAATGTAAAATAAAAATCTTGAACTGGTTTAAAATAGTCAGCTTAAAAATTACATTCAAGCCTATCACTTATAAAAGGCAAACTGCAAGCAAAATGGTCACACTTTTGGCAGTTCTGATTTGAAAAGAACACATGGTTTAAAAGTTATTAAAGAAAATAATCAGCACGATGAAGAATAAGATGTTTTTCTATCCTGCAAATAGATTTCTGCAAACAATGACAGGTCTTGAGAGAGCTAAACACAAATAAATATTGTGTGAAAAATGACATCAAAAAAGTAAGTATAAAGGAATTGCTCCTCGCTGACTTGCTGCCTGTTAACCCACTGTCAAGCCAAAAGGCTGTTCCAAACTTTTTTGGCCAGTCATTTCACTTCTGATCCAACATGCATATTTATTTTATTTTAAGGCTTTCAGAAGCTCTTGGCAGCACACTGGATTTTGGGAGCAGGCAACCCTCTCATTCTTCCTCCCAGCATGACAACCACTATTTGCTTTACCTATCAGTTGTCAGTTTTCTTTGTTTACTCATGTCTGCAAAACATCTGTCTTCACTTACTGCTTATTCAACCCATTAGTCCCCCAAATTGTAACAGCTCAACTTCTTGATGGAAAGGTTGTTTCAGGTTTTTGGTGTCAAGTGCTTTCCTTCCACCTTCTAGGAGATCTTTAAAAAATTCACAACCTTACTGCATCATGAGGTAAGGCAAAACCTTACACTAGCTTTGGCAAAAAGCCTTCCCACCCTCATGTGGCACAAAAATAACCCCAGAGAGGAACTGGGGAGGGATGAAGGGATTTGACTGTAGGATTGTCTCACATGCATATTCCCTTCAGTCCCTCTTGCTCATTTCCAGCGTGGCTCTATACTCAGGGCTACTCTGAAGGCAGGATCTCGGAGATGCTCTCTCTATTTCAGCAATCTTAGTACACTCATTTCTCCCTTTCCCTTTTCCAGTGTGGGTAAGGGAAAAGAAAAGGGCCATCCATCAATCAGCCCCACCAGAACCAAGAATAATTTCCCTTCAGATTGCCCATGTTCCATGTTCTAGGTGATGATGCATCTGCAACTGGGTACATTAAGATATCTGGCTGCAACAGATGCTCTCCTGGACACCAGATCAGATTAGTGGCATAGCAAAGCCAGCAAGACACATTAATTCTGCATGTTCTTGTGCCCCACTCAAAGCATTGTTCCTAAAGTCTGAGACTGTATCTTTACAAGTATTTTACTGGATAGGATTTATAGCAGCATACCAAACAGACCAACGTGTATGTATCCTCTCAGGTAAAGCATGCAGAGGCTGTCTCCTCACCTCAGGAGAGGAGGCATGTTAATCAGCTGGCATCTTTGTGTTTGGCAGAATATTCTTTTTTCAAAATACAACTGCCAAGGAAGTTTAAAAACCAAGGTGTTAACATGTTCCTAGTGGGCATGCAATCCTGTTCCTGGACAAACACTGAGCACCCCAAATGCAATGATGAAGCTCTGCAGCTTATATACTGAAACTGAAGGATATACTTGAAATGCTCTCTGTTTTTTCTGAGGAGGTTTCCTTCTCTGAACTGCTTTTTCCAACTTTGTTTACATATTGTGCAAATAAAACGCAAGAGGAACCAAATTCCCTCGTGGGAAGAAAGTTTCAACAAGATTCAATGCATCATTTTGATCCCAAGTAAGCACTTAAAGAAAATAAGTATGACACCTGTGCATCAAGGATGGAGAGGAGTTTCCATTCAGTAAGGCTTCTCATAGGGCTATCTAGAAATGCTGTTGAATAGCAGTAACAACAATAACAACAAAATAATAATAGAAAAAAAAGAAAACTCCATCTGCTGATAACAAAATAAAAACTAACTCAATATAAGCATGTGGAGACCAGAGGCTTGACCCCATTTCTGCAAAGCTCTGTGCATGGGGGCATTCTCAGCCAAGGGGCAGGTAAGACTCAGTCCCCACCCACTCCCCTGTGTTCCTGCACCCCCAGTTCTGCAGCTTTCACAGTCCTCACCTGAAGGGTCGGTGAGAAGCAATTCTCAGGCTGAGGGACATGAGGAGTGAGAGAAAAGGTTTATTTCTTTGCAGAGGAGGAGGGTGGGCTGGAGGGATGAAGGCACTCAAATTGTCAGCACACAGCTGTCTCTGGCATCTGTCACCTGCTCCCCTACATCGAGAAACTGCAAACTGCCTCCCTAAAACTGCCTCTCTCCCCTTTCCATCCCTGCAGCCTGGAGCAGGGCAGGCCACACACATCTAACAGCGCTGCCCCTCCTCCAGTGAGAACTTGGCTCAGCTATTATAAAAATCCGGGAAAATCCCATCATCACAAAAGCATATGGCCCCCATTGAGCGGGATGTGAAACATCAACAACCAAGCTTACCAGGCAAGCACCGGGCAACACTGCAGGGCAAAACTACAAAGGCAAAACAAAAACTCCACGACTGAAGGAAAAATCAAACTTTGCCAATCTCTGGGAATGACAAGCAGGAAAACCGCGTTGGTGAGAATAATGGTGGGAGGCTGCAGAGATATCCCAAAGGGCTCTAGCAAAACATGATCAGGAATGAGTCTGGCCTTAACCATGCAACCCATCTGTTTGCATTCAGATGAGTGTTTGCAGTTACACACCCACCAGCCAAGGATGACCTACTTCATGCTTCACCTGTACAGCAGAGGGCCGTGGTGGAGAACTGATGCTGCCACTCTCATGGCAAATAAATGACTAAATGGCACATTGGCCTCCACCACTTTGGGACCTATCATTATGACAGCAGTCTCCAGAGCAAATTGCACATCTGGTGCTGTTATAACAGCTGGCAGATTAAAAAAGAAACTAAAAACAAGACAACCCTATTTCCTCACAACATCTGCATCTGAATGCAAAGCCAAATGAATACCAAATTTCACATTTTGCTTTGGCGATGCCAGCCTGTATTATGCACCGTGGTTTGCCTGCCTTAAGTGCAAAGGTAACTCAGTCATAGCTCGCCACCCCCAAGGACACCCACTTGCAGTGAAGACACAATCAAAGCCTTTTCACTGTACAAGGCTTCTTTTTTATGAAGAGCTTGCTTAAATATGTAAGCAATTTCATAGACAGAAAATCTGAGTAATTTTTGAAAGGTCATCTTTTCCAAACTGGTGCTTTAAACTTTTGCATTATGCTGTAATTGGTATTTTCTTCAAGTCACATGAATTAATGAACTGAACCTAAGGTCACAAGTAACAAAAGCCATTTACTCTTTTCATCTACTAACATATTACACAAATGTCCTCTTATAAACAAAGCATTCTCACCTTGTTTGGGTACTTGTGCAACACCCACAGCTATACATGTTGTAATGAAAAGGAGAACTTTCCTAAAAGGGAAAGAAAGGGAAAAAACATGTGAGAAAACATCTATAGTTTTAGAACTCCAAGGAATTAGAAACCTGGTTCAAGATCCAAATGGCAGAAAACCACTGACTTCAGCAAGTCCTGAATCAAAGCCATCACACTGTACAACTTTCCACTGATACTGAGAAGGCATTTCACACAAAGATCCAGGTTGTATATGCCCTCATACATAACACATACATTTTACACTGTTTTTAATAATAAAATTATTGCATCTGCTTTATATTTTCTTGCAGCAGTTTTAAAATATGAATGCTGCTACATAGTAAATTTTCTTCCTGGAAAGAAAAAAATGTTACCATTAAAAAAACATAAAATAAATGACAAGTTAATTCCTGCAGACATCATTAGATACTTTAGACACCTTTGACATCTTATCAGTCTTCTCACTAGATCACATCATCTTCCCATAAGTGAAAATGTTGTGTCAAACTTTTGTTCTTGTATCATAAAATTTTATCATGCTAAAAGCAAGTCATGCTCTTCACAAAGTAAAAGAAAAATTCCATCACATTTCAACTTACAAGTCCATGCTCAGGTGGAAGAGTGTCCTACTGACAGCTATCACAGGCTCACTGCCCTGGTTTCAGCCAGCGAGAGAATTTTCCTCTTAGTAGCTGTTTGAGCGTTGTGTTTTGGATTTAGTATGAAAATAATGTTGATAGCACGCTGGTGTTTCAGTTTTTCCAACAAACATACATAAGATTGACCTAGATTATGTGCTCAAAATTCACTTCGGAAGTGTTGAATGTTGTACAGACTACATTTTTACTGTGATTAAGAACAGATCGTCTGCTGTTTCTTAATTATCATTTTAGCCAGATTAACATCTAATCATTCTCTTATCAGTGACTGAATCTTTTAATAAATGAGAAATCTATTTTCTGTTAATGTTGGACAACCAGGCAAAAATGCATGTAACAATTACAGTAAACTCTATCAACTCAGTTCTAAGAAGAATTATTTCAAAAATATCTGAAATTTAGTTCTGACAATAACTAATCAACTTACACTCAAGCCTCTTGCTCTTTAATGTTTGTAACCTCAGTGATTTTTCATACTATGGAATGCTAGAGTGACTAAAAAAAGTTTCCTGGACCAGGTCAAAGAGCACTTGAGTATCTGGATTCAGGTATATTTGAAAGTAACATAGCTGCATCTAAAGATATATAACTTCATATCACCTAATTTTGCCAGCTAATTAGCCAGATTTTCACATGAAAAAAAAAAAAGGTGGGAAGAAAACACTACCACTCTTTATACAGGAACATATGGTTTAAACAGAAAGAAAAGATACATAAGTACATGTGCATACACACACACAGAGCAGTGTTTAGTGAAAGTCTTACTAATTCTTTAAAGGGTTTGGAATTCAAACATTTCAGAAACATCCAAGTACATGAAAACCACAGAGCAATAGCCTGGTTTTATCAAGTGGATTTGTATATTGTGAGAGCTTAAATTTTGGCAAACAGAACAAATTAATAATTTAAGGAACAATAAGGCACGATAGCCATCAGTGCCACTGTAAAATGGTAGATACATCTTGTATTTCAGAAGAAAATGCACAGAACATATAGGATATTCAAAAATATGCATCGATGCTTTAGCTCTGATCACAGAGGGAGGGAAAGGTAGAAACTATGCCTTACACATCCCAACATGCTTGTAGGGGCATGTTCTTTAATTAACCACTACAATCCCTAGCTATTCCTCTCTTCAAGCTTTCTCCTGCTACAGCCATGAAACGTCTACTGGAGCAGTTCTGCCACTCCTAAAAAGGACTTAACACAGACTCTTGTCCAAACAGCTCGTCCACTACAGGACACTCAGTTCATTTTTTCAGAGTACTAAAGCCCAGAATTCAAGTTCAAAGTTTCTGCATCTTTTGATCAAATGAGAAGCTCAGTGACAGGAGACAGCTGTGCCAGAAACAAAGTCCATGCTAGACAACCCTTTATTTTACCCTTGTTATTTTCAAAGGTGCAAAATGGATTCGCCATTAAAAATCACATAAAACATTTTAGCTAGCCAAAAAATAAGGATGCTCAAAGAACCCCAGAGCCCAAAATTCAAAGATGACTCCTCTAATATTACAACAGCCTCTTCTACTACACCAGCCAGGTACAAAGCTGTGTTTGTCAGGTCCCCGCCTCTGTCACTTTGTAGGAAAGCAAGAAATTACAACATGTTCCCAGGGCTGTAAATTACACAGATGAAACTGAATATACAGAAACATTTAGTGAGAAGCAAAGACACTGGCTTACACAGTGCTCTCCAGCTAATGACAAGAACAGATGAGTTATCAACTAAGAGAAAAAACAGGGACCAGAGACAACCATAGTGCTGGGGGTCCTCTAATGCGTGAGAAAAGTGAGACTTCCTTCTATCTTTTTTCACAAGGAAAATTTTTTGTAAATGAAACCATGTGCAACCTAATCCATGCAAACCCTCCCTCTTGGTTGAGATCACCACTCTGTACATTTGCAGAACACTCAGTTCTCAGTCTTCACTCTCACATCAGCACAGCCACTAAGACCAGGCATAATGTGCATGTGGCTTGACCCATCATCTGCCATAGCTGCAGGAAGCTTGGGTCCTTGCCTCAGCTGAGTCCACAGCTCTTGGAGATGTTGGGACACACCAATAGAAAAATGCAGAATAATCATGTGGTGTGGAAGACTTCAGCTGACCCAAATGCTGCCTATTTCCTTCCCCACTGACCATCACACCTGAAGTTGTTCCAATATCTAGGCTTTAGGGCATAGCCAAGGGGTCTCTCTTAAACTTCCTCCCCTTCTTCTACCTTTTCATCTGCTCTGTTGTACATGCAAGCATATGCTGGGGCCACTATTGAATCATTCTGGAGGAAGGCACTGCCAAATGTGACTGAGCTACTGTACCACTAAAACCGAGTTTATCTTTCTGATAATCTTTGACATCTTGTGGCCATTTGCCTCTTCCTACAGAGTGGACAGCAACTATCCATCGGGTTATTTTTGCATTAGGGGTGAAGGGTGGATGAGAAAATTGATAAGCTTCAAAGCAAATGGTGGCAAGCTACAATGAAAAATTCCACCCTCTGAAGACAACTCAGCAGCATACAGAGCTCAGGTTTGCTCAGTGCACAGCAGTATCCTCTCCATTCAGCCTAGTTTCAGAACTCTCAAGTTTAAAGGAAGAAATACCACCAGCTGGCTGCTAGGAAGGACAAGTAAACCTCTCTGCAATGTGACTGCCACGGGTGCATTCAGTCCTGCACTCCTCAGGGATAATGGTTTAAACACCAGCACCTACCCCACACTCGTTTCTCCATTGGATCTGTCTGGGGACTGCTGAGGAGGAATGGCACAGTTTGGGTCCATCAAGCTGGAGAAAGGCTTTGGAAAGGTCACAGCACCTTGTGGACAGAGATGCCCTACAACTCTCAAACTTATCTTTCAAGATATAAAAAGAAATATAACTTTCTTTGCTACTATAATTAAATTAGCCAGCAGGTCCAGTGCTGCTTCCCAAACTTTAAAAGACCTTCTAGCAATGCAGTTTGAGGGGACACAACAGCCTGCAAAACCTTTCTGGTGTGACACTCACATGCCCTTTGGTCACAGACGGCACCAATTAGCCATCAAGGAATCCTTTGCCAAATTTCAAAATTTGAATGAATGGAAAATGGGAGCAGTATGAGATGAGAGGTAGAGGAGCATTGCCCTGAGAGTTGTTCTAAAACAGAACTGGAGAGAGGAAACTCCCTGCCTGGTGGCCCATTATTTGGACAGAATCTAGTTTAAAATGAGAAACTACCACATCCAGAAGAACAGTCAACTCTGTTAGTATTTCTAAAAGAAAAAAAAATTGAAAAGACGTGATTTTAGTACAGTTTTAAGAGTAAATGTCTTGATTGCTTACACTGGTTCTCTTCTCCAGATAGCACACACCATTTTTTTTCCTGTATGAAGGAAAAAGTATATAACTTGAATTCCTACTCATGTGAAATACTCTTCTTTCACAGGGTTTGTCTCTGTACATTTTGTAGGTCATCCTTCAAATGTACTACAACTTGGTGCTTGCAAGAAACAAGGGTGACACAAAGCTGCTCATACTTTAAATACTCTGTCAATAAATGGGGTGAGAGATTTAGAAGTCATGCAGCTGTTTTACATATTTAACCTGCAGAGACGCCCCTGCACAGGCCTGACCTAATGGTATTTCAAGGAAAAGGTGGCTGAAGTTGCAAGGGATTTACTGGTTTGACATATGCTAAGGAAACCTGATCCTTTTGTGAGGAATTCTGGTTTCTTAATACAGGCAAGTGACCAGGTTCCTTGCTCTCTAATGAAGTAAATGAGGTAAATATTATAGAAGCATATAGATATATTCTGAAGCTATCTCATATTTTGAGCCTGAGTAAACTGCATCTCTGCTACTGCACCTCTTTCCTATAATGCAGTTTATGTTTCTCCATCAGCAATACCCCTTCATAGATTTAAAATAAAACCATTCCTTGAAATCGCACTCAGACAATTCCTGAAGTCCCAAAGACACAGCCATTAAAAACAGATCTCCTAAGGAAGGCGACCCTCATGAAGCCCCTTAACTGCTCACAAGCATTCAAGTACAACCAGATTATACATCAGGCACACTTTAGCAGCATAATCCTCACTACAACACTAAACAAATTCTTCTGTCCTGCTCAGAACGCTCAGTAAACTTAAGACACGGCCAGAACAAAATCAGCCCTTTACAAAGAGAGACACAGATAAGTAACCTCTCTAATATCGTTACAACTATAAATTCAGGCATTTTCCCCAGGCTGCCTTTAGGTAAACGGTAGAGAACAGAGCTCTACCTTTGCATCACAGGTGAGAATGCATCAGAAATACCTCTGCCAAATGCAAAAACACGTGAATACAGAGCAGCTCAGCTGGCTATCTCTGGTATTAAAAGAGTAGCCTTAGCTCTTTAGCGTAAATCCTACATGCTTTTGCGTTTGCTCGCGTGCCGCGTTTTACCAGCTAGGTACCAAATGGGTGCAGGAGCTGCCGGGTTACGGCGGGCACTGCGGAGCGCTGGGCCCCGGGACCCTCGTTTCCCCTCGGGGATCAGGGGGCACGGGCTCTCGGGTCAGGCTGTCCCCGCTCCCCGGGGGCACCGGAGCCAGGCTGCCCGGTGTGGGCTCGGGAAGGACGACACGAGGGTGCTGGACGGGATAGAGCACATCCACAACGACGCCAGGGGCGCGGAGGAGAGGGACAGGGACAGCCAGCGATACAGGCGATCTCCGTCCGAGCAGCCAGCACCCCGCCGGTCCGCCGGGGACACGGGGGACCCCGCGGGGTTACGGCAGGCGCTCGGAAGGTAGAGCTGGGGACGCTGCCCGCCGGGGTCGTCGTGCCCTGCCGAGCCGCAGCCCCGTCCCCTGCCCGGCCCCGCGGCGGGGTGGCGGTGCGGTGCGCCCCGTCCCGCCGGCTCCCGCTTACGTTTGCGCCGCGGGAGAGATGCGTCCTCGCCTTGTCCTCTCGGCTCCCAAATGCATTTGTATACATTTGCCCGGGCAGCGGAGATCCGAGGGAAAGCCGAGCGCCGCGCCGCCGCAGGGTCAGCTCCTGTCCATGAAAGCCCGCCGGCCCCGAGGTCTCCGCCGAGCTCCGCGCAAGCCCGAGGGCGGCCCGGCCCGCGTACGGCCCGCGGGGGCGGGCGCGGCGGGTGGGGGGGGCGCCGGGGGCCGGGCGGCGGGGGCGCCCCGCGGCTGCCCGCGGAGTCCGGCGGCGGAGCGGCGCTGCCCCGGCACCGGCGGAGCTCCCGCCCGCCGCGGTGTTGAATTTCAGCGCTGGCTGCCTGGCGATTACATCAGCACACGCGGCCCCCGGGGCGGGCCGGGCCGCGGCCCCGCATGGTGCGCGCTGCCCCGCGCCGCTCCCCCGGGCGCCCGCCCGCGCCCGGAGCCGGCCCGGAGCCGGGGCAGCCGGCCCGCGCCCGGAGCCGCCGGCCGCAGCGCCCGGCCCGGCCCCGCCCGGCCCAGGTGCGGCGGGACAGGTGATGCCCTCCGTGCAGCCGGAGGGCGAGAAGAGCCTGCGGCTGCCGCTGGGCTCCAGCTGGGGAGACGCGGCAGGAAGCTACAAGTTAAATTAAAATCTGGGGACGGGAGGGGAGAGTTGATGAAATGATCTAAACGCAAAAAGCTGAGTGCGCCGGACGTTTTCTATCTCCAGGATAATTGGACTTGGGTCTAGAAATCCTCCCTCTGAAAAATGTTTGAGGAGCAGATGTAATTTAGTAGCATTACAATGCCAAAGAAATATGACACCCTTCACTGTCTTCCTCGAGAGACAAAGGTCTTTTTAGCTTTAATTTCCAGTTTTCTTACCTTGTCCCCACAACAAAGCATATTTGTAACTTTATCCCATAAGACATCTTTATGCAAACTGTTGCTAAAAACAAACATGGTAGAGTTAAACAATACCAGACGTTGCAGTACACACTCTACAGCAAACACGTGGTCGAGTCCTGCAGACTTACTTAGGCAAAACTTCCATGGACTTCAGAAGAAATTTGATGTGAGTTAGAGTTATCGTACTTACCGCTTTCTGGATGCTACAAGAATGAAGATTTCACATCATGCAAATACCTTCATGTCATACAGCATATACCTTCCAGTTGTAGATCAGTTAAAGAAAGATGTCATGAAATAAAACCAAAGATATTCCCAGCAGAAAACTATGGAAGTGCTAAAACAAAAAGAAAGGCTGTAAAATATAAAAATTGGATATTGTTGTCACTGAGGGTGCCCCCCTTTGCTGCAAAGGATTTCTCTGGGTGATCCAGGTAGCTAGCAACTGGCAAAAAATGTGGGGGGGAGGAGGGAATTTTGAGGGAACCAACAGCAAACCTAAGGGGCTGAATTTTACTGTGGATAGGAACCCAAAGTTAGAGGGGGAGAAAGTTATTTTCAGGCAATACCGCAGAGTGTTTGATTTCAAATTCAAATTAATTTTCAATATCTTAAATCATTCAGAACTTGTATACTCTCATAGACTACAATGGGATTTCCCATTTGCTTCACTTTTTGAAAGCCAAAGGTAAGAAGTTGACAGCATTTTACTTTCTTGTCTATGTACCTTATGTTGGCCATATTGACAGCAAAATATGAAAATGTACATTTGCACTGAAGAGACTATGGTGCCTGCCCAAGGAGATATTGGACACTTCAGCAATAAAGCATTTGTCAGCTTTTCTGTTGTAAATCACACTTTATTGGCTTCCAACAAGAGAAGCCTTGTATTTTATTAGGTTTTGTTTATCAGCATTACAATGAACTACCACACGAACGTTACTGATTTGGTTTGGTGCCCATCTCTGAAATCTATCAATCTCTTACATAACATGGCCTGTATGAAATAGACAAATAGTTTTTTTCGTAACTTTTTAGCATCAGTATTAGGGATATTATGGAGAGAATTCTTCCCTTAGGGTGACCCTGGATAAATCCTGCCCTTGTTGCAGTGCACATCTACAAGTACAGGAGCCATCCTGCAGCACAGGGTGAGATGGGCTGGGGACATTTTGTGCAGAGATCTCCTTTCTAGCGGCATTTGCACTGAAGAAGGCACAATTTGAGATTCTTGCCAGCTGCATACACAGGGTGTAAATGAAGCTTGCTGACCCTGATTATGCAGTTCCTTAAGACAGCATAAAGTTTAAAAGCTATCATTGGGTGTTCAGTTTTCTACCCAACTAATTTTCAAAACTGCTCAGCTAATTTCACAAAGTAGGGCTCTTGTTGGCTCTTTGCTGCTTGTGTCCTTGTTGTGGCCCCTGCTGGAGTTGAACACAGCCTTTAGATTGTTTGGACAGGTTCTTTGGCCATGAGGAGGCACAGGCCAGGAGAAGGGCTACCTGTGCCCTACCATTGCCTCACTGCACACAGCTCACACATCTGAGTCCTGTATCCACAAATGGGTCAGGAACGTGCCAGGCATTCTCCTTTTCCCCTTCCCTGTGTCCCTCTGTCTGGAAGATCTTGCACTCCTGTTTTTTGAGAAGTGGCTGATGCTATTCTGCACCTCAGTTGCTTTCTTTCCATAATAGGACCCTGCAGAGCTGCTTCTCTTCTAAGCTTCATGGCAAAAATCAGTACTAGTTCTATTATTATACTCGCTTCTTCCGAGTGTTCTTACAGTCTAATAAGAAAACCAACCGTGTTTAAAGCTATCAGATTACATGTGTTTATTTCCAGAGCTATATTTAGCAGTCTGTATACTTACACACACCTAAGCCATGGTCAAGCTCCAAACCTATTAGCACCAATTGCAACACAGTGATGCTGGAAGTTTCATTTCCTATGGCAAATGTCCCAAGATCCCATCTTTCCACATCTGTTATCTTCTGCTTGTCCACAGCCTATCCCAAATTTATCATCTTTCCAAGTAAACTCAGGGATTACTGAAATACAAAATTAATTCTTCCGAGATATCACTCCTTGCCTTTCTGATACGATTACGAGATTTCCTTCTGGCTTTTTGCTCCTTTTCCAGCAGCTTTTTCCTCCTTTCATGATCTGACTTGCTCATCTGTCACTCTGGATTACAGCTGCTGAGTTCCAGCTGTGCTTTGGGGCACAAAACAGGAGCTACTCTTAAGCAGTGTGAGAGATGAGGAAAAGGGTTCCTATCTGTGATTTGCCTTCCAGAAAATGTACGGGAGAGTGCAAGGGTTTTGCCACAGCCTAAAAATAAAGGAAAAAAAGAATTTGAAGGAAAACGTGTGAAATGGGAATGTGAGGACTGAGTGCTGGAGCCTGCAATTGGGAGGAGCTTTGCCTTTGAATTGAGTAGGAGCAAAATGGGAGCCACACAAGTTTCCTGGTACTGTCCCAAAATTAGGAATTTTTGGCAAAAGGTCCATGCTGCTATTGAGTTCCTTTTGGAGAACTGATTTTCTCTGCACACCACAATATATGGTGTTAGGCTACGTACCAAAACTGCTGGAACCTAGTTCAGCAAAATTGTTTAGAATACTCTGTGGCAGCCAAAAAAAAGTTTAACACATTGCTCTGGTTAAAGAAAGTTACTAAGTTATCAAATGTGATTAAGAAATACAAGAAATGGAAAGGATTACAGCATGTCTTTGACAACAATTGGCCAAAGTTGAAGAAAGGAGGTCTCCAGGTCTGAAACCATTAGACTTGCCTATTCTTTGTAGAAAATGAAAGAAATTGTTGTGACGAGCATTTGTCTTCTCTCTCTAGTTATGCCTGTTACCTTCTGAGAGTTTTGAATATGCCAGAAATCTGGAAATGCCTTTAAAGAGCACACTTGATGACTATTTGGATTAATCCTATCCCTTCTAATTTCCTACCAAGAAACTGAAGAGAAAATGAACATCAATTTACATTCTGAAGCATTCAGAGTGGAGAGGATTTTCCTGCCTTACAAGACCAACACACAAAAACCTGTGACAGGAAGGAGCTGAGAGAGGGAAGGAGAGATGCTGTGGGTACAGGGGACCAGAGATCCTGGCTCACAGAGCAAGAAAAATGGCATGGTAGGGTCAGGACTGACAAAAGTGCCAAGCCACAAATAACTATATAGACTAGTGAGATTCCTTAAGATACTTAGTTAAAGCAAACCAGGGAATATAGTCAGCCAGGAGCAAGAAACAGAAGAGAGTCTTAGCAAACCACAAGACAGGGTAGAGACTCCAGACCGCAAGACTCCAGCAGCTCCAACTGAAAGGTGTCTCACTGAAGTCAAGATACTTGCAATTGTTTACAAGTCCAGGTATTATCCATTTTGGAAAGTCACTGCTATAGCAGAAACCCACCATGAAGCAGAATAAAAACTCACGTGGAGAGAGCTCAAACAGGCAACTGAAGCCAAGCCTGCTAGAGGAATAACCACACACACAGCCCCGAAAAGCTGTGACGTCTTGCTCCAGTGATGGCACATAGTATGCCATACCAAGAATGCAGAGAAGCCTAGCCAACACACAAGAAACATTAAAGGAAGAGAGGAGCCTCAGAAAGTTATTAGGAAAGTAATAAGGGAACACTAAGTACAAGAGCAAGAATGAGTGTAACTAGGGGACCACGGGAACAGCTCACCAAATGAGAAGACTCCAATTACCAAATAGGCCAAACTGCCAAGAGAGAAGCACAGGAAATTTCCATGTTAAAGAGAGTCTCTGGAGCCTAAGAACAACCAGTGAGACTAAAACCAGTGAGAAAACCCAGTGACTGTCATTTTTGGTTAATCTTTATCCCATCATCGATGGAGTGCTTTGCCATCCAGGCAGGAAGTGGAGACGCCCACTCCTACAAGCACTAAGATGTATGAGACATGAGGTATTTTCTGGGATACTCATTGAACTGAAAAACTCCTTCTAGGCAAAGTCCATAAACACAACTAAGAGTCTGATTCCTGCCATCACTACTGGGTTGTGCTGGGAGACACACAGAGCAAGATGACTTCAGTGGGTGTGGTAAAGGAGCATTCCCCCACCAGAATGGGGGCTGTAACCTCCTGCCATGGACATTCAGAAACCTTGGGAAGGGCCCCTGCATCAGGGCTTCCTCAGCATGGCTCCCCAAAGCCTCCTATCCAGAGTAGAAGCTTTCCCCAAAGGGTCCTGGTTTTCTTGGTCATGATATGAATCTTGCTGTATCCATCCCTAAAAGGAAGTAAAAGACTACATTTGCAAAAGAATAAAATCTGTAGTTGGCTGAGGTAAAAAACCCACAAGCTTATAGCACCCAAGGATCTTACTTAAGCTCCTTGGTAGTGCTCTGTAGCACCTTTTCACACTGGAAGGATGGGGCAAAAAACCATTTGAGGCATCATATAAGACATCTTTCTGCATGCTAAGATCTACAGGTGTTTCCTGAAAACCATTCTCTGCAATATAAAAACAGAGCCTATTTGAAGTGAAACCAGCCAGACTCATATGCTCTTAACTGGCTAACAAAATCTCATCAGCACTAAAAATTGCTCACACATCTGGAAGAAGCAGCGCAGTCATCTGAGAATTATTTCATTCCCAAGCCACAGAGAGCCCTGCATTAGGCCAGTGCTTTTTGAAGGCATTCCCTTCCTTCTGTCAGCAACTATGAGAAATGCTTCATTCTGCAGCTCATCAGTCCTAGAAAAGTCTTTCCTGATCATCTCTGCTTCCAGACCTGTGGCTGCATGGGTTCTCACACTGCTGCCCTGCAGCCAACAATATGTGTTCCTTCTGTAATAATTGAAAGGACAATGTTAGCTTGCTTCTGCAAAAACATCTTCTGGCCACTGCAAGGGGTGTTTTCAGAAGCCTTCTCACCTGATGAGAAGTGGCTCACCTGATGCTTGGTGGCTAACACCATGTTAAACTCTGCCTTGGAATAAGAAGGCTTGTTCCCACACTAGAAATTTTATCAGAATTTTCTCACCACTTATAAAAGTAGAAAATTCCATGAGACTTCTATTTATGACCTTCAAAATGATAAAAAAGATCTGTAGCTGTTTGAGACAGCTACAAGTCCACTTCCCCTGCTCAAACTTTAAAACTGAGGAATATCATCATACCATGAACAGTTTGAACACCATCTTCTAGAAGTAAGAAATTTAATTGCAAGACATAAATAATTTGACCAATTTCCCCTAGTTGGCTCAACAATTAACAATAAATGATTGCTCTGATGTGTCAGAAAGCTTCCTCCTGGTTCCCACCAATTCTCTCTAGTGGTTTTTAAATATCCTGAGTATTTTAACACACAGCCTACCTAAATCATGTGGAACAATGGAGTAATTTAAGGCTGACAAAACAATTGTTGATTACAATCAACAAAGCAGGAGTTCCCAGGCTATTTCCAGGCAGGTATTAACATTATCAATGAAAACAGAAATTGTAATACTTCCCACTTCAGTTGTCTCTCACATGATTAGGTCATCATTGGACATCTCCAGTACTCTTTAACTCCCAATAAAGAAAAAAAAAGTGTCTTATTGTTGTCTGATTTCTTATAATCTCTGGCTTAAGAAAACCAAAAATACAAAATGTCAATAACAACATGGTATTTTTGTATGAGGAACATTTAACTTTCAAATGAAGGATTTTAGATCAAGCATGTATCTAAAATTCATGCCTGAATGAATTTTAGGGGTTTTTTTTCCTGCATGTATAATGGCAGGGAAAAAAAAATCTATAGAGAAAGATTTTAGATTGATTGCTTTTTCTGAAAATACCAGACAGATGAAAATGTGGAGTCCAAGACCAAAATACATTGGCACCAACTTCAATGCTGATATTTTTACAATAGTTATATAATTAATTTTCATAAATCCCTTACAGCTGTACCACCAATATAGCATAGTATTTTTAATAGGCTGTTTCATCACTTTATTTTTAGAGATGAAATTTTGATTGTGTTCCTCAGTCTTTTAAAATTGATATGTGAGGATGAACTACTGTTGCAGGAAGGTAAAGGACTAAGTCTTTCAGCAAGCACAGAATTATTTCAGATAACTTTTCCTCCTGCTCCTCCCCACTCATGTCACGTAGGAAACTGAATAAAATCCTCCTATAAACACTCACTTTAAAATGAAAAAATAGAAAAAAAATATTAATACATCTGAGAGATGAGCCTTATTTTTTCTGCTGGGATCAAAGATGTTCATTAAGCCAGATGTGCCTGGATTATTCTTATTACAGAGAGCCATAAAAACCTCATGGTTGCTTAGTTATCCAGTGTTGGCTTAGATATAGTCAAAAGTTGAACAACAGATGAGTAACTGCACCATGTTGACCCAAACACACATGCAACAGTTTAATGAATTAACTTCTTCAAAGCTGAGAAGTTCAGCGCTTGTCAAAGAACCAGCATTAATTTTTGTTTGCCGCTTCACCTCGCACACTGGAGTCCTTACAGAGTCCTGGATTACTTTACCAACCTGATTCTGGCGCTCTGGGTCCTCCAGATGGGTGTTGCACCTTAGGGCCTGCAGGAGGTGTAGAGGGGAAAGCTGCAGCGTCTCTCCTGGATGCCACCGATCTGCTGCTCTTTGAACGGCTCCCAGCCTGTGTGGGTTGTCATGGCAAGGCAAGGGACGCGGGGCTGGCACAACCATCTGCTGCACCACCAGCCTTCAGCTGTTTTCAGCCAAGCAGGAGATGCCAAATCTTACCTCAGCCTCCATTTTCAACAACAGGCACAGTACAGTCTTTACATCTCTTCAGAAACTACTGAGGCTGCTTGAACTTTTCTGAAGTATCCAGCCTAGACAGCCATACATGCATGTCAAAATGTAGACGTCTCTAAAACCAGTAAGAGGAAAAAAAATCATAAAAATTCTACAGTTTATTATTTTTCTATTTATTGTTTGGGGATTGACTTTTTATCTTGAGTACTTATGGCAATAGAATGTGCCTATGAAAAATAGCATTTATGGTTATCAGATGTTCAGTTTTAAAGTGGTCAGCCAGCACGTGTAAGCTGACTGCCCTTTTCCAAAGATATTCTCTCTCAATAGCACACTTGTAATGATTGAATGTTATGTATGCAAATGTAACAGCATTCTTATTTACCTGTTGGAAAAAAAGGATTTGAATTAAAATTCTCCACAAAATTAATATTTTTGCATCTCAGAAATTATTTATATAGTTTAAATACACATTAAGCTGGGCAAATATCACTAAATATTTTTAAAATATTTACACCATTCTTGTAGTAACCCAGACTTAAGAAAACAATTTTCTAATCAGTAAAATTTTTACAAGTGTTTTTGCTTGTTTGTTTTTCTTTGGGGTTTTGGGGTTTTTGTAATTTAATGTTAAATTTGGGTAATTTAATTTGGAGTGTTCATAGAGCCTAAACCACCATGTTTGTTAAAGCAGACTCCTGAACAAAGAATGGCAATCAAAAGATGTTAAATTTTTTTTAACAAAAATAATAATTAATAAATAAAAACCTCTCTTAAATCCATCTGGATATTTCAGTGACACTTCTTTATATGAACATGACTTTCATTTTCAGAAATATCATCTATACCAGGTCCAGTTTACTTTAGCAAAATGCCAGTAACTGTCAAATGCACCCAGGGATTTTATCTTGTGACATGGAAGGGGAGCATTTCGAGTGTCTCTGACAGCCAGCACCAGCTCTTTGTCTCATCTCAAAGACATCTTCTCTTTGGAGGATGGAAAACATTTTGAATACCTTTGGTTTAACAAGTTCAGGAGGAAGACTTACTTTTGGCTTCATGTGGATTGCTGGAAGAAATGACATGTACCAGTTACTGCCAGGCAAACACACTCCTGTCCTACACATGGAACTGGAGATGATGTGTTAATCCAAAGAAATGAAAACATGCATTAAGAAGATAATTTTATTATCCTCATGATACTTTTGAGGAAATGCTGGTGCCAGCAGGAGCACTGGAAGTCTGATCCCTGCTGGCAGACCATCATTAAGAGGAGTCCAAGTGGCAGCAAAGTGTCCAGTTTTGGGCCCCTCACTTCAAGACAGACATTGAGGGGCTGGAGTCTTTCAGAGAAGAGCAGTGGGGCTGGGGAAGGGCCTGAAGCACAGGTATCACAAGGGGCAGCTGAGGAAGCTGGGGGTGTTTAAGCTGGAGAAAAGGAGGCTCAGGGGGAACCTCAGTGCTCTCTATGACTGCCTAGAAGGAAGATGTCATGGTCTTCTACCATGACCCAAGTGAAAGGATAAGGGGAAATGGCCTTAAATTGCATTGGGAGAAGTTCAAATTGGATATTAGAATAAAGTTTTTCACTGAGAGTTGTTAGGTATTGGAATAAATTGCCCAAGGATGTGGTGGGAGTCACCGTCTCTGGAAGAATTATTTCACTTAGAAGTCTGACAGGAAAAAAAAAAAAAAATCTAGTCATCATTTTGCATACTAGCAGGTAACATATTACTCCAGGTCTGTAAATAAATTTAACAGAACAGTTATCAGGGAAATAATTGCTAGGACTGACTTCCTTGTTGTTGTTAGGGGATTTATTTTCCATTCCTTTCCTATGCCTCTCCAGTTCAGCTGCTTCCCTCATTTGACAGTCTTCCACAAAGACACTGAAGAAAATGATACCACAAGCATTTGGAAGAGGGAGTGTTTACAAAACATATAAATAGACTGTGCTGTATCCAGAATAATTAGCTGTAAGCAAAGTAATAAAAAATGTGGAGAATTCACAAGTATGCCAGATAATTGAAAATCCAGCATTTACTAAGATGTTAGGGATAGGTTGCATGCTATAGGCAGACAGGATAAATGGCACTGCATAATCTGAGGGGAAGAAAGTGAGCAATGAGCTACATTCAGACCAAATGCATGTAATACATCTGAAATATCCATCGAGCCAGATGTTAATTTAGCTCATGACCCTAAAAATACATTTCTGCAATCTTATGCACAATGTGCAATGCAGGATGCCTTTTCCAGACTATTTACTGAAAACTGAATTATTCTGAAATAAGACCTTTAAAAGCCTTCGAATTCTTCAGAACTTTGCCATTACAATCACAGCTTCTGGGGAGAATTATTTAGAAAAAAAGAACAGTAAGCACTGAAAGTATACCTCACTTCTACTGTGTAAGCAACTAGGTCTGAGTGAAAAACCCTGTCCCTCCTTGCCCCCTGCTGTTATGTTTTAAAAATTAATGCAGGACTCCATCAGATCAATGTTTATTTCAGACGGGGAGCTTTTGGCTGAGCTGCAGCTGATGTCCTTGGCAAATTTTAAGTAGCATATCAGAATGAATCATCTGCTTTAGCAATACCACATTACGTTTCTGTAGCTTGTTTTGAGAAGTAATGTGTAACAAGGGAACCTTTAAGGATTCAGTCTCCAGTTTGGGAGACAATTACATGTACTCATGGTGTGATTTGTGACTGCAGTCCATTAAACACCAGCAACCCTGGACTTACACACTCCATACACACATCTCCTTGATTTACCTCCCATAGCTTAAAATATTAACTAATCCTCCCACCTCCTGTCTCCCAGAATAACATAATACAGAACAAACCCTCAGTGGAATAATTTCAACCATTTTGTTTTACTAAGGGTCTCAATGTATGATACTAAGAGGAGCCTGCAGCACTTTCTAGCCACAGGCTGAGGAGCTGGATGAAGAAGGAAGCAAAGCCAGTCAGGGGAAGTCCATCATCCTGTTATCCTCCAGCACTGCTTGCTAATTTCTAAACAGAGTATTAAATGCATGCAAAATATAACAGTTGCTGTTGGTTGCCATAATGCATGGTGAACACTTCCCACTGAATGGCTTCTTGGGCCGTTGAGATCCCTTATTATTACTCTCAGAAACTCCCCTTTTGCAGAGGCACACTCAGCACTTGAGGCAGCTCAGGCAGCTGGAGGTAGCTGCTAGCTGTGCTGTCAGTGTCTCCCCTGAACTGCTCACTTCAGCCAGGCACTGTCAGTAACAGCATGGTCTCAAAGCCATGCAAGATTTGTTTTATCTCATTCAGTGGCTTCCTCTCCTGCAGGAACCATTCTTCCCAGTAATAATATCAGAGGCAGCCTGGCCCTTGGCAACCTTTAAAATCTCTAGCATAGTAGCATGAAGTTTCTTAACACAAGACTGCTTCCTTTCCAGTCTGTTGTATAATTCCAAGTACTGTAAATTCAAGAAGCTCAAAGGATGGTGGCACTTCAAATTGCATTGGGCAATTTTTTTTGTCCTGTAAGTATGTAAAATCTGAAGATATTATCCTCCCAAACAATACCAACTGTGTTAGTGACTTTTTTAGTTGTCAGTTATTTGGATTGACATTTCCAACACCACACTAGAGTCCACAGCACAGGCTTGCTATTGCCTGCCTGAGCTCACACACCCAAAAGTCTAGCAAACAGCAGCATACTACACTCTGATGATATTCCTGCCCAATCTCAAAACAAAGCCAGGAACAGTCTACTAATGGCAGGTATTTAATTTTCCCACTTAACTCAGCTGCACCTCCTGACCATGTCCCACGATCCCCAGGGAACCCCACTCTTCTGTGTTTCACTTCTGCAGGTGCCTTGTCTCTTCTCCTGCTCTTTTCCTCTCCGTTTGTGCCCTCTGAAGCTGCAGTCAGAGTGTTTGGTACCCACTTTGGTGCTCTGCTTTCACTGACAGCTGAGCTTCCCTGTGTGAGGAAGAGCACACACAGAGGTTATTAGGGAGCCAAACAGTGCTGCACTCCCAACAGTGAGCCATAGAGCTGTGCCTTGTACGTGGCCTTGTTTGTAACTTTTGTGATCCTCAGGCAATAGCCTTATTAAAGCATTTTGATAACTTCTCATGACAGATGATAAAATAGCTTTATCCTGCCCTTGTACTTGTGTGTTTTGGTTTTTATCTTTTTTCCAAGATGTTCTGACAGTTGTTAAATCACTTCTATATTGTTTGCTGACAGCGTAATTGACCTTAGGAAATGTTATCTCCAATTGTATGGAAGTCTTGAATTGCTTTCCCAACAGCAGGTAATGACACCTCACACCAGGGCTTTGTTTTGGTCTGCTACCCTTTGTCAAATTTTCAGTCTTAATTTACCTTGCAATTGTGGATTCCTAAATGTCCTACAGTAGGAATTCACAGAATACCAAATCAGTTAGAAATTTTCCACCAGACAAGTTGGATATTGGTTCGTATTTAAAGGAGTAAAAGAAGTACTTAAAATAAGTGCATTGCAGGGGATTAGCTTTAGTGTCTCAGTAGAACAAGTGAAGCCATGCTCTGGAATGATATTCAGAAGTATAGCTCATACTTTGCATGTCTTATCTTCAAGAAGATCGTGTAAGAAACCTTCATTTTTACCCAAAAATGATATATTCATGAGTCCTTGTTTCATACCACATACAGTATTTCAGCATATATAACTGCCAGTAAAATGCTGCAAGCTTTTGCTCCAGCTCCTTGCAAACACCAAGCCTGAAATTCTTTATCCTGTTTTACTTGAAGTTTAACCAAGCTGAGCAAGTACATCCTCTTTTCTATAGAATTGCTACTTGCAAAAAGAAACTTTTTTTTTAATATACAAATATATAAGGAAGATGTTGCAGTCTATGATATTCTTCTCAAAGAGGCAGATTTTAACTTATTTTCCACAGAGGCATCTCACAAGGACAAATCTCCGCTCTACCAGTTTCAAGTAAAATATTTACAATAAGCAACAAACTCCACGAGGAGAGTGAAGGTTCAGTGCTTTCCCCTTGTGTTTTGGATTCAGCCTCAATAAAATCAAGCAGGCAACTGTTTTCCTTTGAGCCATCATGACCAAAGCAATAGATGCCAATATGTTATCAACATCCACACCACCACACAACACCATCTAAAGGAGAACACATTTCAGGGCAAGAAGAGTCACAAATAATTTTAGTGAGATATTTGTGTGCCTGTGACAGGAATAGGGAAAAAAAACAACTAAGAAACCATGGGAGAAAGATAGCAAGAAGATGCTGCTCAGAAAGCTTCTTTGGGAACATCTCACACAACCAGGACCTACTCTTCGCTGAACATTAAAGTTGCTTATGGAAAAAAGCATAAAGAAAACTCCACTAAACACAAAATAATTGAGTATTTCAAGATCTAGAGGTGTTTCAGGCTGACATAATAGTGGGAATGAGAAAACTTGAGGTGCCACGGAAATTTGATGGGGCATTTCCAATGCCAGTCTCAGCTGAATCCTGTCATGCCATCCTCAGGATAACAGGTCAGCACTGTCAGGGTGTCCAACACCACCACCAGTGCAGCAGTTCTTTAAATTCAGTTGCACAAGTCCCACCTGAAGGGCCACTTTATCTTCCCCAACACAAGCACCAAGAAACTGTGCTGAAGCCTATTTTTACTGCTAGTTTCAAACCTCACTGCAATGGAGCTGGCACACAGCTCTACAACAGCATCAGTCCTGATGGCAGAGGCACTTCAGACACTGCAGGCAGGTGTGTAGGGCTGGTTCAGTGGACAATGTTCCCTTTGGACAGCAGAGTCCAAGGCAAATGTAAATAAAATTTAGTCATTGCTCGGGTCAGCTGCTTATATTTCTCCTGTACTATCAATCAATTCTGTCCTCACTTAAATTTGTTTTCCGCTAACTGTGCCAATTTTCATGATGTTATCCTAGACTTACACTAATGAGAAGAATAGAACCAGACCTGCTAAATTCCCTGAAAATTGTCTTCATTTTGGTTTTGCCTTTTCTTAGCTCATCTCATAACAAGACATGTGACAGACTTACTCAGTAACACTTCTTCAGCCAACAACTGATGGTAAAAAGAATAACTGAAGGAAGCATTGCTGCTCTTCAAAAAACATTTGTAAATGAAAAAAAAAATCTTTACATCTGGCATTTTCATTTAACAGCAGGTACTTTTCATAATTTTCTAGGATATTATGTCCATAAGAGAAGGGTATTAAATGATCCAACAAAAACAGTTGCTATCTACAAAGCATATTAAATACTGATGTCTGGCTTGGAATTGGGACAGAACTGAACTGGTGACAAAGCAAAGGAGCCATCTCCCAAGATGCTGCATAGTAAAAACCAGCATTAATTCATTTTCCATCTCATTTTCCATCCTGATTCAACAACCTTTTTGAAATGAATGAATGCATCTCCTTGATGACTTTCCCAGCCTCGTTTTACAAGAGGAAATGGAAGAGACTGTGGTTGATGCATTAAAAACAAGGAGAAAGCTGTGTAAGCTTTGTCATGTTTCCTCTTAACTCTGGACAAGGTTGAACTCTGTTGTATGAAGCTTATCAGAATGGACAAGTATTACAAATATTCTGGAAATTAACAGTTTTTGTCCTGGTGACCTTTGATGGTGAAAAACTGCTCAAAGGGCAGTTTGGAATTTTGTAATTGAAAATGGATAAACCCTTGAAAGTAATTAATTTAAAAAAGCACTGGATTGTGCTTTTGAGGAGGCTCTCCCCTTTTATCCCTCTCAAAACGAGGATAATCTATATGTGTCCTTCACTGTTATAAACATGACTTCCATGGGAAGCATCCCGATGGGGAGGATGGAGATGGCTCCAGTCACTATACCTCAGAACAGAGCCACTGCACTCAGACATTGGTACTCTGAAGGGTTTCCATTTCTGCCTGTCCCCCAGCATTGCTTTAGTAGAAAGCACCATCACTCAGGCTTCAATTCCCTTTTGCATTCATGTAAAGCAGCTTTACCATAAACAAGAATCAGCCCCAGATGTCTTTACAGGAAATAGTACATGGGAAAGAATGCATAGTGCTACAAAGATAGAAACCTTTTCTCTCTCCAGCCATTTCCAAACCTGAAATTTTCCTTAGACATAAAAAGACACATATAATTAAGGACATTGAGCTGGCTGTAGGGATGCAAATTTGTAGCCCTGCTCTAAATTAGGCCATCGACGCAGAAGTGGTAAGACAGACCACTAATCAAGGAGGAAACCATTTATAGAAGGAAGAAGGGAACACGTGTGCCCAGAGATCATGAAGCAGCCCTGCACCTGCAATGCCCCCATTACACAAGTGACACGTTCTCTCCCTCCAAGCATCACCATATTTTTTGTCTGGTGCCCATGGCAAGGGTTGGGGGACAGGAAGAAACACCTTCTGAATTTAGATAGTGTGATTGGGGGCTTCTGTATGGCTGAAATATCATATTCACAGCTTCCCAGCAGCTTACAGTGAGGACACCCCAGATGGCTTCTAGGCTTCAGTGTACAACGCTTCCATGAGTTCATTCCAGAGTCTGAGTGGGAAAAGGGGGATCACTGGCCTAAAACCTTTCACTGCAATAAAAATTATTATCAAATTACCTGGTGTTTCATGGCAGAACAGGAATTTGTGAAGGAGCAGTTCCCCCAGGGTCGCTACTGAGCAGTGTCCAGCTCCTCAGTGTGCAGTTGTGGGGGCAGCAGTGGGGCAGTGGCCTGCAGCACAATCCTGTCAGCACCCACAGGTCTGCCAGACTCCAAACACCCTCCATGTATCACCACTCTGAAGTGAAACTCCATCGCAGAGCAGTTGCTATGTGAAGCTACAAAGAAACCATGAGTGCAGTCCTTTTGATACTTACAGACCAGGCAAGGCTGACTCAGTGAGAAAGTAGATATTGTGGATATTTAAAATTTTCCTCCTTTGTCAGGTGTAGGCTGACAAGGCCAGTGAGAGCATCATAGTTGAGAAAACTTTCTTCTTTTACATGAAAGCCTGTACTATGCAGCTCTCAAACATCTAGTTTGCCATGTTTGACTGAAATAGTTTGGATGAAAGAGGAACTCTTTGCAGTTTACCCATTTGTTGCAAAACCTGGGTTTGCCCCTGTTCCAGGAGTGAATCTGAAATCAGTGAACAATAAGTGACCACCAGGCAGCTCCAGATCTCCATAGTTTCAGTACACCAAAACTTTTGGAAGAGCCCACCCACACCCACCAACAGCACCAGGAACATGGGGATATTGGCTTTCCAAAGCATTTCTAGACTGGTTAGATGTGAAAAAGCCTGCTGGAAAAATAGAGATGGAAGCACACAGTTGAATGAAAAATAGAGATGGAAGCGCACAGTTGAATTGCACTTCAGACCTTCTGTTCTCTTCTATCGTACTTTACCTCTTCCTGAAAGCCCCACTCCCCTTCCCCCAGAGTTCTTCTTCCTCCAAAGACCACAGTCCTCCTTTCCTATGTCCCCAAAATGATACTCCCAGAATAAGCAAGTAATCTACCAGCCATGCCAAAACAGTGGAAATACTTTCCTAGGATAGTGTTGCTTGCCGAGCAATTAATTTAAAGGTGGATAAGGTAAATCCAGCCCTGTTTGCTCCCTGCAGCAGCAAGGGTGGAAATAACAATGTTGCTACTGCAGAGACAGTGGGTTGCTATTTTGCAGCTCTGCATTGACTGTTTCCCCTGCCCTTTCAAGACCTCAGAGATATTTTTATTACCAGCTCAGTGAATGCAAATACTGCCAGAGGTGAGCATAATTACCTTAAATGCACCTCCATGCCAGTGTTTCCACTCATCTGCTGCAGATTTAGTAGGAGAAGTCTCATGACCCACCATTGAAGGCTTCCTACTCTTCCTGTTCTTCTTGCTTCCTGCAAGAGCATGAAAAAAAGAACACACCCAAAATAGCTCCCCAGAACCAGCATTCACCCATCCAAAGTGCAGCAGTTCTGCAAGAAAACATCTCATTAGGCACCCCAAATCAAAAGGAAGGATGCTTGGGCCTGGAGGATATATAGGGACACCAGGTGATTGTTTGGGGGATGATCATTGCAATTGCAGAAAATATATCTCAGCTGGAGCCTCATATCGAAGTCCATTGTGTATTTAATCATCAGTCTGTGTTTTATGTTTTTAAAATCTATGTTATCTATGTTTTTCTGGCTTATTGAACAGCAACCCACATGCAAAAGGGTGAAGGAGCACAACCCTATGTCATCAAAACCACATCACCTTCAAAAATTGCTAATATGGAGTTAAAGCTTTCACCCAAGCAGTCAGCTTCCCTTACCACAGCTGGTTTTTTTTTTTTGGAGGGGGGAGAATAGATGTATTTATATTTCTTTTGAACTTCTAATCAAGCTGGAAGGAGTTCAAGTGCCCAAGAGCAATTTATTGTAAATGCTGGGGATAGGAAATTTGCATACACATTCCTGTTAATATGAGTAAGCATGAAAAGAAGGCAGGAGCTCTACCTCTGTGTAAAGCACCTGTATGCTACAGTGATTTATGTGGTAAAACCATTTGCCTGTAAGCATCTTTTGAAGTAGAGTCAACCAGTGATAGTAAACCAGCTAGAGAGGTTGATAAGCACACTGGTATAAGAAGGTGCAGCTTAGTGTCTGTCCACACCACAGGAAGATCCAGTACCATGGGTGAACATGAGTCATTGTAAATGGCACCTTCCAAAGTAGGTTCAGAACTATATGCAGTACTGAGCACCATCTCTGTATCTTCCAAAGTTATATATGACACTGTTTGGTTTCTGTGACCTGCAAAAATCAAAATGCTTCTCTTAAATGTAGTACACTTTACTGTGCTAAACGACAGCAAAAAAAGGTCTTGCAACATCCTCCAGTCCTGGGTTTCCATAGCTAAACTAGGTCTGGGGCCAAAATAGGGCAACTGGTTGATAACCCAGGTTTGTCTCACTAGAGGTGACATTGTCACTGAGAATATTTCTGAACTGACACTGCGTAGTGCCCAGAAAAGCCTGGAACACACACTGTACATGAGAAGCTGTTCCCAAGCTTTTTTCCTGGATCTTTTCGCACTTGTGAGCTGAAAGAACACGACATTATTCCTTGCTGGGATGTTACCAGCTTCACCAGACATGTTGTGAAACATAACTGTGCAAACCCTCCTCCCTGTGCCACCCACCCTCGGGCTCTGGCATCTGCTGCGTCTGCTGGCTGCCCTGGGGGGATGCCTTTCCAGCCAGATGCCTCTGAGCTTTACACAGTGTGTATATGGCTTCCAGCTACAGACTTGATAATATCTAAACACCCACTTTTCACCTCTTTAGGTGAAATGGGTTGAGTCTGTATGTTCAGCTTTTATTTCTCCACATTCTAGAGCACATAAATCCACACCAGATGTGAGTGAGAGGGGATGAACTCCTGTCAGACAGCAAAAAGCTGCATCAGAGCCTGTCTTTGCATCTGCAGCTGCTTCTGAGGATGCTTTTGCACGGGCTGGTACCAGCTCCACTCACAGAGCCCTGCAGGAACAGCTCGGTGTGGTGACATGGTCAAGGGCTGATCACCCTTTTCACATGTCACCACCAGGGATGGAGAGCATCCTTCCTAAATATGATACCCCAAAGGGGCATTTCACTGCAGACTGTGCCCTTTGGGATTCAGAGTTAATGTGCCAGTAAATTTAAAAAGTCAAATACAGAAGATGGAAGTCATATGAATCTTTTAACTCAAGTGAAGAAGACATCACAGTTTTGCCTTGACAAGACTCAAATGGCAATGTCATTCACCATTCTGCTCTCAGTAATTACTAATGAATAGTAAGAATAGATTTTGATAATGTTTTAAAAACTCCTCTTTTTCTCTACTTCATAGATTTTTTTCTCTCCCTTTACAGGGTGCAAAATTCTTAAGGAATTCTTTCTGCTGTAAAGATTTTTTTTTTGTCAAGGGAACATGTGTCTTTTATTTCCAGAACATTATATACATATATATTGCCAAGCACTAGATTTTTTTCACAACAGATAATAGCTAAAAAAAGAAAAAAGTCCTACAGACTTAAAATTAAATCTTTCAAACCAGTAAAAGCATCAACAGGAGCTCAATTATGCTGTTTATTAGAGAGATTTTACTAATACCAAATGGTTGGGATAGATTCCAACGGAAAATGTTCCCTAAACATAGTAAATTTTAATGATAATTTGGCTGAAAATTGAATGTATTTATATATAATGTCCAGTGCAGATAATGGTTCTGCTTACTATTGGATACACTTAATCAAACAAAAGCACTCCAGAAACACTCTTGGAGTGCCTTTATTTGACTGAGTCCAGCTGGGAGCTCCACATATGTTAGAAATAAGATTTGCAGTTAATTGGCAAAAGCTTAAACGATTTGAGAAAGGTTCTTCTGCACAGGAGGACACAAACCACATCCACAGAAAGTCATATTTGACTCACAGATGCAGCTCCATCTTGAAGATGAGCTCCTGATGACTATTTCCACCAGAGCTGGAGCTGAGGTATCTTCAGCTGTCACACAACCACCCATTTGCTTGAAGCCTTTTAGGACTGAGGCTGCTCCTCCTGGTCGTGAGGACATGCAAGAAGTGCCACTGCCAAGGAACCCCTCACAGCAGCCAAGTCACTTTTCTTACATAAAACTTCTAAACAAAACAAACTCTTAGTAAAATAATATATACTGGAGCCATTGGCTTAGCCTAGAGACAGCAGAAATTTTCTAAATAGCTCTAAGCCAAGAGGATGTTTACAGTTTAAGATTTGTTTAGCGCTTGTGGTACGATTTGTGCCATATGTTCTCTTCTTTAGACTTTTCCCTGCAAAACGTTTTTATTAGATGTGCAGTACAAAGAACTCACACATCTTCCCACTTCATTACAGTAGCATCATCCTTCCAGGGCAATCTGTAACCAAGTAATATGTACCTTGAATTTTTATTGGGTCTCTGGCAGTAAAGTTGCAACTGATGAGCCTGAACTACTGAAACCTGATCTGATAGAATGGAGCATGCATGGAAAATGCAATGCAATTGGGTCTTTCATGACAGTCTGTATTCATCCAGGTAGAAAACCTCCCTTGGAGACTGTTTCCAGCAGATAGCCTGGGACACTGGAGCAAGCCTTTCAGTAGAAAACAGCATGCCTTATGTTACTAATCCTACTGAAACTGCAGCAGCAGCAGTAGCGCATGAGTGAGCATAACCTGTCATGATCACTCTGAAGTGAAAGGCAGAAATTTTCAGTCACCATGGGAAGGGCTTTTACATTCTTCTGAGCCTTCTTGAAGGGACTGGGTGTTGATGCTTTGGCATACAGTGGAAAATCAGGGAGTAAGCCACAAAGGCACAGGGGGAAAAAGGATGTGAAATTAAATATTGTCAGATTGACCAAGGAACTGCTTTTCTTCCATTTCTGAGTGAGATTTCACTTCCACAACACAGCAAGTACTTAAAAATCCTTATTGTGTCTGAAGAAAGGCTTTTCCTTTACTGACAGTCCTTTCTATTAGTTAATGCATTATCAAGAGATATCCATGCAGGAAGAGTAATGGGAAACTGAGGGTTTTTACACTGGCAGAATTTTTAATAATAAACCTGTAGGATATTTTCAAAATGCTAGGTGAATACCTATCACCAGATGCTGAGCTTTTGGTTCACTGGGGGGAATAACATGGCAGCAATTAGATTTGAAAATTCAGAGTGAA
Source organism: Fringilla coelebs (assembly GCF_963513975.1). Lineage (NCBI taxonomy): Eukaryota > Metazoa > Chordata > Aves > Passeriformes > Fringillidae > Fringilla > Fringilla coelebs. The sequence goes on from NC_140067.1 coordinate 14,785,512, forward strand.
TAAATTAGGCATACAATTCAGAACAAATAACCATGGAAATATTTGCTATTTTTCTAACATGGTTTTCAGACCACCTCCACGGGGAGTGTTGATCATTGGACTGATACTACTTAATGGCAACAGTTTCTACACAGCTTCTATTGTCTTGCTATTGCACCTGATGATTCTTTGTCATCCAGTGAGTAAAGAAGTGAGTGGCCCTTGCAGTGGCCAGACTTACAATGTTCCACTTGATATTTCATATGCTTTTGCTAAACCTGCCATTCCTGTTTATGCATCATGTCTTTGGGCAGAACCTGCTTCATCCACACCCTTCTCCACCAGAAAGAAATGGTAGACTGGAATGGCTTTGCTTTTTTTGCAGATATCACTGACCACCATCAGTAGGCAAGAAAGAGCACCTTTACTCTCTGGTAAAATGGAGTCAGCAGTGCTTGGCTCAAAGCACAGTTCAGCAGCAAACTTGATGACTGTTGTTCATTTTAATTTTAGCCTATTCTTAGCACCCTCTTGAAAGTGTCCATATATTTATTGAGGAACTTCACTAAAAATAGATCAAGGGTGTTAATTTGACTGTAAACATAATGCACCTGGCATCTTTGAAGTAAGTTGTTTAATCATTTCACTGAAATCAAAGCAGCTTACTAACTGTTAATTAAGCATCTTCATCTGGTGGGTCACAGCCTATAGAATTAAAACTGTGAATAGTAAAATGAAAGAAACACAAAAGAGTTCTTTTGATCTGGAGATTTTTCCCACAGGAATGAGATCACAAATGCTTCATTATGTTTCATAAACTGATGGAAGTTCAAAGCTAACATGACACAGAAATTGGTTGTCCTTATTGGATTAAAGATCAATTATTCAAACAGATGTAGCTAGTACTTATGATAATTCCATAAGAGTGTAAGAGTGCAAGTATGGTAATCACACACAAAAATGTTTAGACTTTCCTTGGAGCCCATTACTACTAGTGGAAACAAAATTCAGCATTTTACTATGCAATGCCAGAAACAAAACAAACAAGATGTTGGGAACATTGAAAAGATGCAAGTTTCATTTAATATGCAGCTGTGCCCAGCTGATTGTCAAAAGGCCAAGGATGTGCCTCTACTTACCAGGGGGTAGCAACAAAAGCCCATTATTGACTGTGTTTCCAGTCAAACAGACTGCAAAAGCTGCCTGCAGAGAGGAACTGGGGACTCAGGAGCAAAGCAAAGCACCTGCACAGAACCTGATGGGATGGGGTCCCTTGCCTTGAGAGCAAAAACTGTCCATGGCCTGGACCCTGCTGCCACACTGCTCAAACTCTGAGTCCTGAGAAAAATGAGTAAATTACAAGGAATTAGTCAGGACTACATTTCATTTGATGTAAAAATATATTCTTCGTTGCTCATATACATCTTTAAAAACTGGGTGCTGCTGAAAATGCCTGCCTGTTTTGTAGCAGGAAGTTTGCAAAAGCACTTAAAAACATAACACATATGTGAGTGCTGTTTTGGATACTAATCCTAAATGGAGACCCTACTTCTTCAGCAATTCTTTGATATAGTTTTATTCTCTGGACTTTAGATGCAATTTTACCAAAATTAGTGTCTGTTCAGTGCAAGCACAGCTTTGCAAGAATTCTTTGTCTCATGAATGAAACATAGATATTCTCAAAGCAAATAGGGGCAAATGAGCAAAGTCTGATGTACAGGGACTATTTAAGAACAATAAAGTGTAATAATAAGGAAGTAATTTCTTCCAGGCTGTGATTCTGGGATTTTCTGTGGGCCTTATATAAAGCTTTACCGTTCAACGAGAGTAAAATTTTCATCTGCTTTTACCAGCTCCAATCATTTCTTCCTCTCCTTTATAAGATCAATATACTCAATAAGAAGGGTTTCAGCTAATGAGTTCAACATTATTGAAAGACTATTCAACATCCTTTTTCTTGAGCAGATGCTCCAATGAGTCAACACCAACTCATCATTTGGTTATACAGATTTTAAGATTATATTAAGAACTACAACCTCTCTGATTATTTGTTTAAAGAAATCCAAATATAGCCTCTTTTAATGTTTTAGTATCCAGAGAATAAAACAGCTGTCAGCAATATGTTCTCCTGAGTGGCTTTCAAATGAACACTCAGTCTCTTGTTGGTAATTTTAAAAATACAGCCAGTCAATTGTCTCCCACAGACAGGTGCGCAGTCCAAATATAAATTTTATATTTGCCAGCACATATGCAAATTAAATATGAAGATGGTAACACTAAATTTTACACAGTGGAACAGTAAGAGCTCTAAAATTAATATCAAATGCCTTGACACTGTCAGATGGTTACCAGGTGCCTTACCCTATGAATTTCCCATTACTAAGGACATATTTAAGAAATATGAGTTGTGGTGCAATATGTCATTGAAATTGCCAAATTCAGACATTGAATTATGCAGGGTAAAATTTCTCATGCTGGACAGATTTAAGTGGTTTAATGGATATTTTTGTCCCATGGGCTCTGTGAGCACTTAATACAGACATTTAGAAGTAGGCAAGCTGAGGATGCCTGAACAGCGTCACTGAGTAAAAAAGGTGTGAAATCCCTGTACATGTTTGGGTTGAATAAATCCACAATTGTCTACAGTTCTGAATAAAACAGAGTCTCAGCTTCAGAAAAAAAGTTTTTTTAACTTGCATGCAGCGAGCAGAAAAGTATCCAATACATGCCTGGTCATGTTGATGTCACTGGCAAAACCGCTATGGAGTTTTAATAAACTCCTCTCCACTGACTCTAAAAGTAACTGTTATAATATCAAAAAATGTTTTAGATAGCGACTGAGCACAGTACTAGGAGTTGCCTCATTTAATATAACACACTGTGTGAATTAAAACTTACTTTTGCCTTTGTTTCTGCTTCACCAACAATAATGTCTGAGGATGCGTGGCACAAATTGCATAGAACTTCCAAGTAAAGATACTGAAGTTCCCATTGAGTTTCTTTTCTCATGAAATAACAAAAACATTATTTTTAAAGAAGAAAGGGAGGGTAAGTTGAGGAATGAAACCAAATGTTCTAAGATATTTCTGTATGAGAGTATTATTTCATTTAGCCAGGAATAGTGGGCATGCCAGACAAAAGGACATGAGGGCACAATAGCTGCAACCACAAACATCCACACTCTCACTTTGCTCACAACCTCCTTTTAAAAAAAAATTCTGTCCATGCCTGGGATTCATTATGTGTCTACACATTTCTGATGCAGCACACTTCTTCTACAAGTGTGGGGCTGGGAATCACCACCATGTGTGCTTCCATCTCTAAGCACTGGAACCACTCTTTAGTCCCAGTGGCTGGGAGAACCTTCCATGAGCAACGCCATCAAAAGCCATTGCAGATTCAGAACAAACACAGCAGTTTACTGATAGCAGTTGATTGCTTTGAAGGAAATGCCTGAGACGGGTAGTGACCCAGAAACCTCCATTATTGGGCTATGATTTTTAATTTAATAAAATTTTGATAAGGCCAAGTTAATCTTGAGTAATATACTGGTATGGAAACAATCTAGTTCAAAGGATGAATAATCTGTTGCAGTGTGATAAATGTTAAGCAAGGATAATTAATTCCAGATTTTTAGATTCAAGAACTTAAGCTTCTGCATGGCTAATCAAATACATAAAGTGGTAAGATAATGCAGGAAGTCTGATCACATCTCATATGCCCCACCAGAAGCCTCATCTATCATAAAAGAAACAAAATAAATAATCTTATTCCTGAAGCAACTTGACAGCACAGTCAGACATTGCACCTAAAACTATCCACATCTAGTCATCCATTCAAAGCATACTGCTTGGACATTCACCTCAGAAGGACCTCTGTAATCCACATGTTCTTTCACACGATTTTATAAGTGTATGTGAGTCTTCATTTTGATCTCTGTTTGGACGTACTCAATCTATACCATTCTAGATCAAACCAGATGTCAAATCATTAAAATCTGGAATCAAACCTGGCAGCCTTGGACATAACTCTCAATAATTTATCCATGTTTAGTGTACAGTTTTTAGATGCATCTTTTCTTATTTTGTGGAAGTGAAGTCTGACATGCACAATGAAGTATGAGGTTCACTACTAGAAACCAGTATTTATCCAGGAGGTAATAGTTACACTGAAGTACATTTCCCCCTTATTTAAGTAAATGATACTGTGAGATTAATAAGATTTTAAACCATAAGTTAAAAAAAAAACAAAACAAAACAGGAAAACCCTGAAAGTTTAGGATGATCCTGAATAAGTAAGGAGATTGGTAAAGAATACATTGTGCAGGGGCAGTTGCTGTTGTAGTCTACATGTGAGATCTGGGCTACCTGTGTTGAGGCAAAAAGGAAAATTACCATCAGAGAATAATTAATGAGTTCACCCTGAGGAATTTTTGGCATGATTGCCTTGTTTCTGATACTTGATTGGCCAAATTACAGCTGTCACTGAAATGTGCCCTTTTTGAGAAAAATGAAATGGTTGTTTGAAATAAACTTCTCACTGTAGAGTCACATAATGCCAGTGAAGTACATCCAGAGTTTCTGAAATTTCCACAGCTGATGGAAATGGCAAGATGCAAAGCAAAGACAAAACAGAATTGAGCAATAAGTCTTGGGGTTACATTATATCTTCACTTGGATTAGAATATTCAGGCATTAGACTCTAATGTGTGCAAAGGTGACTCCAGTGTAAATCTGATCTGGCTTCCAAAATAAGTTTTAGAAAATTATTTAAAACTGTTTTTTTCTGCCTAGAAAAAATTTAAAAAGAAGGAGACCACTTCAAGAATTTCCACGTTGTTCAAAGAAAGCACAACCACATCACCAATGTGTCCTTTAGAAACTGTGGAGAGTAATTAGACCAAGCAATGTGAGTTTGCCAAAAGGTTCCTATTTTAACACAAAATTGTAGTTCATTAAATACAGTGACAAGACAAAGAGAAAATAAAGATTTTATATTCACCATTTGAAGCCAGATATAATGCTAAGAACTGAGAAATTATTAGGCTGCTAGAAAGAAAGGAGGCTTATTTTATAAAATTTGTCATTTTTCCAGACATTAACTTGGGTTAACTGAAGCCAGAAGAGCTAAAACCTAGCAAGCAGTATTTTGTGAAAATTAGGAACTGCAGTGCCACTGTCCCCAGTATCCCTAGCAGATGAGAGTAGTGCTTAAACACACAAAGTTCATGAGTGGAACCCTGCCAAGAATGCTATCCACAAACAGTACCTAGGAGGATTCAAAGATTATCTTGTGCTACACAGCAGCATTGAATTTTTGTTTCTGCTGCTGGGATTTATTTCATTCTGTTGAACTTCTTTTTCCTTTAGATCTTGGAATGATGGGTCTATTAGAAACATGCCGCTAGAAGATGAGATTTCCCCTCCATTATTACATGAGCACGCTGGAAGAGAAATGCACAGGGCTGCCACCTCTGAATGCTCCTGTCTGGGGAAATCTCCCATGAAATACAAGTATGCAAAGAAATATATAAATGTCTATTCATGCATCACACATGCTTCACAATATGTTGGTGCTTGACTGTAACTGCATTGAGTTACAAAGGATTGGAATGACAACAATAAATGTCAGAACACTATTTGAACACTCACAGAACTTGAATTCCATTTTTGTCTATTCATAAATAACCATGAGAAATTTCTCCTGAACCACAATCTTAATAAAACAAGATTTAATAAAAGAAGGAAATTTATTTGAAATGGAAAGAAACTGGATATTTTTTCCACTCTTGCAAAGGATTTGCAGAAATACTTGAAAGATCCTAAGTTTGGCTCTTTCTTCAGATTTCTCCAGATTTTTTCCTCTAGAAAGAGAGTGAAATGTTAATATAAACCAGTTTGTGTTTTGATATTCTGATATTCTCAAGGAAAGAGAAGTAGGGGAAACCTTACTGTGGAGGAACAGCGAACGTCCTGAGAGCAACCTGAAATGCCAACTTAGCATTTTTGCACTTCAAAAATGTCTTTGACTTTTATAAACAGCCATGATGGTAAAATTGAGGCTGTTAAAAATACATGGTTTACTTCAGTAGTTTATAATTCACAGCGGCATTTAGTGGGTGGAGTTGTAAATTAGTAAGTGGACTGTTGCCACAGCAGAGTAGGCTGCTGCTCTGCAAAGGAGAAGCTTTGCTAAGAATAGGAATGTGGTCACAATGATAATGAACAAGGGCTCCACATGCCTGAAACGTTGATGGGAGATTGGGAGATGGTTGTTGGATCTTTAACAGCTGCTCTAGAAATTAGATGTTATCAAAGATCTGTTTGAAAGATTCAACTGGATGAAAAGCACGCAAAACTTAACCAGTAAGACCTGGTTTCAATTTTTAGTAGCACTGCTAAAAGGCAGAGTGGCACATGAAATATTTATGTTGTCAATGAATTGGAAGGTACAGTTTTACAGCCAACAAAATGCTATGTTTATTCTGCTGCAAGAGGGAGGCAGGATTGCAGCAGTCTCTACACATAAAAGTCTCTGCTTTTTCCCTATTGCTTTCAAATTAAGTAGATTAATGTGCCAAGAAAGCATTACAATATGTTAATCAGGTATTTGATCTGGTCTCTCAAACAGTCAAAGAAAAAAATTCAGTTACTTCCTGGAAACATATAATGTTCCAAATAAACCCAGCTCTTAAAAGGCACTATAGTTCTCTGAGGGAGGATGATTTACTTATCACTAGGATGATTTGCCTTTGGACTCTTAGTAACTGTAACAGCCTTATTTAAAAGTTGAAAGCCAACAGCATCATATCAGAAATCCTGAGTGAAGGGTGCAGATAGATATGGATGGCAATATAAAACACACCACCTTCAAGTTTTGGAAGCTTTACTACTGAGTGACAGCTGCTGTGTGATTGCTGCTCAGCCAGAAGTAGACAGGAAAATATTCTGAACCCAAATGCATGACCTGCATGACTGCAGTAATTTCATGCTTTTCACTTCTTAAATTTCCACTTGGTGGACATCAACACAGTGCTCCCATTTTTCTAGCCTTAAGATACAAGTTTGAGCTATGTCAACCTTAAAGTGATCCACAGGAAACTGAAGAGAAAAAAAAAACCAACTGTATGAAATCATTGTGTCTACTTCACATGCCCACAACCCTTTCCTGTGGGGCCCTGCTTTGATCCCTGTTTGTGCTGGCCAGCTCTAGGCCCCCCAGAGCAGAAAGAGCTGCATACAGATGTTATACTGCTAAACAGCTCATCAGTGGAGGAAACCATGTCATTTCTCCTGTAGGAAGATCATCAACAAAGTGATTTTGTCACAAAAAGTCTAATCTGGCTGCTTTCTGAGTCAGAATACAAGACACATTTCTACCAGAAGACACTTTGAGCTGCTGTCCCCTCCCTAAACTTTCCCAGATACCCAAATGCTGATTTCATTCACTATTAAATAGGCAAAAGAACTTCTCAAAAGGATTGCTGGGCTGGTAACCCATCAGAGTCCACTGAGGACTCATTCATACAGAGCTCAGTGATCACTGTAACTTCTATACAGATATCCCCTAGGGAGTCATGTGTCCAGTACAAAATTGAGTATTTCTGCTCTTACTGGAAAGACTTCATCTTGCAGAAGAATTTATAGCAGCTTTTGAGACATAGACAGGAAACAAACTGAAGCCACAAATAAACTACTTGGCAGACAGGATTAAAGGGGTAGGGTACCAAGTAGCCCTAGACTTACGCTCTTTGGTTTAAATTCTGTGTTCCCACACACTAACAAATCTAAAGCATATAAGATTGCATGTAGGGAGTAGGGAATCCAGGGCAGCTCATTAAGATCTGCCAGTTTCAGGACTCTACATGCTTACAATTTAACCTAATTAAAGCCATGAAATTATAATTGAATATGGGAATGTACTGGTTAGAAAGTGAATCTGTCACAACCTCCAATCACTTCATTTATCATAATTCCGAAATCCTGTCCCATTATGGAACGTGTGCAGCAGTGAATCCCACACTGACAAAGGGGCACCCTACAGATTCAAATGTGGTGTCATCTCTGAACCACATTTTAAAATGTGGTTTTGAAAGCTACTAGCAACAGTCAGATTTGCTTCCCAGAGCCTGTTTCTTCCTGCCCAGCGGATGCCTGCCTGGCCAGGAGTAGCACACTGCTCATGAGGGCTTTGAGCATACTCATCCTCACCCCAACAGCTCCTTAACTCCTGGCTACCTTCTGTGTGTGCAGACCAGTCAAGAACTGAAGTATCCTTTTAAACTGTGCATATTCTGCTGGCAGAGTCTCAATAAACTGATTTAAAAGCAGATCCATAACAATCAGACTGAAGTAATTCCTGGAAAACTCCACAGCAAAAAAAAAACCAAAAACAAAACAAAAACCAACAACAATAACAAAAAAGAGAACAAATTAATTAACATGGGTAGCAAATAAACCAATATACAGATATAGGAGGATATTGTAACACTGCAGGTGGCTTTAATTTGATTTACAAGAACACTTGGCATCAGTTCAGCCATGGGTTCTCTTACATACCTTGCATCATACTGAGCCAGCTTGGGCAAAAAATTACTACAAAACCCTTTCAAAATCAAAAAATTCTACAACACACACAATGTACATTTGACTGTGTACCTTAGTAAGCCTACAGTAAAAACGGCTTCTCACTAGGAAACCTAAATACACTGGGATATAGAATATAGTGTTTGAATCTTTTTTTCTTTCTCTCTTCTGTTCTTAACCAGAAAAAAACTCTTTCTATTGGAAGAGCTCATCACTGAAAGCATGGTCAAACTTTTATACAGAATCTCTGGGTTTTACTGCTTTTCTGGCCAAGGACTTTCTGCATAGCAGAAGAGAAACATTCTTGCTTGCTAAAGGCCCTGTGAAAGAACAGTATCTGACTAAAAATATAATCACAAAAGCAAGCACAGTACGGACCAGGAATTTTGTTTTATCTGACTGTATTTGAAAACTGCAACGGCATATTCAGCTTTCTTTGGGAAATGTCGAATTAAAATCACATTGGAAAAAAGGCTGAGGTCAGATGGTGGCCACACCATTCTTACCAAAGACTTCTAAAATTATTAGAGATGACAATACCCCCAAAAGCAAGCATAATTAGTCTATTTCTTACTATCAAATGATGTCACTTTGCTACGTGATGCAGACGGTAATAATAAATTGCTTTGAAGAAAAATAGTAGAATCCCAAAATGCAGTCAAACCAGTACAGCTGTTTCCAAGAATTTTGTGGCACAGCAGATTTCTATACTGCAAAATGAACAAGACAAGAACTAATTTAGCTATATATTATACAGTTACTAAAAATACAAGGAGCAATCTCAAGTAAATGCTAGATCCTTCAGTAGTTAGACAAAATTTTATTTTCTTTATTAGAAAGAAACAATCCACAATAACTAAATTAATTTTTAAATTAATTTTTAATTTTTAATTAATTTTAATTAATTTTAATTTTTAATTAATTTTTAAAATGCAAAAGACATGATAAGCTAACACGTCTTCAAAAAGGAGCTGAGTAAAACTAAATGATCTTTGTGACTATCACCCCTTTTTTTGCCATGCAAAAAAAGTCCCCACACAAACAAAAAGGTAATGGAGAACCATAAAAAGAAACAAAACAAACTAAAAAGGAAAAAACCAAAATCTAATGAAAGGTGCACAGTTTTTCAGCATGAGCTCTGGAAAACCACTCATGCACTGGATTAAACAATTTATTTCTGAACACTTTCCTTCATACATGATGACTTTCAAAAAGGTTTTGATATTTTATAAGAAGCACAATCACAAATGAATCCAAATATTTGTGTGTGCGAGTAATGCAAACCCCCCAAATTTAAAATAAATACTTTCTACCAACATGTCATATAGAATAAATGACAATTTTATTTTTAAAAAGTGCACAGAAGCAGATCATTAGCACACATCAGCATTTGTTAAGATGGATAAGCATTTGTAAAAAAAAGGCCTGTATTCCACACAACTAACAATGAAATAGAATGGGTATTGCCTATGCATAAACAAACTTAAGGTTTTGGTCAAAAAATAGATATAAGTACACATTGTAAATCGCATATATTTAACTGAATGTGCTATTTTTAAAAAAGAAATAATAGCATATATCTACAAAACTAATTAGATGAAATTAGATCAGGAATTGTTTCTTGTATTAATCCTGTACCAGCTGAATATTTCCAGGTGTTTAACTTGAAGCTATACTGGGGCTAAACAGCAGGGGAAAAAAGGGAAGGAACCTAATGGCCTCAATTTTTCCTGTTTTAATAGGTTAGATATCATTGACTTGAAAGATAATGATCTGTGATCACCTGCATTTACCGTGGACTAAAAGGACTCGGGTAAGATTTCACAGGCCAGAACACTCCCAGACCCATTTTGTGTGCATAGCCCACACATACACACCTGCTGCTGCCCTGCACTCTGCCTTTGCCCTGCTGTGCCATGGATAACACAGCGGCTTCTGCCAGGAACATCAGCTCCATTCCCCACGTGCCCAGCCAGTGGGACACTCAGCAATGGCTGACCTGTTTCTCCTGCCCACAACAGATGTTTTCCTAGGGAAGAATTAACATTATAAAATTGAATCTGTCAAAATAATGTAAGGCCTCAAAGGCTTTGCCTCCAACAAGACTGGGAGCCCAATCTTGACACGTTTCTCTACTATAAAATAGATTAAAGAATTCAGCCAAACATTGTTACATATGCATCTTTCAAAAACTGCACATAATTCTGGATGCTCTGGTTCTTGATCACTGACTTCTGTAGGCTGTTCTCCAGCTCTTTCAAATGTACTTCATGATGCTTTTCATTCTAATGAAAAAATAAAAATGCATAGAAACTTAGAAACAAAATATAAATCAATTAAAATAATAATCTAAGACACAAAGCACCTAATTTTTATGGCTTTATTTAGCTGTAAAAGTTTTCAGAGGCTCCACAAAAGCAAAGGTGTTAAAAAAAGCATCAAAGGATTGAAGCTTTTATTTATGTTCAGTCAAGACCAAACTGAACATGTTTGAAGAGACTTAAAATCAAAAAAGGCCTACAATAATTTATAAAAATTGTAAATTCAGATTACTGTCATTAACTCAGGAAAGAAAAAGAAGCTATCACTACATCATTATGGGATTGTTATGCATCTAATCAAATGTAGATATGCTTACTGAACACAATTGATCTGAGGGAAATTACAGCTTCATACTTTATTTCTTTTTTGTCTTGCTATGTAAACTGGACTGAGTTGTAAACTCAATGTTATTCAAATGATTTAGTTAGACTGGACATCTATTAGGTTGATGGGAAACGTCAATGTGGAAAGTACATGGTCACGTTGAAATAATTTACTGCTCTGAAAAGTGTGTCTCAACTGTATTAGTAAGTTTTCAGTGAAAGGAACTTGTTTTTGTAAATGCTGATGTGGTAAGTGATTTCTTAAATCACAAACAACATTATTTACTCACATGGTGAAATAAGCAGAGGAGTTGTTGTTTTTCTTCTTGCCTCTTTCTCACTTCAGCTTCAAGAAGTAGCAGTTTTGTCTGAAAGGCTTGTTCTTTGTATGACATTTTTTCCCATTCTTCAGCTACCTATAAAAGTAATGAGAGAAAAAGGATATAAATGTTATATATATATATACACACAATATATATTTATAAATTATGTATGTATTACATATGTATTACTCTTAAAGACCAAATCAAATTATTTTCTTATCTTTTCACATTAATAGCTCTATTTCCTATTCCTTAATCTAATACTTAATTTATTTCCCATGCCCAGGACTTAAACAAACCTGAGAAATATTTTGGCTAAATTTGAAAGTTGTTTCAATTTGGGAAAAAATGTAATTCAGTGGTAGTGGAACACTTTATAGCTTATTTTCAAGTTAAGCCAAAATTTTAGTTTTTTCAAAACCAAAGAAATATCCTCAGACAGTAGTGAAAAAAAAATCAGATGGTTATTTCTAAGTTTTAATCTGAAATTATAATTTCATACATTTTTCTGATTAATATAATTTACTACAATCTAAACTCCTACATTTCCTCTTGAATTTGATTTACTGTTTGCATAACTTCTACAAATGATTTTACAGATAAAATTCTGCTTAATATAGAAAGAATGCAAACTCTTCCTCTAAAAAAAGAAGGATTTCAACATCAACATTCTTGTGGGCTTTTATAACAAAGAAAATAAAAGGTAAGATTAGGCTTTTGTACAGAAACTTTTTGCCAAATGTGTAGGATTTAATATATGGTGGTTACAGAATTTTGATTTGTCAATTAAAATAAAAAGATAACAAAACATTGGTCAATTTAAACTTGGTATTTATTTTCACAGTATCCAAACTTGACAAAGAAATGGAGTTGTCCCATCCTTATTTAAAACATGCAGAAATTCACAGTAACTTTTTCATGGTTCTCCCTACATGCAAAATAGTCTTGTCCCATAATTTTTTCTCAAGCTCATTTTAATTGCTATTTTTAAATAGAAAGTAGCAAAAAATATTGAGAGATTTACTAAATCATTAATACCATTTTTCTCCCTTCTTCCAAAGCAGATTCAAGTAGTCTGGTCAATGCATTATATTCTGCAATTTTCTCTTCAAGCTGCAATTTACTGCTCTTAAGACTCTCATCTTCTTTGCTGAGCTGGTAAGCAAGTTCTTCATTCTGATATTCCATCAATCCTAATTGCCTTTATGCAAAACAGATCAGTGCATTTTAATTCTCTATAGCAGATAAGTGCAGGAATGAATTTTAATCAGAATCTTCAAGTTACCTTTGAAGATCTCCATATTTCTTCTGAATGTTACATATCTCTTCTTCTAAGCAAAGATTGCCCATAGAAGTTACACTATGGTTATCCTGTGAAAATGACAATTTTTTTCTAGTTGAAGAGACCTGTATGCAGGATCTTACTGGAGTAAAGTAAGTCTGTCTATTAAAATCCATCAAAAAATTTAAATGTAATTTCAGATAAATGCTATGTTCATTCAGACAAATGTTATATTATAATCGATAAATGTTATCTTGTATTATTGTACCTTGTATAATTATCTTAAATTAGTAAAATGCAGCTAAAGTTGGAGACTAAATTTTGTGTGAACATTTTAAGGCTGAAAACCTGCTATGTAACAAAGTCCAAAAAAACTCCATGTGCTGCTCATGCAGCCTTGTGTATTAGGACCAGAAAAAAAGGCTCCCTCACACTACAGTCACAGGGAGCATAAAAATAACACTGCATATACACATGGTTATCACAGAGAACAGTGCAGCACTGGCAAAGAATTTCACAATGAAGAGAACGTCAAAAAATACAAGTTCATGCAAAGAGATACATCAGCAGCAGAAGCTGAAGGAAGCAAGAAGACAGCCCAGCATCCAGAGTGCTAAACTTTGACATGCTTTCTTTCAAATCTCAGTAGCAATGAGATTATTGCTCCTTCTTTCACCCATCAACAGCATGTTAGCAATAAACAGGCACATCAACACCCTGTGGGTGCCATCACTTAAAGGGGTGACCACCACCATTCTTTGGACCACCTCAAGCAGTCCCATCCAGCAATTTGAGCTCCTCTGCCTGATTGTGTTTATCAGAATTACAGGCTGTTCAGGTAGCAGCAGACTGGTAGTAGCAGAATCAGTCCAGCTGAACCCAGGAGAGGTTTTCTGCTGAGGGAGCAATTGCTCCAAAATGAATTTTCCTAAATTCTGGTCATAGAGTCAAGGGTAAAGCACATCAATCACCAAGACTTAATGCTGAAATTTAGCTACTGTTCCACCACTGATTATATTCCCAATTATTTTGCTATACTTAAGAGGTTCTTCTGCACTTTTTCAAGTAAACACGTAGTTAGATTAAAATTACATATATCATTTTATACGATGTATAAATTTTGCACCTCAAAATTAATTATTGTTTAAATACTCAATTTAAAAGTTTATTAACATTCCTGGAAGAATCAAAAATCAAGAGCAATGTTTTATATAAAAGTCTATAGGACCACAGAGACTCACAGTACTTCAGCTGTAGTTTTCCTACTGACATAACAGGATGATTCAGCCCCTTTCTCACCCTACTAACTTAAAAATCTTTGTCATTAATGCTCTTCTAACTTAAAAGCACATTAAAATAAAGAGAAAAAACAATAACAAAAAAACCTCAAACCTACCCTGCCATAGAAATTGATGTCAGAGAAAAAAAAAGTCCAGGAAAATTCATTTTCGGGCTTTAGAGAAAATACAATCATTAGTGTTAAATACAGCTAAAAATTGCAATTATCCTATTAAAGCATACTTTAAAAGTACTTACTCAACTAAAACATTTTAAAATGTTATACATCATCAAGAATATAATTTATCTGATAAAATATTGTATGGTTTATAAATTTGCCATTAAAAACAAAACTAATGTAGAATTAAATTGTTCTACTAGATACAAAAAATATCTAGACTTACATTTATTTCCAGGGAAGAATTCTGCCACACATTTCAGGACATAAATATTCAAAAAGATCAAAAATATACTCATTCTAAAAGTTACAAGTCTTACCACATAACGAATTCACATAAATACAGTTGGCAACAGTTTTATTTGCATTATCTGATTTCCACAGAAATTGATTTATGATTTATGAAGATTTCCACAGAAATTTTGATTTATGAAGAAAATAACAAAGGAAACCTCACCGCTGTCACACATACCAATAGCAAAATGCCCCAGTGACATTTTACCACATAATTTTCTCATTTATCTTTAGAAATCAACTTGTTCCAATCACCTGAAGCTCCAGCTCCCTGAGGGTTTTGCATTTCTGTGCACAGGTCCTTTCCCAGGACAGAAGTTTTTGCTGGTTTTCCTCAGCTGCTTTCAGCAAGTAACAAACATGTTCGAACTCCTTTAACTCAGCCTCCATTTTGTGCCTCACCTGCATAGTAGCATCACAGGAGAAAAATGTAAATGTAAAACCATAAATTAATTGTAATACTTAATGGATTTTCATGTAGGTAATAAAGCTAAAATTCTATACAAGTTACATGTCACCTATTTTATAAAATACTGACAAAGATACAAGTTCTTTTCTGATACTTAAGAACATGCTGTCTTCCAGTGCTCAGCTCCATCTGCTGAAAAATTTATAACTCATCTCTGTATGGAGTCTCAATCTTGACTGTTAGTTAAAAAGAAAAGAACTTACAATAGGTTTGCTTCCATGTACAACTTTCACAACTGTTCTGTCAAAAAGACAGTTTCAAAATCATCAACAATAAAATCACACTTTTGAAAGTGATAAAGGAATTCTGGAATTCTAAATTAGTAGCCAAACTACTTAGTAATTGCACTAGAAATCATTGCTCAATTGTTTGCAATTGTGTAGTATCCAAAAAGCACCAGCTTTAGATAGCAGTCAGTAAAACTCAAAAATTTAAAACCAAGAGACAGTATCTTGTGACTTCTAAAAAGATCACAAAAATGTAGAAAAGATCTGTGTACTACAGAATTATTTGGAAACATTCTTTACTACTGCAAAACTTACCTTATCTGCTTCTAAGCATTTGTTTTCTGTTAGTTTTTTGTTTTCATTTAAGACTGTTTCATATCTGGATTTCAATTCTTCCACAGCAATTTGTCTTTTTTGTACCTAGGACAACATACATTTTTCACATACATTTGCACGCTCCTTCACTTAAATACAGAAAAGGCAGAATCATTAGTATGAAGCATAAAGGAAAACCTCTGACTTGTAAATAGTATCTCAAAATTTGTCATTATTTGAAGCTATTTATTTTCATTATTGTACTTGTCACAGCACGTACAAAAGGGTTACCGGGTAAAGAGGACTGTCGTATCAGCAGTGTGTTATCAACAATGGGGAATGAGCTACAGCTGTGCTGTAGAAGCAGCCAGTGTGACTCACACCTCTGTCCCCACATAACAACTGTCAGTGACACTTCCCATCTGGAGTCACTACACCCAGAGCTAGAGAATTGCACTCCACTCATTGCTTAAGGCTGTCTGTTACCTGGAACTGCATCTACTAGCTTGAAGCTGGCAGCAACTTTAATTATGATGATGCATTCCAAAGACAAGGCTCCCTGGCTCTACTCTAGATTTTGTATCATGTCTTTCTTTTCTCTTGTCAGTGATTAAAAAAATCAGTACGTGTAGAATGTCAGTGAAATTGTGTCTATACTATAGCATAAATAGATGCATATTTGAATCAATGTTCTAAAACTTCTGTGTGAATAAAGCCAAATGCAAAAAAAAGAATTGATAAAAAGCCCATTATAAGTTTGATTTATTTGTTTCACTGGTATTTCTGTGTGGATTTACCCACTGAAATAAAACAACTCATATAACCCTATACTCATAACCCTAATATATATTTCTTGAATGAACTTGGATTTCTTGAGCTTGCTTGAATACTGATATCCTCTTAGGAACATGAAGATAAAGTATGGCCAAGTAGAGGTAAAATATCATCACTGAAGATATCAGACTCAAACTTTTCAAATATCTAGTTTACTGGGTCACTAAGCCGCATTTTAGCAAGCAAATCTTGTCAAAGCAATCTTGTCTTGTTGGCTTCAATGAGCTTCAGGTGGGCTTCACACAATTCAGTACAGACAATGTGCACTTGTAACGGTGTGGAGACTATTCTTCCATATGGTCTGTAATAGCAATTTCTTTTTTCATACTCAATATTAGAAAAATATTACAATCCCCATGACAACAAAATGGATTTATTACAAACAAAACCTTTATAATTTCCTCAAAATGGCTTACAAATTTAAAAAAACATACTTGAAGATTTCAAACATGGTAAGTCACCTCATTTTTACGCTGTTCTACAAGGTTTTCCTGCAGCTTTGCTTTTTCTTGCAGATGAAGCAACTCATATTCAACAGACACTATACTTTTCTCCAATGTGGCAAGGGAAGCCTTGATCAAAAATAGAAAATATAAAAATGTTAAGAGTGTTACTAAAATAACGCATTCAACAATATGATATTACAAGTGACTTGCTGGCACTAGGAAGAGTGACGTAAGTATTTTTCCTGTCAAACAAAAATGGTAGTCTATAGTTCATTTGTCACCTCATCAGAACACTTCTATTGGATGATAAAACCTCAAAACTCTTTCAAAATTGAAATTAATAATTAAACTCTGTTCTTTCATTTGAAAGAAAGTTTAACAAACATAAAAGAACAATTTCTGCTTAAGAAATGGTGCAGTTATTGACAATAAAATAAACAGCATCCTGATTAAGCAGATATATCATCAGACTACCCTGTTCCTAGCTTTGCCATAAATTTCCTGGAAAATTTTCAGTATCTCATTTGTCCTTACTATTATAAATGGATGGCAACCCTTATTCTGTAGGTCTGAGGTTTCTAGACAGAAGGTCCTAAGAGAATTAACATGGTTGCTTCATTAATGTGTGAGAAATGTAGAGCCATTCAACAAAAATGATTTATAATCTCACCTTTAATTTTTTGTTTTCAAGGTAAATCTTTTCATTTTCAGAGTTCACAGAATTTAGCTTTTCAAGAATTTCCTCTTCTGAGTTTCTTCTCCATTTCTCCCTTCTTTCCACGTCTTCCATCAGGCCTCTGATCTGACTTGTAAGACAGGCAAGTTCTCTATAATACACAATGCTTCCAAAATCTCACTATGAAAATTAAATTGAACCATAACACATTGTCTTTCATAGTGTATATATATATATATATATATATATATATATATATATATATATATATGGGGGAATGCATTTAAGCCTCCAAAGAAAGGATTATCTACTTATATTCTGAAATAAACTCTCTGAAAGAGGAGAGTTTCTACTCCAAGGAAGGTGTCTTAGCTCAATTATAGAACACCAAATGATACTTCCAAGAGAACTATGCATATGCACACTGTACAGAATATAATTATATTGAATTTATAGGGTATATCATATAATGTCCTACTAAGAACACTGCTTTGCTACTTTAGGAATGTTACTTTCTATTATTAAAAGCAGCAAATAATGCTAGGCCTCATTTTTTGCTTTTTTTTGGGTTAACATAGTTCACAAAATTTGTTTTGCTGTTTAGTCAGCCACACACTGCTTAGTAGAACAAGTCTTGTTAGAATGGCACATTTCAAGCAGAGTTGTATTTTCAGCTGAAATGAAAACAGCAAAAAACAGCTGGAAGCAGAATTAGTATTTGTTCTTTCTTAGATGCCTTCCTATATACACTGGACCACCAGTGGGCTAGACAGATTTCTGGACTCATGTCATCTACCTGCCTTGTGGTTAAATTTTAAAATCTGCTGCAAGTATTTTCAGAAATGCCAGATTTTCTGGGACAAAACCAAAATATTCAAGCATTTTAATGTGAGCTGTTAAATATTTGACCATGAATCAAGTTCTCTGTGAAATAAATATTGTCTTGGACCTAGAATAAAGGCATCTAACAGTTTCTTTTGCTGGTTTAAATTATAGTCCATATTTCTACCAACAGAAATGGCAAAAGGATATTTGTCATTGTCTGCCCACAAAGTAGCATACCCTTCATGTACATTAAGATTTGACTGTGTAGTTTGAATAAGGTTAGATAATTTTGTTCTGCTTTTCCTTACAGGAGTGAACTGTTCAAATGGCATCTGAGAGGAATCCTTCTCTATCCTCTACTGAGATGAGACATTAGCGGAACTGAAATGATTTGGCCATCACTAGTCTGAAGTAGGGCCTACAAGACAAGGAACCTTTTTCTATTCTGTAAACACAAGGGTTAACAGTCAAGCTGTTGAATCAGTTATTAAATAAGTGGTTATGTGGAGGCTGCATAGGAGCTGCCAGCAAGTTCAGGCTGATCAGAAGTATGCAGGAAAAAGAATATGCTCCTTACTGATAAAGAGGAATAATGCTTCAAAAGAAGTGAAATGCAATAGAGAAGAGGCTAAAAATCTGAAATTTGTTCTCATTTCCAACTTCCAAATTCTGCTCAGAATTTTAAAATATTAATAAACCCATTTACACTGTCAACAATGAGTATTGCACTACTAAATAACAACACCCTGTGACCACGGAAATAAATAAACAAAAAAGACCAACAGTCCAACTTACTTCTCAAGATCTTCTATATGAACTTCTAACATTGTCTTTTCTTCAACTATTCCATCATGCTGGTTTTTCCAGACATCAGAAGCTGACAGTATCTCATGCAGTTTGACTTCCTAGAGAACGCAGAAATTATAAATTACATAATGAAAGAATGCCACTGAAGAATGCTATTTAATTCTTCAAATTTTATATAACAGAAATATTTAATATAAAATGGTTTTATTGGATCTCCCTTGTACAAATCAATATAAATTTTCTCTCATATCAAAATAAAATCAACAAAATTACCCACATTTTAAAAACATCAAAATCTAAGTACAGACTTACTTTCAAGGCAGAGACATAGTTAAACAATGGTACTGTATTTCAACTGTAGAATACAACATTTCAAAATTTAAGATGACAATCTTTTCTTACAAAAAAATTGTCCTTAATACATCTCTACTACATATAAATGATATCAATTAATAAATGAATAAAATTGTGGCAAAATATTTTAAGAAAGAAAAATGCTAGCTAGGTAAGAAATGAAACATTAGGTGAAATCCCTTAAATTAATATGGATAATTAACCAATACAGGCTGTCTTGAAAGTACACCAGGATTTCAATGAGGAAGGAAACAAGTGTGACTAGAAAACATCAGAAGTTCAGGAGGTAGTTGCTGTCCCTCTGTACTGCTAATTTTAGTTAAAGATTCACTACTGTCTTCTCACAAAGATCCAAGAATACAAAACCCATTATCAATCATCTCCTGGTACACTAAGTGGAAAAATATATCTTTAATACTGACACATCCAAAATTATTACAACACATCTAAGAGTATGAAAACATATTCTTCTTAGGAAATCCAAAGAGGGCAATAAGCACAGTTCTGATGCAGCTGGCCTTTTTGAACAATTACAAACTACTGATAGGCAAAGTAAGATTCCAAGGAACAACTTGGATTAAGGAAGTTTTATGCTTGGATTTTGAAAAAGTTCAGAGGAAGCAGAAACTAGAAACTTAGAAACTAAAAGCTAAGTAACCACATGAGACATCACATATTAATAAATAAAGAAACAAGAACTTCAAACTTCAGTCATGGATTCTCAGTTAGTACACTGTATTTCTGAGTTAGTCAGTGCTTATACATAGAGAACAAACAGGAAGACCAGGAGAGGTTTAACCAAAAGCTGATGACACTCCTCTTACTTCCTACAGCTTAAAATGTTCAAACTCTTGACTTAAGACAACCACTAAATTTTAACCACTAAACAAAAGCAGTTAATAATAATAGCTTTCAGGACACCTATAGTAACAGTTTCCTTAACAAATGAGCAAGAAAACAAAAGGCATACAAGCACAGCATAATGAAACAAATTTTTTCTATTTTCCACAGGTGAAAGACTCGCAGTTGTTCAATTTCAAACGAACACAACATTGCTCACAGCATAGTTACTCACATGTTCTTTTATTTTCGAGGTTACATCTTTCACAGCTTCTTCTAAGCGTTGAGCTCTTTGTTTCTGGGATCTTAGTGCTTTTTCCAGAGCTATCTTCTTTTGCTCACTTGTTTCCTTTAAGGCTAACTTCTGGCACTTGTATTCACCAATTTGATGTTTCCACTCGGCTATTTTATTTTGTAGAGTCTGCAGCATAATTAAAATCAACTATTCAAATTCCAAGCCTTACAGATAATTTTGTGCTATAAACTAATTAGGAAGAGCTGTTACATTTATAACATCTGTTTCCATATAATCTTGGTATCTCAAATCTTGTGCTTGATACAAGGAGCTAGCTAAGTACAACAGTCAACAAGAAAAACAGAGAGAGAAAGTCATCACAAAGACGAAAAGACGAGGCTGAGAAGGGGCAGGAGCAGGCAGGAGTAAGGGAAAGACAGCAACCTAACCATGTCTGTGTGCTCTTGCAAATTAATGCAGAATTTCCATGTACATGGCGTGGTATCAGCACTACATGATGATATTCATTAAGAGCAATACCAGACTGTTTCAAGGAGAATCTCAGATCCATTCATCAAAAATGACCAAGCCACCAATAGACAATTGGTTTCATAATGACAAGTGTAAATCCTGTCCATATCTCTTACTATTCTTCCACCAAAATCCAGCAATTTAGGTAAGTGCCAACT
Source organism: Fringilla coelebs (assembly GCF_963513975.1). Lineage (NCBI taxonomy): Eukaryota > Metazoa > Chordata > Aves > Passeriformes > Fringillidae > Fringilla > Fringilla coelebs. Next base: position 14,806,793 of record NC_140067.1, read on the forward strand.
TTCTCAGTTCAGTGATAAATACCCGAGTTGTAGGAATGATTAATGCATTTCTTTCCTTCCTTTTAGCCTAGGTCTGACACTGCATTATGTACTACTAGTTAGCTACTGAATCTGTGAATGTGCCAGCCTTATTCAAGATACTCATTGACAGTTGCTATAAAATATGCATATTATGCATAAGGGGATACCCCTCAGTAGAGGTCCTGCTAATGGACCCAAAACTTTTACAGAATCAAAGCAAAATATATGTGGTTTGCCAAATGAAAGATAGTCTCAGGTACTGGGATTCGCTGAAAAGCAGAAGTACTACTTCAAAAAAAGGAAATTACAAATAAGACCCAAATATATAAAAAGTGGTTTTCCTATGTAAATGCTTACAGGGCACCTAATAAAGAAGTGACTTGAGGTGGTGGATAAACACAGCAAACAAAATTTCAGTCTATGTATGGATTTCTTTAACTGTCAGTGTAACAGCTGCTATCCCCTATTATAACCACAGGAGGTCAGAATCACACTAAGTGCTTTGGGCATTAGCCAGTGGCTGAGGTAAATAAGAATTGAGAATTTATTTCATAGGGGCAATGCTAAGCTTTTGCAAGCTTTTGTCTAGTTATTAACAAAATCATCTCCAGGATTTAAGCTAGCAAATTACTTCAGCAATTTCTGAAAGTGAACAAAACTTTTAAATAGAGATTGAATGGCAATACAGCTGCATATCAAGTTATTTCATCTAATGAAAATGTTGTTGGAATTCTATAATTGTACTAGGTAGAACAAGAAAGCAAATTTTTTTTAGAAGAAAACATGAGACATTTATGCAGACATAGAATGTGATTTGAAATTGCCTTGATACAGGTTGGGTAACGATCTCAAATGATTCAATTAGCAGGGTATGTACGCTAGTAAAAGAGTTTGGAAATTAGAAATACATTGTTTTTAGCCAATGTTTTCTCATTCATGCCTATGCTCTTGAAAAGTTTCCTATACTGTATTCTGAGGACACATACAGATCCAGCCTTTCACACATGAACTCCTCCTTGCCTTTTTCTAAAGCCAGTAACTGTTTCAAACACTCAAATTTAACTTGTGCTTTTTAGAACAGAAAATGGAAATAATTTAACCTACTTTAAACAAAGTGAGATTAGGCATTAGTCATCAGTGTTTTACTTTCAGTCAGTATTAAGAGACTTATCGATTCTTCACAGACAATAAGAAGAAACAGGGTGTGGCTGTCACTGTTCTCTTAGAACAGGAAGTCACCATAGGGATTTGCTTATCTCTTGACCACATGGAAACTTTCTTCTAGATAGTGCAGTTAAGTAAGTGCAAAGACATCTATGCATGTTTCACTTTGCTCCACCAGAAGTGTACAAGTATGCATAAGTTGAGAAAAGAAAAAAACCAGCAAACAACCTTGCAATTCAAATAGTGTGGTCAGGGAGATCTTGCAAAATATAAATGCTTATGATTTTAACTGTTGGGGATTTTTCTTCTACCAATAATTTGATTTCAAAACAAGTCACAGCTAGGTTTTGTTTTTGGGTTTTTTTTCCAATAAACTGAAACACAAGCAAAAATATTTTGACCTGCATTTTCACTTTTAATTCATAATTCTCTGCTTCTTTTCTTTCAATCTGACGCTGCAGGTGAGCTTGTACTTCCTTTACTGATTTTGACAGGTGGTCCCGTTTCTGTATCTTGATCTAGGAAAGATAAACACACATTTATTGTACAATGCTGTATGATGCTCTCTGTATTTTTTCTATTATGCTGTAGTTTCTAACTGATATTTGAATGTCCTCAAAACCTGGAAAAGATAAAACATGCTCTACAAGTATATTCACATGCAGTAACTTTTTACTAACTGTATTAATGTTAAACAGAAATCACTAGCTTGAAGCAATTTACGTATTATTTTACGTATATTTATATTTATATATATTTAATTTATTTATATTTATATTTAATCTGAGTTTAAGTAGCAGGAATAAGGCCTGGAAGCATGAACACAAACATCCAGACTAAGGAAGGGCACCCAGCTAGCAGGATGACTAACACTAAGGCACACTGATCAGCTGTGCTCTGACTAACTGGACCTGAACTGACCTTCATTAAATTCCAAAGACCCCCATCTCCTATTAGAACTATTGATACATTTAATTCAAACTCCAATTTTGGGGGATAAGTAAATCATAAAGGAAGAGGAAACATGTCATTAGCACTCAGGTCAGATGATTCTATGAAATTTCTTTCAACTTGAGTCCTTTGGCTCATTCTAAGTAAGAAGTAATAAGGTAGATAAGTATCATCAGTATAGACTGCAAGAGACTAAAAGAATGTACTAGTGGAACTGTTCATTATAGACACCAGTAAGAAAGGCAGATTCAGTCAAGTTTTGATGAAAATGCCATTTATTGAAATTAATGTAAGAAGGAACAAGAGGATAGCATAGAAAATTATTTGTCCTTTCAGATGCTAGGCACCCTAAATTGTTCAACATTAGGTAGCCTCCAGTCAGGGCATGGTATGCCACACAGAGCCCACCAACACTGAGGTCTGCTGGCATTGGGGTCTTCAGAATTTTTATAGGTTTTTCTGTTCATCATTTCTATTCTTAAACAAAAAGAAATTTCTATGAAAATGTGCTCCTTCACTTCAAGATAAAGGCAAAGACATGACAAGAGCCCCCAAAGAGTCCTCTATTATGACCAGCTGGTCAATAGAGGTTAATATCCGGCAGCCAAGTGATATGTTCATCTGGTTAAGCAAAAAAAAAAAAATCTTAAAGAAGAACCATGGCTCTTAAAACCCTGCAAGGAGTTACAAATATCCAAGTACACTGCTGTCCCCTGAAAGGTTTAACTGAGCCTATGCTGTTCCTCACTAACACTGAACCACCCTGCATGGCACGCACACAAAGTGCCCTGGAGGTATTCAATCTGTAACAACATTGCCAAACTACCAGTAAAATAACTTTCAAACTTTTACAGTACCCCCTTATACAGGAAAATTCTTCCCTTTTTGTGTTGGTTTTTGCACTGAGCCCCTTCTTTTTGATGCAAAGAATGAATGAGCTCTCACCAGACTTGTCAGCCTTTGATGATATTAGCTCTGTTGTCTGTACTAGCTTTCCTAAAAAAGCCATGGAAACCAACTCTGAACAGTATCTGTTTAGCTTACTCCATATTATTCCTTATAAATACTTTTTCCCCAGAATGTTGCAAATCAGTAAATGAGAAGTCAAAAGCCACCTTAGGATATTAGTGTTAAGAATAACTGTATCCTTAGTTGGTTTGAATACAGTTTTGATGGTTTTAAAATAATTCTCTAGGAAACACCTTTCAGGATTTTACTTTTTTCATAGGTCTTTGAAAGAATTGTTTTACTCAAAATTTATATATTTTTTAATTGGGAATCTAATATGTTGGAAGAAAATATTCATTCTAATAGAACTGGTCACTCACCTTTTCACACTGGAGCATGGATGAAAGTTCTTTAATCTGTTTCTCCCTTTCAAGTATTTTTTTCCTGAGATTCTTCATGGGAAAAAAACCAAACAAATAAATTATTTTCATGTCTGTATACAACAAAGCATCAGAAATGCACAGTGATGAATATTTCAGATGTATAACTAAGATTCCATTTTGTGATGGCAAATCACAAATACTCCCACTTTGCCACTCTTACTGGAAATTGTATGACTCTACAAGGTAGCCAATTTCAGATATTCAGCAGAGAACAGAGAGAATAAAATTTTAATTTACTTACGGTATTCTGAATTTCACTTGCACTTATCTCCTGCATCCAAGTGTCAATGTTTTTACTGTTTAACTGCAACACAAGAAGCATTAAAATTTACTTCCGATTATAACTGATTTTGTATTTTTCAATGGTTTTGAATTGGTTGCATGTAGTTTGCTACATTTTTAAAGCTGGTACATACGTCTAGAAAAGCTCACATACTGCCAAGCTACTTGGTGGTTAAAACCTAAAGATTCCATTTATTTTGTGCATGGAACTTTGTAGCTGAAGAAATGAACCAGGGTTATTCCATACATCTATTTATTTCTTTATTTTATCTAGAAGGGCTCTAAATACCATAGGTAAGTGTTATTTAAGCATGTGGTTAAAGGGTAAAAGCATTTGTAGAATTCACAATATTTCAAAGACTATTATTGAGTGCTAAAGCCTTTCAGGAGCCTCAGTTAATTAGGAGAATTCAAAGACTGTGCCAGATAGCATAAGGTGGAAGATCACAAAAATCAATTTGAGTTAACTCTTTGTAGAATTTATGTGCCCATGATATTGTCAACTAAACTATTTTAAAATATCCTACTCTGTGTGTGCATGCATAACTTCCTATTTTAAAAAAGTAGACTAGTGTGGCTTTCACACTGTAAATCCAAGACATTTTAGTTTCACTAACGAGAAGATAAACCCACAAACTCAAGTTGGAAACTTTGGTATCAAAATTTTACTAGAACTCCTTCATCTTATCCTGGCCTGCATGTAATTCCTCATAATGTTCTGTAATCTTGATCCCATGTCTATATCTGTAAAGTCAATCCAGGGACCTCAATTCTGCATCCAGGTTTCCACATTTGCATGCACAGCAAACTTATAAATATTATATTCAGTAGAAGTCCTAATCTTTCCTGATTACAGATTTGCTGTCAGCAAAAAAATAATATATAAACAGGAATGGTGTTTTGTGACCTGACACTGATTTAACAGCAAAAATATTGAGAAGGCTTCCCAGAACTGAGAAGCGACAGAAGACCTGAATTACTCACACTATCTTTCCATTCTCAGGAAACAGTCCTCCCCACAGTTTGTTCTTTATGAGCTTTTTTTTGTTGAATGATCAACAGAAAGCCTCATGCTTGTAAGACAACTATCAATGTCTATGAAAACCTGAAAATTAAGATTAACTTCAAAATAAAAAAATAAACTTTGGAGTAAACACCCATTTTGTTAGCTTCTGAAAGAGAGTTAAGAAAGTCAGTAATGGCAAATTACATTTAATTTCAAGAGCAGCCTACACTCTTCACTCCATCAGGTTTCTGTGTGAGTTCCCCGTGTGAGTTCTACATGTCTATTCCTATACAGGAATTCACTCAGGCCCACCTCCTGTTTTGACAAACTTAGTTCAACAAACTCCTTCCAAATTTTTAGGAACTTTCTTAGTGCACAGGACATAACAAAAAAAAATCTTCCCACAATGTGTCTAATAAGATTATACGAATACATGTTTCTTTCAGACTGGTGTAAGAAACGTACATTTCCATTGATTCTGTGTTTATGCCTTACATGTTTTCTTACTTGGTGTCCTAAACTGTCAGATTCTTTGCTCAGATCAGTAAAATACTTCCCATCTTGGATAGCTTTTGTAGTTCTGTGACAATCCTTTTTATCTGGCTGAATCAGTGAGCACAGTTTTCCTGTTTCTCCAGGTGGCACATGTGTTTTTCCCTGAAATAGTATTCATAATTATGTAACATTTAGTTTCATTCACAGTTAGGTCACTGATATTGCTAATTCAAGGATATCAACATAAAACAAGTCAGCTCCTCCAGAGAATCCTTTAAGAGAAAGTTTAAAGATCGAATAATAACTTAGGACTTCAACAAGGATAAAAGCCTGCCATATCACAGGATGTACCCTCAAACAGTTTGCTCACAGAACACAGCTAACCCACAAGGCAAAGGCAGACTACCTCCAGTGAAGGTGAAGGCCGACTTGCTCAGATTCCAATGTTGCTATTCTTCACAGCAGACTTCTTCCAGTTTGGAGGCAGCAATGGCTTTCCTCTTTTCCCAAACTGGAAAAGCTCCTCACCAGACCTGGCTGCTCAAGAAAATGATGTTGCCCATGCCATGGAAAGTGCAGAGCCATATCAGACCTAAAACCTAAATGAATCCCATTTCCCCCCACCTCCTTATCAGGCACCAGCAACCTGTCATCAACCCATTCTCCAAACACCTCTCTCCGGCCTCCACCCTAGCAATCCAGAATGATTGATGCCTTCACCAAACACAAAGTTATCATTTACTCCACTCAATACTCCACTGACTACTCATTATTTTTTCAGAAGTGGATTGTGTTGCCTTCTCCACCCACCAAGACCCATTTCTCCTGTACTCAGACTGTGCCAGGTGCATCTCCATCAAAAGGGCTTGTCAGACTAAGAGTTCCAGTTCTTATAGCCATATCACCCTTCATATAATTGAGAAAATTAGTAACAAATTCATGAAGTTCCCATCTTAAATAATCACTTCCTCACAGAATCAGAATGAAGACTGCTCTCTTTCCAATTGTTGTCTTAAGACAAGTACAATCAAACAACTAAGGTTTTTTATTTTATATTTGTGTATGTGTGTGTGTTTTTGTATTACATGATTAGATTTCCTGGCAGATCTCAGCTTTGTAACACAGTGCAACTCTCTGTAGCTTTTTCCTGGATATACAACCAAAATCAAGTTCTTGAATTTAATTACTTCCAGTGAAAACAGCACCTTGGAAGATTAAACATCATGCTTCATTTATCATGGCCAATTGATGTAAGCAGAAAAGAACAAAGAATTTGGCCATAGTTTCAGTATACTGTTGCCATGTCCAGCACTGTCACTTAGCCATTTTTTGAAATATCACCTACTTCACATCTATAACTAGAAAGTATATTTTTAACCTTGTTAAGAAAACAAATACAATTTAAAAAGTCAAGCCTAAGACGAACAGAATGAACTTGCCTCAACAGTGTGAAGAATAAACTTTTCCTGAAGATCCAAGGAAGGAGCAGTACAGTCATGCACAGGTAAAGACAAGGGAGCTTGTGATGATGATGACATTTTGATTTAACACTGTATAACAAGACAATATATGTTAACATATATTGGAGTTCCATGAATCAGTAACTGAAACATTACTGGCATGCCAGGTTGTTCCCACTACAGTGGGGCTGCTGGACTGGACCAAGCAGACCCCAGTCACAGCAGAGATGTAACACTGCTAATGCATCTGAAATCTTCCACGAGAATTCACAATTTGCAATTGCTCAGCACTGAATTCACAAACAAGGTGCGCAGAAAGCAAATCCTTCCGCAGCAGAAAACTGAATACACTCGAAGGACAAAGTAAAGCTCACAACTGCTATTTCCCACTTCCACGCTTCCCAGCACAGAGGGGAGGCTCAGGGGCACAGGTCCTCGTCCCGGGCCCACTCGGGCTCTCACCTCACCGAAGGCCCCCGCGCCCGCTGCCGGCAGCTCCCGCCCCTGGGTGTGCGGCGAGCCGCTCCCCCAGCGCCGGTCCTACGGGGCAGTGTCCCCTCAGCACGGCTCCTGCGAGACAGTGTCCCCTCAGCACCCGTCCTGTGGGGCACTGTCCCCTCAACACCGCTCCAGTGGGGCAGCGCCTCTCAGCGCTCCTCCCGCGGGTCCCCACCTGCGCCCGCCGCTCCTCGCCGCCGGAGCCGTTGCCGGAGCAACGCGCCGGTGCCATTGCCGTTGCCGGTGCCGTTGCCATTGCCGGTGCCAGCCCCTCTCGCGGCGGGGGGAGGCTGCGATGCCCTGCCCGGGCCGGCCCTGCCCGGCGCTCCCCGCGGGCCCCAGTGCCCCCGGCCGGGGCCGGTGCGGGCCGCAGATCCCCGCGGGCCCGGGGGGCGGCATCGCCCCTTCCCCGGGAGAAGGAGGGGCGCGCGGGGGGGATGCAAAGGGGCCTCGAGAAGCGGCTGTGGCCCTTACTCGGCCGGGACGTGCCCGGCGCTCACTGTCAAGAAACCTGGAGAGCTCTGGGGAGCTTTAGTCTTCCAGATGATTACTTTCTGGGTGTTTCCATTAATTTTTAATTATTTTTTTCTGAGGTTAAACACAAAGTATTCATGTAACCCGTCTGCATGTGCCGCTGTTTTGGCAATACATTGCAAACACTGTAGAGTGTAACATTCGGATGAGGTGGCAATTCATAAAATATCTGAGACACTGCAACAGATGTGTGGAAAGATCATTTGCAAATCCTAAATTGTGCAAAACTGAGTGATCATGTGATACAAACATGATTATTTGTACAAGTGCAAAGGTAGATATGTACATAGACATATATGCTCATACATAATTATAATTTGTAATATTCTAGGTAATAGCAGTGTAACTTTTTAATATTCTAGGTAACTTTTTAATATTCAGGTAACTTTTTAATATTCTAGGTAATAGCAGTGTCAGCAATTTACATTAAAAATAAGCTTGACAGAAATAATCAAAATAAAAATCAAACAGATCCTTTGGGATCTTTTGTAAACATGCTAGTGTGTTTTTTCTTCTATTGCTGGCAATGGAATTTCAAAGAGCAGCTACTCACTTCATATACTCTTTGGAGTATCCTATCCACATGTGCCTGGTAATAAAAATTAAATGCTAAATTTCAACCTTTTAAATTCAAGTAGACATGAAATCACTTCATTATCCATTCTGGAGTGTGTGCCTGATTGTACTTGAATTCCAAAGGAGATTTTGTCTTTGCATGTGCAGAAGGCCTAAGGCTTTGTTCTCTACAGGACCCACAGCCTGGAACTGAGAATTCACCATCTCTGACAGACCTTTGCTTCAGCACCACTGTTATGAGCTGTGGCTTTGGTACCCCATAGTCACCTCAGACAAAATTCTTAATTTTAGCTGCCCAGAACTTGCTATAAGATTGGCTTATTTTAAAAAGGAAACAATAAGTTTTTGGAATTGTCTAAAAATCTGGTCAGAGTTTATAAAATACAAAAAGCGCTATCCAGCAGTGAGGGCTAATTAGCATGATAATTAGCATTGCACTCTGTACCTCCTAAACAAAGAATGAATTACAAGTTTCAGTCTTCAAAACCACATTTTAATGACAGTGGCACAATCCACAGAGCGGAAAATAATTAAAGGAAATAGGACACACAGCTCCACAATGACATAATTACAGGCCTTATTAAAAGAGATGTGCTTGAGAGAAGCTTCTTTAGATACCACAGGAACACTGCTGAGTGTTTGTCACAGCTCATGACTTCATCTGCTCTAAAGGTATAATAGAACCTTTCATTTCCATGTCAGAAATTCATTACTCCAGTATGTTCCTTTGTTCATTGGATAATTTTGGCAATAGTCTGCAATTGCAAAAGCTGTAGATTTGCTGTGACCCTGTTAATAAACTGTTCCTTCCCCATCCTTGTATGCACTGCTTGGTGCAGTACTGACCAGATTTGCTTTCTCCAGCAATCCTTAGACACTTGCTGCCTCACACAGAAGGGGACATCAGGAAGAGTACCGTGTGTTCAGATCTAAAATTTCACTTTCTCAAGCAATAATCAGTGTTGCTACTTCAGTTCATATCAAAGCCAGAATAGTTGTTATTTTACAGTAGAAAGACTCCTTTGGAGAAAAAAAGCCAGAGATGAAGCATTATTTGCTAGTACTAGTTGCCTCTAATTGCTTTTAGGTCAGTGAATGCCCTTTCAGTCAGAAATATCTCCTTCTGTTTGTTTCTGATAAATCTTCTCATTCCATAAAGGAGTTCTGCTGCATACAAATTCTTTGATAGGAACTACATCCCATAATCAGAATAAATATGTTGCAGCATTGTTCCTGTAACTATTTCCCAGAGTAATGTAAAAATATGACATTACATAGACAATCCCTGTGATCCAGGATGCTACTCTGGGACACCCAGTCCTATCTGCTTAGCAAGCAGAGCTGCAGTTCTCTATTGCATGGAGGCAGTGACATCTAGCGGGCTTTAGCTACATTTCCAGTTTTTCCAAATGTTCCAAAAAATCTGACCTTGATATTAATGCATATTTAAAAATACAATCAAATATGAATAGTTGGAGGCTCAATTTATTAAGTAAGGCTGACTCTTACTACAGTAGCAAGAGGAAGATTTGTTTTAATTTGCAGCTCATTTTCACTGAGCTCTGTCCATAGTAAAAGCTCTGAAGAAGTTAGTTCAAATAATGCAGGATTGAGCACTTCCCCAAACACCTCTGCAAAAGACAGAAAAAATTTGCTAGGTCAAGCTTTCTGACAAGCAGGTGTAAAATGACAGGGTAAGGCTTTTGATTTCCTTTATTATGTTTATATGTTTATGTATATATATATGTATGTATGTATGTATGTATGTATGTATGTATGTATGTATGTATATTATATGTGTGTATATATATGTATGTTCAAAAGCTACGTGGGCTGCAGTCCCAGCTGCCAAAACAACTGCCACATGCCAGCTCAAGCTAGCAAGAAAAGATGTGTTAGTTGATGTCAAAAACCATAAAAACTGTGTTCTCAATATGGTCTTCCCAATGCTCTTAAAATAATTTCAGCTTCCAGCTTCCTACATGGACTTCATGATGTTCCATGAGGAAGGTAAGTTTAATTATTCCTATGCCACATGTGGAGAAACATGTGTGATGAAACAACTTTCTCACAGTCACTATTAGGGAAGTGGTAAAGCTGCAAATATATGTCCAGTTATTAATCTATCATTGAATAGTAAAAGGAAGAAGCCCGAAGATTTTATTTCTATTTCCACAGGGGCCATTTCCTCCAAGTATAAGATAGCCAAATTCTAAGATAGGTAGCTGGGGTGTGGGACTAAATTATTATCCTTCCTGCTCCAGGAAAAGACAAAGACCATGAAAACAACATATGCTATACCTAGTCCAGTTCCCTGAAATATCAGGACTTTTGCCTACCGAATGTTTTGCCAGTTGCTGCATGATCCTAGCACAACTCCAAGTGTTTAGGGGAAGCACAGCAACAGCTGCCACAAGCACCACTGAAAGGGTGCACTAACGTGAAAAGGAGCATTAATTCTCCCTCAGGTCGCTGCAGCTTCTGAGCGGAAGTGTGCTGTTGAGAACAGCTGCTTTCTGGCTCTGTCAAATCCACTCCCCACATTTTTCATGAAAGCCTGATTGTACACAGGCCAGGCAGCTGGCATCACTGATTTTATAATCTTTGCCTGGTTATTATCAAGCTAAGCTTACAGTTGTTAATGTTGGCAAAGAATCTATAGACTCGCACACAAACAAATGCCCATACCTATTTTAGTAAAACAAGTTTTGATTATTAGAGATTCTGCTCCTTTTATTTTTATATGTCTTTTCGATACATCAATAAATGGTAAATCAAATTTACAAACATTTATCCAGAAAATCTGGTTCCAGGATTGCTACTATTCTTCAAAGTATTAGCTGGAGATCTACAGGGTTGTGACTGGTGCTGGTTGTGACTTTGCCAGACCTCTTAATTTCCCATTGCTAAACTACATTAAATGATTACATAAATATGTTAAGTATTAATAAAAATATATTACGCAAATATATGCTTTAGTTACATAATTATAAGTCAGAAGAGAAGTAGTGTATATACCCACAGTGACACAAGATGTGACCCTCAGTGTATTACAGGAATGAATTCCAACTTGGGCACTACATTATTGGGACTAGATGTGCTACTAGAGTGTGTTTGTTTCATTTACAGTGTTTTCACAGGATATAAACTGACTTATGAAGACAGTTCTGGGATTGTATTTTTCAAATCTTTGACTCCAAAACCTTTGGTGTAAACACAACCTTCCCATACTGTCAGAAAGCAATACTGAAAGTCAATTGAGAATCATTTCAGTTCTAAGCTATTACTTTTTACATCATGCTTACAAAATACTTTAATTATACTATAAACCTTTAAATTAATGTAATTTTGGTTGGTTAGTTGGTTGGTTGGTTTGGGTTTTCTGTGCGAATTCTATTTCTACTCATAGAAAGGGATGTTTCAGGGTCCATTTATATCCAGCAGTAAAATGCTATGAAAGGTTATTTATTCTTTTCAGTATGTTACAAGAAAGGCTGAAGATCAGACGTAGGCAAAGTTATGCTGTTCACCATACCTTCTGATACAGTGGTCACCCACCTCTTAATTCTCAGAGATTGTGCACATGGCAGGCTTTAATTCCTTTTCCAGCCTGACATTCCTACAGGCTCCAGCACTTTTACAAGTGACCTTCCTTGCTGTCTACCCCACGCTACGGAGCTACTGTTTGATACTGTTCTTCCAGCACAGCTCCCCAGCCCTTGCAAGTGATTTTCTCAGAATGCATTGGTGTATATCTCTACACACTGTGCACACTTTGAATTCACCTTCGGCACTCCCCGTGTCATTATCTGGCTTGTAACTTAGCCTGTGTGCTAAGGTATGGCTTTCCTTACCTGAGCCAGATTTATCAGCTCAAACCCAAATCCCTCACAATGCTTTTGGGTCCAAAGAGTAATTATAGAGAGGGATCTGATTTCCTACTACAACCAGCTATTGAAGCTTCCAATAAGAACAAGGCAGACAACACGTGGTAATTTCTCAAAATGGTAACAGCAATCTCCAAAATAAGGCTGTTAACACCTTCTAGGATGCCAAAAAAAATTTCCAGAGTTTGTCCTGAACAGTATGTAATAGGCCTAAAACACACAAAGAAAGAGAATGACAAGAAAGGGAGAAACATGGTAGTTTTTTAAGAATAGTAGAATATGTGGAATTTCGAAAGCATGGAGTTCCAGATTGTGATCCATTAAATGAATTTATGTATACATTAAATACAAAATGGGAAAAAAATATCTGAACTAGAGTTTTACATAAAATATATAATCAAGCAGTATAACAGATCTTCCTCTTGAATAAGTGTAGTAATCACTAGCTGAAGATTTATTTTTTCCCTCTCACTCCGATTCTGAGTGCTTAGCATTCATAAAAAGGGGAAGGATGTTAAAAGTGAGAACTGAAACACCAGATCCAGTGCCAAGCAACCCATCTGCTAGTGGTGGAAATACTTGCTACTTAAGGGATTTTCCTAAGAGGTAGTACCACTCTGTTTGGGGCTCCTCAGGAAAGCAGCAACTATAAGTAGGTCTTCCAAATCCTACAAGATCACTCTAACCCATGGGGGCTTAAAGGATGGGAGTCTTGTTCCTCTTCCAGCCAGCCTTTTTCTGAAGGAAAAGCAGTACCAAAGACATTGGACAGTGTAACAGAAAGCAGCACTTTCCCCTCTGGCAGGCGAGGCTCACGTCATGAGCAGCAGCAGGCTACAAGCTTCAGGGAAGAAACAGCAGCATGTTGATTTGGGAAGAGTTAGACTGACTTGATGGCTGTTCACTCCAGCCTGAAAATACCACAGAGCCAGGGCATTACTGGGGGACATTGCAGCTGAGCTGGTGCTTCTGCTACAAGCTCAGGCACCACTGCTTTCAGTTGTTGGGCATCTCTTATTGTGGAAATCCATCAATGTGAGCTGCTGGAACTTAGTACCAATGGAAGCTATTAAGTGAAATAATTGCATCTGTAGATCCAAATTTAATATTTCTGATGTTGATGTCTTTTCACATATGCTAAACTGATATCACAATGAATTGTAACCAGCACTTACATGACTGTAATCAGGTCATATAGTACTGGGCCTTGAAAGAGAGAATCCTGGGACTTCTATGTACCAGCAACATTAATTTTAGGAAATGGAAACAAACTTGCCATATAGCTTTTATATACAAACATTTATACCCTCGTATAAGCTAGACAATACAAGCTGAAAAAGGTAAAATGATTCAAGAAAAGGAAACACATACGCACAATAGCTTTCAGGCCCTGTTCTTAGCAGGATAAAAGGTACAACAGGAACTTTACCCTGCCTGGGTTTTGTTTTGGTTTTAATTCCTGGAATCTGACCGGCAAGTAAGCAAGACTGCTTTGATTGTTAGTTATTTCCCTTCTCTGGAATTCACCTCTTGTCATAACGCCATAGGATTTCCTCTGACTTTATCAAATTCAGCCACACATTACTTACTATTTGGATTTTGAAAGAATTTATTTAACTGAACAACCAGGATAATTTTCAAGCTGGGTATATTAAGTTGCTGCCAGTGATATCACAATGTAAATGCTCTCTTACTCCTGGCCATGTCAAAGGTCCTTTCTTTTCCTCTAGAACATTCAATCATCATGATGAGAGATGTTAAAAAATGGGATTTACTAAAGATAGTGACTATTTTCTCCTGATTTGCTTGATTACTGCTATTGAGTTTTGCTACTGTACTCAAGGTTTTCAAAACCTCTTTTTATTGTGTTTTGGTGCTAATGCCTAGTTGCATCTCAGCAGATGCTTATCCAAACATCTTTAAATAAACACTTTCTTTCTGAACAACTTCTTAAAAATTCATCCCCAGCTTACATTTTGACAGTTAATCCGAAAACTCTCTTTCGTAAAGACAAGGTTTGACTTACTAAACTCAGGACACAAGGAAAGGGAGCGGGGGCGAGATTTGTCCTCTCAGAGCCGGGTCGGAGGGGTCCAGCCCCCGGGACAGGCCGGGCCGCGCTCCCTGCGAGCGGCCGGATTTCCACAGACGTGCCCGGGGGTCACCGCCGCCCGCCCGAGGGGACTGTGCCTGTGCCGCCCGCGCTGCTAGCGAGTCTTCACGGCACAGGCCGCGCCCGGCTCCCCCAGTCTCCTTCGCCCAGTGCTGATGGGCGGGCTGACCCGGCCCCGAAACAGCTGCAGCCTTGGGGCTGCCGATAACGCTCGAGACTAGCCGGCATGAAAAGTCTGCCGGGGCACCACAGCCAGCCCCGCCACCCCACCCCGCCCGCCGTCCCCTCACGCCAGCGCGGGGCGGGCCGGGGCTGGAGCGGAGCAGGGCGGGGCTGGGCTGGGGTGGAGCGGGGCAGGGATGGGAGGGAGGGAGGCGGCCGAGGCGGAGTAGGAACAGGGCGGAACTGTGGAGGAAGGCGGCCAAAGCGGAGCGGGGCCAGGGCAGTCTGGGGCCGGGGCGGGGCGGCGGCCGGCGCCGCTCACCCGGCCGATCCGGGCCCTGGGCTGACGCCGCGGCCCCGCCAATCCGCTGCGGCCGGGCCGGGCCCGGCACCGCCCCCGGCGGCTCCCACAGGGACGGGCCGGAGCGGCCGTCGCCGCCGCCGCGGGTGCCCGGGCTGAGTCAGCGCCCCCGCCCAACATGAACATCATGGATTTCAATGTGAAGAAGCTGGCGGCTGACGCGGGCACCTTTCTGAGCCGCGCCGTGCAGGTACGAACCGCCCTCCCCTACCGGGGCCTCGCCGGGACGGGGTTCTGCCGGGGCGGCCCCACGCGGGGACGCCCCAGCCGGGGTCGAGGCCGCGGGTGGCTCCGCTGGGCCGCCGCCGCTGGGCCTGGCGCGGGGCGCTGGCCGGGGCGCTCGGCTCCGCCCCGGCGGCCGGAGGGGCCGGGCCCGCCGCGGGCTCCCAGCTCGGAGGGAGCGCCAGGCCCGGCTGTGCTGGCGGGGGCGAGGCCGGAGCATTGGCCGGGCCGGGAGGCGATGGGCTGCTGCGAGAAGTCTCCTCCAGCCGGCCCCTTCGGCCGCGGGCTGGGCAGGCCCGGCGGTTCGCCAGGCAGGCTGCACAACAGCAGTCTCGGGGGGCTGCGGGGGTGAGACAGCCCAAGGTCAGACGGGCAAAGAGGGGAGAAGACGCCAGCGCTGAGAGCGCGAGATGCGCAGGCATCAACTGCCGGGAGATACGGCCGGACTTTGTGCATGCAAAGGACAAAGGTGTGTCTCGCCTTAAATGAGCACCTGTGGTTTACTGGCTGCTAGAAACGTGTTCATATCGCTGCCTGATCGGTAAAAATCCAGCTCTGATGCGACACATGAAAGCCCGGTATGTGTCTGCTTAGGCTGTTTGATTTGTTTTACCTTTAGTATCGTTTTTAAACTAGTGTGATGGCCCATTGTTTCAGATTTGGTTTTCCCCTTTCTTCGCAGTAAGGGCATTGTAACTGTCTTTTGTTCCGTAGCGCTTGTCTTGAGCCGTAATCCCCTTTCCTTGTATAATCAAACTTGAACAGATTTGCTGCATGGAGATGGGCATCCAAGCAGTATATAGTAATCCCCTTTGGTTTCTTATGAGTTCTCACTGGGTCACAGGTTTGGAATGTGGTAAGCATTGTTATCTAGTCTGGTCAGTCTGATGTATTGCCCTAAATCTCAATATTCAAGCAGAACCAATGATCAGCAGCAGAGCAGAGCTCTGAAAATGCAAACTCGTCAAAAAATATTATTAAAATTTAAATGAAGTTAAAACAGTCATTATAGCTTCTCTTTGTGGTGGAGGTATTTCCATGCTTCCGCCACTACTCCTGGCTTCTTCCACATCTACCTACTTCCCAGACCGACTCTGCCTTTCCTGCTTCCACTTTCTCTTTTCTTGTTGGACAAGGGAAAAAAAGGAGAGGCAGTTTCACCCTTCATTGTAAGATCTTGTGATAGGACTTTGTGATTTCATTTAAGTGTATGTGTGAAATCTAACATTGTGGTCTCCACTTAGCAATCTTCACACTGCTGAAAGGATTTATGGAAATATTAATAAGAAATATTAATAATTTCATATACAAATGCATATATCTGTAATTAGTAAAAAAATAATTCCACACCTATTTTTACTGTATTGTAAAGAATTTGTACAAAGTTTTTGAGAACACCTGACATAGTTTTAAAAGCCTTTTAAGCAGCAGTAGTAGTAGTACATCTATGAATAAATTCCCTTCTTCCCTGTACAGCAGCTGAACTTTCTCATGACTGCAGTTTGCTTTTATGTAGAATTGCAAATGCCAGAAGCATTTATCAAGATGTGCATGCTATCAAAGCTAGTTAATCTACATGTGACAGAAATTAAAACAAACTTAGACAATGCAATTTACTTCTATTGTATTCTGTTGCTTACTGGCCACCAAAGAGCTTGTTAAGAATGAAATTGGACAGTCAGAATGCTTCCAGTCCTGTTCAATTCCTAATTGGTAAATTTGTTAGCAACTTAATCATTAGCCAGATTCTCCTGAGAATGCCTGACTTTGAACAGCAGGCTGTCAAGGGATGGGATCATCGTTGTCAGGAACTGCTGCTCTGAAGGGGGCAGGCAAAGCCCTCAATTCTGGCTGTGCTTGCTTCCCTGATGTGAAATGTGAAGCTTCTCCCTGTCTGGGATTAAAAAACAAACTGCTTGTGGATTAGTAAAATTTGGCATGAATTTTGTATCAAGTGAAATGAATTGTCTGATGGATTTATTTAGCTAAATGAAGTTATATTGTACTTCATGGTCACTGAAATCACAGCTTGGACGAGAGCAGTAGAAGTGGTCTTACTGTTTCTGTAAGGCATAACAGGACATCTAAAGAGTTTATCAAACACTGGTTTGTCCTATTCTAAAAAGCAACACACTCCCACCCCCAAAGATATATATTTCACTACTTCCCAAGAAAGTTTGTTTTAGCTTTTAATCCTTGTCTTTAGAAGCTTTCCTTAATGTCTAATTATAACTTAAATCTTCTTACAGTATTTTAAACTCTCTATTTTTACCTGTTTCCTCTGGACAGGACTTTTTTTCAATATATTCAAGGTAGCTGCAATCGGAATCTGTTTTTTCTTCAGATTTTGCATGAGGATAATAGGCAAATAATTACAAAACCTACAAGATTGACGTGATCTTTTAATTTTCTTTATTACCTCTGGACTTCCATTTTGGTTAATGTTTTAAAGAACACTGTGCAAAATTGGACAAACTGCTTCACGTGAGAATTCTCAGTACCAAGTTTAGCAGAGGATTTCTTCATAATGTTACAAATTACCTTTCACATATTTTTCTTCCCTTTTTTATCTGATAGTATGGACGTGTTGATGAACTTAACAGCTTTCAAATTTGTCCTTAGGTTTTTACTGATGACTGGGGAATGGTTTTATCTTTTAAAACATCATCTTCAAATTAATATAAGTAACTGTTTCAAATTTGTTCTGGAAAATTATTTCTATGAACTGAATATTTTTAACCTAACTTGCAGTTCACAGAAGAAAAGCTTGGTCAGGCGGAGAAGACTGAACTGGATGCTCATCTGGAGAACCTTCTCAGCAAAGCAGAATGCACTAAATTATGGACAGAAAAAATAATGAAGCAAACAGAAGTATTATTGCAGCCAAATCCAAGTAAGGAGCCTTTCAGGCTTTTGTTTTCAACTTTTGAATTAATAGATATGCCAGTGTAAATATTTACTGCAATATCTATTGCATAAGTAATGACTAAATGCAGCAGTTTTAAAATTTGAAGGCTGTAGTTATGGAAAGCACATTTTGAAGAGCTGGTAGGAATTGGAGACACTGCCAATTGCTGCTACTTCCTGAACCTTTCAAATGGGGAAAACTTTATACAGAGCTTTTTAAACTGTCGTGTTGGTTCCATACTCTACTCAGTCTCAGGTTGATTGGATTTTTGAATTTCCCATTCTAATTCCAGATATCTTGGATAGCTGTACAACTCTGAAGTTCTTCATGGGGTAGATACAGTGGCTCAAGAAACTTCATTGCTATTTAATTATTTAAACTCTCTGCACAATACTAATCTGCTTGAAGCAGGCAAGATGAACTAAAATACCTGTCTTTAACAATTCCATTACAGAAGAATTTGCACCCTACTTAAGCAATACAAAAAAGTGTCAAATATGATTTTATCACTGTTGAGTCTCTTATTGTAATAGTAACAGAAAAAAACCATGGGCAGAAGTAATGAAGTTTTATGGTGTGTTAATTTTATTTGTTTCTGAAATTGCTGCTATGAGTAGTAATGTTGTGGACATCAGTTTCAGACTCATTCTACAGTTGTACTAGAGTTTAGAGCTATAGGAGTTTGCTTAGTGTATAGATCTAGATTTTAAGTCAAGACCTGGTGTCCAGTCATAGGGTGAACTACTTCACTGAAAAAGTCTGAACCTCCTTTGGGTTTGCACAAATGATAATTTTATAGAACTGCTACTACCTCTGCACTGAAAACAAATATTCTCCTTGCAATGACATACTGAGCTAGGATTTATTAGTAAAGGTAAATGATACACTGCCAACGCTGCTCTAATGCCAAGTGGATAAATTCTTTATTACAGAGATATTTGAAGTATTACTTTGGAAGTGTGTTGCATCTTTTAGTTTCATAAGAACAGTAGTTTAAAAATAAACTAGCAAATCTTGTGGGAAGGATGCAATAGAACTTGCAGAATATTCTAGCTAAAATTTCTACTTTTGTCTAGGCCAGAGGAAATAGTTGTCTGTTTCATTCTGTTCAGTATTTGTAGTATCTCTTGAACTTCTTCAGAAACTTGTAAACTTTGAATATTGAAGCACTGACTGGAGGCTGGTGGAAGCGTATAAAGAAGTTTCAGTTGAAGGATGATATATAGAAGTGTCTCAGTTCTGCTCTCCAGTCCATTTTCTTATGGCTAAAAATACTCAGCATTGAGCAGTGATCTTTGTGAATGTAACTTCAGCTGTTTGCTGGCCTACTTGGGAGAAGGATCACATGCTGCAGAGAGCTGCTTTTGGTGGTTGTTAATGGAGTGACCCTGTCTGGGGGAGACAAAATCACTTTCAGTCCCATTTATAATTGTACGTATAGTTCAGACCCATGTAATAGTCCAATAATTTTAGATTACTTCCAGTTCTTTTGTAATTTAGTAAAAAATAAATATTATGGCTTGAGTAAAGAAAACAAATCACTTTTGATAATTTCTGGTTCATTCTTGCTGCCAGGGAATCTGCTGATACCCATAATTGTCTGTCTTAGATTAATTTTTGTGACCTCCATGAGGGAATAGTTATTTAATCCACTGCTGTTAAAAGTTGTCTAATTAACAAGTAGCATTTAAGTGGCAGGTTTGTTCACTGGAAAGCTTCTTTGTGGTTGTCTGTACTATTGTAGGCTGAAATTAGTTCTTACTGACTGAATAAATAAAGCCAGCTAGGTGAGAAATGAAAGCAGTTGGTCAGAGAAATTGGGTATTGTATCTGAGAAGTTTGCTTTTTCAATTACAGAGTCCCTGTTTAGGTGTGTGAGGCCTTTCCACCTAAGAAACTCCCTGTGGCTTAGTATTGTGATAGATGGGTAGTAATACTCACATAGTCTCAACAAATTTTTCTGATAATTTTATTGCTCAGACTAAGAAAATATCAGAACATTAAATGAAACATTTTCTAATAACTTTTAATGGTATTTTTCAGAGTGCTTCAAAGGAGCATAGGGCATGGGAAGGAGAATATAGTTTCTGGGGCTACTGAACTTTCACAATATCTTAATAGGGAACTTAGAGTAGTTGTTGAACTTAATTCCTACTGCAAATTGTAGTGAATAATTTTGGTCTTTTTTCGGGAGGGGAAACAAAAGACTGTTTTTTTTTTTTAAAGAAGTGTTCTGTTATTGCTCTTACTGTGGAGACTTCTGATCAAAATTCTTAGAAGTTGTATAACTATGCTAATGGAGAAGAAAAGTATGAATTTTCACTTTCCCAGATGGCTCTAGAAAACACTTGAACATGGCATGGCAAACATGGAACATGGTCAGTTTTCAGGAACAAGATCTCCAGCCTAACATTGTTCACTTAATGTTGGGTTTAGTGGCTGGATTTTGAAATTCTTTTTTTGTGTTCCTTTTTCTTGTTTGCTTGTTTCTCTTTCTAACTTATGCTTTAAATGACAGTAATTACTTCAAATAAACGTTTTTAGATGCCAGAATAGAAGAATTTGTCTATGAGAAGCTGGACCGCAAAGCACCAAGTCGCATGAATAACCCAGAGTTACTAGGCCAGTATATGATTGATGCTGGGAATGAATTTGGCCCAGGAACAGCCTATGGTAAGAAGTAAAAAACCCCACAGATACAGGCTTTTTTATCAATATAAAAATGTATTTCTTGTCTTCCTCTAGATAAAACTGTTTAATGACATTTGTATCAGTTTGAGTTGACTTGCTGTATAACTGAGCATTAGGAGATCAAAACTAAATTTCAAAGTATTGCTCGGTTAATGTGCAAATGCATATTGTGAAGTTTGAGTAGATGGGGGCAAGGTAAAGCACATTATTTTCCAATATCTTAAGCTTTTTCCTTGCTACCAACTACTCCTGTCTTAAGACTGTTGTGTAGGAGAGGAAGCTGTTGGATTGAAATAAGTAGGTATGGTGTCCAGTTCTGACATAGGTGTTCACTATGGAGTTTCCATAATATGTGGGCTCATTGAAATCTTGCCTTGACCTGTGATTGATTATAATAAAAATGGTTTGGCTTGTTGTTTGTGTGGATGTTTATTTTGGTGTGGGTTTTTTGTTTGTTTTTATGCTGGGGTTTTTTAGGTGTTTAGTTTTGGGGGTTTGGAGTGGTTTTTCTGGGAGGGGTTGAGTTTTTTGCACATTATTTTCTTTCTTTTGAAGACCCTTTTCATGGCATTGGATTGTTTTTCAAACTGCTGGCCTAAACTTTCCTGACTGTGGCAACCGTTTTTGTTAACCTCCTGCCTGAACAATATGATTAACATATTTTTTCCTTTGCAGGAAATGCACTCATTAAATGTGGAGAAACACAAAAGCGAATTGGGGCAGCAGACAGAGAACTCATTCAAACTTCTGCTATAAACTTTCTCACTCCCCTAAGAAACTTTATTGAAGGAGACTACAAAACTATTACTGTAAGTTGAATTGTACATTTTTCAGAATTTCACACCAATCATAACTCAAAATGTAGTAGTAGATAATGGTACATTATTACTTTCCTCCAGGTAATATAGAAAAAATCAAGTGAAATTTGTGCCTTTGGAGTATTTTCTGGGTTTTGCCAAGGTAAAAACAAGATAATGATGAATATGTTTGTTTGGTAACTATTGTTCTATAAGAAGTATGCATATTGAGCATAAGCTGTGTGAGAATAATTAGGATCTAATTCTGCTTCTCTTTTCAACTGAAGAACTTTTTTTTTACATGGTACTTAATTAAAAGCATTTCCAAGTAGACAGTCTTTTGCTTGTATGTGTACTCCTTCTCACAAACTAACCTAACTCACTTTCAGAAAGAACGTAAACTGTTACAAAATAAAAGACTGGATTTGGATGCTGCAAAAACCAGACTGAAGAAGGCGAAAGTTGCAGAAGCTCGAGCTGCAGTAAGTAGAGGGTTTTTTTTTCAGTTGGTCCATAACTTTCAGATGTATTGATACATATTTATCAGCTTGACTGCTTGGTTATGTTTCCAGTCCTAGCTTCTTACCCTGCTTGTTTTTCTAGGTACTTTTGTAAGAAATGCCTTAGTGGAACACAAGGAAACAGAAGTGAGTTACTGATCAAGGTGTTAGCCTTCTACTTTTAAATATTCCATCAAGTTAGACTTACTCTCTTCTCTCTTCTTACTCTCTTCTCTACTTTTAAATATTCCATCAAGTTAGACTTACTCTCTTCTTCTTTATAGTAGATGAGCCTATACTGTCAAAAATTAATTTATACAACCTGCCAATATGGGTGTAAATACAAATACTTGAGTCTCTTAAAATGCTGAAGTGTGTGTATAATTGTTTTCAACTGATGAACCTATCTATACTTAAGTTTTTTTTGTCAAAAATATTTGTGGTTTCTCTTTATGTATTGCTGACTATTTTACACCACCAAACAGAGGTGAGAAACTTCAACTCACATGACTTAACCATTCTGATTGCCTCAAAAAATGCTTATTCAAGGAGATTAAATTGAAAAAGAAGGTTACTGCTTTTTAAACTCTTAAAATGCTCTAAGTGAAGGAATGGACTGTTGACTGTATGTAGTTTCATCAGGATATATTTACAGTATTTTCATAGCTATCTTTTGACTTCTTTCCTAAAGATTCAGCAATTAATGATGGACAGTGATTTCTCCTGTAAGGGTTAATGAAGTAAGGGTCATGCAAATAAAGAAATCCAGTCAATTTAAATACACAGGGACAGTGTACATGATGGAGAGGCAGAAGAAGGACTGACAGATTTTGCTGGCTTTTCAAAATGGGCATTTGTCCTGAAAGATCTCAGAGACCTCGTCTTGAGCTTTGAAGTGCGTTGCATCTTTGCGATGACAATCCATCTAACAACCACCATAATCTCTACCTGACAGTTCTGCTCTTGTGTGTCAGTCCATGTCATGC
Source organism: Fringilla coelebs (assembly GCF_963513975.1). Classification (NCBI taxonomy): domain Eukaryota; kingdom Metazoa; phylum Chordata; class Aves; order Passeriformes; family Fringillidae; genus Fringilla; species Fringilla coelebs. Next base: position 14,829,798 of record NC_140067.1, read on the forward strand.
ACACTGTCCCTCTGTTTTTAACCTATCTGTATTTTTATATCTATGCATGCATTTTCCCTTGTGTAAATTCGTAAATTCTCTGCAAAAAGAGTCACTTCTCTGTTTGTCAAGCTTTCGTAATTTGTAAGACTAACTTTGGAGAACAGAGAAGGTTTTGATCAGCAAGCAGTGCAATTTTGAAGCAATGGACAGAAGAGCACTGGATAGTAAACTATGCCTTTGCTTGACTTTGTTCAGAGTTAAGTCAATAAAAAAAGTGTTTTTATTATTAGCTTCCTTTGTGGTATGGTAGCAAGTATGGACCTTACTTTCTAAAGCAATGAAAAGGCCATAAGGAATTGTTCCCCTTGAGCCTGGTATTAAAATTATATGTATATTATACTGAAGTTTTAATTCCATCACCAGTGCAATCATTCAGAGCTTGGTGCCAATTGCTGCTGCTCCTATTTGATGCTAAGTACTCATACAGCAAGTATGCAGTATTATGCACATAATTTTGTTCTGGAAGAGCATGAAACCCTAAACCTCCTCACTATTTTGCCTATACTTTGCTGTCAAAATGTAATTAAAATTATGTGCATGGGTAAGAAGTATCAGATTGTAGAATGCCAGCAGAAATAACAAAATTGCAGCTCTTCTTTATCCTCCTCAGTATAAAAGTAAGAACTAACCTGGATGTAGGTGTGATGCAAAGGGGTTATATTCTGCTGGCTCCCTAATTTATAAAGGAAGAAACCTAACAAACAGGGCTGGACTGATAGGTTAGTGAAGTGTATTGAGCTATGACACAAATGTTTATGCTTTACTATTTTCTGTGACAGGTTAAAGTGCTAAATTTTATCTGCATGTGATTACGTAGTTTATAACTGAAAAAAATAATATGAAAATTGCTTGTCCCATGCTTACTGTACAACTGAAACAGCTTAGTTCAGTGTTTAAAATCAAAATCTCAACTGTTTTATTTATCTATATTCACTTCACAATCTTGATTAGCTTAAACTTGCAGTGCTTTGTGCTGATAATCTATTTACCTGCTATATTTGCAGTTTTATAACTTGCTTTTGTTTTTTGTCTATACACTTAAGCAACTAAACATCTCTCAGCCTGAAGAGAATAACATTATGGTAAATGTTTCTTACATGCTCAACTTGCTGCATGTAAAATGGCTAAAGGTTTGTTGGCCTCCTGTGTTCATTCATTTTCCTGTCAAATGTTTCCTCTTGCTATCTAGCTCATTTTGTTGTTTTCCATTTGAAAATGGATTGGTGTAATGCACTAAATACGCTTAGGTCAGTGCAGCATTGGATGTTATTTTTATCAGGTTATTTATGATAATTTGAAATATACAGTATTATATTCTAATTTCTGTGATTTTATGAATGTAAACTTAGGATATAAAGGAGTTAATTTTTCATTTCTGAAATTATTTTCAGCTGTTAGTGGAAAGGAATTACTGAGTTTTCCTGTCTTTTTAATATGAGTAAAAGTGAATTATGTGAAACAGCCAGGAATATGTAGAAATTATTCCAGTCAAGCAATGTGTTACAAAGAACTGCAACTGAATAATGTCACAAGTTAATGGCTTTACTAGAGTACAATGTATCCTAAACTTATTGCAAAGACTCTCTAGTGCAGCTGGTTTTAGCCCTATAGTTGTGAAAGTGGAAGAGAAAGGGATTAATTAGTTCTGTACAGTGTAGACTGTGCTGTCCAGCCTGTTCTGGTTGGGGTTTGGATCTGCACATCTCAATTTAGTGTTCCAGATTTCTCAGCTGTGATTAGATTAAAAAATGAGCAAATAAACTTGTTTGCTCCTGCAACCTTTATACACATTTCTTCCTACTCCTGATTGTGTCATCATCTTACAATGGCAAAAGATGAAAATTAAAGAACCACATTGCAAGAGGGAATGGAAAGAGAGCACTGAAGTAATTAACTTTTAGACTAAATCCCTTGCAGTTCTATGATTTTGCTGTGCTGCTTGCTACTACTCTAATACTTAATGTGAGATACCTCTGTAGCAGTTTCAATTAAATTTAGATTTCAGTCAAAGTGCTTGTGAAATAGAAAACTGGTAATGAAATTAGCAAGAGAAAGCATTCATCTGTTTCAGTGTATAAATGAGAATAGCTTTCCATAGTTTTCCATTATTATAACACATAAAGGTAACTTAAGTTCCTCCTAAGGTAATTTGGTTTGTCTAATTCATGTCATTTTTAAAGTAGTTATGTCTTGTGTTGTAATAGCTCGTTTTAAGTAGATTCTTATAATTCATGAGTTCTACAAGTCACACTCTCCTCAGTATCTAACTTGTTTCATAGAGGTAATGTTATCCATATTCATAATAGATTCATTGTGTATGAAGGGCTTTGGGCAACTGACTTGTAGCACTCCTCAAACCCCTGTGAAGTTCTGAGGACAGGAAAGTGGTTAAAAGCCAAAGTGTGATTATATACTGTAATAGAGTACCACCAGTGTCTAAGTTTGTATGTTTTTATTTTCTCCTCCCCCGCTCTTAATGCTGACTAGATATGGGCTGAGGAAGTGACAAAAGTAAGTAAACAGTTTTAAAATTGCAGAATTCTGAAATCATAACTTGTGCTGGTCTGCTGTAATAAGGGATATTACATGTTGTTGATTTCAGTCTGATGCTGGCAGCCTGATGCATTACATCAGAGTACACTGGGCCCCTCCAGGGCCTTTCAGGTTTCAATGGCAAAACAATGCCTGGGGCTTGTTCTGTAGTAAGCTGTTTCTGGCTGTCACTTAGTACCAGTACCATATGATGGGACAAGATACAATAGACTACTACAGGACTTCTCTCAAAATTTACTGGTATGATATCCTCATAAGAACAAGCTTATTTGAAAATTTTCAGAAATATTTGGGTCTAGTAATCTAAACTCTCCTGAAAACACTGATGTTCAAGTTTTACCCAGAGCATGGAGCACCTCACCTTTCTCCCTGGTGTCACTAGATCTTCAGCAGCCTAAGTTAGGGGGTAGGAACATGTGAAAACTGCACTTGCCCTGAAAGCTAGTTTGTAAGCTTAGCATTAGCCTTGGGATGGGCATTGCAGCCTGCTCTGTTGTGCCACCCCTTGGCCAGGGACAAACTCAGAGGAGCTAATGGGCTGTTGGGCAGTGGCTTCTGCAGTGCTTGAGAAGGGCCACTGAAGTTCATCCATTCCTAGGCTCACTGGCTCTGACAAACCAGCAGTGGCAGCAGGCTGTGAGGGGGTGTGCTAGCAGAGAAGGAGGGATTTCGTAGTGTATTTCTGTAGAGGAGGGGTAATTAAAATTATGTCAATAGGAGAGCAGGGGCTTTGGAGTATGGTTTTTAATGGGGAACTAGCTAGGCAGCTGTGGGAGGCGTAGGGAGAAGATGGGATATGCAGCTTCAAGTGAAATCTTGGGAGTTGTGGAAGTTGCTCTTCCAGCTTTCTGTGAGTTATGGTGCACACAGGTGAGGATGAGTGTGAGTTCAGAGGGAAGGAGGCATTTAAAGTAAAAGGAGGGTTAACTGTAAAAGGAGGGTGAGGTCAACTTTGATCCTAAAGTTTGAGAATTATTTAATGAAGTAAGTAAAGTAACATTTGGAAGCAGGAAAGCTGTCTGCTGGTCCTATATTGGGGGAAAATGGTGGGGAAAGAATACTGCTATATTGAAAACTAATCTTGAAGCTATTTGCTTTTCAGAGACAAGAACAAGCAATTTTAAGGGTAGTGAAATTTAACAGATTATGTCTTGGAAAGAAGAAATACTACAAAGTTCTTAACTGTAGCATAAAGAAGACAAGAAACTTTAGCTCTTGTAATAAATAATGTAATTCAAGGTCCACTTTTTTATTTAGTATAAAAATAGCAGAGACTATTGAGAAGAAATGACAGCATTATGTACAGCCAGTGGAGCAGTAATCCATCCACACTTCTAAAGGCAATCTGTCCTTCTTTGTTTGAGAGTTGGAGGAGGAGATTCATAAATGTCTTCAATTTAAATATAAGCTTCCCAGCAAAGAATTCGGACCATTCAGTCATCTCTGGCTCAATTACAGCTTTTTTTTTTGAGTTAGAATAAAAGGTGTGCATGGTGGCAATGACAAACTTTATTCAGTTTAGCTTCCTCTAACTCTGCATATCAGAAGGAATATTGAATACTAGGCACAGCTGTATATCCACTACTAGTGTTTTACTAAAAGCATGTCTGGTAAAACAACATTAGCAAGGTGATTTCATTTCATATGCTTTTATGTGTGTTGTCCCTTCACTGCAGAATTGCACAGTATTTCTAAGAGGTCCTGTACTCCTGTGTGAAATCTGGGGAGATTAATTACATATGAATGTTCAGATTCAAAACCTGGGATCGTATTCTGTAGTTGCAGAGCAAGTACCATTTTGAGGGATCTTCATGAGACATACCTAGTGAGGCCTTTTAATGGTCCTAAAAACACAATACAACTGCAGCTGGGAAGTGTAGTCTTGTATTTTTTAGCTCTTCACTCTATTCAGAAATAAAGGTGATCAGGCCATAAACTTCCCAGATTAAAAGTCAGCTAGTTGTCACCTTTACCCCAAGGTGTAGAATAGATGTTCTGTCCTGCTACTGTTCCCTTAGCAGTACTGAAAAAAGGGATGCGCAAAACTCATTGAAGACATCACATAATTCAGTTAATGTAAATCTCTGTAAAGCCAGTACATTGGGCTTTTGTAAATATATTAAGTCACTCTATACTGACGAAGTTAATAGGTGTTACCATGTTACCTACTTTTCATTTTTTACAGAAAATAGTTGATTTGCTAGAATGTTGTTGAAACAAATATAATTATTTAGATGGTTATGTCCCCTTCTAAGTCCCTGTTCTCCTGTATTTACTTACCTGACAGGGAGACATAAACACATCAACAACTGCTGACTTCAGAGAAGCAAGAGACAAAGCTATTTCTCTCCAGATAAATTATTTACTTATTGCTTTGATGGGTTTTTAAAAGAAAATGAAGATATTGCTTTTCTTCCCCTCTTGGCTATCCAATTAGCTTTTTCGTCTGTTTGTTCTTACATTTCTCTCAAAGACTGACAGATGGATTTCACTGATACTAATTCAAATTCAATCAGGAAATTCCAAGCAAAGATTCTTTCCTCAGCAAACTTTGAAGACTTAATTAATTTGAAACTTGATACAAACACTGCTGTCTCAGTTTTGGGTAAGAAGCACACAGTTCTCTTTAGGTACTTCTTCAGTGTTTAATTACTGAGTAAGCCCTTCCAGCTGCAGTGAATTCAGATGGAAAAACGTTTTTTAGGTAACTGTGTCATTCTTCTCTGCTCTTTTCTGAGGTTCCATGTGACTTTTCATACTGATTAACATTAGCTGAATGCAAGAGCAGAATGGTTGCAAACACATAAAATGGTTTTGAAAGCAGTGTTTTACCTGGTATCATCTCATTAATTTTCCTGAAAATACATTTCTCCTTTCTAAAAATAGTAATTGCTACACCTTGGACCGAATGTAGGTTTTTGCCCTTGGGTTTGTTTTTAGAAACAAGGTACTAAATGAATATAAGCATTGAGGTGAGGTAATCCAGATTCCAAGCTGAGGACATTCTGTCTTAGAACAATGGATCTTAGAGCACATATTCTGTATATGTGTGTTTAGTGTACCTTTTTTTCTTTTGCGTATGTAGTAGGTGTCTGATAATAAGCTGCTTGCTGTGTACACAGGGCCTCAACATTTCTGAACCCAGAATGCAATTACTGTTTTTGCCTAGTAAAGATCTGCAAAGAAAAGCCCATTTCAAACACCTAATTCATGCATTTGTCTGAGCAGTTCTGCATCAAGTGGCACTGTTGCAGTGGGCAGGTGTAGTGCAGAGCACTGTACCAGTACCTGATGTGCATTCTTGCTTTTAGTCTGAACAGGAGGTGCGAATTACTCAGAGTGAATTTGACCGTCAAGCAGAGATTACCAGACTGCTGCTGGAAGGAATCAGCAGCACACATGTGAGTACCCAAAAGGTGTTGAGGAGGAGAGTCAATATCAGGGTGCCTTCTAAAGATAGCTGCAATAAACTACTTGGGGACTCTGGTCTATGAGGTTTCACTTCAGTGCATTAAAGCATCAAACCACGGGGGTCGGGGTTTTTTTTAGTTCTGATTTAATATCCACTGAATTTAACTTTATTTTCCCATTAACCTTCAGAATGCTGGAGCTTTCATTTTCATTCTTTATACCCAGCTTCCCATTCATCAGATCAATTGAGTGCTGAAACCACAAAAATGTTTACTCAAGTATGTTAATTTTTGTGACATTCTATTCTGTTTGCCTGGTAAATCCAGGCACTCTGCCTATCTGGTGTTTATCTCTAAGTGCCAGTATTTGCATTAGCACCTGACTAGGTGCCTACTCCTTCTAATGCACCTGGGTCCTCTTGTAGACTAAACTCTTGAATCCTTTGCTGTGTTACAGGCACATCATCTCCGCTGTCTGAATGACTTTGTGGAAGCTCAGATGACCTATTATGCACAATGTTACCAATATATGTTGGATCTCCAGAAACAACTTGGAAGGTAGTAATACTGTATAAACTTCAGGAAAAATCTCAGTTTTTAATAAATGCTTATTAATAGTAGGAAAACGTACACTGATAGAACAGTGGTGGACACACAGGCATGCTGGACTGAAAGGAAATGTATCTATTCTCAGGTAATTAATATGTAATTACTCAGTGCAACTACTTCCCTAAGCCTACACACCAGCACTAAGGCTTTTTGAGAATTGATCTACTGAGATTTTTATGTATTGTGTAATTGAGGAAGGTGAGCTCTTGGTAACCTCATTTAACGTGACAAAAAGAAATTTCTAGAGATTTATTTGTAGTCTCAGTTGTAATCTCAGTATTTCAGTTGTCTTATGCTTCATGCTACTAAACCTCTGTGCAATGTGGGAAAAGTTTTATACTTCCTATAAATTCCTGTTGCCTCTTAATTCACTACAGGTCATTATCTGATTCTCTGATAAAACGCTGTTCTCCACTCTTAACTGAGTTGCCAGCATAGATACTGTATAGGGAGAAATCTTCTTCATCCTATCTATTATCCAGAGCACACACAGTAGAATGAGCAAGTTTGTCTTGTTTCATGGGTTTAACATTTTTAAAGTAAGAGAAGAAGCTGACATTAGTTTGTGCTCTTAATCCTTTTTGTGTGATGGGTGGGAATGTAGAGAGATCCACATACTTACATATCATAAAGTTTCTCTATTCTAGTTCTTCACAAATCACCCTTTCTTAGAGTTACACAGATCATGTTATTTCTGTGAGTGTATGCACTGAAGAATTGTCTGTACTTAAAAGTTTACTGTAGTGTCTGTTCTAGGTAACTGTCTCTGAGGTATCTGTGTTTATGTTTTCCCTGACAAGGAAGTAAAAACAAAAGTGTTCTTGAGTCTTACCCTTTTCCTGACTTGCAACTTCCTGTGGCATTTGATTTCCTCAGTTTGTTTAAATGTGTAGTTAAAAGATTTTTTTTTTTAGTCTTGAAAAAGACTAAACTACTAAATTGTAGTTTAAAGTATTTAAAACTTTGATCTAAAAAAAGCTGCATCTTTAAAGTTACCTCCCAGTCTAATACATTCGAGATATTCAACTATAAAATGTGGTAGTACATAAATACAAGTTATGGAATTGAAGGCTTGAAAACAAGCATTTACCATATTAAGGAAAAGCAACTTTTAAATTAGAAATAAAGTGAAATACATTTACACAACTATTTTGAGAGGATATTTTTAAAATGTGTACTTTTATCCTAGCATATTTATCAAACAGAAAGCCTTAAACATAATACCCTTATTCTAAGGAAGAACATGTTCCTCTTTAAATTCTGCTTTAGGATGTATAGCTTGTCCCAAAACTGCTGTTTTTGTTTAAAAATTATGTAAGTTCCTACCAGGTATTAAAAAAGTGTATTTGAAGAAAATAGTCCCTTTAGGAAAACAGAAGGCTGTATCTTTATGTGGCTGTGATCTGATTAGTATTTTTAATAAAATTACTATGACTGGTAGAAAACCAAAAGCATGGAAGCTTTGCAAAATTCTAAATGCCTCTAACAGCGAAATGACGTTTCCCTGTCTATGTGGATTAAAATAGTTATGGTATTAAATCTTGGGTGTGTCTTTCCTTCCTTGTGCAAGGAAATCCCACTGAAGTATAACAGAGCACTAGGATGGGGTCTCAGGTTGTGCTCCTTCTTTCCATTTATAGGCATGCATTTAATAAGCAGATGAGTATGGTTTGTGTTCTGTGCTCCTGAGGTTATGTGGGCACATACAGACCAACTAAACAACTTGGGCAGCTCAGCTAGATGTGGGTTGTGCTCTGTTGGTTAACATGTAGTGCTGAGTTACACAGCTTTTCACACATCTAAGAATGGTGTGTGCAGTAGTCTCACATAAAAGCCAAGAACTGTGAAGGACTGAGTTTTGTTTTGAGGTTGTTGATGGACCAGAGGCATTTAGCCTCTAAGTGAGATCAGTTTGTTACTTGAAACAGAAACCTGGTTCTCAGATGAGATGCATATGATATTTTACCTGGGTCAAAGTCTAGAGTATACACCCATTCCTGGTCCAAAGCTGAGCACTGATCTTCTTGATGTACTCTCCAGAGGCAGCTGTAAGGAAGGTGGGGGGGGAAAGTTGCATTCAGTTCTCTTTATATAAATAGATATAGTTTTATGGATATTTCTCTTCAAGGCAGCATCAGCTGCTTATCTCTCTACTGCCTTCTCCTCCTGTGAGGCTGGATTGATTCTTTAAATCAAATCTCCCTTTTTTCTTATTTTCAGTTCCTCATTATGGACTTAACAAATCTATTTCAAATATTCTGGTACTCTGGCTGCTTTTTTCCTTCCTGATAACTGCTTTTGCTCTGCAGTTTCTCAGCTTCCTTGACAGACAAATATAAACTGTGGCATAATTTTTTCAGATTATCTCTTACTAGTATCTTACTGTACAAGCTGTGAAACTCCTGTTACTCAAGCATTCAGAATAAAAAACCCTGAACCAGACAATCTCTGTATAGCTGAAGCCTTCCAGTAAAAGGCATTACATATGGCTTTGCAAAAGGAGTGAGACTTAATACTCCACTGATTGACAGACTGGTTATAAAGTTTTGGCTTTCTCTTCCACTGACTATACAAACCAGTGACCCTTTGAACTGAGCAGAATAACTTACAGGCAATTACTGTGTTAACTGAGAACAGGTTTAGCAGTATATTGAACAGTCATTTAACAATATTGAGAAACAGCTGATTGTCATTTAAAACTAAATCCCTCTGGTTGAATCCTAGCTAATCATGTGATAACTACATCATGAGGCACAGCTGCGTTTTACCTACAGAAATGTGGGGTCTGGTTTTGGCTCCCTTTATTCTGCTTGTTGGATTTGTTCAGGGAACATGATGAACTAGTTTGAAAAACTAATCTAGCAAATGAGGAAAAAAAAAACCAACAAAAACATTTGGTAGAGTTGCCTTCTCTTCTTGGTGACTTGAACCAGCTCTTTATGATCAAGTGAGGTGAAGGTAAGCCACAGGAGGAAGTGGGACTTCCTCCTTTGCACAGTAGTAAGCTGCTGCCTAAATTCAGAACAGTTTCCTGAAAGTCTTCCCAATTTTTACATGCAATTTGGTCTGACTGTCAAGGGGCTAGTGTTGTTGTCCATACTACACTGCTGCTCTTTCCTTTTAGTCAGATACAATTGTGACTGCAAGATGAACGTGTTTAAAAAGCTATTCTCATGGAAAGTTAGTTATCTTCCTGATTTTTGTTTAGTTCACATTGTGGAATCAAAAGCAGCAGATTGCTAGATCTGACTCAAATGATAGAGGATGACCATCTGTACAAAAAAGGGGTACAGGAGTGGGTCTACCCTGTTTGATGGCACTGTGCATTTACCAGGTTAAATATAGTGTGAACCTGGAACCTTGTGTGCAGGACTGATGCAGCTGTTACACATATGAGCTTCATTTGTTCCACTGTTTATTGTCACATGAACCAAAAATTAGTTGCTGCATCGATGGGTTTAGTTTTTACCTGCATCAGCTCCCTAAGGCAGCTCCTATGATCATACGAGCACCAGTAATGCTGCAGACATGGTTAGGAGTATACTGGTCTGGATTTACATGGGTACAGTTGCCACTGAACTGCTCCTTCAGAAATAATCTGACTGGGCTGCAGAGGTGGAAAGGGATTAGATGAGGCTGTTTTCTGGTGGGTTCATATGCATGGTATGGATAGATCTTCCTTATGTCAAAAGAGCAGGCACACAAAAGGAGGGGGGAGGTAAAATGCCCATATCCCAGATGTTAATGAAAAGGCATCCATGTAGAAGTACTCATAAGGGAAGTTATGTGTGGGAATTTACTGGTCAGAAGAATGGAAGGAAATACAACTACAGTTCCAGGTCATCATGACTCGGTCTAACTCGTAGTTGCTGGCACTTTTATACTGCATCAGCTCTGTCACTTTTTAAAACCTCTGTTGACCTACTATTAAGGTAAAATCCAGATGGGTGTGAGAACCAAGTAAGGCAGCAAAGGGACAAGAAATTGTTACAGCAGCTGCTAAATAACTGAGTTTAGTCTGCCACAGGACTGCATCCCAGACTGTAGGGCAGAGTGACATGAGATGTTCTTAGAGCTCATCATTGCTGGTCTATTCTTCCTACTCCACTGCCCCAAAATCTCTTGCTGCTTTGCTCTCCTTTTTGCTCCTTCCATTTTTCAGTCATGTTATTCTGTACTTTCCCTTGTATCTGCTCTGTCACTCATAATAGTTTTTTGTGACTGAGCTCATTAACTAAGTAGGAGATGATAGACTTTTTTTCCCTCTTTTTCAGTCAGGTTAATGAGTTTAATTGACTTCACGGGAGGGTCTGGCAAACACTACGGCTGGCACTGAGCAAGTAGCAGCCTGACCTAGAAATGAGGAGCTTCAGTTGATATAAGGTCATTTTTAGTGTAAAAAATATTTTTTGCTTTACAGCATGAAGGTAGCTGAATCAATGAACTGATTTAGATTACAAAAATAGTTGTGTGGTTTTTCTTGCTTTCAGAGGGAGGCTGTGGTTTTAAGTTGTATAATATTTCCCTGATTTGGTTCGTCAGCACAATCTTTTGTGTAACCACATAATTGAGGAATGAGCAGGAGGAGGTGGAGGCTACTTTTCCTGGCAGAGCTGTCAAGAGAAATGTTTATCAAAGTACAGTCTGAATTAAGTTTGGCCAACAGTGCTTTCTTGGTTTTGCCTTTTTTTAAGAGACAAATATCCAGGTTTTTTTAAGGCGGCAGTATTCCTTTTATATTGTATTGTTTTGATTTATGCTACTTATCAGGAGCAAGTATCTTTATTTATGTTATACAATTCTCAGTGCTGTTCTCTTACTGCTATCTACTGGTGTTTATTGCTGATGAAGATAAGAATGCTAATTTAGGCATGGGAGCATGTATAATGCCCTGTGTAAAACAGATTCACTCAGAAGTATTTCCTTTTTTTTTCCTCTCACAGCTTTCCATCTACTTTCCTCTCCAACAACAATCAGTCTTCCACAACTCCTGTGCAGAGTGTTTCCTCTCCCTCAGTCTTGGCCTCAGCCTCTGCTTCATTGCCTTCAGTAAGCAATTCAATGGTTACTTCAGGCCTCAGTGAACTGAAGTCATCAAGTGGCAGCAGAAAAGCAAGAGTTCTCTATGATTATGATGCTGCAAACAGCAGTGAATTATCTCTACTTGCAGATGAGGTAAGAGTTTTCTATGTACCTTAATTATTTAAAAGTAAAATGGAAATGTTTGTGAGTAGGCAGTGAGGATATGCTACATCAAAAAGTCTGTGTAGTTTGATTTTTTTAAAAACTAAATTTCAATAATACCCTTGGAGCATTGTCCTGTACCTATATATCCTAATATTCTGTAGTGAGAGCCAACATCTGTGACACCATCTTAGCTTGCAAGAACATTTGCTGGACAGTCAAGATGCAGTTCTGCTGAAACTTTTCACCATACCTTTAGCACTATTTTCAATATGATTCGTTTTTCAAACGTTGAATATTGCGATTTGGGAAGAATATGAAAATACAGCTACTTCTTGCTTTGATGGTGAAGGTTGTGCTGTGTTTATTCCTGTTCCAGTTCAGTTGCAGTCGTAAGTCAGAGAGTCTGTACAAAGCAGATGGAGATAGATGGTGAAGCACAGTGCATTGATCTGGTAATGTGAATGTAGCTTAATGCTGAAGAAGAAATTGAAAAAAGAATATTCAGGATTTTTGGGTTTTTTAATGTACATTACTTCAATATTTTTATTTGACTTTTTTCTTATCTAGATAGTGACTTAGATAGAAACTGTGGGCTTGGATTTTCTGTGAAGATGTAGCCCATCAACACCATCTGTCTTTCTATCGTGCACTCCACAGAAGTTTCTTTTAGGCTGCCTGTTAAGGCTTAGGGTGGATACACAAGTTAAAGATAAAACATAATAGAAAATAAACAGTAATGAATAGAATTTCAACAGAAAAAGGTACTTTAAAATATGATACTGTGTCTGTTCTCTTCCATGGACCAGTGAAATAATTTTTATGAGCATTAGATTATGTTCCATGGATGCTCATATTAAATGCTCTTTTTAACCTGGTTAATCTCAGTTCCAAGACAATGGGAATCACATGAAGATAGACTGTAACTCTTTCCTGAAAATGAATTTTAAATAATGTGTTTCTCTTTTTGTAGGTGATAACAGTGTACAGTATCCCTGGCATGGATTCAGACTGGCTGATGGGTGAAAGGGGAAATCAGAAAGGCAAAGTGCCTATTACTTATTTAGAACTGCTAAACTAAATGGTTGGCCTGAATAGAGACTGTCGATTATGGCAACACCATATTTATATACAATTAACGTTATGTAAGCAGGTTTATGTGTCTTCCATGTTATTGTCTTGAGGGACAAATACCAGCCATTAAAAACTGGCTTTTCTGCCAGCATGGTTGCACGGTCAATACTCTATTCAAACTTAATGTGTTTAAAGCTTTTACTTCATGTGCCAAGAACGTTTCCTACAGATTTGTTTCTACTGAAGTTTTCACTAATACAAGCTTCTACTTTTGAGTAATCTAGATTGAAAGCAGGAGGTACTGTTTTCTACTGAAATTTTTCATTAATGGCAAAGCTTTTCTTCACATAAAATAAACTTATTGTGAACTGATGCAGGTGTAATGCATGTTATTTGAATAACCAAAACCAAAGGTGAAACAGAAGCCATATGGTTCTGTTCCCAACACTTGTGGGGCTCAGATGTGCTGAGGCACACATGGCTTCTGCTGAGTGTCTTTTGCATTTAGTCACCTCTGAAAACTTAGGGCGAGTTCCCAGTATGCTGAGATTTTAAGTTGCATCTAGGTGGATTGACACAAAGTAGGAACATAGAGTTCTGACTTGTTTTTAACCTTGCCTTGTATTTTTTTCCTTTAATTGCTTCCCAGAAAAGAGACTAATTCAGTTTGATTAGTAATTATAAAAATTCTTTCAACTGCAAATCAGCCTTTATGTTAAAATAAGCACTGCATTTTGCTAACCAAATATGCACTGTCTCCCTACATTTAAGTAGTTGTGTAGATGAGCATACAGTTGTTCAGATTATAGGTTGTAATGAAATTCTGCATCCCCAATTCTTATGCAAGTTTATTGTCATGTTCTAATTGGATTCAATTAGTGTTAGGCATTTTGCTTTGCAAGAGAATCTCCTTTCAACGCAGGAAGGAAAAAATGTTTTGAATCTAAAAATGGCTTTATGAAAGGTAGTATTATTTGTAAATAAAATAACATTTTCCTAAACACTGCACCCTTTAGTGTTTAATAAGTAGCAGATTTTTAAGGCTGTAAAAAGATTTTTAAAGTGTATTTAAGGGGAATCTTCCTTTCTTTCTTCTACCTTTAGTTTAGGAAACTCAGTCCATCAAGAAGGAAATTCTTCTCCTTGCAGATAATGCAACATTACCAGTAGTCCACTTTAGCTCTCAGGGAGCACTGGTACCAATGCTTAGCAAACTGCTTCTGATCAGCAATTTTATTTGCAATGACATTTCCTTAACAAATTTTTAACATTGTCATTGCAAACTTGTAGGGATGAAACATTCAGCAATAGAAATTTCTTCAGTGGGATGGATAAAACTATATTAATTTAGGTGTTATGGCTATTTAATTAAAAAGTGATGATTTTGATTTTGAATTTTACTTCCAATATTACTATTTTTTTCATTTTTAGAGTGCAGGAGTGACATTAGAGCATTGGTTTCTCTCTTGGGTTAACTACTGAGGAAATCCTAAATTTATTCTGTCTATTAAATGCAAATATTAGAGAGAACAATAATGATAGTTAGTGATGAAGTAGAAATAACCATGAATCATTCATGATGCATTAAATAAAATTAATAGGAAGATAAAACCCTACAGTTTAGAAGTAAAAAGACTGAGCCATTTCACCGCAGTGATGATCTACAGTCCTCTCTAATGTGTACTGCAATCAAATGTGTTTAAATTCAAATCAATATTGTTCATTTGACTTAATTTTTAGAATATTCAAGATAATTTAAAAAAAAATTACTCTGCTATACTGGACTATTTACTTTGTATTAAAGTGCAATCAAATGTTACAGGGCAGCATGTTAAATGATGATGGAGATTTAGTGAAATCTGAGTAGTACACCTATGTGGAGGCAACATTTAGCAGCAGTCAAAATTTTTATGTGTCAACAGCTTAAGCTCTGTGTGAGAGAAATTGAAGTTAACCCTCTGTCTAAAAAAGTTGAAAATCCATATTTTCAGTTCACCCTGTTTTTGTTTCATTTTAGCCCAAAAATAATTTAAGTATAGAAACTTGTTAATGTTTTCTTAAACTCACCTATTGTGAGATTCCCTGTTGTACCCCTGAAAAGGGGAGCTGGTAGAACAGTGCTTGTTTGGACTTGTATTGCACTGAATAAAACTTTACTGCATGTAGCCCCAAAACTCCATCTTTGCATATCACTTTGTTGGCAAGTTTCAGGCAGAAATTAACTGGAAGTTTGTTGTTTTGTTTGCTGACTCGATATGCAACAAATAAGAAAGCAACTGATTTTGGCTTTGGGTTTCTTATTTTTTTGGTTAATTCCCTATTTTCTTAGAACAAGCTTTATTGGTTGGAGGAAAGGAGAAAAGGTAAACCAGACCAGAAAAATCCTACGTGAAAGTTGTAGACATTTATGAAATCAGATTTCAAACACAAAAAAATACATAGAATATGCATTACCTTACATTTAATAACTGGTTTGGCAAGCCAAGTGCATTCAGAATTGATACCGAAGAATATGTGCAAGCAGGGCATAAGTAATTCCATGGCAGTTCAATATATGCATTTTTTTCCTGTATTCACTGGCATATTCATATATGCATTTTTTTCCTGTATTCACTGTATTCCTGTATTCACATTCCAGTTAATGCTAAAATTTGAACAATTTAAGTAGAATAGTCGTCACATTTATATTCTGTAACAAACCTGAGTGAGTCTTCATCACAGCTTACCAGTTTTTATGGCAGATGCATAATATACATCATTAATGCCAGTAAATTAATACTTTCAGAAAACTACATACTAGTGTTATAACTGCCATAACTGCTGGTTTCGATGCTTTCTTAGCCAGAGCAAGCTTGAAAATTAACTCTTACTGATTCTGAACACAAATTCTGATTTAGACCTCTTGCAAACCCTGAGATTTTAATAATTTTTGTTACTTCTGTTTCTTTCTAGAGTAGTAGTATATCTTGGGAGCAAAATTCTCTACCATACGGAAATTTTGGCCACAGGTAAACCCATCAGTATGTGGTGTCTAATTGAGACAAATGTGTGTGGGAAGGTGGAAAGAAATATCTGTGGAGTGTGACTGTGCAAAGATACTGAACTTTGCATAGAGCTCTGTCCAAACTAATTAGTCTTCTGAAATGGAAGCATGATTAACCCACGAACAGCAGTGTGTTAGTACAGTTCTCATGCTGCTGGGATTGGAGCTGGCATCCCTGGATCTCATACACAGTGCAGGAATTACTGTGCTGCCACAGTGTCACCAGTGCAGGTACCATAAGGTTATGGAAGTTGTAGGAAGGGATAGAGTTAAGCCCTAATTTTCTAGTTGTGAGGATATCCCATACCTTCAAGGAACACTTCAGGGAGAGGGTCTTTCTTGTTACAATGCAGATGCTCTAGCAGTAGACTAAAGCAAGCGTATGAAGATTGAAAAACAGGAAGTTTAATAGCTGTAGGTGCTCTGCTAAAATGAGCTCGAGAGAATTGCTTACAAGCTGTTTGGGCAATGACCATCTAGTCTATGTCCAACAAAAGCTACCAAAAGATGGTTCTGATGTTTTTGGAAGAGAAGCAAAGTGGGAAATGCCCAAATGTGAAATCTAAAGATATTTTGACAAAACCGTGCAAATAATTGGAGTTGGTGTATATGCTTTGTATGGGGCTTAGAGTATGTAACCAATGAAAAAGCATAGATGTATTCTGGAACAAAACATTGACAGAGTAAATGGTAAAAGTGATCTAGATTAAATTTTTACATCTGGTAGTTGTAGCTTGATTTTTTTCTTTTCATGCAGGTAGCTGTACAATTGAGCCCTAGATTTGGCCAAAAAAGGCATCTTCATAATTGCATTTTGCTGTATTGTTCTCAGTAGAAGAAACATATATGACAGTTTCGCTTCTAAATCTGGTCCAGGGAAAAAGGTAACATTAAAACTGTTTTGGTTCTGATATCAATAGCACATTTAGAGTTTAATCTAGAAATTAAGTGTAAATCGTTAGATTAAATAAAAATCAATTAATTTGATTATCACCACTGAATAATGGCCTCTTGGATCTGAACTCAGTCCTTGAAAAATTGTGCAAGAGTTACCTGAGGTATATTCTAGGAGCCTAGGTGTGATAATATATAGAAAATCAGTTAATTTACCTCTCTAGTGGTTCAAAATAACTAGTAATGCAAAAACTCAGTGAACTACAGGCAACTCGAATGTAACTGTGTGGAATGTGGGGTTTCATGTATTATATGTGGGCTTTTCAGTCTCCTCCTAAAAGAATGCTTTCTACCAAGCAGCTTCATCAAAGTTCAGTCTGGGAGTTTGACAAATGGTTTTTGCTCATCCTTAATACTTGTACCAGTGCATACATAGAGCCACTTTAAAGATCAATTATCATTTTAATACTCCATGACAATGCTTTTTGCTATTGTCTCAATCAGTTATGCCACAAAATAAACATATGAAGTAGAACATACATAGCTGCTTTTGTCAGAAAATGATAGTGTTTATTGCTTGGTTTTTGTAACAAGTTTCTGCTGTCAGCAGTCTCTCTGTCTGGCTTTTTGACTTGACAACACCACAAAGTCATAATTGTTCCCTTTCAAGCACAGGCATTTGAGAATTTGTGCTGACTTCAACAAGTACCAGTGCCATTAAATACAAAGCACTATGAAGGTACCCCAGCAGAACCCACGGGAGATATGGGTTGCTTTGTGAGGATTTAGTTTTCTTCAGGAGTCATTGCATTTTCCAGTATTAAGATACCATGCTAAAATTTGAGGTTTAATATGACAAGAACTCTCCTTTGTGTAGAACCTTTATAGCATAATGCCAGTAATCATTGAAAGATACATTTAAGATACATTATATTGAACAGAACTAAATTAGGGACATAATTTTAGATCAGTGGTGGCCAACATCTCAGTTATTAGGAATTAGTCTGACCACACCATCTCATTTGTCTTAAAATAATTCTGATTTTCTTTATATCTGGAAGTACTGAATATAGACTTGCCTTGAATTTATATTTTGTTTGTCTCCCTTTTTTAGCTTATTCCCAAGGCTGACTCTTGCTATGAAACTGGCCATCAAGGCTTTCAGAATACTTCCCCCCAAAAATGAACTCAAGTATTTAGGAGTAAATAAGTAGCTTCAGAAGGCAGGACTTGCTAATTCCTAGAGTCCAGTATTGAAAGAAAGCCTGAGTACAATCTGTTGGAGACTTTTTACAGAGGGCACAGAGACAGTCAGAGATATGGGACTGATACATTCTTTCCTGTGTTGTGTACAAAATTCTCCATGGTACAGGAGTCTTCTCTATGTATACAGGTCTGTAGGTCAAACATGGAGGAAGAACTCATTTCAGGCTTAGTTTGCTGTAAATTAAAGGGCTCCTGTCAGCTTTGGTGAGGGCTGAACAGCCCTGGTAGCTTACTGATAGTCTCTCTTTACATGGCCAGGGATTTATACGTGATGACTTTAAAAAGCAAATTGGGCAGGATTGGCCTCATCTTGTAGTTTGTGGCATGCTTCAAATTTTACAAGAAGCTGACATGGGCTTTCTGATTGTTACAACATACCAAGAATATATTGCAACTCAGAAAACAGAAATGTAAAACCTTGTGCTGGCTGTGTCTTTGCTGTGTAGACACCTTGTCTAGGATTTCAGAACCAAAGGTATTATTCGCTGTAAAAAATTTTGGTATTGGTGTCCACATAATATAATCAGTATTGATTGGAACAGCTGAACTGTGCCTCATCCTACCTTAAAAGCTAGGGGGGCTTAAAAAATGATACTCTGAAATGGATCTTTGATCTGGGCTTTAGCCAGGTACTGCAGTTGTGAAGTTGTAGGAGAACAGCAATAGGCTACTTCTTCCTGCTTGCATTTTAGAAGGCCTAAGAATTCACCATTTCAGTGTTGTAGATAGAAGGGCACTTGTGACAATCCACAAATATGAAAGGCTTATGAAGCAAATGTTCTTTATTCAAAAACCATCATATTACTTCTCTGACTCAAGTTTCTGGCAGGAGTCCCGTAAGTAATCTTTATGCTTCCACCTAGAATGAGCAGGCATAAATATTCCCATATGTATTCAGTGTAAAATATTTGAGCATAGATTTTCAGTTCCCCAAAAATGTAGACTGAAATTGTCAATGGAAGGTGGTGAATCTGTGTGAAATTCTGCAGTGCAACATGCTACCTTTTAATCCCTCTTTCAGAATTTGTGGTTTCTCTACCTTACCATGCAACTCCACATGAGACTTAGAGCAAAAGGATTTAGTGTTCAAATGCCTTATCAGTAGTTGTGTTTGGGCTTTCCCTGTCCCAGTTCAAAGGTGGTCTTTCAGAGGGTCAGGTAGTCATCTGGTCTGAAATGAATACTTCTGGGAAAGGGAATAGGGCTATGAAGCCCCATGAGCCATAAATAAAGTTCTGGAATCCTGTGTAACAAGAACTCCTGTGAAAGTCTGTACCCTTTAAGAGATGATGGGAAATTAGTCACTGCCTCTCTGGCACTATGGCCGCAAGTCCTGTCTAAACAAGGACTGCAGAATTAGGCTGCCTTATTTTCCATGGACTGTCAAAGGTATGTATTTACTTAGGCTCATAGTACTGAGTCCTGTGAGGGTGGTGTTGAATCCCTCTATCTCAGACTCCTTGAAACTGTTTTAGTTTTCTTCTTCCGTTTCATTCACCTTAAGAATTTATGAACTGATGAAAATCCTTGCTAAACTCAGCCTGCAGCCCAATCCTGATTAATTTTCTTTAAGCAGAATTTCTGGCTGCGTTTGTTCTGATATAATGGGCTGTAACCAATTAATCACACAGCTCTTAATGGAAGTACAAGGCAGCACACTGCAAGCTTGTTAGTTTGGCTATGCAAATTTGTGTTTGGTGAGGATGCAAAGAACATCAGTCAAGCTGACAGACAGCCTCAGTTGTCTTCTGTGCCTCTGCTCTTACCATTGAGCCGTGACATGGAGCATTCAGGGTGGCATCTGGGGTGAGAAACCCCTCCAAGCTGGGTAACTTGATGAATTCTGTACCTTAGCTGAGGGAATGGCAAGAAAATGCAACATGAAGGCAAACACTGAACTACTACAGTATGAATGTTATGCCTTTTTAAAATATTTTCCTGCCAGAAGTGAAAGACAGGAAATACATTAGCATGGGGAGCTTACATGCAATTAATAATCTAAACTTTGTCAGCACAGAATTGTTGTATAAATTTTTAAATACATGAAATAGATGTTTGACATGAGCAATTAAGGAAAGCTATTTGGAATTGCAAAATTAATTAAAGCTTTAAAATGTCTTTACAGAGTTATAGACAGAAGCAAAAGTACTGGAAATGAAGTAATGAAGGAGGAAATTGTTCATATAGAGAAACATTTGAAACAAGAAATATTCCAGTTTTAATTCTGAATTAAATTGCTTTTAATTTTAGATGCTCAGCAGTGATATTTGTATACATTGGGAGTCTCACAAAACCAAGGAGGTTTTGTATGTTAGAAGTGTTGAAAATGTTCAAATCCCCTTTTTAGAGATACTGGGGAGTTATGTTTTATCTATTTTTGGAAAAGGGAAGGGCACATGTCACTGAGGCTTAATTTCATGTTTCCCCACATCAACCTTTATATGCCTTCCAATGGGAAAAGCATTGGTTTTTTCTCCATTGAGAGTATTGAGCAATTAGGAGAATTTCTAGGTCTGTAATCCTTTTCCTTGTCCAGGGAAATTGTTCATTATTTTCAGTTTAATGCCTCCATATTGCTGATCATAAAGTTCCCTCACAAAGGTGAGTGTCTCTGTTTACCTGGGAGAATGTGCAGCACAGAAATGGGGGATGATTCATCCACATCATCTTAGTGATCTGGTGATTGAGGCGGTTTTCCTGATGGCATGTGCCTTAATCATATCCTCCTGTAAAGGCTGGCTCAGACATCACTTCTCAAAGGCTCTGCTCACATTTTATATTAATAGCAAGAAGAAAAAATTACTTTAGATAGAATTCTTTCTCACTTGTTGGAATGAAAAGAGACCCTAATATTACTTTATAATTTTCCCAAACTTTCATTTTGCTCTATTGTTTTGTTTAGCACCAGTTGTGCGAAGGTCTGGCAGCCACTCAAGGGAATACAGAAATAGACAGAGTCCAACCTGCATCAGGTCAGACATATTTTTGCCCTGTCCTAATAGAATCACTGCTGGTGTTAACTTAATAAGGATTTTCTTTTCTTTGTTAATTCAAAGCTTTCTAGCTTTTTTTAGCTATTTAGATTTTAATATTAAGATTTTTTTAGATCTTTAGATTTTAATATTAAGATACTTAGGGTGGCAAGAGTATTTCACTCCAAAGCAGCATACAGTGACTGTAGTGCATCAGGTGAAGCTACCATGGCTACCCTAAGGCTTTTGCAAGTCACCCTTGGCTGACCTCAGACCAGTCCTGCCTCCAGAGCTGCTGCACTGCTCACGACCACAGCTTGAAGTTTCCCTGCCCCACGTGTGCCACAGGAGACCTTCTCTTAGAGGAGCAGATTCTTCTTTCCTCCAGCTTCCTAGACAGGCTCAAATATTCATGAGCAAGAAGGTAAGAGGTTGTAGGGCTATGGGTGGTGGGAAATTACTGATTAGAAAACCCAGATCCCCTGCTGTCAGAGTGCAGCAGAAGCCCTGTGGTTCCAGTTGCAATCCCAACTGGGGCCATTAGGTAGCATGTGTCCACTAATATGCTGAGACGTTTGGAGAAATCACTGGTAACAAGGGAAGGACCTAAAGCTTTTCAATGATTATGTAAATCCTGCAAAAAAAGTGTAGATCACACGTATTTTTTTCTCTCATTTTCTTAATTATATGATTTAAAGACATGCCTAAGGATAAATAGTGTTCAGCTAAATTTGGCATAAACAAGGAGACTGTTTAGAGATGAGGGAAGGCTTTGTGTGCGAGTTCTTAGATAACTCTGATAGGCTGGATTGGAAACTTACTGTCCTTAAAGCATTGTACAGTTGGCTGGAGAGCTATTTAAGATTTGGTGCCAAATGACTTTTGAGCAGGTGTGCAGAAAGCTTCATTTAACTCTCACAGTGACTTTGATTGCTGTGTATGAGACTTGCCTAGACAGCAGCTCTCCCTAGACCGCACACACTCCCTAGACTGCCAGACACTTTCTGGCCCAACAGCCCCTTTTCTAGCCCTGTTGCTTCTCTGGAGCAGTGGCATTAATGTCTGTACTCCACTGAACTGCTCTCAGCTTATGCAAAATCCTGTACATTTTGAAGCTAACCTTTATTTGCGCTAGTTTAAAAGAACACTGATATCTCTTCTTTGCAGTTGCAAGGGACAGCATTACCAGTCTTGAGTCTAGCAGACCTTTTTAAATGTGTCTTTGTGAGTGGGATAGTTGTACCTCCAGATTGTGTGTTTGTAAGATGGAATTAAATGCTAGCTGCCTTGCAGCAGTAACCATCTGGAGAAAAAATGAGTGGAGAACAGTGTTATTTTAGCCACTCTCACCCTTCTGCCAAGTGCTGAGTCTGTCTCAATGGTGATTACTGTAGTTATTTGTCATCCAACCAATCCTGCAGCAAATATCAGTAACAAATATGCTAATTATACTTTTAAATCCTCACAGTAGGGTCCTGAACAATCCTATCCTGTCCTGTCCTACCCTATCCTTCCTTAAATGTACATCTGAAGGGATCAGGGAAGATTCTTTGTCAAATGTCTGGGCTCAGGGAAGGGAGTCTTCGACTGTGGAGTTGGGAGTTTGCCTGCATTAGTGTTTTGTGTGCTTTTGATGTGAACCTCACAGTTGTCCTTGCTTAGTGTGCATTGGTTTGTGTCATTATGTTCTTAGTAGGCGGTCCAGATTCCTTTAGTGGGAGATGTTTTCTAGGAAAACACCTGGAATGTGCTATCCTCTAATGTTGGATTTTCAGCACCAGCTCTTTTGCTCTGTACATCTCTCCCTCTGTGCCATACTTGTGTAGGCTGGAGGTCAGAGACACCAAAGCAATGAAAACTCTTCAGAAATTCTCACAGCATTCTGAGCTTACCTGAAGGTTTTTACCTGAGTTATTAAGTCATTCTTCTAATGATGCTGCTTTAAGAAAAATCACTTCCACTTGTCTCACAAGCCTTGGCTTTCTGCACATAGGCAAAGAGCATCCCTTCTCCTCAAAGAATATTATCACAAGTAATGCACTAGAAACCCACTTAAAATGCCAGCGTCTTCACACTGTGCTCCCATGCTACATGGAGGCTTATCCATTGGGGTGGCACTTCCACGTGTGCCTGAGCAAGAGGAGGTTGGTAATAGGGAACTTGTCATTCACTTGTCACTGACACTTCACTGCAGGGCCTTTCTACATGAAGAATCTCTCTGCTAATGACAGCAATTCTTACCTGGGTGATGAATTTCAGGTCACATGAAAACACTTTACTCTGCCACAGAAGTTCATCCCGAGTTTTTCAGGGTCTGTTTCAATGCAGTTGATAGACCAACACTGCCATCACAATAACCCATGGAAGATGTCCATAATGGTGCTGCTGTGGGGCAGACATGGTATCTGTCACACACGTGTGATCTTCATGGTTCACATGACTCTTCTCTAGTCCACGTTTCAACTTAGTGCTCAACATGGGGTGAATTGATGAAGTGATGCTGTCCCTCTGATTTTGTAACCAAAGATGCAATATAAAACTGGGGTAAAATTTCTCACTGCATACAGATTTACGGTGTGTAAATGGTAGTCCTTGTTGAATTCCTTACATTTTAAATGAATAATTATGTTAAAAAGGGAGATGTCACAGTTGAGACAGCCATGATAGACAGAGTAATACCGTACCACTTCAAAAGGCTGCAAGCATCTGCCCTTCTTGTTCTTTATCCCAACCTTTTATAGCCCTCATGTTGATGCATTGCACCTGTGTGCCCTCTACTCCCTTTGGTGGTAGAGGGCTCATTGCTGTCAATGCTGCTCACCTGCTCCTCACAGCTGTACCCACTGGGGATGAGGCTTGGCCACAGACCCACTCCCAATTATCACAAACTGTACCTACATGGAGATATGACTATGTGTATCTTAACTTAAAACCAAACCCACTCAGGCTCAGAGAACCTGTGAGAGCAGAGCCCTGGCACTGCCTGTGTGAGACAAGCAGCAGCTGGCAGCCCATGTTCTGCTGAGAGCAGAGTTGGTCCCTGTCACCATGTTCCCATCCTGAGCCAGGACATGGCTGGGGCACAGTCCCAGAAAAGGTGAGTAATGGGGTAACAAATGCTCTTAGTATTACCAAATTCTGTGACCTTCCAGTGCTTGTACCTGCATGAATGGTGAACAGCAGCATTGCTCATGCTAGGCCCAGGGCTGTTTCACTTACACAAAAATAATTTATGGCAATCCCTAGCTATTACAGTGATAAATAGCAATCAAATAGTTTATGCTGAAGAATCTGTCAGCAAACTAGGAAAAGGGTGAGCCAGGGAGGCTACACCTGGATAGCACTGGACCTGTGCACAGGTATGAACATAGGACAAGGAATCTCAACTCATTTTATTCAAAAGACATAAAGTAAGAAAAGCCTTTTACCCTTCCTGACATGATTGTGTCTCTCAGGTCCCCTTAGGAAAACACTTCAGAGCAATCCCGACACTGGTGCCCACCCTGTGCTGCAGTGGAGACTGGTCCCTCTGCAGTGGTCAGTGCT
Source organism: Fringilla coelebs (assembly GCF_963513975.1). NCBI lineage: Eukaryota > Metazoa > Chordata > Aves > Passeriformes > Fringillidae > Fringilla > Fringilla coelebs. The sequence continues at coordinate 14,854,391 of NC_140067.1, forward strand.
GAGGCAGGAGCAGGGGCAGCCAGGGCTCTGGGCAGCAGGGCAGGGAGAACAGCTGTGCTCTCCCTTCACACCTACACACAGCTTCTCGGGTGGGTGTCATGTCCTCCAGTTTGTTTGACAGCAGTAAGTGCATTGCCTGATGGCAGGATCTGCCTTTTGTTCCAGTGATGCAGAAATGATTGTAAGGCTTATTTCTTGGCCTGGCCAATCTGTTTTGAGGCCTGGTGACAGCTGCCATGCTTTTCTTCAGGAAACCTGAATCTTTGCCACCAGGATTAGGACGTAAAAGCTCTGTTTTGGTTTAGTTTCTCTGCATTTGCTGTTCTGGTGGGCTGTTGCCTCTGGTGGGACAGGTACAGGGAACCAGTACCAGCTCCAGAGGGAGACGCTGCTCTGGGGTCAGAGGTCCAGGCTGAGCTGAGGGGTCATGGGGAGACTGTCCCATGGCCAGTGACACACCTCTGACTCTATGCAACCAGGAAAATCAGGTTGTGGATCTTTTTTGTCACAGTTCCTTCAGCAACCTTTTGGAAAGGTTGAAGGTGGCACTTGGCCAGTGCCCTTGGGTCTTGCTGCATGTGATGCCCCTTCACAGGGAGGCCAAGTGTCCTGTGTGGGGAAAGCCTGGCCAGGCTCCCAGGGAGGCGTGTGGCACCGGGGGCCCTGGAGTTCAGAAATGACAGGTCATAAAACTTGATACAGTGTGACTGATACAGATAATTGAATAAAGCATTAGCAAGACTCCACTCTGGAGAGACAGCTGCTTCAGCTGGGGCACTCTTGTCTGAGCTTGGTTGTGGGTGTTTCCTTACTGCTGAGAGTGGAGGGAAGCTGTGATCGTCATCCTATTACAGCTCTGCTGTCAGACCCAGGGGAGGGGAAAAAAAAACAACCCGGCATTATTAGAAATCACAATATGACTGGAAACTCCACAGGTTGGAGCTTACCTGCACTGAGAACAGAGGCTCTGAGGCGTTTCACCATGATCCAGCCTGTTTCTTGAAGATGTGTCTGTCATCAATACCTTTCCTTATCAAAGATTGGTGCTTTACAAAGAACTGGGTCAGGTGGCCTAAAACCTAGAGTAACACTGAGAAACCAGGTCATTGAATGCAGGGGGAAAAAGCAGAGCAAAAATATTATCTACTGATCCTGCTCTCTGCTTATCCTCCTGCACCAAACATCTCTGTTTGCCCATGGAATTTCCTAGTCAGGAACAGTAGCCAAGAGATAGGTTTGACAGATATCCTGTCTTGAAATGACATACATTCTGCAGCAGAAAAAAGCAGAAATTTTACTGCTTTTTTAATGCTCATATTTAAGATGAAGAATGCTTTAGTCTGTCCTACAAGTCTCACTTCAATTTTTAAGGGAAGAGACAGAAAGATGCCTAACTAACGTAGTTAAATTCAACCTCAAAAGATCATTGTCAAGAGGACAACCCAGAGTATCTTTCCTGATTCTCCTCCCATCCCACTGTGGAAAGGGAGCGGGAGGCCATGTGGTACTTCAGCTGCCAACTGGGCTTAGACCGTGACAGCTTGACAACACAGCCACGGAGCAGACAAAATGGACTGTGACTCAAAAGCAGTGCTGGCTTGATGCAAGAGTAAATAATGGTAACTCTTGATCACAGTTGCCTTAGTAGTGGGAAGTGTTGAGAGAATTCTTCCATGTGCCAGGATTTAGACACTTTAACTTGCATACTGGTGGACACAAGTCAGGCTTTCACTCTGCAAGGGGCAACTGAAACATGTTGTTAGATACCTTATTTCTTTGACAGCAACAAAGCTGATGGGCATTCCTGAAGATGAAAGCAGCCTATTTCAGAACATAACAGATAATCGGGTACTCTTTGAGACAGTCTATGTTCACTTGGTCCTATGGTTCCAGTTTAAATCAATAAATACTAGAATACTCTGATCATGTCTGTAGTCTGTCTCCTGTCTGAGCTCACTAGTGAGTAATTTCATAATGCACTGCCTTCTATCCATCCTTCATGACCAATGATAGGAATAAATTACTGATTATATTCTCCACTACCTTCTGCTTAGACTTTTTATAACAGTGCATTTAGGAATGAAGCTGGTGTTCTGAACCACAGTGTTCAGTAACATATCAGCAGGCTGGCTGTTCTGTCTCCTTGGCTATCTTCTCCCTTGGGTTCTTCCTCTTAAGACATCACAGCAATTTTTTTCAAAGTAATTGTGTTGAGCATTAACAGTAAACAACTTAAGGAAAATCACACAAGTTCAGGAAGTTATCTTTAGCTGTTTTGTACAGAAATACTCTGGTGTTTTAGCATTTCATGGACCCTTCTCAGGCACAGTTGACAAATTTCCAAGTCCATTTACTTTAAGCGACCAAAGCATCCCTAGCAAAGAAAACTTAATGCTTTGCCTGACCTTCCTTACACTATCCAAGAACTGGCAAATGCCGCTGTTCCTTGCAAGGCACTCTTGAAAACCATCTTGTTAGATTTGAGCCTGCTTGCCTTTATGCATAGAATGTGGAAAAATTCTACTGCAGCTCTTACAATCCAGCATCCATGTTAATGTGAAGTAGAATGACACCTAAAACATTTTTTTGTTTTTTCTTTTTTTTTTAACATGAGGTGTGGTGTCTAATCTCCCTGGCTGAACACCAGAAAATATATTCTGCTTCTGAAAGCTCAAGTTCAAAACCAGAGATGTTCTTAATAGGGGCTCAGGTTTCTGAACAGATTTTTTGTGTGCTTTTCATTAAGTTGGCTGTTCTTGTTCTATCTGTCGGCTGAAATAATAAAACAAGTACAGATTGGAATACTTGCTTTCTTTCCATGACTTTAATGTCTGCTGGAAGGTTTCCCTTAGCTCTGAAACAGGTTTTTGCTTGCTACAATCACGTTATTCAGGTTCACATTACCGGAATCTATGACTAAGCAAGTACCCAGGAAACCCTTCCAAGCGGTTTGTACACTATGCTTCAAGTTCCTCTATATATCATATATATGTGTAAAATGGAGTGTACAACACACTTTTTTTCTTAAAAGCAGAGATATTCTCTCCTGCAAAAAGATCGCTTTTTTTTCTTTCTTAAAAGATAGGAGTAGTAGATGGACAGTTCATGTTCCAAATCAGTCATGCATGCTTGCTGCTATTATTTGTCCTTTCATTAACTCTGAAGATTTGGCACAACAAGAGCATTATATAAGATTAAATAATTCTTACATAAGTCTGAGTGAATGCCTTTCATGAAGTACTGGGTACTTATCATGGCTATAAGTAAAAATGAATCACTTCCTTTTTAAACTGGAGCTTTCAACCTTGTATTCTGTGTGGTTAATTGCCACAAACCAAAATAACCTTTTGAGCTCTATGAATTTTCACAGCTGCAGACTGGAGGAAAAAACCTCTCACCAATAAATAGAAACTTAAGAATTTCCAAAAGAAATTATTCCCCACTCTAATTGCCTCTTTTAGCACAAAGCCCAGCTCATTTATGCCAGAATGTTAAATGTTCCTAACAGGTCCATAGAGCCAAGAACCTGAGTATCATCTAAAGGACAGAATGAGAAAGAATAAAGGCAGGACAGTATGAATTCCACACTTTAGAGCAGCACAGAGCACAACCAACAGGTCAGGAAGTTTAGGTAATTGGCTTTTGCTAAAAGCTGCAGACTGAGTAGGATCAGGGCTCAGCAGCCCAGTAAAAGAATTAGGGAGAACTCTGAACATGCCCCTGTGTATAGGGAATTACAGGAATGTACCTTGTGCATGCTTTTAAACTATGGGAATATGGATCCAAGGCCAGATTAATATGTGGAACAGGAATCAGCAAATCAGGAACCTAGGAGGAAACTGGGAGAAAGGCTTATTTCCAGTGTCTTTAATAGAAATACCTGAGAACCAGTACTGGAAAAAGTCAGAAATTGCAGAAACAGCACTGGGACTCCAAGTTGTAAAACATGGTTACGCTGGAGGAAAGATTATTTGGCCTGTCATCATTCTCCAGTCTAGGAAGGTCATCTCCTGGTACAAGAATGAGTTCCTCACTTCTCTGAAAGACAAGTAAGAGCAGCCATGAAGGATCTGGTGTAGGAAGACAAAATCTGTGTAGTGAAGTACTGGGTTGGCAGTAGGAAGACATGGAAATAAAAGGGAGGCTGAAGGTCAGAAAACCACTGGCTGTCATGTTAAGGAGGAAGCGGAAAGAAATGAGGAAAGCAAAGAGAAGTATTTGATAGATATCAAATGAAGCAAACAATCTCATTGAGGAATGGTAAAGAGTACCTAAAGCTGGAGAGAAGAACAAGGTTAAAAATATTCTGCTAAAACAATGTGGTAAGTCATCAATACAGAAACTGTTGGCAAACACAGGAATGGCAAGTAAAAGGCCAGTGGATGGCAGTATATTTTTACTACCAGGTTACAGGGTTGTCATGCCACATGTTTTGTTGTAGCTCATCTGCTGACTAACACATCATGTGTCCCAAGAACAAATCCATGTTTGACTCTGGTAAGTCATCACAAGCTGCAAAGATTTGTGCTTCTTATGTACAGATCATGTTTCTCCAAGACAGTGGTGACCACTATAGTAGCTGTCTCACACTGACTCACCTGGAAGATCAGGAGCATATTCACAAGAATAGGAGTCAGCTGCACACAATCTCTATGACTTTATAAGAATATTTTGGGAATAAAAACTCCAAATGCTATGCCTGAAGAATAACCTTAGGGCATTACTTCTGATAATTCAGTATGGTCTCAGTCCCAGGTTTATTGTTCTGCTATGAATCTGATGATTTCTTCTCAAAAGCTGGGAATAAAGTCTGTAAATTATTGAGAAATTTTTTGAGATATAAAATTATATGTGAAGACAAAAACTGTGTACCACTTCAGGTCATAGCATAACACCCATCCAACCCAAATCTGATGAGCATGAAGTAATTACAGCAAACACTTATTTGCTAATTAGACTTTAAAAAAAAAATCCACATTATTCTTGGTTACCATATTTATTGACTGTAAGTGGAAAAAACCCAACAAGTCTTAATGGTCTTAATGGATTACCATACATACAGTCTATATTCCCTGTTCTCATAAATTTCAACTGAGAAAGAAAAATACACATTTTAAAGGAACAGTTTCTAAATTAATTTCATAAACAAACTTCCAATAAACTTCTGAAAGTTGGAAGGAAAGCTTTTTCAAGAGTTATAGCTCATGTTTTCTGAAGCAAAACACTTGATGTAAAGCACACCTGACATCTGACTGCATACACCTCAGAGGTTTTCTATGTAGTCTTCACTAAAGTGTACTTAATAAATGTTTCACAGTATCAGAGCATGAGTTCCTCCATCAGCTTTCAAACCTGTGAATTAGGTACTCACTGTAAACAAGGCTTCTATAAAAGGACAGTTCAAATACAAAAAAAGAAGGGGCATTAGTAGCCAAGTTTCTTTGGGAGATAGATTGCATTTGGTTCTAACTTCCTTAAGAGCAGCAGACAAAAAGCATGGTAATCATTTCTATTATTTGAAGCTCTTCAGTTTTAAGAGCATTTGTAAAAACAGACCTGATTATAACAAACTGAGATTTGCATAATTAACTTTGAAACAAAGCATTCTTAGTGATAAATGCATTAAGAATCAAAATAATAATGTTAAGACAAGCTATTGTTTGTCAACTTGTCAGATATGTGTGCTGAAGCTTCCCTTCTAATTACAAGATATAGTACAGCACAACAGATATTTTAAAACTAATACAGATGCTGGAATGTTTCTTCAATTGTAGTGCACTTCATCTGAGAAGATTACCATGACAAAATATGAAGAGGAAAGAGGACAGAAAGCAATGATTTATAGACGTTCTAATTTTTCACTTAGAAATTCTTCCACACTGTCTGTATTCCACTTGAGGATGCTCAGTTCTTCTGCAATGTTCCCACTGTCGTCCAGCAGCTTTAGTACAGGGTCAGAACCACGCACATACTGGGGGCAAAGAAGAAGATCTGTTACCTTGGTTGGCAAATGCATTCTCCATACTAACACTGCCCCTGCTCTCACGTGATTTAAATCAGTTCAGGCTTCTGACTTGCATTTAATGTCAGAAAGTGGAGGAACAAGTCAGATGAAGGGGGATGGAGGTGGGTGTCAGAAACTTCTCCTTGTTCTCCTTGGTGTACCACAGCAGTCAATGCCTGTGCAGAGGGGCACGACCATTGGCCTGGCTTTGAAGGAGGGTATTTACTCCAACTGTTTTAAGTTACCAAAGCTGGATTTTTGATGATGAATGATTTTTCTTATATGATCAACAGCCTTTTTTGCATTTTAGAAATTCTGAGTCACTTTAATAGGTCAAAGTTCTACTATCAATTTCTAATGTAATCACATTCTTTCTTGCTGTGTTGTATCTGTCCCTGTTCTGCTTTGCTGGTAACATAATTCTTCAGCGCTTCTCAAACTCACTAAATTCCAAATAAGGTAATACAAATAAATGCTTTTAACAGTATCAGAAAGATCTGACCATTTAAATTTATGGAAAGATTTCCCCACTTTGCTCAGCTGAGCTAACCTAGTTGGTTTTACTTAATGAAGCTAGTGGCACCTCTATAGAGTTTTCCAAAAGTCCTCTTAAATAAACAGATTCATTTGCACATTTTTTTCTGGTAATACTTGATACCAGTTGTAGTCTAGACTGCTTTGATGTTCAGTAAATCTACAAAGTTAAAAAAAAAAAGAAACAGACATACAGAAGGAGAGAAAGCTTTTGAAAGAAACTGGAGGACACGGAGACATGAATGCGTGAGACAGAGGAAATCTGTTTTACATAGAATCTGCTGCTGAGAGGACAAATCACTTATTGCAGCCATGCATAGCTATGAAGTGATTCCAGATGGTGCCATTTGGGCAATGGAGATGGCAGGCACAAGATGCGAGAATCAAGATGTGTATCTTTGAAATACACTTGAAGTTCACACAGGATTTTAAGAGGAAGGTGAAGTCTTAGATTAGATCTTGAAACCAAAGAATTGTTGGAGCTTAAGGCAGTGCAGCTTATGCAATTTTGTATATATGTAAGTCATACGAAACACCGTTCAGTATATGCAATTTTATAAAGCTGCATTTTATAAAGCTGGAGGTCTGAAGTATATAGAGAAAAATCAGCACTGTAGAACACAGCAAGGGAATTCTAAGGCGAGAATTAAAATCCAAGAATCACTGAATGTATGGAAATGGCAGCTCCTTAAGAAAACTAGGGGAGAACAAAACAAGAGAAACTATGACAGCTTGAGTAAATCCAAGATATCTATTAAGTAAGAACAGAATATAAACATTCCTCAGTTTCTTTTCCAATCTACTATAATAATAATTTTTTCTTGGATTAAAACTAACCAAACAACAGTAAAATAAACCAGAACCTCACCACCAACAAAGAATTAGTACCAAACAGTTACTGAGCAGTAAACAAATCAACATTACTATTAACATTACTACAGGAATTTGTAAAGATTCACACTGGCAATGCAAATATATGTCCTGTACTAAAGGATTACTTGATCAGCAAATAGGGAGCAATCCACAGGACTGTCTCCACCAAACATTGTTGTTCTTAACATCGCAAATCAAAAAGTTAGGCTACTACTTACCTTGATCTGCAGCCCCCTGAAGAGTTTTGGCTTATCACTCCTGACGAAAGCTACAGGTTTGAGAAAAGAAAGAAAATCAAATTCTTCTCTACTTGCATAAAGTAGATTTATGTCAAATTAGTATTCCCCAAGTTTATTTTTTTAATTATGCTTTAAAAGATATTTTAATGTTAAAATCCTAGTACCTTCACAAAATTAATAATACTAAACTTATTATTCCAAAGGAACACCTATTTTTGCTAGTAATCCAAACGGGAATTCTGTCTGCTTGGATTTTCCTTGAACACTAGTGCAACTGTGTAAGGCAGTTTATCTGCAGGCACAACTGACAGCCTTCAGCAGACTGGCCCATATGCTGCTGCTACGCAAACGTGAGGAAAAGCACTGGAGCGATCAGAATCTGGCTGAGGATCAGCCTTGGGAGGGAGGCTGAATGTGACACCATCTCATCAGCACACACCCCACACTGCAGCTCTGCGGGGGCCAGAGCACGCAGGAAGCTGTGGGGAGATGTGTTATTCTGGTGAACAAGACAGTCAATCTTGTCTTGCAGAGATCTCTGAGATTATGTGTTGAAAACCAGCAAGAAAACAAAGCTAGAAAACAGGAAGAGAAGCTCCTATTTCCTCTTCTCTTGCCACTCCTGAAGGCAGTGCGTGTCAAGGCTCTATGGGCTGTCAGGCAGCTGCATGGAGGGAAGGCAGGTCTGAGGTGGGCTGCTGCTGCACCACTCCTCACCTGCAGCACCTGTCAGCAGGTATTAACAGCAGCACAGGCCCTGCAGCCCTACAGCACAGCCCAGGCCTTGCATTAACCTTTACTCTGTAAAGACAATATGAAGTAATATTGTAGTAATTGAAGTAATATGAAGGACAAAGTGTGAGCATAATCCCCTACTTCCTAGCACTTCACCCTAGTGAATGTCTGAGTTCTAGGAATATTTGAAATTTATTTAGAAAATAACAGTTCTCATTCTTCCTTTTCATATGCTAAAAGCTGAATTTAGTATCTATATTGAGATTAAGTGGATTCAGGATGCTCCTGTAGCATGTCAGTAGCATCTCCCCAAGGATGAACCCTGTCAGTACAGACTGACTCCTACAAGGGTGCCAGCTGCATGTTAAAGCTGCTTTTTCAAGGTTAGACAACAATGAATCTCTCACAAATTGCAGTGCATACAGCTGGTGCATGGAGATGAGTGCAACCTCAGGACTAATGTTTCATACTGCTTGACAAAGTGTAGTGCTTTCCTCAGTAATTGCACAGATATCCCCTGGCATCTTTATACCTATCTTCACATTACTGCAGACAGTTACCTTAACACTTTCTCAGCATGGTTATACAGAGTGGAACTTACTTTCTTCCCTCTTTCACTGAGCTCCCAGTACAGATAAAAATCATATACACTGCTTGCTGCACCAACTACTACACAATATAAACAAGTTAAAAAAATACCAACGGCCCATGGAGCTGCCAGATGTACCAGGCTCCTGAAGAAAATGAGTTGTCTCATTCAAATTGTCTTTATTCCTTCTACAGACTATGCACTGATGTCATTGTAAGCTGTGTATAAACTTCAAACAGCACAAAATAACCAGTACTTGCTCACATACTGCAGTTTGATTCTGATTTAAACTCAAAAATGTATTTTCAACTTCAGTGTTTCCCATGCCCTTATGACATGTTTTCTTGGTTGTCATCAAAAGTAATGTGCAAAAAAGCAGCAAAGACATTTCTTATTGTTTGTTAAGTCCACAGACTGTTGAAGTGTTTCTGGAGGAATTTTTCCACATTTTTCTTCAACTTAAATCTAAAGCTCAAATCAGTCTCTAGAGCTTTATAGGAAAAGAAGGTCGTAAGAAGCAGCCAGTACAGTGGGTGACTAATTGCAAAATGGTAAGAGAGTAGTAAAATGGATAAAGTTTCTGAAGCAAATCTGAACTCTGGAACTTGATTGTAATAAAAAATTGCCTTTGGGAGGAACCTCAGGTTACAGCACTTCAAGCCTGGAACAGGTGTGAGGATTTGTTACTTGAGTGATGAAAGCTTATTTGGACATGAGAGGCTGTTCTCTGGCTGCAGTGTTGGACTGAACAAGCTCACATAATGTAGAAAAAGCATTAGGTGGAAAAAGAAAGTATTCCACAGGCAGCATTACATTCTGCCACATTAAAAGTAGCTATTACACACTTGTATCAATGTCAAATGTCTAGATCTTCTGAAAGCTGAAGCACTACAGAATGCTTTTCCTGAAATTTTAGACAGCTGGAACAAAATTAGTTTCTGTTATGGCATATTTATTTCTAACGCTGATCATAGCGACTTTCTGCATCACTCACTTGAATTTGCAATGCAACAAAGAGAAACACTCAATGTACAAATAACTTAATTTGTATATTCTGAATCTCGGAAGCTAAAATGAGAAACTCAAATACTGACATGCATTAAAAACACAGATTACCCCATCAAATGCTGTTTTTTTTCCCTTTCCACAAAATCAGTCCTTGAGTTGAGTTAGCAGCCTTTGAAATGATGAGGTTAGGAAGTCAGATGCAGCTACAGTGCACATTTAGGGACATATGACTGCTTGCTTATCATGGGATGTGGTGCATATGCTCCACCTTCACATTGCTCCAACAGCTTCCCCTCTATACCCTGACATCAACATTGCTTCTTATGGTTCTGCACATCATCTACACACTATTATTTAGTAGTTTGGTGTTTAATACTAAATCCTATTCAAGCTATCTCCCCCTTTGCTTCTCTCTGTAGCAGCTTTAGGATTTACCCACCCCAGAGAAACAAACCTTTCTCTAAGCTATCTGTGGATGAGCAGGAGAGGCATTTTCCACTGTGACTTCTGTAAGATGAACCCTGAGCTCAGTGCCATGACACCATGTTCTCGTGGATTCAATCCCGGACCAGAAGTCAGAGCTGCTCTCCAGACAAACAGAGCTTTGCAAAACCACTTCACCTTATGTTGCAGTAAATGATGAGCAGTACCAAAGCACTTCTGTCAGAAGGCACTCCTGAGGTGCTCCTGAAGAGCAGACAGGACTGGCCCCCACTAAACACTGCTTTTAAAGACCTAAAAGCAGCCTTTATCTACGAACACAAGAGATTGGAGAACTCACTGCTATTGTTATAATGTCCATTTGTTTTGATACAAAACATAGAGGTGTAATAAGAAAGTCTGTGAAAACTAGTTTGTTGGAGTTAAATCCCAGAGCCCTAAGTGGAGACTCTAGGAATCTAAGAATCACTGTGGCCAAAGGGCAAGTCTGTGTCTATGCACAGACCTGCACTAGTCTCTCAGGTGAAGCAGGACAAAGCATAAGAGAACTTCCTGACCCAAAATGGACATGAAACATCTCCCCAAGCAGAACAACAGTTGTTCTGAGTTAACCTGAATAAACAGAAAGCAAGTGTAATATTACTTCAGATAAGCCAAAGGGTAGTCTGCTTGCTTGGCTGTGAATTATTAGACACAAGCCATTTGAAAATAAGGAATTTCACTGGAGACACAAGTTAGTGCATAAAGTTGCAAAATTTTACATAAAAAATGCACAAAGGACTTGACCATACAGACTTGACAATTTTGTACCTGAAATGAACTTGAATTAAAAAACATTTTATTGAGGCATTCCCAATTATCAAGTGTTAAATCCATGAAAAAGAAAAGAAACCAAAACAAAAGCTAGAGTAAGAGAGGGACATTTTATGAAGACAGGAAATTCCAACATTTAATAATGCTAACAATAGTAAATCATTGCTAAGACAACTGGCAATATTTGCTAGAAATGTGAATATGTAAATCACTGGGCAAGACAAAAGCATTAATGTCTTCCCTCAGACATTTGTTTTGGGGACAATACATGCTCTGCAGTTTTGAAGATGGTATGAGTCTGCTTTGAAAGTCACCATAAAGCCGAGCAAAAAGACTGAACTGCAGCACACAACAAGCACTTACTTACTCTTTAATGATGATAGAGCTCTGTACCTTTTGGGCACCTCAGTTTGAGATAAAAATTTAAATTTAAGAATTCATATGGCATATCAATAACCACTAGTTGTAGTCTCTTAATCAAGTTACAATGTAGCTGTCCATGATTTTATAAAAAGCACCACATGCTTTCAGAAATGAATCCAAGACAGAGATCCAATCAAGCCTGAAGAAGAAACTTCAAAAAATCCCAAAGACAGGGTACTTTGTATAAGCAGTTGGGCAAGAGACATTTCTAAATCTGAAGGGAAGTACTGTTTTAATTTGTGTGTCATCTATTTGCAAAAGATTATGATAAAGCAATGCATGTCTCCCACTACAATATCCATATTTCTTAGCAAGAGTTTTAGTAATGCTTTTATCTGTGCAAGATTTATGGTTAGTATAATTTTCTAAATTTCTTTTGTCAATACTTAAGAATTGCAGATTAAAATAACTAGGAAATGAGTGATCTTACCTCATACAATACAATCCCATAAGAAGTTACATTTTAGTAGCTAAAAGAATTCCCTTAACACTTGGAGAAGTTGGGTGATATAATAGTGCTGATTGACTCTGAAGTCAGAGGATTTAATGTAGCTGCACACAGCATGAGTGCAAGGATTAAGGACCTTGTTTCTAGAACAGATTTGCTGGGAGCACGTCCATTTCTTAACTCAGGGAGAGGTGAAAATTATTTTATTGAAAAAAGAAAAAGAATGGAGAGAAATATGAAAGGAATGTTCAATGCAAAAACCCAGTCTGATTCAGTTTTTTAAACAAACTGGAGAGAATGTAGGAGTCTAAACACTGATCTCCTATCTCATAATGAACAGAACACAGCAGCCACTCGAAAAGTCACCTTAAAACAAATATGCAAGATTAATCACTGACCCAGCTAATTAATTATTCTATTCCAGAGCCTCAGTTTTACGGATGTTTGCCAAAACCTGTCATTGTGTTACCTGGTATATTAAGATATTGCTTCATCTATGAATCTTGTCACTTAGATTTTTAATATTCTACTTTAATGGAGAGCTTTTAAATGACAAATATTTAAGAACAGTTTTATAGAGAAGAACTTCAAAATATATGTAATATAGGAATTAATTTTAGAGTACAGCATTTATAATAAAGCACTTTATTTTAAGGGAAACTTATCAGTAAGAATATTTCAGTACTGAATTTAAAGGAGGCATACAGAAATGTGGTCTGTTATCAGACTTATCACAAGAAACTATCTGAAAAACCTTACAGACATCCTTGGCCACATTCACAAATGCCAAATTTAGTAGTTTGATGTGACACTTCAAACAGAAACATCCAGTTCAAGACTGAGATAACTTGCTGAAGAACAGACTTTTCCATCCTTTTGCTGAGGACAAGATTTTTATCATGACTTCTCACTCCTTTGCTTTCCTATTATATACAAATATATTCCATATGCAATGATTCTCACATTTCAGGCACACAGGTGGACTGAGAACTGTTTATAGCTAAAGATTATATAACCAGTAATTTTGAAATAAACTTTGACAGAGAAGGACTGAACAACCCACAGCTTCTTCCAACTGTGTAACTTTTACAAACCTTTATTAATTTAACTGATTTCAATCCTTAACTATTTTAATATGTGAATCTCATAATAAAAATCCAACCACAAAAAAAAACAGAGCAACACTGCTCATCCCTTTGCCAAATAAAACATAATCCACATGTAGCCTGAGACACATCAAGTCTGTGGGACTAAGCCAAGTGACAAAACAATTTACACAGGTACTTAGAGGTCAAGACTTCTCAGTTCCTAACCTCAGAATACAGTTGTAACATACACTAATCCATGTAATTCTAATATATACAAAGTCCTACAATTAACAATGTCATTTTGTGTATATTCTGGGGAGAAAAACCAAATGCATCTAAACAAACTCTAACAAAACCCTCACAGAAGCTATGGAAAAGGATTCAGTTATTTGTGCTGAGACACTGCCAGTGACAGGCTACACAGCTGAATGAAGCCTACAAAGACAATGCTTCAAAAGCAGCAGCATGACCTTAAGGCAACCTAACTTCCATAGCAAATGTCCAAGTCAAAAGCTGAAACAAACATTTCTTGAATGTAAATGTCCTAAGATGGAGACATTAAATACTGTTTCTGTTAGAAGTTAAAATAAAGGAGAAAATCTTGGTTTTCTGAGGTACTAGTGTGAAGACAAATACCAGCTGAAAGAATATATTCTACTGCTTTTAAAAATTTCTAAGTATGCTTCTAATACATATCCCATCTTCCAACCTCTTCTAATACCCTAGCTGTAAATTTGGTTAAGTTTAGATTGAGTAGCTGTAGAAATTGGTGATGAAAACACAAAAAAGAAATTTAAATGCACTGCTCAGTCCTTTTTTAATTCTTACTGTACCAAATCAAAACTGGTGGTCAAAACAGAGATCCTTTTCAAAAAAACAAGGAGATGTATCCAGACACTTTAAAAAGCAACCTATGTGATAAATGGAATGTAAATATTTGAGAAGGTTTAGATAACCAAGAATTGAAAGGGAAAAACAACTAGTCACAGTTTCCAAGTTTTTCCTTTTGCACCATTCCAAGTCTTTGGAACATGTTTCAGAGTGTTCACACAGCAGGAATTGAGGGCCATTCCCTTCAAGGACCTACACGTGAAGATAACTGAGGACACAATGCAGGCTGGAGTCAGGCTAACAGCTTAACCTTCTCCTTCAAACCTCTGGCTCAAACAAGCACTTTCACGTTACAAATCCAGAACCGTAAAGCAGCTGAGTGAATGGGCAACAGCAGGAGAGAATGCTTTTATGTTTGCTAAATTTGAATGGTCATGGAGATAATATGGACGCCTGTCTAACGAAGTTATCTCCTCACGCCCCTCAAGTATGAAAAAGTCATTTAAAGAATTTTCATTTAGACATTTTATACAGTAAAAAAGAGAAAAGAGCTTTGCTCTGGCTTTGTCATTCAACTCAGCTGTGTGGGCAGAGGTGGCAGGAAAGGATATAATTGCAGTACAACTTATGTAAATTTTAACCTGTTTTAAAACCTTTTTTTCCTCACTTTGTCAGCCAGCTTTCAAACAGGGCGGTATTAATACTTCCCACAGTAGATGGAGACATGCTGTTTGTGCAATTTTAAATTCTAAAGCTAGATTAGTACTTATGTCCAACTATGTCCAAAGTACAGCATTAGGGAGTATGGTATTAGGGTCCTCATTACAGGAAAAAAAATCAAAATAAACCATAGTGCTGCTATCACCTAAGCTCTTCCCTAATTCATAAGAAAAGTCCAGTTTGAAATTTCTCACAGATTCTTTTCCTGCAGCTTCCTCCCACCAGACACTGATGGTACTGACTTTCCTTTTGCTCTACTGTATTCCATTCCTGTTAGTTGACTGTCATTATCCACTGATAAAACAATTATATGGCAGGATCTGTGAAAATAAAATCGTTCCATAAGTGCACTATATAATTTCATCTATCAATTACCGGAGACCGTTTCTGTGAGTTTCAGGTCAATGCAACTTTACTGATTTAATATACTGAATTTATGACTACTTGTAATGTACTTAAAAGTACCTTTTGTCATTCAGCTGTGACAGTATTTCATATTTGAAGGAATATTAGTGGCTTTACTTACCCTGGACTTGAGGGAACCTTCCCAATTTTCATCCACATACTTCTAGGACAGCTCCTGCATAAAGCTGTAATAATAAACAGAAGCTGTTAATGACAAAAGTAATTTAAATTACTAGTTTATTTATAGTGTGTTATCTGTTGAACTGTTTTTCTCTGAGGTGACAATATGCTACTCTGTTGATGCTAATTATAAGTATGATCCTAGACAGAATCACAGTTCCAGACCTGTCTCTGATTATGCAACAACTGACCGTTCACTCAGGATACATGATAATTTTCATTCATTATACTAAAAATGTAACAGCAAAAAAAAAAAAAATCATTTGAGATATACTGTTGGTGTAAGCAAAATTTCCTTTAAAAAAATGCAACCGGACATGTTACAACAGGAATTATGGGTCAGTAATAGGAAAAGTATTCCTTCCTTCCCAAAGATACTAACAAAATTTCATTAAATGAAATTTTAGTTTCCACTTTAAACCTAACTTGGAGAGTGAAATACAGTAATTTTAAATTTCCCATTTGGGCTGGTTGATTTTATTTCATTGTGTTTGCAGAAAGAGGACAGATCATATTAAGAGGCCTTAGGTGAAGCAATATTTACAGGCTGGGCTAACTTTGATACTTGCACTTAGATGTCAATCACTTCTGTCTGCCATGCAAGATACTCAGATTCAGTCTCCTTAAAATATAAGTTAAATTTTATATAATATCTATAAAAACTGTTCACCTAATTATCTTGCATACTGTCATATTTTTAGACTATTTTATGATTCTTTTTGCAGCAGGCAAATGATTTTATAATTTGATGAATCTTAAATAAATTGACAATATATTTTCCAGCTACTAAAATAGAACTTCATACTCCAAAGGAATTTTAATATTACACACAGTATATATACTATAGATCTATAGTACTGTATACCAAATCACATCCTTCTAAGCCTTAAACTCCACTATTACAAATTAGCAGACAGAATTAATTTAAACATTTTTAATTTAATTAATTACCTTTCGTAGACAATTAAAACCTCTGCTTTCGTGTTATTTTAGACAGTGTTTTCATAACAAATGTGCAAGTCTGAGTATAGAAAATATAACCTTACTGAAATTACCTAAATTCATGTTTCACTTAAAAAACGAACTGTGAGCACAAGTAATTAAAACTAACTTTCATGAACCCATGTGAAAAAGCGAACCACACATGATACAACAGAAATCTCCAACACAATTTTATTAACATTCTGTCACCTATTGCATAGAAGCATTATAGGCAGCTAAAAATACATGTTCATTTCTCAATATTCAAATTCTGATTCAGGGCCAACTCAGTATTAGCTTAAATACTATGAATTAGAACATAACAAATACTCTAATCATTTGCAGGGAAATTACAACTTCTCTCTTGGCATGAACTGATCAATAATCATTACTTCCATGGGAACTTGAAAAGAGAATGTTACACTGTTACAATGTTACATTATCTGTTCAGAACAGCATCTCAGAAATTTGCCTAGCTACAGATACATTTTCAACTAAACATTGTATTTAAGATAAAAACCTAAGATTTGACTGTTAAAACCCAGAAATACTATGAAACAATACTCAAGAGATCATAAACACTAGACTTTTAAAAAACGTTTTCACCACCCAACTCAAGGTTTTAATTTAAAAAGGCAGTGATAAACAGCTCAGATACTAGCTTGCATAATTAAAATTTCTCTGGAATTAAAACATGAAGTAAACATGAAGTAATTACAAAGATGGAGGAAACACAACACAAGGTTCATAAACTTCACTTACCTTGTCTCTTTTTTAGAAAAAGAATTCAATAGTTCTATCAGCTATCCTAGATATAGATATTCCTTTGCATACTCACTAATCCACTGAACATTTATTCTGATTTCTCTGATACTGACAGCTATCTGCATTTTTCTATCAAGAAGTCAGTATAAAGAAGTAGACAAATTATTAAATAGCCTCCTATCTAGTTAATTAACTATTTTAAATAAGTCTATCACAAGCTAAGTACACTCAAATTTAGTACAACAGTAAAATGAACATTTTTGAATTCTTATTACTGCAAATTGTTCTTAGTCTTTTTCCTTCCAAACATGAATTTTTATGGAACAAAATCACTGTAAAAATCTAAAATATGCCACACATTTTGTAACACCTCACTACTCCCAGTTTGTAACTCCTGGCCAATATCTTATAGAAATTTAACAAAGAAAACAGCTCAATCATTGATGCCTAAATTTTGAGCTTGTAATTCTGCCATAATTGAAACCCAAATGTTCTCAGACAAAAAGGTTTAGATTCATGCTGGGAATAACAGCTGCTTTCTCGATGGCTAGACCAGAAAAAAAGAAAAATCAACTGGCTTCATTTATAACTCTAAACAAAGGTGTCTTTTGCAAAAAACCCAGGTTTATTTGCATCACTTGGCCCACCACAAAAGCCTAGTTGTTAATATCTACAATCTCATTGTGTCCAGAGCAGATGTTCTCCAAATTTCCTTGTGAAGGCAGTCACTGTGTTCAACTATTAATAAGAATGACATATATCACATGGAGGCACACAAACATCTCGAGTCAGTTCATTACACAATGCTTAACTCATGAGTTAGTTCATTTTAAAGTAATGCTTCACTTGTTTTAGTGCTCATGAAAGTGAGTCTAGTACTAGAAGCAATGAAATAAAGACATTCTCAACTATTACTGGTGTCCATGTTAAAATCCAAAACAAGTGCTGATTCATGTCTGCATCTATAAAAAGAACTTAGCTTTTTATAACATTCTAATAACATGTTTTCTAAAGTTACTGTGACAATATCTAAATTTTCCCCTCATCTTTTCCAAAGCATCAACTTGAGTTCAGTTTATTTCAAAAGTTTTTGGAAAGCATCTGAAACTCTTGTAACAGTCCATACTGATGCAATCAGGACGGCTCTTCACAAATGAAAAGAGACAAACCACATTATTGGTCATGTCTGCTTTAATTATGAAGGAGAGTGCTAATTATATGAAAATACCACCTTTTTGCATAAGGATTGTGCTAGTTAAAAATATGCACTGTAAAAATAAGGAACTTTAACTTATATGAAAGAAAACTTTTCACCTGCTGTTAGGAAAAGAATTCTGCAAGACACAATTCCAGCAGTGCTTCATTTATACACTGATATGGTATTGTTATCACAGTTACTCATGGTGAAGACTCCAGAAGAAAAATTATATTCCTGCTACATAATTATTAATGTTTACACCCAAACAGGAATTCAGACCAAACTGAACTGCAAAAAGTGTTATTGAACAGAGATTACCCCTTGATTGTAATAAAATTCTGTTAGATCAAAGGTGACAAAAAAGTTAAATAAAATACAGCAATTTATACCTAATTTTACTTCTATGACATTTATATTTTGCACACTGCTTTCTTCTAAATATTAATCCATGTATTAATTAATTAATACACTTTGTAACCTGCCTGACACAGGTTACAAAGTGTTATTCAGGCTGGATTTGTACAGCTGTTTGTAATCAGCTGACAGTACCAGCACATCTTAGAACATGACATGAAACAGGCTGTTAAGGTGCAGCCACAAAAGGGGCAATAGCTACTTTATGGTACCTGGATTCTCTCCAATATGTGCATACTGTCCTCTCCTAATATCAAACAGTTTCAAAAATATATTAAAGTTTTGAGAATGAGCAGAAAAGCAAACTTACGACTACAGCTAAACCTCTAGAATTTTCACTTGCCTCAGGTAAAAGATTTATTGCCATTAAATCTTTAGTAACAACATCCTTTCCAATGTAAACACTGTTTGTATGAAATTCACAGCAATTCTATTTTCATATTATTAAGCAGGTCTGCAGAAGACAGCTCATCTCCTGTTGACTACTAAAAATTTCAGGAAAAATATGGATGTTATTATTCTTAATGCCTAAGTTCCTTAGTATATGCAAAATGGTACTGTTGAAAAACAGGGTAAATTATCGCTAATGAAAGCATGCAACTTATATTTTACTGTGTTCCATTCACACACACAGAAAGCAAACCAGGTTAATTAATATTTGTTTGTCCTAGAAATTTACAACAAAAATCGATTTTATTGAATGTTTCTTTTGCTTTTTTACTAAACTCTTCTAACTAGCAGTTATTTGTGATTTTTACTAGAAAACTAGTCTTCTAAACTAGAAACCTTCAAAAGAATATACACTGAGATACAAATTATAAAATATTTTCTATGGGAGAGAATGCACTTATATGGACAGCTCAAGATTTTCAAAATCCCTCTTGTCTTTCCTTTTCCTGGAGGCAGAACATGAGTAAGAATCTGTGGGTTAACAGGGAGCAATCAGAAAGCCTCACTGCCAGGAACAGTATGAATTACTGCTCTATAATACAGCAAGCCAAGAAAGTCATTGCTACACACACACATCATTCTGAACTGATGTCATCAGTAAATTTAGCATCAAAGCAACTTCTACCACTGACAGCTCATTATCCTGTGAAGGGAGATGCCTAACTCTAAATAAGAGTGTGGAAACAGAGTCTAACAGTCACAAACCAGTTATGTGAATCAGTGCTACTTCTGTGATTAGGGATATGTATTACAGGCAAATTGCTCTGAACAAAGCTGAGCAGAATCTAAGCTCTCATTTATTTGTGGGGAAGGAAATTCCAACTGAGTGTAAGGGTGAAAAAAAGTCACAATGATGGTGTTTAAGCACTGAGGAATTTACTAAGGAAGACTGTATAATCTGCATTCTTGGAGATCCTCAGAACTTTGAGTTCTGCTTTGAGTAGAAGACTCAAAGGAGACTTTTTAGTCTGTACATACAAAATATAGTTGTGCATTACTATTCCATTCTTCAGCATTTAGGAAATGTGGCATCCATCACTACTTTTGGTTAAATGATACCCTCCTTGCAGGATTCTATAAACATTTGTGCTGTTTAAATCCAGTAACCACCGAAAAGTTCCAAACCAGCTTCTGCTCCTGGCAGCCTGTTTTTATTAACTTTGGTGTCTGCATGTTTGGACTAAGTTCATGTGAGCAAGAGATCTGGCATAAGGGTGAGAGAGAAAATGGAGAAGCTGAGTAACCACCAACTATAGATCTCTGGAGCTGTCACTTGGATTAGGTGGTGTGAATACCAAGTTTGAGTGGAATAGAGAAGGGTGGCAGAAAAAGGGCTCCTATGTACAGGCTCTCACTTGGACCTAGTGAAAGAGTACAGACAGGAAGTTAACAGGTCAGGTTTCAATTCTGGACTACACCATTTGATTCTATCTAAGCACCTACTTACCTCTAGAAATAGAATCCCTGAACATCTCTTTTATTCTCCAGTCCGTGCTTTTGCTAAAAAATTAAGCATCTTAGAGTTGCAAAGAAAACACTGAGAACAGATCTCATGAGATATTTATTTGAGCATTTCATTAATTTTGAGACTTTTACTTTGTTGAAGATTCTTCAACAAATGTAGAGTCAAATGCCAGTGCTTTATCTAGATGAAGGCCAGCCTTAATTAGCTAAAGCTATTCCATTGACCAGCACAGATGCACATCAACAACTGAAGCTCACATTTAGCAAATTTATTTATAGTTTCCCTAAGCTTTTTTTTTTTTTTTGCTGATAAGATCAGATAGAGCTGTTCCATGGGTAAGGCTTACCCTATTACAGACAGATAAAGTATTTTATCTTAGTTTATCTGACAGAAATGAACACTTGGTGAATCTGAACCAAACAAAAGGCAGTAAATTTCTGTCTTAGGCATTGACTAGTTAGCTGCACTTTCCTTATCTAGGACTACTTCCTGTCAACATTAATTTTCATTGCCAATAACATCATGTACAGAGGGAAAGGAAAGAGTGTACATGGTAAAGTTCTTGAGAAGGACATCCATTGCAGCACACTTTTAATAAAAGGAATGGTTGTGAATAATATTTTGAAGCAACAGTACTGGTAAGAGACTTTCTCATTTAGAGATAACAGCGTCATCTCAGATCCCCTAACCTCCCTATCAATATACCCCATAAAATCATTCCTGTATGAACTGTATGGGACACTTGGTTAAAAGCAAACTTTGAAAGGAGATCATACAACATATTAGTCTTAATTACAAAGTTCTGATTATGTATTTGAATGTTAAATAAAATATGCTGTCATTGGATCACACATTGGATCGTTGTTGAAGACACACTTGCTAGAAAACCAATGAATTTGATCCATTTTTATGTAACATGTCAGAAATAAGGAAGTTACAGTTTATAGTTAGGTAAAAACACAATTTGA
Source organism: Fringilla coelebs (assembly GCF_963513975.1). Classification (NCBI taxonomy): domain Eukaryota; kingdom Metazoa; phylum Chordata; class Aves; order Passeriformes; family Fringillidae; genus Fringilla; species Fringilla coelebs. The sequence goes on from NC_140067.1 coordinate 14,875,963, forward strand.
TTTTTTACAAAGTATTGAAGAGATTTTACAGGACACATTAAAAGACAGAAAAAGATGTGGGTTTTGAGAAACAGCTAGAAGTAAACTAAATTCTAATTAATTTCTTTAAGTATTGATATGACTTACTTTACATCTCTGAGATGTCAATGAATTCTAAGTAGTTCTGGTTTTAACCATTGAGTTGAAAACCAGAAGTTCCAATGAGAGCAGACCTATTCATGTTAAAAGCCTCTGGCAGAACAAGAAAGCAGTCAACAGCAATTCGAGTGTAGCACTCTAATTAATGTAATGAAAAGAAAAAAAACAAACCTGAAAAATGAATGTAAATTGGGTCACACAGGAGTAACCAGAAGCATTAAAAGCACTTCAGGTTATTCTACTTCCAGCAATTATTGTGAGTTTTGTAAACTATTTTTGAGTTTTAAAAAGTAAGTCTGAACAAGAATACCACCTTATTCCTCCTTATAATTCATGAGAGCACATTTAAGAATTCTACACATGTAAATGGGTAGAGTTTCAAGAAAGCTTTCAATTTGTTTTGTTGGTTTTTTTTAATAGAAGAAGCACCTAGTCATTACCCCTGGTGTCATGTTTTCTAAGTCACCAAACAGTTTAACATTACAATACGACAAATACTTCACAGTAGAAATTGAAAATGCTGAAGTCCACATATATTAGTAGCAAAATATATTTTTCAAAGCTCCATTTAGATATAAATTGATAACTTTTATGGGTTGTAGCAATCCTGCACAGTGCAACTATAAAATTTAATGTATTGCAAATTTTATCGCAGAGTTGATTTTTAAAATCAATTTGGATTTTGACACACATATATTGTTGAGATAAATCTAAGATTATAATATACAATTAATGGAATATGCTTATAGCTATGTCTGAAATGATCACACAGCCTATGTGAAGCTGCAGATGGAGTGCAGCTATTTTCAGCTACTGCAAAATATGGACAATCTCTCCTGCTACTACAATTTCACGCACAGTTAGCTTCACCTCCATTTCATCCTTCTCTGTTTTACACACCAGCAGTACTCTGCATCTGACAGACTGAGGCTTAAAACTTGCAGCTGTCTAAAGCAATACTGTTTAAGCTGGCTTCTGAATTAGTGTCAGACTGCATACAAAATCTCTAGAGGAGGAGAAAATAACCAAAACAATTTTCATTTTACCCACAGTCCAATTATGAAGTAATTAAAATATTTCACTGGACAGGTGTCAGCAGAAGTTCAGAGCAAGACAAATTTTGTGTAACAAGAATATCTCACAGCTATTTTCCACAATGTCAATTCACAAACTACTGGACCAATAACAAGAGCAGGATTAATAAATACATTTCTTTCAAGGCTATGAAACAGTTCAGATCTGTAAACATCTCATTTGAGGTTGCACTGATACTATGCAGCATGAAATATTTTTAGGCCTGAGGATATTTCACAGACCATTTGTGAAAAGCAGCAATTATGTAAAAATTCTCAGATAGATGTGCTATTACCTTTAATTTTAAATTCTCATTTAGAACTCAGGCACAAGTCATGCAATAAACTAACTCTTGCTTTCCCTATTTCTGATATTGGCCACATGGCTGCAAAGACAATAAAATTAAAATCCAGAAGCATGTCCTGGAACTGCAGTAGCTGCCCAGGCTGTTTGTGGCACAGACAGCCGAGGTGCTGTGCCACCTGCGGGGAAGCAGCGGCTGCTCGGGTGAGGAGCGAGGTGTGTCTCACCCTGGGATGGTGGCGCACAGGAGGGCGATTCCTGTGCCTGGAGGATGCTCAAGCACAGAGTCACAGCTCCAGCAAAACCCAGAGCACCCCTGCTCTGGAGCTAGCAACATGCCAAGCTGCTAATCAGAAAGTCAAACATCTTACACTGAGATGCAGGGTTTCAGAGTAAGATGAAAAATTCTACAAGCAAGAGGGTAGGGAAAAAAAGCCTTTAAGAACTTTCAATATTCATTCACTCTTTACTACCAAATTTTCATTAGAAAGAAGATTTCTGTGGTAACAGGAAAAAAAAAAAAACAGGGAAAAGGAAAAACTATAGCAAAAGGCAGCATTCAGTTTTCATAGTCTGCATACCTAGCATGAAAATTCTTGTTTAGCAAGAAGCTACTAAAAATTATATTGTTAACTTTTATGTAATAGTAAAATCTCAAGCTCAATTACAGACATCTGTTACAACCAGCACTATGTTAAAACAAGTCAATTCAAAATGAGATGATTTTGAATACAATCTGTTAAGATAATATTAACAGTCTCCAAACACTAATTTTCCACTGGCTAGTCTTCAAGAGAAATTCCTGAGTATGAGTTTAAAAAAAAAGGAAAGCCTCCAAACAATTGCCAAAACTGAAATATACATTTCTAAGCAGTAGTACCACTATAAAAAATTTCCACTTTCTGAAACAGCATTCATAATAAAATTAGAAATGATGCTATAAGAAATCATAATGTTAGCACAATCCAATATTTCCATTCATGCACACAATATGGAAAGCATGCATTCAAACTCAGATATGAAAATGTATGAAAGTACTATCATAACAAATTCCATACTTCAAGCTGATGCTTACCATATTATCTCCAAAACTCAAATATCATTTATAATGCATTTCTTCAGAAATATCACAGAAATAAGGAAAGATAAAGTAATAATCAAAATCTACATTGTTCACATTTACTTCAAAGCTCAACTCCAAGAAAATGAAATTGGGTAAAACACAAGTAGATTTTAAAAAGCAACAACTTATAAGATACAATTTCTTGCTTCCTGAGAATATACAAGGAACTCTGGTCCACTATGAAAGAATTTGTCAAACACCCTTGAAACCCTGTCCAGCTCTGTGCTATTTACTTTACTTCCTTGATCATGCCTAAAATAAAAAAAGTTTCCAGACTAATAATGTTTACAATGTGAAGTCCTGACCACAAAATGGCATTTGCTTATCCTTACACAGAAAGTAATTATCCACACAATGAATCTAGGTCTGATTCAGGAAATTAAGAAGATTCTCTATTAATTTAATTTTTGTTATTTGATCCAAATTTTATTAATACAATGTTCACAGTATAAACTAACTTAAATCCTTCAGTATGTTATTGATAAATTGTTAAGACATTTTCCTCAGAAGTTACATTGACAGAAATGCAACATAGTTCCTCTAGCTTATTTTCCCATCAAATGTCAACAGAAATTGTCCTGCTCCATAAGTTCTTGTGCTCCATGTTATACACAGAGGCAGAACTCTAAGAATACTCTCTGAGCAAATGAGAGCATCCTCTCTTTACACGAGGAGACAGAGCCTTGCTGCTGCTGCTGCCAGCACAACTGTTACTGAGCATGCTGGAGACCCTTTCTATTCTGCCACTCCCTGATTTCCTTAGACTTTATTCTGAAACTTCGGGTTTTGTGTTTGCCCATATGTACATATTTATGTGTATACACATGTAAAACAACTGGAGCTTTCCCCAGAGACAAACTTTCTTTTATAAGGTTCATATATCTAGCAAAGAAAAAGCTTTACATGTCAAGTCCCATAAGGATTGTACTGAAATATTACTTTGTTAATGCATAAAATTTACAACTTAAAGTCTGTCAATATTAGGAAACTCCTAATTAAACTATGAATTCTCTGCCAATCTCAAACATATGCTTCTTGGTACTTAATATATTGTACCTAACATTGTAATCAGTGGTTTCATTAAAAATTAAAGGCAGACTTTCTTTTTTAAATATTAGGCTGAATTTAATTTACAGGAAAAATCTGTTAGATTTCCTCATTAATGTCAGTTATTTCACTATCTCCTAGCCATTAAAAATAATTTCAGTACCTCTCATCCTTGAAACCTCTACTTTCTTGATTATTAATTTGTCTTCACTACATTCTAGAACACTCTTCAATTACCACATATTAGAAAACATGTACTCTTTTCAAGAACTCTAAAAATTCTTCATTGATAACACAGATATTTATTTACTATAGATAAAGGCAAGGTTTTGCCTTAAACAGATTGAAGCACAGCATGAGCTCTTCAAGGGATCACTCCCAAAATACCCAGCAGTTCTCCCTGCTGCAGGGTGGAATTGAGCAGTCCTGCTTCTGTCAGGTTGGTGCCACTCCAGGAACTGCCCTGGAAGCTGCAGCAGCCTTTTGTTGCCTGGGACTGAACTCAGTCATCCTGGCCATGGTGCTATGGGTCAGTGACCAAGCAGGAGCTGTCATCAAGCACCACTCTACTTATACTCTTCTTCTGCCCTCTTCCAATCCCATGTATCTTCCTTTTAAAGAAGCTGGATAGAGTTCCCAAATATGGTCATGTCACACGAGAGAGGGGCTGCCAAAGAACCAAAGATTGCCCTGTTGGTACAGGGACATTATTTCACAGCAGCATGGCAAGTCTGCAAATCCAGACCCTATAGATGTATATTGGGCTAGGAATAACTGCTGCATTTTCCTCTTGATAACCCAGGTCTTCATGTATTTTTTTTAATGAAAAGTTTCATAAACATGACACGTTAATTTATTCCACAAGAGATTTGGTCCAAAACTCACCTTTCTAGTTTCCAGCTGAGCTTCTTCCTGGCAGCACTCCCTGCAGAACGGATCCAACTGATTCAGATTGAACTGCCCAAGAAGGTTGCAAGAACTGCACAGCAAGTTACTGGAGAAGCCCAGCTCTCTGCAAGCTTCTGATGACAACTGTGCTCCATAAACACTCACCTGAAAGTCAATACAATGTTACACTTAGTATTAATATTTTTTTTAACAGTGGGCTTTCAATGCTGTAATGATTAGAAGGAACTAGTTAGTCTCTTGTGACTGTTTCACAGTAATGCCTAAATGGCCAGCCCAGGGGTTCAAAACACCACCCTATTGAGAAGGAGGGTCTTAACCTACCAGGGAATTCCAGACACTCATCATGTGGCCATCTCAAGGTATCAGACCTGCCAAAACTAATTTATATACACTTCTGGTAGCTCTACTGCCTTTGTACTGCTAACTTCAAGTTAAGAAGGAAAGCCAAAGGTAATGAATCAGCTGAAATGCACAAGGTTACAGCTTTCCAAAGCCTCCTCTTCAAAAATAATTTCAGAAAGTTTCAGATCATTGAAAACACTCCTGGAAAGTAATGCAACAGCTAAGCTCAGGAAAAAATACAATCAGGAAGTGATGAAATTAACCAAAGTGCTTAACAAGACACAGGTAGGATTTTCATTTCATGTTTGCATTGATGCTACAGGGAATTACACATACAATTAAGTAGAAGTGCAGATAAAAACCTGCAATTCTGATTTATCAGCAATACTTTACAACAGGCCATTCAATTACATGGCTTCTATGTAAAACACCAGTTCTGTTTTTAATGGGCAGCAAAAATAACGCAACCAATCACAACACTTAAATGGTATTTGGGTTTATTCTCATAGAATCACTAAGGTTGGAAAAGACCTCCAAGATCATCACTGAGTCCAATCATTAACCTAGCACTAATGTTCAGCCCCAAACCTTGTCCCAGTGCCACATCCATGTGCCTTTTGAACACTCCCAGCGATGGTGATTCCAGCAGCCTCTCTCCTGACACGTTTGCCCAGCAGATCCCTAAACAATCCATGGACGTAATGCCAATGCTCTCCCGAGGATTTTTTTTGGGTTGTGTGTGTGAGAAAGAACCAACCAAAACACTAACAGTGTATGAAAACAAGTAAAGGCTCCATTACGTGATAATTCCTCATTCAAGCAGCTTAGGTTATATAGCAAGCTCAAAATACCTTGAGAATAAAAGTACAGAGAGGTAAAGGGGAAAATAGAGAAGAAAGTCTCTATCCCTAACATTTTTACTCAATTTTTATCTTAACTATTTTTACTCAATTTTTCATCTTAACTATCATATTTTCCTGAAACAATAAATCACTAATCATAATAAATGTCTCTGACTGGGACTGGAAAAAACCCTCACACTCCAGAAAGCAAATTCCGATCAGAACAATCATTTCAGAAACTTAGCAAGTGATGCTCCTCCTTTCATCAGCGTTTTCTTCTTTAAAGCTTTGGCTCCAAATCTACGCTACACTGTTGCTTCGTTTTCACACCAAATAATTAACTGTAAAAAAAAAAAGCAGCACCAATACAAACTATTTTAGGAAGAGGGCAGAAATAGAGACCAGTCTCCGACATGGAAAGCAAAAGAGGCGGCTGCGGCCGAAAAAGCGGGAGGAGACGCCCGCGCCTCCCGCCCCAGGACACGTCTTACGCCGCCTTCCCCGCCCTCACACCCGCTCCCTCTCTGAGGAGCTGCAGCCGCGCTCAGCCCCGGGCGCGAACGCTCCGGATCGGCTCTCACCGCCTGCAGCCCCAGGAGCCAGCAGAGCCAGCGCCGCCCCAGCGCCCCCAGCTCGGCCGCCGCCGCCATCTTGGTGCCGGAGCGCCCGTGCCAGCGCCGCCGGGGGCCGCGGAAGGACCTCAACCATGGCGGGTGACCGACACACCGCCTGATGCGCGAGAGCATAGACTTGCTCCCAGCCCCCAGCACTGCAAGCAGAAACTGCTAACCCAGAATATCTTGTGGAATTCTAGAGCAAAGACATTTTAGTCTGTTCGGAGCAGTGCTTCGCAGCGGGGCTGGAGGAACTGCCGTTCCCCAACGCTGGTCCGGCATTACGGAAAGAACCTCGCATAAAGCCCTTTCCCCTTTCTCGGGAACTGCCAACCGGCACATCGGCCCCCAGCCGGTGACTGACAGCCAACCCGACCAATAGTATTGTGCTTTCTCCACGGGCAGTGGCGCCTCTGCCCAACGAGGTTGGGCGGATGGGCGGGATTTCAAGCAGCGCCTTCCAATCAGGAAGGGACGCATGTAGGCGGGACATCGCCCCGCTCCGGCCGCTCAGCGCGGCGGGGGAGGCGGAGCGATTCCCGCGCCGGGCCAATCGGACCGCGTGAGGGGCGGGGCCGCGGCAGCACCGCCCAATGGCGGGGCCGCGGGGCGGGGCCCTCACGGGGCCCGGCGGCGGCGGCGGCGGCGGCGGCGGCAGGGGCGGGGGCGGGCGCGCGGCCGGGCGTTCGGTTGCCGAGCAGCGCGCGCAGGGCGGGCGGGGCGCGGCGGGGGCCGGGCTGCGCGGGCGGGCCGTGCGCGCTGCGGGCCGTGCGCGCGGCGATGTGAGAGCGGCGGCGCCGGGCCCTGTCCGCGCCCCCGGCCGCGCTCCCTCCGTCCCTCCTCGCCCGCGCCGTCCCCGCGGCTCCCGCCGGCCCTCGCGGGCCGGGCCCCGCGTTATGTCGTGATCCCGGGCGGGCGGCGCTGCTGCTGCTGCTGATGGGGCTGCTCAGGATTATGCTGCCGCCCAAGTTGCAGCTGCTGGCGGTGCTGATCTTCGGGGTGGCCGTGCTGTTCCTGGAGAACCAGATCCAGAAGCTGGAGGAGTCCCGCGGCAAGCTGGGTGAGCGGCGGCGGGCGCGGCCGGGCGAGGCGCGGGGCGGCGGCGGGGCTGAGGGAGCGCGGCCGGGCCGGGGGAGCCCCGCCGGGCGCTGCTCCCCTGGCTCCGTGCGCCGCCGTGCCCCGGCGCCACGGGAGCTGGTCGGTGCGGGCCGGCCGCTCTGCAGGAGGGGCTGTCCGCGGCAGCCTTGGCCTCTGGGTTCATTTGTTTGCTCTGTGAGAGGTCGGCGCTGCGCGGACAGACGTGTCCGAAGGGGTTTGTCAGCCGCGGCGCTCGCGGCCGTGGGCAGCAGCGGCCGGCCTCCCTGTGGCACCTGGCGAGGGAGGAGAGCGGCAGCCGTGGTGCCCAAACTGAGGCTGGTTCTGCTGCTGCTGCAGCGAATTACCGTCTTCTTCACATCTGATTTCTGATTCCGACGTTATACTAATGCTGGGCACTGTAATGGAAAGCACGGTGTAAAGAAAAGAAAGCTAAAGATTCTGCTCTTAATGACCAATGGGGAATTTGTTTACCTCTCATTGAATGTAGGATGTTATTTTCTGTATTTACTGAGTGTAGTTAGTGATCTCTTAGACTGTCACTGAGCTGTACTACAGTGAATAGCAGTGAAGTAGAAATCTCTTCTGTAAAATTTCTTTTACTTTTCCTGTCTTAAAAGGATATTTTTAGAGTAATATCTGCCTAGCGGGTAACATCCTGTTACTTTGTCTGTTGTTCACAAGGCTGCAGAACTTGTCAAGATTTTACATTGCTTAATTAAGGGTCTCCTGGATGTGAAAAAACACCATTCTCAACCTAGTTTGTGGTGCCTAGGAGTTGTGAAAACAGGGCACTGAGACTTCTGGTGTATACAAGATAAGAAACTGGTTCGCAAGCATTGTGGATTTGCTTCTATTATTTGACTATACTAAAATATTTACATTATTAACAATAGTTAATAGTGTAAATTTAAGTTTGTAGGAAGAAAAGTGCACATCATGTTCCTTCTGGTGTCAACAGTAGAAGTGGATTTGAGTGACATGGGAAGTTTAACAATGAATTTTTAATGGAGTCCACATAACTTAATGTTGAGCTGTATGAATGCCATGGGATTTTACTTCACAGCATTTCTTTTCTACTCCATTCTCTCTGAACTGCATATTAGTGATTAGGACCCTGGAAATTGCAGTGGCTGACTGCTTGAGTTGAGGGGGGCCCTTGCTCTGCATACTTTTCAGCTGAAAGTTCTTATCAATTATAATCCAGACTCTTTGTTTGCAGGGTCTCAATAACTCTAAACAAACACTTGAAGAAGGAAATAAATTAAATTGGAAGATAAAGCAAGCAAGTGTTGCCATAATGCTGAAGGTTCAGTGGTGCTTTCTATACATCTGCTTTAAAATGGTTCATGCCATGGCTTCAATGCTTCTGTTGCTGACAGTGTGTGTTACTTTAGGAAAATCTACCTCCTGGCATTTAAAGAATAACATAATGTGTGAGAATAAAGAATTTTGCTGGTAAAACCTCTTCCTCCCTAGTATATATGCAATGAACATATTTAACTTACATGTTTAGTGGATTAAAATATTTAAACTGCTTTGGGACAAGAATCTAATTACTATCTTCTGCTGATTTTTATTTCTTGAGGAGAAGGGAAAACTATTGTGAAGTTTCTTAAAAGTAAGATGGAAACATTTGCTTTGTGTGCCACTTACTGGTGGCTCTCCAAAACCCCTGGAAGGAAGGGGAAAAGGATTTTCTGCAGCAGCTTTGAACTCAGATTCCAGTTTTTAGTATGAGAGTATGCTTTGTTAAAAAGCTTCTAGCTGTCTGAATGTCTCCCTTATCACATGTTTGGTATGTATTTTATGACTAGCAAATATTAAGATTTCATTACAGCTGTTTTTTACCATTATGATTGGTTAGAATTCTACTGAGGTGCATTATGGAAAATGGTTTTCTCCAGATCAAAGTAATTAATTGGCCTAATGCACTTGAATGCCAATTTTCCTCCCTGCCCCTAAAAGAATGGTGTGGGTGTGTGTGGAGGGATGCTATGATTTGAGGGTAAGGACAAAGTAGCTCTTTTGTTCTTTCAGGTGTGTTTCAGTGGGTGCTTTATGTAGCCGTATTTCTCTTCACAGAGAAAAGCGAGGCACAACTTCCAAAGGATATTTCTGGGATTCCCATTCTCTGAACCTCAGAGAAAGAAAAAACAATTCTTATCTCATTTGCTGCTCCTGTGTTTTGGAACAAGTGGAATGCATTGAGGAAGATTATTTACCTGAGGGAATTGGCTTGATTGGATTCTGGTGTGAGTGTTTTGATTCACTGACCAGTTGAATCCATGTGTGTGTGTTGGGGCTGACAGTCACGAGATTCTGTGCAGTTGAGTTCCACTTACAGTAAACACAAGGCGACCCCCATGGCAGGGAGAAATGATGCATCTGACTCCAATGATATCAGAAGGCTAATTAATTACTTTAGTGTACTGTATTATTCTATACTATATTACACTACATTACATGCACCAAGCACTCAACTCAACTGCACAGAATCTCGTGACTGTCAGCCCTGACACACACACATGGATTCAACTGGTCAGTGAATCAAAACACTCACACCAGAATCCAATCAAGCAAATGATAAACTGTCATCTTGGAAAGCTCTTGTAAGAGTTAGGCAATGGTTAGGAAAACCAAATTTCTTCAGATTTGATAGCAAAATAATTGTGCAGTCTTTTCAGCGGTTCTAGAAATGTTCAACTGTACTTTCAGACAGAAAGGGCTTTATCCATATGAGCTTCTCCAAATTCTGTAGTGAACAGTTGGAGACCTTAATTTCAGTTTAATATCTTAGAATATCTTGCCTGTAAAGTGAAATTGGAGCGCATTTCTGGGTGAAAAAAGAATAGGAACTTCTTTTTTTTTCTGTAAGACTTTATATGGGTAAATTTGGTCACCCTGGGAGACTTCTTATTTGAGAAGTAGAAGACGTATAAGCAAATGACCCTGACAAATGCTGCTGCTGCTTTTGGTGACAAAATTGCTATGATGCTTTAAAAGGGTATTTATAAACCTGTGAGCTTTTTCATATGAAAAATAACTTCCTAATTTAAAAAGGTAAATCAAAATATTAACTTCTTTGCAGCTCTGTACAAGTAGTTTGTAGTGATGAGATCACAAGCAGAGTGTGAACAATTTGAAATATGTTTTTTGTGAGATTTCTACCTACAACTATTGATCTTTCATATTATTTTCAGGTTTATATGATAAATTTGCATGCTCTCCAGACTGAGCTGTCTCTAATTGCCAGTGAGAACTTTAATGTTTTTATTTAAGCCTGGTGTAAGTATGTGCCTGTTAGGTCTAGGAATGCACAGCCCTAATAGAGAATATTGCTCATGAAAGGCAAATGTTCAGGTTTCACTGTTGTTCCTGGAACAGAAGAACAGAGGTAATGTCTGGCTGCCCCTTCTGGGTTTTGGAAGCCTTCTGAGTGCAGCTCTGCCTTTGGTGTAAATTGACTTAGCATTTAACATGTTTACTGTGTACTATGCCATCATTGTCATTAGTATTTGTGGTGAGTTGGATCAAAAAAATGATCTAGCTGGATGTAATCCATCCCTATCTTCTCTTCCCTCCCCAAGATTTTGTAATCTGTCGAAGGGCAGTAAGAAGAGGGAAGTTCTGATGTGTTCAGTTCTTCTGTTTAAATAATAGCGTTTTACAGCACCAAGCACTAGAAGCACTTCAGGTTTGGCGAGGGAAGTGGGAGAAGACAGTGTCTCATTTGAGGATTGAAGTCTGTAGGATTGGTGAGAGAAGGTGAGGATAGGAGGTGGAGAAGGATTTCTCTTTGGTGAGAGGGAAATGAAACAATAGTGCTGCTTTCTAGCACCTTAGTGATGTTTCCATATTGTATTGGAAAAAGGATTTTTTGAGAAACAGAATATGCCATAACAGGGAAAGCAAGGATTGAACCTGCTTCAGATCATGTTGAAAAACTTCATAGCTGTAATGTAGGACTGTTTCTTCTGTTAAGTGATAAGCAAAATAATGGCTCATATCTGTTAATTCAGCACCTTGAATTCAGAGTATTGAGGTGTGTAATTTAAAAGAAATCCTTAATATTTTACTTTTTCCTTTTTTTTTTGTTTAAAAATACTTATATAATTTGAAAGGCTAAGGCTCTTTTTGTTAGCCTAGGAAAGAAAACTTAATTGATGATTTATTGCCAAATTAAAAAATAAAATTAAGGTAGTTTCCTAGCATATGTGACCCTTGCTGGGGTAGTGTCTTTCTAAGCACTGTGTACCTAATAAACCACTGTTCACTTGAAGTTAAAGGTTTTAACTTCCCAATGATTAAGTCTTATGCTTTATGAGCACAAAAGACTTTGGGATGATGGAATGATAGGCATTTCATGTTTCCTTTGTTTAGAAATAAAAAAACTCCCGTTGGTAGGCCTGCCTTTTGCATGTTGTTGGGAAATCCCTCAGAAAACATTTTAAGTTGTCTCTTTTAGTATAGCATGCATGGTTCCTTAGCATATTGTTTTTGTAATTGAGCATTTATAAAGAGGGACACAGAACATTATAAAGAGGAGTTTGTGAATGTTGGCAGGTCTGGCCGCACACAGCTATGCAAATAATTTCCTAGATTTTTTTTTTCTAAGTATTGCCCTGTTACACAGTAGTTATTATTTGCTGCTGAGTAGCCCAAGGCATTCCTTCAGAAGCTGTTTTATTGTATACTGGGTTTCCTGAAATAATAATTGTAATGCTGCTTCCTTAGTCTATCCCCATCCAGTGGAACTTTCTTACACTTTGTCTTGCTGGTTTTATCACACTTTTTCACTTGGTTTCCTCTTACTGTTCCCTTTCACCATGGTTGTCCCAGACAGTTTAAGAATAAATTTTAAACTACCCCCATACTACAGTTGTACTTCCCATTGAAAACTGTGTTATTGAGCAATTGTATAAATTTTGTCCTGCTTTTTATTTATGTTGTTGTTTGTGGGTTTTATATTTCTTTATAGCTTTTTGGGGAATAAATGTTGCAGCTGTTAGTGTTCTATTTTCCGTGAAATTGGTAATGTGTGAACTTTGACTAGTACAGAACTGTGCACAGTCCCAAGCACACATCAAGGCAGCTCAGACTTGCTGATGGGGTCTGTGACTTGATCTCACCCTCTTCTGCTGGTACCCCAACAGCTGGTTCTAACAGTGGAAATAAGAGGCATAAGTTTCTAAAATATCTTTCCCCTTCTGAAAGGCTGCTTGTGAGAAACTACAATATTGTTGGAACTAAATGATCTTTGAAGTCCCTTCCAACCCAAGCCATTCTATAATTCTATATACATGTGAAGTGAAAGAAAGTGTAGAAATTTTTTTTCTTCCGTATTTCAGAAAACTGACGTATTTGAAGCTGGATTTTTTATTTTTTCTTTGCATAGCTTTGTATTGCCCCTGGGTGTTGAAGTTATGGACATTTGAGCAGTTCATGAAGAAATAATTTCCATATCTACTGACTGGCAACCATGCTAGTCACTCACTGCTAGACTTCATCTGGCCAGACTGGTCTTTTCTTCTAATAATGAGTGCCTTCTCAAGTTCTTGCTTCTCCTTAGGAAATAGATGGCTTTTGCATATGGAATCCTCCATGTATTATCACTTCAATGGATCAAAAGACAGTCTTTTTGTGTAACTGTGTGCAATCTGTAGTTTTTGTCACTTATCTAAAGTGTATTTAAACCTTGTCAAAGCAGTATTAAAATAGTGGTAAGAGCTTTGCTTGAAATCTGTTTATGTATCTGAAATACTAGCCTGGCAAGCATAATGAGAATTCCATGCTGTAGAAAAATAGCTGAACTAGTACGTGTATTTACATTATTTTTTCAACTGGAAATCGAAGATAAAAGACTGAGTGAAAGGACTCCAGTGTTGAGAGAGGTATCTGAAATTTGGCCAGCTGGCTGCAGACTTTCATAAATATGTACAGATTCTTAGCTGCAATCTGGGGGATAGGCAGTATCTTTTTCAAACCCTCAGCTTCATGTGGTGCTTAAGCCCAGCCATTGTGTTGGAATGTCCACTCCCCTGAAAACCTGTGGCTCTGTGAAGTTGTTGTGTTCAAAGCCCAGCATCTTGAGAACGGTGGCATTCAGAGAAATCTTCACCCACACAGGAGAGAAAAGCAAACCTCTTTCCTTGCTGGAATTGGCCCAGCTGGTTCTTTATTCACCCCCCAGCTCCTGCCACTTGACATTTTGAGTTCTGGAGAACTTGGCATTCCTATCACTAACTGCTTTTATCAAAATAACTTCTAATGCTGATTATGGTTGGTATGCCCAGGCACTTCCCTAAGGATACCAAGTGTCAATACTCATGGAAGCATTCCTGTGGCACAGATTTCTATGGATCTGTGTCGGGAATATGCTGACAATCAGCACATCGGTGTTACTGCAGGATGTGCCTGTGAGTGTCAGAGACTGGCTTCACATTGAGTATCTGTTTGTTACCAAGGGATTCTTTCATTGCTATAGTTAAGTTTTTATGGCTGTAAATTAGAAGCATACTTTTATCGTACAGGCATTGTTTGCAGATACATCTGCAGAGAACCCAGCTGTGTCCACATGTCTTTTTATTGTCTCTAGTATTCAACATATTATTGCTGTCCTTACTTTGCAAAATCCTTGTGTCATAATGGTTTCAATAACATTACTGCTGTAATAGTTGTTATTCAAGTTTTCTGGTACTGATAAAATTCATCTTGAGTAGCCAGAAGTCCAGGGCAGTGAAAGAATTAGTAAGATAATTAAATTACAATAAGCATTTGGAAAGAACCTTTCTATCACTTTGGCCCAGTCTTTGTCTACCTTCATGTCCACTTACTATATCTGGTTAGAGTTTAAAATGACAGCTGACATCCTTTTTTTTTCATCAGTTTGCTGTTTAATTCTGAATACTGATTTGTGTTGAAACATATGTAAAACTTAAGTGCTGTTTTGATAAAACAGCTTTTGATGATTTTGAAGTGTTTATGCAAACCTTGTGCATAATTGCTGTAAAGCTGTAAAGAGTGTGGGGATGGGTTCTTAGGTTCCTTAAATTAAAATGCATATATTCTCCATTTACTTCTGTAGTGGCTTTTCTCTCAGACAATCTTTCCTTTTTTTCTAATACATATAAAAATACATAGGTGAGAGAGAGTATGAAGTATATAAATTTATCATACATATAGTCCTATAAAATATAAATATGATCTATGTATCTATTCCTCACTCTCCTTGTCTGTATTGTTGTAATATAGGACTGATCTTTCTTGCACAGCAGATTGAAAGGCAGTAGCATTTCATTTCACTTTGAAAAAGGTGCAAAAGACAAGCAATTGGACAGAGATTATGCTTATGTATCTCACTTTCTGCAAAATGAAGGGGGAAGTCCAGTTTGATTATTTTTTCTCCTTGAATCTTTCCCTGTGTATCTTTCCTCTTTCAATATTTCTATTATATTTTTTTCTGGATATTTTATTGTTGAACATATTCAGGACCATTGCATGCATAGCATATCTGTATTTTCATTGAAATATTTCCATTTCTTTGCATTAATTCTGTGGAAGGCTTGGGAGGAATGAGAAGTCTCTTTTTGCAATACATGGAATTTGCAATAGATTTTAATATACTAAATCATAATCAACAATTGATTATATTAGAGTTGATATTGATCATTCATTCTAAGCAAAGAATTTCACTAATTCTAAGAAGGATTTAGAAATTTTAGAGTAGAAGTCAAAAGATAGGATGTGAAAATGATAGAATCTTATTCTGAGACATTAAATAGACAAAAAATTGCCTTCCTTATGAAACAAAGCACTAAGATTTTGGCTCCTTCAGCATTTGAGTGGCAGATGGTAAATTGGGGAGAAGATTTTTTTTGGATGATGTAATTTAAGAGTTTTTATTCTTTCAAGAAAAGGCGGTTAATATTTACAAAAGCTGAGTCCAGCCATGTTCTTCCATGTTTGCAGTAAAACTAGTATCTCCCAGGGTTTTATTCCCAAGCTGAAGGACAAAAACCCTATACCCTGTCTCCTGACCAAATCTCTCAAGCACAAGTGTAAGATCACTTTCTGAAGATGTGGTTTTGTATGTGACACAAAAGATAGCTTGTGTGAGGATCTGCATTTTTTAAAACAAAGCCATAATGTCAGGTTTTTTGTATGCTGGTGTTGAGTGAAGTGTTTCATTGGTAAAATCTTATTTTAGCTGCACTCCCAGTGAGAAATTCAGAGCCAAGGTTTTTCAGCATCTCATTTGTCAGTAAACCTTCAGCAGTGTGCACTCTTAAAAATTGTGAAAAGATGTTTTCCTGGCAGAATACCTACAATATAACAATATTCTTGTTACATTATCCTATGAACTGAGATGACCATAGCACTAAGATGCTTTCCTGTAATCAAATTTAGTGCCTTTGGGAATATTGAATGCCTTAGAGTTTGCCCCTCTTCCCCCCTCCCCTCCTCTTTTTTTTTTTTTTTTTTTTATTTAAACCAAACAAAAGACATTTACAAAGCCTTCATCCTTATTTGAGAATAATTTAGACTGTTTTAATAGATTTTTAGTTAGACTGGCTATTTTGTATTAAGTTTGTTGATTCTGCTAACAAGGCAAGCTTTTGAAGATAAGTACCTAATAAATAGTTTGCTATTTTATGATGAAGTAATTAGATCTTGATGTTCAATTTGATGACTTCAAACTGTCTATAGTGGGATTGGACTGAGTATGTTTTTGAACTTTGAAAGATAGCATTTCAAGAGTAGCTGTGTATTTGGTGTTTGAAGACTTCCTGTCATAAAAATGGCCTTTGATGTATAAGCATTTAGTAGGAATTGGAATGTTTTGTAAATTTACTGTCTTTCTATTTTTATGAAAAAAAAATTTTTTTTTAAAAATACTTCTGGGCATCTCTCCCTTTGCTGTCCATGATGTTATCCAATGTGCTAATTGCACTGCTGCTGTCGGTTTGAGTGAGGGCAAAACTTGCTCTGGTGTTTTATCAGAGCCTCTTTAGGTTTAAAGTGAATTTCAACAGGAGTGTCTTTAATATTTTTGTTTGATCAAGCTATAAAAAATGCCCTATATAATTTATGGCATAATGCTTGATTTATACCTGTAAACAAGGGCTTATTATCTGTGTTGAATGTGTATGCAGTAGTCTAGGTGGTTTTGACTAAAAGTACCAGAATGCCTTACTTTCTAGTTGGGCTAGTAATATTCATTCTAGTCCTTGAAACATGGATTGTGAATCAAAAGCACAGGCTGAATGGCCACTAAAACCTGTCTAAGCTTACCCTTAAACACAGCAGTGTTTATGACCTGTCATGTCTGGTACAGTCTTGAATTTTATCTTTGAAACTATTCAATGGCCAAAGCAGTTAGGGTTATGTAAAACCTTCTACGCAGAATTCAGTTGGAGCTGCTTTTAATAAAATATTTTGCATTTTGAGGAAAGATTTTGGAATGGTTGATCAAGTAAAATTTCTGCCAGTCATAGGGGGGCATAAGAGGGCTGGAGTTGTCGCAGAAGAGCTATTAAAGTTAGTAGAGGGTGTGTGAAGTGCTCTCCCAGCAGTGGGACTGGTACTCTGGTGAGAGAGTATCACCCCAGTAACAGAGTAGCAAACAGAGCTGTACCCAGCTCTTCCACCAGCAGGAATCAGAGCTTGGAGCATGAAGTTACAGCACTCTTGATTTCAGTTGAGTTTAATGCTTTGGGCATCTCTGCTTGGGCTGCAGAGATGGCATATGTTTGCTTCTGGACTGGAAGGGACAGCCATCCCTTTGTCCAGCCCTGAAAAAAAAAAAAGGTACAGGGTACTAGTCAGGCTTCATGGCTATTCCTGAGGTGTAATAAGTGAATTTGCAGTAAGGGCAAATTCATCCTGTAATCACATGGTCAGACATAGAGGAGAAAATTAAAAATTACCTTCTGGAGAGGGCAGGAGAAGAAGAAAAGATTTGTATGTGAGGATCAGTGAAACTTTTGCATTTGTGAGCTGCCCACAGTCTTTGACACCAACAAAAAGCCAGTGAGAATTGGGGAATATGCTTATTTTCAAGGCTGGCTTCGCTAGCTTAGCACTCTGAAAATGTACTTGCTTCTGATTCCTATTGCTTTCTCATTTACCCTCTACAATGCCATTAAACCCTTCTCTCCTTTCTGATATGAAAAGCCAGCATAAAACTGAGGTGTTGGTTTAGCACAAAGAAATGATAAACAGCAAAACATTTAAATGTATCCTCTTCTGGTTTTCCTGTCTGTGCTTTCCAAACCATACTCTGAAAAATATGGTCTCGCTGACATGCTTGTGGGGGCATTTTTCTGAACATTTGTGGTTTCTGGAGCAACCCAGAGCATTGTTTCTACTGATTTTTATGTGCCTACTTAAGTGTGGTTGCATAGTGCAGGTGGCAAGGCAGTCTCTTAATAGGAGAATTAAGAAAGAGAAATAGATTATAAATTATTCACATATCAAGTTTAAGGAAAAAAAGTGTGTGAAGGAAGAATGAAGATATTGAAGTTATACAAGGTTTTTTTCCTTGTTTTAATCCATAGTAAAAGGCCCTTGGAAACTGAGTGACTAAGGAGCATTAGTAGTGATTTTGTGGAGGTTTTAAATATATGCATGCTTTGGGGATGGAGGCTTGTGTCAATGTTGCAGTTGAAAACACATACTGATTTGTAATAAGTAATGATATGTAATTTCTTAAACTGGTGCTATAAAATCTTCATATAAGATAGTTGTTTTGATGGAAATTATGAGAGAAGGTTTTAAATGTTAAGTGAGATTGAAATTTTAATTTTCAAGAATGAATCTAGAAAAATGGTAAACTTTTTTTAGACTTGCTTCTCATATATCTTAAAACAATGTGGAAATAAAAATAATAAATAATGTGCTTTTTAACTATGAGAAAACGTTCTGAATGTCTGACAACATGACACTTAAGCAACAAAATCTGTCAAGTATTCATATAGCAACAGGAATATGAAATAAAGTGAGTAATCCTACATCTCTTTTACTTAATATATATCAAGTATTTGCATGTAAATATAAACATTTGCATATAAATATAAACATAGATATGGCACTCTAGAGATAATTACTATGCAAAAGAAACTTATATGAACATCCTCTCAGATATCCAGGAATTGAGTTGGATCAGTTTTCTGGCCTTGATGGAATTGCTTGTCTACAAACTCTGCAAATTCTGTTAAAACCCATGAACCTTTGCTGTAACAGGTTCCACAATTAAATAGGAACCTAAATGAGCTTTTCTATAGAAAAAGGCCTGGTCCTTACAAATACACCTCAGGCAGAACTACCAGGTAGTTTAAAGTTTTACCAGTGGATAACAGTTAACTAAGTAGAGATGTAAAACCATAAAAAGAGATTGTTCTTTTTCCTTTGGTCAAAACCTTGTTACAATGAATTTGAGAAGCTAAAAAGCCTGTGATGTTTAAGAATCAAAATGCATTGATTTCAAATTTGTCTAATCTTATTCTATTGTGTAATTTCAGTTGCATCCTTCATAATTTTCCCGTGGTATGTAATATAGATGGCAATTTGATTTTAAACAACTGCATGCTGTCCAAGATGGAATGTGGGAACGTGGCGTAGGCTAATGAGTTGTCTGTGTCTCTTTGTCTCAGGGAGACCCTTGTAGAGGTTTTGAGTGTTCAGTTTGCTTTCAGAGCAAAGGATCTTGGTTTGGGGAAATTTGTCGGTAGAAAGAACTTAATGATTTGAGGATAATTATTTTCTTAAGCTTATCCCTGCTTCCTGTTTGAGCTAAGTGCATGGTGAAAGTTATCTAAAAGTATTGCAACATTCCTTGAAAAATGCTACACTTAAGTTATTACCAAATGCAAAGTTTTTAGGAAGTCTGTCATCCAAGAATTGTTAGCAAGTGTCAAAGAGCATGTCAATTAGTTGCCAAAAGCATTCTTGGTAAGTGTAGCTGTTTTTCTCTAACAACTTATTTAGAAAACAAGTAAGTTTGCTCATTTCCAAAGTATGACTAAGCTTATTACAATCATTGCATATCTTAGTGCTATTATTTTATTGTACACTGCTCCTTGACAGCAGTAGCGATCTTATAAAGGTAAAAGTTGGTTAGGCTTTGATTTTTTTTAAAAATAAAAATAGCCTGATCTAAAACAATCATCCTAAACTGCACTTCAGGACTCGCTAAGCATTCTGTCACTGTAACCTCCAGTGCTCATCACGCAGTGCTTGTTACGTGAGGCAGTTGTGTTTCCAAACTAGAATCACTCACATTTTGTATGGGGTAGTAGTTAAAGCATTAACAGGATTCTTAGTATTCTGAATTTGATTTTGAGGTAGGCTTGTTTGCTTGTTTGGTCTGCAGGCTTGTTTCAGGTGAATTTAGAATACTTTGGGTTTTTGGTTTTTGTTTTTTTTTTTTTCCTAATAAAGGGATGGTTGTGAAAATGTCAGTGTAAATGTTTTGTACTTGAGAATCGTGTGTGGTAAATGCCCATATTGAAGATTCTGGTGGCAATCTTTTGACTAGGGGGTTTTATTTTCTAATAGTTGGAATAAAACTATGCAGTGACACTGTCTTTTATGTTTAGTTGATAAAGAGTTAAACTTTGTGTTGGTGTAGAATTGACTGTTGGGTTTGGCGTTTGTTTTGAGGGTTGTTTTCGAGGAGGGGTGTGCATTATTTCTGGGTTTTTTAACATGGATTTTCAAGAAGAACATTTACTAATGCCAACTGCTGAAGTGACATTTTCTTGCCTTGAGTGGTCTGACAACCACTGGATAAGCAAAGTACACATGACTTTCCTTGTTTGTGTGTTTTGTGGAAATTTTCCTTTTTATGCTTTGTGAGCCTTGGCTACGATGCTACAATGGAGAACAATTTTATTGAGCTTTTTGCCATTTTACAGGTTGATTTGTGAACCACTGACTGAACAGGACAACTTTTACAGACTGTAAAGGGCAGCCTTTAACATGGAGTAACAATCAAATAAAACAGAGTCTGCTGGGCAGAGTAATTTTCCCACGTCTTAAATAGTCTGTATGTGAAGCAGGGGAAGGTTGGGGCTGCAGGCCTTGGGATGATTCATAACAAGACAAGCAATGATGTGATGGCAGGAGGTTACAACTAATGCTGTGGGTCACTATAGGCCATCAAGCATGGAAGCCTTTAGTAGCTCTTCGGCCTCTACTCCCCTCTCTGTGCAGTCACAAGGACATAGCTGATCAGCTTATGTGTGTGTGTGGAAATGACAAAGTCTTTGTATTTTTAAAATGCCCAAAAGAACCATCCTATACAGAAACAGTACAGTCTGTGTTCAATCTGTGTCCTTCACAAGTGCATTGCAGGTACATGATGTTACAAACTTGTATATGGACAAAAAGCCACTGTTTGTATTTATATTTGAGTTTAAACTTGGTAATTCTTCACAAAATTTGATAAATGTTGCTATGGAAAATAAACTGCGTTGGTATCCTTGTGCCACCTGACAGACACTTGCTTTGTCTCCCTTACCCTGTTAAAGCTACATGAATTAGGTGTGAATGAGCCAGGATGCTTACTCAGGTCACTGCAGCCTCTCTGGGGGCATGAACTTGGCTTCTCTAAGCCTGTTTCTGACCAGCTTTTGATCCCAGCTCACTTACGTTTCTGAAATGCTGCATTTATGATGTTGCTTTAAGCATGAGTGTGTTCATGATGTGTGTTGTCCTGAAGTAACTACAAATAGAGATTTACAGGTCTTCTGTGTCATTTGTTCCACTTCCCATTAAATAAGGAGAAATTTTTTCCCTTCAAGTCCTCTAGCCATCCTTGTGCTGAGACAACCTTTATAGTTTGGCTTAAATGATTTAATGACATATTTTTAGTTAGTAGTCCATATGGATTGTTAATTATTTAATAAATTATGTACAGTTGAGATTGAAATGAAACCTTTATAGAGTTAGATACCGTTCATATTAATTGGAAGTAAGTTTATTAAACTAACATTTCAGAGCAGAGCATATGTTGAGAAGACTGATGACTGTTTTGGAGACAATGTATAATTTCTGCCCAGTTCCTCATAATAAAGTCATGATATTAAAGACTTTCCAATGTTTAATGTGTATATGGACAAATATGCTTATTATTCTACTCCTCAGATAAGCTCAGGAGCTCACTGGCTATTTCAAGAATTTAACCTCCTTTTGACAGTTCCATGGTTTTTTTCTGTGAGCAACTTGAATGCCACTTACTCAGCAGTAAGTAAAATAAAATCAGCTTAGGAGAGCAGTATACAGTAAATATGTCTGGTAACGGAAAAGGCACGTAAAATTGCTTGTAAGATGATAACATTTCATAACATTCTTGAAAACAACCTCTCATATATTGATTTTTTTTCCCCATATTTTTTATCCCCCCCATGCAAATATGAAATGTAGTCTTTCAAGGAGTCTTATTTCTTCGTTGAAGACTTGCAGTATTGATCTGAAACTACAGAGCTGAAATTGATCATATTTTAACAGTGCTCCTTTTCTAATGACAATGTATGGCCTTATGTTTAAGTGGAAATCTTGCTGCAGTATTTCTGTTACTGGAATTTGTGGATCAGTCAGGGAGGGACTTCACTAAAAACCTGTTATGAGATACTGCAAATGAAATACTTCACTGACATCTGTGTGAATGGATAGCAGACCTTTGTAGACATGATTCATGGAAGCATACTGCCAGCTTGCTTCAGAATAAAATGATGGGACAGGAGAGATACTGAATAATCCTGTATGAATGAATACAAATTTTTGTGGTTTCTTTTTGGTCTAGTGCTCCACTTATCACAGGCCAAATAATGAACACACTTCTTGTTAGTGCAACTTTAGGTTTCTCAATAATGGTAAATAGAAGAAACTTATCTCAGAACAAGAAACAATTTCTCCTTCTCTCCTGCTCCCTTTGCCAGATGATGAAATTAAAAGCTGTTGTGGATTAATTATTCCCCATGATAACTGTCTTGGAGTTGTTGCGAAGCCTTGCCGCTATTTTAAAAATGTTGTAAATTTAATAAAGTCAGGACTTAAAATTAATGAGAGAACTTTTCCCTCTCTCTGAAAAAACTGGGTTGAAAAATTACATAAGAAAACATACAAAAAGGCTTAGGGTGATTTTTTGCAATGTCTGGTTCTAAAAACAAAGGAAGTACAGAAGGTCAGAATAACAGTATAGAATTTTTGATGCTTTCCAGTCTCACTTGTCCTTTTAAGTCTACTGTCATAAACCTGTTGCTTCAGAACATGGCAGAGTGTTTGAATCCCTCAGAGGAAATGAGTTCCAGTCACAAATACCATCTTAAGCTAATTTGGCCTGGGCACTCAAACACAGCACTGTATATGCAGTAATACAATTACTGTATTTTTAGACATAACAACCTGCAGGGTGAGGATAGACAAGCGAAAGATGCCAAGAGTCTGTGCAAGCGTGGCTTTAGGGAAGAATAGGAACTCACTAGGTCCAAGTAATTTAGAGCCTGTTAAATTTACAGTCTCTGAACAAATTTTTCTGTTTTGGAAACTACACAATATAAATTGAACATTAAATCAACAAATAATATAATTGTAGTCCTGTCTGCACAAACCATGTTTTTAAATTCTACTGTAGTGAAATTTATGCTAGGAAAATGGGCCTCCAATTGAACAAACAAACAAACAAACAGAAAACTCATTATGAAAAACTCTGCTTGAAGTTTTGAAAACTTGAAATGTGCAAAATGGTTGTTCTTATCCAGTGCACACAAAAACCAGTTGGTTAATAATTTCACAAATGGTTGGGAACAAAATGAGTTCAGGATGATGCACTCTTGTGTATCATGAATTCTTGCAGAAAGTGGTATTATCGGGAGAACATAAAACACTAAACAGATGTATTGTTGCATACAAATTATAAAGGCAAGTTAGGCACAGCTTTACTGAAATGAGATAGGAACTGGACTGTGATTTTGATATTCCTCCCCTTTCCCATTGCTTTTGTGCTGTTGCTGTGTTCATCCCAAAAGAAATTGTTATTGTATAGTTTCACAGCACTTTCACTGAGGAAGTCAGTGTTGCTGCCATGCTGACTGAAACTGTATGGTCTCAAAATTGTAACACCACATAGTAAAAGTTTTTCTAGCTATAGTTTCAGTTGTAAAAAAAAACCCCGTTGCTTGACCAGTCTTCAATAAAGCCACATGGTAGTGTTGGTTTAAATCTGGGGGATTTGGTGTCTTGTGAGGAGTAGACAGTTGTTAATAGGGAAACTGATTATCTGGAGTATCCTTCTGCAATTAAATTCCTTAAGTTTCTAATATAGTCACGCTGGATACAATGGTACCCATGGAATGCTTTTGCATTTTATTCAAGTCTACATTTAAACTTAAATGCTAAAGAAGTCTGTTTAAAAAACCAACCAAACAAAAAGTGCTGTTGTTTGGGAACAGTTTTAATGTATTTTGAATAGCAGAGTTTAAGTCATTGAGCATTGGGGCTGTGTGGGCTTTTGAAAAAGAACCACATAGTGTGACCTCTGCAGGTATCTCCTCATTTACATCTGATTTCTACTCCTTCCAATGCTTTAGAGAGAGGACTGAATGGCAGCTGAATGAGATTTGTAATGTTTTTTGAAAGTGTGTCCAGGTTGTTAATTGGCTAGGAAAAAATCTGAATCTTTTAAAGACTGTGATTTGAACTGTTACTCGTATATTTTACTGAACATTAATTCATAGTTTGAACTTGTGATATGTGCTTTCCTGTTTGTTTAGAGATTATTGTGCATTGTTTGATGATAATGAGCTTTTCAGGGGAAGAATCTCCTCAAACCAAGTGACTGGGTAATGGCAGGTGAAACTTGTCATATCTAAATGTATTAAGAGAAAAACAATCCCAGGTTTATATATGTTAAATTCTGAATTGGCTGTCCTCACTGAGGCAGGAGTTTTTGGGGCTACAGAAGTTATCTCTATGGAAACTGTTGATCAACTCTCAACAATGGTCAAAAATGCATGTTAAAAACAAATTATGAACCACATGAGAATATTTTGTTTTCTATTGGATGCAGCAGTTCTGCTGTGTTGGCCTTTCTTGCCCTTCATCATGGAAAAGGTTATAGCAGACTTGGAAATGATCTTTGACTGCTGAGAATAATGAAAGAAATGAACCATTTCCCTTTATGAGGAATGATAAAGTTCATCAAGGGTCACCAGACTTGGGAAAATATCTCAGGAAAGGAATGGTAGGAGCCTGTAACTATGGATAAAGTGAGCAAGGAATCCCTATTATACGAGTAATAGGAAACAATAAAAAATTAACTATTGCTTGATAGCCTCAAAAATGCTGAAGAAACTGGTGAACAGTAGAACATGATGCCACAGCATGAAGTGATCATGGAAATGCTTAGACAAACTAGGGGTAGACAAATCATTCATCTGAAAATTAATTAATCTGCTAAGTTGCAAGTAGGTGGGTGATGTTAAGTACATCAGGAGCATATAACCTTGTGCTTGACCTGTTTTTGTCTTCTCCACATATCAGTTGGCCTTTGTCAGAAACAGGGTATTGGAACCTTTGTCTGAACCAGTAAAGCCGTTTAGGTAATGTATGTACCAGGACACTTCCCCTAAAATACCATGTGTCCCTTAATGTCCCCATTCATCCTTTTCAAGGTATGTCTGGCAACTCTTCACCATTTATAGATTTAGTAGTTTTATAGCTTTTTCCTCTTCTGAAGGAATCTAAGGACTTTTGTTTACAATTAGTCACTTAAATTTCAAGACAGATTTAGGAAAAGTTTTGTCTGTCCATTTCTTCCAGGGAGGCACGTAGTCTTGCTTTGAAAATCAAGAAAGGGAGCATTTTCCTTGTTCATTTGGAACCTTTCAGTATTTTGAAATAAAGTCAAAGTTTCGTAAAATCTCGATATGGTTAGTCTCACGTTAAAGCTACTGGATCTTACAGTGTTTTCTATTTTCCCTCCTCACCACCCTGCAGTATTTTTCCCCTATGAAGGTACTTACATCCTCTAATCATCTCTCCTCTTAACCTCTCTGAAAAGCTAAACACATTGAATCCCCTAAGCCTGTCATTGAAGGTACCTTTCTGATTCTTGAATCATTTTTATGGCGCTTCTGCACCCTCATAGTTTTCCACCAACCGTTTTAAAATATGGACAACTATGGTATGGAATGTTTCAGCAGCAGGCTCCTCCCTGCCATGCACTTCATGGTTTTTCCTCTGTTTTGCCCTCCTGACCCATCAGTGGATGCTGTTTGTGATTGCTTCTGCAGCTGCAGATACGGCTGAAGTGGCTGGTTGTGTTAGCAAGATGCCATGTTCTGACATTTCCCAGTTTTTATTGAAATCAAATCACAGATAGAACTCTGATAACAGCAGCATTATATGAAATTGAAAGCAGGGAATTTATCATGTTATCTCCAAACTAAAAATGCCAACAAATATTTACCTTCAATTTATTTGCTAGATAGTAGCAACTTAATTTGTAATCAAGATACAGAGTTGTTATAGGATGGAGATAATAGTACAGCTAGAACCCCAAACTCTTTGAAGAGTTGATACTTGAAGTTTTTGATGATTTATTTTACTGGGAAGAAAATCTAGAATCTACCATCTATCAAATATGGTGAATATATTTAGCATGGAGTTTATTGTTCCAGTCCAAGCTATAGTTTAACTGGCACGGAGCCATACTTGTTCAGCTTTGCTGCTTTTATTTTTGAGCTGTTTTCAGGTTTGTCCACATGATACTCAAGGATTCAGAATGGTTTCTTTCTTGAAGGCAAATCAGGAAAAACCCCAGATCTTAATTTTAAAGGTCTAAGTAGCATTAAGAGTGTGTTTAAATGCGTGTGACTGTATTTATTTGAAACACTGCATAATTCCCAGTGTTACAATGGTATAAAACGTGATAGAACACAGAATGAGTGATGGATTACATTCTTAGTGTCCTGGTGGAATAAATAACATATTAAGAGAACATGTTTCTTTATTTCTTGCAGTTGTACAGGGGAAGAGAAAACAGCTCACACTTTTATATCTCACGTTCTGATTTTTTTCTTCATATTGCCGTAAGGAAAACTGTTCCCCTTATTTTTCCTTGGGAAAGTACTGAGGGTTTTTAGATTTTATAATTGACCAGTCATACTTCTGATGTTTGACTACATTAAATATTTGAAAGGTAATTTCTTCTTGAGAGGAGAGAAAGTTACTTTCCTGCCTCAGTGTTTTGATTTCTTTTTGTGATGTGCTTAAGCTGGAGATGGAGTCATTTGTAGCTTGTATTTCTGTTCCATAGCTGGTATTGTCTCACATTAGAGATCGGAAACCCTCGTGGTAGTATCTCTACATTGAAAACAAGTTATGTATTGTAGCAGCTGCTTTACACTAGTATTTTTATTTGAGAAGTGAGCTCTTTTAAATTTTAAGAATTGTTCCCATGGCAAAGCAAGTTGCTGTCTGTTGTTGCTTCAGATGTAAACTTCTAGAATTATTGGTGAGGTATCTATGTTCCTAGCTTTAAAGTCAAGAGCTTGAATGCAGCTTAGAAAATAATTACCAGCTTGTTATAAAGTGCTCTCTTTTTATGAAGAAATATTGTTGGAGTGCTTTTTGCTTGGACTGAAGTTGTGACTCTGTGTTGAGGACCCTGAGAGATAAAAGTGGATATGCTTTGTCCCTCTGGTTCCCCATGTAGATTTGTTGAATGATGAAGTAGAGCTGCTTACACTTCTGTTCATTTTTTGTGAAATTGAAAAATGGAAACACAGACAATCACAGTTGTAATGCCAAATGTGAGAGCAGTTGCACTGCTTTATTTATATAACTGTTTTGTTAAAGTTAAGCAGGATTTTCTGATCTTTGGGTTTTTTGTTTTTCTGGAGTCCAGACCATAGCCCAACCCTTTGTCACTGGGTATTGAGGGTTTTTTACAAGAGCACGTGTGTCTGATGTTTGCTGTAGCAACCACCACTCTGTGAGGCTGAGACTGCATTTCCTGTGCCTCCTAAGGTGTGGTAAAGGACCTTGCTAGTCTGAGTTTGGAGAGACACAGGCAAACCAGTTGGGATATTGGAGAGTCTGATGTCTGCCCAGCAGTACCCCTGGTGTGATTGGAATTGGAACCTCTCTCAGATATTGTTAAAGCAGGACTAATGCACAACAAGCAGTTTGCTGTGTTAATGAAAAAAATGAAGCCAATCTTACGGCTTTATCAGAAGAACAGAGCCTTAATTTTTCAGGTGAAATCTTGTCATAAATGGAACTGTTTGGGCTGGAGGGAAAGACATCAACCAAGTATGTGGTTAAATTTGTGGTTATTCTGGATTGCAAGTATGTTTCTCCACAATGAGAAGTACATAGCTTGCATTTTACTTTAATGTTGAAATCATTCAGTTTCTCTTACTTCTCACAGTTTTAAAGAGTAGGAATAGGTAGAGAACTTAAATGTATGCAACATATGGCAGAAATATCACATATACAAAAGATCTAAAAATCAAAGTTGCTGTCTCCATGACAACTGTAGCTGAGCCAAAGAGTTCTTTTCATAAAGACAGCAGTCATGCACAGTGAAAGTTCAGAGTCTGGGAACCTGACTCCTGGGATGCTTTGGGATCCACATATAGATCTACAGGGAGGTGCTATTTATGTTTGTATCCACTTGGAAGTTAAGAGTGTCACTTGTTCCCAGCTTCTGCCTACAAAACACACTGATGGGAGTAGAGTGTTTTTGTGATATCTAATTGAGATGTCTGACATGTTGCAGATGGGAATAGCAAACTAAGAAGTAATGCAACCTTGGCAAAGAGGAATTTTAAATGGAAAATGGGAGGATTTCTGTCTTTAATGTTGTGGGTGAGGGATGATGAGGGCTTTGACCTGTGGCTTTTGCTGATCAGAATTGTTTGTATGAATACTCATAACCAGATTCTTTCTGTGCAAAGACTCTGTTATACTGATTACTGGAAAAATTTGGCTATTCAACTTTTCAGCTCTAGTGTCACTATATTTTGGTCATGTCAGGTGGAAATTTAATTTTTATTCTCTCTGATGCTAATTGTTCATGTCACAAAATAGGAAAAGTGAATCTTGGTCTCAGATAGTAAAGATACTGAAGGTGAGTGAACCAATATCCTAACTATGGTGAGTTCTGTATAAACAGTAGGTTGCACTGGTGTATTTATTGTGCTTAACTCCTGTTTTGTTTGGATTTTGGACTGGTAATGGAAGAGAAATTTTAAGAGATTAGTTACTATTCACTCTATTTTGAGTATCCAGACATAGAAATAAATAAAATGTGGATTAAGCAAATCTGTGTGCAAGTCATTTTCTTTCCTCCAGGCTACCCAGCACAGAAGCTTTATTTTACCCTACTGAAGCAAATATTTCCAGTCATTTTTTGGCTAGTTTCCAATTTAATCAAAATATGTTTAGATTACCTGTTTTATAATTTAAAACTATATAAAAGCCCTATTACTTAAAAAGGAATGATAATAACGATGCTATAGGCCCCCACCCTCCCAA
This sequence comes from Fringilla coelebs, assembly GCF_963513975.1. NCBI lineage: Eukaryota > Metazoa > Chordata > Aves > Passeriformes > Fringillidae > Fringilla > Fringilla coelebs. Next base: position 14,904,996 of record NC_140067.1, read on the forward strand.
TTAAAAAATAACACTTTTAATTCATGAAAACTCTTAAAAATGTAATTGAACTTTCTATAAACCCATTACTGTAACTTGTTGCCATTACTTTGATTTGAATAGTTCAAGCCTTTTCTACAGGGACAGCCTGTGTAATAATAGAACTGTTCCTTTTTTCTGCTCTGGCTTCTCTATATTAATATATCTCAGTGCCAGTAATGGAGTTTGATCATCATATTTCTGGAATACTAATTCAAGAAAATTTAATCCCCTGGTGATACGACTTAGCCTTTCCAAATGTGCTGTTATAAATCCACATGAGAGCTGAGCTGGTGGTGGTTGGCAGTCAGTGTTAGCACAGTGGATGGAAGCTAAGTGTTTAGAAATCCAGCGCCTCTCCTTCATATAAGAGCTCTAATTCATATTCCCAGATTTTGCTGTTGTGGTTTAACTGATACTCTGCCTCTTGGGCCTGACCTTCCCATCTGCCCAAGGTGCAGCTGCGGGGCACAGATGGTAAAGGGACTTTGCACCAGCTCATGGAGCCATTTGCACTGATGCTCCTCAAGGCTGGATGTGAGCTTCAGGCTGGAGCAGAAGCAGAGTCCCAGCTGAAGGAACAGCAGGGATCATCGCAATCATCAGCCTTTGGACTGGGCACCCAGGCACATCCGGGCAGTTCCATCACTGACTGCTTGTGTGAGGGCATTCAGGATGAAGTAAGGGAGGACTTCACAGTCAGGGCATGGGCATGTCAAGTGTCTGACTAGATTTCACCAGTCAGGAATTTCCAAATACAATATGAATTCATAAATAAAGCTCTATTAAAGAAAAAAACAGGAAAATTATTAAAATACCAGCAAAGATTATCTTCTGCTTTCCACAACTTGAAAAATGTTTGCGGACAGTGCCACTTAACCCTGTTCTTGAATCTAGTGCTTTATGTTAGCAATGAAGGCGCCCTCTTCGTGTAATATATAGTAGGTGAAGATTGCTATAGAAGTTCTAAGTTGGCTTTATAAGTGATGCTGCTTTTGGGGACATATATAAAAATGGAGAAGTATTTTCTGAGACATGAATTTATGGTTAATTTTTTTTTTATTATTACTTGAAACAACCAAATATATGTTAACTTCTGTCATTGAAGTCTTGGCTCTTGCATCAGGTTTGGAAATCGAATTTGTAGATGGCACTCTTGGAAAAAGTGCCACCCAAATGAAACATTTTTCTTCTGGTTCCTTAAGTGCTACAAATGTATCACAGGCTGAACATAAATGTCACCAAAGATAAATTCTTAAATACCATTTTCAGAAGCAGTACACTGGAAAATATGGAAAATCTTTCACTTCAATTTTTCTTTATCTCCAAGTCCAGGTGAAATTCCTCAATTCCTGTAAAGTATGTAAGACCACATCACAGCAAAGTTGTAGGTTTTGTGACCTATGCAGGGTTTTAGATTGTGCAGGCTCCAGCATTCATCACGATTCTGCAGATTCTTGTATAAAAAAGCACAATTTTTTCTGTTCTTTGTTTTCAGTTTTGCTACATTTCAAAATGGACTTTTCCTGACTGTTTTCCCAGGCTCTACTCTATTTTGCAGATCAAAAGTCTTTTGAGAGTAACTTATCTTTTGTTTTAGCAGACAATGCATAATTGATAAACATCCATTGAAAGTAACCTTTAAACAATCTTTAAAGATCTCTGTTAAATGGTAAGACATTGATTAGTAAGAGACAAATCCTCTTACCCAGCCTAACTCTCAAGTGAGAGGGGCTGCTAAGAAAGAAGTTATTGGCATTGATGAAACTGTTACCATTGGATTTAAGTACTGAAAGCATAGATAGGCCTGAGTTACTGTGTCGGGTTGAACCTTCTGTCCCTGGGGTTCTGTTGTTTCTCTGCAAACTGCTACTCCAGCATATCAGACTGTATGATACGTTATGATACATGTGTTATTACATGTATCCCAGTGCTCTTTCTACCTCTAAGGCTTCCATACCCTTCTATTTTTTTTGTGGGGCCTTTTTTTGGGTGACTAAGGGATGGTTGGGAGTGGTTGGGTATTTATAATTATGGAAATACAGCTGTTTACCAACTCCAGTGTTCAATTACCAATGCTTTCAGACATTCCAAAAAGTTATTTTTCTTGGAGGAGAATGTGAATGAGAACAGCTCTTAACACCATGAATAAGGATGTGGAAGGTTTATTTAACACAAGGAATTATTTTACAATTTAGAATCTATATCTTCCTAATCAGCATTAGTGAAGTCTGGACAAAACAATTTAAATTCAAGCTGTATTTTTGTTCATTAGAGGTTTAAAAATGCAGGCTGTCTGAATTCCAGTCCTGTATTCTACATTATAAACTGAAAAATAAATAGAATACGAAAGCTTTCTTTCCTGCAGTTTTATAATGCCAACATATTTATTAATTATCTAAGTGGTTGCAATTCCGTGTCTTATTTAGAACTGACATCCACACATCAAGTTGCTGGTACTGATGTAGTTCTGCCAACCACCACATTGTACAGTGGGGGCACAGTGCTTGGTATATTACTACTAGGAACAGAAATTTTTTTATGGTGTGGAACTTTATAAGAATTCTTCCAGTAAAGTCTATCAAGCTTCAGTCCTGGGCAGAAATCTCATGAAAATCTGATTCATTAATTTTAAAGCAAGTCAAGGTTGGGTGAACCATTGAAAAATAAATTACTAATACACAGACTTATAAAGTGAATGCTGCACATTGATGTAAGCTGGCTGAAAAAATAAGCGTTGTAATCTTCAGCTTTTTCCCACAAAGAATCCTTTACACAGATGTAGGTTAACTGTTTCATTATTGGCTGCTATAATCAGTACAAGCTTGCCAGTTCTGTTTTGGAATTTGGAAGTCTGAATGGGACAGATACTTTGAAATATCTTAGAATACTTAGAATATTATCTGATGCTGATTTTAAAAAGCAATTTGATCTTGGCAAGATAAGCCTGGAGCTTCCTGTAGCTAAGTTCGAGTAATGAAATATTTAATGCAGTGATAAATTGTGATGTTCCTAACAATGGTCTGGATCAATCAAGATGAACTTTATGCTTTGTGAATTGTTTTCTAGTGGTGGTCATCATCTAAATGACTAACCTGACCATAACCTTATGCCATTTATGAGTTTATGTCCTGGTGGAGAACACTGAATGAAGCTTTCAACTTTGTGAGCAAAAACGCAAAACTACTGATGCTCTGAATCTACACTGGATGGAGCTTTGAGTGGCGTGGTCTAGTGGAAGCTGTCCCTGTCCATGGCCAGGGGTAGTACCTAATTAATTGTTAAGGTGCCTTCCAACCCAAACCTCTCTGTGGTCCTATGGTATTAGTTAAACCATTGAAACTAACTGCTCTATGTGTAATGTTGGGATCACTTAGGACCACATTGTGCTGTGACGTAGGATCCCCTTCATAAAAAACGTGAGGATTCATAGCTCTGGTGTTGTGTTTAAATCAGTTTAAATAAGGACTGTCCAAGAAGAAACAGGAGAAAGGGGTGAAGATGAACACAGTTCATCTGAGGAGTGTTTAAGCCTTCCTTGATTAGTCTAGTATGTGGTTTAATAGTATTTGAAAAGGAGGATATTGCAAAATAGTTACCCTGAAAATTCTCTGCCAGATTATTTCACTTTCTTTTCAGAGCAGAAATTGAAAATATGAAGTGTACTTTTCAGATTTCATGCTATTGTATGGTGTCTGACTTGATGTCATATATCTTCTTAGTTTCTGGTTTAGGACTTTACAAATCTATGGTTTTAGAAGCAAAGAGATGAGGAAAACAAGCATTTAGGTCTGCAAGTACACCAGACCAACTTACTAACAAAAAAAATTTTGTGTATTTGTTACCACTAAAAAGCCAACCCAGCTCATCCTATCATGTCCACTTCTGTGGTCTTCCTTTGTTATTAAATTTCTGGCTAATAAAATATGTACCATACCCAGTAAGTTTGTGCTTATGTGTAGTAATAATCTAGACAGTGTCTCCACTCTCACAGTCATGTATATTTGAAATAATCTGCTATACTAAGGCATTAATGTGCACTCATGACTCTTGCTTTTTGGTGATAATCCCACTAAAATTTAAGTGTAACTTGCATTACCTGTAGAGTATTGCTTAACATTTGCATAAACATACATTTACCAAATTGTACCAAGAGGGAAAATGAAGCATAATCATATAATAATTGTATAATCAATTCACTGTGATTATATTTTCTCCCTTGATGCAATTTAGTAAATGGGAGTTTGGGTGAATATGAAATAGAGTTTCTTGCTTACTGTGATGAATTCAGTTAGTTTTGAGTGGCTTTTTGGTTTCAGAAGTTGGAAGAAATATTTTTTATATTTAATTTAGTTTAAGACACATTTCCCTAATGACCTTTTCAGATTGTGCAGGTATTTTCATGGTGATTAGATCTGTTTCTGATGGTTCAAGTGTCTAGATTCTGTATTGTCCTAGATGTCATAGAATTATAGAATCATAGAATGATTTGCCTTGGAAGGGACCTTAAAGATCACCCAATTCCAACCTTACTGCCATGGGCAGCTACTGTAACAGGGATAGATGTTCTTAGGTGGGCAACTAGCCAAAAGAGCTAGGACCCTCTCATGAAAGTGGTTTTGATATTTCAATGAGGTGTAATCATGTGGAGGTGGAGAAGAGGAAGTAATAGATATGTAGGTATCATAAGTGCCTTATAAATTAACCAGATGCTCTTTACTTTGAACTGTACCGTTATTTTAAATTTTCACTTTTCACACAGGGTAAGATTCTAGGGCTTTTATATGTCAGTAGGTGTCACTACCATTAAAAGCAGAATACAAAGTCTGCTGAATATGGAATAAATCGCAAGACAGTTGTAGCTTTACTGCTCTGATTAAGAAAGTGGGGAATGCAAGCTCTGCCCTGAGAAAGGCAGTGACTAAATACATAAGATTACATGCTCAGAAGGGATGGATGAATACTGAAAAGATGCAGTCTTTCTTAAACAAGGACACACATTGCTTCTCTTCATACCCTTTGACTTTATCAGTCTGAGACTCCTAGCCAGGTTTTCTTGCACTGTAAGACTAAAGAGTCTTTTGGGTGCTCTCCCACACTCGCTCGTGGTCACCCTTGCACACTCACCCGCGGACACTCTTGGACACTTGCACACTTGCTCTCGCACGCTCTTTCACACTTGCTCGCGCACATTCTCGCACACTCAATAATGTCATTGAATTATGTACACTGAGTAGATAATTAATTCATTGCTATCCTGACCCTCTCCCATATGCAAGGTTCAAACCTAACTCAGCTTTTAATACAGCTACCTCAGTGTCAAGTGCCCAAACAGGTAATCTAAGGCATATTAGACAACTGCATTAGTATCAGAGCAGGGCATAAGGTGATGCTGCAGGAAAATAAATCCTATCTAGCTATTTGAGAAAACATTCTGGTGAAGAAGTAGAAAGTAAAATGTGTATGTTCTGGTGTGCAGCTGAGGTCTTTCTTCCGAGAAACAAACTGGACTAAGATTTCAGGACACGCTTCCTAAAATACCAGCTGCTCTTTTGTCAGGGCTACAGAGAACTGTGATACTGATACTATGATTGAGGTCTGAGCCAAGGATTTATGCGGTCTGGCTTTAAATTCTGTCTGGGGGCTGTGTGTGTGCATGCATGGGCAAATGGCTTCTTTGTTCTATGCTTCCTTCTTTATAAAATGGAAAAATTCATTTTCCAGTCTCGAGGGAGTTTTGGAGTTTAAATGTATAAATTCTGGAGGCAGGAAGGTCTCATGGTAGATGTGGTCATTGTGGTCATTCCAGAAACTTCAAAGATACAAGAAAGCACCATCGTGGACTAAAACAATCTAGGTGGTCACATTACAATTATTACCTGCAGGACCTGTGTACACTAGTTAGAGACTTTTCAGAAATATTTCTTTTTCTTTACTTCTAAAAATCTTTCATACTCCTTTTAGGAGTGCTCCAGCTTAGACTTCAAAAGCTATAGGTAAATGCAATGACACTTTCTTGGTATCAGCAATGTTACTCTTTCTCACTAGTTCTATGAAAAAGTCTCTGTTCAACAGTACAAACACTCTCCTTGCTAGGAATTCAGTCTTTGAGAACAATATTCATTTAGTAAATAGTTGCACTAATTTCTCAGTTTGGTAATTAAAGTGTGGCGTAATTCACAGAAGTGAAAGAGAAGAAACAAGACCAGATTCCAGGGCATTTAAAACAGCTCTGTTGCAACATTCCAGCTCTTTGTGGTACTCCAAAAGGGAAAAAAAGAATCACTGTAGACTTGGAAAGATGTTTTTAGTAATACAGTTGGGTGCCACAATATAAGAAAGATGTTGTTAGAAAGAGGCCAGAAGAAGGCTAATCAAGCCCTTTGAGCTATCAGAAACTCAGATTTTTTTTGCAGAGAGTAACGTTCTAACCAAGTACATTCCCTCTGATTATTGCCCCAGCTGTGAAATCTGGGAGGGTAGCTGGAGGAAGGAGCAGGGAAGGAATCACTGCTTTATGTTGGCCAAACACGAAAACTTAGTGCTATCCTCATGGAGCTGCTTTAAAAAGTATTCGTGTGGATTCCTTTGGTGTGGTAATGGCATCTCTGGTCACATCTATGAAGATTTTTACAAGACCTAACTTCAAACAAGAACCTGTACTTATTTTTCTGTTGCTTTGAAGTACCTGTTCTGCAACTGGCATTCTCTTCTTTTAATGGTCTTTTAAAGCTATCAAAAAGCACATTGTCTATTTAATCTTTATAAGCATATTCACTAATTTTGTTTTTTCTTTCCAGTGCAGAGTAAACATGAGGCTAAACTCTAGCAGTAGTAGTTTTACTGTCTATTGTGTAAAAATATAAATATGCAGGAATTGTTATTGGAATGTTTTGCAAACTTTTGACTAGGTTAATAGTGTGAGTGGGGAACAGCCAAAAAGTTCTATCTTATGAAATATGCTGTTTCACTAAATATAAATCAGGCCATTGCTAGTCATGAAACTTTATGTAGCAGTGTATTAAAGTTACATGTTTCAAAACACTGAAAATGTGAGTGTTTCCATCCTTTTATCCTGCATTAGGCTTCAGATCTGTGTGTATTTATTGTCATAGAAATTTGTGTTAATGTAGTGCCTGACTCCTAATGAATAATTTGCAAAAGAGGTGGACTGACAGTTTCTCAGCATATTGTGTTTGCATCCTAATGAACATTTTCTGCTTGGTCATGATCAAAATAGGAATACATTTACATAATATTAATCAAGTACTTGTTCTTAACATTTGGAAAAGGGCAGGTCTTAAATTTAATTTTTACTGTGTGCACATCTAACACAAATTTAACAACTAGTTTAAACTACAAGCTGCTGTCATGGTGAAAACTGATGTTAACTATCCCTACTACAAGTTCCATATTAAATGTTCTTTTACAATGTTTTATAGATTGATATTTTATAGCTCATTCCTATTGCTAGCTCTCTAGACATAAATCTTATCTGAACTTTCCCTAATCTTTCTCAACCTTTTTAATTTAGAGGATCACTTTCCATTTTTAGCTGTTCATGGAGTAATAATTCTACTCCTCTGGTTTGATACCACTTTTTCTTTAGAACCAAAAAGTACAGGTGCTTATAAAGATCATGGGAGATTTTTGACTTGCATCCTAAAGGAACCAGGTTTTTTTTGTTTGTTTTGTTTTGTTTTCTCTCTCAGTTGTTAAAACATTGACTAGAAACCTAGTCAGCTTAAAGCTGAAGAGAAACAGAGATACATATATAGAGGTAGAAATAGTTATTTTTAGACAAGGTGAGGCCAGACCTCATTTGTTTGCTGCCGCTGTTCCCTGTAATGGTATTTTGTATAAAAAATTATGGAAGGAGGCATAAGAAAATAATTTGTGGCACTCTGAATTAAAAAGAAAATGTCAGTCATGGGAAACCTGTATTGGCTATGTAATTTTCATGGGTTTTTTTTATGGTGGGTTTGGTTCTTTGTGTTTTGGTTGGGTTTTTTCTCTTCACATTCCAAGAGCGTTGTGTATTTCTTGGTTTTATAAATTGACTCCCCGAAAGTTAGCATTCACCTTTCTGGAATCAGGAGGAGATCTTGTGGTAAGTGGAATGTGTATTGGCTCCTATGGAATGTTTTGGCCTAAAGATGATGTGGCAGAGCACAGGGAAGTAGAATGGAAAAGTGAGAAAGATGAGACTATAGGAAAATGAAGTAAGACTAAAAAAAGCCCCTGAAGGATCACTTTCCTACTTCTGTGACAGCGTCTTTTATCCCTTTGCACTGACCATGCCCATAACGGTACTGCTGGGCCCGCTTTGAAATTCAGTGCCATTCCTGTGGGCTCAGTTAATGCAGTACTCAGTTAACTGTCTCCCAGTGTTCAATTGTCATAAAATTCATATGCAGACTGTATGAAGCAGTTCTGTCCCTGAACTTGGTTCACGCAGGTAGAAACCAGTTTTCTGAGATAAGCCATCTGTTATTAGTGTTAAAACACAGACCATTGGATTGCACCCTTTATTCTGTAGTAACCTTGCACAATGCATTTTCGTTTGGGTAAGTAGTATGTTTGTGTGTACAGCCTGTAGGACAACAGCAGGGGAAAAAAGGAATTGGTACCAGGAATAGCAAAACAATGCAGGGGAAAAAAGGAATTGGTACCAGGAATAGCAAAACAATGCAGGGGAAAAAAGGAATTGGCACCAGGAATAGCAAAACAATGATAACTTGCTTTCTCTTTGTAATATTCATCTATATATAGTGACTTTATTCCTGTGAATTGTTTGATTAAAGTACATGAATTTACTGAGAAAATACCAATTTTTCTTTCAACTGCCTTTATGCAAAACAAATAGTGGTCTGACTTTTACCATCCTAACCTTTTCTTCTCGATGACTATGACATTTCCATAGCATCTGAGAATTTAGAGCAAATGCCTGTCTCCCAGAATCTCTAGCATTGCTTTCCAGATGAAGTAGAAATCGTAAGAGGATCAAACTGAGAATCAGTCTTTGTCCCTAGGAGGTGAGTTTTGCTATATTTCGATATGGCCATTGAAAATGTGCATCAGCCCTGGGTTTCCTTCAGTTCTTTGCTGTGTCTCTGTTGAAAGCTCTGTCACCTTTTCATGGTTTACTGTACTGGCTTAAGGCACTGATGGAGCTAGGTTTGTGACGGGAGGCTACGATGGGAGGTCGGGCTGAGGAGGAGCAGACACATGGCCCTTTCCTCACTCCTGTTAAGATGGTACTTCTCAGGCTCTGCTGTGTGTCTGCCTGAGCTCTTCCATACAGTAATTGAGAGGCCAAAGGAGTTGACACATATTGGGCTGGCATCTGGAATTTTCAGAAAGCTAAACAAAAGCAGGAGACATCTGTTATCACCTCTACTATAAATACTTTTAGGGAAGCAGACTTCACTCTGGTGGTAAAGCACAAGTTTAATGACCAACTTCATAAAGATTGTTACTGGGTTTGATTTTACAGAGTTTGACTGGTGTACAAAGTATACATAGTAGCTGAAGCTTTATAATGAGAATATGATGGTGTGTTTGCTTTGAGAAGGAACAGTAATGTTTTAATTGTTCAAATTCTTTCTGAAAGGACATGAATTCACTATTGTGAACCTTTGCATTCATTCAGTGCTGGGACGAGCATTGCAAGCTGATATATAATGGCTGCTTCCAAAATAGATATTGACAATGGGCTCTCCTTGTGAGAGACGGAAGAGTAATTATATTCACTTTGAAATTAAAATTCTAGTGTCTTGAACATGTTCTTTCAAATATACATGAGCATTTTTTTTTTTTTCTGACAAAATTTTTTCCACTCGAAGTTCTGCTTTTGGTGCTATAAGATACTCTACTGGGTCTCTGCACTTCAAGGATGGAGAAATTGATCCCTTAGTGTAAGTTTCATTTGCATAAGTATGCTATATCTGTGTTGCATAATTATAGACCACCAATATGAGCAGCAGATTATTACATGTCTGGAACTTGAAAAAAATCTTTTAATTTGACATTTTCGTATTTTTTGTCAGTCAAGGGTTGGTTTCATTTTACAGAATAGTTGAATAGGGAAATGATGATTGAAGTAGAAACTGTTTCAAGCATCTAGTCTGTATATTAGTCGTCTGCATGTTGCTATATCAATGTTTTATTCTGTAAAAGAGTTTTTCATTCTTTTCCTTTTTTATTCTGTAGCAAAATATTCATATAAGAATGCATATGACTAACTTGGATTGAGAGATGAATCTCTAAAAATACAGCATGGAGCAGAAAACAAACGCAACTGAAACAAATCTAAATAGTTTCATTTGCCACAGCTCTAGACTTGGACATATATAAGAGAGCTTAAGAAGAGATACTCCAGGTGATTTCTCTTTGTCTAGTGTTCACAGCTTCTTAAGGGTGAAAGTGAGGTTTTTTTCAGGAAGTATATATGGATTACCAGAGGGAAATACCTTCTGAAACATCGTTGTGGTTATAGAGAAAAGGGCTGGAGTTTCTAGCACTGTTTATTCCATACCACCGCGGGTATGGTGTCTGCAGGAGGCAGCTGGAAGTGGAAAGGTCGGGCTCGAGGGAGGGCTGTGCCAGCCTTGGGTCAGCCTGGTGGACCAAGCCCCTTCCACAGCTGGTGCCTCCTTGTCCTGCTCCTCTGAGCTGCAGGTTTGTGGTTTAGTGCTGAAGGGCAGCGCTGGCGAGCCCAGGATGTGGCTCCCAGCAAGGGAAAAGGGAGAGGCCGGCACGGAGCCCAGCGGAGCCGGGTGAGGCCGGAGCTGCAGCTGCTGGAGCCGCGGCCGGAGCCCCGAAAGTTCCAGTCCCGCTCCACCAAGGCAGGCCTGGGAGAGGCCTCAGCTGACTTGTTCAGAGCCCTGTCAGGTCCCACCAGGTCCTGCCTTGTCCCTGCTTTCCCGCTGGTTTGGGCCTGGGGGAGGTTGGCCTTTGTTTTCCCATGTACCACAGGGCCAGTCACCATCTTGCCTTTGGGAAACCACACCGGGTGCTGTCTGCAGGAAGCATTTTTTGTTGTTCTCTGGTGAATCCCCTTTTGGGGGTAAAACATTCTTTTGTACACTTTTATTAGTATTGTTGTGGTTATTGTGATTTTTCAATAAATTGTGATTGCATCTTATAATCTCTCTCAGTGTTTCCTCCACTATCAGAAGGAGGCAGGGGATAGGGGACATCTTGAAGGGGTTTCATTTTCCTGCTGGGTTTTAAATCAGAATAAACTTTAACAAAGTTGAGGTAGCAAATTTTGGCAAAGGGATAGAATTTGTGAAATGCAAACTAGAACAAAATTTAACTGAAATAAAAAAAATAATTTTTGTTTATTTTCTGTGGGTGTGATTGACCTGGGGGAACTGTCTTTCAACTGCCATTGGCTTGATCAGGAGACTGTTTCTGCCTTACTTGATAAAAGTGTGTTTCCTTAGATCAGAGTAATAGTGTTTCTATTCCTAAGTGTTTTGCTTTATTCCTGTTACTTTATTTGTAGTTGTTAGTGGAAACTGGGCAACAGCAGCTTGTACGTGGGCATCTTAACATTCGGCTGTGTTTAAGACAGAGGAGTAGGAGCTTCAGAGGGTTTGGGAAGTACTGGGGAGATTTGACACTGGAAACTGAACAGCTGCAGGCTTGGTACTTAAAATGACGCCGGTGAGAGGCGACAAGGTGTGTTTGAGAAGACACTGGTAGCTGTGGGGCTATCACAAGTAGGGCTGTCATAGCTGGAAACTCACTACTGTGAACTTCATTACGAAGTACTTGGCATAATCATGTACTGATCAGCAGTTTTTGGGGTTGGTGGCAGGGAGTTATTTTGGGTGGGTTTTTTTTTATTTGGGATTTGTTTTAGGGTGTACTACAATTGAGTACTAGGTCCTTTTTCCCCTACAAGAAGTGCTCTGTTTTCCCAGTGGCAGAGCTTTGAGAAGAAAGGAATTGGATTATATATTCTTCCCCTTTTGTTCACAGGTCTGCAATCAAAAATCTTGTTTGCTGTTATTTGTGGCTGCCAGCACAAATACCAAGTGTATTGGAAGATCCTCTGGCTCCTCACGTGGCTGTATTGCTGCATCCTAGTAAACCTTCTCTGAGTAGACCAGTGGCTCTGTATTCTTGGTTCCTATTCAGTCTCTAATAAATAGAAAAAGAAATACCCTGAGTAATTTTAAAATAATAGGTATGTCCTGTAGAGCAGAAGTTTGTGCTTGGAGGGAGTTTAAGGGGAGCTGAAGTGATGTCCCCAGTGTTCTCAGCCTGTTCACAAGCTTTTTGTGTGTCATGTTATATTACCTCTGAGCTGGAAGATGCTAAAACAAAATCCATTAGGACAAGACCTAACATTATCTCAACTGCCTTACATATAAAAAGATAGATGAAGGCTATCATTCTTCTGATAGAGAAAGCCACATGTCCATTCCCCTCAAATTCCTGAGGCTTTCTAAACAAATATTTGTGTTTATTCTTTGATAAAGCAGCCATAGAAAAAAGGCTGAGGCAGTAGATTGCATAAGCCTAATGGTTGGAAGATGGGATCCTCAGGCTGCTCACTACTTTCTGGCCTCCAAGTGTTCCTATTCAAGTCTATTAAAAGCTACCTAAAAAAAACTTTTAAAAGCTTTTGAAACAGCTGGATTTTTTTTTTGTTAGTTTGTTTGGAAGAAGAACTACTTCTTTATTTCTAGTGCATCTGGTTACCCATCAAGAGTGCCTGGTGTTCTTTCATTGTAATCTACAGGGCTATATTTTTCTACTTCTTAAGATGGTTTGTCACCTTTTTTAATGGGGTTTTTTTGTGGCTATTTTTATTTTAACTTCACTTGCTAGAACTGTGGTTATGTCTTAATGGTGGTATTCAGTAAACTCAGACTCCTTCTCTCCAGTGTGGGTTAACAGACAAGTTCTTACTCAGCTGCATAATGTAAAATAAAGGGAGAACATTGTTAATTATGAATGACTACGCTTATTAGCTGTGTCCAGACAAATATTGCAGAATTCTGATGCCCTTCCCAAGGGTAAGTTTGAGATAGCTGTGAGCTGCCAGGTTTACTTTGTGTAGACTATTCCCGGCTCTCAGTAAATAGTAACACAGACTTTTTGAACTTTTATGCAACTGTGTGTGAATTTTTATACAAATAAGAAATTCTGGATTCAGTGTTGGCTCTTCAGTGGAGTGTGGAATAACACAACACGCTCTAATCGATAGCCAACTTCTACAATATTTTTTCTTTCCAATTAGCTTCCTTCCTCCCCACATTTAATGCTGTTTGACTCATGAATTCACCACATGAAATGGGGAATTAAGTATGTTGTCTTGGTTGTGCCTGAAGCCCTAACTTTGTTAGCCTGGAGCAATTAATAGTAAGGCCCTCCATTCAAATCCTTTTGTAGGTCATCGGTGATCTTGAAGGTTAGTTTGTCTCTAAGACTATTGAAACAGAAGGAAGTCTGTATGTTCCTTTGCTTGTATTGTGTTTGTGCAGAAAGAAAATGAAATTAAAGAAGCTGAATGTGTAGAATAATAATATTACAAGCTTTCATTGGTAAATCCATGAAGAAAATAGCAAATTCATTCTATGTGCAGTCTAAAAATTTACACTACTATTGACTTACATGCTGAAGGAAACCTTCATGGTGTACCTAATGTGTTCTGATGTTTTATGAAATAATGTTTTGGAGATTTTTTAGTTTACAGGTGGCTGAAGTTATCAATGTTATCAGTTGTGAAATACAGCTCCCATGACCCAGATGACAGCTGTACCCTATCTCCCATACTCCCCATTCCTTTTGGATGGCATGTTCAGCAACTGATGATCTCTGTATTGTGTTTTAATAGCATTAAGATTTACTTTTCTTTTTACATCTTGGCAGTGAAGCAGAATGGTCTGATTAAGTGTAATCCAAGACAATTCTGTATTTCAAGATAGTCATATTGATTGCAACAGCTGATATTACTTTGCCCTTAAACGAAGGGAGCAGTTTATTTTCATAGTAGTTTGGTGTTATATATGTTAGTCTTTGCAACTTGAGTTTCTTTCATATCTAAATGATATAAACAATGTGTTTGCTATTCTCGCTAAGACAGTTCATTACAGCTCATAATGGGAAAGTTTAATACATTTTTGGCCTGTGGTACAATAATCAGTTCTGACAAACCTGTGAAGCTCTGTAGCGCTTCAATGGTTTCTACTGATTTTCAGCCAAAAGTAAGAATTCAAACCTGAGAAGTCTTAATTTTTAACTGTAACTGAAATGTGTGTGTGTTCTGTCGTGGGTGGTTTATTGGTTTTGATCCTATATTGTGCGCCTAAGCATAAAAACATAGGCATAAATAAGATTATCGATATGTAAGGAACATGAAAAGGTAAGGATTAAAATAGGTTGCTGTTTCATAGGCATTACATGGCTGCCTCTGGTTTTTCCAGTGATTTGATGTTGGCTAGTGGAAAATGTTAAGCATATTTCCTTCTTTTCTTTCTATATAAGTTTCTGTCAGGAAATCTGTAGCTAAATATCAGTTTATGATTTCCATCTGTTCATGTATAATAGTGTCTTATAATGCAGTCCAGATTGCTGCCCAATGGAAATGTCCTATAGCAGGAGATAGGCTTTCAAGTGATTGTTGTACATACTAATTATTTTTGTAAATTAGTACTTCCTATAATTTTGAAGACACAGAACTCATTTTAAAGATAGCTTTCTTGATGCAGAGATTTCCACTAATTAGCAAAGATAGTGCCTCATCTTTCTAGTGAGTGTATTTTTTAAAAGAAAGGTTTGCACAGTTGTACTACTATGGTAAAATAAGAAAATAAAATACATCCTTAGATTCAGGTAGGCAACAGAAACAGGAAAATTGCTGAAATGTTTTTTAGTTGCAAACCTCTTTGATCTCTGCAGTGTGTTTCTCGGCTAGTGATGACTAGATTAGGGAGCATTTATTGTAAGAGATACAATTTTGATTTTGAGAACTCAGGTGGTTTAGACTAATTCATAAAACTGTTAAAATGCTAGCTTTTGGAAGATGCGTGTCAGCAGATGTTTTACAGTGAAGGTTTCCACCTTCTTGGCTGGGAGGAAGGACTTGGTAATGGGACCCACGTGTTCCTGTAGGGTGAGAAAACAAGACAGCGAATAAAAAAGCCTTACCTCTCTTATTCATGCTCTTCATCACATCAGTCTTGATTTTTGCACAACTGACTGTAAATCATTGCAGGGGAGTTGGACTAGATGACCTTTCAAGGCCCCTTCCAACCCAGATTATTCTGTGATAAATGGTAAATTATCGTTGCTTTTCTTTATAAACTTTGCAATCAAGTTACCTTAAAATACCTGTACTGCCTGAGAGTTTCCTGCTTTCACATGTAATGATAATCTGAATAACAAAATTAACATGAGAATAATTTTAATATTTTTCAGTTTAGGACTAATTTAAGGACAGATGTATTGTGCGTTAAATGAGCCAGGATGCTGTCTGTGACTTCAAAATTGGGCTGAAAGCTCTTCTGAGAGGCAGTATGGTGCTCAGCCTAGTGAGGTTTAGTTTTTATACCCTAAATAATTTTTATTAAGAGCCCTCACTTCCTGAAAATGTGTTTCATGTCCATAGTGAATTTCCTTTCACCAAGACGGTTTGCTGTAGTTGTTTTAGTGGCGTGAATGTGAATTTCTATGGGTTTTTGCAGCTCAGTTGTTATCAATTCAGAGCTGTTCTCAATGGGTGAGCTGATTTCCTATGGTTTGCCTCCTGTGCCTGTGTGCTTTGCACAGGGTGACCCTTCACAGAGAGCTGGGGGGATTCCCTCTCAAGTTCAGAAGCTGGAACCAGTCACGTTTGTAGTCACGAGGGAGTGGGTCTCTGTCATTTTGGAAAATGAAAGCTATTGGCTTCTACTGCTTTTTGCTGAATATACTGGATGAGTTTGTATCTGGGCTGGAAGCAGGGGTTGCTCTCAAACGCTGCTATCCTCAGCAGATGCGCGCAGACAGCCAGTCTGCCTCCCGGCCGGCCCGCGCCGCCCAGCCCGTGTCAGGCACCCGGCGCGGCGGCCCCCGCTGCTGGCAGGAGATTGTGCCGGCTCCCGTGCACGGTCAGCTTCCCTCCTCGGGGAGGAGCGGCGGGAAACTCCCGTGCTTCCAAGGTGCTGAGAGGCGTGATTTAAAAACTAAACCTCACAATACCTGAACCAACTCTTTCTTCCCCTCTGGAAGGCACAAAAGCAGAACGGACCTGTGGCAGCTCTGTGCTTTTTCGTTCAACAGGAAATGTTGTGTTTTGAAATAAAATTTACTCTGTACAATTGTAAATACAGTTTTTAGAAGTCAGTACATTACAGAAATTGTACCTCAGAGAAGAACAGGTTAAAATAGTTCATGGGGCATACAAAATTACTGAAGCTCCAGATACTTTTTAAGTACCACATGTAAAGTCAAATGAAATTTCTACCACCTGTTGTAGTTGCAGTCTTGTGTCGTTAACTACAGAGAGAGGCCTTTTCCACAGCCTCTGGAATAAATGGCTGCTACTTTAACCAAATTACCATTGGGATAATATGTTCACATTTGGGAGCACAGAGGGGAGGCCACGTGGACAGAATAAACCCTTTTAAATTTGACATAGTTTTGCTGAAAAAAATCACTATACACATGTACTGCAGTACAGCCTTGTATCTAGCTTAAGAGTTCTCTTCTCAGTTGGTCATAGGCTAGTAGTGTACAGAGATGTGAAGTCCTGATCGACAAGAATTTAGATACAGAATTTCTCTGATGAAAAGTGACCCATTTTCTCATTGATAGTGTGATGTATGAAACGTAGTGAGAATTTTTACTCTGAGTCAATTTTAACCCTGCATATTGATGTCAGCCCAAGATATCCTTGCCTTCCTGAGAAGAAGATAACTTGGTATGAACTAGGTGTCAGAAGAGGTGTGAAAATATTTTGAGGTGGCTGTTTGGAAGCTAAGGGAAGTTACTTTAATCTAGGAATGTAGAAGTAATAAGACTTCAGAAATTATTTTAATATGCACAAGGGAGGTTAGTGTTTACAACTTACATATAGCCATAGTGTTTCTGCCTTTTTAAAGATAAATTGTGAATTGGAACAGAAGACAAAAATGATGAAGTAGATATAGAACAGTAACTGAGGAGTGAAGGATGAGAGTATGCATGTTTTCAGTGTTCACTCATCATGGAGCTTCCTTTGCACCACATCATACTATAGAGGACTATTGCCTCTTGACTTTCCCTCTGTCTTTCTGCCCAAACTTGTGTATGAATTGTTCCTACCATACTATGACATCTTCTGAGCACTGTTGTCACATGGGTAGTTCCCTCTTTAACCACTGCAATTAAATTTGCTGAGTATCATGAGTGAAAGTTCAATTTATTTTGTTTCCATTTGTTTATTTTTAAAATTTATTTCTTATCTGACAATGTTGCCAGAGAGTCTGTATCGTGACAAAGAAGTCCTTTTCAAGTTTCCTTCTGCTTACTCAGTCTGAAGAATGAGTTCATTATTTAACATGTGTCTGGAAGGTGATGTGTCATCAGAATTCGCCAGTGGTATTTTTTGCTTTGAAGTATCCCAGATAAAGAATGCATTTCTTATAAAAAACGGTATCAATCAGTATATCCTCCCACAGAAGTTTATAGTAGTGCTTTTGTAGCCCCTCCCCCTAGTAATGGCTTGGATTTAAATATCTTTCTGATTCAAAATTCTAAAGTAGTAATTTCCATTTCATATAGCAGAAGGGGAAGACGTTTGTTTTTTCATACATGCTTTATTAGAATTACCAACAAATATTAATATACATCCTTACATGGTTTCAGCTTGTTAACATAAAAATGAGCTTTTGAACCTTACCATTCATATATGCAAAAGTAGTAATTGAGGCTTAAGGAATTTGAGGATGGAGACTTAATGCAACAGCAAGGGCAATTTAAATAGTATATACAGAAATCATTGATGATCACTGGAGACCTAACCAAAAGCACCTCAGGAGAATTCAGGTTCATGAATGGAGACGTGAAGAACAGAGAGGAACTGTTTTAGATTAATTTGTAATTTCATACTGGCATAGAAAGGAAGTGTTATGACTGTACAGCTTCTCTGGGGAAAGCTGAGTTCAGACCAATACCTGCACCTCTGGTGAGGACACGGACTTTTCAGTGTCACAGTGTCTTTGGGAGCTCAGACTGTGAAGTTTCCACAAACCTTTTCTTTAAAATAGAGTTTTAGCATTGCTATTCATAGCTGTGCTGACTGTGTAATATTTCTTTAAAGTCAAATTAAAATATCATCAGTGCCTCAGTATTGACAGTTCAGAACACTTCTGCTCTCAATGGCAGCAAAAGGATTATTGCCTTAGAGAGCTCTGCAGGTTTCAGCCTTATTAGAAATGGGTTAATGCTAGATTTTAGCCTATTGACTATTGTTGGAAGCAGATTACTTTGCTTGTATAAAATAAAATCTGACCACTGAAGGTCTTAATGTCTGCAAAAGATAATCTGACCAAATATGTGGGTGTTTCTAGTGTTTGGTTTGGAGTGGTTTGGTTTTTTCTCAAGACCAGTCAACTCTTTGCATACTGTGCAATTCTGACTGCTAACAAAGCAGTATGTAAAGGTAAATACACTTTCTTGTCATAAAATGAGTATTTTAATGAATTTGAAATACCAAAAGAGGATCTTGATTCTTCTTTTTCTCTGGACTTACTGGGGGAATTCTTTTTGTCTTTTATTTCAGTGGCATTGCCTTACCCCGCATAACATTTGACAGTTCTGACTTTTAGTAAGTTCAGTGATGGTATGTCTTCTGATAATGAATAATTGTGCTGTATTGTGGTTAGGAAGCATTGGTAGAGATTGATGAATACAAATCCATTGTATGCCTCACTACTGTGGGACCAAAGTACTGAGCATGGGCCTGGAATTGTTTTTAGCTTTTTTTAACAGCTACCTGAGATGCAGGTGAAGGAATTGTTTGCCCTTTTGTTCTGGACAAATTTTCATCATATAGTCCTTCCTGTTCAAAAAAAGATCTGGGAGAAGATCAGAATATTTCTCATGCACATAGGAAAAGAATTCCTTTTAATTAAAAAGCTTAATCCAATCTAAATCAGGATTAACACCAAGAGGCTTTCAATGAGCCAGCTGGCTCTCCTGCCAGAGGGAAGTTTTTTGTACAAAACCACCTTACTGTACACATCACTAGCCTGGACTGTTTCTGTTTTTACCAAGCACAAGGAACTCCATATCACACTGACATGAAATGAGGTCAAGCTCTTGCCTGTATAATTTTGATTTTGCCAATCAATGTGTGCTGCAAAAAAAATTTATAGTTGTGATGCTGATATGCAAGTATGTGAAATATGATTGCCACTGTTTCTTAGCATGGAGAAGATGGTTCTGGAAGGTTTGCATTAGCTGCTAGTTGTGTCATATCTGCTCCATAATGCATGGTTTCAAACTTGTATTGA
This sequence comes from Fringilla coelebs, assembly GCF_963513975.1. Lineage (NCBI taxonomy): Eukaryota > Metazoa > Chordata > Aves > Passeriformes > Fringillidae > Fringilla > Fringilla coelebs. Next base: position 14,924,510 of record NC_140067.1, read on the forward strand.
GGATCTCATGTGGGCTTCTCTCGTGAAAGTCCTGCTGAACCTCAGGGTACAGCCAGGGTGGGGTACGTGTTGAGAGGAGTTTGTAATGGTCCCTCTATGACTCCTTGAGTGCACAGGGCCTCTGCTCCTTTGAGTCCTCTGAAAGTCGAAGGGGAAGGGCTCCCCTTAAAGCAGGTGATTATTTTAGTCATAAAGGAACCAGGTTGATAGTGCCTGTATTTTTATTCCTAGTTCTGCCTGAGAATAGCTTGGACTTAAGTGTGAAGAGGGGAAGGATACAGCAAAAAGAGTTTTCCAGAGATAACGAAAACATTTGCATTTCGTGTTTGTTGTCATTCTAGCATTTAATTAAAAATAAGGGGGGCTTTTGTACTTTCATTTACTTAAAATGGCTTTGATGTTCCTGAAATGTAATTAAGTGGTCTGCATGTTGTTAGAGCCTATCTTTATTCATGCATATCTTTTCATTTTGCAGATGAGGTCTTTAGGTTGCAAACCTTTGACTGAAAAAAAAGATAAAGCAGTATTTTTTATCTATGTTGATATTTTAGCTACATGAAGTAGAAAATACCTTGATTAACAATTCACATTTTTAAGGGATGAATAAAGCTTACTTCTGATTTAAGTACAAAGCAACCAGGGTATAGAATTAAATTGAAGTTCTTAAATTAAGCTAAGACCAAGATAAATGGTTTCCATAAAGAAAACAAAAAATATCATCAAGAGCTTATCTAATCAGTATTTTTAAAATATAATTAAAATTAATTCTGTAATGACTTAACAGCCATGGGGCTTATGCAGTACACAGGCTCATTTCTGGTTTTTTAAAACTTCTTTCAAAACTTCTGTTTTACACAAACTCCTATAACAACATTAAGGTTAGAAATCATGTTTATCACTGTAAATGCGTAATCTATACATAGCCAGTGTCAATTCAGCAAATATCACGCTCTATCTGTTGGTGCTACTCAGAGTTCTTGTAGGGTTATTCTTGGTGCTCGAACTTCCTAAGATTCCTAGTAAAATGTTTTGCTCTTCTACCTTAACCACGTCAGCTGCCATTCTGATCAGAAGGCAGTGCTGTTTGCTGTCTTCCTTTTTTTGGCTGTTAGACCAGATGGCAATAGCTTGTTTTCCAGATTAGGTTAGTTTAGCCAAGATGTGTGAAGACAAGCAGGGGTATAAGTGCAATATGTTGCAAATAACAGTATGTCTTAGCAATTAGTTTTATTAAACCTGATGCGACGTACTAGAATACAGCATTGTCCTTACATATAGGCCTTTCAATGATTTTAACAGATAGTTTAGTGATTCTTTTTGCTTTTTTGCTAGTCAATACCCTTTAAAAAAAGTAAGTGATTGTATGGCTGCAGAAAGCTCGTGTAATAATATAAATAACAAATATATATAAATAAGCACCAGTCTCCAGGCTGCCTTACTAAATACAGTCAGACACTCTATATTGATCTTGCTTTTTTTCACTATTTCAATTGGATTTTTCTTGAAGGAGTGACATGTATATTTGTTTAGTGGAATGCTTGTGACAACTCTATGTGTGTAGAAAACAGTTCCATTAACTTCTCTTGCTAACAGTGGAGACCTGCATTTAAGATATTAAGGCACTATAAATAACAGCAAACCCTACTGTTATATACTCAGCTGATGCTTATAATTTAGAGAACAAATCCCTGATTTGCAACTTATTTTTCTTTGCTCTGATCGTAGTCACAGTGCTTCATAACAGTTTACTGACAGTTTTGGCATTCTGAAAAGTCACAAATCTTTTCCTTGTGTGATTACATCCTTCTCTTTACAGCTGTCTGTTTGCTTGTCCCAAGGAAACAAGAAATTGTAAGTGACTGGGAGAAAACAAAGATGAATGGTGACTCTTGTGTTTGTTCTCATGCTAATTCATCAACTTGAAGTCAACACTTGGGTCAAGCAAAACAGTTACATCTGAAGTTGGAAAGCTTATGGAGCTGCTTGACATATGCTTATTTTTAAATATACTACATCATGATGCCTAAACATTTTGCTTCTGTAGATCTTTACCTAACTTTATAGTTAGCATTATGTGCAGTATTCAGGAATCATGGTGGTGGTGCTGTAGTTAGAGCTGAAGATGTGTTTTAAGTGTGCACCTTCTGTTTTAAAGCATTTACAAACTTTTGAAAATTTCATATTTGATGGAATTAAGTCTCCTTTTATCTGTTTTATTGGATGCTGCCGTACCAAAGTATTTGCTATAATTATATTATTTCTGCAAATAACCATGCTGGTTGAGGTCCCTAAACTTTGATTGATATATGCATTTCATCTGATATCTAACTTCCCATGGGATTTTTGTCTAGTTTTGCCCTTCCTGGAACAATTTAAGATGTAGGCCCTTACCTGTCCTACATATTACTAAGAGACAGGTTGACTTAATAGCACATGCATTGTATGCCTGGTCTTAAATCCAGTAAGAGCCACAACAGAGTCTTTAATTAAGATATTTTGTGCAGTGAAATGCTGGAAGAAAAAGAGATAAGCCTGTATGTTAACTATAGTCTTAAGAAAAAAAATATGAAGAAGACAAGTATTTGGTCAGACCCTAAGCTCTCTTCCTTAAAACATTTGCAGAAAAATGAGAAATGCGGGCTCTGATGTTCAAACCAGGTTGGATGTACATGTAGGCTAGTGATTGAATGGTAAAGGGTAAACCTTTTGTCTTTTAGTTTAAAATCAAAGCCTTAACACTATTACTCACTAATCAGTATGCTTCTACTTACATGTTCAAAATAAAGCCCTGGCAAAAATGATGTCGTGAAATAAAGGGACAGAACAAATGCCAGTGGAACTGTAGCAGACTTTCCAGAATTGCTACTTCTAGTTTTCAGGCAGCTGCTGATTTAGATTTCAGTTAATGCTCTCAGTGCCTGTGTTGGGATTTATGAGAAGGGCTGTTTTTTCTTTTAACTAGTTCCACTGAGCATTTGTTGGAGTTTAAAGTTTGGAGTTTGAAACCAATTCTGTTCTGTCTGGACAGTTCTGAAGTGCAGTCTTTTCCTTCTGTTCCAAAAGTCCATTAACCACTACAAAAGAAAATGTTTTGGCAATATTAGTGACTTCTGCCTTGGTCACTAACCTATTGGGGTTTATTACAAAATACCTTTTATACCTATTTATTTTCATGCATTACTGGAAAAGAAACAAGCTGGGATGAAATTTCTGAAATTAGTCAATAGAATTTCTTGCCACTAAGGCAACTGAATTCTTAGAAGGGGAAGAAAACATGGGGTTCTGACCTGACTGAAAAAACTTTAAATTACTTTTCTGGTATCATTTTAAGCCTTGTACTCTGTTTCCATCCTGGTTTGTGCTTTGTCTGTGATCTTTACTTCCTATATGTCAGAACTGGGTTCAGAGCACATATGTGCTGAGGCTGTCCTGAATTTGAAGACTTTTTAAAGGTAAATGTTAAATTAAAGGTTTTAGCAGGTATTTCGTAGGCTGATTAAGACAGCTAGACTTGCAAATGAAACCAACAGTATTTTTTGTCTAAAATGCAAATAAATAAAATACCTTAAGGGTTAAATGTTTTTAATTAGCAAAGTTGTTCTGAACTACACAAATATCTAAGAAAATAAGAAAGCTAAAGGTCCAAGTTACTCTCTTAACCAGAATAAGTTATGGCTGCTGCATAAGGCAGTAGCAGTGCTTCCCACGAGTGTCATTCCCTGAGTGGTATTGTATTTAACATTCCTGAAGCTGTGGAGTGATTGGTGGTAGAGGGTGTGAGGGGCTGGTAATGCAATAGGACCACCTTCCCTCTAAGGGTGGTGGGTTGCTGCTTGGGTTATCAGTGTTCTTGCTGTGTGACTGAAAAAAAATAAAATTGCAGTTTTCTTTCTTAGAAATCTCTTTTATTATTTTTGCCCCCAAATACATCTTAGTCTTTAATTCGTGAAGTTTCTAGAGAACCCATGGTGGATCTGCTCTTAGTAGGACTTAAAGCTAGAGCAGAATAGAGTTGTTATTTATAAAGGTCTTTGAAAAAGTTGATATGGTAATACTGATGCCTTGCACCAATTTAACCTTTAGGTACTTTTTGTTAATTCAATCAATACTTTTCCTTCAGATGTAATTGGGTATAGTGACACAAGTCCTCCATGGCCATAAATTGTCATAGTACCATTGATTCTTTCTCTTCTTCTCTCCATCCTTGAAGTATTGATATCTACATACAGCTGCACTCTGGTTTGTAAGTTGTGTACTGCTGAGCAGCCCCCAGAGGAGACCACATTTCATTGAGGGGTGAAGGCTGTGTGTATATGGTGCGTGTTGAAAATGATTCCGAACATCAGCTTTGCTACAGATTGATGATTCAGTTTGAAGCTGTTGTTCAGTTTTCATTCCTGGTCAGAGGAGAATGGAGTCCATAGTGAGTAGGTTTGCAGTCCTGCTCGGGTTCAGTATTGAGGCCAATCAAGCATTTAACAAAACTTTTGGGCAGGAAGACAGCTTGAGAGCTGCTCCGTGCCTCAGGCTACCAGCTGCTTGTCTAATTGGCCTGGGAGCCCTGGAAAGAAAGCTGAGACACCAAGTCAGCTGGCTTCCCTGTTGCTCCCAGCTCGAGGAAGCCTGCTCATTGGTTTAATGTGGTGCCCAGCAGTGTAAATATACAGCAACAGTTTGCTCAGGGGTGGTGCTATCAAGGCTAGCTGTCCGCTTCCTTCACTTCAAGCCACTGTGACTGACGTTTGAATCCACATCTTTTTCTTCTGTTGGGCAACACTCAAAGGCTGCTGAGCTAAAATTTATTTTAAGACTGCGTCTTTCCTCATCTGGGTGGACGCTTTCACAATGAAGGCACATAAGACGGATTGAAGAGAGAGCCTAAATAATATCTGTAGATACATACAGAAGGAAAATAGATGTAGGGGACAAAGAACATAGTTTGGCAAAGTAGAGTCGTATGCTCTGAATTATTCTTTCAGTTACTTGAGCTTGATTTTGACAGCCAGCAAGGCTCTAAATGTGTCTTTCATCAAGAGTGGTAAGTGCTAAGTTAGAGGGTAAAGAAGAATTTCTGATTTTGATAGATTTCTTTGTTCAGAAATCCCAGGAGGTTCTTATGCTTCTGTGAAAAATGTGAGGAATTTGAAATGTTTGGTTTTGTTAATCTTTAAGTTGTTAGAATCCATGACACACTATTTTCTTTGGGAAGATTCTGTATGCAGTTATGCAGTTAATTCTTGGATTTGAAGTAAATGCTAATAAGCTTGTTTTACCTAAGACATTTCTCTGTTTGAATGTGCAAGGAATGTAGACTAATAACTGCTTATGATCCCAGTCATTTGTTTCTATAATTATTTAAATATTGTTCATTTGGGTGATTTGTTTCTGTAATTATGTAAATATGGTTCAGCTGGGTTTTCAAATGTTTTTAGAAGTATATATGGGTCCACTGCATTTTCACAGGGGATTTTATTTCTTGGGATCCTTGGCCTGTCCATTTCTCTCCAAGTGTTTCTTGTTAGTAACTTTTGACCTTGTGGAGAAACTGCTTTGACTTGAAAGGCCAGTAACCTTGAAGTGATGGCATACAGGTGAAATGTTGCTCTTAGTACTTCTGCTGAAGGAGAAGACATAACTTGCCCGTTATGTGTTATTTTCTGGTAGCATGTGACTGGCAAACCAGTTTGTTGCTAGCCATGATATTTTGTGGTTTATTGCTACAAGAGGATAGCTCAAGAAATGTAAGTCATGCCAAGAGGCTGTGTTACAGAAACAGGATGAGGGCAGATTTAGAAGAACATGTAGACAAATAGGTGAGAAAACAAACTTGTTCTGCTGTTTACAAAGCAGCTACTTCAGCCAACTAAGGGCTTTCTGCAAGTAATTCATCTGCTGGTAAATAATCAGTTCAGCAGCTGTTATTACACTGGTCATATTGGTACTGCCTATGTGCAAACTGTCCTTGCAGTTGATGAAAGTTTGTGTGCAGGACAGCTGCAGATGACAGAACAGAGTTTATCCCAAGGGTATAGCAATTATATTGTGCATTACGGGGAAAATCAACAAGTAATAATAAAACAGTGTGAGACAGAATATTTTATGCCTTAAAATTAGCCTGTATTATAGTAATTTAGAGTGTATGATCTTAACCCTGTTTAAGCATTTGGCTCTTAATAATTTTGCATAAGTGTTTTACCTACAACACAAAGTTTAAATAGAATGCAATGAAAGCAATGAGACTGTAGGACATTTTGTCCACTGAATTTCTGAGAGGAAAGAAATCACCCATCCTGTTTTTTAGAATTTTTAACAATTGTTTTCAGTGAAACCAGTCCAACCTTATGTAGACAGGTTCTTGTAATCAAAGTTATATTTGCAGGGCTGTCGTCTAAGGAGATGTTTTGGTAAACACGATATATTTAGTAAATACACTTCCCTATCTTCCACATGTCAAATATCTTTAAAGCAATGCATTTTCCACCATATTTCTTAACACATACAAGTATTGTTCATTTTTCGGCCATTACAGGGCTTCTACTTCCAAGATTATTTAAATTTTATCAGAGAACAAATGAAGTAGTTAATCAAATGCCCATTAACTCCTCAAATTCTCTAACTTCTGATTACATGGGTATCCCAAAGACTCTTCTCAGTGGCATCTTACCATTACTGGACCTCTTCCCTTCTCCATATAATAAATTAACTAATCTTATAAATAGAAAAAAAATCCATATGCATAATTTTAAGAGTTAAACTGACTTTTCAGTAAGTAGCAGAAGAGCTTCCTGACTTCACAGGAAAAACTGTCAACAGTTTGTGATTGGGAAAAAATGTGCACATTTAGAAAATTTGCAATTTTCATTACTGTATTACTTGTAGACTAGAATGAAATAGGCCCTCAGAATGGCTGACCAGGCTAGACACTTCCAGGTGCTTCCTCTTGCACTTCAGCAGTTTGTCTTTCACTTCATTTCAGATTTTGTTTTTTAACTATTGCAATTATTTCAAAAAGGTGATTTCAGTTCTTCATCTTATAGATCAGTTTTTGTTTTAGTTTGAAATTTAAAGCCTCCTTTTTTTCTTAATAGGACTGTCTCTATACATCAGGCTTGTGAAGTTTCTGCTCCTTACCCGAGTTCTTGCTTTCCCCCTTGCAGTGGGAAGCTGAAGGTGGTTGGATGCAGTAGCCTTTCTGCTAATTGCATCCAATCATGCAGCTTTTATATCTTATGCATGGTCTTTAAAGTGCCCTTATCACACTAATTCTTGAATCATCAAGGTTTAAAATACCACATTAGAGAATGCTTCTCATCAGTCCTCTTGCAAATCAGATCTCTTTCTCACCAATGTTCCTCTCTTCCAGGTAAGCATCATCAGCCCTGGGGTTCTGTGCAGCTATGATTAAATCTGGCTTAGATCTACTACTCTGGTGTAGAAAATACCAACCAAATTTGTTTCATTTCAGCCTCTCTAGATGATATTCACCATCCATGTAGCCTTGGGCAGCTGCATGGTTAACTGTGTTCCCTACGAAATGCTTCCTCTAATCTATTACTGGCAGGAAGGGGCGAGTTGCCAGCCCCATTCTTCTGTAGCCATCTTCAGAGAGATGAAACCTGAGTCTGTTGCCTCATCTCTTTCCAAAATAGGATGTTTGCCAGTATTGATGGGAGAGGTAGCAAATGAGAAAGGAAGGAGCAAAAACTGTGACTGATGTAGTGGGGAGTAACAGATGTCATGTGGAAAATTGAGATACACTCAATAAGCATTTCCTACAAACATTTTCCTACTGATATAACTTAGTTATGGGGTGTGAGATATGAGCATATGAGAGAGCGAGTGAGTTTAAGCTTTGAAGCATTTCAGACAGATGGAAGTTTGTGGTTTAAGACAATTTACGTGGAATTACAGGGTAGGCTATTCACAGCTTGATGATACTGCTTTAGAAGTGATTTTATGTTATAATTAAAGAGTTTGGTGAAAGAATAGAAGAAGCTGGCCTAAGGAATCAAGGGAAGTAAAGGTCAAGTGCTGCTGCTGCTGTTAAAAGTGTGTCATCTCTAAAGAGCTATACCCTGTAAAAGAACATAATACAGAGAATGACAGGTTATTCTTGTGATATCAACTTCAGCTTACACTGTTGATAAATGCAGATTTCTTTGAATACATTATTAAAGGCAGTATGACAATACATGAGTGAGAAAAAGTGCTTTGACATCTGTATTACAAATTGTACTAAAGTACATACTTGTCTGGAAGAGAAAAAAACCTGAGTCTGTTACCTGTTTTGTAAGTACCTCTTGCTTCGATTCTTGTCGAACTTCAAATTAATAAAATCTTCTTCCATTATAATTTTTAACTAGGGGTATTGTAGAAATCATGTGGGATATTTCAGGGATGTCACCATTTTCACAGTGCATTATAGACTTTCCTTTAGAGATGATGATTCTAAAGACAATGACATCAGTGTGAGTCACAGAGTATGGTCTGTGTTCCCCAAGCATATTGTTTTCTAGGCTTTGTGTTCTCTGTTGGACTGTCTTTCCTTTCATTTTTATTGATGAAGTTTTGTTCAGCTATGTCAGAAATACATAGTACAGCTAGTGTTTCCTTTATTGCTCAGGGGTTCCTGCTTTTCACCAGATTGTGTTCTAAGGTTTGAACTTCAGAACTGGTCAGACTTAGATTGAAATTTCATTTTTTTCTTCCATAACAGAAAGGGCTATTGCAAGGCATGAAGTCAGAGAAATAGAGCAACGTCATACAGTCGATGGTCCCCGACAAGACATGACTCTGGATGAGGAGGATGATGTGGTGATTATTTACAACAGAGTACCCAAGACTGCCAGCACATCCTTCACAAATATTGCCTATGATCTCTGTGCGAAGAACAAATACCATGTTCTGCATATCAATACAACCAAAAATAACCCTGTTATGTCTCTGCAAGATCAGGTAGGCTGCTGAATTTGGGGTGTCTTTATGAAACCAGGGAAGAGCACAGGAAAAAATGTTTGCTATTGTAAAATTGGGTGATCTGATGTATTTAATTTCTTTGTCAGATATTCCAATATAAATGAAATCTAATATTTTTCATATTTTTTTTTAGAGAATTAATATTATTTTTTAATAGGTTGAGGTTTTTGCTTGGCTACTGAAGGTGGTAAGTGTCTGTTTATTCGACAAAAACAAAGCTAAAAAGGGGCATGACTGGGGTAGAAATGACCTTTGTTGTTATAACTGTTTTGGCTGTGTAATACAACTTGCCTGTCATTTCCATCTGCAGTGAATGCAGTCGTAGGCAATTTGCTCTCTGAGTAGTGCAGGCACTGTGCCATGCTGTCAGGGCTAGACTTGTGTCTTTGGTACTAGGGCTGGTCAGGTCTCACAGGTGATATAAAGCATACAGAAAAGTGCTTGTAAATAGCTTGCTTTGCAAAGGACGGGTCACTTCACGTCCATTAAAATTCTCACTAAAATCACTGTAGTACCAGACTAGAAATGATCATGGCTACTGTATTTTAAAAAGATGATGAGGGTTCAGTGCTGTGTTTTTTATTAGGATGGGGTGAGGAAGTAGGTTTATTGGTTTATTTTCATTAATATTTCCTCAGCTGTCATGAGTGCACTTGCAGAGGATCCAGGTTAGAGACCTGAAACATCACTGTCATCATCCCTGCCTGCAGAACAAATGTTTCTGAACTCTCTACTGCTGGTTGTATGCTGATCACTGAAGTTGATATGCAGCAGAGGCAGGAGCTGCTCTGCATTGCAGCATGTCAGCACTGAGCCTTCCAGCTCCTCTAAGTGCATGTCTGCAGGCTGAAGCAGCTCAGCACAGCTGGACTGGGGCAGGGGAAGCAGATGCTAAGGGCCCTCCACTTCCAGTTCTGTATGTGGGAGAAAGGTTGAAGTAGGGATCTCCGTGCAGAGGAAATAAAGGAATCTGTTTTGGGATAGTGGAGTTGTGTTACTGTGGAGTATTTCCTCCTGTAAAATTGTTTCCTACATATGCAGGTGGTACTGTCATACATGATTACTCTGATTATAAAGTCTGGTAGTCATCACTTGGTCCTGTCCACTGCATAGAACAAGTTCTAAAGACCTGTGCAGTAAGAGCAGAGGGATTTTTCAAAAGATTTAATAAGCCTATTAATTATTAATTAAAAATCATACTCCAGTCAGGTATACCTAGTACTGCACTTCCCACCAAATTCTGTTTCTGTCGAGGTGTGTCTTGAAATGGAGGTCTGTTCTAGAGGATAGGAGAGCTAGTCATTGAATAGGTATAAATTAAACACAGGCTACCTTAAATTTCTACTTCTGTTTGAACTTAATTCAAATAAAATGTGTTCTTTGCTGGCTTAGTTTCATAAAATAGAAACTCTTCATCTTTCCTGTAATAATAATCTCTTGAAAAATTAACATCTGGCTGTGTTGAGCATGTACACAATACTGTCAGTCCTTCCTTCATTTGATACTATGCTCTTGTCCAAGGTGGTAAATGATGTAGTTTAATTAGACACTTGATACTGTTCTTTGGTGGCCATTAACTGGGAGATGCTGACAATGAAGAGCTTCATATATTGCATAGTTGTTCAAAGATGCAGAAATAATTATTCATCTTCAATACATGGAGATAACACCTTGCTATTGCAAGTCACAGTGTATAATTCAAGAGCTGGCAGGGGTGCTGAGTGGTAGCTGATGATGTTTACTCTGCGTGCGCTTGGATTAGCATGACATATTCATATGCCACCTTCACCAGTATAGCTCATTTGGGTGCATAAGGTGTATATGTGCCAGGAGTAAGGTACATAAACATATCATAGAGACAAAATTGTTATGTTAGTGATACTGTTTGTTAAAGCAAATCTCCCTAGGTAAGGTGAAGATTGCTTCGGGCCCGGCAGAAATTTGTAAATTAGTGAGTGTTCTTTTGTGCAGTTTTTCTGCTGTACTTTTTCCAAACTACTGTGATTCTGTAACAGATTCTAAGCTCTCCGCCCATATGTGAAACCTTTACTTCTTGAATGCAGTATGAAGAAAATGATATTTAAAATCCACTCCAAATATAGTCTGTTTCTGATTTGAGATAATCTGATAAGAGTTCCTAACACCATTTTAGTTTCAGGTGTAACTTGTCCCAGCAGCCCTCCTTTCTTTTGCAGCCTCTCTGGGAGCAGGATCCTGGGAGCTGCCCCACTTTCCCCAGGCTGGGCCTTTCCTTTGCAGCAAGCTGAGTGCTGTGTTGCTCATGTTGCATTTCTGAACTGTGTGCTTTTCTTAATTATGTCAGAGTAGTTGGTTGAGTTTTACTTGCTGCATGCATGTTTCAGCAGTGACACTTTGTCCATTCAAGAATGCATGTGTTACAGCTATCAGGATGGCATACCAGTCACACAAACTTTATTGCTTTTGTTACATGGTGAAGTTGTCATTGAAAACACTTAAAATTAAATTACTGTTCAGCATTACAGCATGTATTCTTGATATATTATTTAAAAAGTGGGTGTGAGAACATTCTCTATACTATTATGAATGCTGCAATTATCCAGTGTTTCAGTCCCTCAGCCTGCTGGTTTCTGCTTCTTGGTTTTTTTTCTCCTTCAGTTTCTCTCAATTTTTCTCAAAAGAGCACCATGAAAATATATTATCTTGCTTCCAAGTACATTCTAAAACAGTTGGTCTCTCAGAGAACAGCACAGTCATAGTGGCTTTACTGGTACTTATTTCCTCTGCTAGTGCAGGTTTCAGTGGCTGTCAGAAGTGGAACAAGTGACAAGCCTGCAGCAACTCTGCTAGAAGTGGAAGTACTGTCATGTGCTTGTGAACATTTAAGAATTTTTCTTTTGGAGTTAGATGGTCTACTGAGTGCAAGTGCTGCATGTGTGCCAATTGTACTTTTCCTTCTGAGAAAGGGCTATTACTGCAAGGCAGGTATCCTGGCTGTACTGTGGCTGAACTGGTGAACTCAATCTTTTCACCATCTCACAAAATTGATTCTTAGCTGTCCTTGCCTCGAGCTTGCTTGTTGTTGTTCATGGCATGCAGCCAAAGGTGTGCTGCTTGCCTGTTTCCAGCGTTCTGGACCTCTGGTTCAGAGCTAGCTGAGAGACGCTCACGCACACTCAGACACATTCTTGCACACTAGCACATACACACACTCCTGCACACTCAGACACAAGCACAGTCATGTGCACACACCATCAGATACACTCAGACACACAGTCACACACACATGTGCACACACACTGGTGTGTGTGCGTGCGGCTGCGCGGGTGTGCGTGTGTGTGGCTGTGAGTGTGTCTGAGTGTGTGTGTGTGTGGCTGTGAGTGTGTCTGAGTGTGGCTGTGAATGTGTCTGAGTGTGTGTGGCTATGAGTGTGTCTCTGTGTGTGTGTGTGTGTCTCAGTGTGCTTGAGTTCATGTGAGTGCACAGTCAGACTCTAGAGAAGAGGCGGTTAATGGCTGCGGTTAATGGACAGAGATCAGAACTTAAAGCATCACTTTCATTTGCACACATGGCTTTTTCTCAGACCTGGTATGCTGGTTGAGTTTTTCCTTCTTTTGGCTCACTGAGACTTGTTTTAAATTCCTACTGTCCTAGAAACTGAATGTGTTTAACTTACCTTTCAGGACATCTTATGCCTCTGGAGTATCTTTGATCAGGCTTTTTAATTCCGTGAACCTCAGCTGATTTCCCACTTACAGAAGGCTGTGAAGCAACTTTGTGGCTGATTATATAAAAGCACCCTGAAACAACTTCACAGGAATTCCATTCACGTCTATCTGAACTTTTAAAGTCACCTCAAATTTTATTCAATTGAGCTCAGATGGAGAAGCTTGCTCCGTCTCTTGAAAGCTACCATATCTGCTAAGCCCTGAAAAGAGTAAAATTGACCATATTTAACAGTATGAAGCAGTGAGCAATATTCATCTCTGACCCAAAATGTGTGAATCCAGACTCATTAGGCTGTCTGTGACCTGGAACAATTCTGGCTTTTGGAATGCTGCAAATTGTGGGAGGAAAAGAATAATCTCATGCCTGCAGGCTAGTTATAGGTGTTAAAAACTATAGTTCTCAGGGGCTCAGCATGTTGCAGGTCCATCTTAAGACAGATGTAAATGTCACAGGTCTGTTATAAAACCTTCCTAGCCTTCTCTTAGCTTGGCTGGTGTTAGAGGCTATCCATCCTATGTTCATAAAAATTATTTTCACAGTAGACAATAGCACTGTAAGACAAAGGCAATAAAGGATTTTTGTAACTGTTACTGAAACATCTACATTTTGATGCCAGATGGCTGGCATGGGGATCGAGAACAAAAAACTTGGGATTTTGTACTTAACATTACCTTATATCTAGTCCAAGTCCATTGAAAATGAAATCTAGATAGAAACTGAAATCTAGATGATAAAAGATTTCAAAAAGCTCATTCATGGAAACATAAAGGAACACTTTAATATGTGGGCTGCACTGCACAGCCTAAATAGCATAACTGGTTTACTTGCAGAGTTGTGTCTACCAAACATGACATTTTGGGGTTTGTAGGTGAAGGAAGGAAAGGTGATTGATATTTTGTATTTAGGAAATATCTTTGCCAGTTAAAGATGTATTTGTAGCTGGGGCTTTCCACTGAAAATATTTGTCATTAATTTTGGAAAGATAGTGTCAATGGAATTGTGCTTTATTTCAGTAGCTGTAAAGGTAAAGGGAGTTCAGCTGGATTCAAAGTCCCATGTTAGCAGTTTGTGCTATGGACAAAACCAGACATAAAGCCAATGCAGTTTATAAAACACCATTGTGTAACGTTGTGCAGTGCTTTTCAGCTAGATTTGCCACTATTTCAATGTGCAAAATATGCTTTAAATTTTGTAATGCCACAGACTGTGAAACTTCTATTCTAAAAAAATGAATGTCGCCTGTTACTAAAAATTAGTATAAATTTCTGTCCTCTGAGAGTCCAAGAGCAAATGTTTAAAGAAATAAGGTTACCAACCTCTTAAATCATAGACTGTGAGTTTTGCACAGTTGAAGAAACAGCAGCAGGCCAGTGTCACCTCTTAAAATCTTCAACTGGTAGGTTATAATAAGTAGTAAATATTATGCAAGTGTAAATCCGCTTGACATTACAGAAAGTTAGTGTGTTGTCTTGAGCTCTCAAACTTTCTTTTTTTGTCTCTCTTGTCTCACCTTAGAATCTTTGTGGTTATCTGTTTCTCTGTATAACAGAAAAGATATTGCAGATGTGCAGAGAACACTATCTTTTCATTCACAGCCTCAGAAATGGCATATCTTTGTCAGACAGCTCAGGCAGTGCAAATTTATCATCCTCTCTTTATTATCCAATTCACTAGTTTTGGAATAACTTTCAGTTACATGCTTTGATGTTAAAATATTCTGTTCATCTAGTAAAACCAAGCTCTATCAGGATTTGCATGTCCCACTTAATTTTTTCACACTCTCTGGTTTGGGGCATGTGTCTTATTTTGTTCTTTGAAATGTAAAGCTATTCCTATTTTTGTGAAATTTGCCAATAAGTGCTCTATCAGCCCTCATTCAAGGGCTACTTCATGCTTTAGCATGAAAGTTTCACTGAAATGTTAGGCTTCAGATGACTATTCAAAATAGCAAACTATAGATATGATTTACATTGCATGCATTTATAGCATTTCTGGATTACTTGTGCATTGCATTTTGGGATGGAGGAGCAAATGAACCATCAGATTTGTTTCTTATGTCCCAATAAAATGTCTAAGAACATGCTGTAAATCTGGGACACTTTTATTTGAGGGACTGAATACAGATCAGACAATTCTATAAAATATGTACTTGCATTTCTTCTGAAAGAATTCTGCATTCCTTTCAAATAACAAATAAAATGGACTGACAAAAATATAGATGTTTGTTTTGCTGATCTTTTTGTGATAGGTTTCCTTGGACTGTCCTTCTGATTGCTGTATTCTGCTTTTGTTACTTTCTGATCATTAAATTTGATGACCTATAATCAGTCATCTGTATGCTGCAAGAAAATCTATTTTAGGGGGCACAATTTTTCTTTATAATACTCAAAATAGACTTTTTATTCTAATGCATTATAAGATTAAAAGCCAGGAAACGCGGTGTATGGGTAAATGTAATGAGCCATACAGAAACCCTTTTTGTTGCCCGCTTTCACAGGTGCGGTTTGTGAAGAATGTGACTTCGTGGAAGGAGATGAAGCCGGGATTTTACCACGGCCACGTCTCCTACCTGGACTTCGCCAAGTACGTTCCCCAGGGCTCCGGCCGGGCTGCCAGCGCCCTCCAGCGCTCCAGCCTGGGAACTGCAGTCTGGGCGACACCCGCGCCCTGGCCTTTCCCGAGTGCCGGAATTCGGGGGTGATCTTCACCGATTTCTCTTGTCTTCTTGCATGATAGAATATAGCCGAGTCTCATTTAAAAAAAGAAAACGTTTATATACTGGGATTAGTATTCCTTGTCTAAATTCCAAGCTTGTTTTGCTGAAAACCATAGCTTTTCTCAGAAACACTGGCAGTTCTGTTTTAGGATTGGCTTCCCATTCGGGGAAGTTTAACATACCTGTTCTCAAAAGTGCTTCATATGAAGAGTAACACCACCTGCCTCTTAAGTTATGTAATTCTACTCTACCTTAGTATCCCTTTACACTTTATCAAAATATGAAAAGTTAGCTTTTGAAGTAGTTTTCTGGTCTATAATGGTTTGCTAGAAAAAGCATCCAAATAATTCTTGTGGAGCTAAATGCTGCTACTTCTAAAATTAAAGAAAATAAAATATCTTAAAAATCATCCCACTGACTTCAAAGGGTGAGGATCATATCTTTATTCCCACTTTCATGTGTTTCTTTTCTTGTCTTATTTTTGCTCCTGGATCTAAAGCTGCGATCCTCAGTAGCTCAGTCTTATGAAACCTCCCCTTGAACTGACAAGTCAGTTTTGCTTGAGATGCTTACTAGGCAGTGCTTCATCTTGCACTTGGAGCATGTGGAAAATGATTTAAAATTGAAAGTGGCATTTTCAGATCTCATTACATTTGACTCCACAAATGATAGTAACCACTACTTTTACCTCTTGCTGACAGTCACTCAGTGTTTCTATGTTTCTGTGCATTAAAGTATTTATTTAAATTCTTTTTTGTATGTAATAATTCCTTTTGTTTAGCCATTCCTTTTAATTACTCATTCTGTCATGTACACTGATTTTTAATTTGGACTTTTTATAATAAAGAATTAGATGGGGAAGTGAGACCTGTCCAGATTCCCAATATAGTACATTATCAGAAAATGCTAAAAGCTACAGTAGTAGCTGAAAATAACCAGTGGCACCAAGTTTACAAAAAGTAACAGGCAAAAAAAGTTACTGACAAATCAGTCAATCAAATAAAATACACCAAAATTCATTAGTTTCCTTTCTGCCTTTTTAAAATTAAAATGCTTCAACATTAATAAATGCTTTAACTGAGTAACAGCTTTCTGTTTGGTGCAGCAAAGCTGAATGTTATTTTATACATTAGTTCATAAAGCTGATAACATTTTCAGATACTAGAACTCTTAAAACTAAAATATTTTACATCTAGAAAGCATCTAAGCAATTTCACAGATTTCTTTCATCTGCATCTTCCCTCTGGGACTGTGTTATCCTTGTCTTTGTTGTTTGTTATCCTTTCACCTGAGTGATTTTTTTTTTCCCCACAACAGCTTGCTTTCTCATACTTTGGGTTTTCATTATTAAAATAATATCTTGAATACGCTGGTTGTGCTTGGCAAGGCCCACACCTTTAAGGCTGTGAGGTATGTTCTTGTAATGAACATTCTTGTAGTTAAGACGTGTAAAATATTTCAGAAGAGTCAGTGCTCCCTTATACGTGGACATCAGACTTAGGTCTGCTGTCAAATATCAGAAGTACCTCTTAAAATATGCTGAAAAAAAAGTACTGGATTTTATCAATAACTTACAGTATTAAGGATAGGTTATTGTAATCCATCGGTGTAGAAATTATGCTAATAAAAGTTTAAATTTTTTCCTTTTTCTTTTGGTCTTTAAAATTTCTTATCCACTTATTTTCTCCGTAAATAGTTGGGAAAAAAAGTTCTTTGACAATGCAATTGCCAGTTCATTCTCATTCTTAATAAAGTTACAGTAATAACTTATATTACTGGTAGGTTTATGTTACTGTAACTGAAACTAGTTCTTCAAGCTCATGTGCAAATGCAGGCGATTGTATAATCCAGCACAAGCATTTCTAAGGACCTGGGCATCTGCATTTAACCACAGAAATGTGCTGTTCATTGGCTGAGTCTGCTGCTGTATGGAAATGTTTGTTACAGCTTCCTCAGCATTTGCAGTAGTCTGTGGAAGGGGACACGTGCATGTCTCATGCCCTTCAGTGGAGCTTAAAGAGGGTGAAGTTCAAAGCCTGGACTTTGCATCAGAATGGTTGAAATATTCCCACCCTCTCTACTCTTCAGACTCTGGGAAGTCAGAGCTGGCAATTCTGCCTTAGAGTGCTCCAGTCTGAATCATTGGTACTCTGCTGGCAGCATGGGAGAATTAATTGCTCTTTCTGTAGCGTTTACAAGTTTTCCCTGTCTGTAGTGCTTGTTTTTGGCAAAAGCAATGCCTGTTAATTGTTTTTTTTCTAACTTCCTCCTTTCTGCCGCTTTTGGTACATTTCTGTTCTTCAGCTTTTCAACTTAACATTCCTCATATGCACAGGATCTGGTAGTAAAATTTACCCCTTTAAAAATCATGGCACTGCATCTTAAAACTACGAGTGCTCTGTTTTAGCCAAGCTAGAAGGCATGAATGGCCCTCTTTTGATAGAGAATGCTTTCCCAGTTTGCATAGGAACAGAACTTTTTTTTCCAGCTTCTAGCTTTACTTCAGGGCACTTGACACAGTTGCAATTTCCATTGTGATATAAACTCCTTAATATTTGGATACCATAATCATTTGCCACAGCATGCCTCAAATGGAAAAGAAAATAAAACTCAGAAATGTATTGTAAGAGCTGACTTGAACATAGATCACTGAAAGGTAGCGTTTGCACAAAACAGTTAGTTGGTTTAAATTTTTCTCCTGTGTCGTATGAGTTTACCACCTCATTTCATCAGGCTTCTGTTTGTAGTGGAGTGCATCAAAATTTGTTTAGGGTAAATGTCTATGGAAAAATTTAATATCTTTAGATAGAAAAGTTAATAGGGTTACAGATACTATCTTAGACTTATATTTAATAAGCATAGCTGTATGCATTCAACCCAGGCAATGAATGGGCTCTGAGCTCTGTCTTCCTGCTATTAGAGTTAATGTCTCTGACAGCTGGAGACCTGCCAGGAAAATCACTCACAGCATTGCAAAGCCCAGTTCACAAGGGCAGGAACTCAATATCAAACTTCCTTGTACTTATTATAAACATGTATGTGGCTGCTAAACTAGTTAAGGCGTTTCTTGAGTCAGGATGGTTGTGTGAACATTTTTAGTATCTATTTGTGAGGCAATATGTCTGTTTTGTTTGTTTCTTTAATAACAAGCCCGTAAAATCATAATATTAGGCAGACTGAAATTGAACTTACTTTTACATCCATGTAATGCACTGCATATGAGGATGAAAGGAAGTGATCATTAAGCTTCCTCTCAATATCACGTATTCCATGCGTGGATTTCAGTTGTAGCAATAAAGACAGGCTTTTACAAATTAGATGAGAAGCTTTGATTTGTCCTTTGAAAGATGTTTTTTCCTCTTTTACTTTAGATTTGGTGTTAAAAAGAAACCAATTTACATAAATGTCATAAGAGACCCTATAGAACGCCTAGTTTCTTATTATTACTTTCTGCGCTTTGGAGACGATTACAGACCAGGGCTACGGAGGCGAAAGCAGGGGGATAAAAAGGTAAAGTACACCTAATAATATATGCTGAACTTGCTAAAATCAATGTGAAAACAATTTTTAAAATGCCCTGATAAAAGCCAAATCGTTATTTTATTGGCCTTGGTGATAGTGATGGCTTTGTAAGTTATATTCTCCGTTTCCTGTCCATACTGGAGCAGGGCATGACATTAGTAGCTTCTCTGTACCCTTATAAATTCACTGTATGTTGCAGTTTGTTAAAAAATTCAATAATTTTTTAAAAATTGTTATTAGGTATCCAGAATTATAATTATCAGACTAGATATACTGTCCTATGTAAGAAGGCTACATCTTTTCTTCTTGAAGACTGAGACATATTTTTTCAGCAAAAACTGTAGAACTGCTGATGCTTTGGCTTTGTTGATTATTTGGCTTTGCTGATTATTTTCATATAATTAGCAACACAATTTATTCTATTTTTTAAAAAAATGTAAACATTGCAATGTCTTTTTGACAGCCGTGGATTATGACACATAAATTTCTGTACTTCCTCCTCGTGTCGTAGGTGGCTGTAGAGAGGTTCAGGTTAGCACATTCAAACATTGACTACAATACAGTTTCAGGATGGCAATGTCATTCAGGCTGCATAATGGATTTGTTCCAGAAAGAATCTATACATCCACTGTCATGGTTTTCAGTATGACCTTTCTGGGCATGTTGGTTTGGATTTTTCTTATATTGAGAAGAAAAGCAGGGTATTAAAACATGAGTGTGGTTTACAAAACTGTGGCTTGAACAGTGTGGAATCCTATAAAATGTAATGAATTTTTGTACTTTACAGAGCCAAACACTTTATACAGTTTCAGTGATGATATTTGCTTAAGCTGATGCTGTTTCTTCTGTAATGTTGACAATTTAGTGTAGTGCTGTGTGGGTACCAGGAGACATTGAAAAAACAAGCAAAAGTCACACAAAATATATAGCTTAGTCTATAAACACCATAACAACTAATAATCATGAGTAATCATTTTGTGTGTTGCTCCCATCCAAATAGTGCTTCTTAAATTTTCAGAACGAACCATTCTTTTCTTTCCATTTGGTAACTAACTGATCCTCTGTTATTTAGGCTTTAGCGCCATCTTCAGTTACTGTGTTTCAGTTTGTCCAGGTATCCTGAAGCGCAGCGGCATAGGAAGAGGAAAGCTTCAAGAATAAATTGAAATTAAGCCTAAAAATTGTCTTTATAAAACTAGTTAAACAGATGAACAGATGATGTGATATGATATCATAAAGGCATTTTAAAAAAGAGAGATAGGATCTCATCTTCTGTAGCCTGTCTTCCTCTTTGCTGCTGGAGATCAGTCACTTGGAAAGCTGAGCATGCTGCTAAGTCTGAGCTGTTTCTAGGACATAAAACTTACTGAAAAGAGTGAAATTTAGCAGTGTTTACTTTAATTTTGAATTATAATCCAAACAACTTGGTTAGGTAGTCACTGGACCACATGCCAAAAATCCTTAGTGTTGCTGCTTGGTAGACTGCACTGTAAGCTTTGACTTGCTGGGAAAAAGGTCATATGCATTTCTGTTTATAATGCTTGCAATGCATTGCATTATTGATTTGATTGATGGTGCTTTTTACTTTTTGCTTTTGTTTTGTCACTACGATACCACTTTCTTTGGGTCTGAGAGACATAGTAGTTGTTGTACAGATTTAACATGTTCTGTAAGAATTTCAAGTTCATTTGACGTGAAATTGATTTACTGTATTAAGCTTCTGGCTTCTCTCATGTAAATCAGGTAGTACTGTTTTTCAAAGTGTCCCTGGGGAACTGTCCATAGATGATGTAAATTTTGCATACATTAATTTAAAAATTAGTAAGCTCAAAAATGGATTGAGCCAATTGCAGTGTCTTCATTCTAGTATGTGTTAAAATATATTAATGAAAAGCTCTTCTGTTGAAAAGTAGGGAAGATCAGAAACTACCTCTAGTGAAGCTCAATTGTTCCTTTATTAGTGGAAAGGAATCCCAGTGTATTTTATACTTTGTCCCCTCCTAGTCCATACCATGGCATTTATATAGAAGACCTCTAAACTAGGTTGTTTTCTGTATCCCTGTGCTTCCAGTCATAGTTAGCTTGGCTCCAAATGCAGTCTGTAGAGGCAAGGATTCCTTAGAATAAAATCTCTGGATGGAGCAGCCAAGGTAGGTGCGTGTGAGGAAGTGTGGAAGGAAGTCTGTCCTGTTTCAACTTACTTAGAAAATGGCTTGCTTCCTCTTGCTTATTAACTGTAAAATAACCTGCAGGTATAAGCAAAGAAATCTTTCTTTGCACAAATAGCCTTTGCTAAAGTTATATCAAAGGTATATCAATGTATCAGGTAAGATCAATTGTTCATTAGTTGTAACCATGGAGGACTGTCCAAGTTCTATTTAGCTGAGACAGCAGATCATCCTAATAACACTGTGAAAGCAAGGCTTGACCTTTTTTTTCCTAGAACATCATATATGTGTTTTTCTGTCCCCACTACATTTAGCAACTAACCAGTTTGAGATGTTTCATACAAATATGAGATTTTAAAGCTCAGCTCAATTTTGTCTTCGTTCCAGACCTTTGATGAATGTGTGGCAGCTGGAGGTTCCGACTGTGCTCCAGAGAAACTTTGGCTTCAAATTCCATTCTTCTGTGGCCACAGCTCAGAATGCTGGTAGGGAGATAAATGTAGCTTGTTCATCAAGTACATCAGTGCTGAAACCTAAACTTAACAAATTTCAAAGTGTAGTCCAGTTGATGAAAGTGTGAGGGACTGAACAGAGTGAAGCAGTGGATACTTGAGTGCTTTTTGTTGAAGATGGATTAACTGGAACAGTTTTGCAGTTCTTTAAACTAGCAGTATGTTACAATACTGTGTAAGCAATGCTGTGAGGGAAAACATGTTTTCAATTTTAAAAATCCTTTTTGCAGATTTAGAGTCTTGACATTTTTCTCTTATGTCAGACTACAGTATCCTTCTTTTGGAATGGAGATATTTTAGTTCAAGCTCCTAAAGTTCCTAGGGAGTACAGAATAATTGAGATCAGGATAAATTTATCTTTTTAAACATTTAACAGATATCCAGTAGTCAATGCTACTTAGCAGAAACTGAAACAAAAGCAAATAGTGTCCATCTGTCAATGCAAAATATTTTATAATAATGGCAAAGACTTTAGCAAAAAACCCCATAGAGTTATTGAAAGATTCTGAGTGATAGCAAGGGCAATTATTTGTCAAAGGTTTTGTTCATTTAAACATAAGCAAAGTAAATGGCCACTTGGGAGATCCTCTTTCAGTGCCTGTTGTTCAGACCTGTCTACTCTCTGGCCATGTGGAGAAGCAGAGAAAGAAAGAAGGTGCAAAAGGGGGAAGGTATGTTCTTGCCAGATTTCTGGTATCTAATGTGAACGCAGAGACAGAGTATTAATATTGAGACAGTGTAAATCATGGAAAAATTGCTTGAATAGGGGCATTAATCATATACACACACTTGGTGCTTTTTGTTTAGACTATTTTATAAGTAGAGGAGTCACATTTTTAGGTAAGAACATAAATGAGAGGAACTGGAAAGGGAAATGAAGTTAGGAATGGTTATAACTTGGAATAAGTCTTGCCTTTCCTCTACAAACGTCCTGTTGTGAAGTAATCTCCATCTAGGGACTAAGGATTGTTGGCTGACATCAGAACTTGATATAATTGTTCTCTGTCATTTTAGGAATGTGGGAAGCAGATGGGCTTTGGAACAAGCCAAATACAATCTGATTAATGAATACTTCCTAGTGGGAGTTACTGAAGAGCTTGAAGACTTTATCATGTTATTGGAGGCAGCTTTGCCCCGGTTCTTCAGGGGTGCTACAGAACTGTACCGGACAGGTATTAAAATAGTGGATTTCATGGAGTTTTCATCCACTTTCTGCCTTTTTTAGTGTGAATTTTTTAGATCTAAATGAATAGTTTTGAGTCTCTGCCAGGTTTGTCTCTCAGCTGGATGATGCTCCTGTAGAAGAAACAAACTCCTTTTTGAAGATTCTCAGTTCTCTCTTCCTCCCTCTTCCTCCCTCTTCCTCCCTCTTCCTCCCTCTTCCTCCCTCTTCCTCCCTCTTCCTCCCTCTTCCTCCCTCTTCCTCTCTCCTTCTCTCTCCTTCTCTCTCCTTCTCTCTCCTTCTCTCTCCTTCTCTCTCCTTCTCTCTCCTTCTCTCTCCTTCTCTCTCCTTCTCTCTCCTTCTCTCTCCTTCTCTCTCCTTCTCTCTCCTTCTCTCTCCTTCTCTCTCTCTTTCCCTCTCTCTCTCTTTCCCTCTCTCTCTCTCTCTCTCTCTCTCTCTTTCACTCAGGGGTGATGCTACTCCCAAGTATGCTTCTGCCTTACACAAATTATAAATATTTAAGGCTGGGGTAAATGTAGGTGTGTAGGTATACTGCATGTTACATTGTGACGTGTTTCTAACAGAGTTTTTCTTTAAGGTTTTACAGTGGCTTCAGTTTTTTAAAGTGGCCAATGTGGCAGATTTCCATTTCCTCAGAGACCCTGCTGGAATTAACTATGCTCAATGCAGCCTGGTTGGCTGAGCAGTAAAGCCTGAGGGATGCAGGGGATGCAGAGACCCAAGTAGATGTTTATCTTCCTGGGCTCCTAGCTACGAGAAGTAGCTCAGTTTCTAGGAGCTGGCCGTGCAATTTATAATGAAGAAAAGATCTTAGCAGGGCAAATAGAGGGAGAAAAGGATCTGATGTACAGAGCCTAGATATGTAGTATTAACAAGTTAATTACAAAGCAACAGCCCTCCTTGGGGAAAATCTGGTCATCATTTTGGTCATCTTTGTCCCAGAAACTCTGCAACAGGGATGTGGCTTATGTATCATTTATGATAAGACTATTGTATCCTATTTAGATGGTAAAATAATGGTTTAAATGCTATTAGTAGAGATTGTATTTTGATTAGAAATAGACATTTGAAATCATGTGAAAACAAGATTTTTTTCTCTTTTATGGAGAGCTACAGAGCGCTACACCAGAAAAGGGAGGTTTTTGGTAGTCTTCCCTGGAGGTATTTAAAAGATATGTAGAAGTGGTGGAGGTATTTAAAAGATGTGTAGGTGTGGCACTCGGGGACGTGGCTGACTAGGACTTGGCAGTGTTAGCTTTATGGTTGGACTCAATGACCTTAAATGTCTTTTCCAACCCAAATGTTTCTATGGTTCTATGAAAGAAGTCTCTGCAATTTCTAAAATTCTTAATATTTGATACCAGATTACCATCTAAGCAATTAATTTGGAAAGACCAGTTTTGCTCCAGGTAGATTATATGGAGTAATCTTATTCCTTAAATGAATGTTCGTTCCCTGGGTTTATTAGAGCAAACAGGAAGAATTGAAAGAATGGATGCAAAATTCATAAACATTTAGTGAGAGAGGCTGCAGTTTTCCAACTCTGCATGTTGTGTTAATAAATTTTGGATTATAGCCTGCTCCTTCTAATGCAGTTTATCAACACACTGAGAGTATAAAAACTCTGTAAATAACAAAGGACTGTAAACATTTTTTGAGCACGTGAACTTGAAAATGAAGTTATTGCTTTCATTTTGCATTTAGGAAAGAAGTCGCATCTTAGGAAAACAACTGAGAAAAAACTTCCCACAAAAGAAACTATTGCCAAGCTACAGCAGTCTGAAATCTGGAAAATGGAGAATGAGTTCTATGAATTTGCACTGGAGCAATTTCAGTTTGTCAGAGCACATGCAGTTCGGGAAAAAGATGGAGAATTGTATATTCTGGCTCAAAACTTTTTCTATGAAAAGATTTACCCTAAATCAAACTAAGAATGCTATACTGTTAGATGTGTGGACCTGAATCTTTGGCCACATCAACATCTTAGTCCTCAGCCATGGAAACTAGATTGCTTGTAGACCTCCAAGACATTTCTTTATACGAGAAAAGTGGGTTGTGGATCACCTCCAGGGCTTTGGATATAGCTGTGTTGGTAATCCAGAAGCAAAGGCTTCATTTCTTTTATCTAACTAATATTTTCAGTGGGAGTCAATATCCTTAACCTGAAGAAATCTGCAATGTAATTCGGAGCAATTAATACATGGCAGTTCTATTTGAAAATGTAAACAATCAAAAAAACCACTTCTGTTGATGCTCTTTTTAATTTTCAGAGCAATTTATTTTCATTTATACTTCTGTGAAGAGGAAATCATTTTTCCCCAGCTTTCAACATGGAAATTTTGGTTGTATACGGTATGAGTAGTCCTAATAGCTGGTTGACATCTGTGCTTTGTTTTAGTGAATCATGTCACATGATATTAATTGGGATGGTTAATCATGTTCTGCTGAGAAATGCTGCTGCTGCTGGAATTGCCCATATTTATATATGTGGTTTTATTAAAAAATTACAACTACTCATTGGTGTTAAAATGTCATTTTCACATTAATATCATAAAAAGTTAAAAAATCAGAGCAGTGGGATTTTTATTTTTGTTTTTTTTTTTTTTTGATCACCACCACCACTGCTTGAGGTTGGGAAAATTACAAAGAAATTTGGTATTGTCTGCAGTTCTAGTTGATCCTTACACAGTGATATAAAAACTGTAAATTCAGTAAGTTTCTCCATGGATTCTTTGTAATAATTGTAAACTGAGGTATTGGTGAATCCATATTATGACTCTACTAGTGAGCTGTGGTATGGCTAGGGTTTTCCTACTACTTCAATACTTTTATCTGTAGAATATTTTTACTGAGGTGCTTTATAATGTGTTTTAAAGCATTGCATTTACAAAAGGAGTAAAATGCTGTAAATACTGCTTATTTTATGTATTTGGACCAAAAGGTTTAAAGTAATTAGTTTAAAGTGGGGTTTTTTGCACCAGTTCTGTTATGTGTGAAGTGAAAAACATCACATCTACTTCCTGGTTGAGTTAACTGTTGGACTTTGCTGAAACGCACTTCAGTGACCTCTCTGACTTCAATACCAGAATGTTTTCCAGGGATTCTCTTTTCAGAAAAGTAGTCTTCATCTTTTTATTAGGGTAAGAGAACAGGGAGAAAATTGTCATATGCGGTCTGGTTGGGAAAGGTGCAGTGAACTTGATTGACATAATTGTATTTATGTAACTGCCTTATGTGACTGTTGTAAATTTGTGAGTTGCAATTATTAACAATGTGAAACACCTGGCAAATGAAGTAAATTGAAATTTGAGAACAGATGTTTGGGGCCACTGCATTATAGCAAATGGCCGTGGAGCACTGCAAGAATTTTTCCTATTGAATTTTCTTAAAGATACAAGTATTTACACAGCTTCCACCTGCCTTTTCTTAAAAGTGCTTTTCACAGGATTTGATTGGGAAGGCATTGAGGAGACAAAGAAAGGAATGGTGGGAAAGGTTTAAATTCTTAAGGTATGATGCTGAAGGTTTAGTTTAAAATTACTGAGTGGATTTTCTTTAACCAGCTTGTTCTTGTAATGAAAACAAAGGAAATGGAAAATGGTCTGTGAACTGGATGTCTGCAGCCAAAAGCAACAGCCCAATTACAGAGAGGATAACGAGAGACTATCAAGTACATCTTGCAGTGTCTTTGTTTTCTTAGATTTTTCCCTTCTGGTTTTAAAAATAGATCTCTCTTTGTTCTTTCCAAATAATCAGGGAAGTTCCTTCTCATAAGTTACCATTTATATAGCATGAACCATGCATAAGACTTCCTGTTCTTGTTCTTGTCTGTTGACAAAATAATAATGCCAACATGTTTGGATATAGGATGTGTTAGGTCACACATGAAGACATGTTTCCTAGCTAATGAAAGGAACTGAGGAGTCATACACAAAAAGTAGTTAATGGAGATCTAAAAGTTTTTGTTGAAAAGCAGACACTTTTTTTAAAAGTAAAATAAATATTTATAGTCCCAGGAAAGATTTCCGCTCAGTGATAGTTTTATGTTAGATTTTTTTACTATGTTCTTCTAATTCAGATTAGTTTATCTTCTTGAATCTCCTTCAGAATTTTCAGCAGAGCACCTCTAAGAGAGCTGAAGAGCTTGCTAAGTGAAAATGCAAAATATTCATCTAAGTAGGTATGTACAAATGCTTCTCTATTGACAAGAAAACAATAGATGAAACTTCTACTGATTCAGTAGGGTCTACAGAAACTTCTTATATTCTGTAAGCAGTTTTGAAAGTTATGGTTTTGTTTTTTTTTTTTCTTCCAGGATCTAGAATTTCTTAATTACGAGTTTCCAATAAAAAAAACAATAGAACAATGCAATTTTTTTTTACTTTTACAAAAGCAATATATTTTTCATAGTTCATGTAAGATAACACATTTTATTTAATCAGATATGATTTCCTGTTCTTTGCTGTGAACTGTGAAGGTCGAGACAAACAAGAATTTTAAGAATATTTTTTAGAAATGCTACCAACAATTGGAGCGGTACTCATTTCAGATATACTCAGAAAATGTGATCGTCTGTAGAACACAGAAGGAACCAAGACTGTCTACTTTTATATCTAGTGCAACCATTAAGGACAACTGTGAACTTAGAATAATTTGAATTTAGAACTATCAAGTTGGATTTCCTAAAAGACAGTTTAGGAAAAGGAGCTTTACAGATTTTTAATAATCTGATCTATTTGTTTTCTATTTGGAAATAGAAACAATCCAGGTTGCTGCCATTAAAAATATTTTATGGTATTTAAATATGATTTATCTCATGTATTTTCCCTTAATGACTCATAGAGGAAAGCAGCAATATGTGAAGTTTTGTTTTTGCAGGTTGTATGATCAATAAACTATTATGCAGCCTCCTGAACACAGATCTTTTAACTGGAGTCACTGTACTCTGTAGAGGAGTGAGATTGGCTTTTTGCAGGGCTAAGTTCATTGGAAAGGTGCTGAAATTCTCATATGTCTACATATACTTGAGAGTAGGTTTTGTGACACTGTTCTGTACTTCCTGTACAAAAGTACCACCCCGATTTTGTGCAAAACTCTAGCTCTGTTTTAACTCCTGATGTCAGCCTGAGGCACGAGGTCCTGCTGTGCAGGTGACTACACAGCTGTGCCCACAGCATGCCTAGGGCACTTGTGATACTCTGGGCAGTGCTGGCAGGAGAGCAACAGTGTTTTTAGCTCCTTCCCTTAATAATTCTGCAGCCACACAAGAATTTCACTTTTATTTTGTTAGTGCATCTAAGCAGACCCAAGGCTAGGATGCAGAATGTCCTCTGTGCACATTCCTGCTTATTCTGGGTGGATTTTCTAGCAGTCTTGTTTATTGGTATGCGGATCATGGCTTCATTTTCAAACACACATTAACATTTATAGCTATACAATGTAGGATATGGAGAACCTGCCCATCCTGATCATTTGAAATGCCTTTTCTGGGTATTTAGTTTTTCTGAAGATACCTAGCTATTTTTACATGACCAGAATAAACTTTTGCTTATTGATGATCTCAGAGTAATTCTATCTTATATTGGGAAAAATTCAGTTATTTTCTTTTACACTTCTGTTAAAATTTTCCATTAAGCTTACCTGGCTTAATGTGTATATGTATACTTAAAGGTGTATGTGACAAGAAGGTGTGTGGATGATACTGTCTGAACTGTGCTGCTTTAGCAGTCAATGGAAAAGCCTGATTGAAGTGCACTGCCAATCTAGCTCTTCAAAATTAGAGCATATTTTATGACTACTAGAGATTAAACTTAAAGAAAGTTTAAGGCTGCTTAGTTGGATGGATGCCTATGCAACTGTGTAACCTTTGCAGCAGTATTTATAGAGAGCCTCTCTTCCTGAGACTTTTCTGGAGCATAATTATAAATGTTCGTACACTTGTACTGTCTGATACTTACATCAGCAGCTTTCCGTAGCTTCTGCAAAAGAGACAGGTTAGTGAGCATTTCTAAAGCAGTACTGAATGTAATTTTGAAAAACATGGATTGTGCTTCATGACCTTTTTATTTTTAAACATACACACAGCTAAGTAGTGCCTTTTTTCCTCACAATCCATGTTGAAGATGCTTGCTCCCACTCACCCTCCGTAAATTGATTCATTTGTGCAATATTATTCCAACTTGAAACAATTTTGTCACAGCTGTTTGAGAAATGATCTCCATTTTTCCTCACTGTGCTGCCAGCTTTCTGTTGTTTAAGTGTTTCAGTTGATTACCTAATGCAAATGCTATAAAATAAAACACCCATTGGGAAGGGGAAAGAAAAGAAGTCTGGTGTCCTGTCTTGATATTTGCATGTCACATTCACATTGAATGGTTTTTTTCTGGAGCATGTTGTTAACAGTATTGTGAACTTTGTTGGCAGCTATTGTGATTTTGGAGGGGAGAGACAAGCTGGGGTGTAGTTCGTCTGTAATAATTTCACACAGCTATAACCAAATATATTTAGAGGCCCTTAGAACTTGCATGGGCTTTGTGACCAGATAGGTTTTAAGTTTGTAGGGGGGTTATACACTGTGCTTGAAGGTGTCAATAAAAATTTCTTGATATTAAAGCCAAGATTAGTAAGAACAGAAAACTGGCATTAAAACAGAGGATTTATACCTTTGTGCTTCCCTGCCTGAGGAAACAGATGACCAACTAATTGCTGTGGTATGGGAACAGCCTCAGTTACTGCAGTGCTGAGAGTGGTGTAAGAACTTGAGTAGGTTAGAAATGGAATTTGCATTTGTAAGCAAGGACTTAGAGCAAGAAAATACAGTGAGCATGGGTATGCTGCTGTTTAGGATTTCTGAGGCATACTGTAACCACTGCCCTATAAACACCCCTGGCTGTGTGTGCTATGGAGCTGAACATCATCTGACCCTGCCAAGTTTCTTAATGCAGGAGTTCCTAAATATGTAGTTATCAGCCTTGACAATTAAGAACCATCATGGAATTACTCAGCAGCTTCCACTTGGGGATTTTGATGGCTTTTAAATCCCCCTTTTGTTGAAAATAGACTTTTCCTTGCTCCTGTGAATGGAAGTGATAGGTGTAATTGTCCACAGGAAACAAAGTTTCTCTGCTTTTATCAGCTGGGGAAGTGGGGAAAAAATGCCTATATAGAGGACTTCCTGAGGCCACTGTACCTGTTTCTGAAATGATGTAGTAAATAGAATGGCAGCCAAAATAAGTTGCAATACAACAAAAAGCTTTATTTAAAATGACAGCAGCTCCTCATCTGAAAGACAGAATGACTAGTGTATGTGGGAGGTATTGGTTGAACCATTTTTTAACTGATGCTGCATTTGCCCATGTAATTTATCTCAGCAGTTGGAATTCATGGGAGGGGAGCAATAGAAGGGAAAGGTGGTTTTTGTTCCAACCAATTTTATTTTTTTTCAGATCCTGTATTTTCATTTTATTTATTGTTTGCATCTTGCAATTGATTTCAGTACAATTTCCTTACTTTTTAATAAAATAAAAAAAGTTGCTAGTGAATGTCAAAGCAATACCCAGATGTTTTCTTCAAGCACAAGTCCCCTGCCATGACCTCCTCCCCCAGCTTCATTACCACATAACACAGATGTGGTAACTTTCAATAAGAGCTAATTTAAAGGACTAATAATTTTCTTTATTAAAAAAAACCTCTACAAAGAACACCTGTGGCCTAAAAATGAAGGCTTTGAGACCTTTAACCTTGTCATAATAACCAACTGCATCCTCATAAAAATGGAAAATACTGTGATAAACATTCTATGCCCCTTTCCTGCACACTTACAAGGCTGATCCTGAATCCATTTTCACATTTGCTACATACAGACATTAACCTTTCGTAATAAATATGACTGTCAAAATAATTGCACAGAGAATAATCTTCCTATTGAAAAAAAATTAAAATCTGGGAACAAAATAGGTTAAAATGGTGATTCATGGGAATTGTGGTAATAGTTCAAGTATACAGGTATTACATTCCTCTGATGTTTAAGAAATGATTCACTACTGTGCTGTATGCATCTATATGTTATTTCAAACATAGTTTCATTATTAATAATGAAAAACCTTGTTCTGTAAGAGAAACATACCTAATTTGGTATGATAATTTGAATGCTCTGACTGTACCAGAACTCTGAGTTTGATGTAGCAGTTACTGGAAAATATTATAAACTGTCTCTTTACCAAAAAAAGAGAAAAAAGCTAGTGTAGAGAATAATGGCCTAGAGGGCCTAAAGGCACTATTACAGTCTTGACAATTATTGATTGCTGTTCTTAGCACAGAATAGAATTTGGAATCCTTAATCTCCTTTATTTAGAGTTTAATAACTTTAAAAATGTTGTATGACTTGGAGAATTGGCAAGAGGAGAAGGAATGCTAGAGACTTGTGCAGTTACAGGCTGGCTTTGTCAAGATTGCCTCACAGCAGTGTGTCAGTGTGTAACAATGGGTGTAAATATGGACAAACATCATGAAAAGCAGTTGATACGGAAGGAGGGGTGTATTTATATCTGTGAAGACAGTCTGTAAAGAACAGAGGAAAGTACAGGCAGAAATATAAACCACTATATATTGCAGTAATTGCTTAACTTAACAGCTATGATGGCTGTCTCTGGCCTAATTATCTGCTTTGGATCTTCAGTGCCTTCTCCTGACTGAATTAATGAACTTAAAGCTGCAGCCATCGAGGCTGCTGCTATTCTAAGCAAGGCCTGTACCACCAAATGAAATGTCTCCTATTTATAGCCCAGACCATATACCTACTACCCACACTTTGCTCCAGTACTACTGACAGCTAAGCTATAGATCTGGAAAAGTAAATTACATTGACTGGTAGGCTCATGTGCTCTGCATCTGAGGTCTTTGCTTCTTGAAGATAAAATAATAATTGCATGATAGAAGTCGAATCCATAAAATCTGGGAGAAAGCAACTTAATGTTCAGATTATGTGGAGCAAAAATGCTGCACTTCTTTTTGTGTCCCTTCAGAATGAGTTCACTGGCTCAGGCAGATTCCAGCAAGACATCTGTTAATACTAAAGGCTACTTCAGAGAGATGGTTGGAAACATGAGTTTTAC
Organism: Fringilla coelebs; assembly: GCF_963513975.1. Lineage (NCBI taxonomy): Eukaryota > Metazoa > Chordata > Aves > Passeriformes > Fringillidae > Fringilla > Fringilla coelebs. The sequence continues at coordinate 14,956,408 of NC_140067.1, forward strand.
TGTCAGCAGAAATGGCTGTAAATGTTTTCCACAAAACTTTTCAACAAAGTTTTTGAGGGCTTTTTTGTAAGGTAAACAGGGATTTTTCCCCTTAAAACAGAGCAAAACAGGAATATGTCAGTGCCCTCCCCACACCAGCAAACATTCTTTGTCAGTGTCCTTTGATTTTTTTATCCCCCAACTGTGTGGAAAAATATATATGAGTGCATGACATCTGTGTTCAGTCTCTCCCTTTTCTCAGCTGGCTCTATGAGATAGTGTGCTAGTTTTTGTTCCTTCACAAGCCTTCAAAAGGACAAGTCTTATCTTGCTGGTATTGTTGTGGAATATGAGATCACACTCCAGTATGGAGTTTATCAAACTTGGTGTTTACTCAGGGTCACCTTTGAGAGCCTGGTGGCAGTGGAGGTCCCTGTCCTGTGTGTGGGGGCAGCACTCACGTGGGTGTGCTGCTCACAGCACCTAGGACAGTGTGGATACATCTACACCTTGTATCTGGCAAGGATACTTAACCTGGGGAGGAAATTTTTTCTTTTTTTAAACTTTGTGCAGGAAAAGTGCCTGACAAGATGAGAATCAGGCTGCAATCAACAGATTTTATTGAGCAAAGCTTTGCAGTAAGCTTATGTCTATCTTTGGTTCTATACTGCCTCCTCCCCAATTCACCCAACCAGGAATGTCCAAGAAAAATGAAGAATGAATTGCAATGCCAAAGGCAGCTTTTGAAGACAAGGTTGAAAATCAGAGGCACAGGCAGATGCATGAATGTATTTTGAAACCCAGCTTCTTTGTGTCTCTCAGCATCTGAGTACAGTTGGGGCTGTACTCAGTTCAGGTACCTAGGAAAGAAGTTTAAAAGAGCTTTCTGCAATTAAAGATCCTAATGTTAAAGCTGGTTGCTCCTTTGACAGCAGTGCTTTCCAAGGCAATTGTGTACCTTGTGACTGAGAGAGGAGGGAGAAACCCTGATGTCATCGAGGTTTATCATAGATGTTCACAGATGATTGTTCAAATTAATTGCATCATTTCATGTCTGGTTTGTGTGTGGTAATTTAAACTCTTGTCCTTTATCTTATGCATGAAAAAGATGTGTTTAAAATCCAAAATAGACTGTCTCCCATGCCAGTCTCATTTTGTTTATCCAAATTCAAATAATGATTGAAGACTGGAAGTCTTCCTTTCTTGTTCCAAAGGTACTGCAGAAGACTAGGAAACTGGGACCTGGGTACCACAGCCATACTGGATGTTCTAAAATTTCTTGAAGTCTGTGATACTCCATAACTAAAAGCATTGCAAACTAAATGTTGTGATACGTGACAGTATTTGTCAATTTTCAAGTGTGGAGCCTGACTTTAGCTATTTATGTTAATATGTAGTTACGTAATAAATTGTTCATAGGTTGTTTTCTTTCAGGTTGAGCAAGTATTGTAACTTTCTAGGAAAGCAGAATACGTAGTTTTGTGACAAGGTATTAACATCACAACACTCTGGCATCTGAGTTTGTAATTGTTGACTTTATTCTTTTAAAACCAGCCAGAAAATTGGTTTCTGTTGTGTCATGCCTTGTTTTGAAAATACATATACACATTTCTAACAATTTTTTTAAAAATCATTTCCTCTTCATATTCTCTTCTGTAATCACATCTGCAAGAAAAATGTGAGTTAGAAACATTAATCATTTGGGAGCCTTGTGTCTAAGTCTTTGAAGACAAAGTGCTGCTTCTGCTGACTGTAGACTTTTTTGCCCAGGGTGGTTTCCTCTTTCCATATAAATCAAAAAACCCCATACTGCTGTTCCTCCCAAATCATGTGGGGGCAGGGGGAACCCTCAAGGAATAAATAGCTAGTTTTCATGTGATGTTGCCACCACAAAAAACAGGCCACCAATAGAATCTTAAAGGATTTTTGAGAAACAAAGTTTAAGCAATGTAAATTTAAAACAAAGCCAAATTTTCACCCTGCCTAAAGCTGATACAAATCCGTACCCACATCACTTCAAAATTGATAGGATTCCACTCTCTGAATGTCCTTTCAGATGAGGAGAGTTTTTTAGTTTTAGTTTCTTAGGGTTCAGCAGATAAGTTTCTAGGCTTCATCTGCTGATGCATCAACTGTCAATAAATGCATCAAATAATGAGATTTATTAGCATTTGTTGATGTCTCTAACTCCTGTGAAGACTATCCAAGAGATGGTAAAAACTGACTGCTGGCTGAAGACTTGTCTCTTAAAAGGCAGAAGTAAGGTTAGTTGTGGCTATAGGTGTCAGGTTTTAGGAATTATGATTTTCCAGTCTTTGACACAGAGCGTAACTGAGAAGTTTAAGTAACTTCCCCACAGTTACTCATCAGAGACAGATATTTCATTCTGCACGTGCAAAGCAAGTAGACAAACACAGGTTCCAGAGGTGAATTGCTGCATCTGGCACATCTCATCTTCCCACTCATCTCTGGGCACTTGTCATCATCATCTGTCCAGCAGAGAAAAGTCCCTCCATCAGGTAAGCACTTTCTTTACCTATTTTGGGGCAGTATAGATGCTTGTTCTTTGTAGATCAATTAGATAAAGAGCTGTGTTAGTATTACTGCACAAAAATGTTTTTACTGACACAGAAAGCAGTAGTGCTGCAGATCCAAAGGAAGCCTGTGTTGGTCAGAGGTATTGCTGTGTGGCTGCCAGAATATCTGTTTATTACTGGGTAGTATTGAATAAAGTCCCCTTATCCTTTACAGTGTTTTGGTTAGAAAATCTGGTACTGTTGTCCTGGGTCAGAAGTAAGGCACTGAAACTCTGGTGGGGTTTACCTGTCTTGAGAAGCTGCCTCTTCTGCTGGCTGCTGCTGCCTGTGTGCAGCCTCACCCAGCTCCAGCATGGTGGGCTGGGGCCTTGGCAAGGCTGCCCTGTGCCTGGGAGGGAATGGCTCGTGGGATTCCCCTCTGCTGCCAGCTGTCAGGTACAGCAGCCTGGAACAGTTTGGAGAAATGAGGCCTAGACCTGGTGGGTCTGCCTGCTGAGCTGTTTTGATACTGATGTGTGCTGAGATAACAGCAAGATTGGGTGTTTCACTGCACTCCTAAGCCAAGAGTGTGGTGTCTGCGAATATAGCACTGGTGTTGATATATGGGAATTGCCTACAGCTAGGCAAGAACATCGTGGAGGAGCCAGGAATTCAGACCTCCTGAGCCCTGTGCAGGCTGCTCCTATGTCTTTTCGTTAATCTTCTTCCCGTATAACTTTCTACCTTGGCATGACTAATGTTCCCAATTAATGTGTACTAACCTCTAGCATTTTAATATAATAAAGTAATAATTTATGTCTTAATACGGAATTTAATTTTTGTACTCGCCTGTCATGTTTCAGGCACCATGAAGGGTCAAAAAACAGGTGTAGGTGTCAGGGGAGTGCTGTATTTGCAGCACTGCTCATGAGTTATGCATCCCTCAAACTTGCTGTTGTTGGCTGTATCAGGAAACAAGATGTTGTTACTTGGGACTCCAGAATTAATCCTAGGCCCTAAAGTGGGAAATAAAGCAACATACAACTCTGTTCTGAAAGTTGCAACTAACTTGTTTGACTGATTTGGAAAAGAGTCAGAACAGGAAAAGCTGTCTGTGCTGGCGGCGTTAGTGGATTACAGAGCAGCAATTGCACCTGCTTTTCTCACCCCAGGTCTGATTCTTGCTTCTGAAGATTTGAAAAGAAATGTCACAGTTACCTTATTTGTTTGCCTGCTGTATTAACCACTTTAAAAAAGGAGTAAAAGATCAGAGAAGGCGATCTGATCCTTTTGGACAGCTGTAGCTGTTGGGAACAGTGGTGTGTCAGAGCCCTGTCTTGGGCTAGCCTTTTGGTGAAGTATGCAGCTGGTGGAAGGAATTGGGGAGACACAGAAAGCAGCATATTATATAGAACACTTTGTTCCCAGACCGACATCTCTCTTGCCCAAACTCCATTAATAATCAACAGGGTAAAAAGGGGTTATTTTACTTCATTTTGAAAAAGAAAGCAAGCATCTTTCCCTGCCCTAGCAAGGACTAGTCATACAAAATGAAAGCATGAGGATGTTGGATTGAGATCATGCCAAAAAAACCTTTTCACTTTTCACTATACATTCAGGCCTGTGTCTAACTGAAAACAAGCCCAAGAACACCTGTGCCCTTGCCATGCAGTAATACTGTCAAAAGGAATATTACTTCCCCCTACACTCCAAAGAAATACCAGTGGGCCATAAATATATGCCTGTGCAAATTGAGGGGTAGTACATCATACATGTTCTAGAGAGCAGAGCTCCCAGGGCTTATCCATACTTGCAGGTCCACTGCACACTTTTTTGGAACTCCAGGCAAGTAACAGATTTAAGCTCTGCCTGACTATTGCTGCAAAGGCCTCCGTAGCGACCTCCCCATCCCTGACTACCCACTCTGTGCTTTGGTTTTTGAAGGGGAGACCTGCTCTCACAGCCTCTGAAAACTCTCCCCATCTCCAGCAGGGCTGGGGGTAGGCACCCTTCACAGGGCAATAACTGCTTTAAAATTAACATGTGTCTTTTTGCACTTGCTGCAATTATTTAGAAACCTCCTTGTCAAATGACCCATGTTAAGCCAAAGAGCATATTACTAGGGGTGTGCTAACAGCTCCAGTGCACTAAACCACACTGACAGCCTGACCCAGTGCTGTGCTTTAAAAGGGCAGGGCCACAGCGTTGGAGTTGGAATTCTGCTTTAATTAGGCCATTACCTGACCTTCAAAGCTGTATTTTGTTCCTCCTCTGCATGCTATGCTGGAGGAAGGGCTGCTGGAGAAGACAGGAAGAGCCCTATCTGATCGTTATCAGGAGCGGATGAAAGCCATGCATTGCCTTTTCCTTTTGACGCGTGCAATTAGTTCGGCTTGTGTGGAAGAAGCATGTCAAGGTAAATGGCCGTCTCTGTCCTTCCCCCTGCTGATCCCTGGCAAGGTCCATCATGCAAAAAGCCATTCAATCACCTGTTGACAGTGGTATCCCTCTCATAAAACCTGATTATACACCATCATGAAGTATCTTTGCCCAGTGGTGGCCTGACACTACCATGGGCTGTTTTACAGGCTGAGTGCACTCCAGCTCGCCTCATAAAACTTTGTTTGAACCCATTTGTTTCTACATCTCTCTGCTCCCCTCCTCCTGCCCTTCAAAATAAGTTTTTCCATTTTTATGGGGATGGAAGGATCTTTGTGTCCAGGGCATGTGACATCTGAGGTGCTCACCAGGAATATGCTGCCATTACTCACACTTCTGAGCAATCCCCACCCTGCCAACCCAGCAGAGTCCCATGGCTCTGCTGCCACCTTTGGCCTTCTTGTTGAAGATGTGTGTCTCCTTTGTTTGCCCTCTGTTGTCTTAGGCAGGGATCTGTGCTAATGCACTTACCTTTGGGAAACCCGTGAAATCAGTTCCTGCCTGGAACTGTTGCTGGCTGCCACCAGTGCTCAGTACACACAGTGGACAGACCCTCCGTGTCTGTGTGTTGCAGATGACCCTCACAAAAGGCAGACCTGTTTCATGTTTGGGTTGTTTTTTTTCCTAGTAGGCATAAGAATTTATTTTCTTTTTAAAATTCAGTTGACTAGATTTAAATAATGCTCTGCTTATGAGAAATGAAGTCCAAAGCAAAGAAATCCAATGCAAGTGCTGAGAGAAAGTTCACTTTTAATTCACCACTTAGGCCAGTTGCAGCACATTGCAGATGGGTTATGCCAAGGAAAGGCATTAAGCTCACTCTGTATCCATATCTCAGAAGCATGTGCGTGTGCCTTTCCACCACTGCTGAAGGGGTGGTCCCTTGCCGTGCCCAGCATGAGCCGTGGTCACAAGTCTCCGGTCATACCCTCCATCTCACTGCAGATTTCCTGTGTGGTCACGGGAAAGTCATTTTGAACTCGTGCTATCTCCTTTGCTTTGACCAGAAGGGCCGCTAATCCTTTTCCTTCTTGTGAAGTTGACTGTGCATGAGCACTGACTGTGTGGAGGCCAGCGGCTGCCAAAGCAGCGTCTGTCCCAGGACTGTGGGGATGGGCGTATCTGTCCCTGTTCGGGTGCTGCACCTCAGCAGATGGTGATGGTACCAGTGCTCCCCAGTGTCACTTAGATCACACTGGGCAATGTTTGAGAGAAAGCTGAGGGAAAAAGCTTGTTTAGTCACAGAGGCTTTGTTTCCTTCTTCAAGCAATATTTGAGGAGTGATGGAGTAGCTGTTGAGTTAATTAGGGGATAGAAATTAGATAATGTGTTACAAAAGGAGGGATATTGAGAGATGGAAACAGCACTGGATTTTTACAGTATTACAGTTAAAAGAAATATTTAGCTCTGGTTTATAACGGTGGAAAATGAGGCATGGCAAGATCCAGTGGCTTCCTCAAGGTGTGACAGGAAATATTTTTATTAGTACTAATATATGGAATTATCTGGCCAACAAATGACCGAAGTCCTGTGCTGCCAGGGAGCCCTGGAGGGTGGTGTCAGAGTGGGATGTGGCCCTGGCCTCCCTGCTCAGACCCCCCTCTGCCAACAGGGCCTTGGAGCCGGCCGCCCGAGGCCGGGGCAGCCGCAGGAGCAGCGTCTGTGCCGAGCTGCAGTGGGAGCTGGCGGCCGTGGGCAGAGGTGGTATGCAAACCGGCTCTGTGTGTGTGTGTGTGTCTGGTCTGTGGGGGGGATGTGTATGTGTGTGTGTGTCTGTGTGTCTGTCTGTGTCTGTCTGTTTCTGTGGGTGGGTGTGGGTGTGCGTGTGTGTGTGCAGGCCGCTCACCGTCCCCCTGCCCGCGATAGGAGGTGGCGGTTGCAAAGTTGCGGTGACATGGTTGGAAATCACAAAGATAATTAGTGCTTTTTATCGCTTTTATCATGAAAAAGCCTAGTATTTAACCAGACGATGTTCTAAGGTGAATCTGAGGACAGATAAACTAGTAGCTGCTGAATTTAATCTTGGTGAGACTCTGAAGTGGTAGAACCACTATCCCTGGAAACGTTCACAAACGTTTAGACCCTAAGGGCCTAACCTAACCCTAACCCCTAACCCTAATTCTAACCCCTAACCCTAAGGGCCTAACCCTAATTCTAACCCCTAACATAACCTCTAATCCTAACGCTAGCCCCTAATCCTAACGCTAACCCCTAACGCCGCGAGGTGGCGCCCGAGGAGCGGGCACGCCGCGCCGCCCCCGCCGCAGCTCCGCCGCCTCAGCGCGGCCCTCAGGCGGCCTTCCCGCGCTCGGCCCGCGTTTGCAGGAAGGCGGCTGCTTGGGGTGGCTCATTTTAGTGCTAAATTGAGCCCAATATTATAGTTTAATGAAGGGCTGCTTCAAGTTAAATAATGATCCTGGCATTGTATTTATATGAATGAAGAATTAACCTTAAAACGTTGCCCTTCTCAGAAAATGGATTGCATGCTTGGCTCTCTCTATTGATTAGTTTAGGTATTTAAAGTGCTGCATTTTATCTCTCCAGCCTCCCGGTAAATTTGTCATGATGATACTTAAAGGAGCAAATTTACGTTGTTTATTTTCACAAACCTTTTTGGCATATATCTGGGACTTCTTATGGCACCTTTGAGCTATATAGTATTGTGTGAAGGAACAGTGATAACCCTTCTGCTTAAATAAGCGTGACAGTCTAACATCTCTGTTCAGCTGAAATGCCACTGAAAAGGATGCTGCAGTGTGAAATGTGTATTGCATTACAGCTGATGGAGCGGGGTGAGCAATCCTGAGGAGGTTTTCGAGAGGACTGGAGTCTTCCCGTGTTCAGTGACTGATGGGAGGGTTTGTCAGAATTTCTGTTCACTCAAAAAATTGGAGTTCATTCCTCGTTGGAGGCTGACAGACAATGGGAACCACCCTAATAATTGCAAAGGACTTTAATAATGAGTAGTGTTAGGGATTTTGAATGCGATGTGCAACTAAGCAAAAAGAAACAGGACACATGCATGCATTTCTGTATTACAGATTTCTGAGGATATAATAGGATGATGTAAGGTTTTTAAGTTAAATATGGGCATCTGGTTTTCCTACAGAAGTTTTTAAACCTTTTTAAATTTACCCCAAAAGTTATGGAGAAGTGGGAGGATTTTATGCTGTGATGCTGAAAGTTGCTTCCCTGTGTACTGCTACAGGAAGCACCACTAGCTGAGGTTGTGCCCCCTGAGATGGGTTGTTTCCCCACTGGTGCTCACAGAGCAGGCTCAGCGCTGCTTGTCCCACATTCCTGTTTCTGGGGGATGGCAGAGGGCTAAGCTGTGGCTCAGTGTCCCCTGCAGGATGCCTCCCATAGTAGTGGCACAGGGAACGTGGGTGTGGGTGCCCCTTGTTGGAGAGCAGGAGGTTTGTGGGCCCCTGTGGCGAGGCACAGCAGCGTCTGCACTCCCCACACTGGACCAGGGTCCAGCCACTCCCATCGGGCTGCGCTGCCCAGGGTGTGTGAGGGGCAGCCAGCCTCCACCAAGGCTCCTGTTCCCACAGCTGTCAGTCTCTAGCCTGCTCCTTCAGTTACTCTCTCTGGTTTCTCAAGTTTACAGATCTGCTTTTGGTCTCTGAGTGAGCGATTGCCACCCCTTTCCTAACCCCATATCCTGGCTGGCAGTAGGAATATGCGCACCACTTAAATTCCCCAAACAAAGTGGAAATGGAAAGTCTTGGGTTTAGTTGAAAAGAACAGCGAATTCTGCTTGCAATCTGTAATGCAATTAGTGTTATTTGACTTGGCAGCCGTCGGAGGGCCTGCGTGGGCTGTAGGCTGTGAGGGCCCGGAGTCGGCCTCCATCTAGGAAGAGGACTTTGGAGGAACTCTCAGTAATTTTTACATCTGAAGTCTCTCAGTGGTTTCTCTCCCCCATATCCTCTTCCCTCCACCCTCTGCATTCAGATGCTGCAGCCAGTCCTTCTTTCCAGCTGGGAAGGGGTGAAGTCGGCTGGTCCTCCGGCCGCCGCCCTGCTCTGCGCCACCATCAGCCCCCCCCCGTGTGTCTGCGTCCCCCCGCCTGGCCAAAGGAAAATAATTCTGGGTCAAAACTCACTGAGCCATCTGTGTTTCTGAGGCTAAATTATTTCTTACAAAGGAAATAGCATTAGGTCGGTGTATCTGGCTGCTAATTGCTTTAACTGGCTGAAAAGATTTCAGTCTGTTCCTGAACTGTTTGTGCAAACTTAACGGAATAGTGTTACCTTCAGATCCTGCCCCAGCCGCAGCCAGAACATATAAACAAGTCTTCTGGTACGAAAAGCAGCACAAAGTTTCAAGCTATGCTAGCAGAGGTTATGAGAGACAGGAAGTTATGGGCAAATTGATTTCACCACTGGGAAACTTGGGATTTTTTTTGCCTCCCCCCCCCCCAAGTAATGACTGTAAAGTATGTTAATGCTGTTCAACATTAGTGCATTAAAAGTGTAGCCTTATTAATTTAAGGCATAAAGGCAACAAAATAAGCTGTTAAATTTAAAATATAATACATATATATAATGAGAAAAAAATGTGTGAAAGCTTTATTCAAATGAAAATGCAGAATTGTTTGAGCCAGTGAAGTATCTTTTGTGCTGAGTTTTGAGCATATGTAATAGATTTAATTATTAATTTCTCCATTGTTCTATGCACACAGACAAGGTTCAAGGCACAGTCATTCTCTGGCTTTCATGGATCTAATTTGTATAATTATTGTCTGAATAAAGAACTACTCTGATTCCTAGGTCACTTTTTCCTCTCCTAAGTACTACCTCACTGCTGCTTTCCAAAAGGAGAGCACCTGCCAATTCTTCGGGAATCAGCTGATCACTTCCAGTGATGAGACACGCTCCCAGTGACATTCCTTTTCAAGCCTTTTTGTCTAAATGAATTATTGTGCATACTTTATAATTTTATTGAACAAATTAGATTTGTCAAGGTCTAGCTTTGTAAATAAATAGCTAGAGACACATGAATGCATATTGCTGCTTTTCAAGGTCTCCTGTTCTATTTATGGAAGCCAGATGAATATGAAACAAAAGAGAAACTTTTCTCTAAAAGCAATTATCTTTCTGCATTCCCATCAGTATAATTATATTGCAGGGAATTTTAAGAAGTCATACAAGTAGAATTGAGTACTTAAAATCATGGCTGGATAGTTATGCAAAAGCTGAGTGGAACGTCTCGCCTCGTGCTAACAAAACATGCCATGGCTGGCTGTTCTCTTACGCCTTTACACCTGGCATGTCTGTGGGTATTCATTGGAAAATAGGAACCTGAGATCCATGATATACATGAAATGTATTTCTGGTGAGAACTACTGAAATCCTCTCAATTTTGTAGTAGTAATATTAACGGGTTGAATTATTTTGTCACTCAGGCATTTAAAAAGTCATGGTCCTTATCTGTGAGCATTTTTAATCATAACTGTTTTCTCTGACTTTGGAGATACATTGTGTTGTTAAAACAGGGCATCTTCTTTGTTTATGGAAAGGTCTTCCCAGATGGTAAAAGGAATAAGGTCCAAGAACACATAGCAAGGTCCAGACTGTGTTGGTAGAGGAGACCAGTAAAAATCATTATGTTGACTGTGCTTAGAGATAAACTTTTTAGGAAGCTGCAGTACTGACACATGGTTTGTAAATAGTCACAATTTTCTAGGTGCAAGACTAGAAGACTAGACAAAGTTTGCCAAGAGAGTACTTTTTTCTTCCCATCATCAAATTTTGGGACCTTTTCTTAAAAATGTAGCTGTATTTTGCCTTTAATTTATTCAGAAAATGCTGTTAGATCACAAAAATAAAGATGATGGGGGTGTTCTATAGATTCTTTTACACTTCTGTTAGAGCAGAAAGCTGCAGGGGTACTTCTCAAGGAGAAGTACCAGCCATTAAAAAGCGCAGCTAAAATTCTTCTTCCAAAGCAAAGGAAAGGGTGTTCCTGCAAGAGGGATCTGCTACACCACAGTTCATCTGTCACCTGCATTTGCAAGGAGGTGCTATGGAGATGTGAGGACATGATAGTGCAATTAAAAACTGTTAAACAGTCCTTGTATGAGGAGGTGAAATAAAAGTGGCAGGGGATAAATACATGGTATTTCCAGATTTGAATGTGTAACCTATATGTTTAAGTCTATGTTTGCATTCAATACTAGAAGTAGACAGATGTATTCTTTCCAGATAGATTTTTCCCCTTACATCCCTCCACTCCTGCTGTATCCAGGGTTGCTGGCTTTTTCCTTTGCTCTGCTGCCCCATTTTCCCTCTTCCAGGATATTTTATGTCAAACAGAACCATGTAAATTAAACATTTAAAACTCAGTTATGAAGAAATTATATATTTAACCTGACCTTGGCGAAGAGCTTTAGCAAGTCAGGAAATGTTGGTAGCTGCCTGTGCCATGGCAGATGGCTGCACAAAGCTGCACACCGAGAGGTGCCCGTCCCACAAGGGCCAGCTCCTTGCTGCACATCCACAGCAGCTCCAGCCCAATGTTTTCTTTTCTGTGAAAGCCATTTTGACTGCCATGTGTTTGCATTTATTTCCTTTCCGGCTCTGTACATGACTCATCCGCAGCAGGACGGAGGAGCCAGGGCAGAGCTGGGCTGCCCAGGAGCTGCTTTCCTTACTCACCGGCCCTGTTTTGGGCAGCTTTCTGGACAGCAGTCCTATGCAGAGGAGCAGTTCTCCAGGCTGCAGGAATTAACTTGTGCTTGTATCAACTGGGCTCAGTGTTGCTTTGCAGGGCAGGTACGCAAGGGCTCTCATACCCTTCCCATACAAGAGACAGAGATGCATTTCCCTCTGTAGTGATGGAGGCAGCTTTTATTTACTCACACTTTGAATCTTGCCATTCTCTATAGGTTACCTGCTAAGCATCCTGCTGCAGGTCTGACACGCCTAGGTTGTATTTCAGTCCAAACCTAATCTTTTCTTCTTCTTCCAGAAGTCCATTTCCATCATATCGGCACCAGAGTTTTCTTGCATTTGTCCATGGGGACGGTTGCAGTAAATGGTTTCCTTTCTCTTCCTTCTGGGACCCTTTGCCAGGGCAGAAGCTATGTTTCCATGTGAGGATTCCTCTTGGGAAAGACTCTTACTTTTTGGAGGGGCTATACTTGAACCATGATGGTATTTTAACTGACTTTTGTATTTTAGTAAATTCTTCTCCCCTGTCCCATAATCTGCAAATCTGTTACCAATCAGAATATGATACGTATCCTCAGCCAGTTTCAATGGGGTTTATTTCTATTACATCTGGCAGCGTGTCCAGAAGGGGGGAAAAAAAACCTCAGCCAGAATTAGCTGCACTCAAATCAGCTGAATTTGGATGTGTTCAACCTTTTTGGCCAGACTCATTCCGGTTCATGAGAAGTAATTATCTCTTGAACATCACATTAATATTAAAGATCCATAGGCATTACCATTTAGGCAATATACCTTCTTCCCAGCTCCAAAAAAAATTATGTGGGATAATTGATCTGAACATGCTCCAAATGTGCATATGTCTTTATTTATGAATTCCAATGTGGATTGTTTGGAAGGATAAGATGGAAAAAGGAAAAGCAGGCAAAAATGTTGAGTCCTCTTCATCTCCCTGGCCATTTCTGTTAGGAGTAGTTGTAATCCACCAAAAATGAGTTGTGAAAGCTAATAGTATGTAAATAGCATATGTTACAAACACTAAATCCCTTCAACTGGTACTCCTGATTTACACCTTTCTCTGTTTCTTAGATCAGGGAATTAATGGTAAATGAAGTTTGTGTCTGCCAAGCCAGTAACTGCAGAACCAGGCTTGGGCACTTATGGATCTACTTCCTATGGATGGCATGAAATTGCATCCAGCTTCTGGCTGCTGAAGGAAAAATTGCCTCTGAAGCTCCCAAAATACTGTCTTCTGCCAGTTATCCATCAGCTGACATGCATCAAGTCCCAGACATGGAGGTGATGCTGGCTGTGCCATGTCCCAGGACGTGGTGGCCTCGGGTGTTCAGGCACTGCTTGCAGAGAGTGTGGGCAGCCCCGTGCAGGTGACTATGCTGCTGGCTGAGGGCTGGCTTTGAGCCACTGGGCACCCCCAGGCTGACACACTCCCCTGCCCTCCATTGTCTCTGTGACACCTGGGCCTATGCTCAGGTGTGCTTATGGGTGCATAGCTGGTGTTGCATTGCTCATCCTTCCACTGGAAGAAAATTCAATTACTCCATTCTAGCCAGCAATGTCATCACAATAAATAGAAGGGGAACCTTTCCCTTACTGAATTCTTCAGTATGTTTAGCTTCACTCAGCTGGGGAAAACAAGTCTATAAAAGTGCCACTAGGTTGTTTTAACTTCTGCATGTGCACCCACCTCATTTTCACACCCTAGAGAGGGGTGTCAGACACAGCCTGACTGCCCGAGCAGTCATGGACTGGCCCAATTTCCTGCAGAGTGCCGTGAAGGCCACAGATATCAACTTCAAAGGTAAACAATTACCTTTTATTATCACACATGGCTTTAGCTCTACCAGTTTCAAATAGCACATAATCACAAGTCTGTGATAACATTTACTCCTGATGAGAGAAAATTCACCAAGTACTAAATTGCTGCTGAGATGACGGGAACATGAGCCAGGCACGAATTAACTGCTATGATGAGTCAGCAGACGTTAATGTCTTGCACCATGCTGGAGACATCTGCTGAGCCGTCCACTGTTGAATCATCTTAAATATTTCTGTGTTATTACCCCTCCAGGAGCAAGCATCAGAGAACTTTTGTGTCTCTGTGTTATATATGCATAAGCTATTTAAAAATAAATATATACAGGCACATAACAAGTGTGCATTAGGTATATAGGTAATTTTCAGCTAAGAGAAGGATGAGCAAGTAGCAACTATTTAAAGTAAAACATGCATGGAAATGCTGATAGCAATTGCCCACATTTGGTGTTTGAAAAGTGATAGCTTTGCTTAGTTGTGGGTCTAATGAGCCTGGGAGGGTGACCTCATGTCTGTGCCATACACCCTGAACCTTCATGCAGACCAGCCTGTCCAAGTTCTCAAAGTAGGAATTACAAGTTTCTAAGAGCTCACCCCATATTTTGAAAATTAATCCCTCCAGAACAGCTGCAGGGTGCTGTGCTTAAGTGTATCATCACTTTGGCTTTTCCCAGGTTTTTCCCATATGCCCAGAATGTCAATGTGTGGTTAGATAAGTGTAGTAACTAGGCACTATCAAGAGCATCTAATGAATCCAGTGGAGAGTTACAAATGCCCTCTAAAATGAGATCCTTTTTTCACTGAAGGCCCTGCAACTGTCCCAAAATGCACTGTCCTCCTTCTGCAGTGGATCTTCATCAGATGCTAAAGGCAGTGGTGTATTACTGGAGGTGTCAAGGACTGTACTTTGGACAGTGTAATCATTGCACAAAGGAAGAGGCAGAGCTTTTATTTGGTAAACCCTTTATTGCATTCAGGTTAACTCACTGCAACAAAGCAACGCACTCTTTTAAACTCAAAGTATTTTAAAGTACATTGTCTGTTCTGGCTTTAATCTAAACTTTTGCATACATAATTACCCGATTGTATGCACATGAGAACTGTAGTAATTCAGTGCACATTGTGCAAAGCTGCATTTTTTGAAACTCTGACTCTCTGAGGTCTGGACGTCAAAAGTTAATTCTAGTGAGATGTGAGAGTTCTCCATGTTTGCCAAAAAAAATTGTTATTTCAAGCTTTCTGCAGTCTGAGTGTCACTGTTCCAACTTGTGTTTTTAAGGTTTCTCCACCCTCTGAATTTTCATATGCAATTGAAAAAAAATCCTATCCAACCCAGAGAATGTTTTAGGAAGCAGAGTGAGAGCAGGCTGGCTGTTGCAGAGGGGACATGGAAAGCACAGGCTGACAGTGGAGCTGGTGCCTCACAGTGTGGCTGTGGGGCAGTGGGACCAGACAGCCTCATGGTGCTCATCCTGCCTCTCCTGGTCTCCTCCTTGCTGCTGCTGATCCCAGGCCTAGCACCCATTCAGGCAAGCCCATGGTTGGCTACCATCTGATGGGGGTGCTCAGAGACCTTGTCCCCCTCTTCCTGGGGCTTGGGATGGCTTCAGGTGCCTGCTGGTCCCCACTCATAGGCCAGAGAACATCAGGTCTTCTGGACTCATTCATTGCTAAAAGGCTTAAAATGGCCCAAAGCAAATGACATGAACACCCCCTGCATGCTGCGTTTTGCACTCAAACACTACTTTTTCCAAAAATTAGCTCTAACAATTCATCTTGAGGTGCCCTAAACTAACAACTTAGTATTTAATGAACATTAAGGGGAAATTAAATTAATCTAAACAGTAGCTAGGTTTCAGACTTCTCAGTAGTGGCTGCACAAAAGTACAGCAGTGTTTTTAGAGCAAATAAGAAATACATCCTTTGAGGATTGGTTTACAGTCCTCCAGATTTTTCCATGAGGTTAATAACCAAGTGAAATGTCCTGGCAGGAATGATCGCATTCTTACTACTGGCCAGTCATTACAATGGTACATCAGGAGATTTCAAGTAAATCACACGATTTTTCTGCTACTGTGGAAGACAATGTGTCTCCATATTCAGTTGAAAAGCTTTCTCCCATTTTGCTTTGCATACTGAACATCTTGGGCACAGTGCATTAACTCTTCTTGAAGTACAAAATGGAGACTAGTACTGCCAGAACATTTTTGTCAATGGTTTCCAAAAACTATGGAATTTCCTGCCCAGCTAGATCAGATCAGCCAACAACTTTGTAATTGCTAAAAACAGCCTGTTGATTTTCCTCCCAAGCGTTTCAGCTGGCCTGGCTGAGCTTTCTCTTTTCCACTGTCTTGAGATGTTTCTCTCATTGTGCACTGTACTGTATTTTTATGGTCAATATATCCTCTAGCAAACAATTTCAGGCTGATGGCGGAAGGGAGATTGGATTCAGGTTAGAGATTTGAGCCCGGGACAGGGAGCCAGGAATGCCTCAGTTCCTGAATCAGATCTGCCACTAAATCAGGAATCCACATAAAGCAAAGCCACATGATGAACAATTGTATGTTGATTTGATTTTCTGTGCAGAGGAGGAAGTGAGCCTTTGAATGCAGTTCTCTCCTTGGCATGCCAGCTGCAACTGAAGCTGCAGCTACAGGTGGCCTGTGAGCAGGGGCATGGAGCAGGTTCCTTCCAAGGAGAGGCAGAAGTGGGTGAGGCTGCTCTCTAAGTGGGGACAAGAAGTTTTCACCAGAGTGGTACTTGGACTGACATCTCAGTGGTAAATGCAAATAAATTTGTTAAGTACGCATGCATGAAATTTTCCTGCTGAAAAACTCATTCTATAAAAGCATTTATACTGTATTCTTTATTGTCAGCTAATCCAGCCCAAACTCATTAAATGGTAGTGTGTGGGTTACTCGCTGTCAGTGAAATTATCAAAGGCATTTTTCAGCTGATGCACTGGGAAAGCATGTACTTCAATGCCAACTAAAACAATAACGAGGAAATGTTATGATCAGACTTGACCAAATGACCTTTCCCATTTTAGATTAGTTCTTAATTTCAGCACAAGGGTCATCCTGTGAGAATAGTTACAATAAGTCACTGCTCACCTCTCACATGAAAAAGAAGTGACTTATTAGAAATCTCACTCTACTCATTGCAGTTAATGAGATGTGGAAAGCTTTATAATTTGATTTGCTGGACCATATGCTGTAAAGGGATACTGCTGATTTCATTCCTCCACATTTAATTTAAGCAGTATGCAATGGCTTCTTCGTATGGCTACTTATATAATAAAAATTAACTTGGAGCATAAAAAAAATAGACCATTGTGGGGTTTATTACTCTATGTGGTTGAGTTTCAAGTGTTTTTCATTGAAACATCTGTAAGTAATGTGTAGGTCTAATTTTAAATCCTGGCAAATATTTTCCATTTAACATTTGGTTTTACTGACAGACTTGCAATGGTGGTTTTCAGAGCTTGTCAGTAACAGATACGTATTTTCAAAGATAAACAGTTTTTTAATTGAAGATAACTGTAACCCAATACCTGCTTTTCCTACCCCTCTTGGATTTTAGTGGTTGCAAGCAGCAACACACACACTCATCCCCTGTCCTCCAGACCCTGGCCATGGCAGCAGCTTTGCGGTGGTGCAGGCTGTCCCTCGTGGGCTGTCCCAGGCATGTGGAGCCATCTGGGGCCACACAGCATCCAGAGAATGCGTGCAGCCCTAGACATGGGCTCACCAACCCAAGGGACAAGGTGGCAGACATGAACTCCCTAAGACTGTTTCTTTCAGACGTGTCCCCTTAAGATTTTGCAGGAAAAGTTACCCCTGGAGGGTGGATTTGGGCCCCAGGGGGGCTTGGCTGCCCGCCGCCACTCAGCAGCACACGCTCCACTGTCAGGGCCAAGTGCGCTCACTAGCACCGTGGTGTCTCACCGTCACAGCTTTACTCCAGGTTATTTGAGTTTCGGCTGCAGACAAAATGAAACAGCTCCAGCAGGCAGGCTGGCTGCACGGCCCATAAAAGTGGAAACCGCGCTGCCTTGTCAGCAGGCATCGCCTGGCCCGGCGGGGCTTACGCTCCTCGTGCTTCGTGTGGGAGCCAGGGCCATGGCTGAGCTAAAGGTGGTGGTGGAAATACCCAGTGTGAGGCAATGAAAGGTCAGTTTGGACGTAAATGTTAAGATTGTTTTCAAAAAGTCCTGAAAGGCTAGAAATATGGGAGAGTCATTGATTTCACCTGAAAAAAATGCCACAGCATTATTTGCTATTAGTGCCACAATGTCCACAATCTCTAAATACAAAGATTGTGTGTGCTTTAGTCTAACCTGTTGGTAAAACTTGAGATCAGGCCAAGAAATCTTGTGTATTTGCTGCCCTGAGGCAGGCCATGGCCCTGCAGCATGGCAGGGCTCCATCAGCCACTGAAACACCATTTTGTGAGGTGCTTGGTAGAGGGACAGCACTTGCTTGTGTCCTCCTACTTCATCACTCCCTCCCTCTACTTTCTACTTTTTCCCCACCATGATCTTACAAACAAGTTTAATCAGGCTTTCAATGAGAAGTAATAATAATGGTATATTATTCCCTTCAGACGCAGGCTGTTGTCTTACTGAACTCTGAACTGCAGCAGCAGAAAATGGGATTTTGGTGCAGGGGCATTAGCCATGGCATGGATCCGTGGTGTGGGATGCTGGTGGGAGGCCAGCAAGGGGCACTGCAGCAGCCAGCAGGAGCATAGGGACCTCCAGGCTCCCGCAGCCCTGTGCTGAGCCTCCAGGAAAGAGCGTCAGTGTTAACTAATTTAACTTTTCATTTAGAGAGAAAAACATGCCTTTCCTACCAAAGACAACCCATTTCATTTAATTTGGAAACTGCCTTTAATGCTTTGGGATGGTCTTTGCGATGGTCTATAATGTGGGTTCCACAGCTGAACTGAAGGTGTGGGCTTGAGCCAGCCCTCTGTGCCTCCTGGGTCTGAGTCGCCTTGGTGGAGATCCTGACAGGGATTGAATGGCAGGCCCTCTATGAGTTGACCTCCATATTAAAAATATAATCACAAAACCAGGTTTCAAGTTTAACATGTCCCTGTTTTCTTTCATCAGATGTTCTGAAATGCTTCTGAGGAGGCTGGTGATAGTCATAATCTCAGCCACAGTGATTTCTCATAAACATTGAGAGACACTGCAGCTTTACTGAATATAGCGTCTGTTTTAAATGGCTGGTGGTTCACTTGGTTTTAATATGAGTACAAGCACAGAGGCAAGTAAAATCTAATGAAAGTGCTTAGAAGATTTTGTTTGGATACCCCACAGCAGCCATGGTTTACTGAAAGGGAAAAGATTTCTTTATAGCCAGGTCTGCCAAAGCCAGAAATTTAATTTTGCTCCACAACTTATTTTATTGCATTTTTAATTTTCTCTTGCATTACCCTGACCCTTTTCTATAGCTTTTGACGCCTGGTGCTTAATTACTTATCATTAGCAATGTACATGGGGGCCTTCCTGCATATTTATAAATGTGATCATTAGTACATGGGAAGACAAAGACTTCTTTAAGACCATCATTAGTTATTCTGTTTTCATAGAAATGTTCATTAGAGAAACTACCCACCTGGTTAAATAATTATAATTAAGAATTGGTAATCTCCTTTGCATTTTTAACTTGATCTTCAGGATGCGTGTGCATAGCTAAAGGAGCCTTGTTTGGACATCTTACTTCTTTTGTTTTTGATTTGAATTGTCAAGCGGATTTAAATTATGTGTTTTGGAACTGTGCACCCTATAGAATGATTTATGGAAAGATAGGTTATTAAAAAAAAAAAAAGCAGAAAGAAAGAAATCAACCCTGCAATTATCTCTGAATTCATTAACTGTGCACTGGCAGCAAGAGGTTGTGTAAGCCATTTACTGTAATGCACAGTATGGAGTTAAACAAAATGTCACTGGAGCCTGATTTCCCTTTCCTATCTGTGGTACTCACTGCAGACACCCAGACAGCGGGAGAACGCTTGCAGAAAGGCGTCATTCCCATGGCAGGGTCTGGTGTTACTGGGGAATGGTGGCAGTAACTGGGATAGTGTCAGTAGTCCTGCTCCCAGCCATTGTGGGGAGCCGCTGGGAAACCAGTCTGAAATGTGTGCGCCTGCCCATCCGCTGTGCCTGTGGGGGAGGGAGAGCATCACCCCGCCATGCCCACCGTGGGGCACAGGGAGGGCTCACCTCTCAGACACCAGGGCTATAGGAAGAGCTTGTCAGTGGCATAAATATAATCTGTAAACAATTAGGCAGCTACTGCTCATTCAGGGCAGTTCTGAGAAGCAAAGGAAGTCTGCAATCAGTTATATCTCCAATTACCATAAAAATATATTAGCCATTCATTCATTTATTAATGATTCATCAGTTAACCACACATAATGAGCAAATAATTAGCAATGCTGTACGGTTGCCAAAATTGAAGAAGTGTTGGCATTTTAAAGATGAAAGGTTGCATTTATGTAAAAAGTCGGGTGGTGATAAAGTTAATACAGAAGATAATTATAAAAGTGGCTGTCCTATTTTAGAGGCTGAGGTCCCGCAAAACTTGCCTAATTGAACCAAAATTAATATTCTTCAAAAGCACGCATGTTACTGGTTCCTCGCTGCTGCATTTAGTGGGAGATCTCCCTTCAGTAAGGTACATCACACAATACAAGTTAATAAAATGCCAGACAGCAAGACTGCGTTCTTTGTTTGCTCTGTTCAGGGCCTTGTGGAAAACAATAAATTGCATTCATGTCAGCCGAGGCCCATCCCTTTGCTAATTACCGTTTGGTGCTGAAATGACTTCTGTGAAATTGGGAGCATGAAGAAACACACAGCCGTACAAGGGAGGCTTTTCAGGCAGCGGCAGTAAATGTGAGATAGGCCTTAGGCACACAGATGTTGAAACAGTGAATTCCCCTACAGATTACACTAATGGAAACCCTGTCAGCGTAAGTCAAATCTGGGGTCTGTGGTCAAAATCTAATTAATGTTCCTGTACTTAAAAAGAATATGAATGCCTGGAGGTGATGGAGAACACATAAGAAACTTGCTTGTTTGTAAAATTGCTGGTGTGGACAGCAACCGCCGCCGAGCCCTTCCTTAGGAGGTAACACCTGCTACAGGAGCTGCTTGCACTGATTGGTGCGGGGCTGTGGGCACTGGGCTCAACCTCTCTTGCAAGTCCCACGCAAAAATGGCTCTTGGCAGCTGGCCCACGGGCAGCGTGGATAGTCATTGCTGCCATTGAGCACCTTCTCTTCATTCGGCACGGCTGCCAGAGTCAGCAGTGCTGTTTAGGAAGTACCTGTAGCTGATGACATAAGAAAGGACCAGCTCCTCTTTGTGCAAAAACAAAGGCTGGGCCATCGACTTTGAGCTTGAGGACATTGCTGGGGCTCTTACAGCGCTTTCACAGCTGCACTGTGCATGGCCTGTGCAATAACAGAGGAAATGAATTTATAATGCAACAATCTCTTCATTTTCACAAGCACGAAATTCCCCTAAATACTTAAAATAACACTCAGAGTGGGACAGACCTTAAATTTTAAATAAATGAAACCCTAATCCAGTGTGTTGCTGAAACAAGCACGTTATTAAAGAAATAAATTTGAAACAGCAAGTGGTTTGAGAATTTCGGATTTAATTATTTAAATCTGCTTAAGATAACTCTCTAGCACTGTGTTTGGGTTTCCTGTTGAGAGCATGTTTTCTGGGAAAGGTATTCCACCCAGAGCCTTGGAAATATTAACTTTCTCATGCAACAGTGGTTTAAGCAGTAGAGACGAATAATTATTATAATAATCAAGATATTATATAGCAACTTGGTGGTAGTTCTTGGATGCAGCCTGTCATGACAACTGCACAGAGCCAGTCGTGTTTGGAGAGATCACCACTCTCCTTGGCTAAATGGTACAGGGAGTGTGGCTCCAAACATTCTTCAGGTAAAAAGTGATTCCCTTAGTAATGTTGCCTCATACTCAGCTATGACCAATAAAATCAAAACCAGCAGATTTGCAATTTTAAGCTAATTTGAAGTATTACATGTTATTTAATAGGTAAGTATTGGATCAGGCTTTTGTTCATTAGTGTTTGCTATACTTTAGTTAAAACTATACTTCATCTTTAGGATATCAGATTATCTTTTAACGCAGCATAGATCAAGATGGCAGAATCTATCTTGCCTTTTGTGGGGCCATAAGAGAAGCTTCCTGAATCCAGACAAGAAATGTATTCAAGGTGACCCAATCTGCACAAAACCAAGCAGAGGGATGAGAACCAGGGAGGTGTTCCTCATTCCCAGCCACAACCCAGGCACATGGGAATTCAGTTTCCCCAGCCAGGAGTGAGTAGGGGAAAAACCTCCAGCTCTGAGTCAGATTTCCTTTCCCTGGGCTTGTGCTGGGACGGAGGGATACAGCCATGCTGCATGCTGGCTCAGTCTCACCACTTGGCTTGGCTCCTGCAGTGCAAGCACACTGTACATATTCTGTGAAGATCAGGAAATGTGTTTTTGTGCTGAATATCCTCAAAAGTAATCATTTATGTTGTCAAGGCAGAATGCTCATATTAGCCATTTTCTTTTCTCTGCATTGTCTGTTTGCAGTTTAGCTCTTGCAGGGGGTTACAGGCTAGTTTGGGGACCAGACTCTGTTCCTGAGCATTGCCAGCATTCACTCTGTCAGTCATGGCGGCCATGGTGGCTCAAGTGCCACTCTCAGTAATAGAGATGAAGCCCTTTTGTTTTCCTACTGAGGTTGCATTGATGTAACTGAATTTGTCCCTTCTGTCATGCTTATGAGTGGAGTCTTCTTAGTGTTCAGGTTTCTAGCCAAATTTTGTGGGGATTAAAAAAGGGCAAGTCCAGACTTGGCATTAATCAATTTAAATGGTTCAGTTGCTACTCAGAGGTCTGATGGTCAACACAGCCATGTCATTGACTGATTGCAAGAGCACCAACCAATGACTCAGGAGCTGCTGCTCAGTTCAGCTCTGGGTTCCCTAAAATTCACAACATGTGTAAGGATGCTGTTCAACCAAACCCCTAAGGATTCACCTGGTTGTCCTCATTCAAGCATGCTCACTGATCTCCCTCGTGGTTATGAGCAACATTTTCTTTTATACATGTTTTTTATTTTCAAGTAAAGGTCCTACAAATACTTTTTTTCTTAAGTAGTAATGTCTATATTTATGTGTTACATGAGGCAGATGTTGATTTAAAGCTTAATTCTTGCTTAAGATATTTTTCAGTCCACTGAAAGGGGCTGATTAGTGTCCCCTAGCTGAACCATTTTTTCTCTCTGTTGCTTTGACCCATTGATTTAATTAAGGTCTAATAAAGAGAGGGCTGAAAGATTGTTAAAAATCCTTTTTCTTTCTTTCTTTTTTTTTCCCACAGATCTGACCTATGTTGGTCTGTCAGTGCAATTTGACTCGCACATGCCCCCTTTAATATGTGAGCACACTGATGCAGAGTTTGTCTTCTTTAGATTCAGTTGGTTTTTCCCCTCAATGATAGGTCAGATTTCATTTTGATTTTAACCGAAGCAAATGCTTTCCTGGAGACCTTCTACTTCAGTGAAAATAAGTAATGAAAAAATAACCAAAACAAGTCACAGTATCAAAAGGAAAGACCTTAGAAAGCTTAGTGGTGACCCGATCTTTCTCTGTTTCCTTTCCCATCCTCCTCTTGCCAGCATGGAGAGAGAAAGAGAAATGAAAACTCAGGGTTTGTTTTTCAATTAAGTAACAAGAATGACTCAAAGTTTAGGAAATGTGTTGGGGTTTTCATTGAAAATTCTTTTCAACTTTATGTCTTGCCTAGGTCGGTGTTAATGCTAAAAAAATACTTCACAGTACTTGTCATATTGCCAGACTCCTGTTTTCCTTTCCCTTCTCCTCCCACCAGCTCTGCAGTTTGCTACTTTAGGGTGAGAAGAGCTGTTCCCAGCATGCTAATTTTGCCACTGAGCAGGCTCATCTGTATATTGTAAAAAGATTACCATGAATGTGCACCCTCCCCACACTCTGCTTCTCTGGTAGGAGAGGACTTCTGGCGCTCCCAGTGCTATCCCTGCCAATTGCAATGATGGTCTTCAGAAGAATAAAAAGGGAAGAAAAGCCCCAGCTGCAACTTCAAGGAATGGCTCAATGCACTATTCGTGGCTTGAAAGAACAGCATTGCCATCCATAGTGGCAGTTTGTGTCTATGAACCTTCTTAGATGGCTCTCATGCTCAGATTTCTGTGCTGCAGCTCATTAGCAGGAGAGCTGCCTCTGGGGCTGCAGCAGGTTTGTAGTACAGCAGGATGTGCACTAACATAAAAATCCGGTTAGGAGTGGTGTTATCCCAGTGCTGCCTGGGCACTGGCAATTAAACCTGGATGAGAATAAGACACCTGGAGTTTGGGACTCGTGGGATGAACATACTGCTTGCTGAGGGCCTTCCCTGCCCAGGAAAGCACTAAAACAGGTGTATAAATCCTACCGTTCAGTGGGATTTAGGCACCTGCTTAAACTTAAGTGCTTGTTTAGAGAATTTCCTGAATGAAAGCCTGACAATTGTGCCCGAGAGTAACTTTTAAATTAGTTTTAATTTGTTCATCATAACCAGCTGTCATGAGTGTGTTTAAAAAAGGGTTTGATTCTGGAAAGAGGAAAGGCTTCCCAAGCCCTTGGCTTTTATGTAAGCACCCTTGCTGGATGACCAGCATGCTGCTGAGCTGAAACAGCTCTGCTCAGCTCTGCTTTTATTGTGTGTTGCTCTGTGGTCCCACTGGGGCTGCAGTGCCAGTACAGCAAACTGCCCTGCCAGCAGCTGACACCACCCACTTGCACCCCACCAGCAGGGTCCCATCAGAGAAAATCTGCAGGCTGCAACAGAGGAGGAGAAAGTCCATGCTGTATTTAGTAGGTGAGTGCAAATGAAGGTTAGAGGAATGAGAGAGACGGAGAGGAGATTTGTGTCCAAATGGAAGAGTCAGCTGACCCTCCCACTTGGAAACATAGCAGTGCTTTTGTGCCACAGGAGTAAAAAAGCTTCACAAGCTTTTTCTTTTAGGATTTTCCCCCTCCCACTCTACAATCCCTTCCTTGTCACAATAGAGTTTGAGGATAAACTTGAAAATAAATCTAATGCTATGTTTACTCCAGTCTCAAAGGAAAAACAAAATCCAGCAAACTCTAATTACTACTTAATTCTGTATGTGCACAAATTTACATGTGTCATCTACTTAAGACAAGCAGGACTGTGTCCATGTAGCTGAGAGTTATTTTATTTTTTTCTTTAAATACGTGGTTAATTATTCAATGGATGATACCACTGCTGTGTACTCAGAAAGACTAAATTTGCAATTAAAACATTTTAAAGGCTTTCTTTTGTAGAGTCCTTAAGTAATTAAGCTGAAATGCCAGACCATTTTATATATAAATGTACTGGAGCGGTGGTAGCTGATGTAGTAGTTAAGGTCAGGTAGAAACCAACCTTGCATTTAGAGTCTTTTTTCCAGTATCTCAGTTGAAGCCTCCCTAAATCTAAATTAATCTTCCAGAAATGTATGGGAAATTTGGTTTATGAGGGGAAAAAAAGGTCTTGCATTATTACCATAGTCTATCAGTCTTCCCTCAGCGTGACTCCATTTATTTTGCAATGTGTGGCTGTTTAGCATTGCCCACAGCTGAACTTCAGAAGAATTTTGCTGAAACAAAGCATGTCATGGGAACAGTCACATTGGGTGCCCCCACCAAGGCAGGAGCAGGAGCTCAGCCCTGCCTGGCTGCAGCCCAGGGGTCTGGGGGCAGGTGTAGGAGAAACCTTTGTGTGGCCCTCAACAAGGGACTTGGGGATAGCATAATACTCAAGGTGGCAGTGACAAAACTGGGGCCAAAATTGGCTTCAGTTCTGTGTCCTGCTGCAGTGCTGCTGCGGCCTGTTCTGCTCCCCAAAATCCTGCTTGGGCTACAGCTTCCCTCTTTGCCTCCTGAAGCGGTTCCCTCCCTTGCAGTCTTGCTTCCTCTCCTCCTTGCCAAGTACACTGACTCCAGCCTGATCTGAAAGTTAATTTTAACAAATAACATCTTGGGCCAAGCCAAGTTGGGATCTGGAGATAGGACACGCTGTGGGAAGGGAGTAGGGTGGGGTGGAAGGGAGCATGAACGCTCAGCCTTGTAATATGTGTGAGAGCTGATGCTCTCTGAGCAATCGAGTGCTTATTATTATTTCTCTTGGATAGGTCACCTGGGAGTGGAGGAATTTTTCATTTTAAATTAAAAAGAAATCTTTTATAATGCTCATTTCTGAAAGAAAAAAAAAAAAACCTTCCTCATCATGGAAGCAATTAGATGGAGGACACATTGAAAGCAGTGATTAGTTGTTAATTTTTGAGCTGTTGGCCCTGACAGAGGGATTTTTTTATCAAGGATTTCTTTTAAAGGATGCCTATAGTCCAAGGTTACTTCTCATTCAATAGCAATTACTATATGTCCATTACATGCTAGAGACTGCTTGAGGTGGATGCCGTGGTCCCCACCAGAGCATGTGTCAGCAGCTGTGTGAGCCACAGGATAATTGTTCCTATCTGTTTCTTCTCTTTTCCAAGTCCCAGTAAATGTTCTAGGGAGTAACTTCCCCCTTCCTTGATGCAACCTGAAAGTGCAGCCCTCCAGTTTGCATTTCAAGTTCCAAGTCAGCCGTATCAAGATTTGAGCAACAACCAAGGAGGATAATGGCTCAGACGTAAGTAAGAAGTGAAACTACTGGTGAAGTAAGTTTTCTTTCTTTCTTTCTTTCTTTCTTTCTTTCTTTCTTTCTTTCTTTCTTTCTTTCTTCCCATCAGATTACAAACCTTAGCCCCGCCATCACTTAAAAAAATTAATCTGTAACAGCACACCCTGCATAACTGTTCTATTGTATCAGATGGAAACCAACTAACCAGACACCACAATACAAAAAAATACACACATTGTACCTCAGAAAAATATGAGGCTGAAAACACAGGAAAAATGCAGTCTTGTTAAAATGTGGACATGGTCCAATAATAGAATGAGTAGGGAAACTTGAATAGATCAGAGTCAAAAAACACTCTGCTTAAATCTTGAGGTTTTTTATTTGCCATTCAGCTTACATCAGTGTTAACATCTACTGAGAAATGCAGCCATTTACAATTTGCAGTTCAATGTGTTACTTTAATTAGTATGAAAATTAAAGGGCAAGTATAGGCCAATGTGAATGATTATGGAAATACATGTGCATCACATGCTATGCTCTCATTTAATTAATCGTCTTGTAAACTATATCAAGCACTTTAAGTCAGTTGCTGAGTATAACAACTCTATTTTAAATAACCACTTAATACTTAACAGGATGTGGAGAAAACACTAGCACACAACTGCTTCTCAAGTTTCAGTGTCTGAGATTTTTTTAAAGCTGACCCAAGTCAACCCAAAGAATGTTTAACACCCTGTGTCTGCACACAAGAAACTCTGTGATGTACAGACATTCAATTACATTTTTTAAAAAGTGAGAAACATTTTGCAAAATAGTGACTTTAGAAAACTAATTGGCAGCAGCAAACTTGAGAGTCAAAAGCCAAAAGCTAGAGGGGACCTTTTACTACAGTAACTCTAGTCAAGGAAAATGAAAATAAAGGCATCTTTGTTTCTTGGTCAAATTAGCTGATTAAGAAATAAAACATTTTAACATACTTTAAATGCAGCATTAATTATTTATATGTAAAAAAATTAAAGCCAGGTTCCATGAATTACACTTTGTGTGTGTGAATTGAATGTTACGGGAATACTAATCCTTTTACATTCATGCCTTACTTCATTAGGCAAAACTAAATATTAAGGGCTCTATTCATTCAAAAAATTCTTATGCATTCAAGTCACACCTTTTCTATGGCTTTTTTTTTTTTAAGAGTATCATTTATAGCACTGATTTTTAAGTATGATTCAAAAAAATCGATCTCCTTCTACAGGATGGGCTCTAGTAAACAGACACGTTTACAAAAGGCCAAGGATACAGTGGTGGGTCTTGCTTGTCACTGGTAAAAAAGTCCAAAGTCATATTGTATGGTCTTGAAGCTGGTGTAACATAGGAAACCACATGCATTACTAGCAGGGAAGCTCTGAAATCTCTGGACCTTTTTTTCTACAGATTAGTTAGTAAACAATTCTCCCCCTTCCCCCACCGTCTCCCCCGAATTTATTGTTTCCAGTGACTGGGTGGTGCTTTATTCAGGTGAATGAAGAAAAAAGGTGATTTACTCATGCAGATATGTTCAGGAATGTATTTTTTTCCATAAATGTCCATTTTGGCAATGGTGTATCCCATGCTTGGCTCCCTGGGGGGAGAGTCCACCCACTGAAGCTCCACAGATCTATGGGATGTGGGTAAAAACCCACTGGGACTGAAGCTGGGACCATCAAAGTCTGTTGTCTGTGTTTTTTTGAACGTGGACCCATGAGTTAGGGAGCTTATGCATTAATTAATTGTTTTGCTAACACTTATGTGAAAAGAAATAAGAATTGAACTCTGGTTTGTTTCAGCTTCTTTCTTGAGGTGTTTTGTTGTTGTTGTTTTTTACTGACTGAAGAGAGGAACAGCTAGATCTGTGCAATGATGATCATGTTGAACTTTCAAAATAATTAGAAGATTGACTTAACATTAAAGTAATAATTTTAAAGGAGAAGGGGCTTGGGGGAGGAGAGAGAGAGCGAAAGGGGAGGGGAAGGTGGGGTGGAAAGCAAGAAATTATAAAAAAAGGGTTGCCCAGAAGCTTGCAAATTGTCAGCTGGCTGAATTTAAATAAACTTTTGGGAGAAAAAATATTGGGAAGTAGGACAAGGTGTCAGATGGTTGGGTAAGATTGATGAATTTAATAGTTTAGTTAATATGGATCAACATCTGCCTTTAGTTACATCTGCACAACCCCCTGACTTCAGCAGTGTTGTACTTTTGCAACCAAGTTTGGACTGATGTTTTTAAATAGGCCCCAGTGCAGAATATCTGCAGAGAGCCTGCAGTGCTCAGTGCTGGTGTAATCAGGCAGCTCTGGAGAGAAGGGGTAATACAATATGTTATTGTTTCTCATGTAATTTTTAAAATACATTGAGGAGTAATATATTTTTTATAATAGGGTGCTCCCTGTCTCTTTAAGCAACTGTCAGATGTAGGATGTCCTCGTGCCAGAATGCTACGGTCTGCTCCCTCTGTGCAATTGTTAATTAAATCCATCCCTTATTGTAGAGCCTGCCTAGTCTCTTACCCATTCTGCTTATCTGTGATGCCAGATGATGCTCAGAAATTCATGGCCAACCTGCTCCCACCTTCAATAGGGCCTCCTGTGCACTGACCTTAACCAGCTTCACCTTTTCATTATTCCCAAGGAAAACAGAGCCCCGAAGGTAACAGTTTTATCAACTTTCTCTATTGACCAGATGACAGTTCAGTGATAAATAAACAGAGTGTGCTTGAACTGGAGGCCTCCCACACCCATCACTCCCTGTCCTCTGGCTCCTGCTGCCTGCCCAGACACAGAGCTGTGCAAGGAAAGGGGACTGTCCTCAAAGGGCACCACAGGCTGCACTGCTGCTGGCAGGCAAAAACCACCTTTGCCTATCCAGGTAATGCTACTCTGCCACTCACCCTATCAGCTGAAAAGTTTCTCTGCTTGCTATTGAGATATGCCACCTGAAAAATCTCTTTTTCCCAGTGGTAAGGCTGATATACAGGAGCTGGTAGGAATATTTTCATAGCTGACAAGCTGTTTCCCATGAACAGTGTCAAAGATTTAAAAGCCACTTCTGCAAATAGGACTTTCTGGCAAATATAGTCTAAGCAAATCTTCTATTATTACCACATGACTAGAAATACTCCTAGAGTTCTCCTGAAAATGGGTAGGGTACCAGCAGAAAGCAATATTCTGTTGGCCTGTACATTGCCTCAAGGGTATTTACTATGGTAATAAGATCAGTATTTCATCTCCTAAAATCACTGCGAGTACAAATGCTTATTTAAGTAGATGGTATCTTGATTACAACTGAGCTGGGAGAGTTCTTAAAGCTGCCTGTTTAGGCTACAGATCTTTTAAAGGCAAAGGGCTGGTAAGCACAAGAACATCATGTTTCATAGCTACCTTACATTTTCAGCAATTCACAGTAGATGCACAGCACATCCCTTGACAAAATGGGCATGTAGAAATAAGTCAGGAAGTTATGGCTGTTGAGTGGCTTTTTTCCACTTTTTCTTTCCATAGAACTAAAATGAAAGGAGAGATGAATCTCTCTCCATATCTAGATGTTGGCTAGAATGAAGGAAACAGAGAGAAAGCCATGCTCTAACAGCACACAGGGCCATTTGAACCCCATTGTCCTGAGAGATGCAGTACCAACATCAGTTAAGAGACAGCATTGACCCAGAAAAACAAAAAGGGGAAAGATCTGAAGGTAAAATGATTTGCTTCACCACAGAATAGGGCAGTGTCGGAGAGGTATCCTGTGCTCTTGAGATTCTTGCAGCCTACTATCTGCTAGCTCACAAACTCAGCAGGCTTCTTCTCTGGAAGAAGCTGCCAGTCTTGCTCAGCCGCTTTTGTTTGTTTGTTTACAAATCTGATCAAGAGAAACATGGGTTTATGACAAAGACATAGAAATGGAAGTTTGCAGATGAAGTTTCTAATCCTGAACTCTGTCACAGGAAATGTTCACAGAAAGGATGATATAATTTAGAGATATAGAGATTCATCCAATTGGTTTATTTGAGGAAAACCACAGTTTGATTTCTGAGAATCCAAAAGCAGTATCCATAGTCATGTGCTAGTACCATCTCAGGTGGTACATCGTATTTCACATTGGTGATGTGGCATTGAAGGTGAATCACAGAAGAACAGAGCTAGAAGTTGCTAAAACAGATGTTCTCTAGTGTGCCAGGAAGCCTGAGCCCTTAATGAGGACATGTGACTGAAATGGAAGACATTAGCAGTTTCCCTGCTGAATGTTGTTCTGTACTTTAAATTCATCGATACTGCTCCTTCTTTGCACAGTTATTGAGTATCACTGAGGTATGTGCATATTTTATGAGAGAAATAGTTGTTTGTGCTCTTTATATATTTCAGACATTAAAGATTTTTCAGCAGGCACGATTCTGCCTTATGAGCCAGAATTTTCTCTCTAATTTTTTCCGCAGTCATGGAGCATAAACATTTGAAATAACTTTCACCAGCTTGATCACTGTAGTCAGACAGAGTACAAATGTAAATGAAACTAATAATTTTTGCTGAAGTTCTCTAGATTCCACCAGAATGTATGGAATTGTCTTTCATTAGTTAACAGTGCTTAACACTTATGGAGCAATTTCCATCCTGGGTGAAAAGCTTATTAATCAATGCAACACCTCTGAAAGGAGTATTGCTATGTATTCCCATTAGAGTGTGAAATTTAAAATGTATGGATGTGCTCTGAATTGTTGGACAAATAGCTGAAGAAATCTCGGTTTCAAATTTGTAAGTTTGTGGTTTCTGTCCCCTGATTAGACCAGACTCCTTTGACACACAGACCTCTTTATGCATTTAATAGATCAAGCTCCACTGGGTTTAGAGCCACACATCAGCATGGCCATACTGTGACTTTGAAATGTGGCGATAACAGAAACGTTTTCTATAATTGCTGCCTGGAGGACCTGAGATGGGGATACAGCATACTGCTGTGATTTGCTCTTTGCAGCTTTGTTAAGAGTCACCGGAGCTGGAATGTGTGTTTCTAGTGCACAGTAAAGACGGTTGTGTTAAATGACCAATGCCTTTTTTCATGCTAATAGGTGTGACCCTCTTAGGCTAACAAAGAAGTCAATCCTGACATAGCAATGATAATTTTGTCTGGAGTGAAATCCATTGGATTCCCTCACCTTTCTTCAATGCCTGCTCTTGTAGGACACGTATGGTACTGCTGATCAGCTCTCCTTGCAACCAAGAAAGTGTCAGATGAGAGTGTTTTCTGCTTGCTGCATCCTAGGAAATAAAATGTATTTCTATCCAATAGGCTTGATTTGGGAAATGAGTTTTGCTTAATGCTAGCAGCTTTGCAGAAGCCAGCAGGCAAGTGCAGTGAAAAAGGCCTCCTATAAAGGGTGTAATGAAAGATGAACCATTTCCGTTGGTGACTAGAGGCATATCAATAAAAATCAACTCCTGCATATATCAAGTAACTGATAGCAAGTTTGAAAGCTTTTCCACTTCCCTGTTAGTACCATCCAACTGAATAAAACACATGGATGTCTCTGCTACCCTTGTAGATACCACCCCCCCACCCCTACTGCATGTAAGAAGGGCTTAAAGGGGTTTTTAAAAAAACTACAGGGAATTTTTGGTTTTAAGTAGCTCAGTCCATTGCTTTTAAAGGTGAAATTGTCTAGACTGTAGTAGGAGAGGAATGTCTCATTGCCTTGCTCTGTTGGTAGACAGCCTGTGAGACTGTCAGCAGCCATGCTTAAATCATCCTGCTCAGGGGTGGCAGCCCTGATGTGCTGTCAGCTAGGAAAGGAGCTTTTGGGATGTCTGAAGAGAAGACTTTAGGTGACAAGAGCTACCTAAAAATTCACTCATTTGGCAAGTGCAGCAAGCATCGTCCCTGTGCTGGGTACCTTGACAGGAGAGAGCAGGGCTGTGGGCCAAGCAGTGCAGGTTCCCACATGCCTAGGCTCCAGTCCCATTCTCACTGTCTCCTCAATAGGTACTGCCCATGGTTTGGGGTTGAGGCTTGCAGCTGCTTCTGTCCCTCACACATGCTATCTGGCCCCTCAGGGCATCTGGTGTTTGGTCTTGTGCTAATAGGAATTGTATTAAGAGGAACCAATTGCTCCTGTGGAAAAGGACTTTGTTTTGATGATTTGTGCATACAGATGTTGTGAAACATTCATATCTAAAAGCAATATATGAGTTTTATATTAGTTTGAAGGAGAAGTATTTTATGGGTTTTTTTATGACCCAACCTGTATCTATTTCATTGCCTCATGCTCATGGAAGTCTTGTGTCAGCTGTGGGGAGCCCACAAACCTAGGAGAAGTTAAGGGTCCTCTAGAAAGTCTTTCCAGGTTTAATTTTATATTTAGATGCTGCTCCTTCTCACAAGAGAAGGAAATCCAGGTTCATGAGACTTCAGGACTTGGGAAAGGACCTAGAAAATACCAAGGTTGATCTGGTTTGTCCACGCACACACTGCTTGGAAATTGATTCCAGCTATAAGGCTTGGATTTGGTTCTGGGCCCAAATAATCCTTAATTCAAAGGTGAGACATTTATCCTACTGATGTCAATGTGATTTCTATCACTGGCATAACTGGATGAGGATCTATGCTGTGTTTAAAACCACAGGTTTTTTCGTTTGACCTATAGGTAACATAAAGATAGGTATTAACTGGGAAGTCTAAATTTCTGGAAGTCTCTCTCTCAGTAGTTCTTATTAAATTCACTACTCCAGTATAATGTAGCTTTCTGTTCTAATCATAGCACTGCTGTACTTGGGCATGGCACATCAAAGGGGTTACCTTGCTCTCGTAGCAGAATCCTCCTCAGATTCGCTCACTCTAGGGACCCACACCAGATTTCCCCGGTTCTGCACACAAGCCAGATTTTCAGCTCCCTTTTAATCTTTGACAATTTGAATTTATATGGAAAACTTACAGGTGACAGTCTGGCTATGTTGAGACAAGTGGGATAGAAACCATGTCAGAACAGTCCCTGAAAGTCCTACGATGTGCTTAAAGCATTTCAAGAGAACCCTTGATCCAAAGTATCAAAGGGTTACAGTAAGATCAAGAAGAATTAAAACTGATGGTGTGCCAGAAATCACGTGCAGTACAAGGTCATTACTCACCCTCGTTAAAGTGGTCTCAGTACTGTGGCCTGATCTGAAGCTTAATTGAAAAGTTTCAAATCATGCATTATAACGAAGACAAGACAGCCACTGCCCATTCCACGACCCCTGCTAAAAAAGGCAGATCAGTAACAGGGCAGAAATCTAAGCAATTGCTTGAGGATAATCAAGGCCTAATGAGGTATCCACATCAGTCTTTCAAAGGTGGAAGAACCTCTTCCTGGCACTGGAGAGAATGCAAGGGGTGATGTGAGCAGGTTCCTGCATCCAGGGAACAAGCCATCTGGCCAAAGGTACCATCCTCGGCAGCGGAGGGAATACCGAGGGTGACACACTGTCTGTGGCACGGGTTTGCAGCTGTACAAAAGGTTACTGCTATGGCCAGGCAAGACTCTTCTCAGTTGCCATCTTTTGCAATCATTTTCTGTTACCCCACACCTTGGCCCAAAGTGATCAAAAGGAGCCCATCAGGTCTGAATTATTGTGTTAGGAACCAAGAGAGTGGCAATGGGAGATATGTGGCTGCTGATGTTATCAATTTTCCCTAAAAATTCACATAACCCCCAAAATTCGTTGATGTTCAACTCAAGTGTGATAACAAACTGCAAGTCACTATGACCCAAAGAAATCAAGTATCTTCTTACCATCCTTACCATCTTCCTCTTTTTTTTTTTTTTTTGTTCTATTATCTGTTCTAGCAGAGAGGTCAGGGCCCATATCCCCATGATTATCTCCACATCCAACTGCCAAATTGTGAAAGCTACTCTTCCTGGGCTACTGCTTGGGCAGATGTACTAAAAGGTTTGCATATATCTCCGCCCAATGAGCAGTTAGAGTGTGGAATCACCTTTCAGTCTGCAGAAGCCAAATGGTTTTTCAACTTTTTAAAATAGCCATTTTAACCGATTTTAACCCATATCTGTAGGATGTGCTTTTGTCAGGAGAAAGTGTCGCTCCAGATTCATATCTGTTTGATGAGCATGTTTGCTTGCTGTTTCTAATCTCTCCTGTTTTGATAAGATCTCCTTCCTGTCTTGAAATACACTAGCCATGGAAAGCTGGACTAGATAAAAACATTGTACAGGGTTTTGTGTTCAGTGACAGAGAGGGATCCATTCAGTGATGGATTTGCTTACAAGCATCACACTCACTGACCACTTACAAAAATTGTTTAGTGATATGGGACATTTTCTTTGGCCTTCGAGTTCCTCCCTAATTGTAAGCGCCTTTAAAATCAAAGTATCTACTTGCTTTGCTATGAATCCTACTTTAATTTTCTTTTGCTTTTTCATGTAATTTCCTTCAACTTTAAACATGCAGCCTGAAAAAGGATGCTAACATAAAGAAAAGTTATAGTAAAATAATTAAACCCTATTTGTGCAACTCTTTGGATAGCTCTCTCGAAGACCATGAGAGGTGCAACTGGCTGCATTGGGACACCCTTGGATTTAGCATTAAACCATGTGTTTTGCCGATATAAGACTTTTAATATATGACATATGGCATCAGCTCCACAAAATATTACTTGTTGGCCAACAGCCCTGCTTCTGTCTGTTGCTTGCCAATTAATACTGTAAGTCTGTGTGCGTAAAAAAGTTGTCATCACCAGTGCCTGTGGTCACTGCAGGCTGCACCCACCAGCCTGAGGACTCTGCATTTGTATTTTCCTCAAGAGGTATTTGAGTGTTAAGCTGCTGGTGCTGCCCACGGAAGCAGTGAGTGAGAGGCCTCCCTTCGGAGGGAGGAACCGGTGCCACTTTGTTTCCAGACCTCCAGGCCCAGTGCTGGATGACAGGGCACTGTCAGCTGCTGCATGAGGGCTGGAGCCAACAGTGGGACCAGCAGTGAGAAATGGGCTGCCTGTACCCAGCTGAAGGTGCAGAGTCAAGAGGCATTTCTTGATACATTGTTTCTTGTTAACAACCATTGATTGATTTAGCCATTTACAGAATTTTTTTATTCATTTTACTTGTATATGAACACGGACAAAATACAGACGGAGGGATGCCTAATGTGTCTCAGGATCAGGTATCTGCCTACTCTTCTCAGGAGTCTGCAAACCTGAGCTAGGTCTGATCATTTCAAATTCAGGGTTGCATTTTCCTCATCTGTTCCTGGCAATATAATCGCCTGCTCTTTCCTTAGTCATTGCACCATTCAGAGAATTCACCAGGTCTATTTGCAATACCTTAGGTTAGGGATAGCTGAGCCTTAATTTGTCTCTTCTACAGGTATTCTGCATGTGTGTGTGATGGGCCAGAGACCTTCCAGCCACTGCTGGAAGGATAAGAAAACCTTCCAAAGAACTTGCTATGGAGGAGCAGCATGAAAGTGAACCTTGTGACCAATATGCAAACCCCTATGTTTGCTGAGTTTTAAGTAATGGGGGGAAGAAACTTCTGATTGGTTTTTAAAATGAAGATCCTAGAATCCATGTATCAAAAATAGGGCAGTTGAGTTATCATTAGCTGATGAAAATATGAGAAGAGTAATTATTGTATAGTCCTATTAATAAAATTGTACTGCAGCTCAAAAGGAAAAACAGCAAGTTGCCAAAGAGAGCCCAGTGAGTTACTTCAGAGCAAAAATAGCTTCTATTATATGAATCAAATATCAGCTTGTGTGCTTAGCAGAGAGCTCTGGACACTTATGGAAATTCAAAACAATTCCATATATCCCAGTCCAGGATGGAATTAAAGTGTTGTAAAGCTTCCCTGAAAGCCAACATTTATCTATTATGTAAGCATATTTAGATTTCATTTTGAAATGGTTGTTAAGGGCTATCCTTTGGCTGCACTCTTTCCTTCTTTCTAACTTTTTTTTTTATTGTTGAACTCTGCGATTTTTATGCTAAAAAGAATGTACTTTCAGAACCAGATATGTCTGAATGACCAGTTACAGCATGTACTAACCCTGAGAGATATCCATTGAATCTGTTCCCCTCCTCCAATTTATTTGCTGTTTTTACAATCATGCCTTGCATTAATGTTCTACACTTAGCTAAACTGTGTGTGTTATGTTTTAGATGTATTTTTGTTTTGTCTAAAAAATTTCCAAATTGGCATTAAGTATTCAAGATGTAATCCCTGTAGCAGGAAACTAGTTATCAGATTCATATAAAATAACTGGGCAGTAGAAATAACTCTGAGCAGAAAGCATTTTTTTTCCCTTAGAATTAATTTAGAGGGAATTTAATGCCTGTGAAAGGTGCTGGATTGCAACATCAGAGAACTGAAGCTGCTATTTAACCACAGAGCAGTTACAGGATGGGAGATGGCTTTGTAAGATTCCCATGAGGGTTGACAAAATATTTGTCTCAGGTTTGGTGCCTTTCATCTAGCTGGAACAACCAAGCTTTCATGTGGTGGTAACAGTTGCTCTCAGGTTGTTAGCTTTCACTTGGGTGACGGAGAGAGCCCTTGTAAAAAATGGAGGGGATTTTGCTTTTGTGATAGCTGGCTAACATTTATAATATGATTAAACCTGAAAGACTAGATATACTACAGCTGAGTTGGTGCATCATTGTAAGGAACTGTTGTGAGTAGCAAATTCAAAGCACCAGGTGCATCCATGCTGTCTGTGCCCTGTGCCACAGAAGCAGGCAGAACTGGAGGGGAAGGGAAAGAAAAGGCAGACTCTGGGACCTTCACCACTCTGCCACCAGCCCTGCAGTGCCCCTGGGCATGGTGCCACTGTGCTTGGACTACTTCAGAGGGACTCTCAAACCTACGTTTGCATCTTTTACATTCTCTTGCCACCTGTTTATCAGCAGAAAGATGAGAGTGGCAGGCTTTAAGCTGTCATTATTGGAACTATTCAGAGTCGAATTCTCATCTTTTCTCTTTTTTTCCCCCTTACATTTTCAGAATAGTTATCTCTGAAGGCCATGTATGGTGTCCATGGTTTGGGTCGTAGGTCTCAGTAGTCAGGTTGCTATTGCACAGGTACAGACAATAGCTTGTGTGCTAACTGCTAGTCTTGCCAACTGCAGAAGACACAAAGACCATTTCTCGTGATACAGGATATGCTTCAATTTGTATTTTCTACTTAGTTAAATTAATATGTTAGGTGTTGATGGTTTTTACTGACTTCACAAGGAGGGAGAGAAGGTGGTAGCCTCAGGGTAGTTCTAATTTCACACAAAGGGAGAGACTTTCACAGTGCTGCCTGCCTCCCCTGAGCTCATCAGGAAAAGCAAATCACCCTTTTGATGTGTCCCATGGCCCTGGTCATGCAGGCCCACGTAGGACATGTAGCAGGCTGTCCACCATGGCTCTGCTGCTCTCACAGCAAGGCCACCTGGAATGCAAACATGGCTGACTGGACCAATGGACTTGTAACTGTGGATGCCATGGGACAGAGAGAGAGAAACAGCAAACGTTTCTCACAGCGGCTTGTGAGAAATTTTAAAGAGCTAGAAAAATGTGATAGCCTGTTGACTATAAACAATTTGCAAGTGCTGTTTTTCTACCTTATTTTTCTGTTCCTCTCAAGGACAGTGCATGAGAAAGATGTTTCTGTTAGTTAGCAAATAGAATAGACTCTATCATACCACTCTATAAAACCGTGCAGTTCTTTTGAATAAAGTCTTCTTTGCCTTTACTACGACCCTGCCTCTCACCTGTTCCTGCCCCGACCTCGGTGCACGAGTGACATGTAACTGTAACACAAAGTCAACTTATGCATAAGCCCATTAGGAACCAATTAAAAGGTTTTTTCCTGGGAAGCCACATTCTTCTGCTAGTTGTGGTATGTTGGACAGAGGCTACATTCCCTCACACTGGAATTTCCTGTATTAGCACTGCACAGGAGTGGGTTTATTTTGTAGTCCTTGAGATTTCTGATCTTCATAAGTTTCACAGCCTTTATGCACCATGAAACAAAGATCTGGTTTCTAATGAGGCATTGCAGAAAGGATGAGCATCTGCTGACTTGTTGGTCTTCTGAAAACTGACGCCCTCCAAGATCAGAGGTGAACCAGTCTGGGATCATTTCACTGAAGACTGAGGTATTAGTGACACAGCTCGCATGAAGCTCACATATGCTTTTTGCACTAATTTTTAGAGCTGAAAGAAACATTTCCTTTTTCTGTTGTCGGTTTAGACCCTAGTGCACTGCTGAGAGAGCTCATGTTGCTTCTGTTTTTGCAGGAATATGGTGATTACAATCTGTAAAACACTAAACTAGGCCAAGGCACGGGCATCCTGCTTCAACATCTCCCACCCTAAACAAGCTTTTCATCTTCTGTGCTTGTGGGCTCAGTACCGTAAAGGCAATGTTATAGGTTCACTTTGTGATGAGAGCCTTTAAAGAGGCCTGTGGAATCTCTCTTTTCTCTAACTGATGTGACTCCCGCCCAGCTGTGCTATTCCCCCTTCTTTATTTCATCAAAATTGCATGTCATATATACAGCCCCCAAATTTACAGCTTTATTGAAATGGAGACAAGTTATGTAAGACTTTCTGCATTAAAATGTGTAATAAGTTACATTATATTGAGTTTTGTGGAAGAGTGGAAAATATCTGTTTGGTTTTGGAAATACTTTATAGAGTTATTTAGATGCCAAGTTTTTCATTGTTCTACTAATGTCTTCCCGATCTGCAAGGTTTTAAAAGATATAGCTAAGAAATTTTGCACTGTGGTGTTGTCAGGTCTCAGATTTTCACAGGAAATAAAATGGCAGATGTGATTCCGTGGAACAGGTTTCCCAAAATTGCCCCAGCCCAATGCCCCACCCTTCTTCTTTATGCACCTCCCCACCTTAAATTGCTCTTACTGAATCCGTTTGCCAGGGATTCTGAGTAACTGGTGAAGTGTACTGAAATGTTCTATTTCTCCAGTATTTGTACTTTATGACTAACGTACATTATTGATTTAGGATTTTTTCAACCTAAGGATACTTTCTACCTTAATTATAGGCTAACTAACATTTTTGTTTTGTGGAGGATTAATATTTAGTAAACTGTAGGCCTACCTCAGCCATCTCTTTCCTATACCTGCAGCCCAGAAAAACAACTGGATTTTTTCCCCAATGTGACTCTTTGGCTTCCCAGCAGGCCAACAAGAGTTTTCAGAATTGTCACAAAGCTCTACAAATAACCAGTCAAACTTTCCCCACCCAAACCTTCTCAACAGTGTCTTTCTTTTGTATCCTTACATTCTTTTTTTTATTAAATTTGCCTTCGTAATCAATATGTCATAAACCTGTGGAGTGTCTTTGTGGGAAATTTCACCAGCATCCCCCTAAAGGAACACTGCTTTGCTCTTATGTCCCTGCTGCAGATCCCTGTGAAAGAAGATGCCAGAGCACTGACTGATCTCATCTCTCCCAAGCACTAATTTAATTTGCAAAGTGTTGTGGTTTTTTTTTTCTAAAGTGTGTGAACTTTCCTTACTCTGTGTTCTTGAAACATGAGTCAATGCTCTGTTTTCATCTGTGTGGCCTCAGTATGTATCCTGCCTTTGCATAAAAGCCTTCAAAGCTGTGTGGCAAAGACAGAAAAGAAATAGCTGTTCAAGCAATGAAATGAAATTTTCTATGGGTCCTACTCATCAGAAGTTTGCAATGGTCCTTACCAGTGACACCCTTATTGGTGCTAGTGGCCAAGCCACCACACTTGGGTGGCTGTGTCTAGAAGCTTTGTCTTGAAACACTGAAAACTGAAGGCAAAGCAGAGCAGTGGGAAACAGCTGAGCTGTGATGCACTGTTAACTGCAGGTACAGAGCCAGGCCATGGACTGTGCGCTGAAGCAGTGGGCTGGTGAGATCCTGCTGTGTAAATACAAACAAAAGCATGGTAGTTTATCATTTTCATTGAATTCTTAGGGTTTTTTCCTATCCAAAGTTCATTCTTATTATTTGTGTTTGAAACCATCTGGCCTTTAAATAAAGAGTTAACACTGCTCTATGC
Source organism: Fringilla coelebs (assembly GCF_963513975.1). Lineage (NCBI taxonomy): Eukaryota > Metazoa > Chordata > Aves > Passeriformes > Fringillidae > Fringilla > Fringilla coelebs. Next base: position 14,996,662 of record NC_140067.1, read on the forward strand.
ATTATGCTGGCCAAGCTGGGGTTTGAATTTCTTGTTCAAAATTCCCCTTGTTTTATAATTTCAGCTGAATAGTTTTAATGACTTCTTGTTTTGAGCCCTGGTGCTGTACAGTAGGTTGCACATCACTGAGAAGCTTCAGTCTAGAGGTAGCTGCACTTCAGTGCCAAGGGAAATAATAACTGGATGGATGGAAAGCATCTGGGATTGATGTGGTTTAAAGGTGCTGTTCATGCAAGCTATTATCAAAGAGGGAGTTAGGGATGAGATTCATTCTTAAAATGCAGGTGCTCTCATGCTTTCTCTGACAGATGTGTTCCAACAGTGTTTTGAATTCTGTTTAAATTTTGAAACAGCTAAACCTTCAGGCTCTTCTCTTCCTTTCTTAAATTCATTTCCCTGTTTAGATGAAAATGAAACATTTTGCAACTTACTTTCAACTTTCTTCAAAAGAACTGCTGAAAAAGGAACATTTCATGTGAAGCACATAAGCTATAAATTAGTGTTAAGCACAGGAGAAGAAGCGATTTTAAATGTGCTAATGGACAGACATTACACTGTAGGAATTTACCTAAGAGAAAACCTGAGATGTGGAGGGCCTGCCAGGTGAGGATAAAACCCCAATAAATGAGCCAAATGATAGAAAAGTATTACCGGAGTAAAGAGTTGTACATGAGAAATAAATACTGAAATGGGGAAATAGTGCCAGCAAAGATACTGAAAGATGGAGAACATTTTGGTTAAGTGATGCAGGAGCATGTACACAGAGCCCATATTGAAAATGCAAGCTCTTAGGGAGAGATATCTCTCTCTCTTTTGCTCTCTCCCTGCCTCATTTTGACATTTTTTCCCCTGCTCATGATGGTAATGTTTACAGCATTAATGGGCAAAGCGCCTTCCACCTAAATGTGCCACAGACTTTTTCATAGTGCTCTGTCACATGTTTTCAGGTGTGTACTTACCTCAAAATTTCCAACCAACTCTTTGCCTTGGATAATTTTTGATTAATTTTGTAGGTCTCCTGGCTGGTGGTTGGTTTCTCTGGCTGTGTGAAAGTAGCAAAGCAAGTGGGTTGAGGTTTGCATGATTTGTGAATATAAAGGGGAAAGAAAAGGAACAGACTAAGAAAAAGAAAATACCCCAAAGGAAAGAAATAATGGGCAATATATTTCCTTTTGAACTTTTTCAAATCAGCCTCTGGAAAAGGTGTCATAAAGCCCCCAGAAATGAGTAACAGCACAGGGACAAAGAAAACTCTGTTACAGATGTCCCTGCAAGTCTATGAGCAAATTGTTTTTTCTAAATAACTCCAGAACATTACATGGCCTTAACAAGTTTCCCAGGACAGGAACTCCTAGTTTATTACTTGCTCACATTGTCATCAAAAATTAATTTTGTCCCTGAAAGACAAATTGGCTGGTAGCTTATGAAGTTAAATGGAAAGAACAAGTGAGCATCTGTTTCTTCTGCATTTTGTCTCCTTGGTGTCTTACATATAAATGAATCAGAGTGTTCAAACTTAAATTAAGATCTTTGGCTAGATAAACAGTTAAAACTGGTTCCCATAGCTACCTCTCACACATAGCTGTGATTGCATTATAATCCCCTAGTAATCAGGTCTAAATGAAAGAAAGATGATAAGGGTGCTATTTTCAGTTTTCAGTACTGATTTTTATTAGCTCTCAATCAGATCAGGACTGCTTTGCCTTTCATCACATTGTGGCAGTGTTTGTGGAATCATTAGAGTAATAAAGTGTAAATCTTACCAAGGTGCATTTTTCTTGAGGTGTTTTATATAACTAAAACCTGAAGATTACATTGGCAGGTACAGGAAAGATTTGTTTCTGCAACTAAAGTGAGGATATAATGTATGCTATATTCATTTATTCTTTACCCAAGCGAATATCTAATGAATTACCTTGCTGAGGTAAAACAAAAAATAAAAATATCCAAAGGATCAGCCTGTCTGAACATGGTCCTAATATACTGTATATTGCCAGTACTGAGTTTAGTAGTTTTTTTAATTTGCCTTATTATCTTGTATCATATCTCTCCCTGTGCATTACCATCCACAAATGAATTACAGGCAGAACCACAAGCACTGCTATTACCAGCCTGCTGTTTTTAGTAAACTAGTGCAGCCCAATAAAACATCATGTTGCAGCAATATATAAGTATTTATTGTAGACTAAATTTCAGCTAAACAAAAGCACACAGGGAGGCCTGATCCTGCTTCGAGGAGAGGCAGTGGCACAGCTCGAGTTTGGCTCATACATCGTCTCACCTGCATCCTTGATTTGCAGTATCCTTTGAGGTAAATTTTACTTAATGACTTTACTTTTAAATTGTTCCTGACTGCCAAATTTAGAAAAGACTTCATCCCACCTCCAGAGGTGTTCCTGGGTGTTTCTGCAGGCAGAGCTATCCTTTAGCACAGAATTTGCTTTGTGTGGTGTTGTAGGATTGTTCACAGAGTTTGCAGGTGTGCCCCACATTTGCAATTAACTCCCAGTTTAATACTGGAGTGATTTTACTTTCCCACAGACTTTTTTTTTTTTTTAATATCTGGTGACTGTTACTGTAGCATAGCTATTAAAATGTCTCCCCATTTTAAATATTTGAATTTTATGTATTCTGTATTTAAATGAGTAGTAAACTGTCCAAGTACTGCAGTGTTAGATAGTTACAGCCATACACACAGCAGCAGGAGTATCAGGTAGCAACAGCAATTAGTCAGAAAGCTGAAAAAGGATCCACAAACAGCTTTCTGGTTTGCTGATTGATTTTAATGTGCCTGATGTAGGATCAATGCCTGATATTTACCTTAACATGTTTTACTTACTTTTCTATAAAAGGTGGATCTGTTCAGCCATCAAATAATGGTGTTCGCATGGTAGCAAAGTCTAATATAGCCTCTGATGGTAGGACATTGAATACTTTAGGACAGGGACCATTTAGGGTATACAAATTTATACCTGAAATAATTAGGTACTGGCATTCACATCAGGCAAAAAAGGGATAAATCAGTTCATATGATGTTATATATAAGGAAACAAAATTTATGTTTCAAATTTTAATCTATTAAGACTTCTAAGATGCAGAGAGGTTCTCAGTCAAAAATGATTCATTTCCTACTAATATTTTAAACTACAAAAAGCTCAAATTCCAGTGCTCTTTTCAAGGAAAATAGGCAAAGACAGCATTTTGGTCAGGAAGGTTTTTTGTGTGTTTGTATGTTGACACACAAATGTAATATGTCTGGAAAATGTTGCTATGGCTAATGACACAAAAGAGAGTAAATTGTAGAGCCTGATTATCAACAGATAACAAGACATACTGTATATAAATAAATGCTCAGCATCCAAATCCATTATTGGATTACCTATATAATCATGTTTTAGGCTGTAAGTCTGTGCTGACAAATGAACACTTTTCATTTGGCTCAAGGTCCTCATCAGCAACGGAACTAATTTTACATTCTCACCCATTAAGTGAATAAGATGTGGAAAAAGCTGTCTGCTTTTTGAAGTGTAAATTTGCTGCTACAGGCTGTGCAGACCAAAGCTCTTTTGAAGCAGTGAAATGAGATCATCTCTAGGGACATGTGAACCTGACAAAGTTTAGGTCATTTCTGTGGAAGGTATGGTGGAGGGGGGGAGCAATTTGGATGTGGTTTCAGTAGTAACTTATACGGGGCAATTTGGAAGATGCAGAACTTTACAAGCTCTTTGTTCAAATTTGTGAGAGGACTTGAACTAGAAGCACAGATGCAAACTTTCAGCCCTTAGAAAGAAACCTCCATAAACATCGGAACTGGGTAGTTAGCCAGCACAATTTGGGAGTGCTATTAAGCAGGCTATGTGCTGAGCCTCTCCTGCAAGTCACTTTTATGGGTTGGATGCTTCCCATGCTTTCCCCTAAACACACACAGACACACATGAATACAAATAGAGATCCAGGACCTAAAGTGGACCATTTTCTTGAAAAGGCACTGGAGGTGAAGGAACTAGACCATCACATCTCACTTTCCACCCTGGGAAGTCCCCTGGAGAGAGGAAGATCACAGGGATGTACCTTATCTGGTTGACAGCCCCATTAATTGCAGCCTGGCACCAGCTCTGCCCTCTGGAAGCCCCTGGGCAGGGGCTGTGCCTGTGAAAGAGAGGCATGGTGGGCAATGAGGGCAGTGTGGACAGAATGGCAGAGGACACCTCAGAGAGCTCAGTAAGGATCCCCATGGTCAGCAAGTGTAGGGGGCAGGATTGCAATAAGCTCCAGGGAGCAGTGTTGTGATGCTCCACCGTTCAAGCAAGGGTGATGAAGATGTTGCTGACATCAGCTTAGAAGAAGAGTCTCATGAAAATCATTTAACTTTTTAGATTTCCAGACATACAAAGCAGTGTTTAACCACTGTTTAAGATCATGACAAAAATATCCCCAGGCTTTGTTGTGTGCCTAACCACAATGCTTTTCATTTGCAAACCAACGAAAGATTCAGATAGGTTTGATTGTTCATTTTTTAATTTGATTCCACCCCCTTCACTTTGTTTGCTCACTGTGGAACGTGCTTGCATGGCTTAGGCTCTTGGTCTTCCTTGGAAATCGTGCAGTTGTTTCATACACCACTTCCTGATTTCTTGTAGCCCACCAGTGATCTGTGGACCACACGCTAAGAAACACTGTGAAAATCCTGTACTCACAGTGCTGTGTGGGTATAACGAAACTAAAGGAAATGACAGGAAACCCAGGCTGGCATATGTGCATGCAAAAATAAACCTAGCCCATTATATGCCCCTGTGTAAAATGGGTTAGTTAAGTCTTAATCCAAGCACTTTGAACATATGGTTTTGAAATTGTTTTTCTAAAAGTAATGGCTATCAAAGAGTAAAGAGGTTTGTAGGACACTTGTATAAATTGACAACTTTTCAAAAAATATCTTCTAGGCATACAATTGCACTGCTTTCACCCTTGGTGTTTTTTAGCCAGTGGTACTAGTATTGTGGAGGAACATCTGACCAGCAGAACTGAACTGAAATGTAGGTGTGTAACCTCTGTGGAATCTTCACCTAAAAATTAAACTGAAATAAAAGCAGTTGAAAGCCAGGTTTTCACTTCCTCTCCTGAGCACAGCTTTCCAGCTTAGCTGTTGATGGCGCTGTGCCCACCACCAAGCTTAATTGTCTGCTTGCCTGGACACATGGACAGAGGTTTTGGCCCTCAGAGCAGCCCCTCTGGAGTCAGCATCAATTATGCAAGACGTCCCCTTCCCTTTCCTTATCAAAATGCAGCTATAAATACTTCTTTACCTCACTGGCATGTTATGAGAGTTAATGAGTTGATGTCTGCAAAAGACTTTCAAAGTATAAAATGGTGTGGAAGTTCTGAGCACTGTGTTGTGAAGGTCTCCCTTTCCTCAGCTTAAGGCAGAATGAGTTAAAGTTAGCCAAAGGGGATAAGAGAAACAAGAGAGACTTTATGAGTCTACCAGGGGAAAAGGAAATACTGGAGAGAAAATAGACCCATTAGCAAATGAGGAAGGAGATGAAGTTAATTATGATTTTAAAATGGATGAGCATCAGAGCTGCTTTTTTTAAAAGAAAAAAAATCAGTCCTGAACAAAAATAATAGGGACTGACAATTAGGAATAAGTGGAGGCCTTGTGAACACAGGAGTTTGATTAAAAAGTGAGTGGGAAAGAACTTGTAAAACATGAATATGTGTAAATGAGCAAGTCTAGATGAAACTCATCTAAAGAACAGTGAGAAGCTAATGGATTTTTCCAAATATTTACCCATGGCAGATGAGGAAAAAATCATATCAGGGAAAAAAAAAAAGGCAACAACAGCCTCAAAAAAAGCTAATGATGTTTGGAAAAAGGATTCCAGTGATTACCTGCCAAGTTCATCAGTAAGTGTTCATCTGTACTCAAAACAAGAAGCACAACTGGAGTGAGCAGGCAAGCAACATATCTGTTGGGTCATGAAGCCAAGCATCACATTTTTTTGGGTTATGAAGCCCTGCTACACAAATGAGGTATGGTTATAGAGTATCAAAATACACCAAGGAGAAACCCAATACCTGCTGGGTCAGATCCAGAATTGCTGCTCTGCCTCTTTACACCAGCAGATCTATTTGCAACATCTGAACTTGAGTAAATCATTTGACAGAGATACCTTGCAAACTTGTGTTTGAGAAAATAAATCCAAATTGGCTTTGATAGGAAGGGTGTAATTTGGGCTGAGAGTGGCAGTATGAGGCCACATAGAAAGTGATCTGAAGACAAAAATTAAAATAGAGTCTGGTTGTAAATATGTTCTGATTATTTCAGCATAAAGAATGATTAAGACATAATTATAAAAAGAAAAACAAGTTACTGTGTGAGCAGCAGAACTAGGACATCCTGGTTCCTGATGGATTTAGGTACTGTGCCTGGGTGGCTGATAAGTTTCCTCTGTGACAGCCCCTCTGAGGCAGGGGTGGGCTGGCACCTCAGTGGGTGCATTGGTAGGGGTGCACTTCATGATATCAGTGACAGTCCTGCGTGTTTGAGCCCTACACAACTTCCAAATGCAACTGGGGGCAAATGGCAAACCTTTCCAGAAGTTCTGAGGAGGGAATTCACAGACAGTGATCTCATTTGCCACAACCATTTACTGTGAACTCAGACTTTACAATCTTGAGAGAGGGCAAATTCTGACTGAAAATTGGAATGTCACAAATTAACAAAATGTTCTGAATTTTGAGACCCTGCCCCTCTCCTTTCTCTTGTTTCTACAACACTGTGTCTACATGAATATAGAACATAGGGACAATGGCTGTAATGATCTTATTTTCATACCTACTTCTCAGCTATTACTTTAGAAGCTTCCCATCCTCCCCTGCCAAAAGAACAAAGTATTTTTCCAAGGTGCTATTTGTTCCCATTTAGTGTAAATGGTTAAGAAAATAAGGAGTTTCTATACTGATTATTTTGAGATATATTATTCTTTAAAGCCAGTCTCTGGCTGTTGAACATGTACACCCAGCTATGATCAATAAAATTGCTTCTTGCAGAGAATGATGCTTACAGAACTTCAGACAGGTTAAATTTGCCTGTTCTAGGGAGGGGATCAAAGCTCACTTACAGTTTATGATATTCAACCTTCAGTATAAAGCTAGGCCTGCAGAACCTTCTGAATATCATGTCTGTGACTGCTGCTGCACTGAGAACTGAAGTGAGGACAAGGGCCCTATTTCTTGCCTGTTATTAAAAAGCATGAGTTGCATGGGGCATCCCAATAGATTTTTATATGAGGCCAGAAGGATGCAACTCTTTTTAAGAATAATGTTATGGTGATTCCTTTTCATGTCCAATTACTATTTTCTACTTGTGAATAGCAGATTTTGTAAAAGCTTCTAGCCTTGTTATATCTCACATTTAATAAAAAAATGTGTCCTGCATGGTTTCAAACCAGTAGAGAGGTCACAACACACATGGACAGAGAAGAAATCCCCCTAAACAGCAGGAAATGTGTAACATCTCAAATATGGTTTTGAGAAAAGTGACTTAGCAGTTTTCATATCTGTAAAGATGGCTCACAGATAAATGGAAATCTATGCAGAAATGTACTTCTCTGTCTACCATCAGGATTTCAGAGCCCAAAATGGAAAGTGCAAAAGGAATGGTATGAAATCAGGGCCAGCATATGGTTCTGTAAGAGCAGCAAGGCTCAGAGAGCCCAACTACCATTTGTAACCAATCTTCTTCCCATGGCTCCAACACAGTTACATTTGGAGTGGCAGTTTTATAGTGGGGAGGATTAGGGTGCCTAGAAACTCTTCCTCCTCCTCCCCTTCTACCACCTCCTTGTCTTCCTTCTCCTTCAGGTCACATATCTGGGGAGCACCCATGGCCCTCATCTGCTGCTGGGTAATGTTGAGCATGAGGATGTGGATTGACACACCCTCATTCCTTCTGTGTTCCTTAAGGTCCTGTTTTCCCCCTTTTCATGCTTTCCCTTGCAGATTTGCTTATTTCTTAATAGTGCAACATAGTATATTGTGCATTTGCTGGAAGCCTAAAAAAGCAAGACAGATTTTATCATTTGGGCTTTAGATATTCAATGCCCATTATGGGCTGACTAAATTTAGTAGAGTGGCAATTCACCAGACTACTAAATTTAGTTAGGACATCCGGTCATATCATTTTACTTAGCTTAATATTGGATATCATAAGATAGGGCCTATCTAACAGTATGGCTCCAGCTTCCCCAGCTGCAGATTATATTAACACGATAGCTTTTCAAAACATTCATGCTAAGTTTTTTAAAGTCTTAATATTTTTTAGTTTGTATCTTTTGTTACAAGTTTATAAATATGGTCAAAATTAATTTGGTTTTCACAGACAAGATCACTGTTAAAAAAATGATGCTGCTGTTTTCATATAAGCAAAAGCTTTGTCTTTCCTTGTTTAACTTCAGTTAGAATAGGAGGAATTTTATCATCAAAGCTAGATGGACAAGGTGGAGTCCCATTTGGAGAGAAATTTTGCCCAATGATTTTCATTGCCTTCATGCATTTCTCATTGCCATCAAATTTCTGTTTTAGGAGAATCCAACTTTAGGAGAATCCAGACAACCTGGCCTGTGACAGCAAGGAGTACTCAGTTCTGAAAATTCAAACTTGTCTTGTGTAGAGTAAATGAGAAAGAGATCCTGATAGATCCCATGCACAACAGCTGGAGTTATGGCAATGGGATCAAATAAGACTAACAGAATGGCACTGACAAGCTCATCAGCCCTGCTATAATTCATATGTGTTATATGGCAAGAAAATTGCAGTAGCAATATTTTGGGAGTCTGAGCACTTAATATATGGAAAGAAAATTGCAGTTGCAATATTCTGGGAGTCTGTGGACTTAAACTTTTGTGGGAGGCCTTGAAAGGGAGCCAGTGTCTCTCCATCACGAGTCAGTCATTTCCTATCCAAGTAAACTGGACTGAGATCATCTAGATTCTGGTCTTCGCTTCTAATGAGCTTTCACAGTAAAACAGGAAATAATAATCTTGAAAGGGGAAAAAATGGTCAAAAATCACTCAGAGAACATTTAAAGGTTTGTTCTGAACAAGCAGGGCTAAGAAAAAGGCCTGAGAAAAGTGTGTCCTGGGATCACTCACAGTTAAAGCACTGATTAATTAAGCAGAGGGTCATTCTTCAGAAAGACTCAAGGGCAGTTTTGGCCCCACGGCTGTAATTTGGACACTTCTGGAGTTCTAGATACACTGAGCTATTCTGTGCAGGGCCTGTGAATATGTGCATTCTTCTGGCTGAACAATGGCATCTTTATTCAAATGGGAGCCACTAAGTAAGTGGCTGTCTCCTAATATGGGTGGTATTTCTTCCTGCTCTGCCTCAATCTCTGCTGCTTTCCCGTGGCCTTATCAGTGCTTTGTAGCACAACTTACAAAATGAAATCTATTCATAATGTTAAAACCCTCCCCCTTTTATAGACACAGGAAAAAAAGCCCCAAATGCTTACATATCCTCCAATTCTATGGCAGGGTGTTTACTTTCTTAAATGCAATTCTGCTTATCTGACGCTGGTTTGGAAATTAATAAAATGGTGCCTGGCTTTTATTGTTTTGACTATGGAAAGGAAATTAATCCACAACTATTACAAGTGTTTGATCCAAATAAGCAGAGATAAAACTACGGTTTCAAGAAATGTCGTTCCCTGTTTGTCAGGTATCCTAGTGCTCCTGACATGTCTGATTTATTCCTGCCTTGTTTAGCAGCAACACTGTCCACGTAGCTGATGCCCATTCATATTGCTTTGCATAGGTATTTCTTCAGAGTGGCTTTATTTATTATGCCTTAACTACTGTTCCTTCTTACTCACTAGGTTTGGCTCTGCCAGCAGTTAGAGAAGACATTGTTTCTCTGGAGAGACAAGGGTGTGGTGAAAATACTCTGTGCCAGCCAAGTGAACCAAAACACTCTCTGAGTTACTATGCAGGCTGGAAAATAAAATTTAACTGACAGAAGATCTGGACCTCACCTGTGCTGAGAGACAGAGAGAAAAAGAATCACAGGAATTGCCATGTACAGTTGGAGGTAGGTCTGGAGAGGGGGACTGTGTCCCTCAAATCCTCTCAGCAATTCACAGTAGAGGAGGATTGATAGCATTATTGCTTGGGAAAAGCTAATGTCAATCTTTATGCAATATCAGTTGGTATTGTTAATAGTTAATTTGGTGACAGCAGGCTTGCTGTGAAACTGTACTGCAGAAATCTGGGACTTCCCTTATCAGGGGAACTGGGCTGTGGAACCACTCACAGACCAGACCTGTCCCAAAGCTCATTGAAACTGACAATGGCTGCTGGAGTCACAGGGACTGGAGTGGTAAGGTGGGAATGTTACTTGTTTCTAGCAAAAAGCAGAGCCTAGGCATCTTTAGCTGCATGTGTCTCCAGAAACTGTGCTTCCTGAATTACTTCTGAACATCCTAGATCTGTATAATCACCAGAAGTCACTGTAGAGAGTGCTGGTTTGGTATTTCATACAATTGCAATGTAATATAAAATACACCTCCCTGGAGTGGAGACCGTGCTTGTCTTCCTCTTGCCTTCCTCTGTAAGAGCCCACCTGTGTGAGTGGGCAGCTGCTATCCCTCTTCCCAGAGGCTTTTGCTCCACTCCACCATCCCACAAGTGCTAGGCAGACCAGCAGCCACACTGGTGGTGTCAGGACAGCCTGGCAGCTGTGGCCCTTGGTGGAGGCATGACTCCTCACAAACCATGTGGCTACCATCTAAAGCTCCACCAAAACACCTGGCAGTCTTCAGGCTGGGGACAAAATGGGAAGGAAAATGACTGCCATCATTCCTACATTCTGCATGACCTGCTAAGCAGTGCATACTGTGAGAGGGGACACTGGGTGGATGTATCTCCCCACACCTGTGTGGGGAAGGAAGCCATGAGTAGAGCCTTGGAGGACTCCAGAGGACAGAAGTTTTGCATTAGCCATGAGCCAGAGGCAGTTGCTCATATTTAAACAGTACCAGACTGCAGGGAAATTCAGATGCAGACCTGAAATACATGATTTGGCAAAAGACTTTTGTTACTGTCACATGTCTGATCTCTGAAAAATAATATTAATTCAAAAGTTAAATGTGTTCAGCTGTCAGTGATAGAGTATTTGTGTTAAGGAGGAGATTTTTCAAAGGCCTAAAATCAACTTAGTGATGTGTTACAATTGCTTCCTTGATGTCCTACAGAAGGCCTGAGTGCAGCAGGTTTGGGGGACTTTCAGCTGCCATGAGGCACTCATTGCACTGAGGGGTGTGGTTGTGGGCATCCACTAAAAGGGTTGCATTTCCATAGGTACATGATTCTCTGAAGATTCATGATCTTTCTGGACACTTCAAATACAATTATTCAGGATATTATTTCTCCTTGCTTAGTTTCCAAGCAGGCAGTTAGACTAAGCAACCACAAACATATATCTTGTAACCAGCTTTGATATGAGAGCAGCATTACCATAATTCTGGAGATATCTCTTTCTTTTCTGAACTATATTGGCAGCCTATGGTACCAGAATATCAAAATTACATTCATTGTGTATTACAAAGAGTATAAAAATTTGTGTTTACATTTTGTCTCCTTTGCCCTTTTCAATTTTGCTTTGTTTTCTTACAGTTTTGTAACTCAAGCTGTACATATTTGGAGATGTTTTTTTCTCCTTTCCTCATCTAGCTTTATGGCTTGTTCTGGCTGAGATGTCCTTACATGATTTGATTTTACAAGAAATATAGGCTAACACATGTAATTGTTCCACAGTGAAGCAATCTGTCTGCAGCACTGGGGAAAGATATATATTAAAGTTTTCTTTCATGCTATTTACAGAATGTATTGCTGGCTCTACAAATGATGCAAAATATTAGGAACTGAAACAATAAGGCTTGGGCTAGTTAGCAGGGAGCATAAATGTATGGTGGAGCCAAATACTCCTCAGAGTAATTTTTTCATCAGAGACAGCATGTACTGTAACCAGGGGAGATAAGCATTAGTAGGCAAAACTGGCTATGCTTAGAGCCAACATGCAACAGCAGCTACAAATCACACACTGCTGAGTGACACCTGAAAAACTGAAGCCTGATTCTTCTATCAGGAAGAGCCCTTCCTGCTCTAAGTAGGGTGTGAGGCAGGAGCAGGTCATAGGGACTGCCAAAGTGTGCCAAAATGCATCTGTGCCAACAGCACAGAGCAGCTGTGACAATAGCTAGGAGGGGAGGCCAGGCTGTGCTCAGCCTCTGGAGTCCTGCCACTTGGTCCTTGTGCTGGTGGCAAGTGGCCCTCTGATAATGTAGTGTTTAAGGAAGTGTCACAGAGCCAAGTGGATTGAGAGCAGGGAATCATCATGTAGGAGCTCAGTAGCCTTTTCCATGAAAAGAAATGTGGGAGGACTTTGGTGTTTCTGAGCAGGAGTGCAGTGATGAAAACAGCCAAGAATTGTTGCTGAGGTGGAGTAGCAAAGCTTGTGTATCACAGGGCGCATTGCAGTGGTATCAGCAGTGTGGAGTCAGTGCTCCAAGTGCTGCATAGTAGGACTTATTTAAAGCAGCTATTGTAAAAGTCTTCGAGCCAGTTAATTACCAGTTTTTGTTATGTCAGGAACTCCTTGAGTTAAAGCAGAAAGAAACTATTCATGAAAATGTTCCAGTTCTGTAGTTTAATGGGACAAATTAAAAAAAAAAAAAAAGAAAGAACGAAGAACGAGAGAATGAAACTGATAAAATTATTTAGTTCATGGAAAGATTGAAAAGCCTTACAAAAAAAGCTGAAATTACATATTGTGCCCCATCTACTCTTGCATAAGCCATTGAAATTGCTCGAGACTTAGCTGGACTAATCGTCCATTGCAGTTATGCATGAGCCTTAGGGAGTGCACAAGGTGCATATAGGTCAAAGCACCAGCCTATGAAAGAGAGGGAAATTATCCAACAGCATTTCTAAAAATGTAGATGTCCAGGTATGAAAAGCCAAGAGACTTGACTTGCATTTAAAAAGTATTAAGAGCAAGTGAGGAATTTAATTTAATTTATTCACCAAATAGACTCGAAGACGTGTGAAAAAAGGACTGAAGTTTGCCAGGTTGGGTGGGTATTAAGCAACCAGCTCTTATGGAAGGTGTCTCTGCCCCTTGCAGAGGGGCTGGGACTAGGTAATGTTTAAGATCCCTTCCAACCCAATTAATTCTATGAAGTGATGCTAGGCAAGTGAAAACTTTCAATGGAAAACAAAAACCTACAGAGGACATTAATGTAGACTCATTCCCTTCCTGCTTACATGAGTTTTTCCTTCTGCACCTCCTTGTTTGCTGTGAAGTTACTGATGGACCATGGTTATTGGAAGCAGATTTGTGCCTAGAAGTTCCATCTGATCAGAAAAAAAGTAATAATGCATGCTGCATATTGAACTGATCTGCAAGTATTGGAGTAAATGCCTGTTTAGAGCCTGTCTCATACTATCAGTGTTCTTCAAACATCTACTTTGCTCCTTCAGGACACCCTGAAAATCACCAACACATCTACTGAACTGAGTTTTAAAAACAACTCAGAAACAGAAACAAATCATAGTTTTTGGCTCTGCTGGCTAGAAGAATACTGTTGCCAAGGGGGGTGTTTCCTATATGTGTCCTGGTTTCTTCTGTTGCAAAGAGAGTTTTTTAGGAATTAAACTACCTCTTGAGAGAAAAATGAGTCCAGCTTACCAGAATACCCACCTTCCTAATTCTTACCACAACTGAGACCCCCGCCCAGACCTGCTGATATATTATGAAGCATCTTGGAGGAAGCTTTTATGATTTTATGCCTATAAATGCAATAATCTTTCAGAATATGGAGAAATATGGATATTGAACACAGTTTCTTAGATATTTTCTCTTGGTATTACTTGTATCTTTTCATCCATGGTAAACTTCTCTGTGCTTGGCTTTTCAGAAGTCCCCAGGTCCTACACCAAACACCTTAGGGAATGATACTACTGTAGTGTAGGGCTGACCACACTGTAGAGGTTATCAGCCTTTCAGTGATGCTCTCTTCCCAGGGCTGATTTCCCATTTGGCATGCTACTCCTCACTTCTCCCTGCTCCTGGGGCTTCGTTCTGGGTGTAAGAGACCCTCTGATGCATGCTGAACTTACAGGGTTCAAGACATGAGGCTTTTGCTGTGTTGTTCTTTAAAGTGCTAATTTGGTTTTACTAATATATTTTCAATGTTTGGGATTAGCAGAGCTTGTAAGAACACATCAGACCTGCCAGATTTACAAGTCCACTCACCACCTTCACCCCCTTACATATATTTTAATATAGCTAATTAGGAGATAATGCCAGTGGAATGAAACACTGTCATAAGATAATGATCTCACACCACTATAGAAATAGTAAGTGGAAGTGTTTATTTTCAAAGGGAAGAAACACTGATCATGTGCTTAATCCTATATTCTTAAACAAGTAAAATTCCTGTAGATTTCAGTAGAGCCTGAGGTGACAACATCCTATTAACTGTGGTAGTGTTTCTGGATACCAAATGGCCATAAGTGATGTAGTCATTTTCTCCAAATGATACTGGTGCAGTATTGGAACAGATGTTCCCCTTACCTTTATTAGCCTGTTGTATCTTCTAACTTGGAGGACAAATTTTGCATGTGCTTCATTGCACCAGCTTAGACAACTTTTTAAAAGATGTGCTTTAGGAAGCAGTGAGCCGTGGTTTGGATGAAGTTATGCATATTTTTAACTTACTGACAGTTCACAGTGGCAATATACAAGTCTCAGTTGCTACTGCAGGCTCCCTTTGGTACACTAAGAATCCTCTCTGTTAAAGTCAAAGATGGCCTTCCCTCTGTCCTTATGGAATTTTGGAAGCAAGGGTTGTCTTAAGTTCACCTTTCAAGAGTAAACCCCCTTATCTTTGTGGTGGGGTGAGGGACTACTCACAGGTAACAGGAACAAGTGGATTAGCTCTTCTGGCCTAACTGTTCCTGTTTCCCAGTAATAGAATTGAGACAATGTAGGGCAGCTTTACCTTTCACTCAGGCTCATCCTTGTGTTTGTATCCCCACCAGCAGTGCTGCTGGGGGCTGTGCTGTGCAAATTTTTCCCCAGATCACCTTCCAGGGAGCCTCTCTCTGCTATGAGGTAGCAGTAATGGAGTGGCTACATTCACCTTTACTGTCTCCCCCAGGGAGGCCTTCTTTCTACTGCAGCTCTGGACTCACTCCAGATGCAGGGCTGTCTTACAGACAGGGGAATACTGCAGCAGAAATTGGAGGCAGCTACAGAACTGCTTTCAGAGAAAAGCCTGACAGCGAAAGCATTGAGGTTTGTCCTGGTAAGAATTAACTTGCACAAATTGTCAGTGCTTCTCCATGGAAGGTGGCCATTGGTTTTCAGAAATTACTGCTGTTTTCACTATTAATGAAGCATCATCTTTCCATTGGATCATCTCTAACCTGCTGTAATTGTTCTGATTTTTATTTTTTACCTTGTTCACCAGTTCATGTCTAAATACAAGAAGATGTTTATATTGCATACATTCAGCTTTAATTGGCCCTTAAAAGAAGGTGTTGATTAGAATCTTCTCAACATCAACAGCTCGCTCGCACAACATTCTCTAATTACTGTTTATTAATTTAGTTCAAGTGGCATAGTTGAAAGCCCTGCTCAGATGGGAGAAGTAAATTGTCAGTGGTATTGAATATGTAAATTATGTGCCATGTAAGTTTCCATGAAGAATGTTTAAAGTTAAATGTTACCCACATAAAGCCTTCCAGTTTCATCTAAGCCAGCCATATGACAGCTTTGCAAAAAGTGTCATGAAAATTTACCAGCCCTGGCAAAAAAAGTACTTGCCTATCCTTTACTTTTTTCCTATTAACATAATCATCATGATAATAATAATTTATTTGCCCATCAAAAAAAAAAGTAATCATTCATTCTGGCTGGCTGGAGATTTGCAAAGCTGCCAATTGAATCTGAATTATATGTTGCTACAGTATAGACATTCAGCAGCCTGGATTTCTTGCCCTAGTGCAGTAACCCTCCCTTCTCTTTAATTAGCTTATAAAGTCAGAATTTCTTTAACAAAGTACTCATTAAACATTGCCTTGTTACATTACTTTAAAATGCAATTAAAAGTTTTAAGAGTATCGTGGAGTTTGTGTGCCATTGTCAGCATCCATGTCACTCACTATTGGTTTCCACCCACTCACACAGCTCAGAGGCCTCCTGTTAAAATAGAGATGGCACTTCATAGCACTTCTATATAGACTAGGCAGAAAACAATATCCTGATGAGGATGACCTGACTGCACCTTATATTTCTGGCAATAAGAGACAAATGGAAGGGAGGACATTCTAGATGAAGGAGGAGCTCAGAGAATTCATATTCCTTCCACCTCTACAGTTCTCCCTCTGTGGCCGTTTGTATGGGAATATCTGCACATTGTTGGTAAGTGTACTGCTTCCAAGTCCTCCCAGACAAAGCTGCATGGGAATATTACATAGTTATTCTATTATGCATCTGAAACAAGACAGACCAGACATTGCATTAAAAGAGAATGAAAAATATCCAATGCCTGAATGCTGCCTGGGCCTTCACCCAGTCCTCACACTCTCGCTGGCTGCTGTTATCATGAATGGCACTAATCAGTTCCAGGAAATCTCTACAACAAGCATTATGTCACATATGGTTACGTCATTCCCTCTAACCTCTAGGGCTTCCTGTTGACATCTCTGGAGCTCTTCTACTACCAAGTGGTACTAGAAGAAATGCCAAACTGTATTTTTATCCATTTCTGTCTGCCAAAAGGAATTCAAATGTCTCCCATTTGCAGGTTTCACCTGCTGGGTCGCATCTTTGCTTCTTAAAATGAGCAAACCTTAGTGAGCCTTCTCAGGGTCTCTCCAGATGTTTGCATAAAGGATGGTAAGTGCCTGTGAGGGGTTATTGAGACAGAAGGGGCTAATGCCTCTGCAAAATGCATTTATTCTTAATGTCCACCAAATTGCTAATCCAGCCTGTCAGTTGTCTAACCTCTGTTATAAATTCCACCCCAGGAGGCTGTTTCTCTGTTTCATTCTTAATTCTTTCCTAGTAGATGCTGCTTCCCAGTGTGGGCTATGTTTCACCCACTCATTGATTTCAAGCATTGTGCTGCTTGGCATTCCCCTTTCTCCTTGCAGGGCCATCTCCAAAGGCAGGAGCCATTTCCCTCTTGGAACAGACAGTGACACCCCATCAGCTTCTCCTTGCAACCCCCACTTACCCAGCTGCTTAGCTGAAAAAAGCAGGGCTCAAAGTCTTTCCAGATCTAACGAGCAAGATTTTTCCTTCTTGAAAACCACTGTGCTCCTTGGTTTGGGTGATTTTTTTTCTTATTATTTGTCTGGTTTATACCATCCTTTCATTCTAGGAGTTTTATTTTTGTGGCTGTTTCTGTGTTTATTCACTGCTGCAGTAGGTATCAACAACATGATTAAATTCCAGCTCTGACTGTTGCAACATAAGCGCTCTGCCTTCATTATCTGCGGTGCCTAAAACTATTTGATCTCTAATAAGTTCACCTGCAAGTGTGCCTCATTTGCATGATGAGGCTAACTGGTGCAGCCTGGCTGCATATTGGTCTGTAATTTCAGTTTCTCTTCGATCAGATGCATCAAACAGAAGGAACTATTAGAATTGCCAGCGACTGTATTTTTTAGTGTTAATCATGCCAGGATACTAGAAGTCCCAGGCAGCCTTACCAGGCTGGAGAAATCCAACAAAAAAAAGCTTGGGAGTGCTTCTGATGTCAGATCACATACAAAACAGTGCTGTGCTGGGGATAGTTGGTGTGGTTTGATGGCACACGGTGTTAAGATCATACCCAGTCCTGAGCAGGTTATTCAGTAGCCTTCTTTGGTGAGCTGCACCATTGCCCCAAGCCCTTGAGGGACTGTGCTCCCCAGCAAGGACCGCTCCCCTGGCCCATCAGGCTCACAGCGGGAGGTGTCCTTCAGCATCTCTGAGGGTCACTGCCTGAGTGTCCCCAGCTCCCATTCATCCTCTCTGGTCCTGCACTTGAATCCAGCTGACATTTATTTGGCAGTAATACCAAGGGTTTTACAACCCAAAGTGTGTAGGAAGAGAAAACATGTTCTCTTACATCAAGCGTTAAGGAACCTGAACCTTTCTTTGTGTCTGAAACAGAGGCAGGAGACTTCAAAGCTAAATGTAAGAAGAGAACAGCAGCTCAGTGATTGTGAGATTCGTAGCAATAGTGCTGAAAATGTGTCAAGTTGCCTATTTCCTTTCTAGATCAAGCTCAGGATAGTCCTGTGTGTTTTACTGTGTTCAGCGTGACTTTAAGAAATGTGATTTGCCCCATTGCAACATCCCTTACTTCTCTAATTTCAGATTTCATTGCATTTTCATTTGAGACAACTTTTACTTGAGCTGAATGATCTCTGAGAACATCAAAATGCCTCTCATTGCTCTGGATGGGTCCTAGACTGAGTTTGCACTTCATACAGAAAACCAACTCTTTTCTTTTGCTCTTGGGCTCACACAGCAAATAAAAAACTAAACCAAGCAGAACCAAACAAAAGAATTCTGAGAAGCTCATCAGCAGTATTTGCTTTGTAGAGAACAGTAATTTTTCCCTAGCACATACTTCCAAGAATTTTTTAGAATGTCATTCATACATCATCTGCCCCAACAGACAATAGTTGTTCCAGAGAAGCTGTTGCTCTCTATTAGGTCAATGATCAGTGAACTAAACATTTTCTACTTAGGCCCTCATATGATAAAAGCCTAAGAGCTTTGAAGGAGCCATTACAGACTATTGCCTAGAAGAAATATCCATTTGAAAATTCAGCAATTATGTACTTCTATAATAGCGTGTAAAAGGAGCTCTGGACCCATTATGGGTTATTGAGTAAATAATGTATTTTTAAAAGTGTCTAAGTAATTTATATGATAGCCTGTATTGGCAGCAAAGAGTGATTGTAGACTAAACATTCTGTCTTTCTCTCTTTTTAAAAATCTCATTTAAATCCCTAAATAGCAATTAAAGAAAGAAATCCCTGATGCAGTTTCAGTATTTCTATAGTAGTCAATAGCTAATGGCTCTGACTTTGCTGCACTGAGGCTGCCATTTTGTGCTGAGACAGTTTTCTCTGGCCCGACTTTCTTTTTTTGTTTTGATTGGATAAGACAGGAGGCTTCATTATCAAATATAATATAGAAGTGTCCAGGGGCCTCCTGAAAGTCAGACTCACAGTCATCAGACCTACCCATAATCAGAAACAGCCACTAGCCAGAAGAGCCACCAGCTCTTCTCTCTCTCTCTGAGAGAGAGAAGACAGGAAGCTGTCAGTCCCTATTTTGGGGAAGAAATTAGTCTTGGAGAGAGGAAATATGTTGTTTGAGATCATGCAGGGAACAAAGAACCTCTGCCTCCCAAGTCCAAGTTTAGTTTCCCTACTTTATGTGTGGACCTTCCTCAGAGAGGCACAGCCTGTGCTTCTCGTTGCTGGGCATGTTGAGTGCCCATGCAAACTGCTCCTCTGTCAGGTGACCTCAATAGTCTGGCTTCAGACCCCTGCATTCAGCCCTCTCAGGCACAGATCCAGGGCAGAGCAGGTAGGAAAACACTGCAGTTCAAAAAAATTACATTGTAGCAACAATGCACTATGAAACATGAAGGAAACAAACTTGCTTTCCTCTTGTAAGCATGGAGTAAGTTTCCTTAATCCACCCATTTATTTATCTATCATAAATAAATGGCTTCCTGTCATAGCAGAAACATAGCATAGTCACCTCTTTAATAATTTTCTGTCAAAATTTGAAAGAATAAGTTGAAACAGTTTTTGTTTTTTTAAGAAACACTGGTGCTTGAGCTGCTCTTAATTTTGGACATTATCTTGGGATCTCCAAATATCTGTCAGACCAAGCAGCCTTCAGTGCCCCAGGAACAGTACTGGACTTCTGTACTACCTGTACCTTACAATATTGCCAGGGGCCTGACTTGAGGCACCAAAAGTAAAACAATTTTCTGCTGATGGTGATGCTCCATCTTAACTCTTTTTGATGGTACTTTATCTGGCATTATTTTGATACAAAGTCTCATTGGTGCTCTGGAACCTACAGGTCCAGACCTGTGTTGTAACTCATTGTGCACATGAAACACCTTACCAGCCGGCAGGAAGCAAGCATCTGTTTCCTATTTCTGCCAGAAGTTCTGATTTCCCTCTTCAGAGGCCGTGTAATGCCTGCTCCTTCACATGTGTGTTCAGAGCATATTGTGCTCTTCCCAAAGCTATCTACACTCTTCAGTCATATCTCAAGAACATCACCTTTAGACCTGAATTTGACTACATCTGTTTAATTCCTCATTGTTTAAGGAAAGTGGTTCTGATGCTATGGATAAAATGTGGCATTTTAGCTGCCTTCTCTGAGATGTCAAGGGATAGATCTCTGTAGTGAGGCTGCTGGCATGTGAGAATTTGGTTTTCATGGGTTTGGAAAGACATAAAGAAGAAAAGAAATGCAAGGCTAATGAGCACATAGTTCAGAAGACAAAAAAGAAAGGGAATGACTTAATGTAGAAATGGTAAGGTAGTATGGAGAAAGTCCACCTTGTAAAGTAAAAAATGTAAAAAAAAATAATTAAAAAAAATGGTGAAGGACTGGTAACAGAGACAGCAATAAATGAAGAAACAAGGTGAAAGGTGTAAATAGATGCAAATTGAAAACGAGAAACCATATAACGCCTAAAAATGCCATCAGTCTCCCTCACAGTTAGACTGTATTTGTCACTTAGGAAAGGAAAGTTATCTGTTGGGATAATTGACTGGAGTGATGATGAAATACCTATCACTGGAGTATTTCTATGACAGAGTAGTCAAAAATGTGGGGAATGCTGCCAGCTATTGGATGAACCCTTCCAGTTCTATTTTCTATGACCTCAGCATCCCATAATACCTGAGTGGGAGCAGTACCTCAGTCATGTGATCATGGAAAACCTGTTTCTCACCTGGTCACCTCCTCACTGAAATTCTCTATGATCTCAAAGAGTAAACAAGGCACAAATTTGGAAATGAAGTCCATGAGGAAAATTAATATAGCCGGAAAAAAAAGGAAAAGGAACTGGTTGATCTGCAGACAATATTTTTTTCTTGTCTATGGACCCAATGCCACAAAACTTGCAATTTCCTCCTCATACTGAACAGCCCCATTCTGCAACAAATACCTAGTTTGGCTTAGATACAAACCCAAAGCCCTCACAACTCGAGTTAAAAGAGCTTGGGGTCTTTCTCCCAAGAGCAGAGTTATTAATTGAGCTACTGTGCTTCAACTCTAAATAATTCTGTTCTCCCATTCAAGGGAAATTCCTTCCTATTTCAACCAAAGTCACACTTCTGAAGTAATCCAGAATTATTCTAGACTGGTGATTATTTTTA
Source organism: Fringilla coelebs (assembly GCF_963513975.1). Lineage (NCBI taxonomy): Eukaryota > Metazoa > Chordata > Aves > Passeriformes > Fringillidae > Fringilla > Fringilla coelebs. The sequence goes on from NC_140067.1 coordinate 15,018,141, forward strand.
TGCAAGCCACCAGTTACCATCACTCTATTAAAAAAAGTACAAAACAGGCTTTTAAAAGTAAAGTCTGGAGAGGCATCAGATTGAGATGAAACAGACTTTTATTCTCCCATCATGTGGAGTTTCTTGCCAACAGGACCTAGCAAAGCCAAGTATGCTAATATCAGTGGTCCTCCCTTGCAGGCAGGAGACTTGGATTGCTCCAGTACATATACACATATCCAGTGTAGGAAGGCACAGGCCTTTGAAGTGACCACTCCTTCCCCATACAAATCTGCCCTGTGTTCTTTTTTTTACACTCTGGGCCACTGAGTACAAGGCTGGTAATTGGAGGAAACTGCTTTTTTTTTTTTTCTCCTGAAAGTACTTTAGAGATGTTAGATTCATTATTTGAGGGTGTGTATGAGATTCTGGAAGTAGAATTTATGTTTGCTATGCTGTGAGATCTTTGGTATGATATTGACTCACTCACTGGCACCTGAGAGAGGCTTGGGGAATTCAACAAGTTTTCAACAATCCAGTTTGAGAGATTAAACAGAATTATAGCTCACTCAGGTTTGTCCTAATTTTACTAGATTTTCACAATTTCTAATTGCATAAACATATGCAGCCAAGTATGCCGGGATGATGTACAAGGACACTCAGGTTCCATGGGCAGTTAATTGGTGGACTAAGCAATAGGGCACTTGGAAAGGCTGGTACTTTTTCAGAACATTCTAGGATAAAATCCTGTCCCCACTTAAACTGAGACAATCAAGAGGGGAAAGATTTTAGCTATAGATTCTGTTGGAACCAGGGAAAGAGATAAAACTATCTGATGCAGAAAATATCCAGGATGAAGGTGGTGGTTGTGGGCAAGATTCGTTACTTATTAGTCTTGGACACAGGAAAAAAGATCTAATGTCTCAAGACCATAGAACTCCTGATAAATATGGCGATAGCAGAAGGTTTTTGGTCAGGGCTAAACACAAGACAAGCAATGGTTAACAATTTCAGATAATAGTAGGGCAAATAAGAAGTAATTTTGTGTGAACATTGTTATTGTTAGCAAATGCTAGGATGTAATGTTTTCAGTGATATTTTATATTTTGTTTTAGAAAATAAATCTGTTTTTTCTATGTATAGGGGAACTCTTGAGCCCCGAGTTAAAGTATGCTATGGTAAAGTGACACCAGCTGAGGTACTGGCCTGGCTGTTTATGTGGGTACTTTCTCATGAAATAATATTGCTGTCCATATTTGTTAAGGGAATGCTGCTGTTGACTTATTTTCTACAATCAAAACAGAAAAAGGAGTAGGAGGGAAAAATCTACACTCTGGATTTTGCTCTGCAGTGTTCTTTATCTCTGATACAGCATCTGCAATATGAAATTCACCCTGAATGAATGGACTCTCAGATGTCTTCACTTCCAGCAGAGAAGACACAACTCTCAGGCTGAATTAGGCCATTTGGAGAGGTTTACCAAAATCTCCATGGGTTACAGACACTAAATTCTTATTTCACACTGGTCTGGACCAAGTACTTGGTGAGCAAGTAAAATTTTACTTTTTTCCCTTTTGAAAAGTAGAATAAACCAAAGAAGTTGGTCACATATTTGGACTTGGACTTCCCAGCAAAGGTTTGCAAAATTCTCTAAAAAGTCAGAATATTTATCAAGAAATATTTTCTAGCAAAAAAAAAAAAAAAAACCAAAAACAAGAGGGATTTAATAATGTTGGGATGAAGTTTTCTGATAATGACTTAATTTTCTTCCTCCTCCTGTTTAGGCAGTAACATGCGAACTCTGACCACATCACCGGTGTGAAATTGCTGATTAACCTTTTGACTCTAACAATTGGGACTTCTCTCAACACCAACTGGTAATGCAGAAGACCATTAGTAGTTAATATTGGGACATCCCGGCTCCAGATGTCAAAAGGTTAATGAAAAATCAAGTATCTTGCTTTTGCTGGGGAACTTGGAAACCTTCCCCCCAAAAGAGTTCATTTTTTCTGATAAATAAGCCAGACTGCTTGAGCTGAGAAAGACGGGTGTTTTGCTAATGTGTACAGCTGTTAATTGAAAAAGATTTGGGTATGCTTGTTCTTCTGGATGTAGATAAAAGAGAGATTTGTTGGCGAACTTAGTCTTGAACACCCCTTTGTTCAAATACACTACGTAATAATAACGCTTTGTTCTTTCTGTAACAGCCATGGAGGGATTTTGAGTGGAATACTCATTTTCTTTAAGTCATATCTGCCAGTAATCATTCCTGGCTTAAGACCAGCTGCCATTTATGTGTTTTATGAAAATATAACAGTTTTACACTCAGAACTATTTTCTTTTTAGGTAAAAGCTTCAGCACAAGCTGGTTCCCCATATCTACCATAAATGCTATTTATCACAGATTTTGGTCTTTAAAACAGAAAGATAATGTTAAAACATTTTGATTACCCTTTCCTTGCTGCTATCATTCACAACCCATCTTTTCTAATTATGGTATTAGGACATTTACATAACCGGGAAAAGGGTCCTTTAACTACATTTCTATTATGTTTGGCACTTCTGTGAAAGGATATTATATTCATGTGCATTAGAGATTGCTTATAAAAGATCAAGACAATAATAGCAGATCAGACGATAAAGGTTCCCTTTTCTCCTCCCAGACAGGCTGTCTCTGACAGAAGAATACAGTTCATCAAAAGTGTCTGCAGGTTGTCAAACTCAGTGAGATTTGGGGACACTCAGAGGCTGTCATGGCCAACAAGAAGATTTTCTGTAGGGTTCTGCCATCATTCACCCTCAGGAAATAATCACTCACTACATTCTGCATGCTCTCATGATAGAGCTCTATTTGAGAGAAAAGAGCCATTTTATCAAAGGACAATATATCCCTTCTCTTGGTCCATGTAGCTTCCATTATCAGACCATAATAAATCATATTTATGTTCTCAGTTAATAAGACTGATTTCAATGCAGGTTACAGGCATGGGAAAAGAAAATCAGGTGAAAAGATGTTTTAATGAAAATATGATAAGCAAACAGCTTCTTGTGAACATTTCAGGCTGTTATTTGTAATGATCACAGGCAATTTTTGATACATCTTCTTTAGCAATGGTTTAAGCTGCATAAATTGGCTTGCCACTTTATACGTTGAAATAGGAAGAATCCCAGTGTCCTTCTTATGTTGTCTAGAATCATTATATACATTATAAGCATAAAATGAGTTTAATGTATGTGCTTTGAAAAGAAGGGGAAAACAGAAAATCAAGGAAGACTGATTTTAATGCTGCTCAGAATGATTTTGAAATTTTCTACTCATCTTTGTTACTAACGGTGCATTTTCCATGAAATTTAGGAATGACATGTACTGCTTTCATCTCTTTAAAATTAATATACTGTGCTCTCTGTTTTTCTCAATTTCTTCAAAGTTCTTCTTAGAGCACTGTGCAAAGAGACAGAGAGAAATTCTCCACTCGAAGTGTAAGCATATCTGCTGTTAATGCTGAGGGGGAGTTAAGTGTCTGCTTCTACAGGAGAATACACCCCTGAAGTGTTCCTGAAGGGCACTCTTTTAAAATAGTGCAAGAATGTTTCACTTTGGCACATGTGATGCATTCAAGGGCCAACCTCCACAGATTTTTTTTTAAGTGATTAAGGCAGTTTTTTATTAGGGTAAATATTATAATGCAATTTCAGAATATAAGTGTATGGAGGGAAGGGGCTGGTGGACTGTCTTGCTGTCATCCTGTGAAAAGTCTTATTTTGCTATTATGTTCAGCACCATACTTTCAAAAACAAATTAGAAATTTAAGGAATAATTTCCTCCTGCCAATACATCATTTTGACTGGGTCTCTGAAATTCTACAGCACTTGTAAAGCAATGGTGACAAAGACTCCTTGGTGTTGTGTCTGCAGGACCTATTCTGCTCTCTGGTATTTCCCTAAAATAATTCTTAAACAAATTTTAAAGCTTTGTATTTGTCCTGGCCCTGGAGAATGGCCATAAAATTACCTTAACCCTTTTAGGACACTTCAAAAGAGCAGAGCCCATATAGGAAACAGCAGACTGCTCTTCAAAGGCAAAATCCTGATATGACAACAGAGGTAGATAATGTACTTCATGATGGAACTGCTTGATACAGAGAAAAACATGTTGTAACTGCCTCCACTGTGAAAGGGGTTTAAAAACGCTGCCTGCCAACTCCACAAAAACCAGAGCTACTATTTCAGTTAAAGGCCAGTGGATTGTATTTTTCACATCAGTTTTCACTAACCTCAAACATCACTGTTATGACAGACTGTCATCCAACCAAACCAGCATTCTGTTGCCATTCAAGCGAGCAGGAAAAAAGCAAACATGAAGGAAACTTAAAAGTCCAAGTAGTAATTGGGGGGTGCATGTGAGTGAACTACTTTTGTGTAACAATACTGATTACTGAAAATGAAAATAAACAAAAAGCAGTGCTTTCTGAGCCAGTGGTGTTTTCTTGGCTGGCAATTTCTCTTTGTTCTATTTCATGACACCAGGCTCAATGGTTGAAGGGGTGTTCTGGGCCAGATGTCAATCACAATGTCTGACATAAACAAAAATAGCTAAAAAGGCATGCCAGCATCTTCCTTTTGTTTTGCCATTAGCTCCATTTTTCTTTTCATAGGCTGACAAAAAATTACTGCCTCCAAGTGAATTCAGTAATGTCACTATATATCTAATATCTAGGAGACCTTTTGTTTTAGCTTTTCTGGGCTTAACCACAAAAGACACTTGACATTGACAAAGAATCTGTCAAACATACAATGATCAGTGCAATGAAACCTCTCATGACAGAAGGGCACTATTCTGCCTCCCCCTTGCCTCCAGCAGCAGCCTGTCTGAGCAAAATATGCTGGAGCACATGTAGCAGCTGAACCATTACAGAGCAGGCCAGAAGCTGAGATGTGTCTTGTTTAAATTGTCATAGCATATTAGTATAATTAAAACTGCCAAAAGAGTAGAGAAGATAGATGGAAATGTTACATTACTTGTTTCTAGAGATTAACCCCCAGCCAGAACTGAAACAGAGAGACATGTTTTGGATTTCTTAGAGCTCTGATATGGAATAAAACAAGCCCACGAGTACATCTCTCAAAGTGCGAGACATGAAGTCATAGTTCCTATATTTACACCAAAAAAAGCAGAAATAGTGTTTCAGACAGACACTCTGTTTCCCCTGTGATTACAGCTCCCGTTGTGGCTGTGCTCTGCAGAGCAGTTGTATCATCTCTCAGCTAATTCCTTTCCACTCCCCTCTGCCTTTGTGCCTGCAAGGTCTTGACACCTCTTGGGCTTGCTGATGAGTCCATGTCACCCCTCCTGTCCCTGTCCCTGTCCCCACCTGTGGCCTTGGCTGGTGCTCCAGGTGCCCCGCCCCGCAGCAGTACAGGATAACCACGGTCCAGGCTCTGGACCTCAGCAACGCCCAGCAGCGATGGTCAGCAACTCATCCTGCTCAGGTTTCATCCTTTGGGCATGCCTGTCGCTGGGGAGGAGAAACAAATGTCTACTGGAGGCAGGCACAGATAGACCAGCCCTGAGATTGCTCTTGAATCCAGTTCCCTCGTGCACAAGAGAGCCAGCAAGGGAGGGAAGACTTAGATTGCTTTGCCTAAGCTGTTTCTGCTTCTCATTGCAAGGGAAGATGTTTGAACAATGGCTTCAATTTAAAACCTGACCTTTCAAATGCCAAGCTTTATGCTTGTTTCTGTGTTGAATGTATAGATGAAACATATGGCTTTCTAAAATTGACCCTGACAATAAGGTTCTCTTCATCAATGAGATGTTTTCCTTACCATGCATCGTTACCTCTCATAACTATTCAGGACAAACTAGTTATGATCCCAATTTTATGCCATAATTTTATGCCCTGAGTTATATCTGGTAGTGGAAAAATTATTTAAAACCTTCTGTGTGTTCATTCAGTTGTAGATGTTGGAACTCAGTTTATCCAGAAGTCAGGGAGGACCTGAACTGTGTCCAGCTGTTCTGAAAGAGAGAAGAAGCAGCACAACTGCCCTCTAACAAAAATGGTACATTCAAGGGGAAGCTTCAGGAATCAGGTAGGACTCATGTTTATTTCTTCTAGTATTAATGAACTTCACAGCTTTGCCTCATTTGCTGACTTGCTTTAAGTAGAGAGATGTTAAATGTGAGCCTTTAATTTTAAGTTCTTCCATATTTCCCCGATTTCCAAAATTTAAATTCTAGTTAATGACTTCTCCATATAGGGCCTGTAGATGTGCAAAACTAGTAAAAAATATGTTATCTGCATTTAGTGTTGGCTTTTGGAACCCTCACCGCCAAGTCACCTCTCTACTGCATCTCACCTCACATGCATTTCTGTGTAGTGCCAGAAGAGGAATGGAAAATAGCCATGAAATAGCATGATTCTGCTCCCATTAAAGGCAATGAAAACTGTGCTTTTACTTCTAGTTACTCATAATAGTGGAGAAAAATGAAGTGGAAACAAGCACAACAAAACACCTCTGCCAGCTATCTACAAGCTAACCGTGGCTTCCACTAATGAGGTGCTCTGGCATTTTAAGGAAGACAGCTTCTTCCAGAAATGGAAAAAATACGCAGAGTTTTTCCTTCAGTTCTGAAAGGCTAGTTAAAGAACAACAAATTGTATTTCAAAAAAGGGATGACAGTCAAACTTTTAATGCTGTCTGTGCTATTAAATACCGCAGGATGCCCATACAATTTCTTGTAAATTAAATGCTTTTACATACGTATTTGGCAGCTTATTAAATACTGATACTTACATACCTTACCTAATTACTGACTGCATTTACAGGGTCCTTTAAATGACCATCACATTTTGGAGAAAGTTAGCAATTTCAAATTACAACAATGGAGTAATTTTCAGGTCAAATTTTCTAGACAAGTCTATGCCATGGACAATCACATAGCCTATTAAACAGAACAGTACAGTTTGTGGAAAAGATAATACTCCAGATCATGAGATAGCACCAGATTTCACGTTATGATTTCCAGATGTCTTTGTGAGCTTAATGCATACAGCATTGGTTTAAGTCTAATCTGCATGGCAAAAATGCAAGTTGTTCCAATTTTCTCCTCTCAGGGGCTGTGTAGAGAAACAGGAGGGCATTGTTCTGCTGCTTCGGAGAGAGCAGTTTACCCGAAGGACAGGGGAAAGTCACACCTAGCAGGGTCCACAACCTCATCTGGCTGCAGAATGCTGGCAAATCTGCCCCTGACCTTTATCTTCCCATCTCAGCAGCCCTTTTTCTGCATGCTTGTCTCCCCATGGTGTCTCAGTCACCCCAAGACACTGGACAAAGCTGGCCTCCCTGTCCTGTCCCCTGCCGTAACCAACATCCTCTTTTGTTTAGAATGCCGAAAATATCTGAGTTACAGCAGCCTGTCATGGCTGTCAGTCTGTGACAGTCTAGTTGTATTATTCTAAGCAGTGTGTGTTCATTCACTTGAAGGGAGAGAGAGGGTGGAATTTGCCAAACTGAACATCATATATACTCACTAGAAGCTCCTGGAGTGAGTGTCTCTGCAACCAGAAGGCAGCTTCCCAGCTGTTTCCAGGGTGCAGTTTTGGAAACGAAGTTCCCTGAAGATCCACTGTAAAACAATGTATTGCATCAGTTTCCTGGACCAGGGACTAGGTGAAGTCACAGTACATCAGCGGCAGCCTGGGGGATTTACAGCGCTTTGCAGGGCAGCTCAGCGTCCTCCTGTGCTCAGAGGGGCACAGATGTCCAGAAGTATCTGGTGGGTCACACATAACTATAAACATGAAATAGTATTTCCTCTGTTACATTCCTGCTGGAGAGAACGTTACTGTTACAGGTAGGTGGGCTAGATAGCAGTGCAAGGATAAGGCAGGACATTTGCTTTGAAATTCTAGCACTGTTGTGCTGGGAAGTGAAAAAGAGCTCTGCAAACAGAACAGGTGTCTGACATGACAGTGCAATGGGAAAGAAAGGATCAAGGCTACTTTTTCTCTATGGAAATCTCTACCAAAAATTGCCAGTTTGGGGCTTTATGAATTTCTCTCTGGAATCAAATATTCAGTGTGAATTTACAGAGTGTGAGGAAGGAGTATTTTGGTTCCTTCAATCCTGTGTACAATACCTCCCAGGGTTTCAGTGAGGATTTTAGCATCTCTTGCAGTCTTCAAATGTTATGCTGTGCAAGGATGTGCTTATACATAATTTTGTAATTGAAATGGCATGTTTACTCTTCTATTTCATGCTTGATTGTGTTTTTTAAACACCTTTACTCATGCTGTTAGAAGTGGGATTATAATTAAAATGTCCTGTTGAACACCTTGTTCAGTTCAATGAAAGCAGAATAGAAGTATAAATACTTGTTCTCGTTGGCTCTGTGATGTCAGCACAACAAATGCAATAAATGTCATAAAACAAATGTCTTTCACCAAAGCATCTGTCAGAAGGGAAGGGAAAACAGAATCTGTGACTGGGCAAATAGGGGCCCTCCCCTTTGGAAAAAGGAAATACCTTGAGATGGTGTGATATAGATATGTTAACTAAGGCATGGAATGATTGATTGATTGATTGATTGATTGATTGAGCCAGTTATGAAGAAAAAAAAAATCAGAGGGGAATTTGTTCCTCTACTCACAGTCCTTTGGCCTAAAGACTAAGTAGCACTTTCTCCCACGCTTGCCATTGGGAAATGCTGAATCTGCCTGTGAAGTTTTAAGGAATAACTTATATTTCTTAATATTCCTGTTTCCTTAAAATATATACAGATATACAGTCTTCAGGTCTTGATGGTGGAGTGGAACTACAACATAACGTCCAAACATTTCTAAGTCTCCATCCAGTGGCTTCAGAACTTTTGCCTAGCAATAATGGTTTAATTTTCTTTGTGTTTGCTCTTGCAGTCTAAGCTACCACCAATGATGTGATGTCTAACCTTTTTGGCAGGCACATGTTCAGTCTTAAGGAGCTTTAAATTACTTCACAGCTTGAAAATCCATGTAAGAAAGGATTTTCCAAAATTTAGGCTAATTGCTGCTTTCTTGGGCAATTTACTTGGATACCTTGGGTCAGTTCCCTCCTCTGAAAAATGGCGAGAACAATGTCTGTGTTCCTTGTGCTCTTTGACGTAATAATATTTTTACTATACTAAATACTAGGCTCACCATTGCACAAACCCCATGAGGTTTTGGGTTTGTGTCCTTTCAAAGAGGACACAAGAGGGGTCTCAAAACCAGTCCCAGGATTTGTAATATTTCTGTGCCAGAGCAGGACTTGCCAGTCAGTAGCTGCCCTATAGGAAAAGCCCATATGATCTTTATGAAGCAGGCAAATAAGCTGACCCAAAGGGTGTGGAAATTGCCTTCTGTACCCACTTTAATTTCCAGCTACTTCAAGCTTAGCAGAAGTTGGATGGGCAGAGGGTTCACAGAATTTAGTCTTTAGAATGAAAATGGTGAGAAAGTGACAAAGTAGGAGGTTTTTTTCCCCTGGGATGAGAGAGGCAGGTGGGTATATAGGACAGTCCAGTCCAGACCAGAAAAAGATTCAGCAGCATCAGGAATAAGGCTACAGAACACAGAACATGCAGGACAAAATGGACAAGAATGTTGTCAAGTAGGATTCCAACAAAACTTAGTGTATTTGTTTGAATGTCTCATTATATGTACAGGTGCAGCTCTACACACCCACACATGCTGCATTTATTTCAGTGTGTGATCATATAAATGCCTGCAGGTGTGATACAGAAGAGATACCCATGCTGAGGCATGAATATGGAATTCCACATCTGTATTGGCTGCCTGGCTCACACAATGAACTAGTGCAGTCAGTGAGTTCTATTTCCACCTCCTGTATGCACTTCAGAATTAAAAGCAAAGGAAAGTCCATCCTGGTAACTATTTAACAGGATGTTGTGGCATAGAACTAAAATATGTGTACAGGCAGTCATGATTACCTCACTGTGTTGCACATTATATACAAAATTAGGCCGAAACTAATTTCAGATAAAAATGGCCACATCAATTAAATGTATGGTAATAAATCCATGGCATTGGAATTTAATGTGTCTTTTGGGACACCTAAAACTTCAGCTGGGCTTCAATGCAGTGGCTGGTTTCTCACTTCTGGCACACACAGAGATGGCTCCTTGTCTATAATACTGTCAGATAGTCCATAATACATGGGGTGAAAATCATGGCTGCTGCAAAACCATGTTTCTGAATCCACTGACTTGCTTACATGTAAAAAAGTCTCAGCCATGGCATTACACTTATGCAGCTGGTTTCATTAAACAATAACATGATGCTAACTACTTGACTACAAACACCCTCCTTTCAGTGTCAAAAATGTAAAACAGCTAAGGGATATAAACTGGGGGCAACCTTTTGCATGTAATTGCTGCCTGCAGAGATTCAAGGTTGTCGAAGTTTCCTACCTTTTATAAGACCTTTAGTGATAACTTTTGTTTCCCAAAGAGAAAAATAAACCTACCAAAGCTCCTTTGAACATTTCAGCAGCCTTTCATAGTGTTAGCTGTGATAGTAATGGTGTCACCTTCCTAATAAGGATGTATACAAACTGTGTTTTAGGAGTCCCTGCTGCTTTCTTTGTGGAAATGATCTCAGATGCTTTGGGATTATTCGGCAGTAACTTCTTTTTGCACCATGATTTCACAGAGATCTTCTCTGTTATCTTCTCTTCAGCATATTCCTTTGAAGATCTAGGGAGAAAATGTGGTGCTTGAGCATTCAGTGAAACCTGGTTTGCATCTCATCTAGCTAAAGTCTGGGCTGTCCTGTGACAGAAAATGTGAAAGGACCATAGTGCCCAAAATTCAGCAGAAATGTTACATGGTGTTGTCCAGGCAAAGGAATAATGAGAATATGGTCAATTGAGATTTCATAGGAAGCAAAGGAGGAAAGAAAGCACAATTTTTTTTCAGGACTGAATGTCATTGCTTTGCCCAGAGGGACCCCTATGGCTGCCATCCACAGCTCACAATAGCAAATGTACTCTGTGCAGTGACATGGGCAAAGGGCACACAGAAGTGGCTGGGGCAGTGGTAGAAATAACACTGTGCTAATGAAGAGTTTCGTCCAGGCAAATTTAACTCCCTCAGAATTAGCCTGGGTATCTCTCCATGACACATTTGTTTTAGAGTCACAGCATGTTTCAATTTTTAGGCTCTGGCAGACTCCTATGTAGGAACTGTGTCCAAGGGCCTTTATTTCATCTGCTCCAATTGGGAAGAGCATGGCAATTTCTTTTGGTTGAGACTTTGCTATAACAATCTGAGCTTTAGTCACTGTGAGATTGGCCCTCTCTAAAGCATTCACTTGGTGTTACAACCAGAGACAACTGAGCTCCAAAAGTGAGTGCAGGCTGTGTCTGCTTATTAAGTAAAGGAGCATGTGGAGAGCCCATTACTCAGTAATTGGTGCTTGCTGCCAGTTAGCATTCACCAGGACTTCCAGGATTTGTATAGACCTTACAGGCCAGAATGGCCTGGGATTGTTCTTGCCTTATTTGCTTCCACTATAATCAGCTGGTGGCTCCCAGCTTTGCAGAGCTACCAAAACCAGCTTGATCAGACTGAAAGGCACCTGGAAATACAGGATGTCCCCAAGGAATTCATCCAGAGGGACATGCAGGTCTGAAAGATTTTGTGGCTAAGATTGTGTTCCAGTTTTGTGAGCTTGCAGGTTTCTTCCCCTGCCATGGAAGAGGTAAATGACTGGGACTTGTGGTAGGTGATACAAATGCCAGCCTGATTGTGTAAAACACTGAATAGGTCTTTAAAGATGAGGCCCTCAAGTGTCGTGCGACTCTTTAGGTGAGACAAATTGCACTTTAGTATGGGGAGACTTGAGAGACAGTGTGTAAGTCTTTACAGAAAAGCCTATATAGACATTTGACAAAAACACAACTCTGTGGGGTACATGGCACTTGCAGCTTTGCCATGGGGAAGCCTTCTGTTGGCCATGTCCCAGCTGCTGCTGTTGCTCCCAAGGAGGCGGCTTGGTGAGGTTTTGGATAGGTGTCCGCAGCCCCTGGCAGGGCTGGTGGGCTCAAGCAGCCCACTCTGCTGCCCAGGAGCGGGTGGGCTCCGGGAATGCAGGGGAAGAAAGGGGCTCTTTCATATGCCTATTCCCTGCACTATTGCATTTATTTGTTTATTTATTTATTTACAGCATCGGCAGCGTTAGCCCCAGAGGCTGACAAGGCGGTCGAATGTATGCAGACAAGCCGCTCTCCCCACGCAGGCGGGCTCTGCCAACACCTGAGAAGTGAAAACCTGTCTGCGCCGCAGGTGAGAAAGCAAATAACGCAGGGTGCCGCCGCGGGAGTACCGCCCGCCAGCCGGGCTGCCTCAGCCACGTCCGCTGTCCCCCGCGAGGGCGGCCCGAGGCCCGGGGCCGGGGCAGAGCTCCCGGGGCCGGGGCAGAGCTCCCGGGGCCGGGCCCATCGCGGCGGCCCCGCCATCGGCGGCCCCGCGCGCCGTTCGCCGCAGCGTCCGCCAGGTGGCGCCCTTGCTCGCCGAGTGGCGTGAGGGCGGGCGGGCCCGAGAAACGCATGGCGCCCACCCCCGCCCGCCCTGCAATTCGGCAGCATTACAACCAAAGTGTTTTCAACTTATTATTATGCATGAGTAAAAATTCCATGAATGTGTAACATTTTCGCCTGTATTTCCCTCTTTTATAACATCATTTAAATTCCTCATTAATAATTTAGCAACGTTCTGGATTTTAATCACTTTTCTCATCCCCGCGGTCTCTACCCGAGGCAGCGCTCTCCTCCGCACCTGAAGGTGACATGGAGGCAGGGCTGGAGCCAGGGGCGCCCGCCCCAGCTGCACCCGCCCCAGCGCCCTGTCCGGCTGCAGGGTGTTTCCTTCATCAGTTGAAAATCCAGAGTTTACCAAACCTAAGGCTTGAGTAGGTCACCATTAGTGAAAATTTAATTTTTTTTTTCATCTGAGTTTAATTATGGTGGTATTTGTTTGATAGCTTGTTACTGTAAATAAAAGAGATAAAAGGAGCCCTTCACTCGAGCAGCTTCAGAGTTGTGAAATATGTACCTAATTAAAACTATTGGTGTAAGAGGCTAATAAAGCACATGTGCCTACTAGATGTCTTATTCTAATGAATCTCGGCTAACTTACTCTGAGCGATGTATTTTGGTGTTGGTAGTAAGAGCTGAATAATTATGGAATTTATCACGAGGTGCTCATGAAGAACCACAGGGGTCTGGGAGGATAAGGGAAGGGAAGGAGCCCCAGCCATGGTCGGGTGCAGGAGCAGCGGAGCCCAGGCTCCCCTCAAGCACAGGGGCTGCCTGCGACCCCCAGGGTGGCCGTGGAGCCCCGGGCCGGGCCCCGCGGGCTGCAGCGGCGCGGCGGGGCCGGCCCGGAGCGGCGGCATGAGGCGGCCGGGCGCGGGGGAGAGAGCGCTCCCGCTGCCCCTGGGCGCTGCTCCCCAGCCAGCTCCTCACCCCCTGCTTTCCCCCTTGTTTTCGCCTGGCACGGGTGAGGAGCGGGCCACAGCATGCGCTCCTCAGACTCCCAAACCCAGTGCAGATGGGTTGTCTAAAGCATTTCAGATGGAGTTTTGGTCTTGTGCCAGCAGCTAATCAAAGTCTTAATTCTGGAGAATAAAAAGGCCGGGCTTTCCAAGCTTCCTCCAGCTGGTTTCTGCCGGGGATGTGGACGGCCGGCGCTGCAGAAAACCCTTTTGCTGTGGTGCTCCCAGCGCCACGGGCGGGGCTGGATGCAGGGCCGGCACAGCTCTCACTCCCCTGCCTAGGCCTGCTGGGCTTGAGGTCACTTACCTGGTCCGGCTGAAGGGGTCAGCTTTGCACAGGCCTGTGGACAGGCACCCTCAAATCCATCCCAGTCTGACCTGTAGTGAAGTCAGGCACGTGAAAATGTGTGCGTCGGGAACCCCTGCCTGAGATACGAGCTTTGCCCTTTGGAGCAGTACAGGCTTGTCAGGAGAAAGGGTATGTACTGAGAGAAGCTGGGCAGTAATAAAGGGGCTGGTAAAGCAGAAAAAGAGCCCTCAGACTAGCACATATTTTTGTTGCCTTTTTTTTTTTTTTTTTTTTTTTTTTTTTTTTTTGCCACAGAGCAGTGAAAACATCCCAAGGCAAAAAGTCTCTTGCAGCCTTTGGTGCAGTCCCCAATAACAAGTATTTAAACGCTTGCACGTGTGCGTGTCCTGGTGTCCTGCCGGCGTCCCCCATTTAGCGGCACTGCGGGCGGCCGGTGGGGCTGCTGCGCCGGGCTCTCCCATCGTAACCTGGCGCCCAGAAAACCTGCGGGGCCCCAGCCACGCCGTGCCTCGGCCCACGTGAGGCTGCAGGGCTTTGTGTGCAGCCGAGCCATCTGGGCTTTGCTGTCTGTCCCGGAGTCAGATCTGATGAGTTCAAATGACTCTCTGCGAGTGTGTGGTAGCTGCAGCTGCTGAGAGCGCTCCGGCAGTTTGATCTGCACATGAATTTGGAGGTTTTTTACAAGTGCTGCATCGGCAGCTTTTCTGCAGAATGAAATTTTCACTATTGCTAGTATCAGCTGGAGAGACGGGTGGAACTTGTTATCTTGCTTGCAAAATCTACCTTTTCACCGGGAAGAGATCGTTTTTCATGGTTGTACAATCCGTTAGTGGGGTGGACTGAGAATAAGATTGGGAAGAACTAGTCTGTTTCTGTCTTGGTCCCTGACTTACTGTTTGACCTTTGTAAAGTCTCTTGGTCATTCTGGAAACCTGGTTTCTCTATCTGTAAAAAACAAAAAGCAATAATAGCTATATCAAAAGAGACAGTCATCAATATCTAGAAGTGGCTGTAAAATTTCAGGTGAAAGTGTAATGTATTGTCACACAAACAGTGTGTTCTGCTTTTTCACAGACCTGTAAAAATCTGGTTTTTCCTGCTGAGAAAATTTTTTCCATATTGCTCAATCAGCAATCATTTTAATATATTTTTCTGCTTTTCAGATACATCTCAAATATTTGTGTCTGTACAATTTTCATGGTCTCATATCCTGTCTCTTTCTTTATAAAATGTATGTTATCAGCTAAGGGGAATGTTTTTTCTTTCAGTTTCTTTGTAATTACCACAAATATTTTTAACCTGTTAAAATATTTTTGTGTTGTTGGCATGATGTGGTACGGTATTGAAACCTCATAACTTTGCAACAAACCTCCCTGTGCATTGTGTTTATCTTTTGGTAACATTTCTAATAAGAAACCAAACACCAATATAATGAAGGGGATACTTGCACTGTTGGGTCCAGTGTGACTTCGCATATGAGGATATGCGAAAGTAAATTACACTCTCGTGTCACTAAGAGAGAAATATAATGAAATTGTTTCTGCTGGCTTTTCTTCAAGGCAGAAAACCTGTGTGTGTTTTCTAGACAAGCGTTATTTGTACTATGGTCTGGGACCTGGCAGCAGGGATTCTCCTGTGCCCTGTGCAAAGTTATTTTGATTTCGGCATGACTCCACCAAGAGACCCCAGCACGGAGGACTACCCCCTTTTAGAGGGCAGTGAGCTTGGGTCCTCAGCAAGGCCTAGACTTGAGGCACTCTGAACTAGTTATGGATAGAACCAGAGCAATAAGAGCCAAACTCAGTGACTCTAACAAAGACAGAGGCAGCAAGGAAACTACCCACTGAAAGTTGGTTTCCTAGATGTTGATAGCAGATGGCCCATCCCCCACAGGCTGGGGATGTCCTGACATTCCACTCCCAGTGTAACTTGTTCTCACATCACAAAACTTCTGACTTTTTTCTTTTTAGTAAGTCTCATTTGATAAGCCAAGGTAAGCATGCTTTTAAATTAATTTCAGGCATAAATTTCTAATTCTGTTGTTCACATTCTCAGAGATGGTTAATATAATTTTGTTTTTCCTTTCACATCTAAGCAAAAATCTGACATTGATTTCATTCTTCTTGTGATAGAAGAGTGTAACTATAACCAGAGGTGACCAGTACTATCTGAATGTGCCTTGCAATCTCTGCTTTTGTATGATGAATTGATGTTCCAACTGCATTTTGGTTTTCTGTGCTGTACCCATGTCCATTGCCTTTATTTTGCTTTTTCCTGGCTTTACTTTGACTTTCTCTGTGAATCCAAAGACACCTGACATTGGCAGTCATGTTTTTAAGATTATCTGCTCAGGAACATCTCCTCAGAGAAGTTTATTTTCACTGTTTTGCACATCCGAAAGAGCAGCTTGGGACTGTATGAGTCGTTGCCTGGACAAGTGTGTGAAGAGAATTGGTTTAGACTGGTACTGCAGAAGGGAGCTGTTTGTGAATGGACTCCGATGCATGGAGGTCTGAGAATGATAAATGCAGGACTTCATCCCTCTGGGTCAGGGGTCTGTGGGACAAGACAGAGAGGAGACAGGAGTTGAGGAGACGCTGCTGTCTTGAAGTCTGTATTTCAGGTCACAGTTTTGTCAGATTAAGAAACATCACACAATGTGAATGGTGCCAAGCAGAATTGGTGGCTGTGCATGAATATTTATCCTCTGTCTTTTTATTATAAACTTCATTTTGCATTCTGACGGAGCTGTCATTACACACCTATTTTGAAGACCTACTGGGAAAAAAAACCCAAACGTGCTTTGTTTTGTAGTACCCTAGGCAATGAGCCAAAATGTAGGTCTGAGGAAACCTTTGTGTCACTCTCTTCTTGGAATTTTCTTCCAGATCATCTGTGTTGCACTGGATCCAGCCCTTTCCAGTTGGGCTGTGGTGACCCTAGACATTGTCCTGAGATATGTTTTGGGGCTGCTGTCTGGCCTCTGGTGCTACTTGCAGCAGCTCTTGAATATCTTCAACTGATCATCAGTTGGAGGTATGAATGGTGCTTGACCCCTGACTTGTGTCTCATACCCTTGTTTTAGACCCTGGTGCTGACTGGTGGCCCAGACTGCCTTTCGCCATTCCCTCGAGCTTATAGATAGTTCTTTGGCATGTATCCAAACCTAATGCAGTATAGAGGGAAAGGTCTTCAGGTTCCCAGAGCGTATGCACACATGTGGTCAAAGCCCCAGCTCATTAAATTAGTATGTGCAGTGGAGACCAGCTACTGATTTATGTTTTCATCTACGCAAGGTAAATTGGATTGAAACTTCACACTGTTTAAAAAGGAGAGCTGAGATTCTTGCTTACCTTTTGAGTTCTAAATTAGCAGGCACATGGCTAAGCTTCATGGACCTGAAGAAGCTGGTTCTGAGTTAATATGATGCCCATACTGTTGATTTCACTGGAGCCTTTTGTATCAGAAACCACATGTACACAGCCTCACATTGTGAAGCAAGATTAATTTAGCTGTTGGCAAATTATGTGCTGTATAAGAATGTTCTGTGAACGACTTTTATTGCAAATTCTACTGCTTAATTTTTGCAATGCAAAGTA
Organism: Fringilla coelebs; assembly: GCF_963513975.1. Classification (NCBI taxonomy): domain Eukaryota; kingdom Metazoa; phylum Chordata; class Aves; order Passeriformes; family Fringillidae; genus Fringilla; species Fringilla coelebs. The sequence continues at coordinate 15,035,564 of NC_140067.1, forward strand.
CCAGTAACAGGAACTACTGGTTTCAGCTGAACTTAACAGAAATGCGAATGACAGGCAGCCAAAATAAGGAGATAAATGGTGGAAAACTAAACAACATAAGGCCTACAGAGACAGATATTAAAGGCCTCCATATAAATGCTAACATGGAAGATGAAGTTAAGGCAAAGGTTTTAGAGCTTCAGACCCCCTAAAAATACAGAAGGGGTGGCCTCTCAACACAATGTGTATTTGTGATTCTCAGCTATAATTAAGGGAGCAAAAAGGGGGTGACTACTGAGAATATTTCCATGTTTCAGTTTAATGTTATTTTAATGTTTCTAAAATCTCTCCACTTTTAGAACCAAAATTCTTGTTCTCTCTCTCTTTGAATTGCTGTAGGAATAGCTGAAGTGAAACAAACTTTCCATGATCTAACTACCTTGAAGAACAGAACCACTCTGGTAGGAGTAAATTATTGGTATGGAAACTTAGTTTTTGGTGTGCTTCCTAACTCTACCAATTCATTTGATGCAAGTGTTCCTTGCTCATATCAGTGAGATGGAGAAAGATGAAATTTTCTTGCTCTCTGTATTGCTGATGATAACTTTTTCCTTGAGTTTTATTCAACCTTAAGATTGTATTGGTTCCAGTCTTCATGTTTATGTGTTCACCTAGTCCAAACAAATATCTTCACCTTTAGACACCCTTTACTAGCTGAAAACCACACCACATTTTGCTGCTTGCTCTGGTCCCTCCCTATATCTCTGCCATCAGAAGAGGCCAAGCAAGCATTCCCTAATGCATTACAAGTAAAGCCAGCCTGGTTAGCTCATATCCATGCTCATCACCAGGTGAAATGACTCTGGCTGCCTTAGCTTAAACAGATTAGGTGATTTGTGATCCTTTTTGCTAATGGAGCAGTATGTTGGGTTCTTGGAAGACAGTAATAAGTGCTATAAACACTGCTGTCATCTCCCAGAGGAGCTTTCCTATAGTCTCAGGTTTTCACAGCACTCCCATCCTTGAACCCAGTCTTGCACCCCTCAACTTCCATGTTTTTTCTATGGATGTTGCCTTTATTTTTACTTTAGCTGCCAGAACTAAAGATATATTTTGACATTTTAAATGAGTCTTCTCTGTTCAGCTTGCTCTGCCTGTCTTTTTTAATTAAACTGGGGTCTTCATATTAGGCTCCTTCAGTTCATCTCTTCCAGTTTCAGCTCTTACTTTCCATTTGCCTTCATTATACTTTGCCATCCTTGAACTGCACTGAACTCTTCCTCATTTCACATCTTCCCATACAATATTCAGATCTGCTATTCCTCTGTCTAATTTTACCATGGCTGATGTGAAAATCATCTTTGCTAGAGAAGCAGCAGTGAGGAGACAAACCTTTCTTCTCTTTGCCACATTCGTTCTCACTCTTACATAAAATCCCAGCTGAAAAAAGGGCATTCTCTTCTGTGATCATAACTTCACATTCCTCTTTTTCCTCCTACTCTTCCATTTGGAAAACATTTTAATACATTCTCATCCATGAAAACTATACTGTTTATGTTTGCAATTTTTCAATGTGCTTGGAGTTGGTGTTTTTCAGATGAACGGTGTATTAAGATTTAATCTGAACCTAGTCAGATAATATTGACCTGCAATGAAAAAGCTGTATGAATGAGATAGCAGCAGACAGCTAAAAGTGCTGAATGCCAATTGCTGACTGAAAAATGATACCCAGAATTCGGTGGTGGAAAATAGATGGGACATTTATGAATGGAAAAGCTTTCTGATTGCTTAAATGTTGTGATTTTTTTTTTTCTATGTTTCTCTGTTTTTTTCCAAAATTTGCCTGTGCCTGTAGGGTGGTACAGCTGCAAGCTTCCAGGAGGTGCTTATCCCTCTGCAGGCTACCACATCCTGATATCAATTTGAAGGTCTCTCTGTTTTGCCACAGTAGACTTCCCCAAAAGTAAAACAAAGAACTGAATCTAAGGCTATGGATTCCTGATGCATCTCTGTGTGCCCAATTCAGCTATATTTCCCACTGTTTACTGTTAGCAGTCATCAGGAAACATGCATTTTGGTTCCAAAATCAGGAACTCCTGAAAGAAATCCCTAGGTGTTACAGTATTGCCACATTGTGTTAGGGCCACAAACAATGAGTTAGTGCTTGCCCAAAGCAGCTTTAATCCAGGTTATATACATGGAAGAGAAGCAAGGGAAGCTTATTCTGCATATATCTGAGTTGCCCGGGTAAAATGTGGTGGATTATTGTAGCAAATACATTCAAAACCCTCCCCTTCAGATGTTCACAAATACCAATTGTGGATGCTGCTCTAAATTAAAAGAAACAATTAAAATGCCTTTCTGAATGCATTTGAAATGAAATAAGTTACTGTAATTTCCCTGGGCAAGCCAGCTCTTTTGAGGGGGCAAAAGTTGCAAATGGAAAAACAAACAAACAAATGAGTGAGTAACTGGGATGTGCTGCCAGAAAATCAGAAACAAGCCTGGTGGAAGGGGGAGGGAAAGGCTCTTGTCTGCCCTGGGACAATTTGTAGAAACCAAAATGTGGGAGAGAGTTGAAATGAACAGGAGAAAAAAAATTCCACTGCCTTTTTTTTTTTTTTAATCCAGATAATCAGGTTAGCAGGACCCATGATGCTGCTATGAAAGACAACTGAATTCAGACCTTTGAAAAAGAAAATAGAAAATTCCAATTTTGTTGTTCAAGTTTTTTCTTTAGAGGGAAAAGGAAACTAGGAGGTGAGTCCATTGGTTGCAACTGTAAAGGGGAAGACTGAATAGCAGTGCCAGATGCCCCAAATGAACGGTGAGTGAGAAAAGCCTGACTATCTTTCTTGCCTTCCAAATCTTAGACCAGCAAGAAGTGGAGCCACGGTTTAGGTCAGTGTGCAGGTACAGAGCATGCTTCACCTCCCATGAACTGGAGATGGGGAAGCGAAGGGAAGAGTGCTGCAGAGCTGCTGATTGTCTGCTCTCTGAAGGCTTCCTGTTGGGGAGAATCCTCAGTATCAGAGCAGCTCAGAGCTGCTGAGGCATGCAGAGGAGCTGCAGATGGGGCTGAGAGTACAACTTGATACTTCTCTGTTCAGCCACCAGTTACAGCATTATCAAATGCTCACTAGAGGTGGGTACCAAGACTGCTAGAAGGGCTGAAGGCAAGGCAGGAGGTCTGCTTTTAATGAAAAGGTAGTTTACACACAGCATTTTTCTTACTATAATGATAAAATGGATATGAAACAGTTACACTCCAGACCCTTACTTTTTTTTAGTGCTTTATTTTTTTCAGATCATTGAAAACAAAACAAGCAAAATGAGGGGAGGGAACAAAAAAGGAAAAAGAAAACTCCCTTCAGACAACAATCACCTTTTGAGTTAAATTCTCATGCTTGGTCTTAGCCCAGAGGGATTTGTCTTGAGTGAAGTTTGAAGAAAATCCTTTCAGCAGTTTCTGAGTTACTTAAATGTAACCATGGAAGTTTGGATTCAGATGCTTTTTTTTACTTATATAACTCAAAAATAGCTTTGCTTTAAAACTTTTAAATTAACCCTCCTTAACTTTTCAACTTGTCACCTATCCTACTGTATGGCTTATAAAATTTTAAAGCTAATAGTATAACAAACTCAAATAATGATACTGCAGATGTTCAAATGAATCTTGGGAGAAATAAATTATAGGAGTTACAGTGGGCTGTTACTGAAGAAAGAGTGGCTGCATGCCTTAAACCATGTGTTCTTTCTGGTCTGAAAAAGGCTAAATTTTTTTCTACTATTAAGAAGCGTAAGTGTTCTGGGTGTGGATTTTAATGCTTGGTTACACATACAAAATTAAGCATATAAGTCCTGTTCCTTTTTTTCCTCCTGATAGCCCTGATTTGGACTTGTCAAAATATTTTCTTAAATTTTCCTGGTCTCTTTTTAACACAATCCCAATCAACAGGACACTTAAATGTCTCCTAAATATTTATGGACTTCAAAGTCACTGAAATGTTCTGTGATTCTCTTACTGTTATTATTTTATTGCCAACAGATTGAGGCAATGAGAGGTGAAGTGTCTTGGTAAGTAATGTTTTTTTCCATTTTCTTTGTCCAGTCCTCCTGTTGCTCTCTGATGTTTCTTCCTCTTTGTCTTCTTTCCAACATTTCTGCTTCACTTACTAGTCCCATTCTCACTGTCTCCTATCTATCTTTCAACCATCTTTCTCCATTTATTCTTCTCCAACAATTGCACGGAAGAGAGCCCATGATAGGAATTATTTTTACTTTGGCAGCCACTTTTTACTTTTATCTTTTCCCTGAATGTCTGGGATGGGTCCAGGCGGCTCTCCCCACTTTCATCATCTCTCTTCACATCCCTCGTGACCCTGAGCTCTAGTCAGCAATCTGATGTCTGCCATGAGAGCACCTCCCATTATCCAAAGCCACAATCAGACTAAGGTGTTGTAACACTGTGTTGCTTTACTTACCACGCTTGCCCTGCTGCTTTCTAGGAACTGCACACCTGTGCCAGGTTTTTCTCACAGAATAATAATGACAGCACTGTCGCCTTTTGCACGTCTCTCCTCCTTGCTCCTGTGCCCATCTTCCTCTCCTGAGCGTTGTGGTTCAGTCTCCTGGCTGGTGCAGTTTAGCCAGGATATGGGAGACTCGTATTAGGCTCTGCCTGAGGCAATTTGAACTTGCATCTCTTGCCCCCTAAATTTGCACCCTACCCAAGAGATGATCAACTCTTCTGTGAGGAGGGTGACCTGAGTCCTTTCTGTGAGTGGGAAAGCTTGAGCTTGACTTTTCAGTCTTGTAGTGGAGACACTCACCTGGGTGGGGAAACCATGTCAGCCGGAGCCTGCCCCAGTCAATACTTAAATCCCAGTATGGAGGTATTCCCTGGAAGACAGTAGCAAACCCCAGGTTACTTGCTCTCAGTAGTGCTTTGACAACAACCACACAGAACAATCAATTTAATCCATTTAATTTTTCCATACGAGCTGGAACAGCTCCAACAGGATGGACTGGAGAAAGACCCTGCTCAACAAGATCCTTTTAGAACTGTGCTGAGCTCACTTGACTGCCATGGGTCAGTTCCCTCATAGCCCAGAGCAGCCATGGAGCTGCCTCAGCACCACTGATTTGACATGGGACTGGGTGGTGAGGACGTGTGGAGACTGCAGGGGAGGGAAGGGAAGTGTGCTCCTCCACTCTGTTATCCATGGTGGCAAGTTTGTAGCTGTAGCTGAAACACACATCTGCCAGTCCTGCCTCAGTTACCATTCTGGACAGGAGTGGCAGCAAGTATGTGGTGGAGAGAAAAGAATTCTATTAAAATACAGGGCAGCAGGCTGGAGCATTACAAGACAAATTGCTTTTAAAGGTGGAAATACAATAAAAATAGACTAAAGAGTCTTAAAATACAAAATCAATGCCAAAACAGAAAGCCAGAATGACTTCCAGAACTCAGCTATAGGCAGTTGTCCCCCAATATAAGCCAGATACTGTCAGTGTATGGGAGACATCCAGGAATTTTCTCTCCTACAAAAATATTAGGGACATTATATGTTTTAACTGTAATGAAAAACTAGAGCTCTAGTGCTCAGTTCCAAAGAAGAGCACTAACCATTAGAAGTGATGTGGTACAGGGTGCGTGTGTGTCTGTGTGTGTGTGTGTGTGTGTGTGTGTGTGTGTGTGTGTGGCTGCTCCTTTTCTCCTCGAGATTCTATAGCTTCCTTCATTCTTCGCTTCTCTCATATTACAGAAAGAAGGTAATTTTTCCTGGCCATTTACTAAAGCTCATTAAAGACTGAAGAGAACAAACAATGCTATTCCTTAGAGACTACCATTCAAAGTCATTCTACAATTCTCTGTTCTAATACTTGAGACAAATTAATTATTCCTTAGTGAAAAGTGTATAATTCCTATTCTTCATTTTTGGGGTGGGGAGTGGGGAATAATAATAGGAAGTTTATATCTGAGTCAAAAGCTGTCTGAGCTGAAGGGAAATGAGAAAAAATGTGTGTTCCAAGAAGAGTAAAAGCAATTACTCTAATAATAATTCTAGGGATATTAATGTCTTTTTAAAGTAAATTGCTTTCAAATAAACACCAAAGTTGAAGGCATAGGAAAGGCTGGTTTATTTATTAATCATTCCAAAAGTGCATTTTTCTAAATGAACAAGTGCATGAGCAACTTTGCTGGCACATATTAAATTTAGTTAAACGGCAACTTGTAAATATCTAAAAACTTCTGTAACCAGAGACTAATTTGTTTAACGTGTTGAAAATGTTCTGTGGATGTGAGGAGCTACATATTAAACTTCAAAGCAAAATGCTCCAGAGATTACACCATCTTAAAGACTGCATATTGGAAAGGCCTTTATACATTAAACATAAAGGACTTTTAATTCTCTTCTCTTTTGAATACTTGTCAATCTGTGTGACTCATGCTTAAGATTGTAAACTATCATTTTAAGGTGTGATGTCCAAGTTGAGACCTGGACCATGATTTGCAAGGGGCTGGCTTTTCTCTTTCATCTCTACTAATTAATCCTGTTTCAGTTTGCCCAGCGTACACGTCTGTTGACATCACCTTTTCCATATACTTTAAAGGGTCCCCAGAGAGATCTACTGCAGAACAAAAACTGGACAGAGAATACATTTGGAAACCATTTTATTTCTCAATTACCAACCAAAACGTATGGAAAAGATTTACACTCTATCTGATTTACACAATAATTATACTTTGAAAGCTTAGAAATAAATGGCTTGATCCCTGAAATCATTAGTTACTATACCAAATGTAATTGGTGTAAACTAATGAGTTTACTGGATGGCTGACCCTTAATTACTGATTATAGTTAAACTCTAGCCAATCAAAATTTCGTTTACTTATAAAAGTACAGTGTGGTATTAACAAGCATTACATTTCCAAGCAAGCAGCTTTATGATTAGTTGTAGCACACAACTCAAGCCTGTTCAGGGCTATCAAAAGCAGCTTTTTAATAACAGTGCACTAAGCAACCATCATTCTCTTACCTCAGCTTCTATCAGACAAACAGAAAGAAACCACATAATTAATCATCTCATGCAATAGAAATAAAGCATCTGGGCCAGATCCAGGTGGGATATACACAGCCTCCTTAGTTCAAAGAGCTGCAAGAGGCTGGGGATCTGCCTTAGGATAGGATAACTGACATGGGGAATTCTGGCTCTCTTGGGGGAGCAGTATGGCGTATGGAAATGAAATACTGATTGATTGTGTGCAGTCCCATGTGATGTGGAGAAACCTATCAACAAAATAGGTTTAATAATTCCTTAAATTGAGGAGGATTTCTTGGGCAGATTCAGTTTGTGGTGATAGGACATACAAGTACTGTACTGGCAATCCCAAAAATCCAGAAATCATGACTCCTCGCTATTTATTAGATCAAACCGAGAGTATTTTTTTTTTTTAATAAAATACTAAATGGGAACAAATTATTTTAATTTGTCTCTGGTTGATCTTTAAGAACTAATGTTTTGCCTAACCAGGAAGACTCAAAATTGCTACTAAAAAAGTTGAAAGCAGATTTCTATTTAGACATGATTCCAGAGTTGGCACTTTTAAACAGGTACACAAAATATTTTAGTAAAATCATGAGACTTTACAATGCTTACAGTCACATCCTTAAAGGTACTTAGGTAAATGACCCCAATGATTTAAGGATGTGGAAATTCTCCACCTCTGAGATCATTCCTGTGAATCCTAAACTTCAGATAGGAGATTGATACCAGAAGTCACAAGCAGAAGATCAGGCACTATGGAAGAATATGTATTGCTGGAGCTCTGCACTGTGTGATGACCCAGCAGACACACAACTGCAAAGGTTAATTCTGTCATGATTGCAAGTCTCTCCTATTTCTGTTTTTCTCTATGAACCTTACCTGATGGCCCTTTGGAACAAGTACTGTAACACCTGCCCACTTGTTAGTATAAACATTTTCTTAAAACTCAGAAATTTAAGAATGAAGTAGTTCTCAGAATATCTGCACATGGGTTAAAGTGAAAATTTTGTATTTACTGAACTCCTGTTTGTAAGACGCGTCTGGGGTCGAGAAAAGGTTAAAGTTGTTTACTGCCTTCAAGCTCTGGTCTTAGAAGTTAATTCAGAACTGTGCTTTGAGCAGCTACAGAGAGTAGTAAGTCCTTGCAGCAGTGAATTGCTGGTTTGATGTCAAGGTCCATGGGCCTTAATCATAAAATTAGTTTGTTTCTTAAGGAAACCCTAGCAGGGACTTTATGGTTATATAAATTCATTATACTGTTTTACAACACAACTTTAAAGATGCTTCAGAATGATCAGAGTTTGTAGGAAGGGATCATGTTTTTTATTATTTGTGGAATATCCTCAAGCTGTCATAGCTACAGCACTGCCACTTGGAATAGCTGCTCCACAGTTCAAAAGAAAAGACAAAGGATTTGTTGAAGCCTAAGTCAGGCAATTAGGGCATATCTGTCCAGAGAAAGCTCATTGAGTTGAATGGATTCCATGTACTTCCTGACAACTGACTCCAGTTTTGTAGGAGCTGTATATTTGGGGCAATCAAGGTGTTTTATTACAATTCCACAAGAGCAGATAAAGGGCTTATGAAGCTCTACATGCTCTGCTTTTCACAGTTCTCTGTTGGAGAATTCAGGGGTGAGTAATTTTGAAAGTCATGGAAAAGGAAGAAGGCAAATTTTCCAAAACCTCGAGTTCCTGTGAATGCAAAGACAAAGGAAACACTACACTACACAAAAACTTCCCTGTCCACCGTCTGCACAGCAGCACTGGTAAGAACAATCCTGCCATTGCTGATTTGCTAACACTGAGACAACACCCTCCAATGCAGAAAGGAGCTAAGGAACCATTGATTTAGGAGGAGGGGAACACACTACAGACAGGTTCACTCTCCCCAGCCTGCCATCCCTGCGGCATGGAGGAAAGGGCGGGCTGCTGGAATGACTGGTGGAACAAGCACCGAAGGGCCCCACTCTCCTCCTTTTCTGTGAACCCTGTATAACTCTTTCTGCGAAAGAAAGCATCAAGCCCCATCTTGTTCATGGAAATACAACATTTTTGAAAGCCATAGTTAATGGGTAAACTGTTTTCTGATTGGATGAGCCACACAATAAATCTCTTCCCAAGCCAAGTGCAATGCAGCTTATTCAGTTACAGTGAAATAAGCCACTGTCACTTTGCTGCACTTGCATACATCAGGAAAAATGCTTCCATCTTCATCAGTCTCTTAGTGAAATAGAAATAAAACAATTTTAACAGAATGGTGTCACTGGATCTGTGGCACCTGCTTTAAATATAAATCTCCTAGCTTTGTCTTCACTATTACTTTCAATAAACGTCCTAGCATTGCCACAGCATTTATCTAGCAGCAGGAAACCATTATACTATGACAACAATATATTCCATTAACATTAGCTCTTAATTGTAAGATTGTTTATAAGACAGCAAAGCTACTGAATCATACTAGACTGATAAAAAGAGTTATGGTCATGGAGTATAGTAGTCCCTCCAGTTATGAAAAATAACCTAAGAGTAGAAAGCAATATTTTTATATTAAAAATAATGTAATATTCTTACGCAATATAATCTTTTAAAATAATGGACTACATTAGGAAGGTAGCTATTAAAGAGTTAATGTTAAAAGCTGTTACTAAGAAACTCTTTCTTTGATAATGGTATGGCTGAAAAACTAAATAGAAAGCTTAGAAACTCTTCCTCTTGCTTTCAGCAATGCTGCACCAAGCCAGAGAAATCATAACAGAAACACATTTGTATGGCGGAGTGAACAGAAGAAATGTTGCAGAATGGAGATACGAAGAACCTCACTGCAGAATAGAAGGAGAACTGTCATTCTGATTGTTTGTCATTATTGTTTCATGTCCAGTTAAGTGAACTTAAAGTGACAGTTGTGTCATAACTGCTGGCATCTATGCAAATTTCAAATCAAATACGATAGAGGCATTTCTGCCAGACAGAAGTCACCAGGCAGGCTGCTCTTCCTCTTCATTTTTGTAACTCTGCATTTTCTCATGCCATTGCTGGTAGCCCTTAAATTAAAAAGACAACTTCAACAGGGGATCTCTGTGATGTGTGTGTTTCAGCGCTCAGCCTGTACCTTGCTTTCTCTCAGCTTTTTGAAACAATGCCCAGTGTCAAATTTCCACCAGAAACAGTCACCACAAACATCTAGATGGATTAGCTAAACCTGTGCCTTCCCATTAATGATGTATCATACAACAAGACCCTATGAAGTTCTAGGTTGAGAATGTCCCCTGAAGACGTACAGAGAAAACAGCTCGAGCAAATACTCCTCGATTGGTTTACTGCAGCCCAAGCCAGACGTCTTCTCTGTGGATAGGAGCAAAATAGACAGAAAACATTGGTCATGGACCTTTCTGTACATTACAGCATTGTTCAGAGATCATGGGAACTTCATAAAGATATCAGACATACTCCTCCATTGCAATGAGCTACATGTAAATAATGAATTTCTTGGATACACTCAGACAGATATTCTAATTACACAGGATTTGCTACTGGACACACATCTTTGAAAATAATTTCAATGCAATTATAAAGGTATTTTGTATGGACAACACCATGAAAAAATATTAAACATGCTATTTATTAATTCAGGGATAATATACAATTTTTTCTGCATATTTAAAGTTACTTGGCTAATTAATTAGATAATACATGCTAGAGTTAAGTTTTCATTTTTGATTGCAACACATTGCATAAATGATAGTGTTATAAACATGTACCTCTGCATTAGGTTAAGTGCATTTTGGTCAGCTGATCGAGTCAGAGTTTTATTTTTGTAATTCCTTTCCAGCTGACCTTTTTTGTACTGTAAATTTAAAGTAGCTTGGTGACTGCCTATAATTTGGGCCTTCCAAACTGCACCAAATTGTGCTTTCCCACTCTTCCATTTGTTACAGTGACTAGTGAAGACAGGCAACATATTAATGCCAGTCCTATAAAAGTATCTGTGAAGAAAACACTTTTTTACCCCAAAGGGTAAGTTCTGTATGAGTTTATATTAGGTATTTGTCAAAGGACTTTTTTCCCTGTTAAAGCTAGAGACATATGAATCATAAAAATATTCATATTTGAGATCACTACAGATGTGTCACTGCAAAAACCAATTGTCAGTATATGTTTAAGAGTAGCAAATCAGTGTTAACTGATTTGCCATAAAAAATCCTATGGTCTGTGGAATGTAAAGCCTCTTTCAAAATTCACATAGTATTTCCAATTTTTTTTTAATGTAGTGAACTTGTTATTACATACACATATTCTAGAGGCCTTTCAAGGGTTTTAATTTTAAACAAAAATTATATGTAATGTCAAAGTCTGATATCTTGCCTGTAGTCACAAAACCCACTTGCAGGACTTGCTGCTACTGATGGCTTGTGGTAATGTATCAATTTCTCCTGGCAGAAATGTGCACAGGACAAATCGGTGAACGTAATTTTCAGCCATATGACATCATTACAAATACAGCCTTGGCTCTTCAAAAGTGGACTTTATTGTTAATATAAACATATATCTGTAATTACTGGCATTTATATTATTTGGCTCCTGTCCTAAGTTATAGATACAGTGATGATAAAAGGTCTTGCAAGCCCTTACCTAAGCAAACTGTGCTTACTAATTACCTCCCATGGTTCTGGGTTCCTGTAAATAAAGTTACTCATGTATTTATAAGCAAGTCAAATCTATACACATATTTCTAAATGTAACTTATCTTACGCTTTTGGACAAACAGTACTGTCTGCTGCTCAGAAAAGGTTAAGAGTGAAGCTATCCAGGATTTTTCCCAGCTTCTGCCAGGATGTGACTCTGCCATATCACTGGATATCCGACTTAAATACTTTATCCAGTCACATTTTTAAATTGATTGAGGCCTGAAGCAGAAGATCCTATGTGAGTAAAAGGATGCATTACTTTAAAGTAAGGGATGGCTGTTGATTTTTCATCACTGTTTCTGGACAGACCGGAGTCAGAGGGTTTGTTTTAGAATTTTGTTTGTTCAAAAGGTGTAGCTTGGAAGACACGTGGATTAGCGACGTGCCACATGGAAGATCTCAAAGCAGCAGCCTCAGCATTTCTCCCTAATGAGAAAAGGAAAAGAAAGTCCCTTAGGTGCGCACTATTTAGGGAGAGAACCTAGAGGTCCCATAGGGATGCAGTATTCAGGGAGAGAACCAAGACTCTTTCCGTGAACGGAGAGACAGCTGATGAATTCTGGACTACCTGGTATCTTAGGGGCACATCTCGGTTTAAGAATTATTTGGATCCCAGGCTGTAACATTTTCCAGACATTCAGATTGCAACTACTAAGCCAGCAATTTTATGCTTTCCCTTCCCTGACTCCAACAGTACCGCAATATAAGCAGCCAGATTTTCTTCTGCATTGTGTTTTTTATCCATTCAGCCAAAATTAACAGTCTTCTAGGATAACGTATGCCAAGTGAATTTAAATCTTGTGGACTCAAATCGACCTAAAGTTGATGGATACATTCATGCCTACTGCTGAAATCTACCAATTACACAGAACTATGTTAACTTACCATAGAAACATCTCATCTAATAGCACAGATGATGTTGAACTAACTAATTACATTATGGCACATAGACAATGAAAAACATAACGAAGATGACAGCACAGCAACAGCAGATGCTGCACAAAAGAAAAATTAGAAAAATATTGCTCTGCAAAATGCTCTCAGTTAAGATTTCCTCTGTTAAAATTAATCACAAAAATTAGTGATGATCAGATTTCAGAAAAAGATATGAACACTGTAATGCAATTTGGAAGACATCATTAAGCCATTAAAAACTCTGCTCCTTGAGAAGGTAATTCCTGTTTTTTGTATCACTCATTTTTAAGACTAGTAAACATTTTAGTGCCTATGGCAGAGTTTCTTGGTAGAATATCTTTTCCAATAAGGAGAGGTCCTGATGGCTCTCCCAGAGTCTGAATTTGGTAGCTTCCAGCAATTACAGGCTTAGATAATTAGAAAATGTAGCTTTTATTTGAGCTTGGCATTTGCTCTGTTCTTGTGCTCTTAACTGTCACAGAGCTAAAATATCAGTGATTGTTGATTATCTGTAGCATGCCTAGTTGCTTTATATGTTTTAAATTGTACCAGAGCCTACATAACAAATCTAAAACTGCTGAGTATGTTTAAATGTAATATGTACATGGAGATTACATCCAGATGATATATTTCATAGACCTATGCTAAAAAAGATTAACCAACATACCGGTCCTCTTCCCTTTCCCTGTGGAAACTTTCCATGAGCTCCTAAGTCTGCTTTAAGCAGACTCTGAACATATCCCGGTCTATGGAGAAACATAGAAATAGAATTTTCTCCCGTGTTTAAATCATACCTGTGGTGCCATTCAAATGTCGATATTTTATTTTCTATATATTTAGAAGCAAAATGTATCTTCGCTATCCTACGCTTTCCCAAGTACATTTCGCCCGGGTAGACGATTTTCCTTTCAATTCTACATGATTGCTGGGCACACGGCTCCGCGCCCAGCCCAGGCCAGGCCGGGGCTGCAGGGCTGCGGGAAACCCACAGGTGGCGATGTGGATAAAGCACACCTGGGCTGCGACTGCCGGACCAGCCTCGCCGCCGGGCTATCCCCGGGCGGGCGGGCAGCATTCCTGCGCCAGGGCGCTTACTCCTTAGGAAGTGCTCCCGGGAAGAGTTCCGTGTGCCTGTGCGGAGCACCGTGTCTGGGTTAGCCGCCGGCAGGGGCAGGTTTAAAATATTTTGTTGTCTCGGACATCGGGGGTGCGCACGGAGCTCGTAGCTCGGTCACGCTACCATCACCACGTACTTGACAGGGCAGCGAACGAGCCCGCGGGCGGCGGGGCCGCCCTGCCCTGCCCTGCCCGCGGCTCACATCGAGCGGGGCCCGAGCGCTGCTGCCGTCCGGCGAGCGCCGATTTGGCTGCGGCTTACGTCAGCGGTCTGGAATCGCGAAACTCCTGCTCCCAAGTTTTCTGCCCTTTAGCAGACCCCGGCAATGTGCCGCCGAGGGCGCTCCGCCGCTCCCGCGGCCGCGGGGTGACAGCGGGGCGTGTGCCCCGGTGTGCCGGGCACCGCCGAGCGCGGAGCTGCGCCGCGGACAGCGCCCGGATTTAGGAGCACTTTGTTATTCCGGGGCTGTGTTCCAGCGATTCGCGGCTGTGCTTATCCTGTGTGCTGCACTTAGGCCTCACAGGCGTGCAGTTCATACGTAGTGGGGTTTTCATAGTTTTAAGCGTCCCCACTAAACATTACTTCTTCCGATTTGCCGTCATCTCCGGGCTTCTCTCTCGGAAATGCAGCTGCCTGCTCTGCTGACGAGCGGTGCCGCCAGCGGCGGCTGCTTAACCCACCGAAACCTCCACTGGGGCGGCCACCGTGGGCCGTGCCCGCCAGAGTCCCGCAGCGCAGCTCCCGCAAGACGCGTGACAGTCGGCGGCTCGACACGGTCCCCGCGCTCGCAGGGCGAGCCGGGCACGGCCCGCCGCCGCCTCTCCCCGCCCCACCGCGGGATCCCAGGACGGGGAGCGGGCACCAGGGCCGGACGCGGCAGCGGGGGGCGCCACGAAGGCGGCAAGCAGCGGCTGCTGTGGCGGCGCCTCCCCTCAGCGCCTCCCCCAGCACGGCAGGGCCGCGGTGGCGGGGGAAGCGCCCAGCGGCCGGGGAGGGCTCCGACGGACATCGCTCCCCGGGCGGAGCGGGCTTGCCCTCCGGGACAGCCGGGATGACCCCTCGCCGCCAAGTTTCTCAACTGGTGGCCGGGAGCTGGCGGGCGGGGCGAGGCGGGACGGACGGTGCCCTCACGGCTGCGCGCCTCCCCTCAGCTCCCGGGCGGACGGCGCGGCCAGCGCTGCCCACCTGACTCCCTTCTTCCTCTCCATTCCCCTCCTCCTCCTCGCCCCCTCCCTTCCTCTTTTTTTTTTTTTTTTTTTTCCTCCCCTCTCACTCATTCCTTTGTCTTCCCGGGGATTGGCAGGTTTTATTATTCCGCCTGAACAAGCCGGGGGCGGATTGGCTGCGGCGGGCTGACGAGGGCGCGGAGCCGGAGTGTAGTTGGGATTCTGCTCTGTCAGTAACACATGTGTGAGGGCAGCGGGCACACGCGCACCGTGCGGGCACACACGCACTTGCAGCCTCACGCTTAGACGGGCACAAGGGCCGCCCCCCGCGCCCCGCCAGCGCCGCCGCCGCAGGATCCCGGCAGCAGCTCCGCGCCCGGCCCCGCTCAAACTCGCCGGCTCCCGCCCGCTCCGCTGAGGCGCTCCGCCGGGCCGCGGCCGGCCGACTCCGCGCGGCGGGAGGCTCGGGAGACGCCGCAGCCCGGAGAGGGGGCGGAGGTGGGGGAGCGGGGGGGAAGCGGCACAAAGTGAAGCCACATTGCCAAACTTGCCCGGCGATTGCAGCATCGAGCGGCGGCGGCGCCCTGCGTGTGCGGCTCAGCGGCGGGGACCGAGCTCTGCAGCTCCCCTCCCGGGAAGCGGGAGCTGGAGGAAGGACCCGGGCAGACGCCTCTCATAGCAATATCTATATTTTTCCAGCCTGGGCTGCCCCTTGCTGGGCGGGGGGCTCCCTCCAGCCGGCGAGAGGGCGAGCGCTGTGCTTATTTCTTTGCAAGAAGAGCTCTTCAGGCACCCCGAGCGGCGCTCCCCGGCCTTTTGCAATATAGAGGGGAAGCAGGTAAGAAGTGCCGGTCGCTCCCCCGTGTCTCACAGCGTTCGTGTGCGCGGTGCCCGCCCGCCGCCGCCGTCCCGCTGCCCGCCGGGCGGAGGGGCGCGGAGCGGGGCGCCGCGGACCCCGGGCATTGTCGCGGCCCCCCGTACAAAGCCTGGCGGCAGCCGCCGCTGGAGCGCCTTCCCTTACCCCCCTTCCCAGCTGCCGCCGGGAAAGGGCTCTGCCTGCCTCGGCTGTGAATGGAGGGGACGGGGGGAGGGTGGGTGGGGGGAGGCTGGGGCACCCGCTTCCCCTGTAGTAAACACTGTTCTGAAACAGTGGCAGAAAAGATCAAAGTGAGCTCTCTATTTCTCTCCTCTCCGGTTCCCTTCCTGCCCCACACACAGTCTTTTGTTTCAATCCAGGAGAAAATCGGTGAATCACCTAATTAAAACCAAGACATGAATTAAGCATCCATTTTTGTACTACAAATTTCTAGCTCTCCGCTTGTCCCCTCCCTTGGTCTCCATTAAAAAAGCACCAGAGACGCTGTTAAAAGGGGGGTATTTTGCCTCTAGCTCTGCTTTCTATTTCACTGACTCCTATCCCAGGACCAAAATTGCTTGGCTCTGTAATTACTAGAGTAAGCCTATTTAAGTTAAAAGCTTTCCCCCCCCAACTCTAAATGAAACTTGATGAGGGCCCGTCCTTAGTTATCAAGGGAGTCACTTTCTGGTCAGTCCTCTTGATTCATCTTTTTAGATTTAATCAGCATTAAGGTATTGCTTGTCCTTAAGAGCTTTAGCTTAATGGGGTTACTGGATGGTTTTCTCAGTGTAACGTTTCCCATTTTATATTTATACATATTTGTCTTCGACAAAGACAGGTTAAGGTGGTGGCATGGAGCCTTTTTCTTTTAAGAAATCCGAAGTGATTTAAAGCATAGGAAAACGGTTTAAAGACTCGGAGCAGGAAATGCAGATTCATTAGGCTGTAGCTGGAAACTGTAACAAAAGGCAATTCCTTGAACAAATGCATCAGAAATCAATTTACATAAAGGTACACGATGCGTTCGGATAAATGCAATGCTAATGGCTTTTAGAGTGGTTTTCTTTCCAAAGTCTCGGGGTTTTTGTTACAGCTTAATTGGTGCAGTTCTCCTGGTTTATTGTGCGGTCACTGGACATACCTCCAGGTACTCTTTCTGAGGAAATGTGTGTTTAAATCGGCCTCAGTTCTCCTCCTGCAGCCGAGTTGGGCCAGTGTCAGGAAAAAGTTCGTCCTCGCTGCTCTGGACGTATCAGTCTGAAGGTCCTTAGCAGATAGCCAGATGCCTCGGCATGAGCACATACGGCTTACAAAGGACAAAGACAAAACATGCTGCTTAATTGGCAGTAAATAACTTGATCTTTTTATAGTATAAGTGACTAGAGGAACACCGGGAGTTTATTGCACCCTGGATTGAAGGCAACAAATTAATCGGTTTAGAGTAAGCTTTATGAATTGATTCCTATATTATCTCTCGGTTGTCCTGCTTGCATAAAGCATTTATTAGAAAGTGAAAAAATGCCCTTAGTAGCAGTTTCGCAGTTTCGGGGGCGGCCAGAGTAACCGCAGACAGAGCGATTCACTTCATTACTTTACTGCTTTCCTAGGGTCGCTAAACTTTTTTCTCTTTTTTCTTTTTTTCTTTTTTCTTTTTTTTTTTAGCATTTAAACTGCTGATCAAGGGCAGATTAGTGAGACAAAAGTTGAGTATGTTTGTGTAGGAAGTTAACAGGCGTCCTAAAGTTCAATGATCTATTATTCGGGCCAGTGTCCTCAATCTGGAGCGTTTTCTCGGAGTGTTTTTAGTTCTCCAAAATAAAACTACAGAAAAAAAAATCCCAAGGCCTCGAGGGCCGGTCCGGAGCCCCTCGTTACCGCCCCGAGCCTGCAGAGCCTCTCCTAGACTGAAAAACCAGTTTCACAACTTTTTTTTTTTCCCCCTCCACTCTTCACACACTTTTTTTCATAAGCAAAACAAACCCCGGGACTGTTCCTGACTTGTGAGCTGCAGCTGCACAAGCCCGGAGCGGGGGGGCGGCGGGTTGCGTTCGCTCTGCCCCCCGCGCCCGCCGCTCCCCGCCAGCTGCGCGGCCGCGCCCCTGCCCCGCGGCCCGGCCGCCGCTGCCCCCGCAGGGCCCGGAGCGGCGCTGGCCCCGCGCTGCCGCCCCGGCCCGTCCTGTCCCGGCGCTGACCCGCCCCCGCCCCTCTCTCCGCGCAGGCCATGGTGAACCCCGGCGGCAGCGCGCAGCCGCCCCCAGTCACGGCGGGCTCCCTCTCCTGGAAGAGGTGCGCCGGCTGCGGGGGGAAGATCGCCGACCGCTTCCTGCTCTACGCCATGGACAGCTACTGGCACAGCCGCTGCCTCAAGTGCTCCTGCTGCCAGGCCCAGCTGGGGGACATCGGCACCTCCTGCTACACCAAGAGCGGGATGATTCTCTGCAGAAACGACTACATCAGGTGAGGCGACGGCCAGGCTGGTGAGAACAGCTTTCCCCCTTTTCTGCTGCCTTTTTCTTCATTTTTGTCTTCCCCCTCACCCCCCTTTTATTTCTCGTGGTTGGTGTTTGCAGGGCCGAGGGGCGGGCTGGCTCGGGATGGCTCCTTCCTTAGGAGGGAGAGACGTGCGGGTGCGGATGTTAGCGCCTAGCCCAGGGCGAGTTGCGACTGCCAAGTGGAGGAAAGAGTTGGGGGGGGCTGAACGACGACTGTAACTTTAAAGTGGTTTGTCAGCACAAAACAAGTCCTAACTAAAAATAAACAGCAATCAGAGAGGCTAAATTAATCTGCTTTGTTGTAGTGTTGAAGGAGAAGTGTGCATATCTGAACAGTAAATGTTAAAATCGTAGAGCTTAAATAAGGCTGTGGCAGAGGTGCTAAATAATGAAATGCCTGCCTTTAGTATCTGATTAATTATGATATTTACATAAGCACCTTTAAACTCCTTTGAGTGGAAACAGAATGACTCATTCTCTGTTCTCCTTGTGAAAGAGCTGATTAACCATCAGTTGGAGGGCCACGGATTCTACTTATAGCAAAAAACCAGTGGTATGATGTTTGTCTCAGCATTGTTACAGAGAAGCATTGAAGCGATATTTCTCTTAACTTCCAGCGAAGACAGTGCAGGAGATAGCAGAGGAGGCATATGCTCTTGCCCTTTATTTCTTATCTCTTCCTCTTTTGAAGCTGTTTGCTTTAAATGCCACAGATTTGGGTAGGGGGAACTAAGCCTCACTAATCTCACATCTGTTGGGGTACAGTAAGATTATGCAGAGTATCCCTTCCAACAAGTTTCCAATATAATTAATAGAATTCATGAGGTCAGGTGCCCGTACGATCTTTTCAGGTGAACTCAAGCTACTTAAACTCATTAATTTAAAAGGAGGCATTTTGAAGGATTACACATTTAATTTGAGTAAATGGTTTGATAGACTGATGCACATGAATGCTTCAAGGAGGTGTTCTGTTTCAGCATTCAGTAATTAAAAAAAACAACAAAAAAGCCCCATACCTTCCCAGCATCACAGAAATGCTTAGTTAAAACAAATTGGGTTCTGTTTAAATGCTTCTGGCTCCTCATTAATAGTAAATGTCAAGAGTTAACCCAGAATTTCCCTTCTTTCTGATGGCCAAGAAGCTCCACTTTTTCTTCCTTTCTGAAAGGAAAAAAAACCCTACCAAAAGCAGCTATCAAATGTTACAAGTTTGGTTATGTTGTAAAACTTAGGTTTGAGAAGATGCAGATAGAGCACAGGGACCTCCGTAGTTAAGAGGATGGAGTTAAGATTTGGTTACTCTGAGTGCAGTCTCTGACCTGGTACGTGGCCGTGGCTTTGTGTAGTTAAGTACATGAAACAGGTCCTGTGCTATGGCTGAGGAATCGAAGCCTTAGCTTTGCTAGTTTCAGAGGTATTTTTAGAGAGAAATGCTAAAAAATCAGCACATTGTGGGCGCACAGTGGTGTTTTTTGGTCATCGTCCTAAGCAACAAGCCTAAGTCTGGCAGAATAGTAATTAAATAGAGCAGAACAGTGTTAGGGAAAGAGTCTTGTTTGAAGTGGAAAAATTGACACTGCTATTAAGATGCACTGAATAGTACAGATTCATCACTCGACCAACACCATCAAACAACGCTCATGTCTGATTGCTACTAATTAAAAAGAGAAGATGCGTCCACTGTGTCCTAGAGGCAAGTTCAGGCAAGCTTATCACAGTCCTCTGGTTTTGTGTTGCCAAAAATTAATACTCGTTTATTTTAATGTAGGCAATTATGAATAGGATGCTTTATCAGATGAGGGGTTTCAATTGATCTCCTTGTCCTGTCGCCTGACTTCTCTTTAGATCTGTGTAATTTGACTTGCAAAAATAACTCTGACAGATGCTTGCTGAAACTTGAACTGGACACTGTACACTCAAGGTGGGGTAGGATGGCCTGGCGCTGCCAGGGCTGAGTTAACTTGGAGCTTTCCCGCTGGAAATGGACTTTTCAGGCTTGCTTGTGGGTCAGGCTGGCATGAGCTAAGCCCTCGCCCTTCTTGTGTTTGAAATGGTTCCATTTGGTTGTGGAGGCAGTGCCACTGACAGCGAGTCTCTCCTGTTCCTCTCTACCATCCTTCTCCTCTCTTAGTTTTCCGGTGGGTTTTTGTGCTGGCGCATTTACTTCCCCAGGCAAGAGCCACGGGCGCAGTTCTCAGCCGGAGATGTGGGACACGCTGGACATGACTGGCAAAATGGGAAAGAGGATTGATTGGCCCGGCAGGCGCCAGGTGAAAGGGACTTGACTCCTTCTGGCCAAGACCACAGGGCCATTTATTAATGAGCTTTTTAGCCGTCTCAGGCTGTATGTGGGGTTTTTTGTTGTTGCTTAAACAACACAACGCTGCCCTTTCCTTCCCTCTCTCCCCCCCAAAACCTGAAAACAAATTGGCCGTAGAGCTACAGCTGCAGCTTTCATTGAAGGCCAAGGTTCCTGGGAAAAGAGGGAGGTGAAAACCCCGGTCCATTCCCTTCCCTCCCCATGGCGAGCAACGCGCTCAGGGAGAGGAGTGGAGCGCAGCCCTCCCAACCTTGAGATGCCAGATAAAGCAGCAGCGTGGCAGTGAATCCGCACAATTAAAAGCTTTAATTAGTGTCTCCTCCATTTTCTCTTAGTTCTGATGGGTTTTATCTAATGAGATCTGGTCGCTGGCTTAGATCTGCTCGGAATGACGTGTCCGAAATGAATGAGAGCCGCGTCGCAAACAAAACATTTAATTAACAAAATTGGCCTCTAAGAGAGAGCAGGGAGTGGTGGGGAAGGGGGAGAGGGGAAGACTGCCCGGGCGCCTTTTAAAGGGGCAGCGCCCGACGCCCCTCCCCGGGCGGCCGCTCCGCGCAGCGCGGCGGGGGCGCAGCCCCGGGGGCGGGGGGCGGCCGGACCCGGCCGCGCCGCAGTGAGCCCGCTCCGGGGTGGGGGCCGCCGGGCAGCCAGTTAATTTCCCTGGTAATCAGCGGCAAGCTGCTATATTCAGGGAATGCTGTCCCTTTAATTGAACAGGCTAGGTAATTAAATGGCACTTTTCCAATAGGACGTGCTAGGTAAATCTAATAGTTGGTTATTTAATATCACTTTGAAGTCTGCCCACTCAAGCACAATGACAGCACAGGAGCATGTGAACTATTAGCTAGGAAAAAAAAAAAAAAAACAGGATCTCAAAAATTAATTAAATCGCATGCAATTTAGGGGGAACGTTTATCTTGATTTGTCATAACAGAATTAATTCAAGGCCTCCAATTCACTTGGGGGCAGATCTGTTACTCTGAATTAACCAAGCGTAATTTGGCTGGTTTTTTTTTTCCCTTTTTTTTTCTTCCTCTTCTCTAATGCAGCACTTGCCATTATGCACAGCCCCCCTTTTAAGTATCAATAGCTTCTGGTGCTTTTAAGGTGCTTGGTCTCTAGTTATTCTGAAGTACCTTTAATGGACTTGGCTTCGGGCATAATTTCTGTGTTGCCTTTCTTTGTTACATTTAATATAGCTGGTGCAGAATTTAGATTAAATGTGGGGAATGTACAAAAACACCGATTCCTTCTGGATCAGTAGGTCTGGATGTGCATTTCTCTTTGCTAGGGCTTGGATATATGTATGTGGACACAAATGTGCACCGTGTCGTGCAAGAATCAAGAGTGCTTAAATCTGTCTCCACGATTTTGGGAAGCAGTGGAACCTTACTTTGTTAGTACAAGTTGCTAGAGATGTGGTTCTGCTGATGCTGAATTTTGAGCAGGAAGATGGGAAACTGGGTTGAGAAGATTTCTTGCTGCTTTCATTCCTACTCTCCTACGGAAAGTTCTGAAAAAAACCCCACCAGCAAA